>NC_140093.1:22000842-24660803 GCF_964237585.1 Gallinula chloropus | reverse complement strand
CTTCCTTCCTCCTTCCTTCCTTCCTTCCTTCCTTCCTTCCTTCCTTCCTTCCTTCCTTCCTTCCTTCCTTCCTTCCTTCCTTCCTTCCTCTCTGCAGCATCCAACTTCACTCTAAACTAACCATGTGCTCTTGCAATGTGATCTGTGGAGCTAGTGTTCACAACACTTTGCAGAACACAGTCTAAGGTGGATTTAAATGATGTCATATCAAAAGGTGAAGAGACAAACCAAAATCTGGTCTAGATAACACAGGATGTTTGCCCTTTTCAGTCACTGTTGATATGTTTTCTACCCCAACAGCTTCTTGATCTATTACAGATAAGATATTCTGTGTAGTCATAAAGCATATTTGTTGGAAGAGAATTATGTGCCACTGAAATTTCTAGTAGGTGTAGGGCTTGGCTCAGTCCACATCTTTACTCTGGGTCTGTTGGAGTGCAAAGTGTAACTAAATAATAATGAAGATTTTTACTTTCCTTATGCACTTCATTTTGCAGAAGCCCCAGTGAAACTGGGTGAATTCAGCCCTTTATGTAATACATAATTTACACGATCTCTAGTGGAGGATATTTTCATGTAGGAACTTAGATAAGCTAAAAAATTATCAGTGTAATTCCTGTTGACACATGGCAGAATTCCAGTTGCCCACCTGAAGAAACATCATTGGATGATTTTTACGGTGTTTCTCTACTGCAAAAGGTTTTTTTCTATTAGTGAAACCACAGTTAAATCTAACAAACATGAAATAAGCTGCCCCACCCTTTTCAAAAGAACTAATCAAGTACTACAAGGAAAATAAATGTAAATAAATTATTGATTAAGAACTAAAAGGATTTTAATTATATTACGTTCAGAAATAATTTAATTTCACCTAAACAGACAACTGGGAGCAGATATTTTGCATTTTTCAAATTGCTAATTAAAATTTCCAGGAGGAAATTCAAGTTTAGTGTCTGGATTTTAAAGATAAATAATCTTTGCTTCTTTTTATTATGACTTCATGGAGGTTTATGTAGTGCCAAAGTCTAATATTGCATGTATGTTCTTTTAAAAATAATCAGATAACACGGATGGTCTGTGTAATACACTGTGGGCATAAAGCTGTTTAATTAAGAAAACTTGAACAATGAAGTGTGATTCTGGTTACATCTGTCACGTGTTTTCACATAGATTTATATCTATATTGTTTATGGAATTGTTTTTTGGTAAGACAAAAGCAATTATAGTGATGGAGCACTCTCTTTGTGCCCATTGCCACTGAGTGGCAATTTTACTATTTATTGGAAAAGAGAGGAATCCAGTTCTTTATTCTCTGCCATAAAGACGTGATCCAAAACCCAGCAAAGTAAATGGAAATTACTCATCACTATAATTTTGTATAGTTCTTGGCTTTCAGTTCTGTTTCCTAGTTTACACCACAGTATTTATTAGACATCTGATTACTTACATGTACACTACCAAATGGAAAGGAACTGCAATAATCAAAATAAGCAAAACATTTCAAAGATTTCTCTGAAGAAACTTTCACAACTATAAATTCTTTGCAGAATCTTTATGCAATTGAATGAAATTCCTCTCACCCTCTGTGGATGCACAGTGGAAGGAAAGTGTCACATTAAAGCAGAAAGGATGCCACTGAGTTTTCTGTCCAAACATTCAAGTCAAAACAGGAGAAGAATGAACAGACTTCCATTGATATCCCTGAATCCTGAATTTGGGAGCAGTAGCAAAGAGTCATCTTTATGCCAAGACACAGCACTAGAAAATGTGACGGGGAGATGAAAAGATGCAGAACCACCCTGAAGAAAACTAACACAGTGGGCTCCTCTGTACCCTTAGCCAGTGCTTCCTCTCTTGGGTCATTATGCATAGGCCAGTCACAAAGCATGTGACACACAAGTTATATGTATTTTGAAACTGGTTCCCTAAAAATTGTGCAATCCATGTCTATACACACACCTGATGAAACCAGGCTTACCACCTCCTGTACTGCTTATGCAACCTGTGCAATCCTCCCCACTTGGTACTTCTGCAAGAGTAAGCTTTACAAATGAAACTCTCTCTGTGTAGGCACAAAAGATGCAAATTGGGTGGGTCAGAATCTGAAGGCTATCTCCTCAACTGCCCTTTCTATAACTTAAAGCTTCCCTTGCACTTTGAAGTGGTTGTATCCAAGCTCCTCTGTGTACATACAGAACGATCTGTGAGGATGAAAGGTAACAGAAACTAAAGTCTGCAACGGTAATCATAATGCCTGAAAGAACAAGGGAAGTAGGAGACATGAACTAATATTCACCATTAATCATTACTGGTGGTTGCACCTAGATGAAAAACGTGTGCTTGTGTATTTACACAAATACAGGAGTGTGCAAAGACTGTGGAGACAGGGAGAGCGCACAGCCTGAATGTTTGCTGTGTGTATTGGGTGTACGTGAGGCTGCAATGGAAGCAAATGAGAGTGATGTGTAAGCTAAAGGGAGTGTTTGAACTGCTGGATGTTCCGTGATGCATGGAGAGTCAGAGCTGACATTTACAAATGCAAGTTATGGATCCTGTTTTCATCTCTTGACCCTGTCTGTAAAGCAATCCCTTCACCATCCAGGAAAGAGGAAGAGGAGACAGAAAGCTGATAGGTAAACTGCATTTGTCTATCTTTGGTGGGCCCCAGTCTATACTTTTAATTTCTATCTGCCTCCCTTCATCTAAGATTTACATAGACAAACCCAGGACACACATTATTATGAGCAATAACAATATTGCTTAGACTTCATTATGTGGAGTTTTATTAAGAAAAGTTTTATTCCTGTAAGTCATATCCATTAATGCAAAGTGAATATTGCTGTACACTGATCTTAGCCCCATTCAGTATCTTGCTTTCATTCCAATCGAAGGCAGTTGGAACTTAAATATTTCTCTTGATCTCGAAAACAGAGCAGCGGTTTCTACTCTAATATGAAAAGGTATTTGGTCATTTATAGGTTGTTTTCTTTTCTTTTAACGGCTTCACTTTCTCACCTGCAAGAACAGGAAAACACTATTAGGTGTTGTGAGGAGGTATAAATCTGAAACTGTGAGATGTTTAAATGATGTTTACATCTGACAGTTACTCAGGCCACATAAGTAGGTCAGACAGACGGCGATTACCATAACCGAAGAGCACAGTACTTCAAGGAGAGCTCAGTAGTAAATGATACAGTGTGGTTCCCATCTTGTCCTTTGAACCTCATCAACCACAGTATGAACCTTTGGAGGGGTCTGAAACATACATTTCTTATCAAAACAAATGGAGTTCAGACATGAATGCCCTACCCCCAGGGAAAAACTACAGCTAACACAGTCAGAGTTGATTTTAAATCTTTCTGAATGGAAAATAGAACTGATCTAAATATCAGTATAATATTTTACTCTAAAGCAAGTGTGGCACATTTTTGATCCTGTAAGAAATAGCCAAATAAAAATCCCACAGTGTTATATCAGTCCATGTGCAAACTTCATGGATAATCATAATTTATAAATAGTACTATTTATTAGATTGGTCCATTTGTTTTGTAATTTTGAATACACTTCATTTCTTATATAGTTCCTGATTCTGTCCTTCCATTTATAGAGGTTGATTAATATGTGTGTTTCCAGTTTCCTTTGAAATCTGCACAGAAAGCAGGAGCAAACCCTAACTTCAAATAAATAACTGCAAAGACTCTGGCTGACAGGTATGTCTTGCCTGAATGTGCCTGGTTGCATGCACATGTGTCTACTCATTCATGTATCTGACAAGGTATCATCTTAACAGCACAGAAAAAGACAGCCTTTAAACTGTGACCCAGGTGTGGACTTTCCACAGAGGCATTTAATTTCATGAACTTCTTTTTAAGGTGAAGAGAGCATGGCTGCCAAAAGAAAAAAGAGGAAAAAAATGTGGATGACATCAGTGGGGGAATATATAGCCAATATTCCCTAAGGTTTGTGGTAAGATTTGAAGTCTTTGTTGCAATTTGGATGAATCCAACAAAGAAAGTTTTCATCAGGATAGGCCTTTCTTGTTCAAACCAGTTTCCTCCACTGTTTCTTCTCTCTGGGTGTTTTCTCTCTAGAAGTAGCTTAATAATTGATTCAGTTGCAGCTAAGCAGCAAAAACAAATGCAACTCATGACAGAGTATAATAAGATGAGGCAGATTTTTATCCAAAAGCTGTCTTATTTTCCTTTTTCTGTGCAACGTGCTTTTTCCTCTCTCAACAGATCTGTCTGTCTCTCAGCTTGGCCATACTGCTGGGATGACACAAGAATAGGAAGATACATCACTACGACATCCACTAGCTACTCAGCCATAAAATACCCCACAATGCATTTTCATTCATGATTCTGAGCTAAGGAGGTGAGTTGAACCTCTGTTAAATTGTACAGCCTTCAAATTTCTTTAACTGGGCCTGGGAGAAGTACAATTGCCAAGTGTACCCCTGGACACACTAGTAGAAGCATTTCCCATTTTCCTGTAGCTGAACAATTTTTGATGAAGTTCTATTTCCCACCACACAGGCAAGGTGAGAGGTAGGCAGGCACGAGCAAGGTGTTTGCATACTTGCTGCCTTGAATAGAGGTTATTTTTCCCTCAGAGCAAAGAACCACATAGGAATATGAACAGATATATTCATTAATTATGTCACCCAGTGAGTTAGCTGACTAGATTAAATATAGAGAAACTATTAATCACATTTTCTCTATTAATGCCAGGTAAGACTTGCCTTTCCTCACGTAGCCATTCGGAGTGAGAGGGTGGGAGGAGATGACTGTGTGGTGTCGTGGGATCGTTTGCGATACTGGGTTGAGGGAGTGGTGGTGGCAGAGTCACTGGGAACGTGTGACAGTAAATATTTAGGTTAGCAGGTTACTGCACGGTCTGCAAAATCCCAAGGGTGGAATCGGTGTGATGACGACCTTGAATTTAACTGAAAGTACATTGGTTGAAAGAGAGGTGGTAAGATGGGCAGGGGGGGTACAGGTGTCAGCAGGCCTTCTGGCCTAAAGCAGTAATTGCTGAAGGCTTTGGTGACCAGAAAGATGTGGCAGATACTGGGGCTGAAGAGTGCAGTGGATTCAAGGGCGCGATACGATGGTGCAGTAAGGGGAAACACCGGCATGACATTCCTGTTGATGGTGCCGGGGAGATTAGTGGGAAAGGAAAGCTGGCAGCTCCTGGACAGATGGGATTACAGGGGTGTGAAACCTGGTGTAACCCAGCATGGTTGCTGCTGTTCTCTCTCACACAGAATAGCAGTGATCACAAAATTACCTCTGGGTCAGATAAAATGAGTGAAAGGAGCACAGCCCCTGTATTTATCCTGAAGTTGAAGCCACAATTTATCTGAAACGTGCTATCACATGTATGTTAGTGCCCCAGTATTCACAGTAACGTGCCCTGGAAAGCATACAGCCTAGGGTGTCTACCCAGCACTGCCTGAGTGTCTGATTCATGCCTAGTATGGTAGATTAGTAGGTTATTACCAGGTGCATTAGTAGGTACACATTAGCTATTAGAAGATAAGCATGCCACTTAATAATAATGCATAATTGTGCTTATTTATTAAACAGGTATTTCCTAATTGCTTAATGTAACAGAAATTGTGTTATGCATATTTCTTAAAAAAACATAGCAAATTGAAGTTACAAAGTAATACTTGTAAACTAGAAGATCAGAACAATATTAGTAAGAAATTATACAGAGACTACTTTCAAACAGCATATGGACAGCAGAAAGCTGGAGTTTATGGGGACGTTATTTCTGAATACAAAAAAAACCCACGAACGTTCAGTGACTAAATTATCCAAGAAAAATTATTTCTCCTGGTCCTTGTGGGATGGATGTGGTAGTTACTTTGCTTTTTCAACTCTTTGTGCTGTCCCTGCCGCTGATGAATTTCCATGAGGACTTCAGGCAGCAGCTAGTGATATGATTTTCCACTGATGGAGGTATGGGGGGAGGGAGGAAGCAAGCAAGAGGGCTATCTGGACTAGCAAAGTCAGACTCATGACTGTCAGTGTCCTATCATTCTGTACAGCCGTGCTGTACTCTTGCAGCTACTACAAACCCCAATCCACATAGTTCTGTGGTTATTAATTCATCTCTTCTCAAGTTGCAAGATTCATAGCCAAGCAGAAAAAGTCATGAGCTAAGAGATTATGAGCTAAAGAGGGTAAAAAGTGATCTTCAAATGTACAAAGGCAGAACTGGAGCCTGAGACCTGTTAATGAGGAATGTCAATCCTGTTTTGTAGCTGTCTGGCTTGCTTATGGTCTCAGTATTCATGTCTTGTTTCTCTTTGGTTTTAGGGTTTTTTTGATATAAAACATGTGCTCCACTTTCCATATTTTAAATGTAGAAAAACTGCTTTCTTAGGCTCTGTATTTTTCTCCTATGTGCCATTTTAAAGACTGTCTTTTCTTTTTCTTTCTTTTTGTTTGGCTTTTGTTTGGCTTGTTTACCTCCCTGCACTGTGCACAGTTGTCATTGCATTAGTCATTACATTCTCTCTATGCCCTTATCACTGTATTCTATAGACAACAATTGTCAGCAAAATGAGTAAGATAAGAAGGTGAAATTGATTTGAAAAATAGCAGAGAAGATAGATACAGTATTTATGAAATGAAGGCAGTGTATCAAGTAGATCTGGCAATACAAAAACTTGCATAAGGATCACTTTCTGAACATTGAGACTCATGTCCTCTGTTGGATGGGGGTCACTGAAGTAATTTCAGCTGTCACATTTCACGCTAGAGTATTACAATGGAACTGAATTCCCCTCTTATGTTGGAATTACGAAAAAAATATAATTATATTAATTGTATGTAGCATTTGCATTATGAAAATCTTTCATTTGCCAATTACTTTGGATATATTTTTATTAGTCTTTATCTTATATATTTACTAACTGTTGTTACAAGCCCAGCCATTCAAATCACTTTGCAAATTTTAACAGACAAATGGAGACCATGAAATTTATTCTTCTATTCTTTTTGCTATGATTTTTCTATGACATCGTAAGCTAATGACGAGTCCCTCAGTTATGAGTCTTGTTCTTTATCAATAACAATGAAAGATCAGCATCAACCACCGTGCTACCTCATATGCATTGCTCTTCATACATGAATAATTCTTGATTTTAAACTATGAAATCCTGGCTAGATAAGTTGTCAGACATCCAGGTGAGAGTCTGAATCAAATTTTTTGGAAGAGCATTGCAGAACTTTCAGGGATTTCAGGTGGTTCAGTACTCAGTGTCAGAGTCCTGTCAGAAAAAAGTGGTAGATACTAACTGATGTTTGTGTGTGCCACTGATGGAAAAGGTTCTATGTAGAGAAAATGTGGTAAACTCCTTTTTTAAAAAAAAAACCCAGACTTAAAATCACATCAACCTTCCATCAATTCTTCCATCAATTCTATGAAATTATCACAAGCTTTAATAAAAGCAAAAATATGTCACAAATGGATAGTAATTCAGTGACATGTCTTTGCATAGCATAGATCAAAAATGAGTGTGAGAATTCAGTCTGAATTCTCTTACTCTAAGGAATATTTAAAAGAAAAAAAAATCCAAAAGAAAAAACATGGGCAGGTTCATAATGAGGAAATGGTTATTGAGCATCCTAATGACACTATTGCACAAAAGCTATTATTTAGTGCTTTGGCAAATTTTACCACAGCAATTCAGAGGTAGGCATGTTCAGTCAGTCATTAGAGAAGTGGATCACTGTATAATTCTTATATTTATTGTTCCTTTTTAAACTTTTCTGAGCCACCTTGAGAGTCTAGTTTCCTAACCACAAGATCAGGGAAACATTCCTGGGACTTACACTTAAGGTATAACCAGAGTTGCAATATATCCTTGCAGTATAATAAGGTGTAGCAACCAGCAATTTGGGATACCTTCCCCTGATATTACTCTTTCAATGAAAAAAAAAAAGTTAATAATTAATAAAATAGAAATAAAAGTTAAGAAGTTAAAACATCAGATTAGCATTTCACTTGGAGGTCACAGGCAGACTAGAAGAATTGTTTGGCAGGGGTGAAAGACAGCAAAGCAGCAAATGAATTATGGAAAGACTTAGGAAAATGCAGTTGTACTCTACCCAGCTTGCTATTTGTACTGTCTGTACATTTACATATTGTACCTGTCCCTCTTGGATTTCTGCTGCATAATGAAGTTTGGGGAAAAACCCAGGGTTTTTATAAAATATAGGTGGAGAAAAATAGCTGGATTAGTCTATCACCTTAAGTGACAAATTAAATATATCCTTGCACTACAGGCTAAATATAATCTCAGAAAAATATTTCCCCTTCCTTGGCACAGCCTAAATGAAATATAATTTTTTTTTTAGGGAAAGTATATACCTAAGTAACTTATTTAAATAGATTCTTGTTACAGATAAGGCCACATGTAGCTCTTTCTTCTTAGTATTCTGTAGGAAACAGGCTTGATTCCAATGGCAACTATGAATCAAAATCAATCAAAAATTTACTTTAGTGTTTGCTAGAGTATATGACCTAATTAAACAAAATGTGCTGTTACCCAAGAATGCCTGTGAGGCAACTAATGTGGTCACTCCTGGATGTACAAGTCACCTCATTGTTCACAACCACACTGACACTTACCACAGACGTTCCTGTATCTGCTCTATTACATGACCCTCGTTTTCCTGGAGTCAACAAGTTTTACAAGCATAAACCCACAGCTGGAATTATATTTTCCTCTGTTTGTTACAGCAATGCAAATCATACCAAGGAAGCCCATACATGTTATTAAAGTTTTCTACAATATGTTACTGGCTAGTATTTATTAATTCATAGCAATGAGAGAATCTTCCTAAGCTCTGTATGTTGCTGTTGAGGAATATGGAGCACAAACACCCACTTTTTGATGAAGGAAGTGGCACAAAGAATGCTGCTTCAAGGCTGGATGATTTGCCTGACAGACGGGGCTGACAACAATGAGTGTCAGTTGCTGAAATGAAGGTTCTAGAAACCTTTTAGCATATTTCAGACATGGCTACTATCTGAATAATTCATTCAGAGTTGCCTTGGGGGTGGGGGAATATCTACCTTGCATCTCTGACATAAAACCACACAAAAGGAAAAAAAAATATCCAAAATATATCATAATTTAGTGTAATCTGCAGAAATAGGGATGTTATGTGGTCTTGTGGGGCCCTGACTGCAGCATAATTGAAATCAGATTATTCTGCAATAGGACACTACAGCCTATTTGATAGCATTAATTAAATGAAAACCTCTGGAGCAAGTTCTTTCAATACGTCTGAGGAGCTCCATAATCACTGCTCCAACACAGTCTGGAGAGTCTAATTGTGATGGTGGAACACACACTTTTGATCAGGTTCTCTCTTCAGTGGGCCCGGACAGTCCCGCTGAAGTCCAGAGTAGCTTGCACACAGACCTGTAGTTCATGACTTGTCCACCTCGTTTAGAATGCAGGAACACAGAGCTTGGAAACCAAGACCTGAATGCTGGCTTGTGTAGAACTTGTGGACATATGTGTGAAGATTCTGCTTACTGGGAGCACAAGTGGAACCATCCAGAGCCTCGTTCAGAATATTTCAGAATATTCTGAAACTAGGGTGGCATTATGGAATTCAGTACTGGCTCTAATTTTTACACAGATATTCTATTTGTGAAAACAGAGAATGAGTATTAATAAGTTAGAATTATGCTGAATCTCTTCAGCATGGTAAAGTGCACATGGCAGGAATTTAAAAGAGGCCCATTAATTGATACAGTAAAGAAAGAAAAAGGACACTCCAAATATATGACTGGAATTCACAAAGGATGAACTATAGCGATGCAGCCATGAAGAAGACGTATGTGGAAATAATTATCAGAAAATATTAGTGGCCATGACATACTGACCCAGAGAATGGAAAGCATATGAACCAGATTGGTTCAGTTCAAGAGAGCAATGTCTGAAAGGAGACACGGTGGATAATTCTGTCTTGATGCTTTAGTTTGGAATAGGAATGTTCTTTAAAGAGAAACTTCCCATTATCTTCACTTGCCATTCTGTGGTTTACTCTTTGTGAGCACACAGGCTGGAGTCCTCACAGATTAAATTGAACCAGGAGATGTGGTTCAGGAATTCACCAGTGCACTCCAGTTACTAATAAGTATTCAGTCCACAGACTATAATTAGTACAAAGTCAAACCACCAAAATACATAAGTGTGGGTGTTGGGTCTTTAGCACCGTTAGAGCCCTGTGGAGTTGGCTGCTAGACTTTAAATATCCTCACTGGTTTTGGCTAAGGGTGCTGGGCTCAAGTCCCTTTCTGACTTGTGTTACACTACAGCGTGCTAAACAGTTGAAATAGATTTGATTTTCAGAAGCAAAAGAACGGAAAGCCAGACCAGAAAAAAGACATTATCTAATCGACTTAAATAACTGAGCTGGAACGAAGACCATTCTGGAGGGTTTAGCTCCAGGAAGTGGAGCCTAAACATTTGAACAAGTCCCAGTTTGTGAGTGTGGTGCAGCACCCTTTTGCTCTTGCTGTCTTTTGGAGTAGCATGTTCCCAGATCTTTTTCCACAGTTAGCTGATTTTTCAATAACTTTGTGTTCTGATTTTCCATTTGGGCTTCACAACTACTTTTTAATCAATCAGATTAATTAGAAAAATTAATGAACCTGAATTGTAATAACATTTAACCAAGCTCTATGAGTACAGTGCTCCCCAGACCTAAATGACTATCTCGTACAAAGATCACAGTCCACTGAATATCATTTAATTATGGACTACAGGCAGTGGAAGCCTGTTATCTCTGCCAACCAAGCACACCCAGCACATATCAAATTCTCTTCTTAATAAACAAAGCAAAAAAACCCACCTGACTGTAGCCAGACTATAACTATCATGTAGACTGAAGCATCAGGCTTTAAAATATACTTAGGAAGAGGTGCAATTTAAATCTCCTGTGCTATCATGGAATTACTGCTTTCAAAGTGTTCAATAAATACCTGTTATAGAAATATTTGGGTTCATCTGATTTATAGAAATTTTGAAATCAAAGACATATCCATCCAGTGGTATACAGACAATAGTTAAAGTGCTTATCTGCAGAGGTATACTTGGGGATGTGGGAATAAGAAAAAGGAAAACTGGTAAATTCTGAAAGCACAGAACCAGATTTCTCTCAGCAGATTAAGTACACCTCCTCAGTTACAGAAAAGTTATCTGCCATCTTGTACACACATTTAAATGACTTCAGAATAAGCATTAGATTAAAACCTTTTGAAGTCTATCCAGGAGAGTTATAAGCATTTTAAAATTGTATACAGATCACAGTGCAGGTTCAACCAAATCAGAGGACAGTGCTCACCCCTGAGCTCAGATTCCTTCACTCCTGTGCAAGCCCTTCATTTGGAGGCCACAGTTTCCATAACAATGGTACTTTGAGAAGCCTAATTTACACATTGCCACTGTGACACATTGTGTTATTCCTTGGAACACCAGGGTGCATTGTTCGTGTCACATTACATTTGTGATACAATTAAAGTCGCTGGCTGAGTCTGACACAGTTTTATATGATTGTCACACAGTAGATTGTGTACTGAATGATTTCAAAAGTGATAAAAAATTAAAATCCCAAAGCTGGCCTGGGAGCAGAATAGGTGTTAAAGATTAACTTTGTAACTATTATACGTACATCTATACTGTAAGAATGTCTATGTGCATAAAACAAATACTCATGTGTATGCATATGGCTTTCTACAAAGAGCTTTTTTAAGTCTTAACTATTTATCACTCATGCTTACCCTCAAGGGACACTTGCCTTAGAGCTCCTTAAAAGATGTAGTTTAACAAACCTTCACAGTCAAGGGTAACTTGACAGAACAAAGGAAGTGAATTATCATTAAATACCAGACAAAACCGTCCATCCCGCCTTAAAGTGACCTGTGGACATTCATCCCCAACAAAATCAAGGGAGATTGCTCTTCAGAGCATTTCAAGTCATACTGGCCACAACAGGATGTTTTCACACTGTAGACCTTTAATCCTCTAATTTACATGATTTAATTAGGAGGAAAGCTCCCTAAGCAGTTAACGTCCTCCAAAGGATGAAGCAAAGCACCTATGCAGAAGCCTATTTCCAAACAACGGTTACACAGGGAATCAAAGTCCTATATTTAGGCACTTTGGTTAAACGCCTTAAAGAAAACAGCAGGAACGCCCCCAATACCAGAAAATGAATAACTAAAAAAAAATCTCTTCTCATTTAGAATGACTTTTCAGTCACCTTCTGAGGTGCAAAAATTTTTTGCCAAACTTTAATGTGCAAACCAGAGATGGTAAAAAAAAAAAAAATCTCTGGGACAGTATGATGCCAGGTTCAAGCAGAGTATGGATTTAAGGAATAATACTTAATTAATAATAACTACTACCTAATTAATAATTACAGCTATGGCAAGGATAGCTTTGATCTAGCCAGATAACTGGTACCTTTGACAAAAACCAGAAACTACTTCAGTGCTTTATAGAACATGTGATTTAGATGGAGAAGGTTTTATCTGGCATATAACAAACTTCTGAAACTTGATCCTAGCTCAACTGAACCTGTTTGGAATTTACCATTGATGGCAAAGGGAGTGAAATTTTATTTCTGCTGCATAAGTGACAAAGAATTCTCTTTGCCTTTTTGCTCTGTGCAAAGTAACCTAAAGTAAAGATGTCGCCAGTTTTTACTTTGCAGGCATATTTCATGCCATTTGTGTCATACCATAGTCAGTTGAAGGAATATACACACATTTTCATGGGGCAAAACCAAAAAATGGACACAAATAACTAATTTTTGGCATTACTAGAATTACTATTTAGAATATTTTTGTTGCTGCTTTTGTAATACAGGGATCAGTGCATGAAGATATCTGACTACTATTGGATCTTAAAATAGCAGCAATAGTAAATTTTCGATAGTGACTAAGTTAAGGTTTAAGAATGCTGAGTGATGAATATGCTTAAATGATAATGAGCACCTGATTAAAACCTTTTGAAGTTCAACATGAAACATTTAATTTCTGCATTTCAAACATATGTTGACGTAAAGTTGAGGATTGGGACAAAAGTTTTCTATTGCTGCTGCTGCACCAAGTTTGAAAGCACACTGTAACAACCTTTTCTGCGTAAAAACAGAGCTTCATATCCATGCATTTCTGAAAAAAAATTATTACCACAGTTATGGCCCCTATGTGCTTTGTGAGAAATTATTTTTTATTTATTTTAGAGCATTTGTACTGTTAGCACTGACCAAAAAGTGGGTTTGACTTGAAGACAACCAAAAGAAGTTGGTAGAAATGAGCAGCGATGCGTCTGTTTCCGTGTGTTGCTTGTATTCTGTCTGCTTTTTCATTCTCCCAGTCACCCTCACTGCAAGCTTATCTAGAGTCATCTTGCTTCCCCAAATCATCAGTGTGATGTAAAGATTCTTGAGTTAGTGCTAAACCAAGCCAGTTTCATGCAAGTACTAGAGTCTTGTGCAGATGGGCCAGTTGGAAGCAATAGATCTTGTCTACTCAAGAAGTATTGGAAGGAATTCAGATATTGGAATCAATAGATCTTCTTGCACTCAAGCTGTACTCAAGCTAATAACTGGAGACAGAGCTTAGCAGATTGGAGAGAGTGGTAGGAGAAAGACAATCTGCTTCAGGAAAAAAAGGATGTATGAATGAAGCATGGATGTATGAACACGAGTGCCTCAGCACTACATTCCAGCACTTCCCATTCCAGGTGAGACTTCACAAAGCCCACCTGGATGTGGATACTTGGTATTCAGCCATTAAAAATCTATCCTCAAGTTTAGCTCCATAGGGGAATTACGATTGATAAAGGAAGCTTATGAAAAACACTGAGTTTGGTGAAGTTTAGCAACTGTAGCAGGTTTTGTGATGCTTCCATTTTTAGATATAATACTTGCCAAGCAATTCTAAGCCATTACAGTTGAGCTGTATATCAGATATTAAGCAATACAGAAAATAAGGCATGTACTCTGCCCACATCTTGGCAGTATTGCAGTTGTAGGAAGTAGCAGGCTGTAGGATCAGCTGTACGGCCTCTCCCTTTCTTGAAAGTAGCAAAATACACTATCATATTAGAAATTATGAATCAGGTGATCATAGCTGATCAAATTCTATGCAAAATTAATCATATTTTCTATTACAAGGGTGTATTTCCAACACAGACCTAGGTTTTTAAAAGGATAGTAATCAAGACTATGCTCTGTGAAATATTTCAAATAGGAAATGCTCTTACTGTTCCTTTTAATTAACAAATTCATTTTCATTGCTGGAACCAGAATGGAATGCACAGTTTCCAGAATGTAATAGAGCTTGTGCAGGGAAAGATTTTTGACAACTGGTGTTATTTTAGTATGCATGCAAATCTGTAAATCTACTGTGCTTGCTATCCTTAGAATAGAAGATAGACCTTGCAGATATTTTAACCAATTAGTACAGATACAGGTCAAACATGTGAACCTGCAAGACAGATGGAAGAAAAATCGGGATTACACGTACTGTAAGTCTTATCCAAGTTAATGGCTTTGTCAGAGGGAGAGTGAGTTGAAGACTGGGTTAGACATAAAACAGATCGACTCTATTAATCTAATTTAAAGGTTTTCAGAGGAAATAGAAAAAGAGTGATGGATTTGTTAGTAGGATACCAAATCTAAATCCCTTCCAATCCACCCCTGCTATCTTAGGCTCAGTCTTTAAAAATTATTCAGCTGACTTTGGGTGGTTTTGATTGCATTGTCTTATCTTCAAAGTAGCTACATTTTTACAAAATTCCTCAAGTCTGCTTCCATAAATAGACAAACTGGTGATGTTCCCTAAAGGGAATATCCACTGACCTAGTGTTAAAACTCACCATGTTTTAATAAAACCATATAAACTGCCATTTCTCCAACAGCTGATAATTCTTAGGCTTCATAAGGAAAGGAGGCAAACAACTTTGCAAAGCTGTGTAAAGAATAAAAGCATTTTCCCTGCTTTTGTTCCACAAGACTACCTCATACAAAGAATTTGTTTCCTTTCCTGTTAATAAGATAAGAATAATGACAGCGCAGACATAGCAAAATATTGAGATTCCTGGTAGGATGGGTTTACCGAAGGGCAAACTCCTGTTACTGCTATAGTGCTTGGTTTCTTTCCAAATGTGTGTTTTAATGTGGAGATAGTAAAGGCACTACCTGCACAGTTCAATGGTGATTTACTGGGGTTTCCTTCAGATTAATGCTCTCTCTTTTATCCTTTGTTTGTTTCAGGGATACACAGGTGACTATTTTTGGGCAGTCCAAAGTAAGTGACTACCCTCACTTCCATGGAGACTGAAACACTAATGTGTGTGAGGTTTCATAACGTGACAGTGAAGAAGAGTAAGAGATCCCATCTAGTGCTTAAGACCATACTCAGAAGCCCAAAGTCAATGATATCCTTGCTCTGCCCCTGCCATACCAAAGTCAATATTCAGGTCTGCCCTGAAATGTCGTCACCAGCCAAACCACTTAGCCTACAGATAGCCTGGCTTATCTCTTGCCAGCTTGTTCACATATTAAGGACTCATTAAACTGTAAATTATATAAGCAATGTTTTCTGGTTCCCTACTTTAAGGAATAGTTTTCTAAAGCAAAATTAATACTTCCATTTGCAAGGGATGAGGTCAACTGATATGGTACAAAGGACTGTGCTTTCAAGAGCACTTTAGTTCCATTAAGTGAGATACAGTAATAGACTAGGAAGAGCTTATGAATGATTTTCCAGTTGTATTCTTCCCTCTGTCACATTTTCTCTGTCAAACCTGTGATTCTCAGAAGAGGTCTTTACTGACAAGAATCAAGTCCCACTGCAAATGACAACTGCATTTTCTCGATTTCATTAGTGTCTCCAGCCAGCCAGCAAAACTGGCCACTTTATAGTTTGTCATCGTCTTGGAAACTAATTTAATACTGCCCTATGAAATGACCCCTTGCTAGAAGGTACTGTATAACTGGCATGGCACATGGATTTTCCATCCCAGATATGGTAGAGATCATATAATCATAGAGGAAATAGTGAGAGTACTGTCATGTCAGTCATGGAGGAGGTTATTTTAACTCACACCAAAAATGCTGTGTCTCCAATAGAGAAGAGCATTTTCTTTCTCCTTGGACATAAAAGAATCATTGGTTTAAAAAGAAATCAGTTATACACACCCACTGTTCATCAGTTGTCACCTCATCACAGGGTGAAAATTAGTTTTAGCAGTTCACCCAGACTGGGTGGAGGGCAGACTGCAAGGATTTGAAAAAGCAGAAGGAAAGTAAAACAGGTTTGGAATTGTGAGACGAAGTATAAGGCCACAACTATACTGTGCTCTTTGTCTTGTGAAACATGGTAAAGATTGTGCTGCTGTTTGAGGGAAGCATATTTGTAATGATTCTAAGTGGTAAACTGGGAAGGAAACGGATTCTTGATTCATCCTTACATTTCCAGAGTAATTTGTTCTTCCTGATTCCAGTTTGGATTTTAAAAAAATTATTTTCTTGAATGCAGTGTGGAAATGCTACATTCATTAAAAAAGTTACCACATCACTGACACCAGTGAGATACCAGAAGATAGCAGAGGAAAAGAACTGGAATTATGGAGACTAAAAAGAAAAAAAAAGATAATTAACCAGTGGCCGGAATATTTTAAAAACGCTTTGAGATTTGGCATGGATGTGAAAATGAAGGGGTTTAGATGTGCTAGAGACAGATTTGAGTATTTCATGATACTGATAGTGCCATCATTAATATATATATTATTCAATATTATTATATAAAATAGAATAATGTAAATTATACTACTATTACTTAACTTCCTGGACAAGTGTCCCATAGAATCATAAAAACTTATGATGGGAGCATCTATCTTTGTCTTGCTTTCCTTCTTTTTTAATTCTTGTGAAGGACACAGACAGGCAATATTCCATGCATACTATCCCTTCCTCCTGGAGAGGAGCAAAAGCCTGGGCAGGGTCACGATGCTACGCAAAATATGTGACACTGCTTATCTCTGGTCCTGTAATAACAATCCTGTGTTGTTCCCAACTAAATCCTAAACAAAAATATCAAAATCTAAGTTCAGATTTTGGGGATTCATTGCAGCATGCTAATGTCATTTATTTAAGATGACAGCATCAAATGTCAAATGATGACCTTCAAAACTGTAGCACTTCTCCAGCATCCAATTACAAAAGGACGAGTAATGGATGCAAATTAAGGCTGCGATTTTAGACCAAAACCCACCAGTACCATTTTTTGTACTCTATAAAGGACAACAGGTCAAGTTATTCCAATCAAAGGAACTGATTGATTGCTGTACCTTTGCCATTTGCTGCTACTTCACGGTTACTCCAAGAAGTGTTAACCTGATGTAAAAATGTGTATTTTATTAAACAAGCTTTCCATGAAGGATGTTGTACTTTCTGAAAGGTCAAGATGGTGAAGATATAGGTCTCATTCAAATGCTAGTCTAATAGTAATTTACGGGAAAGCTTTACTGGTATACACGTGTACAGGAGTGAACATTTACCATTGCAGAGAAAGCTGATAAATGGGATCAAATTTTCAAAATATTCCTATTTTTTAGGAAACAGACATGTCAAGTTTGTCCTAACAATATAATTTTTACTGGAAAAAAAAAAAGAGTAAAAAGAGAGTGAGGTAAATTATAATAGTAATAATAATATTAACCACCACCACTACCACCACCAAAAGAACCACAATTGGAACAGTATTAGAAATAATAATTTCCTCTCTACATTCAAAATAAGAAGCTCTTAATGATGGTGAAATAAATACTGATGAAGCCAAGTTTATAAATATTTAGATAGATTAATAATAGAAACTCAAACCCACTTTAGATTATTTACCATTAATGCAGATAGCAGCAAGGCAATAATAGGAACTACTTAGAGTATTGATCACCTGTCCAGGTATTATCTGTGATTTTACATTAGCTTGTCTGATAAATTTCATCACAGAAAATTTTAACCCCAGGGCACTGGGGTATTGGGAAGTACTGGTATTTAACAGGAAAGAGGAAGAGGAAAGAAAGCCCGATGTGTTTTGTGAGAGCTTTGGGAAGTAGAAAATTCATACTGCAGACTCCAAAGCAATAATATCATTGCAGTTCAAGAGAATAGAAAAAAAGGCCTGAAAATTGTTCATAAGTTTCTGGTCCTTCGAATACAGTTAGAAAGCTAATGGGATTCGAAAGAGTTTGATTCTTGCTGAAAACAACAGACCTCTGCTCCTAAACCAGGTAAATGGTTTCAAATACTTCCAGTCATGTGATTCCAAATATCCCAATGATCTGCATGGGCTTTTGTACGGGCTTTTGTTATCTGCCATGAGATACAGAAGCTCCCTCAGTAGCTACTGAGGGAATCAGCACCAAATACTGGCACTAAGAGAACTGTCGTTTCTCTAAATTCGGTAAAGTGGAAACATTTACTGACTGAAGAGGGTACTGGAAATAATTCACATTCAGAGAATGCAGGATTCTGAACTCCATGGAGTTTGACAACTTTGTAAACATTTATTTTACAATCCCAGTTATAGAACTGATACTTTTTCATGGGAATATAGGAGAATATGTTGCAGGGAACAATTAAGAAGGAATATCTACCTGGTGAATTTCTGAAAGTACCTTCACTGAATTAGGTTTCCTGATGACTCTTGCATTTCTAACTACAAGCAGGTGCTCGGGAAGACAGAACGGAAAAGGCATACACGAAGACATCTGGAGTGAGCCTTGTGAGACTTTCACAAAAGCAACAGTTTTTGACACATCCATAAAGTACTCAAAATCTTTCTATTTGTCAAGGTCTGCTCATCTCTACTGTTCTTGTAACAAGAGTTGTGATGAAGCAGGAGCACATACAACAGCGATCTACATCAGCAAGGGGATCATTGACCACAGGAGGCTTAGGGATTATTTACTTTAGCTTTGATAAAAGCACAAGTGAGCTGTGTAAAATATTTCAGCTGATAGGAACATATCATAAATCTGTGTGTAGTTTACAGAGAATTTTAGATAGTATGGCAAAACTGGGATTTTCTTTTTTTTTATGTTTTCCCTATCAAATATCAACTCAGAGATTGATTTAAATCTTGGTATCGCTACCTTCCTATGGGAAACCGTCTTTGGCAACTGCTAGCCATTGCTTTCAAACTCTGCAAGACTGAAACATTACCGTGGTGTACTCCGAAAAACTTCTTAAAACAAAGCACACATATCTCATCCTTATAAAAAAGGTTACACTAAAGGTATAAATGCAATAATGACTGCTAAAGCACACTACAGTTTGTCACGGTATTTGCTGTTCCTTGTGCAGTTTAGTTAACCTTTCCTCTTTCCAAAAAAAATCCTTCCATTTGGATTTAGCATCATTTAAGTAGCTTTTACTAAAAATTCTGTGTTAGAAACTTTTCTTTTTTGTTTTTCCCCCCACAGAGAACGTAAAGGTAAATGTTATCCAAGGGCATTTGGACAGAGAATGTAAGAATGCCTGTAAGAATTGTGATACTCCATAGCCTCGAATAGACACTGAGTACTCCTTCAAGTTCTTTACACAGTGTTTATATTTGCAGCAAAAAAAGCCAGAAGGGAAGAAACAGTCTTTCCAAAGTTGCATTATAAATACTGAATAAGTACAGAAAAGGATAATCATCCCTTTACCCCCACTCCAATACCCTGCAGCTCACATGGTGATATGGGATAATATGTGAACGGAGACAGAAACAAAATCTTTCCTATTTTAATCAAGTCTTTCAAACACAAATACTGCCTACTGCAAGAAAGCAACAGGCAGCTCAGGCAGGAGCTGCTTACATTATTGAAAGGTAAAAGCCGACAAAAAGCTTGGAAACAACCTGCCTTTGCAATAAGTAATTCATTTAAGAGGGGAAATGGACACTTTTTCTCGCATGAAAACCTCAAAACTGTCAAAATGGCACTGAGGCCTTGATTCTTCATGTGCTTGGGCTCTCACAGCAAAGGGTAGAAGATTACGGGGGTTTGGGATATAGGGAGGCTTGCTAAGTGGGGAAACTAGGTCATCAGTGTCATAACTCCGAGGTCCGGATATGGGTCAGCTGGGTAATTGCAGTCATCTTAACTGACACTACCTGGGCTGTCCTATATGTTATCTGTTGTCTAAACGTAAGATCTGGACCAAGCTGGATTTAAAGCACCTTATTTTAAGAAGCAAGTCTTCTCACTCTTGCCTGCACACTGCTGTCACCTAGAGTCTCCTCAAAGGCCTGACTCAGCAGGTCTAGCGTGTCTTGGTACAATGACTTCAACAGAAACCACCCAAGTCAGCAGAGTCTCATTCTAAAACGCTAACAGAGGAATTACTAGTCCCTTTCTATGGCTGACCAAGTGGTGGATGACGTATATTATCCTCTTGCAAGCCTCAGAGCCTTAACCCATGGTTTCCATTTCTCAAGAGAGCGTCTTAACCACTAGCCTAAGGACAGCTCAGGGAATTAGTGATTAGTGGCTTTACTCTTGGTAGCAGAAAAGGTGTTTGTTTCTGTTACAGACTCGAAGAACAATCTTTGCAAGGACCAGCCACTTTGTAGTCTTCCCATGAAGATAGAATTTAGACTGTGATAACATCTAGACCTTACCTAAACCTAACATATGTGAAAATCATAGACACAGGTTTATCTAGAGTGACCTGCTTCAGATTGCTCCCTGAGGCACAGTTTTGTGGCATTGTAACAATAATATTGTCAAGGCCAGATTTAGTAACTCTGCAATGTTTTGATGCACCTGTTGAGTCCAGTGTGGGTTCGGAGACTGATGTACTATACTCTAATTATCTTAAATGAGAACCTAATTTGGCAGTAATTATCAGAGGGTTGCATAGTCTAAAAGCAGGGCACATTCATGGGTACCTTCCATATGAAGTTTCAAATCTGATCATCTCCTACCCACATGGCTGTCTTGCTGTGACAGCCTATCAGGAAATGCAGTAAGCCAACTATTAATTGGTAAATTGTATATTCAACTGTTTACTATGTTCAGGTATGTCTTCAGGATTGTCCACAGGAATGTACTTACAAAGTCATGATCTCTACTCTCTGTGAGTGCATCAAGGAAGATTGGATACAGTCCCAAGTACCCCATAGGTCTCATAGGTGACTGCTTTGAGCCAGAGGTTGACAGAGGCCTTGTGAGTCTAAGTAGATTTACCATGGGAACCCTGAGAAATACTAAATATTCACTTGCTAGTAACAGTTTCAAATTTACTTTTTTTGGAGAAGAGTTGCACTTCAAGGAGGTGCTGTCCTTCCCATAAGTATAATGATTTACATTATCATCTTTTACTCTCAATAAAATCCTAATCTCCCCAGTACGCTTCTCTGAAAACAACTCAGTCGCAAACTGAAATGAGAAGAAAATAATAGGGATCACCACTCACTGGTGGCACAGAAGATAAACATATTGAGCCTACTAACCCTTCCCCCTCCTTCTCCTGAGAGCTGTTAAAAGATCAAGGCATAGAACCATTACAAAATAAACAAGCACTACAGATTTTGCAGTAGGTGGGACCATCTGGACCCAGATAATGTCACCCTAAACAATCTGCTATCCAGTTGCAGGGAAGAAGAAAGTCTTTTGTGACTCAGAGCTAAAAGGCAATGTGGCTTCTTGGCTCCCTGATCCCATTACAGAAAATAATTATTATTTATTATTCCAGATAATGCCAGTGGATGTGGCCAAACACCATCCTCTCTGTTCACGCTATCTGAATTGTTCCATCTATCTGAAAAACACCAACTGAACTGAGAGATGGTGTTGGTATTCCAATGGCGTTCTCTGCTGTGCACACCCATCAGACCACAGTCCAGCTTGTGCCTGGGCATTCATATAGACTACCACAGTGACTGGCATGCAGTGTTCTGTGCCTCATGGTTTACTCTCGCCTTAGAGCAACACCGTGTAGATGCACCTGCTGGTGGGATGGGAAAGGCCACCTCTGTTTATGGCAAAATTAAACACAGCATTAAATAAGGGCGAGACTGAGTTGCAAGGTATGTACAGTGAAGCAAAGGAGACAACCACAAGTATGATCCAGTCCTATACAACCATGTTCTTATTTTCCATTCTTAAAACATAGTGTTAAAATGCTGGTCAGAGGGGTTGCTTTTGAAGGGCATATAGACTCACTGATGAAAATTTTAAGCAGGAAGCTGTAAGAGTGACGCTTGCTCACACCTGGAATTTTAAGAGCAATTTTTAAAATATTCTGAGCAACATAAGGAACTAACACTTAACATCCTGTGCAAGAACTGTCTTGTTGGAGTCATTAAGTTTTACCACACATAAATTATTACCAATTAGGGCCTAAAGCTGCTCCAAACCCCAGGATCCTGACTGACTTGTGAGAAGGCAGGCCATTCATTTGCAGCAAGAGTAGAAATACCATAGAATTTATGTGATACCTTGCTGTACTATTCTTCCAATTCTGTGATTCACAGCCACAATTAGAAAGCACAAAAGAATAAAGTCAGAGAATAGAGTCAGATACTCATCTCATGTCAATTGATGCCGACGTACTACACTTCCTGCTATGGAGTAGTGCTACTTGGAGAAAGGAATGTTTGTAACATTTGATCCAAAAAATCATTGTATCATGGGAACTCAGTTTATTTTAGGTTACAGCTCACTTGTTTCTCTGACTACCTCTGGGCATTTTGGAGCACAAATTATAGATTCCAAGGATTACTGGTATACAGTAGTCTGAAAGGAATAGGGAAGCATGACTGCCTTGGTGAGATCTTCCTGTTTATTGCTTAGATTATATTGTTTTGCTAAAAAACTCTTAGGCCATAACTGGGAAAGCAATTCCAAAGGTATTACGATAAAAAGATAATACTTCTACCCTGAGAGAAATGTTGATATTAGATGAAAGCATGAGGTAAAAACAGCAGGTGTCAAATCTATTACAAACACAAAAGACAAAACAGTAAATGAAAAATTTGAAATAAGGGCTTCATTATATCCAGATTACATGGGTGAAAATTTCCTTTTCTTGTACAGTCTCCAGAAAAAGTCCGGTCTAATCATCTTCCTGGCTAATCAAAGCACATTGCACTCCTGCTTGTACCTTCTCTTTTTACTTTTACAGTTTTCCAGTCCAATGGTTGTTAAAAATGTACGCAATTATCTACTTGGTTATCTGCTCTAATACATTGGACACAGTCAATCAATTTTGGCTGTACTTATGGTTAAGAAAACTACAAATGCCTTCATGCCTTAGCTGCTAGCATCCCATTTGTATGCTGGCATACAGAAGGTGCAAATAAGAAATAGCCAAGTGATACCTTGAAATAGAGCAGAGATCACAGCACAGTCATGTACATATCTCATTTATATAACATTGCCTACCTCCTCTTTGCATTCAGAGTTCTGTATTCCCCTAGATCCTTATTTTAATGTGATAAACATATAACTGGGGAAGCTCTTGTTTTGAGTTCAACTTGTTGGTTCTACAGTAACCCTGTCCCGCCCCCCCCACCCCTGCAAGTATAAACTCATGAGTATTTTTACTTTATGTTTTTGGTGGAACTCTGTTGGGTTTTCTTATTTGGGTTTTTTTCTTTCTGCTTTTTCAGTTCAGGCACAAAGACAACCTATCCATCACTCTTCCAGTCCTATTCTCAAAGAGTACAGTGGGGCACCACTGTGCTCAATGCCACCTGCTGAACTACTAGTACCATTGCTCACGGCATTAAGGAGCGCCAGGGAGGTCCTGCATCTATCCCAGTACTAGCTGAGCCTCGCTTGTGCAAGCTGACAAGATGACAGCAGACAGTAATAAACAAGGTTTCAGACAGCCACCATATGCTTTCCTCTGAAACTCATTCTTACAGGATTTAGGTTAAGCTAACACAAGCTACATTATGTTATCAGGGCTGAGGTACCGAACCAGTCAAAGCTGCACTGGTTCTGCAGTGAAGTTGCAAGACATGCAACGTGGTTAGTGTGTTACCTCCAAACTTCTGGACCAGCCATTTTGGTCTGCACAATTGTGCTTGCCTATTTAGTGGTTTTTCTGTCATTTTTCCTCAAATACAACTCACCCTTAAGAAAAAAATCTGTAATGTTTCATTATATTTAAGTTATATAAGTAAACAAAGCTTGCATTTTCCAAAAATAAGTTATAAATAAAAATGCCAGGATATGGGCTGTTGTGATGGGTTATTTTTTCCTTTGTTTTTAAAGTCAGGTACAAGAAAGCTCATACAACTGTTTCCAGCCCTTCAGGGGCTGGATTTAGTCCAAATTTATGACAGATGCAGAGCATCATCTTAGCCAAAACACTTCCTAAATTTGTCTTTTCACTAAAATGAGGCCACCTAGAAGATTAAAAGCTTTCTGCTTTTTTCTTCCTTAAAAAACATAATTACACTCTAATTTAAAACTCTAATTGAGTGCACTTGTATTGGTAAGATGTTCTTTTTCCCTTTAGGGACAGTATTCCTATTAGTCACACAAGCTGTCTAATCATTTCATGGTCCTTCTTTTTTCCCACCCTACACCTTCATTATAAATGAGGAAATTAAAGCATTTTTTTTTTTTAAGAGTATCTCAATTATATCCTCATACATTCAGCAACTGAACATTTTAGCCAGTGTAAGTTATCATGAGTCTGCTGATTTCAATGAACAAAAGAGATCTTGCATCAGCTGAGAATCTGACCCATAAAGACAAAGTCACTGAAAAAATATGAAAGTACATTATTTTCTCAAGCCCTAGAATTTGTGTCCTAGCTATAAAAATGTACCTGTTATGCTACATATTGAATTTTCTAATGTTATAAGCTTTTTTAAAATTAACAATGGTTGATCAACTGCACAAAATAATCACTTGAAATATGATGACCACATATCTCTGACTATGGTGACCATAAATTTTCTGAAACTAGTGTCAACATTGCCTTTCTTTTGTCGTGCTAGTGACTTTGAGTCTTCATTTTGCAAACAGATCAAGGGGAACACTTGATGTTATCTCTTTGCCATAAGCCCATCTTGACTAACTTCAAGTTTAGCTTTCTAGATCTGCCATCTAATCGATGGCTGATGTTTGTGAGACTGTACAGAAGTACCACTTTAGAATCAGATCTTGCTTTACTGACTATTTTAAGGTTAGAATATTAACCTGCAGTCACAGGAGCATTTCAATGCTAGGTTATTAGGAGACAACATAAGTTTTCTTCTACCAAATCACATGGAATTCTGGTAAGTCTTGGGGAAACAAGCATTATGACCTTTTAACTGATTTTCTAAAGCTAAAGAATTAGTTCTGGCTTCTATAACCATTGCGTAGTCTTCGAAATACAAAAGACATTTTAGCATTTAAGAATTATCTTTTACTATTTTCCATGCTATGCCTTCAGGCCTTAATTCATAAGCATTATCTTTGTTATAGGTTTAAAGCTTTTAAGGACAAACAAACTTAATTATACATAGTGTATGGAAAATTTGGGTTTTAACCACTAATCTGTGGCTTGTAATGAATTTGGATGGAAGGAATTCAAGGCTCTCAAGTATCATGTTTCTCATTCTTGTCTCCACTGACTGTAAGAGTTCTAGGATTTCTCAGTGAAAGTTCTAATTTGTTGAAATAAAACACAAAAGAGCCACCATGAATGTTTTTTAAAGATTTCATTTTTTTTTAAGTTTTAAAAAAACTGTTCATTTTTCTGTGTTTTTCTTTTGGAAATACCTATTTATATATAATTGCAAGAAAATATTACAAAGGGGAACAGTCTTTGAAATAATAAACCCCACGAATAAAACATTTGTTGAAATTCATTGCTGATAAGCATTTATCTCTGGATGCAGAAAAAAGTGCAAATCATTGGTACTTCTATTCTTCCTGCTTCTGTTGTTTTTCAGGTACAGAAAGGAAAGATAAACAGAAAGACCCTCAGAGCAGAAGACCAGATCCTCTGGTGAACATTTACATAACTCAGCTAATACCAGACTGCTTTCTTAGTTCCCACTAGCTGAGGATCTAGCTCAGGAAATATTACTTTTCCAGTGCCAATAATTATTTTTGCTCTTTCTGCTCTGTCGGATTTGGATGTATTTGGTCTTATCTTAAACCAATGCATCTGGTGGAGAATCTGAAAAGATGTTTTGTTTCAGACCCTGAACTCCCTTCTTCACATTTGTGGACCCTGAGGAGGTTCAATATGATTAAGGAAAAATTCCAAGGCCATACAAAGGGTTCAAAATGAGTATTGTTTTAGAACACTAGCCCAAGGCTGCAGGATTTAATTGAATTCATTGAATTTCAGCTAAGTAGGCAACTATCTTTCTGACCTGAGGGAGGCCTGTATGTATTAATAACATCAGTGTTATTAACAAAGCAGCTAACATAACACTGGAGACACGCTAGGAAGTTTTATGTCTGTAGAGGAAAAAAATCCACCTTTGATTGATATGATTCCTGATCAGACATTTACAACTTACTGTTGTGACCCCAGTGATCCTCACAGTTCTGCTGCATTAGATTTAATTGCCACCTTGTGTAATTGCTATGTGCCAATCGTTATCACACCCTGCTGTACATGGGCTATTTGTCATCTGACTGTGCTTAATTAACAATACAAAATCCTCACTCAATATCCACTTTTGACTGCCTGAGTTCATGATGAATTATTTGCTATTTAGTTATTATGATACTATACAAATGACTAGCTGTCAGATTAGAAGGAACTTGGTAAAGCACATTGGATGTTTGTGGTATGCCCCATGAACAAATTTAACAGAATGGTTAGCAATTAAAAATGCTGAAATGTCATCAATCAGGTACCATTTGTGCATCCAATGGCTCCATAAAAGCCATATAGAGGAACAGTTTAATTTCCATGTGTGAACATGCTCATTTTGGAATTCCCTTGAAACTCACAGGATGTACTTGTTATATTAAGTTTGATAGAGGGTGAAATATCAGCTGAGCTTGTGTCAAAAGCAGCACTGGGTAGGGAATTTATAGAAAAAAACCTCACATGTCCTATAGTCCAGAAGAACGTGTTATTTTCCAGTAGAAAATGAAGTTCAGTTAACTTTGACCCTGATGGAGTCTGGGTCTCCTTTTAAATATATCTTGAAAACTTGAGGCTGCTCTATCCCTGCCACTTTCTCCCACTTTTCCTAGAAACTACAGTGCAATTTGTTTGGCTCTGAAAAACTACTGTAAAAAAAAAAGAAAGAAACCACACAAAATTCTGAATCAAGAAATAGTAAATGAAAGCAAGAAACATTAGGAAGAAAGCAGGCACTTGTCTCCTTCTGTCCCAAGCACTCATTTACTCATGAAACTGTCTCAGAATCCATCAGTCAATGATAGATTCTCTGTCACGTATCAGCAATATCTGTCTTTGCAGGTTTCTTGAGAGCTCCAAATGAGTAATCCTCACAGCTAAAAATGAAGCCCATTGTACTGATCACTGTCAGACATCACAGAAAGCAATGCACATCAGTGGCTCTTAACTGCAGTGTTTCTAAAAAACTTATGATTCTTAGTAATGTCTATATATCTCCTCCCCAGGAACACTTATTATCAAGAAAGAGGTGACAGTTTCCAATAGTCTGCTTGGAAACACTTGGCTTCTCTTCCATGTCTGGAAATGTGGAAGTGAGAATAATTTAGAAACATTAGAAGCATCTGCACGAGGGGTTTGGCACTGCATGTTCCTGTGTCGTTGTGACTTTAGCAATTCTTTTGAACCACCACAGAAAGACTTCCAGCCTTTGCTCACTGCTAAGAGGTGGCATCATTAGTATGCATCAGAGGTGGCAGTTCTGCCATTTTTTCAGAGTGAACTGCAATGTTGAAAGCAAACAAAATTCCTTTAATGGCAGTGATAGCATACAGAGGGGCATCATCTTCAACAGACACATCACAAACTGTGTGGCAGTTTGGATTTGGTATCTCTTCTCACCTATGCAACTCTCAGATGGATTCAACATACCTGGTTAGCTTCTACTTATCACTGTTGTGGCAGTACAGAAACATACTCTATCCAGTTTGGCATTGGCATCTTTGTTCTGCATGGAGAATGTTTTTTTAAGCCTTAAAACCTATTGAAAGCCTTAAGCTGTTATAGATCTGCCACAGAACACAGTTAAATGCATTCTGTATTTCTTCTGCAAAGGCAACACAATGATAGAGCAGAATAGAAATTTGTAAATTTATTTTTTTCAAATGTAAGATTTCACAAGCAGAGATCATACCACTGAAATCCTACAGGTTTATGCTGTTGTCAAGCTGCATTCCTACACATTAGAAGCATGACTGAGCCTTTCAGTTACACAGTACAAAACCTCAGCACACAGGAATGAAAATGCAAAATCTGTGGCACCGTCTCCATGTAATTTTGCTGTGTATAAATTGCACCAAACAGTAAGGAATTATAGTGCCAGGCTACTTTTGTAACGTGCTTGAAATCTTCAGATAGAAAGGGGTCTTTTTCAACTAATTATTGACTGCTCACTGTTTATGAATGATCACTTCTAACTTGGAGCATTATTTCCCATCTTTTCGGCTGGACAGGATATGTATATATCCCCATGACAGCCAAAGGCCATGAAGCAAATCTAAAGACCTGCCCTATTGGCACGACTCTCACCAGAAGAACTGGTGCTACTGTGCCTGCTTGAATTAACTGTACTGTGTCCACATTCAACTGATGGTCAAAATAAACGTCTCGCCTAAGAGTTAGGAATGGCTGGGAAAGAGGTTGACCAGAGATGGGCTGTCTTCTGCCACAGTCCAGTCCTAAGCTACTCCCTTTTATTCTGCAAAAAGCAGCTGCCCTTTTGCTCAATATTACTAAGGCAAAGGAGGACCATACTATAATATCGTGTTAGTAATTTTTGAGGAGCCAATCATATTTCTTAGGTTAAATAATAATAATTATCTGTGAGGACATGATCTCTAATATACAAATTCTAATTTTATTACTTTGAATATTTATTCTTCATGATGATCAACTAAACCACATCATGGCCTTATTTTCTCACTGTGTCGGACTGGGGAAGGAAATGAATGCAAGCCCGACAACAAATGACACACACTGTACATTCATGATGGATTAAAGCCAGGATGACTCATAGCTACATTTACGAAGCTTTGGGATTCAAGAGACTTCAATAACATGTATCAGTCATTCATCAATGAGCTAACAACAAATAAGAATACACAACTGCAAAGACAGCATTTGGATATTGAAAACATTTGTGACTTGTTCTTTGCTTTATCTAGCCAGTCTATCTACATTTTCTTCACAAATACTATTTCTCTACAAATTAAAGATCCATCCTACTATTCAGCCACAACTATCTCATAATTTTATTTTGCCCAATGCTCACATATTCCTGCACAGCATTCTACTCACCTGCATATAAATATTTCTTCTGATTTATCAGTCTAAATTGATCTGGCTGGTTAGATAATTTAAATTACTCTCAAACTTTCTAATTCAGTTGATATGATAATTTTGGTTTTGTTTTTATTGACACTTTCATACCTTTTGAAATAAAAATAGGCTAATGAAGTTATTAAGTTTCTTGAGATTATTAGTAGCTTGATGTCAGTTTTAAAAATTTGTTTGCAGGAGCAATATTTCTCATAAAGCTCCAGTTCAGCTGTTCTCCGATTTCTTCCCTTGATCTCAAGCTAGTCTATAACACTGCCAAAACAGCATGACTGGGATTACTAATTCAAAATTTTCTTTTTCCAGCGTCCACCCAAGCACACAATCTACTTTCTGTAGAACAGCCATATTTTTGAGCTGTTTGATACACTAATGTATTTTCATTTAGTCCATGTTCATGGAAAACACCGCGCCACATGCCAGGCCACATAGTCAAAAACTCTATGAATTTAAATAAGGCCAGAGAATAATGTTGCTGAGAAGCAGGGTTTAATAACTGTTCTTTCTGTAAGCAAGTATTTCTTCAGCAAAGACACATTCTATTCTAGAACTACTTGTACCTCTTTTAGGAACCTTGAGCTAAATTTTAAAGTTCAGACTAATTGCTAATTCCTCTTCATTTCAGAGATGTTTTGTCTAAGGTAACATCGGTCAGAAGTTGGGTCCTGATTTTTTTTCAGCATGAAAAATAACTTGTTTAATGTTAGAAAACCATTAATGCTGCTCTTTCACCTCTCCTTTTAAGATGGCAAGTAATTAGTATCTTCTCTGTTTTACTTGTTTTAGTGAAAACATTGCAGTAGTGCAAACTCAGCACCAGCTTGCAATCTCTTTGTAAGAGATTACAATGCCATTAAGGAATAACAAAAATAATTACAAAAGCTATAAAACCCCCAGGTATAATTGTGTTCCACTTAAAATGACTCCAAACAACTTTCTAACTTCCATTTACATGCCAACACCTCAGGTATGAAGCACACACTTTTACTGACTTCTTGTCCTACGTGCAGTAGGCTTTGTTGGGTTACATTAAAGCAAAGTTTCATGGAAAACTGAAGGCAGGTAGTAAACCTACCATTAAACGTATCTCACTACCTTCATAGATTATCAATATATAACATGACTGAGGGTCAAAGCAGCGCAGGATGGGAAAATTACAGAAAGTGGATGGAAAGAGATTGTTTAGACATTAAGCAAACATGTTGGATTTACCATATCTTAACTGTCTAGAGAGAAATATCCCATTGTCTGGTGTAAATGCAACTAGGGTATAAAAATGCCTTGATGGGTGTTACTCCTGTCTTTTTATTCAACCACCTTTGGTCTATATCATATAGATCAAAATATAGAATGAGAAAATGTGCACTGCACAACCATCTAATTAACAACTCTTGATTTATTGGACAAGCTCCTCTTTTTATGTATATTTTGGCCATTTCTCTCAGCTTTCTTAAGACCTGGGCCAGTACCAATCAAAATTAATAAGGCCATAGCTTAAGCCTGTATATTATCTTAGGAAGTTTGCATCAAATAAGTAAATAGTATAAAATAATGTCTTCTTTGGAACATACAGTCATTCTTAGACAATTATTAATATACACCTAATATCAGAACTCCACCCATGTTTTGTTTTGGGGCTAGATCTCTAGATCAAATTGGATTCCTAAAGCTAAATGGGCACATAATTAATTAGATCATATTAAATTCAAACATTGCACATGGTTCCCATTTTTTATTATTTATGCTTAGTTGTCTGGAAAGATGCTGCCATGTTAGTACAGTTCTAATGACTGCATTTCTTAACACTAAAAACATAAACTAACAACACAGTAGATTTCCAAGTTTTGGGAAAGTTCTGGAATCGTTCATTTATATTCTTGTCTTATGCAAGATTTCACAGAGTGCTCTGATTCAGCTAGGCTTAGATATTCCTGCAAGTTTCCTCTGTCAACCCAAGCATCAGTTGCAAGTGTGAAAAACAACGGCCCAACCCACCCAGCCAAAAATAATAACAGTAATAATTAAAAAAACCCACACACATACCCCGCCCCAGAACCAGAGCCAATCCCAGATGTATTCAGTAGAACGCTTCTAGCTCCGACAGCCTCACCAAAAACCTGCTGAGGTAAACAGGGGTGCTTCTGTCAGCGACACTCAACGTCCAGTGAGCCCTATGGCAAATGGGCTTTGGATAGTGACCAGGATTTCATTTTGGATCACAACAAGATTATTTTCAACCGGCAGAATCCGCCTCAGTCAGTAGAGCAGCCTCCTATTCAGCTAAAATCTCTGCTTCAGCTTTCGACCTGATGTAAATGGACATAATTCTATTACAGCTAATGCAAATTTAAACTTGCTTAGGATTTATTTTTGGGATGACTATGAATACTGTCAAGGAAAAGCACCGAAGTCCAGTGTTAAGTCCAATTATTATTGCAATAAAAACATTGTCAGAGTATGATATGTTTATAAATAACACAGGTTTGAAATTTATTGATTTATAGCATAAACACATTTACAAACATCTATGGAGGTATGGACTAAGGTGGTGGAGTTTACTTTGATTTTTATTTTTTTTTTTATTTTTTAGTCACATCTAGTAACCACAAACACAAACAATATCTGCTTGAGGAATTTTTTATATATATCTGCACACTAATTCTATAATAGAGGACTGATATTGTTTGTCTTAGGCCTAGGTTGAACTCCAGTCACTTCAGAAATTACAAATCAATTTACCTTAATCAGACATGAGTAGTCAATAGATTAATTCTATATTAATTGTGATGTTTATAAATCAGAAATTAAATCAGAGGTATGTAACTGGGGTGTGAGACATGCAAATAATTTAAATTTACATGTATGTATTTATGAGAACTGTGTTTTATACCACCTGGCTGTGACTACTGAAACCACAGGCTTTCTTATCAGGACCAATGGATTACTTCCTCACAACATGGAACACAAATCCCCTATGTTCTATTTGCATAGGATTTTATCCTTTGCACCATAAAATAAACCCTGGAAACACTAAAACCTCAATCCCCTTGTTAGTATATGTACTTATAGAAGAATTCAAAGAGTGACTCTTTTCTTGTGAGGCTCGAGGTTTTAGCCGGGTACTTTCTCTAAGGAATAAGAGAAATTATTTATGGATCAGATACATTAGTATTCCATGCAACTAATTCTTTAAGTCCTGTTTGTTTTCCTGTTGATACTTCAGAGATATCACTCTTAAACAAACTCCTGTCAAAATATTTTACTCCTGATATAGCAGTGAAGAAGAGGGAGAGTATTTTGAGAAGGCAGAGGACAGTTGCTGAACTGAATTGCTTTGCTACATCTGCAGCTGTAAACTCCTGCATACTGTGAAAATCATTAGGCAGTTGAAGAGATCAGTGAACTGAGAGCGAGTTGGGCAGGAGTAAAGCAGAAACTGAAGAGAAGCAAGAAATTCTTGTCTAGATCGAGATGCTTTGGTAGTGGCAGAATGAATGCAGCCATTCAATGGGGACTTTGCAGCAAGGGAAAAGCTGCTTGTCAGAAAAATTGTGGGAAAAGTCTTCTTTCTGAAATGCACATATCCTTTTGGTCTTAGTTACTCCAATGGATTCTATAACAGGTATTAGTCTCCTTCAGAGTTACGTGTAATTCTTTTATCGGTGTCTGTGCACACACATCTCCATGTTTTTGAATACATGCACTTCTGAAAATAAATATACCAGGTTAAACAATGACTATTTTTTTCTTTTATTAGTTCATACTGGCAGATACTTATGCTTGAAGGCCAAACTACCAGAAGATATAATGCCAACAGTGGCAGAAACCGCTGAGGTAGCAGAATGTAGTAAAATATTTCTCAGAATGCTTGTATTTGTTGCTCTGTCTGATACATAAAAGGCTCAAGGAAGTCTCAGAGGAGAGGAGAGTATCTCCAGTTGTTAGATGAAAGCAGCTGGCAAGCTAGGATTGGGGCATGTGAGTCTGTAGCTCTCCTCTTGATACAAGGGTGCAATAGCAGCAGAACAAAGCTCACAAGTCTGACAGGGACGACTGATGTTACTGTACTCTACTTCCTGCTACAATTTTTTATCCAGCATCTTTTTCCACCTCCAGGATGCATTTCCTTTTTCCCACCACAACGTCTGTTTCTATCTGGTCCATACTTGAAGCTCTAAAGCCAGTTTAAGAGTGCTTAACTTCATATTTGTTTTTCCTCTTAAAGAAGACAGTTTAACTATAGAAGCACAGATGACCAATAAAACATCAGTATTCTGATATTGTATGCAAAGCTCCTCAAAACCTGCTTACTCTTCCACACTCCTTGGTGAGCTCTATACTGCTGTTTTGATGTGTTTCACCACCCAAAAATAATCACAGCCTCAGACTTGAATGCAGGGTAAAAGATTACAATCGTGAAAATCATACCTGGGTTTTTTCTAAGAGAGGAAACTGGCTTCAGTATGTCCAGAAGTCACCTGAAGTTGACATATCATTGCAAGATAGTTTGCCTACTTTACACAGGTTTTTTCTGAATATATTATTTAAAAAATCCTGAAGGTCTGGATTGTAAAATGTCCAGGCTTTTCCTCAAGTTTTTTTTTCTGTTACTTAGGGCACTAACCTGAAAAATGGCATCTTCAGATATTTTATTTTAAAATTATTAGGTATTTCCAGGTTTAGGCTTAGGAAAGTTAATGTCTTATCATAAATAGAAATTTTATTTTTCTTTCTTTCTTTTAGACTGTGATAAATATTTGTAGCACTACAAATTTTTACTATCAGTAACTGTTCTGAAACCCATGGTCTTTCTGACCTTTAAATGAATGAAGGTTTCATGATACTTCCTAGAAATTATGTTTTAGGTATCAGACTGGTAAAGATTATGATGCAGTAACTGGTCAGATAGTGAATTACAAAACAAGAGTGTTATAAAAGACAGATTTCCTGGAGCTCAACAGAAGCTTTTCCATCTGCAGAAAGCATTCTAGTTTACTTTCTAACTCGTCCAGTTTCCACACCCTACTTTTGTTTACAGCACCCTTGGGAAAGCCTTTCCTATTTTTTTAAGAATTCTCTGTAAAATCTGTTCTACTGGAGATCTTTTTAAGTGATCATAGAAGGCATCTTAAGAAAAGAAGAAAATTATATAGCCAATATACATTTTAATATATAGCTAAGGGATCAATTACCTAAATGATGTAAGCATTATTTCCTAGAAAAGGAAAAACAACCCCATGTTTACTGCTAATCTAGAATTGCAAATGCTATGTCCCATGTGATTCTTAAAAATCTATCAGATGGATGTAATATTAAAAAGTACATGTCACAGTTTAAAGCATCTAAAGCCCATTTTGAGTTTTTCACTACAGTCACTTGAAGAAGAGCAACATATTCAGTACTAGTGAACTATACCAAAGCTGTTGATAAGGATGCTACTAAATTACCCTCATGCAACCCAGTGGTATTGTAAAGCTTATCCACATTAGAGGAGAAACTACTTGTAAGGCAATAAATGTAGTTTGATCATTACACTTATTCAGTATCTAATCTTGTGTCTTATCATAGAACCACCTGGGTTGGAAGAGAACCTTTAAGATCACCAAGTCCAACCACATCAAAAGTATGACGATTTCACATGCAGTCACTGCTTGTCATGAACCATCTGAAAGCCACCAGCCCATTTTGTACAGGTGGCCACAGTAACTGCCAGATGCCATCTTCGGATGCTACAATAACAGATGTCCTGAGAAAGATGATGGAAAACTGAGCCCATTCTCTCCAGTTCTAAACCAGAATCAGGTATGATTCAACCTCTTAACTGTGAAATTTTCCTAGTACCTTTTGGTATACTTCTGTAAGGATGGGCACATCTCTAGAACTGGCCAAACATTTACAAGATACAGTTGGAACTAAGAGAGTCACAGAGTTACATCTTTAGTGTGAGAGCTCTGCCAAAATTGCAGAATGCAAATGAAATGATTTTCTGATGTTGCAATACAATCTATGATTCTGTATACATGAATATTTATGAACTAGTCTTAATAATATTGCTGGACTGGGTAACTGATTTATTTGAAGGAGGAAAAAATTGTTTAATTAAAATGAAGGTTTAAATGGAAAAATCTCATTATTTAATTCATAGGTGGTACAGCATGATTTTGTTGACTACAGGTTTTCAGCTTAATACTGTCAGTTTCTCCCGGTGAACCTTACAGAATTTATTTGATCAAACTCCACTTAATTGATCAATATGTAAAGCAAGAAAACTTTTTACCCTCTGAAGTCTGAAAAGGAAAGTGCTGCCCCACACTGCACGGTGCTGTAAATCTAAGATAGAAATTGTGTGCTGTCTGACTTCAATTCTTTTGCAGACAAAACCTGGACTATTAAATAATGAAAGGTATTGGTACAAACAAAGTGGAAATTAATGTTTTAAAATGGTATATATTTACTGAGATGAAACAGATTGTATTTAATGTGCATTAAAAATTTATTGCATAAACAAAACATGATAAGTTTGCACGTTTAATTATTATGAAAAGCGTAAGAATAATCCTAAGTCTGAGTGCTGCAGTTTGTTCTGAATTATTTACTCTGCCCTTGAAACATCAGTATTATGTGTTTCAAGGAGGAACACAAAAAATTATTGTCTTTTCAAGATAATTTTACAGTTTTGGAAAAATACTACTAAAATCAAATTAGCTGTTCTTCAGTCACGTAATAAAAACATGCATGCACACAACAATGCACATTTTCTACATACATTCCTAAAAAACCCCAACCATTGTACCATAAAGACTGTTACAGCACAAAAGGACTGCACTTCTCAGTTGTACTTTGAAAGAGTACTTTCACTAAGACAGGAATTAAGGAGTTCAGAAAGACAAGGCATCAGCTACCTTTCTCTGAGAATCTCTTCTAAAAAGTATTTGTAAAATCAGACACAACTACCACCTCTGAGTAATAAAGGAAAGTTTTAGGAGACATTCTGTCTATATGCTGACTCACACTGCTGGAACACATGTGCTGCAAAACAAGGAAATTAATAATATTTTCTTTAATAATATTTGCCACAGAGACCTGCACAGTAGAGTCCTCAGGTTTTTTACTAAGTGCACCTTGCTGTTAATAAGGCAGTAACTCCAAGAGAAAGGATGATACTGGAGGTGCATAGGACTGCACACGGGTTACATATCTCTAAGCAGGAAGATTAAGAGGCTTTGTAAATGAAAGAATATTTTTTTTCCTGACCTCACCAGGACCATGCTATGGAAACATATGGATGTATATACCAGGGGGCCAGCTTGCCATATTAGCACAGCTCCTTCAAAAGCAGCAGAAAACAAGACAAGAAGGAAACACTTGGGCAAGTTGACAACCTCAGCAAGCCCATCCTGATGAACACACTGATCCAACAGGCCCTGTGCAGAAAATCCACTGAGTCCCATCAGCACAGTCAGTGAAGCTGTATTGATACTGTGCCCAGTGAGGACAGGAGATTTATCATGTAGTGTATCTGTGTGCTCATTCCCATCTGGAATGTTACCTTTCTGGAAGGCCATAATTTATGAGCTTAAGTGTTTGCTGTGTAGTCACAGGGCCAGTATGTGCATGGGCAGTCACACCTGACCCATTACCTGACTTTCAAACCAAAACTGCTGGGAAACTTGCAATTATGTTGTCCTTTGCAGTCTGCTTCAGGTCACTGCAACTCCCTGAGTGTGACAGAAACCAGGACGGCTTCTCAGTTTCCAGGCCAATGCATAGAGCTCCGCAAAAGCTTCTGCTGAACTCAACCTGGGGAAAGAACCTGAGCATACACTGCTGTCCTTCCCCACAGGGCAGCCTGTCACAGGCTGACCAGGGGCTCATCTGTGTGTCAGATCACTCTTTTCTTTCTCAATATCTATAAGCAGACACAGCCTGAAAACCCCTGATTTCCACCAACAAAATCCCCAATCTTGCAACCTTTTCCTGAATAATTTCCTGGTCACTATGAAGTGATAGTGGTCCTAAATCTATGTGCTTTACACTTTGATAGATCTGCCTCAAAAGATCATACTCTCCAGAGTATATGACATATCTATGATGCCTGGACTCATAACATGTTTTCAAACAGTGATGTCAGTAACTGTAAAATCCCCAACACTATAACATGTTATAAAATCATAACATGTAAAAGTTAGGAAGCTGAATTCTACCTTTATATACAGACACAATATGAAATATTCTTGGATTTCATGATCACTTCCTGTCTTGTCTTGCACTACTTAAGTCATTTCATAGGATAGACTCAGTATTTAATGTCAACATTTATTTCTTTTCCTCCCCTTTTCATCCTCACTGCTTAATTGTCTGATATTTCATTTATAATACAAATCCACTGTAGGTCATTCAGTTTTCTTGCATCAATTTTTAGTGCTCTAAAATCTACTGAATGATGTAATAAAATATATATCTATATACCTGTAAGTATCAGAGCATGATATTACATGAATTACATAGTGGCATCTAGCTCTCTGACATGCAAATAAAGATTGCACTCACTTTTCACTACCCACTAAAGCATTGCTTGAGTGTTTCCCATTAAAAACAAAATAGTTTTTAATGAAGGGATATTTGAAATCATCTATATGCTCTATCAAAAAGCTCCTTGGACACTGTAAATGTGACAATCAATGCAGTTTAGATTAGTTTTCCTGGTGACTCTTTAGAGTGAAATATTCTATATTCTATTATATTATAGTCCTTATATTATATTCCTAGGGAACCTGCTTTGGCAGGGGGGTTGGACCCTATGATCTCTCAAGGTCCCTTCCAACAACTACAATTCTATAATTCTGAGTCTACAATGCTTCCTAAAGCACAGACTGCCATATTTGACACTGACACAGCTGGAGGTGGGTGGAAGAGAACCGCAGGCTTTCTCAAACTTGCTGAACAACATGATTGACCCGACAACCACAATTTAACAAAAAGGGAAAAAAGACCTTCTTAGAAACACAGTTTGGTGCCAGGCAGTAAAGACTACTCATCATTAATAATGCTGCCTCCTTCACTTCTTCTTCCCCCCCCCCCCCCCCCCCCCCCCCTTTTTATTTTTGGTACCTTTCAGAAAAAATCCTGAGATTTCTTCAGACAAATGAGGAAGGTGCTGAAAACAGCCACACGATACCTTGGAAATGTCTGTCCCCCACTGGCACACTAACTCCCCTACACATCTTTCTTAGCGTGAATAATCTTAACACACAAATAAGAATGAAAGTGAGAGGGAGTTCTTTCAGGAAATCCCTGTTATTTCTCTCCAGTTTATGTCTCCTGCCCATTTCTTAGCTTTCCATAAACAGTTTCTTTTTCCAGACTCACTTTTCACTTCCTGTTTCACTATTTACTGCTATCTCTACCTAGACAAATATAAAAATAGGAAAACATGATTAGCTGCAGCTGGGAAGTTGTAAACCCACATTATATAACCTGAAGTGAATTAGAGAAACTAATTTTGAAGACTAACTACTGGCAAGACTAACATAAGTAAACTGCAAGCACATTCACAAGCACATTCACTTAACAAGACTACATTGGTTTTATTTGCAAACATTTTCTACTGTGTAGTCTTTAACACACTTCCAATCTGATCCAAATCCTACCGAAGTTAATGGGAATCTCTCCACTGATGAATATCATGCTTTGCCTTAAGTCATTCATATAGCTCACTGATTTACAGCATCTGACCCTAAAGTTTTAATATTCCTTCTCTTCTAAAGAACCTGATGAAATGCCAGAGGATGCTCTTTCTCATAACTGGTCCACGGCTACTAATCTATACCACATGGAAAAGTGAAGATAGAGCAATAACAATGCTCTTTGGCATTCACCTGACATAGACAAAATACCTCTGAAAATGTCGATTTACATGCAGTTAACTGTTACAGACTTCTGACCTCTGCTTAGATCTGGAAGTGGCATTCTGCTCACTGATACACAGCTAGTAAGAATCTCACTGATATTTTTTCACTACGTTACAAAACCTCTTAATTTTTAATTTTCATATATATATTCTAAATTCATGTATCAGGGAGCTTGATACACAGGAAGAGAAACAAAATTTTAATTCTACAAGCAGTAAAATTTTTGAAATACTGTTCTTACAATGAAAATAGGTTAAAAATCAACCAAACTACCACTTAGGGAATAGCATAGTGATAGTGATCATGCATTTTTAACAAATGTAAAGGAAGTGGATGCAGATGAGCAAAAATCAGACTAAGTTTCACTTCATTTCAATCAGGAGTATGAGGACAGAACCTAAGTTTGTGCTGAGACCAAAGCAACTGGGCTTAAGTGAACCAAAAAAAAAAAGAAAGCAAAAGAGCTAGTGATCAGGGAAGGATACAATTAAATTGCATAGAAAACTAAGACATCTCTGAGAAAAGAAGAATGAACTATGAAATGATATTGAACAGCCTATAGACTGGGATCAAAAGACCTGCCAGATAAGTGCTCTCCTGAAAGACAAAAAAAAAAAAAAAGGCAGTTGATGCATACAGTTGATGGATGAAGTCCTGCAATGGAGTGGCAAGTGCAAAATGAAGGAGAGCAAAAAGGAGATATAACTCAGATGTAATTCAGAAAGCTGAGTACAATGAAAGAGATAAAAAGATAAAGATCAAAGAAACGGACGAGGAGAAAGCATATCTTGATGAGCAAGGATCAAAGAATGAGGCATTAAAAGGATGACATTGGTAAGGAATGGATTAGCCACGGCTCAACTGGAAAACTTAGTGACATCTACAGGTATTGACATTTAAAGAGGAAATGACACTGTTTATTGAGTAATTTCCATGCTAATATTAAAGTATGGAGTGGAACTGCAGCCTTCCTAACCTGACCCCTAGATACTCAGACAATTTCTCTGTATTCTTCCCAGGCTACCTGCTCTTGATTTCTCTTTCTGCAGGCTTCTGTTTTGTCTTCAAGTTTGCCCAGGACCATCTGAAAGCATCTCTGTAGGGTCCCTGGCATTTTTACCCAACTTCCTCTTTGTTGGGATACGTCACTCCTGAGCTTGGAAGAGGTGATCTTTAAATACTAACCAGCTTTCCTGGGCCGTTCTTCCCAGCAAGGCTTTGCACTATGGTACTCTACACCAAGTAGATCCTGAAGGGGCTAAAGTCTGCTCTCCTGAAGTCCAGAGTAGTGAGCTATTCTGCTCTCTTCCCACTGCCTGAAGGATCTTCAACTCCATCATTTCATGGTTACTGAATTCAAGGCTGCCCTTGAGCTTCACATTCCCCACCAGCCCCTCCTTGTTGGTGAGAACAAGGTCCAGCATGTCTCCTCTCCTTGTTGTCTCTTCTACCACTTGGAGAAGCAAGTTATCATTAATGCATTCCTGAAACCTCCTGGATTGCTTATGCTCTGCTGTGTTGTCCCTCCATCAAATACCAGATTGGTCAAAATCCTCCATGAGGAACAAGGCTGGTGAACATGAGGCTGCTTCTATCTGTCTGCAGACGGCCTCATCCACTTGGTCTTTCTGGTTGGGTGGCCAGTAGCTAATCCCCACCACAATGTCACCTGCCCCTTGTGCTCCCTTTGATCCTGATCCACAACCTCTTGGTTGGCTGCTCATCCACCCCCAGACAGAGCTGAACGATCTCCAGCTGGTCACTGACATAGAGGGTGACATACACTCCTCATCTCTCCTGACTGTCCTTCCTAAAGAGCCTATACCCTTCTATCCCAACACCCAAGTCATAAAAGCCATCCTACCACATCGCCACGACAACAGTAAGATCATTACCCTGCAAGCGTGCACACATCTAACTCCTGTCCTTTGCTCCCCACGCTAAGTGTCTTTACATAGAGGCTTTTAAGTCTGGCCCCAGATAATTAAACATACACTGTTGAAAAATACTGAGTTTATTGCTTGAAGAACTGGTCTGTAAAGCATGACATACTAAAAGAGAGAAATTAAAAGTTTAAAAAACTCGGAAGGACTCTATACAGTGGAGCAGATGCAGAAGAAATGATAAGCTATAAAAGTGTAGAGACTAAAACATCTATGAAACTTGTGCACAACTGAAGTAGTGAAAAGGATAAAGTCTGGGTCTATAATCACTTTTGGAGTGATAGATAAAATAAGAAAATAATCCTTGGCAGGAACGGGTTACACAGGAAGCAAGAAAGTTCCTATCTTGTCCAGACTTTGTATTTCATTAATACTCTACTAAGCACATTCACCAAGATCCCTTACTAATGTCACTCATTCTTTACATTGTTATGGTTACAGGAAGACAATAAAAGCAAAGAAAAAAAGGAAAAGCATTTTTAAAACTCTGAGTAGTTCACATCTAAAATGCCTATATCGTTCTGTGATTTCCCTTGTGGTCTTTAGGATCACTCTGGGTGGCATATTTTAAGCTTAGGGCGAGTCTTCTGCTGGAGGTCAGATTTTTAATTTCATGCTGTGGTTCAACTCAATGTTCAGTTTGGCTGCTGTGCTGTGTAAACTTCTGCTAAGAGCACTATATGTTGTTACTGTTAAAAAAATGTGTTGCTCATGGATATATAAGGCATAGAATTCCTCTATAAATGTCTCTTTTGCTAGAGGTGTTGAAAACGTGGCCCAGTTTGTCAAAAACACAGCTGCTTTCCTTGGGGTTTCAGAATGCTCATAACAAATAGAGTTTTTATGAATTTGTGAGAACACCCTGAGGAAAACAGCTGCATTATTACAGAACCCATAAAATCTCAGACGAGTCTGAACTATTGTAATTTAAAGGACTGCTACTTTAAAGCGTTTTTAGTTTCAAGTAATATCATTATTTTATTTGATATCTAAAATGATATTTTAGAGGAATATATGATGGTGATTATTTCTAGCTGACTGGGACAAAACTGCTAACACTGAAAGACCTTGACTGTTGATCTCACCACTTCAAATGGAGACAGATCAATACGCTACACACGAAATAGTACTCGTTTGTGCTGTTAAGTAATATTTTCTGCCAAACACTCAGCAATTGGACTGGGAATGAACTGATCCAAAAGGCTGTACAGAAAGGTAGAATCTCACCTCTCAACTGTTTCACTAATCTCTATGTACACAGCTAAATCAACAGATTCAAGGCTCACTTCATGACTGATAGCAAACTCCTCAGTGTGAGTTCTCTACCAGGACTGCTTATTACCTCCCTTCTGTAGCCCCTACAAAAACTTTTACTGAAATAATTGGGAAAGAAGCCTTATGTGTTTCTAAATGCCTGTTTACTAAGATGTAAGACATTTATCCTTCAGTTGTTCTCTGCTTTTTACGTGACCTTTTCAGATACACTAGCACTTTCTTTATGCCTAGGTATTTGTGCCTAGAGGCCCAAGAGAGTTTCTAACCCTTTTCACAGGAGATGTGACATTGAGCACACTTGGTCCTCAGAGGTGCTGCATCTCTGCTCCAAGAGCCTTGATAGCAATTGGCATTGGATCCTACATGAGTGCAGTCATGTTCATGGTTGCCTGTGTTCCCAGAGCTACACAAGAAACTACTTACTGAAGGGGTGATATCCCAAAGGTGTTCAGTACTTTGGATTCTCAAAGCCATCATTTACAGAGCACTTACAGATTCTACAGGTAAAGCATGCTCTAGAAAAGCAAAATAGTCTTTGCAATAATAAAATTATTTCTGCTATTTTTTGAAAGAAATTGTATTTGGCTTAAGCAGGTAGACTATTATCTGGCAAAGTCTCTGTCAATAAATCCAGACACTCTCTATGGGCACAAGACAAAGGGTGATGAAAGATGGTAAAATCCCCTCTTCCTAAATATGTCTTAAAATATATCCGACAGGACCATGATATGGTAATTATAGGCTACAAACAAGATGAAAAGTAGCCAGGAAATAAACTAATGTTATTTTATTTATATACAGCCTATTTAATTAATTTACAGCCAGCAGGAGAATTAAATGGCTGTAGGTCTCTCTGCCATGGCAGACATGAAACTTATTCAAGAACAGTGATCTTGATCCTGATCATTAAAATTGAGTCAACTATAAATCATTTTGCACTGTTACAAAGTCTGGCATCATATGGCCCTGTTGTGCTGAGGTGTTAATTTAATCAGTCTGATATCAAGACTTGGCTCCAAGCAGTACGCATTTGGCAGGTGAGTTTTATAACTAGCACAGGTGAAAGATCCATGACCTAAATTTCTACTGTAAGCTACTGTAACTCACAGCTTTTTTTTTTAAGCTTGGTTCTTTCTATCCAACCACACAGTTTTATTTTGTAAATATAACCTTGCAGACCTTCAGTTCCTTATATTTTTAAACCGAGAAGTCCCAGAATGCTTTAGATGTCAAAGTTCATAGAGAGATTCTAAACACAGTTCCTGGAAGGGAACACAATGAACAAACACCAAGAAACAATTGTAATTTTCATAGAAAGTCTTGGAGAAAATGAAAAAAGAAATCTTAGAAAGCATTAGAGAAATTATTCTAAAAAGAGAAAGACCTAGAAAGCAGTCTTAAAATCCTCAGATCCAACGGGAATTCCCTCAGAAGTGCACTGAAATTCCTAGAATGCTCACTGAATGTCCTGTAAAATTTCTAGAAAGCACTGTGAACGTCCTCAAAAGCATAACAAAATTTTTATAGATATTCCAGAATTTGGAAATGCTACAAAGAAGTGGGAATTCCTAGAAAGGTTATGGAAAAGTACCTGGAAATTCAAAGAAAGCAAGGTGCATTTTCTAGAAATGTTTTGGAATGAGAAATTCCTGAAAGAGACTGGGAAATAGCTATAAAAATGCTAGACAATTCCTAGAAAATAGAGAAATTCTTGGAAATCACAAATACATAGAAAACCTCTAGATTGAGGAACTTTTCTTCTACTCTGAAATTCTTAGAAAGGTTCTGGATATCAAAAATTTACCTTAAGTCTCCTGAGCCCTAGCCGTGCATGACATTCCAAGTTGCACTACTACTTATTCAGTGGATACATACAGATTAGAAAAGGTTTAAGTCTCAATTAAACAGAATTTCCCTCAGAGATTTCATCATGTCAAGGATTTTTAAAAATCTTTCATTTCAGGATAGGACATTGTATGGACAGATAGTCTGAGGTAGTTGCATTTAACTAGAATTATAATCAAGGAGACAATATTTATTTTGTGAGTGTATTTTTCATACCTCAGTTAAACAGTTATTTCTGTAAAAGCTGAACGCGATCAAATTCTAAAATCACAAGATAAACAGCACTATATAGGGAAAAGAAGTACCTACAAGAGGACTGAAAGACTCCCCCAACTCTATTGTGCCTTTTCTTTTCCTAATTCACTGTGCCATAGCAGTGAATTAATAACTCATTGCCTTCATGGATGAAACTGGGATGTGAGATAACTTATGTCTGTATACCATGGAAACTTCTGGAATACTAGGTAAAGAAGAGAGTGGCATTTTTTGGTCCTCTTGAGCATCCTGATCAAGTACTCCAAAATAGAGGCAATCTTAATCAGTTTATGAGTTTAAGAACAGATTTGTTTCACTTAATTCAATACACAGTCTCTCAGTCCCTTTAAAATAAGATTGTTCAGCAAATTTAATTTCTAACAATAATCAAATGCACTCTTATTGCTATCTATATCATACTTCTTTCACAGACAGCCCACAAACCTGAATTAAGACCCTGATCTTTGGCAAAGGATGCAGTGAGGAATAAAATATTTTATTAGCTCCAATGACCTGGAGTGCAGAGAGGTCGGATGATTTATTAGAAGTGGCACAGTGCCTTGCCTGGATAGTGAACAGCAACTAGTAACCTGGAAAAAGTAGCTTTGAGGTCACTAAAATCAAAATCCACTGAAATTTCATCGCTGCCAATCTTCAGAAAAAAGACCCAAATCCACTGTTTAATTTGGGGTATAGTCAGGGATGGCTTCATGCTTTTCTGGTAGGAGTTTTTGCTTCCCCTCACACACCCCTGAGGGCATGATGGGCCTCTCCCCACTTTGAATGTTAAGGATAAACAATGCTAGTTGGGTAATAGAGGCAAGCCTTTGCTCACCCACAAATATTAATTCTGTTGCTGCACTTAGCTTGAGGAATACCATTTGTTCACTTTAAAGCTTGCTATATTTTCTTATATTTGCCAATACTGACTATGAGTTTAAAACAAGAATTTTGTAATAGATGCTCCTAAATTTGCGATTTGTGTATCATCTAATTTTTTAGCATAGCCCATGGAATTAGACAGGTCTGAATTTCCAAGATTTCCTAGACATTGTTTAAGGCTCTGGCTTTATACTTCTCTGTCTTTCTTACAGACCCTCAATTTTTGAACCCCTCTATTTATGACCAAAATCCAAATGGAAAATATTTGTGAATCAGCAATTATTCAAACATGTAGGTCTACAATAAACGGTGTAGAACAGAGCCATGTCGTAAATTTCAGTGCTTTCACATATTCCCACTGTGGTATGGATGTGTAATTCAGCTTTAAGTCCTTGCAACGACTTATACTTTAATTCATTTAAAACAACACTCCTTCAAGTCTGAGCAGTTTGTGTGGAACTGCATAGTTCTTTAAATCAGATAAATTGTATGCATAACAACACTGAAAATTCTCACTGTATTGAAAAATACTCTATGCTTTGTAAATATATAATTAGATTTAATTTCCTGATAGAGTACGAACAGAAAGTAGAACAGATATTAAAACACATGTGGCTGTTTTGTGTAGCATTTCTGTAGAGCAGCTGTGCATTGTCAGACCTGTGTGCCACTTTTCTGAACCTGGAAATATATTTTTTCAGGCACAACTAGTTTAACTGTGTCATTCTAGCATGGTTATATTGTTTCCTTTTAACTTTATCAAGTTGGACTTCAATGTTTTAATTACATGATATGATTCAGTTTTTAATTTTATCATTATAATACAGATTTATACTTCCAGTCTTTTCATATTTCTGTTTCTATTGTTTGCTGAATGCATCTAAAATTCATATTCTGATCAGTAAATTGTATTCTTATTGCTCGCTGTTAGGGTAACAACTGGAATTCAATTTGGTTTCGTATGTATCATGAAAGAGGCAATTACATGTCCTACCGGGTAATTGGAATTTCTAGTTTTGGCAATTTCATCTATTAAATATATGTATTTTTTTATATCTATAAAGATAAACACATCATTTGGATACATAAAATTATATATTTAGCATAACATCTATATATACACTGTATGTAACAACACCCTTCCTACTTCCATGACATATACTTCTATAGGGATTTCATAATATAAAACATTACATATTCCTCTAGGGTTTTAGGATATAATAGACTTTACTCCTTATTCAGCACATTCCAAGTGACCAATAAGAATCTCAGTTATCAGACTGGAATAAAACACGAGGACAACCTGGAAGCCAAAGCATTCAGGATGGGAAACTTGCCGTCTTCCAACTGAGGATCAAAGCACTCGGAGCATGGCTAGCTGGCCTGGGCAGTTTGCCCACTGTAAATGTCTGGAAGGCAACCAAGTGGCCTGCCTGCCTGGTTTCCATCATAAATGTTAATTGATTCAACACATTCCGGTAGAAAATTTGCTCTTTGACTTCTCTATATGTAGGAATCAAATGGAAGGATTTGGTAGATGCTCTATTACTTGCTGTCTGCACAGTTTCACCACATCATTGCATGTCAATGCCACTCAGCCTTGTTTCTTTTTGTGCGTGTGCTCTTAGATTCTGTTCCTGTACCTAATTCAGACGACTACCAAGTCTGGTAAAGTTGGTGTAGCAATTGAAAACAGATTATTAGAAAAAATGAATACGAGTAAGAGAAACTCTCCTTTCTTCTTTTTTATTTTTTTTTTACTTGCTCTCACACCATTTTTTCTTCTGACAAATTCCTCCCAAAGTATTAATGAGACAAAAAAAAAGCTCCTAAATAACACTATTGTTAATTTACGTTCACAGAAAGCTTCTTTACTTCCATGACAGGTCAAATCGAAACTTAAACATCCCTTTAGAGAAATTCACAAGTAATGGATAAAGGCAATAACAAATTAATTGTGTTTTATGTGTTATCATTCAAATTGCCATAAAGCTTCTAAATGAAGAGCTGATTAATATGAATGAGGGCTACACTGTTGCTATGGGAATAGAAATGGCATAAATCTATACAAATTGTACACTCACACCTCCCAGTGACATTCTACCAGTGTGTCTATCCCAGTTACAGACAAAACATGGCTGTAGAATTAATTCACAATTGAATTTATCTTCAGAACTAAGGTCATATTTAATTTGTAGTGAAGTTAGAGGACTGTGTTTATAGACTGTAGTGGGGTTCACAGGCACATGTAACTGATTTAGGAACACAGGTCCCTTTGGCTTCCAATCACATTTAGATCAGGCCCAAGAAAAAGATGAAAAGCCAAAAAAATCCCACCCAACAAAATTGCACAAGTAACCAAAATCAGTTGTAACCTACTATCTGCCTTCTCATTTAGTTACAGATTATCACTTACACTTTCAGACAGGAGAAGTAAATTGACAGACCTGCAGGCTGAGAATTGCTGATGTACATATGAACCGATCACTGGTTTCAGACAGATCTCATACTCCCCAAAGGCTGTTATTCATATGCCTTGAATGGGTTGAGGAAAAGGACATTGTCATTTTTAAGGAATGTCTTATGCTTACGTTACACAAATTCTATGGTTTTGAACTATGCTTATTCATTAGAAATACAATGTTATTTTCTGTGAAGTCTAACTTTTATTTGAAAATTGAGCAGGAATTCAACAGTGAATGAAAAGCACAAAAAAAGTGATAAAAGCTTCGCTTGCAGGGTGGAAAACATTTTTTAAAAAAACCAATTATTTCTTAAATAGATCCTATTAGTGGGCCTGTTTAAGTGAGTTTGTAGTTTAAAATATTTTGGAAGAGAAAAAGAAAAAAGAAAGAAAAAAACCCCAAAGAAAAGATTGGAAATAATCCTTCTTGATTTTATGTCAAAAGTATATGTAGGGCTCAGAATGAATTGCTATTCAAAACTGCTTAGGATGCGTGATAGAATAACATTAAAAATGTTAACAAAAAACCCCAACACAATTGAAACAAACTATACTTCACTCCTCAAAAAAGAACAGGTTGCTTCAATCTGCTTTCGCTCTCTCTTTTGCTCAGAGATATATCAAGATATTCCCCCCCCCCCCCGTTTAAACAAAGTCATGAGGAGGCTGTGTCAGTTATATCCTCTGAATAGGTCTCAGTGGATAATGAATAGGTACAGTATTTTCCCTTTTATGCTCAGGTAGGACTGTAAGCCTGCTTTTGGTTTAAAAGCACGAAATTGTCAAAATAAAAGTTGGCAAAATTTCAGTTTCATTAAAAACAGCTGACTGGTGGTACTGAAAACAGGAATTGACAGTAAATTATTTCAGCCCAATAAGTTCATACCAAGATTCAATCCGTGCAATTATCAGCAGTAGAGTGTAAATTAGTGTAAAAGCAACAGATACTCCCTTCTATTCTTTATATCCCTTCACTAAGTTTTCCTCTTTAGTCTCTAAAAAGAAGTTACTGAATTTAGGTTTTCTATCTATCGTTATTTTTGCCTTGATCAGAATTGATAATATAGTATAATGAACCAGCAGACACTATTTGAAGTACAATATATAGCTTAGCTGTATGTAAACACATTGCTATAAAAAAAACTTCTGTGGTAGCAAAGTCAGGGAGAGCCTCACCAAAGTTGTCACCTGATATTTTGAAGTAAAACTCACTAGGATGCCATGGTAAAAGAAACCTCACTCCACCAGCCAAGTAAACGAAATCTTGACATACATCTAGTCAACACAGCCTTCATGAAAGACAGAGAGAAAGCAGCAGGCTAATCTGTAAGCTGCAGTTTCTTCATGCAATAATAGAGAGGGGAGGAAGCTTCAAGAAACTCTTAAGAACAGGAAGACAAATGGGGTACAAGACCCAAATCAAGAGGCTTCAAACTTTGTATTTGAAGAATGAGAGGATCCAAAGGCACCACGCTCTGCTTCCAATAGTCTCTGTTAAGAGAGGAGGGGAAGCCTGCCACTCCCTGGAACAATATTTCATTGTAATTCTTTTCAGTCCGTCATAATTTATGAGAAAGACTGTAAGGCAAGTTCAGGGTCAGTGATCAGAAACATACATGAGTTATGGTCCCCACTTGTGCCCTTGCTGGCCTTAATTTAACATGGCCTCACAGCCACATTCTCCCAAGCACTTAACTTTTAAGCCATCCACCTTAAAAGATAGAGCAATTAGTGATTAAAAAAACAGGAAAAAAAAAAAAGAAAAAAAGAGAATGACTACATTCCTGAAACATCTGGAGGAGAGGCCTCTACTCAAGGATATTTGCAGACAGTAGGATATCTAAATCAGAAAGAACAATAAAATACGGCTTTGATTTATATTTAAATAAACTTTTTAACAAAACTAATTTTATGACTTGAAGAAAGTCCATCATATCAAGAATCATAACACAAAGTGTTTACAAAGTTCTGCAGGTGTTATGATAGCATTATTTTCAGTAACTTGTGAAACAAAATTACTGAATAGTCATATCTAAGAAAAGGAAAAAATTATTTAGTTCATTAAATTTCATTCTCTATACATGCAGATTTTCTTCATTGAAATACATTTATCTAAGCTAAATTTACAATTTAGAACTCCCATTACTTCTTTTTTTGAGAAATATTATTCCATACTCCACAATCTACAGTTGTTTTGTGATTGATTTTTTTATAGCATACTTAGAATGTCCCATTATTAGTTTCCACCAGGTTTTTCTTCCCATGTTTCACTGTCACTTCCTCTTTCTTGCTGCTTCTTCAAATTCCCTTCAAATTTTTATTATCTTTTTGTCTGGAAAGTGCCAGAACAGTGTGAAGCAATCCAGGTATGGTGGCATGCAAAGGAAACTACGTGGCGTTAACCCATGTTGTGACTCTTGCTGACCAGAGGTGCCTGAGAATTCACTGGCCATGTGAAACTTTCTGTTCCATTTGAAACATACCTCTTGTCACAGCTGATAATTTTGACATGAGCTTGCAATGACCAGCAAGATTATGGCATTACATGTTTCAGTACTGCTTAGTTTTGTATTTCCAGGTGACATCAATTAATATTTAAAAAACTCCAAAACACTGAACGATTCCACATGATTTCTTTTCTGGACAATAAATAGACCTATATAAATATATGCTGATACAACTCCCCTGAGTTTATACATTTGCAAAAACCTCCAAAGTTTAGCCTCCGCTATGTTCGCTAATAACGAGGATTATGTTTATATTGCTATGTAAATTCAGAAAGAAAAGCTTAAATTAATTGGGTTTGGGTCAATTGCCATCTAGGCAGAGAGAAATTCTAAAGGTGTTTACAGATTATTTTTTCTCCCATTGGTTTTAAAAGGAGAATATCTAATCCTAATAGGGTTTTCAACTAATAGAAATACCTGGACTGGACAAGACTGAACTGAACATTCATTTTCACTGAATACAAGTAACTCTGTTTTTCCAACCGATTTTTGTTTAAGCAAGCAGAATATTTTCTACACTTTTTCCATATAAAGCTTGGATCTAGAGATGAGAAAAAAATGAATGCATCATTTCTTTTTTGTGTATACTAAACCTCAGTAACAATTTTTCAGAACACCAGAAATATAGGGTTTTATTGTAGCTGTCTTTTGGGGTTGCAAATTGTTAACATCTGCCTTTTAGTATCATTTTTTACAATAGTCTGCTCTCTAGATATCCTGTTAATGACTGTAATTTTCTAGTCAGCTGCTATCTGTCAAGGTAGTTTAAAGGTCACTTCTTGCTATATATTAGAGAACCTCATGTGGAAAGTGGGCACGGGTTCTTTACAGCAAATAGGGCTTATGCTTGGATTTGCTTTGTGTATGAAAACAGGGAGTTTGGCAGCCTCAGGTCACATTGATCTTTCAATTTCACTCTCCTTTGTTGTTTGATCTTTGCTCATACAGTTTTCTATATGTGTTTTTTTTCTAACAACAGCTTATGACTTCTTTTGTTATCCCTGCTGTATTCATAAGACATTCCTTGCTCATCTGTAACTGGTAACACTCTGTTAAAGCAGAGGTGTAAATTTCTCACCCACCTCTCCCTTAGTGATCTCATTTTCTTGAGCTTTTAGTTCAATTACAAATGTCATTGGACATGTGCGATCTTTGCAGTGATATTTACAAATCTACGACATAAAGAAAACCAGGTTGTTTGTGTATTGATAGCTTTGCTGATATATATTAAACTTTTCAGTGGTGTCTAAGAGTGATTGCCCACTTGCCTTGGAAACACCTGCAATTCCCCCTGTCCCAGGTAGTCACTAGTGTGACTTGAAACCATGTTTCCTCCAGGGTTGAAATTACATAAAGATAATGAGAACACTAACCTCTTTTAGTGCAAAGGCAGCTTGGGGATGCAATTCAGAACTGAGGCATACTTAGGTGAAGGAATCATCATGCTATGTTTTCTCTCTTTTGGAAGCTGAAAACATTTCATTGACTCACGGAACTTCTGAGGGTGGAAGGGATCTCTGGAGGTAATCTGATCCAAACCCCCACTCAAACAAGGTCACGTAGACCAGGGTGCTCAGCACCTCATTGACTTGGGTTTTGAACATCTCTAAGGACAGAGACTCCACAACCTCTCTAGTGTTCAATCTCCTTTCCAGTAAAAAATTTTTCCTAGGTTTGAACTGAATTTCTTGTATTTCAATGTTATGTGGAGAGTCAAAACCATTTACAGTTACGTGTCCGTCCAAACTGTGGTTACTAATAAGCTATGTAGTAAAATACAGAAACAGAGATGAGTGGTTTATTCAGCACAATTTAGTTCCTTAAGCCTTACCAACAGGGAATTAACCCAGCTGTCTGTACTCTTCATTGGAATAGAAGAGCTCACTTAATCCCTTTGTGAAGGGACTCAACTGTGAGAGAATTGCATCCTTTAGATGAAGGAAATGACAAATAAATAAATCTAGTATTTGGTTTAGTTTGGGGTTATTTTCTTACAAACACACCAACATTAAAACTACACTAGACTTTTAAAATTTGAGTACATATTTCACAGATGAAAAACAAGTTGCTTTCACTTCTCTAAAGTAAACTCTATAGGTGTATCTTTTGACTTCAGGGCTGACAGCAGATTGAATCCTATGCACTGCAGCAGAAAAGGAAATAGAGGGAGATCTTGATCATATTCACAGCCACAACAGTCATTTTTCAGAAAACTACATTGAAATTGGACCTGCCTGGCCCAAAAGAAGATGGTACTGGAACAATCATATTTCTTTTAGGCTAAATCCTTCAGGTGAGACTATATATGCTCTTAAAAAGATAGTGAAACAGATTTAATCTAAGCTTTTTTCATTCTATTATACCTAACTGTTGCATCAACTTGCTTAAGTAAGGTCTTAATCATCACAGACACTTCTCTATGGGGTTTTACGGATTTAAATTCTGTCTGGAAGAGGTCATGCCTTGTAACTTGCCTTGTCCACAGCACTTCATCTTGCCATCTTCATCAGTCTTTTATAAAGCTGACCAGGTGGTCTGTCTGGGCCCCTTGTAACAGGCAAGGACTGACTTACTCCAAGGTACCTATTTCTATTAATTCCTCTTTCAATCTGCTATCTGAAGGAGCATATCTCTCTCTTTCTCTTTTGTTTACAGAAGGAATGTAAGGAGATTAGCAAAATAAATTTGTTAGATAAGATGTGTAATTAGTTCTTCCCTGCTCCTTGTCCTTAGCTCAGGCCTATGGATCCCACTCAGCTTAGTGCATATAAGTAACATGTTGCAATGTTGAGACTTATGTTCCATATATGCTGGATATGTTGAGACTTATGTTCCATATATGATAGCTCTGAGCCTCAGAGCATTAGTTTCCCTTCAGTCTGCAAACTGTACAGTAAGAGTGTATATAGCTTTGAACAAAAGGAGGCTGGCAAACCTGGGTGTGTAGGGTTCCCCAAAACCACAACAAATCATAAAGGAGAGGGTACTTCTGTTATGGAAATGCTTCTATTGCAATAAAAGTTGTTTGCACAGACAATTTCTGAAGAAAAACAAGACATTGTTAAAGACATCAACCATGCTAATCTAAGCAGAGTTACCACCTGGAAGCAGAATAATTAGTCTAATATCTTTCTGGAGACTTATTCACATCAAGCCACTGGCCACATCTTTCATAATCAACAGGAGCAATATGCAGGATTCTTTTCCCAGCAGATGACTGGAAATGAAGAGCAATAATAGATTTTGCATATTTGGAACTGCTGCATGCAGGAGTTGGTGCTCTGGGACTAAAATGAATTCTGTAAGATCTCTCCCTTGTTAGGTGAATGACATTAATGACCAACATTCTTAATTCATATTCAGAATCTCACAGATCAGAAAGGTCATCTCTACTGCCACCATCTATTCATATGCATATTCTACATCACACTTACAAATGGGGTTGTTGTCTTCAGATTAATAGAAAACCAACAACAATGAAACCATTATTTCTGTAAATACACTGTCCTGAGAATGATACAAGTCTTTGCATAATAAGAAGCATTTAAATATCCCTTGCAAAGCAGTTACAATCTGCAAAACCCACCCAATGCGAAGTAGCACACAGAGTTTTGTACACGATCGAGTTCCCAGTAAAAATACCAGCTTTCAAATGCAGCATTTAACTATCTATTTAGGGAAGACATATCCAATAAAGCGTATCATTCGGATATACAGTATCAACCAACTCTTAGTAAAACTGAACTTTTGGCTTTAATGTAACTGTCAGTTTAGTGAGTCATAAAATTTAAAGAATAACAAACAAATATACCCTGAACTTTATATATTACTCAGTATTATTGGTAATTTCACAGGTAAGCTAAAACAGATTGCAAAAATGAGGTGATAAAAATAGAGAGTTAAGTTATTTCATTGTGTTCTATATTATTGCTCCAAACTAGCTTTTTTCTTAGCACCAGCAAGAAAAGCAGTGCAATATTAACAGTTTTGATAAAATCTAAACAGCTCTAGTAAATACAAATAAGTCTAAAAGTGATGGTATCTTTTAAATAATCATAGTGAAAGACAGATTAAAAGCAGATGTTTTTAGGTGAAATAATGTTTCATAACAACTAGCTATTAAGTTACCAAATAAAATAGAATTTACCATGGCTATGAAGCTTGTTTAGCATAGGAATGGGCTGTTGTTTATTGATATTTAAACTGAGAATGATATACACTTTGTAAAGCATTAGCTAAAATTCTGTAGTCTGTGTATTAGAATGGTGACTAATGGAACTGACTAAAACCAAATACAGTTTTGACTGGAGACATTTCAGATCTATAAAACATATTCTACTGAAGGAAGCAATGACCTTCTACCTCCTGCATTTAGTCACATGGAACAGTCTCCTAAACCTGAGAATCTTTTGAGTGCCAGCCTTTTTCACTAAATACACAATGGTATTTGTCATAAGATGTATCATAGGAACTGGAATACACAGGTTGGTGGACTGGATTTGCTCTCCAAATATTGAACTTAAGATTTAGGTGTTATGGTTTTTTTTGTTTGTTTTTTGTTTTTTTTTTTCTTGTGATTTCAATGATTCTTTACAAAATTTATCTATTAAACCAAGAATACATTTAAAGCAAAGTTTGAGAAAGGAGTTTCTTTGTTTCTTTATTACTTCACTGTAGCAAGTCTGGTTAATACCTGTATAAAGTAATCTGTTGGAGGGCGTACTACAGATACAGAGTACAGAGGACAGTTAGTGATATTTTGTACATAGAATCATAGAATTCTAAGGTGGTTTCAGTTAGAAAAGACCTTCATGATCATTGAGTCCACATATCTATCCAGCCCTACCAGGTCCAACACTAGACCATGTCAACAAGCAAAGTGACAAAGTAGAGCACATAGTGCTTTACTGATGAAGAATGATATAAATCATAATTTCCTTAGACAATCCCTACTCTACTCACCTGTGTGTTCAATTTAATTGTTATATTACAAAGTTATGATACAGGTACTCATCATGGACTAGGACATCTTATTGATAAGTATTACTTAAGCACTGAAGAAGTCTGTCCGCATTTGACTTTTGCCTCAAAAACTAGTGGATTCTGGAACTGTTCTTACTATTTCTCCCAGTGTTTACACACAGGTTCCAGTAGTATGCCTCACCATTACTAAGCAGTCCCACAAGATCTACCATAACTTTTAAAGTAATTTTATTCACAATAGAAATAGCCATCTTAGGGCCTTTTAATAAAACAATAACTAGTGTTGAGAGATCCTCATTACATTGTTACCCTTAAACTGGTAACAGAGGATGGCTTCTTTCCTATGCCCACAACGCTTGAGTTCTGTTCTGCCTAGAACAGATCTGACAATCACAATCATAATTTAAAAATGAATTGTTTAGTTTAGAGTTGGCCTCCAATTATTTTCTTTGAATGTTTAAGTAACTGCTAAATATTGTCAACCAGTGACTAACTCAGAAAAATATACAGCAGCACAGAATCTGGAATTTCAGTTTTGTAGCACTTTGTCAAGAATGAGGAAAAAGACAGAAAACCAGCAAGCAGGTACTCACACTCTGACACGGATACCTATGAATTCTTCTGTTATTTTAAAAATTATAATAAGATTTCAGAAATAATTATTAGCTGCATATCCTTTGACAAATAGCAGGTATTTTCCTTTGGCTGAAAGAGCCAGTCGCAGTCTGCCTTCCGAACAGAAGTTTCTCATAGAAAGGACTCTGTCCTTAGACTATGACACAAGACAGACTACATTCCTTACCTGAGGATAGGAACATTTTGGTTTTGATAGTGCTAAAACCACAAAGATTGACAGTGTAAAAAGACCAATAGCCACCTTAGATGTGGACACCTTATACTTTCACTTACTGTCATAGTGCTTCAGCTACCTGTTAAGATCTACATGCAATGTCCATTGCATATGTGTGCAGAAGACATCTCAATTGCTGGTCTACAACTAAAACGGCACATAAATTTTCCTACGCTGAACATCATGTCAAGATATTTCATAGGAGTAGGGAAAAGAATGCTATTGATAGCCTCGATGCCATCTACCTTTTCACAGTATATACTAACACGTTTCCACAACAGATATTGCTGATACATGGAATTTACACATTTGTTCAGTTTTATCCCAGCATCTTCAGCTTTTTCCAAACCTGCTCACAGTCCTGGGTTATGTTTTTTTGGTTTTTTATTATTAAATACCATTTTCTCCCCAAGTTATAAACTAATCTGGCTGAAACATAAAAAGCTTATTGTATTTTCCTGTGAAATAATTTGGGTGCCAAGCAGAATCCAGTCTTCAATCTTAAGAAAGAATGTTTCCCAAATGGGATACAGACCATGCTTAAAAATATGATCTGGCAGAACCTGCCAGATCCCTGCTTAGGGAAATATTATGCATCAGCCACCTGTCCTAGAAATTATTATGTAGTGCAGGGTAGAAAAAGTCACCTCTCCCCCCTCACTCCCCAAAATATCTCCTGCCTTTTTCTGTCATTTTCAGAGAACTTCCCCTTTCTGCTTCTGTTTGGATGAGAAAAATTTTCCTAAGGAAATTAGTTGTGGGATAACTGAGATCTGTAAGCTCTATTTGCTGTCTGATTGACAGCTTTCCTATCTCCAGAAAACACTCCCAAACACTCTTTAGATGTTTTCTTTTTCCCCCACCTGCAACTGTTTGAATTAGATTTTAACCTAATGCTTTTTCTCTCCTAAGAGGTGTCACAGACTACATCTTCTACCACTTGCTTTTCAGTTATGTTCTTAAGACATAAATTTGGCTAATATAGATAAGATCATGACACTGAGCCCAAAACTACACTTGTACTGTAACCTCTGACTTAAAATTTAGCATTCTTAGTACTGGTTTTGGCATCATGCTGTCCCATGCACAGTCTCCAAGTAAAAGTCAGCTTTCTGTTTGCTGTTAGCCTGGTCGTTTTAGTGGAAGAGCAGAAAGTTTTCCAGAGAACAGAAACTAAAAAATTCTTGTAGTGTATTTTCTAAATAAATATGACCTCAGCTTTGATCAAATGGTTCAAAAAGCATAAAACCTAAACATTACAGGCACATCTCTCAAACAAACCCTCTCTCTATTTTTACTGTGTTCAGTGATATTATTTATACTTTGCTAAATGGCTTCAAGACAATTTTGATATATTCTACAGTTAAGGAAAAGAAGGATTCTTGAACTTGATATTTTTTTTTTTTTGTTAAATTGTTTCTAACTGTTAAAGCACTGAATTTGATTTAGTGTTTCAACAAATGGCCTGAATTCATTCCTGTGCCACTAGTAAATTGAGCCATATGGATTTACCAGCTTATTTAACTATCACACATATTTGGGAAAGGAAAGAATTTCTTAAACCTCCCTCTTCCTCCAAACACCCTACCAGGTCTTTATTTTAACTCTTTCACTGCACAATTTATTTTTATAATTGTTTCCCTATTGAATAAAAAATGTTATATTGTAATTGCACAGCACAATAAATACGCTGAGCTGTCTTACTGTGACTACAAATCATTATCACCATGACACAAGGAAGGAAAAAAGAACATAAAAGGATACTATTTGCAGGAATTGTGAAACACCACAAAACTAGAGCATTGGTAGAGAAATGTGCCTAAGCAGAGTTAGAGATAGATGAACATTCCAGTCAAATACTTCATGCACTGTGCAAATCACAGAATCATCAAGGTTGGAAAAGACCTCCAAGATCATCTAGTCCAACTGTCCTCATATCACCTACATAACTAACTAAACCATGTCCCTAAGTACCTCATCTAATAAAGAATTAAAAGAAATAGAACTGCTTTTTTTTGGGAAACAAAAGGAATGGGGTTTTTTTATATTCTTAAAGCAAACTAAAAATAGTAAATAAATCTCATTTCTATTTTAAAGAAGTCTTTCAGATTTATACTTAATTTCACAAATATTTGCAGTTGTACATGTATCATTGATATTCCTGTAGCAAGCTGTAAAAGCACAGATCAGCATGAAATTCAGGCAAAATCTAAAGCCTTCTAATTTGTTGAGGTCCGGCTAATGGACTTTCAACCTAGGTTTAACACCCAAAGTTCACTGTCTATTTTCTCTTAGAATTTATCAAACAAATTATCCAGCAATTGTTTCTTCCTCTGGATATGATCATGTGCAGAAGTCTGCAGTTGCTCTGTACCAGCTATTTTGCCTGCTCAGTAACAGCAGGCATCAGGCACAGATTGCCCCTGCAAAAGATTTGCCTTTAGGTCTAAAAAAAGAATAACAATCTGTAGTGTCATAATACGTTTGGCAGATCTTTATTGTTCCAGGCTCTGCTCCTTCTTATGAAAGGAAACAAGTGCAAAGGAGCATGACTATACTTTGCAGTGCTAAACAAATGATTCAGATATCAAATCACTGTCAAATGCTTCTACTTTTTTCAGCTCCTGATCACCCCTACGCAGCCTTTAAAAACCAAGAGGTTTTCAAAATTATCAAACACTATGTACATGATTTTAGAATTGACACTGCTCTCTGGCTCACTTAATATTTATCTTTGAATATCAAGATGAACTGAACGGATGCATTGGTATTCTTTGCTGCTTTTGCACACAAAGATAATGTTCCCAACACATATCGGAAATTAAAGACTTTGTCCAACAACTTTGGTATGTCAATGGGAATTTAGTACAATTCTAGTTCTCCCTGGATAAATCCTACCAAAAGTTTGAGATTTTTTAAAATAAGTAATTTCGATTTATAAAATACACCTCATCAAGCCGTCTTAAGGATAATTTTCTGTAAATGTTTAGGCAATTAGCACTGCATAGCCCACTGGAGTAAAGCAATAAACAAGAAAATAGGATTCCTGTTTCCTACTATAGAATCTATCACTCAGGCAGGTAATTGCAGTCCCCTACGCCTCTGCTGTTCATTATCTATATTGCTTATTTCAACTGAGATCATCTGGACACGAGCAGACTTTCATCAGATTGTGTGTGGTATCTAGAATAACAAGGTGACAGTCTTTGTCAGACTTAGGAGACCTTCTGATATTAGTAAACCTTCAGTAATAAAGAGAAAATATAAAAGGGATAGGAATCTCCAAACTGTTAATTTACCCAAGACCTATACATGCAAATAAAGACAAAATGTAATTTCTTACCATTTGACTACAAATATATGTACAAAGCATCACAGTTTAAAAATTTAAAGTATTTCATATAGAAAAAGACTAGTCCTACAGCTAACTGAATTATTTCCTATAACTACCTTTTCAAACACCTTTTCTTCTATATATTTTTATTTCATGACTATATCCTTATATAGTCTAATGTTTTCCAGTGAAAATGTACTCAGCTATTTCACTCATTACTCAATCTATTGTTGAATACATTATTCATGAACAGAATTAGTATCTTTGACCTTTGGAAGGTGGAAGACACATAATGACCCTAAATAATTACGAACTACAATTATGAATATGGAGGAAATAGACAATAGTGTCACTGCACTTGGAATAAAAAGTCTGGCAGATAAGCTGTTCAGAAGTTTGCATTTGATTTCCTTTCTGCAACTGAGCAATGAATATTTACAGGACAGTAATGTTTTACTGTTTGTGGACATTTTCTAGTTCCAGTACACCTTTAATTTAGAGAAACAAATCAATAATCAGCTATAATTTTTTACTTTACCAGTCAGAGTTCAAGCAAAATAGCTGCTCTTGGGAAAGCTGAGTGCTCAGGCGGAAATTCACGTGATTCATGAGATAAATATGTGATCAATGTCTCTTAGTATAAAATATCTATGCATCACACTAGATGGCCAGTGAATATGTGAATCTTGCCACTGGTATACTTTCTTTCCAGTGGATACACTTACCAAAGAAACATCTCACTTCTCTCATTGTTCTCTTTTTAAATTTTATGCTTAACCAACATTCCTTATTTACCAACTGGCTGTTGTATGTCTTTTTACTACCATAGAAATACCTGCATGTACAAAGATGTGCATTTATTAAATCTGAGGCTGAAACCCCTCCAATATGTAGTTAGGTAAGGGTGACATGACATTCCATTTTAGCATTCTTCTTTCAGACTCCAGGAAACTCTTTCAGCTGTGTTCTGCTAACAGTTAGAAGCTCAGCTTCCATACTTGGAGGCTTCCAAACCTTTTGACTTATTTCCTGTAGAAGAGATATACTTGAGAGTCATAATCTTGTACCTAATGCTAGAAGAATTTTACTGCTGGATGTGAAAAGATTAATTTCCTTATGAAAGAGGTAGTGAGAATTCTATCCAGGATACGGTAAGTAGATGTAGAATTCTTGTTCAAACTGCACACAAGCACTTATAACAGGACCTCCAATAAACATTTTCATCCAGCTTCTAAACTTGCCAGTAAAATATTAAGTGGGACTATAACTCTTCATCCTTATACTTTAAAAGTAGCTTTAAAAATGCTTGAGAAAAAAGGTTACTCTAATTTACACAAAAGTTTTGGGGGTCTTTTTTTAAGTAAACACATTTGTACTTCACTACTTCATTCTCTTACATTTTACAGAAATTACGTGAACACATAGGAAAATTATTAGCATACAAGTTAAACTAAAAATTTACCACCCAGATAATTCCCTGTTACATTACTGACATGGTCACCAACAGCAGGACTTCTGTATACCCTCTGACAAAAGACCACACAACCTCTATCATGGAACAAGAATTGCATGGCTTCTAACAAATAGTTCTAGTTTGCTTGTAAAGTTAATTCTGGACAGAGATGAGACTAAGGTGAAGAAGGGCAGACTGCCCAAAGTCAAAGAGGTATTTGCAGTCCATAGCTTTGTATACAGTTCTTTTATTCTTTCTATGTCTATCTCTGAAAGAACAATGCCTCTGAACTGCTGACTTTCCTGTTTCAACACTGATTCCATGGAAAATATTACACGATATGTTTGGGTATCAACAGTTCTGATATTAACAGTATATTTAGGGAAACAGCAGCTTTTCGCAACGGAAAGTAGTAAAAACGTCAAGGACAGTGATGCTGAGAGAAATTCCAGGGTGCTGATGCTGAGAGAGTTGATCTTTATAGAAGCACATGAACAAGAAGAAAGAATTTACCAGCTTAAAGTTTAAGGCACATGACCACAAGGCAGTACCCTACCAGTTAACTACATACTGATAGTGTGTGAACATCTTGCAGAAGTATAAAGCTTGTGCAGGTGCAATAATAAAGGTCTCTGGTCTACACCCCGCTGGAGTCGGGGTATGTATGATGAAAATGGACTTGCTTGGGAATTAGGTCTAACAAGCCACATTGCTGTTTTGTTCTTCCTTTTGCTAACTGCATGGAACTGCAACTGTACTCAGCTTATTTTACAAAGTTCTCAAGTATTACAACACTAAAATTGTAAACACATCATGGCTTGTGGGGCTGGATGGCAAGTGTCAGTTAAAAGTCTCCAGTCCAAAGGTGCTGAACCAGGAATAGCAATGAAAGCCTCTTTCTTTCTGAATGTCATCAGAGTTCAGAGTTAATTTATGGACTCCTCTTCTTGAAGTGCAGACACTTAATCTGAATACACTGACAGCCTGGCAGTTTTAACAGAGTTGGGTATCAAAGTTCTTCTAGGCTGAGAGGCAGGAGAGCAGCTTTCTTGATTGCCTGATCAATATTCCACTTGAGTTCAGATACTAGCTACCAGTTACTGTATCTCCTGACTACATTTTGCTGTTTCCTGCTTAACTTTTAAACTGTGTACCTATCTGATACAAAAACAGATACAGAAAGATATGGACACTCTTTTATTACAGATTCTAAAGCATTTTTGACTGCTGTGTCTCTGAAAAGGTCTGCCCTATAAAACAAAAAAAAGTGAAAAGGACTCAATTCATCCATTCAACCTCTAATTCAGAAAGAAAAGAACAAGGAAATTCACTTCAGGTCAGGGTTTTCAGAGTGTTGTGTTTTTTTTTTTTCTTTTAATGTCTTGTAAAATAGAAAGATGAACTCAAAGCCCACAGCAGGGTTTCAAGGGGTCAGGAGCTAATCTGGGCCTCATTTCGAGTAATTCTGTTAATGCTCCTTTAAGGGACTGAACTGTTGGATTCCAGTTTTGACTGGGCCTTAGTTTTTCAGTGTCATTCTGGGCACTTATAAAAAAAGTGTCTTTTGCCTCCAACTGCCATTCTCTAAAATGGAGATACGTACGATGATCAGCTCAAGGTACAGTACCGTGTTTACTTCACTAAAGACTACCTGTTCTGCAAGTGGAAGACTCAATCTGTGGTTGAGCCAAGGTTTCTCTTCAGGATCAGCAAACAGCAGAGACGTTGCAATATCATCCTTTCAGTGCACTCCTAAACATTAACCCCCTTTGCAGAATTAGAGTTTAATGAATAAATCATACCAGTGTCATTGAGAGTAGCACGTCCCTGCTTGCTGTGTGAGCTGAAGGTGTTACTGGGATCGCTTGAGGATGAGGGATGAACCAGGAAATTAGTCTGGGAGGTATTTCAGTCAGCAACCTTGTTTTGTAGTAAATTATGTGAGGGATTAGGAGTAGAATTTTGTACTGTTGTTAAAGCAAACAGGAAACCTATGGTTATGTCATCGCTCTCTGCTGACACCAATGACTCTCACTGTGAGTAGCCTGCAGGAGACAAACAGAAATGTAAAGAGTAGAAAATGTGTGAAAAGAGAAACACTACCAGCAACGGGCTGGTGGGATTAGTGTGATATTCCGAAGCATTAAGAAAAGCAGATAAAGACAGCTTTGTCAGGAGGGCTAACCAATTCCAAAATCAAAATCCTTGTATTTTTTTCCCCTCAAAGCCTGTCACGGGTCCAGCTCAGAGATTCCAAAATGCCTTTTGCTATGAGGCTGCCACATTTCCAAATGAATTGATACATACTGGGACTCCACCGGTCTAGGTTATTTGTCTGCTGTAATAAGCATGCTTGATTGCCAGGGCCTGCCATTCCAGAGGCCAAATCAAAGATATGATATTAACTTCTTTCAAAGATGCAGCAACCAAGGCAATAGAAGAATGCAAATAAATCAATTCTGCATGCTTAAGCCCATCTCCCTTTCATGCACGCCTGGTGATGGAAAATGATTTTTCTTTCCACCCTACCTTATCATTCTGAGGTATAAAAAAGAGATTTTGTCACAGTAATGAAGCATAGGAAAAGAGAGCTTGTTATAAACTGATTACAGTTTAGATTGAAGGGCAGGTTTTCATTAGCTTTGTTAGATTGGGCATCGTTTTTAGACTGGAGTAATTACCACAAAGAATTTCAGAAAGAGAAGGTGGGTCCACTGTATGATGCATGAAAGTAAAAAGCAAAGACCTAATGAGTAAAAAAGAAAAATAGAAGTTGTTCCCTTACGCAAAGCTAAAGATACACCAATAAGAAAATGTTAGAGTTCTCTATTAAGACACTCAATAAAGAAGGTAGATGTCTTATTTGAGAAACAAAGACTTTCCTTTTGTTGTTTCTTGCTGCAGTTAGCTATTTAATCTTTGTTTCTCAAAAAAGTCCAGGTATAGACACCTATTTTTCCATCTCAAATTACTTAGGCATTAGCAGGAAGAATACACGTTAGACTAGTGATCATGTGGTTAGATTAAAGTCAGAAGCAGAGTGCATATGCTGTAGTGAAACATCTTGTATTTACTTGCTTATGTAGAAATTAACCCACTGTAATCTGCATAAAATTTAAGTAACTTTTACAGAGTTTGTTCCTTTCCACAGGAGGACAACTAACAAAAGATCAAACACTCAGAAGAAAACTGTAAAAAAATTTGCTTACACAGAAATATTAGAGAATTCTCTAAAGGACAAATTGTTCATAAAAGGAGAAGCAGTTCTCTATAAAGTAGATTAAAGGCTGTAATGATGGTATCATTAATTCTCTTACAATTCAATCTCGTCTTTATAGAAAGCACCGACCCTTTCCACTCTATTATGTTTTAGGGCTTGATTTATGAAATAATCCCTGGACATTAATGATACCACAGGTAACAGTTGTAATATTTCAGGTGGTTTACAGCACTCCTCTAACAATGGAGTACATTTTGCTGGAACTCCATTGCAATTTGTTCTTCATTGTGTAATAGTTGCTTTGCAGAGAGCTGAGCAATACACTCATGGTTTCAGCCACAATACTTCATAAATTCCTTCACACTTTATCCTCTTTCCCTCCTCTACAGCAATCAACCTTTAGTCTTCTCTTGGTCTCCTTTCTACACACATATCCCCCTTTTCTCTTGCTGCATATTTGGAACGCCCTTCTTATTCACATACACCAGAGGCCTTTCCTCCACATTCTTTAGCAAATCTCCCCATCATCACCTCTCATGATTAATAATCCTCCTCAGGTCCTTTTCTTGGGTTAAGTTAGGATAGAATCAGTTTTCTTTCTAGTAACCAGAGAGTCCTGATCTCAGTTTGGGCCTTTACAGTCTATGAAAACATAAACAATATTAGATTTAACTAAAGACTTTCAAGCTGAAGATCATATGAAGAATGACAAGAAATTTTCTATTCCACAAAAATAACTGAATTTCCAAATAACATATTATCCTGAATTATCTTGAGAAGCTGAAACCTTAAGGTGCAGTAAAGACACATTGAGAACAGCTATAATGATGCTCTCAATTATGCCTTGTGCTACTAATGCCCTTCGTATGCCCTAAATATCAATACCTACATTCTTCCCACTACTCTTTCCTTGTCTTATATCTGTATCTATCTTACCACAAATTATACATTGCCACGATGTACTAAACTGCACCCAAGTTCTCCAAAAGAGAGCTGTATCTACGCTGTGATCCTTTGTGGTAACATGCCATTTAGCCAGGGTATTTTTCTCAACTTTACTCCCAAAAGGCTTTCCTTGTGCAAAGACAACAGGTTATGATCTAATCCTACCCTAAAGGATATTAATGGAGACACAATTCTGTTCATTCACAAAAGAGGCCGATTAACAAAACTACACCCATTTCCTCACTCCATCTTAAGCAGTTCTGTAGTGCATACATGTAGCTGAAGGAGCTGTATGATGGATATTTCATTTTGGTTAGGCTTCAACTTGAATCCTTTATAACAGAAGTCTATACAGGCATTAATAAATTAGACAACTTCATAATTCAATAAGAAATACTATCTTTTTTTTTAATTTTCTATAATCTATACTTGCCAAAGTAAATTTGTATACTTCTGCCTCAGATCTCCTCCAACAGTATGCAATTTTGTGTAACTTGTTAATCCTCAAACAGGACACAATGATCAAAAATCACTCTTTTCCAGGAATTTTGACTAATGCTACTTTTGCTCAATACAATGCCTTTTGCCTCATAAATTAAGAGCTTTGTAAGACTCTATTAAGTCTCAAATCACTTTTATAGATTAGAAAAACAACATCATATTAATCATCTGTAATCTGGATCACCCAAAATAAAGTTAGTGAAAGAAAGAATCTCAATCCTGAATTTCTCCAACAAGACTTTGGGTCATCACTGCACAACACACAGTAATTTCTATTTGCTTTTGCATTCATTGAGAACTAAATACCACAGAATAGCGTCCACTGCAAAGTGCAGTCATGCATCCCATTTGTTTCCACTTGATTAACATCACAGTATTTGTAAGGCAAAAAACTGGACTACTGTTGGAAAGGAGATACATCAGTAACAGATTAAGATTCTGTTTCTCATTAATATTAACCTTTCCATCAGAGTCTTTTCAAAAGACATTCCAGAACAGTCAGTGCAAATGGTCACACATACACGATGTCTCTCCAATTTCCTGGAACAAAATCGAGAGCAAAAGTATTACCTATTCTTCTATTGCAAGTTTGTATGACAGAATCACAGTACTGATTGCCACCGACATCCTCCTTCTTCCTACTCCTGCAGAATCAAGTTTTCAAAGGTTGCTGGAAGAATTTAACCCCAATAGATCCTGCCATCAAACTTCCCTTTTTCATGGTTTGTTATTTCTACTGTGCTTGACACTGTGAAAGCAGAGGTCAGGGCCCTATTAAGACAGGTTACCAAAAGCTGGAGGAAAGTGAATTCATACCACCATCACCATTAGATGCAGTGACCGAAACTCGCCTCTCGCTACTTATTGTTTAAGTCAAACCTTGACCCAGTAGCACAAAAAAAAGACTCTTTACTGCCTAGTTTATTCCCTACTGATGAAAGAGAAAGCCCTGCCTTCTATTTGCAGTGTTATAAATCTAATATCCATTACAAAGACTATTTCACAAAACATAGGCCCTAAAATTTAGGCCAGGATTTACCATACTGGGCAGAACTACTTGCACCCATGAACACCACATTTGAGAAACAGACTCAGCATCCACTCAAATATTAAAAAAAGCCAGAAGGCCTGAGTCTTGACATCAAGGTGTCTAGGCCTGCAGAATTTGCCATAGGGTATTAAGAATAGGGACACAGTTACATACAAGGTTTTCAATTCCCTTCAGTATAACAAACGCCCTATTATCCCGTCATATGAGTACTGCTCCCTATTCATAGCGCTGACACTTGCACCAGAGAAGGTAGATTACCTCACTCTTTGTCTGTCTTAAGCAGAAGAAAGGTTAGAAAGTGACACCTTACTAAATAGGCCGGCTGAGTAGCTCAGCTGCTGGGCCAGCATTAAAGCAGAAGAGTGATGTCCATCATCACATGAGTAAGGGACAGGATGGGGTAGTGTAATGAATGGAATGACTCGGATACAACAAGGTTTTGGGTAATCTTCACAACCTCAGTTTCAGAGAATGAAAGGAATATAAATAATTCACTCTGAATACTCAGAAAAAGAAAACAAAACAGATTACACAGTGGAGGTAGGCTGCCAGAAGCTTATTTGGGGCTGAATGGAATCATTAGTGAGCTGGAGAGACAGATGAGAGGCTCAAAGTTTTCCTTCTGTTTTCTCTACCTAAGTTGTTCTCATTGAGATCTTTGTACTGTGCCTCCTCTGTAAAGCTTGAGAAACCCAGACTGTGCTTTGGTTCTAAGGAACATGTCTGCATTAGTGGAAGAGAAATGGAAGAATAAAAAGGAGTGGTCAAGGCAGCAGTGAGGGAGGGAAGGATCAAAGGAAAAAACATGTTTTGCTTGTTCTATCTGCCATAAAAGAAATCAGCCTTATTTTTTTTCCCCAGCTGTGTAATCTACGTCACAGATGCAAAGTTAGGATGCAAATTTGACACAACTGAAGATGGATGTCTTCTATTTACAGAACCACCATTCCAATTAAGCAACAGTTATTGCCATTAGTTTGAAATCAGTTCTCTAAGATTAAACAGATTCCTGATTAAGCATGTCTTGATCAAGTGCACTGTACAAATGTTTTAATATGATGCACCAGTGGATGTTTTGAAATGCTTAAGTACACAATTCCTTTTTTTTTTTTTTTAAGGTGGACAGGAAGGAGAGAGAAAAAAACTCCATGAGGAACAATGGAGAAGTTATTACAACTTGATGCTACCTCCTTTGAGGAAAAGGACATTGAAAAAGCTCAGCTAATGAAGATGTACATGTAGACAAGACTTACAATATGCAAAATAATGTCCTGACAGCATCAGTATTGGCAGATAGTGCAAAAAAAAAAAAAAATAAAATCAGTGCTTAACATGCTGATCTATTAGATATATTACTTACAACTCTCAACATTTTTCAAGCATGAAAGATTTGAAAAGGCTCCAGACAAGAAATCTCCATTGTTTTATAAAGATATTATGATTTTATTATTATGTCTATATGAGATATCTTCTCTTTTTCATATGCTTCATAATATTTTTCTCTTGTTTTCTTTGCTGACATTGATTATTTTAATTTATTGTCACAGCTAGAACACTTGGAAGTGCAATAATATTTTTTGTTCCTTATTACAGTATAAACATATTTGAACCCATCCCCTCTGAGTGGATAAGGAAAATAGATTTTTCACCTGATGCACTGATTATAGCCTAGGTTTCATAAACCAGCAAGAAGTGTAATGACCTTTCAGCTATCTTTCATTGCACGAGAAAGCAATGAGTTCTTAAGTCTCCAGCAGAGCATTCATAAACAGTAATGCTAATTTAAGAGAATTCAACATAAAAAGAAAAGTAACACAGAGAAGAATACTTATTAAATTGAATAAATGGAAGGGTATAAAGTCACGTTGTGTGTATTTTCATTTTGAAATAATTATTAAGACCATTTATATAAGAATTTGGGCTACATCTCAATTCTCTACTGCAATAGGAAATACATTGCTATAGCATTACAGATATTGCTATTTAAAAAACAACATTCACATTTAATTGGGGTAATCATCCTTTAGTCATCCCCAACCTGATTAAAGAGTCTTTAGTGCACTAGCCTTCCCCACTAATTAACATGCTTCAGTTTGTTGTGGCTCATGTGTGGTTGCTCTATCATTACTACGCTGTATTTCACCGCTGCACCGAGCAAACCATTTGACATATAGTCAGCAGTTCCACTAAAAGAGATTTGCTCATGCCTCTGACCTCACCACAAAATAACACTGCTATCAGAAATGGTTATTTACATTCTTAAACTAAAAGAACTACCTAAATGATCTGTTGAACCGGACACTGAAGAAGTACAATCCCCCATGCCATGCCCTGCATTCTGGATCACAAGGGACAGATTTTTTCCCACTTAACACCAGTCTTTCCCCAGCATGGTTGCACACTTTATTGGAGTTACACTGGTGTAAACCACAAATAAGTAGAGAAAGCCTTGAAAATGTTTAGAATAGGAATTTAAGATCATTTGCCTTTGCCATAAGAATAGAAAAAAATATTTCAAGTGCAGCTCTGAATCCCAGTTCTTGAAAACAAAAGAATGTTTTCAATTCCTCTGATAGTAAAAGAAGAGAATGCTGACTAAACCTATTATCTTTTCTGTGTGCTTATTTTCACTTTGATGTACAATAAATAAAAAATGAACTGACAATTCTAAAATAGGAAGACACCATATCGTTGTCACTGCGTCCTTACAAATCTGATCCACTCATGCCGTTTAAGCTGCTGAAGCCTTTGAAGTAAAAAATACTACCAGGAACTTCTAGCATTGGTAATTAAGACATAGTGTGGCAAATCAAAGGAGACGTGCTACCTAGCATCTACAGTTCCTTCCTAAAAAAATGCAAGCTGGGAGTCATGATAATAAATCAATTGGTTCTGCCCTTCAGTAGGAAAAAAACCTGTAACTTGTTCTATTATAACTCAATCCCATCTTGTATCCAAGATCAATTTCTCTTTCTCTTCATGCTTTATGATCTTTGAATTTCTTTTTCTTAAGACTAATTTTTCTTATAGAAAGGGAAAGAAATACTGTGGAGTTTGGAGAAAAGAAAAAAAGAAAAGCAAATAAAAAAAAATATCTCATCATTTGTCTTCCCAGTAGGCAAAACAGGAACATTTCCTTTCCCCTCTCCTCTTACTACCACATTTTTCTTCTTCAAGTTGTTGTTGTTTTCCCATAAATTTAAGCAGGTTGAGCTTCTGAGGCAGTGCTAAGAGCTGAGCTGGCAAAACATAGTATATAAAGGTTTATTAGCACAACTGGTTTAAGTAATGTGTGTGAGCCTCAGGGAGCCTTACGTTCCGGGTAGTAGACTCCCTTCACATTTCATAAGGTATTAAAAATATAAACTATACAGCATTTCCATAAAAATAAATTGATATGTGCCCTAATTGGAAAGCTCAGTGCCATATTAATTTGCTTACTAAAATAAACCATCTTACAATGTATGGATCTTGGCTGAGGTTAAGTCATGAATTTCATTAGAAGCTTTTTTTTTTTCCCTATCTCTATTATATTTTATGGGGGTGGGTTTTTTTGCTTCAAAATAGTAGCAGAATAAGATGTTATAAGAAATACATATATACCTAGAGAGCACTGGGCTGTGTGCTTGATCCTAAGAAGCAAAAAAATAAAACTTTCTACATAGCAACAGCATTATTCAACATTTTCCAAGCTGTGAGCTTTTACTTGGCCTTTCCTGTCTAAGTTTACATCACTGAAGTAAAACTTTGGAATCCTTCCCAGAACTGTGAGCATCTCCAGCTACTCTAGATCTATGCTGGACTTGTGTGTGTCCAGCCAGAAATCCAGGACAGTTTCACAAACCTAACTACATACGTACAGATTACAATGTGCTTGTCATTTCCCTCCTCTCCATCTGAGTTACGCTGGCAAAGCCTCATAGAGCAGATCTAAAAGGAATTAGACAAACTTTGACTATCTACTGCCATACATATAAAAGGAAGATCTCATATGCTTATATCCTACCCATTACCATGGACTTTTCACATCTATTAAATGCATTACCATATAGCTTCTTAGATTTTTCCTGCAAAAACAACCCAGAACAAACCTCAAACTCCTGCTGGTACTCATGGGTACTATCTGAATAGTGCTGAACATGACTTAGATATCATGGCCTTGACACTGACTGCCTGAGTAATTCTGCATAAATTATTTATTCTCCACATGCAGGAAATCTCCTTTAGTTAAATCAGCAGACACTCAGGGCAGAACATGCTGCTCATTACACATTTGTACAGTATTTTTGTAATGAGAGCTGACTTAAAATTGTTTTAAAAAATATTAACCCCCTCTCCCAAAATACTGTGCATTTTGTCAGTCTTCTACCACAACATTTGGAATGCCTTCAAGTACCATCTAATTCTGCATTTTTAAGTTACTTTTCCAGAATACCTAAAATTAAATGCTTCCAAAATGGTAAAATATCATTTTCTCTTGATACCTGAACTGTTATAATCTGTACACAAGGTTACCACCTCTCAGTGTCCAAATGTTTCCTTATATTTTGCATGGGAACTATTACAGAATTCTGAAATCAGAAAATCTAAGGGGCAATAACTGTCATCTTCATTTTAAACAGAAATGTAATGTGGATCTGGAGCTGTATTTGAAGAAAAGTGAAAAGGAAACTGCCTTATGATAAATGACACTACTGGCATATATATCTATATAATATCCGGATGCATATATAAACTAAAAAAACAAACCAACAAAACAAAAAAAAAATCCCTCTTATTCCTGCAAACTATTCCTTTTCTGGAAAGACTTTGCTAAGATGACAGTAAGATAACACAGTGGAATGAAACACACAGTCACACACTATCCAGTGCTCAAGAAGAGTCACAGTATTCATCCAAGGATAATGCCTACAGCAGTACAGGCTCACTTTGCTGATCCAGACACCTCCTCCTACCCAGCAGACTATCCCTGCTGCTAGCAGAGCGGGACAGTGCACAGGAACTTACTTCTCAGATGTTCCTACATGTGATACACGACCATCCTCTTGTGCATGGCCTTTAGGACAAATTTGGAATGATTTCTCAACATAAACAAGACCATTTTCTCCCTGAGTCAACCAGATTTGATAAATAAATATATAAAGCAGATAAACTTGAAAAGACATTTTAAATTGACATTTTGAACTGACAAATTCATCCCTTATGCTTTTCTGGCAGCTTCCCAGCCCAGAATTACAAACATTTATTTAGCAGTGACCCTTATTCAAATCAAAACAAAAATATGATTCATAGCTAATCAGGGAAACTCAGAAACCAAATGGAAGAATGGATGTAAACTGCAGCAGAGAGACTGTACTGGAAGTAAATGCTCCACATTTCTGATTAAACAGTGGTACCAACAGTCTCATCAGTTAAACATTGTAAGTTACACACTATGTCACTTCAAACCCTAAAATGTCTTAAAATGAACTTGTAAGGAAAATGGCAGAAATACTCTTCTGTAAATGCAATTTTTTTTCAGTTAATAATCAGAAATAAATCCAATAAGGCCTTATGACACCTAAATAGTCTTTTAGTATTTAATAAATAAATATTACATATGCATTTTAGTTTCAGAATGCCTTATTTCAGGTAAATTTAATCCTGAAAATTACCCAAATAAAGAACACAAGCCCCCCCCACCCCAAACCTCAAAAAAACCCCACAAATAAACAAACCAAAGAGAATACATTGTTTCTGAAGGTAAATGTATGCATACACTGATACAAAAGTAATTGTGTGCATATCATTGCTGATTATTCACCTGGTCCTGTGCTATCTTAAACTTGGTTTTCCACAATTATGGATATATATATGGGATACACTTAAATTCAATGAGGGTAATAGAGTAAATAAATATTTAAGACTTTGAAGGCTGAAATGGGTCATGGATTTCCAAGAGTGAAAGCTTGGAAAATCATCTTAGTTTTAGAATAACCAAATAGCAAAATCTTATACCTAATTTATAGTTAATAATATATAGAGTATGTAATATTACACCCACTTTAATTAAACGTAAGAATTTTAGTCATATCTACGTACCACACATAATTTTCTATTTGTGGGTGAGATATTACAAAACTACTCTGCTGTGGTCCAAAACCTTATTGAAAAACTTACAATTTGAAATTAGACATTCAAAAACTTAGGATTTTTTCTCCTAAATGACTTCTTAATTACCAGCATTTACCACACTACCTCTAAATCCATGTTTGGACTTTAAATATCTCTTCTTTCTCCTACCAGCTATTTTTATTTTATTTAGCATCCACATCATCTTTAACCACATGTATTTTGTAACACTGTATTCCTTTAGTTTCCTGTGTTGTATCTGTACTTCAATATTCTTTAATTACTCATTGGATTGTGTTTTTAAATAAGATTTTCTTTATTGGTGACAGAAAGAATAGTCTCTTTTGCTGAACTAAATCAAATAAATTCAGAGCTAAATCAAATAAATTCAACATTGAATTTAAGGTTTCTCTACAAGATGTGTTGATACAGGACTATACAAGCTACATAATGCTATCATGAATGAGACGTACATGCTCAAAGGACTTTCAGCATTGCCACTTCAATTTGGTAAAGGACTTCGATAGCATTTAAAAATATTTTGTAAATTCATATTTTTCCCATACTCCACAGAAAGGACATGCAATACAAAATATTATTATGGTCAGCTTGTAAAATGAGAATTTTGCTCAGATATTTTGCTTTCTGATTTTCAGCCATGGTGGAATAAGTCCAAACCTAAAAATCAACAAGATGAAATTCTATGCCATGTTTGAGTGAATTGCTCCAGCTACCAGCCTGATTTACTCATTACTTGCTTCGAGCTAAGTGATTGTTTTTCTTGATACTCACTTGTAAAACTTCCTCAAGAGAAATAAAATCTCCCTGATTTTCAGGAAGCTGTTTATAAGGCACAAGCCTTATATATGCAATAAGACATCAAACTGTTGGAAACAGCTGCCTTTTTTTTTAAGTAATCTATTTTCCTCCCACTTCTAGAAAAATATTTTGCTTTCCTTTCAAATATATTGCTACAAAATACATATATAAATGGTATGTTTATGTCACAAATAATAGGGCCTTGGCATATTGAAACAGTATTCAGCACAGGAAGAGAAAAATCCACAGAGAAATGACTCAGTGTAAGGAAAATCCCATTGAAAGTCACATAGGTCTCTGGAAGATAGCATCCTGTCACAGTGCTGAAATTGACAGCACTCATAATTAAAGAAAAAGAAAAGGCAATCAAGACTACAAACATGAAGAAAGAAGAACAGGAAAAGCAAAGTCAGTTTTGAACTCATTTTAAAAGTTCCCTAGAAGAAGTAAAGGTCCTTATGAAATAACATTTAAAATACTAGATAGGTAAAAACAGAATATTAATTCTTTACAGAAGGATTTTCTGCAACCTCAAATGAAAAATGAAATCTTATCTTTGGGGAAAAAAAATAAAACACACAGACAAAAAAAAGTCCCAATGCCAAACAAAACTAAAAAAAAAAAACAGAAAGTTGAGATGCTTAATTGCTACCATCAATTTATATCAAGACTTTTGGAAAAATATCCATTCACAGATTGCACAAAAGGTCTTGCAGGAACATGTGTATGTGCTTAAACTTTATGCTTCCTTCCTCTCTGGTTGTGAGTTACATATATGTTAAAGCATTTTCAAAATCAGATTCTAAAATTAGAAACCTTAGCTGCACCTAACCTGTTCTGTGCCTAGTCAGTTAATATGCCAAACAGCCACCATTTCACCTTTAAATGTGTTGTGGAGCTTATTTTTTACATAAAGACTTTCTAAAATGGAAAAAAAAATCCTCAAGATTTCCTGATCTCCTGACGGATTAATATTTATTCTCTTCCCTTTTTATAAGCAAGGAAATTGCTTCAACAAATATCCACATTTTACAATTAACCTACCAAGATCCTCTCAAAATCACAAGTCAGGATGTGCATCTCTTTCAAGGAAGCGATATGACAGGTGTTAAATCTGACAACACTCTTTTTTTCCCCCCACAAGAAAATATTCTTAAAAGTTTCCTGCCCCAGTGATTCATTTTGATTTCAGTTTGAAATAGATTTTGCTTCACACCTAAGGCTGTCAGATACATACTATGGTCTGGGGTTTAAATTTTAAATGCATCAAGGGAATGAAGGAGATAACACTTCTTTTATTACAGTTTAGGGAAAACAATAAAAAAATATCAATATCAAAGTAGGACACTGACTACCTGCATAAGCTTCACTTTTTCTTGGAAAAAGGGAGAAAGACAGACATCAACTGAACAAATGGCTATATTAGGAATAGTGACATAACTTTACTATGTTTAGTAAAACCATCTCCTTTTTCTCTCCAGCACCACTCCAGATGTCTCATCCCCCTGCCACTAGGAGCACTGGCAGATATATAAATGCCTGAGAAATCTCTCCAGAGCTATGGGAAATCCCTGAGTTTTGTCTGTCTCTCTTTGTCTGTGTTCAACACTGCTAAGCTCACCATAGAAAAAATGTTTATGTTCTGCTCTATTCTAAATATTCTTTTATATTTATATAAAAATATTCTCTTATATTCTAAAATCATCTTCCTAAAATGCCAGTGGTTTCATGGAGATGGGTTTTACCTAAATTCAGATGGATGCTCACATATTGAAAAGAATGGGGCTTAAGTGTGCTGAGCTGGTTTCCTGAATAAGGTTAAATAAGTGATTTAAATGCTTCCCAAATGTGGATTCTAATCAGAAGTGTGATGTAGGAGGAAATCCTGCTCAACAGAAAGGAACAAACAGATCAGATTTTAAAAAAATCTTCATTTCCTGCACTGGATATCGATATGGCCATGTTCAGGATGTACAAACACAAGTAAGATCCTTTAAACGCACAGGAAGAACTAATAGCCAATGAAACTAAGGAGAGATTGGCAAAACCAGAAGAAAAAAAAATGGATCAGTGAGGATTTCTTTAAGTTTGTAGAATATATAAGAGAACTAAGGGGAAAAGAAAATCATAAAATTGTCTGTGGGACTGAGAGAGGATATTCCTTGGTAAGGACAATTCATGAGGCTTGGTTTTGTAGTTGTTTGGGGTTTTTTTATTTTGTAAAAGGGAACTTGTTTGTAAGCTCAGGCTGTGAGGATCCCACAGCTCTAGTAATTAGTGTTCTGCTAATTAAATTGCCAGATTAGTGAGGAATACATTGTATGTGTTAGCAGGATTAAAAGACACCTATACCAGTGGGCTCCTTTTTGCTGTTTGCCAAGTTTGAAGCATCTATTGATTAAATGCTTCAACAATCCCTGGTAAATACTTAACTCTAGTGAACTATCACTTTCAGTGTCACAAAGGCAGGAGCAGAAGCTTATATCTGAAAAAATAGACACAGTTTGGTAAGAATCTAATATTGTAAGGTTAGATTATGTTACTGAAAATTAGTGTCTTCACCCAAACTTAACTACACTGTGTCAGTGCCTTAAGTATGCGTTATATCACAGAATCATAGGGGTTGGAAGGGACCTCCAGAGATCATTGGGTCCAACCCCCCAGCCAAAGCAGCTCCCTAGGACATATCGCAGAGGTTGGCATCCAGATGGGTCTTGAATATCTCCAGAGATGGAGACTCCACAACCCCCCTGAGCAGCCTATTCCAGTTCTCTGTCACCCTCACCATGAAAAAGTTCTTCCGCATGTTGTTGTGGAACTTCCTGTGCTCCAACTTGCAGCCATTGCCCCTTGTCCTGTCCCCACAGACCAAAGCAAAGAGGTTGGCTATTTCCCCTTATTTCCCACACTAGAGATATTTATAAACATTAATAAAATCTCCTCTCAGTTATCTTTTCTCGAAAGGAGCAACAGCAACAAACCCACCCACCCCCCCCAAGCCTGGATTATGCTTGCAGAAAAATGCCCATATTCCTGATTCAGTCACGTTCAGACTCAGTTATCTGTAAGGACCTCCCTGCTGTTGTCAGGTGCTCAAGCATCCTCTGACTCCTGGAAATTTTCCTTACATCAGTGGATTAGATATTAAAACATTAGTGATCTATAGGTAGTACTATGCAATCTTTCAATTTTTTGGATTGTCTAAATAAGGCACATATTGTAAATTCTGACCCTGATCCCTGAAGTCCTCTGTCAATACCGCCTAGATGACCTCTATAGTTCAATTTTCTTCCAGCTTAAAGGAGGTGTCACAAAGAACATTCAAAGTTTTTTGCAATTAGTGACATCCATTTCAGAGATTGAACACTGATACAGGGTTCTATAAGGTTAGTTTATGGCCTTTGATACCTCCAGAACCAAATGCAAAAACATAATTTTAATTTTTCATTTTCATGTGATACAACAAAAATTAAACAAATTCTGATAAAGTAAAACAGGAGTGAGAAGAAAGAGCTGAAAGTAACCAAGAGGGAGAGCAAGAGCATGTGAGAGCATAAAAAGCAAGAGTGTGAGAGCACGTGTGAGTGCACAAGCAAGGAAATTGAGTGAGGAGAGAAACGAGTGGGGAAACAGAGGGACAGAGAGAATGAGGGAACTATGCTCTTTCAGCTGTATCCTGAAATAAGGACAAGTGAAAAAGCTGGTGAAATGGACTGCCTGAAACAAATAACTCCTTAAATAAAAATCACCCTACTTCATATATTATATTTAATTTCTCGTGTCAGAATAGTTAGTAAGACATTGTAGGTAAGAGCAGACCAAAAGTGAGGGGTACCAATTGCTTCCGTTCTCTCTCCAGATGAGTATGTATTTGAAAAAGACTAAGAGAGTCCTAAGCCTAACATTTCAGAAATGCTTATTGCTAAAGAGGTCTCAGAGCTTCTTCACGTGGTCTATGGCAGGAGGAGTTCCACTGGTCACTGATGAAGTTGGAGAGCTCTGCACACCCAAACCCTCACTTTTCTGCCCAAGATTTACTCTCCGTTACCAGAATTGTGTATATATATATATATATATATATACACACACAATATATATATATATATGGACACATATATATCTCAGACTTTTCAGTTAAGGCAGCTATCTCAAAATAAACTTCACTTTGAAACAGTCATCAACAACTGTCCATAAGTCACAACTTTCTCCTTCATCTCTTTATATAGAGTCAATATCCAAGCTCTGTTTGCTAAAACATAGTTCGATACCATAAAAGAATATGCAACAGGATTTTCTTCAGCCTCTACCCATGGGAAAGCAGGTACTCTGACACACTGCTACCTCTGGCAGGGATCTTAGGTTACTCCTGGTGGAAGGAGGGTTTTAGCCCTGAGAACGACCCCCAGGGGCTACCATTTACATAATGAGACTAACATACTGCAACACACTTCAGCAATTCTTCTGGATCAGAGATTTTGCATTTAATATGGTATTTTGGTATACTTTTATCAGGGCAATTTAATTAAAATTATCCATGGATAGTTTAAAAACTGAATCTGCAGATCATTCATTACTGGCCTATATTTACTGATGCAGCAACAAACCCATCTGGTTAGGGTTTATTCCTTAATTAGTTCATTTAACATTTTTGTCTAAAGTGAAATCAACTACAGCTATATGTACTGCATAGGGCATAAATCAGTGTCTATATATTATATAATCAAGTACCTTAATGGGGAGTATTTCTTGTTGAGGCCACTTTTTACGTATTTCATTCATTGTGCTAGAATTGTCAGTGTGAAATTGTGACAACAGCTGGCTAAAAGTGAGGGATTATGACCTCCTCACAGTGATTACACGCTAAAAATTAATTGTGTTACCCCTCCAGCACTGTAGCATTGTGATTAGTTGAAGCAGAGAGCGTGGGTGGGTGTGGGCGAGATACATGTAAGAACAAATAGATTACGAGGCACACAAATCAATGCTTGTTATTGCTAAGTCATAAAAAATGGTTTCTAGCTAACAAATACTGAAAGAAAGAAACAAACAAGTTTAATTTAATTACTAGTATATCTATTTTGTACTCTGGAGTGGGTGAACTAAGATAAATTGAGACTAACATTCATCTGTATGTTGTATTAAGATGCGGGTACAGCCATATCTTTCAAAGCCTTGAGTTTATCCCACCAATCATTTTTAAAAAATACCTTGGTCCTTTTCAATGCCATAAGTAATATAGTAAATCTTGTTTCTTTTAATGTTACAGCATCTTTCTTCTTTATAGTACTTTTTGCCAGAATTTGCTGTAAGAAATATTGATCCCTGCTTCTTCAAAATGAGCTTTCCGTGTACCCTTTCTTACCCAGTGGACCCTACAGTTTGTATGTTTGATATTGCAAATTCTCTCTCTGGGGAAAGCTCTGTTCTGCCACTTTACAGTTTCTTCCAGCAGAATTCTTTTCACACTTCAAATAGCATTGTGCTATGCTGATTGTGGGAAAATAAAACAAAACAAAAAACCCCAAACCACCTGTTTGTTTTATTGTATACATTTAGTTACACTCAAAACCATTCACTGGAAGCCTGAAGGCCAGATGAAGCGTTAAACTATCTATGACTTAGTCATACCCTTTCCCAGAGGTTTACAGCATGGTAAACTAACAGAGGAGCTTCAAAGAAGCTTCACATACTACTGCAATGTTCAAAAGCCTATAAAACATCTTAATTTGCAATCTTACTGAACTCATCACAAGTCAGTGTAGCTAATATGGGAAGAGCTAACTCTTGGGCCACAGTTCACCATGGTATACAAGAAGATATATGCTGCTTTTCTTTTTTTTACACATGCATTTTTGTATTACTGTAGACATAGTACAGAAATGTCAAATAAAAAATACCAAACACACAAAGCATTTTTTCCCCTGAGCACTAATGCTGCTGGTTAGAAACAAGGCTATGAACACTTGTAGGAATTCAGCTGCCTTTATTTTCCACTGCCTACATATTTATTTTTCTTTGCTCGCAGCATTTCATGGACTGGTTCCCAATATGTGACTGACTTTTCAAGAGTGCTTAGTCAACATGTTTTCCATGACATCAGTGAGAACTGCTGGTCCCTGAACTATTCCGTATTTATTTACTCTCCTTTAATCAAATTAATTAAAAATGGCTTTAGAGAGTACCTTCAGAGCCACATTTTAAGAATGTTATGATGGGAATATCTCTGGAATCTTTTTCCAGCAAAACAAAACAACATTCAGTGCTCTCCCCTGAAGAAGTGTAGTCTCACTCAGGCGATTCACCCAGACATAGTTCCATTGGCAGCAGGCACATGCCAATATGTCCAAGTAGACCAGCAACAAATCCCTATTTTCTTACCAACACTGTGGACTCTTTATTTTGCCTTTTCATGATAGTTTAAGTTGAAAGTCCACTTAAGCAAAAAAATTTTATCAAAGCAATTAGTTTTTTTTCCCCTCAGACCACTGGGACAGGGAATAGGGAGGCTCAGTTCATTCCCTATGATAAAAACACCATTTGTTTTGCTGTCATTGAAAACAAAATTAAAAAGACTCTTTTTTCCCTCTATGAAATATTGGAATTCAACCACACAGAAAATTCTGGAGAAGTTCAATCTGGAAAAATAACTATTTTTATAGAGAATTTAGATCAGTCAACATCCTAACATGATGCAGTATCAACAGCTTTATTAGCAAGCTGTTTAATGACATCAAATTACCCACAAGGGTAGTTTTCTCTGCTTTAAGAAAAGGTTGTGTACTTTACACAACCATTCACATCACCTCCAATTTCAAACTGGATTTTTAGGAAAAGGTAATCTCAATTACCATCTGGCAAGCTAATGCTACACGTGAGATAATAATAACCCATAATGATTACTTAAGGTGGCATATTTGTACTTATCTTTCTCTCATTTATTGCATTGGTTACATGCTATTTCCTTAAGTAAAAAGAAATGGTTGAATGGACACTATCAGTTTGAAATTTTAACAGGTTTTGGTGGTTTGTTAGTTCCTTTTTTTCCTTTTAAATATACTTAAATAGCTTCAGATACAACATATATACCTGTATTTAATATCTGCTTTTGTTGCTTTATAATGACTTTATTTTTATCTCTAGTCATTATATTCCAAGATTATTCTATATTTAGTCCTTACTGTTTTTTGCAGAGCTAAGTAGATAAAGCCATACCCTGTATTCCACTGTACACTAGGAAGCCAATCTATTCAGGGCTACACAGAGAAGGAAAGAAAAAGATCCACAGCGCAGATATCAACAAGTCACGTGCTCTAAATAATATACTTCCTGTTCTGTTATTGGGAAGCTAGTGTTCATCTAAAAATTGGCTTTTTTCCCCACTCCAAGACAGCTTAAATATTAACTCTTGGGGTGGGGTAAAAAAGAAAAAAGATTTCCTAAAAAAAAAAATGACTGTTTTTAATTTGTACAGAATTGCAAAGCATGCCTTGCAACTACAAAGCTGTCATAACACACGTGCACAGATCTGCATTTATTTATGATGTATAAACAGACAAACAGGTACATGAATGATGTCCCCTACAGAGTCAGTAACCAGACAGAGATTGCTCTGGGTTAGGATTTGTATGCAGCAAGGTTATCACTTTTCCTGGTAGGACTGTTCCCAGAGCCCAGCTCTGCAGCTCATGGCCAGCTCCTGCAGACTGATACCGCTCTGAAACCCGCACGTTAGGGCGAAGCTGCCAATCACTGCCTGCCTGGAGTGCAGGCTTGTGTCTACTTTATCTGCAATCTCTTTGAGTATAAATGGATGTTTGCTGGGCTCTAAGACCACACAAATCACCTCAGGCGGAATAATAATTGTACTTGTAGCAGCAGCCAAGCTATTTCATGGACATGTTGGGTTGGCAGAAAAGTGAATCAATTTATAAAAGAGTGTGCAGCATTAGATAAAGCCCAAGCCCTGACGGCTTTATCTGATGGGTTCAGTTTGTTTTTTAGAAGTGAGTTGCCCTGAGGCTTTCGCTTACTTTTATCGAATAGTCACTTTATTTTAAGCAACAACAGAGGCTTAATAGGAAGGGGGAACTTGCTGAAAGCTCACCTGTAGCCAGGTATTATCATCTGGGCAAATGCAAACTTTACATCATTGAAATCTCTTTACAAACTGACAGTAAGAACTCATTTCCTATGAGCTGTCTCATTTCTATGTTCACATTAAAACACTGTTGAATTGTTTTAGCTATTTAAATATAATTTTCATATAACCAACATGGACAAAGTAAGAATCTACATTGTAATAAAAGAGAGAATAAATGGGTGGAATTTAGTTCATTCAGTAAAGTTCTTTTGTAATTTAATACATTCTAAGATAATTTCCAGATCAGCAAATTAAAGAGACACAGATATAAACTTCTATACATCTTGGAAGTATTATGATCACACAAAGTAATTACCACAAGACGCTAATTTCAGTTACTGCCAGCAAAAGCCTAATTAAATATTGGAGATGGTAGAAAAAAAGGAATGAGAAAGGAAATCTCAGAAGTTTTAAAGACTATTTTCTCCAGTTTTTCTTTTCCACGCAAAAGGTAAAAAGTTCAGAGTTAAAGCAAACACATTTTGCAATTAATTAATCTAAGCACAGAAGCAGAGATGCTCAGTCCATTGAGACAATCCACAAATTACATGAGGAAAGCGTGCAAGGCAGACCATTGCAAGAGCAACGGCTCTTTAATTGCTGTTATTTTCAGTTACCCATTTCATCACAACAACTGGATGTTGTAGGAAAAAAAATACTTCATAGAGATGGTATTGGGGAAGATACATTTCAAGAACAAGACAGTGATTTTCCTGAATGCTTTCACAGCACTGCATGCTCTATTACTTGCACAAATATGTCAATAATTATAAGATGCTCAAAGGAACTATGTTTACAAGCTTTAAACCAGTAAACTCATCTCTTAAGCTAAAAGAAAGATCTTAGCACACAACAAAAACACTCTGTAGCTGAAGACCAACATTTCAGAACTTCTAACACTGGGGCTTGCATCTCAAATCCTTATTCATTAATCAGCGTAGAAAAAAATTACATTAAGAGGCTGCAAAAATTCTGAGAAACCAATCAAGAATTCCTAAATTTTAAGATTGAAGAAAAACAATGCTCAATATCAGGAAACTAGATTTTTTTTTCGGGGGGGGGGGGGGGGGGGGTGGGGTAGGTGGGGTGACAGGGTGGGGTGAGTTGGGGGAGGGGGGGTGGGTGTACCAAGAATTCTTAAGTTTGTTGCATTGTTTTTTACAAAATTTGAGGTTCCTACAGGTAAATATTCAAAAGGACTAAGTTGCTTCTTTTTAGTTCTGTGTATATCCCTAGGATCCCTAGATGTCAGTGAGTGGCAAATCCCTTTCATGTGTCTCACTACATATTTTTTTTTAAAAAAAAAAAACCCTGTTTTTGGTGTAAGATTCCAGATTTTTATTTGTCTGGGTAGATCTCAGATCTTTTACATATGAGGACAAATTTGTGGGAGTTAATAAATCTCTTCGTACAGGTATTGGTTCAGACCCTACAAGAACACAGGGACCATGCCACCAAGGTAGTCAGTGATTACTTTTTTTTTTCCTGTACACCTTTCATCCAAAGATCAAAAAGCATTTCAAAAATGAAAGTGAACTGTGCATCCTACACCTCCCAAACAGCATTATTGCATTTTACAGATACAGGAGTGAAGAAACAGAGCAGATGGAGATCATGTCAGCAATGCTGGCAGAGCAGACAGAGTTCTGGTCTCCTCATTCTAAAGATGCCTTTATACACCCAAAATAAAAGTAAATATACTTTATACCCCCAAAATAGCAGTAAATTTGAAATCTGGGCTTTGCAGTCCTCCAGGTACTTTTCCCTGTACAGAAGAATTTTGAGCTGTGCTGTCAGCAAAGACATGCAGGATCTGTACCACAGACACATGCAAGCAGCAGCAAACAGCATTATCAGTCAGTCACTTTTGTCATCCATAACACAATGAGCTTAGAATATTCTGTTTTGTTTTCTTGATATCATTGTGCACTGGATTGTGTTGTTTGCAAAGTGACTGATATATTTTATTTTATTCATAGCTAACCATATATTTATTTTCAGGCTTCTTAGTGGAAACGCAAAGTATGAAATTCAGCTTGATTACTAGACTCAAGAACCTAGAGAGGGTTTTTTTTATTTGATTTTTTTTTAATACACTATTTATTCAGGAGCATTCATTGAATCCATTGACTCTCTTTATATTTATATACCAAAGCTCTAGCTATGGGAGGAGGGCAAACGACGGGGTAGTGGGAAACACAGCCCTGAGAAGTCAAAACCCAGCTTGGCAATATTTGTTATTTTTCCATAATAAATATGTCAATTCACATGAATTATTTAGGATATGCTTTTTGGGCCCCCCCTCACACTTTCAGTTGCATATGTTGGTTATTCATTAGCTGTGAAAATCTGCAGCACCTCGCTCTCTCCAAGACCTGCCAGATACCTCCATCTGGCACCAAGTCCCTGTGAGGAAAGGAATCTATAACTGTCCTATCTGAGCCCTGCATCCAAACGGTCCCTAGTATAAGCACTTTCTTAGGCAATCTAAAGCTATTGCTATTTGCCAGGGCATGATGCTGCACCTTGACATGACTGGTACACAAACACACTGTTACTGTATGTCCTAACATGTAACTGGAATAGGCAAGAAATGCTCAAGGGATCCACGGGTGTGAACCCAGCATGTCATGTGTGCGTGACCTTTGGTCTCTACCAGCTGAAAAGAAAGACTTTCTGGGTTTATGTTTTGTGTGAATCCTATATGTAGGTGCTGTTGAATGCAGCACCTCGTCTGTGGCACTCTGTGTACCTGGCCCTGTCAGCATCCTGAGTGTGTGCATCTCTGGGATACACGCTCAGCTTTGCTACTGGTTGAATTGGCAAATGGGAAAGTGGCAGCAGCATCCCTAACCCTCGGTAGAAACTCCAGTTTCACAAGCTGAGTTCCACGCAGCAGCAGCCAAGCAGGAGAGAGTCCTGGGCTGGAGCAGGCAGCCATGCTCTCCCCAACACAAAACATGAGCCACAGTCTTGGGCCACTGACAACCTTTGAGAAATTCTCTGCTCCTTTACAATTTCAATGGATTCAGTAGAAAGGTTGGTGCTGCAAAGCATCCACTGAATGAGGTAATCAAATTTCTCTCAAAACAAGTTTGATCTCTGCATTGCCCAGTCCTAACTCAGTAAGCTGGCTGTATTATATATGTATTTAGAAGACTAAGTGACCTTGTTAATTTGCAGTCGAGTAACAGATTTTGTGATATGCCAGTGCACTAGAGTGGAAAACCTATGGCATCTTCAACTTCTGAATAATTAATTATTTTACTAAATTAAATATTAAAATGGTGCAGGTCATATAGAATTTCTTATGCTATTTAATAATAGTCTCTTTAAATCCCATAACATTACTTAACTTCATATCAACATCTATTTTATTTACTCTCCATTTTTAATATGCAGTACTGCTGTATTTTGTACTAAGAGCCACATAAAAATATCAGATACTGTCAAGTGGGAAGTGAAGGTTTTGACAGCAGACTACTAGGGTGTTGTCAGCTTGGAGGCAGCTTGGGATTGTGGGTTAGGCATCTTAGCTCAATGTCTAAAAATGAAGGCAGTAAAATAGTTAATAAGGATATTTAAGTAGTAAAAGCTGGTTTCCTGGGGAAAAAATTGCTTAAGCACATACATCTGTCCATACTTCTCGGCACTAACAATAGCCTCCTACTGCCTGTACACTGAGGAAGAGGAAATAACATGGCGATAACCCTCATCACAACCAAGGGAGCTAGAAAAATGTTGAATTAAAAAAAGAGAAGAAAATAAAAGGAAAAAAATAACCATTTAATCTGAGGCTTCTATGCCTATCCTCAGCCACATCTCAAAAATCCCTTCCTGTGAATAATGAACTCTGACCTGCCCCTCTCACCCCTAAATCCTACTATGGGAGGGACTCCTCCATCCATGTACGTGGCAATCTTACCCATGGTGGGAAGCTCTGCTTCCATCACTGCAGCATACTGTGAATGGAACTACTGGGAGTCACAGAAAGTGATTTACTGCAATGGTTCCTAGTAAATCCAGGCCCCAAAGCTTCCCCCTCCTCCCTCACCACCACCCCTTTTTTTTAATTTACACCTTATGCCAATATTAGACTTCTACAGGATAAATTCAGCACCACACCTCCCCACAGCTGCACCAACCAGGACCATGGGGGAATCTGCCGGTGAAGCTTTAATTAACAGTACTGTTTGCCAGAAAATCTGAGATGGGATAAAAAATCATCTCTCATCACTGGTAATATTAAGGTGACTAATGCCAAAACATAATAAAAATTCCTGAGATTTGATAATGCAGCATAGACAGCTATAGTGATGCAATTGCCAAAATTAGGATTTGTACAATAGCACAGTTTCATTTGTTAGAAACACTCATGCAACATTTGCATTGGGGCAAAGACACAAAACATCTGGATAGAATCTGTTATAGGCAGGAGGTGCAAGATACATGCATAGGATTTAAAAACTTGTCTCTGTATTAAAAGCTGAACACTGTATCTTGAAGTTATGAACTTCTAAATCTTGTTTCTGAAATTGCTGGGTCTACTCATGGAATTATTAGAGTAAAATAAACCAGAGACAGATAACCATGCTGTAGGGAGAAAACAGAGTTTTCCCACTACTAAGGTCCACAAAATAACAACACACACCCTAGAACTGTACCAATGCCTGCTATAAACTGTTTTAAAGCACTTCTTATTTTCTTTCATTTCATCTACCCAGGTTTCAGCTGTGAGGTTCAAGCTTTTTGTAATGATAATTAAGCAACTATTATAATATAGTCATTTATATAAAAAACAAGCACCAGAACAGTATATATTTGATGGAATAAGTACTGTTTTCCCTTATAATCAAAATGTGCTTAAAACCAAATAAAATACATTGGGGGGGTCTGGAGGGGGGTGGGGTAGGTAAGAAAAAGATAAAGGGTGAATATTATGCTTTAACCTAAAAAAAACCAAAACACAAACCCACAAAAATCCAACCAACCCCACTATGATTTTTACAACTAAACTGAAAACAACAAAAATGTTAGCAGTAACACTCAGCCAATTCAGGCTCACTCTGCCTGAAGTTGAGAATCTGCCAACTCATATAAAAAATTTGCATTTCAAAATGAAACATGAAATCCCTCTCTACCTGTTTGAAATTAAAAGAAATCCCAGTGGCGCTTGCAAAATATATGCCCATTGTTTAATGACCTTCTAATACTAGTGAAAGAACATCCAAGAACATTGCAGATAATTCTGGTCTAATCAGGTTAATGACGGAAGCCAAGGCCAGGACTACAGCAAGCTGTTCGTTAGCATTTGATATTTCTGGCAAACAAACTCACTGCTGTTCATCCATTAAGTTCACATCCAACAAATAGTAACAACTGCTCCCGACACTCAGTACAGAATATTCTGCTCCCATCTAGGATCCTGCTGCTGTAAAGAAGTCACCATTGGCTTGAAAGAAGCAGCTGAGCTTCTTCCAATAACTCATGTTAAACTGGTACAGCAGTAAAGCTCTAGCTGAGCAGGGCAAAAGCTGATCAGAATGTACTACCTTTTCTCAGTGTATAAGGAAGAATCTGGGAATGTTTTGTCCATTGAGATGCAGGATAGGGAAAAATAAAAAAGAACAGTATATTATTAGGTTCTCAGCCTTTGTACTCAGATCATGGTTCAGCAATCATGTTCTGAACACGATACTATTTTTCATAAGTGCTGTTCAATCCACCATGTGCAAGATTCCTCATTTCTGCTGGTCTTTAAGTCCTTGTTTAATGCCCCTCTCGCAATCAGTATGCACTGGCGAGCTAAATAGACATAATCAACCTTGCTAGAGCTGATCACTGACCAGCTTTAAAAGACCCAGAAGAGCTGTTTTCTCCAGCTGGATTGTCGATTAAATCTCTCTCAGCAAACACGGTATATATGAGCACTCAATTTCCAGCCATTCACCTAGAGAGTGCAGGGAAATGAAAGATTTGCTGAGGTCAGACTGAGATGTGTATAAAACCAATAGCTTGTTTGGCCAGAAGGCATTATTTCCCTGTCCACTAAAGGAGTTCCTCCTGCTCTGCAGGCCATTACAGCTTGGAGTTGTGAAATGCCTCAGATTAATGCAAAGTCCTAATTCCTTCTGCAGCCAATAGATTGCTGAATGGCATCTGTAACTGATGGCCTTCAGGAGTTGCACAGCTAACTTCTGATTCCTCCGACAGTGATGGACTCTTTCCTTGCAAGGGCAGGTCAGTGTGGAAATGGAACTACTCTCTCAACTCCACTTGAGGACACGGCTATGCCAGTGCCCAGAGAAGCTATCTGAAGGACTGCTTTTTCCCATTGGAACTGCTGCCCAGCTCCCCATAGTGGTTGTGCTACTGATTTGTCCTCACTGCTATCCTGAAAAATATACTGGAGGTAAAGCACAGACATTCAGAAATTCAGGTAAAGGAATGCATCTGAGGAGAATATTAAATATTACTTATGAGTCTGCTGCTTTTTTCAGAAGATCCTGGAATCCTACATCCAACCCAGATGCAAGCAGGACATGCGTATGTCAAGAAATACCTGAAATTTAGTGGAAGTCAACAACTCAGGCAAAATACCAAGCCTTTCAGTTCTTCTTCTAGACTATTAGCAAAAACTATAAAAACAAACAAAAGACAAAGAAATCATCCAGCCAACAGTAATCAAAAAGCAACAGTTTCTGTGATAGGAAAGTAATCTATTTCCTGACAGTTGGCTTTTGGGTATTTTCCTTTGGTTTTCCTTGAAGTTAGAGGATCTCTATCTGGAAAAAATATTCCTAGGAATGATCAGTGACTAGAGGGTTGGTTACCATCTCCTCATTCTGCTGGTCTAATCTACTTAGAAATCAATTACATATTCCATCTGTCCCTGGCAGATGCCTTCCAAACTGATTGACAATTATTACCTCAAACTTACCTAGTCTTCGATTTCAGAGTGGTCCATATAAAGTCCACACATGGGGTGGACTACATCTACACTGTGCAGGGAAGCACTTTGTGGAGAGATCCATTAGGTTGTCCTAGAGGAATAGACAGAACCTGCTTTGGGACCCAGGCCACTAACCTCTCTGCCACTAAACAATACCTTAGTATTGCTGACACATCCATTCCTTCTGCTGCCATTTTGTGAAGGAAAACAAAGTGTAGCCCTTTACAGGGAGCAAGGGCTCAGAACTTAGAAGTAAAATTAAAACAAGAAGTATCCTCATATTTTTTTTATTTTTTGTAATTTTGGAAATCGTCAATACTACATAAAAATACTCCAGTTTACACTTCTTCCAGCATTGCCACTATGTTCAATGGACACATAGACCTGAAGGGGTTTTGATAGGAAGGAAACCATAGGTTTGACAAGTGAATCAGAAGAAGTGGAAGACTAGTGATAAATACTCAGATAACATTTTATAGTCTATTTCTGCAACTGTACTATATAATTTTGACTAGCTAAAAAGACGCCTTCACTTTTCTTACTGACAGTTACCCATCTGTACAGTCTTATAGTCTCCTGTGAGTATTCCAGAACAGTCATTGCTACCCACTTTAAATGGTTACAATTGGGGACTCTTAAGCAGCCAACGCAACACAGCTGCATAACACAAGCAGGTGAAATCACAACAGTGAGGGCTGACCTGACATTTAAGTACATTCAGTACATTCATTCTAGGTAGAGGGAATTGTTACAAGTTTTAATAGGGGTTGTATTATCATCTCATTAATAAGCTGAATAAAACTTCAGTGAAATTACTTATGCAAATGACACTAAAAAAGAAAATTTAAAGAAAGAAGAGAAAAGAGAACAGGCAGCAATAAAGAACACTGACCAAGATTCAGGATACTCTAAATTCAAGAGTCTGGCTTTGATCTTCATGGAAATGCAGTCTAGCCATCTCCCATTTCCACTCCTAATGACTGATGTACTTCAGCAATTGCTGAAGGGGAGATATGAAAAAACTTACCAATCTATTCAGAAAAGCCCATCAAGAGGTCTTTTATGTGCAAACATTTCCTGATTTGAAGACAACTTAGAGGATAAATAATTTGTCTCACTATGGTTTTAATTACTCAGTCTAGACAACTTAACTGCAATTTGTTTGGGCTGAGGTGAGCAAGAGTATCAACAGTATATATCTATCCTATTGAGACAAGTCTATACTCCCCTTGTCTTCTCTCCAAACACAGCAGAGAAAAATTGTCTTCTATTCAAGGTACTCCTGGCTTGCGACTACAGAGCTTATCATCCCCCAATGGCTTCCTCTAACCAAGTCCCAGCAGGTTTCTAACCCCCCTGAAGCCTAAGAGCTCAATCCTTGTGGGGCTGTTTCCAATGTTTCCAGATTTGCCACCACATCTGCACTTTGATGAAACAAGTGCCTCAGAAATTGAAGATGAGATACTGACTGTATCTCTGAGACTGCTACTCTTACCCATGCCAACCTACTAACAGTACAGGTGGAAAGGGAGCAGCACAGAAAGCCAAGTGCAGCAAGGCAGAAACTGATGGAGCTGGTGATGAAATCAGGTGAGAGTGGCAAGGCACAAGATCATGAACCATTGCCATTTTAGAATGAGCAGGAGGAATCGTGACTGGATTGTAGATTAACTGGTAGCAGTAAATAAAATAAGGTAGAAAAAGCAGATGGAAGTAGCAACATACTTTGGTACATTGTAAGACATTCATTACAAGACCGCCTGCAGCAGAGGCTGAAACCTCATTACTCATTTGTACTTCTCTGCACCAAATGTGTGATATTTACAGTTATGATTAGTTTATAGACTAGCTGAGGCTTGGACCAGTGCCTGGTTTTGTTCTTTCAGAAACACTTGAACCATCTTCAGGGTAAACACATACAACTAAAATAAAATGTATAATGTAGAGTGGCTAAGAAGTAGCTCAAAGCCAGCAAAACCAGGATCTAAAGATAGAAAAATATTCAGAAAAAGAGGTGAAAGCAGATTGATGGAAAACACTGCAATGTATGGTACATATTCATATCTATTGTGGCAGTTAATGAAATAACCTGTACAAATGAGATTGCCTTTTAAAAACAAAAATTACTGCCTGATATCTGTTGAATCATTCCTCCTCCTTCAGTTTGCTAAAGATTTAAGCTGTATTGCAGCCTACACAGAAAATAAGTTTCTCTCCCTCACTGTGGATATTATGCAGTAGCCGTGAAGAAAAATGGGAAATAGCAGGCCACATTGAGCCCTAATCAGAATTTTAGCATTAGGGAAAAATCTGTATAATATTTTCTTAATGCAGCTCAAAGCAATGTTCAGTGAAGGCTGGTTCTGAATCAGGGCAGAATTTTAGTTGTGAGTAGCATTTTAGGATGCTTCTCATTCCAAAGAACACGTACATATATACGAGCCCCTGTATGAAGGCTTCTCAGTTAGAAAGGTTAAAAAAAACTAATAAGCTTATAACTGTGGCAGGAAGTGTGTGCAAAGGAAGCAGAGATAGAAAGGTAGCTAAGAAGGACCAAAAGCAATCAGCTTAGTCACCATGGGAGAAGCGAGACAACCCTAAAAAAAGCAAAGGGTAATGAGCTTTAGCAGTATGATTAGTGGTCTCTCTCCCCCTTACCCCTTCCCTACCTCTTCCAGCTTGTCTTCTGTTTTGGGATCTCTTGACTACCCAGGGGACACAGTTCTCTTTCCAAAGCTGGTAAAAATGCAGATTCAGGGATAGAAAGCTAATACTACTTGGGCAAGAGCTGTCTGAGCCCCCATTTAACTTTCTGATTCAATGCATTCAGCTCTTTGATTGACTACTTTTAGGAGCAATTGTCCCAATGATTATTAACTAGAACCTCCCCTAAGTCTCAGTGAGGTGTTAATTAGTTTCTGTCTAAAAATAAAATTAGTGTCCTGGTATGTTAGAATCTTACCAACTCAGCACAGAGCCCAGAGTGCCATGTGTGAACAGGCATCGATTCAACTGGCTTTGAAGACACTATTTGAATAACCCCAGGTTATTTGAAGTCACTTCCTTCCCCCTCTCCTCCCCCTCCCCCCAAATTTATGGCTGACCATTATTCCCATGCTTTGTTTTATACCACCATGTGGCAGAAACTGATCGGTTATTACTTTCTTTTTCTTGTATTTTCCATGGAAAGCTTCATACAGCAAATCTAGTACGGTGTTTACAAAGTCAATTGATGTATGAAGACCTTAACAGTCCAAGGAATATCAAATTCCTTGGAGACTGGTGAGCAAAATAAAAAGAGGAAAATTACCTGGGAAGAGATGAACACAGAGGAAGAGATATAATTCACAGAACTTTGCACCAAATGGCTTTAGCACGTGTGCACATTTGTGCTACCTTCCCACAGAAAATGCCAAAGGACTTGTCTGCAGCTCTGCTAAAAAGAGACTGATTTTTCTATAGGTAAATACTTGCTAAGAGTTATAGTTTTAAACAGGTAACATGCTTCACACAATCCTGGCAGCCCTTAAAAAGTATACATTGCCTTTTTAGGGTGGACTTGTTTATATCAGATATATTCTGGGTGAGTTTCTTTTCTTAAAGAGTAAGGACAAAGGGGATCTGTATGATACAGTAAAAGAAAGCCTAATCCAAAATGTTAGAGCAAAGGTAAATTAGTGATTTCTGTGCGTATAAAAATGAAAGGACAAACAGAAGAATTGATAAAATAGGATGCTGAAAAGACCGTTGAACTGCAAATTTCATTACCAGAAGCTAATGCAGACAAAACCTAAGATTCAAACTGTTGCAATGTATATGTGAGTAGCAGAGGAAACTTGAGTTCCTATTGTTAATGACAAACTATATAATTTTGGAAGGAAGATTGAAATCTGATTAAACCCTGAAGCACAATCTCTAGCACGATCAGGATTAGACATGTATGAAGACGTGTCATATCGCACCTGCCTGTTATAGTCCTGCCTGAAGAAACAAGTTTTGGCCACTTTCAGAGAGAGGATATTGGATAACCTGATTTTATCCGGGGCAAAATTTCTGGGTTCCTATCAATTTCTTAACTAAATCAGAGTGTGTTTCCAAATTTTGGTTGAGGGCAAATCATTATGAATTTTTTTACTTACTTTTCCACCCCCTCAGGTTTAAATATTATTTAAATAACAATTAGGTACATGCTTATTATTACTAGGAAGCCATTAATAAAATCAGCTAAATGTAATTCATGCCAAATATGTCATATTTTATTCATTGAACTCAATGTGTTTCAATTGCACAAGTGCTTCAAGCAGGATTTTATCCTGCAACTCTTCAGGAGTTTCTAATGATCATTAATACAACTAAAAAGTGGTTATCCTTTCCTTATATTATGTGGTGGATATATTCGATCTCTAAGTTTTCAGAAATAAATGGGAAAAAAGAAAGAAACTCAACATAGTGGAATAAGTAAGAGTATGACAACTCTGTAGAAAATGTTGTTACCATATTGAAGACCGTTCCTGGCATTGAGCACTGGTCTTTGCACAGAACATGTATTGTCTCAGCCATATCTAGAGTTCATTTGGTTCAGCCTATTCAGCTTAGGCCCCAGCATAATTAACTGAGCCACTTACCACAGCCAATCCATTACCTCTAAAGATAAAAAGACAGGGTTTTAGAAGAACAACTTGTTTAAGCCTGTAAAAGGAGTCACTGAGTGTCACTGAATAAGCCCTGAAAAATGAAACACCAAAATTTGATGCTCTGCCTCTGCTGCTTTCAATTTCAAAATTCTAATTGTCCCTTTGCAAGTATTGGTGTACCTGATTTGCCCAGGATTTGTGAATGTATTGATGAAGAATACTCCCATTGATTTATAGGTTGGGAGTAATGATGTATGTCAAATGCAGTGGATAATTTTGCACAGAATCAAGAAATCCTGCCTCTTTAGCATCTGTTTCCTTCATCTTCATTAAATGCCTAATTTCAGCAACTGCAAAGTCCTGCAGATCAAGTTGTTTCTCTCTTTTAGAATGTTATTTGAAGTCTTGTATTTTTTCTCCTGAAATTCACATGTAAACATATTACATTGGGTTCTATGTGATCTTTAAAGACTGATAAACAAAGAACTTCCCAGCTCTTCCAATATAGAAGACAAACCTTGAAATACATACCCTATGTATTGAAAAAACCCAAACAACAGAAAACAAAGGAAAAAGCAACTAACCTACAACCCAGTCTTGATGGGTTTAGGATTTTTCAAAATCTTAATCTTGAGCTACCTGAGCAACATAGGCTGTAATGCTTTGAAAGCCAACCTGAGCTTTCTGCTTATATTTGATTATTTTGATTATTTGGTTTCTATTTATTTCCCCAAACCTCTGTTTCAGTCATTCCCAGCACATGTGCTACCTATGCTCTGCTGAACAGGTTGTCTTATTCCATCCCTGTTCACTGGTGAACAATGCCCCTCAATGTGAAGCACATATTTTTAAAATCAGTTTTGGAGGTTTATACATACAGACTATTTTCTTTGCCTATCTGTTATTTAAAATTCAAATAATTAGACTGCCACAATAAGAAGGAAGAACATTTTGACTGATGTTACACTCAAGTTGTCTTTTTTGAGCCAGACTAAAACAAACAAGCCAGAGTGATATTACATTAATATCATAACATTCCACTGTCACACAAAACCTGAAAATTTGCAGGCTTTGAAGGAAAAACCCCACCCCACCACTCTATGGATAGTCCACTATCTCATTCATCTTTTTGCATAGTGTGGTATGATACAATAAGTATCATAATGCAACCATAGCACAGAAAGACTAAGTATATTTTCTATTATTTTAGTGCCCAAACACATTTCTATGTGATCTACAAGCTCAGAACAGAAATGAATGCTAAATTCTAAAAACTTTACAGTCTTGGTTTAACATTTGTTGATTATTGAATACAGAATTATCTGCTATCTAGCTCTAGGCTCTAGGAGTAGAGAAGAAACTATTCAGATCATCATGAGACAACGGTCTCTGTTTACTGGCAGTTTAATCTTTGCCAACTATTTCTGAGGGCAAATAGAAGTTGAAATAATGGTTTGCAGAACTCCCTCAAGAGCAAGTCCCAATAAGACAAAGGCCAAGAGCACTTAAGTTTCCAGTCAAATTGGCAAAGAATGGATGATCAGATTCAAGAATAAAATTCATGGGTGTGAGCAAACGCAAAAACATTGGACAGAGCAACAGCTTCAAAAGTGAGGACAAGTGCTTTCTCTTTGATACAATGGAAAAATCAGTGGAGAGATGAGCTAGAAAAATAATTCTGTGTGCAATCTTCTACACAGATACGTGGGGAACACGATCACATTTCTACAGGCAAGAGAAAAGGAATGTGCAGTAACCAGGATGTGACCTGATGAACCTAGACAGCAATTTCAGCTGTGTGAACTGACTGAAAAGGTACCGACTTAGAGCTGCAGGGCAGAATAAGACAGCATAGTCAAGACATAGGCAGGATGCGAGGATCTGCAGAGATACCTAATGACAATGACTGAATTTTTTTGAACTGCTAAGAACCCTGCTTTGAACTGAATGAGTCTTAAAAGGAACAAAACATATAAAAGACGAAACTGAAACAGGGGCTGAGATCATAAAACATACTACATATCAAATGGGATTGATTGTTCCTGTCCTACCACTGACAATGCTGACTTGACTTTCATTCACATACTCATTCATCAGTATTTGAAGTTATTTAAGAGTACAATAGAAATGTCTCTCCTCCTCCTCCAAAAAGATCCAACAAGATATATTATAACCTTTTTTTATTAAATAATGAATCATATTTAATATATGCTGATCACTTGTTGCTTTTTTTTAAATATATACATGTTTTTGCTGTGACAAGACAATGTTTTTCATTAATACGACAGAGTGATCCAATGTAATCTGATTCAGGCATATAAAGAGAACTGTGTATAATGCAGAAAAGTGCAAAACCAGAACTCTTCTGAACAGACATTTGGTCTGATAGTGAAACCTCAGGAAACTGAATCAGAAATCCAAAGCAGGAAACAGAAATTTAAAACAGTGCCACAAATCCCACTGGGACAACCATTTGTAGATGTGAAGTATTCCCACCACAAATCTTGGTATTCATGCATTATATAAAGCTAAGTGTTCTTCTGGGAGCAAACAGAGGAGAAAAAGAAAATCCTAGATTGTCTTGAAACATTAGACCAATATTGTTCATTCTCATGTACTTTAAATTCTCAGATCATTCCCATTTGGAACCTCTATTTTTAGGGATACTACCATCAGGCTTTACTATGCACGTTTAGTTGCAATTTGGCATGCAAGGTATAAGCCCAGAAGTGAAATTATTTTAGTTAATTGAAGGGGAGAATGTAATCAGTCAGATTCTTTTTCTAATTAAAAACTGCAAAAAAATAATTAATTCCAAATGCTTTCTTGCACAAAATAGCTCCAAATCAGATAGGGATTTAGGATGCATAATTCAAGCTTGAATACAGGCTTGAAATCCTCTCCAGAAAATTCCAGGGTATTTGCATCCAGATTTTTGGCTGGGAACAGTTTCTGTTCAGCCATTTAAAAAGATGCAAAACAAGATGGTTATATATACTATAAGTATGTTTTGAGCCCTTTAGAGACTTTGAAATTACCATACCCAGGGGCTTTGTTTGGATTTGCAAGACCTAGAAAACCATGAACATATCAATGTATAACTATTTCATCCATGTAAAAGAAATACAGACTGGAGGTGTAAGCACTCCTTTTGAGAGGCAAAATAATTTATTCAAATGTTTCACAGTGTTTTCCAGTAGGAAGTTTTCCTTTGTCTAATTTAGATCTTCCTTACTGTATTTTAAGATCATGTTTGCTTATTTTAGTCATCCTAGGCAATAAGTTCTCTGCCTCTACATACCAGAAAACATTTTCACATCACCCCCTCGATGCTAAACATACCTATTTCCTTTCTTCCTTCTCTTCCTGAAGGTTATGTTGATCTGCTTTTTCAGATTGTCTGGCCAGTTTATACTTCCCTACAGTGCAGTGCAGAGACCTGGACACAATGGGCAGGTCCTTCCCAATGCTAAGTACAGCAGACAATGATTTCATTAATTTTTGAAGCTGCAAAATATATCCAGGCGCTGCATATGTAACGTTCTTTTGATATACTGTGTGGGTACTTACTCTCTTGTGACCATGTGGTATTTCTCACTCATAATTTATATGTGATTTCCTATAATTGCCAGGTCCTTTTCTGAAGGTTTTCCAGTTTTACCTCATTTTGTGAATGAGCAGCTTATTCTTAAAATGTACTAAATTGTTTTTCAGTGAAGGCAAATTCAATATATTTCAAAGCAGGATCTTGAAGTTGTCATTTGGAATTCTTCTACTGTTTTTTGGCATATTCTCAGCTCTTTTCCTCTTGCTGTCATCTGCAACTTTAATAAGCATTAAGAAAAATACTAAATGTCAGCAAAATTCCTGGTGGAGCATGTTAGAGTCCTGTCAAAGCAGAAGAATGAACCAAGCACTGAATAACTGAAAAAATTTAAAACATTGCCTCACCCACTTGAGAGCTAGACCATGTACCCCAAGGTTATGAGGATATTGCAAGAGTGCCAGAATGAAAATCAAGCTAGAATCCTTCTGCTGTTACTTTATCCAAAGAGCCTGCTACACCATCAGACAAAATTAGATTAGTTTTACATGATTTGCTCTTTATAGATCTATGCTGGCTGTTACTCATCTCTGTTGTTTTCTAAGGAGTTTAAAAATAGACTGATACTTTGGGTACTTTTACAGAAATTGAAATTAAGCTGACTGGTCTAGAATTTTACTCTCTACCTGCTTTTTTGGTTTTTTGGTAAATGACAGATTTTTCTTCCATGTATAACCTACGTTCTGCACATTCACAAAGATTAGGTGTTCATCTACAAAATTTAATTAGTCCAACTGATTAAAAACCCCAATAAAACCAAGCAAAGAAAAGCAAATAAAACCAGTGAATATTCTGTAGAGGTATTTTGTTAATGCTATTACAGGATTATCTTGTTCTGAACCTGCTCATACGAAGGGGTTATGACCTCAAACTAATTTCCTTTGAGCTTATTGTTGGTCAAGAAGTGACTTAGGCACAAAGTCAGAAGTACTGCAATAACCAAATCAGGAGTAGAGCTTCCAACTTTGTTTAGCTTTGCTTAACGGCATGGTGAAAACGAGATCATCAGTATGATAGCATCCTCACAGAAATTGCCTGGTTGTCTGTCCACAAAGAAAGCAAGATCTTGTTTACTGTTACTTGCCTTGCGGCAGATTTTGAATCTACCTAATACCAACAGAAGTGCTTGACTCTATTACTATACATTTGAGGCAGAATAGACTGGATATGTTTTAATAGTTATTTGATTTATTTGTTTTAAAAAATGCTGTTTAATACCAGTTTATTTTGACAAAATTATAGTCAGAGACATTCTTTGCAAGAGTTGCAAGTCTTGTTTCCTTTTGTCCAATCTTTCCACCATTACATTACCTTATACAAGTTTCTGGAGCATTTTAGAGCCCTGTCAAAGCAGAAAAATGAACCTAGCAATCAATAACTAAAAATTTTTAAAACATTGCCTCACCCACTTGAGAGCTAGACCATGTACCCCAAAGTTACGAGACTGTTGCAAAGATCCTGAAAAAAATCATGATGATTCAGGAGAACAAGCTAATCCTGTAATAACATTATCTCCACAAAACATTCACTGTTTTTATTTGGGTTTGTTTCTTGGGTTTTTTTTGTTTGTTTTTTAATCATTAGATTCTGGAGGTGCCTACAAGGCTTACATAGCTAGGTAGGCTTAAGGTTTTTATTTTTATTTCTTCAGTACTTTTAATGGTTACCATTTCAGAGTTAGGAAGCAGCTGTCACGTTAACATCTGTCCAAGTGGCAATATTTCCATTTTACTAAAGCCCTATCATATTGGCAGTATTTCTCTAGATGAACCAGAATCTGTGTGAAGAATACTGAGTCAAAATATGACCTACCAATACTTAAAAGCAGTTCTAAAAGCTCAGCTTATTACTCCCCCTCTTACCTCAGAGATGGCAGCACTGAGTAGAGACTATTCTGTGAAGACTATTAATTAATGAACTAGATGCAGTGCTTGAGCAAGGTACAATTCTGAAAATCCCCGAGTACAAGAACTGTTGAATGGAAAGCATTCCATGTTGAATGACCAAATATTGAATGTTTGAATTCTGAACAAAGTCCAGCAAAGAGATCTGCAAATAACCAATTACTGTTTGAATCAGAACCTTTGGAAACATTTGCTGAGGTTAAGGAATTGCTTTGTTATGAACACTCAGCTGAATAAAAAAGATACACACTTCAGCATTGGGTGAAACAGCCCTGAACAATGATATTCCAGGGGAACATGTACGTCCCTGGGAAATTTCCTCTGTACCTGAAACAAATAAGTGTAAGGGAAGAGTAGCAGCCAGAGAAATATTTCTGAATTTGTGTGATATGTTTGAGCATAGAGTTTCTTTCTGTTTTGCAAAGTAAAATTTTATCTGATACTTTGCCTTTAAAGCTATTTGTAGTTTGAAGCAGTTTGTGACTAAGGAAATGCATCATCTTGATAGAATACATTATTTTCTTCTTGTTGAAAATGAATTGTAGGGCTATCACCAGTTTGATTGTTTGAGATCAGGGAGAAAGAAGGGTATGGTTTGAGTTAGCTTTCAATCAAATCACACATGGATACACTAAGTAGATTCAATACTTCGTTAACTTAAAAAAAACGCCAGGGCTTTCCTAAAGCTCTGATTTACTTCTAGCTGAGGTAGATTTAATTCTGGTTTAAAATCTAGAAGACTTTGGCACATTTTCCATTTGCTCAAAATGTTACAGATAAATAAAATAACATCCCTGACAAGCTATAATTAATGGCTTTTGAAGGTGGGTCTGTCACATGAGTGACTGAAGTGTGAGGCAGGATGTCTTTTACACAGATAGATCATGATGAGTATTAGCAGAGAATACTTTTTTCCAGTACAGGCAGCAAACCTGTAGAATTTAAAATTTTAGAATATTTTATAATAGAATGTAAATTTTATACTATAATAAGTCTTTTGTTCTGTAGCTTTTTGTGCCTTCTCAAAAGATCCACTTTTAGAAGAAAAAAATAATTAATTCTGCAGCTGGCATAAAAAACTTATTTCCCTCCACAGTTACAATATTAAGTTTGTAATAAGACTAAAATTCTGGTCAGGATTTGTAGATTTACTTCTTCAGGAGTCGCAGAGAGAAAATACAGGACCTATCATAGTGACTGTAAGGCCATCAGTGGTTCAGTGACACATCAAGAGGAACCTGGAGCCAGGCAGATGCAAATGCTTTTTCCCCCAACGTAAGTAGTCTTGTGTTCTCTAGCCCTGAAGTTTAGTCACCCCTCCAGAATACATACTGCTATTGATTCCAGCAACACACAATTTAGATGGGTTGATTTCTTAGGGGTAATCCAGAATTCTCAAATTAAAGAGAATCTCCCCAGTGGGCCTTCCATCAAGTTCTGCAGATGCAGAATAGAAAAGTTAGTTTTAATAAAATTGTCAGGATTATGTAGTTTGCTGTCCTCAGAAAACACAGGCTGTCCCCTGATGTGTTCTGAGGAGCTGAGTCATCATTCCACAAAGCCTTGTTTGAGAGATTAAGTACAGCCCCAACTCTTTTTGAAGTGGGACCTCAGCAGCTCCTGGAACACGATGACAGCAGCTCTGGTCCTGCCTCTGATCTTCCTCAACTAAGATTTTACATTTTTTGAAAGGACATACTCATTAGAAGAACAGATTTATTCACCACAGGGAAAACACAAAGTTAGGGTTTTTTCTTTTTCATTCCCACCTCTTTTTTTCTCCCCTCTCCAAAGGGACATTATTTAGCTCCGTAACTAAAAACCACTTTGGTAATAAGCATATTAAGTGCCTTGCCTAATGATATTATAGTTGTTTTGTGAAGAATTCTGTTCTTTTGTTCAGTCTGATTGTTTTTCCTCTCTCGTCCATGAAGTATATTTATGAATTATGGATGCAAGCATAATTAAGAGTAACAATTGGTGAATCTCACTCTAGTGACATTGCTCTGACTTTGCACAACTGAAACTGTACCAAGTTTATGCAAGTGGCAGATGCTTTCTTATAAAGTCATAACTACTTTGTCTAAAATTTCCTAGTATGTCAACTGCACTGTATGTGGAAGACTAGCTTTGCTATCTGATTCCTGCTTATTTCTAAGTGATTAACAGAGTAATTCTGAACTGAAGAAACATTGGACAGGTATACAATTGAGTTAAATTCTAGTGGGGTTGGTGAAGGTGGGTGTTAGCTGCTTAGCTTTTAAATATTTTATCCATGTATCACAAATTGTTAGCCTGGATTATGAACTCTTCTAAAATAAATTGTATTATTACTGGTACTATTTGACACAATAGTTATATTTTGAGTACTCCGAATGTACTATATCTGTCTTTTGTGCACTTTTGAAAGGAATTTCTTTACTCAGAGCCCTAGAAAATAATTTTACCCGCAGCTAATCTGAGATCAGTCAGATGAAGTTTATCCGAAATTATTCTGCAAATGTCAGAACTGAATTAGTCTTCCAAGTGCTCCTGCACTTCAACTGTAGTCAGATCCATAGTTTCCTTCAAGTTTTTTTATTATGAGGAGATCTTTCAAAGAGATCTCTCCAAAGGCACAAAACCCATGAACACTTTCTATCAACATTCCTGCATCGTTCAATAATAAAAAAATTTCCACCTATGCAAAAGAGGCCACTAAGATAAACAGCTCGTTTTTTCACTCTGTGTACGAATGAGTTCTAACATCTTGCCCGCATTACCTCTTACTTTCAATTAAAAAATGCTATTTTATACTATCTGAAATACAAAGTTTTATTTTAGGCACTTCAGAAAACAAACTTATTTGCTTCTAAGAAATACGACGGATGATGCCTGAAAATATCTTTTAATCTACTGCATGAAAGGGTTGCTAACACATTGTAGAAATTACAGACTTTGCCTCTGAAAAAGAGTCTGCATACGTCTGTGGGAACAACAACTTGGGACAGAACTGGACATAATAGGAAACACTGACCCAAACAAGGTTGGGTTGAGGGGTCTGTACAGAAATACAGTCTTAGAAATAATCCAAGACATCAAAACACACTGCCTGAGATGACATGACAGAAAGGGATCTGTATGGATCAGATCTGTATAAGTCACAAGGCATCTTAAATCAGTGCAGAAATTGCAAATTGTCGGAATTTAAGGCTGAGCGATGTTTTGCTTCATCACTGCATTAACCCAACACTTCCTTATGTGTACTTTTTTTGTATTAGCTTGACTTTTATGATTCTAGTTTTGACTCATAAGACCTTAAATAGAAACACAGAGTCTCTTCCACAACCTACAAAGTACATGTATTCTTTGTAGTATATTTCCATTGCTCTGAACAATAGTGATTAAATAGTGAAACTAAAGATAAAATGCTATTAACTAGAATTTCCCTCCCTAGTTCCTTTATGGTCGTCATAATTTCAGGGTGTGTTAGAAGTTTGTTTTCCTCAGCCAGTTCCACTTTCTCTTAAGATTCTGCTATAAAAGATGGTTTAAGTATCCACAGAAGCATAGGAGAAAAGCAAATACTATGAAGTATGGGTGTTAGACGCACAGCTAGAATATATTAGATAGTTCTGTGTTGTGTTGTATGCAATCTATTGACTCCAACTACAAAGCAACCTGTGTAAACTGACCAAACATTTCTTAGAAAGTTTGGAAGGAATCATAGGCTCATAATAGTTTCATTGGAAAAGACCCTTCAGATCATCAAGTCCAACCACTAACCTAACAACGTGTCAGAGAGTCCTGGATGGAAAGAGTCTCATGAAAAAATTGTCAACGTAATTTATGTTATGTTTAATTTACTAGATAGCAACTCTTATTTAACTAGATATGTGTCACACTTATTTCCAGCTTTTTACATTTAGTCTGTGCCACCAAACCCCACAAGAAATACTCAATAGTGACAATAAGACAAGGAACTTGGACCCTGAATCCCCTTGAATCCTTTTATTACTTCTTAACTTGCATGGGTTAACTGATTTTTCCTTCCAACACAGCTCTGATAGCATATTTATATTTCCTCACTTTTAATCTCATGCAATACCTAACAACATTTTTGTATCAATCCTGTTTTGTGCATAAGAATTCCCTATCTAGCAATGCTTAAGGAAGGAAGCAAGCCCATCTTTCTACCTCTCCCACCAATTCCAACACAGGCTGTTTTATAGCACTACAGTGCCTTTTATAAGACATGTACAGAACAAGAAATAGAAAATGACATTATGTAATTTGAGGTTATTGGAAAACGAGATCAAAAGTGAGGAAAATTACTTGTAAGTGATCTTTATATAAACATATATATATGTAGAACTAACCACCTCCACATTAAGGAGAAGACCATATTATTATACTTCACAGGCCAAGGAGGAAGGTAAGAAAAGGTGGCAGAAGAGAGATTGTCGTATAACTGGGATTGAGTGGTTTGTTTTGTATAGACAATGTTAGAGCAGCAATAATTGTGGCCATTGAGAATTCTCGACTGGGAATCAATGTATCACCTTGCTAAGCAATATCTATTTAAAGAAAACCCCCACCAAACCCGAACAGGCATGTCGTATTTCCTCTTCAGAATGATGTTACTCACTCTAAAAGAATACACTTTTAAAAGGCAAAATTTATGTGTAGTTGGAATGAAGAGTTTACTGATAGAAGTTAGAACCCTAAAACTTCATATAGTTTCATATAATCCTTCACCAACATCAAAATACAAATCATATGCTAAACAATCTTTCAGGTTTACAAGAATCTTGTGTTGGATGATTATTTAAGTGTCTGGGTTCAAGGGGAAAACTCAAGATGCAAGCATCCTGAGGACTCTTAAGCAAAGATGAAAAAAGTAGCACATGAAAGTGTTATCCCATAATGTAGTCAGGAGTGCTCTCAGAAAAAGCATGCAAAAAGCCCCTGGAGTTATTGTAAGCTCAACCTCAAATAAATTCAGTGGAGGAAAGCCTCTCAGCCAGAAATTAATCCAGGTCCCTAATATGACATTGCTAATATGATCCCATCACTTTTAAGGCTACATGTGAAACAGAGTATTTGTATCAATAGTGTGTCCCTCCAGAAAATTTCTTTTTTTAAGATGAATATGAGAATATCCATGTTATAGAATATGATGTGCTTCATAAAATGCCTTGTATGTTCCTCCATCTTTCCAGTTCTGTTCCTAAATAGCATACCAAATCTTCAGGGGATTGCCTATGATCTACATCCTCTAATTTTATAATATATTTAATGGATTTCCATTAAATGTTTTTATACCTAATAAATGGGAGAAACCCATTTTAAAAGACTGTAGTATTATGAAACATAATTATTAGGTAATAAAGTTAAGGTAAGGTAAGAAAGATCCCTAAAACTTATTTTCTCCCAATGTGTGTGCTTTGAGTAGACTACTTTGAGTCCATAAGGAATCATGGTTGACGATTGGGAAAACAATAGAAACATTTTACATTCTGGATTCTTGATCAAGAAAATAACCTTCAATGACTCCTTAAAACACCACTCTGACATCTCCAAAATGAATGAAATGGCTTGGGCAGAAGACATCTTGCCAAGATGTGTAGGTCAGAATCACAATTTAAAATACTAGTATTCTTTTACCCAAAACTGGGAGATGAAACAGGAAGTTCTAAATAAGTATAATAAATTCTATAAGGAGAGACACATATTATAATTTAGAAAAAAGTATTAAGCAGTATTTATTATTATTTAGATATTATGCTATTGATATTTTTTTTAACCACCAATCTTTTGGTACAACCTACAAATAAAAACATACAATAAAGCCAGTTTGACATTAGTTTCTTAAAATGATATTTTCCTTTCCTTCTCCAGATTTCTTTGAACAAAAAACTTCAGAAAATTCTTTAATTTCTCCCATTTGCTACACATCAAATTATCAAGTTATGCACCCTAAGTAGTTGTCCTGCTATAAGAAAATTAATATTTTTTTAACCTGCTGCCTTACTAGGCGGCTGAGGAAACTATTGAGTGTCTTCTAATACACAGAAAAGACAGCAAACCTTGGTTACTTCAGATGTGAAGGAAGTATCTCCTCAGCACACCCTCTAGCATGACTGAATGGTCCACCAAGTGTAAGCAGAAAAAGAGAGGGAGTAAAAGTTTCTTGGACAGAAAGGATACAAGAGTTGTTTAGAGCTCTAACTCACTCTGGCTCAATAATTCCCAGTTCAGATCAATTGGATTCCTCATTATGTTTTCAAGGTCTCACAAACTTACATCTACCAATTCTATACCCCAACCAACAGGAAACCGAATGCTCTGACCGCTTTCAGTGTGCTCATCCCTCCAGACCCTTACTTTTATTGATGGGGACTGAAGCAGAGGTATAGTACATCACATGCTTATCTCTGTGGCAGAGCAAAGGTTTGAGCACAGGTTTCTCAAGTCTTAAACCTCATCTAGTACTAACGATCTAAGAAAACGACAGATTTCTTAGACCTCAGAAGTTTAAGATTCTAGGAACATCATTATTTGTGATACAGATAAAGCAAAACCTTCCTTTTTCTAATTAATGGAGGAAAATACATTATATTCACTACTAGTATACTAACATATTTCTGTGTACAGGTGGAGGACAGTCTCATTCACTCTCCTCTACTGCACAGAAATGTATAGTTCCTGGTATCATCACTGAGGGATCCAACACAAAGGAATCTTCAATGGGTCTCTGAGAGCACGTTTCAACAAGTTGTGCATGTGTATGTACACAGAGTGCACCCAAAGAGGGTAAGAAAAAAGCCAGTACAGGAGAGATTTTTTTAAAAAAAGACACCACCATGCAACAACAAAAACCCTCCAACCACCTCTCCCATCCCCCAAAGCCCCCAAATCATCCTCAACACCCCTTTACATATTTGCTGCAATGTGATGTTTAGGTGTACACAGGATTTGTTGGAAGTGTTTCCGCTTTTTTGTTGGGTTTTTTTTAAGTAATCAGAAATGCTGGTTATGGTTTCTTTACTACTATCTACAAAACATTTGCCCAGTGAACTAAACAGACAAAGTTCTGGATCAGTTCTGCAGACCAAGGTTGGAAGACTTTTGCTTCCATTTGTAAGGCCATGTGTAAGGACATGAATTTTTTCCATCTGGAACTTTGAAAAATCCAGTCAAATCGCGAGTATGAGTTTTTAACTCCCTTGTCTTAAGTGAAATTCTCTAGGTGCCTCATGTACTCTGAACTCAGACCAGCTAAAAGGTTGAGCATGTTAAAAAAAATCAGGATTATCCCAATCGTGACAAATCCTGTAGTTACAGCACAGCTCTCAGACAAATGAATATTCTAGAAGTAAATACATAACATGACAAAAATGCACATACCAAATGGTGAAAGATTAATCTAGACCCCTTAATAAATCCATTCTGCCCCAATTTATGTCAATGATTTGCATATAATAAAATTGTCCTTGAGCAAATAACTGATAAAGTAATAAACCTGTCAACTGCATAAATTGACTGCTTGCTAAGGCTATCTGGCAGTTTGTTCATACAGAGGCAGATGCTCTGGTATAACACACTTGCTGCAGGAAACATTTGTCTGTTATGTGATAAGAGGGAAAAACAGAGTAAATTTTAGCTTTGATTTTACAGGAGGCTAAATACTCATCACAAAAGAAAGGAAAATCCTCTAAATAACTGATATATTTGACTCAAAAATGGTGTATGTTGAGCTACTTGAATTTTTTAATTGCTCTAAAGAGGTTAAAGGTTGTTGGAGTACAGGAGGAGATTAATAAACTGAATACTTTCACTAAGCAAGTTTTGTACAGAATGCTTCCTGGTCATATTATTGCATGAACAACCAGCAAGTGGCAAAGAGTAGAATAAGAATCTGCAGAGACAATAAGATTATAAAAATCTGAAACTAAAATGTAAGTCTTGGTAGGTCATAAAATATTCATGTTTGCAGTACACCCTTTTTATAGATGAACTGACACATTTACCCCAAATCTCATATTAAAACCCTGTTGCAGTGAGACGTCCAGCAGTCCTTCCCTCAGCGAATGGCATATGTACATGAAGGATTTCTTGCTCTGAGACAAGCCTTGAGAAAGGCACGTTTCATGTAACGCTAACCAACAACACTCTTTAGTGTTAAGAGGTCTACTTTTGAAAGGAAAAAGTGGAAAAATGCTGAGGAAACAGGTGTAATTTGCAGATTGCTGTTCCTGGACCCCATTCCCTGTGACCACACAGAAGCTTGGAAGATAGTTCATACAAAGATATTTAACCCATTTAAGGTATTTAACCCAGTTTAATTCATTTACAGGGTTAAATTATTCTGAAAAAAATGCTATTTGTTTTGATATTTAGTTTCCAGTGATGATATTCTCCTTGAAATATGCTCTCTATTAAATCATAAGGAATAAAACTAATTAGAGATGACAGTAAAAATCCAGTGTTTCTGAGATTTGATCAAATAAGAGCAGCAAAATTGTGGATGCTCCTGCCCTTTTTTTCTGCTCACTCCTAAAAAAACCAAACTACTCCCAAAACCCAGCAATAACAAAGCTCCCACAGAAAAAAAGACCCTAAATTTTTTTTAAGCTACTGTTGAAATACATACAAAATTCCTGAAATCATAAGGATTTCTTGTAGTTAAATACAAAGCACGCTAGGAGAATGGCAGACCACTTTTCAGACTCCTGGGAAGTGAGATTTTGAGGAGATGGAGGAGTTTGAAGTGATAATTACCATGGATGATGCCAACTATTTATATGGTTGTGTCCAATTGGAAAAGCCAATTTTCAGCATGCTTGCTTCTGATGTACCGTAGGAAAATATGCCTCACAAGCAGAAAAATCAAAGCTGTATGAGAATCTGCTCCTGGTAGAAGTGAGGAGGGGGAGCTTATATATACGGACCTGTCAGAGCCAACTGAAAAAAGTCACCTTATCAGCAACAGCATGACAGACTCAAAACTGTTCCTGCCCCAAGTATATTACAAGCCTCAAATTCTCCCACTCAGAGCTTAAAGCAATATTTATATACACGTAAGTATATTAATTAAAAAACAAAACCCCCAAGAAACCCAAAACTGCATTGTGGAAGAAAGCTACTAGCTATATATATTTACCTTATGGTTGTAGCAGGATACAAAATCTTTCATATTACCTGTAGTGTGTAATATATGTATTATTAAAAGTTAAACCCGGAGAAGTCAAGTTCACATGTGTTACTGCATTTATCACTTCTGGTTATAATGAAATTTTTTTTTTCTCAGTTCTGCAGCATTTCTCAGTTTGTGCTTTTGTACATCATTGGAGAGTTTAAACAGGACTGTTTCAACACAGCCCTGAGAAACAACAAGACTGTGAATGTCTCTCCTAGTCATTTTGCAAAATACTTTCAAAGTAGCCATACTAAAGCTCCGTTCTCAAATAAGGGAAATCAAATTACTTGGGGAAAGAAACAAGTACTGAGGTCCCACACATCAGGACAGACATTAGTATTGTCTTCTCACAAGAGCACCAGCTCAGAGCATACCAGTCAACAGAAAACACCAAAGCATCAAGCACAGCAGAAGACACTGTCAGTATCTTTAGGCTATATTTGTAAAGCATCTTTGCTCGCATCAGGCTCCAAGATCATCATCCACCAGCTTTGGAACAGTGAACTTCTCGTCAATATTCTATTTGCTGTGCACAGTATGGACCTCAACATAAAGGTATTTGAGCATCCATTTCACATAACACATCTTAGAGAATCTGACCTTCATATTATGCTTTTGTTAGTTATTGCGAGTGGATGCCGCAGAGACTCCTTAATCCCTTGCCAGACCCAACAGGCAAATGACAAGTCGCTTGAATCTGCAACAGCTGGCTGCAGTGCCTCTGGAACCACATAGAAAATAGATGCTGGCTGCAGTTTCTATTTTACTTTTCCTGCTTAACCCTTCTGCTTCCCACTATTCCCCCAGGGATTGTCATGTCTGAAAAGTCAGCATAATAACTGGGGGCTTTGTGGGATTTTTAGCTTGGTTTGGGTTTTTTTAATTAATATTTTCCCCCATAGTACCTATATATGCTAACCACATCCTTCTACTGTGATTTCCACTGTTTTGGGCAGAGTTTCATATTGCAATTTACTCTCTGTTTTCTGTTGGGGGAAGTGGGGTAAAGCAGGGAGCCCACCTGAAATTCCTCAGGCACGTGTGAACAATTCGGTACCGTAGCTAGCATGACTTACATAGCAGCAGCAAGGATTGAATCAAATACAGGGGACTGGGTCATTTCAACAGTCTTACTAATAAAGGTGCACCCAGATGCAATTTATCTAACAACAACAATATATGGTATAGCCAGAGACTTCAGGGCATTTTCTGATCAGAATGACAGAGCAGCTTCTCATCCTCCACTAGTACAAGAAAGTAAAACTTATATTCAATTTAATGTAAGGGAATTACATAGGCATGTGAAAAATTAGATCTCAGTCTATTTCCTGAGATGCGTAAAACCCAACACTGAAAATCCTCTTTATGTGATTAAGTAGTTCCTATGTGAGTAAGTCTATATTTGTGAGTGATTCCCTAGGTGTTGCAGGAGCTGCAAGCGAGCAGCTTATACCAAGATAGGCTATTAGAGTGCGTATCTGAGGAGAGACAAAGTAGCTATGAGGAAAATCAGAGAGATAGGTGGGAGTGGGGGATGCCTAAGTCATACCATTGTGCAATTTACCCTTGTAATACCTTACTTAAAAGAAAAAGGAATTACTTAGATTGAGTTCCTGTTTAATAGAAATGTCACACTTTCATGAGATCTGTCACAATGCTGACAAATAACATTCCTTCTACCCTCCAGTACCGAGGAGTCTCTCTACCTCAAAACTAGGGAGTCCCACATATGCTTGCCATACTGCAATAAACAACCACAAGCGGTTAACTGTGAGTGCTGACCAATCCTCTTCATCTGTCTCAAAAAAATAACAGACCAAACACTTGACCATTACAAGTCTCCTTTCACATATTGCTCTAAGTAGAGTCATTCCATCTCTGACAGTTAAGTCAAAATTCAGCATCAGATTATGAAGCATGAGCTTCTTCAGAAAACACAAAGAATTCTGAATTATCTTTCTCTCAGAGTTTTCATATTTTCTCAGTTATTGTTCTGTCATCGGACACAAAACGGTCAGCCACACTTATCAACACAAAAATCCACATACATTGTGTCTCCCTGAGCAGCCTGAACACACTGAACCATGACAAAGGAAGCCTTCTCCAGGTGTATTCCACCTCCATGATGCTTGGCAGAGGTATTTTTCCTGCTGGGTTTTAATGTTCTCAAGCTCTCTGTCACAGCACAGGTAAGTTCCTAGACAAGTAATTACAGTCACTAAAAATAAAACTTTTTCCTTCAGAGAAGATTTTAGGATAAGCAACTATCTACTTACCCCTCAATGAACATAAAGAGAATTGTTCTTCACAGGTTATTTTATGGGTTTGAAGCTCAAAAGGGTCAAGTCCTGATCTTTAAATCCCTAGTCTAGCAGAACACAGTAGGGCACAAGTCACTTGGACTTCTAGCAATTATAGTTTCATTTGCTAAAGGTATGAATGATGATTCCAGCTTCAGAGTTCTCAGTGGAAGTTAGACTGATCACAAAGTCCCAGTTTATATACTCTCAAAAGGAAATAAAAGGCAGAATGAATCCCTCCTTCCTTTCCATAGCCCCTGAACTACAACTTACTCATTTGAGAAAAGAAAGGGACAGAAAGTTATATAGCATTCAAACTGCATATATGCCAGCTCTTTAAGAGGTAAACTTTACTAAACCCTGGGCAAGTCAAAAGGCTTCAGTATCACGAGGTCTATAACCCTGATGTGAGTACAAGGACTCACATTGCTAAATTCTCACTGATCTCCTACTGTCTCTTTCATGTGCCTAGAAACATTGTACTTTAACCTCTGGCATTTCAGCAATGCTTCTCCACAGGATCTTTCAAGAAACAAGCAGAAGTCACATGGAGTACCTCTGAGATAATAGCACTTGATTTACTTCCATATCTCAATTGTTCTCTGAATCAGGGGTATCGTTCATTGTATCCATCAGGTCTCAAACCAGCAGAAGCCTACTCATACAGTCTAAATTCTACCTGTTTTTATCTTAAGCTGTCCTATATATCAGTTGCTTATGCACAGGTCACTACTCAGCACCATATGTTTAGTCTGAACTGATAAGGATGTTGCTGTGCTGTGACAGAAACAAGCCCTGAGTTAGTAAAAATTTTATGGCTGAACAATAGCAAAGCACATAGAGCAGATCCTCAACTGAGGAAAAGAAAAGCTGCAGTGATTTACACCAGTCAGGCCTCACTCTTGCATGTTAATGCCTTGTAATCAGTTCATCAAAATAGACCACTTAATGTAAGCTTAGGGCTCACTGACAGAAAACAGCAGCTTTGGAAACTGAGCACATTTTTCCTAATCGATATTCTGCACCTTCTGTGAGCTCTCACAAAGAATCACTATCACTATCTTTGTTCTTTATAACCCTTCAAGTATCCTGAAACACAATTATTGAAAGTGTTGGAATTGAATAAGGACAGAATTGTGTCTACAGGCTGTGGCCCAGCATCCATCAGATCTGCAGGATGTATTTCTTACTCTGGGTAAAATCTCATTAAAATAGTTTTAGTAATCACTGTTTTAATGCTTATTCTGATATCTATGCATTTCTAATTATGTCAGTAGCAAATAACTCTAGAAACAATAATGTGTCAATACGTTTCCTCATCCACTATTTTTAAGGATCATTGAAATAATAGTGGGGGTGAGTTTCTCTAAAGGAAATAGGATATGTGGGGAACTTATTCTCCCATAACCTCTCTGACTCTAAATTTAATACACAGATGTAAGAACACCTGCTTTCTGCTGGGAATAAAACCATGACCATCTCATGAAGAGGCAGGGGGCCAGGTCCAATAAAGGACTTCACTACCTACAATTTAGGTACTGCAAAGTCTGTACTTGAAGGAAGTTGGCCCCCGAGTGAAACCCTAAACTGTAAGAGGTTTTTCGGCTTTCTACACATTTGGTAAAGCATCTAAATCTCCCCATCTTGGTGTTGGTTAGAACTATCCAGTATGAAATGCTGAGCACAAAGGTATCCCCAGGTTCCAGACCACGATTTCAAGATTATTTCCCACTTTCTCTTCAAGAACTGTCTAACAAAAAATGCAGGGCTTGCCAGCAAGGACTTGCTGCTTTCACTGGGGTACTTTAAACTCTATGTCCCTGCTCGTTGTTCCCCTTTTAAATATTGCATTGCTTGTTGCATAGTGACCTAGATTCAACAAGATAGAAGCAGGATTGTTTTGGATGCCAGAAATGTCTTAAAAGAATGCCCTACTTGGACACAAGGGCTCTCCCCTGAGAGATAACAGTGTGAATTTAAATGTCTCCAGCCTGAGGGCAACAGCAAACTGTACTGTTCAGTTTCTTGGGCAACCAATTTTAGCTACCAGATGATGTCTAAAGGACAACTCCTGCTTTCTCTTCAAGGGAGCAGCTATAACTGCTTTGGGGGAGATGTATGTTTCTGTCAGTGGCTCTCCTGAGCTCAGAAGCTTCTGTTAGATCGGACTTTGCACTAGAAAGCCAGTGGGGTTTTTGAAGGAGCCAAATATTTGGTCCAAGGCAGTTTTGGGCATATGAACAATATATAAACACAGGCACTTGGTAATTTTCCTATCAAATAAGGCCGCAGGGGAGATCTGTTTCCTTGCCCAGCACCTTTGGCCATGGACACCTGAAGCCTGAATAAAAGGTGTGGTTCAAACAGTGAGGTGAAGTAGGTTGTTCTTTCCCCACTCCCACCTCTCCCTTTTTAATATGCAATCGTTGCCATATTAATAATAAATAATACTGAAACAGAACTTCCTCTACTGCAGCTGTTTGTGGGTAAAGCCCATTTTCACTATCTTAGTCAGGAACTCATCTCTTACAATTCTCTCTCTCCACCTCTCTGAATGTTTTGATCAGGGATTTTAATCTCCAAGGAAAAAAAAAGTAGCTGCCAACCTTCCAAATCAGCTGCTGTATTTTATGATCATCATCCATCATTATTTAACAGCATGTGTGATCTTAATATGTACAAATGTGAGGCCCTTCACATTTTAAGATTAAGTATAGACCTATGCAAACAATAAAACCCACCGTGATATGCCTACCTACTCCTCAATCAATACCTGTGACAGAACACTGCCTAGCTAAGAACACAGAACAGATGCAAGACTAACAGTATTGATCTGAGGTATTTTATTATAGCATTCTGACTGAAAATTTGCTCATTCTTCCAATAACCATATAGGACTGTTTTATTTGTCCATTTAATAGTTTGACTGAAATGCGTAGTTTTCCAAACTAAAATGGAATAAGAAATCACGTTAAGAATGGGACCTTTCAAAACTTTCAATTTATGGCACCAGAAAGAGCTATAACATTAAATTATGTACAAGACAATGTCAAATATACTTTCACAAGTTATTTAGGTTTTTGGTCTCTTGATCACAAAAAGGTAAATGAGAAGCACCTGATAGCCACAGCTTCTCTGGGTGTGAAATTACTGTTTTTCCCTTCAAGAATGTGTGTTTCGGTCCATTTTTCCATTATGATGACTATGGTTCTACTTTTCCAATGGATGCTGGAGGAGAATAATAGTGGGATCCTGTAGGGACTAGAATCTATTCATAACTTAATAATGAATTGGAATATTTTGTAATAAAGGATCCTCAAAAGCATCTATAAAATGTATTGTTCAACTATTTATTAAAATAGTGCATAAACGCTGGTATCTTTCAAATTAATATCACCAACTATGTCAATAAAAACTTTTGAAAAATATACAGAAATCCCAAGAGCTTGTGGCTCGTAATAAAAAATACTCAAGAAACTTAAAAATCAATATGAGGCATAACAGAACTGCCTTGATTAGATATAGGTAGTATCTGCCTGTTAAAAGCCAGGTGCTTATGATTGTACTATATGTAGATTAATTACGTATGTCAAATTTGGTATTCTAATAGTTTTAATTTCAATTGTTTCAACTATATCCTGTGATGGCCTTTGACTAAGGCCACCTTTGGATTAGGAACCTGGACAGAGCTGAAAATGCTTGTTTCAACAGTCAGCTTTGCTACCCTTTAAGTTTCTGCATTCAGTGAGACTGCCTTGAGACACTGTATGTCTCTGTCCCTTTTGATATCTCTCAAAGATCCCTACACTAATTCTGTGGTTCTTCAACTCTGTTGATGATGATGCTGTCTAACTGTGCATTTCGACAGGCAGAGAGCGCTCAGACTGGCTGGCTGCTAAAGGGTTTTTACCAACTGAGAAACTTCAATATGGACATCAGTGAGGCCTAAGGAATCCCTGCAGTGCAATTTTTTCCAAGTAATTGCTAGAGGTATTCATGAGGGTATTTTGTGTATAGATATATCTAGATTATTAACTGCATGGTGTCTGATAAAAGGGCATAGCAATTAAGCTGCAAAGGAGTCCAGCCTATGTTTTAAAACTCAGCTGCCTGTGGTTGCCATAGTTACTAAACATACTATAAACATTTTTTGCTATTTGCAATATGTTGCCCTTTAAGAGAAACAGAGCAATATATGTAGCACAGCTACATAGAAAACCCACACAATGTTTGCAATTGGAATTGATAATTAGCATTGGCAGCTTACACAGCCAACTTGCCTTTCCAGAGGAGGGGATGGTGCTTCTTGCTGTTAAAGCAATGCTCAAACAAGGAGAAAGAGGCGAGCAGGCCCACACATGTCAAATGGTATTATGAGATGAACTAAACAGGGAGCGTTCCAACAAAAGTTGTCAGGGCAGGACATTAAATTAATAAAGCAGTATTATGTAAGTAAACTAATCAAATTAGAATAAAGGACTCAGATGTTCCCTGTTCTTTATTACTGAAAGAGCAAATATCTCTGTGCACCTAAGTATTAGTTAGCATTCAAGCACCAAAATGACTTGGCATCCTGATGGAACAGATGAGTAATTCTTTCTTCACTCATGCAAATTGGGACCGAAGGCAGTTGTATTAGTTTGGTGACTGTGGAAGACTCACATTCACAACTGAGGACTACACACAGATTGCAGCCGGCGTTTTAGGTTTGCAACACTTATGTTAAACTTTCATCATATAGTAGCTAGGAACAGATTTGTCAGAGTTCTTGCCTTTCAAAATCTCAATTCTACAGACCAAATAATTTCTCCCAGAATTCTGACTAGTCCCACCGTGCTACATTCTGCCACACTGATGATCATGCAAACTGATTTGGCCAGCCTTTGAAATCATCTTTGGCTAATGATACAAGACACAGTTAAATTAACTCAGTTAAGTTGTTGGAAAGCAGAGGAGTTCAGTGAGCTGGCAGGTTGAAGGAAGAGAAAATGTCTGCTCATGTGCAAGCCACTGTTAGAAAACAGTGCCCCAAGAGATTAAAAAAAATACCAAACCCAATTTTAGTCAAGCTTCCTATGCTTGACTGTTCCTATTTAGTTCTTCACTGATAAAATGGTTATGAGTTTACCCCTCACCAGATATAGGATGGTCCATACAAAAGACAACTCTTATGAATATCATCACTATGGGAAATGATTCAGAGCCTAACCCTTAAAAAAAATTAAATCAAAGAATAATTAAAAGGGCAAAATGGATAGAGAACTTCCATTGCTTTCAGTCCTCTCAAACCCGCTTCTCGACAAAGTCATTAATCAGGACAGAATCATCCTTGAGATTCAAGGCATTTTCTGGACATGTATTTTATTTAAAAGAGAATTTATAACTACTCTAATATACTTTTCACCATGGGCTTTGGGGAAGCATGTGAAAAAAAACTTTGGGCAAAGCTGACATGTTTCAGAGTCTCTCAGCAAGGAAAGCCTGCTGCAGACCTATAAGCCAACATATCCAAAACACCTCTCCACCTCTTTCTGAAGACTAAGCTACCTAGGAGATATAACCTGAGAATGAATTCCTACTTACAGTCTTAAATTAATTTAAAAAGTAGGAAAAAATCCTGTTCAGTCCCTGAATTCAAATTAAATGGTTCTCATTAAACAATGAAGACAGCAGTGAAGGTGCTGCTTTTCTGATGCAATTGTGTTGTGATTCTGGGAAGCAAGAAAGAAAAAAACCAAACAAAAAGTGGAATATACATATTGCTATGTCTTGTTTTCCACTCTGTTATTGCCTTCATGCTGTATGAAGGGCAATGTGTTGACAGACATGGCCATTTGACACACATTGCTTTCTTCCATGTGTTGCCTAATAGCTTCAACTGAGCAGGCACGAGGCTTAAGCTATGCTATAACATCCACAAGAAGTTGGAAGTATCCCTGCTCCTTCTACAATAGTCAATCATGAATGAATGAATTTACCCTGTGGAGGGCTTCATAAGATCATTTAGAAGCACTTGTTTCTTTAACACACTTTTTAATCAGCGTTGAAATCAAGTTCTTTCCATGAGGACCATTCTGTCTAGATCTGGTCAAGTAGGGACAGCACCTATACTTACAGCTGGCATAGGTAAGCTTTTCAGAACTCGACCCATAACAAAAGAAAAAGTAAAAAAGAAGCCAGGCTTAAATTGCCAAGATGTGTGCAGGGCAATGCTGCTTGTCAAAGGCCAGGGCTTACTGCATGGCACCAGACCAATCCATTAAGACTAGAAATTCAAGAATCATTTCTCATCTGTGGGAGCATGCTACTGGAATTCTCTTTCATAGGAAAAAAAAAAAAAAAAAACAAAACAAAACAGGCAAAACCCTCTGTTCATTTATTTCCAGAATTCTTTTTAGGTAGAACTTCCTACATTTCTTAATGAGGACAATACAAGACAGTTACCCATCCTAACAAGAACACCATGACTCAGTGAGTTACCAAACACAGAGAAAGGAGTTAACAAACAATTATTTTGTGTGTTAATGACTAGAGTTTCGAATCCAAAGTCATTATAGCATATCGCAGTCCACTGGCATTTGAAACTGAAATATTTGCATTGAATATTCAAAGTACAATGTTTCAATGAAGCACAAACGTAACATCTCACAAACAAACACCTGAGGCTAAGACTCATTGAGGAGTAGAATAAGATATTAACTCTGGTGTCTAGGCCAAACTGAAATATGGATGCTATCTCCTCCCTGTGAAAATATCCCTGAAATTTCAGGTGGGAAAAATTAGTTACCGAATTAAATTCCCTGAAACAGCTTTCTGATATGTAAATGAAAGGACTGCCAGCCAGGGGATCCTAACAGATTTTGATCACAAAATAGAGAGTAACACAGTTTAGATTATCTAGCATAAACTTTAGAAGTCAATGAGATCCTTTTGAGTAGGTAAGAGATTAAATAGCAGCCAGAGCAATCTGTGAAGCCTAGCAACATTTCCTTTGTTTTTTCTGTATCCAAGTAAAATAAAAGTGAAACAACCATGAATAAAACAAGTAAACTAGTAATGTAAGCAGTCTCCTGAAACAAAGCTGCTTTCTGAAGTCTATAGAACCTGAGATTTTGGAGCATAATTTACATTGGATTTATTTGGCAATAATCCAGTTGGGGGAGGGTGAAGGAGTAGTATTTTAAGGCTTCAACAAAATTAAAAATTCAATTAAAAATCATTTAATTGGATTTGAAATGTAAATAACAAAGCACTAGCAACTAACAAAAGAGTTTCATGAAAAGTTCTAACCGAGAGTTTGGTCAAGTGCCATACCTTCAAGTTAACCACTCACATTTTTAAAATTATCAACTCCCTATACTATTTGGGGTTTTTTTATGAGTAGTCAGACTAAAATATGTTGAAAACATGTCTTCACTTTTAAGAGTGCTAGGCTAATTTAACCCCAGATAAGCTTTCACTGATTTAACCCAGTGGCTAAGTTGCTATGCATACACCATTATAGGAAGGTAGCTGAAGTGGGAATAGAGTTGGTATCAGTCACTGGCTCCTGAGGACAGGGAATAATAGAAGTTTAAAGATCAATTAAATTATTTCTTCAATGAGTGTTTAAAAATATTTCAGCTCTAGAGAGAAGCAGCTTCAAAAATTGGTGTGGGATACAGAGTGTTTTGTTGCTTGGTTATTGGCTTGAATCCCAAGCAGGTCAATATTAAATGCAAGTCACTTCCACTTAGCACTGTAATATATATGAAATGAGTAGGTAATCCAGCCAGCTTCTAGAAGACAAGCAACCATTTGAAAAAAACACATGAGGCTTAATAAATGTATTGGCATCCATCTGGTAACAGGACTGGGTAATTGTGGAAACTGAACAGATACTGCATGAACGGCCGAGCTCCGCCAGAGCACATTAAATCACAATATGGGAATAATACCAATTGAACTTAAAAGTTTTATTGTCTAATTCTGCCAGAATGGTACCTTTTCAAATGCCCTTTATGGTGCACATCTCTAAAGAAATTATAAAGGCATCAAAGTCTCTAGAAGATCCAATTTTTATGCTTTTATTTTGTACATTTGAAGAAACATAATCAATCTCTCGCTTACCTTATACATTTCCAGTTACTCATGAAACAAAATGCTTTGAAGGCAGGGACTTCTGAACAGAGAACTGCTTTATCTGTCACAAGTTTCACGTGTCAGTGAATTACAATAAAGTAACAAGATTCTTTTCTCATGCAAGAGTATGATGTCAATCATCTGAAATAGGGTTATGTCCCTTGGCATTTATTAATTATACTGAAAATTCCCTTGACTATTTGAGCACACCAAAATTACTGTTTCTTGTGACATTCAGATAATTGAGTCTGCACTGCATTTTATATTGGAAAAATTGGATTTTTTTTTAAAGTCTTTAACTACCTAAAACCAGTTTCACTCTAGATAAATTGTTATTTTAGGCTAGATTATATCATTTCACGGCAGAAATTTAAGATTTTGATAAATACTCTAAGTCTTAGGCAAAAACCAAGGAAACTAAAGAAAGTTAGAGATAACTGTCTTCTCACAGTAGTGCAGCACTGCAATGTTACCTAGATTGGCCAGGGAATCTCCATTCTTGGGAGTCTTTGCTACTTAGGTAGGCAAAGTTCTAACTGACCTCATCTACTGATCTCTACTTTGCTTGGAGTGGGAGTCTGGACTAGATGACCTCTCCAAAGGCCTCTCACAAATAATATTTCTGTCATCTTTCCTTCAAATAGCTATTAGTGTTATTGCTTTGATTCAATGAGTGGACAGAAGCTCCAATTCAAGGAATCATCTAAACAGGAAAGGGGACATGAGAATTAACAGTACAGATTAAAAGACTGAAATAGAGCCCCTGTACCCAGACAGAGAGAGCTTTGGTATCACCGGTGGTCAAAGCCAAAAACACAATAGAGCTAAAGTGGGAGACCAATTACTGAAATAGAAGGTTACAACCTAAAGTGAAAAGAGGATTAAACATTTAAATTATCTGAATAAAGCACCGATTAAGAGGCAGGGCAGAAGGGTTGGGAGAAAACAAAGATGGATGGATGGCACACAGGACAGGACATCAGACCAAGCTGTTCAGCATAAATGAACTACAAATATGAGGAAGAGTATGATTTGGGAGCAAGAAGGAAAAGATATATAAGTAACCTCCATCAACAACAGATACCCTCACTATCTGTTATTATGATTATTATACCCTCACAGGCAAAAAAACTAAACCCCAAAACATCCACAAACCAGAAAGTTCATAAAGCACGTTTGAACTACAACTGTAGGCAGCAGGGGCAAAATTCAGGGAGGAGATTTTTTCATGACTATGGCTACATTTGTAGCCGTGTCTTCCTTAAGTAATTTAAGACTAATTCAGATCTGTCTACACAAAGCTGCTGTAAAATGACCAAACCTCAGAGTTGGAAAGACTAAATGAACTGAAGCTGCCATTTACTTCTTGCCTGCACAATAAATACAGCACAAAAGAAAAAAAAGGGGGGAAGGCAGTTTCAGTTATGACTAAAATTGTCCAGTTTTCGATTTCTGACAGAAAAGCTCTAAGGGGAAAATTCTGGTCTGCTACTTTTCTACCCATGGGTAAACACCTCCCTTTAGGGAGGCAACAGCTTCAGGTGCAAACATTTTAGCTCTTTTCTCATTCTCTATTATTCTCAGCTGTAGAGGTAATACCCAATTTTTGCCTACCAGGAGCTTTGCTACTAGATTGCTCAGAAGGCTTCTGCTCCTTTTCCTGAGTAAGGCCTTTTTTGGCAATACTCCACTGCTAGATTTCAGCCTCCATATGCTGTTGCCCTTCCATAACAGGGAAAGAAACTTAACTCCAATTTCTGTGAACCAATTCCAGATTTACAGCTACAGATTTGTAGCTGGGAAGCAAAGACTTGGTTCTCTTTCAAAGCTTCTGTGCAGTCCACACTGGAATCCATATAGTACATTGTTTCCACGTTCTCCTCTTTACATGCCAGTCACTATTCCATCTTCTGAGGATGGTATACAGACAAAACAATTTAAAGAATAGAGAATTCTCTTAGGATAAAGAGCCACAAACTGAGTGCTGTTCTCAGGCTTACAAAGTACACTGCTGCCAGGTGGCTTCAAATTTTTATGATTTCATCACTAGGAAACTCTGTTTAGTATATACTGTTAAGTATTACCGAGCTTCCAGGTGTGGCTCACTGAACTTAGCCAATGATGGGTTTTTGTTTGGACCCTTTTCTCAATAATTGTCCCACGTTGCCTGGATGTACGCCCACTGGTTTTTTGTTGCTTTGTTCTGTGGGCATAATTCTGCACATTTGAAAACGGAGAAAAGCTGCAAAAATAATTACCGTCCTGGTGAAACTACCCAAGGATCATTTTTAGATGGAGAAATACAGACATTAAGTCCCAGGACTGCTTTGACCCTTGCTTGATTGAAAGCAACATCTGTTTTCCAGGTTTCCAGCTGTGCTTGGCTAGCCAGAGGTAGCCAATTGCAGACATATGTGACATTTCCTCAGCACATTATGTTGACATCACTGACATGCACCTTATTAGAACAATGGGCAGCAAAACTTCTCAACACCTTTTAAGTCTGAAGTAGCTCCATCCCAGGAAAGTCAAGTACTTGTCAGTGGCCTGCATTTTTTTTTTTTTTGGGGGGGGGGGGGGGATGTGTCCCTCCCTTTGGGAATGTTTAGAGCTCCTATAAAGCAATTCTTCACTATTCACTATTTCAGAGCCATATATCCAGAGACCTACATTCAATAATGCTGGCATAAATTAAGCCACGCACACCATAAGAATGAGGGAAGCCCTGTATGAGTAGGCTTACTGGACAATGACACGTTATCAATCCAACTGCAACCAGTTTTTATCTTTCCCTTTGTAGACTGAGCACAGTACAACAGGAAGGCAGGAGTAGACAAGACAGAAGTGTTCATTCTGTAGCTGCAGAGAAACTACTCAAAAATAAAAGAAAGCAGTTTAGGACTTCAAACCTGCAGTTTTGTGGAATTTGAAACTGGATCAGGAAAATAAAGTTTAAAGTATCAATACAATGCAGTCAGTTGTTAAGCTTCTAATAATAAGTGATTTTAAGATCAATACACTACTTTAACAGGCAGCTGAAACAGAGGTATACAAATAGGACAAATGTGTAAACACATTTTTTTCAGGAGCAGGCACTGATAGCCCCATCAGGGACATAAGATACTATCAGGCAAGTCACTGAATTTCTAGTGACAATCTCTTAATTCAGTAGTGAAGAAAAATAAAACATATGAGTACTTCAAGATTAATGACAGATGAGACCAGGTTCCTGTTATTCTGTCCCTCCATAGCTGCAGCTCTCAAGAAGGTAGAATGAGGAAGCCTCCCATGACTGTGACAGTTGGGGAACGAAAAAGAACTAAAAGCATTGGTTGCCCCAATTCAAGGAAAAATTGCCAATACAGGCAACTGACTTCTGCTCATTTACATAATACGTTTTCTACCTTGTCTCAATGTAGTGACTGATGTGGACACTTCTTTTAAAAACATTCACTGGTACCCAATCTCAAGTTAATATGTAAAATAGAACTAGACAGAAATAATTCTTCTAGCTATTCTGCACACCAATCTAGTTTGGTCAGTTAAAGATAACGCTGAAATTAACAAGCAGAAATCCAAACGTTTAGTCAGGCTTCTTAAAGTCTGGGACTGAATCTAAGTCAGTATCCTAACATCATCAACACGTACACTATCACTAGATATTTGATGTGATTACTGTGGTAATTAGAGCAAAAGGGGCTGAATTTTCTCATAGTTCTCAAAACTAAACACAATCAGGTATGTAGCATTTGCAAGCTTTGGACATCTACAGGATTCATATTACAGGAAATAGGCCATACCAAGGAAAACTATATCTGTACTTGCTTGTACTACATACATCACCTTTGATTACTGAATTTAAAAAATTATTTTAAATTGACCTTCCATTTGACCAATAATTCTGTTTCCTTACTTTCTCGTTTATTTTAGAAGTAAAAATAAACTAGCCATTTATATGTTTGTTTAGACTTCTGAATGAGTTTCGTTTTCTGGTTCTAATACAGTGTTTGGGTTATATGCAGCACAAGGGAATGCTTGTTTAAACATTCATTTCAATTGGAAATTTTATATTCCAGAAATTGTATAGGAAAATATACATTGGTCTTTAGTTAAATGAAATTGCAAGTCTAGCCTGATACTGTCCATTTAAACTGCACTTTCTAAATTTTGTCTTATTGTTTATAAAGCGCTATGTAGCTAATGAACAGAAGAACCTGCTCAATTTGTCTTCATTACTGAGCACATCAGCAGTGGACCCAATGGATACCACCCAGTGGGCTGAGTGGGTGGGAACAATCTTACATTTTCGTTCTCATCAGCACTCAGAAAGCCCTACAGTATTCCTAAGTGGAGCTGGCTCATCTTGTAGAAACTTTTCCTCTTTGCAGCAGTGTCCAAATATAAACATAGAAACCTAGGGGGTAAAGGCACAGTATATGACTAAGGATATTTGTGACCCAGTCAGGGAATTCTTAATTGACCCTTAAGCCAAATCATTAATGTATTTTAATTATTTATTTGCATATGTGAGTAGCAATGCTGGGCATGTATTCAAAAAGTGTTACTAAGGTATGCTCTAGCTAGAGATGATATTTGCATTTAATTCTGAAAGACAAGTTTTGTTTAATCACATTTTCTTTCTTACCATACATCAACATAGAAGGTTTTTAGTCTCAAAACAGTGCCACTTAAAGACAGGCATCGTGCTGCTTCAAAGTAAGACAAAAGCTAACACCCTGCATTAAGGAGCAGTAAACGCGCACGGCTGACAGAGAGAGCAAGGAACAGTCCAAGGGAATGATAATAATTGTGACAGACAGTGATCTTAAACATGTTAGCCCTCTAGCCACTGCCAAGTTCTTTATGAGCATCAATTTATTTACAGGCTGCTGTTGAAGAGGCAGCCTAGGATAAAGCTGCAAGTTTTGAAAACAATACATGGGTGATAAAGCCAGGATGCAGGCAGAAGGTTACATCATCAGAATCTGAAATATGACCAAACCTTACTCATGTAAAATAGTGAGGCTATGGACTGGGCAGGGTATTCAACTGCTCCAAGATTTAAAACTGGAAAAACACTGTGGGGTCTTTTTTACAAATATTCCCACAAGGTTCTCTTCATTTCTATTGCAATTGTTTTGAAAAGCAAAATCAACTGAAACGTGTTTCACAAACAAAGGTGTAAACAGAAAGCACATTTTAAAGTTCTGATCTCTAAAAATGACTTTCACATAGACAAATCTGTACTTGTAGCAGGATAGCTGTGCTGACACAGCAAACAATCTACTGGACTAAAAGCATGAGTTAGTTGGTGTCTCTGGTTATATCAAGATGCACAGAAAAGACCTTCTGAGACACATTGATCAGATTTTGCCATCATTCAAGTAGGAACCAGAAACAGCACCACACAGTTCCTCTGAACAATAATTTTTCCCCCCAAACTATTCAGATTATAACTATAAAGTACTCAAAATTGCTTTCAGTCAGTCTAAGGAATTTATGAGATTCTGAACATACTTAGAATGTAGTTCAGTTTAAAGGAACAAGGATAAAAATCATTGAGCTATCTGCTGAGCCTTTAACACAGTTAAAGGCTTGCATCTATTTTGTGAGGTGAGAAACAAGCACCATTTGCCAGTCAAAGCTTGGCAGTGTTTGTTGGATTAGCCAATCTTTCCCTCAAAATGCTGCATGTTTCCTACCTCCCATCAAGTGTTTTGTTGTTCTGATGCCTTTGTACACTGGGTCATGGAACAGGTATTTTTCCAGACTTCACATAAATTTCTATTCTTACTGCATTATCTGAATGCATCTAACAGCTAAAAGTGCTCAAAACAAGTGTCAAAATCAGAGTGCAAATGCTGTAACACATCTGAACAAATCAAAGGATTGTGTGATCTAATTAAGCTAATCCAAACACTGAAAATTTATTAAAACAATTTAACAAGTAGCTAAAACTTCTAAACAGCTAAACAGGAGTTATGTCTAAAAATAAACCCACAGGGTAGAGTTTATTAGAGGAGTGCTTAACAGAGACAGGTCTCTCCATAAAGTCCATTTAAAATCTCAGCCTAAACACAGAATTTTCACCACTTTAAATGTATTACAGCTAATATGCCCAAGTATAAAGTCAGTGACGTTACACTACATTAAAACTGCAAGAACAGACATGACCCCAAAATAGCCCTTTAACATTACCATTTTACTGGAAAATTTTAACCAGGGAACATTTCCCCAAAAACATAAAGTTGACATTGCAGTTACAACTTTGACATCTGCCCAAGAGACTAACCCTTCAATTTCAAATTTCCCATTTCAAATATGCTCAAAGGGAATTCTATCTTCCACTAATATGTTCAGGATAAATTCTGTAATAATTTGCAAAGTCTACAGCCACTTGTAGACAAGTGGGTTCTCTGAAGTATTGAGCCACAATGACTTGCATCACTTCTAAGCGTGACACCTTCAGTCCATAATCACTTTATTTCCTGCTATGTGCCCGTATGAATCCCAATATTTTGGAAGAGGAGTACAGCATCTATGGAAATCCACACTCTTTGTAACTCTCCAAAATAAGGCACAACTTGATCATCAAGATGAAGTAAACGCAGATGGTTCTTAATGATTTGTCAATCACAAATCTTTAAAACTTTTTTGCATATGAAATGATTAAGAAATGCCTTTATGATTTCTGGGTGATAAGTAAGGAATAACAATTTCTTGTGAGAAGGCAAAGTCATAACCCATATTCACAAAACCCTTAGCCAGGACTACTGTTCTAAAGAAACAGATCCCAATAAGAAGAATGTTTTCTGTAATCAGACCATCTAGTGGATGGAAAATGGAAGAAAATAAAGAAAAAAAACCCCACTTAATCTTGGAGTACAAGTTATCAAACAAAATATCAGCTAGGGTCACTGATACCTCCCCAAATCATTCACAGTATATTCTAAGTTACAGCTGACCACTCCCACGCTATACTGATGGCTCACCTCTTTGAAGGTTCTGCTGCAAGAATTTGGTAGCTGCTCCAAGAAAACAGCTTGACTCCAAGGAGTCATCATCTGACAGCAGTCTCTCATGTACTTCATTGCTGAAGTAATTTGCCAGAAATCCTGATGTATCACAGTTTCCAACAGTCACCATTCCAATCCCTTACTTCCTTGATAGCAATCATAACAGAGAAAGGCATTTCCGGGCAGCTCAGTAGTTTCTGGTGAGCAGTTCCAGAGACATCTGGCATAAACAGGATCCTACATGCCATAACCTCCAAAAGTCAAGGTAAATGCTTTAGTATACAAGAACAAACAAAAACTTGAGCAGTAACCTGAACAGTCTGATAATATTACTGTGCCACTTTACAGCTGCTGGTCTATTCAAAGGTCAGCTAGAACTGAGGAACCTTTTCTGATTAAAAAATAAGCAAATATGATCTACAGAGAATACACACTCTTAGAAATGCATGAGTACACCAAACACCACTACACTCATGCTGAGCAGATAAGGGAAAAGATTAAGCTCTCTAGAATGTAACCTTGCAAACGTCTCACTAGATAAGAGTTCCAGGAAATGGTTTTCTATAAAACCAGCTCATTGACGTTTTCAAAAAAAAGCCTGATTGGAGAACTCGTATACAAACACCAAATTCATCTTCCTCAGGAAGATGTATTTTTTCTTACTTATTCCACATCTGGATTGACCTAGACACAATTCATTCTACTGTTAATTGCTATAATAAAGATCCAGCATCAATGATTACTGGCATTTCATAGTATTACTGATAATATGTCTCAGTGTTACAGAACCATAAACTTATGGACTGGTTTGGGTTGGAAGGGACTTGAAAGCCCATCCAGTCCCAACCCCCTGCCATGGGCAGAGACACCCTCCACTAGCCTAGGCTGCCCAAAGGCCCATCCAACCTGGCCTTGAACCCTGCCAGGGTTCCAGGGGCAGCCACAGCTTCTCTGGGCAGCCTGTGCCAGGGACTCACCACCTTCACAGGGAAGAATTTCTTCCTAATCTAATCTAAATCTACCCTCCTTCAGATCAGGGACATTGCTGCTTGTCCTATCACTCCCTGTCCTTGTAACCACTCCCTCCCCAGCTTTCCTGAGCCCCTTCAGGTACTCAAGGGCAGCTATAAGGTCTCCCTAGTGCCTTCTCTTCTCCAGGCTGAATAACCCCAACTGTCTCAGCCTGTCTTCACAGGAGAGGTGCTTCAGCCCTCGGATCATCTTTGTGGCCTCCTCTGGACTTGCTCCAACAGGTCCATGTCTTTCTTGTACTGAGGACCTCAGAGCTGATCCCCTGTTGTACTCCATATGGGGTCTCACCAGAGCAAACCAGAGGGGTAGAATCCCCTTCCTTGACCTGCTAGTCACACTGCTTTTGATGCAGCCCAGGGTACAGTTGGCTTTCTGGGCTGCAAGCACATATTGCCGGGTCTTAGTGAGCTTCTTTTCTGCCAACATCCTCAAATCCTTCTCCTTTGGGCTGTTCTCAACCTATTCTCCAACCAGCTTGTATTTATGCTTGAGATTTCCAAGAGTTTATGGACCAATTTTCATTCAGAGTTGTGTTTACTGAGCTATTAAAAAGCAAAATATTTTTCCAGCAAGTTAAATCGTAAACTAAGTATCATACTACATGTCAGTAACAGTCATTTGGAGCTCAAAAGACTGTGAAGAACCTCCCCATTTAAGTACAGAAAAAACATAGTGGGACTGTAAGAAATACTGAGCAGTCATACATATATTGAATACTATTTGGTGGGAGCACCTTAGGCAGGAGATTAACTAAAAGAGTTGCTGAAATAGGGATGAGAATTTACCGCTTTTTTCAAGGAAAGGAAAAGTAAATCTTTTTGGACCATAAAAATTTAAGGAAGATGTCTGCATCACAACATTACCGTGTTCCATCTGCCAAGAGGGAAGCTGGAACCACTTTAATTCTGTGATTTTGTACAAGTGCCAAGGTATTTGGATATATCTAGCCTAGAAATGAATATATAAGCTATAGGATCAACTTTCCAAATTATTCCACAATCTCTAACAGAAAAAAAAGAAGGAAAACAAGTCTCTATACTTGCTTGGAGTAGAAGTTCTTAAGTATCTTTACTTCAGTGAAAAATCACCATTATCTAAACTCTAACTGCCTAAAGCTGTGGACTGATGTGTTTTGTCAGCACCAGCCTTTTTACATCTCAAAGCCCAGTTTACCTTGACAGGAAAGCTGTATGCAGAACTGGACAGACACATAACATGTTAAAAACTGTTATGATGCCAGGAGATCTAACCCATGTGAACTCTTGCAAACAACACAGTTGAACTTAGGAACATCTTTTTGTCATGTTCAGTATCAGACTGGAGCTTGAAACATTAGTTAGTAACTGGTAAGTATGAGAACAGAAGAGGAGAAATGGCAGAAGAAAAAAAAAAAAAGGCAACATTTTGATCAAACTTCTGAATAACCACCACAGAAAATATATGCATTTCTTATGACAATTTAACTGTTCCTACCAGCTGAGAGGCACAATATTTATGTGAAGACAGACCTATTCACACTTTATATTGAACACATACCTTTTTATCAGTTCAAATTTTCTTCAGCTGCAAATATACATATAAATAATAATTGCCCTCTTTACAAAGACTGTCAGCTGATTGAACAACTTTGTTACTGGCAGTGTTCCCATTTGAGAGGATTCATTTCATATCCCAGCACACAGTTTACATTAATTTCATTTTTTGTTTTCCTACCCCTTTATACTTTTATGGAATTCTCACAGGAGACCTTCCAGTCCTATTGTGTGCTGCTGCGCTCCAGCTGCAAAAGGGCTGGGATTGAGGCCAGTGTATGTGAATACTTGAAGGGTCACAGGGTCTGGAGAAATTGGCTGCTTCTGCTCTTTCACTCTGCTCTGAAAAACTGCTCCACACCTCATCACTGAGAAATACACCTCCCACAATCGCTTTTGCCTAATGCAACCAAAACACACCAGGAGAGACTGTGAGGTACTGGAAGGCTGAGGTCACATTCCAATCAAGCAGATGTTGGAAGGGGAAAAAAAGTACCAAAGCACAAAAGTAAGAGCTTGGGAAAGTAAAAGCATTTCTATTCATATCGTTTGTAAAGATGTGCTTCACTAGCCAGTGGAACAAAGCCAGATCAGAAAAGCTGAGACATGAAGAAGTGTTTTCTGAGTGTTACTGCCTAACGAAGGCAGTTTTTTTTCCCCTGTTTGTTTACTTTTAATAGTTTGGAAATAATAACCCCAGAAACTGAATTATTTTACTTGATCATACAAGATGGACAACACTGCATTCTCTTCTCTCTTTCTCTGTTTCAATCCTCTGCTTTCACTGTGAATATTTCCTTAGACATGACCCAGTGATGGTTTCTCCCTTGGGTAGTAGAACAGAATCCCCACATTTATTCATGTAATTTCATAAAAGCAGTACCAATTAAGCTCAGCAGTAATTTCAGGAGATTTATATCCAGTGATCAAGTGCATGTGGGTCTATTTATTCTTCTCTTCAGTGAAAGAGAAATGAACCTGTTCTAGATTAAGGAATGGAGTATCTTTCACGTGGACTCCTCAGAGGAATATTTCTGCTTTGCCCACTGGCTCATTCTGTTGGCTTCCACCTTAGGCATTTAAATGGGTGTATTTTAATCATACTGCTACATCCAAAACACATTTTTCTTATGTATTGTATGCTATCAACATTGGTGCATGTATAATCCTCTCAGGTGAGTTCACTACCTTTTTAATTCTGTAAAACTATTTAAACAGAAAGTCATTGGAAATATTCTTCCTTATTTTTGTTTAGATACTTTACTCAATTATCTAATAGTCTGTTGACTATTTTATCCTGGATAGCCACTCAGGAGGCACAATATAATGTTCATAAAGAGTTTAGTAGTATTTTTCTAGCTTTCTTCTTCAGTTCCATTTCTGCTTTTCCAATTTCATTTATTGAAGACTGAAGGTTTGGGTTCATGTTTCTTAGTACAGTGTTAAATGAATCAGGTTGCTAAATCTATTTTTTTAAATGGATGGGGGTAAATCTTTAACAATATGATGAATGCCTGCACATACTTGCAGCCACAGATACAAAGGGAGAGTTTCTTAGTGGGAAAGCATAACTATTTTACAGACTAAATGTTCTCATAGGGTCAAAATTGAGTAGAAACTCCCCTGCTCACAGTATGGCAATGACACATTTTAATCCCCAAAAGACAGATCAAGAAAGGCACTTGAGGCACTTCCTGCTGATTTGAAGATACCATTTCAAAAATGTATTGCAGAAATAGTGTACCAATCCAAATGCAGGTACATCATTTGAAATTAAAGCCCAAAAAATAAAGCCCTCTATCCTACATTGCCATGGTCAAAATATGTTAGCAACTGTTTGCTGACAGTGGAGGATTTAAGTTTGCTAAAATCAGGTCTCTGTGCAGGAGTTTGAGAACTTCATAATTACTTTTTTACTCCCATCAGCTTTTAAAGGTATCTTCTGAAAGACATATAATTTCCACTGTAGTTTACACTAGTTTAGCCTTACTGTTCCCTTTCACTTTCAAGTAATTCAGCAAAGGAATGACATAAAACCCAGTGGAAAATAGACATATTTTGAGCAGCTTAATTTTTTGTCACTTCAAGAGGGTTATGTAAGTTACTATAAGAAAAGAGCTAATTAGAAAAACAGACACATCATATCTTTCTCCCTGTATTTTCTGGCAAGTTGGCAACTGCTGAACAATGATCAGAGACTGGCCTATTTCTCAAGGACCTCAGGAGATTATAAACTTTAAATCATAATCCTAGGAAAATGCCTAAAGCAATTTTTTTAAATGATCTTCTATTACAAGGAAGGGGGAGGAAGGGAAGAAAAAAAGAAAAAGGTTCTGCTCTCCAAATTGGCAGAGATACTATAAACAATGGTTTGAGGAAAGCTTGAGACACCCTACATTGACATGGACTCAAGCAAGTCTGAACTTCTGCCAGAATAAACATAGTTTATCTAGGAGAATGAAAAAAAAAAGGCTGAAACGATGTTGTTCCTGAGGAAAAATAAAGCAGTTCAATTGGTCAATAGTACAAACCAGTCCTGGTCAGTAAGAATAGGCTGGAACTGAGGCGTTGAGGGGGAGATCAGTTTAACAACATTCCAAGTTTCACGTAACTCTATGAATACTGGAGAAAGCCCTTAACAGGACTGAACAGACAACTTCAGTGCTGTCCCTGCTGCGATCATAACTTCCCCTTCATGGGGGCAGAAGCTGTGGCAGTGGACGGGCTGAGCAGATTGACACCAGATGATTCAGCTGATTAGGGACTGATCCTAAATGTAAGCATTACCTTTAAAGATCTTTAATTCAACCCTGCAATCAGTAGGTAGTAGAAGAGCCAAATTTCACTTACAACTCCACAGCAGAAAGTTTTTCTATCCTATCATGCAGATTCATGCCCTTGGCACTGCTTGCAGGACCTGCACTACTTCAGGGTTTGGCAAGCAAGCAATTATGAAAACCGATCTTAATTCCTCTGTTAGTGTTCCCTCTGATAAACAGACTTTAAACCATTATTTTAACTTCACAAAGCTATTGTGAAGATAAAAGTCCATGCTTGGTCACCATGTAAGGCTCTAACATGGAATCTTAAAATTTTGTTCTTTATGGGGCATTTCATTTTTATTTCCTCTGGTTTTGTTTTTACTACTTCTTTTAGCACAGAGGTTCTCGGCATGAGACACCCACACAACCATGGAATGTTAAAATACTTTAGAAAGAGCTAGTTTGGTCAGTGTCTAAACACTAAGTAGTCTTAATTAGAACATGACTGAAAGATGACTATTCATTACTAGTTCTGTTAATGTTAAAACCATAATATATATACACTTCATGCTATAGGATAAAAATATATGTATTCTCTCCTTACCTAGTTTCCACTATGTGTGGCAGTCAAGTATTTTGGAACAGACAAATACAATTTTGGTATCTCTTCTTGGCTTCAGTGTAGATTTGCAAAGTAGAAACAGACATAAGCAAGTACTTAGGGAGGAGTAAACATCTCCATAGTGATACCTTTCAACCATTTTCACTGATGTTAATACACTTCCATTGTTAAAAGCACAAAAGGCACATGTATCCTTGCTTTATCTCAAAATTCCTCCATCTGTCCAAATCACTGCATCCATGAAAGAAACTTCAGATTTTTTGGGAACAGGGGGGAAGTGCAATATTGAAAGGAGAATGTACCTGTATTGTAGCAAACATTATAGTGTCTGTACTTGAAGTAGAGAGAAAAGGAGTCATTTTACTCTTATTAACACCACTCGCAAATAACTTGTGTTTCAACTTGAGTTTGAATTAGATATCAAAGGACCCAAAGTAGCCTGCAAAATAATTTCTCTATAGATGTTCAAGCATATATAATTTTTAAGAGCTTTTAAAAATAAGCTCATTGATGCAGCATTAGGGTAAGCCTATTATTTTCCAGGGCAGAATTATATAATTTGATGAGAGGCTTGAAATAAAATATTCAAGGTATTTTCCTTCATTTGCAATTAGTGTCAGTAATATGTAAAGTTCTCTAGAAACAAAAAAATAAAACCAAACCCCCCCCCCCAGTTTTTTAGCCCTTTCTTTGCTGAAACAAAGAAAGTTTATTATCTTTATTTCTGACTGTTATTATCTAACTCTGATAAACCAAGTGAGTGATATTTTCCTTCGTAGGACCTTATTTATTTTAAATTCACATTTCATGGATTAGTATCAGTATAAGTTAAGTAATAACAAACATAATTTATGATAATAAATATTTTGCCATTCAATTTAAGATGAAGGTCTGAGAAGGTTAAAAACCTGGAAAAAACCCAAATAAACGTGTCTGCAAATATTCTGCCCTCTCCACTCTCACCTCACACAACACCACTAGATTTGACTGAGGTTAATATTTTCAGTACTACTTTGCCTTAACAACCCTATGTCATTTTTGTTACCCTTATGACATTAAACACCACAACTTCCTATACATCTGTGCATATAGTCCCATTAAACGAGACCGGCCAGTCCTTTTGCAAAGAATGGAAATCCTGTACTCTCCCAGAACATTGTGAAGCCTCATTAAAGTATTTGAACAAACTGCTGATGACTAATGACAACCCTATTGATTTCAGGGAGATACAAGTCTTTATAGGCTTTTGAAGAACTCACTCAAATTCATTTTGTACCCCTAGTTCTGACAGTTCTGGCCACGTGTGATACCATGTAACATGAGGCCCCAGAGACAGATACATAGAGCATATCTCCCTGAGTCTCCCACATACAACTTGTTAGCTCAGCCAATGACAAACATTGGTTTTATTCTTCTTTCAAGCAAAGATTCAACATATTCCACCTGACCATGTGTTCTGTGTAATCTCAAATCTTTTCTTGCCAAAACAAGATTTTATGGTTTTGAGCATTAAAATATACAAAAGTGGAAAATTAATCCGAGGTGCTAACTATAACTCTAATTTCTTAGATAGAATTATGTCTAAATTAATTTAATGAAAACAATTAGTTACTCTAGCTAGCAGAGTAGATTTAATATAACAGGTTTGTATTATAAATGTGCATTGAAAATAACGACAAATGTATTAAAAAACTCAGCACCATTTTCTTTGGGGTAATTCTATAGGTCTCCAAATATAAATGTTTCTTTAATGGCTTAAGGAGCACTTGAATTTAAATTTGGCACGTTCTGCAAGGATTTCATTCATCGCTGATGTTGCAAACTGGCAAAAAAGTGGTGTTTATTGGTAAAATACAATGCAATCTTAGCTGTGTCTCAAATACAACTTCCTTTATGACTTCATGGAACTGGATGCAACTGTTCTACACTATACCAGTTCTTCAGAGGAATTCCAGTTCTTCTGATTCAGAATCACAGAACATCTCAAGTTATGAGGACCCATAAGGATCATCAAGTCCAAATCTCTGCCTCTCACAGGACTACATAAAACTAAAATCACATGACTAAGAGGTGTCCAGATGCTTTCTACGTCAAATCTTTTGAAAAGACCAAATGAAAACATTCCCAACCATTTTGACTGCCCCAACTGCCAAGAGTTTTGAACCACTCATCTAATGACCTCTTTTCAAGATCCACAGATGTTTCATTAAATTGAAATCTATAGAAGTCATCTATCTGGGTTAGCAAGGTACATGGTATCATATTACCAGTTGCCACGTGATAAAGCAGCCTTCATCACTAACTTCAGCTGATCAAATAATCAAACTACGTACAGGATCTAGTGTGAGGCATCTATGAACAAATAACAACTTGACTGGAGTGCTGACTCCACAGTATGAGTGGATTTATTGGTTCCTAGCTGATTCATTCAAGCAGTAGAAAGCTCAGTCAATTTGGATGATGAAGTCATGAAGGGCTTTAGAGGTTTTTCAGTTGTGTGTTTGCGTGCAGCAGGGGTATCACACTATGTGTACCTTCTATTAATGATCTCCAATACTACCCCTGATAGTGTGCCTTGATTTCTGTATATAGAGTGGCATCTGAATACGAACATGGAGAGGAGAATTCAAAAAAGAAAAGAATTTATGTATTCTCTTCTACAAAGCATAAAAGAAAGTGTTCTGAAGTTTGCTCAGTTATTTACAAATATTACTGAGGAGAAAGAAAAGCACACTAGGGGAGAATTCTATGTGAATTAAAATCACTGAGCTAAAGTACCTGAAAGTGGCCAGCTCAGGACCTGGATAAACCTAATATGCTGCAGTACATCATGCAATCCCCTGTATCTTATGTCTGCTTCTAGACAATTAGACAACCACAGCCATGGGACACTCTTGCCCAACACGAAAGACGCTGACACAAACTTACTATTTATAGTTCAGGTAGTCAATATACTTTGAGATTGTTACTTGCTGACACATGAGACATAGCTTCTTCAGTACAGTAGGTTTAAGGAAATAACAGGCCACAGCTTTTAATTGGGCTAGATTCTGAATGCAGCACAGACAATAGACAGACACACGGGAAGCATAGCCATGCTTTTAAAAGTACATCTTAGTCTTCTTTCAAATATAAAGAAACAAACCCATAAATGGTGGGAGAGAAGCAGCCACCACGGTACAAATTTTGCAACCATAACATCTGAAAACAATATGCACATATATGTATATAGTACTTCTATAGTACACATATAGTACTTCTTACTTCAGTTGCTATCCATTGGAGATCAGAGCACCAAGTGCCAGTTATTATGATACCAAATATATGTCCCCACAACCACGTGAAAGCATTAGTTAAATGGTTACCCACACTTAAATGGTCACTCTACTAAGGCTTGAATTGGCTCACTTAGTATGGAAGCTGCCAGAAATGTTTGTGTTTGTGTCATGCCCCTAGTGCCAAAGGGGTTTAATCAATAATTGGGTATTGACTTTATTTTGGAAATGTAGCTCATCTCAGCCCCAATGTGGTGAGCAATCTTGACTGAATCCTGAGGTCAGTCAGCAAAACACCCACTAGGAAAAACTCAGTTACACATTTCATCAGTAAAGATGCACAGAATACTGCTGTACTGTCAGCAATCCACACAACTTAAAAGGATGAATTTGCTCCTGTGATTTCTTTGCTGTAGCAGACCGCCTCAAAATAGAACCCAGCTGATCAACACAATTTAACTCTTGGAAAATAATAAACACTTGTAAAAAAAAAAAGAAAATTAAAAATCACATTCACCCTCAGTGGGACCTGAGGTCAGTAGTACCATGCTGAGAACATGATTTGAGAGTTCAGGTTAAGCATTCACAGTCCTTTACCAAGTACAGACAGTGGCAACTATTGCCTTGCACATCAATTGTACATCCCAAGTGTTTTTCTCAAGGCATAAATTCACAGAAATAGCTGTCCTTGAAAATTTGCTTTTCAATTTTAGAACTTAATAAAAATTGGAAAGCAGTTGATAGTGAAATATTTTTAAAGGATTTTTTTCTAATTTTCCATCTTAGAAGGAAGGAAGCACAGGTGGTCAGCTCTGCTTGGAGGCTGTGTGTGGTAATTTGGTCATGAAATATATCCTTTACAAAATGAACAGCATTTTCTCTTGAAATGATAGAAAGATATACTGTACTGTCATATAAAATAAATATCATTCATGAAAAAGATTGATAACACACCAGCAGAAATAGATCAGAGTCTTCAAGCCAAATAACACAAGGAATAAATGTAAACTCTTTAAATAGTAAGCTAAATGTACTATAGATCTTATTCAAGAACCCTGACATTAAATTTTAAAATAATCCATATTGATTTTAATCATTTTTGTCTGGTTTTCCATCTTTTTGTAGCAGAAGTGTCTTGCAGAAAGAGAAAGATTTGAAGGACAGGGACACATTGCCTTTTCCTTATTATTCTTGCAAATATTTTATCTTTTTCATTCTGAAGTACAGTTTATAAAATTGCTTATAATGAAGAATAGCAAAAAAAAATTGCTCTTCATCAGCATGGTTCTTCTTTGTGTTTCAAAAGCTTTCATTCCATTTCTTTTATGATCTTAGAGAGCATTAAAAATGACACAATAGAGAACAGCTAAAAGGGCCACCTTATCCGTTTCCAAAGAATAAATATATAGAAAGGAGCAACAGCAATTCAGAGGTTCTTGTTGCTGTGACAATTTTTCCAGAAGACTGAGCAACTACTGATGTGTGCAAGATGAGGTGCCAGTGAGTATCCAAACTAAACACAAGAGAATAAACTTAATATGTCTAATTAGATGATAGAAACCTCACCTATTTTTATTTCAAGTGTACTTATGACTACTTTTTTTCATTTACAGTTGTTGAAGTTCCAGGATTAGTGTTACACAAACATTTTTCACTCATGGATCTCAGAAGAGGGTAAAAACAACACTGAGTTCATTTTGAAAGGCTGGATTCAGATAATTTACAACTAGGTCCAGAAATGTCACTAGTTGTGAAGTTTTTAGCTGGGCTCCACTGGATGATTTCAGCTTACACAACGGGTTCTTTTCTGCAGGGCAAACGCTTTCCTCCACACTTCTGAGCACCACTGTGGAGGAAAGCTATGTGTTTAACAGCCAGTCCCTTAATTTTCAACAATGTACATTTGGTTCCTCCACAGGAATGTGTACATTGGAAATGCGTTCCTCACCTGGCTCGATCAAGCTAATCTTTCTGCTCTCAGTGTGTGCTGCCAGCCAAGACCTTCTCACAGATATTTGGAAAAGGGAATAGAATGTTGGTATTTGCATATATATGTGCCTTACTATTCCATTTGTAAATTTTTTGCTGGAATTAGATTATGCTAACTCCCCTCTTAGTAATGATGTTTTTCATTCTTATTAACATCACTTCTGTCACCTTCTCCAAGCAGAAAACTTAGGATTTAGTTATTCTTACTGTTGCCCAAAGTACAGAGTTTCCCCATTACCTTTTGGGTAGATAGACCAGTTCCTAACACCATGCTACTGCACCTATGGAACAGCTGTTTAGAAGGGGTGACCAAAGGAACCCAGAGTCCTTCTACAAAGGAAATCAGCATTCCCAGGTTTCTCTCTTTGGTCTTAAAGAAGAGGTAATAAAAATATAGATACCCTGTACAAAGTAGAAAAAAGGATTTTCTGAGCTTTCTTTACACTAGGAGACTCATACTAGAGAAGGGTTTCAGCTCAAATAACCACTATTAGAAACTATAATAGGTATATTTTAAAGACTGTTCAGATAGCTTACTGATACTGTATAATTTTATATCATATTGGCTGACAAGTCCTAGCAGATGAACTGGCAAACTTTAAAAAGAGTGTGAGAAGAAACCCCAGAAGTAATTCCTGAGGTCATACCAAAATTTTATTAATAACTATACATTTTGTTGGAGTGGAATGCAGGGTTAATTAATAATGCTGTATAACTAATAATTAATCTCTCTCAGATTTGGCATTGTATTACTCAAAGAAAAAGATGACTTTGGGGACTGAAAATGTAGGTCACAGAAGTATGCTAAAGAAACACATTAGGGAATTCTTGTAAGATTTCCATCCTCTGAAGTGAATGGTTCTGTTAATTCATTGAATAATATTTATTTTTAATTTATATTATATTTATTTATTTATAGTTGGAATAGCCTTTTACTTATGACTTCCCACCCCACCCTTTTTACATCTATTGGGTATCTTCAGAAAGACATATTTTGTTCCTTGTCTTTTTGACTTTGCACATTTTTCCACTGAAGCCAGAGGTAAAATTCCCACTGAAAGACCGTTGAGGATCAAGCGTTCAGTCCCCATTATTAGACTGACAGATTTAATATCATTGTGCCTCTCATCTGCCACTGATTATCTGGGCCAGAAAATGTTCTCTTTTAATAAAGCAAAGGTGCTGCTTAAATGTTTCCATCTTTGGTGACACAGGTAATGAAATAAACTACATGCAAGCCTCGGAGACATCTTATATAAATACACCATCACTACACCATAACAGCTGAACTGGGAACTTTCCATTACATTTTGTCACTCTTTCTGTGTTCTTCAAGAATATTAATCTCCAAACTAAGAATCAGGTAATAATCCTGAAGAAATCATCCCATTATAAGTTAATGGCTGGATTTTCAGTTAATGGACCAAGTTTAAGACAAGGGCAGTTAACACTATAACAAACTATAGTAATATAACCAATTTCAGGGGTATTATTGCTATCATAAACTGTATTAAATGGTTTATAAAAGCAATGGCTTGGCCTTTTTTTTTTTTTTTTTGTTATATGAAGTAGAGTAAGTGGGAGACTGCTTTGTTAAATAGGTTGTTTCCAATCAATTTTCTAAGCATTTAGGACACAGGGAATGCTCCTATAGTCATATAATGAATATTTTAAATGCATCAGAGGTTGTTCTGTGCATTAATAGGTGGGGGAAATCATTAACTCATTTGTGAGATCAGATTTCAATGAAGCTGGTCTATAACTCAGCGTAGAAAAAAGCAGGAGATTCAGATTATGCTCAGTTTCATTGTCAGAGCCCATCAGTTGACCATTAAAAAAAAAAACCCAACTTATAATCTGCCAACCAATTACATTATAAGGCCAAAGGAGGATGAAAATAAATGTAAGAACCCTGGTCTGCATTCAGTTCTATGAGTAAACTACACAGTAGCTGCCAAGGAAAAGTCAAGCTCTATGTACTTCTACACTTTGTCTACACAGTGGAAATAGATTTTACCTCATTTACTTTCAGATATGATGCATGTTTTCGTCAAGTGAAAACTTAGTGCTTGGTTAATACAAGCTAGAAGTCATTTACTCCCATAACACATTGTTAGACGGTTCAGTAATTCTGTTACTAACTTCAATGGCCAGGCAGAGATTCTCAACTCCCATTCCACCCAAACATAGAAACAGTCAAGCTGACACTAACAAGACACGTGCAGGAGAAAGGGCTTAGATCTGTAAGGGATGGCAGCAGTGGGAATCACACAAGGAGAGAACATACATAGCAGAGTCTATACTACCTGCTGGTGCTTGAGGTACTCAGATAAACATTACAATATGTACCACAAATAGAACATTAGTCTTTGATTAGAATCTGACAGTAGTACACACCTCCTGCAGAACACTGGCTTCAGACTTCAACCCTTGCATTAGGACAGGAGGTATGGAGGTTTTCACTGGTCCTGTTATTTCAGAGTAGTAACAATATGGTAGTACTTTTTCTTTAATCTCAACCCCTTCTCAACACAAGAAGCAACAGGGATGATGTTGCATCCTGTAGTAGTTATCAGTGGTTTCCTGAAACATATTTCCTTTCCCCAGATGATGGCTTGAGTTTACCATGGGTCTGCCACTCTTCATTCTCCTATTCCTAATGTAAGATCTCAATTTAAATTATTCTAGTTTAAATAAATACGCTTAATATTATTAATTAGGCTAATATAGATGTAAATCTGTTTCCAATACAGTATGCAACAAACTAAAATACTTGTTCATCAAGAGGGAATTAAAAAAAAGACAGAATGATAACTTGTTGAGTTATTTACACGACTTTTACACTAAAAATCCCTGAATAGCCAAAGGTCCTGTGCCCATAGGCACTGTAAACAGAGGGCACTTAACCATGTTCTTTTACATGATTTGTGGCCCCTATATTTTCTTGGAGTGTCTATTTGAATAGCTGCATCAGAGAACAGAAAAACCAAAAAAGTCATGCTGTTGCAAAAGTGCCGCCACTGTGGTGGGGTGTATAAACCTGAGGATAGTCTGCCAGGTGCACAACAGCTCTTTTGCTTTTGGTGCCAACAAGGCCTCCACTGGAATACTGCCTAGCAAGGGAGATGTGGCCCCAAACCCTTAGCCGCTCATCATAGGAGCCTTTCAGCTCTTTCAGTAACTTGGTTGCCCACCTCTGGACGTATCCAAGTACCTCAACATCCTTCTTAAATGGTGGGGCCCAGAACTGGGTACAACAGGATAATCACTTCTTTTGACCAGCTGACTATGCTGTGTTTGATGCAACACAGGATGCAGCTTGTCCTCTTGGCTGACAGGGCAAATAGCTGCATTATATTGAGATGCTGTCAACTAGCACTCCCAGATGCCTTTCTGCAGAGCTGCTCTCAGCCACTCCTCCCATACTTATGCCCAGCGTTACTCTGTCCAAGGTGCAGAATCCAGCATCTGGACTTGTTAAATTTCATCTCATTAATCATTGTGAAGAATAATAAATATATTGTCTAGACGTTTTGGTAGTCATTGAAAAATATTTTCCACATTAAGGAAAAGACTTTTGATAGATAGCAATTAGAATGGAAGCTCTGGAAGCCTAGGGCCCTTTCTGACTTTTACTGTGACCTGTCACATGACCTTATACAAGTCTGAGGCTGTGTTTAATGAGTTAGCCCCCAAAAAATCCCCCAAATTTGGCCGTCAGATCTTTCCTTTGAGATACAACTTAGAAAAAGCAACACTATGCATTGGAAAATAATTCCTATTTCAAGTAACAGTCACTTTCTTATAGTGCTTAATAATGCTGAGCACACAGCTATTGCTTAATCAACCAGTCTTCTCTGCACCTGTTTACCTGACATAAGCCTATTATCAAGGCATCACAGATTTGTGGATTTGCTGATTGGATACATCCTCAACCACTGCAGGAAAGAAACATCTTTTCCTTTTTTTCACATGGTAAATAAAGATATCTGGATGGAAGAACATGTGCTTTGAATTCTACCATTTCTCATTCAGTAACAGATTACAGGAAAAATAAAACATATGTTAGCAATACTGCATATCATGAGAATTACTTGATTTCTTTATCAGATGGTAGCTTCTCATCTTTATAGAGAAGCTAAATATTATTACATTAATTTAAAGGACTGATTTCAAAATCTGGATGACAATTCTCTACATAGACCATAAACGTTAAATATGATCAGTATTACAGATTTTTAATCCATCTATTATCTTGCTTAAGCAATTGTGTACATAGAATCAGTGTTTGTGCCAGCGTTATTTACTTTTAAAATTCTTCAGAATATGATTCTTCCATCCTGTTCCTCAAGAAGTTGTTGCATGTGCTTAACAGATTTGCATATTAATCTTCTGGTATCCATTTCAGATTTCCTTTTATCTTCAATTTCTATCCCTTTTTTGTTCTTTAAGCTTTATACTTTACAAATAGTTGTATAAAACTCACGTTCTCTCATATCTATGTTATGAGCAACAGTTTTAAAAAGATTAAGCTAATCTGTTCTAGCTTCTTTATCATCTTAATTAAGACCTATAGTCTTCAGTTTATTAAAATCTAGGTCACACGATGCCTCACATTCTGGACTAAGCAGGACATGAGGCAAGCATTCCTCTTTCCCAGGATGTGAGAAGGATGAGGGAATGGTATTGCCCACCAATATTCTTCCTCTAAAAGAAAGGAGAGCCACAATGATGCTATGCTCTTGCACATTCTATGAACTCAGCCACAGGCTGGCATGCTGCAAGATGAAATAGAAGAAAACACTGCTCTTGATGGCATTTCCTACTGTTAAAAGATCAAGCACATATCACACATACTAGCAGCCCTTCCTTTTGGTTTTATTAGTAGTCTACTTCCTTCTTCCAATGCAAACAAATTTACCCTCAAATACAAGTCGTTTTCCTCTTTCTCACAAATCCCATTTTGTTATTTTGTGCTCATGTTCATAACTTTACTCAGTCCTGTATTACTTTGGTCTTTCCAAAGGACTGTTTGCAATTTCTTCAACTGAAAGAGTCATTAGTATGCTGGATGCTTCCTCTTCTTAATCACAAAAATGGATTTAATCCCAGCACTAGCAGTACCCTTCTGGAATACCTCATCCTTGATGGAGGTCCCTTTCAATTATGGACTGTGAACAGGCACATCAAATTCCCTCTTTTTGCACAGAGATAGATCATTCACAGTTAGAGAGCTCCTTTGACTTTCTCAGTATTGATTAGGGGAGATTTGGACTGTTTCCATGCTGCATTACATCCTGTGTATCTAACAGGCTCACAGCACAACCCTATTTCACTGCAATCCGATTACAACAGACAACTAGCTTTTGATTCTCACTACTGTGATTTCAAGGCAACAAGCCGTGAGGAACATATGGCACCATTGCTACAGGACTAGGATATTTAAGTCTTCTAGAGAACCAACCGACCTCTGACTTGCAAATGGTAATTTTCTGATTTTTAAAATCTCAACAGTCTATGCTGCATAAAAACTGTCAGTTAGCTTAACAACCTGTACACATACAGCATAATGTCTTCCAATAACATTGCCTGCCAGGAGTCACCATCTGTACTTCCTCAGCTGAGAACAGCCAAACTGTTACGCAAAGTTGGGCTAACATAGAAATAACATACAAGATTTCTCACCACAAATGTCATGGTGTGTGTGAAGCCTTCACCTTCATCATTTTGTACATGCATAATGATTCCCATTTTTATACAGTTTCTATAAAGTTCTTAAACAGGAAGAGCAAGGAGAGTAAGTTGCTAGAACACAGCAAGGTCTTTGGGAGTGCAAAGCTTTCCAATGCTGCGACAGCTGGTTATGTCTTCATATGACGTGTTCTGGGGGAGTGAAAAACAAAACTACCCCAGCCATAAGCCATTAGAAACACGGGAGCGATGGAGCTATTTACACGGTGGGGCAAACATATGGAAACCTAAGTCTTACTTTTGACTAATGCAGGGGCAGCTGCTCAGCTGGTATAAACTGATTGGGTAGTGACAAAATACACAGCTGAGGATCTGCCCACATTCTGTTATCTTCTCTTCTACAAGTGAAAATGTCAATGCTCCATATGCATATGCTCCTCTACAGCAGCTACTCAAGAGCAAGAGTAACTAATAACAAAAATTACTCTCCACAGGCTGTTATTGGTCCTGCCCTAACATGACTGGATCACCAAATACTTGCTATGCTGGCTGTCCTGCAGGCAGTTCACTGAGCTGTGGTTCTCTGGCAGCTAAGGAGGCCTCACCTAGGTCCCACCTGAACATTATGTGCTTGTAATGCCCTCCTTCACTCAAGCTGGAGAGCTCCAATTCCCCCACATCGAATTTGGTACAAACAGATCTCTATTCTACCTTCTGCTGTCTCCGGGGTGGGACTCTATTGCAGAGGCCTTATTTAAAGCTTTCTTCCTTGGCTAAAGTATTGCTTCCTGCTTAACACTTGCCTTCCTGAAGTCTACTGATGTACATCATTTCCACATATAGCACCCTTTCTGGGTCAGAAAACTCTCAGCAGTCTGAGAGTTTTCTATGAACAGAAGTTAACAAAACCAGTATTATAAAGCTTCAGATTAAACCCTAGAGGGAACAGAGCTAGGGAACATTCCTTCCTGAGCCTATTGCCATCCTAAAGAACCATGGCAATCAAAAGGAGAAGAATGCCAACTCATTGCTAAACTCAAATGTAAATGTGCTGTTGTACCCAAACCATCTGACAGCTATTTTTTACTGGTGTGCAGGACTGCTTAGATAAAGAAACACTCAGGAGCTAGGGTCCCCTACTTCCACTGCTTTCTATGAAGGTACTTTTATATACTGCCTCTCTGCCCATGAAAGTATGTCCTGCGTATGTGGTAACATGCACTAAGTTCCTCTGTTGCTATCTGTGAGATGAAAGACGAAAGCATAAAAGGTTTAGCTCAAGAGATGCTAGGTTTATTTTAGAATACACAGAGTTATGTACAAGTATTGCAAAAATATTCTTGATGTTTTTGCTTTATCCACAATGTTATATTTGCTCAGTAGATCAGCACATTGGAACACTGATCACTTACAATGGCCACATGTACACCATATTTATACTATTCATTTGGATTAAGCTTCTCTACAGCATTTGTGGCTTTTTGAAGCCCTGAGTTTTAGCCAGTTTTCCAGTTCATTTGAATAAGGCACAAGTAGGTCAAGTGACTTCTTTGAAAGTCACAGAGAAAAATACATTATTTACTTAAAATGAGAAATCCAGGACACACTTACTTTTAGTTTTCATGCTTGAAAAGCTAAAACTTACTCCATACATTCCAAAGAATGATATTTTGCACACACAAAAAACCTCCCTGTAAATTGTGTTTAGCTGTACTAGAAAACATTGTTACAATGCCTGCTTCCTCACTTTCCTGTTTGTACATACGTAAGTAACATACACTAAAGAAAAGCTAACAACAGCTCAGAAGTTAGATTTTAGCTTTAGAGGATGAAGTTTGGTTGGTTATGGAGTTGTTCAACGTTTCGGAACAAGAGGTACCCTGACCCCTCTGTAGGGCTCCTGAACCAGCAAATACTAATAAGAGAGACTCACTAGAGAAAATTTTATCCATTCCTCAGCTTCACCATAAGCCAAAAAGTCGACTACACCTCTCCACACAAGAGGTTTATTCAATGAAAAAAACATGCACTGCTGTGCAAGTACACCCCAGCTTGCCAGCCTATTATATGGAAGAAGCCACCTCTAACACAGCTCAGTACTAAAGGTGTAACACTGCACTGGTGCAGTTGTTTTTCCAATACCTCCACTAGCTTAGGGTTCTCTACCGAATCAGAGGCCAATCTGGTCCTCAGATGCACAACTACACCATTATACCAGGATGTAAATTGTGATTACAGGGAGACCAACTTCAGCCATGCAAAAGATTCAGAAAAGACATATGAACCTTTTAATAATTCATGCAAGTGTTAGTAATTAGGACTTAATCAGCCCTGTGAGTTACAGCATGATACAGATGCATACAGAAAAACAAAACCTATGATTATAGCTGGTTAGAAAATTTTTCACATAAAACGTTTTACATTTCAACATTTTATAAAAAAGTTTCACTTTTAAAACAACTACTGCCAAACCAAAGGGGGGGAATGCAAAGCCAGCTGTTAGGAGATGGAGAGACAAGATTTCCAAGTGTTGGTGGATCCAGGATAATCTCACATGACCAAACCAGAACCAAGCCTGAGCACAACATGCAGGAAACACAGCAGCAGCAAATTCACTGTTTCTTCCAAAAATTATACCTAAAAACTAAGTCTTCTTCCTGAAAGAAAAATGCTATCTAGCTATCCTCAAACTTTAACTTCTCAATTGCAGCTGACTTTAAAGCTCTTAGTTTGTATCTGGTCCTCTACAGATTTTTAAGGATCTATAAAACCTCTACTCAGGACACTCAGCACACTACTAATTCCATAAATACTTTGAATTACCCTGTTCACTTTTTGAACATCAAGGTACTCTTAGATAACTCAGCAACACACCACTTCTGCATTGATAATAGCTACAATATGATCAGCACTAGACATCTTGCATGTATATGCTCTTTTGTACGTGTGCAATTAACTACAATGCCACATTAGAAGTCTGCAAGAGTAATCTTGTCTTTACTCTGTCCTGAAAAGCAGCATAGAGTCAAACTGCAAACAAACCAACTTAATCACAAACATGACTTCCAAAACTTTCTTCCAAAGGCCACATTACACAAACCCTTGCCCTCAAAGCAGATAACTCAAATTCTTCTCAAGAAACCAACTTACCTTCATCCTGTGATCGTCCTGCAGAAACCATAAGTTTTTCTTTTTTCCTGACACCAGACCACACTGCTTCTGCTCTTTCCATGGTGTTGCTCTGAGAGAAACCCACCTCACCTCTTCCTGGCCTTTTATCTTCTACAGCTGTGCCAATTTTCTTCAACTCCAATTGTAACTTGGGTTAACTCCTTCATTACTGGAAAGAGATCATGAACAGAGTTAATACTTAGGAAAATTCTGGATCAATGTTATAAAAATTATCACAGGTTATAAATCTATTTATGCCTTTATGCATCAGTCTCTATAAACCAAAAAAGCTGGTCCTGTAGCTGTGCTTATGATTTCTGTGCTTCAATTAAACATTTCACATAATTTCAAGGACTGGAGAAGTGACTGTAAGTATTGCATTTATCAAGATGGTTTTGCCAGCCAGCAAAAAAACCTGATGACTGATGTTTTAAAAAGTCAAATTCAATAGTAATTTAGTACAGACAGAATTTCACACTCTCTGATCATTTGCATAATCCAGTCTTTACTACCATTAGAATACGTGCTGGTTTTGTTTATGATGCTCCCCATATCTGCATTATGCTCTCCAGCAGTGGATGAAGCCACTCATTCCCCTTGGAATAGTCAGTGGGAATCTTTCAAAACCCTAAACTGCTTTCTAATTTCATAGAGCTTACTTCTAAATTACAACATATCTAAATTCAGATTTCTCTATCATATCAAAAGACAGTTTACTTATTCGTTTTATGTGAAGGTGCCTCTACAAACCAATGCATGCCTTTTATGACCTAGCTAACAGGTAGCAACAAATGCAACACTGTACATGAGAGTGTGACATTCCTAATCACAAATGAAGACATACTTGGAATATTTTTTTTATGCATGTGCTTTTTAACACTGAAGTCAAGAGGGGTTCTGACAATGTTCTGAGATAAACCTCCTAAAATTTTAAAGTTAAGTAAGCGTTCAGATTGTCAGAGACTTTCCCAAACATCCAAACATGAACAGCCAGAATGGAAATGATTTACATAAATTAAATTATGCTAGAAAAAGGCAGGAATAAAAAGGAAAAAAGCAAAGCACACTGGAGAACCTCAGAGAGAAATCGCAGAGGATTCAAGGGGATAATGAAGGAGACCAAAGAGGAGAACAGTTTGTATATTGTTTAATTCAATAATCCTGCTGAATGATTGCTTACTTCAGGCAAACTATAATCAAATCAGGTCTCTATCGACTGGTTGCTAGGCTATAAATGTTAAGATGAACCACTCTTACAATAATTTCAATACTTTCCAGCACTTATAAATAGTTACTGCTGGTTGACAGCATGAGCCACCGTTTGCCTTGTTCCCCAGCTTATTCATACAAGTTCTCCCATCTGTACTTCATGTACTGATTCCAACCTTTGAAGTGACTCTTTGTGGAAGTACTTTAAAGGAGAAAGTTCTGAAGGGTACCACAACTTTGGAGATTAAAATAATTGGTATGCATGAGAAAAGGTTCATTTCCTGTCATTTATCAAGGAATACTATTCCTAAAGGCAGAGATAGTATGAAGTCCATATTAATGCTCAGATTCTTACTTCTTTTAAAACAAATAATAAAATAAAAGGTTGAACACAAACACGACTAACCAAAAGGAAAAAAGGATGCTGTACACAAATACAGCCAATTAAAAAATATTTATTAATCTCTTACCTTCTGTGGTATCTCTGTAACCTTTACACTAACAATTGTATTTAAAATAACTTTTTAATTTGGCACAATACAGAATCACAGAGAATCACAAGGTTGGAAAAGACCTTTAAGATCATTGAGTCCAACCATTCCTGTCCTATGCTAAACCCTATCCCTAAGTACCTCACCTACCCTTTTTTTAAACACACCCAGGGATGGTGACTCAACCCTCTCCCTGGGCAGCCTGTTCCAGGCCCTGACAACTCTTTCAGTAAAAAATTTTTTTCTAACATCTAATCTGAACCTGCCCTGGCCCAGCTTCATTCCATTTCCCCTTGTCCTATGTCCTGTTACTTGGGTACTCCTCTTTTCCAGGCTAAACATCCCCAGCTCTCTCACCTGCTCCTCGTATGATTTGCCCCTTCACCAGCCTGCTTGCCCTTCTCTGGACTCGCTCAAGGACCTCAACATCCTTCTCATGGTGAGGAGCCCAGAACGGGACACAACACTCAAGGTGTGGTCTCACCAATTGGCACAATCACCTCCCCAGACCTACTGCCCACACTATTTTTGATACAAGCCAGGATGCCATTGACTTTCCGGGCCATCTGACAGCTCTCCAGCCTGTCTCACCGGAGCCTGTAGCGCTGCATGGGGTTGCTGTGTCCCATGTGCAGCACTCTACACTTGGCCTTGTTAAACTTCATCCTATTGGTCTCAGCCCATCCATCCAGCCTGTCCAGATCCCTCTGAAGAGCCTCCCTACCCTCAGGCAGATCAAGACTTCCTCCCAGCTTAGTGTCATCTGCAAATTTACTGAGGGAGCATTCAATCCCTTCATCAAGGTCATTGATAAAGATGTTGAACAAAATTGGACCCAGGACTGAGCCCTGGTTAATTAAATATAACAGAATGTATAAAGCAAGATGTCTAGGAAGGAGCATAAAGCAACTGATCTGATTTTCCTACCCCATGAAAATTTTGGTTTACTCTTTATTAGGTTCTTCCCCAAGACCACCCTAAATGGATCTGCAACACCTCTGTGGTCACATAGCATCTTCTCTCTGCTCCTCCCCTCCTTGGGTGACTGCAGTGAGTTTGCTGACTGCAGTGCACGTTCGCTGATCCTAGTGTTATGCATGGTCTGTGACTGCCAACCTGGCACATGCTGCCTCCATCACTATAAAAATATTCTATTTATCATTCAAAATATCCTCAGGAAAGAGAGAGCAGGTATCATTTGTGGCTTGACTAGATATCTCCTGTTTAATATACAGGATTTATACTCAGAAAAAATGGTGATATCTGACCTTAACATGTATGGAAACTTTTGCCTGGGCATGCTGCCAGACATTTTGCTTGATATCCCCATTTTCTCCCTCTTGGCCATCTTGTTGTTGGTATTGGTTTGTTTTTTGGTTTTTTTTTTTTACTCCTGGCTCCTTGGCTTTTTTTCATAACCACTTCAGGACCCATTATCTTTACCTAAAGTCAATGACATTATAGATCTTTCCAGTCATACCATTTAAATAATAATATACTGTGAAAAACAGAGAGAAAATTTTAGAAGCATTTCACTAATTTAGGAACTTACATTTCACTGACTTTATTCAGGCAGTTATGGCATAATTGTAGAGTCAGACTATGACAATAGTAGTTTGTACTTCCAGTTGTGTAAGAACATATGACCACATACTAAAACATGGTGTATAACACCATGTTTGAATCTTAAGGTGTATTTTTTTGATATCTGAACAAAAAAAAACCTCACAGAGTGTAAAAATAATTTTTTCCCCACCCTTTTCTACTGTCCCTTAAGAATTAGAATAATTTGGTGAGAAGATGAAGTTTATTTTTTACAGCTACAAATATTTTCTTCTAGGTATAAGCACATCCCTAATATCCAAACATATAAGTAGTTTTAGTTTCTCTTTCCCAGCCTCATGGACAAGACGAAAAAAGTTATGTTGCAAATTAATGGCGTTTTTTGAATTCCTAATTGCTTGGCTCACTCAGAAAATTCTCTGAAAAAACAAATTTTTTTTTTAAAATCCCTGTTCTACAATTTAGCTTATCTAGGCAATTATATTAAGAAAAATGCACACCACCTACTGAAGATAGCCCAAAAACTGTGCATTACTCCTCAAAGGAAAAAGTGGTGACAAAATACTCTGTATCACATTTTAGGTCAAAGAACTGCCCAATGCCATCTACAGAGAAGGCTACCCAAGCTGACCTTGAACTCTCTCTGAGGACAAGACATGCACTCCACCAAATTAGATACTCCCAGGTCCTTAGGAGAAACTGTAACTTTTCAAGCTTTATACATGGTTATTAAATTTCATGCAAGGTGGAGTGAAGATTTGCTCTTGAAAAATGAGGAAGTCTGCCTGAAGCTAAAGCAAATTAGTATTGTTGACCTTGGCCCTGACTCTGCTCCTGTTTAAGTTAACAGTAATACTCCTGTTAATTCCATTGAGACCTGGATCAAGCCTCTTGTTGAAGTAAAATCAAAAGCTTTAGGTCAGAGAAATTGCAGGCAATGCTAGGATTACTAAGATGCAACATGATGTTACAATTTTGAAGAGCTATTGTCTCATGTAGGTTGAGTTTTTTCTTTTATTGACGAGAAAATCTTGTGTATATGCAAACTTGGTTAAATGTAAAAAGAAATTACTTAGAGAAGCTTTGTAAGTTATTTTTTTTCAGATGAAACTAAACCCATGATTTTAGGTATGCAGGAATGAATACATAGAACGTCTGACTGTCCTGGGCAAGTGGTGAGGAGTCACATGACTCCCCTCTTCTGGATAAACAGGGATATCCTTCTCAGGACCACAAACTCAGTCACTTAAATGCCAGTCAGTGAAATGTATTTCACTGAACCTGGTGTTGGGGTTCTTCTTCCTCTTTCAATAAGAATACTAGCATTAATTTGTCAGAAATACTGTCACCCTAAATTAACTTAAAATGCAAAATTTCTCACTTTCTTGTGCTAACTACAGCTACAAAGCCAAGGTCAAATCCACTCTAATACCTATTCATTAAAAGTTTCAATGCCAGCAGTAGGATTTTTAGCTAAGAACATCGACCCAGTTGCTGGCTTGGTGTTCTTTCCTAAAAATCTTTTTGCTTAGTCCAAAAATTTGCTTTATATATTTCTTTCACCAAACTTCAAAGTAATTGACAAATAATAGGTAATTGCAGTACACCAGCTAAAAATAGGAGAGACAGTTTGAACAGATCGAGTGAATTCTGCACACACACAAAAAATCCCCATTTTTTAAAGTCATCACAGAAAGACAGCTATCTGAACAACACATTTACCCTTCTTATGAGTTGAAGGGCTAGCTAGAAACTTAATCCAATGCCTATAAGAAACTTCTTTTTTGTTCTACACTTGTAAAGGTGTAAACTACAGTCCTAATTCTAAAGAACTGTGGAAGGCTTACCTAAGCCACTGTACATGGGAGCAGAGTAAGAACTGTGGTCATCAAGGGTTACTAAGTGAATGTAAGTTTCAAGCTAGTATTTACACCTCAGATTTTTATAACAATAGAATAATACATTCCATACATGTTTAAAAACCTTGCTTAAAGTATCAGTATTATATATAGCGTTTAAAATCAACTCATTGTTGGCTAAAACCTGCGACTTTTTTTACTACATTCGAGACTAATTCTGTAAAGTCTTCTGCTCAGTCTGCATTTTTATGGGGGACAAACAGCATTCTCAACACTTTTCTAACCACAGGCATAAGTGTGTAAGAGTTGTCTTCTGTCTGTGGTTGGGGTGGAGAAAATGCCCTGTTGTGTGGCAAAACTCAATCACCTCCTGTACAAAGGCAGAAACGGTGTTAGACATTGAAAGTTCTAAAGGGAGAGTATTCTTGAATTTGTGTCTTGACTTTCCTGGAATCCGAGGCACAAGGTGTAGCTACGATCATGGGGTTTAGACAGAACAAACTGATTTCTAATTCAACATTCGTTAGGTTCGGGTGCCTATCTTCAGAATGTGTGGCTTATAAATTTAAATAGACCTCAATGGCTGACATTAACACAAGTCCCTGTATGGTGAATTTCTCACTTGAACCCATATTTCAAAGAAAGCAACACATGATTTCAATGCCGTATGTTAAAGCAGGGAAGATGCATTTCCAGAAAGAATTCTTTTTTTCCAAGGTTCCAATACTGGGAAATATGAATACAGCTGAATTAGTAGAAGACTACTAAGATACTCAAGACAGGAACAGCCACTGTGCTTTAACAGTTAATGGTGTAAGGAGGAACTATAAGCTCATGAATATTACTCTTATATTTGCTCTGCACTAAAAACAACAGTAACAATAACTCTGGTTCCTTATCCTAACACCAAAACTGGCAAGTGTCTCCAAAACTGCATGGATAGAGTGGCTTCACTACCCGTTCCCCTCCACGTCAAAGCACTGACAACACGTAAGGGACATGGAGCAGTTATGAAACTGGGTTTTACAAAAAGTTTAAAAAAAAAGGGAAAAAAGAAAAAATATGTCATGTAGTGAAATATACCAAAATGTCTTATTGTGCAAAAAGAAAAAATTCTATATCCAATTAGCATTATTAGAACCTTATGACTGAAAAATGAACATGCAACATCTGAGAACACATCACCACTAAAAGCTTGTTCTTAGAAGCTAGCAAATGCAGAGTTAAAGCCAAAAGTTCAATGTTGATTCTGCCCCACCTGCTCTGTACATTAAAATATGTCACATGGTTTGAGTCATTTCACATTTCTTGATTTATTCAGGTTATAAGAGAAATTCTAACTAGAATTTCTCAGTCTGAAAGACATATATATGAAATTAACATATTCTATTTTTGGCTTGAAGTTTCAATCTCACTGAGATCTAATAAAGAAGTCCAGTTTAAAGGAATTCAATTCAATAACATTAGTTCTGTTTGTGTTTAATATTAGCTTCATGTTCCCCCGCCAACCCTGTCTGTTGCAACTAGCTGAATGTGACTTGTAGGTCAGAAGTTGGTGAAGGTGACAAACTCAATAGCTTACAGTTAATCATTTGGGAAATCAACCTATTTGAGGAATCATTCTATATATGATCTAAGCATGAAAACTGAAGATGGATGATAGAGAACCTGAATGCTGCATAGATTTGCCATGGTATTTTAAATGGTAAGTGTCATACACTACAAATTTATATGACAATTGCATTTTCAAAACTATTGTATAAATCTGTGTAACTGGTTTGCATCTTCCAGAAAAGAGAACCAAAAAAAGCACATTGGTATTTCCAAAGTCATCTTCTATTTTCCTAGCTCACACAACAACCAAACAACAAGGAGTTTGAACCACTCATGGCTTCATTTAGCCTTTAACTTTTAAGCAGATTCTGAAGGTTATGACTTAAACAGAGGGAGCTGTATTTGCTATTTTGGTCTGGTTTTAATTTGGGTAATCTTTCCATTAAATATAGCTATTTATGACATTTGTTAAAAGCCTATACTGCTAATTTAGCTTAAAATAATAATAAAAAAAATCTAATGGAGTTGTATTGGAAGTTTTCCATAAAATTAATGTTCCAGACTTAATGGATGTCTAAGGTATCATTATTAACGGGAATATTCCATAAACTAAAATCAGAGGCTTTGAATTGGTGATCTGATGCAGTTAGATTGGAACTTATTGAAAGCTGGAACTTTGCCAAAGTACCCAGGAATTCAATTTAAACACCTTATGGAGGTTAATGCTTTTACAGTATTTACTTTAATTAGTGTTTTATTAAATGCTCAATTTCACTCACATACTTGGGCAAGAGTAGCAGCCAGGCTGTGGGTAAAGCAAGTACAACAGAGGTAAGATCACTTTACTCTCTACATCTGTCAGAAATGCCGATTTTCTAGTGTTACATTGATTTTGGCTACATTGCCACGTCACTGAGAAAGTCACGTGAAGTCATACGTACCACAGACCGTACCACAGCCAACCAAGATTATGTTACAAACTTTAGGTCTCCTCACAGTTTTGCTCTACAGATTGCACAAACCGTTTTGCTCTACATATTCACTCCTATAGGTCTCCCCTACTTGATATTGTAAACATGGACTATAACCCTCTAAAATGTACGGCCCATGTGCATTTCTTGTCTTGTCTCCCACACTGAATTAAAAAGCACTGGTTTCATTTGGTTAATTACACTATTCATTTTTATCCCTTGGGGAAGGAATGGATTGCCACTGTAGCTAACTCTGCACGGTCTATTCTTCCTTTACTGTGAGACAGATCCTAGCCCAAAGAAATCAGACTGTTCCTGTTGACTGCAATAGGCTTACAAACAATTTTTACTCCATAAGCGAACTCTATAAATGTTTAACCTTCTTACTCACATGTAAGCTTTTTAAATGTAAAATAGATAAAACTATTTGTTATTTCTTTACCTCTGGTGTGGAAGTTTATTCTTCAAGATGCAGCTACTACTACCCAGCAATGATAATGATTCAGTTATGGTCCAATGTCAATTTTTCTAACCAGAGAGAATTCAACAGCTGATACTTTTTGGCACCATAGTGCTCAAAAGAGAATACATTTATGGAAAGCACGTTCTAAGCTTCCAAATGGCACCTAATAAAAGTCACTAATGTAGATAAGAGTAATTATACTCTGTTGTTGGCTTTTATAGTGCAGTTATTGACACCTGAATTCAGCGAAGACTTTAACCAAAGCTTTGCAAGTAGAAAGCCAGATATGTTTGCTTGATTCTCTTTTCAATGTATACACTAGAGTATACAGACTAGATTATATACACACATGCACACAATAATAAATACATGGAAGATGAGAGAAATGTCTTTAAATATTCATTTGCAGTGCTGACTCACAGAGTAAAGGCACATGCAAGTTGTTCAGCCCAGCTTAAAAATGTGAGGACTTTAGAAAGAGTTTCTTTTCTGAAGGTGAACTCAGTGGAGCTGATTGGAAGCTCTTCATGATGTAGACAGGGACAAGTATCATGAGGTTAAGTATTAAGTGTTTTTCTAATATTCCTGCTATTTCCTAGTGACTGCCAGTGATGAAAAAAAAATATAAGCCTGACGTTTACAATATAGTACTGAAACAGAAGACTATGCACATAATCAACAACACTGAGTAGTTAATGTAATAAAGATAAGTTTCAAATAGCATCTTATACCCAAGAAACTTACTCATCTACTAGATTCTGCATATACTCTGGATTTAATTCTTATCTTTATAAATAACTCTTTTTGCAGCCTTGGTCAAAACACACACTGCGCTTCATTCCTTGGGACCAATGAATGCAGAGTCTTCCAGAGAGGAACTGGAATGATTAATTCATTCTTACTTATAAACTGAGTGAATCTTTACTGAGACAACTTTGTATAAATATTTAGATACTTATTTGACATGATGATCAAGAGATACAGAGGTCCACAAGCAATGAAAAGAAATCTGAAGGGATACAAAACATAGAAACGGTGTGTCTAAAATTAAAGAGAAAAGAAATTAATCTTTAAAGATGAAATCAAGAAAATAGAATAGCACTTTTGACCTAAAAAGATAACAAATTAATATATAGCATGATAGGTAGCTAAAATAAGGGATCAGATGGATAGAACAGGTCATTAGGAACAGAGACAATAAAAACAAACACACACAAACAAATAAAAAGGGAAAAAATAATTTCAATTGAGGAACTTTTCACAAAGCACAATCTGAGGTGCTGTAAATGACTTTCAGTGCTATTAAATAAACAACAACGCCACACACACACACACACTCTTTTAAAGTCTGCAATAAGAACATTCTATATGGGGGGGGGGGGTTAGGTTATTTTTATTTTCCAAAGTCTGAGCACAGTGAGTCAGAAACATTCATAAGTCACTGGGAGAAGCTTCAGGCTCAGACCATTTCAGCAGGATTGCAATGTTTTACATAATTATGGAAGTAGCTGAGAAAAAAAATAATAAGAGTGAGGGGAAACTAATCTGGGTCAGTTTTTTAGCAGCTGAAAAGCAACTGCAGTGGTTCAACATACATTTATGTCCTCTTGGAATAAGGCTATAAAGATACAGTAATACTTAGTTTCTGGAAGCACACAACTCTTTCCAGATGTGCCTGCACCTCTGTCCCAGGTGTCACTGCTGCTTTGCCTAGCAGAACTCTTGCTGTGCTTGATAAGGGACTATCTCAGAACAACAATGCTGTCACAGCACTGCCTTCAGCTTGTGCTGCCTGTGGCCACAGGCATGTTTTCATCTACTCTATGCTGAGTTCCATGTTGTTGAAGTATTGCAGCATCTGTCAAAGATGTGAGCACAAGCAGAAAGAGCTACAAGAAAAAATTTCAGGCAAAAGTTAGGCTCATCTACCACTGCTTTATACCTTAATAAATGTATGCAATATCTACAGTGTATGGGGCCTTTCTTGTAATCTTTCATACTGGTATTTTTTTGTTGCCTGCACAGTTCTCCAGCCCAAGGATTTCAATGGAACTTCAGGTATAATTTTGACCTAAGGTCCATCTGGCTGCAAGTAGGGGTAACCAGACCTGCCACATGATTTCAGTAGTAGGTGCTATCATATGTTAATTTCTTAAGTGACTGAAAGGTTTGAAGCTATTCGATCAGTTCAATATTTACAAGTACTCTAACATTTGCATTTCAACCCTCATGTTCAATGAACCATTGCTCTTACAAGGAAGACAGATGCCTTTAAGCCACTGCATGTGATCTTCTGGCTATAAACAAAAGGATGTATCTCTCACAGCTCTGTGCCAGGAGACAGTAATAGAGTTTGTTGTGTTTAAGAAGCAAGATACCCCATGTAGCAGACAACTGCCTTTAATTACAATGTGACCTCTCCATGCTTTAACACCTCAACTTTTCTTGTCCAGAGCAGCAGCTAAGTGCTTGCACAAGGCTGTAATGTTGTCTTCTAGATGCTGGCTAAGAGTCAACGCTCTTAGGTCAGAGTAGTAGTGTATATTTCTACCTATTGACCCAAAGACTGAAAGTTCCAGCCATAACTTGAACAGGTTGATTACATAGCAACTCCTCTCTGAAAATGGGTGAGTATATAAAACTCTTACCAGGCTAAAGATTTATAATAACCACCTTGAAATGTTTCTTCCACCATGAAACTGATCAGTCCAGACCAAACCAGACCAGGTCAGGGGCTCACTAGGGCTTCAAGCAAGCAAGGAAAGGCCTGGATGTGAGCAGGTGTCCCAGAATGCATTAATATTGCTTGAGGCATTGCTGAGAAATACTGGGGTGGCCGAGCTAATAGTAATATTGTATCTGGCACTCGTATAGTACCATCCTTCCAGGAAGCATGCAGGAATGCAATGAGGAGGCTGAGCAAATGATGCATATGGCAAGGCAGCAAAGAAACTAAGGTTGAGTCTTTAATAGGATGCTTGCTATTCCATGGCACTGTAAGGCTGGCAGCCAACATGCCAATTCTCTGTTTCTTGTGTAGATGATGTTTAAAATATTAACATGAAAATTCCTGCTCTGCTGGTAGCCTTCTTGTAAGTTTTATTATTAGCAGGGGTGATTTGGCCCCGAGCAAGGTATTTTAAAGCAACCCTTGTAAGCTGAATGCCAAGGAACAACAGAGACTGAAAAATCTTCTTCCAGATAGACAAAATACATCTAATCATATAATAGCTAGCATGAGGTGTTTGGCAGACATCCCAGAGTGAAGGACAGAGCTGATCAATATTAAACATTCACAAGCAAGTAGAGCAAGCCAACAAGAAAAATAGAGGAGGTAGCCACTATTTTGAGAGAAGATGGAATATTCAGGTTAAGGGAAGCAGAGTTTGTATTTGGACACTCAGTTAATGTAGGTTGTTTCATTTGGATTATACCACAGATGAGCATGATTGTAAGTACAGATTACTACCTGTCACACAAGGCATCTCTGGAATACAGCTTTTGCCAGAGGTCCTCAAATTCCACAGCTGAAATAAGAATTCTTTTTAAGAAAACAGCTCTATAGATACTCTTTTAATAAGGTTAGCTTATAGCTTTTCATCTACATCCTTTGTGCGAAAGAAAAGAGCAACCTGCCTCACAGAACTTCAAAGTTTGAAAGATAAGGAAAGTAAAATGAATGAAGCAAAATATTTCCCATCATGTTAGTGTATCCCCAAAATATGCATCTTTTTAACTGCTGTTCCAAGAGCTCCATTCACCAAAATTCAGAATAGAATCAGTTCTTAATTCACACAAGGACACAATGTGCCTAGGACTGTTTATGATGTCTGTTGCATTTAAGTATAACTGTGCTTTGAATTGAATTCTCCATCCCTTTAGCTTTCAAGCCTTTCATTCAAGAAAAACCCATTCAGAGATAGCCCCTAAGTCTTAATAAAATGTGAAACTCTTTTAGGCCTTAATGCTATGCAAAGAGCTAAAAAGAGAGTGAATGTAAATGCATATCAGATGTTATAACATTGGCTTGTAAATCTCTTAAACATTCCTCCTATTCACCTGACTCCCTACACTCCATATTTTATGTGCCAAATTTAAACTGAAATCTGAATTTTTCCTTCAGTCTTCTAATCCCTCTGATTCTAGTGTCCTGAATGCCAAACTCTCATATTTCACATGCATACCCTGCATGCAAAAGAAAGGGTATTCAAATAACACTTCAGAATGTCAGCCAAGCATATTTCCTTTCAAACTCATCCTCAGTTCATGCTGTTTCTTTTCTACTCCTGACTAAAACGTGCTCTTTTTCTCTTGAGTTTTTCAAAGTGATAGGGAGCGTCTGGGAAACCTGGAACATTTCTTACCTTTTCAGGACAAGAATGAGAGGCAAGTCTGCAGTCAGCAGCATCTGAAGAAAACAGGGGATTTCAACTTCTTATCAGGAATGAAACCAGTATTTCTAGGTGAAGCCTTTCTTGACCAACATGAAGCAGCTGGGGGTGGAGGAGATTCAGGAGCCTACCTGCATGGGATGGGGCATCCTCTCCATTATTGCTTTAGATTTGCTTAGCAATAGATCACAATTAACTGTTCAGCGTGTCACAAAGGGCAGTTGTTTTGCAATACTCATCTGTAGCTGCTGGTGAAATTTCATCACCATTAATATTTTCCTCACTGTCTGGAGGTGACAGGTGTTTTTACAAAATACACTTATTTTTCTACTCACATTTGCCAAATAAAAGGAACCAAATTAGAAGGCGTGACCCAAACAACAGAAAACTTTATATGAAGCTGTTCTCTGTAAACAGCATCTTATTTCTATTCACTTCATTCAAGCTGAATTGCCCTCCAGAGTGTAATGAGACTCTATCCCTAATCACATAACTCCTTTGTTGACGTGAGGTTTACTAGAAGCCTCAAAAAACTCCTACCATCTAGTATGAAGGTCACTTCATAAGAGATGTTTCCTTGTAACTAGTAATAAATAAAAGATACTTCTCTAGCTTTCCTGTGTGTTTTCTAGCTATAGTTAGGTCTACTGTAGAAAAAAATTAGAAAAATTATCAGTAAACCTTTAAATCACATAGCAATGGAGACAAATTAATGTAAATTAATAGATGATTGTGTAATTCCAGAGAAGAAAATTCAAAGACACTAGGCAGAATCCAAATCATTTTGTTGCAGTGTGTCTTGGTGAATGATAGCTCTGGGAACAGAATTCCAGCAAGATTTGTCAGTTAGTCAAAATAAATGTTTGTAATTATGAAACGAAGTGAGTTTTAATTCGATTGCCTCAAAATAGAAAACAGAACATAAATACAAACTTGCATGGGAGAAACTGGAGACAGAAAACAAATCATGGTTATTTACAAAGACTCCAAAGAGATCAGAGTATTTTAGCATATGCTTATTGTCAGGAACTTGGGAGTGGCAAGTGATTTTTATTGACATTCCCTGTAGAAATAACACATAGGATACTGGACACTTTAGTCAAAGATTCTTCTAATCCTCACATTCATGTTTCACCTGAACAAACAAACTTCATATCCTGATATAATTGCAGTCACAAGGCAAACTGACAGAGTAACTGTACATACACCACATGGAACTTCAGAATATAATTCAAAACAATAAACACCACCTAGAGACATCTTAACATGAATATAAATCTGTTACTCTAAAAGCCCACATATTTTCTGTTCTGGTGATGACACAGTTACTGTGCTAGGTTCCATAGCATCCTACTCAGCAAAGAAGCACTATCACAATGCACAGATAAACTCTATGTAATCTTTGTAAAACAAAAATTGCTACATTCCCGCTTCAGAAAACATGTGAGTTCATGTTGTGGCATATCTAATAATTTGACTACAGATAGTAATGAAATGGCCTATTTATTCTTCATCATTCCTGGGACTTGCTTACTTCATTAAGGCTTCTGAACACCTCTAAGACCTTCTGGATCTCTAGCTTCCAGTTGTGGCCACTATCACCTTAGCATTAGATCTGAAAGTATATTTCACTGCTAAGAACCACTTCAGAAGCCAAACCTTCAGTTCCCAGTAAATAGCTCAAGCAGGATAAGCTACATCTAATCTACAGAGCTCTTAATCAGATGTCTTTCTGTAGAACTCAACAGTTGCCTTAAGACTTGCTGTAAGCATAGGCAAATGACACAAAATAAATTAATGAAGCTATGGTGGTGGGACTTCCTAACGATTTTCCATATGTGTTTTCTCAAAGTAAGATGGACTGAATGTTTAAGAAGCACAAGATCATGGTGAGTATAGTTGGCAGAAGTTGGGAACAAGAACTTGGAGAAGGCTTGTGGCCAGTTAAGATACTCAAAAGTTGTAGCTTAGGAAGCAGACAAAGAATTTTAGACAAGGAAACAGAAATTTATTAATTTCTTCATGAACCTATAATAATAAACAATAATAGAAAAAATAGAAATTATATGAGAGAAGGTTTAAGTGGCATAGCAAATTCTGCATTAGAACTTTATCCTCTGTTCTTGAATGTGAAAATCTCTGACTAACTCTGCCAGACCTCCAAGTGTATGAACAGCAGAATGATGCACGCTCCAGTAACGCTCAGCATAGGAAAAATTATCTGCAATGCTTATGTCACATGCAAAACAAAAAGTTAAGGAATCACTCTTTGGGAAAACAGATTGTTTTGAGTAATGAAATCAGCAGAGATTACCAACAATCTCAAAAAAAGAAACAGGAAAATGGATTTCTGCTTATCCTTGCCATGCATGGAAAACGTTCAGACTGTACGTTCCCAATAATGCCCTCTCGTGGCCTTTATCATCCTTGCAGAAAACAGTTTATTTTCATGTGCCAGGTAGGCTTCCCTCTTTCTGAGAATCTCTCTTCCACCTGTGTTCTTGATATTTCACAGATTCCATCCCTTGGACTTTATACAAAACAATTACAGACAGTTTTTCTCCATTGCTTTTCTAACTTGCAGCAAGCCATCTGCTCTGCCTCTTTTATCCCTTGAGCTGAGGAAGTTGAAAGGCAAGCCTCCCTCAGGTCCTGAGAGACCACCCTACTGCAGTTCCATTAAGCCACTGTCTTTGGAAAGATCTGCAGATCCCTGGAACCACTCCAAAACTGCCTTTGCCAACAACACTTGAGGGTCTCAACATATTTCTGGGAAGCCATTCACTTTCTAGTGTCTCCCTCCATCACAATCTTTACTGTTTTAGCTCAAAGCAGACTTAGATAGATTATTGTACAATAAGGTAAACCCCATTGTCAACTGATTTACTAGTATGTTAGCAATGGACCATTCTTCGCCTTGTAATTTCCACTAAGGAAGTTGTATGGTTCCTCAGAAATCAAGTTGATTAAATTAGGTGAAATACATGGAAAATTCCTATAGCTGTGCTATCAAGAAAATCTCATCTATGTTATGCTGCCCTTGAGAGTTGCAACCAGTTATGTCCGAGACACATTGTACTTTTTGACACAGGCATTGATAGTTAATGATTTAATTGCTATCACAGAAAAATATGCAGCATGTGCCAACTATGCAGCAAATATCCTCTAGTGTTTGGGATTTTTAGTTAACACAAGTGGGGTGTTTTTCTTTTTCTTTTTTTTGGCCCTCCCTCCCCAGCTGATTACATCTTACAGGAAAGAAAGATGTAACTTTTATATGATGAGGTTAAGAGAGAGAATAAAAGCTTGGGAACAGAAAACAAAGCATTAAACAACAGAGATTTATTGGTGAGGGTATATCACAAAGGTCATGTCAAGGAAGTTCTCTATCAAATCCTTATTACCAAAGTGTAATAACTTTATGCGAAAGCATACCGCGTACCAAATTGACATTCGACATTCTGTGCTTTGACCTAGAAGTCAGGATAATACTACTCTATTATTTCTGTTTGCTTTACCTTTTCTCTGATTATTTAGATTTTTTCAATGATCTCTGAAACAATTTTATATTGTGGTTTTTATTATAAGAGAGTAGCAGTGATGATGATCTCTTACTAGGTCACCAGATTCTTGTGCCAGCAATGATTTAAGCATGGAAGGAACCACCAAACACTGTCACAGACCCATAGACATGAGGAAAGAAGGTCCTATGACTCTCCTTGAGTCCTGAAACCTAGGAATTGGATAACTCAGGGTTCAGGATTGCTGCTGCAGTAATATAAACACATAGTTTATAATGACTCAACTTCAGTAATTACAGTATTTACAAGGAAATGGTGAAACACATAATGCTTTTGCACTTAGATTCCTAATTATTGCTTTTCACTTCAGCATATAAACAATAGAGACTATGGGCCATTAGAAAACACAGTTTTACCTCATATAATGTCTCTCAGCTTCCCTTGAACTTCCCCTTTGAAAATACATAGCTGTATTCATGTTTTGAAAGGCAAGCAAGCTACCAGTGTCAGCTCATTGTCTCTAGACACAGAGAGATTTCTGGTTTACTAAATTTCTTAAATTTCATTCATCATGAGGCCCAGCTTTCTGTCATCTGTTCCCATTCTGTGTATTACTGTCAAACCTTCACTGCCCAGGAAAACAGGAAAACTCACATAAAATCACCACAAAATACTGTCAAATGTGCACTAAATGCTAACTTTCTGCAGTAGTCTGTAGAAATATGTGGCAGTTTCTATGTTGACTCATGACGTTATTGGAATAGCACCAAGTACAGCAGCATCAAAAAGGCTTTTTTAAGAAGATACTTATGAGGACTGAGAGCATTACAATGTAGGAAAGCTGATGAAGAGACCTGGATTCCCACTACACTGGAAGATGACTGGGGAAGACAAGACATTAGACATTTCAGTCCTTAAAAGCTGCCCAGGGATATCTTTAAGCAGCTCGCTTACTGCCAGTGTGCCCCACTCATGCTTTCTCAGTGGAAATAAAAAAGGAAAATTGTAGCAGGAGTCTCATGCTAAAGAAAAATCGAAAAGTCAATAGAGAAGTCTGGCCAAAATCAAAAGCCACGTTAGTCTGAAGTTGGCTTTTAGGAGAGGGAGGTGCTTGTATTTTATTTGTATCTATCAAAGTGGCACCATTTTTTTTTACCCCTTGTGTGCTCCTGATATAGTTCTAAGTACAGCACAAGTACAGTAAGAGCAAGTGTAGCTTTTCAGAAAAAGGGTAAAAAATAATCAAAACTCAAAACTGTTGACTTTTAAATTCATTTTCCATCAGTTAGAGCATGTACATTAATTCGGTGGATATGCTATAATAGTTGTAATTCCTGCTGTGAACGGAAAGCAGAATCCAAATTTAACCATGGAGTTATTATTGCCACATAATACAGTGTGAATTACTAACAGGCTAGATCAGCTGTGACAGGGGGAAATTGTAAAACATTGTTACAAATTACATTTATCATGGACCTTTGACTTTCCTACCTATCATGTGATCACTTAGTCCAAACTTTTCTTTCCCATTCATTTTCCCAGTTCCTCAGCTATCATTTGAAATCTGAGTAGTTTCAAGGGAAAACTTTTGGAAGTAAAACAGAAGAATGACACTTTTCTTTTTCTTGTCCCACTTCTCTACCTGCACAAATGAGAGTGTTTCTTTTCTTAATCCTACTGCCCAGAAACTCAAAAGATGCAAATATCTTCTTTGGACCAAAGGTCAACCACCGATTTACAGTAAATCTTGAATGTAAAATGAATTACCATCATAATGTTCTTAAGAGCTATTTCAGATACCCTTTCAGGATTTTAGGAGTATGTGAACAATAGTGTTGGATTTTTCCACTTTTAAACCTCTAGAATTGCAATTACATTACTTGGATACTTTACTAAGCAAGGCAAAAATTATTCAAAAAATAATCAAAAACTTTAAAATTACTAAACCATTTGTTTCTATGCTAGGACAGTCATATACAGAACGCAGTGGTTTGGTGAGTTTAAGTACATGTTAGTAGTTCACATCTAGGTTTCCCATCCAGAGAAGATGTTACCTTCATCTTTAGGAGTAAACAAACAGAAAGTATTATCCTGCTCCTGTTCCTCTGCAAACACAGCTCCACTGATTTCCACTGCCATTTTCAGCATTAATTCCATACAAAATTACTAAGTTTCAGAATATAATCACAGATTTTACAGTATCTGATGTTTCCCTTTATGTCAGATTGTTGAATAAGAACCTCAGCTTTTATTTCAGTCCACTTGATTTGCTGAGAAAAACATGAATAATTGTATACATTTGTTGAGTTTAAGATATTTTTGTAATTTCTAATGGCATAGTTCACAAGATAACTTGGAATAATTAACATTGCTGATATGACATGCAACCACAGTCACTACATCAAGTCTATGTGATTTCACTCTGAATAGGGAATTATGTATTTTCCATAGAAGGAAGGAAATATCATCAATCTTTCAGGAACAAAGCATATATTAAGGATCTTCATAAAATTCTCATCTACATTTATTTCAAAAGCAGTCCAAAGGTTAGCTGCTTACATACTTTTCAGGGATAGAATCACGTTCTTTTTATTAATACAATCATAGCCTACAGAAGACTATTCAAAGAAATAACACCTTCATTATACAATACAAAAGTCAACAGTAATCAAAAACGCTGTATCTATATTGCACTGCAGTGCTGGAACTGGCTGGTTAAAAAACAATTAAGAAAATGTATCTTTGTTCAATTAATTTAATTTTATCCATGCAACTCCATCCTATTCACCAGTCTGCATGTGCTGTACCATTAAAAACCATTAATGTAAACGAGGAGGAGCCAGTAACTCCCTTGGTTTTACCATCCTTCTTTTAAGCTTTCTGCTATTCCTTGCTTTTTGCAGCACTTCATAAAATTCTTTGGTTAATCTTGAGTTTAATAAATATCATCACTCATGTTAATGCATTGGGAAACAGACATTCAAGAAGAGACCAAAACCACGTGTTGTATCAGAAATGGGATTAAAGATTAGATTTCCTAATTTCAAGTCTATGTTCCCTATTCAGCAGGTCACATTAAGTACCTTTTATTGACACATCACTTGAATCAATCCTAAAAAATTTATCTTACGTTGTTATGTTAAAACAGATAAGATTTCCATGCTTTATGGCTCATAAAAATACAATACACTTATCATGAGTTCTAAATAACACAAGGAACAATGAATTTTAAATGGGAAATTGAGTTTAAAACTCATAACTTATTTTAGTTGTCTTGAAAATAATAGGGTGGTAATACTAGTTTCTATAAAAGGTATGAGCTGAATCGATCTTTAAAAGCATAATGTTCTGCACACACATTGTTAAAATAACAAAACGCTCCTTTGGATCTTTCGTAGAATAATTTTATGTAGGTTCAAGAAAAAGGAGAGTCCACATCTACTGTTTTATAAGCACTGCTATCCTTGCACAGAAGGTAAAAGGCCTCAACCCAGTAAGCTAAATATCACTAAAGCTTAATAAAAATACTAAGAATGTTCTAATATTAGTGAGAAAAAGGAGAACACAGGAAACAGATTTTTTTTAAATGCCCAAGAAACTGAAACTTTTCAGTGTGCTTAAAGCTAGTCCTTCTCTTGTGATGTTTGGCTTTGTGGGTTTGGTTTTTTTTTTTCTATTTGTTTCCAAATTTTTCACTTTTTGGAGAACTGAATACTTGGCATTTTTCACAAGAAAGACTGTTTAATAACATTCTTTAAAGGTAGTTAAATAATGGGGGGGTGGGGGGGAGAATCATTTGAAATGCTGATCATTTTTGTTGAGGAATGCAATGGAATTTTTACTGGCCAAAAGTGTTAACTTTACACCTCTCTCTGCGGCAGTGGAATCAAAGAACGGGAGAAAAGTTGATGTGTCCTTTATCCTGTCACTGAGTCTGCATGACAGGTCACAGAGAAGACAATATCTTTGGAAAATACACAAACCCAGGGCAGTCTTTTCAGGATAAACTATAACCCTGTAATAGTCATCGTCTTCAACTTGTTTAGCCAGCTAGTAAGGAACAATATCTTAATATTTGGTTTATTCTTGCAGCTTGCTATAAAACATAACTGTTTGCTTCTCAAGGATGCATCTTGAAAGCCTCTATCTATTGCTATAGATATAAGAAATCAACAATGAAACCTCAAAGCAAAGAACCTAAATTCTCTCTTTTTTTCAACTGCATAGAGAAATCGCTCAGTGTAGGACGTAGGACCCCTTTTGCCTTCTTCTTAGGTAGACTAAAATTAACAGAAAACTTTGCTAAAAGATCCTTTTGACACCCAATGAAGCTTTTATGGCTTAGCACATGACTGCACATTGTTTCAGCAGTGATGATTTCTCTACAAGTCTACTCTTCATCTGCAAGAAAATTGTAGTCATGCCACCCATTTTCCTGCAAAGCTCAGTGAAATGATGTTGTGTTTGCTGCAAGGGCCCACTTTGGGGACACTTTCCACAGACCAGTTGATGTGCAGTAACTTCTGAAAAGAAGCTTGGTTAAGCAGGATTTGAATTCTTATACTGCTTCAGAACAGAAGCAGCACTGGAAGTCAGAGAGACAGTCATGCTTGATTTTCTGTAAATGTTTCATTAACACCACCGCAACCTTAATTTTAAGTCCACAGTCAGAAATTTAAAAAATATCTTTATCTGTATCCTCTGAGTTCACATTTTTCTCTTTCATGCTTCAGCACATAAAAAAAAAAATAATTATAGAATGTACCATTCATTAAATTCTCTTCAGGCTCCACCACAGATCAACCCTAACTTAACTAGATCTAAACTAGATCTAAAACTAAATGTCCTTTTTTGACTCAACCCACACATATTTTAATAAGTACTTCACAACATCATAAAGGTAAAATCTCGTGACTAAAAACAAAGACTGTTTTGTTCTCTGTACACAACTGGTGGGGTGAAAGATATCAATTTAGTAATTAGAAATACAGAGCATGCAACTGGGAATATTAAGGTTAATGCAGTCCTTCACAATGTGAGAAGAATGACTGAAGTATTTTTTCTTATGTGAGAGATATGGGCCTGATAAGGGTCTCAGAAATCTCAGAAGAAATCAAACAAACAAAAACCACCAGAAAACCTTATTAGAGGCTACTTAAATGCTGGAGTACTCCTAAGCTAAGAGCAATGTAACAGATGGATCGATGGTATACTTTGTACCTATCAATAACAGGACCTCATAGAAATCCCGCCAAATTCTACCTACTATTGCCTCAACATATCAATTGTTCTCCTCATTGTTTGATGTTTAAAATGTTATAAATTGCTGGACATTGCTGGTTTAGTCTGCATCCTTCCTATATCACAGATCCAAACACGTTTTGTTTCATCTTCTCCCTCAACAGGAAGAGTGAACGCAGATTTTTCCTGTTTGCCATTTTAGACTGAACTACATGGCTGAAGTGGTGCCTTTAGCTGGGGAATAGCTGTTTTTTAAAAGAGAGACAGAGTGAGAGGGATAAAAGAGGAAAAGTGAAAAAGTAAAAGAGAGAAATTTGCTTTGCAAATTGCTGCAACATAGATTTCACTCACACAAAGTTACCAGCTTGGATATTTTCTTAGGTAAGTACCTTATCAAACCCAAAAATTCCTTTTTCAAATACAAAATGTCAATATAATTCATCTATGCAGCATATGACTAGAGACAGTGTTGAAGGATGAACAAACAGGTTTCTGAATTTCTTATGAAAATCACGACTTATTAGACGAGAACAGAAACAGATTTAACACATCTGTAAACCAGGGTGACGCATGCAATCACTGACTCCATTCCAATTCACTGCGTGCCAGCTTGGTTCTAGTTCTTTTATATATTAACTGCTTATTTGGTCTTTAATCTAACTTTTTTCCCCTGTCTAAAGCTCTGGAATTGTCACACCACAGCAACATATCAGAGCTTTGAACAATGTCCAAAATGATTGCTGATCAAAGATTCCTATAATAATTAATACATCTTCATTAACGGAACAATAGAAATTTATTGTTTTCCAGTGTAAATTTTTTGCTGAATAGATCAGGTTTAGAATTGCAAGGTGAAAGAGTAGCACTTAGGTTAAATGCTATTGCACGATTGCACCATTTATTTTAAAAACTTTTTTCCCATTAGTCATCCTTTGTTCTGTAAACTCAGAAGCTCTCCTACACAGATGTGTCAAGCTAGCTAAAGCAGTAAGATGATAGTTCTTTTTATGCACTTTTAAAATGGTTGCAAATTAATGGAAGATACTATATACCTGAAATTTTTGAAATATCATAAACACTTACTCCAAAATAAAAAGACTCTACGGTTTGGGGTTTTGGGTTTGGTGTTTGGTTGGGTTTGTTTGTTGTTGTTGTTGGAGTTGTTTTTTGGGGGAAGAGGGGTGAAATTGATGTAATTGAATCTTACGGATTTAATCTGAGCATTTGTAATTTTGTGGTCTATTATTAACCAGGCAAAATATGCTATATTTTGGGTGGAAATAAAGAAGTATTCTTCAGATGGAGTTAATCTTTAATGAGTCCCATCCTTAATATAGCTCACACAAATGAATACAATTTGATTGATTCACACCCCATAAGAATCTGACCAGATACTCAGAAAAATGGTGACTCTGAATCAACATCAGTAAATTTAAAGTGGTGTGAAATACACACTTTAGGAGAAAGTGATGGCTATTCCATCTGGATGAACAGGTCTCCAATAAAGCTCTTTTTTCAGTATTAGTTTCATGTTTCCTTCTCACTGCAGGTTGTGCACTGATTATATGTTTCTTTCCAAATATTGGATGAACTGCTGGAATTTGATCAGATGCTTGATGTATTTGCTGGTCCAGCAAAATGAGTTGAATACAATCAACACAGAACTCTCTTTTGCTTTACATTCATTGCCTGAATGTCCTTCAACTTGAAAGTGTGCCTTGCTATCTGTTTAGCTTTGATTTCTTTTCTTTGGAGTTGGAGAGACATTTTTTTCTGCTTGACTGGAAAGGGATGCACTGAGGCTTACTTCTAAATCCAGAGGATATATACATTACAGTAAAGCTCTTAAGTACATAGCAAGCAAGAACATTCAAGGTGCAGGGTAAAGAGAATAGTAGGAAGTAGCTATAAGTAGATCTTACAGGATGATCTCTTTTTCCACACCATTCAATGTTAAAAGTTGTCCTTCTGACCATTTGTCAGAGAGCATGTTAGGTTGATGTGTTCTCAAGACAAACTGAAAAATTTAAAAGGTCTGCTTCACAACAATTTTGTTTGGTAGAGGTAATTTTGAAATATTTGTGTGAGAGAGACTTGGTCGAAAGATAAGAAAAAAATGCTATTGATCAACACAGTGTTTGATAGACAATATTTTTTTTAAATAAATAAGAATCCGAAACACAGAAATTACCTTTGATTTCTCTCAAGGACATACTGCATTATGCACAATGCACACATTATTCCAGATACATCCCCAAAGCCAGAAGGCATTGCCAAGATTATTCTTGGTCTTTCGTTTCTGTTTTTTCCAGGAGCAGGACATACTAGGGAATGTCTTTCACATGCAAAGAAAATGTGATTCAATAGTAACTGAGACCTAGCCAAGAGCTTTTTTTGCCAGATGCAGGAAGCCTCCAGAGATACAGAGAAGTGCTTAATTTGCCTTCCTGAAAGAGAACGTGTTGATACAAACTACTACTAATCAGTTCCCAAAAAAAGCTTTCTCTGTCACAATAGCAGAGGTGGTAGATTACACTTTCTATATCATATTTAGGGAAGACTCTATACTTATGTTAGTCATATTAACGTTACTAAAAGACTTAGTCTAGTTCTATATACTTATCTGAGGAAAGACTCTATACTCACGTTAGATGAAAGATCAACGTTACTGAAAGACGTATTCCAGTTCTGTGTACACAAGCAGTCAAAGTCCCTGCTTTATTTTCACCAGGTGTGCACCTTCACCTGCAATGCTCTTCTAATTTCATAATACCTAAAACAGAAGAAGATAGAGTGTTTACAGAGGTTACAGTATCCATTTCAGAAAAGTAAAAGTAATAGCCAATTCAGGAAACATTATTTTGGACAAATGCTACTGAACAAATGAAATTACAGTATGTTACCAGCTAAGGACAATTACCAAGTATTATGTTTTATTCATGCAATTTACTGATGTCTTTGACCAGTCTGACATTATGAAGATTGAGTCAGTCAGAATTTATAGACAACAAGCAGAGTCAATGACAACTTGCCTCATTAAGAAGAAACGTTGGATCACTAAAGAAATATATTTAGTCATTTGCCTGTCAAATCCTGTTTTTAAAAAATGCCATGAGCTGATTTCCCCTCCTGTGTGTATGGGCTCAACATTCATTGTGGCCTTCCTGTCTTCCACCTCTGGCTAGAATTGGTAGCACGATGGAAATACCAGCTACTGTACTTCCACTCTATGGAACCATGATGATCTTAAGAGCGTGCAAGAACATGCATGCACACAGCCTCTTCTCTGAACTAAAGCATCACACCCTGATAAAGAAATTCACTGGAATTTGACATTTGAAATGAAACACCTTAAGGAGCTCCCTTCATACCCATTATTATGGGCTTTCAGGTAAAGGAAGTAATCAGGGACCCAGGTATTTGAGACAAAAACAGGACAGAGAAGAGCCAGCATTTTTGAATATATTTGGGAGTGCTACATGGAACCCTTTTTAAGTCAATGAAAGTCAGAATGATTTTTTTATACATCAAATAACTTATTCATAAGGACTGCAAAAACTAGGATCACCTCCTCTCATGCATTTTATACTTTCCCAACTCCCTAAAACATGGGAGGGAGGGGGGTTGCTACCGGAAACAGCTTTATAACATCCAGAACTATTAGATAATACTCCTTCAGTCCATGCCTTATACTGGAAAACACTACATCTATGAACAAGAGAAGATGGGTCAAATATAGTAACTGAAAGTAAAGCTTCTACAGAGCAATATAAACAATGCCACAGTTGTCTCTGTCATGTCCTGTATCGCAATTAATCTTTGCATTTTGGCTCCAGCTTAAATCTGAGATAAAGAACAATATATGACCATACAACAGCACATCTTGTCTACCCACATGGAAAGCTTTTTATAGAATTAGGCTTCATTTTCCTTTATAACTATAATAAGTGACATTTAAAGGCATATGCAGCATATAACTAATATAGGTATGGATTTGTGTCTATATCTGTGTGTGTATATATTTATACATACTCTGTGTGTGCTTACATGTAAAGAGCTGTAGTAATCAAGTACATATTAGCACACAGAGTACTTCAATGGCTAAGAAACACTCATAGTCAACCATCAGTTTAGCAACGTGGATAATTTTAATAGACACATTACTTTAGAACAAGCCTTTACCATCTGTTCCGCCCTCTAATTACAAATGCAACAGGAACATAATTCACAATTGCATCATTAAAGAGACATAAGGATTTTAATGTATGTCTCTGCTCCCCTTTAACATAGCATGCATCTGTTATACTTTCTGCTTGCTTTGTATACCCCAAAAAAGCCCAAGGAAAACTTCTCTCTTAATACATAAAATTCTCTCCATTTGCATTTTTTCCATAAAAGGCATTATTCATATAAGATTACTGAACATATGTGAAATGTATCTGAATACAAGTTCCTGCCTGTGCCCTATAAGCTATTTTTGTATATGCATTTACAGAAGACCATAAACATTCCCTCTAGGTATTTGGCCCTATTGATGGACAATGTGCTTTCAGATCTTCATGAATCAAGAGCAATCGAATCACTAAATCTGGGCCAGCTTCCATGTAGTCTAATAATATAAGGTACTTCATATCCTTAACTGCTTCAAGAGAATTAATTGATTCAAGAGAATTAAATTTAAGAGAAAATACTTGATTTTTAAAACTATCTGAAGTCACTTTAAATACATGGATTTCTAACTAAAAAAAAAAAAAAAAAAAAAGCAAAAAACCAAAACAACTAAATCCCAACAACCAAAACCTAATCCTACTGGAATTGTGCCTTTGCAAGTCCTTAGCTACCTTTCTTATCGGACCTAGAGATCTCAGTCTTAGGTTCTCAAAAACCTAAAAGTAATACTGTCCTTCAGTAAAATATGTACTAAAAATCTTCAAGTTAAATTGAAGACATCACCATGTGTATTTACATGATTTAGGCTTTACCACCTGTAAAACACTACAGTTATCAATTTGAAATGACCTGACGTATGGTGCCTGCTATCACACTTTGGACTGCAGGACAGATATACTTTTGAATGTGAAGTACATGTTCCCAAATCACTTGGGTGAGTTTTAAACATGTTCTCCTTGAAATACATGATGCACTGAAACCTCCATTTTTCAGATTACAGAACATATAGCAAAAGACAAGTATTCCTTGCAACTGAAGTCTTCCTTCAAAAATAAGGAGATACAATTCAAGTATGGCAAAGAAATAAAGGTTCTTTCATAAAGGCTCAACCTTCCTCTTATCTCTGAAGGTGCTGCTTTAAAGCTCATTATGAAATACTTACTTTCAAATAAACAATTAAAAATAAACATGCAATCTGTATTTTATACTCTGTGTCAGATGAAGAAATTTGAAAAATCAAGCACACAATACAGGGAACTGTAAAGAGAATGTTGCTACAGCAACTCACCCACCTCACAAATTCTGTATTTTTACTATGTTCCTTCTACAACATAAATAGTAATTTAATAAGGAAGAGATTTAACAAGGAAAGGAGGAGGAGAGAAAAAAGTACAAATACAAAGTCATCAAGTTACAACTAGTATTGGCACCCTAAATTACAGCATTATTCTTAAAAATGACATCATGGGTGTTCCGTGATTTTGAGATCAAATTGTTCTGCTGACGAGTTTTAGTAATGTTGGTTAATTTTTCCCTTAAATGTCAGAACTGAATATTCCACTGGAACACAGTTTCAAGCTGGGATCCCTTATTTTTTTCTCTCTTTTATCTGTTCTGCATTGCTTTACACAGCAGCAAAGCCCATGTAACAGAGGACACCTTCAGCTGCTTGTATGCCATTTTGTATACTTTCGGGAAAAAACTCATCACTGCCTTTGTAAAAATAAGTAATTCATTTATTAATGGCTAAGAATCCAGCCCTATTCCTTTTGATCATATTTCATAAATAATAAGATGATAAGTGTTAAACTTCTGTATTTATTCTATATTTTAGTTTTGCTCTTTAATGTTTTACTGAGCATTTTATCATGAGAAGTTAAATAATATTTAATATCAATATTTAATCCATAAGAGTCTTAAGAATTTTTTTAGTTGTACTTCTGCACTGGAACTATATGCAAATTTACAGGACATTGAACACAGACATTTCTGATCAGTTTTTAAAAGGAAGCCCATCCCATCATGGCTACACACTATGATGCGTATCCTTCTCAGATATTCTGTGGAACAGGACAAAAAGCCCAGAGGAATTCAACACATAGTTCTTCAATGTCAGAGGAGGAAGACAGCTACTTTTATTTTCCTTACCTCCCTCCCCAAATCTGTCCTATTTGAACATATATTGAGCAAATATAGGTGTAGTTCAGCTTCACATTTAAGTCACCAGCACATTTTCTAAGCAATATTAATACTAAATTGACAAACCTAGTAAGACAAAAAGCACAGAACAGACATCAATACTCAATAACCAGCTCTCCTCACTTTTTAGATCCCCTCATTGAATAGTATCACAAAAAAGAAATAGAGATTGCAGATGTACTGAGGGCTAGGTCAATAATTTTTCTAGTGATAGTAGCTTTTGGTATGCAATTCCAGACAGGCAGAGAGCAGATTATTTTTCCCTGTTTCTGATGAAATCTGTTCCCTTGCAAACATTATATGTTAAAATATTTTATTTTAATGCAGTCAGAAAAAAAAACCCCACAAAACAATAAAAAAGAAAAACAAAACAAAAAAACCCACCCCACACCCAAAAACCAAAAGTACACCCAGATTAAACAAAAGCTCACAAAGTTTAGACATTACAGGAAAACCAAAATACCAGCAGGTTTTCTGCCTCACTTTGTACTCCAGCCCAGTAAAATAAACTACCACGCTACATGGGAGAAAGTGTGAGTCACCGAACATTGTAAATTTTCCTAATGTATCACAGCTACAGAAACACCTGTGCTAAACACAGTAACTTTGTGCTAATCCTCTGTGAATATTTCAACAGCCCTCCAGCATTTTCTTTCCTTACCAGCATGCTGGGGTGGTCAGTGTTTTCCTTTCTCTCCCTCTCTGCATGCTTCCAACACTTCCAGGTTTGAACTCAGCTGGGGGGTGTGACCATTGCTCAGCCCCCACAGATCTTCTGGCCTGAAGCTTTCCCAGGCACGCTGGCCAGCCTGCTCAGAGGACAAGCCTTTAACACCAGAAAAGCAGGGCTAAAACATCTTTCATGGGCTGTGCAAGGCCAACAAAAGCACTTTGTAGTTTCTGCTTCAGCCCAGTCATACCGGGGGCTACCATGCAGATGGGCTTTCCTGTTGCCCTCTCGCCATGTAAAGAAAAGGTGTTACAGCTTGACTGGACAACAGGCCCATGCTCTAAAGCGGCTGCTTCCGTAATATACTCCAAGAAGTGTTCTCATGCCATCCCTCGTGCTGATAAAGGCCAAAGAACGAAAGCAGGTTAAGGTTGACAGCACCTGACGCTGCTCAAGAGCGCCAAGTATGGGGAAAAGCACTATAAAAAAGCGGGGGATAAAACCTCACTACCTTTCCTGGAGAACAGCCATCCCTGGGCCTGCACTCGAGGTCAGAGCGGCCTTGCCCACACAAGCTGCATCCTCATGCCACAGGGTGCCCGAGGTGCTGCCCAGCCCGCCTGAGGGCCCCTTGGGGTGCTGCCCCATGAGGGCCTGGGGAACCTTCTGGAGCAGCCAGCTCCACAACTCAGGCCCAGAGCAAGCAGGGTGGCCATGAACCTCAGCTGCGTGTTACCATCCTTTCCAGGGGCTGAGGGGAAAGAAAAGCCTGCCTTGTGCCAGCCCAGCAGGGCTCTGCATGGGTACGAGACAGCCCTCGTGGGCCCTGGCAGCCTCCCCACCCCATCTACCTTCAACTATTTCTGAGCAAAGACTGGGGCTGCCATTACAAATCCTTTAAACTTTCTACTCAGGATTTCAGCAAACTTCTAGCTCTAGGCATTAGGACAAGCTTTGAATTTGAATGTCAAAAAGCACAATTTCTGGGCTGCAGGCCCGGTTTGGCCTGATGGGTGTTACAGAGTTATGCTGCACCAACTCCTTGCATCAACACAAGTGCTAATCCCAGGCTAATAAACTAGTGGAGGTTAATAATCCTAATGGACCAGTGCATCTGAGGGGCACAGAGGGGAGGCAGAAATTAAAAGGATGCACAAATCAAGGACTGTAATGCTGCTGTTTGTAAATAGATTACATGCAGCTAAACTGCAGGGTATTGCACCACTGGCAGGGTTAGTGCTGAGACTGTGCCAGGGAGTCAAAAACAGATTTCCTACAGCTCACAAGCTTCCTACTTCATGTCAGCTCTTTTCTAAATTCAGGCTTTACATCAAAGAAGCTATTGTTTACACCAGTAATAAATAAATAAAAAACGAATTTTAAAAAGTAATAATTGTCCAGCACTTGCAGAATCAGTTACTGCTCGTTCTTGGGAAGGTTTAATAAAGAACAGGAGCACTATTACCCTTCTCCCTGCCTGGAGTTCTTGTGATTAGTTCCCTGCCTTACTCCAGCACTCAGGCAAGCACAGCCCTGTATGCTGAAGACTCTGAATTGCATAAAACAAGGCAGAGGTTTCTGACCTCAAAAGGACCATGTCCCAAGAAAACTATCCCAGGAAATTTAATGTCTCTTATTAAAAGAAAAAAAAAAAGTGGCACTATTTAGTATCCACTTTTGTTTCTTTTTTTTATAATTATTTTTTAGATATGTGGGACACTTCGAAGACATTAACACAACTAGTGATGTTAAGATAAAAATTCACATGGAAAAATGTTTTTCTTTTCACCAAATGGACACATTTTACTTATAATAAGCACTATATAAATATTAAATGTTGTTTTTTATGAGTGATCATAGACAGAGCCATCAAGTGTGGAGATAGAATGGATAAGCCATAAATGTCTAGAAGATAGCTGAGTATAACTAGCATTTAAGTATAACTAGCATTTAAATCTTATCAATTACATACAGTCCTCCACACATAAAACTTACTTTGTGGTGAAAATTTTGCTGTTGCTTTCTGTAAAATATACTTTCCATAAAACCCAGCTTGACAGGTATTGATTATATGAAGCAAATAACATTAAGGAAAGTGAGAAGGATTTCTGGGCTATGCACAGAGACACTATAGCTAGAATTAATAACCACATAATGCTATGGTAGCATTTTTCAGAAGTATCTGCATGATTTTTGAACTTACCAGCTCTGCATTCCAAGGGTCTGCAGTTACTCTGAGCTCACCACTAATATTTGAGGATTGGTCTAATTATCAACACCAGTTTCATAACCTTACTTTTAACTGGGAGCATCACACATTCCAGAAATGTGTTCTTCCTCTCTGTGCAAAGGTAAGCAGATAACACACAAGCATCTGAGAGCTGCTCACATTGGACTAATTTGTTATGGGACGATAAGAGTGTCTCTCTCAGGATGGGAGAGAGGGTGCCACATTTCCTCCAGCAGAGCTGACAATTCAGAATCTCTACAATTACCCTCATCCCATTTTCTCACTTTATAAAGAGAAGCTGACTCCTGTCATGTTTTGACAGGCATAGAAAGCAGCTACTAAGCCAAGAGTAGATTCTGATTAAATAAGTACTTCTTTTATCTTCCATTGTAACTCTTACCAAAGCGAAGTGAACTTTTAAAAAGATGTCAATGTGTGCCATAAATTAGGAAAAAAAATCCATTTTAACCTTTACTGTAGATGATATTTTAGTGAATTTATAAGATACCATGAGGTTACTCCGGGGTATTATTTATTCCAAATGGAACTCAACCGTGTCCCAAAACCAGAGATGAAACCTGGTCTATCACCCACAGGTAGTTAGTACTTTTGTTCCATTGTCTGCTTTCTATTCTTACTATGTCAGCAGCACAAAAAACTACTTGCTAATGTCAAGACCAGTTGCGAATTCAACTTTCTGCTGTCATCAGTGGCTTGATCTAACCTTCTATCATCTCAGTAAAACCTCCAATTAAAGTCCACATTTCTAACCTTATATTCAAACCTACAAGGGTTCTTGAAAGAAGTCTTGCAGGCAGCCTCGAGTGCTTATTTTTCTCATTAGAGATTGAGAGAGCTAATGGGCTCATCTGAAAACCACTGCACTGAGTGTAAACATTCTTGCTCCATGTGCAGCTCTAGAAAAAGGCAACCCGGTACAGTCAGATTTTAGATGATCAAGCTATTTGAATTCCTCATTAGTATGGTGCACTTTTATGAGCCAACACACACAGGTGTCCCCTTCTCTGCCTGATTACCTCTGTGGATTCCCAGCAACTAGATTTTCTTTCCTTTTAGTCTTTATGCAACAAAACAGGGTGGAGATGCTCTCCTAAGCTTCTTGGCAGGTATATGGTTCTGAAACCTAGTTTGGCCTTACTCAAAGAATTCTTTTTCCTCTCTTTTTATCCACCAAACTATTTCCCTTTGTACTACTGCTTCAGAAAATATCAATAGTGTGGAAAAACTTAATGGAAAGAAACCCCATGTCTGGGTATAGCAGTACAGGTCAAACACTAGGTAGCACTTCATTACCGAAACCTTCTGAGATTATTTTCTTTATATGGCAGAGAAGAAATTCTAAAAACACTTCTAGAAGTTTCTGATGCTTCAGGAGCTGCTCTGACACAACAATCCTTATTCAAAGACTTCTTTCAAAGGGCTGAACTTCAGAATTAGAGTCCTTAGCTTTCTGTTTCAGGCTGCAAGGTAAGACTGTGGCAACTAATCAATCATGCAATTGCCATTTGCAAGGACTTTGTTTTCTAAGATAATTAGAGTTCTTTCAGGAGTTGTCCAAAGGTATTGACAAACAAGATCAATAAATCTACTGCTACTGTTGATTTAGATCTGACTCACAACTTACTTTGCTGAGGTTATAACTGGATGAACTAGAATCAGAAAAAATATGACAAGCTCAGGCTGTTGTCTTATCAAAACCTGTCAAGTTTAACTATAATGCCAATAATGTCTTGTGTCATTTAGCTTTAATTAACTCCTCTGAAAAAGTAAAATACCAAAGGAATTACTCTATCGAGCAAAACCAGATTTCATTTAATCTCATGGCCTCTCTCCATGAATACTTTATACTGAACGCATCACACACAAGAACCGGGGGTGAGCAACAGTCAGACTTTAGGAGATGCCTTTAGAACCTCTTCAGTAGTCCACACAAGTGCATTCTGTAAATGGACCAGAAGCCACAGAGCACAGCAATAGCAAATACTTTTTTTAATTTGAGCCACTTTTTATGTTATCTTTTTATGAATTACTATTTTACTATGACAGAAGGGCAGTTCTGTGAACCGTCTTAAAAAAAGACAAAGTGTTACATTACTTATGTAAACTTTATGTCCCCACTTAATCACTGGAAGAATTTTGTGGTAGTAACACACAGTGGGGCAATTTAGTGACACTATTCCACTTCATTTTTTTCAGTCCTTACTGTGAAAACTCAGAGACTATTTCCTTCCTCTATGGAGATGTTAATGTTTTGTCCTGGTTTTGACAGCAATGACAGCAGAACTATACAATCCTTTCACCAGTTCAGTTTTGGCTAGGATTAGGGAACGCGACAGCACTGCACAAATCCCTAAGTGGGTCAGTACTGAGAAGCTGAGTTCTTTGGCTGGCCCTGATTCGGAGATGCAGCAGAGCAAACAGGCTGCATTTCCAACAATTATGTTTACTGCATAAATGAGTTTAAAATTTGTAATATGATATCTTTCAAGTCATCAATATCAGTGCCAAAAATCTGTCTGCTTTTAAATTGCATGTCACGTATTTAAGGTGTAATCTACATAGCATGTGTAAACCAGAAAACATCTACGATACCTCGATTTTTCCCTGGGGAAAGGCACAAAAATTTTACCATGGTCAAAAGAAACTGCAGGTGGCCATGTGTTGAACATTAGATTTCCAGAGCCGGAAAAGCTGAATCCACATTCCAGAATGCACTGAGAATCAATATACATATTAAAATTTTTAGGGAGAACTGTTACATTCTCATTCTCAATGGATGTGTTAGTTGAACTTGGGACTTTAAGTACCCTTCTGCTAAAAACATTGTTTTGGGATTTGAAAGCACTGCAGACATTGCACATGTTGTTGATGGTAAGCCTGGCATTTTTGATATGTGGTACCACTGTTTTATAAAAACTGTCCTGTCACTGAAGTTTTTTTTTATTTTTGAACACTCCTTATATATCACAGTAAATTTTAATGTACACAAGTAATACAAATGGAGCTGTGTGTGCATAAATGCTTGCGGAATTAGGGCCTATTTTTATTCTTTCCATTTTACTACTCATGGCGAGATCTGCATCATGCTAAATCAAGTTATGAGCATTTTATACAGCAAACAGAGGCACTTAAACTTTAGCACGTTAAATACTGAAGTAAGGATTAATGGAAAATTATTTCTGTGTTCTTGTGTTTCTCCCTTTGATTCCCTGATCCTACTGAGTATTTTAACAGCAGATGCTATGATCATCAAGTATTCATTTATTAGAAAATTCATGAGTTTTTAAAAAAACATCATTTCTTTGTAATACTAACACTGAACATCAGCAGTTCATTATTTATCCTCAATTTAAAATGTAACATTATTTTATTTGAATTCCAACACAAATTCCAGCTTAAATCTTAGATATCTTACACTTGTCAGAAGTTAATTTATAGATATAATTCTAATTCTACCTGTTTATGAATTTCTCACACATTTTTCTCATCTTTCTGTCGCAGAGTGATAATGGATTTTTGAGATACTTTAAATGCTTAAATATGCACAAAGTGAGCAGGGGGGCAGTTTAATGTGGTTCATTTACATCAACTACAGTACAAAAGAACACAAATGAATCATGGAGTCCCAGCAAAATAAGGCATACTATTTAGGGGAAATGATGCACTCATGCCAACAGAGATAATGATAATTACCCCACAACTTAAAACATCATCTATGTACATACTCTTGCCGCTACTCTCTGTCCTACAAATCACATTAAGGTTTGCAACAATACAAAAACCTTGATTGTATGAAGCATATGAAGATGAATTAATTATAATGTGCTTGGGTAGCTTCTTCAGTTTCTAAACTGTAGCTAAATCTTACACTTTTAAATGTAGCCATTTTGAATTTATCCACAACCAATTTTTGGCATGCAGCGTAAGTTTGATTCTGAGAAATTACATTCATGCATTTTATATCCACGATACAGTATAATTGGAGAGAAATATGATTTCTGAATGGAATACATCAAGTAATGAGTGACAAATTTGATCACAACAGAAAAACTTCTGTTGGTGTCCTTACTTGGTCATGGTGCCTATCCACATTTCACACGCAAATATAGTTCCATTTTCAGGTCTAGGCTTACCATAACAAATCTCAGTGTTCTGTCCTGGAAAGATCATCTTCTCAGGTTGAACACATGCACAATAATATTAAAAATAAATATTTTTTCAATAAATTACCCAGAGCCGACTTTGTATATGATGCTCCATTACATTAAGAGATTTCCTGATATAATCAGAAAACAGAAAACAAAGATTGATTAATCAATAAGTGGGCATGGCCTTATTACAGTGAACAAATTAGACAACTCAGGATGTATTGCTTTATAGGCAAGACTTCTTCTTTACAAATATTCTCCGTAATTGATTGTAGTGACCTTTTGGCAATACTGAAAAACATCCTCAATTAATAGCCTGCTTTTGCAAAACAGATCGCAGTGGGAAGAACTATGTGGTTTGCACAGCAAGACTTCAGAGAAAAGGAGGAAAATGGTTTTTAAACCTGCTCAGTGGGAAGCAGATGAGAGCTTTACTTTCTGAAGCAGTATTTGTTTAATAAAAGCAATGTATAGACAATTTAGCATTGATACAGTATTTCAAGAGCCACATCGCCAGCTGAGTGCTAATCCATTGGTCCCTCTGTTGTGGGAGTACCTAGGAGTCAACTACAACTTATGAATTATTGTTAAATGCAGATCAGAAGTCCTTCTGTAACACTCTAACTCATGCTCCATAAGAAAGCCAATTGTACAAGCAAACAAGAAATAAAATCAGAAAGTAGGGTGATAACGGCTGAAAATCTCACATACAGTCCAGGGACAAGCAACAAAACTGATTCTTTGCTACTCTCTAATCTTCTTTGGTGACAGAGATATGCAAGCCATGTATTTAAACATGATTTCATTGGAAATTGCACTTAAGTCTGCAACAAACTCACTAATGACATTTATAGACCTTCTGCTCCAAAGCCTCCTAGTGACTCTCCATACCTCAACTCTTCATATTACAAAAATGTTCAGAGCGGATTTAAAAAACGCACAAAGAGAAGCATATGAGTTTCAAGCCAAGCCTTGAGGAAGGGGGCACCTGAGGAAACTTACTTGCAAAAATTGATGCAAAAGTATCCATGTTTTACTTAGTACACTGTTTCATGGAAACGGTGGGCCTTTTTAAAGCAGTATGGAAATGGGTAAAGATTTGAGTGTTCAAGCTTGATTTAATTGAGATCTGGGAAACAGGCAAACAAACAAACCAAAAGATTGGAAGTGACAAATTAGAAGTAGCAGCCGTTTTGGTCAAATGAGAAGTATAGGAATGAAGAACCTTTAAAGATTCCTCCTGCTTTGGGCTGGGAAAAGGAAAAAGAAAAATAGCAGGATTAGTGGTCTGGTCTTAGGTGAACAGGTATAACATTAATCTTATGAATATCGGACTATCCAGGAAAGAAATGCATCCTCACTCTCCCACTCCCCCAGCACATATTTCATCTCCATTTAAAGGGTCAGACTCTTGCTGCACTGTTTCCACTGGACTAGGTGCCTTTGGGGCCATAGGAGATGTTTTTTGTAGTTGCTGTCATTTTTTTTAACTCAAGCTGACTAAAGGAAACAGCATTTATCCATGAAGTCAGAGTAAGGAATGATCACCTCCTTGGGAGAAGTTGTTGTCAGCTAACCCAGGAAAATTCAAATAAATTTGCAGGCCGGTTAAAGACAAACAGCTCAAATCTTGCCTTGCTTCCTCCTAAGACAATACTGTCCCACATGCGACCCAGATGAGCCTTCTGGTGCTAAGCGAGCTTGAGAGCTTAATGTATCCATTTTCTCTCTAAGTCTGGCAAATAAATACAACAAAAAAGCTCAATCCATTTCAGAGTGAAGGAAAGAAGGCTTACCCTTCCCACCCAGCAAGACTTATATTGATAGCCTTGTGTGTAGCTGTCTGTTTTTATTAGTTTACAGGCTGTAAACATTTCAGCGTGCAGTGTCCTGAAGGAGAATGTGTCTGCAAACTTTTCTTTTCTTTTTTTTTTTTACTTTTTATAAATGAAAGCTAATTAGACTTGATTTTAGTCCTTTCTTTTGTGAGATTAAAGACCACTGGTTTTGTGCTGTAGCTTCTGGCTACACTGTGATCAAGTGTCACAAATATACCATAAAGCCCAGAAGTTGCTAATTTAAGCAACTTTCCTGTTTCCTGCCCACCCTCCACCACCACCACTCTTTCCATCTAAGTTCAGGAATTTATAGAGCTCTTTAAAAGGGAGGATTGGGATTAGTCATGATTCCATTACGAGAACTGATTGAAACCTTGCACATTTTTTCAGACACAGCATTTGTACAAACTGACCTAACAAAAAAAATAACCCTAAACCAAAAATCCCCCCCCCCCAAAAAAAAAAGAGAAAAAAGAAAGAAAGAACAAAAGAAGAAAGGAAGTGCAATGTTTGTCCATTCCCAATTTAATATAACCCTTCCCATTCTGACTACATTTCTCACAGAGCAGTGGGAAAGTCAAAATAATATATAGCTACAGTATCTATTACACATTGCTTTGTCAGCACTTGTCACTTTTCATCGCCATATCTGAGAGTCATTTGGAAGTCAAAGGCTAACACGAAGACTACTCTCTCTGCCATCCACCACGCCACTGCTGAGCCAGGCTGATCCATCTACGCCATCTATTGCCCTTTAAAGCTGACACACCAAAACCATTGTCTCTTTCCTTTCTTATGAATGGAGTAAACTGGGCAGCAAGCTAAGGAGCCCACAAAGCTGTCTGAGGGGGTTTGCATAATCAAGCCAGAGAAGCAATTCCTAAAAATTCATACAGTTGCACACAATCCAAGGGAACCCTCTGATGCAAACTAGTGCTGAATGTTATGGGTTAAAGCATGAACTCCAGACAGTAAAATAGGAGACCCTATGATGTGGATTAACGGTATAACCCTCCGAGTTTGTGGAGAATTGTCAGCACTCACATTATCCGTGCCTTGGTTTTAACAGATCAGCACCAAGTGAGCTAATCTATTCAACACAACAATCCATGCCAACTGGCATACATCAGAGCTCTTTAGAAGCACAGATGTCCACATCTTCCTCTCTTAGACAAAAACAGAAGCCTGTACTAAATGTCAAATAATTCTAGTCAAGTTATTCACTGAAATAGCACCAGTTATATTTAATTATCTTTAAGGTAATCTGTACTTCTGAGCAAATCAGAAAGCCTTTTGACAAATCAAGTTCAATCTCAAGCAGTAGTACACAAATATACCTGGCTATACCATGTCGTCAGACTTATCTTTACATTTTGTTGTGGTAATTACCTAAGACCCAGTCGGAAAGGCCTCCTTTGACCCCACCATACAGTTTTTGCCGGCATAGATATTTTGTTAAATATCCCAATTTTCCCCCTTCAGGTATGAGAATGTAGACTTGGTCCCAATCTCCACACCTTGTTACTACATGCTTTGTAATAACACACGACAAAGGCCTGTTTACCTGAAAACATGTACCTTTTGGCTTTACCTCTTCTTTCAAGGACCTCAGTTCATGTACATACATTGGAAAGGTTTTACTTCAGTACATTGACATTCATGAAGCTCTGCCAACTTATACTACGAGAACTTGATTCATTCTATTAAGACCCACCCTGAAATATACTCCAATTTAATACTTTTTAGAAAGACACCTGCTACATTAAGACAAACTCTTCATTTGGTAAACATGCTTTTCTTCATACAATCACTCACATATATTATGCCAGATCAAACATTCTGGGTGGCTGCCCTCTGCACTGTTTGCCATTGTATCTGAGTATCTAACATTATATGAATTCTATATAGAGTCCAAATGTAAACTTTGTGAAACTATGGGTATCAAGCAGATTGATAATAATTATTACCAGCAAAAGTTGTAGTAAAGATGAAAATTGAACTTTTCATCCTCAAGGAAAGATTTTCTTACTAGAAATTTTTTATCATTATTATTATAGCTCCAGAGAAAAAATTAACTAGATACAGTTTAAGTTGAAGAAAAATACATTATAACTTAACAGATCACACTTGACATACCTAACGTCTGATGCGATAAATAAAGGTCCCCTCCTCAAGACTAGTTATAGTAAATATTTAAACCCAGCTAAAGAAGGCGTTTGAACATAAGCCCCAAAGTTTAATCTATTTTTCAACAGAGCTTGCCTGATGCCAGACAGTACAGTGCTACAATTACATGTCTTGCTTTATTGGTTATGTTTCTTCAAGGTGAAAAGTCTGGACACTTTTTGCAGGGCCAGCATTTTCATTGCCAGCTCATGTGCATCGTAAATGCATAGGTCACCATGCCTGTGTTTGCATCGAAGACAGGAAAAGCCACCTCAGTGACTGCTATACAAAAATTATTTTTAGCAGCTGCTAGCAAGCAGTTTTTTAATTTCTTTAAGGAAGACTTGTGTGCAAGTACTTGCATGGTAAAGATGGTCTTTGGAATCAAAGTGATGGAAGGCTAGTTTCTCTGCTTTGGGAAACACAGTCCTCTGCCCTCTACACCACACATGCTGAGCCCTGCATCTGGGCATCTGTTCCTAGCTTTTTTTTAAATGGAGACTTTAAATCCAGTCCAAACATGGAGCATGTCATTGCCATTTTCTTATGGTACTTTTTATTCCTTTAAATGTCTCATTTTAACAAACAAAAAAATCCCTTCAGTCACAGAGAATTAAAAACCTCTTTAAAAGCAGGGCTTTATCCAAGATTAAATCTATCTACTGCTATTACTGACATGTATTCAGTTTACAACAACACTGCTAACTTCCCTACTGATAGTCTCCAGTTTTCTGTATCATCCAGACATTTCCTTCCAGAATCCCGTGCCAAGGCGTTCATTCAGTTCTGACTCAAAAGGAAGAGTACCACCCACTGAAACAGCTCCTGTGGCATCCTGCGTTCTCCTTAGAGAATTTCCTCAGTTTAAGGTCTGGACATTTGATGTGATTATAACCCAAGGCAAAATGAAAAAAAGAAAAGGTAGGTATATATACACACAGACACACACACTATATCCACATATATACACATGTGAAACATATGGAAAATGTATCTTTGCCACATGAGACTGGAGATTAATACAGCTCTCTTTAGAAAAAAAAGAAGATAATTTATAAAACATACATGCTGCTTTCATGCTATTCCCTTTCCTTACCTTTAATAGAAAACCCCAGAGAAAGCAATTTATGCTTACTAAAACCAGCAGTATCTCTTGTAAAAGATAAATGCCAAACTATACAGTGAACAGGAAAAATATAACATTGGTTGTTAGCCCATTGGAATTTTATTAGTTTGGGGTTTTTTTCTTTTTAGGTTTTCTTTTTTTTTTCCCTTTCCTTTTCTTAAATACTATCTTCTCTTACCCAAACCATGAAAACCCTAGCAATGACTATGCATAGAGAGGAAGATTAAGTTTTCAATTTGATAAAAATTTAAGTACATCTGTTAAAACTTGTGGCTAATGGAAGGCCACATGAAGACATCCACCAATGTCACCTGTTCCCAAAATAGAAGAATAAAAAGAATCACAGGAGGCGCCTTGTTTAAGTATCTAATAACAGCTTTGTTTCAACAATTCAATATTGAAGGAAACAATATGTTTGTTTGAATTGCTATCAGACTAACAGGGCAATCTTTTCAGTGGAAGTCACACTGCATGTAGAAATTCAGAAGGAATAATTACAAGAAATATAATAGCCTTGAAAAGCCAAGTACTCTGTCAGTTCTAATAATTCTTTTTTCTTCACAGTAGATAAGGAGCTTTGTAAGGTGACATTGATATCATAAGAAATAGGGCTTCTCATAATAAAGCTATGCAATATTGGCTCCATCCCTAAATATTTATATAGAATTAAATAACACTCTTCATTATTATGCTCCTCAGGAGTCATTCATGATATACATAATAAATCAATAAATCAGTAGGAATGCCTTGCAATGCTAATACGCTTTTAAAAAGAACAAATACAAGGATTAAAATCCTAATTATAGGGGAAATAATGAAAGTGTACGATGGAACTGTAGATTAAGTATTGCTAAAAGTGTCCCATTTAATTACTATACATTCCATTTTCATTCTCAGAGAAGAAATTTACCCTTAAAGCATCATTTTTATCTGACAATACTGGCTGTGTTATAACCTCATCTGGTATTTCTAATGGTTTGTACTTCGTTGACATTAAATTTGAGAACAGATTTACCACTTCCTGTCCTAGACATTTTACGTATTCAGGAGGTATAAAGCTGAGAAAAATTACTTTTCTTGCTGGCAAAATATCCCCACAGCCTCACACAAGTTCAAGTTTTTGTGTTCAAATTGCTCTTCACTATGCAGATTTTGAAATGCAACGTGAACAAGGTGTAAATTTAAGTTTTGGACTATGTTGACTAAAGACTGCTAACATGTAGCCACACAGAGTGAAGCTCCCTCAGTCTTGTAGTACAAGCATATATACTCATCTGATGTAGAGAGACACATAGATCCTCACATTTGGTATTGACAGATCCATACTGTAAACTAATAAATTCACAGATTATCTAACATCAGGGAAAAGTCTGAGAACAAACCACCACAGCAGCAGGTAGCTGGCATCTGTTACATGAGGTGTTGCATATACACAGCTGATTGATTCATGGAATGGCACCAGGCATCAGCTACAAGTACAGGCTGGAAGTTGTTTGTATTCCATGTAACCAACAAAGATAAATGACCACACTCTATTAGGAGTCCTGACAAGGAGAACAGGCTACAGTTATTAAAAACTCTTTGAAATGACTTAGATGTTAATAGAAATGTGATTAGAGAGTGCATAAGCAGAGGGGAATTGCTTTTTGTTGTGCACACCAAATTGCTCAGTAACTTCGATGTAAATTTTTCACAGGTTCGAATGCAGCCTAAAGAAGCACCTCACCTTTAGCTCTTTACTAAACCTGTTCAAGATCAGGCCACACAACAATTTCTACAGCTTTATGAATGGGCCCAGTTTTTTGTAGAGAAGTATGGTACTTTTGATGAGGAAACAGCTGTCTCCTGATTGCAAGTCACTATATGTCCAGTGGCACTTGAAGGAGTTGGCCATCTAGCAGAGGAAAGACAAATGAAGAAAAGGAGTGTGCCTCAGGGGCAGCTTAAATAGGTAGTTTAAGGAAAAGGTTCCTTTCATTCTTCAACCAGTGATCTTGCTGATGCAAGATAGATGGAAAAGAAAGTTCGAACTAAGGGCAGAAAAATAAAACTAACAATACCAAAACCCTGACAACAGCAAAAAAAGATATAACCTAGCAACACCTTCCCCTCCTTTAGACCCAACCTTTTAAAAATATTTTATCAAGCACTTTGGAATGGTAAGATGTCTGAACATATCTGGGGCTCAGGATACAGTTCCATGCTGAGCTCACAGAAAAAAAAGAAAGTTGTATGTTACCTACTGGAGATATTCTGGTTGTTTGCAGGACCCAGTAAAGGCTTTTTTAGGAAAGATAAATTAATGGAGGAGAAAGACATTTCTTGCTTTCATCTAATCCTGAGGGATGATGTTATTACTATTTTTTATTTCAGTAGTAGATTCCAGTGAGTAATACTATATTTTAGCACCTCTACTTCCCTGTCCTTAAAATGAGCAGATCAATTGGAAATGGCAGTGAGAACTATGGAATAATTGACTGCTGCATGGAAATACTGCAATTTAGCTGAAGGTTAGCTTGAGAGAGGAAGAGAAAATTGCAGTGGTTTAAAAATAACTAATTTCCCCCTACTTTATAACAAAACATTTTAGTGCTTTCTTTCCAAAAGGCTTTCATTTCAACCTTTGCTTTTTATTATTATGGTAGAGTTGGAGGGACAAGGGAGCAGAAATTACTTCATTTCATTAAAGTGCAACAATTATTAGTAAATGCTTTTAAGAAGAATCATAACATTTTCTCTCTCATTTAAGAAATTAAAATATATTTTAAAATTTCACAACTTCTCTGAAACAAAATTTTCGCCTCTGGACTCAAATGACATGTGAGGAATAAATAATAGTGTAGCTTTACAAATAAGATTTCTAATCACAGAAGGATTTTTTTCACCCTAGTTCATTGCCATTTATATAAAGCTCTATTTGCAGATATCACATTGAAAAGTCACATTTAAATATTTAGTTTTGGGTCCTCATTTCCACAGACTTTTGAATAAAACCTGTATTTTAAGTGAAATCTTAATAAAACCTTAGGCCCACTAGTTGGTAGTGTATTCACACAGCTTAAATAATGACATAGGGAGAAAGAAATTTGGAGACAGATCAAGGAGAGGAAAAAAAACAACTGTTGCAGTTGAAAAGCGATGGCAAGTGAATGAGGCATGAAAAGTATTCTAGACAAAGCATCAGTATGAAAAAAAATTCTGTTAGAGTCTGGACAGACAGCAGGAATGAATGTGAAACAGTAGGTAGGTGCTAAATGGAGCTGGCTACAAACTCCCATCCAGACGAAATGGATCAGACATAAACAGTATTTTTTGTTGATTTTTTATCAATTTTTGTATTTCTCATTTATTTCAGGATATTTTTAAATGAAAATCAAGTAGCAGAAGTTTCTACCTTGAATTTGACCCTGAGAAGAAAACTGTGGAAATTACTAAAGCAGGATATTTTTGGTTTGTTTTCTTTTGAAAGCCGTTATTTTTGTTATAAATGAAAAAGCATATGATAACTGGAAATGCTCAAGAGCATCTCACCAATAGGTTTTCAGTCATTTCCTTGCAATGTCTTCCAAATTTCCCATTAAGTAATCCAGCAGCATCTATGCCTCCTCCACCCAGGTCCAGTGAGAACGATCAACAGTTCCATTTAGCCTGTGCTTCTCACCACTTCAACTAGTAACATGCTCCAGAGAAGTAATACAGTGTATTACCCACAACCAAGCCAAAGATTCGTTAAGATTTCTGTGTGTGTGTGTGTTTGGTTGTTGTGGGTTGTTCTGTTTTTTAAGCAAAGCTACAGGCTCCTGAAGCTATCGCCTGTCTGGAGAACCCACATTAGTGATGCCTGGGTACACTATCTTCTCCTAGCCTGATTACCTCAAATTATCATAATTATGATTAAAAGAGTTCCTGATCCTTCCTGATATTGCCAGTAGGAAAAGGTAAAAGCAGACACATGGAGTGAAAAGAACACCCAGCCAAGGATCTTTAGGATATTGTTGAATTGTTCACTTGCTATAGATAAAAAGTATGTAGACACATATAAGGCAATTTTTTTGTCCCAAAATGAACCCAAAACCATACCTTCCTATAGGCATGCCTAAACCCTACATCCATACAGAATCTCTGGTTTGGAAAAGATCTTTGAGATAGAGTCCAACCACACCTCTCCTAGACTAAACCATATTCCTGAGCACATCTTCTACCAGTCTCATACACACCCAGGGTTGGTGAGTCAAACACCTCCCTGGACAGCTCATTTCAGTGCCTGATAACCTTTTCCATGGAGAAATTTTTTGTAATGTCTAATCTGAACCTGTCCTGGTGCATCTTGAGGCCATTCCCCATTGTCCTATCACCTGCTGCTTGGGTGAAGAGACCAACACCCACCTCTCTACATTCTCCTTTCAGGTAATTATAGGCAGTGACAAGGTCTCCCCTGAGCCTCCTCTTCTCCAGGCTAAACATCCTCAGCTCCCTCATCTGCTCCTCATAAGTTTTTCTCTTCAACCCCTTCACCAGCCTCATCGCCCTTCTCTGGAAACACTCCAGGACCTCAATGTATTTCTTATAGTGAGAGGCCCAAAACTGAACACAGTATTTGAGGTACAGCCTCACCAATGCAGAGTACAGGGGCACAGCCACACAACTGGAGTCCTCCAGCTGCGCCACAGTGCAGCAGCATGTTCTCAGTAGTGCAATCTCTATCTTGAGACTTATTAAATCCTGGATGTCAGGTAAAGATTTTTGGCTCTTGAAGTGTGGATGGAGGCCCAGGGTAAAGCTGGGGCATTAAGGTTATGTGAAGATTTCTTTAGCTCCTTAACATATCCCAGGAAATACAGGTGTCTCTTGCTATGGGGGATAACCACTCACCTGAGCCAAAAATTTCACTGTGAGAATCTTTGGTTGCTCATCCTCCATATGTTTTGTTTTACAGAAGGGCCAGTCTAGCTCTGCACACTCCTTGCTTCATCAAGTCATTCCTTGTATTCTGTTTGTGCAAAATCCAGAGAACCCTAAGAGGCTGTTTCCCAAATACAGTTGTCATTTTTATATTTAACAAATATTTTATAATTTTCACGGATATATTTCAGTCTTTGCATTTTATTGAAATATACTGGCTCAGCACTCATGGTTTGTGGATAATCACAAAACAGACAAAATATTTCATTTAGTTGGCACTACCCACTATCTCTTACCTCCTTTCAGATGGAGAAGTCATTATTCCTGAAGACTGTTGAGCTTCAGGCATAGATACATGAAGTAGTTTGCTTTTCCTTTTAAAACTATGATAGTTAAACATAATTCCACAACATTTACAATGCCACTTACATTCATTGTTCCACTTGTTCAACAATTTAAACAATTTAATTTAAATTCATTTCAATTCAAAAGACAATATTTTTGTTTTGTTTCTTTTATTATAGTTGAAAATTTTAGTGCAAAGCTTTTGGTAGGCTACTAATTCTGTCCCAAACCCTCTGGATATGCACATACACCACAAATTTACTGAAATAAAACCCAGTTTTTGATAACTATGTCATTTTTATGAAACCAGCATGCCCTTCAGGGTGGTCACATATTCCAAAACTCTCCTGCTATTAAAGCTGACCAAAGTTTGATGGAAAGCATTATTTTCTTGCAAGCTCCCTGTGGTGACATTTCAGATCATCTAGCCCAAGAAGCTTCCTTAGCTTGTTTCTTCAGGAAGCAAATGCTATTGGTTGAGAAATCAGTGGCCCTCAGTTATTCCAATCTGTTCAATACTGATGAGTGTTATTCATTCAGCAGTCAATGTAATTCCTTCAATAACGTCATGAAACATTCTAATAGTGTGTTTATTTTTTTTTCTTGTTACAAAACAGGACTTTTTGAAATAATAGGAATTTGAAATGAATTTTCCAGAGAAAACAGTTATTCTAGTTTCTAGTGGACTTCATTAATATGGTGGCAGGCTCAATAATCTCTTCATTTGATCAAATACTGCTTTAGGCAATGCTATTAAAAAAGAAGTTTCTTTTTAATAGCTTCTGTTTGTAGTAACACTTATGCTATTCCAACACTTCTGAGGTTTTCTATTTCTTCTACAGCTTTTGACTGTATTACCCTGTTTCTCCTTGTTACAGTATATCAAAACACATTTATGCCTGTTTAAGAAGAGGTGCTGGTTGCATTTCTTGTCTTCAAAAAGCATTAAAACAATTACTGTGTGTGGGCATCTGATTTTACCATTAGATGCAGAATATCATCTTCAATAACTACAAATTAATACATTACTTTCAAATATGGGTGCATAGTTCTTTCTGAACAGCTGGTTTACCTTTTATTTTTGTTCAGGAAAGCAATGTTATTCCCACCCACGTGCTACTCTCTTCAGGTCTTTGAATAAGGTAATCATGGCTCCCTATCTGGTCTCTTTCAACAATGTCTGGATCTTTCTAATCATAACAGAGGAGGAGGAGGACTATAGTTTTTCCAGAAGCATGAACTCAAAAGATTCTTATTATGGAGGCCGAACTATAGTGGTAGTTTCCTAAATTTGCTCTGTAAACACCCCAAGGACTTTCACAAAAGTATACTGCCACTCAGTGATAAAATCAATTCTGCAAGAAGATCCAGAGCTTGCTGCTAGCATCTCTACATGAACTGGGATGGAGAATACTTTAGTAAATTTGAGTTGCCATGGAATATTCTTGACTCTGCAAGAATTACAGAGATATCACTGATGATACTCTGTACAAATTTATTGGTACATGAGTCAAGTGTATAGCTTACAGTGCATAGCTGAGAACTCTCCAACTGTATTACTGTTTTTTTCCTCATACATTTCAGGTAAACACTAGACGTTAGCCAACAAATAAAAAGACCAAGTGTTGGGTGTCAGATGTACATGGGTATACCAGGAAAATCTACCTGCAGAATGTGCTTCATACCTTCTGCCTCACAGAGCATGGATGGAATAAGTTATACAACACTTGGTCTGATATCAGAAATCCACTAGTGAGAAAAAATTTTATGCGCAATATCAGCACTTCAGAGTGGACCCTTGAGTCTCTTAACACATGCATGACTAAAACCTCCACGATGCCTTTAGTTTTTTGCCAAAATATTGTGATAAAAAGGGAAGTTTCCATATCTAAAACACAGCTGGACCTTCAAGGCCTCTAAAAGCCTACTAGATTCTAATATTTCTAAGTCATCAATTAGTCAGTTCTGTGTTTTTCCGGAAAGACGTTTGGCCAGGAGGAATCAGGTGAGAGGAGCTGTTTCACTTTCCCTGATGAAGGTCATTGACTATTGTCTGACAAGTAAGCAGCAATTAGACCAAACTGCATTGCAAGTCTTGATAAATAAAACTGCTGTTCTACCCTGCACAAATCTGTCTGGCACCCACAAGAAAACAGAGCTGAAATTAAGTCTCTATTCATTACAAAAATAGTCTAACAGGAATTCAGAGCAATAGACTGTCTGTTGTTTGTCAATGGTATTGAATGGTTTCTATCTACTGTAACAAATCACTCAACAGTAAAATAAATGGTAGTTGATTGTATGCCAATGGTATATTTAACAGTACTCTATTGTATTGAATGCTGCTGGAAACGTAACAGGTCTCGATAGGGGGAAAAATACATGCTATTTTTAAAAATAAAATATTGATGTAATTGGCTTTCCCACCCACAGTGCTTCACAAGCCTAGAAGCAAGATTACTTTTAATAGTTCATTAGAAAAGTTAGGAAGATTGGAGAAAAAGGATCTTGTTGACTTCAAGGCATTTTGAAAGTATTTAATTAAAAGGAACAACTATCACAGACCTCCTCAGAATGAATTCTCAGATTTCCCTCCGCCTCCCCAACAGTTAAAAAAAATCAAGTAGCATCCTACAGTGCTAAAAGAAAGAACGGAATAGTAATGTTCCTCCTAATGAACACTCTCCGGCAAAGAGGAGCAATCATGGAACTAAAGCTATAATCATTCCTTACTGGCAGCCAGTTTTACTGACTGATTGGCAAGCAAGCAAGACCAAACAATGGTGGATGGTTTGCATTTACTGCAAACTTACCCTCTGAGGGTAGAATTTTCCCCTGCTGTCTTCTCGGTTTGCTGTTCTGCATTTGGGTCTCATTAGGTCACAAGAATACTTTCTCCTCCTTCAATTTTCTTTCCTTTAATCTTTGCATTCTGACTTTTTGTAAGCAGACAAGTTGATAGTTTTTGCGAGGTCCCATCTGGTTTAGTCTGAAAAAGGAGTGAGAACTTGAAACTGCTCTTATTTTCACTTCTACTAAAAGGGTAACAACACTGGTCTTTCATTTCTTACAACAACATGGCTCCAAATTCATGCTAAAGACTTTGGGGACTACCATTCACAAGATCCTACAGCAAATAAGAAATTCCCAGGTATTTTACTGGTAATTGATGGCCTATGAAGACATGAGTATTCCTCTGTCCAAGGGATACAGCCTGGATAAATGATACAGTGAACAGAAATGCATTTACTCAACTGCTACATTTAGAGTAAAAAGGACAAGCTCCACTTCTTTGAAAGGTACTAATCAATATTGGGTACTCATATATCATAAAAGCCTCAAGGAAAAGAAAGTGTTTTTTCCTAGCAGGAAAAATACTAAAAGGAAGTGGTACCAACAGTAATGAAAAGTTCACCTACTGAAACAGCTTGAAAGTGGCAGCCAGCTGGTAAAGTACAACCCTTTCACCTGACTCGGCTGGAGAACGGGACAGCATTTAGATGGTTCCTCTCTTCCCACAGTTCCCATTAATGAGATTTTTTTTAGGACTCAGGTACCCAGGGAAATGTGAGCTAGAAAACCATAATTAAATGAACAAATAATGGACAAGCAAAACCTCCTTATAATTCCCCCATTTTTCCTTTTCAGGCCTGAAATACTCAAAACATGCACACAAATGCTCTCTCCCCTCCTTTCTCTATAGCAAGTCCCTTACAAATATGTAAAACCAGTCAAATTATTACAAGCAATCATCAGCCATCATCTTTTTGTCTCTTAACCTTGTAAAATGACTTTATTTCACTTGTTATTATGAGGTGAATTAAGGAACTTCTAAGAACAGCCTTGTCACAGTACTGTCTGGCTCAGGTCTCCTGGCACATCACATACCAAAAACTGTTGCGAGACTAAGTTGTCTACAAATGTGTACAAGTGATACAACATGCAAAATGAGTGCAGGGTATAGGACAAATCTGATTATTCAGTGATTTCAATGACAAACTACACAGATCTGTGCCCTCATAATCTCCTTCTAATCTGTCTAAATGAATCTGAGATAGAAGACCTACATAATCAAAGTTTTGGGGGAATAATCCTGCATTCTTTGTATACCTGCCTAAGGGAAGGAGCAAGGTAGTATGATCTAACAGATTTTTTAAATGAGGATCCATCTTAATTTCTTTATTCACACAAGCTGAAATACATTTTTATTTAGTCCTAGATAGGTATGTGGCATAACTATTCATATGCTTTCTCAATAGATAAATTTTTAACCTATTAGAGAATTATTTCTATCAACGTTATTTTTAGATTCAGTATGAGTCATCTGGATGCCAACAACATAATTAGAATAGAATTAATACAAAAACAACACTCATAGTGTCTGATTATATTTCAATAGCCTTTTTTTCTTTCTTTCTCTTAAACAAGCAGCTTTATTAGTAACATGAAAATGGAGCATGCTGAGCGAAACAGGCAGATGAGCTGTGGATTCAACAAAGAAATGCTTAAGTTTATAAACTGCAGAATGGAGAATCAATTTTGCTGCATGGAGAATACTTAATTACAGTAACATTTATGCCAAGAAAATGACATTCTGAAAACTCCATGAAAAACTGACACTGATGTCCCACTGAGAGGCTTTTTTTTTTTCTTTCCATAAATAGACTGCAGGGCCTAGCTGTTCATTGCCTGTGATGCTATGAAAACAGGAGAAGTCTGAAGGTTTGTGAGGATATGCTGTAGTCTGCATCCATTGAGGAGGTGGAGAACGTACAATCAACACTTAAAACTGCTCAAAATCAGAAAAAAAGGCCTGGAGCATTTTCCAAGCAGACAAATACCCATCCATTACCTGGAAGAACATTGAAAAGAAGGTGAGAGGATGAGGCATCAAGTAATAAAAATATTTAAACTATTTTTTAAGCCACCTTAGTGAAAAGATCTTTGATATTGACATGGAAGCCAGTTATAAACCATGTTTTTCTGAGGTGACTGCAAGCATGAACAGTTGTAAAATAAAATCTGATGTAAATCCATTTTTAAAAAGTAGTCTGCACCCCACCCCCCCGATGGCCCAGATACCCCTTTCACACAGGATGGCTATGAGGGGTGCAGTGGCGTTACAGAGAAGCAACTCCTCGCTAAGCAGGACTCGTGCATCTCTCATTCCTTCTCTGTGAAGAATTTGGGAAGCCTGGAGCCAGCAAGCCTTCAGAGATGGCATGACAAAGGTGGTGGAGGATTGCATTAAATAGCTAGAGTTTCTATGTCATTTTCTAGCTCTGAGATCATTGTTGTGTACAAGTATTCGGAGGTGATGGAGAGCAATAAGACACCGGAGAGGACAAACAAGCAATCCAAGTAATTCCCAATGTCATGTGGGGATACAGAAAGAGAATCAAGAGGGAAACCACAGTGTAGAACCACATCTTTCCAGGAATAAACAATAAGAGTAAATAGAAGAACCTTATTTTATCATTTGCTTTAGTGCCTCTGCTACCTTTGAAGCTATGGGAAATACCCTGAGCTCAGGCTCATTGCATAGAGGCAGATTTAATGTTTGCGTTTGACAAGTTTTTTAGAATAAAATTCTGCAAAACACTTCCTAATTTATTATGCTGGAACACCAGTACTAGAACAAAAATGAATCCTTCAAAAAATTTTATTTGTGATATCTTAACTCACACCGCAATAATGCAGTCGAATACTCATGGAAATCAGGAAACAGAAGTATGATATTAAATGTACCTAACAACAGGTGAAAAAAAGTATTCAAGATTCAAGGACAGAATTTACAATCAAATATATGAGCCTAACTCAGCAGTTAAAAGAAAAGTTTAATTTTCTGTATGATTGTTACTTCAGTGAAATATAAATAAAGGGAAAATATGATCAGCCTCAGAGATTTAAGAAAACAGTTAATAAAAATCTAGTTAATTTTTTTAAATGATGAAAACAAACCCATCTTTCTTAATGGGAAAGACACAGTACTCATTGTAATCCATTTTTATATAAGCTGCTTTAAGGAAAACTTATTGATGAAGATAAAATTTCATGCTTCTTAGCAGGCTGAAATTGGCTGATGATGAAAGCTACAGAATTCATTGCTCCAATTAATAAGCAATAAGTTAAGAGCAAAACTCTGCAGAAATTATTTCTAATTGGATTTTTTGCTTTGCTTGTTGGATAATTTTCAGATCACATTTTGAGGCGGGGTGGGAAATTGCAATAAAATAACTGATTGAGCTGAAAGATTGTAGAACTATTTAAGTCTCCAGAGCTGTAGTTGCTCTTAAATAATACTGACACAATGAATGCTGATGCCAATGTACACTAATGTCAGCATTATGTAAACTTAAATTATGCTTCCTTCTCAACCCTAACATTGGGACAACACAGTTGTCAATCTCCAACATACTAAATGCCCTGCCAGAAGAAAAAGTGAGTCCTGCTGTGGGTACAAACTGTGCCTTTGCAAAGCCCTGCATAAGAACACAGCCATGTGAGGGTCACCTCTATGTGCTACCTCACTGTAAAAAGGAAACTGTAAAAGAGCATCTTTATTTACACAGTACAATAACACTGGAGTAGTTTAAAAGATCAAAAGAACTCTTACTTTATAAAGAAAGAATTAGAGAAGGATGAATCCAGAAGTTTCTTTGACAGTAATTATTCCCTTTTCAGCTTTGCATGCAGAAAGCATTACTGGAATTTCATTATGATCCCTGTTATTTAATCAATTATGTTGGTGGGGAGGTTAAATTTACTATCAAATGGGAATTAACAGGAATTTAAAAGGGCTGTAGGAGGAACCACAACAATGAGATATTACAGAGTTCTTTATGTGAGCCTGAATTTGAAGAAACCATTCATGAAAACATTTTAGATTGCTACTATATGTATCAATCTGATTAATTAGTCTCAAAAACACATCTGACAGCTAATAGTACTTCTCAAAAAGCCTGATGCAAAGCCTATTGAAATCAAAGGAAAGACTCTCATTGACTTTGATTATGCCACACAAATGTAATTCTCATATGTATAGAGTGCCCAGTAAATGATCTGCATTACAACAATCATATTGTTATAACAATATTATTGCATGTTTTTAATGACTAGTCCATTATTTTTAAGATGCCAAGCATTTGCTGAACAGCCTATACATTTAAGAGACCCATTTGTAAGGCACAATGCAAAGTTAATGAGAGCCTTTACACAGATTTTAATAACTGATTCCACAGGACTAATTTCAGCACAGGATGCCAAGCATGAAAAAGAGTGACAGAAGGGGTTCCTTTGAGGCAAATTTATTTTTTTTCATGTTTTAAAGAATGGTATTTTATTTTGCAAAAAAACCAAGTTTTTCCTCAAAGCGATCCCCTGCTGCAGCTCTTCCTAATTTTTCTGAAAGCAGTCCCATGAGAGCAATGCAGTTATGTTCTGTCCAACTCGATGGAGGAGAAAGAGAGTGCCAGTAAACATGGAGGGTATTCAGACATCCAGTTACCTTCTTTGTCTCTTTCCTTCACCCACCCTCCTTATTATTAATTTTGCACATGGAGACTTTTCCTCTTCTGTAAGTACAGATGCTTCGCAGCAGAGAGTCATAATCCTGCACTAACCTACTCAGAAATTGTGTATTACCATTTCTTTGTCTAAGGACAAATTAAAGAGTATTTATGGAATAACAAATACAATTTGGAGCAACAAAACTAAATCAATATATAGTATCACCACTCTATGGAACAATTCCATGTTGGGTATTTGTGGAAATTATCTGTAAGTATTTTTTGGTTGTTGAGAACACCCAACATTAAATCATTACACATCTTGGCAGTTATTTGTGATCAATAGGGTCCTTAGGAATTACAAAGCATCTCGTACTGATCTTAAAGTGCTTTTTCAACCTAAATGACTCTATGATACTATGATTTCAGGAACAAACTGTGCCTGACTCTGCCCCATAAGTAGAGGTGACTGTGACTGGCATTTCTAAGATGAATACTAGATAAAGCACTTAAAGCAGTAGACACTAACAAAAACATGTTAAAATGGATCATTCCTATAGCACAACAGAAATTTCAGGAGTACACTGAGTTCCAGAATTTCCAGTTTGCTCCAATTAACAGTCGGCACCAAAAAGCACATCCTATTTGCCTCTGACAATAACCACATAACAGTGTGCTTACACAGTAGTGACACATCTGAGAACAAACAAAATTAAGAGAGTGTGAAACTTCAGACAAGAGTCAGTTAACAGACAGACCCTTGGAACACTGAATCAGCAACAAACATTCCAGGCTTTTAATATTTCAACTTATTACAGCCTTAGGTAGTTTTGCATCATTATAGACAAAATGGTTTTTGAGTGTCAGTCAGGCAGAAAGGGTTTCAGAATGAGGGGGGAAGAACTTTTAATTATTTTTTTTTAATAATCAGTCTTCCACAATGACCCATCACAATGGATTACTTCATTTACATATACAGTCAATGACTGTGTGACTGCCTGCTTTCTTTGTATGTTCGCACCATTAGCAGTGGTTAACTGAAATTAAACTGTCATAGGCTTAACATAAAATGTCATCTGAAATCAAAAGAAATGTGCTGTTTTACACTGGAATGTGAAGCTGGAATCACAGTGGTCGTTGCCTAGTATTATTTATCTAAGCCAAAAGTAAAAACAAGTGAACCTTTACTTTTTTTCCCCAACCCCAAGGCTGACATCTTCCTATTCCCTTGTTTTCTCTCTGCTGAGAAGGTTTTTTTTCAAATTTACCACTGAAAAACAACTGGAATAAACACATAATTCAAGAATTTGTTCTCTGTTTACAGTTTATTTCCGAATAGTCAGAGTTTTCCCAAATATCTCTGCTGTAAATAATTCTTTAGTACAGCTTATCTGGTCTGTCCTGCTGAATCCTAGTGAAGCACTGGGAGCAGCAGCATTTAAGATGCCTTCTGAAGGCTTTCTCTACCTGGAAGTTCATACCAGAGCTCGTTTAACATGCACGCTCACATCCCCCAGACTGAAATGTCTTTCTCCTCCAATTTTCTTTCCCCCCCTCCACCCCAATCGATGTGATACAATGATGGTTTGTTACAGCATGGATGTCCTGTTGGGTTGGCACAGCACATGATGAAGCTTAGGCTGCTAGACTTTTGGATCCAGTTTCCACCAGCTAAGGTGTGAAATTCATAAGCCGCATCTACGCAAATTGCTGATGGCTCAGATGATACACTATCCCAACAACAGATACAGGAAAGATCATGGAGTCTTTACTGGAGGAGGTTGGACTTTCCAAAAATACCTTTTGTCCCTGTTTCTCAACTGTTTAATTGTCAGAAACTAGAATAGCAATTCATTCATAATATGTATGTCTGTGGTAAAGGGAAATGTACTTGACTGAGCAACAGTATCCGAACAAATACATTCAAATAACACTAAAAAAATTAACAAGACAACAGAAGAATATATTACTGCATGGAATGTCATCTTCACAAATCTTCCACACCTCGCTATATTCTGTCACCATTTTTGGTGTCCTATAAATTAGGGCCTCTTGGAACATTACAGATGAAACACTATAACTGAAAAATCCTTTTTGCGTAGGTAAGACACATTTGAAAAATTAAAAGAAAGCTAAACAATATTACTATCAGTTTTGGAGAAATATGAAGTGCTACAGGAATTTTACATGAAAGCAGAAGGTTTTTTTATACCTAACTAACCTCAAAATACAATGAAAGAAATAAAAAAGTGGACAGATTCATAACCAAGGGTTGTACTGGAGGGGCTGAAGGTGTCATTTTCCACACTGTTATGCACAAGCCCTGGCTTTCAGCCTCACTACCCATAAAACAGGCAGTTAAAACACTGTGCTTCAGAATCGAATTATGCTTTACCTGGAGTTACAGAGGGGGTTTTGGTTGAACATAGACACAACATTAGTTTATTGTTTTCAGTCCTTACCTCCTCACTTCATCTTATTATTTCACTTTGACTGTTTCTTTCATGTATATTTTTTCATGAGTATTTCTTTACTGTGTGTGCTTCTTTTGTTCTCACCACTGCTCTTTTATTCTGCAACTTGCAGAGCTCAACACAATTAAGACAGCTAAATCAACATTACCAACCTACTCAAATTCTCTTGGCACAGTAACTATCATTTAAGATTTGTATGTCCTACACAGCTTTGGGCTTTTTTATTCTGGAAGGTCACTTCAAAGTCATCTCAGAATTACTGAACTGTTTATTGATCTCCTAATTATTCTGTGTTTGCAATTCTTGAGCTGTCTCTCTGTGCTGTTATACTAGCTTAGCAATTTAACAAAGAAGATAATATTTATTGAAAGAGAAAGATTTTCTAAAAAGGAAATAAAATCCTTAAGTTATTCAAGTGGAAGATGTTTAATTTCCACTGAACGCTGAGGATGGAAACAAAAATAAGAAGCATAGCCGAGGTCTGAGCTACATGACAGTGCTTTCCTAAACAAACAAACAAACAAAACCAACCCCTCCAGCAAAGAAGTAACAGCTTCAGGTTTTGAGTAAGACTGTATGATTATACTGCAGAGATTCAGGCCGGGTTTGTTGGCTGTATTTTGCAAAAGCATTTCAGACATGGTTTTTGTACATTATCCTTGCTCCCTACAAAATGGTCCTGATGATGAATTTATAAACACCAAAGAAGAAAGAGAAAAATATTTCCTTAGTCAGGTACTGACATCTCTCACGGTACAGCAATATTTCATATCTCCTGGTATTTGTCCTTAAAGGTATTTCTATGCTGTTGTGATTAAATACATTCAACAAACTGAATGAGACTCAAGTTGGCTTCACAATGCAAATGTTTGAAAGAATCTACCATGTGGTTCATATAGTTCAACACTCCTTCTGAACAACCAAGGGTTCCGGGCTGCAATACAGACAAGATTTGGAGCAGAGCTGTTATTTTAAAGATGCACCTAGTGACCCCACAAGTTGAAGTTAAAATAAATGTCCCTGACCTCATTTGTGGTCTCTAGCTAGCTGCAACTTTCTGCAGTCTCAGCAATCAATAAAAATAATGCAGTTTTTCAATATTCCTCTAAAGGGAAGGGAAAGACCTCTTGCTCACCTGACCATCTTTATTTCAAAAGCTGAGAGAAGATACTGTCCTATATATTGGGTAACTATGGCTCATTGATGATTTTACTTCATTTTTACAAAAAGACTATACAATACAAAGCTCACTATAGGACATGACCAAAAATTACACCCATCCCTTTTCTCCTCAAAGGGGAATCAAAGCATCAAAAAGGACCTAAACAATCCATGGTCATTTTTTACCTGCACCAACTCAGTAAACTGCACTCCACATGATCTAGGTATCTTTACAGCCTTAGCAAACAAATATCCATATATCTCTATTTGATCCACATCTTTATTGCAACTAACAAATAATACTGCACACAGAATAGCTGCCCGCAGAAATGAATCTCAGCACCTCCTTCTGTCTTAACACTGATAAATTCTGATTTTCTACGCAATTTCACATGATCCCACACGTGTTTAATCTTGATGATTTTCCCAAACTTGAACTAAATTTTAAGGATTTCATTGTGGCTTCAAACATTTAGCTGGATACTGTAGCATTTTCAGTTACTATTGGGTATAAGCTAATAGACAATTTTACAGAGCAGCGCACAGAATTTAAAAAAAAAAAAAAGAAAAGAAAAACCCCTCTATGGCTAGAACCCTGAGTATTCCAAGAAAGCTACAAAGAATCCCTTTGGGAACATCGAAGCAATCCTTTGAGGTACAAAATTTAAAGCCTCCACATTTGTTTAGCAGTGATTCGGAAAACCAATGGAAGTGTTTAATTATTAACTGACCAAGCTAAACATAACTGTCTTCCCAGAAGATCACAATAACACTACTGCAAACATTAATCTCTGCATACATTTGCTGTTATCCTTTATTTGCATTTTGTAGTCATTTCCACATACCGTGACACTGAAACACACTACCATGGTACATAGAGTGCTGTGATTTTTATTTTTCTTCCCCCCTCCCCAAGAGAAGAACATGGGCTTCATACACTAGCTTTGCTTTGGGGAACACTTGCTGAAGTCCCTGGAGAGTACCATATACATCAAGATCAAACAAAACCATTTTGTTTTTCTAATGAGCTCACCGAGCCAGGATGACTACCATGTGCAGATAGCAAGAGTAGCTTTTTTAAAAAAATGTTCATAATAATTACTAATGGGCTTTCCTGTAGCTTTCTTGGTAGTTATGTGCACAGCCATATATTTTATAGTACAGTTGTTCATTATTACTGGTAAAAAGAACTACAGAGTTATGTGAAACAACCACCTGGGTTGCATGGTAATGTAAAAACCTCTATAGTAGAGTTTCATTTCTCCTTACTCTTTTTTATTCACTGTTTATTCTCATTCTCTATTCAATATTTTTATCTTAACAATACCAGGGCTCAGTTTATTTGCTTCCATTCCTTATTTTGTTAATCTCATCAGACAAACGTGCCTGAAATTACCCAAAATTTCACTGACGTTTCCCTTTGAAATCATGGAAGAATTTATATGGAAATTCTTTTCATCATTATTATTTTACTGGTTTGAACAGAGCATTAGAGGGAACTGAACACACTTCAGGGTGTTGGAAGCACATTTCGTACCCACAGTTCTCCCCTGTCAACTGGGCTCACACTCACAATCCTCCCTCACGTGGAAGCATCTGTTTCCTTTGAGCTTCACTGAGAGCATCGACTCAGATGCACTTACTGAGTGCTTAAACATAAGCACTCATTTATTTTCATTAGCATCTGGAGTAAAAGCAAACTGTAGACACAACAAATAGGATCTAGAGTAGGGCTGGAAGAGCCCTATTTTGGGTCTGAAGTTACAGAATGAGTCCAAGCCTTCTGAAAGGCTGTTACTAAGTTTCCTGCAGCCAATGGAGAGGGAAGTATTTTCTGCATCAGTCTTTGAATCAGAGCACAAACAAATACTTAAACAATCACATCAGATGTGAAGAAAACAAAATATCCCAACAATATAACAATAACTGTAAACTGTTCTAAGTTGTGCTGCTTTTTGAAAGCCGCCCTAATTCACACTGACAAAAAGCAGTCATACAAATAAGGGAATCTACAGACACACATCTTATTTCAAATCAAAGCAGATGAGTCATCTGACAATCTAGCTGTTGTGAAACAAAAAAAGAAATAAGAAAATTGTGTCAGTTCATTACTTGATGAGATTTTGTTTCATGTATTTTATTTTCAGTATCTGATTACCACTGTTATTTATGTTTTCAGAGTGTGCTTTCATTGGCTCACTTGCTGATTTTTGAAGATAAAAATCCAAATTACAATTAAGTTGAAACTGGATTTACTTAAAAACAAACAAGAGAAAGAGGGAGAATTTCCTGTGTAATGGCTGACAGTGAGATTGTTTCAAGTAATGGGGTCCCATTTAAATACCAAGAACTTGGCAAACCCAGCAGCACTGAATTTGCATAGGCTGTAAAATCTTGGGCGTACTTTGGAAGCTTGCTGCAGTGCTTCACAGAATATAAAATGTTTTGGCATTGTTACAAATCTTGATAAATTAATAGGAAAAAGCAAAGCTCTGTTTACAGCTAATTTTATTTTCCAGGTATGAGGGTTTCTTCTTTCTCCATCTCCTCCTGCTTCAAATTTGTCTGCCAAATCTTCCCTCTGTGCCTCTCTACGCCTCACAATAAGTAATTCCCACTGATTCAAAAGATGCCTGCTAGTGAAGGCACAGCTGATCAACATGGCTTTTTCTGATGCCAAACTTCAGCCAATGAGCTATTCATGGCTCCAGTCCCTGTTTCTGCTCATTAGGCCACTGGGAATTGTATGAATCATTTTCATTCCCTGCCAGGAAGCAACGCCAGTGTTTACTATTACTTATGCAAAATAATTTTCCAGAATCACTTTACAAATGCTGAATGCTCAGTTGACTTATAAAGACTGAAATGAATTAATAAGAAATAAATAAGCACTCCCAACTGCATGGGTTATCAGTTTTATGCACAGGATGAGTAAAAGCCTTACATACTTCCACTAAGCTGGAGTTACAATAACCCCTTTTCTCTCGAGAGAAACAATGGCTAAAGTACAAAATTAAGATGTGTGTTACTTTCATAACAACAGGGAGCGGACTTGGTTGAACTGGGTTTTATGGGGTATGCAAATGATGTTAAGCTATAGGTTGCCTTTACCCTTTCTCCTATTTGCCTTCCCCCTGAGTAGTTCCCAATTGCTTTTTCCTCACACAGAATGATAGGATGTGGCAGGGAAATAATACCCCTAAAATGTAAAACTACAACAAGCCTGGGATGGGGAAAGGAAAAGGTTTTGCAACTGCATTGAGAGAGCTACTAAGCAGAAACTTCAACAGGCAGCCAAACAAAATAAATAAATATCGACATAATTGAAATATATAAATCGGGACAATTATTGTTTATAATAATTTGCTTGTCAGTTAACTTGACTACATTTGATCAGCTATAAAGACATTACTGTTAACTCAATAGAAAGGAAATTCTATTGAAAAACAGAAAGAAGTCTTTGTTGGAAAACCAGCAGAAAATTGTGCATAAAACCTGATGGGAGCCTCAGAATAATCTCATTAAAGTGGAACACACTTATTCAAGACAGACAAAAAGGGTTCACAGCAGTCTTAAAATCTGTTTTAGGAATTTCACTTTATCTCCTTCTCAAGTAGAGTTCTCTCCAATTACTCTATATTAAACTCTATGACATTTTAATGTTCTCAGCAGGGTAAGGATTTGTCCAGAGCTAGTGATTTTCATAGTCAATCTACAAAACAGATCAACCTGATAAAGACAGACCCCAAACTATAAATCTGTCTCTAACACAGGATACATTGGCCTGAACTACTCCTCTGTGCTCACCCTTCTCCTCACAGCAGGCTTTCTGCAGACTTGTTAGAAAACTGTTGTGGTTTAACCCCAGCAGGAAAGTAAGCACCATGCAGCCTCTGGCTCAATCCCTCCCAGCAGGATGGGGGAAGAGAGTTGGAAGGGTAAAAGTGAGAAAACCCATGGGCTGAGATAATAACAGAATAATAGTAACAACAACAACAACCCAAAAGAAAAATAACAGAGAGAAATAAACCCAAAGAAAGATGAGCAATGCAAATGGAAACTATTTCTGGTGACCAACCAACCAATGCCCAGCCTGTCCCTCAGCAGCAGCCCTCTCACCAACCTTCCCCCAGCTTATTTACTGAGCAAGATATCATATGGTATGGAATATCCATTTGGTCATCGGGGTCACCTATCCCAGCTGTGTCCCCTCCCAACTCCTTGTGCACCCCCAGCTGCTCACTGGTGGGGTGCAGTAAGAAGCAGAAAAGACCTTGGCTCTGTGCAAACACTGCTCAGCAGTAACAAAAACATTCCTGTTACCAACACTGTTTCCAGCACAAAGCCAAAACACAGCCCCATGCTAGCTACTGTGAAGGAAATTAACTCTATCACAGCCAAAACCAGCATAAAAAGCCACTCTTTAAAGGAACACTGTCAGGAGAGGTGGTTCAGATTTCCTTACTCCATTAATAGTCATAACTCATTGTATTATTGATGTAGCAATTTTTGTCTTCCTTGAAAGATTTTACTATTTCTATATTAGTATTTTTCACTCCATTGGACAATGAATCAGTCAGTTTTAGTTTCAAGACTTAAAGGTTAGTTGAACATGTTTCTATTCCAACACAGGAGTACTGTTTCTCAGTGTTTAAGCAACAATTTATTTCTATTTAAGTTGTGAAACCTCACTTCTGTAAAATTGTGTCTGGAATCCCCAAACCTTTAAGAGCATACCCTGTTTTACACCTAGGAATAGATCTGCATTTTCTCCTCGTCTACACTAGGTTCCCACATCCTCCAAAGCTTCTTGGTGGCCTAAGCTTCTTGTTGTCCCTTTCCCACTCTGTGTCACGCAAACCCAGTTAGAAAATACACTTGTGTTCATTGGTCACATCATAGTATTGCCATAGTCATAGTATGACTCACATCATAGTATTGCCTTTGTTGTCTTTGTCCTTTATGTAACTCTTAAAATATTATTCTGCTGTCAGACTTAGTTGCAACAAGAGATTGGCCATAGGATGGACAAATAACTTAATTATATTAATATCTTTTCATTAGGAAAGCTAGGCTAAAATTAAATATAAATATTTTTCTTTTGTCTAAAATAGTTTAAGGCTGGTTTCAAGTATTTTAAATCTCTTTCAACCTCCCTGCAAATATAAAACATCTAGTGATTTTTATGACATTCTAAATTACATTAACATGCCCCTCTGTTAAGACAGAGTTAAGGAGCTAGAGATTTAGGACTTTTTAATCCTTGTTGTTATGCTGTCAATGCAACATTTTCTATGATCCAATTGCCATTTGCAGACTTCAAACAAATGTACCAATGACATAAATTCTGCTTTTCAATAGATATTTGTGGTAATACATTATTTGCTGTTCTCCAACATATCGATGACTGCTGCCATTCCTAACACTGCTGGACTGCCCTCTTTTGTATAGCAAAGAACAATTCAATTATGGGGCCACTACCACCCTTCCCTGTCACCCACAGCTACTCCAGTACTAAGGTTAACACAATTTTTTGGTGTCCTCTAAGCAGTTTTTTTTATCCATCGCATTTCACTCTTCCTTGTCTCTACAAACACCTCCTTACCCTGTAGCTTCCACCTCCCACCTTCAGCCTTTCCTGAGGCACCCACATTCCATCTCCCACCTATTGATTCAGGGATTAACTCAACAGACCCATTTACAAAAATACCCCTACTGGTTTCACTAGTAACTAACTAAAGTACAAAGGAATATAGACCCAAGAATGATGTGCCATATAGAGGAACAGGAACACGCTCTATGAACACTGCCAAATTAAGGTTGGAGAAGGGGAGAAAGAGAGAGAAACTCGTACCTAAAAATCTCCTCAGATTATTCAAGCTTTAAGGAGGAGACAGCTCTTGTTAACTGGGCTTGAGAATCTGCCCGATACATCATGCACAGTTCAAGGCAAGATTTTCCAGTTTTACATTTCAAGTGACATTTTCTACATGGTTGCAGTCCACCGTTTTAATGAGGTAGGAAGAAAAATCCTTTAAATTCAATTTGAAGTTGTATTTAATGGATGCCCATCTATTTGACCAAACAGAGTTTCTAAAATACTAACAAGTATAGTAAAAAATAATGAGAGGTGTAGCTCTCTCCTGGAGGGATCTTTTTGCTTTAGGAATGATTTACAGGAAGTAGTAAATAAAATTCTATAATGCAGACCTAAATTAAAAAAAAAAAAAAAAAAAGTACAGGAAGATGTCCCAACACAGTATAACGAATGGGGGAATGCTTTCTTTCTTTGTTTTTCTTATTTTCAAATACAAAATAAATAACAATGTATTTCCCTTCATCCCCTCCATTTTTAATCCTTCCTATATCCTACAGCTTCTGCTAAGGAGGATGTAAATCCAATTACAACTGAATCAACAGTAAATCCCACAACATTTAAGGAAAATTTAAATAAGAAAAAATGAGTATGTTCTTTCCTAACTACCATCTGACTCTTATAACTTAATTTATGATTGACTGGATAGATGGTGAAAAATTGGACAGTATCCAGAGCATCTCATTTACAGCTCAAGTCAGAGTCACAATGCTTGTCAGCATTCATCTACAAGCTGATATTCAATCAGCATTGTGGATTAAAGGGGTTTTTCTATAAAAACAAGGCCTAAGTTAGCTCTTATTTAAGAGCTATTTTGTATCCAAGGTGTCTATAGTGGTTATTGTGCAGAGAATCAAATGTCCTTTCTTAGTATTTCTTCCTATTTTTCTTCTTCTAAAAAGCTGATGCACAGAATGAGATATACAATTTAGCTGGAATTTAAGATTAACATGGAATATTTGTGCACAAATAACATCCAAAGAGAAATAAGTAGCTTTATGAGAAGCAAAACACATGAAGGTTGATTGAATTTACTATGAAAAACATACAGCCATTTGATAAAACCTCTAATTGATATTTTTCCATTGTATACACTTCAGTATAGGTTGTCTCAAGCCCAGCAAGGACTGATCTCATACCATTGCATTTTCCTAAATAAGATACGCTAGCAGGATATCACTCCACCAAATGGGTTTATTCGATGACATCCATTGAGTTTTCTAGACCAGACTGTCTGGGTCTAATTTGTCTGGGCCAATAGTTCTTAAGGAAAGACAAAAATACCTGAGACATCTCTACCCATATGTATTCATAAATTACACAGTCTCATAAATCTTCATTTCTTTGGAAAAATTGCCATAACATCGACAATATGTCAAGTCTGTCACTCATGTAAACAACAGTTCATTTTTAGGCCTCAAAGTACCAATATGAGCAAAGAAAGTAATGTTATATTCCTCTTGGGGAACAGCACATACTGGCAGAGTTGAATTCTAATATGCACAAGATCCGTGTATAAGATACTCTACCCATATCAACAGCATGAATTTGGATAAAAAAATATGTATAAGCCACTTAATTAGGAAATAAGATCTAACATGTGTCCACATATCAACAGAGCAAAGGCCAGTGGTCATGAAGTAAACATTGAAACCATTTGAAATCACTTTATACACTTATCTCAGGCTATACTCATCCTGTCTAGAAGAAACATTCTGATATGAACTGAAGCTTCCAGTTTAAAATCTATAAAAAGCTAAAGTATCCACAATAATTGCAAACCATTAATTACTAAGCCACATGGTATTTTCAGAGAAGAGATGAGCTGCTGTTTGCAACATGAAAATTCTACGTGTTCTGCACATTATCTGTCTTAAAAAGCGCACTTGGTTCAGCAAAATACTGTCTTAAGAAAAGGCAAAAACACATGAAGTGTCTTCTGTACGTTTAAAACATGAATTTCTTTCCCAAGATATCTCAGGATTTCTTCCTATGTAACAAGTAGTGAGGTAAAGTTGCCAATGACATCCAGCAAAACAATTTTATTATATTTTCTCAAAAACTTCGTTATTTTCAAATGCAAACTTAGCTATTAAGTAGCAGTAATTGTTCATATTAGTTACATATTAATTACTACTCAGTGCCAAAATAAATTTGAATTCTTCTTTCTAGCTTTCCACATTTGTTACACTTTTCTGGACGTACAAGTGTGCTCTGGGTTTGATATTTTAACTCTGAAGATCATTTAACTTGCAAAATATTGAATCATCCCTTGAATAAAAGGACCTTCAACAAAGCATTAGAAGTTAACTTGTTTTGGTTAAGCATTGGATGACAATTGTGCTAACACCCATGTGAACCTTCCCATATTAATTTAAGTTCCCATAGTGAGATTTAACATTTCTAACACCAAACATATTACACAAAAACCATACTAATTATAATTTTCCAATTGAGCTGAAAAAACAACAAAGGTCATTTAAATAAATTATACAAACTGTTGACGCTTAATCCAGGATTAACTGGGTCTAGAAAAGTAGAATTTTTCTAGGGTTCTTCACTATCAAGTGATGTTTCTGATGATTAATCAGAATCTCATGTATTACAAGTAGTGGTATGTTTTATTCACTGAGGTGCAAATAAAAATCCTGAACAACTACAGACTAAGTTATCACTTCATATTAATAAATTAATGCCACTGTTCTTATTTTTTTCATTTTCATACTCTGCAAAACCTGTCAATCTTAATCAGACCTGAATATATTAACCAGCTGAGATTTCATATAGTATGATGAGAAATGATCCGGTACTTGAGCAACTCAGATATTGTATTAGTACACAGGTATATCACAATGTTCAGCCTGTTACACTTATATAGGAAGTTAAAGATGACCCTACAAACACATTTTTTTATTCAAGGGTATGAGAATGTCAAAATGAATACTGGGACACACACCACTGCCCTCCACTGTGGTACAGGTATTCCTAAATATATTGGGGTACCATGGAAAACACATGCAGTTCTGTAGGGTCACATCCTTATTCCACCTACACCAACCATAATCAAATGAACATGGTTAAGAGTAACGACACAGGGCATAAATTTAAGCACCCAATGTACATGATGAGATTTAACTCTCAAGGACCATGATACAGTCAACTTTGAAAGATAAGTCTCAATAGAGAATGACTTATTGGCTTGTCTCATTTAACTATACTGGGTAGGGGGAGGGATAGTCATCTGGTTCAGTTATAAAACCAAACTGATGTAGTTGAGTGTACCAGTGCAAGCACATTCAATTGTAGCATCCTTCTAGCTTCTGTCAGTGGTTGCATTGATCTGTTCATGGGGCTAAAGCACCTTTGAAGGACTACAAAGTGTTCTTTATTAGCGTACGAGGCACCACAATTCAAATACTAACTGCAACTTACATTGATATTACAATTAATCTCTAATATCTAGAACAAAGCCCTCACCATGCAGACACATGAAATCTCTAGGTTCAGGTGAAAACAAAGGCAATTTCCATTATATTTGACGTATACAATAAATCCAAATGCCATACAAACTTTAACAGTTTAGTAAGTCCAAAAGAACAGCAGTGTTAGCACCACTATCGGTGTCTCCACGTATTACAGTCACACCACCATGGTGAATAATAGCCCATAACTTACTCCAAAGTCAACTATTCACTCTGTAGAATGAAATGTATATTACCTTTTACCTTCAAAATATCAAAAATGACATTAGTCAAGACACAAGGCAGAGAATAGTGAGATACTAGACAAGTATCATCTAAAAACTGCCTATTGGGTATCTACAATGTACCTGCCAAGATGTACATCTTGCAGTGTACCCAAGTGATACCCATTCAACCTAGCTGAAAGGAAAACTAGGTAATGTTTACTGTCCTTTTGACTACAGTGGAAAGGAATTAGGTAATAGGCAACAGGAGGGTTCCCAGTGCCTGTGCAAGACAGCTAGCAAAGTTCTGGCTACAACCATTTGAAGATCAGCCTCTGAGAGGCAGTGGAGCAGAGTCAGATATTAGCACGTGACATATGGGACATTCAAAGGCAGTCTGGGAAGTTTTGCCTAATTCAGGACAGAAGACGACCTGAGTTTTTCTAATCTAAGGAAAATATCCATTTGGATTCTCAGTAAATACTTGTGCTTTCAAGGCAATCAGTATTTCAGGATACCAGGCTGCACAGTGGCCATAACCAACTTCTTCCTCCCTGAAAAGTGTATAGATCAACTGGCCTCCACCCAAGAGTAGAAATGGAAAAGCAGCAGAAAGCCTCCATCACACAGAAAACAATACAACTCTTCCAACCTGAAAGGATTTCAACAGAGAGCTTGATCATACTTCATGCTCATTCAAAACAAGTGTATAAGCAAGGAGGCACACATGTATCTTAGGCTCACAGAAACTGACACAAACATCACTCTGACTTTTCTCACTGAATAAAGAATACAGAGTGATTGGAACTCTTTTTATTAGAACTTGATGAATCTATGGTCTTCCCTTTGGTTTCTCAAATACATAACATACACCAATTATCAGGTTTCATTATAAAGGGAATACTTCTGCATGTAATAAATTTGACTGTAAATATATACTTTGTAATGAAATTAGAGGATCAGAAGAGCAGACAAGCTGACATACTGTCATCCAACTACCAAATAAAAAATTGACAGTTTGATAAAGGTCTTCCTCACATTTTGAATAATCTGCACTCAAGTGAAACAACTCAAGAAAAAAACTAATTTTTTAAGGACTCCCACATGTATAGAGTGTCCTTGAAAACTGTTCCTGTTCTCAAAAATTTCCATGTTGACAATTTTCATGAAATAAACACCACTTTTCTCCCAATGCTTAAAACCAGACTTTACAATAAATACCCCCTAACAGAAGCCAAAAATTGATGGGTACTGTAAATATACCATAAATATGCTTGCTAAATTTTTATGAGGCTACCATACCCCCTTGCCCCAAGACCAACCACCGTCAGTAGTTGAGCACTGGTTTTGGTTTCTGGAGCATGAGAAGTATCCAAAACAGAACCAAACTGGGTACACTGAAACATCAGCCCAACTGATTTGTCTTCTATCCCCAATTCTTCATGAGCTTCATGTATGATCTTAAAGAAGTCACTTTTCTCTTTCTGTGCTTCATCTCCTAATCTTTCAAACATGGATAGCAGCACTTCCTTGACTCCCAGGACACAGATGTTAAGTGTGTTAGAGTTCAGATATATACCAGACTGATGATGGAGAAATACCTACGTGATGATATTATAGATACACAGATTAGATCTAGATAAAATTTCAGCACCAATAGGAAAATAGATACATTTTAGCATTTATTTCATCACTCCCCTCTCCTCTCTTCATATGTGGAATTGTAAGAACACCACAGTAAGAACTATTCATTCTTAGATGAAAAGTCCATAAATATAAGAGAGGAACCCTTTTAGTGACTCACTGACAGCAACCACTTACTGACTAGGCATGTTTGGAGTATTCAAACTGCATGCAGGAGAAAAAGGGCCCTAGGACTTTGAGAATGTCTGCAAACATCTGGAGTACATACAACCTATACCTGTAAACTTAACTAAACAAATCAGCTTGCTCTGCTCCTTATTTCAAACACTTTCCTTTTACAATGCATGGGAAAACTATAGCAATATCTGTTATACCATTTACGATTAAGAAAATCAGGAGGTAGACAGCTTAGATCTATAAAAGTGATTTGATATATTTGGCAATCCAACTTGGCCTCCCTGCAATGAGCTGTTAAATGAAATTTTGCACAGCCATGCCATCAGGCTTTATTTGCTTGCCACATTTTATTCTGAAGGGTAAAACTGATGGCTGGTACTAATCACCTCAATTATTGCAAGAATTGTGTCAAATTCTGGGATAAGATCAATCCCTTCTTAAATGCTCTTTGTGTGTGTGTGATTTACAAATAAATCAGAAATCACCAACCAAACCGAGTACAGAAATGGCCTAATACACCAACAACTTCCCCTTTCTTAGGGATGCTGTATATCACATCAGCACCTTGAAAAATTCCAGGTGAGATCGTTTTTCTTTTAAAATAAATAATCAAAGAAAACATCATCTTCACACACACAGACACACACAATAATTGACTGAACAGATCACAGTACTTCACAGGAAATTCTTCAAATGATAGAGATGTGCCCCAAATTACACTCCCTGAGAATGGCTGCAAGGGCACCAAGAACAGTGTGGGAATAAAGGATATTAAAAGCCTCAAATCTATCATGGGTACGGCCTCTTTGTGTCTATACTTGGACAAGCTGCCGAATTTCTTTCACTTCAGTTTTTTATTAGTTGCACCAATAAGTCCTTGAGAACTCTTGGGTTTACCTGCAGTAGCAACTACAATACTTTTTAAAACAAAAATTCAGAGATAGCAAGAAATTAATTAAATTATATATACACATACAACCTAAACTTGTGGTCTCTTCCAAGTGACCTCTCAATGCATATCCATTGCTACATGGATGTTTTCACTTAAGCATAAGACTTCACTTTGGTTTTAATAGTAATTATGTTTTTAACTTTTGGCTGACACATGAATCAAAACATGTTCAGATGGATTTATTTCTAAACAGTTCAAGTGTTCACAATCCAATTGGTCAGTTTTGCTCTTGATAATTCTACTGAAAGAGAAGTCCACAAAGAATCTGCCAAGCTGTACTTGTTTGTATTGGGATGATGTCTATTACAGGGGAAACTGCAGAATCAATCTACCTACCAATCTGCACCAGAAAGGAGGAGGAAAAAAGTAAGAATTTTAGGATGAGTGCAACAGCTTTGAATCATCAAATAACAGGTTCTGGAAGTTCAATTAGGGATTATTTGCTGTAGTTCAGGTAAGCGTTCTGCCAAGCACATCCTTTTTAGGGGGTTCTCGAAGGCATTTCCTGATGAGTGCCCAGCACTCCACTCAACCTTCTCGCTCATTTGTGGCTTTGCTGGACTTCACGTAGGCATGAAGTTCCCCTTCATTTCTTTTTTGCTGCTTTGACAGACAACCCTCAATTCAGTCTCTTCTGCACCATATACTTGGCAGAGTGTCTTTCCTCATAAAGCCAGATAATTATGTTTCCTTCAGTAAATTCATCTCCTTTCTACTGATCCCCAGCAGTCTGGGGTTCTTTTCCCTCATGGAGCATGGACCTTTTAATCTGTAGCATAATATTTGCTTCCTGGTACTACTTTAACTCTGTCATAGCAAAGCTCAACAATGCTTACAAGTCACCAGTGTAAAACTTACTTCTATTAAGTCAGCAACAAAAAATGCAATGGCATGATGCAGTGTTCAGTGTCAGGAATACATCAAATTAATAGCTCTATAATTAAAAGCGGATGCTGTCAGGGAGAGAGAATATTGCTTTGCTTTTATATGTTTACCCCAAAATTACTCTTGTTCCTAGAAACCTAGACTGACTCTACTAGAATACAATCCTTAGAGGGTACAGAAACTTTTCAGTATAGCGATAGAGGCAAAAATACAGCAATAATTGGCCTTTTTATTCCTTTTCTCCAGGAATTTGGGAATAAGTATTTCTTTGAATTTTCTCAGAATATGACTTCTTGATCCACAGGAAGCCTATTTGGAAGCTTTAATTCTTATAGCCAAATAAAATGCATCAGAACAGCAAAAAATCAGACAATTTCAGCAACACAGAGCATTCATACTCAACAACCAAGAATTCACTGAGTTTGACAATCCAATGAAAACATTAACAATTCTGCATGGGTTATTTTCAAATGAAATTTCTTTTGATGCTGAATATAAACCACAGATCTGTATACAGACCTGGATGACTGGATTAAAAAGACAAGGAAAGGATTGATGCTTTGAGTAGCAAAATCATCAGAGGAACAAACAGAAAGCACACACAAACCTTTCACTTTCCCAGAAATAGGAAGAGACAAGGCAGGATAAATAGATCTATGCGCATATAGAAAGAAATACCTACACTTACATTCAAGCCATGATACTACAGTATTACCAATGCACCAGGACATCCACACTCTCCCAGTCTCTATCTTTGTAATGGGGTTAGTTATTACTTGACAGCACCTATTTATTTTCATTTATTAGAAAATGTAAATTGTGACATATAAAAATCCACTCTTTAGACACTTAAATTTGGATTGATTAATATTATCCTAAAAGAGCAATATGTGGGACACTAAGGCTTTTAGTGGTTATTGCTGGCACTTTGTTTGGGGGGCTGGGGAGGGGGGGGAGCTTTTAATTTTGGTGATCCCCATTTTTTTCCCCTTGTAGGTACTACCAAACTCTTGGTTCTTAACTTCATCCCACTCACCTTGTGTTCTAACTTCTCCTGCCTGGTTCTTTAACCCCACCTCACCTGACAAGGAAATAGATATTCCTATGTGACCAGTCCTTTCACAGAACAAAACCACATAAGCACGTGACACATGCGATGCTCAGAGAGCAGAGCTGTTTAGGGTGTTTGTGCGTTGCTATCGATTCCTTTATCCTTGGTCTGATTTGGTTAAGCTCTTCAGGCCTATTGCTAAGCACAGTTTAACCCGCCTCCTTCCTGGCCTGACCCTGCATGGAATGATGAGTATGTCCTTGAGGGAACACAGCCCCAGAGTGGCTTTGGTTGCATTTTACTTTTGAAGACAGAAAGATGGATGGAAAGATGGACAGGCAGGCAGAAAGAATCCTTGTGGTTGTCTTATTTATCATTATCATACCTATCATTCACTTCTTGAGTGAAGTAATGACTCATTTCTGAAATCCGAGATTTCTACTAACTCCAAAGCCAGATGGGATGCAGTTAGTGTACCCCCAACACTTTGTCAGCTACACAACTCTCACCTCACTTGCCACATCATTTTGATAGCTTGTGCCTAAAAGCACTTCTGAATTGTGAAAGACAAAATTAAAAGTATTTAACTACAAAGCCAAGGAGACGCTAAGAAGTCTGAGTTTTTAAACAAAGCACTGACTGATTAAAATAACTAATTTGTGTTTAAAAACACTGGCATAGGCACTTGCTACATATTTAGTCCAGTCTAGAAATAAAAGTCATTCGAGATTTAAGCACTGAATCACAGATTGAATTGGAAAAAAAATTAAAAATCACTTCTTTATATTGTCTGTAATCTCTACCACACAGCACTTACCTATACTCTATGTAAGGGCAAATCAGGTAAAGGTGGGAAAGCAGTGCAATAAAGCACATTGAAGCCCAGGAGTTAGCCATGCATGTTTAAAATTACCCTGTAATCTAACACTCTTCAGAAATTGTGACATCATCTGTTGCTCAAGAGATTAATGTATAGCACTCAACCTCCTTTACTTCTAGACAAGCACATCCACAAACAGACTCTAGTATTTTCTGCTTGTGAGCACATGGACTTCTGTCCTCTTAGGGGACTAGCTTCATTTTTCTCCAGTGCTGAACGTGGATAAATCCAGGAAAGGCAAAGACAGTAACCTGAGCAAGGGAACTGTTACCTACATTTTGCCTTCATTATCTCATTGATGAATTTACATTGCAGTGGTTAAAAAGGCACCTCAGCAACACAAGGTTTAAAAAATGCCAACAAATTAAACACAAATGTCTCTCCAGGTGTCAGATTCACTGAATTTAGGATGGTCCCATTAGGTTTCAAAAATGCACAGTGCCTACTGTGTTAGTGCAGTAGCAGAACAAGGGCACGAGAGGGGAGGTAATTTGGAGGAGGAAAGTTTTACATGGGCCAGACTGGTCAAGGACTAAACTAGGAAATGAAATTCCAAGCAAGTCTGAATTTTGGAAAGTTAGAGAGCTGGCAGAGAACTTCCATTTTATTTGATTTAGTTATATTTAAATTACCTGCATAAAAAATTATTGCTTGGCTGCTTAAGTCCCTGCTTTGAACAACATTTGTCAAAACAAACTGTAAAAACAAAAGAGCAACTTAACCAACTGAAAAAAAGAAAAGGTCCATTTGAGGAAGACAATTTTGTGATGTCTAACAACATCTATAAAAAGTGTGTTTAATTGAACAACACAGTACAAAATTATCTTGGAAGAAAAGAAAGCTTTGATAGAATTTAATGTGCCCATACTCTCATGCAAATGCTAGTAATCTTACCTAAATGAATACAATTCTCTATGCCTACAGGCAGTGTCCTTAGCACAATTATTTCAATAAAGGCATCATTACTGACCCAGAGAACCGTTGTATGATCTAAAACACACTTGCCCTCCTCCCTCCTTTGAATATCTGTTTCCAAAGAGATAAAGTTATTCCACAAAGAGAAGAGTAAATATTTGGCTAAAATACAAGATACTCATCCCTTCCCTATTAACAGAAATAATAGTAATAGAAGGGCAGAAGCACCCTTAAAAATGGAAGCTGCTGCTTCAAGTGAGAGAGACAGTTTTTTTGAACTGCAGAGCAGAATGAAGAACTTGAGAAAAGCACATGGACTGCGGTTTGCAGGATGGCTACCGTACCGGTTCAGAGCCTGCAAATTTATCTCTAGATCAAAAGGAAGAATTACAACAATGAAGACAAAAAGAGAAATTAAAAATGAAGCCTCATAAACCAAGTCTCTAATTCCACAACTTGCAAATGCCAGAAAGGCTTCCACCACCCATGGCTGTCTTTGCACTGCAAGCTGGCCAGGTGCAAACCTGCCTGCAGAAGCAAGGGTTTGGTTCTTGGAAATGGGAAGAGTCTCTCTTCTGCACTTTTAAACCACTGTTCCTGTTAAGTCTGTAGTTTATTAGAAATCTTCATTCTTATTCCTGTGGAAGACCTATCATATTTATAAGGTTGTAATTTAAGCAGTTTTGCCCCTCAAAGTAAGTTTTATGTCCAACATTAATTTCACTGACTCCATTTCACTAAGAAAATGAGTGATATAGCTGCCAGCTTCCATCAGCAAAAGAACTACTTTTTTATTCTATTTAATATAATTTGTGGTAGTCAGTTATAGAGTTATAGGTACTCAAATGCTTCATAAGTATTTTCAGCAGATATCTTAAAGATTTTTTTCATAGCATATCTTATATAAAGTATTTATGAATAAGACATGGAATTACTTCATTTCCTAGCAGCATAGGACATCAGCAATCTCACTAAATTCCCCTTCTATAAGATTTTTTTCAGTAGAGATAAAAGGATACAAATTTCTCATAAGGTGAATCATATCATAATCAGCAAGTAAAGAGGGTATTTTAAAAAAATGTTTATAAATAATATCATTATGCCGATAAATGGGCTTTGAATCCTTTGAGATGTGTTGCCCTTCAAACTTACACACTGGTATCAGCAAGTGGGTTTTGCATGCACTATGTTTTTTGGTTTTTTAATAAAACCACCAACACGAGTCATGCTGAAAGTACAGTATCACTCTAGCTAGATCATCACATACAGATGATTACCAGAAAATATCAACCAAATTTTGCAGTTGATTTAATAATAAAACTACTCATGTAGGTAGAAAGACTTATAACGTTAATCTGAGTATTGTTGGGAAACATTCATTTTCACTGCCTTTGTTTCTTATTATATTTTTATTAATCACAGAATCACAGAATGGTTTGAGCTGGAAGGGATCTCAAAGACCATCTAGTCCCACCTCCCTGCCATGGGCAGGGACACTCTCCACTAGCCCAGGCTGCCCAAAGGCCCATCCAAAGCTAAATTCAGTTTCCTAGAAAGTCATTACACATGTTGCCTATGTCCACACTGAAATACTCTGCATCTTGTCAGCCCTTTCATTTCACAATGGCCAATTTCACATACTCTGTCCTTCAGCACACTGTATTTTCTTTCATTTGCCCATTTGCTTTCAACTAATAGGTTTTTTTAGTACCAGTTTAGACATTAAACTGTTATATAGAATGAGTCTTTATTTTATGCCTACATCTTGTTTTCGCGAGAAAAATCATCCTAGCAAGACCATGCTTATTAGCAGTATTTGTCAGAGTCAAATACTCCCCGAGCCAGTTCTTTTAGATATTCCATGCATGAAGGGTATAATGTTTAATATCAAGATGGCTGATGGAATACCGTATTTCTAATTTAGTGGAGCAGTATAAAATATATGGCATTAGCAAAAAAAAAAAAATATATATATACACACACACACAGAGCAATTGCAATACACAGTTCAATCACAGTGTCAATGTGATTCCCATTCCTGGTACCTAGAACATGCTTACCATGAGGAGGCTGCACCTCCCCAGTCAGAGTGAAGGAGTACATGGGTTGAAGTCAGCTCAAGCTTGTTGCTCTCTCTGGTTTTTACACTCTACACCAGGCTGAGCCACCTATTTGCTCTCCCCACTCGGGTCCGCCTAACTCAGGGAGACATCCACACTCCTTAGGTAGTACAGGGAGAATCACTGACAAGATCAGTCGATCCAACCATTTTATCTAAAAACAAAGGTCCCCTTCCAAACCCCAGAGATAAAGTCAGCTCATTGCAACAGTTGGTTTTAGTCATAACCTACATTAATCCCCAATCTTCATGGGCACAATGCCCCAGCTTGTCTTCTCCAAGCCTTCTTCCACTTTAAGGACCTATTGACCAGTCACAGTATATTCATTTTTAATTTCCCATTTTGACATTATTTACCTTCTCATGTAGAGGAAGTGAAATCCTTTGTCGATCATTCAAAAGCAGCATTCCTTAGCCATATAATCCTGCGGTGTCAGATTGCTGGGGCAGGAACCACAAGGCAAGCCACAGTAATTTTGATTTCTACTGGAATTATTTATATAGTTGTCATTTCTGAGAGAAATAACTTTGTACATTTATTATACACTGATAATGCGCGCCTAATAAATCAAATGGAAGACAGATTGAAACATATAGCAGCGCACATGTTATTTAGCAAAGAAAATTAATGTGTATCATTCAATTTTGGTATTCAGAAAAGTTTAAACTCTTCTGGCACAGAGCACACTGAGGGACTCAAGAACTAGCCTTTTCTTAAGAACAGTGGGGAGCAACAAGGGACTGGGAAATTTGATAGCAAAAATATCCGTTGCTTCAAGAAGTGCTTTGCCTAAGAGCTATTTGCAAGAGTAAAATCGACCCCGTTCTCACTCTTCACCCTCCACTCCCTTGTGAAGTTGGGGTTAGTACCCCAGAGCTAAGATACAGTTAATGAATTTCAGGGTCTGTGTGGAAAACCTGGAGAAAAATAATCTAGGGCCCAGTATGAACAACCCAAGGTGCATGTAGTATTGCAGTATTTTATTGAAATACTTATGCAGGTCTGTACTTGCAATATAAACATGACTAGCACCAGCCTTTAAGACTAACTAGATGTACTTTGCACTGAAAGGAGATTTGTAACAGACAACCTCAAGAAAGACATAAAGATGATGATCAGGCAACCATCAGCCAATGATTCAACACATCATCTAAGCCTCATCTGAGACAAGTTACTAGTACCAGTCACCTCCCCAGACCAGTGTGAATGCGAGGTGGATCAAACCACCACCACAGAGGGTTGTGTCTTCTGTAGTTTAGGAATAATACATGGTGCCTGCCATTATCAGATCACAGCTGAAGGGTACTAAGTTTTGAAGATGTCATGAGACATCCATCTGCTTATGATCCTTTGCCCACACAAGTTTGTCCAGACTTAAAGGCCTGGGATTCCCTTGACATTAAGCTAGGGAAAATACTTTCAAAAGCTGCTTTGCAATTAATTGGATATAAAAATTGATCTAAATCATTTATTGAAAAAAGAGATTCAGAGAACAACAGTGCATTCATAAAAGCATCCAAAGAAGAAGTTAATGCACACAAAGAGCAAATTCTAGGTCAACTTCCAGCAGATCTCAAAAGTTTTACATCAGGAAAAAAAGAAAATGGTTTTCCATGCCACAGATACACTGAAACTACCAAATACATTTCCACCTTTTTTCTAATTATCCTGGTCCACCATTTCTGTCACTCCATTAACTGTCAGAGTAATTTTTCTGTTTGCGATTTGCATTTGCCAGTTGGTAAAGAGGACAAAAGAAAGGAATATAAACTTTCTTTCATAAGGAAAGAATTCATCAATGTGCTCCATTACACTCATGATTTGACGATGCCTTTAATGCAACAATTATAGAAAGTGGGAATCTGTAAACCCTACCTCATACACTTGCATTCCTGTGTCTGTATTTCACATTATACAAGCATGTATTTTGGCCTCAGCTCTACGGCCATTGCCACTGAAAATTGTTTATTTTTCTTGAGTTACAGACAACTATCTCACAAACAACTCTTCCTCCAGAAACCTATGGATTTTCCACCTACATTTTTCAACAGGAAACTTCAAAGCAAAAGGGTTCTCTTTAGGACTCACCTAGTAGATCACTGTGTTACTTATGTTATTTAAAAGTTCTTTATGATTTCACGTTTCCTGTTTATGCTGTTTAAATGCTACAATACAGGTAACTCCTAAAAACACCTGTTCTGCTGCCTGTTTTTCACTGTGTTTGTAAACATTCAAAATATGCCTATTTCTTTAGCCATGGCCATCAGAGTTAAGGTGATGACTTCACACTGAAAGTTCCTCCTCCAACTGTGAAACATATTGTTACAATGTCCTTTAGTGTCACTTGAAAATTCACTGTGCCAGTAACAATTCCTGACAGCAATTTTCTGTCACTAACTATTCAGAGAGCAAACGACAATTGGTCTACACCATTGAACTATTGTTGCAGTTTTGTGAGTCTGTGCTGCTGAGACGGGTTTCTTTAAGCAGCAGTTAGAGTTTTCTGCCAGCCTAAACTATAAACAACGAGCTATTCAAGGGCAAAGTTGCGGCCTGAGAGATAGTCAAGTGCCTCTGAGAATCACATAAAGAGGAAACAACCCGGAAGCAGCTGCATTTTGCCACTGGAAAAGGAGTGAGAAGATGTAACGAGCTGTGCAGACACCAAGGCCAGGAACTGGGGGGGGAGGAGACGGCCCAGGTGCTGGAGAGAAAGATCCCCCTGCAGCCCGTGGAGAAACCCATGGAAAAGGCCCAGACCCCACCTGCAGCCCGTGGAGGGGCTCCAAGCCGGATGGAACAGGTGGAGACACAGAGGAGACGCTGTGACCCTACGTTGGAAGAAACCCCTGCCAGCACTTGCAGCCATGAGGAGAAACAGACACAGAGATGAGTGAGAGAGAGATTTGCACCGGAACAGGTTTGCTGGGTGAGGCTGGTGACCCCACAGAGGACTGGGACTGAGAGATACTGATTTATGACTGCACCCATAGCAGTGACACACGCCAGGGCAGCTTGTGAATAGATAAAGCCCTGGGGAAAGGATTCACGTTGGAGAAGTTCATGGAGGACTATCTCCTGTGGGTGAGACCCCACAGTGCAGCAGGGGGAGGGCAGGGAATGAATGCCCCCCCATCCCCCAGCCGAGAGGGAAACCAACCTGCAAGGGACTGACTGAAGCCCCCATCTCCCAGTCCCTGACCCCCTGTACTGCGAGCAGGGGGAAGAAGGGAGCAAATTCCTGACTAAAGTCTGCTAAGAAGGCAATGGTGGGGGGAAAGTGTTTTAAGATCTGGTCATGCTCTCAACTCCAGTTTCTTCACTGTTTTTTGTAGTGTAGTATAATAGAGTAGTTTTTCTCCTCTTCACTTCGTGTTGAGACTGTTTTGCCCACGTCGTTGACAGAGTGATCTCTCCCTGTCCTTATTTTGGCTCCTGAGCCTCTTAATATATAATTTCTCCCCTGTCCAACTAAGGGGAGTAATAGACTGACTTCTGTGGGCATCTGGCCTCCAGCCAGGGCTAAACTACGACAACTATTTTTTTAAATTAGCATCAGGAGGTATTTTTATGGTTCTTCTCTCATAGAAGAAAAGGAAAGTGTTATGGGTACATGCCTCACCTTCCATAACTGTGAATAAAGTTCTAGAGCACCATTTTGAAGGCACAGATTTTGATGGCTGGGAAGAGTCACTGAAAAAGAAAATCCACATAGACTGAAGTCCAGGAAAGCAGCTAGAACAGCCTTTGTAGGATGTCCTGACACAAACCAACTTGGAACTTTTGAAGATTAAAAGATCTTAAATTGAAACAATTTTTATGTCTCCACTATGCAGAGGAGCAAAGCAGATATTCCTCATTAGAGAGACCAAAAAAATCCTGGGCACAATTTTTTTTAATGCATAAAATTAGCTTTGGCATGATGAACTGTTGATTGGTAAGGTTAGATAAACTTCTTTACATTTACATCATACTATATTTAATAGTGTTAGTGACTTTTTTACCCAGAATTAAGGAATTTGAAACGTTTTGTTACAGAACCCATCAATGTGATTTTAAAAACATAGAATTAATGATTGATAGTTCAATAGGTAATTATTTAGTAATGCCATATGCCAACCGTTTCTGACTCTCCAAAATTAAGCAATAATTTATGGTGATCTTTCCCCTGAATCTTCTGATCCACCAGAAATGTAAGAGAGTGAAAGCAAAAAACTATTTCTCTAATCTTTTTTTGTAGTTGATCTGGGCTCTGTGAACAGATACCCAATTAACAATTTACAATTCCTAATTATCAGCTTCATTCTTTGCTGTTATCAAAGTGATCAAGACCTGAATTAGTATTATCAGCCTAATTACCCACTCAGTCATAGTAATGAACATCACCATGCTATTAACCAGGACAAGCAACTCTGAGAATCTCTCCAGAGATCCAGATCAGTTCAGTGCCTTTCAGGAAGCATTAAATAAGTTCACAAAAAAAAAAAAATCAACAAAAAACCAAAACCACACCAAACCACAAAAAACTCCACATATAACACAGAACAACCAACAAAACAATGTCAGGAAAAAAAGTTTTGTTTTTTTTTTTAAAGTAAATTCTAGTTGTACTTGACAGCTTGAAAAGGAAAATATTTTGGTTTCATTCCTTTAGAGATTCTAGTTTTAAAGCAACATATTTCAGTGCTGGCAGAATTAATAGATGGTTTCTTCATTTGACAGGACGAATTTTCCATTTCAATACAACTATTGCAACAGTACCACAAAAAGAGCAGCACATATGTATAACTCCAATACAATTATGCAGCATCCTTCTGTAGAGGGCAGAGTACCTAATTAGATAAAATGGGGCTTAACAGAGTATCACAACTATCCACCTACTCCTGAATAGTAAACTACATGAATATAAATAAAAATTTGCTGAGATTTTGAACCTATCATCAGGCGTGCTCTGTTTAACCCAGAGGCAATTCCAGCCTGCCTGCCCTTAGTACAACCCACTAAGGCAAGAAGCAACTCATAACATGTCAGCTTGAGGGTTTCAAGGGACAAGAATTCCATTACCTTCTCAGGAATTACAGCCCATTGATTTGGTATAAAAATAATTTGATTTCTCTCTTCGTAAATGTTACACTACAACAATTCTACAGCCAAATTTATCAGGAGCTTTCGCAAGGAAAAGCAGAGAACTAATTGATCCATTAGGTAATATATACAACCACACATTCTCAGAATAGGATCAGTCCAGTCTTGGAGTATGTTGAAAAGGATTGATTCTGTGCTGTATAGAGAGAATAAAATTAACTCTGATCTCTAGCCTTTTATTTCACATATTTTATGAAGTGCACTGAGGATACTTCTAGAAAAATAGCTGTATACATCAAGTCACTGTCATACCCACAGAATAGCCCAAATAAGAGAAATTTGGAGTTTTCAAACCTGATTGTCTACCACAGCATTTTCAAGTACAATTCTCTTTGCAATGGGTAACTTTGATATGAAGGACTAACAGGATTTCCACTTTATTAAGGTCACACTGTGCTTGCCAACACATAACTAAGGAAAACTAACTGTAGATTTAAGCTAAGAGACAAAAGGACTTAATTTTGTAAAGTAACAATTAGCCTGGAACAAATACTACAAAAATATTTTCCTCATATACCACACACAGTGGTGTTTGTAGTGTTATCCCTTATGTTTTGGTTACCCAATAAAACTGACATTCAAACAACACATCTCTACACTGCGTGTAGACTAAGCCCCACCCCACATGAGTAAATCATTAATTACATCCTAAGAGAAAAGAGAAATTCTATTGATAAATACATCACGCAAACAGTTGAAAACTACTGAAAGACCCGAGATGTAAGATCAAGATCAACTCTTGATCTTTCAGAGTAGCCTAAAACATTGCAGCCCCACAAATGAGATGCTGTAGATGATGATGTGAGTTTGCTTCAGAAAGACTTAAGCCTATTCTAATCAGATTAAAAAGATACTTATAATGCTTAGCTACCAGAATAACCCTCCAAGGCCAAATCCGTTTGCCTGTCTCTGACATTCCAGGTAAAATTAGTTTACACTGAGAAAGCTGGCTATGCACACACAGACACCAGGACCGGTCAGGGAGGAGCTAATATATGTCTGCAGTGGGTCAATGGACAACTAAAACAATAAATCTTTGCAATTACAGAGATTAAAAAAAGGTATCATTTAAGAGACATGCAACAGTGTCCTTTCTCCTTCTAGAAATTCTTAGAATGTTCCCTTAATGGGACCGCCAGTATTTTGACAAATGCATTTCAGGCGTGGGGTTTTTTTGCTTAGTTTTTTTCCCCAAAACTGTTTGATGCTCTTTCTTTGCATGATTCTGTAGGCCATAAGGTGGTGTTCTTCCTCTGTGACTGGACGACTGAGACAAAGGAGAAAGACACACAGGATACAGGAAAGCATGATAAATCACACTCCTGTGCATATCTGTGAAGCACTGAGGATTTGCAAAAGAATATTTGGCATCCACCCAAATTTCCATGAATAGTCAATAGCAGTAGCTTCAGAAACTTGAATTTTTTATGAACTCTTTCCTTTGTCATCAGATGGACTTCATTCATTTGGAACCCTCAGAATATCAAAGTAGATATATGATGTTAATTTAGCCATGTATGGTATTATTTTAATTGAAACCAAATACTATTTGTTTTGTTATTTATCTCTAATAACGGAAAGTGGCGTTCAAGGTTACAATGTGCATGTGAACTTAAATACATAAGCAGGAACTCACATATTCTATGATTTAGAATTGAAGATTTTAAAAAAATGTGATTTCTTTTTTATGTTAGTAAACACAGTCCGTAGGAGAGTTAAACTAAATAGAAGCAAGAGTACTATTGAATGCAGAGAAACAAGAACCTCTTCATACTGGAGAGCATCTCAAAGGAACACATGAGTAAGCACCATGCTATATAGATTCAGAGAAAGCTGGCTTATCAGAACATCAGTTGTGTGTTTTAATGTCTTTGCGCACGTCAGTAAATGCTGTACACGCACCGAGGCGGCAGATCACCTCACCAGGACAAGGGGTCAGTTACACTTAGCTGTTTTGTTGTACATACATCCTCTGAATAATTTCTTTTGGAATTTTGCAAGTCAATATGTATCTCCAAGTTCTACTGTAAAGCCTCAGGTTAAAACAAACAAAAACTTTAAAAAAAGAAAGCCCATAAATCACACTGACTTTCTTTACATGTTTAAATAATGCCAGGGAGGTTATTTGATTTGAACACTAAAGCCTTTAACCCAGTCAAGCTTTCAACTGAGGAAACTTTTTTTTTATAATAATTGATTTACAAAAAAGATTCAATTAACATCATATGTTTATACATAGGAGAAATCAGGATATGAGTTTGGTTTTGCATGTCCTCTTATAAAAAATACATTCAGTTTAGAAGGGGGGGAAGGAGAAACTAAGGAGTTTGAAAGCACTAAGTAAGAGAGAAGATCTCACACATACAAGTGAGTGAATTTCTGAGAAAGACCAAGTCCTGCATACCAAACTACTACACATCAACAAATGAAGTGGTAACATCCCTACCACACAAAGCTGAAAAATTTACTAAGCTCACAAAACTACAAAAGGTACAGTGAAAGCAGCTCATTGGGACACTGAAATCACACTTTCTGAAATTTGTTGAGAACAAAAAGAGGAGCCAGTGGATTGATTTCAGAAGTGATCACATTGTATTCATTGCCTCTTAAACTGGAACAGTTTGAAACATTCTACTGACAAGACAAAGCAATTTTCAGCTGATCTGTGATCAATTTATCACTAAGACTGAAGATAAATAACAGCATGCTTACAGACTTCGAGGGCTTTGTCATCCAGAAGTTTCAAGCAAACATCTGTGCAATAGTTCTAATGCAAATATTACCCAGTCCTCTCCAACTGAAGTGCCTATTGGCAATTCTCTGAGTAGTTCTCCACAGTCTCTTTATATACAGCCTAAGGACTCCGACAAACTCACTCTTTCCCTTCAAAGGCTTGTTAAGTATGTGATGAATAAATCTGTCACTTCCAATTCTAAACTTACTTTCTGTTTTGATTGCTGCAGGATCTTGTATCCATGGCAACTTTTCAGCACTCAGAATCGATTAAAGAAGTGATCGGTTTATCTAAATAGCTGCGCTGATGGAGGCGAGTGCTGTTTCTGAAATAGCCACCATGACAGGTACTGTAAGTTTCCTTGACCAGTTAGTTTTCCAACACAGCAAGCAATGAATTCTCAAAGAACACATTGTAGTCAGCTCAATTCTCAGCTCATTTCTCCTTTCTAAAACAGGTCTCCAATTAAATACTCCTGTAAAACAGCATCCACATTTCTGTTTAATAGGTCCTGCTCTTTCTTTAAGCAGAGCACAGTAGCTTACAGATTTTATTGAAGGTCTGAGCTGCATTTGTCTCTAAATAAAAATGCTTTGCCCTTTAGGACAACCAGATATATTTATTAAAAGAAGCAGCCATCAAAAGTTTTTGGTCAGGCATGTTTAAATTAATCTCACAGCGTGGAGGCCCAATGCATCTAAAGCATGTCAAAAGCACTGCTACAGGTAGAGGAACGTGAGGCAGAGCAACACTTGCAAAGGACAAGCCACTCCACAAAGTGTTTCAAGTTCTCAGAACATCTTTATTTCTGGAACAGTAACGAGTCCCTAACTCACGTATTATATATGAAGGCTCTTGGGAGCTAACATTAAAGACCTTCAAGCATACATTGGAATTTATAGTGATTAATGTGGTAACGCATCTTGTAAAGTCTACAAAGGCACATGTTCAAAAAATAAGGAAACGCTCGAGGGGACGGAATCAAGTCTTAATGCTCAAGTGCAATAAATGGGCACGAAACGGCTTAGTGGGCTTTACATGACAATATATTTGGATGTGAAAACAGTACCCAGACAATCACCCCAACTTCAAAGCAAAATACAATAAATTAAAGCACAGAGGAGGACTTCAGCCAGAATTAAAGTTATCTTGCTTTGAAGAGAGAAGCTTAATCTGGGATCAATATTAATTCTATGAATATTAGCATGAAACAAGCAGGATGCCAGCCATTTTTGTAATAGGGATTTTGCGCAGATTTCCTAGGTAAAAGCTCAGGATCCCAGGTGCAAAATCATTCATGTTGCAGTGAGTCTGGCCAACTTCACCCTGGCAACAAATGAAGCACGCAGAAGCATGAAGTAGCCACTACTGTAACAGGACACCTGACACTAAGCCATCTTCATTCAGGTGATTTGACAGCCACACAAAAGGCTAGCAATTCAGGTGGATCACCTCTGCTGTACACCATTCTTCTGTGTTCCCAAGCTTCATAGTATTTATGATGTACATATGATGCAGGCTGAGAGATCACTCAGGCTAGTTAAGCTGCAAATGGAAATACTATTTTTGGTCTGAAGAATGGAGAAATTTTTCCTTTTGTTTCACCTACAAAGAGCTCCTTTGGGCTCTATCCACATCTTGTGCCTCTACAGCCACATTATGAGCACCAAGCTATTAAGATTCTGCTGACAGGGTGCTGAAAATACGACACCTCCAGTAGCAGGAGGAGCATTGGCTCCACCAGATATAAATGAAGCTTCTATCAGCTTCTCATGAGGCCAACCCTGCAGCTCTCCACACCTCTACCAAAGCCTTACCACACAAACTCAATAGAAGAAGAAAGGTCCAAGTGCCCTTTGCCATTCTAGGTCTCCTGTGGAGAAAAAGGCAACTTGGAGCAATCTGATTATTTACATCTACACTGTGCAGTATGAGGTTCCCATAAGTGTAATGGGGGGTTAGTTATTTACACTGTACAAAGAGATAATAGACTCAGATTTCAGGGCATGGCACCATGTTGTTGGTTCTGGTATAGCTGTGTCTGCCTGATGGACAAGCAGGAGAAAAGAATAGCATTGCGACCACAGTGTTGACAAGTGAGCATTGGGGGCCTGGGGTTCCTCTTTACTGGATTCAGACCTCCATATCAGAGACAGTTGCCTGAGAGCCATAGACAGATCAGAATTAGCAGGACTGCTCTCACTGTTTTTTCTCCCCTACTATGACCAGCGACCACCAAGAATATTTCTCCCTGTGGCCTATAAACTAGTTAAACAAGGAACTGCCCTACTTCAAACACAGAGCTGAAGACAGTATATAGAGCTGAAGTTCAAGCTCATGTCATAAGGCATAGTGAGTGTTAGACATATAAAACCTTTGGAGTATCGACACAAGCTCAAGTTACACCTTCTGGCTGTGCAGTGGCTGACAGTAACCTGTGACAAGCAACAGTCTGTCCCATCACTGGCTGTACCATCTCACTGGTTGTGTAAGTCAGCAGTGTATAGCACCAGCCCCTCAGGTTAAGGACAGGGAGTGAAGACTCCGCCAGGCTTGTTGTCTCCTCTGAGATATCTCTGAGCAACAGAACTAACACAATTCAGGGAAAGTTACCTGTGATCAACTGCCAAACTGTGATATTTTCCCCCCAAAACACAGAGACCATTCAGCCATCAATACCATAAACCAAGAAGTACATCCCTGATTGAGCAGAAATAGGTGCCGAGAGAAAAACTTGGGAACCAGAAAGCAGCAGAAAGAAACCTGTTATACTTAGTGTATATCCTGTTCATAGTGCAAGATACGTTACTTCAATATATATCCATACTTCTCAATGTTTCTGGAACAATATATACATTAAAATGAACAACAGAAGAGTTCTGAGCAATCTTTTTTTATTTTTTCCCCCTTAGCAGACTTTTATTTCACTGTGTGAACTTGAAGCATTATTGTCACATCACTTGACATAAGAACAGGGCAATTACAATGCTCCAGCAATTAAAGATTTTAGTTCAGTGTGTGAAAGACTATCCTCATTTTAAAATCAAAGACACTAGAAAGAAGAAAAGCCATCAGTTCTATGATACTAAGGATATCAGCAATAAATTAGACTTTAAGAAAATTAAAGTACCAATGCCTGTTAATACTTCCTGTGATGTTTGCCATTTAATTTTGTTCTGATAATTAAAAAGTAGTATTTGGATTGCTAATTCATACTCTGATATTTCAGGATTTTTTCCATACCTACTGCTCTGCACTGAACACAGCGAAGCAAGTATGGACCCATTTTTTCTGTACATTGCTGGAGAGAAATATGCCCTTCTTTGCCAACAGAGGCTTGTCAGTGTGGATGTACACTCCTTCCCTGATCTTTTGGGATTGGTCCCCTCCCTGCTTTGAGATTTTTAGACCCAGATGAACTAGATTCACCTAATTTAAGCACTTGGCAATGGTCTACCCATTCAGAGGACAGATGCCCTAAGCTCCCTCCAAAGTCAATGCACAGAGAGGCCCTTCTGAGGACATAAAATGTTTCACTAGTACATACCAGCATCCTTCAATGAGCTTATTTAATAAGACCAGAGGAGAGGATAGCAGAGGTAATGAGACACCTTTGTCCTGACTCTTCTCTTTGCCCCAGTTCAGTAAGACAACTGAACCAAGGCAGAATATGAATTTGTTTACCTCTCAACCTAACTCCAGCAACGGATTATCCAGGTAATCCAGTATCAACACAGGAATCATACTCAGTAATAATTTGAGATCACCTGCACATGTCCACAGCCCACCAAATATAAAGGGAAACAGGCAGGATTTTGGTGTTTGTGTGTTTGGAAAACGTTAAATCCAGTTAGCATATGGATGGCAGAGAGAAGTGTTTTAAGACTGAGAACAAAAGCAGCTCTACTAAACCAAAATTCTTTCTGTATTTCAAAGATATTAAGAGGAAGGAAAAAAAGCATAGCAGGAAGAAGAAAGAGGGGGAAAATGAGCATCATTTGAGTTTATGGGGCAATAGAATATATTACTTGATGGTAGAGAAAAGGGTTACTTGGCTTAGCTTGTATTATTCCAAATTTATGTCCTTTTCATATTAGCTACAGCCTTTGCAGAAAAAAAAAACCAAACCTTTGAGTGTTTAATAGCCAAGGTGTAAACTATTTTTTTAATGAAAAAGAACAAAGCCTTTGAGTAACTTGGCTTCCCACCCCTCTCCCTCACTACTAGTCATTAATGAAAGTATGGCTACACCTGGCAAAGGGAAACAATAGTGAATTCCTAATGCACTGAAAACAATCTGCACATCTAACACACCGCAAGGTTTGGCACATATGCTATTGGCTTCAGTAAATGAAGGATTTTCAGTAAATGAAAGACTTTACACATGGAATTTGTTGCAAACTCACATAAACATTTACCTACTTGATGTGAATTCAGATGAAATGTGTGGTTTAGTACTTAAAATGCTCAGTGTGGTTTAGTACTTAGAAAAATTCCATATATATCTACATCTGCCTTTTTTTGAGCTAGAGTTTAAAAAGCCAGAATAATGATATTGAGAAAAAAAATAGTATTAAGAGAAAAGTTTTCTGACCTAAGAGACGGCACCAACCATTTTACAGGCTACTCAAAACCAAATCTGGCCCAGCAGGTTGGGACTGTGCTGGTATAACATGAGCTGCAAATATTCAGTTTTATTGAAGGTAATTGAAGCAGACAGCCCCCCACAATTATCTCGAGTGAATTTTTGTGCTGCTATAAGCTGAAAACCATGTTTTATGGAAGACTTCATATTCATAATTTTGTTCTCAAACAGAACAGAGTTAATTTATACTCAACTTTGAACGAACATACAGTAAAACCCTAGGTGACCTTTTGAGAGAAAATGGTCCTTCCCGACCCTTGCAATTCTATTTAATAAAACACCTTAGAACTGGATTTAGGATGGTTTGGAAGAAGAAGAAACATTTCTCATAGTCCTTTGCACACATAGCTGGCTTTTTCTCATTCTGCCTCATGCAACTGAACCTCCTCCAGTCCCATAATGTATGAGATGCAAGGCCACCCAACCCTCAGCTCTGGGTCTCTGCCCACTGAGCCCAAGGCTCTGCTCTGAGACTTCTGCTTAACAAAGAAGTCCATGTGCTGAATTTGAATTTGCAAGTTTTTGGGACAACTGGTCCAACCCATATCTTGCAAGATATGCAAGAACACTTGCCAACTAGTTACAAGAGTTGTCCTGATTACTCTACTGGGATTATTAGTAGTTGTACCCACCACTTAAGTACAAGTCTTTTTCTGTTCATGTTGCTCACAACCCTCTGACCACAAAGAATTCAATCATTTACAACCATTTGGTGACAAACTGAACCCAGAAATTATACATAGGACTGGCAGAAGTTTAATTTTTAGCATTCATTCTTTCCTCAATTTAGTGATAGACAAAATACTATAAAATTTTGTTCCCAGGTTAGTAACAGCACAGTATTCATACATTTGGAGAGCAGAAGAATCAAGGAAATAACTTCATTGTGACATGACTTTAGACAAACACTGGATGTTTCTTCACACTTACTCGAAATATCTAGGAGCTGTTTTTCACAACTTTCCTACTTGGCATGCTTCTGTGACTGCTCACACTTGACACATTAGGGATGTTTTCTGTTAATCTGTTATTATTGTACAAAGTTATTTGGTTATCAACATCTGAGTTTCAGCTGCCGTTGTTGTGATTTATTCATTTCTCAATCTCATCTAAAATACCTTTATATATTGCTTTCACCTCTCAGATTTCTTGAATTAATAGCCAAAATACCTATTGTCATCCTTAAAAAGCCTCAACAGTCAATAATGAAACTTCAAAGTGGTTAAGTTATAATACCAATAAAACAGTGATCAGTAAATTCTCTATAGTTTTACTGGGCAGTTAAAGACCTATAACCCTCTAAAGATTATAAGTCATAAATAAATATAAATTTACTTCCTATATTTCTAACCATTATCAATTAATAACATATCTGTCTGATTAACCATATAAATATTTTCATAAATCATTGGTCCTAAAAAAGTAATTACATCTTAACTGCAAACGGGTGGCTTCTAACAAACCAGTTCTGAAGGAATTAAAAAAAGTAGTACCCTAGAATTAGAAAAGCAATAAAACCCCAAGTTGACTCTTTTCCTCCTCTTTTTAATTTGCCAGACTGGGTAACTTTCAACAATAACAAAGCATCTGAAAGAACTTTATGCAAGTTTTAATTAAAGTTCTTCTTTCCCTGAAAAAAGGAAGAAATTAAGGTGGAGCAGTTCATGCCATGAGCAACAGCAAGTCTGGACATGATCAAGGTTAGCATTCAGTTAATCAAAAAACTATTGTTTAGTAACAATACATGACAGAGAGAACATTTTAGACGTTTTACAAGAGATTCCCATACTAGATCCCAATACACAGAACAGGGATGGGGTTGGGTTGGACTTTAATGATGCACCAGCGCAAGGTCTGCAAAACACTGTGCTCATATCAAACACAACTATTCATTAAAAAAGCTGCAAACCCTCAATTTGGAGAAGCTCTAACCATATTAAACTGAATTTACTTGAACCTATGTCTACCCTACCTCCTGACCGTAAGGACAGTCTAGAAAATCAACACTGTCCTTTGCTTCTTGGGGGAGAGAGAACAGTTTCCACAAACTTTTGGCATTAGCCTTCGTTCTTTATCTGAGCAAATAAAAATGAGGAGACCTTTAGCCAGTATAAACAGACAGCAGATCTGCACAGTCATACCAACAAAGCCTGTGTCCTACAGGCAGATCAGCATTTTAAACAGCCAAGACAGTCATACAGCATGTTGCAGTTGAAGTTGTTCAGAGAAGGAAAAAAAAAACCCTACACACAACAAACCCAACCAAAAATTATGGTTGTAGCCACACTTGCTTCACTCCTACAGGCAAAGGTACTGCTTGCTTTATTCATAAACAGATCCTTTACAAATTATACAGCAAATGTATGCCTGCCTACATTTCCTCATATCTTTTATCCTTTTTATTTTTTTCCCATTTTATGGCATCTAATACGTCTTTTCTCCATAGGAAAAAAGAACAAAACCTCACCAAAAAAATGCAACATACAGATTCAAGAGGTTTAGGGGGAAAGGGTCTTGTGGAAAGCCTCCCAAAGTTATCAGAGACATATACTGATTCACAAGATCACAGAATCATAGAATCACTTCGGTTGGAAGAGACCTTTAAGATCATAGCGTACAACTCAGCCAAAACCTGCCTAGTCCACCTGTAGACCACATCCTCAAGCACAACATCTACACACCTTTTAAATACCTCCAGGAATGGTGACTCCACTGCTTCCCAGGGCAGCCTGTTCCAATACTTGACTACCCTTTCAGTAAAGAAATTCATCCTGATATCTAACCTAAATCTCCCTGGTGCAATTTCAAGCCATTTCCTCTCATCCTATGGCTTGTTACCTGAGAGAAGAGACTGAACCCCAATTCTCTACACCCTCCTTCCTGTTAGTTGCAGAGAGCAATAAGGTCTCCCCTCAGCCTCCTTTCCTTAAGACTAAAACGCCCCAGTTCCCCCAGCCACTCCTCACAGGATTTGTGTTCCAAAACCTTCACCAGCTTCGTCACCCTTCTCTGGACACACTCCAACATCTCAATGTCCTTCTTGTAGTGAGGGGCCCAAAACTGAACACATTACTCGAGGTGTAGCCTCCCCAGAGCTGAGTATAATGGAACAACCACTTCCCTACTCCTGCTGGTTACACTATTCCTGACACAGCCCAGGATGCTGTTGGCCTTCTTAGCCACCTGGACACACTACCTGGTCATGTTCAGCCAGCTGTCTGCTAACATCTCCAGGTCCTTTTCCTCCAGGGAGCTCTCCAGCCACTCTGCCCCAAGCCTGTAGCTCTGCCCAGGGTTACTGTGACCAAAGCACAAGACCTGGAACTTGGCCTCGTTGAACACCATAAAGCTGGCCTCTGCCCACTGATCCAGCCTGTCCAGGTCCCTCCGCAGAACCATCCTGTCTTCCAGCAGATCAAAACTCCCACAGAATTTGCTGTCACCTACAAACTTACTGAGGGTGCACCTAATCCCTTCATCCATATCATTAATAAAGATGTTAAAGAGGACTGGCTCCAGATAATATATAGTTACTTCTGAAAACGAAGGGAAAGATAAGTCTGGAAATACGATACTATGTGGTAAGAAGTCTCCATCAAGTTAAGAAGTATCCACTATGGAACAATAGCCAAACAGAAAAAAAATGGATATGGACAGATGTTTTAAATCACTGTTTTTAATTACAGAAAAGACTTCACATTCCACATCACCTGGCACAGAATCACTCACTGGATAGCCGCTCGTGCTCTGCTTTTTCTTAAAGGTGAGCTACAAAACTACAGTGAAAATCAAGCTCATTTTAAATGAGAGTGCCAAATTCCCTTCTCCCCCATAATCAGACAAATGCATTTCTGCTACCCTCATACAAGTACCAGCCAGTTGCACGTGCACTCCAGTCTCCGAGTCAGGGAGTGTATTTCCCAATCCACAGTAAATTAGCATACACCACCACCACCCCTCAAAGTGCATTTATTAACTAAACCAGGCACATTGTCCACATAGAGATTCAAGTGACTTCCAGTCCATACCACCTCCCATTGAGTCCCTAATAATCCAGGGCTCCAATGACATGGGCTTTAATAATAAGAGGCCACCTCACAATGGCCCTCAATCTCACTGAAACAATTGCTATTATATGATAGAACACTATTGCATCAACATCATGATTTTTCCTGAGTATTTTCATCAAAACTTGTATACCTAGACATTCTCCTCAGTTTCTACTGATGCTGGAAAACATGCATATTTTAAAAGTTTATATCAAAAGATTGTGAACATGTCCCTCAAATCAATTCATTATTCCTCTGTTGTTTCACACTTCACATTAAGAACTAAGAAGAGGACCCCGAAAAATCCCACACACATTCAAAACTTAAAAGAGATTAATTTGAGAAATATTTATCTTAACATTGTCAAGGAATTTCCAGATCTTTAGCCATAAGAGGCAGCTTTAAATGAAGAAATGGGAAATTATATAATCTGCAACTACAGATACAGCAGGTCCACACTGCACATGCATTTCCTCTAACAATCTATGTGATCACATCTAAGTGATGCTGATTGACATTTAGACCACCAGCTTTTAATTCTATACCATGGGTAAATATGCATAGCACCACAGGCTAGAGCATGCAGCTACCTACAGTGTGTGCTGTATTTACCTGTACCTGTAGTGACATTACATGTGTCAAATTGCACCAATTTAACCTGCAATGGAACCAGACTCCCCACCCTCCAGAGTACCACTTACATTTTCTCCATTTTCTTCCACGTGCAAAGCATAATGAGTTCCTCATGGGAACTTAAGCAGACTTAAAATGTTTTAAAAATAAAGACTTTGTAATTCATTAACAAGTAGGCTGCTATGAATTTTGTCTCTGAGACTAATTCACACTCAAGGCCAAATTCTCCCCTTAGATCTGCACGACTGATCTCAGTTCAGATACTCCGTTCCGCTTAGAAACAAACCCTTTCAGAGAGTCACATATGTAGAGAAGACTCAGTCAGATCACAGATGAAGCATCTGGTCCCAACGGAAAGGGCTCCTTCTCAGAGTCACAGTTGAGCAGGAAAGAACTGCTCCCACACAGTTCTGGTAGATTTTTCATATGATTCACATCTTCTGTGAGAATGAAACCAAGGCCTCTGGAGGAATTTCCCCAAACAAAGTATGAGACTTATCCCAAAAAAAATTGTTATCCCAATTTTAGGTCACTCCCTTGCAAAAAGGAGGTTAAAAAAAAAGTTTCAAATCTTGAACCTCGTTTTGAGGTTTAAGAGATCATTTGGAGCCTATGCCCCACATCACAGCCCATCAGCCCAGAGGATGTTCAGCTCGTCAGCTGTTTTATTTATTTCACCTCTCTTCATTTCAATCAGCATTTTCCCTTTGGCATAGGAAGCACTTGCCCTGATAAAGGATCTTTGGTAAGTCCCAGGCTGCATACCTACAATTCTGCTTGAAAGCTGCTTCCTCTGCTCAGGCTGACACAATTGTAGCAGAGAGGTGACCACAAGAAATTCACACTTTCCAGTAATGCTGTTAAAGGGCAGCATGTATCTGACAAAGAGTCTCTAACTTGTGTGTTTTTAGTTCAAGGCAACCAGACCAAACTCATCCTACAAATACACGTGGTCCCACAGACAGGAACAGACAGTGTCTATTGATCCACCTATCCAGTGGCAGAGCTACTGCCAAAACTGGCTTTTCCAACAGATGGCAGATTTTCTAACCTACAAACCCTTCACAACACTGTGTTCATGTACATATCAAACTCTTGCCACTCTTTACAGGTAGGTATCTCCTAAAGGATACCTTGAATGCAATACTAAACATACCACTCTCTGCTGACTCTCAGAACTATATTAATGGAAGGAAGATGAAATTTCTGACCACAAATATACTCCATAGAAATGCAGGGTTTTTCCATCAGAGACATCATGGAACATTAGAGTAAAATGCTGGGATTTATTTTGCACTTGATATAGAAATGCTTTAATTTTGGCTGAAATATTGTTTTTCTAAACATGTTTTTCTTGGAAAGTCTTTGAAAAGACCTTAGAATTGTCATGATTTTCTTCTTAAGTGAGATGAAAATCGAATTTCAAATCACACAATAGCCTGATTAAACAAAAAATTTATCGTAAACAATTTCTGTCCTCCACAGAGGTTTGATGGCAGAATAGTTCCTGGCTTCTAGTCCTATGACATTATAAGATTATGCATCTGTTATCTTTCCATTATCACATATTACAGATGGCAGAAGCAGGTGAAAGGGACTGGCTATATGTCTATTAAAAATTATGTTTTCTAGATGCACTGGCTTTTTGTTCATAAACTTTTACGTGACACTGACAACAGCCAAATGTGAAAGACTGTACTGGAAATAGAGCTTACCAACACTGAGTGACTCATTCATACATCTTCATCATGAGACCTTCCCAGTAAGATCATTTTTAATTAATGATTCTGCAGGTATCATTCTTCCCAAGATAACTCTATTAAAGTGAATGGATGTATCTTGCCTTACATGTTTTAAACTCCAGAGAGAATGCTGCCAGTGAGGCTAAACAGATAAGCAGATCAGCATATCACACTTTAAAAAGATGAATGAAACACTTAGGATTTCGAAAGGTATTTATCAGATAAATTCCGCTAAGAATTTAGGTTTCAGATTGCTTTTATGGTCCATTTTGCTGATGGTATCTGGCAAACTCTCCAGATATAGCAGTGTGCATCAGGGAATGGTCTCAGGAGTTACTTTTTTAAAAGGCTGACTGTAAACAGCCTATTACATATAAACAGCATTCCACATCACATTTGGTGGATAAGTGTAATGCAGTCTCAAGTGTTATTATTCTCACCAAAAGACAATAGTTGATTTTTCATTCCTTTCTTTTGCTTCAAAGCTTTGAATAAAAGTTGTTGTGAGACTGTCAAAGCACTTCACACTTGGCATCTGAATGTAATTATGCCATTCAGAGAAAAGTCATGCAACATTGATTGCACTTGGGTTTACAACTCCAAACCGCTTTATGAAAGCAAACGAAACACACAAACAAATCTCACACAACTTATGTCTCCAGAAACAGAATCTTCCAGGGTAGTAGAGAACTGATAGGTATTTTATTAACAGGAAGCTCCAGGCAAAAAGGTACCACTATTCACCAATAGTACTGACTCCTCATCACCACTAACAACAAAAGCATTTGGGATTTGTTGTTTGTTTCCCTCCAATCTAATTTCAAAAAAAAAGCCCCACAAACAAAGCAAAATCAAATAACAAAAAACCAAAACAAAACACCAAAGAAAAACTCCTGGCAAGGTCAAAGAATAGAGGCTTCGACAGTAAGACCTTTTTTTAGGAGTATGTGGAACTGTGCTGTAACCCTTAGGATTATTTTATCTGACCTTTTTGCATTTACATCCTGCCAAAAAAGCTCCCACCTTAGCATAGAATAATCATTCTCCTCTTTGGAATTAAAACATCTACCTCTTAAAAAGATGGAGACAACTTTCCCGAGCACACAGTCCTGTGGTTTATGCTGACCCACTGGATTTTGGCAGGGGTTTCCTTACAAGCCTGTTCAGTATAGAAACTTTTTCACTTCAGGAAGGAGAAGAATCAACAAGTCAGACAATCATAGGCAAAGAGTATGATCTGCAACAGAGAAGGCCACATTTCAAAAATAAATCAGTGTTTTGTACTTGAGAAGATGGGAGTACACCTTCTATTCAATTATATTATATACAGTAGAAATGCTCCCAGTCTCTCAAACTGTAAATCAGTGGTTCTTCACAGCCTTCCATTCAAACACAGGAGAAATACAAAGGAGGATATATTTGTCCTCAAACAATGTTATTATTCATCAAGAGATAAAATAATTCCAAAGCCATAAGAAGTTCTCTTAAAAAAAATGGTATCTGCCAGATGGAAAGAATGATGCCATATCCAAAAGTGGATGGCCATATCTGACTGCAGAAAAAAAAAATAAAACTACATTTCAAAGAGAAAACCATCTCTACAAAGACAGCAAGTAGATGTAAAACTAATAAATACCTTCATTTACTGCCTAGTGTTCCTTCAATTTCCTAGTCTTCCAAGTGTGATAATACAGTAGCACTAGGCAAAAATTCAATTTTACAAGCCAGAGGATGACCATCCAGGTCCCAACTACTGGAAGTAACTTTATGACTACAACACCTCTTCATTCACCTAAATCTTTACAGTCCTCTCCAGTGGTTTTTTTTTATTATTATTATAAAGGAATTCACTCTTAGTTGAAATCACAAGGGCAAAGTGAAACATTACATTTTCCAAATCTAGAAACTGAGAGAAAGAAGAAATAGTCAGACTACGGTAGGTCTACTATTCAGGCCCTGGAACTTTCTGAAACCATAAAGTAGAGAATCACATCTCCAATCTAATTAAATTTAAATTTTATCTTCTTTACATGTCAAATCCTTTCCTTCCTCCTAGGTATTACAGGATTCCAATGGGTAATTGCATAGGATGCCAGGTCTGAACAGCTTTCCTTTCCTCCCAGAACAGCTTCAGCAGCTTTATTCTGGTGCAAGGATTCAAAAGACTCAGAAGGAATTTACAGACCAATCATCAGAGAATTCACAGATGTGACTCCTCGAATAGTTCTTTTTCCTCAGATCTCTCAAGTGTTTTTCTTTCAATGTGCAGTTTGGTGAGAAAATGTCCTGGTTTCAGCTAGGATGGAGTTAATTTCTTTTCTAGTAGCAGATGGAATGCCATGTTTGGGAGTTAGGAGGATGTTATCAGTGCTGATAACACACTGATGTTTCTAGTTGTTACCAAGCAATCAAGGACTTTTCAGTTGTTCATGTTTCCCCGATAACGAGAAGGGAGGGGATACAGCCAGGAGAGGTGATCTAAACTGAACAAAGGGGGTATTCCATGCCAGTTACATCATGCTCAGCATAAAAGGGGGGCTGGTAGAGGGAAGAGCAGGCAGCTCCAGGATGTGCAGCTTTGGGGACGGTCCAGTTTCAGGACAGCTCTGAGCTGTACAGCCTGAGTTTGTGCAGTTTGGTGAGAAACTGCTTTGTGTATCACCAGTTTCATATATTTTGCTATAAAGTCCTGTTATTGTATCTATGTTTCTGCTATCCCAGTAAACCATCCTTACCCCAACTTGCAAGGTTTTGGTTGCTTAGGTTTTCTTCTCGTTTCCTTTCCCCCATCCCTCAACTGCCCCTCGCCCCCGCTTTGAAAGAACAAGTGGCTGTGTGGTGCTCGGCTCTCAGCTGGGTAAACAATGACAATTTTAAGAGGCACCTTTCTTATATCCAGTGTTGCTTTTATGCATAGCATCTTTCAGAGTTATTAACATTGCCTCAAGAATTCAGGCTTCCGCTGGCTCCAAAGGCTGTATCCTCAGTAGATGGGAAATATGATGAAAGTTCGGGGAGAAAAGCCCTTCAGCATTCAGGTCCTGCACCTAACCCTGAACTTGCAGTGAGTTCTGCACAGGCAGACCTTTGGTCTCAGAAGCTGAGCTCTCCCGATAAAGAAGGTTTTTGCTGTATGAACAATGCAAAACTGAGGTTTTTCCCTCAGTGATTCCCCACATTTCCCTCCCAAGAAATTTTATTGCTGCCAAAAAACAGGCTGTTGACATTTGAAGCAGTACTGATGAGAGTAGGGCAGAAGGAGTACAATGACTTCTCCAATTCAAGTGACAGGTATCTCCTCTTTCACTTTAAAAAAAATTAAAGCTATAATTCTTTTCCTCCCTCCCCCCCCCTCCCCTGAACAATAGCTTTTCTGACAGTCACTTCAAGACAAAAGGGATTCTTTATGCTTAAAAGGAGAAGTTAATTGAACGTTTTTTTGGAACACCCCAAAAAGTAGCACATCATACCACAACAGAAGTCTGCTTAAATAGTTATGGTACTTGCATATTACAATTCAGATCACGCAATGAAAATGCTTCTCAAACTCTTTGAAGTCCTCCTTTAACAAAAATCTCCATAATGATCAGCTTACAGCTCAAAATACCAATGTTACATGAGAAGAATTCTCTCTTGCCACCTCCAGTTGCAGACCCAGGCACAAATGCCCAACCTCAGCTGCGACAGGTTTTTAAAGCAGCAGACAGCAACCAGCTCCAAAAATAAAAACCTGACCTGTGTGACCTAGTCACCTCCTTTCACTGTAGGCTGAGAGCCAGTTACCTCTAACAGCAGAGCCCACAGAGTCAGGAGACTCCTGAGTCTGACTCCCCGCACGTTGCGGGATCCAAGACCTTGGATAACAGCTGATCATCAGCTTTTTTGTCTTGAGATAGGCACTATCTACCAGACCCTGCAGAGTTTCTGATTTAAGGAAGAAAAATAGCGTGACACACAGCTGTTAGAAGGTTACTGACCCCTTGGATAAGAGTACTGTTGGAGAGATTCCCTGGATTAGCTCAAGAGATATATCCTAACACAAAGGGATTATCTCACCTTCTTGTAGCTCAGACAGTATTGGAACCCCACATATTACTATGGATTAATTTCTCATTGTGCTCCATTAGAATTTCTATTTGCTGATACAAAGGTCAACAAAATTCTAACACGAAACTCAACCAGACCCACACTGTCTTTGTTTCTGAATGACCCAAACACCAAGTTTAAATATATGTTATTTAGAAAATGACATCATCAACTTCACATAGATGATGTGAAGTTGACTCTGACACAGGTTTAGTAAATCCATTGTTGGGAAATTGTTTAAAATAGCTTGTGCAAAGTCTCTGAAAGATTGACTTCAAGAGGCTGTTCTAGTAGATGAATTGGTTGACACCCATGTTGTATATATCCAAGCAGAAATCCTAACAACCAAATAAAGTCTGATAATCAGATTAAATGCCTTGTCTCATGTCTCAAAATTAAGTTGTGACTTGTTAACAAGTTGCCAGAGATTATTGTGGTAATACATCCAAGACACAGAATGAATTCCCACAGCCACAACCGGCCAAAACCATAGCAAAATACTTCTAAAAAAACTCGAACCCCTCTTCAGTTTTTAACCTGTTACTTCCATGTGCCTCTATCTGGGACAAAAAAAAATACACCCCACACAAAGACCTGCAAGGACATATTTTCACAAAACATTTTTTTTTTACTAATTCTTCATGAAGGAGTTAAATTTACTACTAGATAGAATTCTGCAATTCTGCTTATCTTCCTTTTAAGACAAGGTAATTGTGCTTGAAGCAGTACTGCCATCACATTATTAATATACTTCAGGTTTCTTTTGTATGGAAAAGGGTAACAATTAATCTACAAATAGAGCTCATTTTGTATTTTAAGGTAGGCATGCTTGCAAGATTTAGAGAAATGTTTTTCCTTACAGACAACATGAAGATTAACTGACATAGGACTAGCATCACAACAATTTAACAAAAATACCCCACCACACAAACCACAAGTGACCAGAACAGCGTTCCACCCCAAAAAGAAAGGGAGAGGTGGGAGGAATACATAGAGGATAAGGGTAGTTTAAAATAATTTTAGAATAACACACTCAAATAGAAAATGCTAATTTTCCCCCCTGACAACGTCACAAAAGTATTAAGTGGAATTTTAACTGGAAAGAAATGTATCTTGAGTTCTGGTCATATCTGTAAGTCTCAGTGGTGTATAACTTTTTATGAAACTGATTTGATTTAGACAAAAAGGTAAGTTTCATTTTCAAATGAATCACGAAGATGTGCTCTGCTAGGAATTCACCAGCCTACAAAATAGAACTTGTTTGAAAGAAAAGGTCTGTACTCCATGAGTCATTAACACAATCAAGCCTTCTGGATAAGACTCACTGGAGGGGGAAGGAGGGAAGAACAAAACAAATCAAAACTAGGCACACAGAACAGAAGCCAGAGATGCAGAGAACTGGAAATAGTAAACTTAATTTTTTTTTTCTGAATCCACGTTTAGATTAGTTTTAATTTAAAGGTAACTGTGATTGGTATCAAGAATAATTAAAATAAAATAACTTCCCTATTACAGCAAAGATTTGACATATTATTACAAATTTAACAACAGCCTTCTCCTGCAGAAGCGAAATATTCAGTATAATATTGTCAACTGCTAACACAAAGGAAGACTCTTCCTACCTCCACCCCTACAGCAAAGCCATGTTTCACCCAGCCCTCTGCTTTCTCTCCCTGACCCTTTACCTCACGTTGCAAGGCAAAATCTTAGATTTCTTATTAGACCCACACACATACCTCAGAGGAACAATAAATTTCAACAGTTAAATTTCAGAGATTGAAAGCAAGCAATCCATAATGGAAGTGCCACTGGGAAAGCTGGGAAGCACCACAAAAACACTGCTGCACTGGAGCAGAAAAGCTTCTCGTTGCCCACACCTGCACCACAATCATTTCAAGTCTGGGATATTGGCAGCACCTGCAGTTTACACTTTCTCTTTGAGGCAAAAATGCTTTTAAGCAGCTGCAACTCAATAGTCTGATCCCCATATTTGGGGGGATGCCATTCTCAGGCTGCATTGCTGTTTGTATTACAGCAGACCCAGAGAGCTACTGAGACTTCTTTATCAGCTTGCCCTATCTCTGAAACCCTTTGCAAGCTCTGAACACACATGGCAAAGCTCATTACTCTTGTAGCTGAGCCTAAACACATGAGATGCTGCTCTCATCTAAAACTCACACCAGATGTTACATGGGCTAACTAAGTCCCAGGCATTTCCTGGACAGCAGGTTACTTAGCTGTTATCCAGTAGTTAGGCAGGTATATTATCCATCAAGTTATTTACTCACGTTTAGGACATTCACCCACCAGATGTTCCTGCATTGTACTTGGTTTGGTGGATGGCTGTGGTCTGCTTGCCTAAAGGAAGACAGAAGCCACATTCATTTCCTCACACATCTCCTGTTTTAAAGAACTGCGCTTTAAACAGCCAGTAGTCAAGTGATTAATAGCCTACCAAGGAATATTAATCTTCTAATACTAAAGTTAATTCATATTTCCAAACATATGCCATAATTACAGCATTCATATTTCACTAAATGCCTTGATAACTGCTAGAAATGCAAGAAACAGCCCTGTTAAAAGATGAAGTTACCTTCCCAGATATCTCTAGGAATATATGACATATCTACAACATACCCTCAAAATACCCAGTGGATAAGTACATATGATTATATTAGTCCTTTCTTAGTACTCAGAATCATTCATTTAAAACCCATAGATACACAGTTTTCTTTGTACTACCATGGAAGCACTATATTTTTATTCTATTGTTAAAATCCCATCATCTAGAGCTAGTAGCATTCACATTGTTAATGAAGATTACAGTGGTATAAAAAAATCCCCATCGGTGCATCCACACTAATAGCGGGGATCAGCATTAAACCCCAGCTGATGGCTAAGGCTTAAACACATGGTCATTACTTACCTATCAAATAAGCAAAAGATATAATTTCATTACAGTAGAATATTGAAAACTGTAAAAATTCACATCTACTCTTCACTTAATAAGAAAATGGAATAAATATTAACTCCTGTTCTGTGAAACATACACTTACCTAGGTACATTTCAACAGGTCACACTACCTGCAGCTGATAGGAAGGAAGCAGAGCACTGACATACCTCCTTAAATACCTTCTGCACATTGCCAGTCACTAAGTAATTAATTAGAACTCACTGATGCAGGCAATCACTCAAGCATGCACATGAAGACCAGAATCAGCTCTAGAACTTAGAAACATCTGGTTCTCAATTATGGGGCTGCTCTGCACACGGCAGCAGAGGCTTATTTATAGTTGCTCCTCAGGAAGCTGTAATTTGTATTAAAATATGTAATGACTGAATTACTCTTCAGTGCCTGTACTTGAGAATAACAAAGCATTCCCACCAATACCTATACTATGAAAAGCTGTAGCTAATACCAAGGATTTGTTCAAAAGGCAGCCTAAATTGGAACAAAGCCTGACCTTCATATAACAGAAAACAACTGTTACCTATTGTTCAATAATAGGTCACTAATACCACCAAGTGGAATTCTTGTTCATTCATACTGATATGCAGGCATCTGCTGAGCATTAATGGAGGGCACATCAGAAAATGGTCAAAGGTATCACAGAAGCTTGAAGTTACACTTGAAAAGAAAGCTCTATAAACATAACCACCTTCTTTTACTACTAGTTTGTCCTTCCCTCTCACACACAAACCATCTTCAAGAGAGCACTAATCAAAGCTATGCTCACTGGGTGCTTTAAAGCACACCTAAAAGTTCTTCTTTGTTTGCTCCCCACCAGCTACCCCTCTGCTCCACCCTGCTGTGCATCTTCCACACCTGGCAGTCAATTGCTAGTTTCATGTAATTATTCTGTAATCTCCACCAGTTACACTATCACCTGCTCTGCCTACAAATTCAGGGCCCTTCCACCTTTACCAATTAGCAACTTCTTACTTAATTCTTTCTAGCATGGAGATGGGAAACATAATTTCTATTAAGAAATTAACTCTTTCCAAAACACTTTTTAGTTTGTCACATCCAGGTTGTGTTTCCAAATAAAACAACATAAATCCACAGCAAATCCTCACAGTGTGAGAGCAAATGTTGCACTTTCCTTCAGCGGTTGAGTGACTCATGGTCTTTAAGCGGGGACGCACCCTGATCCACTCATACATTACAATGCACAAGCCTTAATAATCCAATTTTAAAAGGTTATGTAAATCAAAATTAGATTACATGAAATGTCTGTGTTAAATTGTTTGTAATAGATCTGTACAACATTGCATCCCAAGGACATTCAGTTTTCCCCAGTAAAATCCATAAGTGATGTGACTGGATAAATGAGGGGTGGTTCTGTTCGTAATTTAAATCCTTCAGAGTTTTTCAAACATTTTTCTTCTACCTAAATCCTCAGAAAGTGTATGAGTCATATACAAGTTCAACAGGCACAATGACAGAAATCAGAGTTATAAAACACCCCCAAAAGACTGAGTACACATGGAACAAACAGGCTTGTTTTGCCTCAGAAGAATGACGGTGAATGTAAGTCATCAAGTGTTTGAAAGTCTGGTGCAGAGAGGCACGAACAGTCTGTCTTTGTCTCAAAGTACACAGAGGGCTCAAGATGCAGAAAGGATTCAACTTCAGGGAAAGCAGAAGCAAAAAGTAACTTTCTGATGGTGGTAGTAGTCAGACATGGGCTGGGAAACAGGGAGGTTTCTAACACAGGGAGTTTGGAAGAAGGTTAAAAGGAACGTCAGGGACAGCCTTGCTTAGAGGAGGACTCATACAGTCCAGTACTGGTACTGTGCAAATCAGAGGGAATCAGAAGAGGTGGTACAGGGGGTTATGCCAGCAGCCGTGTTACTATAGCTGCTGTTATAACTCCCTTGCTTAGCACAGCATCTGGGATATCCAAAGAAGTGGAAAACCTTCAGAGAAATTCAAAACAAATTTGCATCTGATTATTTTCCCTGGCAGTTATTTCCAGGTTTCTCCAGGGCCTTGCCATTTGCACTATTACTCTGGAAAAAGCAGTAATCCTTCCAGAAAGGCTGTTACAGACTCTACTGAAATTAAAGTGCATCTTTGTATGCAGATCATTAGGTGTTTTACTACTGTATTCTTCCACAGAAGAATAACAATGGTATACACAATAAAAGGAAAAATGTGATCCTGGAGGGAAAACATTTCTGTTAAAGAAGAGAATGACTGGATCTAAAATCTGCTGGAATTATATGTCTATCTGTGTACTTAAACAAACAAACAAAACCACCAACCCCAAACCACCAAGAACATAGAATCAGAAATATTTTTCTCTGGAAGATTTTAAGCATGTGACATACCAATTTACATAATTAATCAATTTTCAGAATTCACTTAGAATACATCCCCAGCCTCCTAAACTTTTCGTAGCAGAAACAGAGACATAACCGAGTCTACCTCACTGTCTTGATTTTATAGATCTACACATTTCAGAACCTCACGAGTTGTGAAATTCAGGTTCTACTTAACAAAGATGAACCTTACATATTTCTGGAAATCATCTGAATTTACAGGATCAGGGATTAATTGTGTAATTCATGTTATGTATAGTTTGACTATAATTACATTAAGTAGGAGTAGAAAACGATACACCCTTCTGATGGTCCATTTTTGTATTTCTGGTTTTTGATTGTGTCTCTTGTGTGTTTTTTTCTTATATCTCCATAATTCTGCTCTAAATGCCTTGATATTGTTCCTATATCTCCTAGCAAAATGATTCTTTTACCCCATGATTGCTCTCCCTAGCTTGTCTTACGCATTATGAACACAGATACTGGAAAAGGGAAGTCACAGGCCTGAATCCCACAAAAGGACTGGCATGCAATTCACCTATTACTTAAATATCCTTAAGAGTTCCTTTTCATCTCAGGTTTGCAAATCCATAAACCAAAGAAAACTCCCCATTACTTCCATGAACAACTCATTAGAGATAGCTTTAATGCCAGCATTCCGCTTCCATCCCTTGTCAAAACCACTTAGAAGAAAACAAAGATAGAGAGTAATATATTAAAAAAGACTGTGAGGCTTTGTTGCTGAGCCTATTAACTGGTGAGTTTAGGACTGCTACTGCATTTTGCTATGTGTTGTAGGGAAAACGGCTGCACCTTACTTTGCGGAAACAGCAACAAACAGATGCTGGGAAGTTATTGCCATTGCATTTCAAGCACAAAACATGAAATGCATGACAGCAGTGAAATCTTTGTTTGACTGGGCTACATCTATCAACTCCCAGGCAAATACGAGGAGACACGATTTGCGGACTTGGGTAGAAAATTCCTGAAACATTTTCCTCTGTGTTGTGAAGTGTTGACACTGACCTGGGGGCCAGTTCTGAAATCCAGTAGCACTTGTCCAAACAAACACTGCATGCTCACTACAGCTCTTGTGCACACAAACTATAAATATTACACCCATGTTACAGATTTCTCATTTGTTCACCTACTTAAATAAGCTTAAGATACATATTTGAACTGAATCGGCTTTCAGCCATACTGCAAACTTCCACTGCAGTTTGTGGTTTTATGGGATAAAATATCACAACACGTTACTTAGCGAATCAATAATATTAATACAAGATAGAACTTACTTCAAAGAAAGGAGAGCAGCACTCAGGATCACTAAATCAGTTTCACTTTCCTGGACTACCTAGCAGTTTTGTCAACATAGGCTCATGGTAACTTTGTTTCAGTTTTTGTGAGTTTGTTTTCCTTGTTTCCATGTTCTTATGGCCTGGGGAAAAAAAGAAAAACAAAATCAAACAAAACAAAACAATAACAAAAAACCACCAAAAAAATGCAAAGGAAAAAACCAAACCCAAACCAAACACATCCCACATATTTACTTTTCTGTCTTAGTGCTTCTAGACATTAGAGATGAACCTGAACAGAAAGTGATGAAACAAGCTCTCCTCCTCAGTGTCTGCTGTTCCCCAGGTCCCAGTTTGCCCACCACTGAGCCAGGCACTAGGCTGGAAATTCAGTTAGGTCGTAACTCTTGAGGTAACAGATAAGGGATTTTAACTGAGATGTGATCAATTGGACCAAGAACTGTTGGTTACTGCATATTGATGGATACAGACATTTTGTTAAATCACAGAACTACTGTAGTAACAATATTATTTTCTTTGTTTACATATGATGTGGAAATCTCAAACAGGCACATAATTTGCTCATAAATTCCACAGAATTGTACACTATGACTATAGTGTTACTAAGTTTTTCAGCATATTTTTATTTTATTCTAAAAAATGTTCCATATGGCTAAATTTTAATCTTTCTTGCTCACAAGAGTCTAACAACCTATATACATATCTGGGAGTTTTGCAAATATATTTTTGCAGTGAAAAAATTCTATTGAAAAATAAGTTAAATTAATGTATATAAATAAGTGTAGGATAAGGACCTGAAGGGGTAATGCTGTCAGATTCTGATTTCAGCAAGGACTTGAGCAACACCTTGCTGCTCTCCAAATAAATTTAAATAAAAAGGTCAAGTCTATTTTCATAAAAGCCAAAGACACTTTTGTGACAAATTTCATAATTGAGCCTTACTTGAACTTTGAATGATAGCTAACAAATGCTTCAGTTTGCTTGACACAACATTCAACTGATCTGAGGCAATAAAAAGGAGAGAGAAGATGAGTCAACTGTTCTCTACATGATTACACAGATAAAACCATGAGTCCTCTCTGCATGTAAGCAGCCTTCACTCCACTGGCTTCAAATATTCTTCCTTCTGCCAGTAATGTTTAGAAGCATTTCTATTTAATCTGAGTCAAACTATGCAATACTTCAGTAATGCAAACCAAAATGGCCATTTCTCCATGCTTCTGGAAGATGTTACTAAAAGGTTTTCTAAAAGGATGGAAAGGGGAACGAGGATGACCTTATCCAAAAAGCCCTGCAGTTTTCCTTCTACCTTGGAAAAAGCTCTTTTATGTTTTCTTAGGGCAGAGGTATGTTAGTTTAACGTGATGCCAATCAAATTCTACAGCCTAAAAGACCATAGTTTGTTTATCTTCAGTTCTGATATTAACCAGTAAAGAGACTAAAAAGCAGCTGCCTGAACTTCAGGGACAGTATTTGAGACATAAAAATTGAAATATTTGGAAAACTAAAACACATGAACACATGCCCTACAATTATTTATTATCTGCAATTTATTTTGATTATATTGTTTAATTGAAAAAGGATTAAAGGTATCTATAAATCATCCTAAACTTTAAAGATTTGGAAGTCCATACCTTACAGCAGAAAGAGGTTAGCTGTAGCCCCAGTCCTCTCTCATTTTCTAATTTGGGAATTCATTGGAACTGGCATTGGTAACCACAAAATACGGTAGGAAAATTGTAGGTTATGCAAGAAAAATCTGAATCTGATCTGCAAAGGATCAGTATTTTGTCACTTGTTTTTATTATACCATCCATTCTGGACAAATAGTGCATTCATAAATTACTGTATTTTAGAAATACTGGGAGCTAACTTCCATCCTCTCTAGATCAAAAGCATGTGCAGAGAAAAAAAAGTTTATGCTGAGTTTGCCATTTCTTCTAATAGTTACCCAGAAAGCTTTAGATTGGTTTTGGTTTTTTCCTTTATGAAAATAAATAAGATATATGGAATCATGTTCCAGAGTTCTATGTGAAATCCCATCTTGATTTTAATCTAGATTACACTGCCAAACTACAGTTTACTAGGTCCTCAGCCATGTCATCAACTTCAAAGGACTCAGAGGTATGTTAAAGATTAAATTATACCAGAGTATATTGGCCCAATTATCATCCTTGACCACACACCCAAGGAGGTGCGGAGCTAGATCATCAGCTTCCCATGGAAAACATTTACATCTTCTAGAGCCAAATTAATATTAAGACAGGCTTCTTTTTCAGAGAAGGACTTGGGAGGTGTCAGAAAATGAGAAACTTAACATGAGCCAGCAATGTGTGCTTACAGCCCAGAAAGCCCACCATGTCCTAGACTGCATCAAATTAGCATGACCAGCAGGTCAAGGCAGGGAATTTTCCCCCTCTAAGCTGGTCTAGTGAGGGTGTCCCTGCCCACAGCAAAGGGGCTGGAACTAAATGAGCTTTGAGGTCACATCCAACCCAAAGCATTCTATGATTCTATACCCTACTCTTGTAAGGCCCAACCTGGAGTACTGTGTCCAGTTCAGGGGTCCCCTCTACAAGAAAAGCATGGACCTGTTGGAGCACATCCAGAGGAGGGCCACAAAGATGGATCATAGGGCTAGAGCACTTCTCCTGTGAAGACAGGCTGAGAGAGTTGGGCTTGTTCAACCTGGAGAAGAGTAGTCATTGAGGAGGCTTTATAGTAACTTTCAGTACCTAGAGTGGCTACAGGAAAGTAGAAGAGGGACTGTTTGTTTACAAGGGCAGATAGTGAGAGGACAAGGGGGAATGGGTTCAAACTGAAGAAGGGTAGATTTAGATTAGAAATTAGGAAGAAATTCTTCTCTATGAAAATTCTTCACCTTTCAATTCTTCACCCACGAAGGTTGTGCCAGGTCTGATACTGACCTGGGCTCTTAGGCCATGGCATGATCTGCCGCGTTCCACTATGTGGAGAAGAACCCATTGCTTCCTCCATAGCCTCTGATCAAGGCTCAGGCTTACAAGGTTGTCATGGTTCATCAGTTGCTCCATATGTACTCTCCTTCACTCAAACAATTTTGAGTGGGCCTCACAGCCCCTTTAACAGCAACAGCTGCGCTCCCTGGGCTAAGAAAACACATTTATCAACTCAGCTGCCATTCAGAAACTTGGTCATGAATCCTTAGCTACTGCACTGCTCAGTACCCTGGAATGGAAACGTAACAACTCTAAATTCATTGTACTGAAAAGATGAAAGTTTCAGATCAAGAAAACCTTTTCACTGTTGACACTACTTCTTTAATGAAACTAAATACTCTACGTTAACGATAACAGTTTGAAAACTGGGGGCCAGCTACATTCAGAAGAAAATGAGTTCACTGACCTGGCTAGTTCATTGAAGCATTTCCCTCTTCGTGATGACTATTAGTTTATTAGTGCCTGGGTTTAGTTGAAACCAGATGTTTTTTAAGAAAATCTCTCCATGATAGCTCTGGCAACCTGTATTTCCCTTCAGCCCTAGGAGTATGTGCAGTTTGGGAGCCAGTTAAGCTACAGATCAGCTAGTAAAATTGTTCATAATTCATGATCTACACTATTTGCTGAGCATAAGTTTACATCACTCCTTTGAGACAATGGAGATCGCAATGTCTTCTTATATTCCTATCAAACCTCTCTAACCTAACAGCTATTGCCCCTTTTTGCTTGTCCGTACTGGAAGAGGATGTTGCCTTGCAGAAGAGACACATTTCCTACCTGTGAGAGAAACTGTCAAGTCAGTTAAACCAGTTTAACGCTACCACAACTCCTTTACATTAACAGAACCTTCACATTCACACTATTGTAGCAGAGACACAGAAATAAGTTAATGACACCTCAAACCCAAGGAAATCAAACACACAGCCTTCATTCCCAAACCACATCACCATGTAGGAGATTCTTCTACTCTGACTAGTTGCTGCTGGACCTTTTGATGCTGTAGGACAAGACATGAGATAAAGAAAAAGTACATTTTTTTCCTCCTTGCTGCTTTATGCTTGCCTCATGCTGACCAGAGAGGAAATGACAACCAGATGCCCCTGTGACCCACCGTTCCCCTGAGGTGACCAATCCGAGTATAACATGTGGTCGCCTGATCTGGGAAGGAGCCAAAGCCTGTTCTCTTTAATTGGCTGAATGGTCCCCTACAGCTGCAACAGATTAGGGACAAATTCTCTTCAAATAAAGCTGTGCTTTCTCTCCCCCCATCCCCCACTTTTATTTGGGGGGTGTTGAGGAGAAATCGTGCCTGGAGAAACATGTGCACATACACACAAAAGGGAAGTTAATAAAAGTGTCAGGTAGGCAAACAAAATACCATTTATTATTAAATGGCTATAAAAGACCACATTGATGTGTATAAAGAATCAGGTGATCTGGCAGCTCGAGAGGGTAGTAGTGTCTCATGAATCATTACAAATGTTTGCTCTGATCTTTAATACCAGACTTGGTGACTTTGGGAATGGGGCAAGCATTTGTAATTTCAAGTCCTAAGTACTTTCTTTCCAATTCTACTGTAACTCCTGGCTGAAAAAGAATGAAAGCAGCACAGCTAGAACAACAATCTGCTGTAAAGAGAAGTCTGAGATGTGAGAGCCACCCCAGAGAAGACTTTCAGTTGGCCTGGCCTGCTAGTGAGCTCTGTCAGCAGTTATTTTAAAGAATAAAAAGAATATTCTAAAGAACAGAATCTTAAGGATAAAAGCATCTTCAGCGCAGAGGCACATTGTTAATTTATGTAGAGATCCACAATCTGAGAAATTTCTGATGGGATGGCTATAGTTAGCAACCATTCAACTGGCAAATAAGTGCTCATTCATTATAAACTAAATTTTCATGAAACAAAGCTCATTTTCTTAGACTTTGCAGAAGCTGAGATTTCATCCAGCCTTTTTTATTTATTTTTTTCTCTCAGGCACTTCTGTGTTTTTCTTTCATTGGTTGGTCTTAATCTTGGGTATGAAAATTAACTCTCTAGTGGACATACGTTGAACATACTCGGGACATACCTTGGGGGAACAAGTTCCCAACAGTTCTCAAGCCCCAAACCAACACCAAACTGTTCTTGCTGCACAGAGTAATTTGGATGCGCACAAAAAGCTTGTAAAATTTTGGATATCTATTCATAAAGTCCAATGTAACATAATGTTTATTGTTTCTACTTAAGGCTAAGTAAATGTTGTCTTCCTCTACCGATGGCCTATTAGGAAACAGTGCAACACCAATACATGGTGTGCAAATGACCAGATATCTGACATTCATTCTACTCCCTTTTGGAAAAAAAAAATAGAATATATTACTCTTGCCAGTTCGACTCTTATGTTTAGTTAAGAAAATTAGTTCGTTATGTTATTTAGAGACTGATTTGATAGCTGAGTCTCATTAGAGCACTGTGTGGTAGCCATTACATGAAACATATTCACATACTACATGGTCAAAATAGTTACACAAATATAGCTAATGTTCCGACTGAAAGTTTCTAGATATTTTCCACACCTACTCCATGGATTAGAGCCCCTGAAGATAGAATCAGTCATTCATAACAATTCAACTCAAACTGTTTCTGTGCCTTAAATAATCATACATTTTAAAAAAAAAAACCCAAACCCTGCAGATAGATTTGTTATTCATTTAACTGGAAGGATGAAGCTTAGTAAGAAGTTGAAAACCTGAACTTGAGTAGAAATATCTGTACGTGGGCCAGCAAAATGAATATGTTCAGCTCGTAGTAAGATTCAAAAGTGCTCAGAGCTATGGACTTTGCTTGAAGACCTATTCTACCCTCAAAAAATTAGCAAGAATGAGAAGGCTCCTCTTGCTTTGGGGTATCAGAGTGTTTAATCCTCTCAAGACTTATTAATTATCTGATTTGTTAATTTCCCCAAAAATCTTCTGAGGAAGGAGGGAATCAAAGAACAATGAAGGATGAAATAAGTTATTGTGGAGATCTTCTAGAAAATTTGCAATACTTGAAAGAAACCCCTCTAGTTCTCTCTGTCCACACACAGAGTGATATTTTATTTTCCCTTCACTGCATACATTAGCATTAACTGGTTTTGCATGTATCTATCCTATGTCCGAATATATATATACACACATACTAATAAACATTTTAAATTATTTCCTCCATTTGTTTCAGAACAATGCAGAGTTTCCTCAGTCTGAAAACTCACAGGTATCTACTGTGTGTTCATCACACGAAAACCAAATGCAATGTCTTGTATCATTAAATACAGCCTTTTCCTCAGGCAGAAAAATGGTTTTACATATTTTTTCAAATAGGACACTGAAGGGGTGGGATTGGGATGAGCCCAGGACAAGCTGACATCATTCTCAGGTTGTTATCATCCCTCAAGCAGGCAGAGGAACAAAAAGGGCACTCTGTGCCAGAAGCACTTACCTCGATGATTCAAACATGATGAGACCTTTTGGACAAACCCCCATGGGCTCACATATGCTGATGTTTTCTTGTACTTGGCTAAACTTGGAATATTTTACATTGGGAACAATGACACTGAGAAATTCTTTGACGGACACCTGTTTATCAAATCTACCATCTTTCCTCCACTATTACCAAGCAAAACTTTTGCACATGGGTATTTATCTCATTAAAATATTAATTGTATACTTGCCAGTATTTTGTGAAATACAGGACTGCATCATCCAGAAGCAAACCATCAAAGGCAAAAGCAAAATTCACAAATGTGTGTAATGCAAAAAATACTTCAGGGATTTTTCTTTCCTACTCCTGCTTTAGTGCACAGAACTGTTCGCAAAACTGAATTAGATACACGGGGAACTGAAAATCTAGCTTCAACGCTCCTGTGACAAACCTATTTTGTACTTGCATGTAATCACGGTTCACAAACGATTATGTGATAACAGACTGTCAGTTTATCTTCTCATTATAAACCATAAGCATATATCTTGAGTTTTTTCTACGTTGATCTCCAAGGCAAGGAAGTCAAAAAACAGGATAGCTTTGTGCTCCCCCATGTCTTTTCCCTGCCCATCATGCAGCCCTGGCCACAGAGTTCACACTGTCCTGCTAGGACAGTGGTTGGATCAATTTGATCAAATGACAGGACCCCAGAAGAAACAGCAAGCTCCATCTGCCTGGTGCTCTCAGGAGACAGTGCGAGTTTCACGCACGCCTTCACTGCACCTGCAGCAGCTGTGCTTCTGCAGAGTGACATCCACTCTGTGACATATGCTATGTCTATTTTTCATACTGCATTCTTACCCCCTTACCTTGTCTGGAGCTGTTTCAACACTTTTGTGTCACGGTACCGTAGAGAATAACTGTATGTGTTTGGGGTTATTTTCGTCTGGAACAGTAACAACCTTTCTACAGATTGGTATTTTGGACACGATTCTTGACCCATTTTTTATTACAAATGAAAAAAATTTTATGCAAATATAATTTTACATTGAAAACATACTGCATTTACATTTTTTGATTCTTTGAAGGTAAAAATAGACAACCTTTTGCTGACATTACTGCATAAAATATACTTTTGGGAGCAATTCATTTTGAATAATCCAGAGCATGTGAAAACTGACTTGTCTGTGTGGATTTGACTCTAGTTCTAACTATTGGCATCTTTATTTTCTAATATTTTTAAAAATGCATTTTTATAAAACTCCCCATTTTTTAATATCAGATTTAGATATGGTTCAGAGTTTTGCTTTTAGTTCAGTTTGTTTTGCTTTTTGGCTGGTAAAGTCCTTGCTTAAAAATTTGGCTCTGCTGTGCTGGATGTTAAGGTGCTGGTCTTAGTAAATGGGTAAGCATGCTACCACAGTAATCAATACAGTCCTTACATTGCTATCAATAATACTGTCAAATTACTGAGGTGTTTTGCAGCTCTTTTGATGGGCACTGTGAATAATGATTCTGCTGCAAAAGGGTTTTGGTTCTACTGCCACGCAGGTCTGTGCTGGCTGAGCAATCCTCATGTGCAGGAGTTGCACAGGAGTCATGCAGGCTGAGCTTCATGTCAAAGGCAGCTCCATATTTCATTGTAGTATGCACAGCATTGGCTATCATTCTTTGCTGGATAGAACCAGCCATGAAGACATGTTCCTCAGGATATTAGGGGATGTCAGCATGGGCAGCTGTAAGGTTATCTACCTCATTCATGAGAATGAAGGATAAGCCAATAACCCTCTTTTGAAGCACAGTTAACATTTCACAGAGCGAGCTGCTCGTTGCAGTTGCTATTCTTCCTACAAAAGCATCACAAAGCAAGACAGCATATAATTGAAGATAACTAGTGCTTTGTAGAAAAGTATGAAAAAAATGAGCAAATCCAGCAGGCCAAATTCTTTACCAGAACTAATACCATTCTTACAAGCCTTCTTGAAAAACCAGGGAATTCTGCCCGGTTCTGCTGGCTTTTAGCAATGCCGCATGTTGTAAGACCCATCCTTCAAGCAGGTGACTCTGTAAATGTGGTTTCTCACAGAAAATGTGACAAAAATCTCCCTACAGAACGTCATGTTTTGCAGAATTTACTCCTTTATAACACTGTATGGCCATGAAGGTTTGCAGTGAACTCCAGATCAATTGCAGCTCTTGACATTTACCTAACTTGAATGCTAGAGAATATACCTTTTAGTTTGATACATATGTGTTACCAGCTAAATGGATCAATAAGGCCTTTTTTTCCTTTTCCAGTGAGAGAGGCTCTACACTTGAAATCTTTTAAAGTTGGGCAGACAGTTTCATTCAAACTGCAATGCTCAGCAACCTCTGATATTCTAGCAGTACCCAGCTGCTCTTCTATTGTTAGGGGATGGTTCAAATCTCTATTATAAACCCTTTTTTTTTTTTTTTTTAAACAAATTTAAAATGCAGCTGTAAAAATTGCTTTGGGATGAACCTTGGCATGCTGAGCTGACTGCTAGCCTCTCTTTCTCTTGCCTGTCCCCCCAGCTCTTTAAAATTTGAATTTAGATTTATTCTGCCTGGAGATAGAAGGAAAGCGAATAATAAAAATAACCTATTCCAAAACTAATAAGCACACACCAAGCCATCAGATATCAAGTATGTGGCCTGCCTATACATTAAAAAAACATATTAGGTAACATATATTTGCAAGTGTCAGACCTCAAAATCTTCAGAGCTTTAAAAGAAAAGATGTAACAGGTAAGCTGATGTTAAAGGTCATACATGTGAACAAGATCCTCCATCACCACGTCAGGATTCTCTTTCAAGCCATCTCTACAGTAGTCCATGGAGCCACTCCAGGTATTGAGGAGGTATACAGGACTGAAAGTACTTTAGCAGTGTGCTTTAATATAGTGCTTTTATCAGCAGCAGATCAATACAATTATGTACCCTGCACATGTTATGTTTCAATAGATCAGAACATACCATTTAGTGACTGTTTCAGTGTCCCTGCTTCCTCAGTGAGTTCATTGTCCACAGTAATGCAAAACAGAGTTATTAAGAGGTAGACAGTTAATTGTCATGGATATATTTTAGAAAAAGGGTAATAATATGTGCTGTCAGTGTGATGTATTCCCAATGGCTAGGGTGCTGATACAATCAGCAAACTATGTAAGGTTCTCAGTCAGCCTTCACTAGCGCTGGAAATAGTCAGCTATCAACGATCTCAAGGAGTTAGAGCCCATGGATAGCATGCCTTCTGTCAAGTACACAACTAGCTATTCCAGAAGCCTTTCCTTATGCCTGAAGCTTTAGGATGCACTGGAAAGGACCCTCAGTTTAATTCAGAATTTCCATGCTTTTGTAAATTTAATTAAGATTGTGTTTGGTCTAAAGAAAAATGCAAAGTTTTATACTTGCTATTCACACCCATATTTGCTAGCATCTATTAGGATTCTGAGTATCAAATAAGAAACTCTAAATGGTGATATCCTAAGTCTTAAAACATAAAAAAAATGTCTTCTCAAAAACACCTCTAAAGTTTGTATTTGCCAATGTTACAAGCCTCCAGAGATGTTCTGAAATCTCAACACAAGTAGCTGTTTTCACCTGACACACACGCATTACATACCTCAGGCAAAGAAGCCATTTGTGAAAATTTCTTACAACCAGTTGGCATGGTGTCCTCTCTGGCAGCAGCAGTATGTTTTGTATCAGTGTGATACAGGTAACAAATGATTTGTCCTATGTTCTGTCTTGCAGCAGTGAGTTCCACAAGTTAACCTAAGATGATGTACTTCGTGTTCCATTTACACATCACTAGTTTGAACACATTAAGGAAAATCAGAAGTATTTTTAGTGATATTCACTTTACATTTATTCACAAAAAAATATATCTTGTTCATAGCACTTCAATCACTCCTGTTTAACAGACTTAATCATTGCCACCTTTATCTCTATGGGAGACACTTCATAACTCTTCACATCTTTAATCATTATTTACTCCTAAACTTTAAAGTTACATTTTTAAATCATATTTTCTTCCTTAGAGAATTTTTTTATAACTTATGTGATTGAAATATTAGTATTTTGTTAATAGAAGTTGAATGCTAAAGAATCAAAGCTAATCAAATAACAGTTCTACTGTGAAGCCAGCTCTTCCAATATTTTTAAACTGGTTTTTTGCTCTTGATCAATATATTCTGAGCTTTGCACCTAAAATTATGCTTTACATAAGGTTCCACAGAACTACAATATTATGGTGCTTTTGCTATGAAATATTTATCCCAGAATTTTTATGGCCTGAAGGGATAAAAACATATTCCCAGTCCTTTTCATTTCAGGGAGCTAATCTAGGAGAAATTCCAGTAGCTTTCATCTTCTATGTAAAACATACAAACTGTGGAATCCAGGAAATATGGTGTTTTATGTTCTGTGCAGAAGAAAAAAGACTACGGTGCTGCAGCGTGGCAGCAGCCAGAGCTGCATGCAATGCATACCAAAGACAGCTACAAGGGCATCTCTGCTCTTCTCTGCGCACTACACTATAGTGTACTCCATTGCTAAGCCTCAAGATGAAAGTTACAGTTAAAAATTAGGGAAGCCCTTACCTCAAACTTGGTAAAAATACAGATTATATTTATATATATTTAGTCAATAAAGCAATAATGTAAAAACATATATATGAGTACAGCCTATTTATTTAAAACTTAGGAGCCTCTGCACCAAAGCTTTGCAGAATAGGCATTTCTCAGAGCAGTAATACAGCCTGACAAGAAACACAACAAGCTGAAACTGATAATTAGGTTCACTTCAACTTTCCATTAGGAAACTTGGGTCAGGTACTTACAATCTAAAGGCTCACCACTATTTGGGTTAAATGAACTGTTCCTTACAGCTGTAATCATGATGTAGAACACAATTTTGGCCACGGCCATTTCCTCTTTGTCAGAATTCCATCCATAGTTGCAGTTTGAACCCATGTGCATGTGAGGATTGATTTCTTGACATTTTGTCAGTGCCACTTCTCCCTGCATGACTGCTGATCTGATTAGAAAAAGAAATTTGCCTTGGTGGAAGGCATGTGTTCCATTTCCTGCCCCTGGCAGCAACCGGCTCCACAGGGTTCCACCAGCAGCTCATGTTCAGCAGGTCCCTCCTCCGCCTTGCCCTCACCAGAGCTGGGGAAGAGGAAGAAAAAGTTGTTAAAAAACACAGAGAGAGAGAGAGAGGAAAATTCCAATAAACAGACTGAGAAATTAATAGAGGCTGAGAATAGATCTCCATCCCTAATCCCTTTTCAGCATTTTTAAGAGCAGATCAGATCAGACTAGTCTGATTTGAACACTTTCCCATGCAGAATGGCATATAACAAAATGTAGATGGCAGGAGAGAGGAGAGGGGAGGGAAAGAATGAGAATCCCAAGCTAGAATTTTAGAAATATTGTGAATAGAAAGAAGCACTCTCTCAAATTTTGAATATTGTGCACTGTAAGTGCTACCATCTCAATTTCACTTGCTGGGTGGTTGTAGAACAGCTAGCGGAAAACTGGAACGAGCCTCTAGGCAACTGCCCCAATGACAGTCAACAGAAAGCTAGGAAAGCGCGGCCACTTCCAAGCTAGCCCTCGGTAATTGTTCCCACACCATCTCTGCTGCTTAACACAAGCTGTTGCAGCCAGCAGCTTATGCCATTATTTTCTGAGAGCACAAATTAACTCTGAAAAAGAAAGATACTGCATACAATAAAAGATGGAAGAGAAGGGGAGAAATAAAAGAAGGGAACAGCGACTGAGACACAAGGAGGTCCTTGAACTAGTTGGATTACCATTCAGTCCTATATTCTTTAAAAAAAATTCCATAGTCATTAGTACAAAGAAAGGGAAAAAGGAGAAGTTGGCCTATAAACATCATCTAACTTCTTCATGTGCTTTTGTAGAGGCATTTTTAAGTAAAATAAAAAGAACAGCCATGTTGTTACAACTGTATATTCTCATTGTTAAAATCTGTTTTGTATTAGGGCAGATTTAATCAACCAAAGTTAAAAGCTTTTTATATATGCAGGCACTGAACAGAAGTATAAGAACTTGTAAGTTTTTGATGGCAAGAGGAATTGGCAGATGACAGGTGTCCAAAAATATTCTCCCAGTCCTGATACAAGACACCTCTTTCATGGGATGTAGGCTTTGGAAGTAGAGATACACTGTTGAGGAGAGTATTCCCAGGCAGGTGTCTGAGATGGAGCGAAAGACAGTCTTTGGAGTTATAAAGGTCTAATGCAGATTCTGAAAAGAGAGGCAGGGTTTATTATCTACAGGCTTACTTAGCCTTTAAGGTATGCTATTGGCAGAATTGTCTGCCTGCGCTAAATATATCAGATGTACTTGAGATCAAGGCTAGATTGCTTTGTTTGCATGGTGAATGAACAAAATAAAACCCCAAACCAAACCAACAGCAACCAAACAAAAGGAATCAAATCACATAATCTGGTTTTAAGTAGCAGATTTCATGGAAATGAGAGGGAAAGTTCTCTGTGTCATCAGATCACAAACCAAATAACAAAATCCCAAACAAACACCCACTGGCATTTAAAGTTAAGAGAACACTGTTTTGAATTCACCCCCCAAAAAACCAGTTCCATCATTAGTTTCCATCTTCCATTGCAGTTTTCCTCATGTGTAGCAGATTGAATGGGGTCCACAAGAGCCAAAAGCAAGCCTGAGAATACCAAACTTTCAAATATTAAATGAAAATAATTTTACTTAGAGACAAGTCTGGACTGAACACGAACAGTGGAACTGTAACTCATTGCCAATGCAATGAGCCTTATAAATCTGTCTTTAGCATGGCAAGAAAGAGAAAAAATAAGGAGGAAAAAATATTGTTTGTCAAGCTGAGGTCAGAACAATACAGCATTACTGAAAAAAAGGTAAAACTGGGCTCCAAACGAAAGGTGACAAGGTTGTTACATCATTACAACTACATTGCAACTCAATGACTCGGGTTCATTGACTTGCTGGTTTCAGTCTGATTCGTAGAGGAGATTGTTGTTTGGTTGATGCCTGTGGCAAATGGCAACATCAGGAGCTTTGAGTGGATGGAACTTCCTCCATCTCAGAGATGGCCCTTTTCACAATATTTGAAAGACATAGATTAAATACTTTAACTAAAATTTTAAATTTATTTATTCTATAAATTAAATCAATGCTTGCAGTTTCTGATATTTTCATGAATATTAAGTCACTGAGAAGAAGAACACTTACATAGAGCTATATATGAAAATGAAAAAACGAGCCACTGATGAGTTACTGAAACAAAACTACACGCCTGTAATTTGGAAGTAATGATTGTGCTGAATTAAAATAATTCTAACTGGTTTAAAGACTTTCAGAATGAATGGCAAATTGATAATAAGCAATTTCGCTTTGATAGCATTACAATGCCAGGGATTCTTTCAATTCAGTCCCTATTTCCTCCACAAAAGAGGTTTGCAGATAGTAATTGCAGAAAACACATCTTGACTGTCAGAGCAGATCAGCTTTTGTCTCTGAAATTGGATCGGCTCACCTTCTTCAATTGCTGTTTTCCATTGAACTATAAAGCAGTGCAAAGTGCTACACAGCTGCACGGTGGGACTGTACCAGGGCCTGGGGACGAACCAGTGGGACTGCTGTATGATCTGTGCACGCCAAGTGCACGGCACTTTGTCTGGAACCCTGTTGTTTATGAGGAGAACGCTGAGTGAACCAGATATTTTAGACAAGACTGGAAAATAAGCAAAAATAAACCAACTTTTACCTCTTGAAGTCAAAAGCCTAAGAGACCGTGTTACCCTTCAGCATGACTCCTAAAGAAGCAAGACTGTATAATATCAGTATCAGTCTGCCAGGCATCTTATTCCTTTCAAAACTACATTTGTTAGAGACTGATGTTTTCCAGAGGTGAACCCTCTAAAAGCTCTGGCACAGCCCTTCATATCCTAACACAAGCCATGCGCTATCACCACCAATGTCCTTGGTGCAATTTGTGACTGAAGCTGCTGCATGCCAGAGAGGAGGCAACACAACAATGTCATGTAAGAAAGCAACATTAGCAGCTAAACAAGAAAATAGCAAACAGCATCAAGATTAAGAAAATAAGCAATAGTAAGCATCACTAAGGAAAAAGCATGGCCAAACCATATTTCTGGTGATTGCACAGGTATATGAATATTTCCAAGATTACATCAGAAGCCCTACTACATTTACCAAAAATTGACAATAGCTCTTTTTCCCATCCGTCTCCTTGCATTTCCAAGAAATCACAATGCTTAAAATCACATATTTCCCAATCTTCCAAATCCCTGAGGGGCTGCATGATCCAAGATCATGGCAAGTACATAGTTCAGGGTACAAATGAGGAAATCAAGAGCCGTCATTATTTCGCTACCTTGTAAAGATAAGGTACAGTCAACTTCTTACCCCACAAAGTGACCAGCTGTTAGCTTGAAACTGCTGGTTTACCAGAAAGAGAAACTTACTGCACACAATGTATTGGGATTTTGGCTGAAAGACAGGATGCCAATGAAGCTTTTGGGACAAACTGTGATATGGCTGCTAACGTGAAACTCTCATGTTCCACCTTAACACTGTATGTTTCACAGTAGTATAGGAGCTGATCTTTCCCACCTAGAAAATTAGTGGTTTCTTCTCATCACCAGCCACACAGGTTGGCCATGACTGAAGCTCATCCCAGACATGCCTTATACACAGTGCTCTGTTTACAGCATTTACACAAAGACTAGTTTCACCCAAATGAGCCTTTAGGGATTACTATGCCGCTCCGTTTGCAGATATTCTCCATCCATCTGAGCTGCTTACAAGCCTGTTCCTTTGCACTGCCGTTTCAGCAAGTTTACTGCAGTGTAAACCACACATCCCCAGTGGTCACTCTTTAGGAAAGGAAAGGCAATGGCTTAGAACAACATAAAAACAATGTTGGACATCAAAGACCGGAAGAACCTCCTGAATCCTATGTAGGGGCCATCAGTGGGAGGTCTAATGGTCTGGGGTAAGGGGAATTACTGCTCTCTAAGATCACATGTTGCTAAAACATTGCCCAATACAAACCATCAATATTTTCCTAGAATGACAAGTGATCCAGGAGACAAAGTGCTCAGACAACTGCTTCAGGATTCTGGTATCAGCTCTCTGTTCAATTGCTGATCTTGTGACATGCCTACCAACAACACTACTCAGGCCTCGCTCTTCCACAAGCTGAACAAGGAACATCATCTACAGAAGTCAGATGATAAAACACACATTTTATTAATTTCAAGTTGAAAGGTGGTTTGTCAAGATCAATGTAATAAAATGAGAGGAATGGATATGTCATAATGGACACTGAGTACTCCCACCCAAAAGCAATGCAGGAAGAGTTTCTGGCTGGTGAGTTTAAGGGACAAGAAGTTGTTTTTCTATAGGTTCCATTTGCCTTCAAGGGAGCAAAACAAACCCTGTGCTTTGTAGATTCTAGTACAACTTAAAAAAACAACACTACATGAAGCAGAGTATTTTGAATTTCACATATCACCACTGGCTCTTTTGCTTGGAAATACAGAAAGAATGCTATTGTATGCCTGCCATCACAAGCACAGAGTATCCCCACTGTAGTAAATGACACCACAGTAGACTAAAATGAAAATACTCATTAACTACCATTAAAGGAAGGTAACATTTTTATCAGCATGTAATCCCAAGTCCTAATGGCACTGGTTTATTATGGGAAGATGAGGCTTTGAAATCATGTTTTAAGGAATAAAAATGCATATGTTGTTGAGATGGAAATGCAATATTTCTTATTTCCCTGTGAAGAAAGCAGTTTAAGAAGGTCTCCCACAAGCTCCGGTGAGAGAAAACAGTAAAGACAGCATTGTCGTGGTTTTACCTTCCCCTCTTTTTGATCCCTGCAATCACTTTCCAAGCCTTGATTTCCAAGTCACGCTTTCTACCAAAACCTGGCTTGACCCACAATTTGGGAATAGTTACTTCCACAGTATGGATCTGCTAACAGTGCTGGGAGAGCTCCACAACAGTTGAAGAAGAAAAAAAGTGAAACAGGGAAGGAGAACACCTGGCATGTTATACTGAAGAGCTGGTGAAAGAGAGGGAGAGAAAATAGTCATATGTGACAAATTTAAAAGCTAACAATACAAAAAGGTCTGTTACCCTCTCAATGAGCAAGAAATTAATATGCCATATTCTTATTGGAGCTAATAAGAATGACAGAGAAAACAGCAGACTTCACACTGCTTACCAATTACTGATGTTTCTTCCCAGGATCTGTAAACTAGTTGTGCTTAGAAAGGTAAAGATAAATGGTATTGATTTAAACACATTACTATTAGTACCTTTGCTGTGGCAATTGGATTTCACCCAAAATTCTGTTGCACCTAAATTATTCTGTCATACTAGCTGCTCCTGCAAAAATGCAAATTTGTCTTCTAAAAGCAGGATATATTGTGCCAAGTATTCTTACAGCATTTATGACCAAAAATATTGTATTTGAGATGTCTGGATATTTTCAAATAATATTCCAATGGGATGTCAAATTAATAGGGAAAAAAAACAAACCAAAAAAAAAAAGAAGACAAACCTCAGAGCTGAAAGTTAATAAGAAGCTGTGCTATGGCTATGGACAGTGGAAATCCACCAGCAGATAAGAACACAAATTTGGAAGAAATACAACCCTTTCCAATTGCCTGTTTTTTTATGATTGAAATGTGAAATATGTATTATTTAAGCACAGAAACTGAGTGTCTACGTGGAGCAGCGGGAGGAATTTCCCCAAGCAGTTATTTCAATTATCCCTCTGTTTAATCAGACGACTGCCGTTCTGCTTGAACAGCAGTTACAGGCACACACCCCGCAAGGACTCATACCCCTGCACTGGGGTAAGCACAGAGCATTCCACACTCCTCCGAGTACAGTTACTCTGTTGTGAGTTAGAACTCAGAGCATTCATCAGAAGGGTCGAACAAAGCAACTACCAAAGTCTACGGGGCCCTTAGCACAGGATGAGGCTGCAGTTACGCTAACAGTTCAAGAGGATTCAGCATCACAGTTGAATTGACAATAACAGAGTACAGATGGAACAGTAATTCTCCCACAGGCTGCGTGTGGTTAAGACAAAAAGCTGATGCATCAAGATCAAGTGGAATAAGCAGTGACTAACTACCATACTTAGCTTAATTCAGCAGGCCTCCCCACTTAGAGGTTTGGTGCTTTTAATCAGTGTTTGTAGCTGTCTAGTCAGTTTAGTTTATATCCTCTTGGCAGCTTTAAACAGTTTTCCAGTATTCTGGAAACATCTTCTGTCCAGCTAGAACTGACTGAGCTTGTCTCCCTGCCTCCAACTTTGGCCATTTGGGTGTTCTACTCTCAGCAACTCGCTGTAGCTGCAGTGGAACAGTGGTAGGGTGTGCAGCTCTTGGCAAGAAAGCAAGAGCATGTGGAATGAAGGGGCTCATACCTATCATTGCATAAGACACTTTTAGAGTGTCCTATGCAATGATAAGTGGATACCGAGTTAGGTAGGAAAACATACGCAATTTCCGCAGAAGGCAGAAGGAAGTGAGGTAGAACAGGATTTGGAGGGGGTATCAGAAAAGCAAAGGATGGAATATCAAGGTGGGAGCAGTGGCCACAAGGATCCTACAATTATACCTGACATGCAAAAGAAACAGAGCTAAGGTGCTGGGTGACAAGTAAAACAGAAAGACTGCATGACAAGCGGCACTGAGCCACTACTGCTAGTAACGCAGCGGCAGGGAACGCTCTGTAAAGTTATAAGAACAGTGAACCACAATGAACATCTGCTGCCCCACTTGCAGGCAAGCGGAGCCCAGGTTAGGTAGCTGAGAGGCATCAGGGATAGTTCACCAAATCACAGAGAGATGAGGAAAGAATAAAAAGCATCATTATGAGCCATTTTGGTGACTAAGGGAAACTCATGTAGATAACTTTCAAAATCCTTTTAAAAAGTATTATAAAGAAGCAAAATTAAATACCATAGATCAAAGCCTCAACCAAGTTAGTGGATCAACAGCATTTTTGTGGTAAATCTTTCTTTATTTGTCTCCAAAGGACCCTTAAAAGGACTTCTCATGTTAGCTCTGCTAGCTTTGGCTAACAATACAGAGCAAAGAATTGATTGTATTCCTACAGAAATGCCCCTAATAACTCCTTGGAATGAGCTGTGGCATTTTTCCACTAATTGTGGAAATAACTAATGGGCACCTTGAGCATGTGTTATTTATCTGCATGCCAATTTTAAGATATTTCAATTGTGAAAAACTACAGGGCATATTTACTCTAGAGCACATAGTCTCTGCCAGTAAAAATAAAATACCCACTGTGAACTAGAAAAATAAGGAATTTTTATCACAGGACTGTAGTATCATTAAAGATACAAAATCCTATATTAGCTCCCCATAGAACAGGGATTAATCTGAGTTCAGTTTTCCTTGCACAAGTTCTTAGAGAGGTGGTAGAAACCCTAGGAAATTGTTTTCCGAGGATCATAACTCTCCAAGGGAGAGATATTAACACAAGCAGATTTAGATTGCAGTATATATTTCATCCATTTCAGTGACCGAGAAAGAGCAAATAATGGCAATTGTGCTTTTCTGCTCAGTCACGCCATGACAAACCTGTTCTACTCACCTCAGTTTAATTTTTTTCAATTCAAGCTCCAGAACATCCAAACAAATACAGCACGACAACTTGAACAAAATTAGAGATGCACCTCCTCTATGACATCTTTTGAAATATTCTGTTGTATCTTGCACCTTGTTCTAGGGGGTTAGAGTAGCCACAGTGCCTGCCATGGGGACTGATCTCCAGGCAGTATTCTTAAATAATTGTTTATTCCTGATTTCTTTACCTCCTCCCCCCCCGCCCCAAGCAGCACAGCAGTATGGGGAATGGGGGTTACAGTCAGTTAACAATGTGTTTTCTCTGCCACTCCTACCTCCTCAGGGGGAGGACTCCTCACACTCTTGCCCTGTTACAGTGTGGGATTCCTCTCACAGGAGGCGGTCTTCCATGAACTTCTCAATGTGAGTCCTTCCCACAGGCTCATTTCTTCACAAACTTCTCAAGAGTGGGTCCCCAATGGGGTCACAAGTCCTGCCAGCAAACCTGCTCAAATGTGGGCTCTTCTCTCCACAGGGCCACAGGTCCCGCCAGAAGCCTACTCCAGCATGGGCTTCACATGGGGTAACAGCCTCCTTCAAGCATCCACCTGCTCTGGCATGAGGTTCTCCATGGGCTACAGGTGGCTCTCTGCTCCAGCATCAACATCCAAGGGCAAGGGGAAAGCCTGCATCACCATGGTGTCTTCCATGGGCTGCAGAGGACTCTCTGCTCTGGCAACCTGGATTGCCTCCTCCCCCTCCTTCCTCACTCATCTTGGTGTCTGCAAAGTTGTTTCTCTCACACCTTGTCACTCCTGTCTCTGGCTGCTCTTCTGCTCCAGGTTTTGGGATTCTTCTCCCTACCTAAATATACCCAAAGGCACTACCACCATTGCTTACGCGCTCAGCCTTGGATGTCTGTGAGTGTCTTGAAGCCAGCTGACATTGGCTCATCAGACATGGGGGAAGTTTCTAGCAGTTTCTCACAGAAACCACCCCTGCAACCCCTCTCCCCCTGCTAGAAAAACCTTGTCATGCAAACCCAGTACACAATTTTATTCTTCATTTTCTGACAGGCCTGGTCCCAGTTCTTGGAGTTTTCCTACCATGCATCATTTCAAAAATGCTGGCACTCTTCTGGCACAAACCAAAAATCTTCCCCATTTTTCATGGGTATCCAAGTCCAGTACGGAAATGATGCAGGAAATCCAGTAAGGGTACGACACAGGAGCTTTAGGTTCCTGCTTTTTGCCATTTGCCCACATTCCAGGTTTCCTGTTTTCATTGACAGGATAATTGTGTTAACGTGACAAACTTTTAAAATTTCTTATTAAAACTCTTGCATTCTGCATAAATAAAGGTGGAGAAACCAGATCTTGAACCTAGATCTTGCTAGCTTAGAAGATTAATCACTGAAAAAATGAGCAGTGGCGAGGCAAAATTTTATCTAAACTTACTTGTTCTCAGCACAAAGTCCAGTTTTGCCAAATCAGCATTTTCTAATTGAAAGCAAAAAATGCTATTGGCAAATTTATACGTGGCTTTCTCCATTACATTACCCTCACTCACCTCTAAATTCTGCTGGAGCTGAATCAGGTCCAGAATCAGCATTAGGATAGCTGGGACTGGCATGAAAGCTATTTAAAAAGAAAAGAGAAGAAATGAAACAGGAAAATAATAAAAAAAAAGCTTAGTGCTGTATTTAGAACCCCTCCATAGGTTCCATGCCAACAGCAATTCTTCTGGGCTCCCAGAAAACAGTTATTTTTCAGTCTGTGAAAATTTCTTTCCCTAGCCAAGAAGATCCTGACACAATCTTCCTTCAGAATTTGTTAAAAAAAAAGAAGACCCCAGAAAACAACTGAGAGGGAATGGGAGACTATATTGCTGTGTGATCGATGCTCAGGTACCGCACTTCATCTGCCTGCCTTGAGTGCCGCTTCATAACGAGTATTACCAGGCCAGCTTCAAACACTAAGTGCATTTGCAGTGTAATGTGTAGAGGTTTGGCTGGACAATTTCCAGTTAACACTAATGTGTGCTGCACAGTTAAATCCCTAAAGGCCATGTTGAAAATTTAGTTTCAAAAGTGCCCTTTACTTTTGGGTGCTGGGTTTTTTTACACTTGTTAGTCTATTAAACATTCATTGCTCTCACACTAGGCAGGCAGAAGTTTCTCTTTTCATTTCAGTTTAGACAGTTAATCACAAGATACATTTTTGCAACAACTTCACATACTAAATGAAATTTTAAAAATGACTCTTTAGAGCTGACACTGATTAACATCTTCATAACGCCTCATTTAAAGATCTACTCATAAATGCTAAAAGCTTCAGATAAATCTATGATCTAACTACAAATTTTGTTCATGAAGGGCAATGCTTATTTTTTTACAAGCACTATAGGTACTACAGTTAAGAGAATTTTTGTCACATTTTTTCTACCATTAAAGACAAAGTGAGTGTTTGCATACTTGTATTTGTTGGGTTTTTTTCCTTTTGTAGTTAGGCACTTGAACCATGAACAAGAAAAAGCTTAAGAACTTTCACATTCAAGATGTGAATGCACATAAAATCAGGTAGAATACAGGTGCAAAAATTGAAGCATCAGGCAAAATTATGATAATAAAGCAAGTTCTGAGTGACAATGATGTAAATATGGAAAAATAAAGTATGAAAACCAGTTTGTTCCCATATTTCCTAACATACAATCTGAACATGTGTTTGGTTGTAAATCATGAAATCTTAAATCAAAGAAACACAGAATGGTTTGGGTTGGAGGGGACATCAAAGCCCATCTAGTCCCACCCCTCTGCCATGAGCAGGGACACCCTCCACTAGCCCAGGCTGCCCAAAGCCCCATCTGATGAAATGCTGCACAATCTGTGTATGACTGAGATAATCTAATTTTATTGGGAAAAGGCACACAGCACTGGACCAGTCTTTCTGCTGAAAACATTTATTAAGGAAAAGAGTTATCTGGGTGTATGCTGGGGGAGGCGAGATGAGCAAGAGAAATTCTTGAATGTGTTTCACAGAGTAAATTGATATGAAATGCCATCTACAGACAACAGCTGAGTTTGGATTTATACTGCTTGGCTGACATCTGTAAGTGGACATGAAAAAATGGAGTCCACTATATTTACAACAGCTTGCTCATTCTTTTTACTGGCTTTCTGAAGTGGAACCTTGCCATTACAGACAAGCATTTAATTCTTCAAAAAGCCCAATTTCTTCTTATGAGACAATGAAATACTTCCTCTTGCAACAGCAGGTGAGCACTGAAGGTATCCTTAAAATCTAACCCAAATGTGCTAAAGACACTTAATAATCTTTAAACTACACACAATACCATTTCCTCCCTGGTATCAGGATGTTGTAAAATGTCTAATTAGTCCTTATAATAGTGCTGACACCTCTGCAGCACATAAAAGAGGGGGTTTAATTTACAAAAGACAACTCTGGTTGTCCTGATTTTTACCTTTAATTAGACTGTAAGACATAGCTCCATGAGACCGCAGATGAATATTCCATTAATTTGGCTGTTAACCAACCCATAAGGTATTGGCTTAAGGTACAAGGTAGATTTGTGAGGCTTTTTTTAAAGCGATATTCTAGTATTTTGAATGGATTTTTAATACAGAGTCTCATGGATTATTTAGCTCTCTAATGAGGTAGAAAGAAATATTAAAGCCAATATTTTAAATGTCAGGTAAATGATCTAGTTTAAGGGATAAAAGAGGACATTTCTGTTGATTTTTTTTTTTGCAATGGTACCAATAGCAGCCTAGATTTTGGAAATGATTTTGTGATGTTTAGATTTTATATTGGTGTAATAATTGTGCGCAGTAGGATACTGTACCTAGCTATGAAATTCATTTAAAAATGAAATAAGAGGCATGATGAAAAATACAGAAAACTCAGTCACCCCAAAGGAAATATAAATAATTTTGAAAGTAGAAGTGTTTCTGTGGCAACATGAACTTTAATAAGTCAAAATTTGCAATACCAATAAGCTATACCCCAATGACAGGTAAATGCATGTGTCTGAATAAGAGGAACAGTGGAAATTATAGCCATAGAGCTGCCTAATGAAATCAGAGGAGGTGAGCAACACAAGTCTGAGCACTTAATAAAAATCATCATCCAGCTCACAATGTGAAACACGAGCCCTAAAATAAGGGGAGATCTGCACTGTGATATGTAAGGGACTGTTAGTGTGTCATCTGATACGAGCACTTGCCACAACTGTCCTCCATGGCAAACAGAACAAAGAAGGGGGGCCACCCAACAGGTCCTTCTTTCTTTGTGCCAGCACATCTGGAAGCGGCAAGGAGTTGGCTGCTGCCCTCTAATTCTCATCCCATATGGGAGCTTCAAGAAATCTCTTTATGAATCCCACTGTAACAGACACAAGACACACGAGACAGCCAAGCTTCTGTTGAAGCTATAGACCACAAAAGAAATATAAAGAATATGTAGGGTCTATCAGAAGCTACCTGAAGACATACATTCAGGCACAGAAGAAAAATGACCTGCCTGTATTGCAAAAAGAGGAAACATTTGGGAAACACTATCTGCAGGTGGGAAGAAAAAACACCCAGCAATTTCAATTAAAAAAAAAAAAAATCAATGGATCTACAGAATAATTTCATGTTAAAACACTGAGTTTTTTCATGTAAAGAAAATAACCAGAATACTTGATCCAAAATTCTCTTTCTCACTGTCATGATTTAGCCCCAGCTGACTCCAAAGCACCACACAGCTGCTGACCCACATACCCCCAGCAGTATGGAGGAGAGTCAGAAGAGTCAAAGTGAATAAACCCATGGGTTAAGATAAAGACAGGGTATCAAGTAAAGCAAGTGTTTCACATGCAAGCAAAGCATGACAAGGAATTTTTTCACTGCTTCCCACAGGCAGGCAGGTGTTCAGCCATCTCCAGGAAACCAGGGTGCTATAATAGGTAATGGTTACTTGGGAAGACAAATGCCATCACTCTGAACACCGTTGCCATTACCTCTCCCCACAGCCTTCCTCTTCTAAGCTCAGCATGACATCATACTGTATGGAATATCCCTTAGGTCACTGGGATCAGCTGTCCAGCTGTGTACCCTCCCAACTCCTTGTGCACCCTCAGCCTACTGGTGGTGACAAAAAAACACCTCATATAACAAAAGCATCACTATATTATCAGCACCATTTCCAACACAAATCAGAACCATACTAGCTACTATAAAGAAAATTATATCAGCTGTAATCAGGACACTCCCCTTCTTTGGAAATGCCAGCTGAGAATTTGGTCCTTTGGCCAACATCTACAATCATGGTATTGCAGCCATACAGACCTCACAGCTCTGCATGCCCACTCTTTCCTCTCCTATTTCTAAAGCAACATCTCCTAAGTGCACTGTGGTATTAAAAGATGGAATAAATAGCAAGATGCTGCATAGCAGGGAATCACACCTATCCCTACCTCAGTCGCAGACGTCTCCCTTTATGTATTTGTATCTTGACCTACAGAGATTTCAAAGTAAGGCTTAGGGTCATATAAGAAAGCTTTACAGGCAGATGTTCAACACATGTTCTCTCAAAGTATGGACTTACAAGGCCCAGTCCAGACTAGATGAGTTATTAAAAACTGAAAGTATGTGGCCTTATATTTTAGTGTAGATATTACTGCCTGGGTAACACCTCCTTTATAATTGTTGTTCCAGAAATCAAGAAAAACATTTGGGTTTTTAATAATTGAAGAAAACAGTTATCTAGTCTATAAGACCTAATTAAAAATTTAGAAGGCCCATAATGATCACCTATTCGTTTCAATGCTGGAGAACACTGGAAAATAGATGAGAGAGGATTAAATATAAATAAATTAGAATAACAAAAAAATTATTCAAAGTACGATGATTGCATTTGCAGCTAACAGCAGAAGTCCAGTATGCATCATATTCTACAAGGATGAATATAAAATCTTTTCCATCACATATGACCAGACACTTGATGCATTTTAATACTAATCCATGCTTTGGTTACATCTGGATACACCTCCACAGCGGTGGCAAGCCTAGTTTTAAGGGACATCGGCAAACTAGTGAGCTTAAAGAAGAAAAATTAAAATAATCAAAGAGAATGCTTCAAACATCATGAGAGACTGACAAGAAAAGGAGTGCTTTCCTTGGAGGTGGGAAGTCCTGAAGAAGTGCAGAAAAGTGAAGAATTGGATAGAAGATATTTGAGGGAAATTGCTGCATTGCCTATGCCATTACAGAACAGCATCACATGAAAATAAAGACATGAGAACTGTGATTTAAAAGCAGTATTTTTTATTCTACATCATATTGCAGAAGTTACCAACATCGAAACCTGGAGATGAAGTTTACTTCCAAGTGTTCACAGGTGATCACCAAACATGTGAAGAACAACTAATAACAGTTTACATTTAAGAAAACAACTTCTCCAACTATTGAAGACCAGAATGAGACCTATGTAAAGGCAAATCAGTCTACCAAAAAAAACCCCAAGTGACTCAACTGCAAATGTCCAACCATACAGGAAAGACTTATGAAGAAAAGCTTTAAAACAGGACACTCATAATTCCTCATCTGGAAGTAGCGAGTCAGGATTTGCAGACTGCTTCATGAGGTGGATCAGCTAAAAATGTTCCCAGAGAGACAAACAAAAATTACTCAGGGTCTTAAAAGCATGAGTGATGAGAAAAGGATTGAGATTGTTTAAACTGCAGAAGAGAAGCCTAGAGGACACGACCATGTTCTTCAAAACGTAAGTTATTGTAAAGAGGATGCTGCTTATCTGTGCTAGACAGGATGAGCAAAAATGGGCTTGAATTGCTGCAAGAAATGAGAAAAACCTTGACTGTATAAAAAGTTAAGTGCTGGAATAAATTTCAAAGGAAGTTGCAGTACTGTTTTCATCAGAAGTCTTGAAAAGAGTTTGTGAACTATTTGCAAGAGATAAGATAGCTGGAGTTATCTTAGGTTGATCTCAAAACTTCTCTTATTTTCTCTGTTTTACATATTTTGAATGCAGACAATAAAGATGGTGTTTTATTTTAGAAATATCAGTATTGTGAATCACATGACTAAAACCCTTAGAGCTACTCTGTGCCCATCTTACTAACTCATCTATTAGCTCCTGAGGCAAACAACTAGTACCCCTCTGTTTTTGTTACTGCGTGTTACTATGTTGATTATTTCTGAGTAATGGAAATACTTATTCCAAACAATTTTCTGAGGAATAAAGCTATCCAGTTTTTTCCCCTAAAGTTGCCTTTTCCACAGAGGTACAGGCATAACTACCTAGCTTTTACTTTTACATAAATGTAGATTGTTAACAGACATTTTGGAGAAAAACATCTAACGAAAGATACCCCTCTCCTGCTGCCTGGCTGTCAGGAACATTAAACACAGAAAGCAGAGCTTTGGCCAAGGTGACCTACATGGTGCAAAATGAACAGGGAGTGTGTGGGAGTGGGCAGGAGAATATTCCAGCCGACACCCAACTCCAACCTGCACTAAAAGCCTGTCAGGCCATCTAGAAGAATGAATTCTGTGAAAGTATCATTCAAATTCACCTGGAAGAAAAATGCCAGCACCAGCTGAAAATGAGAATCACACTCATCTTGCTTGTTTCAGTAGAGGCATGCAGAATCCATAAACCAACCTGCCTTCATGCTCCTCTTTCTTCTCTCATACCTATATGTACAATTTTAAGTACAAGTCCCAGAAATTCTCAAAGCATAACCATTTTGTTTACCAGAAGTACTATGCAAAGTGAATTTCACTAGGCCTCTATAATTATGTCTGAATTGCAATGCCCAGAATATAGGTTTTGTTAGAGATATATAAACTGGAAGCTCTGATTTTCTCTTTCACATCCTTTTAGATGTGGATGAACCAGTTTGTGACATCAGTGAAAGGATACAGGCATTGTTTGCTCCAATACCCTGACAGTATTCCCTGACAGACTGGCCTTTTTCACTCTTTCCTTCTTCTTTAAGAACTGAAGTCCCATTTCTTATAAGGGAGATCAAGAGGGCAGAAACCCTTAGCTCTCAGGTACCCCAGCTCATCATCATACAGTTCTCTGCAGAGACTTAAGGTTAGTTATGACCAAAATGAAACAGAGAAAACTGACAATACACAAACTGCTCTGTTTTCTGCTTGAATTTCTACATGGTCTCAGGTCTCATTCAGCTCACCATCCAGAGCACAAAGTTTTTTAGTGGTTTAATTCATTGCAGTGGTAGTATATTAAAGAAATATATATATTTAGGTTTGGTGATGGCAAATTTTGGTTTGTTTTTCATTTACATCTTAGGCACTGTTGTTAACTCCTTCAACTGGGGGTTTTATTCTTACTCTCTAAATAAAAACTTAGCAAAAGTAGTCTGGTCTTTTTTTACAGGCAGGGATTACATCCGGAATTTTGAAAGATGTTTAAAGGAAAGAAGAGAACAAAAAGGCCAGAGGTAGTAATACACCTCCCTGCCTACAGACAAGGAGCTGGGACAGCTCACTGCTAAGGATCTGAGCCCTGGAGCAGGCGGGAAGCCCCACATCTCAGGAGCAACGCAGAGCAATTACATGCTAAGTAGTAACCCATCAGGTACAGCACGCTCAATACCAGAGCATTTCTAACCTTTTCCCATTACAGGCTTTTAAAAGCAGTAAGGAAAATATACTCCGTCCACACCTTAGAGGCCACGTTTGGTGTCAAAAAGCACTCTCTTTTTATGCCTTTTTTTAAAGCCAATGACTTGGACTATAAAGCCAGGACCCATCAGTCAGGGAACTCTGGGCACATTCTCCAAGGAAGAAGACCAGGTGTTAACTCTCAGGCTAGAGGAGTAAGAGTATTTTGTTGGGTTTGTTTTTTTTTTTGGGGGGGAGGGGTGTTTGTTTTGTTTGTTTTTTAACTGCTTGGATAAGCACTCTATTTCCTAGGTGCTTATGTAAAAAGCAATTCACACTCCCATCCATAGCAGCCACACTTATTTTTTCTGAGGCAGTGTATGTCAACATATACATTGGCCAGGGTCTGAATGAAACCTGCCATTGGATCAACCCTGCCACCTTCTAGTTTCTGAATTGTGCCACTGCTGCAAAATTGCTTAGAACAGGATGCTTCTACACATGCCAAAAAGCAGAACAGAAGACACCCATCAGAATTTTAAGACCAAAAACATGAACTGAATATAATATAAGGTCTTCCAAGAGCTCTCCCAATAAAGACTGACTTGATTTACTAGGATTTTTGGGGGTGATTTGTTTGAGGTTTTTTTAGACCACCTAATTTATATTAGGAAGTAATGTCCTACTTTTGAAGGAGCCCTTTAGGCTCCTTAGAAAATCCCAGCTTCATGATTTACTTGGTCATTACACAAAGGTGTTTTCAATATCCTCATGTTTCTTACTGCTTTCCATGTGGCTATCCATTACACCAGAAGAAATTACAGAATTCCTAAGTGATATTATCATTTTCATACCTAGTGAGCCCGTGAGCTTTCTATAAGCAGGATGCATGAAAAGATGTATAAGGAAACAGGATTGCAGGAAAGAAATAAAAATATGGAGAAACAGCAGACAAAAAAAAAAGGTGAGGATATTTCACATACTGATATAAAAATAAGAGTAGAAGTGCTATCTTTGTTTATGGAGGCTACAACTCTCCTCTGAGCTCATTAATGATTCACTGCATATCACAGGATTAAAAACAAAGGATGGGTATATCAGCAAGCCTGCGCAGCTAGCCAGATTTCTTACTCAATCAGCCAGCTTTTGTAACAGCTTCCTCTCCTTGAAAATTCCCTATTCTTTTCTCAGAAATAAATCCACCACTCTTTTCCTCCTCAGTACTAACTTCCGGCTGTAAGTAGTGAGGTACCATGGAGCCCTCACCTGAACGCACAGACTCCATCCAGCAGCCTTGACTGTGGCAAGCCTGTGCTCTGCCAGGCCAAGAGAAAGATGCTTGAGACTGGTGGTGGTTACTGGAGACAGGTTATAATCCCTTCCCACCAACAGAGCTGACGACAATGGGAGCAGAAAGGGAAATGAGTATTCATTGTTGAAAGTTCTTTACTTTAAAGAATACTTAGACAGGCCTTTGTTCATAATTTAAATGCTTCAATTTAGAGGTATTCACTTCACTAACGTTCCCACTAGCTTCAAGAGGGCATTTGTCAAAGGCTTCAGTGGGAACCAAAATTACCCCTTAATGATTTTGCCATTATGAGACCTCTCTATTTTGCTATTGCAAATCATAACCCACAGGCACATCAACAAAACATTACAAAATCAAGGTGCAGGAACTCAGGAAGTCTTGGAAATCACCGCTTTTGTCTGCCGGAAATGAAATGCCCTTCTCTGGTTTCAGTTTCTGCTGCTGCGCGTCAGATTGTGTTTCAGTACATTCTGTTAAACCAATCACACTGTAAAATGCATTAACACTACTCACCCCAAAAACGTTGTTTTTCATGTAATCTTAGGATGATGATGACACAAAGCAATCAAAGCAAGACCACTGACATATACAGCTAGTGCTTTACCCTTACCTCATTACATTGCCCTTCGGCCTTACAGCTCAAAATGGTACTTGGGCATTCCATGGTGTTTTGCCTCTGACACCACACTGTAAGAATGGCACCAATGACATATAGAGCAGCATGACCAGGATCTGTCACATGCAGCTCAAGCTTTGTCAAAGGGGCAAACTTGTTAGCGCATACGTGATGCTTTGTTTCCAATTGGTGACTTAATTTGTGACCCTGTTTTCACAGGTGCTTTTACGACAACTGCTGAAATCCAAGAAAGCATGTTTTGTTTTTTTCCAGTAAAAATGGTGAGGTAATGCACTCTGCAAAGTTCTTTTTCAGAAAAAGGAGATGGTTCTCACTAAAGCTTTCAGTCTAGTCCAGAAGAAGAAGCAGAAATCGGTACTCAAGATTTCAGCTCTCCAGAGCTTGGCCTAGACCCCACCTGCATTCTGCAAGAGAGATATGAGTATATAAAGCTTGCACAGACCTCATGGGCTCTCCCCACTCTACCAAAAAACAAAATGCTCATAGATCAGTAATGTACAGAGCTCTCCAGGTACAGCTAATGATTCATCATGTACCTATTCCAATAATCAATTACTCAACACTATACAGTAGCTCATCAAAGCCCTTACTATTGTGTGGTTCTGGCTATACATCTGATTACAGTGCAGTCAAAAAAGGGAACTTTCATGTTGTAAAGTAAAAGTTGATGTAAGCAAAAGCTGGGTCTGCATGTCTGGAAGCAGTACAACATGTAGAAATTTAAAAAAAAAAAAAGAAAAGAAAAAGCAAACTTACATGAACAAATGGAGAATTTAATTAAAAGCAGAGGATGGATTCTGAGCATTTTTCAGGATCAAGTGACCTGGAAAAAGAGACAGAAAACCTCAAGTGGATAAAAAGTGTTTACAGTACAAATGAGAAAAAAATAAAGTTCAAATAACAAATCTAAGTAATTAAAATTGGAAAGAGAACTTCAAAAAAGTTTTTAAAAGAGAAACTTTGCAAATTATATACCCGATGATATTTGACACTTTATTTACAAAAAGACACATCATTTTCCCCTCATTAGTGCATATTTCTTCCTTTCTACAGTCTTTTAGCTGCTACATCAGGGTTTTTCCACTTTTGGTCATTAGTATTTGCACAGCAGTGGCTCCAGACACCTTTGGGATGGCCACCACCTAACAGAGACAAATGAGAGTCCTGCTTCACAGCGGCCTTTATCCAGCAAAGATGCTGTCTTTTCAGAAGAAAATGACAGGTAAGTGAGAAAGGCTACTCACAACTGAAGCTACATGACATTACTTTGTAGAAGCTTTACAGACCTTCCCCTGTCTGTTTTGACTAGCAAACAAGCACTACACACACGTGCCGGTAAGACATTTCCCCCATATGTAGCCCTGAGCTGGGGCTAACACGCATGTTTCTGCAGGAGAAGGTGTTCATGCTTCTCTCCTTGTACCATTCCAAAATGACTTGGAGTGGTTCCCACACCAATTCAAGCATGTCTGAATTTTGCTCGAGTTTTTGAAAACTGTGTACCCCAAACTGGGAGATTGAAAGCAAGAGAATCTGCTACAGATTCTTACAGCTACAGAGCAAAGTTACTCACTTCAGTTTTCCCCAATTCTGGCAATTCAGGGCACCATGAGTCATTATACTCTCCTGCCAACTACTGTTTCAAAGCACAAATCTCCATAAGGGGAAATTAAATATTTCTACAAATTCGCCCTTCGAGAGCCAAGAGAACTGTCTCACTGAGAGTGCTTCTTGACATGACACACAGAAAAAACCCTCAACATAATCACTGCGGAGTAATCAGAAAATGTAATCGTATTCCAGAGCTGTCACTGCGTCTGTTTCTGAGACAGGCAAGTACATTTCTGACATGTGGGGCCTGTTTCTGCTGCCACTGAAGTCAAAGGCAAATCCTCCTCTGGCTTGAGCAACCACAGACCCACTATTATGGTATAAAGCAGAGCTACAGCAAAAGAGTGAGGATCTTCCTCAGGAGGGTAGGTAGACACAGCTGAGCTGCTGCTCTTCTCCAGCTACTCTGCAAGGTAAGCTGTAGGGTTTCATAAAACAGAGACACAAGCAGTAATGGGATCAAGAGCTGCTCTTCTTGTTAGAGGGACCAAATTAACTTTTCCTAAGATTAATCTACCTTCCCTATTTCCCCTAAATAAATAAGCAAACAACACAACAGCAGAACAAGGCAAGTTATTCTAGTGCTTAACTAATTAACAGTACTAATTAGTGTTTAATGACAATGATAATTATAATCATATCCCTGTGAGTCTACTGAGGCTGCCACATCAGATGGATTGTACTGTTACCCCTCTGTCTACAAACTTAAATCAATATCACTTCAAACCCAACAGGGTCACTTAATGAAAAGTGATCAGAGAGTCACCTTTCGTTTCTGTGCTAAAATGAGAAATTCAAAAGCCTTTTGAGTGGTGGGAGGAGAAAGGATAAAGCAATGAAATCAGTATATGAAGCATCTTGCTGTCTCACGTAGGCATCATTCCCCAGGTTTTCATTTGAAGGAGCCAAATATCAACAATCCCAAAGCCAATATTCACAGGCTCTATGTAACTACCACATTTCTAATAACAGCAAAGAAATACAGAATAATTTAGGTTTGGAAAGACCTATGAAGTTCAATCTACCCTTCAAAGTAGGGCTACACAAAGCAGTTTGCTCATGGCTTTGTCTACCCAAATACCCAGCTAAGTCAACCACAGAACACATAGGATATAACACAGACAAGAAATTCCTTTAAGTGAATTAAGCAATTCACTCTGATGTACGCAAGGCCAGACCTGACCATCGCATGAGAACACGGGAGAAATATGGAGAAGATACCGAGCAGCTAAAAACTCAAATAGGCTTGGCATGGTACTAAGATATGTATTCACACACATGCCAGGTCTTTGAACCCACAATAAACATATACAGCAGGAGCACTCTTGTGAGTATTGTGATAATGAAAACAAGATGCATGAACATAAAATTCCAAGGAAACAGAATTTGGAGCATCCAGAGGTCAGAGTCGAGAGTACGACTGTTACTGTTTTCAACGCCAAAAGCAGAAGCACAGTAGAGCTGAGTCTCAGTGGCTTTTGTTGTCATCAACTACAAACATGGCAGAGGGAATCATCTAAGAGGGATAGACAACTAACTATGGAACAGAAGCTTTTGATCTACCTTAGACAACCATCCTTATTGTATTTTTTTGTGGGTTTTTTTTAAAGCATATATAGTGAAATACAAAAATAATTCTGAAGTTCATTTCTCTCATTTTGTAAGAAAAATTTGTGAGTTGGAACAAATTCTTGAAAGGCAGGGACTTGTCCCTGTTCCCTGACCACCACGCTCCCTCCATCTCACACTAGGAATATATCTTTCCCTATCTGTTACACCAATTCCAGGAGGAAATCAACTATACATTTCCATTAGTGGCTACAGCTCTGATCCTACGATTAGTTAAACACAAGCTTAATTTTATGCATGTGAGTCATCCCACCAACATTCCCATATGCCAGAGACTTTGTGGGATGGGTGCCTAAAATGAAACCATCATGAATTAATTCCATTTTTGAGCTGCAGAACCATGGTTGGAAAGTACATGAAGAAATGAAATACTAGAGCATAAATCTACAATATAACATAGGCAGAGGAACTAAGAATTAAAAAAAAAAAAGAGAGATTAGCTTATTCCTTCTGAAAAAAACTACACAAGACTTGATGTTATTAATTAGGAAGTCTCATTCTTCTTACCCAACCATTAGTGCTTCTCCAACAAAAACATGGCAAAACGCCTCACTTTAAAGAGCACATGTCAGATTTTGGATTTAACTCTGCCTGCTTTTGGCCACTATAGCATCATAAATTTGCTACATCTTTCATTCTGGCCCTTTACACTAGAAGTAGCTCTAAACCTCTATTTTCTACATATGCAAAACAAAAATATGTCAGGGACTCATAGTATTAATGGAAGTCCCTAACACGTACTTACCATTTTACATTTGAAAAATACTCTACAAACATTAACTAAGTAATTAGAACTAAATATAACTAATTAATATACTAATTAATTATATGAGTACTGAGTGGATGCTGCTCAAAATAGCTGCAACATTTTAGCAATGAAACAGAACATCACAGCAGTGTAACTGTGAGCTCTGTTGCAGGAACACATGCCAGAACTAGACCTGTTAGCGTGCAAGATGGTAGAACAACATTTAATAAGTCAGAGTGAAGTCTCAGTGGTAACATCACTGGACATGTCTAAAAGCAATGGGCCCAGAATCTTTCATTGACATTTTTGCTACCTGCTAAAGATAAATGCATTACACAACTGTTACTCAGAAGCAAAGGTGCCTTATTACTTCAAAGATCAGTGGAATCTCACACTACTAGTAAATTTAATTGTCTTCAGCATTTTCACAAAGTATTTAATAGAATTATCTTTCTCTGTTTACTAAAACAAATATTTCAGCACACATTAAAGCGTATCTCCTGGAAACCTAGTGCATGCTCAACATTTCACATCATATGCAGTACACAGAGTCACTCTCAGAAGATACACGTAATTTCTTCACAGTTACTACCACCTTTTGGTACCAAGCTACCCAAGGTCTGCCTCCTTTTCTAGACACTTTGTAAATACACCACTCACATGCTATAGCAACTGGGGATTACTCTGATTTGAACTCACATAGCAAAACTGGCTTAATTCTGTTTTTCCTATTAAGCAGATTAGTTGAAAAACAAAAACATATTATTTGATTTTAGAAGGGAAACTTTTAATACCAAAATATGAATTTAAAATGTAAAGTGTGCAAATATTTACCATGCCCTCTTCTCACAATGCTCCTAATAGCAAACTTATCCCTGACAGTATTCATCTCCTGTAAACACTGGCAAAGCAATTTCAGAATTGTTATTCCGTTGCATATTCACTAGCTGTTGCTGGAGGTATTTTGTTCAGCTCTAATTAGCACAGTTAATAAGATCAATATTTTCATTACTGAGTGCTGCAGTAAGGCAAAACATGCTTAAAAACTTACATTTACAAAATACCAAGAAATATATTTCTTGGGAAATCCTATTCATCTATTGTGAAAGTAAAAAGCCCTCCAAAACTGGAGGAAAAAGCACTTTTGGTGTTTGTCATTTTGGTGAGGCCAAAAAAAAAAAAAAAATCCATAATAGTTGGGGTGCTTTTAGAGAAAAGTGGGATCTCTTTCCTAATTGTTTTTAAACTACTATTTACAGGTGTTGCTTTTTTCAGGGGAAAAAAGCACTGAGCTCTGAATTTTGGAATTGCTCTGGCAGCCCTCAGTGCTGACCCTATCACTCTCTTTGCACCCTGGCCTACCTTAAAAACCACAGAAACCTGAAAGAAAAGCAGAGGCACTCCAATTTAGAAGCAGTGTTTAAAACTGCATTACAGTACTGGCAAAACAAGACCAAAGGCAGTGAGAGCAATACAGCTGTAATGGGCAGAAAGGCATTAGGTCTGAGGCAAGAGCACAGCCCTCAGCATCCCTGCCCTGAGAACGGGCATGTGAGGCCTTGGGCTCTTGGCTTCTATCTGCAGAGAGTACCCTCTTTGGGCTTTGTGATAGCTACAACAGCACCAGGAAGGAGGAATCAAATTGCGTGTCAGACCTCCTGTTTCCCAGACATCTGGGCTTTGTGAGTTAGCATTCAAAAGATCAGAAAAGGATCCTATGCCAATAACTTCCTCCCCTCGACAGTTTTCTTTTTAAAGAAGAAAGATGCATCCAAATACCAGTTTTTTAATTGTGAACTGACAATTCACCATGCCTCTCCCTCTGCAGAAATGTCCGTCAGGAAATTGTCACTGTAAAACATCCTAAAATAATTCCATGCTCATGTTAAGTAATTATTTTCAAAACTGTTCCTGCAGAAAAGTATGATCAAATATCAAGCAGATACTGTGTAATTAAGCAGCAAGACACAACGGAGAGTAGAATATAGATCTAGGTGCTTTATTAAGCATGAGGCTGAAGGCACAGGTTGTCAAAGCAGAAAGACATGCATTATATTGCACAGCTTGTAACATAGAGCTGTTTCCTACCGTAACACATCCTGCACCTGTTGAGGTTTTGCCACCCACTGCGCCCACTTGAATTGGTTTTCTTCATTTCCATGGCCACCTTTTCTACACAACTAGATTCTACTTCCTCTCCAACTAACATGCTAAACTTGCAATTCACAGCATCAGAGCTGAAAAGATATTTAGAAGCCAAAACAACAAAAGACAAGACAAATTTGGCATAACACTTCCAAGGAAAGGCAAGTGAAATTACTGATGAAACATGCTAGGTGATTCCCCAAGCATATTCAGTTTTCTATTAACTATGAGCTCACATTAAAAAGCCTCTTCTTTTAAGATTACAATTATAGCAGCATGGCAGCTTGATCTACTGTCCAACTATGAAACACTTAATTTAAGAAATGGAGGAAAGCTATTTAATAGGAGGAACATCAGAGAAGCCATTTGGGGACTTACCTGATTAGTAAGGTTCACATATTCATTTCCTCACAGACACAAATGCAAGCAGTAGGCTTAGAAGTACAGGAGGTGGTCTATGCACTGCTAACTTACAGACATAAACGAGACAATCTTTGAACTATATTGCAGTTTCTACACCAGCAAAGAGCTGGTATAGACTAGGAGAACAGAGTACAAGGGCAGATGGTTACTCAGAAAACCTAAAACCAACATGCAAATAGTCTCTTCAACAGATATTAGCTCAAGCCAATGCAACCCAACTATCTTCTTCACTCCGCACTTTTGCTTGGTTGAAAAATTAGTTAGACATTTATCTGCAAGGGAGGATTAAAAAATAAATTAAAAAATAAAAGTTTGAATGCTTGTCTGGACATCTTCCTCTGGAAAGATGCATTATCTCTAAACATGGCAGCAGATACGAACCACTAGTTCCAGAAATAGTCTTTGTTCTTTTTCTTTTTCATGAAACAGGGATGGATTTTGGAAAGGATAAAAGACATTCATCGTTAAACCCAATCCCTCAGCAACATGTGCCAGGAGCCCTGGGAATTCATCTGTCACCAGTGCTACCTGGAGAACTCTCATAAACTACAAGTTTGTTGCTAGCCCGAATTATGACAGCAGGGTAACGCTGGATAATATTGAAGAATCGCAATCCAGACTGTACTGTGAATAACTCAGGTTGTACTGCATCATTTCCCACTTTCATTATGTCACACATCAGATTTAGAGACTGTTGTACTCCATTGTCTGTTCTTTTTACTGTCTCTGTCACCAGAATGAGGCACCCAAAGCGTAATGCCAAGTGCAGTCTGTGAAAGATAGCAAGACACTGAACTCCTTCATATTTTATAAGTCAATTTTCCAGGCAGTCCAGGCTGCTGCAGCTGAAGAAAAGAACAAAAGTCGTTGGCCATTCTTATCACAGGGTAAACTGTTGCATGCCAGACTTCCATAGAAAGATGTCATTACTAGGTGTACTTCTGTGACACAGACTACACACCACACTGCAGGAAACGGGGCAAATATAATGCATTATGGTGATCATTTTAATACTGTATTTGTAAGACCTGTCAAAAATGCAGTGTTTATGAGTGTGCACATACTATATGCATACATGCATATATATAAATATGTGTTTCCATCCCAGGTGAGCCAAAAGACTTTGCTACTTTAGGTAAGAAAAGGTGAGGAGAGACCATACGCAGAGTTAGTACAGGGTGTCTACCAAGGTACAGAAAGAGAAAGCCAGGGCAAAATTAGACCTCCTAGCTTGGGTCTGAGTTGCATGATTGCTGCTGGGGTCAGTATTAAGTCTGGAGCCTGCAGTTGTGATTGAAAGGGGAAGAGCATTGCCTTCATCTCACAGCATTCCTACTCATTAGGCCTGTTTGGTAAAGGAAAGCTGGAATATATACAAAAGTGCCACTGCAACCCTACTCCACATCTTTGGCTGCAGAAACTAAAACCAGAATTATGCTCTTATTTTCTTAGAGTTATTTAAAAAAAAATAAAAATCAGAAAAACAGAAACCTAAAATGTCCAGAAACAATTGCCAGGAGTTTTGTACTTATTTGTTTGTTTGATGGTGGTCTGTGCCTAATAAACAATGCATCTTCCTATGTCATTTGATTAAATTGAAACCAAACAAAGAACCAAAATCTATCCCTCTCTCTCCCCACCCCCACTCACAGGAAAGCTTTGATCTGTCACACTGGCAGTAAAACCAAAAAAAAAAAAAGCCAACCCACCCAACCAAAAAACATTCCTATCACTCCACAGCTTTTCTTAGACTCTGCTAGTTAAACTCCACTCAAGTAATCAGTTACCATTTATTGTTCCATTTATCTCCTAGCCTCTTTAGCCCAGTATCTCAACAATCAAATACAAAAATAAAATCCTGTAACTCAGTAAGAGCAATGCAAACACTGCTAGGAACGGACTGTGCTATTTGAAGGTCAAGTAAAGCAGCATTTGAGGTCAAGTGGCAGGCAAAAACCTGCCATATTGTGCTGCCATCACAGAGGTTTATGCTCTCCATTACACTGAAATAAAACTAGATTTGCTCTGGAATTTCTACTCATTTACACCAGAGTAAATCAGTGAAGCTTTTGGATCATAGTAATTAAGTGCATTGATGACTGAGCTTAGTCATATCACAGAGGGATACCTGCACAGTCTTTAATCAGAGAGAGATTAGTTCTTTCTTTATATATAAACTCTAGATCTTAGATCTTAGAGGATACAATTTTCTGTTCTGCCAGTGAATCACGGCTTGAATTTTGCTTAATTCTCCCACAGCATGCATCTCCTGTAATGGTCTCCCCTGCAGACAAAATTTCTACCCAAAGTACTAGGCTATTTCAGAAAGAAACCACTCTTATTTGCCTGAATTGGTTGGTATGGTACTTAAATAGCCATATTCACCTAGTGATTTCTCTGAATGCTTGTTTTCAAATGCTTGACATGATTTTTTGTTTTGTTAAAGTTTGAAAAAGGTTAGGTGAGTATGGAACACAAAATTTAGAACAGATTTGTATCAAGCCAATATTCAAATTGGGAATGTGCAAAGCAGGCATATTAAAAAGCTGGACCACCAATTTCTATTTCCAGGACTTACTATTTCTGTCTGGCAGAGAAACATCCATGTGAGAGAAAACAAATTTAACAAAAAAACCAAACTCATCAAACCAAAAAAATACCCCAAAAACAAGGGACAGAGGGACTGTGTATATCCTCTGATAGCTTTGACTTTTAATTTTATTTATATTCAGGACTTTGGCCATGACATATGGTAGGAGAAGGAAGAGAATTCAGCAATGGAAGAGAAGTATTAGTAGTGCATTAAGCAGCTCTGTTCCAGTCTGATGGAAACATGGGTTCCTACTGGCCACCTCGCGTACTGGTTTAATATGAGAGGGTATCAAGAATGGAAACCAAAAAGCTAATGTCTGTGAATGTGCATGAAAATGAGCATGCACATAATGAACAAGTAGAGCAAAACCCAAAGTCCTGCATCATTATTAAGTAACTACTGGAATTAAAATACTTTGACAAGCAGTTTCATGAGGCTTATGTATCACAAGTTTCTACAACTCTTAAAGCACTTCCATTGGCAAGTATCAGTCATCCTTCCCAGCTTCCTATCATTCCCTGGCACACAACACTGTCTTTTACAATTATGCTGAATTCCTCAGCAACCTCAAACCAACCAGAATACAGGTATCTTTCATCTTCTGCCTATATGCACTGACAGTCTGCATGTACCAAGTGATTTCACTCCTAATACATCAAGAGTTGGACTCCAGACTTTGTATTGCAAGTGAGCAGGCAGAGAGCACTCAGTCCAGAAAGGGGAAACCTTGGCTGAGTAGAGCTGTGGGTTTGACTCCCCTCTCACCAGAGTGCTCTGATAATGACACCAAGCTACCTTTAAGCTGAGAACACACTCCACCTTCTGCTGGAATCTGTATCACAGCATTCCACAGAAAAACACAAAATACATGGAATCAAAAGAACAGAACTGCACTCTCATGGTTAGCACACGAGTGCATTCCCATCTCTGCTCTTCAACCATGCCTGTATTTTACCTTTAAAACTAAATGGGAGTCCCTACCAGTCCAAAGGTGAATAGAAATCCCTTTGCTGGCCATAGAGAGTATGGGGCTGCAAATCTCGGCAGATCTCTGTAGTTTTTAGCCATTTGGGGAAGAAAGATGAAGGTGTCTTAAATCTCACCCTTCTCTTCCCCATGTCCACCACAGCTCATGCAGAGGGACCGCAGCTGAAGGTTACGAGTTCTGTTACAGGGCTGCTCACTGTGTGGCAAAAATCCCTTCGTTACATTTGATCCTAAATGACCTTCAAAACTCTCCAAGTGAGTCTTAGCCTCCCAGGCGATAAGGGCATGTTTAAAGCATGCAGTGGAGCATGTTACAGGAGCCCATGAATGCAGTTTGCCGGCAACTGGAGCATGACTCCCATCTGGACAACATGGTAGTGAACAGCAGGGGCATCCTGGCTCCCCACTGTGAGGAGCAGTGACCCAGCTGGGTCTTGGCCTGCACTCTGGTAGTGGGACCCATGGGGCAGCAGTGCTACCCTTGGCCCAAGGAGGAGTCCTTGTCCCCATCTCCCCCATGGTGCTTCAAAGCACCATGAGGTGTGCTGGAAGACTTGCAGCCACTGGGATGTTTAGTAGCATGGCTGGTTGGCTGGAAAGATTGATTACCTGATCCCACAAGCCCCAGGACTTCCAGATCTGGGGTTGTCACAAACTGAACCAGATTAAGTGATCTCCGCTTATTGCACAGGGTTGCTCAATGTCTCAGGGAGAGCTGACAAGCCTTACTTAACTGAAGCCAGGGCTAATATTTTTAAAAGCAGCTCCCTGACTTCTCACCTTTCTTCTTACACTGGGAACTCAATTGACTACTACAAGGGAAAAGAAAGCTCTTACCCAGATGGGTTTTTTTTATATATGAGGGCTTTGAACCCTGATCTCATGAAAGATATCCCTGCCCAGGGCATGGGGTTAGAACTAAATGGACTGTAAAGGCCCCTTCCAACCCAAACCGTTCTGTGATTCTCTCGGTATCCAGCCTTCAAGTCAGCTGTGCAAAACCAAACCTGAGAAGAATTTATGAAGTTTGCTAATGGCACTGACCTGTTTTTCTATCTGACCTTTTCTTTATTTTCCAGTGACTGCCTTCCTTCATAGCCCTTAATGACATTTAGAACCAGATTTTAATTAAGGTACCTAACAAGCACATAGGCAATTATGATTTTAACAAATACCTTATAGGCTAGGCATATCAGCTTTACCAATGAGGTAGGCATATAAGCACTTTTGAAAATGTCAGACATCTATCTGCAGCTCAAAGCACCTAATGACCTTAAAAATAATCTAACCCTCAAGTCCTATGTATTCTAAAAAGCTCTTTAAAAAAAAATATATATATATATATGCTATACACTTATACAGAGGGAATATTGTGGAGTCTCTTTCAAGCTAGAACTACAAACATTTAAAAAAATACAAAAAATAATCCTTTGAGCCTCATAAACTTTCTAAGGAAATTAACTGTAGTGTAATACTGCTGGTAGATCATCACTGCAAGTTGCAAACAGTATTCCAAAGCATGGTAGCAAGAGTAATTGGCTTCCCCCTCCATCCCAAAGTTCTTGACCTTTTGCTCCTCATTAGGGACATAAAACATTGGGAAAACAATTACATTTGTCATATTTCTTGTAAAATTATACAAGTAGAAATTAAAATAGTTGGAGTCCGTAAAGTGAATTTGAAAGGCTTTGTGTAGGAAACGGCTAAGAAAAGAGTTATTTAAATCCCCTTGAAGTAATTCTAGCAGTAATCATGCCACATGCACTTGCACTTCAAAGTATTAAAATTTTAACAAAGTGAAATTATAAACAAAGCTGTAAAATTTAAAGATGGTTACACATCTGTTCCTGTTCTGGTATTTAAAGCACAGATCCTGGTGAAAGAAACAGTAATCATTCGAACACCTGACCTCAGAAACTTTCCGATCCCTACAATTCATTACTGGCTCTCAAGCTCCAATCAAAAGAAGGTTACAGAACTGAAACATTGGCTTGCTCCTTCCAATTTCAATAGTATTTTTAATTTAAACTCAGGGTCCCGTGAAGGAGAATATCATACCATGTAGGTCCTACTTGTATTGACAAAAGTTTGTAACTTCCTGCTAAGAAAGAAAAATACTACAAACCTCAAGCTGTAGGATTTAAGAGGTAAATAACCTTTAGGCAACATTTGACAGCATATTGTAGGCATACATATTAATATGTACATTGATACAGGAATCAATGTTGCCTCTGATAGAAGTGTAAGAAAGTAATATTGATAATAATAATAATTTAATACCATATGTAACATTAAAATAACTGATGCATCGGTGCAGAAATACTGTGCTTGCAAAATTACAATACATCTCTTGACGTGAATTTTCATGCTGTAGATCAACAATGAAAGAAACATACTAGTTGTTATAAAGCAGCATGAGAGAGAACTCCAGTCAAGGGTGTAAGAGTAATTGCCACTTCAATCTACCACTCTTGAGTAAGTTTCAATAGTCATTTGGCTTCCCTGTCTTCAGAAGCTGAAGCAATAAGGCAAGCAAAAATAATTGAACCTGTAGTTTTTCCTGCACATGCCTGCTAGTTCTACAGAGATAGTTGTTCTATACTGTGTGTAGATTGCATGTTGTTCTACAAACGTAACTTTAATTGTGATGAAGGATGACATACAGATACATAGGAGGGCATGTGAGAGACAAGGAATGTTGCAGTGAAAAAACAAGCTACTGGCGGTGTCTTCTCATGCAAAGTATCAAAATATTTGGGAAACCCACAACAAAGACCTGAGCACAGTTTCAGCCTGCATAGGATGCATAGTAGCATCCTCACACTTACTTTTTCTTTCATACTCTTTTTTATTTTCTATGCCTCGCTCTACAACTGCAGTGTAGAAAATATCTGCATTTTTGTGTTATGTTTCTTCATAAAGTGTCCCATTTCTGTCTCCTGCCCACTGCTACACATGCAATGACTCACACAATTAATTCAACAGTGTGAATTTTGTTCATTGAAAATCTGGCAACTTTGAAATTTCACAAGGAAATTCCAAGTCAGACACATTTGTTAATTATGATTTAGGAATGAAACCTGAGAAGCAGAAATTATGTAACTTCATTGCAACATGTTCTCTAATTCACAGATAAAGCTATTAATTCATACAAACAGAATAGGTTCAATATTTCTAGTCTTAATCTGGCATCTGAAAACTTACATCCTTTTTTGGGGGGAAGCCAGGCAACTCCAACTGTAGAAACAAATATAAACTGATAAAAGGACTTACTAAAATTCTTTACAAAAATTATTTCTGAACCAACTTTGACATCCAGGTTCTTTGCTAGCTTTGCTGAATCTACCAGTATAGATGTACAGGACATTATTATTCCATATCTCAGAAGGAATACACCTTTCAACATTTTGACATTTGTTTATTTATTATTAACCAGCTTGTTTATTAAACAACTTCTTTATTTCCTGATTATGAAACAAGGCATTTGCACACAAAGGGTTAATTGAGAGTTTTAGGATTTTTTCCAATATCCCATGCTGAAATACATTAATAAAGCTGCCTCATGCAGACACTTTCAAATAGAAATTTACAAATGCATTATACTGCTTAACTGTTACACAGCCCATCCTCTTAACACAGATTTTTTTGCTACAAGGGGGAACAGCCTGTAGGAACTACTCTAGTACAGCAAGGGCTCATGGCTCACTTGTGGTTACAGACCTCCAGCGTAGCAACATTCTTTTGTCAGCCTTGTAATTTTTTTGCCAGGTACTCTGTACATTAAGTTGTTTCATTTCAATTGCCCTAAGGGTTTCTTGCTCACTAACTAATGGAGAGCTTGACGCATCATTACTTTAACATAGCACAATGTGATAAAGCTGTAGGATTCTCTAGTAAAGAAATTACTGGTTCTGTTCTCATTAGATTAGTTCTCATAATACTTAACCACGCATCAGCAAGGCCTCTATATTTAAAGTGTTGTTTAGAAGAGATATTTCATTGGGTTCAACTAATTTCTATAAAATAAAGGGTAATTTCAAATGTAGTTTACCTGCACACACAAAAAAATGGAGACAGAGTGAAACTATGAATTTCCTTTACACACACACACACACATAAATAGAACTCTTATCTGTTCGTAAATGTCAAAATCAGGTTTGGGTTTAATACACTAATTAAACTGAAACAGCATATGAGACCTTTGGGATGTACAATCTTTATAGGTTACTAAATCTAGGGCTGTTTGAAGATGCAGTTTGTGCATTGGCACTGATCAGAAACTTCAGAATGGCTCACAAACCATGCATGTCCCAGCCATTTATAGAGAGCAGAAGCAGTTCAGATAAGAGCTGCTAGAATGCAGACAAATCTCATTCTGCATGCATGCTCAATCCCTAGCCTACATGTTTGTTTTGCATATTCTTTGTTTAAAGTTTTTAATTACCATATCCAGGTTTTCCTCTCTCAACAATGCCAACAGGGAGAGTCTACCTTAAAAATGTTTTACTAATAATCCTTTTCCTCTTCAGCGCTCTCTACTGAGTTAAGGATTTATGTACCTCCTAAACCCAGGCTATCCACCATATCCCTTGATCTATTTGCATTTCACTAAACATCCTTCAGCAGTTTCCTTATTGACTCTTGTATATCTCTGTCTATGACCTTCTGTCTAAATTTTAAGGATTAAGAGCATCCAAAATATTGTATGTTTTCCTGTAAAAACTTTTACAGACGTAACATGGGTTTAGAAACATTCTGTGCCAGTTGCCAGATCCTACAACTGGTGTAGGACCAGCATGTGAGAAAGATCTGGGTTTGACACCATGAACAAGTCTCGGTCCCTGCTTTCTTCATCGTATTTACTCCAACAAGAATCTGGGTGTACAGTGCATTCAATAGCAGATTGTAAAAGAGTTCCTACTTCTTGGCAAAAAGCATAACCATTCTTGTGCTCAATTAGACTTCCTCCAAAAAATGCTTGTTTTATAGTGCATTCAATTTTTTCTAAGAATTTGAGCCCTATCTACACCTGTGAATGAAAAATTAGTCATTTCAGTAGTTGAAAGCAATACTTATCAAGAACATTAATAACATATTTGGTAATCTACCTCTTCATGTCACATGTTCACAGTGGAACCCTCCTATGCAATGTGGTTCAGTGGACTGGAAATCCTGGCTGTACGTTTGACCTGTTACAGCTCTTTGGGGAAGTCAGCTGCCTTCTGAATTTCCTTTCAGGAAGCACGTCAGGATCTGTGCTGCACCAAAAAAAAAAAAAATTGGTTAATATTTCAGCAATTATACAAAAAAAAAAAAAAAAAAAAGCTGTAAGGCCTCACTCCTGTTCCTGGTACAATCACTAAAGTTTTGTTATTGACTTTGCTTGGAGCAGGATTGATCTCCACAGGCAACAAATGCATTGAATTAGATTAGTAAATTACTGTTCCCACGACCAAGTTAAAAGACAAATGAGTAGTTAAGTGAGAGTCTGGTAACAATATCACATCACAGGGCTTCCTGATTATTTTCCTGTGGAATTCACACAGAGGAATTTCAAGGAAAATACTCTCCCATCAGTACACGTGGGACTTTTATATAAAATGTATAAATCCTTTACAAATAGAGATTGTAAATCTGTCTCCTATCAAAAGGAACCTAAATTCAAAGCTAAAGTCAGCCCATTTGGAAGTCTGCATTAAGATCAGCTGATTTTCTTTTGACTGTGAGTTTCACACAGTTCTAGCTAAATACATTAGGAAATACAGTCTGTCAGGACCGGGTATTTAATTTAAATATGTTTTCAAAAATTCAGACTATATTTTGATTAATGAAGCTTTTCTTGATTAATGGAGCATTGCAGAAAATCTCTGTGGGATCATGCTATGTTAAAATGAAGAACTTCTAATACAGACTTTTAAAATTTTTCGAAGTGGATATTCACACAGGTCTTGTCTTGCATGATCCATTTAAGTGCACAGATTAGAAATGATGGCATATCCTTTTTGCAGGGGTCTCATGTGCCTGCTCCCAGTGATTACATGACATAGTCAAGCAGTTCTCAGACTGAACAGAAAATATGACCTATAATGCAACAGCTTATGTGCCACAGAAGACAGGATATGAATATTTTAAAATACAGAATACATGAAAAAGCATCTTTGCTTTGTCTGCTGTATCATACCAAGGGCAGAAGCACCTTCATTGGTAAAGATACCGATTATGCATTACTTGTACATACACAGATACATGGAGAGATATAAATACAAAATAATATAATGAAATGCCATAATTGCTGTGTTTATAAGATTCCTGGTATAGTGAACTGATTGGCAAGCAAGCACTGGCCAATAAGAGCTCTGCAGTGGATAAATTCTTAATGATGGAAAGTAGGCTAACACTTTGAAATTCTGTTGGCATATGACCTTATTTTCTTCCTCCCCTTTTTTTAAACTGGTATATTACTATTTTCCTCCAAAACGACTATGTAAACTGGAATCCTACAGAGAAGACAAGCCAGTGCAAAGCACTTAAACTCCTAAACAAACAGCCTGGACTCAATGTAAAAATGACCTTTTTGATTTGAGAACTTTTTTTAAAATTCAACATGACACACATAAAATCTTTATTGTCAGCAGCCAAGTAGTTCAGAGCTAGTTCTGTAATCCCAGTGTGGGACCTAAAGTGCACACAGGAAGCTGGATTCAATTTTTCACTTAATTCCAGAAGTTATCCATTATCCTTGCTTACTGAGTAAAAGGGGTTACTTTTCATTGGCAAGCTCCTTGGTATGCAGAGCTAAAATTGGGTCTCAGTCACAAAAGACCTGTCAGTAGACATTAAATTATCTAATTACAACTGAACATGCTATTGAACAAGTCATATTTAAAGTATGAATGACACACGTCAAAATCCATTCTTAAAATAACTCCAAGTGTTACACATACCCCAATATAGCTTCATCTTCTTGCTACTGTCTCATACACACAGTGTCCGGTGTGAGTCATAATTGAGACTTGTGAAACAACACATACTCAATATTTTATGGCTTAATAGGAAATGTGGCTAGAAGCACTGCAAGAAAAATAAAACCATCCAATCAAGATATTTTTTAAAAGACAATTTCAGCCCACGGGGTTTTAGTCATTAATAACAATTGCAGTGAGACCCAACACAAAGTAGATCTTTAATATCAATAACACAAAATGCTACCTAGTTAATGAAGACATATTAGCTTATTGATTAGCTGTGCAAGAATTTTTATGTTGGTTTTGCTTCTAGTTGTTCATATATGGATGAGCTCTTCAATTTTATTCCATCTGCATGCAAAGACCTGTAGAAATGGTTGTAAAGGTTTTCTTAGAGCCTATCTACACACACACCCTCCCTAGTCTTTCTCACAGCCTATATTTCTCCCTAGCTGGGTTCTGCCATACTTCATATATATTAAGTATAGGAAGAATAAAGCAGGTTAACATTTTGCCTACAGAAATCCATCTCACCTTAATCAAGTATGGGTTTAGCAAAAGTAAGTTGCTAAAGTCCCCCTTACCCTCTTCTATGGTTTATTTCGCTATGCTTTCTTGGAAAAAAAAGTTGTCAATAAATAAGTACATACAAATAATAGCACTGATGTAACAGCAGTAAGTCCCAAATGACTGTAAATACCTACCCAGTGCTGATGACCAGGCAGGTATTTGGAAGGACCACTGTAGCAGGGAATAATGATGCCAGCAGGGAAAAATGTGCACACACACATACTATGTGTAGGATTTGTTCACCATAGTTCTTTTCAGACTTTCATCCTTTTCTTAATGAGGAACACTACCCCACCAAGGCCAATAAACACTGCTCAACCTCCGATGCCTCTTCACTACAAGGGTCCCAGGCTGCAGCACATGCAAACACTTCCACAGCATCAGGTACCAACAGTTGCCAAGAGAATGCATCCATCAAAAGCACACTGAGGTCCTCTAGATAATTTCATCAGGACTTCCCTTTGAAGGATACGATCCATAGACATCTGCCTGTACTCTTTATGACAAAACTACTTGCCTCTAAAAAGCCTGCCACTTAAGACCGCTTATGGTAACTTCACTTCTCACAGAGCAAGTTGCACAAACTGAGGCTCTTTTAGTAATCTTCAAAGAGCATCAATGAAATGAGTTTTCATAAACACATCACTTCTAAACCAGCTTTAATTATTTTCTTCTTTTAGATTGGTTTCTTATGATTGATATGGAGCAGATGCAAAGTTCACAGCCTGATCCAGCTCTAAACCTGTAAAGTTTCAGAGGGGTGCAGATTCAGATTCACAGTTTTATCTGACTTGTAGAAGAAAATATCAGGAGACTTTTCTTCAATTAAGAATAGCTGTTTCTACTACTACTGTCAATGACAAATTAAGACTTTTGTACCTTTAGAGATGGAAGAACTCATTTAAAATATCAGCTTTGCTCAAGAGTTTGTTCTTAACATTTTTCTTACTGAAATCAGCAGAGGAAATTGAGAGGGAACAGCTTTGAATTACAGTATGTTTTTCTGGCCACTTCTAATTTTACTGCCTGTGGGCTATATGGGAACTAGCAGGAGAGAATATCCTACATTCCAAATAAAAAACAAAAAAAACCTAGAGCCCAGTGCAAAACTGTATTGCACAACACAAAGTGTACAAAGTTTCAGTGTATAAGAAGAGTTTCTTCTCTCTTTATTTAAAAGCACATGCACTTGTCCATAATGATGCACTGAACTGTTTTAAGAAAACATGCCCTGCTCATTGCCCACTGCTTCTGCCCACACTGCAACTTTGTAGGAAGCAGGAATGGATTTCTCCATTTTATCAACTTCCAGATGAGCCCAAGGAACTCATCTCAGTTTGTCAGACTGAATATACATATGCAGGAACATAGAGGTGCAGAGATTTTTGTAGGTCATTTCAGTCATTACAGTACTTGAAAAAGCAAGACACACTACATTTCTTTTCATGCCTTCCCATACTTGTGTAACCTTTACTAAGGCCTCCAAAGTACAGTCCGGAACACTAGAGTATTTGCATCATAGTATCAACTCATCTATCAATTTCGTAACTCATACTCTTGTTCAACAGTAAAAACAAAAAAAAAAACAAACAAACAAGCAAAAAACAGACCCAGAATATAAGGCAGGACACGATGAAGCCCCCATGAATTGCTGTATAGGAAACAGCTAACTAGCTGACTTTGCTCTGCAGCAGTCTCCCAGAAATCTGGTACTCTGGCTTGCTGAGGAGGGAGGGCATCACCAGAGACAATGCACCAGTCAGAAGATGTATGAAACCTGCTTTTTCCTTCTCATGCACAAGGCTTGATACCCACAGAAAGGGTTTGACAATCTTAAATCCAAGCTGGCTTTGACACAATCACAAATACTCAGTTTGGTTATTGGTTTTAGTGTGTTTTGAGAAACTGCCATTAAGCTGAGCACCATGGTGCTGCAGAGCCAGCGGACTGCTGGCATGGTCAGCTTGATGGTACTAGTGCATTGCTGTGTGGAGAATGTTTTCATACAGAAAGGAATACAACAGGTAGAAAACCTTTTTGTTTAGAACAAATTTGAGAGAGAAATCACTACAGAAGTGATTGTGTTTTTAGGGATACTTAAGTGAATATAGGCAGAACGACTTTTGCATGTATCATACAACTTGAAAAAGATGGAGGCTTAGTGTGACTGTTCTGTCCAAAATTCTGTTCTGCCACCTAAGAAATTCCTGTTAAAATAAAATTTCTCTGAGTTTCATTAATGAAGAAGTAGCTGTTTGCTTCAATTGTCCATGCCAGTTATTAGTCTACTAACAAGAAGTAGAAAATATTTACATTAATATTTATCTTTTTATTACGTGCCATCAGAATCCGTGACAACTTATTTCAAATGCAAGAATAATATATTAACTTAAATCTGTGACTCTATCTCCAGGAAGATGTTGCAAGCCCTCAGGAGATTATTTACACTGTATCAGCTAGCTCTGTAGGTGCTACTTTGAATGTCCACACACTTTCTGTCTATACTAATCTATTCTAAAACTGGAGGAGCCATGACCTTTTTGCCTGAACAATAAATATCTGGGAAAAAAATCTATAGGGAGCAATTTAAAAAAAAAAAAAAAAAAAAACCATGCAAATTAAATTTATTATGTTTATGCAGTTATGTGCTATTACAAGTACCATTATCTTAAAGAACTGGAGTAAACCAAAAAGTCTTCCAAAATATTTGAAATATTTTTCTCAGGAATTTTATTTTATATAGCTATGGATCCAACACAAAATCTGGTCTCTGTAACAGAAAAAGATGTTTTAAAAACAGATTTCACAGAAGCCACCAGTAAGTTCTCTTTTTAAAAGAACATACAGATATAGATTAAAAATTTATTTATTTGACTTGTTCAACATGATGTATATAAACTGTAATTTTCTACAGGGTCCCTTCGTAAGAAGGAACCCCATCTACTCTGATCCAGTCCCTCAGAAATTGGGCTCTCTCAAACTCCACAGGGACTGGTTTTCCAGTAGATACATATAAATCTTAAAAGGTTTTTCTTCTAGAGATACAGCCTAGAAGACTGCAGCATCACTGGCAGATAAACTATTAGGCTATTACTACAGTAGGACTGGATTTATGGGACCTTAAAATAAGGAAAAATTTAATAGGAACATGTCATTCAACATGCCTTCTGTTACGCATATTTCAGGGCCTCATGTTAATGAGTCTTTGTAAACTAGTTCAAAACTATTCTCTTGCTTGTAGAGACGTTCCCTACATCTACAATATACATATGCATCACAAGTTACTTTTCAGATATCAGTCATATTTTAAGCTCAAAAGATTTACCTTTGCAGTGGAAATGATACTTAAATGAGAATTAGCAGTGAGAAAATACTTAAAAGTCTGATCTCCTCTCTTTTAAAGATGTCAGAAAATTAATTATTTTCACTGATATCAATGGAGCATTAAATCTGTAACTAATTCCATATGTATGAAAGCTGTAAGGATTAGAGGTGTATAAGGATGCTGTGAAATAAATCAAAACCATAGCAAATTCTGCAAGGTTGCTGAAGTGAGCCACTCCAGGCAATCAGGTTATATAAGTTAAATCAATTTATGGAAAAACAAATCGTACTTACCCTCTAAGTATTAATTACACCTGGTACAGTGGCACCTGGATGACACATAAGAAGGTTCTAAACCCAAAGGGTAAATACTTTAACTACATCACTTTTGCTTAGCTTTTAAATACTCCAAAGATTGTTTGAAGAGTCAATACTCACTGTACTGGGTACATGCTCACAGAGAACAGCTATTTATATATATATTCCTAGTTAAATGTCTATACAAACAGGCTCTAATCTTGAGTTATTTCAGCTAGATCAGGTTGTACCTATCTAATCTTCTCCATAATGAAAGTGAGAAAATTACAGATAAATAATTGCTGTAGTAAGACTACAGACATTAATAAGTTTTGTAACTCTAATTTATGTTTAGCTTTTCAGAAAGACTATTGTGGTACAAGAAAGGAAGCAATAGAGAAAACGTTCCAATGGTTAATTTATTTCCCTGTTACGTCTGTTTTCTATGATCAGCAGAATTAGGCTTGATACCCACTGGCCCCCACGTGACCTTCACTTGCAAAATCTTTAAGTCCTAAATTAAATTTATTTTGTCTAACTATTGTTTTCGGATGGTATCTTGCTCACCTGTGCAATATTCAGTGCCCTGTACAAGGAGATCCTTTTCCACAAGGAATATGCAACCAGGATACTTGAAACAATCTTTAGTGCAGTTTGGAACACCATATAATATGCCGATCATGGCAAAGACCACAAAAGCTGCCCCCCTTGCCTTGTCCCTTTCTCTGCCTGTCCCTAAGGGCACTTCTGCTACAGTGATAGGTGCAGACAGTTCTTCCTAACATGCCAAAACTAGGTGTTCCTTTCACTTGCTCATCTGCACTGGACATGATAATCATGCTCTCTGGAACAGATCTCCAACAGATCTATGCTAGTGGAGACCTACTGAAATCAGTGGAGATAGCTGGTATAACACAGCAGCTGAGATCTACCTTGAACCAGTCATGGTAAAAAAATACAGCTTTCCATCAGAAATCTCTATCATCCTGGTACTGAGAGGTCAACAGAGCAGGCCTCTCAAAAAGTCCAACAAATTTCATGAGCCGTCTTCTGGCATGCTTCAGCCCTGTGAAACAAATAACTGAGGAAGGCTCATAAAAATGAGTAAACAAACATAAAAGGCTGTCCCTGAGTGCTATTGTATTTCAGAGCTGGCTCGCTGCTCTTGTTAAAAGGCAGCTACAGACATATACAAAGAATCATATGAGTAATACTGGAGCCATCTACCTACAGCACAGAAACGTGATCTTTTCTGCTCAAATGTGGTTGAAATTTGTTAGAACTGGAAAAAAGATTACTCTTTCCTTAAAAGGGCATCTTCTCATGCTCACTGCCTTTTTTGATATGGGACTGGGAGGTGAAAAAAGCCTAAAAGCCTATTCAGTCCTTGCTGACTTAATAACTTTAACATATTATTTCTGATGAAGATGAAAAACTCAGACTTCTAAAAAATGATCCTAAAAAGAAAAAAGAGGCTTTAAATAACAAAGGGGAAAGGAAAGTATGAGATGCAGCTTCATGCCACGACATCGGTTAGCAATACAAAAGTCTGAAGTCTTTAACTCATTAATTTGAAAGGATTTGGCTCTGGCTCTTTATTTTGGCTTTTCATTTCTGTTTGTTTGTTTTTCCCCTCCCAAAGGAAATCTGGACTGTAGATGATTACTTTGAAAACAAAGCAGTATACAACTCTAGCCCAGAGATTCTCTTCAAAAGAGATTGTTTAAGGAATAAAACATGCTTTAAATTAACATTCAGTTGCAACAGTGACAGGCCTCAGGGTTTGGTGATGCAGCCTCATATTATGGACTTGCTAAAGGAATGGGATTGTGTGCATTACAACACGAGCATAAATATTAGGATAAGTAGCTTCAAGAGTTTAGGCTAAAAGAAAGTCCCTTTTTGACATAAACGTTGTGAAATCTTAAAGGGAGGTTAAACATGAATTTGGAACTAACACGCACACACAAATATCCTTTTCTAACTAGCATGAACTGCTGGCTATGGAGCTGCTCACACTACTGCATTAGAGATAAGACAGCTGTTCACGTGTGAAATAGGAGGGTTTATAATCTATCAAAAAGGATTCAGTACATTTAAAGTAGCAACATTAGTTGATTACTATTTTAGAGTACACAGAGTTGTGCTAAATTTTCCTAGAACTACAAATCAATTCCAAGTTAATCTCCATGGGGACTAGACCTGAACTAGAGAACCACTGCTGATCAAACAGGATCTTTACAGACCACGAACACTCTGTCTAATCTTTTGTAAAAGTCTGTTCATCTAGAAAATGTTCAATAAGATATGCTGTGAGCTAGAACTGTTACTTGGGAAGGCTGTCATGGGACACCTCAAATGAGCACTGAAGTGCTCTGGTAATTAGTTGTGCATTAGGTGGGCAATAGTGAATTTACAGGATAGTTTGGGCTGGAAGGGACCTTTAAAGATCATCTAGTCCAACCCCTCTGCCATGGGTGTTTGACTTTTCAGAATAAGCATCAGAAGAATTTGACTCATCAGAAAAAGGGGATGGATTTCAAATTACTGTATGATCCAGATGGAGAAATAAAACCATTTTCCTTTTAGCTACTGTATCAGACACTTACAACCCATGGCCTAATTATTTTATCACCTTCAGTAACGTGCCTAGTTAGTCAAAACTGTCTTACATTATTGTCTAGTCTTAATAAATTCATAACAATTTTACAAGGGGAAAACAGACTTTTCTGAGATCAAGGGCTCTGCTTTTACAGCAGAATGGAAATCTAGCCTGAATGTTTGCAGGAGGCCTGCACTTACTGCAGCTCCTGGAAATTCCTTCAACTAGGGAAAAGCTTTTTAGTATTTGAAGTACAGCCTCCTGTTAAAATTTACATTTTCAAGTGTCAAGTTTTCTTAGTTTTCTAGTTGAATTTGTTTTGGACAGCAGCTAAAACAATGCATGGATTAAGAAAAATGCATGTGGATTAAGAAAAAAATAATTGGAGAGTGGTCTGGAGGCAGACAGAACACGTGCCACTACCCATGGCTTGAAAAAAATATGAAATCACAGCTCAACAACAGTCACAGTGGTTCCAGAACATGTTTCATTTGGTATGTTTGCTGAGGCCATCTCTCATTCCAGTTTTTTTGTTCTTTTCTGATGTCTCTGAGTGAAGTAGAAATAACTTGTACGAACCTCTTTGGAATTCCAATTCTTGCCCCTGCTCTCTGTGAGACCCTGGTGGGGTGGGGGTGTTAAGCAAAGTTTGCCAGAGAATGGTAACACAAAACATTTCAAACTCTTACCTCATCAGTAAGAAATAATCCTAGAAGACTTCGCCTACAAGAGAGAGAAGTGGTAGACATCAACCAGTTGAAAAGCATCCTCTTCAAGGCAGCAGCTGTTTCACTTTGCAAAATCTAAGTGGCCACTCCCAGAAGCTCATGATGCCCCGGTTACCATGCAGTTCTGCATGACAGAGAGCAGATAAGGGACTGTAAGGCTCTCAGATCAAGAGCTGGATACCAATCACGTATCAAAGTCTCACACAGAGGAGGATTAAAAAGACAGTGCTGTTAGGATCAGTTGTGACTGACACTTATTGCATACATGTAAGCTCTAAGTTTAGCTTCCAAGCTTCCACAAGCCAATTAGATCCAGTGCTCTCAGGCAGACATCAGGTGAGATAAATCCTCCTCAGTACGCATAACTCCCTCTGAAAAGTGTTACCTGGGGCCACCCTGGGATTGCCAAGGACAACACTGGAGAAAATATACAAACAAAAAAATAAGTCCCAGCAAAATGAAAGTCCAACTCCCACTGGATTTTTAAATCTGTCACGCTGAGAAGGCATTCAGTAATGCGGACAAAAATAAACCTTCCCTAACTGCAGAGGTAGAGTGCTCCAGCTTCTATGGATTTTTAGAATTAGCTAATAGGTTCAAGGAAAAATTAATATAGTGTTCCAAACCCTCCAGGTGACCTGTGCCAAATGTAGCAGCTGGCATTAATAGAGTAAATTACATGATTACATTAAAGATGAATGGCACAGCTTTACAAAAATAAATATCTAACACTGTTTAGAATTCAAATCAGCTATAGCAGGAGCAGACCTAACGGATACGGATGAACACAGTAATACTGTGTGTAGAAAATGAAAATCAGCCTCTTCTTTTACCTTCCCATCATGACCAGCATTCAGACTGTGAACATTCAACAAAGCGGATGGCATTTTCTCAGGGCTTTCAAAGAGAGGTCCCTGCCACTGCAGTATTTTAAGCATCTACTGACAAATTGTCACCTGGAAAAAAAAGAGTTTATTGAGATCAGGACAAAGGTATAGTTTCATCTTACTGGAAACCAGAATTCTTCCTATAAAGAGACCTGGATGCTTTGCTCTGTGCTAGAATAAAAACAACACATTTCAGTTTGGGATTGGGGAGTGGAAAGGTAAACAGACTTTCTCAGAATTGGCAGTACCCAATGCTTATAGCGTTTGTGACACATAAGATTGGTTTTTTTCTGAAGTAAACATCTGAAGTTGAATCTCAACGTACTGATGAGAACGTTTTAATCTGGGCTACTGGCTATCCTGAGCACAGATCTCTCAAGCACCAGAGAATGTCTAACCCTGACCCAAAAGGCCAATATTTTTCTATTAAATATACAAATCTTAATGTGGACAGGGGCAAAAGTTTCCTGAAAATTCTTTCTGCAAGTACTAGTTACAGTTCTGCAGCCTTTCTGTAATGGAGTATTTGTGTTGGCAGTAACAGGATTACCTGCATCATTAAAGGTTGCAGGAGCTCTCCCTTGGCAGGTGCAGTAATAGAGAACATTATTTTCAGAGTATTTGGTTTACAACAGAAAGGCTTAATTATAGTTACAATGATGCTGAGCTAAACAGGTCAGAGTGATCAATATCACCTCCAAATAAACATAATGTGATTCATCTGAGAGGTACTGAAAGCAGCACTGTGGGCCACGGGATAACAGCTCAGATATTATAACAACACTTTGCGGTCAATGGCTCAATGCCCAAGTGGACACCAGTGGCTAGTGGCATTTCCCAGAGATCAGTATTAGGACTATTGCTGTTTAACATCTTTGTCAGTCAGATAGACAGTGGGATCAAGGGCACCCTCAGCAAGTTTGCTGACAACACCATGCTGTGTGATGCAGTCGATGCTGGAGGGAAGGGATGCCATCCAGAGGGACCTTGACAGGCTTGAGAGCTGTATCCATCTGAACCTCATAAAGTTCAACACAGCCAAGTGCAACGTCCTGCACATAGATCAGAGCAATGCCATGCACAAATACTGGCTGGAGAGAAAATGGATTGAGAGTAGCCCTAAGGAGAAGGATTTGAAGGTGTTGATGGGAGCTCAACAAGACCTGGCAACATGCGCTTGCAGTTAAAGAAAGACAGCTTCACACTGAGCTGCATCAAAAGCAGCATGCTCAGCAGGTCAAGCAAAGGGATTCTTCCACTCTACTCCATTCTTGTGAGATCTCACCTTGAGTACAGTGTCCATCTCTGCAAACTCCAACATAAGAATAACATGGACCTGTTGGAGCAAGTACATAGGAGGCCACAAAGATGATCAGAGGGCTGGAGCACCTCTCCAGTGGAGACAGGCTGAGAGAGTCAAGTTTGTTCAGCCTGGAGAAGAGAAGGCTCCAGGGAGACCTTACTGCAGCCTTCCAGTACCTGAAGAGGCCTACAGAAAAGCTGTAAACTACATGTTTACAAGGGCATGGGGTGACAGGACAAGGGGTAATGGATTGGATTAGATTAGATGGAAATTCTTCCCTGTGAGGGTGGTGAAGCCCTGGTACAGGTTGCCCAGAGAAGCTGTGGCTGCCCCTGGATCCCTGGCAGGGTTCAAGGCCAGGTTGGATGGGGCTTTGGGCACCCTAGGCTAGTAGAGGGTGTCCCTGCGCATGGCAGGGTGTTGGAACTAGATTTAAGATGCTTCCAACACAAACTAGTCTGTGATTCTATGAAAACATGTAAGCAGCTCTCAGACAGGTACTGAAAAGATGACTAGAGACAGCATTTCATTATTTTCTTTCCCTAAGGATGATTGGAAGTCAAGAGAATTCTAATGTGATCACAATGCATCACACAGTGTAGTCAAACTAACACATTTTCACACGGGGTCACACCATCCACTGCGTGCTATTTCAGCACTAAACCTCAACCTATAGCAAACCTCAGAACTCCAAGGAATCAAAGCCAAAGATCTTGCTCTCTTTTATGGAAGAGGCTGTGGGAGACAGAAAACAAATGAACTGCTATTCAATAGAAGACATTGCTTTTAACTTGTTCTAAATCTAACAGTGGGTTGAATTTGGGGCAAATTACCCTTCCACCTTCTCAGTATGACGTGCAGTTTTTAAGTGTATGGAATATACCGCTCAACTAAGTCTATTTAATGCCCTGATTCTAAGAATTTTTCCTCTTACTATCTTATTAAAATCAGTAGTTATTCAATCAAGGGAATACCATGAGGACTTTGGCTGGTGGAAGCTCTTAAAGGAAAAAGTTTGTCTAAAAAGCTAGTGACTATCAGAGTCTGAACTTCATTTAAGAAAGCAGTTGCACTTAGGCATTTGGCCAATGGCCAAACTAATAAATATAATCTTGAACACATATATACACACATGTATATTTTTCAGAGTTATTTACGCAGTTATTCATCATATTTGAAACAATGCCAGTATCAACATGGATAAGTGACTAAGGACATGATCCTGCACATATCCAAAGACAATTATAAACTCTGCTAAGTCCATCTGAAAAGAAGAAATAGAGATTAACTGTACCGAATACAAGTCTGGATTTGTACTTGCAAAACTAGGTCAGGCTGCCACACAAATCAATCAGAAGTAAGCCTTGTACAGAAGTCTTGGGCAGAACTCTCTTTTGTTTCAAGTATTTTTTGGCTTCAGGAGAGCTTACTCTCACAGGCAAATACTGAAGCATCCAGCAGCCTGGCAAGGTAGTGATAAGAAATACAGCAAGAAAGACTCCTTTCCTTATCCAGCCCACAAGACATCCGCAAAGCTGAAGCACTGCAACCCCTGGAGTGCAGAATATTCCTCATTACTTTCTCTAAATATTTAACATATAATGATGGGTCTGGGCCTTACAGTTCCCTTCTGCTCCCCTTCCTTAGGTCAGTTTGTGGCAGGTAATGTCTTTCACAGTGAACTTGCCTGTAGCAGAATCCACACCACACAACATCCTACAGATGCACACTGCCTTTTTCCTCTCAGACCCTCTGTTTGTGCACACATTTGAAGACATGTCATTTAGCCATTCCTGTATGCACAGTTAAGTGCAAGAATAGTGTTTCCTGTCCTGTCCCTGCCAGTAAAGCACACATGTAGAGCTGTCAACAGCATACACAACAATGCCATGTGGATTAAAGGCAATATAAGAGATGCCTTATATAAGCTACTAACAACTGTCAAGAACAGAAAGTTTTTAAGGTGGCCTTGTGGTGCAAGGGCAACATAGATCATTTTGCAAATCCAGCCTATACTTTAAATGCTTTGATACTGAGATTCCAATCACCAAAAAAAGGCAGTAGAGTCTACCTGGGTCCAAGAGACCACTGCATAAGCATTCTGGACCACTTACCTTTTTCATCTGATCCTCTGGTTGAAAGGAGATGGATTAAGCAAGATTAGCTTCCCTTTCTAGTTTCTGCAGGAATTCTTGCAGTTCAGGGGAGGAAATACAAGGCTGGGTAGTATGCAATGATTTTCCTATCCCACCCCATCCCATCCGTGACAGTAGTCTATTTTCAGTTACAACACCCCGATACATTTAACAAGCACAAATAGTCTGACTCTAAAGTTCTTGGAATCAGAACTCTAATTTGATTTTAGTAGATCAGGTGATCAAAGGAAATTATTCAGCACAAACAACATTGGATTAAAAGCAAAACAAGTTTCCTGAAAATGACTTCCATTTTTCACTTTATTCCCTATCCCATCTGCTTCTGATGACTTAATTTCTGCCTCTCAAGATCTGGAGAGATCGGTATTCATTAAAAGAATCTATACCAGTTCGAGATTCTAAGACCTAATGCTAGGGTATAAAAATATAGACAAATTGAATTCACATTGGTAATGGCAATTACACAATTGAATTGTTATGTATTTATAGAAACAGGCTCCAGAAAGTCCCAGCTGAAGCAATACTGACAGCAGCCAAGATGCCCTTTACAAGTAACTATGAGCTGCCTTTTTCCTGGCAGTTCCAAGGCTGCCAGCATGGTCTTTGGGGTATGGCAGCCACCTGTTTCCAAAGGATGCTTTAAGTATCCTTTCCTGTAAAAATGAACTTGAAGCAGGCTCAAGATGGGATGGTACAATGAAAGTATGGAGCCTATGCCATGGATATCAAGAGTATCTCATTACAGAGAAAATGTGTGCTTTATAGTTTTCTCACCGAGATTTTTCCAGGTCCTGTTTGTCTTCCTTAATCCAGAATACTGAAAACAGCCAAATGCCCTTTGCATTTCCTATTTTCTCACATTCTTCTTTGTCTCCACCTCACTTCATTTAACCATACTAAGGCCACAGCACATACAGAATGGCCTATTTCTAGTCATGTTGCTGTTACAGCACTGACAGAGCAGAAATATTATTAGTTATGTCTAAACCAAGAGACCAGAGGCATTGCACAACTAACCCACTTAGAAAGGAAACCCAAGTCACGTCAGAGCCTTCAGAACCTCACACTGGCTGCCTGTCTGAACACCAACAAGGCCAAGCCCCTGAACTGACACGCAGCTGTTTACTCCGGATTCTTGTATTAGTTTTCAAAGAGATGGAAAACTTGCGTTTAACACATTATAGCATCTAACTCCACACAGCAGCTGTGTTAAACATCTGACAAACCCCACTCCAGAGCCCTGCCTCTGAGAAGTCAGGGAAAAGAAAGGAGAAAGTGCCCTTCTGCCTTTGAAGCATGTTCCCTTCCTTTCACAATAACTATGACTGATTCATGCATCACTTCTCTGTGGCTTGCCAGCCCAGGGCTTGACCTAAGCTGTGTTGTACCTTTTAATAATATACTTCAATATTACCATCCAGGTGTAAGCAACAGCAAGTAGAAGCTAGTATTTCTGTTCCTGCATGCTTTTTAGGGTTCCTTGAGATTAGCACTCTGTTCTTCCTAGAAGAAACAGCCAAAGTCAACAGTACCAGATTTGACTACTCTCATGAATTCTGGTCTTTCTAATCTTCTTCAGTGCTCTTGATTTCCATCTAATAAATCATTTGAGACAGGCTTAGCCTTCATGCTTGCATAAACTTTAGCAGAGTGACACACAGAGCAGGCAAAATCTCAGGTTCAGCATGAGTCTTTTCCTGAACTACAGCTGGCTTTCAAATGAAAATGTCTTTACCATACCTAAACTTTGCATTTTTTTCCGCTACAGTTCTAAAGCTTGCTTTTTCTCCCAAAGGACCTAATGTCTTACCCCTCACCTTGTAAAATCAGCAGTTCCACAAGACTTCAGACTGCTGATTCTAAAAGAATTGTGACAATATCTGCATCTCTATTCAAAGGCAAAATCAGAGTGTTTCAATCAGATCAGTGGATAATTATTTTCTTTTATCTTCTGAATGTCCAGACAAAGCCCCTTTTCCAAACATCCAGCAGTGTTCTGCCTGTTTCACTCTTGAAAATAAAAAGCTAAAGGTTAGTCTGGGTTCCCAGTGCCTCTTCATTATGCAAACTGAATCTCCCAGTCTTCACACCCCTTCCCCTGCAACCCATTTATTAGGATGCAGGTTAACATGTATCCAACTGGGAAGCAAACTACATTTTTGTCCTGATCCTGTACATAGAGTATTATTACTGGGGACTTGGTCAGTCTAGAGAATTTGACTGACCCTGAGGACAATCATCATCTTACCAGACTACACTGTATGGCATTTCAAATAATTGCTTAAACTTGAACATGATTTTCAGTTGCCTGAAAAGGATAATAAATTATATTATTTACAAATACCAGAAAAACCAACCTTATTCTTATTTGCTTTTGAAAGAGGGACTAAAAGAGACTAAAATGAATAATTTACCATGGCCATTCAGATGTAATTTGTGTAAGGAATAAAACAGAAATAGATGAACTTTAAGAACATAAAGTCGCCTTGAAGTATAAATAACAATTTACATTTGCATTCATCTCAGTCTCTATAGGAATGCATGCTCCTTAAAGCCATAATCGGAAGGCAAACAAATAAACAAAATCATTCCTGTAACCAAGCAAATTGAGGGTATTGTATCTTTCTAATCCTAGTTTAAGTCATGCTAATCTCTGTCCTATTGCTTTTCCAGCCTTTACAAAATATAAGCACATGAAGAATTATTTGTAGTCAAAAAGGTGCATTGGGAGAAAAAAAAGTTAAGCTTCTACATTTAGTCAGAAATAACAGTTTTTTAAGAGACTGTTTATTGTCCGTGTTCCCTCCATACAAAACAACAGCGTACAGAGCTCAGGGAATTATTGTATTTAGCAACTGGCCAATTTTATATTGCTTTTTCTGGTTTTGAAGATAATGAGAAAAAATGGGATTGTTCTCTCCAATATCCACTCAAATGAGAATCAGAAAACACACCTACAAGGAGTATCTGAATTTTTTATGGCCTAGTCCACCACGCCGCCAGGCTCCCCACACTCTTCCCTCTGGAACTCTCGAACAGTTACATTCCCAAACACCAGCACAGCACCCTTTGCTGATAGCCTAAAGCTGCACTAGTGATCAGCACTAATGATCATGTGAGGGTTGTTCTCACCACTTTGCTCTGGGACACTTTGTCAAACACTTTTCTTTGCCAGCAAGAAGCCAAATGTCTTCTCACAGTGGGTAGGCCACAGCCCGGCTGCCCAGCCTGCGTAGGACAGGCAGGCAAGGCTGTCCCTCCGGACCCCTTCCCTTCACGGGATGGCAGAAGAACAGTGCAAACAGCAGGGAGCAGGTCTGCAGCAGGTTCAGCCTAACCATGACAGCAGCAAGCCCTTGATTTGTGCAGACTTAGGAACCAGCATCAGCTGGGGAACCTGCATGCCTATTTACATGAGAAAATTCTCTCTTCTATTTCTTTAAAAATCTTTCCCCCCCTCAGAAAGCCCATGCTCATCTGAAACAGCGCTGCTTTACCAACACACTGACAAGCATTTTTGACATTCAGTCACTCCACTGTCTCTGAGATAGCAAGGACTAAATGGTCTGTATTACACCAGGACTAAAATAAAGATGAGATTTTAACATCTTTGGTTTTCTGAGTTTAACTCAGGCCCTTAACATTACTAACGTGTATTTACCATGGTCTGGTAAACAGAGCAGAGAATATAGCACATGGTAGTGATTTAAACTGTGTCATTTGCACATGCCATTGGAGAGGGCTTTACTTGTATAGTTCACACATACCATACAAAGTCTTTAAACAAATAAAGAGCTGTGGAGGGAAGGAGGGAAGGAGGGGAGGGGTAAAAGACCTATGCTAAAGCCAGATTTTCCATGCTCTTCCACTCTTGTTTGGAGGGCTGGCTTTTTTCCCACAATATGAAGTGTCTCCTCGTACCCCTTTTATCAGAAATTCTTCTCACACTGCACACACTGAGTGGTATGCTGCCTACATTTCAGGAAGATCTTGACAATGTGCAAGCAGCTCTAGAATACATACTGCAGGCAGAGAAGATTATCTGTATAATTTTTAATAGATGCAGTCACCATCTCACAGGCAGTGTAGTAATACTTTGTGCCTAAGAATTCTTGACAGAAACAAGTACTGCAATGCAAAAAGTCCTAAGTAGAGGCAGGGACCACAAGTATCACATTAGGGTGGAGAACGTGATGCCTTGCCCTTTTTAAAAATTTGATGGTGCATTTTTGTGTATGTTGGAGTTACACAATGAAATGCAACAGAAAAGAAGTATTTGGCAGAGCTCAAGATGTCATACCAAGCTGTTAGTAGATCTGTGTTCTCACCTCTCTTCTGGTACACAGCGCAAGGCAGGCTGCTGTGCTCTGATGCAAGCAGCATTCATCTTCTCTGTTAGATTACTTTCAAAGACACAAGCAAAACCAAAAGGGGAGGGAGAGCGCTGGAAGAGGGTGAGACATGTGAAGGTGATTTTATATTGTTTAATAAGACAGGACACAGTTCTTGGTTCAATCTAATTTGAGAGTTTTTTAACACAGTGCTGGTCTACAAAACACATTTCACATGGATTAAAATTAGTAATACGCCACATACATTACTTAGTCGTGGTTTTCAACAATCCTGTAGATAGCTAAATAAAATTACCTCTGTTTTCCTTTTAGGAAACCTGAGGCAAAGTCATTCAGGATCAAATTTACTCATCAGAAGACACAATTATTTCTTCAACAAGTTCCCCAACGGCCCCTAGGTGCCAAAGAACCATTGATTTCAGTGGTCCTTTTAAAATAACAAACTCATTATCTTGAGGTATTAAACAGTTCACAAAATTAGAGTTGATGGCTTCACTCAAATCTGTGTCAGAATCAGGATTACAACCTAGGAACTTGAGAAGGCCAGATATGCCCAGAGATACACACGGCAAATCTGATCTGAAACAGTTTGGGGCTTTTACTCACAGCCGTTCTACTTCTGAGGACCTTTGCTGAGCAGGCAGCAGTAGCCCCCAAACCACACTAGAAGATGACACAAGGATGTGGGGCAGAATCAATAGAGACTCTAGATATTTATATGTCACCCAGAACTACGGCACGAAAGAATTCCTCATGAAAGAGGAAGAATTATTGCTCAGACAGAGAACTAACTGAAGCAGAGAGCAAATGAGTGACTTTCTTGCGATCCCACAAGAAGCTGACTCAATATTTGACTGCTGCATCACCTACAGTTTCCAGGTTAATTTTACACAAAGATTAGCAGTTTAGCAGCTCCCACAAGTGTTTCCAGGAGCATTGGTTCCTGTTCTCCAGGATTCAATCCCAATTTAGAGACAGATAACCGTAAATGAACTGAGAGAACCTTCCAAGGACGTAGGCAGTGGTCAGCTGTTGAAGCCCACTGGTGAAAATTGTGTTTTCTGAAGTCTCCTCAATATAGATGGAGTCAGACTGGGGGGTGGATTTTGAGACGTGATGTAGAGGAAGAAAAATTACCACTATTTTAACATATGACATTCCTGAATGATTTTTGGAACTATAATTTAATCCAGATACATTTCTTACCAGAAATTAAGACCATCCTGCACAGATAGGCACATAGTAAAGTGGATCTCCATTCAGTATTAAGAAGAAAAGAAATTAACATCATCTTTCTATCCCCATTCCCATTCTTATCCCTTGTCCCTCCAGCCTGCATCAAACTGACAAGACTTGTGCATTTTCAGAAAATACCACCTGAAGAAAGCATGGAGGGAAAGGAGTCAAGGAGAAAAGACAACTACGGGGAGAGAATGAGGGGCACAGGGGTGTGTTTAAAAACTGTTATTTGTGATTCCCCTAGTGCCACTTTTGGTTGAAGCTCGCCGAGTGTGAAAAGGCTTACCATCATTCCCAGCAGAGAATGGTGTTTCATTAGCTTGATATTGCCTCATTTGCAGCAAGACAGTGATCCTGGATTTCCCCTTTTTTTTCCAAGAGAAAATCAAACACTGAATTCTACCACTCCAGTGACTGAACTGTATCTCCTTTCCCTACTGTGTCCCCTGAAGTGCTGGCAGGAAGAGGCACACTGGATTTTTCATGACTTAGCATTCCCATGCACCATGGGGAAGAGATACATGCAAGGAATCTGCTTTGAGAGATTCACACAGTAATGCCTGAAAAAGGAGGAGAAAGGACCAAAAAACCCTACTGCTTCAGTTATCAGATGTATCCTGCAGATTTTTGTGTATTCCAGTCCATGATTACAGCCACAATCCATTTAGGCCAAACCCTCAGAGCACATAAAATGCTCCTGGAAAGTCAATGTAACAATTTTAGCAGACTTCCAGCAATTTGCTCTTGCCAAGAATTAGGCCCAGGAGCACAACAAAGACAGTTGCTTAAGCCTATTAATAAAGTAGTGCATTTTTACACCTCAGTATTATAGTGGTGACTGACTGAAAGCCATTTCAAACACATACGTAGGTGGTCTGCTTCACAATGCAGAAAACAGAAGAAAATTAATTGAGAACAAAAATGAAATAAATATATATAGATGCCCCTGTATACATAAAAAATACACAGATATGCATGTGTGTGTACATAAGCGTATTTGTAAATACACACATATATAAATACAAATATATGTGTACATGTAAACACAAGACTCACAAAAGATACATAGAACTGCTTTACCACGTTATAAAGAATAAATTATAAAACAGGCCAAAAAGGCTTTTTAGTACACAAAAGCTAACCTTTGAAATATAAAGCAAAAGGGTCATTAAAAAGCTCACGGACCTGACAGCTGCTCTTTTAAAGCTCCAAGTTAAGAGTTGCTGAAAAGGGCCCTTCAGGCTTCCTTCCCTGCCGGGAATCAGGCAAACTGCACTTCTAGAGACCTTGAGTAGTCAAGATGTTCTTCTGAAGTGGTAGTATTGTAGCGTTGAAACAAATGGGTTTACTTCACAGCTAGTAGAGCTAGGTGTTTAGAGAGAACTTGCTTTTGCAAGGTTATTATCATACTAGATCTAGTAGTCAGAAATCAATTTGTGGTTTTTGCAAGAATGATCCTACTACACTGTGGGGTTTTCACACCGGGTTAGAGAGTCAAGCAACAGCTCCTCATCTTTCCTCTTCTCATCCTCCTCTTAGCATTTTTAATCCCATAGTGGGGAAGAGGAAACAGAGCAGGAAAAACAGATGGTTTTTTTACTACTAATGTGTAGTAGCAGAATGTCATCTGCAGAAAATATCATGTGTGGATTAGCAAAAATAGGGATAGTGCTATTCATGGCGTGTCTTTTCACATCCTGACAGCAACACCTTTGCCACCATTTTATCTCCTGGAAATTTCACTTTCCATCCCCAGACTTGTCCTTTGATTTTTTCCTTTACTTGAGGCAGTCACCACACCGTCACTGAGTGCCTCACACAGCCACCATCCACTCACTTCATCTGCTCTCATTCCTAAACAGCACTACCACAAAATGAATCCTAAAGAAGCCTCAGGCTATTTTACTTGGTGCCCTAGTAATGATGTTCTCTTATGTGAGCAGTTGAGAAAGATGACAGGTTGACTCTAATCTACTTCGTGCAGGTGCTATTTGAATGTTAATTATCCCTAGCTAAAAATTCTACTTTCAGGCCATCCTCCTTTACATTTGAGCTTAAACCGGAAAATTCTGTACGATGAGATTCATTCCTGGTGACTGTAGACAACTAATAGAGACATCTAGGTTAGGATCCTAATCAACAGAAAGAGCTGATTATTCTCTCTCTAGTGACTGTGAGCAGGGTGCACTGAAGGACCTGAAGTTGGCTCAGATCAATCTAGGCTTTGTTTTCTTGTTCGTAGAGAAAGAATCCTGCTCAAAAAGAGTTGTCACCTCAGAAGGAGTTCTCAGGGAAAGTGGAACATGGAGAGGAGCTGTTCCTGTTGCTGTCTGTGGCGTGACAAGACACAGTGATAGTGACAAGTGATAGGACAAGAAATGGCATCAAATTACGCCAGGGGTGGTTTAGATTGGATATTAGGAAAAACATCTTCACAGAGAGGGTTGTTAGGCATTGAAACACGTTGCCCAGGGAGGTGGTAGAGTCTCCATCCCTAGAGGTATTTAAAAGACGGTTAGATGTGGTGCTGAGGGATATGGTTTAGTCCTGGATGGCAGGTTAGGGTGATGGTTGATGATCTAAAGGGTCCCTTGCAACCAAGACAATTCTGTGATTGTATGATGGGACATTACAGATGTGATATGTTTTCAGGACTGCTGGGAGAGTAAGGGCACATCATCTTACCATCCTCATGTTACTTTAACAGTGTGTGGTATACAGGGAAGCACAAACTGTAGTGTCATTAAAGCACTATAATTTATGGCAATTCAAAAGTCAGAAGTACTTCATTCCTTTCTTGCTCACATATAACCATCTCTAAGGTACCTTACACTGACTATAGTCCTACAAAATGTGACCATAGTCAGATACAGCTGAAACGCAGCTGATATGTGCTCTAGCAACTTGTCCACTTCATTCTTAGGGAAGAATTTAGGTCTTGGTTTTAATTTTTGTTTTGGGTTTGGTTTTGTTTTTTTTCTTGTTTTTTAATAGGTTATTTTACAGGTAAGGTTATTAAGGATTCCAGCTCCTATTCAACATTAATTGTGTAGGTGCCACTGCTAGATCCTGTATATGAAAAACAAGGAGAGGGGGAGGAAGAACCAGTGTATAACAACTGATATTTCCAGACTATTATCTTGGCATCTCTTTAAATCCATTTATAATTGTTTGCTATATCCTTCTGCATATGAATAGGCTATTTCACCCATGAAGGGTGAGTGCTAAGTTCCTTCTCTGGTGATGAAAGATCCATAACTCAAAAGGGCTGCAGGCCACGGTAAGTGGCAAAGATTTGTCTTTCTTTCTCCAAGCAAGTCAAAGAATCATAATTATCTTTTATGGATGAGACAACCTATTTGTTCTTCTTTGGTTCTATTTCTTGTAAATTAAGCTTTTTTAAAAAGGAGTGAACCCTGGCATTAGAAAGTAAAGAGAAGGCTGGTGACAGATCCGGTTAATTAGTACTTTGGGGCTTGTTGGAGAAACCAAAACCAGTTAAAAAAAATATTGTCTTACCAAAACAATTTGGGTTTTTCGTCTGAGCATACTTTCACCAAAGTGAATAACAACATTAACATTGAAGGGAATGTTTTTCTTGACTGGACTTTAAATATATTATTCAATTTGGCAGTATATTTATAATTTATTTTTTTTCCAAACTAAATTTCAATCCAACATTTTATTTCAATGACCTTAGTCTACTAGGGAGATAATGAGAAATGAAACAAAGCTCTGAAAGCTCTGAATATCAAAGGACATCTGAAAACTGGCACAATCATAGAAAGATAAATAAGCATAACTGTAGAAGTAGAAAGGGGCAAAAACACAGAAACATACAACTTGTGTTTGATGTTATTCCTCCTACCTTGACTCCTTTGGGCAACACCATACTAAGCCATCCAAGCCAGCCACCTCAGCTCAGCCAGGGATGCTGGCAGGATACCCAGTCCAAAGTCCAGCACTGTCCTTTCCCAAGGGTCCACTAAGGATTCACAGGAGAAATCCTTTAAAATGACAGGGTGGGCAGCTCCCTGCATGATCCCAGTTTTTAAAAAGATGTACATGGAAATGCTATCCCTGCAGTAAAAGTCAGAGACAGGTAATGAATTGTACTTACCAGACACTTTTGACTTTGTATTCTACCTATTAATCCTTTTCTGCCACAAGTATTTTGAACTTGTCAAACATCCAAGAGCTACAAGACACTTAGATTTATTTTGTCACCTTAACAGGTTTCCTCCTTCTCAACAACACCCCCTGTTACAGCATTTCCCTCCCCAGGTTACATTGGCCCCAAATGCTGAACCAAAAAGATTGAGCACTGGGTTTAAAAATCAATATTATACCACTCCACAGAGCTGGAAATGGGAGTATTTTCCTCTAGTGATTAAATGTTCCTGGCTTCCCGATGGGTTTCAGAGTATTTGTTTCCAACCCTGAAGGTCCCAAGATTTTAAAGCAGTGACATTTTAACTGTCCTTACAGGAAATGCATATTTGTCATACGAACAGGTTTTAAAACCTCAGGGAGCATACCCTGAAATTATATACGTAGCTTTTATAACACAACAAATTGGTTACTGTTAATTGTGCTATTAGTTGTACACAATTAGGTCACCTGTTTACTTCATTTGGCATAGGTACTTGCGTTGTAAAAGATCATGAGTGCTTTAACATACAGTGCTTTACAGAAATAGCTGTAAGTGTTCCGATAAAATGTTAAGGTATTTATAAAATAGTTTATTTCACAGATCATCTAGTAGACGTAGTATGAATGGAATGCAAATCCTTTAGCCAGTAATAACACTGAAAGGAGCATTGGTAACTTTGTAATTTACATTTCCCCTTTTTTTCTTCATCTTCACTTCTCATTTCTTCATTAGTAACTTGGGAAAGCTTTTACACTTTAGGTGCAATATCATAGTCTTAACTTTTGCCCAAAAGTTTAGCAGTTTTGGAATTCCAAAATATGAGCAGGAAAAAAGTATGAGAGACATGCTAAAAATGGGGGGGAGGATAGAAAAAAAACCCCACCACCACTTTTACTGCCTTCTGTACTCAGTAAACATTGTAACAGAAGAGAATAGCTCTCAGCTCAACACACTGTTTTTCTATGTACAGCAGAACAAATAAAGTTAGTTTCTTACAGCTTCATGTCCTTTATAGCTGCTAAACAAAATACAAAATGGTTGAATTTTGTCTTCTGACTTAATTTGGGTTTCCTTCCTCTACCTAGCTACCAGTCTTCCAGTTCTAAAGCACTATTACAGTTAAGTGGAATTCAAACATGAATTATTCTAAAATAAATCAAAATGTTTTGCTTTAAATCTCTTTCATCTGCTTTCACCTTCAAAGGACTTGTAGTTTCACTGCTTTTACCACCAGTTCCCAGAAGGAATTGGGATACGTAACTGCCCTTCGCTTCCCATAATGGATTTATACTACAATTATACAAAATCTCAGGTTGCTCTGTGGAAATGTATTAGAGATTATGTAACAAGCGTCAGCCTAGGCAATAAGCATGATCTTCCCATTTCTGATACACACTGCTCACTGCTGCATTGGGCAAAATTGAGAACTTTCATACAGGGAAATAAGATATTACAACATTTCAAAATTCTTTAACCCATTAATTATTATTATCTATTATTATTATTGTTGTTGTTATTGTTATTATTTGTTTCCTCTGTATATTGAGGTTGATTTTTCCCGTATTTCCTCACCAGCTCATGTTGTTACAAGGAGTTGATTTTCTATTTCTAATTCCCTAAGCATTCTGAACTGGACATAGGCAAAAATATTCAAACATACCTTGCAAAACACGTTGGAAGTTTTCCCAGTTAGTCAAGGATTTCCTCTAGATAAATCATCGGCCCTTTTAAAAAGGAGAACAAATATAAGCTTTGTATGTATGTATCACATACAGAATGTGGGCTTCTGATTCTCTGTGCCAGCATTATTTCAACAGCCTGCTGAGATCTCCTGGGAAAAAAAAAATCTGCATCATAATATCTGTATTTATTTCCTGTCTCTATTTTAGCACGAATTCTAAGTAATAATTTAGAATTAATTATAGAACGTTAATTTTTATGAAAGACTCTCAAACTCTAGTGAAAACCAGAGCAACTCTAGTTGCTCACTGTCAAAACTCTTATTTTTGCTGTCTTGGCAAATTGTAGCGGAAACGATCACATGATGATGGTAATTATTATTTTCTTGAAATTACAACCAGGAGCAGATTATTTCCTATAAAATAAAAATCTTGCATGCATTTTTATTAGTAACAAACCCCAAAAGTTGTTAAGCAGGGGTGTGAAACAAGGCGTTAAACATTTACATTCTCCCTCCCACAGCGGGAGAATTCCTAGTGGAATTTCTTTCCAAGTTACACCACACACCACTGATACAGAGCCTAGGCCCCAGAGCAGTAGGTTGCCATGCGTTTCACAGAATGAAACTTATTGTTATCTATACGTACTGGGAAGAATTAAGAGCCTCAATTCACTTCAAGCACTGCTTGCCAGGCTTCCTGCAATCAGGGCATAATATGTTTTACACAACACAATTTAAGTTTGGGGGTTTGAAGAATCATGTACCTCAGGCAAGCATGCAGATAAAGCAAAGCACAACTCCTCATCTCATTAGAGGACTATATTACTGAATCCAGTCACGTCTTCCTTTTGTCATGCCTTTTCCTAAGATAGATATCCATGCTCCAGTCTGAATGAGACAAACAATTCCTAAGTGTGACTTAAATCAAATACAGTAACAGAATCACAGAAGGATCGGGGTTGGAAGGGACCTTGAAAGATCATCTAGTCCAACACCCTGCCTGAAGGATCAGCTAGATTATGTCACACAGGAATGGGTCCAGGTTGGTTTTGAATGTCTGGAGCAGGACACTCCGCAGCCTCTCTGGGCAGTCTGTTCCAGTGTTCTATCACCCTCGTAGTGAAAAAGTTTCTCCTTTTGTTCACATGGAACCTCCTATGCTCCAGCTTACACCCATCGCCCCTCGTCCTATCGCTGGCTATCACTGAGAAGAGCCCAGCTCTCTCCTCCTCACACTCACCCTTTACACGTTTATAGACATTAATGAGGTCACCCCTCAGTCTCCTCCAGGCTAAAGAGACCCAGCTCCCTTCACACAGAAGTTCAAGGTACTAGCAGCACTTTTGTACAAGCATGTTTGATTCTTCAAAAGCGAAATGATTCTGACAAACAAATCACAGGAGAATGTTTTGGTTTTATATAAACACAATGATTAGGAGCTCAGCTATGTCTAATATTCTACCAAGCATTTCCAGCTTAATTTTACTGAATGAAGCAAATAAAGATGTAAAGATGAAAATTTCTTCTTCTGAAATCATGTCAGGACTTGACATTTCTAATTTTCTCCTTCCCATTTATGAACAGAATTACAACTGTGAAAAATAATTAATTAATTTTACATTCAACTTTCAAATTCTCCAGACTGAATTCTCTCAGGCACCCTACATTGCTTTACTCAACACCACTACATTATACTGACAGCCCTGGGAAGACCACCTCTGTCTATAATGGCACAGAGCAGCCAGTTGATATCTTTAATTAGGCACTAAATATCCCCATATCTCGATGCATCAGGATTAGAGGACTGAGGTTGGACATTCATCCCATCATGTTCCACACAGCATTCGACTCATGGCATACTGCTCAGCTGTCATCGAGCTATACCTTCAATGCATTTCAACTCTGTAAGCCAATTCCAATTCAATACTATCAAGCAGATCCATTTTCACTGCCTGCACATAAAGGAATGAGAGTCTCAGTTAATATAAGATGTTTTTCTGATTATTTTCTATGAAAACACATTTCTGATTATCTTGGATGATATTTTCCAGCATTGCTTTATCAAAAGGTACTCGTCTGACTTGCACCTACCCATCAGGCATGGCATTGCTTTACTTTTGATTTATATTCATGTGATTATTGTTATTATTTTATATACACACATATAAAGCATAAATGCTTTTATAGCATAAACAGCATCATTACATGCTATATTTGTTGTGTGAAGCACTTCATAATTGTGATCGCTAAATGCTGTGGAGTTAAGTTTTCCCTTCCCTGAACAGAATCAGAAAGTTCAAGTATATATTTCAAAATACAATAGTGCTAACAGGTTTAAGTAAATACCACACAGCACAAAATAGCTGTTGCTGGCATCAGCTGCAAGGATGAAGTCATTTTACCTTTCTTTAAGATTGTTAAAGCTTGGATTTAAAAACGTAACCAGTTTTAAAGGAATTAAGTGGCTTCCCAAAGGCCACTCCTGTGAAATAGCACTATGCCAGCCACCAGAAAGTTAAGCTTGAACCATTCTATAAGGATTTAGTGAGAAAGCTTTATTACTGAAAAGTAATTCTTGGCTGTTACTGTGGCAATCTGTATGTCAGCCACAGACACACAACCGCCTCCATCCACAGCGTTCACACATTGCATTTCCACAGTCACAGCCTTTGGAACCAGAACAGAGGGCAGTGAGGTTTCACCTACTGCTGCATTAGGCATATTGATTTTAATGCAGTCTTTTTTCACTGAAACAGTGCTGGCCTCTCTTTTGGGCAGAACCCTTTTCTGCCTCTTCTACCTCACCAGAGTCTGATTTCTCACCCTTACCTATTTCCTTGCTCATCTACTCAGGCATCATCCAAGCACCACAGTTCTTTCAAATCCAGGTTCCTTGTCCATCTGGTCCCACCTCTAGCTGCCCAAAAGTTATTTCTTTCCTCTTATATGGATCTTAATCTAACCTTGCTAACTCCTCTTGTCCATGGGATGCACATCATGATGTCTGGAATGGAGATTGTCAGCTGCTTCTATCTGATACCTGAACTTCAACAAACGGACTGCAGCCACCCAAAACAAAAGCGTCTCTCTTCTCATCCTACTTCATTGCAGCTGAGGTGTAGAAACTTCAGTCTCTCCATTTATTAGACACTCGAGGGCACCTTTGAAACAAGCAGCCTATAGCCAGGTCTCTATGATGCCACAGTTAGAAAATGAAAGTTTTTTCTCTTCTCAGTTAAACACAGTGACTTAACGTGCTGCTGTTTCTTAAGCGGGGGCGGGGGGGAGTGGTGGGATGTGTAGGGGGTAAGATTTAAGATTGCACCTGGACACCCCTGGTCTTGCATCAACTACTGCTTTCAAACCCCAAGATCTTGATGCTGGCCTCTACTATTAAAACAAGGGAAGTAGGTGTTTATTTTGGATAGGGAGCATTGTCTCAGCCTTTCACCAAAGTGGAAGAGGATAATAGAAAATGCTAGACACTCGAGCAGTCAATAATCCATCCCTTTTTATTTATACTAGGTAGCACTTAACAACTTTAGCCGTGGGCACTAGTTGGTCTTCTACTAACACACGTCAATACATTTTACTTTTACAATTGTAAAAGTCTGCCACAAACACTTTCTTATAAAGACAACTGATGGCAATTTAACAGCCATCCACAACCACTGTCTCAAAGCACAACTAAAGCCAAATGTCTTATTAATCCAAAAACATACCAGCAAACTGGATCTTCATTTGGCTGGTGCTACAGCAGCTGTGTTACCCTGGCCTAGGTATTGCTTTAACAGACATCTAGAGGTGTTTGTATTTTTACCCAAAAGAGAGCAAATAAGTTCTAGTTCAACAGCATATTCTGACAATTAATAGGCTCAATAAGTCCCCCAGGAAATGAAAATCAATTGGGAGCCTAGAGCTTCTGTTAAGTCTAATGGCAAAGGTGACATTTCCACATAACGGTCTTTTCCAAGTTATTGACACTACAAGTAATTTTGACTCCCCTGCTCTTACTGGCAGTCTCCAATACACCTGATATTATGGTGAATATGACTAAAACTGCTAATTCCTGCACAACAGCCATGAAACACGTTTCTGAAGAAGGCATTATGGTCCTTCTTTTTGTGAAGTGAGCATTCTTCTCATGAAAAATCTACTGACAGCAATATTTGTGTGTTCACACTGGGATTTGGCCTACACATCAGAACAGTCAAGTGTACAACTAAAGAAAAGACAATAATGAAAGTCTGCCCATATTCACACAGCTATCTCACATAACCAAGAGAGATATTTCCTTTCACTTCCTTAACCTCTGAATACTCTTCTCTTTTGTGAGAAGACAATTGTAAAAACCACAAAGAAATTAAATCAATTCCAAAGTGCAATTTTGCTATCACAACACGTGGCATTTCCAGGCACAAACACAGCAAAGGCTATTTACGCCTAATGATGTTATTATTAGCATACACTGGTATGTTACCTACTGCTTCTAAGTGGTGAGTAACCTGTCATACTATGTACAACTGCTAAAGTATTCAAAACTAGGCAATGTACATATGATCCAAGTACTTCATTTCTAAATTCTTTAAAGTATATTCTCTAGGTTGCAGCTATAATTAAGAACTGTTTATTTAGGGCAGAAAATTCATGTGAAGCTTTTATAAGAGAATACTCACCACTGCATAGGTCTAGCTTATAAGACTAAAGGATAATGAAACAGAGAGAGGAGAGTGTTTAGTTTATTTTGGATAGTTTTAACATAAAAAAATGGGGACAGTGTTACATGGGTTTCTCAAGATATGTGGTATATGAAGTTCATTTTCCAAACTACTGTGCATTTTTTTAAGTTAATGGTGCCATAAATCAAATTTAAAGTGTCTAAATATGCTCCCAACTCAGACTCTAAAATAAGTTTTCCAAAATCTATATGCTGGGCCAAATCTATAAATTGATCCCATTCCTCTAAAGATTAGATTTCAGTATTAAAGTGTACTTTTTAGTTTGTCTCCTAGACCTACTATCTTATCAGGAAAACTAAATCACATGCACATCGTACGGTTTTCAATTAATACTCCACAGATATGAACGAAGATTATTTTTAAATCAACTGTGCAGATTTTACATCATCATTTCATCTCTTGCTGAAGGCTGTTGTACAGAAGCTTCACTGGAATACTTTTCGCTATTACCCTGTGGAAAATGTGGGGAAGTGCCAGGCAAAGAAACCAGCAAACAAACAATAATGCAGACTCAGCAAGCCTGGAATCTGAGATATCTAAGTACCCAAATCTGAATTGTGAAATTAGTCTGGTAATGCAGGACGGAGTTTTCTTGTCAGGCATCCCAACCACTCTAAATTATTTTTTAAGTTTCTCTCTTGAGAAGCAGAGATCCAGTCATTATTTTATTTCAAAGACAAACTCTGTACTTGTTTTCTGAATGCTTCCCTTTGAAAGACGAGGGAATATCCTGCCTCAGAGACCCATAGCAATCAATGTCCTAATTAGTCAGGATTCGTTCGTTGAAAATGATTCTTCATTTCAGAAATACCACTTCTTTAAAATCAAAGCTTCTCTACAGAAATGCTTTACTTTCAAATAATTAAGGTCTGGCCCGAATTAACTCAGGGGCTGTGATTAGCTGACAGCCTAATGATTAAGGCACTTCCTGAGGATGTCGAAGATCCAGGTTCAAACCTGGTCTGCCTGATTCAGACCAGGAATTTGAGCCCCACAATTCCTCACTTCCCCAGCAAATCACCTTTTGGTCTGGGAAGCCAGTTCTTCCTCTATGAAGGGTTATTTATTTGTACAGAAGAGAGCAATGCCAGTAGCAATACTCTCTTGTCCCTAGCCTGGCGTACACAAGTACATCCTATTGAAAAGCCTACAAAAAATTGATCCAATCATCCATCTAGCAGGCTGAGATAGCATACATCTGCCTACATCTGAGACTCCAGAGCCATTTCAAACAAGGTTCTGAACAAGCCTTCTCTCAAAATCTCAGTAGGTGTCAGTTAAATTTCCATGAGAAACACACTTCTTTTTTAAATGCTGAAAACTTTCCAGGATGGGAAAACTACTGATCTGTTAGGTCAAGTAAGTCTGGAAATAGATGGTTTAGAGTGGTGTCCTATATGGCTTTGAATAGACAAAAGGGAAGTTAATAGCAATGCTGTTTCAGGCTGAGCTATTAAATAAGGTCAAAGGAGAAATCAATTCGCTACACTGTGGATCTGTAGGTTCTCTCATCTACCCAAACCCAAAATATATCTGGTTACCAGGTTAGGCTGTACCTATGCACTAACAACAACTGTGTTTCATTGCCTGCCACATCCTCTTTGTTTTCTCCAGGACAAAATTACCTGAAACAGCATGTCCTTGAGGACAGAACTGCTGCAAGCTCTCCATGGGAATCCTATGGTACAGTTTACTACCGTTTGTGTCATTCTATTTAATTTGCTATTTCTTCCTTACAACATGTGGGTAATAATCACAGCAAATTGATTCCCATGAGCTCCTTGGACAATTAAAGTTATTTGGTTATTGCCACCTGCCTGCTGTTTCCATTAATGCAATTTTAAAGATTTTTTTTCCCTTCCTGCTTCTCACCCCAGTAAATTCTTTGCCCAGTCTTGACACATTGCTGTGCCACAATTAGTCTTAAAATGCTGCACAGGGATCTGACCCTGAATCTGATCATTCACACTGCCAAATCTGGCTTGGCCATATGCAAATTTAGATTTCATAAATACTCAAAGCTAGCGGTTTTTTAATATAGAGTCTGAGGGAAGCATGTACTTACTGACACATGATACTATTTTTAATCAGAACCTGGGTAGCTTTGCTATTATTTAAACCTCTTTGTAACCAGTTTTACTAAATCACCTGCTATGTCCTAACCTCTCGATTCAATACAAGCATGGAAGATGAGAGTATGTGCTTTACTTATCCTTTTTTCTATTATTGCTGTCTTGTCACTTTCTTAACCTTTTCTTTCTTGGAGTATTTTGCTTGTGCTCCCCCATTTCTCTTGCTTGCTTCTCTTGAAGGTTTTTCAGATCCACCTTCTTAAACACACAGTAGCATACAGATGTCACATGTTGTGATCTCTCTTTCTTTCCAAGATCAAACTGGCCACTGGCTTTTGTGGAAGTGTGGCAAATAGCAAGGTTGGGTCACAGATCAAAAAAGTAAAGACCAAAATGGGAAGGATAAAATAAAAGATTTCAGTTCCACTTCAGTTATGATAAATTCAAGTTTTGCTTTATACAGCAGCTAGAACAAGAAGGAATCTGAAACTGATTTAGTCTTTTAAAAGTTAAATGGCCTAGATTTCCTCATTAACCTCCTTTAACTGCTGGTTACAGTCGGATGTATATGTCTGGGTTCTCCTTACTAAATTGCCAAGACTATGAGGGTGCATTGGGATAAACACAATGCAAGAATCTGATGCATCGTTCAAATAATTACAAATAGCTGATTAACTTGCTGACAAGTTCTGATAGACTCACTAACTTGGCACTGCACAAATATGACCTAGTAGTGTTCATACTGTAGGAGACAATGAAAAAACCCCAACCTATGAAAGTAACCTTGGTTTTATTCCTTGCTCATCATTCAGGCAGGCAAGGCAAGTTTGAACATGAAAATATTTAGACCCACAACCTAAGCAAAAATGTGGATCCTAGTAAGTGTCCTGCAAACTAAATGCACGTGTAGGACACAAATTGGACCTGCCACAAAGAGAACAGATATCAGTCCAATTCCAGCCGTGTTCCCAAACAAGCATGGCAGAGAACTGATGGGTAGAAGCAGCACCAGGAGTCACCAAAAAATCCCTAATTTAGGAAGAAAGCTTAACCCATCTTTTTTAATTTGCTTTGATTATCTGATGTGCCACCAGATTTTAAACACCAGGGTAGAATTTCCAGGCTTTGAGGATCATTTAAAAGCTTAAGGGGATTATCAAACCAGTCATTTAAAATGACATTTTCACTGTGCAAATATTTGTCTATTAAATAGGCTGTATGGCACAGGACCTGATCAGCCTTGGCAGTATTACAGGTTCTTCATACACTGCAAACCCCACTGTTTCCTCATAAAGCTGTCAAGTCTCAGTTTAATGAAACATATATAAACTCAATGATGTTAGCCATGTCTCAGCAAGCTAATTCATTTTGTTTTTTTCCTGTTGAGTTCCTCTTATTAGGACTTTGATCAGTTTATCATTTTAGGAGCACCCCAGTAGGTCTGCTGCCTGTACTGGGATATAAAATTGAAAGGTAAGTATAATTTACAAACAGCCAAAAGATTTACATATATAGAAATACCTCTTCTCAGGTCATTATTATATTAACTCACAAAGGATGGGAAAATTAGGGAACTGCAGTAAGCAGTGCACCCAAAATGACCCTATATTTGCTCATTGTTCCTACTGTCCCATGAATTCTTCCACACCCTGTGCTACTGTTGTCCAAGATCTGTTCTTACCCCTTCGTTTGTAATTAGGGCTGAGGGATGTTACTACAGGCACCACCAAACTCAGCATCTGAGGAATCCAGGAGATACAGTTTTCGCTGTTCAGAGTGGAAGCTGTAATCAGTCTTTAAAAATTAAGACTAATATCCCAGTGTGTGGTACCCAGCTCGGAATATGGATCACCACCATCTCTATTCTTTTCACCAGAAAAGAACATTTCTATCATGATTTTAAAGTACTGGAAAAAATTGGTGAAATCAGTGAATAAACAAGGCCAAATACCTTGTTATCCACACACCATACCTGATGTTTGCCCTCTGTTAAAACTTCAATAATTCTACTGAAAACTTTTGTTATTCCAGGATATGTTGTGCTATTTTTTAATTTAAAATCTGGAAGAGGCCTCTACATCGTGTTTCTATCAATAAACAAAATAGCTGATGTCTGCCATTAACTAATTACTTTAAAAACCCCACAAACAAACTAATGCATGCAGAACAATAAATAACACTTTGCCAACATTTGTCTGAGTTTCTGACTAAACTAACTTTGATTATTTCTGGCCAGTCCTACTCCCCACACCATATTTGCTTTCCACAAATATTCTAGCAGACAGTTTATCTGGCACAAATACTTCTGAAACAAGTATCTTGAAATTAATATTGCAGAACAGACTTGAGAAGTAAATTGCTGGTATTTGCAGTGGAAACATTATTTGAAGCAGCCAAGTTCATTCAATTGAAAAAATATAAATACACAGTGTTTCCAGGTATACAAAGAAACCCTGAAGATTTGTGCCCAGAATTTCTGACAAATGCATTAAGTTTCCTTGAACAGACACATTTAAACATCTGAGATAAGCAAGCAGCCTATTCCCAGAACAATCTGTAAGAGGAGTAAAAAGCCAAAAATAATCCAATATATTGATTCCATCATTATTTATCCAGTTCCATTTACAATTCCAGTTGAGTTTAATTACCTCTGTAGAGAGTTTTGAAATAAAGAAAGGAAGTTTGTCCAAAAAGAAATTTGCCTGTAATCACAGAGTGGCACTTTCCCCCCCCCCCCCCGCCAATGTTGCTCATACAAACCAGTGACGTTACTCCACACAGAACAGAAAAGCAGGAGGCATATACTGAAAACGGCCTCTATGCTCTAATGCTATAAGTATCAGGGAAGAGGGCTAGCATCAGCAGCGAGCTTCAGACAGAAAGCTGCTAGAACTGATCTTATTTTTCCTGCCAGAAGCATGATTTAGTGTAAAAAAGAAAAAAAGAAATCAGAGCTAGCAATAAACCTTCCCTCATTTTCCTTTACCCTTCAGGAGATTACTTTGATGGGAATTAGACAGCCCCCTGCAGGAAGCTCTTTAGTTCTTGTTAAGTCTTTTCACAGCATGTTTGGTGGAAAGGAGTTTGTGTTTGATGCCGTTCATCACTGTTGCTGCTGATTTTCTGAGGTTAAGAAACATCAGTCTGTTTGCGCCGCTTTTGAGGGCTGCCAAAGTGAAGATCTCACATGGGTTCCAAGCTTCTGGCTGCTGTGTTACAGCACATCCCCTTAGGCAAGCCTGCGTGCCAGGGCTGAACAAGTTTCACATATCAAATGCTCATTTGAGGATCCTCAGTAGGTGAAACTGCTCTTTCTCCAAGTGATTACGTGTGCTTGTGTTAATATTGATTTAATTGCATTTCTAGATTGGTGATTTTCAAATACAATGAAATCTTTTCTCCTCTTGGACTGGCCGTTATTCCAGCATCTGCACATCTTTACCCAAAGGACAAATTCTTGCCCTCCAAAATAGGCAGGACATGTTTGGGTTTTTTTTTAATCTATTTTTAAGCTCTGATGTCTACAAGAAATAAGGGTGTGGGTAGTCCCATTACACAGACTAATAATTTGCCACCATAATACAGTGCTTCACTAAGGACTGACATGCACAAGATATTCTGCTGTTTTATCTAACTGCATGTCAGTGTTTTGCCCCCCTGCGATTTACTGATGTATAAGCAGAAACCAAGAATCCATGCTGCCTTCCCCTGCTTTTTCCTCTAAATCATACTTTCTTCTGCTTCAGCTGTAACCATGTTTACCTTTCAGTTCTTCCCTCCAACTTTTCCTGTATGGAGTCAACCGAGTTTTGTTCCCTGACCTCTTCACTGTTTGCTCTCTGGTTCTGTCTGTTCAAACAAAACGAATACCTCTAAGCCTGTCATTACAAAATGAACCTTTGCCTCTTTGCTACTGTTCACACTTCTGAAAATTACAGAGAGCTCATAAAGTCTCAGTCACTTTTATCACTTATGAGGGGTAAAAAAAAAAAATAATTCACACTTGCTAAGCTTCCACCACCTCCTTGGTTTCCTATTTCTCTCCCTTTGCTCAAACTGTCTTTGTATTGAGTGAAAAAACTACTCTTCAGCTGTCCTTTATGTCTACCAGGTCCTATTATGTCTACACACAAGGGCAGAACTTCAGTGAATCTGGATCTCTTCCCTTCCTGTTCAAGTTCTGCCCTACCGTTACTACGGAATTCGGTAGGTTATCGTTGTACACACATGTCCAGGAGTGATTTCCAGCTGTGATGGGCTTATCGCATCTCCTCCTGGCATAGTCAGCGGAAGGCTTTTCTTTAGCACACCTTTATGAAGGCTTTTCCTGCAAGGCCCCAAGGATCTCCACTTCCCATTGGTAATGGCTGCACGTGGAGTTAATTAGGGCAAGATGACATCTGCACAGCGTCCAGCCACCATTCTGCCAGAAACACGTTTGAGCACAATCCACTAAATTTCACCAGTGCCTTTGGCTCTGGTGCCAAGAAAAGTTGGCTCTCCTCATGGCTAGTAGCTGACTTCCCCTATACCTTAACCTTTCCTTTGGATGAATTTATACACCACAGACTGTTAACATTACCAGCTTCCCAGTATCTGCCCATCCCTGCTCACAGGCAGAACGATTTCTCATTCAGCAGCTGTGATTCAGCAGCTCTTTGATCCACAGTCATCCTTAGCACCTAAATGTTAAGTGGCATTAAGAGTTTGAGTCAGAATCATCAGTCTTCAGTGGCTTTGTGACCAGGCGGTCTCAGATGTCTCACATTTTTCTGCAGAGGATTTTTAGTTCATGGTTTCCACTTTCCACTTGTTCTGATCAACTAAAAAAATTGGGACATGACTTAACCTGTAGACACACGTTACTGTGATTCACCAGATCTCACTATCTGATCTTTCCTTTTTATGTGTGCCTGGAATTAAAGGTATTCCACGATAAGTACTGTCACCATTATTAACACAAATAAAATGCTACACGAAACACCACAGACCCCCCATGGATACATGCTGATTTCACACACATTTTCCACACATTTCTATTGGCTCTGCTTGAGACCACATATTAAAACCCACCAATCTTCCCTGTACAGACTGACGAAAGCCTCAGCAGAAACAGCTGCATTTCACATGTGGTTTAAGTTAACGTCTCATCTTGAATATTTAACTCTAGCTGGTCATGCTGCTTTTAAATATTCACAGTCCTCTTTGGCTTTGCATTAGAAGCAAGGTACTCCCCTCTGCAAAGCATGGAAGAGCACAATGAGGCTGGTAGCACTTCATTTTTGGAGTGTCCAAAATATTGGGTTTTTTTATTAACATGTAACATGAAGAGCAGTTTATGTCTGATATCCCATAAGCACATAAAACAGTTGCATGGCACTGTTTTAACACTGTAAATACTGATCTGTCCACACAGTAATAATTCCTTCCAATAAAAAGAAAGCATTAACTGTGTATTTTTCAGCTCATGTCTATTATTAAAAGGGGGGCAGGGATGGGGGAACACAAAACACATCGTTTCTGCCTGGATGTGCCAGAAGGGGAAAAAAAAAATAACAAAAAAAAAAATCACAACTATTTTCTAGGAGCTGGAATATGCCTTAATAACAATAGTTCTACATAACTTGGTCCTTTATGTGGGAAACAGGAGTATAGAAGGCCCCCCTTTACATCCCCTGCCCCCAAAACCTAGAATTCAGTAAAAGATAAGTAGTAAGCTTCCATGAGCAAACCTGCACTCGTAAGTATGTCTCTCTTGCATGAATATCCATCACAGACACAGACATCAATGCTACCATTTTCTTCCCTGGTAAAATGCACTTCAGGCCTGGGGAGTCTTCTCTGCAGGTGACCTCACTGCCAGTTGTGCTAACATGCTGGGGGCTGAAAGGTTACATCCTACAGCAGCGACGTGGGTTCATGTGTGCGGCAATACAGGACACGCTCTGTTTTCTCATCTGATCTCAATGACTAAATCCATGAGATCAGAGGAAAAAGCTTACCTAGGACCTTCTTGAACACGGTCATTGTTAAGGTTACTCTGATGGTGTGGAACAGGCTCTGAGGAGTATCCATCCTCCCCCAAAAGCCGTTGCAAGAGCCCCTGGGTCAGGATTATTGACTTCAGTTCCTTCAGCTCTACAACAATAATAATTTTGTCTGTTTAGCAGGAAGCCCTCCTTCTCTCTATTTATTTACAAGAATGAGAACAGAAACCATCAAACACCTTTCATGATTGGTGCTATTTTCTCTTCAATCTGAAATGACAGGCCTTATCACCGGAGAGGCTCCCTTCGCAGTGCGCAGTCCATGCCTGTTACACCTAATGCATAGGAGTCTTTCACTTCAAGAGAGCTGCAAAACCCTTTTTCCCCTAACACTGCCAACGATATGTAGTAAAGCAGAAACGCCTAGACTGCCTGTAGATGAGAGGAGTGTAGAATTAGAGGGTATGAAAGCGCTTTCCAACATCATGAAGTCAGCAGGTGTGGCACCAGCCCAGAGCACCAATGTCAAACACACTGCACAGGGCAGGGCTTGGCAATTAACAAAACCATGCTTCCTTGCACACTACTCAATGGTAACGTAACACAGGCATCCATTATTACCAGAGCTTTTATATCCTCATATTTGTAGGCAGACAGCCATCTTACATGAATGCTTTGCAAATCCTAAGGAAAGGCAAAAGCAACCTCAAACTAAACGTTGTACCAACTGATAACAGCAGCAAGCATATGAGAGCACAAGAAAGACCTCACTTTGAAACTTTTCTACTATAACCACACTGAGTAGGAGTGATGCCTAACTACACAAGGCTTGGTTATTTACCCTTACTCTCTCAAAGACCTGGTAAAAGCCATACCAGCAAACCCCTGTTTGCTAGACTATGCTGTGAGTCTGCTAGAAAACTCTGGCAATGCAGTGATTCCAGGAAGCTTCTCACAGTGCAGACCGGACCCTTCATAAAATCCAAAACCACTCCAAGAAGTACTCACAGCTATCAAGTTTTAATGCCTCTTCTCCTCTTATTTTCTTCTTCTTTTTTTTTTTTAATTATTCTTTCCTTCAGGGGTTTTCTCTTCTAGTTCTTTGTTCAAAGGGGAACAGAAGCCCAGCATGTTTGCTCAGACAGGATTCCTCATGCATTTCCACCTGTGCCCCTCTCATCCCATACACAGAAGTGGTGGCTTCAACCCCCACAGCCACACATCTGCACAAGTCTCCAGGCATGGAGAACATGGGCAATACAGCAGTCACCCAGCACTTCTCCCAGATGCTCCACTAGCTCCTAGAGTTGCAGCTTAGCAATTGCTGATAAAGTTGCCAGCTGCATTGGATAGCCATGATGCCTTTTTATTCCATTAATTTGTCTAATTGTTTTTGAATGTGTTATAATTGATAGAGTGAATGGAGTAGTGAAAGGTCACAGCTGATAACTACCTGTCTCCATGATGAGCAGAAGGGAAGAAAGTGAGAAAAACAGATTTTTTCTCTCTGTCCCTCCTCCCTATGTGGAAGAATGGATTAGGTCAGGCTCGTTGCATCTTCCCCTTCTCCCTTCCTGTAAAGGTGTGTAATAACTAAAGGCAGTCAACCTTAAAGCCCAGGAAAACAGCGTGTCTGATTCTCAACTGATGCATACTTATGCATACTAAAACTTGGTGGTGCACAGTGGAATTATACAAGGTTTAAACTAGCAGAGTCCCAAGGTCAGAATTGTCAGACAGTACCACCAAACTATGAAACCCATTTCCCTAGAAACCAAAAATAGGACAGGTCATTCCCTAAGCTGTCAAAATCTACTTTATTGCTGTTTTAACAGCCAAAACAACAAAAAAACCCTGGCAGAGAACAAAGGGGAAAAAGAAAGTGATGTGACTAAGCCCTCCCAATGGACATCTGCAAGCAAAAGAAGAAAGGCAAAAAGAGTGAGAGGTCACAAAAGTACATGTAATTAACATAATCAGTGTAAAAGTAGTGTCAGCAAATTAAAAATAGAGTCCATAAGACCCAGAAAGTGTGCTCAGGGCAATGCCATGAAGAGCAACAAGATATGAGACGCGTGCACTTTGGAATGAAGACGAGGTGACAGGATTTCTAGTCACTGAAGAATGTTTGCATATAACGTGTGAAACAAACCCTTCGACTGCATTTCAATCATTAATAGTCAACCTCAGCATTTTGCATAAATTTATGGTATGCAAAGAGAAATTCTGAAGACATTCAAAGCTCCTTCCCTCTCCCATCACCTTCCTTGCACAAGAGAGCTCGCTCTTCCGTGGGGATATTTCTTTCAGGGAACTCTTGAAAAACAGGGACTAAATTGCATTTCTTCAATGGGAGTAGAGCTGGGTTGGCATTTGGTGAAGTCAAGAGCAATCCCAGGCTTGGAAACAAGGCAAATGATTTACAAGCAAATAGATGTGAAGTATTTTTCTAATATTCAGAACATTTGGGATCAAACAGGGTGCCCATTGAATTATTTTCTGGTTTTGTCTATTTCTACCTACCTATCAGTGAGCTCTCTGAGGAACAGGGTAGTATATTTTGGGTTTGGTTTTTTTTTTCGGTTTTTTTTGTTCCAAGACTTAATAGCATTTATTTTGTAAACTAGAGCTACTGGAAAGTTTTAAAGTCTTATTAACCCCATTATATCCCCTCATTACATTGTACTGCAAAACGTGTTTCCTTTCTTTGAAATAATCCTTGAAAATTATCAAAAAGGAACTCCTCAGAAAACTTTAACCTCTGCAGAAATCTACTGCAAATGAAAATTCTAAGAATGATATGGGAAACACCCTTGCTTCTCGTCCTGTTTTCTCTCATCCCTTCTTGGGTAGCCAATCAAAAACCTTTGCACAAGAGGATGGCAGAAGAATAATGTGTATGGGTATAAAGTAGATGCTTTCACAGAACTCACAGTCAAGGGTCACTGAGAAACTTAAGTTTCCAGCAACGTCATGTTTTCCAGAAGCTGGCAATAGGAACAATTTCACTCCCAACAGGGAACAATCAATGGAGTAGTTTGCTTTGGATTCCTTGAGCTTCAGTCAAGGGACTGATGCCACCTGCACACCCTCTGCATGGTGGTTCAGGAATGCCACTAAACTCAGGGACAGGTCCCAGCTCCTGCCTGAACTACACTGTACTTCTGTCTGTGCACATTCCCATTAAATCTGGATCCATTAAATCTGGACAGGGAAGAGATGGACCAGACTGAGAAGCCTGAGCCACTGTCTGTTCCCTGGAAGCTGTGATCTCAGCAGAAGGATGGCCAAGTATGACAAAACCAACCTCTGGATGCTATTGCCTTGGTTTGTTATATTAAATTAAATTAGCAGCTCAATAAACTCAGTTGTAAATGGTGGCTGTTAACCCACTCTTGCCATAGGGGCAGCAAACCAGGAGAGGGATGTTTCAGCCCTCTTCACTGGCTCCTCTGCACCCAGCACACGGGAGGGAGATAGTCCCTCCATGGGGAAGAAAGATACCTTTTCCCTCTGTCCACCTTGGTCTGTGGGAAGGGCAGAGAAACCTGTTGTCATTCATTCCTGCAAGTCTGCCAAACCCCTAAAATCTCTCCTCTGCATTTTCATCCATTTCTTTTTCCAAACATACTTTAAAAACTGTACAGTTGCCAGGGGCGCTATTGGTTTTACCTGACAAGTCAACTTTTACCTGACAAGTCAACTTTCCACTTCAGTCACAGAGAAAGCCTCTCAGCCACTCACAAGCTTTTTTACTCAGACTTGCCACAGATCCCAAATGTGTTAACAAGCCACAAACATAAAAACCTAAACATACAACCTCGGACCCCAGCGACATTGCAGACTTTGCAGGTTCCCAGAGGCTGGGAAATAAGCCAGTCCTTGTTGCTATGCCAGAGGCCAGGCACAGCAGACAAAGGATTAAAAACGAGATGAGTTTCTTCATTAGCCTGACTTTCAAAACAAAGAGAAAGTCTCCTGTAATGCCACCCAGTAGCCAGTGCCAGGAGGTGCATGGTGCCTGGCATGGCTGCCCTGCCTCGCTGCCTGCTCACAGCCTGTGGATGATGCGGCTTTCCCCCCTGCCTCCCTGCACAGCAAAGACAACAAACAACTCCCTCCCACTTTGCATATTCCAATCTACCATTTCAAACAGAGTCCTTTGCTTTTTATCCTAAAGTGGTACTTGTTAAAGGAGCTGTGACCACTCAGGCTATTTCCTTTGAGGATGATAACACTGCTGCAGAAGCTTCATTATTATGCTAATCGAGCACAGTCTGAGCAGCTTTCATAACTGCCACATTAAATCATCTACCAAGGGGAGGCCTCAAGAGCCATTTACATTGCACTGTATGCATATTAATGAAGCTGGGAGCAGCAGAATTGTTTTTGAAGCTATAGTCAGGTAAGGAAAAAAAAAAACCCACACCACAAAAAACATGTTATTTTGAATATTGGAAACCCAGAGATGGTTAAACTTCACAAAGGTTGTGGGGGTTCAGTACTGAGGCACGGTTCTGCTCTCTGTAATTAGGACTGACTAACACAACAGAGCAGAAACCTGCAGCAGCTGCAGTTGTGATAGAGGTCTCTGTGATACACTGCAACGGCTCCAAAGTATCCATGCTGTACAACCCACAGTCTCAGTCCTCGAACAAATGTACAAAAGAGTCCTTCTTTCCTCACCATGTCCTCCTCATGCCCTGGCTGGCTCCCTCTTGCCCCGGGACACACCGCTTGTGATGCACCTAAAGAAGATAATGCTACTAAGAAATGAGATAAAGAGCAGTACCTAATAGCATGCCGTCACAGTAATTCAAACACATCCATCAGGACCAAAGACATAAAAGCAAACAAGTGACATTTAGAATGATCTTGGGCTGACAGCTGAATACAGATATGCTTTTCCCAAAAGATAAACCACCTGGAAGCCACCGCAGATGAAGGTGGATGATACAGACAGGTTAAGTTGAAGAAATAGCAGGAGCAATAATCACAGCAGCTCACCTGCCCAGACAGTGTCACACTGCTTTTTTTCACATACATTCTAGAAAATGTGTATTGTCAAGAGGCAGTTTAAGGGCAGAGCAGTGGCATTATTGACAGGAACTGGGAGCTCTTCCCACTCATACAAGAAAGCTGCATAAAGGAGAGAGCTCTGTGGAAAATGGGGATGACGTTGGCATTGTTGCTGAAGCAAAGTCAGGACCTTTCTATCAGATCACAGGTTTATTTAGACAGTTCGGCATATTTTTAAATGATTTATAGGTGAATATTATGTGCACTGTGGAAAGAGCACACACTTTAGAAACTTGGCATCCCAGGAAATGTTTTATTTTATTATTCAAGCCGTGCACTCTCTTCCATCACCGTGTTCTGTAATATCAACAAACCACTGCCATATCTTCCTCCTGCTACTCTCCTACTCTCCTCCCTGGACATTTACCACCCAGACCCAAACAATGCTTGACAGCAGTCCTTCAAGTCCTCAAGACATCACCTTCTAGCACTCACTCCTTCCCCACACCTCTTTAAGAGTCCGAAGTGATTTGATAAGAGAAATCAGTGTTTACAAGAGCAAGAATTCACCAGGAACCAGTAAAGCATTGCTTTTCTGTATGGCTAAGAAGTGTTTATTCACAATCTCAGTTGAAACCCAGGAATGTATCAGCATCAAAATATTTATTTTCATTACAGATGAAAAGACTTTTTGCATACAGTTGCTGCAATTGCCACAGTAAACCACGCATGAACAAAAATTTGATGAAAACTCAGTCACACAACCTTCCACCAAATAAACCTTTGCAAGCCTTTACCTGCCTGGAAAAGATTTGAACTTGAATACTGGAAGTCTGCATTGCCTTGTACATTTTGTGACCAAAGCATGACTTAGGATAGAGTGGGCCTTCAGAATGAATGACACTAGCCAAAAGGAAAAGGCTTGTACCAACTTACCACAGTGCTGAAGAAAAGCATACACTGCTTCAAGATGGCTTATCTCATCTTTCCCAACCTAAAAGAAATTATTCTCTACTCCAGTCTTTAATTGACTTTTGAAGATCCACAAATTGACTTTTTAAGCACCTTACTAGTCTTATTTTCCAGTCATTTAAAAATGTTTCTTGCCCAATTGATTTTTTGACAACATACCACTCAACAAATAATGCTCATGTTCCCATAATAACTGCCTCCCTACTGCACACTGGAAAGCTTCAGGTTTTCATTTTTCAGACTTTTCCTTCAAATGCTACCTTTTCTATCTCAGTTGTGTTGCCTGTACTGAAGGGTAACATGTCACGACGTAATATTACACTGACTGAAATTTAAATGGATTCTCTTGAATATTTCAGTGCTGCTTTGGATTTTGGGCCTCAGTAACTTTAAATAAATTAAAGGTAGGTTATAATCTTAAAAGAGATTAATTTTAGATCTGTCGTCCCCAGTCTGTTACAGATGCTTTTCTAAACTAATTAGGCAGATAAACTAGCACATATACATGTTATAATGTTCATTATTCATGACTTGTAAGATATTTCAAAATACCTAACTTTAAAAACAACCTAACACATACCACCCTAGAAAGAAAGTATTTACAAGTAGCTTATAATTTTAAAAGCAATATTAATCTGATAATGTTATGCTGTGAAAGAACAATGTAACACGATTACATAAACACTCCCATAAAACCATTGGCAATATAACCTTCACTACAAGACATAATAGATGCATGTAAACAGATTTTTGTACTCCTAAAATGTAGAAGCAAAACATAAGAAATGTTTTGAGTGACTGCCAAAGTCACAAGCTTAGTTTAGCAAATGGGTAAAACATGTAATATTTCAAGTATTTAATCACAAATCATGTGCATACACTGCATTTGATTTGCTTTTTGCACACCTTACTCCCATTTTTGTCCAATTAGCTGTTCAGCTTCAAGAGCTTTGGGAAACAGACTGATTTCTTCAATATGTTTATACAGTATCTCACAACAGCACAACAGGGCTCACTCCTAAATGAGGTCTTTACATACTGCTATTATTGCTGCTGATAATGATTTGCATGTAACGATGTAAGAGGCACATGGTAACAGTGGATACATGCTTATCTTGCACGTAATATGAGTGAGAATTTCACAGGCTAATTTTCTTTCTTTACATTAGCAAGGCAAGTATGTCTTAGAAGCATTCACCTGGCAGTTCTGTGAGAGGGATTGTTTTGTGTTGTAAGGAAATTAATGAATCCTAACCTTTCAAACATGAACAGATGGCAGAAGCGACAGAAATTCCATTAGCTAATAAGATAAAAAGTGTACTCAACTAAGTAAAGTTCATACTCAAGAATCTAGTCTTGTACATACACAGAGCTCACAAGATACCCAGAGAGCTCTGAATGGTTTTGATTTGTATAAAAGTCCCACAAGTCTTCATTCCTAATCTCGGAAAGCCTGGCATTAAATTAAATCTATGTATGTGGTTTCGCTGGGGGGCGGGAGGAGGATGGAACCACTATATGTATTTGCTCAGATACTATCAACAGAGGGGACGTTTCCCACTGTCAATAGCCAAGCATTCAGCTTCATTGCTAGCCTGTGAATCACCAGTTCCTAAACCACTGCCTGTCTCTTTCATTTTAAGCACTATTTTATCCAAGCCATTTAATGTCTGTTGGATCACTGCAACATGCTGGGTTTGCCCTGTGTAATTTCCCATGTCTGTTTTAGAAATGATGTACTCTCCTGCACTTCCCCGGAGCTGTTCTGCACCCTAGTACTGTGCTTTCCTGAAGGGATTTGCCTGCAAGATGGAGTTATGAGGGATTTCAGTGTTGTCACTGTAGAGTTGCTCTCTCCAGTACTAAAGCTGCTGGGCTTAGCTCAGCTAGCTGGAAGGTCATTAGGGGGTATCGGGGGGGCTTCATATAATCGTCTAAGAGTGCAAGAGAGGCAGCAGTGCATCAGAGGTGCCTGTGGGACCAACACTGCAACTGGCCCATCAGACTGGGCACTGAATTGCCAAGACAGCGTCTGAGTCTGCCAGTAAGACTAAACCACTGCTAGGTGCTGCTTTCCTTCAGGACACTACACAAAGCCACAAGGGCTAAAATGCTCTCTGAAAGCAGCTGCTGATTCTCAGTTAGATTCATCAGCCAGACGTTAAGAAAGAAAAAAATAAGAACTCTATCCTTCTAATCTTTTCTACTCTGTAGATGTCAGTTCTGGAGATCCAAACTCTGTAAGAGTTCAGATTTTGGTCATCAGCCATTCTTGTTTCTGTCTGGCACGCAATGACAGGGAAGAGAGGATAAACCTTTTCTTTCAGGCTGGGGACACCAGCCATCAGAAGCCAGCAGAGACACTAACCAGAGAAGCTTAGAGATGAAAATCTGCAAGTTGCCCTCCTCTCACAGAGGCTGCTAGGAATGCCACAAGTAGACAGACAGCCTAGGAGGAAGAATTTGCTCCCCTCCTTTCTTTCTCATACTCTGTAGCTCAAGGCCATCAACTGAACATGTTGGGAGAAAGTTTATCTTAAAATACAATGCTTCTTGTAGCTCTACAGTTTGTTACTTCCAGTCAGAATGCTTTTTTTTCAAATGATGTCATTCAAATTGACCATGTTTCTTTATATCACTAGTTAATCACCCGAGCAAATCAGCTGGCACCTAAACTTCTTCAATGTTATGTAGAAGCTGAGCTAACAGATTGACAATGTTCAAAGAAAAATCCATATTTATTAATGGACAGAACAAACCAAATACCCAGGTTGGAGGAATATGCATGTGTGCAACACTTCCCAATTTTGAAAAGTGAGTTATTTCTCTGCAGGGAGAGCTTAATACAATAGAGTGCATAGACCTGGACCTCTGCCAGCACCTGTCTGTTCAAGAATTTCATCCACTTTAATAAGCTGCTGCTCTCTGGATCTCAATTAACCAGACAAGCTGGTGCAACAGTAGAGAACTCAAAAATAAAAGAGAGAAGATTTCACAGATCCCCCATCTGTAGGCCTTCTGTAAGCATGACACATACAAATAGAACTTAATATTGTAGGTGACATCCTTAAAATTATGAATTACAGTGAGGCAATGAGAAGCTCGTAGAGAAACATCAGCATGAGGCCCCAGAACAAATGTTATTTTTCATGGCTTACTTCAATCATTGTCATCAGAAGTCAGCATCTATACTAAGGATCTTATTGATACAACCACTGTAGTGGAATCTGAGATCTGCCAGAACTGCTAGCTGCTCGATGAATTAACCCTGGCTCCAAGTAGGCAGAAGGGTTCACCAGCATGAATCTAATTACAGGGCTGAGGCCCACATTTATACAATGACAATTTAACTACCAGAATATAGATACATCAAAAGGCTTGAATAGCACAGTAAATCATGAGAACCTAATTTTCACTTTATAAAGAGTCTCACAGGACTTTAAAGGAATGGAACCATATATTCCTAGAGAAGTTACAATAAAATCCCACAATGTATGTTAGGTAGCTGTAGTCTTTCCAAATATTTTCCAACCTTATAGAATTCCAGAGCAGGAATAAAAGTTTCTGCTAAATAATTCTTGCTTGCACATGGAACCCAGAGATTCCTACTAAATACCATTATATTGTTCACATGCTCTTTATTTTTTAATAATGACACAAATTACTGCTACCCTGCCCCATAAAGCAGCCTGTCATCTGCTAGACACATTGTCTGTTTAGTCTGTTTGGTTTGTAAACTCATCGGATGGGATCTTTCAGTGTTGATTGGTACTTAGCACAATACAGCTCTTTTACCAAGTTGCAGTGTTTAGATTTTATCATAATAATGCAGAATTTTGCATTTCTTCAAAGGGTTTAAGCAAGTGTTGACAAAATTTGATATTGTTAAACAGAGCTAGCAAAATTCATATAATCCATACATTTTTCACCTTGTGATAAAAGAGGTGTTCATTCTATTTCAGTGCAGGGTATGTCACAGATACAGGTTATATTTACTAAGAACATTTGAGAAGCAGCAGGATGAAATGTGGATTAAAAGAAGTGGAAGTCAGTGTGTCATACACCTTTTGTCCAAAGCAGGTTACTGCAGATCGGAATCAGAACATGTGTAGTGAGTAACGCTGCTCATAAAACGAATTCATCTCTACCACAGCGTATTACTATGCTACACATACCACTTTCCAAAGTGCTTACAAGATGACTGCAGATGATATAACTAGGTGGAAATTTACTGGTAAAATAACCATCAGTGGAAGATACACATAAGCTACAACCTGTTGCTGCTCTCAGGGGTGTTTAATCAACTCCCGCTGGTTCCTTGGAGTCTTATCTGTAGGCAACCACAAACCATAAAAGAGAACTGAAAGCAGAAGGTACTACCAATGTTCAAGGTAGGGAAAAAGGGCATCAAGACTAAATTGGCATATAACAAGAGAACCACCAGATTTTGAAGACAAAATGTTTGCAGATTTCATACACAAATGTCTCACTCTTCAATAGGTCTGTTCACATACCAAGTTTTTAAATCAGGCAACTTTGGCTACTGTGCTGCCTTATACAAACTGGGTGTTGAAAAGACAATAGACATACATGATACTATATAGAGAGCAGGTTTGTAATTTACAAAACACTATAAACTACTTTCCAGTAGCTAGTCCAGTTCGGATCTTGTCCCAGATTTTATATTTATAGCCCAAAGAGATGAATTTGAAAATTCAGTTTGAGGAAGGAATTAAGCATGAAAACCTTAAGTACACACAAACAAAAGTTTTAAGGAACTGATAGAGTCCCTTGTGATTGAAACTACGGGCAATCACATTCACAGGCAGTGCTGATCCCCTTCCTCCTATTAATACAGGTCATATGAGTCTAAAAAGACAAGGCAGAAGCCTTTACACAGAGGTGAATTTCCTTGAAAAAGAACAGTCAATTAATTCTCTCATATAGCTGTATCACTATTCTGAATACAAAGCAACCCATTTTTCTTTTTTTTTCCCCTCTTTCCAAGTGTCTGTAGCACAGCCATACGTGTGTCTCCTGCCAATGTAACAACAACTCTTAAGATGGACAGAAAAATCACGAGCTTCCCACTTTTCTCCTTTCAGTTACCTTTGGACAGTTTCACATTAAGCATACTCTGTCGACGCTAATATGCCATAGCCATATAATTCTTATACTCATCCCTCAGACACACATGACATTTGATTATCATACTCAATGACATGACATAACCTGATTCACACTGTCAATCTTCATTGGTAGACTGAGGTCAGAGCAAAATAAATTGCATCGGTGTTATTTTAGGGATCAGTTGATTGCAAGGGCTAATATGGCCAAAGTCCAAGAGAATATGTGAATGTTCCAGACTTAGGGCATTTCTTTCAAACCAGTGATTGCTTGAAAGGCTTGATAACTAGGCTTTGGGCTATTAACACCAGCTGGTCATTAAGTCCACACAAATTGTTATAGCTTTTATAACCTTTCCTTATCTAAAGAAAACAATTAAACATTTTAATTGCATTACAGGGATGACAAAAGATAATTGGAGTTATCAGGAAATGATGTAGTCCTGTTAATGTGAGTTACTATGTGGTTTCCATTGCTTACCAATGCAGTTGCCATCTAGATAAAGCAAAAGTAACCTTCAGTTAGGTCCTATTCCAACCACAAAGATGGAAGAATACCAAATAAGCAGCACAAACCCAAAGAATTATCATATAAAGCTGGCATCCAATAAGCATCTAAGTCTGGCTTTGAAGACAGGGCATAATGAAGGAGCCTGAGTTACAGTTATCACCCATGGAAACTAATTGCTTTTCAGACATACTTTTATTTTAAAATGGTGAACTCCACAGAAGGATAGGAAAATTCCATGTTGATACAGCTTCTGTGAACTATCCTGCAACATCTACTTCAAAAACAGTACCAGCATAACCCGCCATCAGCTGCTCTTTCTATTACTTTATAAAGAAGTATTAACTTCTTCACATCTTTTCTGGGTATGTGGGTCCCAGCCCTGAAATACCAGGAGTTTTGCCCTGTGTTTCAGTTCATCAGTTCTGCACTGGGATCGGGCCATTAAAGTGAGATTTACTTAGGACTATGACTGTACCTAAACGGAGTACCTCTTACAGCATGATTTCAGCCTGTTTGCAATACATGTAGGATTGTACCCCTCAATTTTCTGCTGCTATTCTTTTCCTGCACAAATTGCTAAGGCTGAACAGCCGGCACTACAGCAGTTGCATTAGTTCCCAGGGAATTCCTGGTCATGATGTGCCAGCCTGTTGGACTTTGAAGATTTACTGCTTTGCACTTAAGAGAAATGTATAAGAAAATATTTACAAGTGCTCATTAGGGCTAAATTGTATCCTTATCCTGTGCAGGTACACAGGGAATTAAGAAAATTCTATAATGAGAATGGATGTAAGGCTGTAACACTCATGCAGGAATAGTCAGCTGGACACAGGGAGGATGAAGAACTACACTACAAACACAGTAAAGGAGCCATGCCGGTGGAAAGTGGAATATGAGTCACCTTTATTATGGACACAGTCACACTGGGATTTATAAACAGGAATATATTCTGAAAATATTACGTTACCTGGCCTTTTCTCACCTTCAGCCCTGGTGAGACTTCAGCTATCGTACTGTGCCCAGGTTTTGTTCTGGTACTTGAAGTGGGTTGTAGAACAGAGGCAATACCAAACAAAATGTGGCAAGATTTATGTTCCATAGTGCCTTGATGGGCTAGATGAGCCAAGAGGAAAGACTGGCCAGTGAGAGATTTATGCAGAAAACAGGAGTACAATTATCAATTAAGTATGAGATTGCCATGTCCAGAGCACACAAAACCATAGTGGATACATCTCAGGTTGAACTAGAACATGGGTACAAGTACAAGGTTGTGTACATGTCTTAGAGATTGTGTCTAAGTAATGGCAGGCACAGACAATCCTGCTATGAAGGCAGACAGAGACAGCCTTGTGGGACTCACTCACAGGATTTAATATGATGTTTTTGAACAGAGTCCCACTTCAATTCCTCACTGCATTGCTAGGAACTGAAAATATGACAAGGAAATAAATGAGCGAAAAATCTGCATATAGGTGAGGCTAAAAGTCCATGTCCTACACCAGCAGAGAATCGTGGTCAGTCCTGATGTATCAAGACTTTCACTGTACTCAATAAAGTCCCCTAGCTGGGGAGCTGACCACTTCACAGCCTTTATATATAAGCAGAAAAGGCTCTGCAATACATGATATGGGGTTACTTTCACAGCATCCTGAAGGCAATAAAAGACACTGCCACACAGAAGAGACAGAAGATTCTGAATCCAATCCATAAGAGTAATTTGGAAGAGTCATGGCTATCAGAGTCAAAACTTGACTTGCACCAAGTTGGGTGACTCAGAATGGAGTCCAGTGCTTTGGATTAAGTGGCTTCACCTTTCTGCAGGACAATCCTAGGGGAAAAGGGGTAGTTCGTGCACCCTAGGACAATTTGAACATTCAATTCTGGTGCAGTCAATTGAGATTAGTTTGAGATCTTCACATGGTATCAAGTAGAGTCCTCTTCCCAAAGACTGAAGGGGTCTAGTTCTTCCAAAACCACATGTATTTAACATCATATTTTAGATGGTCACAATTTCTAGTTGTTTCAGACCTTTTACTTATTTGCCATAAACATTCTGCTACCGGGCATGGTGGGGACACCTAATCATTCATTAGTGTCGAGGTTTTCTCTTTGCTAGAGAGTGCTTAAATAGAATAAAGAGGTGGCCACTGGAGTCATCAGTTTGAAGCACAAGCAAGTAGCACCTGTGCAAGTCTATGAAGTCAGTCTTGAAAGCAAATCCAGATTGGTGAATCTTCACTTGCAGGTTGAACTTAGGAGCTTGCATGTTTCAGGCCATAAATAATGGCATATAAACCCTGCAAGAAAAAGCCTGGCACATCTGAATTTTATGATAGCACAGGGATGGATTTAAACTGAAGTCTGTAAGGTCTAATTTGTAGGGTTTTCTTCATTGTACCACTTTATTTTGGTATAGTTTATTTTCCCAGTCTAAATCTGTCTGGAAGTCTACACAATTCAAACACAGACAGAGGAATTATTTGGTTTGTCTCAGGGAAAAGGACTACTGAAGATGATGTGTGTTTCCTTACATGTAAAACCATAAGGTTTTATATTTTTCCATAGTATATAGCCATATATCCCATCTTTTCTGAAGTTTGGCATTTTACACAGATTGTACACATAGGTCTGCTTCCATGACTTATTTCCCATTTGTACAGATATAAAACCAGCCAGAATTAGACTCAAAGGGCTTCATCTATTTTCCTAAGTAACTCAGCAGACTGCCTGTAAACATAACAGATCCATCTATTGCAGCAAAGTTCAACTGTCCTAATACTCTGAATTTCTTTCAGCTAGAAAGACACATGTGCAACCGGTTGAAACATTACGTGCCTTGAAAAGCCAGAGCTAATGTCTTGGTTGTTCTTTGTAGTGGTAGTTTACAGAAGAGCTGTAATCTCTGAATTGATACTTTGCTCAATACCTTTCAGAATTTTGGTTACAGCTACATAAAGTCTCAGAGTTGCATGCCAAAATAGGCACAAGTTGTTCATGAGGCAAATGCTAAATAAATCCTTATAGCAAAGGTGCTACTGTGGAAAAATCCTCATGTCTGAGAGTTCTAAATTTACTTTAATATGCCAACATTTGTCCACTCATAACAAGCAATGGCTGCATGTCCAGTGTCACTTGACCCTGATAATCTTCTCACTTGCTCTTTTAATTCTTTTACCCATGGGATATACCATCTGTACAAGTCTCCAGTGTTTTGTCACAAGGTCCCTGTACAGATGTGGCCTTAGGGAGCAATCCACCATATTAAACAACTGTAAATATTTCTCCTGATCTGTACAACAAGCTATACTGGACAAAATGGTGCTATAAGGGAAGAATTATTTCAGTATGAAAAGAGTTATAGTTCAGCAGGGAAAGGAAGAAAGCAGACAATGGCCACAGAATCACCGGTGATATTGAGAAAGTGGGACAGTATGATAAGTATTTCTTTATCAGGGCTGTCTTTTCCTAAATGAACCATTAAGAATACCTGACAGAGATGCTTAAATGGAAAATAAGATTTCTGGTCTCCATTTTTTAAAAAAAACTCAAGAAAAAAAGCAAGGTTTTGGGTCTTTCTGTTCACGTGCTGCTTTTGGGGGGAGCTTACATGTGGTCTTACACAATTACCTAGGTTTGCAAAGGATGAGACATTCATAAGGACTCAATGCACTTTTATAATGCAGAACCCCGTACACGTTTTCTGCTTAAGAAAGAAACCCAGAGCACATTCACTGGATGTTTTATGAAACTAACCGTGCCTGCTCATTGGAAGGTCATGCCCAATGGACATCAAGGAATCTTGGACTGCATAGGAGTGCAGGCCAAGAGCCGTGTCTGCATCATAGTCCTTTTGTTTCTGCTCACAAGGAAAAACATCCTGTATGTAAGGCATCTGTGGAGAGCACTACTTAAATGAGTGGTTGTCAATAGAGCAGCTACAATCGTGACAACAAGCTAAATGAGCAGGTTTTGCTATTTTAAAGACCTGCTTTCAGACATTTTTGGTTTTACCATGCATCTTAGGGAAACACGTGCTTCATATGAATTCCTGGCTCTTACACCACTGCCACAACACTTTAGTTTGTGTCAGCATTTTCATGGGGAACCCTGTGGTATTAGATCTGTAACCTGTCCATAAAAGTGTGCCCAAGGCAGGAACTTGACATAAAAGCTAACATAGGTGCATTATTCTAAGATGGGGAGGATTAAACAATTTAACCTTAGACAAACATAAATACAATTAATCTTAACTGAATTTGGTCCCTTTCTTTAAAAAAGAGTGATTAACACCAAGCTATCTGTAATAAATCATTACACCCTTTTAATACTGAGTTATTTTAAGACATCTTCATTATGTAAAGAGGGTGTTTCCATCATTTAAGAAAGGTGTTTTTGTAGCTTAGATGGATGTGTCCGGAACACACACCTTTCATGCAGAGGTGGTAATATTTCCATTTTATAGATGGGACTTAGACCCCAGAGACTTGCCAAAGCACAGCAGGTGTGTGTCAGAGTGAAAAATCAACCTTCCACCCTAAGTCCTTAGCCTTCACACCAATCATAAGAGCAGCAGCAACATTCTGATCTCTCCATCAGAGTGAGTTTGCACCAAGACCTCTTTTTTCTATTAAGATTTCTGAGTTTTAAGTCTCCCAGCAATAGCAACTACCAACTCTATAATAACTAGACTAGAAGCCAAATCAAAAAATATTCTGAGATTGATTCCACATCATCATGCATATCCTTTCAGCAACAAAATTACAAAATTTAAATGGATATTATTCTGAGCCCACATCTTTGGATGTCTGTGAGCACTGGTGATTGTGCTATGAACCTAGACTGAATGTTGATATGTACTGAATATATTTATGTTTCTGCCTAGGAGGGATTGTGTATCTTAATGATGATAAAAACAGTTAGAAAATCAGTTTGCTTCCTCATTCCACATTTTATAGATTTGACAGGAAAAATATGATCTCCTAAGCAATTTGCAAAGCACACAGCCTAAATTTGAAAAAGAATAAAATTATTCTATTAATGAAGAGGTGCAAGCACTATGTTAGATGACTAAGATTTGAAAGAAAAGGAAGAAGCAACATCACAAGAAGCTGTTCCATTAATCTCAATAAAAGTAGAAAACCCTTGAAGTCTAACAAGCTGCATTCTTGAAGTCAAACTCCCATATTAACCCAGGGCTCAAGTCATTTGCTGAGGATCAGAGTAAGGTTACTTTTGAAATCCAAACATGTGCAGTGTAGGTTGCAGTACTGTTTAGATACTGGCCATTCTGATAATACAAAAGAGTACACTTTAATGGTGATGTTCTAATGATAAAAATGTTGCGGTCAAAGTGTTTTAGAATATGTAATAGCATATAGAATACACTAATGTATATTATTAAAAAAAATAAGAAATCTAAGCAAATATATTGTTTGGCATCTAAAGTGGGTAATTCGTTAGAGCTAAAGTCTCCAAGATAACAACTTAAACATCTGGTTGCTCATCGTATCTCACTAGCAGTGCTTGTTTGTTTGCTTTATGTATTAAAGCATCACTTCAGTATAATTATCACATCATATTCAGTATCTAGTGTACAGAAATAAAACCAGCTGTATTATGAACTACCTTAAAAAGTCAAAGAGGTTCCTAATTGCCTTTATCTTTCAAACAACAGAAATTTCATATTTCAAATAACTGTAGTCAATGGGTATTAACAGTCTGACAGAAAGAAATCCCCACTCCTCATTTATATGCAATTTCTAACATTAAAGGAAATCTGCTATAGAGCATACTATAATGGAGAAACATAGTATCACGGAACAGTTTGGGTTGGAAAGGACCTTAAAGATCATCTAGTCCCAACACTCCCTCATATATATATACATATATTATCTACAACTATAAACTCAGATTCCATTCACCTTCATTCACCACTTAAGCAGGAAGACAAATTGAGCCTCAATTAGAAAGGTGCATCAAGAGCAAGACACAGAAGACCCAGTCAGACACGGGGAACAGCTGATGCATACATTTATCTTCTCGGTAGAGGGGAGGTACTGTATCGTTTATCATGTGAGAGGCTTGGGAGAGTGTAGTTTAAAACAGCCAGTTAATCAGTGTACTGACAAGTCTTTCTTTCTAACAAGATTTCTCCTCACTTAGGTAAGTTCATTTCCAGATACTAAAACTTAATTTCACTTTGAAGCTTCAACCTCAGACTTCTGTGCTACCAAAGGCCACTACAGCACATCTCATCAGTACTGTATTGCCAGCCCAAGAATCTGAAACAGAAGGAAATGCTCACTGGTTCAGAGACAGACAAGGAAACTACAAGCCCTGGAGAAGGAAAGGGAGGCACTTCACATCATGAACAGAGAATAACTGTATAGGAACATATCCTAAGTTTGGGAAGTGCTCAGATTCCATGGTGCTACATGCCACAGGACCTACTTGGGAAAACTAACCAGAGATGTGCACATGCAGGTACATTTATCATTTCATTATTTCTCCACACTAAACTTTTGTCTTTCTTTAGTTCAACTTTGGACAGTTATAAAGACTTTTCTGAAAGACTAATGATCATTTTCCAAGATGCTTATGCTAGTGCTTCTCAAGGAATATCCTGAGATCTCTTTCATGATACCAAAACACAGGAGAATTAGGAGAGAATTTCCATCTTCTAAGGCATTTCTGAGTGTAGTTCACAGAAATTATGACTCCAGTTTCTGTTCTTCTTCAAAATCTCTTTGTTTTAGCAACCAGATGTTGTTTCTGAGGGCTTTCTACCCTGATCCCTCAACACACGAAGCAGCAGGAGTGGAAGTCAGAGTCTTGCCTTTGATCATTAACAAAGACCAGCTCTGATGGATGCCTTCAGGCTCAGCATTTTCTCACCACATTTGCCCCAGTACTGCTTGACAGATTAGGTCTTGTTAAATCATTCCAATTTGCAACAGGACATTCATCTTCCTGGCCATTCCTGACACTCCTGTGTGCATCAGGCCCCAGCAAACACTACCACTGCACCAATGCCATGGAAACATGAGACTGGAGAGCTCAGTAATCACTACAAAGTGACTACACTGAGAAAACCTTTTCCAGTCAAGTTGTCTCCAAATGATTTCACTGCCATATTGCTCTCCAGTAGCCAGGTACCTATTTTGGTACTGATTTTACAGTACCTTGTGTATGGCTGGCTTAGGATAACCTGCCCTCAGACTGGTAAAATCCTACCTTTCAGCATAACAGAGTCTAAATAACACGTAACATTTAGGCCAGTAGTTCAAATAGTCTGTGGGAAGCTGTCCAAGTCAGAATGCTTCAGATAAAATGTCTGAAGATCCAAGACAAAATTTACTTTGTCGTGCCAAACTGTTACAGTACTTGTTTGAGGCTGAAGAAAACAGGGTATGAGAGAAACACATCCTGAAATAAACTGTGATTTTTTTGTCAGAGTCAATACCCCAGGTGAAACAGGATAAAAAGCCTTCCTGTAGCCTCAGAGGATACAACAAAAGGAAACAATTCCACAGGAGGCTCCTCAGAATTTTATCCTACAGCGAATCATAGTTCACAGCAGCCAGGCTGTCTTCTGTGTATGCAGGATCCAAAACTTTGTACAAACTGAACTCAAATAAAGGGCATGAAGGGCATGTTAGAAGGGCATGTAGTGATAGGATGAGGGAGAATGGTTTTTCAACTGGAAGAGGGTAGATTTAGATTGGACATTAGGAAGAAATGCTTCACTACAAGGGTGGTGAGACACTGGCACAGGTTGCCCAGGGAGGTGGTGGCTGCCCCCTCCCTGGAGGTGTTCAAGGCCAGGCTGGATGGGGCCTTGAGCAGCCTGGTCGAGCGAGAGGTGTCCCTGTCTATGGCAGGGGGTTGGAACTTGATGATCTATAAGGTCTCTTCCAACCCTAACTATTCTGATTCGATGAACAAATCTTACAGCCTAGGTTCCCTGGTTCACTGAGACTGAACATTGCATTTGTCCATCCAGATAACCAGCCTTGACAGAAATAGCATTACTGTACTTTAACATTAGGGATTTAAAGGTGCATTTCCTTAAATAATGATCATTCAACCTCTTACTTCCACATATATTCACTCTCAAGTGTAAACCCTTAATACATAACTGGGAAGTGTTTACCTCACTTTTAAAAAGCTGAAAGCAGATCTGAAGTGCACTGTGACCAATCACACTAAAAAGAATGAATCCAAAGGGCAGCTGAAGCAAATTATTCAAATTGTCTCCTGGTTCAGAATTTCCCGCATGAAAGTAAATGAAATTTGTTTGTATAAAACCAATGAGATTATAAATAAACTGACAGAAAACAAACTCTGTGGAAGTTTGAGGGTTTTTTTTACTCTGAAGTGTCTAAGAGCACCACTACCCACTCAGCGTTCTAAAGCCTGATTTTGAACATCTGCCTACCATCCAAACTGACCTCCAAGGTGCTATGCCTCTGAATGGCTTTACTCAAAGAATGTGCAATATTGAAGGAATCCTAACTTAAATGGTTTTCAAGGCAACTTCACACACTGAGGAAAAGAAAGTCTTGAGCACAAATCTGGGAAAATAATAATGCCTCTGGATTTGTTGGCTTGGGTTTTAATTTTGTTAGAATGCTAATGTATGAAGGGTTAGAAGAAAATAAAAGCACTAAATCAGATGCATTGGAGAGGAAATTGCATCTAGGATGTTGCAGAATACACTCAGCAGGCCAAAGAAACAAAGCCTTAGGACTCTCTCTGCCTATATAAAGATCCGGATTGAGTTTTACATCCCTGTTTGACAAAACACCTCCGCACAGGCTTAGAGCTAAGCCTGTGCTTAAATTCCACTGAAAACAAGATAGATTTTTTAAGCTGTCAATCACTAGAGAAGCTAAAGGCTTTGAGTTCGAATATCCTAATTCTCACCTGCAGACAGCAGGACTCCTATAAGAGAGAACAATTTTCTGTAGCATACCTCACTATTTGAAGAAAACAGTTATTACAATTTTCAAACCCTGAAGTTAGGTATTTAAATCCCAAGCTGGGTACATAAATAATAAAGCTCCATGATTTTCAGTCACGCTGAGTTCCCACTGATTTTAATGAGAGCAGTACATGTTCAGATCCTCTTGAAAGAAAGCTTGTTTAGATACCCAAGTATGAATGAAGAAGTTTGACTTTCAGATGGAAACTGCTTTTATAAGAGCCAGCTGGAGTTTTTTATTTCATGTTGTACACCACTGCTTAGGGGTTCTGGTGCTGCCGATTATCGACCAGCACAGCACACAGAAAGGGCAGTGCTTTTGTTTACTATCTGATAGTACCCATGGCAGAAACAGGTTGCCTCCCAACTACTAATGGTGGAGTTACAGAACATGCAATTTAAACTGTCTTCACTAATGGCTCCGCACACACCTGTATTCCCCGATAAGAAGAAAAGGAAGCTAGAGTATCACCAGGAAAGATCATAGCTTCAGGCTTCTCAGGCATGTCAGGGGTGAGACCTATTTCACTGTTCCTGAGTTGCTGTGGGTCTTTTAGTGAGCATCTGAGCCAAACCAAGTTCATTTACATGGTTTCTCCACTAGGAGAAAGATAAGACCTTGGAATCTTGGAATATATAAGCTGCTATATACTTTGGCCAGCAAATGTCCAAGTGTCATCACCATCTGACTATTTCAGAACCAGTAGGGAGAAACAATGCACAGCCTACATGAATCCTGTTTCTATCAACATCTTGAAGTTTGGCAGGTGCGAGAAGAATGCAGGTATCACACACTAATCCATATAACATTGACCACTACCTCCAGTACCTTCTTTTATCAATATATATCAGTAGATTTGCAAAAGAAAAATACTGTGCAGGACTTTGGAAGACATGCAGTGTCTGAGATACAGCTGACAGGACACAGGTGCTTATTAGTGCTTACACTAATAAAACAATGAGCGTGGCACAATCTAACGTTAAGCAGTCTGCAATATCAATTATCAATTAAGAGCTGACAAACTTTTTTTTTCTTTTTTTGCAATGAGCAGGCCAGTGAAATTAGACTCTGCTGGTAAGAGAACGATTTCACCTCCTTTCCAGGACGTATTCTCCCAGACCGTTCTCAAATAAAGAGAAGAAAATCCAGTTGTTGGAGAGAAGCCACCGAAAAACTGGGGAAAGAAATTCTCCCCAGGATTTTCAGATATTGTTTCCAGATTTTTTACTTCACAAGATCATCACATTTCCCACTGCCACATTGCATTTATTAGTGTAAACAACATGATGGGTAAGATCATATCAGCAAATCAGCAGGCAAGAAAACAATTCATATTGCTGGCAGAGTTTAGATACCTGCTCATTACTTTTAGGAAAGTAATGTTTATTACTTTCAGCAAATTGCTTCTAAGGACACAGCTTTTTCAAAAAGCTGTTTATTTAACTGCTTAATGGATATTCTTGTCACACTAGGCCAAGAAAAGTCACATCAAAACCTTTGACACATCACCTGGTGCTATTTTATATTTTAAGGAATTTGGCACACATCACACTACAGCGTGATCCATTATTAAGTGTCATTCCAGGATATGAGATAATCAATCAGAAAAGTCCTTCGGGACCAGAAGAAATTGAATAACTGACATTTCTGCATGAACAGAAGTGTAGGGGGGAGTGAAGAAGCTGCCATTTGAGGAACATACTGTTCAGAGGCTAAATTATTTCTGTTTCCCTTCTTCCCCTCAAAGATTCCTAATTGTGTCGCATTGAGGTCTCAGATTTGAGGCCCTTCCTCTGCTCAGTGCCTGGATTTCCCACCATCTACACTGTGAGTCCTATAAAGTCGTAAACCACGGAGAAATTCTCTGTTAAGAATCTGATCATGTTACTCAGCCAGTTTGGCCTTGGGCTTGCATTCATTATATGAAACGAAATGCTATGAAATACTATGAAAGCCAACAGCAGAGGGGATTAGGGAATCTCTTCAGATGGCTGGCTCCCTCCCCTCTGCCCCTGTACTAAGGCAGGTTCCTTCCCCAGGCCGGTCTGTGCACGTTGGAAGAAAACGCGGGCTGACGCGGTGCGTTAAGGTAACTGAAACCCCCTTTGGGGAAGGGGAAAAAACCCAAGTTAAAATAAAGAAAAATTACTGTTTATCTGAAACAATGCAAACCCATTTTGGTGGGTATAAATAGGCACTGGAGAAATGACTTTTGTGAACCAGTGTATCAAAACCAGCATTTCTCTTTGGCGTCGGCTGGGCAGCTCTGGTTCAGAAGTGGTCGAGGCTGGAAGAAGCACATGTCTATCACACACATAATGGCTGTTAGTGCTCTACACTGAAGTAATTTATGGACACCAGGAGGGATAGATTCTGCAACCAGGGCTCAGGAAAAGGCATATTAAAGTATATTTTATATCTTCTTTAATTCTTTTATTTCTTTAACCATGAATGCCTCCCTTTGGTCATTTTTCATATATTTTACAAGCCTGCACATCTAGTCCCCGCACAAACTGTCCCCATCAGAGAGGCAGCTCTTAAAAAAAAATACTCAAAGATACATCTGTTCACTGGGATAAAGACATTTTCCTGCTAAATCATATGAAAACAAAACACATACATGCACACAAATGTGGGGTGAATTTATGACATATTAAAATTATGTCAATAACAGAGTTTCTCAATAGCATTTCTCCAGAATGCCCCGTGTCTCATATGTCAGAAAATAGCTTGTTTGATAATAAACCCCACATTTCAAGAGGGTGTTTAATTCGTTACTGTGTTAGCAATGGCATGGCCTCTGCTACAGAGACAGACAAAGGATTTTTGAAACCAGCTCACCTTAATTACTTTCAATTTACTAAACACAGAAGATAACAGTAGGATGTTTAAAACTGACAGAATTAACAGCTGTCCTGTAATTATCTTCAACTAAGTAGCCAGCTAAGGAGATACCTTTAGAAGGAAATAAATGAATGAGGCTTATAAAACCCACAGTAGGATTGGATTTATTAGACTGTCCATTCCCCTAGTAGGAAGTCCATGTAGCAGCTGCTGAAAAATGCCTGTTCAGATGCTGCATTTCCCTGGCTGACCATGCAAAGGAGGGCTCAGAAAGGATCCTGGGTCAATGAGCAGGGGGGTTGAGGACCATCTTGCAGAGGTCTGCTGACAACTGCATGGCATTCATTCACAGTGTCTTGGCCTTGCTGTACACTTCCTAAACCTAGCATTCTCCTTTGGGGAGCAAATAGTAGTATTAAGTTTCTTAACACAGGGCCAGCTGGGCATTACACAATGGTTTGCTCCTTGCATCTTTCTCACCACAGCACATCTGCCTTTTTCCCATTATTGAACAAGCAGACATGAGGTTAGAGAATTGCAGCATGCAAACAAACTCACAATTCAATAATTCCATTTTACTATGCTAAGTTATGTGCACAATTTTGTTATTCTATGCATATATTTATCAGAAAATATATGTACCAACACAGTAACACAGTGTCATCTTCCTAAAGACACACTTGGACTCATATGAACGTTTCAGACCAAACCCAGGAGTCCTTCCCCACTGGCACACCCTACATCCATATTCCTATCAGCATCAGTCAGAAATTGGGCTGAAGAGAGAATGCAGAAGCAGCATCTTCAAAGCTCCCATAGAAGAGCAGGTACATGAGAGGAATTTGCAAATAATAAGCGGTACACTGCTTCAGGCAGGGAACTGCCTCTTGCTCACACACATCTAGAGGAGGTCACAGTTTCTAATAACAGCCCATTTTCTCTCTTCTCAATTTCATTCCAAAGACCTATAGCTCCCTTAAAGAGCCAGAGCGGAAGAGTGATTCAAGGAGAGCTCTTAAGCAGCGGTCACACTCTACAACCTCTCTGAAGGTTTACCAGTATGGTTCAAAGGGCAAAAAAGGGACCTTGATTCTTTGAAGTACAGCTCCCCATGGTGTTTCTTCCCATAAAGAGCAAAAGATATGCCATAAAACTTTATGTTCAAACTTACAGGAATCTGGCTGAGGGCCTGGGAGTGCAAGGAAACTAATTAGCTCAAACCAACTAAATCCCCGGTTACCTCCCATCCAAACAGTAGCAAACACAACAGAAGTTAAAAAGCTTAAATAAGAGTACAGCCTGACCACACAACTCGCATTTTAGTTTACACAGGTTGGTTTTTTGTGGTTTGTGTTTTGGGTTTTTTTAAGAAGACACTAAAAGAACAAGAAAATAGGCTTCAGCCAGAGCACACATCTTTCTAACCTACAGGAATTCTCCAGTGGTATATGGGGGAAAAATGACCAGATTCAAGTTTTACTCAGGTATTAGCAAAATGGTATTTTTATATATATATATGTATATGTACTACTAGAGCATGTGCAGTATTTCAGTTCTGCTTTCCAGGGTACTCAGTACCATGACAAGCATTTAACTAGAAAAGAAAAAAGGTCAGAGTAGCAGCAGCATGCAGCCTAGCCAAGGGCAAAATGTGAGACCTGCTCACAGCAATTGAGACTTTCACATGAGTATGGGAAAGCTACTGTGGCCAGGTATTGCAAAAATAATTGAATCCAACAAAAGATGTAACAGCAACACTACACTGTGAAGTGCTTTGCTGAGGAGGTTACAGAACTGAGGAAGGCAGGCACAGATCCAACAATCTGCCTGCCCAGACTGTGCTATTAAGTTGTGATGATGCTGACATTTCTGTTGACTAGAAAACACAGAGTTAAAGAGATTGACTGTATACCCTCACCTGAGTGTGTCACTGTACAGCCTGAAAACAGTTCTGTGTAAGCACAAAGCAGGATAGTCTGGCTGGGAGCGCACAGACTGTGGCCCACATTCGCAGTAGAGCAGGCTGTTTCAGTAACTGAGGCTAAGCTGTGCTTGGAATTTCAAGATTTAATATTTTGAGGGGAGAAGGAAGAGGAGAGTATCGACCAACCATCATTCCCATTTTTTTCCTCAATTCCTATTTTCCCAAGCCCCCTCCTCTCTAACATCACATTGTGTGACTGAGCTGGCAGGGACATTCTATGTAGCTTCCAAAGCAGTTTTACAAACTGTGACACCCACCAAAATTAGCTCCTGACTTGCCTCCTGATAGCTTCATTCATTTCCCAGCACAGTGCCATGAGGTTTCCCCTATGCTGTGATCTCCCAGATGCCAGAAGCAGACAGCTAATTGCCTACTTGCCTTGTGGGCTCCTAGACCAGAAGAGAGTCCAACTACTGTGCCAAAGCTGGGCTTGTCACTCCTGCCCAAAGGAACCTGGCTGGAATGCACAGCCTGGCATGCTTGTGTACAAGTTCCACCTTTGCACACAATCCTCCCAACTCCTGACAACAGAGATTTTTTCTACACCAGCAAGAATAAACTTAAGAAATTGTGTGTGAATGTGATCACTATCTAAAACAGTCAAGTTTTCCTTGGTTAGCTAATTTTTGGAGACTGCTACTCTAATCAAAAGAACCAGGAAATGATGAGTAAGAGCAACTGTTGAGAGACTTAGGGAAAAAATATATGCTGATACATGTTTTCAGTTTCAGAAAGCTTTTGTTTTCTCAAATGAAGAATAATCACAAGATCTGGTCATGTAATACAGGCACCAAAAAGACCTCTGTGCATGACCTGATTATCTCAAATAATATCTGCAAACAAGATGCTGCGAAATTCCTCAGAGCTGAGATAAGGGGTCGCAGCCACCTACTATAATGTGCTTAGTTCTCTACAAAGATGAGAGCTTTTGAGATCACTCCGGACAGGGACTAGAAACCTGATCACATCATTCAACTGGAAAACCCAAACTTGCCTATGCAAATCCATATTCTGCATCAAATTCAGTTTTACACATGACCAGAGTCACAGAAACCCATGTGAGCACTTCAATTAGCAAGGGTTATTGACATGATTGTTTGTGGGCTCAAGACCTGAGAGCACAAACATCCACATCCTCTCACACAGTCATTTCAATTTTTCTTATCATTGTGGGGGGAGAAAGAACAATTTGTGAATACACTTATTGCACTGGGATTTGAATTTACATAATAAAAGCATTTGCTTTTTAAAACGTGTATTAATCCCTAGAAGGAGAGAAAGTGAATGCTCTAATATAATTCAAGATAGCTAGACAGAGTTCCATTATTTTAATTTACATTTTATTGGGGTTTTGCTTTGGTAAAGAAACACACGTTATAACTAATCACACTTCTAATTACTGCCTGATTCTATCTTTTATTACTGCTAAAATTTCTATTAAGGGAATGAAGGAAACTAATAGGATCATTAAAAGATCAATAGGAAATATTGCTTACATAGAAGTTGCATTGTATAAACTTCAACTCACCCGTTAGGATCAAAAGAATTCCTTAGAAACAGAGAGTAACACATTCATTCCACTTAGGAAAGAACATGAACTGATTTAAAGGCTATCCACAAGAAGAATTCTTTTTAATTTCATTCCTCTGAGAGCAATAGGCAAACTAAAAGCCCAAGAAAATTTTTATTATCTTTCCATCTCCACACTTCTAATACTCTTCCTATAGAGTTTGGATATCTTTAAAGTGTATCATTAAGATCTGGAATGCACATGGCATTCCTGAATATAAGCAACATGGCAATGTGCCTTGCTTGAAATTGTAGCCTCACTGCCAAGATTCTCATTCTCAAAATGATGCTCAGGTACATCCCATTGACTCTCCAGTCTATCTAAATCCTCCTTTCCACTTAGTTTTGGCAGAAAATTGTTTAATTTGCTTAAAGACACTACTCTGCCTGAAGTGGTTAATCCAGCATGAACGCAACACTGCAAAGTACTGATACAGCCAGTACCTTTTCCCGTATGAGGACACCCACTTTGACACACCACCTTACTCGGACTGCCAGCGTGAAAAGTACAGGTGTGCTGACAGAAACACAATGTGGAATTACAGAAGGATAACTCCTCTGTTTATCAGTACTTTCAATACTTTTTAAAAAACACAAATTCCACCCCAATTTCAAATCTAAATGCAAAATTCAGTGAGAAGCTGGTACAGCCTACTAGTGGGCGGCAGCATCAGACCAGCCATGTTAAGTCCCAGAAAGTATAAGGAAGAACATACAAGTAGTGGATTTCAAAGCACAAGCCATGTAGATGCAGTACCTGCCCCATGACACCAAGGAAAAGAGCAAACTTTGGGTATAAACATATGTGTGATGCAGGTGCCCAAAGTTAAAAACAAGGAACTTCTGTATCTGTTCGACCATTACTTACCTAAAAATATCTCTTTTTCTCTTCTATTGTTCTCCAGGGAGCTCTGCTATGTTCTCTTTCTTCTGAAGTCTTTCAAAAAGTAACTGTCAAAACTGGAAAAGAATTAGAACCAGAAGAAAACAAATTAATGCTCAAAATATTTCAGCACCTGCAAGTCAGTTCATCTCTCTTGACCACTTGCTGTGATTGCTCCCTTCCCACAGCTCAAAACATCGAAGTCTTGCTACACTCACATCCCTTGATTCAGTAATACAACCTTAAGGGAAGTATATTTGGGAATATATTCACTCAAACTAGTCGGTCTCAGCATAATCAACCTGTCCAAGGTTAAAGATCTCAGAGGCAGATTTCAAAGCCTTCCTTACAAACACACCACGTTTCAGCATGGCACGTTAGGAGATACTGCACAGCTCTCTGTCTAGGCATTTTTCACTTGGTCGTACAAATAACTAAGGAATCAATGGGCACTTCATTGCAAGTTAGCCGTGTTAGAGAGATAAACTATGTCCACAGAGAGCTAGCTCAGTTCTAAACAAGGTTTTCAAGGTAAAGCATGAGTGGAATCTACTTTCAGTGTAGGTCAGCTGAAATCAAAAGTTGCCAGCACTCTTTCTGTAGGTCTGTGTAGGGCCAATTCACAGTGCCTTCCCGGGAGGCTGAGTATTGGTAAACACAGTATAGAAACACATCACCACACCAAAATAGCTGGAGTCCCCAGAGGGTGTAATGTCTGATCCTGCTTCAGTGGCGCCTCTATTTATGAGCACCCTTATGAGCTAGAAAATGAGAAAATCTACTGCAAAAATGAGAAGAAGAAACTCCAGTGGCCCTCCAGGAGACAAAGTAGAGGCAGCAGGGTCTGAGCTGAATTTAAGAATCCCTGATTCAGTGCAGTGTTGTGGAGACAGCCCTGAAATGCACTGCCCAGAGTCTCCTTTGATATCTTTTATTCAAGCCTTCTTGCTGTCTATTGTTTTTCAGTCCCTGTTACCCCAGGGTAATGGAAGTTTCACTATCCAGGTCTTCAGAAATGAAGGGGGAGGAAAAAACCCCAAACAATTCAATACTAATTCAATATCAGCAGACTGAGAAAGTTCAAGAATTCAGTGAAATGGACTGTGCCAGAAAGCACTGCCAGCAATACAAACACAAGCCCTCCTGTGTCCGCTAAGAGCACTAGCAATTGTGCTATTTTTCAAGAGAGATGGGATTAAAGGGATGCTGCAAGCCAGCACACAGACTTTATTAAAACATAACCAAATAGTGGTTGTAGTCAACAGAAAACTTGAGTTCAAGTGGGTAAAAACAATATGAGAGCAGAGCAAATTTTCTTTAATGGAATAATTGTCTGCATTCTATTTCCTATGAGGAACAATGAAAACAGGTCTTCCTGCTCGAAGCAGGATTGCTACTTCAAGTAAAAAATCTCCAATGTTCTCAAAAAAATACATATTCTGTGACCTAGTAAACAAGTAATAATACATTTCTAAGATAAGCAAGTCACATCCATGAAGAAGTGGCACATAGCTGACAAATCCTAAATCGTAACATCCTCAAAAGCAAACACAATAAATTTCATAAGACCACACAAAAAGCGAAAGATGATATTCAGGTCACAAACCATCCTGATTGAAAGCTCAGAATGAGTCCAAATGGAAAAAAAAAAGAGAATTCTTTTTTTGCTCTCTTTTTAGAATAAGGTAAAGATGCTCTGAAGTACAGCATCTACACACCACTGGTGTATCTCGAGTTGTGTACATATTCACATTAAGAATTTGCCTCCATGAACAGTGTAATGATGTAGATGTTTTGGGTTACACTGGAGCACTGTCTTTTATTAAAAAGATTCATTGGGAATGCATACTGAATTTCAGTATATTTTTATTTGAAATTTCTATTTTAATTTCCAAAAGGATTGTTACTTTCTTTCCTGAACAGTTGCCACTTCTTGACTACTACATGACAGGCAATCTGGAAAGCAATACTAAAAACTGTATTTTTCAGTAAGCTGTGCTTTGCAGAGGTCAAAGGGATAGTTATCACAAAGTTCAGACTGGAACCATCTTTTATGCAGTCTCTTTTTTTTTTTTTTACATTATGGTCTTTCTTCTTAGATCGCATTTAACAACAAATACTGTTTGCAGATTATCAAGCAGACTAAATGGAATGTAAGGAATTAAATTAAAAGAAATCAGCAACTGATTAACCTGAAATGACCAAAGAAGTTCACCAGAAAACTGTTTAGTTTGAAAACAAAGAAAACAGAACTTTGACAGTCTCAGAGCATGTCTTTTGGCCGGTCACGCCACTGAAAATGGAAACAAAATGCTGTCATTTAAAAATTATATACTTTGCTTAACCTCTGCTCCAAAGGGACATTATGTGGCTGAAAATACAGGCTGAAGGTAACTCAGTGGGACATAGTTTATAGCTATTTCACAACACTTTTCATCAAAGGAAAATAACGTTGTTGTAAGCGTGATCCATGCTTGGCAATAAGGCAGCAGCAGGTGTGAATGCAATTCAGCAAAGACTGCCCCAAAACCATTTGTTACCCTTGTTTATGCTTACTGTTTCCATACAGAATCTGTTCCTCCTGACACTGCCCCCTGTTTATAAGAACCAAGCAAATTACTGGCTTCTGTATGCAACTCTGAGACATCTGTTTTCTTCTTTTGTCGCTATATCTTTTTTCTTTTTGGGATTCAGTTGCCTGGAACCAATCCAAGATCTGGTATCAATCAAACCAGTGGATTAATTTACTCCAATAATAATTATAAAGGGTTTTTTTGGGTGGGAAAGAACATGAAGGGGTTTGATTCAATATCATGCAGCATTTCAGGCAACACCCTACTCAACTGGCACAGTGCTCTTCATCTGCTAGCATTTTATCATTGTCTGAACAGTACTTCTATAAATCCTTGGTTTTCTAGTATCAAAGCATATACATATGTGTCAATGAACACTTAAAATGATGACAATGATTGCACTTCAGCCTTTTTGTATTTCCTGGCATTTGCAGGATCGCCCTGCCAGTTTCTTAGAGTTATAAATAACAGACTGAACTTACTATTTTCTGACCAAAACCTGAAGATTTCTTTACCACCTGCTTTTAGCTTTTATGCCTTTATCTGTTAACCTCAATTCTGGTATTCTGTTCCACATTTGGATTTTCAAGGGATTTCCCCTGATGCACTGGCTATCAGTTTGCTCCCCCCTCCTTCCTGATCCTGTCATATTCCTTGTTCAGTAACAAACGTCCACAGGTACAAACATGGCACCAAATACTTCCCTGCATGAACTGGTACCAGTTATAGATGTTACCCTACGGAAGGAAGCCAGTAGTGTTTCACTTCAGGCTATGTTTAAATCTTTGCAATAAAGAAGTTATATAATGAGACACTGAGATTAAAATTGGGCACAACACAGTCCAGGATTCATCTACAATAATGTAAGTAGCAAGAGTTTCATTTTTGAGGGATGCTCATGTATGGATAGCTATTTTTAAGGGTTATTTTGTTTTGCTTTAAGTTTAAATGAATTGTGAAGACAATAATTTTACATGAAAATATTTCAATATAGCGGACAATGTATTTTAACTACATACATTTTTCATGCACAGCCTGAATGCTTTCCATGGTTTCAAGGATCCGCACTGTAACAGCTTGAACAAAGACAATCACATGGGCCTAATAAAGTCAGTGGTAATAAAAAAAAGAAAAGCTTTACTTTAGGAAGAAAATATTTATATTGGAAGTAATAATTATATAGTACTTTTCATCCCCAGAAGTATTTTTTAATTGTCATCTGGTGGCTTGCTTGACAGACTCAGAGCCAGGATTGCATTTCTTCTCCCCACTGCCACCAACTTGCTGGGTGGTCTTAGCAAAACCACTTATTGTTGGATTTTCAGCAATGCCAGGCACCCATCCTAGTACCGCTGAAAAATCAGACCATCAATTTCCTTGGGCTTCATTTTTTCCACCTGTAAAATGAGATTAGTTACTCTACTTTGCAAGGCTGTCAGGAACATTAATCGGTATTTGTAGGATGTCTGGAGATCCTCAGATAAGAGAGCACTACCACAACCTGGCTTTATTTACAGCAGTGTATGGATACTCCCCATGCCAAAGAACTGAAGTTGCTCCCTGAGGTGGAGCAGAGCTGCCCTTAAGTGTAGGAAGTAGGAAGTGGGATAAAAGCAAAGTAATAGTGCTTCCCAGTTTTATTAGCAATGATTATACCCTACCAGCCACACTGCAATAGCTCCTGAGAGCCAGTGTGGGAAGCAGGAAGAAAGCATAGTCCCTAGCAATTCTCTTCCTCTCTCTTGCCACCTCCAGCCTCTGTCACTCTGTGTGTACTGAACAGCAGCAGCAAGGTGCCTGGTTGTGACAACTGATTTGTGACCACACCACCCTTAAGTGAAACTACCTTCTCTGTCTTTATCATCTGCAAGAACTTTGGATGCTGCCCTATCCCTCCACACTCCGAATACAAAGCACCTGGCAGCTCTGGAGACAGCAGCCCAAGATGCCATTGCAATATGAATACATTCAGGTGAAGTCCTTCTCAGCTGGGCAAGGCTCCCTTGCCTCCCCATCTTGCAGCAGGGGCTTAGGCTTCACTACCTCGCACCTGCCCTAACCTAGGTAACAGGCTGCAGAAATGCTGAGAGGACTTCTTCCCACTCCTGAAAAAAATAAAAGGAGCAACACACTAGTACATCATGGTAGAGAGTAGACACAGCAGACTGAATACCAGCCATTTCCAACAGAGAGGAGATTACCTGCCGAGGAACATGGTACACCTCATAAGAAGGAAAAGAAATGTTAAAAGGCCAGCATACCCTACAAAGTAAGAAAGATGTTTGAGCTAAGTCTCCAGCATGGACTCCTCACAGAACCTCTGCTCCATGGATAAGACAGACAAGAAAGAAGTCAATGTGAAAAAAACTAAATGGAGACTAATTAAAACACAGCTCACACACAAGGGCTTCTGGAATGCAGAGGATCAATTTTCAATGTCATCACTATAGCAGAGCCAGAGAACTTCAAAGGCTTTTTATCAGATTCTCCAAGGCACATAAGATTTAGGTTCCAAAACCACCTCTCCTAAATCCTCTATTCTCTCAGGCAAATTTGGTATCCAATTATGGACTCGGCATAGCCAAGTCTTTATTCAGTATGGAAATGTATCTACCGGAGTCTCTATCTTCTGTTCTTCCTCCAGGCATAGGAAAGGCACCTGATTTGTTTAGGCTATTTAATCTGCTTCCAACCATTATCTTCTTCCAAGTTCTATTTCCTCTTCTTTTAAAGTTCAGTTAATTCCCACATGTCCAAAGTGCCTAAACTATCTTGAGCTTTTATCCTTAGTCCTTAGTAACTACCTGTTGTGGTTTAGCCCAGAAGACTCACTGACTCCCCACCAGTGGGACTGGGGAGAGAATTGAAAAATTTAAAAAAGCAAAATTTGTGGGTTGAGATAAATACAGTTATCTCACAAGGGCAAAGTTCAAGAAGCAGTGAAAGGATCTGGTTGCTGAGCTTTAAAAAACCAGAACCCTATAATCTCAGAAGGGGAAGGACAGAAAAGGAAGAATAATAATGACTATAATGATGATAATAGAATATATGAAACAAGCAATGCACAGCACAATTGCTCACCACACACGCTGCCTCCTGGCTAACCCCCAGTTATATACAGAGCATGATGTCATATAGAACGGAATATCCCTCAGGTCAGCTCTCCTGGCTGTGTCCCCTCCCAGCTTCTTGGCACCCCCAGCCTTCTCGTTGGCGGGGCAGTGTGAGAGGTTCAAAAGTCCCTGACTGCTTGGCAACAAGTAAAGTATGAGTGTGCTATCAACATTATTCTCTTCCCAAATCTAAAGCACAGCACAGTACCAGCTGCTAGGAAGAAGATTAACTCTGTCCCAGCCAAAACCAGGACATTACCCAAGTTAACTTCCTTTTTGCCCTGAGGTCTGATAAATCCTCTCACAGGCAGCCTCTCAAGATCGCAGCCTTCCCGGTTTAACTGACCGTAAAACCTAAGAGTGGCTTCTAGTCCCAGACCTACATCTCTGGAGAAGTTTGGGGTGGTGAATTTGTTTCTACAGCAGTTACTGGAGATATTCAATAACCTTTTTCATGATAGACTAATAGTCATATATAAACCTCCATATTATTCTGATATCTCTAAGTTCACGATTCTTCCAAAAGAACTGACATGTTAAAGATCCCAGTTATTTGGTACAAGATCTTTTGTATACAACAAAATGTATTTGAAGCCACTATGACTTGAAATGACTTTAATAAAAGGGATACTGAAGGCTTAAGAGGTTTTGATTCTCATTTCCACTACAGCCCTTTCTGTACTCTAGCAGAATAAAAAATGAGAGTAAATGGAATATAGACGTGCCTTATGCTCACTTTAAACACAAATGAGACGAGCCCCCCGTCTGGTAAAAAGTTGAACAGCTTGCCACATTATGACAAGTAGTCTCTTCTCCAGCAATGAAGGTCTATTATCCTGCTTCACCAGCACCCCTCAGGAAGTCAGTGAAATTGCTGTAGATAAGAAGAAAAACTCATTCTTGAGTATACAGCATCCCATATATATCACCCGCAGAAGGTATTTTTCTATAAGTCATGAGATATTCTCCCCACACCTGGTTTCTTACTATCCTTTACAAAAACTAACTCAAAAAGGTCTTTTGCTGGGTATTCTGAGAGATTTACAACATTTTGTTACTGCAGTTACACTCGCTGTTTCAGTTTAAGGGACACCACTTGTACACCAAAGAATACCAGTAATGAAGGAGTTGGTGTGACAGCCCTAATCAGCAAGAGCTTAAAATGTAGTCTCTCAAACATGAAATGTGTAGCTCAGCGTGCACACACAAATGTCCATCACAGACTCAATCTTTGAGAGGTACCACAAATCAACAAAAAATGGTCATTTACAAGGGAAAATTTTCACAGGATCACCTCAACATACAGTGTAGAGAATCCTCCTTATACTTGCATTAAGGCTCAGCTATGAACCACTATGAAATCTGATTGTTGGCTGGTAACTTTAGGAAAAGATTCATTTCTGTTTCATAGCTCCGCTTTTTTTCTTTTTTTTCGGGGGGAATCTTGCTTAAAGAATCTGAATTAACAGTGATGTCTATATTCTTTAAAATATTTTTTCCACAGCCAACCAGGTACAGTCTGAAACCCCAGAGAACAATATTACCTGTGCACAAATATCAACGTGATTTTACAATCCAAATCCATTCCCATATGATCATGACATTCACTTCTAGGACATTCCTCTTCCCACAAAATGATTATTCATCCCTGAAAAGTACTCAGAATGTGATGGCACAGTCCAGTTAACATTCATTTGTCTGGCTGTTGTATTCTTTCCACTGACAGAATTCAGCCTGAGATTAAGGTTTGTGGTTTCTTAAGGCTCAGCCACCAGATCCTCTCTCTGTTTCTTGAACTTTGCCCTTGTGAGAACACAACCTCACACAGCTCTGCCTGGTGAAGAATGAGACCATCTCATTTGAAGAGAGTAGGAAGACAGTGACATCTTGCCCACAATATAGAATTTTGCACCATTGTGAAATCCATCTCTCTGTTCCTTCCTGCTCTAAAGACAAACAGCAACAGCTGACTTCCTTTTTCACTCCAGTTTTACATCGCCGACTGCAATGGAGTAACACGTAAATGATACTAGGTCAGGAAAGAAGAGAACAAAGCCCTAATAACTCCCCTCCTCCTGACCACAAAGGTGTTAAAAAAATGCATTTCCTTGCATCCCTTTGAAACACGACTCAGTTGCTTTGTTAAATTCAGGAAGATTATATTTAAACTCTTTTAACATCTCAGCGCCCAGCTGGGAGGTGCAAGGCTACCATCAGTGTAGTGATCACACGACAAACGAGTTTCAAGCACTGCCCATTGGTCTTTCTGGATTGCTTTGAAGTGTGCTTAAAAAAAACCAAAACAAAACAAAAACTATCACAAAACACCAAGGAAAGAAATTAAAAGACCCACACTATCATTCTTAAATTCCATTTTATGATCCTCACTTTTGCAGAGTTGGGGGAGAATAAAACCCCAGCTTTTTAGACGCTGGAAAGAGGCGAGTGCATTAGACAGCTGGGCCCCTGAGTGTGACACTGTCCCTCCGTTTTCACTAATGGCTGTGCTTAGTTTTCAAACACAAACAGGGAACTGAAATCCTCTCCAAAGGGTACAAATTCCAACTTTTCTCTGACACTTAGGAACAGAGCAGAGCAAGCTAGATGCTGACAGGCAGTTACTCAATACGGTTGCTTTACTCCCTGCTTAACAGATGTGATTTTCAAAATATGACAGATCAGTGAAGAACAGTTAGGAACAAAAATAAAAGCTTAGTTTATTTTGGAAGAGAAAATTCCCCAGAACATGGGTTATTTAGGGATTTTTCAAAACTGGCTCAGCGATCCTGATTTTCCTCTGATTTCCCCCAAATTTGCATTAGCTGGGGTTACACAAAGAGAATCTCTTAATTGGATGTGTATGCTGGAACTGTATGTACATAAAGGTATGCATGGATAAAATACTGGCTTATTAAGCCTTCCAACATATCATCGATACATATAATGAAGTGTACTTTTGTGCAACTGTAAGTATTAAGGCCTTTTAGTTATTCAAGCCATTGTTAAGATTACAGTTCTGGGAAGGCACGTGTGAAGTTAAAATAAATAAATCACCTAGAAAAAGAAGACCCCAATGTTCACCAGTCAAGATGAACTAATGCCCAAGCTGTGAATGATTTCAGAAATACCAGCAGAGGTGTAAACTTGATGCTGCTTTTTCAGTCTGATTCTGTGTACTGAGACACAGTGACGAGGAACTGCATGTCTGCTGTTACTGCTCTCACCTATTCCTCACCTTTTGTTTCATTTCATTCTAAAAGAGAAAAGTCTGCAAGTAGCAGGTCTATGCTTTTTGTCTTTAATCTGTTACCCTGACCTTGTATCAACACACATACACAGGCATCTAAAAGTACTAATTGCAGTGGAACTGAGGTAATGAGTTTTGATTTCTTCATGGTTTTAATGTATGTGAAGAAAGTTAAATAGATGTTCCAACTACTCAGGTGAGAACTGAGAAAGAGGTCTAGGACAGAACCGTTAGCTGGTTAGTTATGCTAGGAACCGTCAGCCCTAACGGTCTAATGCACTCCTGAACACTGTCCCATCTCCCTCTCCTACCTCCCAGCCTGAAACCTGATGCAAGCATGCCACTCTCCTTGCTCAGCCCTCTCATGTGCTGCCTGTCCCACCAGGGACTTAAGGAATGCCTGCTGAAGGAGCCTATAGACCACATCCTTGCCATTAGGTGTACTTTTTTCTTCCCCAATACCTTCACAAGTTCAGAACTGAGATACCTTGCTGATGAAACATGAGCTATCTTTCTTTGGTGACACTAACAATGGGATATGGCCAAAGCAATTCACAATTCTTTCTCCTGCAAGATGTATACACCACATTCAGGATTTACAAAAATGCAACACACACAAGGGGTATTTCATGCCCATCCCAAACATTCACAGAACCTCTGTGCCAGCACAATCAGTTTGGCATGAATTCTGATTGTCAACGTAGCAACTGGGTTACCTGGGGTCACATTTACAGGTACAGCCAGACACCCTGTACCATACCAGGGGTTCTATATGTAAGAGTGCACACATGGAGCAATATCATCTATGTAAAACATATATCCACTCCTATGGTGCTGTGCATCCATGTGTACAGAAACGAAACAAATTCCCCATCGATCAAAGGAGGTGCCAGCGGGTTAGGCGCTATGTGAAGGATTATACAGATATGTAAGGGGAAACCAGCATTGCTCATTTTAACTTATTCCTGCTGCCACTGGAAAAACAGGAGGTCTTTCAAGACGATTTGGCCAGAACCCTATTGTAATCGGTCTTGGCCTTTTAAAAGGAAGAATTGAGTCATCTAAAAAAAGCGAAGGAGAGAAAAAAATCCCATCAGAGAAAGCTGTGCTGTGAATCTCCTGTCAGTAAACAGCATACAGCTGCAGAGTAGGACTGCCATACATCGCTGGGTTGAGCGAGCCAGCAGCGTGCGCTAAATGCATACTGATGTAGGGCCTGATCCTTAGGAGCACTGCACACATTCAGCTGCCAGATTTCACTTTGCAGATGATATATAGAATGTCTGCGTGAAGCAACCAGTTAAGAGGCAGAACTAAATGGCAACGTTAAGTGCATGGGTAAAAGACAAGGCAGTGTTAATGTAACACTCAAGAGCCTGCTCTGCACTCAGCAGGGTTCCACTGATTTCAGTGGCCTTGCAATGAGCCTCAGGACCTCAAGTTATAAAAATATAGAACTTCAGCAATTCTGCTTTCTTGCTGATTTCATCTGCTTTATCCTCATCATTTCTAGATAATGAGGAATCAGGTGATAGAATTCCCATGACTTTGCTACTAAAAGGAAATCCAAGTCTTAAATTTTGTTGCTAAAGATGTAAGGATCTAAAGGCGTAATTTCCTATGCCACTTGGACCTAGATACCTCCTTACCTTTCAGCTCTTTGGTCAGGCAAATTGATTTCTATGCTTTCCCCTGTGGCCTTCCCAGAGGAGCCCTGAGTCACACCACCCTTGCACATGGTATCATTCTTTAATCATTCCCCATGGGCCGGTGCAAGGACATCAGAAAAGTGAGAGAACTGGTATCTGGAGTTATCTGGATGTACCTAGATTTGCACTGAAATACTGTATGTGTGTAGCATAGCATTCATGAAGGAAAATCATTTCCTATTTGGTATGCTACTTTTCTTTTCCAAACTGCATCATCCATACAATATACTTTGCCCAAAAAATGTGCTGAAAGACATTTTCAGCTCTGCTAATAGTGAGAAAAACATATTGGATTTCACCATATGTGGTCTTCATTATCAAATAGTAGTTGAGACATACCATAAGCCAATATAAAACCTATTGGTCTTCAATAGTGGCTACATGTCTTTCCTCTCTTCTGCTCCTCCTTCAGCTAATATTTTTTTGGGGTACAGACACTGTCTCAACCAAAAAACACACTGAAATTGTGATCTCAGTTGCAGAGGTGTTAACGTAACAAAACAACAGTAATGTAAACAAAATAAGAATTACCATTACTGATTCATGCTGCTGACTCTGTAAAAATCAGATCCAATTAATCATGACCCAGTGATCCTCCTGAAATTTTGTGCAGTGTAGATTTAGTTTCTACAGCATCTACATCCGCTTTACAAATTTAAAAGTGATGGTTGTTATCACAGGGATAGGCACTGTGTAAACAGAGCAGAATGGAATAGTTCAGGGCCAGGAAATGAACTACTCTCAGTTGTTAATGTTCTACAGTAAAAACAAACCCATGACACTACAACTCACAGAGAAAAGCCTTGCATCTTCTGGAAGGAGTGGTACACTGAGTTTTCTCATAATAGCATCAAATTATAATAATCCTTCACCAGCTCTGATCCAGCCAACTCATGACGCTTTCTTTCCTGTTCTCCTGCCCTAGACTTAAGTGTCATTCACCTTGTCCAATATGGGCTTTTCTATGTTACACTGTTATCTCTGCTCTCCCTATTCTGTATATCCACAGCCATTTTTCAGGTGTTAATCATATGTTTTTCTGATGCTAATACTCTTCAATATGAACTGGCTTTAATACAGCCAGCAAGGGCATAGCTGTCACTGACTGTTTAATGCTCTCAGAGAGAATAACCAGTTGCTTTAGCAAAATATTCTTGTAGTTTATGTAGGTCAGGACTTAGCAGAATCATCTCTTCCCATCTAAGCCTTCAAATGTGACAAAGATGTAATATCATCTAAGAAATCTTGTACAAAGAGACTGCTCAATATTGCAATTAGTTGAAGTTATAACTGTTTTTCAGAGAGGGGGAATTCTTGCTGGTACAAGAAAAACCTTTTTCAAAAAACATTAATACTGCTGTTATATTCCAAAAATCTCAATGTCTCCTTGAACTTTTGGTCCTTTATTCTGACAGTTGCTTGCACTTGCAAGATACACTGTTAGAAACAGGTTTCTGCTTTTAAAAATACAAGACAGTCAAAGATTTATGGTTTTAAAAATAGAAATTTCTTAAGCAGATAGACAGTTGCTTCAGAAAGAATTGAAAAGTTTGGTAAACCTAAAGCTAATGAAAAGCTACAAAAGTTGGATATATATTCTGTCCATCAAGTCTATCTGTATTAACATATTTTTCTAAGGTGGATATTAGGTAACATGAATTTTGTTAATAAAAATGCTGAATAAAAGTCAAGGAGAGTAAGAGATACTCCTATGCATCACTGACACATAATTCAATGTTATGATGGATTAGTGTTTTTCATAGCAATTTCAGGACTTTTGAATCAGTAAAGTAATACAGTAGGTCAACATATTTCATAAATCAGAACTCAAGAGATTAACCCATGCAGATTTATAAATCACATATTTCTTCCCAAGCAGAGCTTGATCTTTACCTTTCTTCATGGATTCTGAAACAAAGCATTACAACATTACACGTCCAAATGATGTGTTAACCCTTCAGGGTTGTTCCCTGAAAGCAGTGCAAGGTCACAAGAGCAAAGCGTGCAGTCTAAATGAACTTGGCAAGCTCTGTGGTGAGCCTACAGAGACTGGAGCAAGTGCAAATATTATTGTAGTTCACACGCCCTGAAAGAATGCACAATCAGAAGTTCATCTACAGCTGAGAATCAGCAGTCAATCCCTAGGCGGTGAAGTCATCATCAGCAACAAGCTCCTTACAGATTTGTAAAGAAACACTCAATTCTAGTTTCAACTCAATTTACTAGTTTCTTAAAGAAAAGGGATTTTCTACAATTTTTCTGTTGGAGAAAACCAAAATGCAATTAATTCACTTTGCACCAATATGCTCTGCCGTACAGAGCTGTGGTGAAATATGTCACACAGTGCACTCACTGCCCTTGTTTTCTGTATTTGTTGAAGAAGGTAAAAATGAAGCCACATTCAAGTGCATTCAACAGAGACAAAGACACCTGACAGCAGACCAGCACCCCTGGGAGACGCTCTCAGGACACTAAGCATGGCAGAGATCAGTCTCCTGGATTAATGTTAGTTTTTGCAACGTTTCTGCGACATTCAGCCACTCAGCAGGAACTGACAGAAGACTTAACTAAGCCTTTTCTCTATTGGCATAGTTCTAGTCTTCATTTCTCCATTTTAATGTCAACAAAGATCAGGATCAACAGTCCTGAAGTTCCTTAGGCACTTAGCAGTCTCCTGACTGAAAAGAGCACCCCAAGCTGGCCCTGTCTCATCCCGACAGGCTCAGCAACGGTTTTGTGAGACTTTCTGCCGTCTGTGTCAAAAGTTCTCATGAACTCCATCGAACTCTGCCCCTTGGAAGAACAGAAACAACACAGGACATCTGCACAAGCATATTTCTTCACCTTTAAAGACCTGAAAAACATTTATGCTGACTTCTACATCCTCCAAAGATATTTTAACTGTTACTGACTGCGCTGATTACAGGATTTGAGGTAACAGACACTGACTCTCTGTGAGGCCTCAACCGTGCTGTACATTTGAGGAGGTAGTATGGAGCTCAGAAGCATACATTGCTGTGATTATTGTGGAGTAAAGAATCAATCAAATATCCTTAAAAACTGAATATTGTATCTTTTCTAGTCAAAATGTGTAAGACTGAACTTGAGAAGCTCCATACAACTCTATAACTTGATAATAGTTATGTAAAATATTAGATCCTATAGGTCTAATACTTAAAGAGCATTTTCCTCTATTTCATATAGACATTTTTAAAATCAAAGAATCACAGAATCATATTCTGGCCAATTAATGACCATCAGTAAGAATAAATGGATATTTTAAGGCATTTTTATTAGTGAATATTAACACACATACTGTTATAAATCTCCTTCCCGCTCTCCTATAAGTGTCAGATTTTGAATGCTTCCTCAAATGAAATGATATGAAGCACCTCTTTCCTCACAGTAGAAACAGGAAAATGTACATTTTAGGCACAAATGTACATTTCGGGTGGGGAAAAGAACGTGAAGACTGGCAGCAAACCAAAAGCCATCCATTGGTAAACCCAGCCTTAACATTCAAGCAAGTTTTTACTAGCACCATTTAATTTAAACTGGAATCCTTTTTAATTACAAGAGAATTTCCTGGAGACTTCTTAGCCCTATTTTTAGAGCGAGCATGAGCCATTCTGGCAAACCCTTTTTCATTGTTGAAGCACTATCATGAGGACGTACCTGTCTCCAAGATATGAGTTACAATCCAGATGGCAGCTTGGGAAATCCAGCTGTTATTTGGAACATCCAAAGGCTCTCATGCCTTCCTCCCTTTATGCCCTTGTGAGCTAAACAACAAACTCAGCTCTGTTCACCTGATCCCAAAACAAGTAGCTCCTAATCAAGCAAAGACAAGGGGAAAGAAAAAAAAACCGAAAAAAAGAGTATCGTTTACCTTTGCTGTTGTCTTTAATTAAATGTATTCCACTCTGGTGCTGGCACTCATTCTGAACCTTTTGCTATGCAAATTTCAAGGCTAACTTCTATTCAGAGAACAACAAGTGTACACTTGAGATTGAGTTGGCATCTTGTCAGTGGTACTTGTGTTTAAGTGCACTCTCAGGTGTTTATGTTATCCTTCACAACAGCCTCTTCCCTTTCCAATTAGAATAATTAGAGAACTGCCAGAAAGACGATGCTTTGTTTCTTTTTATCCGCAATAGATGATACAAGACTGTATTTCATTCTGCAAATTAAAGCCCCTAATTTCCTGCCTCGGGCAGCCTCAGTACATGTATTCACCTGGTCTTCTTATTGAGGAGATATTCCTAATGTTGCTACCAGCTCCAGCACACGCACCTCCAGAACACCAACACACTGGTGCTGTTGCAGTGCTACAGAGCAGGGTATTTCAGGGGTGTATCTTAACAGCTTAAAAGGAGAAAGGGGATCAATGTTTTTAACATGGTCAAAAAATTAGCCCCCAAAACTGAAAATTTGTGTGTTTGTGCCAAGTTCCAAATCAACCTGGAGGGTTTTAGACTGTTTTTGAACCAGCAGGGAGAAAGACAATGTATCATTCTCATTGCAAAGCATAACAAAAGTCCATTCACAGACCTCTGCTCATTCACTCTGTCACAAATATGAGGGGAATTTATATTTATGATTACTATTGAGAAAAGAAGATGAGTTGCTCCCTGAACAGACTATTTCCAGGGAGGTAGCTTTGCCTACCACACAGTAAATTCCACATACTTAATTCTCTCTTTAGGTAGAAGATATGAGGAGAAAAAATGACAGAGAATTGAGAGGAAAAAAAATAATCCAAGATCGTCCCTGTTTGTAGAGGTCCCTCTCATCACCTGTCAGGATGACATAGAAATAGTAGCTTCATACAGCTTCCAAACTGTGCTGCTTGTGCAAACACACCTGAGCATGCAATTGTGAACTGGATTGAGGACTGGATTGCCAGATCAGTTCTAATGATTTCAATTACTTTTGCTGATCGTTGCTTATTCATAGACTTCCATTGTGAAAAAGTCACCTGTTAGATACCACAAGTAGTTGTTTATGTGTGTAGAACAATTTCTTCCATCGAATTTTGATCCAAAATCTTAGTGCTATTTGCATTCCCCAGTCTGCCTCAACCTTTACAGTTGACTCAAATAAACATCTTTAAAGGCAGTGTGCTGCCAGTTTGTGTTATGAAAAAACCACACCAAAACCCACAGAACGAGGGACACAAAGATGCACTTGTTTTGGTAAGTGATGTTTCCCTGAAAAATAGAGCAGACAAAATGCAAAAGAGACCAGGATCATCACCCCTTCCCAAGACTGCTGAAAAATGCCATTTTGGTCAATTTAAAAATTATCTACTGATTGACCCGGGATTTTCACTGGATTAAAGATTCTGATAGAAATAAGAGTTCAATTTACATCATTGACAGAAAATACATCAGTCCTGCATTTTGCTAAATAAGTTGGTGTTCATCTAAGTTCAACTTTAATGTTTACTTAATTAGAGATCTGAAGGCAGGCCTCCCACTTGTCAGAAAGAAAAGAGACAGAACTTTGGCTTACCCCTTCCCTTGTGAGCGTTCTTAACACAGAACTGGGAAGGAAAAGGCACATATCTATCACATCCTCACATCTTCCTCCCAGTAGGTTTCAGCAATGTTTCCCAAGTGTGACAGGGAAGTTCCGCACACCAGACTGTTTCCCATTACTGCACTGAAGTCTGGATTTCACTGCATGTTGGTTTATGTTCAAAATGGAACCCAAATGTTTCTATATATGCTGTTCCAGATTGGAGCTGCCCAGAAGTCATGCCTGTGATGAATCAATATAATCCTTGAAGGGATTACTGGAACTGACCAAGCTATGTCATAAACAAGGGGTCCAAGTATGGATTTACCAGCATTGCCTATGGCACCTGACTGTCATTCCCTCTAGCAGTTTCAAAAGTCCCAAGCTGTGGTCCTGTGAAGAGTCTGGAAGAGTGTTTCACCCTATTTGGTGTTACACCTGTCCCACACTGCAGTATAGACATATCCTTAGATTTGGTTTCAGCAGAGAGATTCATGTCCCAGTGAAATAATACAATGTAAGATGGAGAGGCCTGAGAGTCCCCATTGACATCAAGTCTAAGGTAACAATTTAGAGTATAATTCCACAAGTGTTGGAAGAAATGAAACTGAGACCCTGACAGGTAATGAAACTCAGAAAAATCCTCAGCACGTGAAAATTGCTTTCACAAACATCCAAGCCCACTAAATAAAATAAAATCTGAGATGAAACAGGAGACTCAGAAATGACCTTGAGAGCTGTAATCTTCCATTCTGTCAGATAGCTAGAGCAGCAAATCCCAGAAACATGACCTGTGTGTGGAAACTGCCCCATCTGCAGACAAAGACTGTCAGCAGGAAGGTCGCCAAAAGACACAACATGAGTCTTCTTTTGTCAAACACCTTGCATTATTCTTATGTAAGAGCTAAAAGCTAAAGGAGACTGTGCAGTATACTACAAGCAGGAAGTGCTGTTAAAGGGATCTGCTGTCATCTCTTAGTTGATCAGTCTTCCAAGAGGACAGTAGAGCATCATTACAGTTATGTCAAAGCTGGTCATACTGTAATCCATAAGTCGGAATCTTCACCTCCTTGTAACTAAAGCTTTGTACTGTAGCTTGTACTGCTGTAATGAGTTTAGCTTCAGCTGTGTCAGTGTGCACTTTTTGACTGTTAAACACTTTGGCTGGTTCATCTTTTGACTCCCTCTCCCCACACAGCAACAGCTTTTGCACCACCCCCAGTGACTGTTAGTGCCTTTACGTCTGTTGGGTAAGTTTCTGTGCTGAATGCACACGTAACTATTTTCTTAACAGCTTAAGGACTTTTCACAGGTTTCAAGTAGGATTAAAATGTTAGTCATAATTTGCCTCTGGTCTTCTGCAGGATGTGTGAAAAGAGTACAAACACACTGTAATATCAGAACCAAGGCACATACACTGTTTTGCTGGTACAAATTTAGTACACAAAGCATAGGAGGACAGCTGAGATTCAGGCCTGGTACTGAAAACTTTTTAGCAAATGCCAAACTTGAGGAATCTTGAGCTGTCCCTATAATGCCTCCTCACACACCCATATTGTCCCAAAAACAGGCAACCATGATGGTATTTGACGACAAACATTTCTCCCTTCCAACAACTACAGATGTATTTAAGCTAGCAGAATTGGCCCAAATGCCTGTTGTATTATCTGCACAAGTAAAGAAATCAATTTATAAAACCAGTATAAAGCAAAAGTGACCCCTTGAGCTTACCTTACAAGACTGTAGTAGTGGGTATCTCTGGGTTTGATTTTCCTTATGATGAGGAAATTGATGGCTGATTTGATTTCAGAACTGAAATATAGTAAAAATTGCTATAAAGGAGTAATTCAATCCAGCACTATTACACCTTCCAGTGCTTTAGAAGAGCATGGGCCTGACTCTGGTCTCACTTACACCAGCCATAAAAACTAGGCTATGTCCTACTTTGACTGACAGTGTTATTTTGATGTTCAGTTAGCACAACTCCAGAGTTACACCACTGACTTGTGTAGGACTACCACCTAATACACTGCTGTAACAAGACAAGACATTGTCATGGTAGAATTGTAAAAATAGTTTCATCCTGTGTACACAAAATTCTGCAACTAAAACCATAGCATTCAGTGTAAGAGGTCAAAAATATTATATATGAGCCCTTTAAAGGTGATACTCTTTTATATCATGTTTTTGTAACATGAATCTGATTTATTTGCATTTGGGTATTATTCTTAATCTACATGTATGCAATACTTTTAACACAGGAAGAATCCCCTTCTGAAGAAACCTCTTTCCCACCATCACCTCTCCCAAAAGAAAAGAAAAACAAGATTAAACCTCCCTTTCAAAGAAATATCTGATACTTTTCAAGCCAGCTTCATATTTTTTCTCCTGATTGTATGGGGCTGACAATGTAAGCTCTCACAATGTATTCTGCTTGCATACAATCTATCTCAATCTTTACTTTCTCTTATTCTGATTTTTCTTCATTCTGAATGATTGATAAAATCTAAAGGTGTGCAGCAACTGCCTATAAATAAAATTCATCATTTTATCATCCCACTGTAAAGTATTCCAGGGTGCAGGACCATTCCAGGGAAAAGGCCTTTGTAATGAATATTCCCAGATCTTAAAGGTACTGATTTATAGCCATCAGGACAAAGTAGAATGTATGAAGCATGTTGTGCCAATCTATTTAAGAGGACATATTTTTCTTTGGTGGGATGTATGTACTGCTGTGTCAAAATTTTAAGTCAAAAATTAAGAGTCAGCTAAAAAGCTTAGGAAAAGTAGCTTCATTTTCTAGTGAAAAAACTATGGAACACACACCCCAGAAAACCTCATCAAGATCCTGGAAGTTCTGGAATTAAGTGGGGCTCTTTTTGTGAACCATGAACTTTCAGAAAAATTTTAAGAGTGTAAAGGAAGCTGTTTTTCTTTGCTCTTTGTTCTCAAAGACACACTACATATAAAGAAAAGGCATTAGAATACCCTATTGGGAAGCCTACCCTGTCAAACCCTCATCACCTCACCTGTGCAATAGTTTCTTGACATGAATCACTTGACACCTTAAACAGCTGCAAAAATTGTGTCATTTCATTCACGGCAAAAAAAAGTAATTTCATCTTAAACTGGGAAGTGGAAGGGGAAGAAGGTAACAAAATTAATCCCTATTACCAATTTTTCTGATGGTAGTGGCTAAAGTAGGAAGGAGAGATAGTGAGCTTACTTGTGAAAGTAATGGACCTATGTAGGGTTCCATGTTTTGTCCTTCTGCTCTGTTCTGTCCTGTGAAGTTCCAAAGAAGATTAGGTGTCCTCCCTACAGATGAGTCTTGCCAGAATAGCTTTCTTAGCCAAAGTACTACACCATGGGGAAATGAAGGGCAGTGAGGGTAATCTGCCTTGGGAATGGTACTAGAGGCTGAGAAGAATTGCCACCTTCCTGGAAAATAGTTTTTGTCTCTTTCACTCTCCTGCCTTTTTTTTTTCCAGCCCAGCCTACAAGGATTTCATACCAGCAGTGAAACATATTCTGTTCTTCTAAAGTATATATTCCACCACCTCACCTACAGTTACAAAATGTTGTTCCCATCAAGCATGAAAGATCATAAATCAGAGTTCTAAATTCTACATTCCTATTTGACCAACATTCTGTGCACTGAGATATTCCATATTTGTGAAGACTCTTCTCATACTATTGTAAAACCTGGAGCAACTGAAATGTAATTACCGTAGCCAGTCCAAATTTACAGCCTAGTCAGCATGGCTGCACTCCTCTAGAATTAAACCAGAACTGCCTTATTAAAAAAAATACATATACTTACACTGGAAAAGTACAATCTATCACATAAATACTATAGGCAGGAGACTAACAGGAGCATTCATCAGAAACATTCCACACTAAACTGGATTCCCAACTTGATCCCTGCAGTAAGACCCACATACAACCATCAGTTTATTATGATTCACATATTAACCAATTCAGCATTGATTTTTATACACAACAAGATGTCTCTCTACATGCATTTTACAGGACCCTTTGTTGAGAAAGGGTGTAGAATGAACTTCCACCCCAAATTCTTTAAGCCCCAAGCACTTTATCTTTGGCAAAGGATTGACAGTAAACGGAGAATAGAAGTTTCTAAGAGATTAATTTCTCAGCTATTTAACTGCCAAATATTTGGTGCCCCAGAGCTAGTTTTGTTCTACAGACAGTCTTCTTTTCCTCCAAAACCACAGCTCTGTGGCATGTTTCTGTGTGATAAAACATGAATGCAGGTAAAAACTGCACTGGTAAACCTCTCTGGGCAAAACAGTACAGGAACTGTAACACTGAGTTCATCGATTTTAACAAACTCTTTGAGATTTTCATATCTTATTCTTTGTTGCCAACACCTTGTCCTGTATGTGTTAGCCACTCTGTGTTCTAATAACATACAATCGATGAAATTTTAGGCCCTAAAAACCTAAAACTCTCACATCCTGAGAAAAGAAAATGGAAGATGGCTTCTAGTAACAGGTATTAACTAATTACGGTCATTTTTCTGGCATACAGTATCATTCATAACAAGAAGCCAAGAATTAATAGTTTTTTTAAGATATCCATACAACATCCCATTGTGAGGCCATTGAGAGCAAACAAAGCTGACACGGGATCCTACAACTACATAGAAGTCCTACAACTTCTTTGAGCTGTGTACAAAACGCTCTTCAAATAGCAAGGGATCTGCTTGCCTAAGTTACCCTTTCCAGGTCCATTAGTAGTAGCCTACAAACCACTGTGGTCCATAAAACAGAGACTGAAGACCACTTATTTCAAATTAAGTTTAAATTTTATTTGTCACAGGGCAGTTGACACCTGGTTTCTCTGGTACCTAAGTTATTTTCTGTGTTGAACTCCAGTACCAAGTCTCTGGCCTGGAATACCAAAAAAATGTCTTCAGTATTGCAATTAGCCCACCAATCAATATTGCAACTGCAAGCAGTTCTCTTTAATCTAGTAGAAAAATATCTAGTCCCTCAGTCAACCAGTTCCTAGTTTCTCCAGAAGAGCACTGAGACATGTCTAGCCCGTTTTTCTTTCTTTTCTTAAAAACAAGTTTCTCCCTCATTTACTTGATGCTATTAATTAGCTCACTCATTTAAGCTATTCTACCCAAAACCAGACAGTAGTGTTTCTTTCTTCTGTCCCCTTAATTATACATCATATGTGGAAACATTCACTCTTACCAAAGGTAAGAGGTTTCTTTACCTTCCCAGAAAGCAGGCATTCTCCCTGTGCTAAGGATAGGAAACAAAAAAATCAGAACCAAGAAAAATCTTGATGAAACATGGAAACAATTGTGTGGCATAGAGAATCCAGTAAAAGAGAAAGGAACAGTAAGGTTTTCTTAAAATCTTCACTTATGTTGATGTACTTTACATATTGAACGTTAAGTAAAAGAATCCTACTGTACAGCTAGGAGGGCTCAAGTAATTCCATATCAAAACTACTGAACTTCAACAAACTCTGAAAAACTCCCAGTTTCAAATGTGAAGATGAGATTTTATAACACTTAAGAATAACAACATATTTTAATGATTAATAGAAGATGTTTTCATTTCCCTCCACAATTTTCCTGTATTCACTTTTTAAGGATGTGTGCCAAACATTAAACCTGTCAGGTTATATAATAATAAATGGCATAAAATAACTGCACAGCATTCAGATTTCATCAGAACTTGGACAAGGCAACTGGAAACATCTAAACAAAGGAAACATCAAAGGACAGATTGTAAGCAGAAGCTACTTGGTATAACCATTGAAAACAATAGTTCACTACTAATTTATACCATGTGAGAATCCTCAGGGAGCAAGAAATAGTGGTGGATATCAAAATATATAGACAGGCAACAAAACTGATATCAGGTTTTGTGTATCCTCATGGAATCCTTCAGAAAACATGAGAAGGTGCTGAGCTTCCTGTCTATGTTTTCTCAGACTGAGTGCTTGGGAGAGACACACACATAAATACATCAGTGTACCATCACTATAGACACAGGTACTGGTTTTTACAGCTTTACTATGCTGAGGTTTTGTTAGTAAAACATGAAGTATTGAAGCTAACATGACACGAGAATACACAAAACCTCACTGAAATTGTTTTATATTTATACCAATAGTAAAATAGTTAAAATCATCATAAGCTGCATTTGTCAATGATATTTTCTGCAGCTGGTACAATTCAGCAGTTTATCTGTGTTTCCTTCAGGGTATTGGTTGGAAACATAATAAAGTAACTGCATGTGAAAGTTTTCTGCAAGCATTTATGTCTATAAAATTAAAATTCATAATTTTGAGCACCTCCTAGGAGCTGTGTTTCTAGTTATTTGGTTTGTCTGTGTCCTTTAGCAATAGCCAACAATTCTTGGATGCATTTCACTGCCCTATTGGAAGCACTTTCGACAGGCTTTCCTTTCACTGGGGAGGTGGCTACTGCAGTTCATTATCCCCCAAAGGGATAGAGAATCCCTTCTCCCCTTCTCCCCTTCACATGAACTAGTCTATATGTTGCTAATTTTTAGTGTTCACCTCCTAAAGCTTTATTTGCATCGATGATACTGAGAACTGAACAGACATGCTGTTGTTTGTATTTTCACTCGGCTACCAAATTCTCTGTGTCTCAAAATTTCACTTGGGACTGACAGGACCAACCACCTTACTCAGTGATTACAGCATTTGTGAGCCCAGTTCCTGTGGGCTGACCTATGCAAGCACCAAGCCACCAAAACGTGTCTTTTTAAGAAACTAAACACAGAGATGTCTGTGCTCATCTAGTTCAAAAAATAATATTATTGGAGTAAAAATAAAATAGAATTACAAGGGTTACCAAAAATAAAACCTTAAACAGCTTTAACTTTTACTGTTGTTATAACTATATGTAGCTATTTATATAACTATAACTAACAGACCAAGTAGCAGATGAAAAACTGGTCTCTTTGACTGGGAGTACTAATATTAGCTGTGTAACAATAAAGGATTTTTTTTTCCTAATGAATAATTTGAAGTCTTTATAATGGTATCAGGAGATAAACATAATGGACATTTTCAAAAATAAAAAAAAAAATGTAACACTGGAATTTATAAGTAATAGAAAACAGAATTTATCTTAAAGTTCTCAGATCTTTTAGATCTAAAGCTTGTAAAAATGTGGGGTTTTCTCAGTTCTCAATTTTCCAACACAGTTAATGAGTTGCAATTTTGTCAGGTGTTTTTACATTGAGTCACCTGGAAAGCAAAAGTATACAATAGATGAAAGTTACAGTAGATGAAAGTATTTGAAAGCAAAGCTACCAGAGATCTTTCTATGCGGGGAGCAAAAGCGTTATAAATCAGCAGAGAGAAATCACTCACAAAGCCCACTGAAAACCACTGAAACTTCCAGACACAAAACTACAGCTAAGCAGAAGAGTTCAACTTTAGTTTTCTCTGCTAGCATCCACTCACTGTTCCAGACACTCAGCCAACATGAAGTGCTCAGGGAGCTGCAGCTGTCAGACATTTCACACAGCCCCTAGGAAGGAAGGTGGCTCACATGGATCAGCAGGACAAGACTGGATTATAGCCATTTTCTCTCAGATCAAGATGAATAACTGCCTCTGGCATTTGGTCAGGCTGCTGGGACTCTGATGTTTGTAATTAATTCAACTAATTTGTTCATAGCAAGTCTTCAGCCCCGTCCCAGTGAAGTGCAGAGGCAGTAAGAGACACAATAAGATGCTCTCCAATTTCACACTATGTGGCTGAGGTGAGACATTCCTTTTCAGAGGCAGAACCTAAGACTAGTTTCCTTCTTTTCCCCTTTCTTGTGAAAGATCCTTCTTTTTCTAATACATCCCAGAAAAAAAAAAAAAACACTTCAAAGGGCTATCTCATTTTCTTCAGAGCATCTTCCCAGGAAGGAGAAAGAGGTAAGAGACTACCTGCAAAAATAGCTTCAGTAAATAAAGAGATCTCAGTAAATGAAAATCAGTGTTCATCTAGAACCAGTACCAAGATGGATGGTGAATGTGCAAAACCACTGGGAAAATGCCAGGTGAATGAAAGAAAGCAGTCAGCTGGCAAGCGCCTCCACATGGCCCTGGAGAATATTTTTTCAGATCCTGTGACTCTATATTCAATAGCAGCAGCAATTATTTGTTGCAGAACATAACATTTGAGTCAGTTCATGGCATTTTTTCAGGGCAGTCTGAGCAAAGGGGTGGACTACACAGTTGTATTTATCACATAGCACAAAAGTCAAATAATACCAAAAAGTTTCCAATAATTTTTAAATAATATAGACACAAATAAAAATCAAAGCTAGGAATCTTGGATAGGATGAAGAAAGAACTATAGTTATCATATAAGTCATTCAGCAGTGTCAAGATCACTCATTCCTGCTGTCAGCTTTGACAAAACTCATACTACAGGTTAAGACCAGGTAATTTATCAAAGAAGTGCCTCCCAGGAAAATCATCATGATGGGGTCAGAAATTTCTCTGCAAACCATCATTATCACTTAGTGCATCAGTCAGCGACTCATATACTCTCTTAAGTATCAAACACTCCGATAACATGGTGTGGCAGGGCCATTGGGGTAGCTCTAAGTCACTGACTACTTGGTTCTGGTCCCCATATAGTTGCATGCCTTCACATTCCCAAGCACTCAGAAGAACCACTGCTTGTAACAGATAAACTGTATGTAAAAACAGATTATCTGGTGTAAATTTGATACCACAACACAGAAAATGGAAGTAGAAGCTAAAATACTGGGACCAATGTTTATATGAACAGGTAGAAACATATTGCAGGAATGCATGTTTAGTCCCATATCCTTCTGTTGTGGGAATAATCAATGAATGAGTGGCAGTTATTAAGAAATTGCTTCTGCCCATCACTCACTGCTGTTGCTTTTGAAGAAAGAACCAAACTTTTCCTTTCCTGGCAGCACTTGTATACTCTCTCATACCAATAATTACTCCTGCTGTTTGCTTAGACATTTGACATGGCAGTTCCTACTGATGAGCAGATACAAAGAGATGTAAGTGTTAATGACCAAAATGGATGCAGGTAAAAGCCACCCTGCTTGCTGATGTAAAAGGCTGCCATGTTGCTGTAGTCTGATTATTTCAAATAACAGGAATTCACAACACTGTATCTAAAGATAATTAAGAAAGTCAGTGAACACTTGAAAAAATTATCTAATGAGGGACCACAAATAACCAGCTTCAATAAAGGGATGGATATAGTCTTCACAGACAGATTACATAAGGTATACAAGTACATGCACATACATATCATCCTTTAACTGGAAAAAGAGATAAAATATATTTTAAAGGGAACAAGTGCAATCTAGTCTGCCTAACCAATTTTCTGTGTATAAATTTCTCATAGTAATTAAAGAAAGTAAATACAATTTTCTTCCTTCATACAGATGGAGAAACAGGAGGCAATATGACTTGCCAAGAAACACAGAAGGTCTCAAGAGAGCCTGGAATGGAAATCAGTGGTACTTTCTGGTCTTCTTCAAATTAATAGGAATCTCATGGACCTAAACAAGTCCAGAATTTCCCCTAGAACATCTGAATCTCATAGTCAGGACACCATGATTATGTAACATGCCACAAGAGCTCCTAGCCATATGTAGCCAACCAAGCAAAGACGATTAAGAACTGAATTAACACTCGAGGTGTACTCACACAAGCAGTGACTGCTGTCGTGGAACTGTAGCAACACAAAGGCTGAAAGGGAGCACAGCTGTAACTGGCAAACAAAAAGACAATGCTGTCTTTCTTATTTGTAGGTACATTGTTAGAAAATAAACCACTTAAACACCCAGAACCTGCTTTATGAACTCAGGCTTTTACTGGCATACATGCTAAATGCTTGCTGTTATGAATTCATTTCATTTGGATTATTTAAATTTTAGGATCTCTTGCATGGAAGGCAAATCATCAGGACAGATGTGTTCTGAAGGTCTGGTTTTGAACGCATATATGGCCAGTGACTGGGGATTCACTAAATGCTTAGGTAAGCCTGACAAAACTAAAGTTATAAGAGAGAAGTACCAAACAATTCAAAGTCACATGCAATTGGTGCCCTCTGATATATAAAATACTCACAGTAAAACATTGCTTCAGACCATTCAATAAAATCTGAGCTATTTTATAAAGGAAAAAGACCTTTCATTCAACAAAAAGGACTTTAATTTTAAAGCCAGTTTAACACAGAACAGTATCAGCCTTAATATTGGTTGCAGTGAAAAATACTGGATATTAATGGAAGTGCCTTAGAATTGTCTCATGGAAGGTGTTGAGGCAATCACATTCTCACAGAGCAGCAGTAAAGATCCTAGAAGGCCAGGGGAAAATAAAAACGTGATGAACCTTGCCCCAGCCCCTACCTTTCCCCAGCTTCCTTCGTAACTACTGCTCAGCCAGCAACGCAACCAGCAGAAGAACAGGACATTCATCCTAAGTCCAGACTAAATACCCTAGGATGCACTAATGCTGCTACCTGAAGTGAGAATTGGCATGTAGTTGTAAAGAATGAGCAAACCTAATTCCAGTAGTAAGACGTGAAAGTATTTTAGTTTTCTTTCCAGCTCCCTGATTTCTTTTCCTCTTTCAAATAGTCCATGTTTTCAAATGTCCATGTTCCTGCCAAAAGCCACTTCCAGTATGAAAGTTTCAACCATTCATGAATATCCAACAGACCTAATTCTACACACCTCTTTTCTGATCTTCCAAAGCTATGGTCAATATTTTTTACACATTTGGAAGTATTGAATTCATAAGTTTATGAATTTGTATTTTTACCTTATCAAATTAGCATGTACATCTTTTCATGTTCTATAATCCATCTGTTTCAGATGTGAAATGGTCATCATGCCTTATGTACCAGCAGTGGACAGGAACAGGTGTGTAACTTTACTGAAAAATCCTTTTGGAGTTAATTACATCCCAGATTTCCCTCACAAAAGCAGAATGCAAAGTGGAAGCAAACCGTACACACTAAGGCAGAATTTTTGTCCTCTGCATTCAGACACTTAAAGAGTGTTAAAACAATTTTTACAAGTGTATGTTACCTATAAATAAGAAAGATGTGCCAAGAATCGGTGATGCTCATTACTGGTAAAGGTGCAAGCACAGATGTCATTCTCAGGCAGAAAGCAAAAGGAATGATCAGGCATTACACAGCTGGGCACATACGGACACGTGGGGGTCACTTGTACAATGAGCTGTACCCAGACTCTGACAGAATAATAAAAAACAGTGTAAAAAAAGAGAACTTAGTGATGGAAGGAGTATAGATTCTGCTCTAACAAATGGAAAATTACATAAAATCTTGCTTGCTTACTTGCAAGACTGCAGATGAGGTAAAACTTTATAGGTTCTACTTTTTTAAAATACTAAACCATATACACCAACCCCACTATGTCTTCTTTTGACTGGTCAGTGGACTTTTTTCTGGTTTTGCATCCACATTCTTGGATTCTTTAGAGGCAACAAGGGAAATTAACGATAAATCCATTAAGAAATGTCAGTAATCAGATGACATATAAAAATATTTGGAAGCATTAACGTCAGTTTTTCCAAATCTCTGTTTCATATTCTTTGAATACACTACTGAGAAATAATGAAGCCCTCAGTACCTTTCCATGAGGAAACAGTCTTTAAAATACCGGTGTTAAATTATTACCTATGCTTAATCGATAGAATAAAGCAGCTTAATGAAATGTAAGTTCTCATGTATTTAGGCCTCAAGCCAGGCAGTATCCAGTAACTTCGTGCAGAAGACTAGGTCTGCGACTGACAATGGAAACACTCTGGTGTATTAAGTAACTCAGACTGGGAGGCATTTTTTAGCTCAAACTCTTCTATTAATTTCATGCCATGAACACATTCAACAATACATGACATGTCAAAATTAACTGTTATCAAAGATGAAGAGTAAGGGAGTAAAGGAGTTTTGGGACACCAATAATTCATCCTTGAGACAGGGCAGGATTGGAGAGGTGTTGTAAATTTTCATTCACCATGTTGGCACACCCATTTCCAGAGGCCAACTTTAGCCTGATCAAAGGCACACAGAGGCTCCTATGATCTTATTCATTAAATCAGGATTCAAACAAGCACTTATTAATACACAGGAAAAAAAAAAATGGAATAGTCATCTCCTTTTAACTAAATTAGGTCGTGATTATTCAGTCTTCACACATGAAAAATCTTCATACTGAAAAGAAGAATGCCTGCCACTGTATACCTAAGGTTAGGAAAACACTTCCCGCTTATACAGGTTCATGATTTTTCTGAGGCATCAGAAGATAAACCAGATAGATCATTGGCCTAATAAAACAAAACTATTTATGTTTTCTTTTAGGAATGGTTCGAAAATAGTTTTGCTTTTTAACCTACTATTCCAGAGTTGAAAAGGCAGCTCTCATTTCCCTTTACAGCTAGTTCTATAAATCCTGCTCTTAGCTTTTTGGACTCTGATTCAAAATGAGAACTACTTTCAAGCAGAGTTTTCACTCTGGTCCAATTTTCAAACACTTTGAGGTGGGGTGGGTGCTAACCTGACCTTAGAAATGAACAAAGGAGCTTCGCAACTGGTCACTTCCAGAAGAAAAGTAACCTTGGCAATTCTGAAAATAATGGATTATCGGCCAGCATGCTGAAAGTCTGTCTATGAAGACAGTCTGAAACAAAACTTTTTCTATTACTGCATTTTTAAAGATGATTCAAAGCTCACTAAAGTCAATAGAAAGATTCACATTGATTTTAGGAGGCTTTGAATCATGGCTGAAACTGCTTTTTCATTACACTTTCATCCAACACAGTAAAACAAATCCTACAAATCATTATACTTCTATAAACACAGCAGTACAAGTACAGATTGTAAAAGGTTATAACATGGATAACCAGGATATGTACACATAAGCAACAAAAAATATTATTTCTTCCTCGGGTTAATTATCTTTGCACAGTTCAAAAAGGTAATCACCTTAAATTATATTGGTCCCACTAATGCGTTCTTGAGTAATTCTGACATTTTAAGGTAGGAAATTTATGGACAGCAATTAACATATGAAACTGTTGCAGCAAAATTAAATCTACTCAACATTTTCCACTTCCTCCAAAATGCAACATTTTGCACATCGTTTATTAGATGAATAAATACTTTGCCAAAATTGAGAATAAGATGTTCTCCCTGTTATCTCTGAAAAAGGTTTGATGTTTCTGCATAGAACTATTTCTGCAAATAGAAATTATCCATCCTTGGACATCAGGTGGTACTTGTCATATGCCTCAGGTCAGATGAGTTGGGTTTAAGCTACCTGTGAGCTGAGATCACTCAGACTCATGGGAAAGATAAGCAGATGCACCTTCCTGCATTTTTTCTGAGGGAAAGGCTATATGTAGATGCTGCTTGTGACCTACAAGCTAGATGTCTTTGTGCCACTTTTTTCATACTTTTGTTTCTTTAAACATTAAAGTTATTTCTTGAAAGTAGAATACTGCCCTAATGAGCAACAATAAACAAACATGGGCCTCGACATGCAGAATGTCAGACGGAAAGACAAGCAGGCATCCAGACCATTTTGAAAATAGAGAATACTTTTAATTTGCAAGTATAATATCCTTAGGCATTTCAGCAGCCCATTAGGTCAAAGCAGTGTGTTTCATCTCCTTTAGAAGTGCTCAAATAGCTGTCCCTGCTCTTGCATGCCATCTTCCATTTGAGCAGCATCGTCTGGTGCTTTTCTAACTTTTCTATCAAACTGTGGCTCTGCCTACAGGGCAAAAATCAAACTCCCATCTCAGATCATCCAAGAAAAAAACTGTTGGCAGGAAGTTCTGATGTCCTTGAACTGCTGAAATAGCATAGAAATAAACACTACCCAAATTGCTGCTATTACATGAAAACCTGTTATAAGAAATTGTCCTCTTAAACCAAGACTTGGTAGGTCTTGATTCTTGGTGTACAAGAGCTGTTCTGAAAAGTAATCAAAATCATAGCACACAAAATGATTTTTTTTTAAAAGTCTAGAAAGTCACAACAAGCTGAACTGGAGACATATTAATAAAATATCGCTTTGTTAACGATCATGTCATGCAGAGCTTTGATCATCATGCCGCACTGGCCTTTTTCTAACAGTTCCTTCATTAACACCAATGCTGTTGCAGAAGGAAGAAAGAGCTTTGTTTACACTGACTTTTAAAACAGCATTTGTAGAGTGTTTAAGTTTGTGGTTAAAAAATAGGTTTTGACAGCCTTGGTAGGCACATCTGAATTCTCAAACCATATCTAAAACCCACATCTAAAATCCAGTAAGAGTTTCCCCAAACCAGTTTCAGTATGGCAGAATCAAAAGCCCTAACAACAGTTCACCAAGTAGCAGCCAGAGTTAGCTACGTATTTTACTTAAGCTTAATTATTCATAATTTGACCCAGTCTGGTCTTTTCCACAATGGCTGGTCAAATATCTTTGTAATCATTTCAGCTGGGGTTCAGGTAAATGTTTCCTTAACTTGATATGAAGCCACATAGAAAGATAAAATGCTTTAATCATGTAAATTATAGTGTTGGGAACTTGTTATTCTTAAGACAAATTTTTGTACTATACACATATTGAGAACACTGGGGTCAAGAAACTAAGGTGTTTATCATCCAGGTAATACTTATTTTGTCCATCCCAATGTAAGCTCAAGTGTGACAGAGACAATACATGATACAATTTGTTATATCTTATCATGATAAAATTTTAGTACATTTTTGTAACTAGACACTGTTAGTCTAGATGTGGACGCTTGGAGGAATAAATGGAATCAATCTCTATTTATCTCTACTCCTATCCTGAAGAAGGCTCTTAATGGGACTATAAATGTCACAGATCCCTCCCTACCTTGGGCAGATTCTCTGAGAAATCTTTATCAGATAAGCTTCCAAAGGGGAAACTCCAAGGTCTTGGCACTACCAGACCAGGTCCAGCTTCAGCAATGCTGTTTCTTCTGCAATTCTTACAATACTTCAAAATTAACTTAGAAGTTCACCCTGTGGGTGTTCTCACGTTCAAATATTTAAAGTGCTACAAAACAGCATGCTCTGAGGAAATGAAATACAGTGTTTAAAGTCAAGAATATAGAACATAAAGCAAAACCTACATCCACACAAATAACCAGCAAGTTCCCTCCAAAGGCAGCATGGAAAATTTTAACTAGTACCAGGCACATGAGTTCACTACCATCTGTTTGGTCTTCGATTTTGCTTCAAGGCCCAGCCACACCCATCTCATGTACACGGCCCCGAACTGGTCAGCAAGGATCTGCAGCCGTGCACAGCACTTTTCAGTTCATACCAACTCATTCCAAACCCCTCACACACAAGCACAGGTCACCACAACCAGTAGTGACATTGCTCACCATGCTCTGGAAAGACATAAAACCTCAGCTATTTCTGCTAACCCAAAAAGCAGTCATCTTCAATTAAGCGCATTTCAGGGATGTCTTTTTGAGCAGCTCAGAGTTTTCAAAGTAGGAAATTTATGGATAGCAATTAATGCTGTGCAAAACAGTTGCAACAAAATGTGTCCCTTTCCTATATGCTAAATAATCATATGGAAGTGATTGCAGGGAAGTGAGTCACCTAACCTTTCTTTCAAATAATAGCCTTCTTGTGTGTGTGTCGCTCCCCTCATTGCATTTTGTCATCCTTTCCCTCTGCCTGATGCAGTTTCCAAAGGACTGTATTGTTGTATCTGCTCCTGGAAAAGCTTGCTAAAAGAAATGAGAAATTTCTAGAGGTACTTATTGTAAAAATTGCAATTACTCCCATAAATGCATTAAATAAAAAGAAATAATTATTATTTCTGCTGTCTACCAAAATATAAGATAGAATTGACACCAGCTCTTGTGACTCCTTCCCATTAAAATCTTTTACTTCGTAAATTAATAGTCAAGACCTCTTAGCATACATCTTTCATGTGAGTAAATTAACTTCCTTTACACATTTATATCCTAGCTTAAAAAGGATTTCTCAATATATAAGCGCTGACACAAACTGAAGAAGGCATAGTCATTCAGCTTTATAACCAAACCATGAGACTTGTATGAAGGGAATTATTCTTTAACAGGTCTATTTTTGGACTATGCTTGTACCTCAGCAGATTTAACTGCATATAAAACTAAGGAGATGAATGTTGAGACTGAGAAGAAGAAAAAAGGAAAATAATTAAAAATCAGAGTAAACACTAGTAATTGCACATGTGTTCAGAAATTCTCCCTGTAAGGATGAGAGGCTGCATTTCAAAAAAAAGAAATAATGATAAGGTTGACTGTGAAAAATGAAGATTCATAAATGCAGGAACTGAGCAGGTGTTGCAAAGTTAATTAGGAAAGCTCCTAAATGTTTCAATAAAAATACAATAGACCATTGTATGTAAAGAGGCAAAATTATATTTCAAAGAGAGCTGTAATTTAGTCATGTAAAGAGTGGGCAGCATTGCAGTCTTCTCGGGCCAGTTTTCAGACCCTAGGCTATAATCACCAGTAAGAGACAGGAGTTCCTTCCTGACTGTATTTAAGAGATTTCACAAAAGGTGGCCAAAGGAAATTAGAAGGCATGGTATTTTCATCAAATACACTTTTCTATTACCTTTGTAGCCACATAATGCTACTGCTGTATTCACAGTATTAGAAAGTCATTACCTAGGCTACGTAAAAGGAACACAGTATTAGAACTTAATTGGAAGTAGATAATTGGAAAGTTCCACACAACAGTTGCTGAATAAGTAGAAAGACAGAGAGTGGAGGGCACAGCCAACTTCTGAAAGGCCCTGCAAGGACAGGCAGTGGTTGTGACGTATACGGAAGATTCACCAGAACAAGGGGAGACCAGTACTGGGTGCACTTGAAGATCCTACCCAAATACCACAGAGCCATCAGCATCCGCTCACAACAATGAATCAAGTACAGAACTTTCCTTGAGCCTTGCTAAAGCAGAGCTCCAACAAAGGACTATTTATATGATTTGATTGAAGCCAACCAGTAAAAACAAGAGTGAAAAGGTGTTCTTTGTCTTTTAAGTACTTTTTGACTGCTCAAGTTGCTTTTTAGGGTACTGACATGCCTCATTTTTGCCAATTCTTTTAAAAATCATAAACCTTTGCTGTGTGTTCCACTTCATACTTTATTGCAGTGAGATACCAGGATCTTCCTGTCTACAATGCACACTGCCTTCTGTATTCTGCACAGAAAGTAGGCACAAACAAAAGGAAGCTAACGTCTGGCTTGTTTGGGTACATGAGACTATGAATGAAAGTAGATGAAAGGAGGAGGGGAGAGAACAGTAAGAATCAAGAGCTACTTAAGCTATACACTGATGTGGACTAAGATGTGAATTCAGACAAGTTTCTGTATAGTTCAAAAGATCTTTAAGACTATTATGTTGGCCATGGTAGAAGCCTTCCTTCCACCTTTTGTTAGTCACAGAACCAGAAAGAATTTTGAGTTTTCAAAATGAAACTTAATTGAACATTAGAACAAAGATTTTGGGGGCAGGGGAAAGGTTTGAAAAGGATCTACTCCTGAACTACTTTTTCCCTTTCCTCTTGACTTGTCTTCTAGTCCAGTACCTTCTAATAATTTTCTGGGTGACAAGAGCCTCTGCATAACCCACACTAAACCCCTCTACATCCAAGACCATCAGAACTGTGGGATTAACTCCTCTCTGACTCCAGTCTACAGCAGCCACTCTAAGGCAAACCGCCAGCTTACCCTTTGCTGCTCACCAACAGTCCAGCAGGGGAACGTGCACAACCAACACACGTGTGGAGTTTCAAAAAAACACAAATACAGAAAGGGGTCCCTGGAGTGAACACGTAGTATAAAGTAGCCAAAATGCCTCCCTCTGTATAAAAAGTAATGTTTTATGGAATGGGGGTCATGATACAGTTTTAGAAATAGAATTTTCTGATAGGTGGTCTGTGTTAGTGGCAAACTTAATACTCTGCAGCCACGTATATGAGAAACCATGCTGTCAATATTCAAAGCTAGCTACAAACCTGGGTATGCTGTACACATTTCCCAGAATCCCAGGACAGTTGAGTTTGGAAGGGATTTACAGAAATCAAGTACAGCCATCCTGCTCAAGAAGGAGGACCAAGATTCTCAGTATGTGGTCCGGTTGCTTTTGAGTATCTCCAAGGATGAAGACTCCACAGCCTCTCAGGGTAACCTGTCCCATGTTCAGCCACCATCGCAGTATAAACATGGGAGGTTTTATGTTCAGATGGAATTTCCTGTGCTTCAGTTTGTGCCCATTGCATCTTGTCCCACCAGTGGGTACTACTGAGAATAGTTTAGCTCCACTTTGTACACACCCATCGCGTATCTATACAAAAATGATGTGATCTCTCCCTTGAGCCTTCTCTTTTCCAGGCTAAACCATGCCAGCTATCTCAGCTTCTTCTCATATGAGAGACTTTCTAGTCTCTTGGATTTACAAGAGGACATTTGGAAAAAGAAAGAGAAAAACAACAAAAGGAATCTGGTTTGGAGACCATTCATTTTAGAGCAATGCAAGCTAAAACATTTTCTGCCTCTCATCAGAGGAACAGCTGTACAATATTTGCTGCCTCACATTCTTCAGTGCTCCAATTAAAGACTATGTAGATCCTGGGCTGGAGTGTATGGCAATGGGAAATGCTAGGGATATAAAAGATTACCAACCCCCTTCAATTTATGCTTTCAAATGCTTAACACAGAGCTATAATTGCAATTTTAATCACATGTGTTCTGTGTGTGCATTGAATACAGAGGTCTTCGTGTGTCAACTAGCACCCAGTAAAGCTGCAGGGATTTTTTCCACTTTAATGTATTCATGTTAACATGTAAAAAGATCTATTTTAAAGGCCCTGAAAAAAATAGTAAGTGACAGCTTCAACTATAACTGTCAAAAACAAGTGGATATAAAATTCCAGCTTGCCACTAATGGCAGGGTACTTTTTGTTTTGCCTTCAAACACTTCAAAAACAACCTGCTCAAGGTGGGTGGCAAACCACTGTTTAATGCCCTATGGATAAGCGTCACAAACGATGCCACCGGATTAGCTGGGCAGGTCTGCTGAGAAGAGCTGCAAGTCAATGCAATAATGCTAGTCTTTTGAGACAGTTTTTACTATTTTATGTATTTTCTTATATTGTCATTTTTAGTAGGAACAGGATTCACTTTAGCCAGTATTTTTTTGGTTTTTATGACATTTTCTTTTGAATGTTTAAAATCCTCAAATACCCCAAGTGTTCTGCACTTCTTGTTTCAGCTTCAAACATATTTTCTTTTACTGTAGTGTGGTAGCAATTTTGCCACTACTATTTAAGTAGAATGGTAGAAAACACAAGGTAAAACACTACTTTCTAGGATTAAGGGCTGCAGAGGCTGATCCTAAGCTGCTTTCCAACTGATGCTTTCAAACTTGCAGTGGAAACTTAGCACTGCACACATTCAGTAACCTAGCAAGCTTCTCGGCTATATTTAGGCTTAAAAATTAGAACTTCTAAAAGACCAGTGTCTAAAATGGACACAAGTATTGTCAGGACTTCAAGATGGAGAAGGTCAATAGCATTCCACCATTAACTCACCACTTGTTTAACATGTACACAACAGCTTCACATATAAATAACACAAACCAGCCTTAAAGAACAGGCTAAGGCTACGATCTGTAGATAAGACTCCTCCTAGCCATAACAACAAAACCTCCCTCAAGATAATGAAGCTCAGTGATTTTAAATTGCTTTCAGAGATCAGAATATCATCCAGTGTTTTATGACAAGTTTTATGTCACAGTCCAAGTTGAATAGAGAATTAAGCATTAAATCAGCAGAAAAAAAAAACATTTTGAGAAGTTTTAATCATCAAAATGGAAAAAATATTATTTTCTTTTAAGACATCAATATTTTATCTAGCAATACTCTCCAGCAAATATTAACCATGAATATTTAATGTAACATGTGAGCAATTTATAAACAGAAACAAAAATGAAAAATGTTAAACCAATCCTGGATACTCTCCTATAAAGTATCAAATTGAATCATATCACTAAATCAATAGTAAATTCAGCAGTTATAAGCCAATTCTCTATGAAAATACACTCCAGCTAGTAAAGCTTATAAGTGTATTTTTGTTCGAGTGCACAGTTTATGCAAAATATTTTGCAGCTATATCAATTTCAATTTAATTTCTTTTGGAAATATTTTGAGAACTGAGGGCTCTCTTCTCACCATAGAAGAGGAAAAGACAGAAACTAATAGCTCAGATTTGTGATCCAAAATCAACTACTTCGACACCATTCTGTTTTACAAAGGCATTCCAGAGGTTTCCCTTACATCCCAACTGGCAATGTCACTATCTCTCTCCCAGGGCAGTACCACCAGGCAGCAGCTAAAATACAAGTGGATCAACTATCCTGACATTTTGATTAAAATGATTTGGAAGTACTTACACAAGGTGCTGAGCTGGGGCATCTTAGGAGGAGCTAATCTCCAGCTGTGAGCAGTATCAGACATGACCCCAGCATTTGCCTGTCCCGCTCCTGGAAGAGCTACACTGGAATAAACCTGGAGAACAAGTCAATTGTGATTAACTCTCTCCAGCCCACTTCGACTCACAACAGCATCTAGTTCTCCATTAAAATTTTCGTTCAGCTCACTCTCCTATCTCCTTCCAGCATCTCTGATACCTGAAACACCGTTCCCTATGTGCACCATGGCCTCTGTGCTGTGCTCATTCTCTACTGCCCCATATGAGAAGGACAGATCACTTCTGGGGATTCGTAACTCGCACCCTTGCCCCACATGCCTCCTACCTGTTATCACCCTGTGTTTCTCCCCTTTCCCCTCCAGAGGGCAGATCTCTTTACCATCCCAGTGCTAAGTCTGTGCTGCTGAATATGATGACATCTTTATCATGAGCTCTGAAGGAAGTCAAGCAAAGTCTTTATCCAAGTTTAATACCAAATCAGTCTTTACATTTCTTTAATCATGACAATAAAGCTGAAGAGGTAAGTCTGTTTGTACAACAGTGTGGTCCTAATTTTTCTCATGTTCCTTTTACCTCAAAGTCAATCCTGCAGAAGACAGATAAAAATAGCAGTATCTCATTCCTCACCTGTGGCAATGCCAGCACACTCACCCAGCCAAGACCCGAGGGTTTCCATCAACTCTACTGCTCTGACCACTAGCCTCATGTGCTTCATGGGATGACAGCATGTGCATAAGGGCGTCTCTGTGCCTGTCTTTCTGTAGGTTGGTTCCATCCCCTCTAAGTTTTGAGAACACTACTTCATTTCAACCAACACTAGAGGCATCAACTGTGAGGCACAAATACACAATGAATCAGGCTATATGAGCTCTTCTGCTCTCAGAATGATTACCTTCCATTTTTCTGGGGTGAACGATAGGCAGTATTTCATTTTTTCTGTGCTGTTTTCCCTCACCTTGTCACACCCATCAGATTTGCTTTCAAATTCTGAGCACACCTACACCAAGACAAGCAGGATTTTTTATTTTAAAGGAAAAGTGCACATGGAAGCAGAAGGGATAACTGGAAGCACCACTCTGAAAACCAGGGAACTTCCCTGGGATGCACGGAGAGCAGTCAGAAGCTACAGCAGAGGTCACTCACTGCAGGTGTTGCTGACACTGCTACAGTCACCTGGAAGGTACAGCAGAGGGACAGCTGGTGGTGCTGGCTAACACTCCTCCAGCTTCCCAAAGGAAGTTAGAGAACTTTAAGCCAATTTCCCAATGGGAGCATAAATTGTGTTATTTCCAAGGCTCGTCAGGCTGCTGTTCTTCCATGGAGCCTTGGAGGGCTCCAGAAGTAATCCTGCCTGAATTCCCAATCCTGTCTCATGTTTCATATTCTGACTCAGCCACTCCCCTTGTCCCTGTGCCAGCTCCACTGGCCAGAAAAGCCAAAATCCAGCCACAAATATTTCTCAATTCTTTTCCCCTTCCAGCTCTGAGCTCTCTTTAGGAAACAGCCTGATACTGGTGTTGACCTCACTGCAGTAAATCCAAGTTAAACTTCTGTCACCACCGCACCTCAGGGAGGGAATTGGGATTCATGCTGAGATGATACAAAGCAAACGCCAGACAGAGGTTTTGAGTTGTACTAATTCTCAAACATTTTTTCCTTCAACAGTGTTTTGCCACAGTTGTATCAAGCTACCTGGCAAGCACCAGCCCTGCCCACCTTCCCTCAGCACGAGCATCCTACACACCCTGAGTGCTGGTAATGCTCAAGCTGCTGGCAGATGCCACGGTAAGCAGAACTTGTCCCTGTCCTTTTGCTTTCCCTTTGCAGTGAGTCAGACTTACTTCCATAAAAGAAGCAGTACATTTCCAGTGTAACAGACTTCACAGACACAATACAAGAGTGGTTTACAGAAATATTCTCCTTTTTCTCTTCAACAAATGTCTCTTCCTGCCTTGCATAACTGTCTCTGAGGAAATCTCCCCATGGGGGCCAGTTTCTGCCACTTTTACTGATCCTGGGTAGGATTATTTCATCCCATTGACTTCATATGTTCTTTCAAGTGTGTTAAGAACTATCAAGAGTAAATGTGAGGAGACAATATAACAACCAAGTCACAATTTCTTTTATACTCACATTGCTCCTAACCAAAAGGGCATTGGGTTCACCAAAATTAAGTTTGAAGAGGAGAGATATTGTCTGCTTCGTGCAGGTTGCTGTAACTATCAGACCCACCTTTGGATATCTGACAGAGGGATGCGATAAAAGATGGTGTCACGGTTCTCAAGAGCAGATGTGGCAGTGAGAAGAGGAGCTCTTCTCATTATTGAAGCCTCGGGTGCAGCAAAAATATCCAGGAAGCCATAGTTACATATCTGTTTGGAAAGTACAATGATCTTGGGAAACATTACAAATTTATTGCACGGGTTTAGGGTGACTTTCTCACAAAATCTGTATTCATTCTACTAATTAAATAAAAATGCACAACAGCCCCTGTAGATTCTATGGTATCATTTTAATCAAAGATTGCACTAGTTGGCAAGCCCATTTTGTTACTCTTAGTAACAGAACCCAAGAGATAGTAACCAACAATCATTGTTTCATAAATAGAATGCTTAACCAGGGAAAAATACCTTTCCTTGGAAAGGTGACCACAGCCACCCACAGACTATGAGGACAGAAAGGAGCACTAAACTCACCATGCCTGACCACCTGTAACATAGAGCAGATACCTCAATATCCCTCTTTCTGTATTGAGCCTCAACAATTGACTACAGAGCACCTTTCCAAAAGGCAGTCTCTCTTGCTCCCAAAACATCATTCCTATTCAAGCTGCTCATTTAAAAGGCAGTCTAATTACAGAAGGCTGGAGAGAGAGTTTCAGAGACCACAACATAAATTATGTGGTCTTTGCTGCTGACATTTTGCAAAAACTTGAGACAGAGGGTGCCTGATTTTGACCTGACCCTGAAGTGAGTATCACATTCCTTAGCTCTGCATTCCACATCACTTTGTAATCACACATGATTTTATCACATACAAAGTAACTTTCAATGTAGGTTTCTTCAAACGTTATCAGATACAAACAAGATTTTTTTGTGGGACCAACTGTGCACTCTGAAGTGTAACAAGGCACAGCATTTTACTCCTGGTAAGTGGGACATGTTCAAAGTATCATTATTATGTGTTAGAATATCATTATGTGAATTATGTGTACATAATTTTATATGCAGAACTATATTGTTTATTAAAACAATAATTGGTGCTATAATTATTAATTATCACTAATTATATACATACATGTTCTATGATAATATAGATATTTTATATGATAATATATTAGGGCTGATCATTACCTGTCACAGAATCACAGAATTGTAGGGGTTGGAAGGGACCTCGAGAGATCACTGAGTCCACCCCCTCTCCCCCCACCGAAGTAGGAGGGTCTTTATGTCTTTTTTGACACCTGGATTGATAGTAAATGTATAAGAATTTCACTGAATTCTGTTTTACTTTAACATTAACCCAAAACATCAGAATTTTCTGAGCTATGTTATCATCAATCTATTCTTTCTTTTTATAGAGTACATCCAACATTGTCATTCAATAGTACAAAACTGCAGCTGAAGAAAACCACGGAAAAGAGATTTCAAAGAAACATAAACAGGACAAACTGTATGCATCAACTGTAACACAGCAAGGAAAACATTCAAGTATAGGTTAAGCCTGGTCTGTTCTAGTCTTGTGAAATTCTGCAGCAGACACAAGATCTACAGAGATGAAAGCAACCATGTGGAAATGCATTGGGAAAATGATTTTGTTTTCCTGTAACAAAGCTGAATGAACCTTGGCTTTTTACCTTGTGCAATAAACCATTTTGCCCAGCTCTAGTTAAAAAAAAAATATTTATTTCATGTTCTTTATGCCACATTCAATACAGTTCTAGAAAAAAAAAAAGAATTTCTGACTGCTTTTGAACACAATAAATTTTCACAGCCGATCTCATCAGGACAGTAGGAAGAGAGCTGAAACCAACCACACAACAAATACAAGTCTCACCACCCACTGCATTGCTTTCCACATCTAAACATTCTTTCTCTTAATTGCTTGCATCCCCACTTTCTGCCTATGTTTAGAATTGTAGCATATATTTCTGCCTTTCACGTTTCATATATTCTTCATTCACAGATCATCCACATATTTATGCTACTTTACTTTTCAAACTGTTCCAAAATGACCCCTCTATCCCATGCTGTCACCTCTCACTACAAAATTTGTTTCATGAAGCATTCCATGAGAGGAAAATTAAAAGAGAAAAAGTGAAGTTTTAGGAATGATGCCACTTCTGATGTTGGGGGATTTGTATTGCCATGTACGATCCAGGACTTTATATTCCTGAGAATGTTTACCATTTATAAAACTTTTAATTCAGATTTTAAATACATAACTTCTCAAAGATATTCCTAGTGACATTCATAGCAAAAAACCCCCACCTTTACATTTCTGATTATTTAACCTTCTATTTTTAAGAACATTTCACCCAAAATGCTTACTTACAGGCATGTTTACCGTGTAAGAAATTGTTTCACAGTCAAATCTTTCACAGTCTTTGATACTACTGCTCTGAAAACACTTCTTATATTGCCTATTCTGCCCTATTTTTTTTAAATTATCTATGCCAATGTGAAAAAGATCAGCTGCTGGTATTAGACACTAATGAAAAAACAACAAACAAAAGGAGTCAAATGTACCAAGAGAGGAACGTGTGCTCGTGGCTTTACTGTTTGTATGAAAACTGCTGAACAATAGTCCAAGAGAACCAATGTAGCTCAATTACAGTTGAGCACTTCCTACATCTCTCACCAACCTCCCTCAGAAAATGTATTAAAACCAGATTGAACATGATAAACTGTATTTGAGTAACAAATTCTCATTCTTGCACTACTAAATTTGGAGCAATGTCTTAAGCACATACCTATAATAAGCCAGCAAGTAGCTGATGCCTTGTTTTGTCTCAGCTGTGTGAGTTGCCCCTCTGGAACCAAACCTGACATATCCCTGTAGAAAGAGATGCTACCTTACCTTTCAACCTTCACTATACAAGCTCAAAATTGATCCTGTAGAGCTTTACTTCAAGAAAAGCTACAGTAAATAAGCTATATTTTCCTGAAATACTCAATTCTGGAAAGCAGACAAAAAAATAAATCCCTCATTCACCAGTAATTCCAGAGTGGAGAATATCTCCCAAGGACCCTTACTGTCTATCCACTGACTTGCTGATTTGGAGCAGACCTGGGATACACTGGCAATTCTGCTAATGAAGCTGACTGTAAATAACAGATTTACTTGGTAGTATGACTCATGCATTTCATGGCTTCAGCACTGAATGCTATTTTATTCCTACATAGCAGGAACACTACCTCACTTCAGGGGTAGTTCTGTTTCTCAGACAATACCCACTCACAATTGGAATAGAGTTAAGGCAAATTTTTAGCATGCAGTTCACTGATTGAGAGGCTCACATGTATCTCGTAGTTCTTTGTAACCAGTATAAAAGTGCTCTATTTCTAAATACAGAAACCAATAGGTTTTTCAATAATAGGCATAGCTTATCAAATTCCAAGGATCCAACTGTCAGCTGATGAAGTTGCACTGATGTCAACGATGCCATGCTAAATACTTCAGATTAATATATCATGGGTTTTATGTATTTATTTAGTATTATTTAATCATAACTCCTTAGGTTCACAACAAGTCCTTGGTTTTCCTGGGGTTTTAAGATTGTGGTAGTAATATTACTCAGTGAAAATCAGAATAAATATTAACAAGGATGTTACTGCTTCATCCTAGTTTTGTAGAAGTTACGTTACTTTTAATTTTTAAAGAACTTTTGTTTAAACTAGAAGTATTCTTGTTTGTCACACTTTTCTGAGTTTTCCACCCAGACTTCCAGTGACAACCATTTAATTAACGTGATGTTTAAATGCAATTCAAGCACATTTACAAAGCTGCGTGTTCATCTGGTAATAGAGAAAAACAGACTTTGCTTTTTAGGATGCAGGTAAATGAGTTTCACATTTATCTCCACTGCATGACAATGACAAAGTCCATGCACAAATCTATGAAATGAGAATAATGAGAATTACAGTCCCTCTTACAGTGATTTAAGACACATGTATGAAGAGAGCTCTTTTATTAGTTTCCCCCCTCTTTTTCAGGAGAGTCCTGGATTTAAGTTATTTCTTAAAAGCTCTAAGTCACTAATATTAGGGGGAAATAAATAACAGAGAAAGTTTAGTTCAGTTTTAAAGAAGTGCAGAAATTCAGTGAAATGAGGCCAAAAATGCTCAGGTTCCGTGTTCCACATCACTGGACACCACAGTACAGACTTCATATGGCTGCATAACTCTGCTGATGTCCCTCACCACGTTCGGCTGCACCCACCCCCACATGGCATAGCAACAGCTCCCTCCTCAACCACCACGTCCTCAAACAATCTCCAGCTTTTAGCTTTCACACACTCACTGTGTCCCACTCTGGATTTTCTGTGAAATTCCCAGAAGTCATTATTCAGAAATGACATCCTTTATGTTCACCTTCAAGAAAACCTTTCACAAACTGAGTCCCATCCTTCTGTGGGCTCAGGAAGATCACCGTACACTACAGGGTACACTGAGTTTATGTTGCCTCCTACATGGATGGGTATATCTGAACTTCTCTACTGTGGAGGAAACTGTCAGTAAAACATTCTCAGTTCAGTGATACAATACTTTTCCTCTGCTCATTATAATCACAAAGTGCCTAATGACACTGTGTCACAATCTTACGCTGTGTCAGAGCCACGGTTCCTTACGAGCACAGCCAGGAGAGATGGGCTCCCGAGAGGAAAGGTAACCACTCAGGGATGACCATGATGGCAGTTGGGGAAACTGGGGAGCCACAGACCAATGAGATGCAGTAAGTCAGATTTATTAAAAATACACAGTAAACACGGGGATAGTAACATAGGCCTGAACACACTGGCTTTGCACACTTTGTTCATATAAAAGTTTCACTAAGGTTTTCTGCATCATCCATCATCAAAAATTCTCATGGATTTGGCTGACAATACATCTGACAGCTCGAAGTCTACTGTTAATGTTCTGCAACACACTCAAATCAAACTTCCTCCCCAGTTTATTGCCAACACAATGTTTTGTTCTATGTGAGAGTAATCCTTTATATAATATACTGTTTACCTAGAGCATGTAAGTTTCAAAAAATATTTCCTTTCCTGTCTTAATCTTCCCTAGATATTGTTGTTGTTATTGGCTTATGCCAGGAAACCTGCCTCCTACTTTAAAGTCACTACAGAACTACATCTGTTGCTACTTTAGGAGAACACCCTGATGTTAAGTGACCATATACCAGCCTAGCTGCATCTCGCCTGACTGAAAAAACAATCTAAGGCAATGGAAACAGAAGTTTTCTTCACCTGGCATAGCTGCATCCCCACACGAGATTCTGCGACACTTCTGAGGGGTCTGAACCCTTCAACTTCTCAGCCAAAACAGGCTTCAAAGTCAGGATTTGTTCGTGGTGATGAAAATTTTCTCTGTCTAGCTCTGAATATTTATTGTTAACTCCTTATAATGAACTGATATAGCTGATTAAGCCTTTAGTAAACATTACAAATGCACTTCTGATCTCTGTACAAATTCCTGTTCTCTGCTCTGTTTTCTCTCGTTAATAATTTTTTGTGGTGTTGCTTCTTCTTGCCCCTGTTCCCAAGCCCTCTTTTACAGACTGTTTTGTTGTTTTATAAGACTTAGCCATCTTTCCCAAGACCCAATCAATTTTCACATCAGCTACACTAATTGGCAACAGACTTGACACATTTCTTGATTACAAGTTAAAACACTTAGAACAAAGCTCTAAACCTTTAAAAAAGAAAAGGAAAAATGCAGTAAAGAAAATGTCCTCAATTAAATACTCTTTAAATGGAATTCTCTGGGAAGCAAAAGAAGAGGGAAATCAAATCATGAAAGACCACCCTGTTGTAGTATTATTTAAATCACCAGAGGTTTTATTTGAGATGCTGTGTGTTCTGGACTGTAGTCACAAAAGTTCTTAAAGCTTTTAAAGTTATATAATATTTGTTCGATTGCCATGTAAATAGTTTCTCTCTTCAGGTAACTTTAAGCCAGTGTATTATTAGCTCTGTCAGTAAAGATGCTGGTGTTTAAGTTACTGATATATATATATACACACACACACATACACCAGTTGCATTCCTTTACAGATTGTAGGACTATGTATTTTATCTATTCTCAAACGAAGTTAATCATTTGTTTTAAACAAATTCTAATTAAATTTAATTCATGCATCATAAAGAAAGCATTCATGTTAATATCTCTGCAAGGCTGGAGTCACTGTTAGTTTAGAAAAACAGATAAAAGTATAACCTGCTTGCTAGTTTACTTAAATACTTTTCAAATATTTGTCATGGTTTAACCCAGCAGGCAGCTAAAGCAATCACACAGCCTTCTACTCACTTCCCCATCACCACCAGTGGGATCAGGAAGAGAATTGGGGGAAAAAAAGGCAAAAATTGTGGAGTGAGATAAAGACAGTTTAATAGGACAGAAAAGAAAGAGAATAATAATGATGATGGGAAAAGAATATATGAAACAAGTCATGCACAGCATGATTTTTCACGACCTAAAGCCAATGCCCAGCTAGTTCCTGAGCCACACTGCCTCCCAGCCAACCCCCCAGCCATAGACAGAGCATGATGCCAGACAGTATGGAATATCCCTCTGGCCAGCTGGGGTCAGCTCTCCTGGCTGTGTCCCCTCCCAGCTTCTCACGCACCCCCAGTCTTCTCGTTGGCAGGGCAGTGTGAGAGGCTCAAAAGTCCTTGACTGCTTGACAACAACTAAAGCATTAGTGTGTTATCAACATTATTCTCTTCCTAAATCTAAAGCACAGCTCTGTACCAGCTGCTAGGAAGAAAATTATCTCTATCCCTGCCAAAACCAGGACAATATTCCAGAATGCTAGAGGAAGAAAGTAGCCAGAGGCAATCAGATGGACAAGGACTGAAGTAATACTGGGTACGCTCTGTATGTCAGTCTGACTTTTCCATGAAATGGCAGTGCAGTACAGATGTTTTGTTTTAACAGGAACTGGCACGTGCACAAGGTAAGGACTCTGCAAACAGTTCAGAGCATTTGCACATAGATAGGAGCTGTTTGGTAGAAGGCCTAGACATCTTTATTGCAGTAGGGAGGCATTTAGTAATGTCCACAGAAGAGAGGAGGCAACACTTTTGACTCCAGCCCTTGGAGCAGAGAGTGCCATTTCTTGAATTGCAACCAGGGAAGGTCAAGATGTTTCTTAAAAGTAAATCAAGTCTTCAGTACAATATGCTAACAAATAGGCTAAGATTTCTCCTTTCAGAAAATTTCCTGCCTGGAGGACCTGCATCGTTGTGGATATACTGGACCATTACAAAAATTGAGTTATTTGATATTTTTTTAACTGGAAGATGCCACATTTGCATAAGGATTAGAAGCATGTATGCATATATTGCAAAGTATGTGAATATGCTGAAATAACATGCAGAAAGGGGCTCAGCTAACACCTCACCTTCCCACTTTGTTAATTGTCCCTGTCATCAAGATCTGTCTTCAGCCATGGTGGAAACAGAGTACCAGTTTAGCTGATGCTGAACGGAACCTTTTCGCATGATTTCCTGAAGTATTATATAAATAAACATAGTAAATATGAAACTTGTTACTCTTTAGCAATAAATACAGCAAATTTAGGTATGATTCTAACATCCTACATTAGGAAAGGTTGGATATTCTCATGAATTCTATCCAGCGATTACAGTGAGACTCCGATTACTGTATTGAAAAAGAGATACTTCTCCTGTAATATGCTTCCTTGTACAGCTTTCCACTCTAACTTAAATCTGAATATGTTCCTTTGTGTCTTGTGAAACAGATATGGAAGAGAGAATATAGGTCTGGCCCCAAAGTAGTTAGTTATCAGTTTCCCATAGATAGGCAGCAGGAAAGCAAAAGCTAAAGGTCAACCAAGGGGTAATAGAGAAGCCAGTTCACTGTTCAAATGTGCATTCCCCCTGCAGAATTATTCTGACTCTCAAGCTGAATATTTATATATCCCTGTAGAGAGCTGGGGATATAACAATATAGGCGCTTTGACTTTTATGATGAGGAGCCTGCCTGTTGAGTACAGAACAGATGGTTTATGTGTTCAAAGGGACATGTTCCCGTTGTTCACACCTCTGGCAGAGAGACAGCTTGCTGCAGCTCTGGTTTGCTAGGAACTTGATTTGATGGAGTACTTTCCATTTCCTTTTGATAATCTGTTCCTTCAACAACAAAATGGTGCCATGGAGAGAGGAGAGTGCCCTTACTGCTATTTACCACTTCAGTTGTCATCAGACGTGGAGGCACGTAAGAGCATAGCTCTCATCTCATTCATAGGTGCAAAAAACAAAACAAAAAGGATTTTTTCCCCAAAGGGTCCAGATTCAAGTACAATTCATTCACATTTCCTGTGTGCCTTAAAATCTTTTTTCCTTTTCCAACATTTCCATACAGGCTTCATTTTCTCCCCTCGAGCCGGAAGCCTTGAGGTGATACACAGAGATGCACCCCACAGTGGCACCCTGTAGTTAACATGACATGAGTTACCAGCAGGTCTCACAGCCGTCGGATCCCGTTGGTCCCAACACACACCATGGCAGGAAAGCTGGCAGTGTTGAAGAACAACATTTTTGAAAAAAAGTAGCAAGTCCTTTAAAAAACCTATTTTATTAATAAAATCTAACTTCCCCCTTTATTTTAGAATCCTACATTTTTAGGTGAGAAGCTGCCCCAGGAAGCATTTGAACACTAAGACAGAGATGCTCACACTGGGTTCCATTGCTCTCTTTTCCCATCTTTTACCATGTGAAATACACACAAACAGGAACAGGAACATCACATACGTCTCATACATGCAGCTGAGTGTAAATAAGAACTTAACCATTTGGATGCCATTCTAGATTTCCGGCCTGCCAAAGGCAACCAGTAAGCTCACGAGCCAGACTGGTTTAGGGAAATTGACAGCCTGGCAGAAATCATGCAATACTGTGTTTTTAGCCAGTTTTGCAGGGTTCTAGTTTTGGTTGTTGGGTTCCCTGCCCCACCCCCACGTCACTGGGAATGTAGGAGGGCAAAAATGGGAAGCTATACAAAAGGCAAATAAATCAAACACTTTTTTTGAAGCTCAGACATTCCTTCACATTAGGTTTAAACTGGGGCATGAGGACCAGGGTATATCTCACTTTATCCAAGCCACTGAATTTTATTTTACACAAGAATGAAAGAAATGTTTGCAACAGAAATTAACAATGTATTTTCTTTTTCATACCTGCTCAGATTGGTAATGAGAAATGATTTCCTGAGGATTGCTTTTGCTACAGTGAGAACTCTGTCATGGGGAATTTTTTCCTCATAAAAGTAATGTTAAGGTATTCTAGAGAATTCAGTTTTGGCTTGGGTTTGCTCAAATTGCAGTTGGTTGATCAATTCTTACCAACTGCTACTGAGATCTATTTCAATGCTGGACACCACGGAAGACTGTCCCTAGTACATTAATATAAAACCTTGGAGTTTTTCAAAATTCCTTTAACAGTTGTATAATTTAATTAAGTGGCATCTTCTCAAGCTTCTGCTTTTTTATACCTCTATTTATAATTCTGTAATAGAACTTGAGAGAATTAAGGGGGGTTATTAGAATTATACCAGACAGTTGATGGAAACCTGGAGATACATTGTTATTTGCCACAAAATTCTTTAAGACTTTTCCATATTGATACCAAACAAATGTTACTAATCCTTCCATTACAGCGCTGCTCACATATATCTGACAGCATCCAAACAGTACTTCAAGGAATATGCCAATGTACTTTAAGTAAGGAAAGAGGATATCTTACTGTACTATAGCCTGAAACAGGCAAGACAAAGGAGAAAGAGTGACCTCTCCTGGCAAAATGGAAAAAGTAAAAGGGTTTTCTCGCAGAAACAAAGGGGGTTGTAGGAAAGAATGAGTTGCATTTGGAAAAGTTGAAGCTTTTTCAAATGTAAACATTGTTCATCTCATAAGAAAATTCAAATCCTCACCTGACTTCAGAAGTTCAATAACTATGAGCAGGGAATGAGATTACAATATAGTTTGGTAAATTTTAATGAGGATAATTATTATTAAAAAGCAGCTAACATGCCCTGAAAAAAGCTTTCTGTTGGGGTTTGTGTGATCATTTGGCCTAATTATTTTTGATTCTTTGCCCATCAAATAACGAATGTGCAGCTTGTGAAATGTCAGATATAATTAGAACAAATAAAGCTGTAGCATGAACCTCCAAAAAGCCTCCCAAACCCATTACAAAGAATTGTCTTCTTAGGAGCCATTCAGGAAGCAGTAGGGCAGACATTTTACAGGTAGGAAAGTCGGCACCCAGGTAATAGACAAAGCTTTTGAAGTCAAATGAAAGGTGCTTGAGAGATTACAGACAGGTAATAATGACTTGTTAAGGCTATTATTTTAGTGATCTTATCAGGGGGCCTTAAGTTCACCAGGATTCCATGATAAAATGGGGCCATATATAATGGAATTTTCATCTTTCTCTTATCAGCTTCTGTGCTAAGTTAAATAATGATTTACTGAATCAATATTGGAGTCAATTAAATGTATAGAAAGTATGTATGCAATACAGGATATTGAACTCCCTGCTTAAGTCATTCAGGGTTGCTGAGTGTGTTCTGTACTGCTGTTGTGTTACTACTCCAAGGTTGTCTGCAGGACTCAGTTTACTCCCTTCATTGCTCTCTTCAGTAAGGTTCAAGACCCCATCCCTTGCCATATAAGCAGACATTATTTGCTCCTTCACACCACCACCTAACTGGCATTACTTTTAACTGACATATTACTGAGCTTGCATTCCTTGCATGCAAGCCAGTATTTGTTTGGGAGTGCACAGAAAGGCCAGGTTAAAGAAATAAACACTGTTCTCATCTTTTTAACATGCAACAGGAACATCTGGGAATTCAGATCAAAGAACATATCCAAGATACTTTTAATCTAGCCAAACTCAAGAAAGGGGTTTTCACCCAGCTCCTGTGGCGACAGGAAGTGCTGGATCTACGTAAGAAAATAAGATACATGAGGTTCAAGCACAGAAGTTTCCTTTGAATGATAGGCTCTGACACCTCAACAACTGCCTAACAGTGAGAACTTAACAATGAAGGAAGCTGTGGAGCTTGAATTTGAAGCCTTTCCATCAAAAATCAGAGCACTATGAATAGAAGCAGCCTTTTGATTCTGTTCAAGAGACTCCTTTTTCTTTCTTCTTATGAGGTTAGGCAAACCTACATGTACACATATTGCCAGAAAGATGTAGTAATGTAACTTTTGAAGAAGGCATGATTGCACTTCAATCTCCACTATTCCAATCCACCTCTCATAAATCCTGGGTTTGTTCTGAAGGAAGTGCCTTTCACACTTGTCTCACTGAGTTTTGGGTAGTTCTGCAGTAATCCCTCAGTATTTAGGGAAAAACTCTCTTACCATCTTTAGCTTGGTCAGCAGGTTCAGAAATTTGTTTCCTGGTACCTCTGGTTGGACTGTTAATAAGCATGCTGCAGCACTGACCTTGCACCCATCTGCAGAACTGCTGCTGTCCAGAAATTCAACTAATGCCTGGGATCCCACAACAGAACTACCAATGCAATTCATATCTTTAAACTCTTCAAGAACACCAACAGAAAAAGTTACTGCTCTGGGTAGACAGGAAGACACAGTTTTACCAAAAGAAGAAAGAAAATCAGGGTGCTTAAAACACTACTGGATACATTCATTTTCCTGCCACAAACAAATCTTGAGGTCAAAATTATCTCTGGGGCCAGTGACTGATCCCTGATTGTCAGCAGAAATGGGGAAGGGGAAGCCAAGGGGTACAAAGATACAAATTCTCCATTAGAGAAAAAAATACTAACACTTCCTACTTGAAAAATATTGTGAAACAAAATGTGGAATGCTGCCAGAAATCTTTCCAACTTTGTCCTGCCACATCATAAAGCTCAGTTTAGATCACAAACTGGCTTTACAGAACTTCAAAGTTCCAATTGAAAAGACTCCTTTCATGTAAATTATTTAGCTGTCCCTTTGCCTGGAGCTACAAGAGCCGGTATTCAAAGCAGCACAATGTGTTCAAGTAGCAAACATCTGCAGGTGCTAGCTGGCGGAGGTATGAGGGTTCACTAAGAAGTAATGGGTCTCTGTGTGCACAGCAAAACTTACCCAGCCTTGAGGGTCGTGGAAGCTCAGGCAGAGCCTACAGCAAAGGACAGGACATGGGAGAAGCTCTGAACAAGGCAGTTACTGCATTATATGCCATTATGCAGCCTGGCACAGGGTCTCCAGAGACAAGTAACTGCAGGTAGCTGCATGGTAAACCCCTGAGACTGCAAAGCCGCCTCTCTGCAACCATACCCTGAGCCAGCTACAATATTTTACCATGTTCTTCAGAGCTGGTAGAAACTAAAAATGAATATATCATCCAACCTAAAGAATGTGGACATAGCAATCGGCATTCATTCCAAACTTACTTTAAAAACTATGTAAACCAGCCACAGATGACAGCAGGTGTGGATTGGTATTGCTGCCATAAGCAAGAACAATAGCTAAACCACAAGAAAGAAAATAAATTGCATTAAAATTTAGCAATCAATTGAGTGCAAATTCAAATAAAGAAACCTTATTACTCTCATGCTGCCAAATACAGACTGCCAAGCAGAGAAAGTTCTAATGCAGGGGTCCTTCCTGAAACCAGCTGTGATTCCTATAACACCAAGATCCAGGAGGGATGAGGGAAGATCATTCCAGTCACTGGCAGTTGACAGAACAAAAGTTAAGGCAGGAGAAGTCAGACATGTCCAAATACCAAGGCTTATCCACTTACAACATGAAGATAATATTCTGGTGACATGCTGCTCAGCTTTATCTCTTCTCTGTAACTAAAGGAGATTTTCAGAGTAGAAGTGACTGCTCAGCACTGGTTTTCACTGGCAATTTTGTGTTCTGTGTCTCTTTGGTTAAATGAAATCGATTTATCAATATAAAATTAAGCTCACATTCACAGGTTATTCTTGCCATTCTATATTCAATACTTGGAAATAAGCATTGAGGAGTTTATGTAAACTGTTATTCAGCAATTGTGTGACTGCCTTGGGGAGATACTTCTCATAAGCTCCAAAGAAATATTTCTAAATAGCTACACTTGTCAATGTTCCCAGGAAAAGGTTGCTGTAGGGAGTGATCTGAATAAGCAGATCCACCTTACAGAATATCCTACAGTTTGAGTCCATGTCAGAGAGAAGCAGCTGCTTTCCCAAAAGAGTTAAATCCCTGCCCTGGCACTGCTGTTTCTTCCAAATGTTTCTATGATTTTTGCCTACTTTGACCCAAGTGCTGGAATATTTTTCAGTGAAGCTGCTGTAGTAGATTTCAGTGCTCCCTTGTTTGTCTTTAAACTCAGGAATCTTTAAAACACACACACACACTTTTCAAAAAGACCTTTTGTTTGGGGGATTTTTTTTAATCCCAGCAAGCAATAAAATAGGCAACAGATTTTGAGTAGGTTTTATCAAAGTAGGAATGAAAGGGCTAGAGAATTATCTGTGAAATATCATAACTCATTTCTGAGATAATTACCAAAAAATTTCCAAGCATTCAGGTAATTTCAGATTCCCTAAATACACACAGATGGCTGTCTGAACACTTCAGCTTTCAAGGAAAACTGCCTCGGTCTGCTCCTGACTGCTGCTCTGCTCACAGAATATATTACATATCTGATTTCAGATGCTTCTTTATTAAATAAAATGACACAGACAGCCCAATCCAACGAAGTTCTGCACTTAATGGCCACTTAAGGTATTCAGTGCGTTATACAAAGCGATCAGGTGTATGTAAAGTGATTCCCACAGTAAAAATTGTCTCTGTAATTTGAAAAATGTACAGAGTGAAAGAACTTTTAACTTCATAGCCAAGAGAAGACCATTATATCACCAGTTGTATCAGTCCCTAAAGCAGCTAAAACCAAAGAAAAATAGGCTCCTAATGAATCTTTATATTGGGCTACAAATGAGGAGCAAAACCTAGAACCAGAGTCACACTTCCCAAAATACCAATATCACTTTGGGATTTGGAGGGACCCTATCATACACTGCAGCTGGGAAAGGAAAAACCATCACCTGGACAGAAATGTGGAGTGCAGACCAAGCCTTTTGTGCCAGCACAATTCTACAAGACAGAGGATATTCCAAGGTGTGAAAAATGCCACATACTTTTGGGGTAATGAGGTACTTAGAGATATGGTTTAGTATAGGACAGGAAAAGTTGGACTCAATGATCTTACAGATCTTTTCCAAACTAGTCATTCTGTGATTCAGAATTAGGATGCTGATGCTAGAGGGACACTTACAAAGATTTGTGTTAAAAGACATATTTGTCAGATATGAGGGGATCAACTAGTTAGTCAGAAAGCTCCCAACTGTAGTAGTATTTCACAGATTTTTTTAAGAACACCAAGTAGTTACTCAGACCACAGTCAATATAAGGACACCTGACCACATCAACTGTTGAGAGGAACAGTAATACTGTAATGAAGTTTAAACAATCAAGATCATTGGGTCATCTACCATGTTTGACTTCCTCTCTAGATCTTCCACAATATCAGAGGGGAGCAATTAAAGTTCACAACACACTTAGTCTCAAGACAGGAATTTATTTCATTAATGCAACACCCTGTGAATGGATAAATTTTCTTTGAGAAGACAGCTACAGTTCAGCTTTTCTTTGTCTCCTCTAAGGACAGGACATCACAGACCAAGCAGAGCATCTCCAGCCTTTGTACAGTTGTCTGGATTGATAGATCAGGTTCTCTCAATTCATATGAGAAGACCCACTTCTAATGAGCAGTGTATTCTGCTGTCTCCCACCAATGATAACTTACAGCAGCCCCTAGAAAGAGTAGATCCTGTCCTGCTGCAGTAGATCCTGTCCTGCTGCAGTATATACCTTATCTTTCTCATCCCTAAGACAAGACTATGAATGTTCAGTGGGTGGTAAGTGGCTAAATTCATTAGTGGTTACAAAATATGTTGTGATCCTCAGCTGGAAAGCTCTGTGTAACTGCAAAATAATGTATTATTTGCTTTGGCAGTAATATTTCTATTTTTAATCTGGCAGTGAATAATTGGCAATTGCCTGCTAGAGATAGACAGCCAGAAATAATAGTCACCAATGCCAAAAGAAAACTAGGGCAGAAGAACTGATTATTTAATCACAGTAACTATTTTCATTTAATGGATCAAATATTTAAATAAAGTATATGATGGAAAAGAGACAAACTTGAAAGCATCCATGATATGAGCTTTACTAGCAATGAAATAGCTGTGAGGAATTACAAGTATCCTGCTGTATTTGCTGAGCTGCAGTTATATTTACTTTGCTCCATCCATGTTTACTGCCCCATCGCACTGGGGTGCAGGCTCACTAAACCAGGCCAGACAACTGCACACAGTGGCAGATGCACACTGGTTTTCTCCAGCCCACATTCTGAGCTTAGCTGAGGTTGATGAAACATTCAGTCACTCCATTTTGTCTTTAACTGTCATGAATTTATGTTTAAATCATTTGTTTGTCATCTAATTTATTTTTTATGCGGAGTCACTTGAAAAACTGACACAATTCACTTGCACCTTGAATCACTATGACAGATTAACACTGTTAAAGGGGAAAAAAAAAGTTCAAAAGATAGACTAGTTTAGAACTATCTGCTTAAGGTTATACAGAAATCGAATCAGTTACATTCTCTGCTCAGACTGAACCTGCACCAAGTTTCCCAATAACTTCCTAAGAAGGTTTTATTTAATCAAGAACAAGTTCCACGGAGCCCCAAAGGTCACAGTTTAGAAGGATTACCTGACCTAGACTTTGTATAAAGCAGATGGCTCTGCTTTATGGCAATTAGTAAGCAGGAACTGTGGTATCTGGTTATATCTTCTGATTCTCTGTTTATATGAAGTTATGTGAAACTGGAACCTCTTTGAAAGTCAAGCTGTGTGGAAACCATTTAAGACTATTTCATTTCTAATTATAGGCTTGATAAAGCCATTTTCATGCAAGAGTAGGATCAGTGCAGACTGTCAAACTCCTGAACATCCATCCATTGCTAAGTGGTCTGTTTCAAAGGCCATCACTAAGATAACCTTGACATGGCAAATGGGAATCTCACTTTAAAGAACACGTAAACCTTGGCTACGAAGTTGCATTTAATCTGAGTGTTCATCTGAGCCTGTCTTCATTGCAGCTACAGAGTGGCAGTAGTGAGTCTTGATACTGTATTCTTTAAAGTTCGTATTTATTTCCAAAAACAGAGTTTAAAAATGTTATTCTTGTACTCCCTTACATGTCCAAACCTATACACTTCCCATCACCTACTGGGATAACTGAAATGGGAAGCAAAAATGAATTTTTAAGTTCACTCTGCATGGATTCTTGCATAGACACAAGTTGGAGTCGTTTGCCAGAGCAGTTCCAATAGAGAAACTGGCTTTTGTTCCCCTGACTTTAACACCTCAGGGCACACGTCTACTCAGCATGTAGCTGGTGCCAGCTCTGCCACAACAGGTACAGACCATGTCCACTCCAAAGGAATGAATCCACACTGGAATGCCATCAGCCCTGAACTAATGGTACCTGGACCTCTTGTGAGTTTTATCAGTTTGGGGTTAGCACTATGCTAGCTTAACAGTCCTGTGCTAATGCAGCTACACAGCTTCCATACCAGCTAGTTCAAACAAGAGGGCTCCAAACATGGGTGGAAGAAGTCCACAACTGACTTCAGTCAGTGATCCAAGTGTGTCCTTAACTCAACTGTCAGCACTCTAAGCACTGTACCTTACACTCCTTGTTTCTCTTCTTCTCATAGCCTGCTACACTTTGATGAACTTTAGGAATCAATAAGACAGTAATGCCACTGCTGTGCACAGTGGGAAATCTTCTTTGCAATAGAAAACAAAACCCTCTATGTTTTCTTACCACAAACCTTTCGTTTTCCCTCCAGAAGAAAACAAAAGACAAAAAAAGCATCAACTGTAATTCAGTAAGAGTTATGTATGGAGTAAGTGGGAGGCTTTAGAAATCGAAATTGCCTTTACTCACAAGTCTAGAACATACTTTATGCAGGATTCAGATCCTTTCAAGCAATCAGTTACATTTCAAAATCAGAAAAGAAAAATATTTCAGAACTCAATCACTGACCTAAAATATGCTCTTGCATCACTGTATGCTTTGAAATGGATTACAAGAAAGAAGATGCAATGCAGACAATAAATTGACTTTTAGAAAAGTCATACACACATCTGAAAAAGAATATGAAATTTATATTCTAAATCTGAAAAATATTCTGGGAAAGAGCAGTTCTACATCTGCAGAACTGCTAGTCTTATAGGAAAACTATTAAATTATTTCATTCCAGTGGCATGTGAAATAATTTTAAGAAAATATATGAAAATTCAAGCCTAAAAATATTTTCATTGGGTTAGCACTGGTATTTTCAGCAGTTTGTCCAGCCCTAGACAAAGTGGTGTCCTGATTTAAGGATGGGGATTTTCTAACTGAGTGGCCCAGGACTGGTTTTACTACAGATGCAGTACAACTGCTGACATCCCTCTGCCAGTTGATGTGACTGGCTTAAAGTTCAGAAAATTTTGATTTAAACAACCCCAACAAACACAACTTTACAAATAACTGGACATTAACATTCTTATTGCCTCTAGGGGACAGTTTCTCTTACCCTCATAGACATGCAGAAATATTTTGCTGATCATGTAGTTTCCCTCAATTTGCTATATGTGATTATGAGCACACTGGGAGCAGCAGCAGGCAGTGGGAAAACTTCCTCTGCAAAAGCAACAAGGAGTTCTCTGTCACACCTTGTGTGACAAGTCCAGCACCAAGTGAGCCCTCCCCAACAGCATTACAGAATGTTGACTATAGATATCATTCGGATACACTGGTGAAGCTTAGAATGTCCTGGATAGATGGTTTCATGATACACTGGGAGAAAGGCACCAAAAGCAAATAAAATACGATGAGTAGAAAAGTTCCAGAGCAAGCTGAGACACGCTAAGAATGTAAGCACTTCTTTAATGCAGTCAGTAAAATGTATTGTTAACAAATATTGAAGACAGAAGACAGTTTAGAAGTATGCTGATGGAATAAACATGAGTGTGATAACTCTGTGACCAAAATCCATATAATCAATATGACTAAAATGACTGATGCTGATGATGACTTTCACCTAAGTTTCTTGCAGAGTATATCAAAGTTCCAAACTAAATCTAGAAATTTAGCTCTGACCTCCCTGTATTTCCATGTGTTGTTATTTTCATGTCATCACAGAAGACTTAAGCATATAGACACAACTTAAACTGGTTGAGTTACTCTAGCTTAACACATTACCATGTGTACTTGAATCATAGCAGTGAGTCAAGTGCACAGCCTTCACAAAGAAAAACAACTTTTAAGAGTACATTTTATGATCATTTAATGCAACATTGCCTATTTCACAACTGAGAGTTGGCTGAGAAGAACTTTTTGGACTGACTAGTTGGTAGTACCTTGTTAAAACACAGTAACATAAACACTTTCCACCTTGTGACCAAAATTGAGTCTACATTAAATTTGCTGAGTTTTCTTCCAAATCAGCAGCACTCATTTATAATTGAACAGGTCAGATTATTTTATCACCTATTTCCCATATGCAAATCTCTCATTCAGAGTAGTTTCTCCTGCATTAGTACATGTAAACTTTCCTAACATCCTGCATGTAATGGATTCTATCACTTTCTGCTGGCTTAAGGAGTTCTCTTCAACTACTCTGAATAGGAGAAAAGATGAGCTTTCCTTTGCACAATGTGTAGGGACTAAGTTGCAATCCCCCTCTTTGCTTAAAATCTTATCACAAATTATCAGCAAATAGTATCACTGTTAAATAGGACACAAAAATATAGTCCTCCTATCAAAGCACAGGACTAGGCAACAGGGAAAACTAAGTTGTGGGATAAGAGCAAAAGGGAGAGGAGGATTTAGCATCTGGTTGGTTCAGAGGAACGAAGGCAGATGTGCTACCGCCCTGAAGTTTAAACATCTGCAGTTCATCACCTTTGTATCCAGAGCTATGCACAAGCATCTGTCCCATCGCTTTACTCAGCCTGACACTTTCCTGCTCTTTCTGACATATCAAGCTCCTTAAAGAAAGAGAACTTTGTCAGAAAGTGACTGAAGGTGGAAACAATGCTTAGAAAACAGAGCCTTCTCTGACTGCACATCCACTACTACTTATAGGTACCTAAAGGACTTCACATTCTTATCATCTGCCTCCTACAACAGGGAGTGGAAACACCAACTCTGTAATGACGAGTCTGCCAGCAGTTGAACACATGCTCTTTCTTCCACTCTGAGCACTCCCACTGCAGCCAGAAGGTCTGAGTCAGCACTACTAGTTGTGTGATAACGATACTCGGTGCTTAAGTGCTTACAGGAACAAATCTGGAAAGAGGCTAAACAGCTTTGATAAGGGATTTACAAAAGGGGGAGGTTAAATGGAAATTGCAATCAGGACACAGTAGTGAGTTGAATACCTTCCTTCTTCCAACACTGCCTTGCTGTGTGTTGGAGACAATGCATGTTGATTACTTGGGCAACAGGTAAGTTAACACCAGACACACTAGCAATCACACGAATTTGATAGTGGGAGGTCATGTTGCTGAAAGTCAAAGCATCTTGACTGAAGAAGGGATGAAAACGACAACAAGCTCAAAACCAGAAGGAGCAATAAAAGCCAGAAGACATAGAGTTTCCAAATGTTGCTGACAACGAAATAAAAAAATATGTATCCTTAAATCTAAAGTTAAATCTTAAGGTGAGGACACAGACCAAGATGCTCAGCTGCCGAAAACTAGTCAACTTCAGTGACAGTTCCATGACACAGAGCAGGTCAGTGTCTTGCCTTTATACCTGTATTGGGCATGGCTGAGATGGAGCTAATTTGTGCAAAGCCACCGTCCTAGTGCTGTGCTGTGTAGAAAGGCATTGATAATACACTGGTGTTCTGGCCACAGCTGAGAGGTACTGGGGAACATCATGGCTGTCTCTCCAACATTCCCTCCTCCCCACTAGAGTGGGGGGAGACAATACCTTGGGAGGGGACACAGCCAAGACACCTGATCCAAACTGAGCCAAGGGAAATGCCATACCGTAAGATGTCTGCTCAGCAAGAAAAGCGAACGGAAAGGGGCCTCGGGGCACTCACTCTACATTTGCCTTCCAGAGTAACTACCCTGTGTACTGAAGCCCTGCTTCCTGGGAAGTAGCTGGACATCACTTACTGATGGGAAGTAGAGAATAAATCATTTGTTTTCCTTTGCATTCACACACAGATTTTTGCTTTATTAAACTGCCTTTATCTTGACCCATGAGGGATTTTTCCATTTTATTTTCTCCCTCTCCCTATCCTGCTGAGTAGATGGAGTGAAAGAGTAGCTTGGTGAGGACCTAGCATCCAGCCAAGGTCAATCTACCACAATATCTCTTTGAAGTAGGTAAAACTGATCAAAAGAGCAGTTATCAAAAACAACAGGTACTTTTTTATTACAGGATTCTAAGAAATACAGTCTTTCAAACGATATTTGAAATTTCACTCACAAAGACTGTGCACATACTTGAATTAAAATTCTTTGAAGAATTATACTGTGAGGTTGAAACAGATCAGAAAGTTCCAAAACCATTTTAGGATAAACTGTTCCTAAGCATTCTTTAATTCTGATTATAAATTGAGCCCTTAATAGAGTGTTTTCAACTGCCTTCTCTGAGTTCAAATGACAAGTGTGATGGACTCTGGTAAGAAACTCCCTTTCTGCTGGCACAAGCCTTTCTCCATGTGGTGAAAAACAAAGAATCCAGGAAACTTGCCATAGTTTCTGTAATACTGAAGTCTGGGTTACAGAATCAAGATCGTAACTTTAAACTATTTCACTCAGACATGTTAAAACACATAATGTATTATTTTACAAAGAACATTTAATCTAAATGCTAAGATAAGATTTAAACCCTATTGAACCAAAAGATTCCTTAGTTCCAACTTTCCTATGCAGGATCAGCATACGCACAACTGCCACGTAAGAATAATATGGTAGCTTGCTCATAGCTTGTCTTTTTCCCCAGGTATTTTCTTCATCTTTTCCTGAGTCAGATTTTTATTGGGTGAAATTAATGAATGAACCTATCCCAGTTAGCAACAAATAGGTCATGGCAATTTCAGAGACTAGTAAGAAACTACTGACTTCCCATTGTAGGTTATGCACAAATGTGAATTTTTACCTTTTCTGTTTCAGTTCAACAGTCTTGCTCAGTATGTTGGTTTTTTACCTCTAGTTGATTTTCTATTGGTAGGAACTACACACTGAGACTTCTGCACATAGAGAACTCCTTCTCTGTGCTCCTGAAACGATGCCAAATTTACAGAATTACACCATTTCTCTTTCCATGTTGAATGCAGTCACAAAAATGCACTCTAAGTAGAATAAGCTTTGAGAGAAATGTCAGCCAAAAGTCTCTCTTTATTGAGACTTCAGGCACCTCTCTTTATGCCTAAAATGTGGATGCTAGAGGGTCGGAAGCAGGTCATTATTCAAACAATACTATGAACATTAGTCAGTAACTCTCAATATATCCGTAAGTGCTTCCTCTGCAAGTACTCTTTCTGACAACTAAAGATGGTCCAAATCATTTTGATGAACATTAGGGAATTCATCTATCAAAGTACATGGCACCTGAATCAACATTACTCTGTTATCTATGATAGAAAAAGTTAAAACCGTATCTGCAAATAAATCTTAGAAAAGGAGGAGCGGCTGCAAAACAGAGAGGGGAAACCCTAGAAAAAAAAAGAAACTATTTTCCCAAGCCTTTAGACAGATACATTTTAAAACTGTGATTTGTCCAATTAAACCAGTTGATTTTTATTATTTGTTTTCATGCACTTCTGAGCTCTGGCAAGGATGGTCAAGCCAAGTGCCAAAATACTTTGAAAAGACTGTATACATTTCTTGACTGCGAACAAGACCTAAAAGGAAGCTTCTCAAAGCAGCTTCCTCTCCTGAGATCTTTCTACCCAGGTCTGTAATTTTATAACAAGATTTTTCCACAACAGTGTAAGAATTCAGCTGGGCACAAGAATCTTACCCAAGGTAGGTAAGATTTCGATTTTCCAAGTCGTTTGGTGCTTCTCTTAACCAAATCTAATTGCTCTGAGTTTCCTCAAGTATTCATACAATAGAGATGTAATAGTAACATTTCATGCTCTGCAAAAACAAATGCAATCAAGGTTTAACAGAGAATTCATGGTAAATGATCAGGAAACAGGGATGAGAGCCAATAAAATATATTAATTGGAAATAAAAGAAAATATTAATTAACTGTTGCAATATTCCAGATGGGATTTGTGTCTTATTAAAAAATTAACAGCAAAGTGTTAGTTAGCATCAGTGTGAGGAGTGAATGAGAACTGACTCAGAGAAAAAAAACCCTAAATCACCTATACTTCTTCCCATATGAGGTTTTTTTTTACTGTTTCTTATCATAACACTGACTGAGCCCAAATTTCTGTAGACTTAATAACACCTGACAGAACATAGCTGGAGGTGATACAAGAGCAGACTGAGAGGAAAGCAAGTACTGCAACCCTACCCACACAAGCACATTTTTAAAAGGCAAACATTATTTTCCATAATTCAATGAACCTGTTCAGTTTGGCAAGATGGAGAGTGATCACTGATAGAATGAGATACAGGCAGGTACCTTTCCTACATGTACCAGCCCTGGTGACTCTAGGAGCGAGACTTGTGCTGTTAGGCACCTCCACAATAAGGATGCTTTCCTAGATTGTCTAGATCCAAAACTAAAAAGGAATCCAACACCAGGATTTCTCATTGGCATTTGAGCAGTTTAACAAGTCACTATGCAGCTAATATTCATGTGCAATGTTAAAGCACAGTCTTTTCAGGAATAAACCAATGCTGTATCAGGAACTGTAGAGATTTTAAATACTTAGACACTGAGTCAGCTCATAACATACAGAAACCCAGGAAGAAAGAAAAACAATGTAAAATGCCCATTAGCACAGCGTGCTTCCTCAGCACCACTATCACTTTGCCTCGGGCTTATTTCAAGTACAATATCTTTAGCAGAGAGAGAGTGCAAAAACTGCAAGGACATCATTGATCTGACAACGCTCCTGCTACTTGCTTAAGTTTCTTTCCACTCCATCAGCAGAATCTTTACCAGTTCTCCTTCATGGCTTTACCCTTTGCCTCTCTAAATCCAGGCTCCCTTGTTCTCTGCCTATAGCATTAACACCAGTCACACAAGCCAGCCACAAGGATGACAGGGATGCAGGCTCGCAAACACTGATTGATGATGTACTTCCTAAGCAAGCAGAAGCAAGTAATAAAGATGACCTTAAGACATGATTTATGAGTGTTTGGCAATTCAGACACAAACTCATACTGCAGACTAGCTAGAGACAGAGGCAGGGAGAGTGGATATTGGTGATCTATCAGAAAAAATCTTGCTCAAAGCAAAGAACTAGTTGGTAAGCTTAGGTCAGAGGGAATAGAATATGGTAAAAATGCAGCATCAGAACCAGATGAAGAAATATGTTTAACTTAATTTTGTGTTTGTTGAAACTAAATGGAATTTAAAATGTTTTCAACTAACTCAGAAAAAAAAAATCAGTAAATAAAAGCAAAAATTAGGATCAAAAATACTGTTACTGAGGAAGTTTTAAGGAAAGGCATTTTGGAAACACGGGATTACAACAATATGGCTTTGACTTCACCAAACAGGAGAGAAGACCCCAAAGTCTTTGTTTTTCCTCCATAAAGCGAGGAGGAACCTGAAATTGGAGCTCACAGATCTAAATTCTCCAATGACCCAGATAAAGAAATAGGGGGTATCATCTGTGACTCCCTGATTTAGGAATGGTATCTATATCCCCTGTGAAACACGGCTTGAAACACAGAAGTTCCATTGCAGTCTTCCCGTTTGTTTTCCTAGGGAAAGCCATGTATGAAACTGATTAAGTGCTCCAGCTGCTTTGAACCTTACAGGATTTTTTGAGTAACCAAAGCAAGCTACAGAAAACATGCCACCTTCTTATACAAGACTTACCATCAGTGAACTCTGGACAAGTGCTGAAACAAGTTTTCCAATTTATTTATTCCCATTCTGAAATGCTCATTCCTTCACTTTCCATGGCCATTGCAGCAAAGAAAGTTTCCCAGTAGCAAGGGAACTATAAAGATTAACCAAGGCTGAACTGTAACTGCAGATATCTTAACCTGCTATTTGTAAAAATAAGACTTCTACCTGAGACCTGGCTCTTGAAACATCACCTTGGTGCCATCCAGAAGGAGGTCTATGTGGGGTGTGCAAGGAAAAGAGCTTGAACCTCAGAAATGGCAAACACGTGCTGTTCAGAACTGAGCTACTGATGCTGTGGACAGAACTGTGCAGCCAGAACTGCTTGGTGAATAACGACTGAACCAGACACAACTGCAAGTCTCTTAAGTGATTCATGGAAAAGGAAGACATTGCTGAATTACGTGTGTAGCATGAGTACTGTTGTGGTACAGTACCTCTGCATGAGTTCTACCATCCCCCTGACTGCAGTATTTACACCAATTTCACCTTTACAAGCCCTTCATTTCAACCACTTGTCATTATTGCTCTGCTTCTCCAGTCTGAGGTTCAAAATTACTCATGTTTTTTTAGGTTGGCTCATATCTCCAAACTAACAGGAATTATGATCAATTTTTTTTTCTTTAGCAGTTAAGACACCACAGAGGACTCCTTTGTTGTCTTTTTGAACTAAAATTAAAAAAAAAACAAACCAAAAACCAAACCCACAGAAAGAAAAAGAAAAAAATCCACTAGAGAAAGGAATTTACTTTAGCCACTGCAGATACAACTCCTCATCTCCCCCTTAGCAGCAAAGGAACTTGAAAGGCAGCTTTATCTAGTCCTCTTTGGATATAATAAGAGATTTTTTTAGAGCACCCAGGAAGCCAGATCACAGTATGCCTAGTGAGACTGTCTACACAAAAACACAAAATGTGCAGCAAAAATGATTCTGCTCATTACTCTGACTGCTTCAAAAACATGGCCAGCTCACTACAAAGGTTGGTGCTGAATTCACAGCACAAGACCTCCATTCAGTGTCCAGCAGACAAGGCTCTATCCATTTCAACTGCAGAAACATGTCCAATGGCCACCTCCCCCTCGTGCAGGACAAGCAAAGGGCTGATGCCTTTATAAGGAAATACAAAATGGTCTCCATGTCGGATTTGTTTTTATAGAACTCTCTGTTTACTGTGTGGTCCAATATTAAATCCTTATTCCTGTGAAATAACGTTTCTGATCTCCCTCCAGAAAGCAACCCAGAGACACATTTTCATGGCTAGAATGAATTACCGAAAGATTTCATCATGCCTTAATTTCTGCACATATGTAAGACAAAGGATTATTTAAATCAACTCTCATTCATCTAAGTTTTATCATGCCCAGTAGAACTGGTATTTTTCCTATCTGAAAGTAGTGTCACACAAACTTTAGTTTTGACTTAATTAAAAAAACACAACCATTTTTACTACAGTTAGATATGACACACATGCCTAACCATTATTGTTTGCTTTCAATTTTTCAGTGTAAGAGTTTTTAGCATTTCTCTGTTCTCAACTCTGTCTAATGCAGCCAAAGCTAGTCAATCACAACTCCTGATGTGGTTATATATCCCAAGGCAGTGGTTTCTTAATTAGCTGCACTCTGAGTGCTATACCAAACAATGTATAATTCCATCTATATTTTAGTTGCATTTCTTCTTCCTTCACAACAACTTTTACCTGGGCAATCCCTTAACTTTAGATGAAGTTACTCCTGGGTTTTATTCTGACATAGACAGAGGAGAATGAGGCTTACTGCCTTTACTGAAAGACTGTGTTAAACTCCCCTGGGAACTGTTTCAATGAAAATACACTAAATGCATGACTTATCATTTTGGAGGAAGCACTGTGTTTTGAAGGAAGCACAGTGTTTTGAAGGAAGCAATGTAATAGTATCTCATGAGAGCAGTTCTTATTAATTGCAATTTTTGTATGGTTTGGATTTATTACAGTTCTGAATTTATTGCCAGTGCTGCCATATGTAGTCTATAATCTGTGAAACACAAGACTATACGCACTTCCCAAAGACATTCACTCTAATCATTTGCAAATTTCACAAATTTAACACAAAGAGATGCTCCTTCGCCAGGATCAGCAACTGGCCACTACTATTCAGACAAGGAAATAATAAAGGTATAGGCGGATCTATCTATAAAAGCAGTAACACTGGTCAAAAGATTCAGTAAGACCTTTCAACTGTTTCACACCCTCCATTCTTCTGGATTTCCAAACACAGTCTGGGTGTTCTGCTTTGACAAAGCATCTGTTGCCAGAAACGAGAGGAACAGCTCTAAGAAACTCTTCAGGAAGACCAGTAAGAACGGCTCACATCGCAACAACACTACCCTGAGATGTTCAGGCAAAATGGCAGGAAGCAAACACGTGCTGTGCTGCAATTCAGAAAACGCTTCATGAAGCAGAACATGGTGGGAGTGATGGATTAATGCCTCACCGATAGCACACTGACAGGTAGCACTGATGTGAGGAAATTCCTCATTCATGTAAAGGTTCCCATAATGTTGACAGGCTGCTGTATGAGACCCATGAAGCCTCAGGCCCAGCTATGGCAGCTATGGGAATAAGCTTTTCAATGAGTGAAGTTACATGCAGGAAAGGCCACCTCTTTCTGTTTTAGCAGCATTCACTGGTTGGAATAGAACAGACACAACAGACTATTCCAGTTGGAAGGGACATCCCACTATAGAATCACAGATTTGTCTTGGTTGGGAGGGAACCTTAGATCTTCAAGTCCAACCATCAACCTAACCTGACAACCACCACTAAACCACAGCCTTCGGCACCAGCCTCTAAGCCCAACCAGTTCAGGGCTTACCAAAAGTTAAAGCATGCTGTTAAGGGCATTGTCCAAAGCCTCTTAAACACAACAGGTTCAGAGCATCAACCACCTCTCTAGGAAGCCTGTTCTGGTGTTTGACCTTGGTAAAAAAATGCTTCTTAATACACAATCTAAACCTCCCTTGACACATCTTAGAACCATTCCTACATGTCCTATCACTAGATTCCATTGAGAGTTGTTTTGTACTATGGAGCTGCCTTCAAGTCTTTGATTCCAACTGGCTGAAGAATGGCAAAATAAAGGACAGATTTCTAACACAAAGGATTACAAAGATTAGTGACTAGGGTTGTGGCAACATATGCACAAACAGCTCAGGCCTGGCTGTGTTGGAGGGTCCACAAAAACTATGCAACAGTAGCAGAAAATGTCATTTAGAAGGAAATAGATTTGTATTACAGACCACACACATCTTTGTGCAGCCTCCTTTTCACACTTCCAAATAAGTAACTTCCACCTTTTCTTCTGAAAGATGTTTTATTCCTTTGTTCAATACGTGGCCTGATGGTGTCCACCAAAAGCCTGTAAAATTCGTCACCTTTCAGTTAAAAAAGGTTTGACTTGTTTTTCTAAAGCTCCCCTAATACTCATTCTATTAGGTATCACGTATGAATCATTGCTAGATGTAGGTCAGTCTATCCACAATCCTTGCAGATGTCAAATGTAACCAAAATGTCTGAAGTTTAACTGACTGAATTTGGGCTGCTACAATTAATTTAATTTTTTTTACGTTTATAGTCATTTTTTGTTACAGTGCAGGGTTCTTAAAGGACTTCAGGACTAGAATTAACATTCCATAGCAGGAGATATAAAAACCAAAGTGAGTTAACTCTTCTTCATAATAATAAAACAGCTATTTCCCTCTTACAGAAGTCTCAACAAGAAGGTTTTTATTACAGGACAATGAAAGAAAATTTAAATGAAACTTAAAAAAACCCTCAGCCTTTTCAGAGCATTTATGAGATCATGTAACCATTCCTGGCACATGTACTTCTGACAGCATTTCTCCTAAGCATACTTCACCACTGTTTAGACAAGGTTACTTAATATGGTACCTGCCTAATGCTCTTCAGTAGGTTAAAGGCTTTATTCTATTAGCTTACATGACTCAGCTATGAGCTTTCTGAGAGCTTTCATGACCTAGTAGTAACCTCACATTTGTTACAGGAGCTACAGTTTACAGTCTCAGAAATATCACTGCACCCTAGATTCTGGCCTCACTTAGAATTTTTTGTAGAGACAAGGGGGTCTGTGCACAGACTGTGCATAAACCTCATAAATAACACAAAACCCCTTTCTTAAAATCAATTTGGGAAAGTGTTTTCAGTGGATGGAAAACATTATCCTTTAAAAGGGAGCAGTTTCTCAGCCTCCTGAATTGCAAGTGTCCATTAAAAGGAAAGCAATTATTTTGTAAAGAAATCACTCAAATACTTAATGTCAGGCCTTCTCAATCCCCAAAAATGAAAACACCCAGCAGAAACATAACCAATGACAAATTGAATTAACACCATTTATGGTGAATAATTTAAAAAAACAGTACCTTTTTAACTTACTGCAAATAGATTAAATTTGTCTTAATGCCAGAGAGACCTTTGTACTGCATGTTGATAATAGTGTCAGTGCAAGACCCAAGGACATGACATTGAGAGTCCTAAGTGGGAGTGCGCTGCAAAAAAGATCACCAGGCACTACATGGATGCAATATTTATCATCAAGCTTCAAATCCTTTACTTCTTCCTAATCGGTTCTACCTCAACATCTATAGTCTAACATGTTCTCCACTACATCAGCTGATTATCTTTTTTTTATTCTGCATTATTATGAGCTCGTCCTTTTTACATTGTAAAATGCCTTTGTTTTACCTGGAGGTATGTCAAGTATTTCCACACGAGCAGTAAATACTTTGCACACATTTTCTGGGCACATTTACAATGCATACCCACATGCACATATATTTCTTGGTGAGCTTGCAAAATTGTAAAACAAAAAGCATTTTTTCTTTGTAGTAAGCAAAAATATGTATGCTGATCTAGTAATATCCCTAGGAAAAAAAATACAACAAAACTGTTCTATCAAATATGCTTAATCTATGTCTGCTGGGAAATGAGAAAGAGGCAGAAAAGTCTAGATTGCTCTGAACAAGGGTATGTTTGATCTGCATGTAATGGGAGCACTTTACAACCTTCACACCACTAGTTCATGTTGATGGACAGGAAGCTTAGACTTTGAGTTGGACCTGGAGGAATTTAGATAACTAAATGCATTCCCTTGCCTCAGAGATGAAAGCCACTTGCTATACCACTTGATCTCTCTATAGCTTTCTTCACTGCTGTCAGCCATTTCAATATTTCCGTGTGTCAGAAAGGCAAATCAGTGTCTATGGTTCAGGCTGGAAAAAAGCACTGAACTTTTCTAATAAGAATGCAATAAAATAAAAAAAAATCCCATAACATAGAAACACACAAGCACATCAAAAATCACCTACCAAGCTGTGAAATGGTCAGTCTACATTTCTAATAACCAGAGAAGCTGTTTTGAGAAATATTCCAGACACGTGAATGCCCTCCACGCTCAAAGGTCACTGAGGTTTTCATTGGTGTACCTTCTGAAGCTCTTGGTTCAGATAAAGAACAGGATGCCTTTGAGGAAAAAAAAAGCAACAATCCAAATTCATGGCATTCACCTGACATAACTGTCTTTGAACAAATTACTACTTTTGGTTAAAATTAAGAATTTCCTTTGACTTTTGAGCTCTAGAGAGTTCTCATTCAACAATACTGCACTAGCATCTAGAAATTTCAAGGGTCCTCACTGTACCTGGAAGACTAGAAAAGCCTTTTCTCCAGAAAGCTCAGGATCTTGAGACCCCAAAAGACTGAAATAAAACATAAATATATGGCACTCTCAGGGCTTTGAACAACAAAGGTCTGCATTTCTTGTCTTGTTCTAGTCTTACTCACAAGACTGACCTATTCTTCTCCATTTAGAAAGTCAGAAGATTTTCTTACTGGCACTTATGCCTTAAATGCAGTAATTGATTAAATACTGCTAATATTATAGTACTTTTTAGTAAGTGATTTGAAAAAAAAACTTATACACAATTCAAACAGGGAAATGAGTTTCAGCAAATATTTTTGATAGTATATGCAAATATTTTTCTACAAAAATCATAATCTATTCTTAAGTACATTGGATACTTATCATAATGAAATAGTATGTGTATAGCACTGTCTTACACTCTGTACAGTTATTGCTTTTTTTATGAAAGCAACATCTCCAAGTTATCACTGACCAATTTTTCCTAATTTAGCAAAGGAGGAATGAATGTGGCTAAGAACAGAAGACCAGTCGTAAGCCTACAGCATATTATGCAGCATCAGTTATACATACCTGTGGAAATAGCTACTGGAACCTCAAACCTTCTGTCCTTCAAGTATACTTGTCACTATAATGATTCTGGCAGAATAACAATGAAATTCTTGACTCATTCTAGTACTGCTCTATTGACTTCAGGCTCAATAACGTAACATAAAACCGGTCTCTATTGGTGGTATTGTCTATCACAATGTGCTGCTGGATTGACTCTAACAGAGTACACTTTCCTTGCTCCTGCTGAAATGTTTTAGTGCAGATACTATGAACAAGTGAATTCTCACCAAATATCAGGAGTTCCAATAATATTTCTATGTATTCACGTTCCCTATAAATATCACAAAAAGTATTGTCAATAAAAAGGCATATGTGAAACACTCCCAAAACAATCTTTTTCACACTATTTAGATATATAGTGATCCAGATTCTGGTAACACATATGTATTTTATTATTTTTTCATATTCAGAAGTGATAAAGTAAAGTTGTAAAAAGTTAATTCAACACATGTCGTTTGTAATTCATCAATCGCTCCAGTGAGATTCTGCCTTTGCTGAAGGTAGGGGAAAAGGTTCCTCAGGAAAATGGAGAGGGACATCGGTATTCCAGGAAAATAATTCAGAGAATGCAAAAGAATTGCATGACAAGAGGAGTGTTTCATTGATGTATGTCCCTCTCTGGGGATGGGTCTGCAGCCTTATGGACAGAGATTGCACTGTTTAGATAACTACACCCAGCAGTCATCTTCCAAGCCCTCCTTACACTGACCCTGACCTGCAACCAGCGGTTCAAAAGCACATCTCCAGAAACTGAATCTTCAAGGATTAACTTATGCATTACCTCTGTTATCCATAAGGTCAGAGGTCGGTTTCTTTGATTTGATGGCAACCAGCTTGCTATGGTAACTAATACATAGTAAAGCTCTCTTAATTAAATGTGTAGTGGAGATACACCAAATAAAACAGATAGCAGCAGCATCATAGATGAAACCAAGTCTGCTGGATTACACCACCACTTCCACCTCAGAATGAGTAGGTTGATGGATCAAACCATTGCACTAGAGCACAGAAAGGCTTTTGCATTCTAACAGCTGTTCATCTTGATCAGGTTGCCTTCCCTCCCGCCCATGTTTTTCAAAATCTAAGAATTCCTTTATGACTTCCATTTCAGAAATAATCAAAGGACTGCATCGCTTAAAAATACAACTATTAGCATGCCAAGGGGAGGAAATAAATTTTGAAACTACATTAAGTTTTCACATGTCCCTTTAGAGCATTTACATGTACCCCTTTTTATTCCTGTTTTAAATGGCTCAACAGGGGAGCAGAACCATAACTTAGCTGGCCAACCACATCACTAATAATGGAAGAAACAGGCTTCACATATTTTAACATCTCTATATATACCACACATGGTTTGGGGTTTTTTTTTAATGTATTTTCCTCTTTCAAGAAACTTCATAGCTCATCCCAAATAGTCTTACTAAACTCTCAAAAAGTTTTGTTCAAGGAGTAGTTAAAAAAATGAACCACCTGACCCACATTAAAAGCAGACAAATTATGTAATTTTTACAAGCAGTTAGAGCTGCCAAATTTATAATATAGAACTACAAAATTGAGTTTTATTGGTGAAAATGCTACCAAACCCAAGTTGGGACCAGTTTTTCCCAACACCTGCAGATCACCAAGAGATTTTTCTCTCCATTTTCTTATGTAACAGATGAGGCAGAAGTTTTGAAGATCCTTTACATACAGGTAATGTGGTTACAAAACAACATATTTATGCATTATTATAGGATGTATCACATGTTCTCTTACTCTGCCCAGTTTTCAGAGAATTCAGTCCTCCTACATCCGCAGATATGGCATAAATTAATAATTTATATTTTCAACTCCAGAAATCCTCAATGTAATCACAATTGGACTTAAGCCAACAGATACCATCAACAGGCCATACAGACTGACAAAGCTGTGTGGAGAATTAGTGAGGTCAGTATCACAAAAATCTATTAGAAAGAACATCCAGATCTTCTTCGAAACGTTGAAAGTTTTAGATTTCAAATCATACTCAGTTTAGTTGATTCTCCAACTGACTGTCCACATACCTGGCTAGAGCTGTGCTACTTGAACTGCTATAATGCCAGCCAAGGAACAACAAACTTCAAATTTACATTTAGAATAGAATATTCTGAACTTTCTTCTGCTCCAGTTTCATGAGCATGAAGGCCTCATCCAAAACACAGCCAAACTGAGGTGACTTTTTTCTTTGAATCCAGAGAGCTTTGATTCAAACCCTAATCTATTAATATATGTCACACACAATGACCCCCCCCCCAATAAGAACTGATCAGGAAACGGAACACATAAGACAATGTCAAAAAGAAAACCTGAAATGTCTGTTCCTGTGCTTGAATAGGGAAATAACACTATAGCTCCCACGAGAAGTTAACTTTCAGCACAACAAACTATGATGTAATATAGTCTATTGCCCTGAGACTTTTGTTGTTGGTCCCCTGGGAAAAAGTATCAAACTTAACTGATTTTTTCTGGTTTGTTGGATTACCTAATGATAATGAATTTAGTGTAGAAAGATTCGATTTAAACATTCAGGATGCTTATGAAGCTAAGTCAAACAAGCTACACAAACACAGAGCCATTTTATTTAACTCTCACCCAGCCCAGAGCATACCCCAGTGGTTTATGAAGTCTCAGTTATTTATTGATCATGAAGAATAACCAAAAAGACAGTAATTTTCAATCTTGCCTCTTGTAAAACTTAAACAGGAGGCTCCTAAATTGTGTGGCTCCAAGGCAGTCTAAGCACATTTCAAGGGAAAAGCCATCTGCCAAATTCAGTCACTCTACCCACAGAGGTTTTAGATCAGTGCAATTAGCTGAAGGAAATACACTTTTAATGGCATAAGTCTAAAAGCACTTGGGGCTTCCAACAATGCACACACAAAAAATCCCTTCACTCAGGCTCTGATTACAACAAAATAAAACTAACACCAAAACCACCCTTTGTAATTTCCTATTACAATAAATTTTCTAACTAGCCATACGTATTGAAAGTGCCCCAGCAACTATGTCATACAATTAATTCAGCACACATGGAAATCATACTGGATAACATACAATAGGTGCACATAGAGCATTTCCCTTTAGATACTGTTGCTTTGCAACAAATAGTAAGTGAGATTATAATGAAGTGCAATCTCTGGAAGATCACTGAAGATTTTCTTTTAGTGTAAGACTACAAACTACATGGGTTAAGTTGATATTCAAAAATGCACATGTGGTCCAGCTTTTTCGGCTTTGAACCTCTTCACAATTCAAGCATCTCACATGGCAGGTGACAATCAGTTTGCTGTAGCTGGCTGGGTGGCCCCATCAGACCAACACCAAACATGTTACCAGGGCATCACTCTATTGCAAAATCACAGGTTGTGATAGTTTAGAGTTACACTGAGCAACGATTTACTTGGTAGATCTGTTTCAGGCTGGCTGCCAGATATTTTACTAATTTCAGTTTGGTTTTGACACAAATCAGACAATATTAAATTTTACTGATAAAAAAAGTATCATGATAATTATCTAAGTCAGTGCAAAAATACTAATTACCTACATAACTTACAAGTCTGCTTTAGGTCTTCTTCTTGTGTAATTTGTCACATTTACTGACCTCAGACCTATACTGACTGACTTCAGTTGAAAACCTGTCTTACCAAATGAAGTCTGAAAAAAATTCTGAAGAATTTGAGAATGAGATTCATTGTTCTTGCTCTGGAACATCGAACAGCTGTATCATTTCCAAAAACACCAGTCTCTAGCTTCAAACATGTGAACTGGGAAATTTTTGGCCACAAAATTCTGGCAACTCTATACATCTGGAATATCATCATCCTATGGTTTGGGTAGATAATTATGCAATTTTGGCAGACTGGTGTCTTTTTGAAAAGTTAAAGAAAATATACTCTGTGCTCTGACTGTGGTAATAGATAAATAAGAAGTGCAAAGAAAGAAATTACAAAAAAGGCACAAATGAGAGGCTGGCAAAAACCACAACACCTCACAGTAAAAGATACAAAGAGCTTCACCAGTTATTTAGTTTATCCAAAAGATTGAGTGATGATAAACACAGTGGAGAAAATCCCGGCCTTAGGAGTTCTTTAATCAAATATTAAGGCATAACAGGGACACAAATGGCTGGAAGCAGAAGCCAGACAAAGTCACAAATTATTAAATGTTTGGAAAATTAGCAGAAGAAACTACCAAAAGATCCTCCACTGGATGATGTCTTCCAACTATGACTGGTTGTCTTTTTGAGAGGTATATTTTAGCCAAAATTTATATCGTAGGTCTTAAGTGGATCAACCATTATACAGCACTTAAGAGAGCACACTTGATGATCAAAGTTCTTGTAGGACCTTAAAAAAGTTTAAAGCCTATTAACTGTACTGGACAAACAGACAGAAAAGACTCCTAGTACTTACAATGACAGTATTTGCATAGTGAGTTGAAGCAAGCTTTGTGCCAGAGCAGGAAAGTCTGGCCTCTGGACAGAGCTACTTTATACCTGTAGCTGCTCAGGAATAGGAAATATCACAGAATATTTATACAGCTAGTTCTTTCCTTATACAATTCCCCAGAGGGTTTTTTTACAAAATTTAAGACCTAAAATCTGGTTATAAATCCAATAATTCTGAGTTTAGTTTATTAGTTTGAAGAACTTATTAGCAGGACTACAGCTAGGCAGCACTTGGGGCAGGAAGGGCATTTCTCAGAACACCTCTCTTGTTTCAAGCATGCTAGGTTTACTAGGTTGTCTTCAGCTTATCAAATAATAATCATTAAATGCAGGTACAGTTTCATGTATCTCCCATCAGAGCCATCGGTTCTTCCTATTTATCACCCAAAATGCCCTCATTCCTTAATTTAATGCTTACTAAACCACTCTGACATTCACCGGAAGAGAGCATCTATTTGAAAGAACAGATTCAAACTGCTGCATTCCAAAATGAAACCTGTTCTGCAGTGCTGTGCCCTGAAACATCCATCTTATTTATCTTAATAAAACATCCATCTCTATTTATCTTAGAGGTCTTATTATTAACGTCTGATCTGGATGAATTTAAAGGGAAAGAGGTTACAAACTAGGTTAACCATGATAAGGCCTATCAATCTTGGGACTTCACGGTAACGCAAGCTTTGCAAAAAATAATCTTGTTAAGAAATAAAACATACCCTTCCATGCCCTCATGCTTCCCTTCATTTCTTTAAACACAGGGGAGCCTTGGTGTCATGTTTTACCTTGATTTCTCTCCCCCACAGGCTGTTACAGATCTCACTGTGGGGGATTTCTTTGCCGGGGGCTGAGGTGGGGGCTGGAGCAGGGCGATGAAGATTGTATTTGACACTCTCTAAAGTCAAAAATGAAGATGAAGTGTGAATTATCTAGCAACCTCTATTTCTTCACTGTTTTGAATTACAAGTGATGGAAGCATGGCGTCAGCCTTCCACTTAAAACAGCATATACACATGAGTGGAGGGGAAAAGGAAGAGACGAAGGCCCATCTTCTGCATTGAAGTGTTTCAATATCCCTTCCAGTAGGAGAATTCTGCACTCAGCAGTGTGCAGATCTGTAGGTCAGTGCTGCCTGGAAAACAGGGTGAATCCTGCTAGTAAACCAATTTAACTGGCTGCACTAGACAACTGCAAAGAGTTGTCCTAAAAAAAAAAACCCAACGAGCTACACAACCAAAAGAAAATCCCACACCAACAGATGCTGCCAGACACACTCTATCTTAATAGGAAATTAAGAAATAGGAATCGTGGATTAACTGTGGAAAAAAAAAAAGCTTAAGCATTTTGTGGCATTTTCACTTTATCATAATAATTTTCATAGCAATAGTCAAAGCTACCATGAGGATAGAGAGTCACTCAGACTTTCAGGTACCAAAATCTCTTTGGCACGGAGAAGCTTTACATGTATGTCTACAATCTTGAATAACTTTATTTGTATTTTAACAGCTCCTTCCTTATCCTTCTATGTCATAGTACACATGGAATATTTCAGGAGATTCTAGAAGATAATGTTACTGTCCAGGTGTGGATCAGGGTAGGCATTAAAAAACAACAGAGAGCAAGAAAAGAGGAAGCTAGATTTTTCAGGCTAAGTTGGACCACACGATAGTCTATGCAGTATATGCACATATCATCCTTGGCTCAGTTTGCCTCATAAGGCAGCAGCAACTCTTATCCTTGCTGTTTTGATCCCAATTATATGACCTACGGCATATAGGAACTTCCCTAATAAATTAAAGGTAATAAGGTGAAACTAATCAATGAAACCATATAGCCATATGGTATTGTGGTCCTGGATGGTAAGTTTATACTCTGAGAATCTGCAAATTAGCTGTGAAAATAAAAAATATTTAAAAATAGATCAAGCAGAGATAAAAGCCTTGGAACACATTGTAAAAATTACAGATTCCCAGACTTATTAAAGTGAACTAAAAGCAAATGACAATGTGACTAGGAACTTTATCAAATTCATTAAAATGTTCATTTCTTTTTTTATCCAAATGAGGGTTTGTGATCATGAGCACCCCACAATGTCATATGTTATCTAGAAAGCACTACAGTGTCACCAGTAGATAAACATCATCAGGAGTCCAGTTTCCATCTCAAGGGAAACTTCTGGGTCTATCTTTGGTTCATGGCTGGGTCAGGTCACTTAAAGTTTTCACTGACCTGAACCTGATCCAAACCAAAGGATTGAAATTCATGACCCACTCACCCCAAAGAACAACTATAATGAAAAACTGAAACGGAATCATACAATACAGCAAGCACATTCCCCAAGAACAGTATCTGGCTGACACAACTTCAGGAGAGCACCTGCCTCTTTTTATCAGGACATCCTCTGTATTTACCATAGAATTGGCTTGAAGAAGTGAGTCGTGTAGTTAGAAAGCTTTTCTGCTAGTTTTATTGAGTTAGCGTAATAAAAGTATCTGAAATGCAACTGCATTTTCAGGATATTACTGGTAATTTGTTTGTAAAACCTCACTTCCTTATTGTTTCTCCTTGAAAAGAGTTCTTAAAGCAACCTGAATCCACTTATGACAGCAGTGCTATTATTTCTGATAAACGAAAAAGAGAGATTAAACTAAAATTCTGGCCACTTCTAACTCTCTTTAACATAAAAATTACTATGGTAATCATGCAGCTTGGTATCCTGGATGCTTCACCAGTGCTTCACCAGTGCTCTACTGCCAGTAAGAACTTACTGAAATGCAACTTTAATTTCAGAGTCTTGAAGGTTGCAGCATCAAAGTTTGTGAAGGCTAGTTGGTGTCAAAACTGCGCAGGAAAGATGACTCTGGCTGAAACAACACTGGTGCATCCATAAACAACTCTGTCATAGTTATGATGAAGAGGATTCAAATATTACTTATGGGTAATATTTCTGTGGGTTTTCTCCCAAACTAGGAGACAACAAGTGGTGTTGTTAGTGAGGGGTTGGGAAGGTGGTGGTTTTTTGTTAGCTTGTTCAAATTCTGCCTCATAAATACATGACTCTATATAGAAAACAGAAGTGCTACAGAAGGAATCTCTGCTGCTACCCTTTGGCATACCTCTGCTCCCGTAGCAACATGCAGTAATCAACAGAGCAAGGAAATTTCTTAAGTAACGAAAAAAGTGCCTGTGTGGCAAACCACAGTGCTGTGCCAAGATAGCTTGGTAAATTGGACCAAACAAGCGGTATGCTGCCTACAGCTGATGAGCAGGCAGTTAAATCGTGGCCAAACCAAATCACCCCTGCTAGAGAATTCACTGCTTTAATTCTAATTCTCCCTGAGAAGAGTATTATAGCAGCAATATATTTGTGCTGAGGTTTATGTCATTAATGCTTGTGAAACACTTCAGACTTCTCAGGAGTAAGGGTTAAAAGAATTTAAATGGAAAAAAGCCATGCAAATGTTTTGAGACTACAGGAGGAGAAGGATACATCCAATCTAAGAAATAAAGGTTTTTTGAGGAAAAAATAAACCTAAAATACTTAAAATGTCTTGACAGTGTTTATTGTTCTGGCCACAAACTTGTATTGCAATAGATTTGTAGCACACTGTCTTGGGAAAGAGTTGTCAGGACTAGCTTTGCCTTTTCTGGCAATTAAATTTAGAAAGCTTACATTTACTGCTTTAACTGTAATAGAAAAACAGGGACTGATTTTATAAAGCAAAGCTTTAACTTCATCCAGTTCTAATGATATTTTTAAAAATATACAAAAAGGCACAAAAAACAACTGCTGTCAGATTGAATTCCTGTTGGGGTTCATACAACCACTAGGTATGGTTCTCAATGAACGGGTATCAGTTGGATGAAAATGCTCCCTGAATTAAAATTCTTACTGAAAAAATGTCTATCTATAAAATTCAACTCTGCCATCATTAAGGTGATGAATGACACCCTGAACAAAATTAAGTATGTTTATTTGACTAGTTAGTTTAGTGGACACATGATAAATTCTGCTTGCCCTCACTGGAACACATTGCCAATATTTTAAGTTCCAGTTTATTTCTGCCAGAATACCCTCTGCTTTATAAAACAGGACTGCAAATGGTAAATTATCACCTGCAGTGATCTCTGTTCTGACTGAGGGAGTCATCTCCTGAATTCACTGACTTGACTGGCTGCTGATTTTTGTGTTCTTAACAGCAGTTATATAAATTTTGTCTTAAAATACCCCTCTTTATTCACATGGTCTAACAAGACTGGATTGATGTGTAGCAGTGAAGAAAAATTATCATTACATTCAAGAATAAGTTTTGACACCAATAACTTCTGCTACTTTTTTATATGCTAAGCACTAAGAAGAAGGTTTAGAGTGAAATACTTTTGCCTTCTAGTTCTTAAGTTTTAGAATTCATATAAGATAGGCAAGCTACTGGCTAATTGCAGAAAATGCAGATATTAAAATCCTGATGCGGACACTGATTTAGCCCCATTATTTTTAATGATTAGCAATTAAGAGATCATGAGATCACATAAGAAATACCTTCTCATAACCCTTCTTGAAACAGAAGAAATCAGACTTGAGATTTAATTGGAAGCTTCACATTTCAAGATTAAATCCATAAGTATTAATTATTCAAATGTTTATTTACAATACAAGGTGATGTCATATGAACCGCACAAGAAAATCAGCCAATTGCTGCATTGCAGACTTTTTGCTCCTTTTTTACGAATGAAAACTCAAACATTTTTGCTTTTGCATCCAACTTCATACAGTTTATCTAACCTGCAGTTCAAGTACACTGGAAGGACTTCTCTTATGCCGTACAGAAGACCAGATGCTTTACTGTGGTTGTCAATTGATATTTCTTTGGTTTGGCACTTCTGTTAAGCATATGAAAGGATTCACTTTAAATACACATGTATAATCATAAGAATGCATGAGAGGGGCAAAAAAAAGCAACTTGGAACCTCAATAATCCTTGTGAATTTGTGTTCCAAATGTTCTTTCAGTCACTAACATATATCCTGCCTTCTTTTCTCTGTTGTTACTCTACTAATGTGATTCAATCTTTTCTTATATACACTAAATGTAACTCCCCTTCCTCTCTGCCTTCCCATCTCTCTCTGAAACTGCTGGCCACATTTTATTCAGTCGTACTCATTTTGGCTGGGGTAGAGTTAATTTCCTTCACTGTAGCTGGACTGGGGCTGCATTTTGGATTAGTGCTGACAACAGCCTCGATAACACAGGGATGTTTTTCTTACTGCTGAGCAGGGCTTACACAGAGCCAAGGCCTTTTCTGCTCCTCACAGCACCCACCAGTGAGTAGCTAGGGATGCCCAAGAAGTTGTGAGGGGACACAGCTGGGACAGGTGACCCCAATTGACCAAAGTGATTTTCCATACTGTATGATGTCATGCTCAGTAAATAAAGTTAGGGGAAGAAGAAGGAAGAGAAGGATGTTCAGACTGCTGGTGTTTGTATTCCAGGATAACAATTACACATGATGGAGCCCTGCTTTCCTGGACATTGCTAAACACCTGCCTGCCCATGGGATATGGGGAATGAATTCCTGGGTTTGCTTTGCTTGCACGTGTGGCTCTTGCTTTGTTTGTTTAACTGTCTTTATCTCAACCAGTAGTTTTCTCACTTTTACCCTTCTGATTTTCTCCCACAACCTGACCGAGCAAGTGTGTGGTGCTTAGCTACCAGCTAGGGTTAAACCACAGCACCAATCCAGGTTATTCCCATGCAAATAATAACTATGAGTCAGCTGCATTTCCAAGATGTTGCTATGCCCGCAGAACAGGATTCACCCCCCTGTCCTTTGAGTGATAGGGAACAGTCTCAACTCTCTCCAGTTCCATCTGTATAATTCACTTGCAGTGAAAAGAAAACAGACATTTGTTTTCAAACCTGACCTGTTCCTTGACTTCCCCAATTCACATTTTCCACTTTTGCTTTGCTTCTGTTAAGTCTAAATCACCTCAGCAACAATTACCATGCATGGACAGCAAACACAGACAAATCTCTACTGAATTACAAAGAAAGAAAAGGGATTTTCAAAATGTGCCAGGTATTTTCACAGGCTACAATGAAAGACTAATTAATTTAATTTGAGCAGGTAGGGATAAGTTGATCCACCCACTGCTTAATTTCACTTTTGGATGGGTTGACCACAGCTGTTACATGGTTTTGAAGCCTCTCATAGATAAGGCACAGAATTCTATTACAGAAGAAGAAAACCCAAGAATTTTCCTTCAAACTTTACACAGAAGCACAGAATTCTGGTTTTGACTCTTCCCTTAGTGTTATATAAATTCTTACAGAAGTCATATCAGATCTTTCAAAAGACTGGCCAGTCTCCCTCCTTCCCTGGCCTATTTCAGCCACAACTGTAGGCTTTTGTAGGACAACATGGCTTTTCAACTGCCAGGAGCAGGAAAGCTCACAAGGACACTTGTCCTCAGCAACTTCCAACTTTAATAATGTTTAAAGCAAGTCCTGCAAACTAACAGATCTAAAAGCTATGAGAGTTTTTGCTCTTGTCAGCCCAACATAAGAGATTATTGCAATAGAACACATTGCTCAGCTACAGTGACTGCATTGATGAACTGAGGGATGTGACTTCATCAGGACTAAAGGTATTAACATGAGAGTTTCACATACGCTCTCCAAAGTCTCTACCTAGAAATATTAGCCCTTACAGTTACAGTCCTCATAAAAATCTTCTGAAAACCTGGCAAACAAGCTGCCAGCCACCATCTCACTATGCAAATGCACCAAGTTTTTCCATGCTAAAACTTTTCCTTGAACAGTTCAACACATCACTAATTGAAAGTAAATAAAGGTTTTAATGATTTGAGCCCATATAAACCTTTTTTCAATTCAAAAGGTAGAAGTCTCATAAGGATAAAAAACACTTGCATAAAATCAGTGCAGCAGAGCACAATCAATCCCTCTATCTCCATTTGTTTGCTTTAGCACTTTACAAGGTTCCCTCAATTCTCAGGTCCAGATCAATCATTTGTTAAAGAAAGAAATGAAGAGGCTTGGCGCCTCAGCAGAATACTGATAAGACACAGTGTCAGCTCATTTTAACTGAGGACAAGAGCCAACTTAGATTTATTTTTTTTTTCCCTTCTCATCCTTGGTAGAAGACTTGATAAAACCTACCACCAAGGTGAACAGGAAGAAAGAAAAGAAAAAACATGTTTCCTAGCAACTCATTTATGCTTCTTATGTGACTTTTACTAAATACTTCAGCTTTGCTTTTTGAAATGATTTGTTGTATTGTCTTATACAGTAATAGTGTAGTCTTCTTATTATCTGTCCTCAGCGTTATTGGTTGAATATTTATTCAAGACTACAGCATTGCAAACCTACCACTTTAAATGCCTTAGCTGACCAGGTCAAGGACTGTGCAACTTGTACAAGTTCATTACAAGCTGATGAAAGACTTATGTACAACCAACGCTAAGATGGAGCAATTTAGTGCATACTTGAACTACAATAGCTTTTAATGCTGAGATTAGAGGATGAACATGCGAGTTCCAAGAGCTGTAAATGAACACAGGTCTCTCATCACTAGAGTAAGGAAAGCAAATGTTAATCCCATGATTAGACTACTTAATTGCTTTAATTTGCATTCATTAATTTCCTTTATGCCAGTGACCTCTTACTTTGACACCAGCACCCAGTAACACCCAAGTGCCATCTGTAGCTCTCTAGCACTCATAAAACACTGCTTACAGATCAGCTACAGAAAGTGCAAAACCAAACAACAGGTTGATGATGAGGTCAAACACTATCTGACTAGTACCATGTGAAAGGAGCTTCTACTCTGCAGGTCACAGAAGGAATTATCTAGGAAATGATGCAAGTCACTGGAATCACATCCAGGGACAATGCTTAAACCAAAATGTTACTGGTATCACTTCAGTCTCTTTGGCACACACTGCTAGATAATGCCTTATCTCTCTCTGCTCTTTTCCACTACGATTTATTACCCTAGTCAAAGGGTAACAAAACACTTTGGCTTTCCACTGGAAATTAAGAAGTGTTTCTCCTGCCTGTCTCACTGAAGAACTAGGGAAGCTACATGGAAATTGCAGTTGGAACACTGAGATCCACTAATCTCTTCCATATCGCAAAGACAAGTCGTGCATGTGGAGAAAGATGCTCTATTTTCAGACATACCAAATGACTAACTGCAATTCTACTTGAAGACTCCAGAACGACGTAAGAAATATGACTTCTCATTTAGCAGATTTCCCCTGCTCCTGTTTTCCCAGCAAATGCTCTTTTTCTGATGATGGAAGATGCCAGTTTAATCTTCCTTGAAACAACAGATGAAGAAAATGAGCAGCTTCCTGGGGTATAATAGACATATTCTTTGCCTACTTCTGCCAAAATAATTTTTCATGTCTCTACATCCAACAAGGTGTGAATGAGAAAGTAAGATGGAAACATTTTCAACAATCATTGAAATGTTGATGCTGGGGCAAGAAGTGGGTTATTACGTTGACAGAACATATTAAAAAGTACATATATACAGCACATAAGTATACATGATCACACACATGCAAAGGATTTATCTGAGGTATCACTGTATTCACAGATTTAATTTTTAGCTGGTTCATGAGAAAGTTCTGGCCACCACTGACTAATGCAACTAGATGAACCTATTTTGCATTTGGAGAGTTCTTCAGAAGAGGAAGCTAGTGTTTTTCAGAAATGGCTTCTGCAACACTTTTGTCTGAAATGATGGCTTCTTTGTCAAAATGAAAATCAGTGGGTCCTTAGAACAGATGTTTGCTTATGTAAAAAGAAACAAAGGAGTTATCCCCAGCCACCTGCTTTTGTTACATGTGTAGGCTCAAAAAATGTTATGAGCTCTGAAATCAGTCTCTCTAAAAATGCTGTTTTATCACAGATATCATTGACTATGGGTTCTGAAGGTCACAGACCCAAATCCAAGAGGAGGACACATTTCCATCATTGGATTTCTTTCAGCCAGCTTAACAAGCAGTGCATACATTCCTTAGCACAGCTTTACTGGATGTTATCTGAGCAAATAAGTTCTTTCTCCAAGGTTATAGGTAATACTAAGGAACTGCCTATAAAACAAGCTTTAAGAAATATAAAGCAAACAAATTGATGCATTATGTCTGCAGTGATCCTACGGGTTCAGGCAAACCCCATTTCCTAGGCCCCTAATTTCCTGTCATGAAAATGGTATACCAAGTATTGAAGTACTTGTCTATGACAACTAGAAGCTGCTATGCTGCTCTTTCCTTTTCCTTTCCTTCATTTTGTTGTTTGGTTTTGGTTTTTTTTTTTTTTTGAGAAGATTACTATTTCCACAGAGACTTATAAGATTAATGAGGAAGAAAACAAAAACAGTAGAGCAAGCAAATTAGACAACATGAATGAGTCAAATATATTCAGTGTATTCTTCTTTTACTGTCAGACCAAGCCAATAAAAATCTGGCAGCTGACTTCCACAGCCAAATTAATATGAAGAAAAAAAGCCATTATCCTGGTAATGGACATTAACTGATAGCATAGCTAATTTAGTGGAAATTATTGGCCTGTAAAGGTGTGCAGAGAAGCAAGACAAAAGCTTAACCTAGCTAAAGAACAGTAGTAATGTCATCTTTCTAGTTTGAGATGATGTTCTAATTTGTCTGTTTAGGAATGATTTTTGCTTGTAATCTACAGATAGAGATCAAGTCCCTTTATTTCATCCATTTCAGCATTTATTTATAATTTCATTCACTATGAACATACTTCCTAAGTCTGACTGAAGTTTTTTTATTTGATCTACAGGAACTATGCAACTATTATACTTTGTTTATCAGATTTCTAAGCAAAGACACTCTTAGATACTCAAATCTAGAAAAGTACAGTTGAGACAGGAAATATGAACTTATCTTATTAAAGAATACATGTATCTATAATGGGATGGAGAGGGACAAGAGGAAGAAAGGACCGTATGCCAATATACCAGAACAGTTGTTCCCTACTTGAAACAGTGACTTAACAAATAAAGACAAAGATTACAACCCTCACTGAAAGTCAGGCGCCAAGGAACTTAGAAACCCAAAGCTTTCCTTAGTCTTCACTCCAAGTTTCCCTTGTCTAAATATCCTCATCATTTCTCCTCCCTTTCCCTGCCCTTCTATCAGTAACCAGTTTCTGTGCTCTGCAGTAACAAGAGCTCTGCTAATTGTACACCAGCGCCTGCCTGTTCAGCATTGCTGCCCCTTGATTGGTGCCCCCCGTTGTTATACCCTCTGAGCAATTAGCCAGTCTGCTAATTTCACTTTCCTGTGTGCACAGTGTTTTATGGAGGAGAATCACTGGCTCTTACAACACAAGATGTGGCAGCTTTCCTATATCCCATACCACCATCGCCACCTGCTCCACCAGCGCTGTGCAACCCAGTGTGAAGGGATATTAAGAGCTGGTATAAAGTGCTGCCAAAGCAATTTGGACCAAACCCAGATTTCAGGCCTTAACATTTCCTGCAAATCTGTCCTCCTCTTGAAAAATCTGAAAGTCCAGATTTTGATCTGCTCTAGCTTCTGCTCTGTTACAGAGAACTGCATGTACTGCTTGGAAACTGGGGTGGTGAGTCCCAGAAAGGCTGGCTGTAGTGGATTATAGCACCCAAGCGGGTGAGCGGGTCCTCACTTCTTCCACTGGACTCCAGTTCTCCACACCCTGATCTCACAACAGAAAACAGGGATATAATTGCAACTGAGTGTTCTTCCCTCTATCACCACTCCATTCATAATATTTCTGGAAGATACTGTCTCCAAAAAGACAGACATCAAAGTCAGCACCCCCCCCAGAGTGGAACACCATGCTTTTCACTCTGCAGCATGCAGGCACAGACATTACACTACTTACCCCATATGTTAAACCCAAGCTTCCCCAAGACCTTTCCTGTACAGCATGATTTTTCCAGCCCTTCATTCTTTAAAACACAAACTTCACCAGACCCTGCACAATTTCCTGCAGCCTCTGCTCTTGTGGTGTCTTCAATCACTTACAGGGGAATCAGACCATCCTTCCTTTCATTATTGTTTATTGCTCACTCCAAGCAACATAGATCTAAGTGGCAGAAGCATTTCCTTATAACCTAGAAATTCAGAGACAGTACTGTAATTGGAAATTACACCTCAGAAAACAGCCCCAGGATTCCCAACTGTCAAGTCTTAGTGTGGAAGAATTAACTCATTAACACACTGCTATATTGAACCGCTGCCACTGACTGTAGCAATTACCAATGGCACTACTTTCAGTTGCAACTCCAAACTGAGTGCCTTTCTTGCTGCCTTTCTTTTAACCTGTTTATTTACTTGTGATGGACTGAATGACTTTTCCATATGTTCCTTTTAATTTCTTTGATCTACCCCCTGTCTTGTATAATTGAGTTTTTAACTGAAAGTCATATATTCAGATTCACATTCTAAAAATAGCAATAGTGCATCACAATCGCCATCCATGAGGCACGTTCTGCATATACCTACCTCCTTCCTTTCTCTCCATCTATTGCATACACACACTCCATTAAAGCACAGGGGAAAAAAATAATACTTTTGCTGCTAATTAAACCAGACAATGGGGAAATAATGGGGGAAAAAAAAACCTGACCAAATATAGCAGGGACTGAAAGAATTAAGCAATCTACCTAAAGAAACAGGCAACATCAGGCTGCCACAGATTTTCAGCTACATCACAGTAACATGCTACACATGGACTCTTTCGGCAACGGCCTGGGCTCATACATAGGATCATAGAATCTTTAAGGTTTGAAAAGTCCACTATGATCATCAAGTCCAACTCTCTATTCAATACCACCATGTCAAACATGAAACGAATTAAAATACTTTGATAAAGGGAAGTTGGGTAAGTAGTACAGGCCAATAGCCAGACTGAGAGAATCAAAAGCAAGCAATAGATTTTGGTATTAAAGATTCAATTAACTGTCAACTCAAAAAATATACAATACTAAAATCTTCTGAAATTCTGAATAAAATTAAGAGAAGGGAAAGGCAGCAACATTTTTATTAAAAACAAATCCCTGCCATATACACAGGATTAAACATTTACAACTAAACTTCACAACACAGCATTCCATCTGTGCCAATGGTCTCGATACAAGTGTGAAGAGTCTCATCTGACTCCCCACACAAAGAAAAAAAAATCCCAATTAAAAAAAGAGAAAAGAAGGTAAATACTGAGTGCTACGGATTTTATCCAGATAAGAAGCTGACTTTAAATGGCTAGGTAAAAACATTAGTAGAGATCTCATTTCTGATATAGTTGGTTTAGAACTGGATTGTTTGCCCTTGAGCAGCTGGCACAAGCCTGGCTCACTAAACGTTCCAGCAGGAGATTCTGCAGTTCCTGCCTTGATGGCAGCATGGTCTCTGAGGTTTATTTCTTCCAAAATGAGAAGGCCAGATTTATAATACATACCAAATCCATTGTCCCTTCACATCAGCCCACAGCAGTGGAGTTGCAGGCTAGAAGCAGCCTTCTGGACCACACTGACTGTAAGTGATTCTGCCCCTCTACTCTTCTCTGGTCAGGCCCCACCTGGAGTATTGTGTCCAGTTCTGGGCTCCCTGGTATAAAAAGGATCGGGGTCTCCTTGAGAGTGTCCAGAGAAGGGCTACAAAGATGATTGAGGGCCTGGAGCATTTCCCCTATGAGGAAAGCCTGAATAAGCTGGGGCTGTTCAGTCTTGAGAAGAGAAAACTAAGGGGGGATCTAATTAATGTCTGTAAGTATCTTAAGCATGGGATGCAGGGGGAAATGGCCAGCCCCTTTTCAGTGGTCTGTGGGGACAGAGCAAGGGGCAATGGCTGCAAGTTGGAGCACAGGAAGTTCCGCACCAACATGCGGAAGAACTTTTCCCCAGTGAGGGTGAGGGAGCCCTGGGACAGGCTGCCCAGGGAGGTGGTGGAGTCTCCTTCTCTGGAGATTATTCAAGACCCGCCTGGACGCCTATCTGAGTGATATGTCCTAGGGAGCTGCTTTGGCAGGGGGGTTGGACCCGATGATCTCTCGAGGTCCCTTCCAACCCCTACAATTCTGTGATTCTGTGATTCATATACTGTGTAGGAAGGTCTTAAGAGAATGGGGTTTCTGGTGCTCCTATAAGCATAGTTCCCTACTATCTGCAAGTATTAATCATAAGCTTGATTAGACATAAATACTGTTACCATAATGTTAAGGGTAACAGAAATAAAATAGCATTAAAATAAAAAGCAGTCCTTCAAATAATTTATATTTTAACTTCTGGATGTTTTCTTAATAGATTTCTCTAACAGTGGTTTAAAATTTCTATATTTCAACATTCCTGAGCAGAGAGGACATCTCTTAAGAAAACTGCATTTATCACACTAATGGTAGACCACTTTCAGGCTTAATGTATATATATATGTCTGTGCTTGTTAAATCAATTACCTGGTCTTCTTACCACTTAATTGGTCATTTATTCCTCAGCAGGGATATCAACAGTTATGACAGTCAACATTAAGAAAAAGAATCTCAGAAGGTACAACCTCTTTTTTCGGGCATTAAACTGTTCTCTGAGTAGTACAGATCAGAACACAACCATTAAGGGAATAAATTTTGAATTCTCTAAGATTGAGAGATTTTTTGTCTTTGGAGGCAACTACCTGTGTCATAGTCTGACATGATAAGAAAACTTCCAGGAGTTCACAGCTTTTATTTAGTTCAAATACTATGCTAGAGTCACAAGCAAAACATTAGACTCTACCCCAACTGATACGCAGGAAGAATGAAGGAGCTGCACTACTAGCCTGCTTTTTCATCATTCATATCTTCTATTTCTGTCCTCTGACTTCTGAAGGAAGCAAAATAAAGAATTAATTGCCAAGGCACAGATTCATTGCAAAGGCAACAATCCCTTGCTCTCCTCTGGAAGTAAAGGCAACACAGACAGAAGGAAAGGTGTGCTGGTGAGGTCTCTGTGGCTCCTCAGATCAGCTAACAATTTGAGCTTACTCCCAGTAGCTGCATCTCAATATTTGATACGTGTGGAAGATAAAAAAATAGTACCAGGATAAAGCAAAGCCAAGCAAGGCTTCTAAATTATACATACATTCCTGAGATGCTCACCAGATAGATCACATACCCCAGCCATCTGGCCAAAATGTCCAAGAAACCCTCACTTAACTCCTGCATATATACAGATTCTAATTTATCTCTCTCATGAACACGGAAGATTAGCTCTCTCTTTCAGAGGAAAGTGCTCATAAATCAAGCACAAGTTAGCACAGCAAAGTACAGTGCTTTGTTTTGTTTTGTTCTTTCTAATGTCTTCCAAAGAGGATTAAAACTAGACCCTTCAGTAGCTACTGGAAATGACACATAATAGCCATGATCTGCTAAAAAGGTAGTCTGGTCAAAAAGCCAGAAGTTTTAGCAAGACCTGACTTTGGGCAGTTGACCTTAGCTGTCCACAGATCACAGATAATTCTTCCTGTGCTTACAGATTTTGTAACATAACTACACAGTGATCTTTAATCCTCACTCCTGCCTTCCATACATCCAGTAAAGCAACGGCCTATAAAAGAGCTGCCTCTTTTTTCAAATGAGAACTGGCCTAAACGATGGTCATATTCTCAGAATTTTATTTCAGGATACAGCACTCAAAAAAGAATCTTTACCTTTTAAAACTACCACATCTGGAGCATGGCCAGGGGAGGAAACCAATGGCAATACTGGGAAAATCCCCTTCCAGTTTCTCAAAACTAATCTCCTATGTTCCAAGTGAATCAGCTACTGTAAATGAGCTATTTCTCCACTTAGGCTGTAATTCACTGGCAGGTTTCTCCACTCATTGAAAAATATGCAGATTATTAACTTTTCTTTGAACAAAATGTCCTGGAATGGAAATTCATCACTTCATTTATGTACAATAGAAACACGTTCAAAGGGAAACACCACCTGTTCCTAGCAGATGGTAAATTAGCATTGAAAAGGATCACCTGTACTGGAAACCCCATTTTCTAATTCTACCATCAGGAGGTAAATCAGCAGTGTAAGTCACAGTGAAGCGCTATCTGATTTAGCACTTGCTTTTGCTCCAGGAGCATGCCTGTAGCGCATAGTGCTATGTGTCCATTCCCTTACACTGATGCCCATTCATCAAACTTACAAAAAGAGTGCCAAGCCTGCAGCATGGCAAAATGAACTTGGATGTAAGCCATTGCATTTGCATTTATTAATGACCCTTGATGTGGAACTTCAATACATGATATACTAACCCACTTCAGGATTTCTTTATAAGCACATATAGTTAATATTCCATCCCACCTTTTTATGTTGTGGGGCTTTTTTTTAAAGGCAGCATCCAGTATCAAAATTGAGATTGATGCAATCACTGCTCTCACTCTTGATCTTCATTTGCAATGCCATCTGACAGTCATATGTGCAACAAAAATTGAAAGTAACCATGCAAGATGTAAACATCATCAATCCTTAATGAGGTCTTAATATGTGAAGCTTGTACAACACTGTGAGTCCAGAGACCACATCCCTTTTCCACCTGTCTCCAGCCCACAGTGAGTTACAATACTTTCAATTTCTTTCATTCCTATCAAGGTTGTAAGAAAGTAAGGAAAGATACTTCTGCATTTAAAGCACTTTTCCTTTATTAAAAGCCTTTCTAATGTGAAAAATGCTCACACAGTCACTCTTGTGACAGCTGCATTACTGTTATTTTCACCACTCCAAGTACAAAATGAGATTATGAAGGGGGTTCAAGAGCTGGATATGAATCCAATTCTGCAGCTTCTGAGCGTGCATTAATGTAATATTGTGGGATTTGGAGGTAAGGGCCTCAAGAGCTTAGTCTACGGCTTTTTGAAACATCTGGGTCATTGGCAATGTCACCGGTGCTTTTATTTTAACTAAATCAAGGGGATAATCAGAAGTATAATCCACAATCAGTTACTCGCCAGCAAGTCACCAAAACCACACTTACAGCAATGAATCTACCTTGCTGTGGAAGGCTCTGGTACAGCAGCTCGTATTAATTCTTTCAAAATACGAGGTACACTGTAAAAGAAAAAGCTGATGTCTTCAAATGTGTCTGAATAACTTTGTAAGAACAAGGACTAGAGATCAAAAAGAGATGCCAGTATCAAACCACCACATCAAATGCCTGTTCAGTAAAGCCAGAGAGTTATTTAAAATTAAACGTATATATGTTCGGATGCACATGTAGCCTGCATATCAGATTCGGGTCCTGAAATAAATGGCTGGACCCGGGCTTCCCAAGCTTCCAGTGGCCAAAAGGCCAGAAAGGCAGTTGTGTCTGCAAGCACAGTACTGTGTTCGCTACCCGGTGGCTACCCAGTGGCTAGCTACTGACAGCAAGTCTCACGCTGGGAAAACCACCTGGCTTCACTCTGCCTTCAGCTTCCAAACAGTAACTGGGCAGCAGGAAGACAGCTCCCAGCTTGCAGGAGTTCCTCTCCTGCCTTGCTTTGATAACATCCTTTTCACAAATGAAACATCTGCAGCGCTTTGTCCTGTTTCCTGCCTGATTAGAAAGAACACTGTAAGTACTGCTGGGTTAGATGTCCAGATGCAGGCACAGAGTGGGAGAAACATGTCAGTACCCCTAACTGCAGTACTGGCTGTAGATGAAGATGCAGTGACTGCAGCCTGGGTGTCTGTTGCAAGTGCTTCAGAGAGAAGCAAGCTCACTATTCCAGTGCAAGAAAGCTGCAAAACTGTTCTTCCTAAAACCAGCTAAACCACAAAAACTTGATGATTCCTATGGATATACAAACACAAATCTTTCCTGGAACTGTCTGAAGCACACAGCAAGTATGCTTCCAAGAGTAAGAAGTATTGCTAGTTCTTTTGTTCCCTTTTTCTGCATCAGGTATTCATCCATGATTCGTTTACAGAACAGAGAGAGAAGAAATGGCAAGTGGCCTTAATTGTACATCTAATTCTCTATTGTGCTTTCCCTCACTTCCCTACCTTTGTTGTACACACCAGTACTACTCCTTGGATGATCTGCTCTCTGCTGTGCTCCAAACCCTACCCATCCCTATTACTACTTCAAGATTCTACAAGAGTGGAAGAAACAGGCCAGAAACTGCTGCACCTCCAGTCAATGGCTCTGTGATTATTCAATGGTGGAGCACACCAGGGGCTCCGTGTGTTCCTGCCCTGCATGGGAACAGGTAACTGGGAAACCAGCAGCACAGACACATTCAAACTTCCAGTCAGATCCATTCTTCTTTCCACCTTCCACCACAGGCTCTTAGCAAAGGACACATCACTGAGCACATTATTCAAAGCAAGATCTAGTACACTGCCATATAGATATTGCTATCATATTTTATGCTCTTATCTCCATTGCACATTTTCATATCAGCCTAGACTCGTACTTGTTTTTATGGTCCCTGTCATAGAATGAGGGCCTATAGAAATGCACATGAAGTTAAAACTGATTCAATACTGCCCTTGTACAAATGGTAATTCCTTATATGCATTCTATCCATTGGTCCATGCTACATCTCACCACCAGCACTTCCCCTGTGGCTTTTTATTCTCAACTTTCCCAGTGGAACTGAGGTACAGGTAGCACCTTAGAATTTATTTATCAGGGCCTTCTGGATCTCCTTATTTTCCTTCTGATCTTTGACAAACATAATTAGCAGCATACCAGTGTCCAGATTGCCAGTGACTTTACAGAAGAGCAGCTCACATGCTGATACCTGCCTTTTAGCCTAATTAAAGGTACACAGCATAGACAGCACATGTTCTGTTCAATCATTTGGCATGCCAAACAAACACGTACACTGGACTAGGGCATTACTCCTCAGCTTTAGCTTGGTGACACCTTTTATAAGGAAGGAACTGTCCACGTTATAAATACTGATGGAAACTCTGTAGCTATGGTACATGTTTGTAACTTCTCTGTCTGTGTGCATGTGTATATGAGTAGTTCAAGAGGCTGACAAAACATACAACCTTGAAAATTAAGACTGTACAGTAAATGGACAATACAATTCCTTGCAACACTGACATCGTTTTCAGTGCCTCACATCTCTGTGTGCTCTCTTCAGGCCGAAATGACATTAGCAATTATAGCTGACATGACTGACCCTTCCAATAGTCGTCTTGAGTGAGGATATATTAATAAAATAGCAACAATCTAAAAACTGGCACATACCACAGCCTTTAGAACTTTATAAAAATCTCTGCATTGCCGTGTTACCTCCCAGAAACATGTGAGCTAACATGTTAGAAGTGGAAAAATGCTCCAAATGCCCAAAATGATAGAAAACAAAGGGCAAAACTATCACCAGGGGGCGGGGGGGAAACAAACAAAACACTGTTCTTTCCTTTTGGGCTAGTAAGAAACATGAACATTTTCTGAAATGTAATGAAGTGATATGCAAAACGTATGAAATTATGCAAGTGGTCCTATATCAGCAATATACATCACCAGTACAGCCACGATACAGCAGGCTGTGAGCTGTTGCTCCCATAGCTTGTCACATTGTTAGCACTGCAGCTAACATCAACCTACTTGGCTTTGAGAATATGAGTCCATTCCCACAGAACTCAAGTGGTTTGACAGTACCTTGTTTAGCAGGTAAAGTCAGCAAACCCTTGGTACAAGAATTTCTGCCCAGATCACTTTCCTTGAAAATTTTCAAATTTAAGCCACATGCACTTTTTCCTTCCAGGAAGCAGGATGGAGAGCACTGGAAATTAAAATCTCAGTATTCCATTTATCTCATTTTAACCTTAATAACAAGACTTAGACATAGTGTAATCTCTCCTGTCTACCTTTGATTGGCTTCATATGATCCAAACCAAACAGAACTCATTAAAAAGAAAGAAACCTCTTGTCGAGTCAATAGACCCCTTGTTACCTACTAAGCAAGCACATATCTGTAGCTATATGTTTAAATAAGAATTTATCTGATATTTGAACTATCTGAAGATATCAATCCAGAAAGAAATCCTGTAATAATGGGCAACATTTCTTGTTTGTTTGAGAGACTGACCTTTCTTTCAAATTATTAGCATTTTATCAATAATTGTCCTGATAAGCCTGGACTTCAACCTGAAATACACTGCAGCCTTTACTTTCCAAAGTGAAAATCCTGAAAGTTTTGTCTTTTACAAAAGTTGGCCTAAAGAAACACTTCAGTGCATGCTTCACTGTCTCACAGTCATTGTTAATGAACCACTCTCTTCCAGCTAAATTCCTACAAAAGATTTATTCAGGAGACACAGAAGTGCTCTGTGCCTTCCTGTGGCATTAATAAAATAAATTTAAAAAAAAAAAAATGACTGCCTTACAAGTTCTTTGATTTTTTTCAGGAAAGAAAAAAGTTATTTAATCACTATGACATGTTATCAGAGACTGTTTGTAGATACTATCTGTCCTTTTCCCTTCTGGAGGTCATTAAGGCAAATAGACATTACATAATAGTCCACTGTGGTCAGCTTGGCACCAAGCTATAGTGGACACTTAGCTTCCTAAAGGCACTGAAGGCAATGGAAAATTAAAGTTGGCATAAATAGATAACATAGTAGGGCAGATGAAAAGTCCTTATGATTCTCCTTGTCACAGAATTCCAGAAGTTGAAGTGACTTCTGAAGATCATTCATTCCAGCCAGTGTTTCTGCTCTGTTCAGAACATGGTCCACTGCAATAGGTCACTCAGAACTATGTCCAGTCAGGTTTTGAGTAGCTCCAAATATGGAAACTTCACAATTCCAGGAGCCCACTTGCAGCGTTTGACCATTCTTTGCAGTCATTTGTTTTTAATCTTCTGCTTAAGTGGAAATTCCTGTATTTGAATTCATGCCCTTTGCCTTTAACTTCAGCAAAGTAACCTAAACCCAAGTAAGTAGGAATAGCTTACAATTTATTTGGTTCAAACAAACTGAAAGAAAAATGCACCACTTGACCTCTAGGTTACTGCAAAACATGGCCTTGGTCCCACAGTCCTTGCCTGTGCATGTCTGCTCACAAGCAGCAGGAGGCTCAGCTCATACCGGGTCTGGCGAGTGTAGCGTTAGCGAGATTTTGAAGCCATGTTGTGCCTTGGATCATGTGTATGACAGAATTCCTCCTCACACAGGACCAAGTACTATTAGTCCCATTGCAAAGTCCCAAAATTTAGGATTACACTAGGAAAACTAATTTGCCCTCGGTCAGAGCTGTGCAGTTTGGGTTGCTTTGCATGTTTGGGGTTACCCAGTACAGTAAAAGCAACAGTACCACAAATGAGAAACTGAAATAAAAATATAAAGGCAGAGTGGCAGGAGAAAAGGAAAAGCTGGAAGTTTCTATCTCTGAAGATAAGCAATGATAAAAAGCAATGAGGGAAAGGGAAGAATGTGCTAAACCAACAGTGCTACCAGAAAGTCCAGACAAGCAGGTGGGTTTCCAACATCTCCAGAGAATGAGACTTCTTCATGCATAGTCCAGTAACCTTAGTCTTGATACAGAAACACCAACCTTTCTGAGAGAGATTCAGAGTGGGTAGGAAGTTGACCCCCTCCTGTTGTCTCTTTTTCTCTCTGGAGCTTCCTTTTACTTCTAAATGAATATTGTAATTAAAGCTGCAATATTTTAATGATTCAGTTGAGATCATGAACTAATTTCCCATTAGCCCACCAGCTACCTCATTCTGACTGCTAAACACTGACCATCCAGCTCGATTCAGACCTACATCTGCCATCCTCTGAACTCTCTGTATTGTGTTTCTCTCTGGCAGTCTGGATACAGAAGAGCACAAGAATATATTCATTCTTTCTCAAGGTGAGCAAATTAAATTTCCTTCATCTATAACCCAACACTCACATATGAATGAAAAATCACTGTAAAGAACCAGAGGAGATTTTCAGTTTAGACAGCTTATGTCCACCCACCAGCAGAAATGATGTGAAGTACAACTTGTACATCTATACTCCATCACACAGATCTTTTTATCTATAGACACTTCAGTATCGTAATTTTCATCTCCAGGATCCTGCTTATCAGCCTGTCCAATATTTCAAATGAAAGATTTCTTGTATTAAAGTCATGCAAAGTTAAAAAACGTGGGGGGAGTTATCCCAGTAGGTCTCTTTTGTGTAGCACAATGCAACTGTAACTGTGGAATGCCTGCCACCTACTCCATCACAGGTTTGAATGGCAGCTGCTTCAGTAAAACAATAGCAGCTATGCAGATGCTAATGCCAGACAATGGCTTGACATGCTGAACCATAGTTCAGCATAGCTACATTGTACTGAAATCTGATTGAAGTGATAATATTGCAATGACAGTTGGAACGCTTTTATCTCCTTTTCTTATTGTGTTTCTACATAACTTCTCTACATTACCTCAGTTAAAAATGACTGACCATTCTATAGTGCTGTAATAACAACCTGATTTTACACAATTGTTTTTCTTGCATTGTAAATCTCTTTAATGTATCTTCTCAAACCACTCAGCTGGACCTCTTTTTCAAACTGCCTTTTATTACCTAGCATTCTGAGACACAAAAAGAAGGCATTATTTTCAGACTGGGGACTTGACAAGGCAGTAAATACATGAACATACAGATGAAACAAAAAAACCCCAAAACAACAAAACAAAATAAACAAAGCAAATTCTGTTCTACCTTTAGGTAATGTTGCCCTTTAAAAACTTCAAGACATATGCTTGTATGTACATATATATATTTATTGCCCCAAATAGCAAAGGAATGCATCCAGTATGTAAACATTCAACAGTAAAAGAGCCTTAAATGCTAAAGAAAAATGTATGTTGATCTACAATGTTTACGTTGACTTTAGATGCTTCTGATTAGAGTTGTCTGTTTATGTTTTCATAGAAAAGATAATCTGGAATATTGAGTTACACAAGTCTCAAATGCCACTTAATAATGATAATTATGATGAATAATCAATCAAAAGATACAGTGATTTAACTTTCATGAAGCACCACACATTTTATAAAAAAAAACACTTTTTCAATCAATCTCTAAATCTCAAGATATCTTTTTTTGTTTTTAGTTTGTTCATGCATTGTTATCTGTGTTGTTATGCTTTTTAAGATCACATTATTAGCTTTTCCGCCTCTTCAAAAGTTTATTTTTTTTAATTTAAAAGACCTATTCTGCCTACCCACTAACAACTAGGTTTTGAATTTAAGACCTTCATAAAGTCTGACACAAATGAAACCACAAAACTCCCCCTGATAAAAGTAATTAAAAATATGGACCTATATGCTCAAAGGAATTTAGTCCCTAAACTGCCACCAAAACTAAAGGGATTTAAAAAAATAAATGAATAAATCTAAAAAAACCCAAAAGAACAGTTAGGATTTAGCAATTGTGGACCTATTTATCCTTTTATTCACTGATGAAGACAGTGTATTCAAGTCAGCCAATGCTAGAATTACCTCCTGACTTACCTTCCAAATGCATTTCAATACTACTTTTTCCTCCCCATTACTAAATATATATATACAGATGACAATAGTTTAAGAAACCTGTAGCCACACAAGTTCATATATGAAGACCCTCAAAAGGATAAAATATGAGAAGATCTACATATTATATGAAATTGTACAGGGCTGCTCCAAGTTTTTTAAAGAGTGTGTTAACTGCTTAGCTGGGTCCTGTAAGAGCTACATCAATCTATTAAACTCGTAAAAATCTGTTTCAATCGTAATTCCTTGTAACCTCAGCAGCCCCCAGGTTCATTTACCATCAAGTCTGGGCACAGGTTCCACGTACTCAGATTTCGCTGAGCAATCAGTCTACCTGGGTTTGGTACCGAAAAAAGGCAGACAGGAGATCATGTGTGGGTGAGGTTCCTGACTGCTCTTATTTTCATTTCTGCATTTTTTTAAAAGGAAAACCATAACTATTCCTAGGAACTTTAAAGGCTGCATACTCTAAAAGAAAAAAAGCAAGGAAGCAGCTGCAAAAAATTTTTCCATTGCTTTTGAAACTATTATCAATACTACAGTGATCCAGAAAACGAGAGTTTTACTAATACAGACATTTCTAACAGCAGCAAAACCAAGACTAGGATCTAGGTTTGTAAAAAGCTAGCTGGTACCACACCAAGCTCTGTTTACCACAGCACACAAGATTATGAGTTCCACGTGTTATGCCATTTCACATACATTTGGAACACACCATATGGTAAAAGCAGCTTATTTGTGGAGTTGGACTGCCCTTCTCTTTCTAACAACACAGACACATTTTTCTCTACTTTTTCAACTGTTATTTGTGGAAAGATATTACAATCCTCACACTACTGCATTCTTCACAGCAAGAATCCTGTCTGCTTACAAATGTCAACTGGTCTGTTAGCACAAAGAGGAAAAATGCAATACCATCTGACTGGTTAAATAAATAAATGCCTTTTCCACAATTCTAAGTCATCCATCCCATATGAAACTACAGAGACCATCCTTCTGCTTGATTTATGATACCCTGTTAGCCACAGAATTACTTAGCAAAATCAGTTTGGCTTGATGTAAAATTCTCTCTCTTCACCAGGAGAGGGGGAGAAGAGAAAAAAAAAAAAAAAAAGCAAGCCCTACAAAAAGAAGACATTAATTTAGGAATAGTTGAGCTATCATTGACTTATCAAAATAAAGCTGGAGACATAAATCAATTCTACTGCCTGGACAAAGATAAATCAATAAAGCTCAGAAAGACTTTATTGATTCTGTAGCCATCACTCAAAGGCGCTTCGTTTGATTCCTCAGCCATCTGTTTAATTGAAATGATAATTCTGATAACTTCTGGTAGGCCCTGTGCATGTTGACTTTGATACAACGTTATTCAATCAAATACAGATGGCATATGACCTCCTGTCAGTGAGAATCCTAAATGTGTTATCCACATGGATTAGTTTGGACAGATACATTTTGTATTAAACAAGATGCTTCTGTCTAAACTTCTTCTTACATGACCTTCAGCAGGTGAGTCTTTTGTTCAAATCATCCTTTAGTTCCAATTAATTTCCTCTTTTCAACTCACCATTAGCTGAAGAGTAAACTTAACAGGTAAAAAGAGGATTTGACATTCATCCTTCCAACATCCTTCCTGTCTTCATTTCCACACAGGGACTGAATGGTTTACTTGTATTTGCTCCTTAGTCTGTATCTATCAAGCACAAAGACAAAGGTGGAGAAGTTTTGAAATGTGTCTTCAGTACAGACGTTTCAGGGTGTTTATGGGCTTGTTAATCAAAAATCTAATGGAATGAAAAATAGTATTCATCTGTAAGTGAAGATGGCAGAGCAGGAGGATGTGTACATGGATCAACCTGCAGCTAAGAAAGACACCAGACAAGATTACTCAGCTCCTCTATAGTGAGAAAGTATAACCAAGATTAAATTGTTTCCTCATTTTAGAGAAGTTCCCTGTCAAGTATGAAAATAGAGACTGATTCTTTTTTATGACAACATACAAGGGAGATAGCTTCTGGTTTACTCAAAAGTGAGACAGAGCTCCTGGTGCTCTATAGTATTGTCCACATTCATCATCAAGCTACTGTGGCAAAATACACCCTCTTGTACTACAGGAAGGCAGCATGTACACACATATAGTACACTCTTCCCTCAGTGTTATAATTAGACAACAGAACAAAAATGCACATCAGAACTCGAGGACATTAACTGAAAATGATTAAGCTGTCAAGCACGTTTGGCATAAACATTCCCTACCACAGTTCACTTCCTCCCTAACTGGATGAGCTCAGAGACAGCAAACGATATACACCATAATTAACGCATAAAGGGAAAAAATGGCAATCCTGCTACTTTGTTTTTATCGCACTGCATAGGAAAAATCACAGCTACACTAGCCCAAATAACATAGAAAATGAAGAGATAATAATTCTAAAGGAGTTCATAAAATAATAGTTCTGTTACTTTTACTGTTGGAACCATACTGAATCCATGTATGACATAAGCACTGGGAAATACAGAATGACGTACAGCAACATTAAGTTCTACATTAATGGAACAGGATATAAAGCCAGAGTCCTTGATAGTATAAATTATGTTCTGTTTCCAAATAATGAATCTTACCTAAGTAAAAACAAAGGTATTGACTATTCATCTATAAACTACTCTGTAACCATACAACTGTACCACTAAATTGTACCCTGGCGGTGTTCCCCTAATAGGATTGGAAATTGTGCTTTCCACATGATGGTGCAGCAGAACAAAGCAGGGGAAAGTTTTCACATATAGAAGTTTGCTTCAAGAGTTCTGGAAGCAGTGAACTCCCCTTCACTCAGACAACTCATCTCAGGAAGCACTTTGCCCTGCATGAGCAAATGCTTGCCTGAGCAGGCCATTATTTCCTTGTAGAGAACATCCTGGGATTCTCCTGTTCCAGATTCCCTGAGAAGCATGCAAACAGCCACTGTCCATCAAACAGAAGATTCCTCAGATCTGGACTAAGCAACTCAGAAAACTGTGAAGCATATAGTCATATGGAGCTGGGGGAACTGTGGATATAGCAAGATCACCCTTCAGAGAGTAAGAGAACCGAAAGTCAACTTCAGACTTTAATTCAGTCACAGGCTTGTCATCCCTGCCTGGGAGGAAGTTATATAGTGAAATTACAGCTCTGCCCTCTCCAAAATCTTTGCAGCGAACAATATATTCCTTCCAGAATATACAGAGGAAAGAATCAATATGCACCTCAGGACTTCCACTTCTATCAGAAAAGTAAATTGGCTAGAAGATGATGAGACATTTACATACTTTCTCCTCTTCTATAAGCCATGAAAAAGCCAGAAGGAACCAAACGTTCTTTAGAATGAGGGGTTTTTTTCTGAAGGAAAAGGGCTCTAGCACATTGGCAGGAATTTTAGCCAGCACTGGGCAGGCTGTTAGATACTGCAGAACTAATCTTACTTTCCTGTGACACTGTCCACTGTAAAGCACAATTCAGCATAAATAGGAAATTACACTTTCTGCAACGATCCTACATTTTAACAGCATTTCCTGGTAGTGTTAAATATAGTCAGACAAGAATTTTGCAAACCTGCACACCTTTTCATCCCCATTTTCAGCATCTGTAGTTTAAGTAACAACTAACATTTAAGTGAATAGCGCTGGCCCAGCACACCAATAAATTTTGTGCCTGGAGGGTACATGTTCACTTGGAACCATAAAGCAAACTCTTTGCAGTACAGTTACTGCCCATTAACATCAATTAATATACTATTTACAACAAACAATACTTTTATAGTACTAAAATAGGAAATCCAAGTCATGTATGGAGGCATTTTTTTAAACAGAAAATATCCCTGAAGGTTTTTTTAATTTCAATCCTAATTTCTGTGCCTCTCACATTGAAAGATCTTGAAAGAAGGTGTTTTTCCTTATATGAAGCCTACCAGGTGCCCCAGTAATATACTGACGGAGTTTATGATTTTTATTATTGGTGTAGTTTGTAAGAGAATTAAGAGCCCCAAGGTGGGAGGGGCAGAGAACACTATATAATAAATATTCTGAATAAATATCATTATGTTAAATAGTTTCCTCACTCTCTTTGGTATAGAAAATTGAATTTGAAAAGCAAATACAGAGGCAGATAGTAGCAAAACCCCCATTCTGCTTAGAATGCAGTGTGCAATCCTACCCAATTAAAGCAAATAAATATCACTTGATGATGCAAGCCTAGGAAAGAACAGTTTGTACAACAAATATTTTGATAATTAAATTTTCATCTAAATTTACCTTTTTCTTTAGCTATCGATTACCATTACAGAGCAGAGAATATTGACATGTGCATGGAACCATAACGAGTTAAAATCAAGTTTCTGACAGAGTATCTCTGGTTCGTCGCTGTGTTTAGAATTAAACAGAAATGCTCAAGATCTGCAATAGATTCTGTAACCAGTTCTCCCACAGACCTGTCAAGGTTGACTAACCATCCAAAACGTCATTCTCCTGTCATCTCACTGAGAGGCAGTGACACTACAAAGATGCCAGTCCTTGAAAGGGATTTACCTCCCAGGCAGGTTCTGCTGCTTCTCTGCCACCCTTGTTTCACACACAAGAAAATAAACTCAGAGTGGAAACTTTAATCACACCACTTGATTGGCAGAGCTTGAGGAGTGGAGTAGAAAGATTTCTGAAGTAAATGACATTATTAAGTTTAAAACAAACAAACAAACAAAACCCATCAGGGATCAAGTTTTCTTACTGCCAAAATCCTGAGCTTTTATTTTCCCCCACTTACAGCAGCACACAGATGATGTTCAGCTTTTACAGGATAAAGTGTTTTGCAACTTAAAATTAAGGTAATAATGTAACATTTAAGACTCTACTCTCTGTACACAGAATCCAGATGCTCTGCCAATTCATCTGGGGAAAAGTGGGCACATTTCTGTTTGTAATTAATAGTAAATTTATTTAAAAGGACTTCCAGACCCCTAAACAATGGCTAAATTGATGCCAATTCTAAGAATTACAAACATTTTTTTTTAACATCTGAGAGTTCAACAAGAATGATTGCACAGCAGACCTTAGAGCTTTAGTTTGAAATAGTGTTTCATTTACAGATTATCTAAATTAAAAAATGAAAACAAAATGAAAAAGAAATATTCCATTTTAAATTAAGGGAGTTATTCTAGTTTAATCAGGATTATTGTAATTACACTATTTTATATGGTAAACAGAAACCATAAAGGGTGAATCTATTAAGCAACTAAACATGCTTTTTGTAACTATAAAGGATACATAAAGTATTTCTCATATGAACAAGAAAAGAATTATTTAATCCCTACAAAAGGGTTTAGGTTTTTTTTTATTTTCACAGTCCCTAACACACTGGAGAACAAGGCAAACTTTGGTCTGAAATACAGTGTCTTAAATTAGATGGGCTAACCAAGCCCACCAAAAAAATTTATCTTCAGGTCAAGATTAAAAACTGCAATCAAATTAACACCTAAAATGTACTTCATAAAGTACAGTTTAAAGGATAAAGGATACCACACAGAAAACAAATTCAGGAAAAGATAATCCCTTCTGCATTTGAAATATACCTTCCTAAAAAGCAACAGTCCCTCTGCCTCTGGGATGTCTGCCAGTGTATTATCACCATCAAAAAAAAAGATATCATACACTTTCTTCTAAACATGTTTCAGTGAATGCTGATGTGTTCAGAAGAAATTTTTATGAAGATCTCAATCCTCAAAAACCTATTCTTAAATGTCTGTTTGTATGAACATTCTAAGAATCATTAGCGAAATTGCTCCAGTAATGTTTCAAACCAAAGTAATACTTTCACTGTGGCAAAAACAAAATTCTTCCAATTCAGGTGACCAGATGAACAAGATGCTAGTCTTTACATATTGTTGTGTCATTTTAGCAATAAAACAAAACCAAAAAGATAGACAAAAGGCACTACAGAGGTAGTGACTGCAAGAGGGGCACACCAGTGTGCAGTTAAAGGAAAAGGTGGTCAAAACATGGCTCACAAAGGTGTTCTGACAGGTTAGCTAAATGCAGCTTAGATAATCAGTTTTTCATGAGCAAATCCCTCCAGTAATTCCAAACTGAGTTCTTCACCCCACCATCTCTACTTACTAGCTGCTCTTGCCTAAGTGTTCAGAAGAAACAAGAGACGGCCACATTTCACCCGCAAAGCAACGGTGCTGCGGAGACAATACCTGCCGCAGAGGCATTCTGCTGTGGGACCTTCCCATGTGCAAGCTGTAACCTAGCCCAGATTTTGTCAGCACAGCCCTTTCGATGAGGATTACCCTCCAGCCCCATATGCGGGTGCATCTCTTCCTTCCTGCTCTTGTTTCCAGCAGGCTTGGTGAAGGAACTGAAGGAGGATTTTGGCACCCTTTTGGAAAGGGTGCTAGCAGGACAACAGAGGCCTGCAGTTATTTTCATGAAGGAACTGAGCTGCTGCATGCTCTCATCCTACATCTCTCCGAACAAATTTCTTACTCCAACAATCATTTTGACTGGGAAATAATATTCCTCCCTGATTATACATCCTACTTTTACAGTAACAGAGGAAGCTGAGGTATTACACTGCTACCAGCGATCACATCAGAGAAGTGTACCTAGAAGGAGAATTGGAAATGATCTGCATATGACCCATTTCTGTTTGCAAACACAAATCCTGAGGTCCCGTGTCTATCACGCCAGTAAAGAATCTCTAATCAGATTTGTGGTGTGTTTCTAAGCAGAAGTTAAAGACATCTAAATCTAGCCCTCCAGCTGCCTGATGAGTCTATCTGTCAGACCATAACATTTAAATAAATGCTTGGTACTTTAATCTGTGCTTCACAGTGAACTTTCAGGGATGTAGTAAGCAACAGATAACCCCAGGCATACACAAACTCTTGGATAGTTTACCATTCTACTTAATTTAAATATTCATTTATTCAAGTTTTAGGACTTAGGAAGGTTTCATATTAAAAGGAGCAAACAATGAAAGTACAAATTGTACTGAGAAATATCTATAAGATGGGGACATTTTAAACCCTGTCTCCCATTTAAATGTGACTGTTTTGTGACTCAGGTCTGGAGTCTAGTTTTGCTCTGGAGAAGAGGTTTGGTACTATACACAGGTAATCTAAACATCTACCAACACAAAAAGCATTTTCAGGAACACTTTAATTTCACTGCTGTGCATGGAATTATCAGGCTACAAGAATGTTTGGATTTTACACTGATAAACTTCCCGGGGAAAAAACAATCTTGTGACAACTGTACGAAGAAACATTCTTAATTTTAAAGTCTTCCTAGTTCAGAAAATATTGGCAATTCCTTTCAACTGACATGATCAGACACAGAACATGGTACAGAGAAACGCAAACAGGATGGATGGAGGAATTGCTGCAGGGTCAATATTCTTTCACTGGTACACAGAACCTGACTCAGTTCCTGCTGGTAGAGCAGACCTCGGACAGGTTCCTGAATCTGTCACTGGGAAGCAGCTGGCTGGAGAGCAACAGTTCCACTGGCAGGGGAGGTAGGGGGAATAATGCAATTTAGCACTTCCTTTGCTCTATCAAGATAGAACTGAGATCATTGTAAAATGTTATAAAGACCAGAAAGACAAACTCGTATGCTCCGTAACAGCCCAGTGGTTATATGGCACTCAGGCACCATATGGAATAAGGAGGTTTAAGTAACATCTGATTTGAGCCTTGAAATTTTAGCTCAGCTTATGCCATACCTCTAGTGAATACCTTAATAACTGGATTATGGGTTATTCTGACTCTCCCAGCATAAGCATCCCATCTTGATACTAAGAAAGAGCTTTGTTTCAGCAAAGCAGTACTGCTCCATGTGGAAACGCGAAGATGAACATTTTTTAATTGGCTCATTTACTATGGGTTTGCCCTCAGATGCTACCAGAGTACAAATAGAAAAAATATGCCTGACTTCTTAGTAACATTTTAAAATATTAATTCTAAGGAAAGCTGAAAATGTGGACACTGTAGCTATAAATGTAGCTAGCTAAAAACAGGATGAGCCTATGTGGGATTTTCAAACTGAGCAAGTCAAAGTCCTTAGGACATTGCACGAATTATATGCAATTTAATTGATTTATGCAGGACCACAGTAATTATCAGAGGGTGCAGAACATGAATTGAGAAAACTGCAACATGCTTTTTAAACTTTAGAGTCTAAGAATTCCTAAAACCAAAAGGCCTCACATCAAGTTCTTTCACAACAGCTTGTTCAACAGCAACAGTCTTGCTGGATTCAAAAACTCATTTCAGGATGGGTTTTAAAGTTTTGGGTCCTTTCCCCATACTTTACAAGATTATTTCCCACCATGACATTTCCTATCTCAGAATTACAGTTCTCAATAAGGAATTAAAAACTTAACTCAGAGTTTATTTTGTCTAATTCTTTGCAAAAATACGGATTTAAGTCATCTTAGTCCTCATAATTCTCGGAATACTTAGAATTATTCTGTCCTTATACATAAATAGACAGAAGTTAACCAAATCCTGCTTACTACAGCTATTTACTCTTCTTTAGAAAGAAAGATGTGCCACCATCTTGTCACAGGACAGGCCAACCACAGATGCAGACACACTTGCTTTAGAAGCACAGTGCTTCCCATTGGAATGCACAGGTTCCTATGTGCTGGGTTTTTCAACCAGTAGCTGCCCAGCATCAAGAACATTTTTGCAAGCCGTGAATAAGCTGCATAAAGTAATACTAACCAAATGTATTTTCTGCTACAATATGCCTTCAATGCCAAGACTAGCAAAGGACATAAATAGAAACTCCTGTCCTGTTTCATAAAAACATGGTATCTGACCATGCCTGTTCAGAAAGATGCAGGAGACTGCAAAACAAGCTGTTGTGGGGTGGGGTTGTTTTGATTTGGAGTGGGTTGGGATTTTTTTTTTTCAAAACTTGTCAGATATGAAGTACTAAACATGCTGGGATGCCCACCTTCTGAGGCATATGCCTCCACCTTTCTTTTTTCTTAAAAAAAGAAAAATTGGACCATCCTTTTCAAGACACCTCACAATTTCTTAGCAAAGAATTTATGTTCTGAGCAGCCCAAGTAATTTCTCAGAAAACAAAGGCTGAGCACGTACATGTGACATTGCCTCATTTGTTCTAACATTTGCTTTATTTCCATAATTGCACACCATTTTTCAAATAAATCAACATGGCCTGTGCCTTCAGATAAAAGCACAGTGTCTGCTGCTGGGTACTATATTCCAGACAAGCAGAATTCATTGGGGTTCTTTAAACAAAAAGAACACAGAAATCTTTTTTCACCTACAGCTTAAGCAAGACAAAAAGGGTGAAAATATGCAGCCTTTGGTCAGCCACCTAATTCTGAAGCTAACTTAACTCTGAATTGGAAATGAAAATGGCTTTTTGCTACTCCTTGAAAATAATTTCACCATATGCCTGCTGATTAAATCACTAAAACACCTTGGAGAGAAGATCTTATCATGTAAAATGTTAGACTTAAAAATCTTCTGGACTATTACGATAATGTAAGTAATATAATAACACAGGTTTTAGAGAAAAATTACAAGAAGTGGTATCTTAATTTATATAGAATGGATATTATTTTATCTTTTGTTTAATTTTGCCATGTCTTAATGTTTGACAATGCAATATACATTTTTTCAGCAAGAGAAATTCGTGGACTTTTCCATTTGTTGACTTGAGGCAAGGCCCAATAGCTGTGCACTAAAAGGTGTAGAAGGAGCAGGCAAAGCCCAGAACTGCACTGCTGAGAGCATCCTTGGGGTAGCACAGACAGAACATACAGGCTGTACAAGCCTGGGATGTCTGGCAGGACTGCCCTAAATTCTTTAGTCACCACGTTCTGCAGCCAGACCCCATCACACGCACCTCTCACTTGCAGCCTGTTTATTAAACAAAGTTTCTGAAGGGATACTTAGAAGAGACTGTAACAATGATCCTCTAAACTCCCAGTTTCAGGAACACTCTCAGCTGCAGAGTCAAAAGCCTTATTTAATACCAGCCCTAGCCATTTCACTGCAGCATCCTTGGGTCTGTGCCAGGCCTGGTCTCTCTATCCCTCCCTCCAGCCCTCCCCTAATGCTGCAAAACCCCCCAGCAGCCCAGGGCGGATATTGCTGCTCCCAGATTCCTCACCAGAAGAGCTAATGGCCCCCATGCCCCTCCTGGAAGGATTCACCTTAAGACTCAGGCCCCTACTCTGGTTTTATCCACATAAGCCTGTCAAAGACCAGAGCCTTCAAGGGCATCTGCCCACCTCTGTGGAAGGAAAGGATAGAAGGAAAAATTTTGCATTTAATAGAACAGTCAAACTTATTTTGTTAACTGCCTCTGTGTTGTTCCTGTTTCAACACATTTGCAGTTGATATATGTGAAATATTTAAATCAAGACATTTATGAAAACAAATAGCAAAACAAGATCTTTCTGAAATACAGAAATCCAGGTAAGAGAAAGTTCTGCAAATAAACTTACCATGTGGCCTCCTCACATTACAACATCTGGAAAAAAACTCTTTTCCAAGCTTTTCTGAATTTCCTGATCTTTATGAAATATACCCCTTCCTCCCCCCACTCTCCAGTCCTAAAAATTCTATTTCCTAAATTTTCCTTTTCTTTGTTCTGACAAACGTTAGTCAAGGTGGATTATAGACTACTTTTCTCCCCTTCTCGAAGAGACTTTCCTGCTGTCTGACTGATGTAATAATATTGTTGTTCTTAAAGCTTTAAGTCCCAGAAAATGCTGTAGAAAAGAAACATCAACATTCAAAAAGTTGCATTTAGTAATTTTTAAAAAATTAAAGAAGGAACCCAAATGATGAGTACCTAGATACAACCTATCTGAGAAGCCACAAACCTGGTGTCAGTCAAACAAAAACAGGTAGAATGGGAAAAAAATATATCTACGTAGAATGTTTGTGAAAACATATCTCCTGCAATGAGAAACTATGGTTACTACCATTACTGCTTTTAACTCTGCACTGAACAAGTTTTCTCATGCTCACACTCTACTGGGGATTAAGGTGATAATGGGCATATCCGTTAAGTGAAGTCACTGCTCTAATGTACCATGCTAAAGTGCACGATGCCTTTCACTTTGATTTGCAGTTATTATCATCTTAGTAGTAAATGGACCTTAGTAACCAGGTTGGTTAATCTTTCCCTTTCATTACGATCTGTGTGATGTGACAAGAAGGAATGTTATCATAATGTAAAGACAACAAGGGTTATGGGAATGACAGTTGCTTGAAGGCCCTTGAAAAGCTTCTTGATCCTAAAAAAACCCCAAAACCTCAAAGGTTCCTAAAAGCTGCTACACCTATATATCCATCACTCAAGATAGTATACTATGTCACACCGTACTTGTAAGGAGCCTTGCATGAATTATAAGTAACAGAAAACAATTACAAGAAAACCAAACTGATCAAGACAAGGCAAACCTTTCTATGAGTATAAAGGCAAATCCAAGGCAGCATATTACCACTCTGTGGCTAAATGCTGTCTTCCATCTTGCTGGTGAATGTGAAAGATGCTTAGAAGTGTTCTGAATCTACTGTGAAGTGCCTCGCAACTTTCAGATAAAATCAGTGGGATATTGTCAATTAAACTTGAAAAAAGCTACTTATTCTTAGGAACAAACAAAAACACCCAAATATTGATAAATATATCATCCAGTATAAGCATTTATTTGTTTATTTATTCATTTGAATGTGGGTCGTTAACTCTCCAACTGTCACACACTTCAGCCTTGACTGAATTCTTTCCTTTCCCTGTCAAAGTCCATCAACTTTGTCTAGTTTTATATAATTAGTATATTATTAGTATAATATTGCAAATTTTAAGCTCCTTAAGAATCGACTACTGTCAGAAGTTAGGCTAACCTCTGACTGCCTCCTGTGAGTTGTTCAATAGATCTTATAAATTACAATTGAATCTGTTTAACTGCTCTGTACACATCTGATGAGACTTCTGACTGTTTGGTTCTTCCATTCAGAATTTTATTTTCTAAATTTGCTTTATTCTTTTCAGTACATCATTCAGAGGTTATTCAAGGAAGTTTGGTAGAAGGCGGCAGCTTTTAGCTACTTCTTAGCGTGAACATATATATGACTCATTTACAACTTGCACAACATAAACCTGCTACAAAGTCCAGGTCCACAAGTCTCACACAAAGACAAGACCTTTCATGAAAATATTAGGTTCATTTCAGTATTGATTTAATAAACATGACATTAAAAAATAAGGTCTTATCTCACAGTGTGAAATTCGATAAATTCCATGCATCTCATTGATCAGGAGACAGTTAAGAACACATAATAACAGGAAAAACTCCAATATCAGGTGGTTCCTTAATCACAAAAACTAGAAAAAAATGAAAGCTGAGAGCTGAAGTGAGAGAGGATTTTCTAGAAATAAAGCATTTATTTTCATTTTAAATTAGCAGTTTGGAAAACTTGGCATTGGATCCATCTCCCTAGTGATGAGGGGGAATGTTTACCACTTCAAGTTCATATGAAGGAGGAGAAGCCTGGCAGGCTCCCACTCACTCTGTTACATTCATAACTACCACATACTTCTGCTTACCTGTTAAATAAGGGACACCTAGTGACGACTTTATGTGATGCTATTCTCTGCCAGGCTCCAGGCAGAACCTTGAGATATGAGATTTACAGGTGGCTCTAAAATACTGAGACACAGTTTGATAGCCAGACTAAGGTTGCAGGTAAGCTCCTTAACCAAATTTCTGCCTATAATGGGGAAGAAAAGTTTAAAAAACAACATATGCAAATTTCCTTCCCTCACCCCTGTTTTCTAAATGAGTATAAATTGATTTGGGGCCCAGATCAGGATTATTATTGCTCTAATGCTGCCAAATATGTGCAGAATTAATTTTATATGTTCCAAATGAAGACTAGGATGGTAGGGAAAAATAGAGCAGGAGAAAAACTCGTTTTGCAAGTTCCCCTTACTTTTGGGGTTACAAAACAATCCTTTGGATGACAGATACGTGCACATGTACATTCCCCCTACAATAGGTCAGGTTCTCCAGTTGCTTCTTTTATTGTCACTGTTGTTCCATAAAATTACTTCAGAAAGCAAAAACACAGATGAAAATGATGCTTCTGGTTTTTTCCATCAGTGGTGGGAATGGCCCTTTTATAAAGCTTTTTTTGTAAGCAGAATTTGATTATTCTTTACCATATAGAAAAAACAGATATAATATCTTTCTTCTAGTGCCACTATACCAGACCTAAAGTTCTGTCAAGTTTTCCACTGTAAAAGCAATCACTGGGGGTTTATATCTCAGCTCTTTTTCAGTCACACAGGGTTACAGTTGTTATAAAACTTTTCAGCCCATATGTGTGTTCCATACTAACAAAAAATAAGAAAAAAAAAAGGAGGGGGTAAGAACTAACTGGTCACAATATTTTCTGACTGCAGAATCCTGAAGGACATTTTCAGGTAGTTATAACTAAGTCATGACAAAACTCTAATGTGTAGCAGTTCTCTAAGATCACCAGAGATGTGTCTTCTGCACTTAATAAACCAGCAAACTTTTAACAGCAACAGACAGAGAACTCTGGCTCATAACATCACTGATGTGCAGATATATGGGGCGCTCTGGCTCAAACCTTGTAGCTCGAACCCACCAGACCACAAATTTAACAGGTCAAATCTGGAAGTAAGAATCCAAATGTTTGAAAAATGTGGGAAAAACACAGATCTGACATCATTGGTAGGATAAATGTTTGCCTTTATATAGATATGCAGCAGAACACCCTTATCATTATATCTGTTATTCTATCACACAACAAATTTACCCTAATTCGGAATTCCTTTGATACTAGGAATTGTTCTATATGGAAACAATTAAGCTACTAGCTGGAACAATTTAAGGCAGTCCTGAGACTACACCCAGCAGCATCAAGGGCTATAAGACTTGTTCTTGAGTCTATCTGACATATTTGAAAAATCAGCCTACAGCTTACTTTTATCACAGCCTACTTTTAGAGGCACAAAGAATCTCAAGGCAATTAGAGAGGAAATTGTGTGCAAGTCACTACTATACTGATAACTGTTTTATTAGTAATAGAGCATGATCGTTTGTGGCCTGTACAAAGAGTTTAACTGAAAGAAGGAATGATAGAAGGGACACAAAAACTACCCTACAGGCTTCTGAATCTTTAGTTTCACCATACAACTTCCAGAAGCCAATTGAAGCAGCATGGACTGAACCAGTAGAAAGACCACTGTAAAGAGCACAACTTTAAATTATTTCCCACTTGCCCCAAAATTCGAAGTAGCTAAATTAGGAGATCTCTTTCTGACAACAGAAGTGTAATTTATCTGTAAGAGAGTCAAAGTTTCTCGTATTTTATCTAAAGAGAGTTTGGCTGGAGTCAAAATATAGTTTGGAATTAGTTAAGCCTTTTACTGACTTCAAAAATTGCCTGGATACTTAGATATCCTTTACTGAATAAATAAGGCATTAAAATAACTGCTTATCTCCATATCTGACTAAAGCAATTCGGATGGATCCACCTCTGTCCTTAACACTCAAATATTTACTATGCCAGACTGAATTTTCAAAAGCATGGTTCCCTTCAGAACATCTTAGATGCTTAAAAGGAAGCTTGCTCTTTAGGAGAAGGTAGCAATAAGCAGCTCCAGCTGTGAATAGCAGTGTGGTTAATTCTCACAATGCTGCATAAAACCAACCTCTCCATGTTCGTGCTTAAATTGTTGGATGACCTCTTTGGTCTGTAAATGTCTTGGCATCTCAAGATATAAATGGACTTTACTCCAAAAATAATATCCTTCTCTGAGCATTTGGACACTAACATCAGTGAAGTCCAGTTACCATCTCCTAAATAAATATATTGGCAATCCAAAGGTACCAAGAGAAAGAAGAAAACCATTTTAATCTTGAAGAGGGTGCTAGGCTCTAACTGCCACACAGCTATTAAGTCATCTCGGTGCCAGATCTTATGGTGTCCATATGTCTTCCCACTATCAAGACAGCACAGTAATGTCAACTGCTTTATAAAAAGTGCTTTGAGAACTACACATGAAAAGCAACAATATAAACCCTAAATGTTTATTTTTATTATTGTAAAGTAAAAACAATTTCTTAAGATACATTTGTTCTCTGTTAAAGAATTTTAAATTCTTGCCAAAACTATGGCACCTTATTTTTGTTTGGTTTAATTGGTGGAGCATATGTAAGAGGGTTTAATATCAGACCTTTTCCACACTAACTGACAGAGCATAGTGCCTGGTTTATACATATCTAAATTCTGGACACTTCTAGATGCAGGAGACAAGGAGATTTGGCAGGAAGTAGAAGGACCTATTTTTAAAACAACAGAAGCTATAGAAACTGTTGGTCAGAAGTCAGACTTCTTTGCTTTGGTTGCTGGAAGTCAGGTTCACAGCATGCCCTCAGCTGAAGTCCTATTGCAGCAGAACACACTCCCCTGAAACATCAACACTCCACTGGAGTGCTGACATGTCTTCACGACAGGCGCCCAACAAGGCAGCCAGCAGTACTTGTACTAGTTAAGCAATGTGTGGTTTTGAGAGGGAGGTTTAACCCTCTTGGACCAATTATCAGCTCCATCTTGCACTAGAACTCCATTAAACAACCTTCTGTCTCTCTTTCCTGCCAAAACCAAGCACTGAATCTAGGTGCCTAAATCAAGATGGGAGGGGCCTGGTTTCATTTGTGTGCAAAGCATCCAAAACAAACTTTGCTTATTTGACAGTGATTCTTTCTACATCTTGACCATGGGTGAATGTTTTGGCAAGAAAAAGAACTGTTTCAAGTAGATGCAATCAGACAGCTTCTTTACCCTCACTGATCCACTGCAGCTATAGTTGAACACAGTTTGGTTTGGGAGCCTAGTTCAAATCACCTTTGCATTAGTAAGTTAGAAACAATTATACCAAAGTCAAAAGTGCTACACAGATTTAGAATGACTATAAGATGACTATAAGATCCAAATATTTTGTCCATTTCTGTAAGATCAAAGAGGAGGAGATGAACAAAACTCCAGCGTGAAAATGCAGAGAAAGTCTGGAATACAGAAGCACCGAAGCAACTGATGATTCTTGACTTTAGGAAATAAGATATAAGGACTGACAGACTCTAATAGCTGAGGTGAAGGAAAAAAACATCTCTGTCCTATAATACCATGTGAAATGACCAGCACAGCTGGATTGTTTATACACCAAATCTATTGTTAAACCTTAAGTTCGGTGTAATTTGATTCCCAAAGCAGAACATGATCCTATAGCAGCAACACAGGCGTTTCAATTAACTCATTCATTTCTCTTCCTGAACTATTGTTCCTAGGAAAGTGAGGATGCTGACATCTGCTCAGCCCATTCCCTCTGTTTCACAAAGCACAAAACTTGACTGAATTCTTTATAGATGACACTCAGAATGTTCATATCTTATAGGTGATGCTCATGTCTCTAAAACATCCTAATTCCTTAAAATATGATTACTTAAAATGTATCAAAAAGCATAGTCACAAATTTGAGATCTTCTTAAATCACATAAGCATATAGAGTTATAAAAGCTATTAGTTTTAATTTAAACTCCTCAGCAGGAAAATTATCATAATTCCAAATGAGACTCCAGAAGATATTTCATTTGTTGCCATGAGTATCTTTTTGCCAAGGGAAAAGACTATGTTACTGGGGAGTTTTCATTTAAATGCCTCCCTCCTTAGCTTTATTTTCCTGCAGAGTATCCTCTCCTCACAGTTCAATAGTTATTAATCAGGAACAAAAAACTGAGGGATTTAACAAAGTAATGAATACTGCCCTCACAAAGCAAGCCCACATAGATCATAACAACTGACAGAACTATGAGGTAACGTAAGGGACATGGAGATACTGCCTGGAGACAATAAGATTACTATTCCATTTTGAGTCAAATCTTAAAGTTTACACTATACATTGAAACTTTTGTCAAAACAAGAATGTGTGTGGCCTTGTGAATATGTAAGGCTACAAGTCTGCTCTGCCCAATTCTTGGCAAATTCTCTGTATATGACGTGCAGTGATATCACCCCAACTGTCCCACATCCCAAGACAGTGCCATAACTAACAAGCTGTAAAGCATGAGTCAGTCTCTCCTTCTTACAAAATACATTCCAAAAGAAACTAAGCTGAAATGGAAACATCTCCACATTTTCTCCACTGGAAATACCTGGAACAGATCTTAGTACTTCATACAGAAAATAAAGAAATATCTATATATTTTACAGACAAACCCACAGCCCCAATGTTAAAATGGTACCACACTTAAAATGTTCCAAAGGTTTATGTATTCACTTGGGATTGGTAAAATATTAACAGTTTGAAGGGGAAGAACACACAAGGTGCGGTGTCCTCAGGGATCAGTGATTACACCACGTAACATGAAACATAACATCTTGTTTATGCACAAAGGCTGCAGCGAATTAAGCAGCAGTTGATTTTTCAGTTATTTGTAAGTGAGGTCTTCAGTTATGCCTCAGCCAAGCCTTACATGTATGTTTCTGTCTTGGAAGGAGGAGGGAGAAGGAATAAGCAAGCACAGAGATGCGAGTCAGGGAGCAAAATATTTTTACCTGCATTTTTGTACTGAGGCCATTTTCAAGGGTTAATCTTAGCAGCTAAGCAGGATGCATTATTTGTATGGTCTAAATAATTCCCTTGCTACCTTACTCACCGTAGTCAGCTGGAGGAATGGTGAAATAAATATCCTTATAATTACTGCAGGCAAATATTTTTATGATTTAATATTTGTAATATTATCTCTGTATGAATCCCTTATCTCTATAAAGACAGTGACTACCAATGGCTGCTGCATCTTCAGCTTCCTCCAAAGGACCCCCCAAACCTTTCAAAGTCAGAGCACAATTAAGCATGTTTCTGGCCATGGCCCAGTGATCCATGACAGGGTAATATAAAAGGACAGAGCCTTGATATCAACTTCCACACAACAGGCTTTCTCAGTGGGTGATTCTTTCATGTGCTGCTAAGGCTGCACAGTCCCCTCAAATAACTTGGGAGGGAGAGATGGCCTTCCTGCCACATTGACCAGTGAAGCAGTCCAGAGCATCAAGATAATTTTCCTGCATTATTCTCCTGCACAAAATGCATTTAAAACATCTCATCTCTCCTTAAAAACAAGAGTTTCCATAAGCAAGAGTTTTACACAGGCACACACTCTCTCCACACACAAAATTATGGCCGAGGGAATAACACCTAGGCTCTTACTACTTTTTCTTACCTTTTCTAACAAAAGATGTCATCTGATACTTTCTAGGCAGAGCTATAGCACATATGGCCTTTGGACCACAGGCACTACCTCTGAGCAACAGTAAAACTGGCTATTTCACAGTCCCACATCCAGTACAGAAGAGAGATTTTGTGTTCGTTTGATAGGCTGTACTTTGCACTCCATAGTCATCCTTCATCATCCCTCTGATGGCTGCAGACAAAATGACAGCTCTCCCCTACAAGTTCCCTATGTATATGTCCCAACTCTTAGGAATATTTTTGATTCCATTAAACTTCAAGGAATTCAACAAGTCTTTGAACTCTTCCCACTGCTTTTCCACCCTTTAAGCAGAAGAGAAAAAAAAAAACCTTTCCACTTCTCAAGTTATAAATGGATTTATAAGAAAGAAAACTGTTGACTTGATGTGGTAAAAGTGCTCAGAGTTAGTAGTAGTCTTTTCCCTGCAGGGGAAACCACACTCTTCCCTAAGCTCTCTCACTGACAGTCTGCCCAACATACAATCATCCTTCAGAAAGAAAATGGTGTGTTTTCATTTAAAGTATTACCTTCTGTGTTTTGGCTGCTTACTTAGCTTCTGAGTTGCAAATACGTCACTCCTTTCACAGCAGAAGCTTCTCAGAGCTGGCTTCTGACAATTTCTTTGTGAGAAGTCAACAGCACACCATGTTGTTGTAAATCTGGGACTGGAGCTTTGAGTCCATCTAAAATTACAAATAAAACAGAATTAGAGAACACAGCAATAACAAAATTCACAGACATGATTACCACATGTTTCCATTTTGTAGGACAGACAGAGGATACAAAACACAGCATGAATGCTGAGTACAGCTGTGGCAGTGTCTATTCCATAGCTGTGTTGTCTTCCCATGCTAAAGCCTTGCTTATACCTACCAAAATGAAAGGCCAAATCTGTGTTCCATATGGTTAAAGACTCCATATCTGAGGATTTAGAGTAGTTATGGCATTTCAACTGAGGAGAAACCATACTGTTGTCACAGAATCCACACCTCAGTCTCATAACCTGAAAATATGCATGCCAAAGCTTGAGATGGGGAAGACAAATATATAGAATGGTGCTGCTGCTTTCTGTATGGAAAACTGGAATATCAGCTACAGTACTTCATGATTGCTTGTTCTACTAAAAGGACTTTTTTATTGTTGCTGGTTTGGGGTGGTGGTTGTTTTAGTTTTCTCATGGTTGTTTCATATTCTGGTTTTTGGTAAATAATCTAGTAAAAACATAATGAAAACCTGGTAAAAACACTGCATTCAGCCACATCTGCAAACATAGATCACTGCTGAAAAAGTCCTGGTGCACATTCAAGTATTATTAATCACACCAATATGCATCAGATTTCCCATTTATCCAGTGATTAGAGGTAGATGTGAATTTTAGATGTGGAAGTATTTGTTTTCTGAATAGAAATACAGGTTTTTCCAAACCAATGTAGAATTAAATTAAACCTAAAGAGATGAAGTACTGAAATCTACAAAGCAGTAATTCTAGCTTTAGTCACTGACTTGTGAATAGGAATCACAGCAGTTACTGGGAATAAAGCTATATTTGTTTTGATTCAAATGTTTTCCAATCACGTTGCAACTATGTTGCCCCCTGTAGAAAGGGATGTGTGAGCACATGGGAAAGAAGAGTCAAAATTCTTAAGACAGCTGCCTTGTAAATCAGAACAGCTTTTCAAGTGCTGCATGAAAGCATATAAAAATCACATTTGTGCAAAAACAATAACACATTCTCATTCGTGGGGAAACACTAGCAGAGAAAGAAAGAAGTGAGATCACAGGGGGATTTTTTTTTTTTTTATTTTTTGCCTTTGTCTAAGGCTTTAATTGAGAAACTGAGTGGATTTTAACTGTTTTGCCATAATCTTTTGCTTCTGACACCTGTTCCCTAAGGTTTAAATGGAAACAAAGGACCTAAAATAGAATATTCCCACCCCACTTAGGAGCATTCCCAACCACATTTGAAAAACAAAGTGATTTGTAAAGCTAACAGAAAGGGGGGCTAATGTTAAATGCCAAGAGCTTGGTGCCTAGGGGAGCTGTCCATCTCCAGCAGATACCAAAACACATTCCTCCGTTGGTAAAGCATGAGAAACAGCAGCAATTCACTTCGAGCAAAGCAGTATAGGACCAGAGCAGAGTAATATTCATGACACATTTGGAACAAAACAAACCAAAATAAGAACAAAAAGGCACACTATTGTTTTGTATATCTTATACTCTTGAAAAGTTGCCTGGAAATAAATCCTGTGGTTTGAATTTGCAAGTCGAACATGGAGAGCAGACATTAGGTGATGTTTTTAAAAGTAGGTAAAAGTCAGGTTTCAAAGATACTAATGATGCCTAATGATACCAATAGATGCCTTGAAGGAGGTCAAAAATACTCAAGTTAGACACCTATGGTCAGGAGTAGGAAACACAGAACTTCTGAGAAGCCTGCTTGTATTTTTTTTTTTCAGGTGATTACATATTTTAAAAATCTGGCCCCAAATTAGTATGAAATTCCAGGTCAGGTGAGAAACAAATGAAGCATGATTCTTAAGGAAGCTAAGTAGTCTTCTCATTCATTTTTTTAAACCAAGACTTTAACTGTAAAGTTATTCATACTACCAAACCTGCACACATTTATCGACTATTTCTTCATAGACATGCTTCTACAGTACAAGCAGTTCGGAGTATGAACAGTCTTTCACATGTAAACACTTAAAATCTCATATGGTATTAACTTAAAACCTGCATTTAAACAAAAAAAAAGCACTTTTTATTTTTAAACTCATATTTAAATAATAATTAAGTGGTATTTAGCCCTTTTTACTAGAGGTTCAAGTATAAATCTAGAACAATTCACTGGTAAAGACTAATCACACATCTATAGCTGCATAACAGCATTATTTTGCCGACTAACTTGAACTACTAATAAAGCACAAACTTTCTTTCAAGACTGCCAAACCCAACCATTATTTAGTTGAAATCTTAGTACACCTTAGTACACCTTCCATAGCTTAGGTTTTTTAAAAGTGGACGATAAAAGAAGGAGAGGCAGGCAATAGCACAGAAATTGTCCTACTTCTGGGTAAGTACTTAGAAAACACGGAAATCCCGAAAGTGTAAGTCTTCTTCTTGATACTCAACAGTTTGGTTTTCAGGAGGACAGCAAACAATTCTCTCCCCCATCCCACCAAGGCGGGACAAGCGAAGGGCTCTGTGGTGCTTAGTTGCTGGCTGGGGTTTAAACCACGACAGCAACATACCTCCCTCAGTAAATTCACTGCATCACCAGGACTCTCAGCTTGCTGATCTCTGGTAGAGATTGGTCTTGGCTATGGGGCTACCATGAGGCCACACATCACAGCATTAAGCTTTTTAATACAATTTCTGGCAACAGGATTCCAGGAGATCAATAATGCTGTTTCCTAGCCTCTAAAACTGCTTTCAGTGATATACTGTATCATCAATGTCCAATAAAACAAAATGCTGACGTGTCATCTCTTCCACGTAAGATTTGACACTATGTTTTCCTTTTACCATGTTGAGGAGAAACTCTCTAAATGGAAAACATGCATTGTAAGTAATTCAACCTGTCGATCTCAAAGGAGATGACAGAAACAAAGACGACTAATTCCTTATGAAACATACCCCTTGCAATCCCAAGCACAGCTACAGGCTGAGCAGAGAATGGGTTGAGATCAGCCCTGACAAGAGGGATTTGAGGGTGTTTGTGGACAAGAAGCTCAGCATGACCCAGCAATGTGTGCCTGCAAGCCCAGAAAGCCAACCATGTCCTGGGTTGCATCAAAAGCAGTGTGACAGCAGGTCAAGGAGGGGATTCTCCCCCTCTCTACTCCATGCTTGTGAGACTGCACCTGCAGTACAGCGTCCAGCTCTGGAGTCCCCAGTACAGGAAAGACATGGGCCTGTTGGAGCAAGTCCAGAGGAGGCAACAAAGCTGATCAATCAGAGGGCTGGACACCTCTCCTGTGAAGGCTAACTAAGCAAGTTTGACTTCTTCAATCTGGAGAAGAGAAGGCTCCAGGGAAATCTTATAGCAGCCTTCCAGTACATGAAGGTCCTCCAGGAAAGCTGGAGAGGAACTGTTTACTTACAAGGGTAGGGGGTGATAGGACAAGGGGGAATGGGTATAAACTGAAAGAAGGTAGATTTACATTAGATGTAAGGAGGAAATCCTTCGCTGTCAGGGTGGTGAGGCCCTGGCACAGGTTGCCCAGAGATTCTGTGGCTGCCTCTGGATCCCTGGCAGGGTTCAAGGCCAGTTTGGGGTTTTGGGCACCCAGGGCTAGTGGACCATGAGAGGGGGTTGGGACTAGATGGTCTCTTCCAACCCAAACCAGTCTGTGATTCTGTGTTTCTACATTAAAAACTTAAATACTTACAGGCAGGTGTGCAATGCAAATGACACATCCCACAACTCATCATATTAACCCCAACATAAATATAAGTCAATTCTGACTGGGTGGAGATGATGATGGCAAGTGTATACAAGTATGTGAAATGAATCAAAAATCCTAAATAATGCCAAAAATCTCATAAGCTGCATTAGCTTTGAATTTAGTCTCATTTCTGCATTTGCACCATAGCATAAAAATAGAAAGATAATATTTTTTAAATATTAATTTTAGGAAGCTCAAAAGATCACAAGATATATTTCTTTAAAATAAAAATGTTCTTTCTATGTAGTCATACATTATAAAAGAATTTTCGCAGAACTGAACTGAGAGAATGTAAAACTTGTACAATGTCAAAATATTTTTGGAACATAAGGCTCTGTGCAGAATTTAACCAAACCAGAGAGCCCAAGAGTCTGACAAATGGGTTTGCTTTTGAAAAGCAGTGATGAGATGTGTGGAGAAGTGTCAATTTCTACAACCTCTGTTCTGACTGCAGCGCTCTTCTGCAGAAAGATGGGAGTGACAGTAGGTGCTACGACACCTTGTGTAACAGCACGCAGACCCAGAGGTCCATCACTCAGCAGCCCTGTACATCCTACTTTCTCTTTACGAGTATTTATCCAATAGCAGATGACTGTTTTGTAACAACCATGTGGTAAGAACATACAGAGGATGCACGCTGTTAGTAAAGGAGAGCTGCCACTGGCAGCTTGAAAAGGCTTTCAAGTTGACACTTGTCTGAGCAATCTTTCAGTGTGACTTATTTTGATTATCTCAGAATCACTTGGGGAAAGGTTCATGTGTAACCAAAAAAAATCGCAACATGAAAACAAGCATCCCTGCAGAAACATGAATGGGTATAATTAAATCATTTCAGGTTCACAGGGTAGATGAGTCCATTCTTCTTTTATTGTTTTCAGAAGGCCCCTATTTTGTTTGGATAAATTACACAGGGAGGGATGGAAAACAGAATATCACAGTGAAGGACAGTAACTCCAGTGCCCTGACCATAGCCCAAAGCTGCTAGAGGACCTCACTCACTCAGAGAAGCTGACACACACATTACCTTGCCAAGCCTGCAGCATTTTGCTTTGTTTCTACTGAAAATTATTTTTCATTCCTACAGCACATTCCTACCCTTCCATTTCCTAGAGAAAAATTCTCAGAGACTGCAAAACAAGGAGTGTTCCCCCAGGTTTTTGGAAAAGGGGAAGTTACTTCCTCCTTGCTTATACAACAAGTTAAACACTTTCCCTTAATCTTTAACAAAAACTAAGGATTGAATTTTTCCACAGTGGTAAACCCTGGCTTAATTCTTCTCCCACTGGAGAATTTTACTTCATTGTATTTACACAAGGCTCAGTATAAATAAATACCTTTTAAATCCAATCCCCTGATTAGTATAGACATGAAAGAAATGTGGAAAATGGAAGTAATCTACGGAAGCAATACATGTGAATCAATAATGCCAACCACTATTTATGGACCTCATTATCTCAACATGTGCTTTTTAGGATCATTTTAAATTACTATTAAAAATAGCCATAGGTACATTTAAAATTAATATTTTAGAGTTCAAATGGTCTGCATTTGCCAGTGCAGATATGCATTTGTTATATAGCTCTATTAACTAAAGGAACAAAAGGTATTGCAGAATATAATAGTGTTCTGCGGAAGAAGAGGTTTCTACAGGAAAATGATTCAATTATTCTAAATCAATTATAACAGGAACAGCTACATAGCTCTATATCAATCTCCTTATGTGTTCCTAATTCCTTTGTCTATTGCCTGTGGATAGTTTAATAGGAATTAACATATAAAAATATCTCCCACTGGGAACAAGATTCAAATAGTTTGGACCATTTTTCTTACTCTCAATTCTCTGAGAGATGTGAGGGACAAGTCACCCCCACTACTTTCTGCAAGCAACAGCAGTCAGTAATAAACTGAAACACAGCTTCAGGCTTCTCTGTGTGGGACAGTTGGACTGTACACCATTGTTGTGTGGGACAACCCTGCACCAAGTTCCATACAAAAGGTTGTGGTCAGCCCTACATTTGACAGTCGCTATTTGACCAGGGGCCTTCACAGGGGACAGAAAAGCCTTTTCCAAAAGGAAAGCAGACTGTTCAACCCTGACAGCAAAAGCAATACAGGCATTTTTCTTAAGCAGAATACATGCAGCCCATACGATGAAGAGGAATAAGAGACTACATATGCCTGCCTCTGAAGCCAGCTTTACAGGCTTCTGCCAGACTTACCAGGTAGACAGAAGATGTTAATACAAAGTCCTTTACTCAGGGAAATCAGAGTGTACCTGAAAAACAGCTGCTAACAGACTAGCCCCTTGGCCCAGCCCTTGAGAAGCACAACAGTGAGAACTTCCTCTTTCTTTTCTCAAAAGGGAATGTCTCCATGGCTCTCTCTGAGTCTCAACTTCTTCCGTGGAAGCACCAAAGGAGTTACGAAATTAATTATAGAGACAGCTGCTTCCTGGCTGAGAAAATGTGGAAGTCCTACTCTACCTATCAGCTACATATGGCTTGTAAGAAGAGGAAAAGAAAAAGTGGAAACAGCAACACTGTACCCATTTCCATTTCTCTAAAGAGATCAAAATTTATTCCCATTGGGCCTTCTGTCTGCCTCAAGGGGTGAAAAAGAGGCCCTGATACATCTCTGGTAGACCTCATGACATAAGCTCTGTCAAATCACTCTCAAATTCAGGTGCATCCCTAGAGGCCTGTACAGTAGAAATTAGAACTGGCTATGAAAAGAAATAGGAAAAAGAAAGAGGAAAAGGAACATGAGAGAAAAGAAGTGCTGAGGAAACAAAGCAGCAGATGGGAACCAAGATGATATTACTTATTTCCATGCTCTGCTGGAAAATCTCAATCCTACTCTACTGTCCCAAGGTAAGGGGATGGTGGGCGGGGAGGAATCACACATATGTTGCATCATTTACAAAAATGGTAACACTGTAGAAAAGCTTGTCAGAAAGAAGAGGACTGGAGGTCACTACGTCTGAGTCAAGCTGATAATGCAAAAGGTAGTAGAAATAACTAATTGCTTCTAACAGAGCATTTGACAGTTGGACATGATGATCGTAGAGGTCTTTCCCAACCTTAAAGATTCTATGATTTCAAGTGATCTTATTTGCCTTCTAAAGGGACAGGTTAACACATAAGCTTAGCATCACTAATGGCATCAGCAGAGTTGCAATTAGAAAGACAGTCTTTTGGTGGAGATTATGATAAAAGGAGAGACTGGCACTCCTAATAATCAGTAGAACCTGGATATTCTACAGAATATCCAGACCCAGCTGCCCTGGTGAGCTAACATTGAGCCATTGCCAGATATACTTCTGGTTGCTGACCCAGTTATGGCTTCACCTAGAACATACACTTTCAGTCCATTTCTTTTAATTTACGCTATAACACTCATTCTCAGTAAAACAAACAACTTCATTTGCAACCCCACTGAAGGAATGCAAGCTTTCATGAATCTAAATACTACGCTGGTGTTCATATTAATGAAGTTATTAAATATTTCATCAGCATATCTTGGACTACAAATAATTTCTCACAGAATTTCACTCTGTAGCTTCCTCCTTCCATGTGGCCCACAAAGATAGCACATTACCTTATAATTTCTAGAAAACATGATTTACTAAGGGATGAATGAAAGACCAGAGTTGTTTATTCTAGAGGAGAGGGTGAAGAGGATTTGTAATGATAACCTCCGAATATGCAAAAGGGCTCTGGAAACACAAGGGAATATGCTCTTTTCCATGCATTTTGTGTAAAAAACAGTTAAGTAAAAGGATTAGACATGAGGCAAAGATTTCTAAACACAGGGACAGAACAGCACATTCCTTCAGAAGCTTATGGAGTCTCCATCTGGGTAATCTTTCAAGACAGGTTAGACAAACAACTGAAACATTACAGAGTTCAGTGGGCTCTTCCTTGGACTGCATTATTTCCCAGGGTCCCATCTTTTCATCAATATTCCCATAAACTTCATACAACTTTGTCAGATACAGCAAGAAGTAGCCCAAACTGAGTTTGATTTAATGGATTACATAGCACAAAGAACTTGAAAATGCAGCTATCTAAAACAAAAGATACAGAACTCCTCTCTGCAAGCAAGAGGTCCAGGGGCTGCATTTCTGCGTACACAAACACACTCTTCCATGTGAAATATATAACCTTCCATGTGAAATATATAACTTTCCATGTGAAATATATAACCTCTTCCATGTGAGATGTATAACCTTGTTCTCCCTTTCTGGGCCATTACTAACACAGGAATTCCAGTCACTACTTTTTCAGGCCATTCTCTCTCACATGTGTATCACACGTTTATCAACAGCTTCTACACTGGCCTGTCGTGGCTTCATTCAGCTTAGTACACACAACGCAATGAAAGGATCTTTAGTGTTATGCTACTGATACCCAGTATATGACACTGCAAAGGACAGAGACAATAAGGGTCATTTTTCTTTGAAGTATTTGTTGTAGTCTGTATGAGAGCTAAATGTGCAGTTGCAGTCTTTATTTCCTTTTTAAAACACTTCAGGATTGCATTTGTTATCCTAAAAATCTTCATTTGTGAAGGAAAAAAACCCCAGAAAGACAGATGACTCGGGATGAAAATTCAAAGGTTTCTAAGAAAACTTTATTCTCTTCAACACAAGGAAGAGTGGAAAATCCAGTCAGTTCCAGCCCACATCTCTCTGACCTTACTGTCTTGTGTAACCTGACCAACTGAAAAGAAACCCAAATCAGAGCATAAAGGCTAACTGTGGGTACCTTCATAAACTCACTAATCATAGAAAACCATAAATAATTTAAAGTGACACCACATATCCTACCCATTAGAAGTAGAAGGATGATCTTCAAATGCTTTGGAGTCTATAATAAAGCCAAATACCAGTAGCTTGCAGCATCCAATGGGACAGATAGGCATTCTGCTCTGTCCTTCCTCCTCTCCTTTAGCGATAAAGTTATAATGTGCAACCTCCACTTAATCATCACCTTTGCCTCCTCTGCATAAGGGAATGTCAAGAACAGCTTTTATTACTGCAAATTTATTTCCCTTTTGATAAGCCCTCAGCCAAGAGGCAAATCAACAATCTAAGTTTGATTTCCCTTCTCTGCCCCAGACTAATAGTACTATAACTACAGCCAGGTCCAAACCTCTATTAAAATTAAATCTACCCCTGTGCCCATTAAGTGCCTCCAGGAGGACAAAATAAATCTGAGTAACTATGAGTAATGAAATCATGCTGCAAAAAATTGGAAATACCTGTCAGTCCACAAGAACAAGTGATCTCTCTTTTGAACTCAATTCATACACAGTCTACAGCTACAGGGATTTTTTTGGCTCCCTCCCAAACATACTTCAGCAGCAAAACAGACTATAATATTTCTGCACCCAGGAAAGCATTTTAAAGTCTTTTTTAACCTTCAAACCACAGTTCAGAGATGTTAGCTGACCTAATTCATTCCCTATAGCTTGGGAAGTCTGAAATGCCCCACGTGTTGAGACCAACAAACACTTAGAGCTGCTGTGTCTGTGGCACACATCCATACACCCTCTGTGCTAGCAGAAGCAGAACCCCCTTATAAAGGCAGAGGAAGAAATATCTCAGTAACATGGGAAAATTATTATCAGTGAGAGGAAAAAAAAGTACTGAGCCTGATAGCCTCATCCAACGGCTCCTGAATCAAATGAGATCTTTGCCGCTGCTATAAAGGAGTTGATGCGAAACAGTGCAAATATCTCCTGTAATTACGAATTTAATTCTGTCTAGAAAATTTGCTATACATCTACTTGTGACTTATCTGATATTATGTGTCATCCCATTGAACTATTTTTACTCCAGTACTCATATGAATATATGCAGACAGAAAACTTAGCTCATTTGTTACATTTAAAATGTGCCTTACTATTAAGTGTTTCACCCCAAAATGTGGAGTGCTGATTTCACCGGAAAACATGAGGTTAATCCAGCTTCAGATCAGAACTCAAAAGAAGAGTAGAAAACAGAAGAGGAAAACAACCCTCTGCAGCACGCAACTACATTGTGAGAATAAGCAAGATCTGGGTTACTTAAAACAGGATAGTACTGCCTGCTTGACACATTCACAAATCACGAGCCAGATCCCTAGGAATTCTAAACATGGCTTAAGAACCATGAATTTTACAAAATTAAAATAGTATGTATTTCCTGTTATTTCCCTATGTGTACTTAAAGCCTCTTGGATCACATTTCGAGCTGCATTTTCCCTATGGCAGTATCACCTAAAATGATTTTTCCTTAATTTTACTTTTTCACTGAAAGTTGAGATTTTCCTGCAGCCACACTCTCTAAGGGCTGGGACCATGGTACAGATGCTAATTGCCCGTGTTCAAAATGTAGAGGCCTGGGAGAGGAGAGGTCTGCGTAGGCTTTGACCCAGGGCTCGTCTCTGCCATTTGAAAAAACGAAGGAACAAATGGGACAAGACGTGAGTTACAGAAATAATCAAGCTTATTGTGCCTCTGCCCATCAGCATATTTCAGCATCAGTTTTAATTGTGTAAAATTACTGCTTTACTATAGATAGAAATTAGAACTTATCCCCTAAATCTGACAGAGACAGAAGCAGAGATTTTGTCGAGTCCACAGATGATTGGTGTTACCAGTAAAGTCCTACAAAATTCACTCTATTGGAACACAATATATTTCCTAAGAAAGATGTTAAAAAGACTCCTAGTAGCACATGTATCCTGTCTGCTGCTACTTTTTGTTCCAAACAGGCACACACAAGTAGTTAAATGGCAAAGAAGAGGTTAAGAAACTGCATAATGAAATCCGAAAATTACTTCCATGAAAGTCAATTTTTCTTAGTTAGTAAGAAAATAAACTCTTTTCAGCTCCCTTAATCAAAACCAGCGTGCTTATGCTTTTAATTATATCCCCTAACTGTGAGAAGAGTAATTTGGCATCATGCAATACAATATTGACTGACCTCCAGAATAAGGCAATCAAAATTACATTAAAATGTTATCAATTTTCAAAGAGTAATTAAGGAGCATCAAGAAGGTAGAAACACTAACCTGTTGCTAAATCACTGACAACCAATTTCTTGTCTAAGGTTTTATATCTCACCCATGAGTTTCTTACCTTCGGATCTGTTTTTCCCTCTGAAGATTTTTGTTAACCTTTTCAAAAGATTTAACTCAAAGAAAAACAAAACAAAACAAAAAAAACCCCACCCAAACAAACTGTGAGTTTGCAACTTTCAAGGTAACATTTTAACTATTTCACATAGTTAATATTGAGAAAACCACTGAAACTATTAGCATCACAAACAGCAACTAATGCCTCAAGCTGTGCCAGGACGATTTAAGGGGGCAAAATGTATGGTGTACCTCTGACTCTGTGAAGCTACCAGAAGTGTAAGGGGAGTTTGAAGATTTTTCCATTAAAGCAGCTACGTGAGAAATGTCCTACAGTTTTCCAGTATCCAAAGTTCTGGTTTATTCAGATGCAAATCAAGATAAAGACATTTTAAACAGAAAATACTGTTCTGCTGAATGACAGTCAGGTAAAAGGTTTGAAAATAAAAAAATCCAATGTTGGATCTCATAGCGAGCTGGCAATTCCCACAGTGCACAAACTCTTCGCTACCCCTTCCCTTTGCCTCACTCACCTCTGAATCTCTGCCTCTGTCCCCCATTCTTCACTTGACTGCCTTTCCCCTCCTAAAAGCAGGGCCCTGCTCCCCAGACTGTGCTCCAGCACGTTCCTTTGCTGAGCATATCCAGCTGCTCACTAGGACAGCAGAGTGCTTCCTCCCCTCTCCTCCAACAGATCCACATAAACCCAAAGCACATCACTGGATAGGCAGCCTTTCTCCTTCTGGCCAAGCCAGAGGAGCAAATGGTATCCACAGAAAATAAGCTGCAAGCAACCAAAACACATGTACCCCTTGTCACTTTCATCAATATGTGTCAGAGATGCAATGTGAAAAGTTGTTGTGGGAATTTGGACTCCTAGTTCATGGCAGCTCTGCTTGCTACTTGGGTATAGGGAACACCCTGCCTGTTTTACTTTGTGGTCACAAGTGCAGGACAGAAGACCTGACTGCCATCAAGGAAGTGGTACTGTCCCTTTACATTACAGAGTACAAGCCAATGCATAAGAGCTAAACTAGAAAGTCTACACACTTTGTCTGCCTAAAGCTCACTTGAAACAGCCGTCAGTGCTGATACCAGGAATTCCAGCCCAGTTCTGAATCTGTTTCTAACATCTCTTAAATACTGTCACCATTGTCTGAGACATTACTTTTGCTTTTTCCAATATCTTGGAACATTATTCCTACCATGAAATTATCCACAAAGGCCATATCTACTGCAATAGTGGCTTCTTCACCAAAGTGCTGATCAGAATTTTGACTTGAGTGTTTACATGCAGTTGACTACTGTTCCTCAGTCCAGCCTTCACAGGTGATACTTGCTCAAATAAAGCATATTGTATATACTTTTAACATCTTGACAGGTATAATGTATGCCCTGGTGCTGACAACTCAAAAGAAACAAATTCAGCCACTAAGTAATGGCTGTAACAGACAACTAACATACTTCATGACAGAGAAGATTGTTGGATTTCTCCTGGACAGTTCTGTCCCCTGAAGTCATTATCACATATGGTACATTAAGTGACTGGCATTTTCATATTCTGTGAGGATTTTATTTACTTGACCTCTACAAAAATAAACTATATTACTACTAACCTAAATAAATGGCTTTGAATTCTGTCTTTCCTTTTCCCATTCCTGTTACAAGAAGGTCTGAATGAGGTATCAACAGGTATAATAACTTTGTAAGGTGGCTTCAATGACCTGATGATATGGTATAGCTCGTGGGAAGTACCTCTTGAAGAGGTGATGGTATTTATGCTGTAACAGACCATGCCAGATGAAACCCAGCATCACTGGGCACAGGCACCATGTCATTCAAGCAGATGGGCCAGGAGTACACACAGCCAGGAGACGTTGTTATATGTATTAAATGTGTTTGTTGAGGGCGAGGTACCCAGTCTGGAATAATGAATTAGCTATCAAGTTTACTCTGTCCCTATGAAAAAGGTATCATCTAGGCCTGTAACAGCTTAGCTTTTAAAAAAATAAAAGCTCACAGCATCTATGAGAAGCAAAGGAGAGGCTAAACCCATCATGTCAACAAAGCCCTGTGAAAAGATTTCGAATCGAATCTTCATCCCCCTTAAGCACTTCTGCCAGAAGTCAAGTTAATTGGAGGAGCACAGGGAGAGTCCTGAAGCCAGATTCACTGAGTCAAGAGGACAGCAACATACAAACACTCAGTGAACGGATTCAGACTCACCTGAGAAATAAAAATCAGTAAGGTATCATTACTTTTTTGCTGAAGGGGGTTAACTTTATGTAAATAGTTAGCACTGAACAAAACCCCTTCCTTTAGTTAGTGATTTCGGTCCATTTGCCAGAAGACATTATAAAACCAGCAGGTATAATGACACAGGTAACATGTGAGGAGTAGATTTTCAGGGAAAATGCAATTTTCTATCTGCTTCTTGGATGTCAAGGCAAGGCAGCACAACAAAGTCTGCCTGCATCTGCACCCAGCCAAAACCAATAGCTCTAACCCATGTAAAGTGCTCCACTCATGCCACATAAACCAAGGAAATCTGACACTTCCTCTTTTCCCATCTTAAGAAGAAACTTTTTTTTTTTTTTTTTTTAGTTTGAGGAGGCCCAAAGGCATTTTATTTTCCTCTTCTTTGAATTTCCACTTGTTTAATTCTGCTAATTTCTCCAGTTGGATTATGTTAAGTGCACTGTGTTTAGAGAACCCAAGTACAAGACTAGTAAGACATTTCTTGCTTTTCCTGTTGACTTACTTTTCCTCTTGGCAAATCTGGACAAAAGCCTACCTGAAGACTGTCCAGCTACTGAATTGTTCAAAGGGGGTTGCAACAGTAGGTGGCAAACATGCATACAACCATTAGGAAAAAAAAAAGTCAATAGGTTATTTAGGAACAAAGTCCCCATGTTTCCCCTCAGAATTATCAGGATTCTTCTAATGAAAGTGCTTAGGTTGACTAAATTAGTGCAATTTATCAAATGGCATGCTCCAATCGTGGAAGTTTTCCAAGCACCATATTTAGGCTTAACAAGCATCAGACTGCTATTAGCAAAAAATTCTCCAAGCCTCATCACAGTGGAAACATTGATTGCACTCTCCTCCAGACGTTATTAATGTTATCTGGAAGCCTGCTGCTGCCAGTCAAGCCAAAGCTATTCTGCTCTTCAGTGACTCAATCAGCTGACATGATCAGGCTGCAGGTGTTCCAAAACAGATGTTTTAAAAAGAACTAACTTGGTGAAAACAATAGATGTGTTTTCCACTTCAAAAACTCTTGACTAGAGAGAGAGTCCTGCATAGTAACTTCCTCTGTTTGTGTTTGTGGTTAGTGCCCAGTTACACTGCATAGGAAATTCACACACAGACACACACACAAAAGATTTGCAGCAAGCAAAACAAATTGCAGGCAGTCACAAATCTACCCATCCAGCCTACTCGTCCCACAGATATAATAGCAAAGGGAATGGCCAAAGAACCAGAAAATATATATACTGAAACTCTGGTACCCCTGAATAACAGTACACCAGACCTCTTTACTGTATGATTACCTATTGAAATCTGCTCAGGCTTTACTGTTTTTCTACCACAAAATATGTGGCTTTCAAGTGGCAGGGTTGGAATCACTTGTTTGCACTCACAGAACATGGGACAATGACCTGGTCTCACTTTACTCAGAAACAGACCATGGCTCAGAGTTTCCAGACAGGGTCTCCAGTCTCACAGAGTTTATGCTCAGCAATAAGGTGATCAGACCATCCTGGCTTCCCTGTGTTACTAGATGTGGAGGAAATCATGGAACAATATAGATGTGGAAAAGATGACTTATTAAAAAAAAATAAAAAGAACATGCAACAGAATTACATCCTTGGCTGGTATAAACTAACACAGAGCCATTAAATGGATATTTTACCCTCCACAAGATCTGGAATTCTACTGAATTTCACAGTACATCACCACACATAGTTATGTTGCTCACAGACAACCATCAGGACCATTTTTCAATAAGAAGGTAATAAAAAGCAAGCAGAAGAACTGGCATTTTGACGGGCTGAATGTGAAGGAGACTGGTTGGGTTTTCTTTCTTTTTTTCAACTATGAAAAAGATTGAACTATCACTTTAGAAGTATTTCTATTGGCAAAAGTTGGGAGATGGGATGTAGGCTGATCTTTACTCCAGCCTATGTGGGATGGTGGTACTTGCCTAGGTGCTTTCACGCATATGATTTGGGATCAGGCAGCTGGCCTCACTGTGCACTCAAGGGGAAAAGGCAGGTGGTTCAGTAGGCCGGGTCAGAACAACTAAATTATCTTCCTAGCCCTGGAGGCTTTTTCTTTCCTTTGTTCGGTACACTAAGAGCCTATTCTTACAACTTACATATGTAAGGAGTAAATAGCACCTGTCCTCTACTTCTTACAAGACTCCTGAAGAAAAGGAAGTAACTGACTGGCCAGCACCCATCCCCATGCCACTTTCGTGTGCTCTAATGAATCTACCTGGGCTGCACATACCAGTGTGTTGAAAAGTACTCACTGAAATCAGCAAAGGCTCGAAAAATACCTCTACCTATCTATCTCTACTGTAGTTTTTGCCAAGCCTCATCTGGTGTAATATTTGCTTATCTTTTGCCAACATGCTTTGATAAAGCATAACAGAGATAAAATACAAAATGTTATCACTAATTATTAATAATTATTGCTTGCTCATTGTAGGCAGTAATTTGAGCAGAGTTGCTAACGTGCAAGTATTACATGTATTTTTAAACTCTAGTATAGAACTGCAGCTCAGCCTACGAGTTTAATTCATAAAAGATAACAAGAGCCAGAGAGGGAGATCTTAGACCAAGAGTCACAAGCTACAACAGACAGAAGAAACAAAGTGTCTACATACTCTTTCACCTCAGACACAACAGACAGGAAAATTCCCTTGCCAGGTTGGCAGTGCACAATGGAAGAAGAACAGAAACATAAAATGAAACAGAGCTTATTGGTAAAATTAAAGGTACAAAAAATTATGAATGCAGTATTTTATCTCTGATGGTAGGACAGAGGTTGGTTGAAAGACAATCATGCTTCAAAAAAAAGGCTCCAAATAATTAAGATTGCTGCCCATCCATCTATAGTCCATTTTAGACAAACCATACCACTCTCAATCCCTTTGGTTACATTGGTCAGGCAGAACAGGTTTGAATACTGACCATGTTTTCCTCTCTTCTTGTACTGTTAGTTGCTTACAGGTCTGTACTTTCTGGGTCCTCATGAGGCAATGTTCTGGGTTTTAATGCTGGAAGACAGGAATCAGTCATATTTGGAACTAAAGCCCGAAGCCAGGATCCTCTATCCCAACTGCCAGCGTTCGGACCAGATTTTGCCTAAACTGCACTCACAAAGATCAGTTGGCCACAAAGAATCAGTTTCTGTCAGTCTGGCTACCATTTCAGTGTCAACAGCTTTCGTGCTTTAACTGTGCAAGCCAAAGCAAAGGGCCTGGGATGCACAATTTCCTGGAAGTGTCAAGTACAGAAAGCATGGATCAGAACAGAAATACTACCTAAAGCAATAAAGACACAGCAGAATTTACATTGGATAGCAGCCAGATAAATTATCAGGGTGACATATTAGTGTTTTAGGAAAAGAAGACAAGAGGTGTCTTTTATTTCCCTCCAAGGCTATTGCATATTCGCCTGAAAACAGTGCAGGAAAAAATTAGGACTTTGCAGCAGAGCAATCCAAATGAAACACGTGATGCAGCTGTTTTTCTGATTACACTTCTTGGCCAGAAGGTATTTTGCAAAATCAGCCATTTCTTGATAATTAAAAATCTTCAACCAGTCATAGAAACGGATTAGATAATCCAGGTGCTTGACCTTCCTGCAGGACTTCTTCTAAAACTTTAGCAAAATACCATAAACTAACACCTTTTTTTCTACCAGAATCCATCATAGATCTGTCTTCCAAAAGCAACTTACTATTACTAGAGCTTAGTTTTGCCACCAGTTGCATATTAAAAAATGCCTCTGTTAGAGACAAACTGTTTTCCATTTCCTATTCCCATCTGCAATGAAACCGGAGGCTCTGCCAATGCAGCAGAAGTGACTGGATGCAGTTCCTGCAGTCTTCATGGCTAGACCAGTGATGCACAAGCTTTTCCTAGAATTTATGAGCTAGAAAAAGGATTTAGCATCTATATATTTGATATTTTATTTGCAGATGGAGGTGGCAGCTAATGAGCTGTCCTGTCATTCCAATATCTTTCTGATTTAAGTTTTCCACATGAAGGAACCAAAGTATGTGTCATGTGTTGCCTGTCTCTGTCCATAACAAATAGAAAGATGAGCTTAATAAAAGTATCATTTTGTTTTCTAGGAACCTGCAGGTTCCGTGGTCCTGTCTATACCTGTCTTTTTTTTTACCACTCCTCTTTTTATCTTCCTTTTCTCTCTCTTCCCCCTGCCCACTCTTTCCCCCCCATCTGTCCTTTCACTGGCATGAAAGCACATGAGAAGAAAGAGCGAGCTCGCATCCTTACAGCAAACAGCCATAACTGGATACTGTCACGACAGTGATACAAAGCCTCAAAAGCCAAAATGAGCACAGCACAGGCACCAACAGCACACTCACCAGAACTAGAGCTGAACAAGGGTTTGTGGCACCTGCAGCACCTGGGCAGCCAGCAGAATCGAGGTGGAAGCGTCACAAAGGCACTCTCACGAGAAGTAAGTGTGACCATGCTCATTGTGGCGACACCAGCCCTTGCCAGTCCTTCACCCTTTCCTTCCACCCACACCCTCAGTTTGCTCCCAGGAACACTTCTGCCAAACCACTCCCAAGTACTTACACTCTTCACCTCTCTCTGTCACAAAATTGGGCAGAAAAAATGGAATCAAAAGAATTCCAAAAATTAGATACCTAAATCCTACTTCAAGAATTAAATCCCTTCCAGTGGGGCTCCTTGGGGGCTTTTTCCTTTATACCACCGTGCACACTTCTGGGTTGTCTGCAATGTAATAAGGAATAATTAATGCTAAATGGGCTGTCAAGATCTCACATCTTTAACAGAAAATGTGCATTGTTTAAAGCAAAAGAGAGCTGGGGGCAGGGTGGGGGGAAAAGACTGACATACTTAGTCTGAATAATCCTTTGCCTCCTTTACTTACCTGCCAGAGCTGAACTATAGGGACTCTGCGGTGCCTATTGTACTTGATGACTTCCCTAACACTTAAAGCACTCAGAAGAATGCAGCTCGGGGCTGTTTCAGGTGTTATTTATGTCAGCAGCTATTCTAGGGAAATCAGAGGAGTGTGAGGCCCTGAACTCAGGTCTTGCAAGGTAAGAAATTTTCAGTTCTCTCTTAAATAACAGTAATCTCAAAGGACTTAGAACCGTGTTGTTCAAGTCAGTGGGAGTTTTGACATTGAATTTTTTGAGAACAGGCCAGGGTCCTAGGAAGTAGTTAATTAAGATCTCTTCAAGAGCTCTGAACACTTCCTTTCACATGAACATTCCAGAAGTATGTTGAGTGATTCTCAGATTTGCATGTCTGCATATGGGGCATTCTCCAGTCCTTGGCAAGATCTTTACTGCCCTTTTTTTTTTTTCCAGTCAGACTTTTGTCTTTATAAGCCTGGGAGAGCTACATCTGGGAGTAAATATCATGAAGCTAGCAAATCCTCTGAAGAGAGTGGTTCTTTCACTAACCAGAAACAGCATTTTGTGTTGATGTTGTGTTTGGGTTTTGTGAAATTAAGAAATAGATTTTGGGAACCTGAATAGAAAGTATTTGAACTCTGGTTTTCCCACCTCTCCTTCAGTCCCAGGCAATGCTCTTGCTTATTTTATGATTTCTTTGGGTAAAACATTGGCCCTGCTGAACTCTGGGAGCACTGCCATTTATTTCAGCAAGGCCAGCACTTCCTTTCCAGGCTCTTGGAAGCTTCTGTGGGGTACTTGCATGTTAGCCTGCAAACAGTAATTAACTGTACTTCTCTCTGTAAATCACTGTGTCTTCACTGGAGTATAGAAACTAGGAATGTTTCTGCTTTGATTCCCTCACTTTAAGCTGCATGAACACCTTTAATAGACAACCAACTAATAAAGCCCAAACTCTTATGAACTTCCACGGAAAAGGAAGATACACTTTAACTACCACTACTCAAACCACTGGTTATTACAAGAGCCACACCAACTTGGAAAGAGTCTTTTTGCAAAATGTCCTGAAAAATAAAGGCAATCCCTTTCCATCCATGACCAACTACACTTTCTCTTTCACAGGGCAAAGGTTTTAAAGAGGGCACCTGGGTCTCTGAGACCACTGAATATATGGAGCCACACTGGACAATCTTAGCCCAGTGCAGCCTGTGGAATCTCTTTTCCACGACCCCCCATGTACCACAAAATGTTCCCCAATGCCCTCCAGCAAGATGAAAAATGTTAACTGTAACCTCAAGGCACCCCAAACCATTAAGTAAACTTGATCTCTTCCTGTGACGTCTTCTGTGCCCTCTGACCTTTGCAGGGGGGCTCAACTTTCACAAACTCAGCTTAGCCAACCTCCACCTTGAGTTATCTTAACTTAAAGCCTATTTTGCTGGTAGAACCCAGATAACAGAAAAGCATGAAATTGAAATGGATTAAGTTATAAACATGGCTTGTTCAGCACTGCTAACCAGGTACAAAATTTATGTTCTTACAAACTAACACAAAGGTATAGCAGAAAATCCCTGTTCTATCCAAGTATCCAAAGCATGGGGATAGTTGTGTCACATCACACCGCAAATATATGTCAGAGTGTGATACCTGAGAGATTCCTTATCCCACAGGTCTGAGAGGGAACTAAGCTTTGCTTTCTCTCAGATAAAAGGGTATTTATTTAAGTAGTGAAAAAAAAGCCTGCGATGACTGTTGAGTTCTGGTGTCTCATTGTGTCATCGTCCAAAAACATCTTCATCAGAAGTCATCCTTCAACCCAGTTGCCTCAAAAATGGGGTAAAAAATGATCCTCTGATTTTGTTTACCTAGTCCTCAGCCACAGGGAATATCTATTCACACTTTCTAATTTTAGTATTTTTGTAACAAGTGATCTCTCCCCAGTGAAAAGCAGAATACAGAGCCCTTATCTTTCCAAGCAATTAGCTTATTCAATGGCGTTTTCACAGAGGTCAGTACATTCAATGAGTAAAAATTCAGCATTTAAAAAAAGGGCATAGAAATAAAATGGTATGATTTTTAAACGCCTCTCTCTCTCCCCCCCTCTCTCCACATTGTTCATAGGGCCTGATAGTGAAGTCATAACATTTACAGTTTGAGATGACCAGAACCTGTATGGGCTGTGTGTGTTCACAGTCAGGCTCAGTTTAGTTCCTTCTTCTTGAAAGGAGCGTAGCTATATGAGATGGAAAAGGATGCTGTTACCACTTTTCAGAGCATTTCCTCTCCAAATTGGAGCTTACTGAATCCAAGGAGACTGGTAGGTCTACAAAATACAACTTGTGTTTTAGTTCTAACCCCATGCAAAAGATTTGAGTCTTGTGTCAAATGATCTCTGTGGAGAGACTGGCAGGAATTCTGCCTCAGTGGTTCACTTTCTGAACACCCTGTGGTGCAAAAAGGCTGGCAAGTAATTAAGGGTCAAGACAACACATTTCTTTTACATGATGTAGCTCAATATTTACTTACATCATTCCTTCCCTACTCAAGAAGAATATATTTGGATGCCTTTACAGGAATAGATGCTACCTCAGGCCCACGGATGAACCTACATGCTCACAATCTCCTTGTGCCTTGGCTCTTGGGCCATGACAGACACCCTAGAGACAGCAAAGCAAATTCCACCTCTCTTCAAAATTATTGCAAGTCATCTTCATGACATCTCTCTTCTGTGTCCTGGGATTTCTAGAGGTCAGTGGAACTGATGAAATAGGTGTTCTACATTTAGGTCAGTAACTTACCATGCTTATCTAGGCTTTCATGAGTTTTTTTCTGCTCCTGGCTTCTTGGACTTCCCTAAATTATAAGAACTCCTACCAATTCTCCTCTCTTCAAGCTTACCATTTTCTCAAGAGTTTACTTACCTTGGGAGTTCAAGTTTGCTTGTCTTCCTTCCATTTTCGCAAAGGAATAGGTACTAACCTCTTCCTAGGAGCAATGTGCAAAACCCTAATCACTACATTAATCCCTCTTAAGTCACTTTAAAACAGAAAACAGCCCAAGTCAATCAAAAGAGTACAGTAACTATTTGGAAACATTTCCTGTCCTCAAAGTCCTGAAAAAATGACTTTTCTTACCTAGTCGCTAATTGTTCCCTAGACCCATCCTTTCCTCTTCTAAATCATTTTTGAAATATTTGAGACAATTTGTCTCTCTCAAACATGGAACAGTATAACCAGTCTTGTGAATCTTAAAGGAACAGGCTCCCATATCATTATTTTTGGTTCTGCTTTGGAATGTATGGCAGTCAATAGCAGGAGTCAAAAGCAGCATGAGAAAATCATGCTGTCACTGCACTAAGTACCTAAAATAGCCTGCCAAGGCTCATTGTCTTGGATTTATTTTTATTCAGTTCTACATAGAACACAGTTGCACGTATATTATTACAGGTGTTTAATATACTACTTTTTCTACCAAATTCACCCACTGAGATATTCACAAACTGAAGCTTCCTTACAAAGGCCATACTTTGAAATACCTACTAAGCCAATAAAAATGTCTGGCTTATGTATTACAAGTCTGGTTGAAACTGCAGAACTCAGTCATTTACATATTCCATGGACCAATGCAGAAATATGATGTTTATTTTGCATGACTGTGACCTTACTAATATTACCTGATTAAATATTTGGGTTCAGCCATGTGCATTCATCTAGCCATTGACCAACTAAAATCTAACAGAAGACAAAGGAACTTAAGGAGTTAAGACTGAATTTCAGATTCATTTACTCATCCCAAGTACAGCACCTGTATCTCCTACCGTTTTCTGTGATAACTGAATAGCTAGAAAGGCTAGACAACTCATGTGAAGCAGAAGCTCCTAACAATCTAGCATATGAATAAGATTTGAGCACTGACATTTGGCTTTAGAAAAGGAAAGAATTAAAAAGGGTTTTCTGCTACTTTGAAAAATGTTTTACCTGCTAAGATGAGTTCTATTGTAACAAGACAGGCTGAGGTCTGAAAGTCAGGGACAAAGTTTAAAATCAGACTTTTAACACTTTTGAGAGCAACTCAGCAGACAAGAGAAGGCATATGTACATTCCAGAAAAAAAAAGATGCAGCTCCTTTTTCGATGGTAGAGGAACAATATTCTCAGGGTAAGGGGAGTTCTTGGTGTTTGTACCAAAAGAAAGACTAGTGAACTTGACACTATCAACTTCAGGGCCATCAATAACTTGGAATATTGAACCCAAGTTACATTTAGGCATATAAAACTTTCAGAGATTGACAGGGTTCAAAGAGAATTAGAGCTGCAAGAGTATTACCCATAAGTTTTATTCTTACTTCCAAACAGTATTCTTCATAATATACCCACTTTTACCAGGCAGGCAAAGGCTGTGGAAGAAGAGGTAGCCCAGATCCCTCTCTCCCACCACATTCATTTTCTGTGAGCTCCTGGTTAAGTCTGCAGTAAATTGTGAAAGAGAAAAGGTTAGCTGCTCACAATCTCAGATTCTGAAATACAGACTTTAAAATACTCTCTGAAAATGATCATTTGAGTATTAATAGTTTCCGAGGCACTCAGTTTCAAATATCATTTAACTTTCACAGCCTACAACTGGGGCCTGAGAGAGGCTCATTAGTATCAAAAAGTGCTGCTTTTTTTTTTTCTTAAGAGCCATGAAAAATGCCTTGTCTACATAATAACTGTAGATATTATGTGAACATACGCTTTTTAACAAGTTTCAAGAAGCATACACTTAAGCATCAAGGAATACAATACTCCCCAGCACTGACTGTGAACATCATGTAACAGCTTTTCAAAATATGCCTGGACAAAACGCTGGAGAATTAACTATACAAAACAATCCTGCTTTGGCATGCATATCCGAATGATACTTCATAGGCCCTTTCCATCTGTAATTTCTAGGATTCGGTAACTGTTCAGGGATTCCAGATTCATAAATTCCTTGGCAACAGGCTGCAACAATTTCCCACCCTTAAATCAACTACAGACCACAGACCTCCCTGGGAAAAGTACAGGGGAATTAGTGTACCTGAGAACTAAACTTACAAGAGGACAATTTGCTGAGTCCAAGTCCTCAGATACATCTCATACACCTTCAGTGACATAAACATAAATATGCAGGGTGTAACAGCATAGTTTGGGCTCAGGATTTCAGTCAACGCTTCAAAATGAAAGTTCCAACTTTCAAAGAAGGAAGCATTTTACTGAGAAGGAAAATGGTGTTTCTTTTATATAAAATCTGATACTGTTATTGTGCTCCACTGGCACATTAATTGACCATTGTTAATGAAATACTTGCCTAACCTTACTGAAGGATTCAAATTGTATTACGACAACATTTATGCTGATAAAAACTGTGTTTTCAGAGATACAAAGGAAAGCAAGACATTTAACAGAACTCATGAAACTGTGATCACCCTTATGCTGTGTAGACTTTGGTCCATCTGAAGAAAGGGGCATTAGTCAAACTCTGTCCCTTTATACAGAAAGGTAGCCCTAGTCCTCATGTGTAAGAGGAGGTAGTTTAACTCAACTTACAGGTCTCTTAAAATGCTGTTGATTTCAGGGGGTTGTTGGTTTCCTTATTTGCCCAGTTCTCTCTCCAAAATAACCCTCTGCAACCACCTCCACATAATACACACTGTACGTTCGGGGCAGGAGAGAGCATCTCTAAGGTGGAAGCTGGCCTTCCCAGAATCTCTTGCTTGGGAGTTCACACATAACTCCACTTCCCGCAGTGTTACTTCTCGAGCACAAACTCCACTCTCAAGTACTTTGCTTAATCTCCTCAGGTCTTCATTATTAAGAGCTTATGTCATCAATTACATTAGTGCAAATGAGCACAGACTACAGCCTTCAAATAACTGTACTCCATACTTGCCTACACAACGGTGTGCACGTAAGCAAAGACTATACCAGATTTCAGAGGGCCTTTAAATCAGGAGGGGGAAGAACTACCAGTTTCATTGGTTTCCGGCAATAGCTTGGTACATTTCGGCTTACATACATTTCACACATTCTCCCTCTCCAGTCTAGCTACATTATAAAAGCTCTAAGACCATATGAGCTGACAGATCGGATCAGCCCAAAACAGAATAGATGCCTACAAAACAGCACAGAAAAAAAGGAAAACACACACTGAAATATCTCCTAACACTCGTGAGACTTGTGCAGCAAGGACTCTCCAAGTCTGAGGTGCTTTCTTTGCATTTGGTTGTTTGTGGGAGTATTTTCTGCCATGAATATAGTCAGTCCCCTTCTTAAAACATGTAAATTTTGCACAGCGACTGCATCTTTCAGAAGGGAGTTGCCACAGTTTAACATCACATTACAGGAATCACTCACACTGTTTGTTTTGAACTTGTCACTTCAGTTATACAAGTTCCTGTCAGTGTCAAATGCTAGACTTAAGTCACAGCACAGGAAGTGATTTATTTGGGCATATTGATATTAAACAATAAAAGCAACTTCTGTTCCTTAATTAAAAAACAAACAAAACAACACACACACACAAATTATTTTTCCTACAAAAACCAAACTTGTGGAATGGGAAACCACTGTATGGAAATAAAATTAAGTTATATGACACATCCCACTACACATCCTTGGCACACTGGTGTAGGCAGTAAAACACTACCATGTAAACGGTGCAGACATGTTACTTCCTTTGCCTACTACATTTTAATGCCATAAAATAAAATGAAAGGCACGTTGTCATTACTTTAAATACCAAGAAGTGAAACAAGCAATAGGATTAGCATAAGAATCATCCCTGGAAGCTATGTATCACTTAAACACATCTGTATCATGCTGTATGTCAAAGAGTAACAGGGAACAGAATTTGAATCAAACTTAAACCCAGCAAGATGATAAAAGAAACTGTCTCGAGAACCCACAGCTTGTTGCTTAAACCTGTGACACTGAAGTACCTGAGACATTTACTCATCATGATTTAGGCAGTTTTTCCTGGAACTTAAATAACAGAGTCTGAGGCAGTGAATAAAATTAAAAAGCATAACCAAAACAACATACAAATGTGGATCTCAGCTAGCCCACCATACAATGCAGCCCACCTCATAAATTATAGTTTAATAACACTTTTGTATATGAAGATACGGGCTGTTGATGATGGGGTATTAATACAACAATGGCTGGAAATAGGAATTTTACAAACCTTAACTTGGTCCAATTCATATAAATCAATGTTAGAATTATTTGAAATGTAAAATAAACAAAATAACACTCAAAAAGCTAAACACCTGATCACAAGGAACTCAAATCAACAGCAAGGCTTTCCATCCATTTCAGTGAGTTTTGGGCTGAGCCCTTGCACACACACCTTCCACCAAGCAATGCTAATAGATACAAGTAGAGCAGCCAGGGAAAATAAGGATTACAGACCCATTTTATGTGAGGAAGCCAGTGACACTTTGACACTTTGGCTGGCCAGGGGCTTGGTTTAAGATGGTCAAATTGTTGAATCATTTGGAAAAAAAGGAGTGAGTCACAAAAGAAGTTGGAGGGGAGATTAAACTGTGACCTTCAGTTCTCAATTCAGATGGGGTGTGCTTAAAGAAGCTCTTGGTCCTAACTATTGCCCAACCCCTCTGCTTTGAGCTACCACCATTGCTGAGAAAGTGTCAGAAGGCAAACTGAGTCAACATCCTCATTTACTGAAGTTCACCTTAGCCTATCAAGTAAAATCAGCATCAGTTCAGCTCATATAAATACAGACAATGAGCTGCTGAACAGAGACTGAAGCTATCCTTACTAACACCTTTCTTGTGGGGAGACCAAAGTTTATGAAAGGGGAAGGATATTCAGCCATGAACAGTAGCCCCTTATATTCCTGCAAGGTGTCTCTAGAAATCCTGCATCAGAGTCTACATACCCCATACAATCCACTGACAAGGCTTTACTCCTCTCTGTCCTTATCAGTTTTGGACTTCAGATATCTACATGTATGCAGTCATTACACAAGTGCTGTGACAACAGTCTGTACCAGCATGAGCTTGAGCTTAGATGTTCTAATATTTAGCAATGTTCAGTTTGTACAGCTTTGATTTTGTCCTAATCTGTGGCTACATTTGACTCTGGAGTCAAGAGTACTTCCCCTCCCCCAGGCTTTTTAAACAAAGCAGCATTTGCTGGAGTGAACACATGCACTGCATGTGGCTCAAGCTGCTAGCAAGCGGAAGGACGAATGTATTTACTTACGCTCCCCTTAAAAGTTGATCTTCTCGAATGGATTTTTACGTGGCTTGGTCGCCTTCCAAGTGCAGAGGATTAAATCACCAGGAAGTGCTATCTTTCCGTTTTCAATTCCCTTTTAAAATGTGTTATTTTGCGATGCCATCGGATATCAGTAGCGATGCTTGGCAACATTACATACTGCTGTTTAATTGCCTTAAAAACTATTTCCCTAGTAGTATCATTAATAATACCAAGCCTAAATTGGATTAAGCACTACACCACTATAAAGTTAATTCACTGTGATACTAATGAAATGTCATGTGAAGCTTCCTGTAAATCCAGCTAAACAGTCACTGCCAAGGATCATTAAATCAACGGCATGTTCAGCTATTCTGCTTAGAAAGTGTTGCTTTAATTGCTACCAGGTGATTTTCAGGAATGTAAGCATCTTCCATTTTACTGACTTTTTAAGTCTGCTGGCATATAGAGCCTTTCGTAGCTCAATAATGACGATACTTGACCATTGCTAGGAAAGGAATAAAGCTCACTTGAGAAAGTGGTTGAACTGGAAGGGCAAAACTTCAGTCAAATTCTTCCATTGCATATTTATAAAGAACCCAAGTAAATACCTGCTTAATGCTCAATCAAGTTAGCAGCTTGACCATCATCTGAAGCAATCTGAGATGTTAAGTATCTACAGCTCCCACTGGAGATTTCCCATTGGACACCCAAGTTCAAAAAGCCTCAGCCTTCACCTCTCTGTATCAGCTTACTCAGGTAGAAAATAGAAATAGCATATCCCTGCCTTTATAAAACATTTTTAAACTCACTGGGGAAAGGACTGCAACTGACATAAGTGCTAGGCTCAAACACTGCCTGAAAACGTTTGCTAAGTGGCTAAAAGTTTGCTATGATCTCAAGCTGCACATTATGCTGCTTTAAATTTATTGTTCACATTGTTAGAGGGTGTCTTTGGTTTTTGTTTTACCTTGAATCCCATTGGTTTTCTCTGCTTTTTCTCTTATTTTTCCAAAAATCAAGCATGCAAAACAACCAGCCCTTCCAAGTACAGAGCATCCTTTGTCCCTGAGGTCTGTGCAGGGCAACAGTTCAGAACTGGAAGATCTTGGCTGCAATCTTAAACAAAGTTCTCAGATTGCAAACACTTGGAAGGGGGAAGAAAAAGTAAAACTGCTTACTTAAACAGAGAGGAAAGGCCAACAGGAATGCAAAGAGGAGCTCAGGGCACATCCACCAGCTGATACACTTCTTAGATATATAACACAAGAGATACAGGTCAATTTGCTGCGCAGAAGATAAGTGAGGAAAGGTATCTTTAGAAGACAAAGGTGAAGCTGTTTCACCCATTTCTAAGTCTACTGGCAGTTACACAGTGTTGTTGCTCTAAATCACTGATAAAGCTACTTCTCAGCAGTCTCTCTTATAGGTTTAATATCAGGCCCAGGTTGATGCAGTTAAATGGCTTCTTCGCAGAATAAGCTTGCATCTGCCTGGAGAAGACCGTGCAGATATGTGCTTTAGCACTGCCTGTTGGTTGATCCAGAAGCTGGAGATGTTTTTGCAATCTTGAGTTACAGCAGCCACTTTTGGATGTCCAGGAAAGGAGGACTTCCCAGAATCTCAGCATTACTTACTATTGTGAAAGCTGCACCTTCTGAAGTACTGTCTTTCCCTATAGATCCACTCTGAGCAAGGCAAGGCAGCTCTTGGAACACACCTGTGCTATGCTATGCAGCATCTGCAGGAAAACTTAGGGAGGTCTGAGGTTTACAGAGCCCTTCTTTCCCATTATGACAAAAAGAGCCAAAATTTGAGTAGTGATTCTCCCTGTTCCACACCATTTACTACTTATAAAAATCTTTGACTTCTGATCTGTGTTCAAACATGGATACCTTCAGATCTAGAGGAAACATTCCAAAAATATTCAAGCATTGAATTTAAGGATGCATTCATCACCATTTACTTATTTTGGTCCCCACAGTTCAATGGCAACTCTACTCTAGAAACAGAGATAATTAATTCTGAATGTCTTGTGGGTATTATTAAAAGAAAGTGGGATTTCACCCGACTTCACTGATATTGCACACAAAACGCAATGAAATTAAGATCTTGCTAAAGGAATGGCTCACAGGGCAGAAATCTTACTCCCACCAAAGAACTTGAGTTGCAAATGCTCCTTTCTCCTTAACAGCTCTTCTGTATAATGATTTTCATCCAACTCAAGGCAATGATAAAAACTCATTTCAAAGAAACCACATTCAGGGTCACTTTTGGTATTGGCATTGCTTTAAATCTTGCTAATCTGACACATAAATAATTGCTAAAAATCTCCCTTTTCTCTCAAGAGATATTCTTCAGGAATACTTACACTGAATGGCAGTCTTCTCTTCCTCTTCTGACCCTGCCTGCCCAAAGCACTGTTAATGTGGACATGCTGTAAATCAGAAAGCACTACCAAGCAGATCTTGTTCCTCTGTTTTGTAGAGATTTCCCAGTCAGGGGTTAGAGCCATTGGGTGATGCTTAGTATTAGGGAAAGATATAGCTGAACCGTCTGTAGAGGGTTTACAGTTAAGATCTCGTATCTTCATCAGTAACTCTTTCCTTCAGCAAGAGGAGGACACAGACTTGGCTTTCTGTCCATTTGCCACCTTTCAGGGATATTTTGATTTTACAGGTAATATTTGATCTTTAAATAATACTTTTATGGATTCCGCTGCAAAACTGAAGATGAGCCCAGAACACCATAAAGTCTGAAGTCTTCTCATATTACTTCTTTGACAGTAGAAGTCTTTCTGGTTCAACACCTGCCCTGAACTTCTCTAGCAACTGATCAAAGTCTCGGGTTTCATACAGCTGAAGTCCGGTTTATGTCAAGTACAGCAGAAGGGTCCCAGGGACTGCTGTGGCTGTGGCTACAATTACACCAAGCCCTTTGCTGGCCTCTGGATGTTTAGTTGTCTCCTGAGCAGTCAGCTTAGCCTCTTGCTGTACAGGGGGAAAACTGAATAACAAGAAAGTCAAGGACACTATAAAGGAGACTGAAAACAAGTTGGCAATATTTTTGACATCTAATACTCCTGGGACAGGAACATGCCCTTAGTGTAAATAAGGAGTAGAAATTTAACATCTTTACCTTAGTTTTGACTTTATGAAGCTATTAGATTAAGTTCACATTTGTAACATACAATGCAAATGTTGATTACTGATTTATATATACACATATATGCTAGCTCACGCTAGGAAAGTTAATTCAAAAGATAATACTCTAAGCAATTAATTTCAGCACACTGCTTTTCCCTTAAAGTCCAGAAAAGGGACTTTTGGGTTTCCTCTGTATAGAGACCTATACAGTGCCAGTGACTTTTCTATTTTCTCATTATTTTCATTATGAGCCTCCAGGTCAGACTTAAAAAACAGAGCACTCAGAATAAACACAACATCAATTTGTGTCCTGTGGTGCCACCTCTTCAGATCCATTTCTCTATAACAGTTATTCTTTTATCATCAATGGCTTATCAAGCGTTGTCAACTCCACGTCCCTCCAGACAATTAAAGATCATATAATAAACTACTCCACTGTCAGCTGGTATCATAAACCACAAGGAGCCAGTTGCTCAAGATGTCATCCAGCTTCTGACCAGAGGCAAGGATGACAGCTGAACTCTGACCTGAGCAAGTGATTGAGACTATAGTGTTTGTCTCTGTCTATAGGAAACATGAGCTGCCGTCACTGGCATCCACACTTTCTAAATTGAGGGCCATGCGAACGTCTTGAAAGTAGTGAAATCTTTTGAAATGGAGATGATAATGCTTTGTGTTTTATCCCAGGACAAAGTTTAATCATGTTCCTTCCCAGGGGACTTTACACCACATTTCTGAAATAATAAAATTCTGGATGTGCAAATTTGCACAGGAGACAGTCATCCAGATTTTATACTCATGTAAATGGGATCAGCAACCTAAGCCTGTCAGTTCAGGAATTCAGTCTACTTAAAACACTCTATCACAATATCTGGCAGTTTATCTTCAGATAATTATGGTGCTCTCTGTATGTGTTTTCAAATGCTGGTCTTCCATGCATATATTTTACACATTCCTTATAACTGGGAAAGAGCTACAGTTACGAAAACACTTGAGTCAGAACTGAAAGCTTGGTGGTGGTGCTGTTGCAAGTTACTGTCAATACCTGTCAATCTTTGCTGGGCTTTCACATAATTTCCAAATGCCCTACTACCAAGAGAATGAAAAGGCACTATCTCCTCTAAACCAGAAATTCTCAGCAGTTTCTCTTCTCTCACCTTCTCTGTTTTACCTCCCCATCACACACACCCAGCATTGGGCGGCATCATGCTCCCAGCCCTACAATTTGCTCCCTTTTCAGACGGTAACCCTTAGTCATTCTGCACAAAAACTTGACATCTGAGCACCTACTTCAGGCTGATTTCTCCTCTCTCTCTGAAATACCTGTTGTAACTTTTAGCTTGGGATCCAGCACTACAAAATGTGAAGGTCACCAGCAATGAGATGTCAGAGATGTCAGTTTAATATTGTTGCACCATTTCCTCCCACACAGACAAGACTTAAGTTAACAGTGAAACAGCAAGACTAGGATCCAGGAACTTGCTAATGTTTCATTTGCTCCAAGAGCTATCCCAGCTTATAGAGCTTCATCCCTCCTCACTGCAAGTAATGGGAAGACTGAACTGTTTTCAAAAATCTCAGATCAGGCACAGAGCTATGAAGGGTGTCTTCTCTCTGAAGCAGGCTCTGTGAAGCTTTCCAAAGCTGATAAAGGGAATTTCATTGATTTTTTTTTTCCTTCTAAACCAAATCCAGTGGTTTTGAGTTCAGCCCAAAAACTATAAAACATAAAAAATATATGTATGGACATGTAACAGATTTTTAATTATGCAAATTTTAGGACATTGAACCTATAACTACTTGGTATTTATGTTTTCTGACCCCCTCTCTGCAATGCTGTTCGCTTATTTGACTACCCACTGCCACAAGTGTGATAGAGACGTAGTCAGAACTGACTCAGAACAGTTTATCAGAGCAAGAAATGCTACTTTCTGCACATTTATGCCATGAGGACTGACATCTGTGGTGCCCTGTGTGACTGCAGGAGTCAGTCAATACACATGAACCTGAAAAAGTAGTCTCCAAGTACCTAATTTCACACACCCAAGCAAGGTCAGAGAGAGTCACTCTCTGTCACTCTGAAATAGAGACTAAAGAGTCCTGACTCAGTCCTTTGAGCTAATCACCCAACCATGCTTCGTTTCACATCCTTCTCAAAACCCATTAAATGTTTCTTCAAGTGCAGCATAAAATTTGCTGCATTCAGTGCCTAGTTTTTATTCTCATATCAAATTTATCAAGTACCATGTTTTATTAACACCTCTCAAAATAAACAAACCAAAAAAATTTTTAAATATTCCAAAAGCATGTTGACTTCCCCATAATATATTCACTAACTATGTGCACTACTAATAGTAAAGATAGAAATAATAATTCTTTGGAATTAAGGCAATAAAAGATGAACTTGACAGATTCAAGTTTGTTTGTGGAACTCCAAAAATTTGTTTGATGAACTCTCAAAAGATATTTCTGATTAAAAAAAATCAAAGCCAATAAAAGATGTGACATTGTATGTATGAAAGTAGTATGTTGCCTAGCAATTTCCAGCTGCTTCAGCATTAAGGTTTTAAATGTCATTTCTTTCTTTGACAAGCTCAGCAAAATCCATGAGCAACAGATACGGAGTCAGTTCAAAGTGACTTAAATTGTGAAATATTTTTCTAGATTTTTCTAGGGTTTTTTCTAGTTTTCCATGTATTTGCAAAACTGCAGTATTTTGCTTTTTTCTTTACAGCTGTAATTACAGCTCTAAGACATACTACCAAAAAAACCAACAGAACAAAAAATACATTGTGTGTTTCACAACTTACTTGGGATGCAGTTGCATCTAGGTGACAGGGACTGAGATTCCCTCTGCTACTTACTGTTTATTCATAACAGGTAAAGACTATGTGTGAATCTGTGTTACTAAGTCAGAGTCTACTGACTAGACCAGACCCAGGCTGCTGACCTGGCACCAGTCTGCTAACTCCCGGCCTCAGCCCTGACACCCCTACTTTGCATACCACAGCTAAAGCAATAGCTGTCTGCTCTACAATGCAATAGTGCCTAAAAATCTGAGGTACTAAACCTTTCTAATTACAGCACACATCTTCTGTGCAAGCTCAAAAGACCACCAATCCCTTCCAATCTCCCTGTTTTCACCCTGATGCCCTATTCATCATACCACCATTCAATTATCTTATGACCCAGCATGTATCCAGTTTGAATTCCATATCCATCCTTTCTCCTGTGCAGCTTCAAGGAGCAGTAGATGTGGCATACAGCCACAAGGAAAAAGAAAAGGGGAGGGAGGGGAAGAAGATAGCAGAGGTTTGGAATCCAAGTTGCTGCTTTGCTGTCAATAATAATGCATCATTTACAGACAACTTTATCCTTGTTTCCTATTGTTGAACGAGTGAGTGTATTGTACTAGCATGTAATGAACAGAATATTAAGTAAAAGGATGAGCAGAGTTTTATCTAATGAGGAGAAGTGGGCAGACCTAACTGACCAGAACTGACGTGCCTTAAACTGCATTCTGCTGGAGGACACGTGCCCCAGGTTCAAGCACTATGCTCATCTATAAGTGTTTATTAAGTTTGCATTTAAATTTAATAATGGGATTTAAATGTTCAAGGAAAGAAGGCTAGAGTAAATAATTTCAGAGAAAACTCTTGCTAACATTTTTAGCCACTGTGAGCTTAATCTGTATCCCTCTTCCTAAACACAAACTGAACCTCTTCATTTTAAAACAGCATTTGAGGTTTTTGTTAATCTCATGCATGTTGCCACGTACATTGCTTACTTGTACATGTCACATATGTGTGTGGCAACATGACATGCAATTGATTAGACAAGTTATTCTGCATGTTTGCATTACATCTGTATGAACACTTCCAACATGAATAGACCAGACCCATTCTTCTTCATTTATGCAAGTCACTTCACCTTTCAACTCACATCGTGCACATCTGTTCCCACAGACAAGAAATACAAAATTTCATCCAAGGGAAGAAATGATCCTTTACATCTTTGCAAATGTGACTCTGAAGAAAGTACACGCTTGTACATCAAACAAGGGGTGAACACACATGATGGTAAGGTAATCATCTTCCTCTTGTATACCTACTACAGGGGAAACCACTGTTCTGTGGCTACAGATGAACACCACAAATGCTCAACAGCTACAACAACAGTGACAAAGACTCTATGTGAGCAGTACCCAAACCCAAATCTGTCATTTCTACAAGGAGCAACAAAAACCTACACAGTAGAGAGGCAGGTGGCATTCCTCTGAAACAGTCCTTTTCATGCCACTGAGACATTGAGTGGGAGGTGTTTTGAACTGCAAACCAGCAGTTCAATCCACTTCTGAAATGCATTTAAATGGATCATGCTTTCTTTGCCCTGTTAAAATTCTTCCCTTACCTTTGCATTTCCATTCCCTTCTAAGAAGTTAACTAACCAAATGGTGGAAAGCAAGGTTATATTGGCATCAAGGCTTCATTCATAAAAGAAGTATTTTGAATTAAGAGGAAGTCACTTTCAGACAAAATGAAGGCATGAAAGAACTTGGTGAGGGAATGACAAGAGGAGAGGAGGAAAAACAGGGGCAGAAAGATACCCTACTACCTTTCCTGCATTAAGAACGTACAACTTCACAAAAGGATTCCTTGTTCAAGAGTCATCTTTGATTCATCTAATTAGTAAAAAAACATGCACATGACCACAAAATTTTCACTCCTATACCTCTCTGCCACAATTATAAACCCACTAACTTTACTGACCTTAGCATGAAGAAAGTTGCAAGGATGGAAAGAAGCCTTCATATTTTATTACTATCACTCTGGTAGATTATATTAAATTACGGCTAGGTAGTATTCATAAAAATCTTAACAGCAGAAACCAGGAATATCAGTTGATACCTGAATTAATTTATCTTTCTACCAATTAAATAATCTCTATTTAGGATGATGCTGCACATTCCAATGGTCGCAGTTTTTGTCCTAGGCATCTCATCACTTACAAGTCTGCTATTAAGTTCCTGACACTTCTGTGTTAAGCGTCCAACAACGTTACTGATCTCTAACCCTTAGGTGTACTATGTGCAACTGTTAAAAAAAGGAAGGACTGACTTTGTGGAATCGGGACAGCAAACAAGTGTCTTTTTAACTGCAGAGAAAATAAGAAAGGCCAATAAAAGGCTCCATATTAGCTGTCCAGTTTGCAAGGCACTGAACTGTCTTCACCTGTCTTGTGACTCGACAGACTGTGGGCCACTGCCCTCCTTAGAGGCTAGTGACTGGTCTACAAGGCGTATTTGAGCCCTGAGAGCATGAACCACTCTTCACTTTTCCACAGCTGACATAGCAGAGATGAACTGTCTCTCTTCTGTTAGTCACAGACCAACTATCCATATGTCTACAAAATGAGACCATTCCTCCAGAACACAGAGACATGTATTATACCTCTCTCCTCAACAAGGAAGCATTAATAAGAATTGTCTAATACTAGTACAGTAAGCATTCCACAATTTGCTAATGAAACCTTCACCACCATAATTTTTGCAGAGATAGACTTCTCCTGTGACAGTAACGAGGCCTGACACACCTCCATGTCCTTCACTACAGCCTTTTATGCTGTAAAATGGATTTATGCCACTGTTGTATCTTATGCCAACAGCAACGCTCTATGGTGTGCAATATCCATGTTCTGGCTTAGTATTTAGCTCATCAGAAATCACTGTTATGAAAACTACTTTAAGTCACCCAATAACAACACATTTCTGGAGGGCCTCAGTGCTGAGTCAGTTTAAGAAAACGGAGAAATACCACTGAATAATATTAAAAAGAAACAGCTGAGATCTCTCTGGCTTCTGGTGTATGACAAGCTCTTTGGTCGCACCAAACTGTGCCTAAGAGCAGCAGGTCACAGTGAGAGGTTCATTCATTGCTACCCACAGTAGCAGGTGCAAGCTCCAGCCACAAAGCAAGAACCTTTTTTCCAGCCTCTGTACACATACAAGCAGGAGAGGGCATAGAGGTACCCGGTATTGGGAACCTGCACTACTGGCAGGCAACAAACTCCTCATGATATTTTCCCTACCTTTATTCCAGAGGTATTACAGCAGCTCGAGCATCAGTCTTGAACTTCCCCCTCGCTGTGGTGGCTTTGCATTCTCATGATATCCAATGGCCAGCATGATGGAGGTAGCATAGGAGGGTACAGGGAGCAAAAATCAGCTTCATGAAATGTGAAACCTGCAGTAGAGATAATCAAGCACAAAATAGCTGTAGCTGGTGATTATATTAAGTGCCATGTTTCTCCCCTTGCTGTTTCTTTAGCCACAACCACCTCCCGTGGGGAGAATTAAGAACAAATAGCTCTGGGGCTCGGATTGGGGATTTAACAGTAAGGCCAGTAAGGCAAATGATCTAAGAGTCTCACAGTCCTTTTCCCTCACATTTGCAGAAAACAATAACCAAATGATCTGTTTACTGATAAAATCAGACACAGATGTGGGCCGGCCCTTGGCAGGCAGAAACCCACTGCCTGGGTGTGCGGAGATTCCAGGGACACCTCACAGTCTCTTTAAGAGCTAACTTTTGTTCCAGCTGCTTTCTTAAGGCCAGGTCCTCAGTAGGCATAAATTATTCCAAGTTCCAGTGAATTTCTCATAATACCACCCTGATTTACATCAACAGACAAACCATCCCCTTTTTGCCTCTCCCTGTAATTCCAAGTATTTGTTTCATTTTTATCCAGCAGTTGTGTTGCTGAATGCTAATGAGATGAGAGGTGATTCATTCCCAATCAACCATTTCCAGAGTAATTAGGGTGAGCATCTAACCTTCACTCCCCCTGCTTTTTCAGGTACCACACAGCCTCTGCTATCCACAAACACTGGGACACTGCATAGAGCATTTCAGCTGTAGCCCAGCTGTAATTATTTCCTCAAGTATTCAAGACATTTTGAAGAATCACAACCACCCCTTATAGTGTTCTGAAGGAAATGAAGTTGTTATTTTTCTATGTAATTATTTCATCATATTTATTACTTAAACCATCTCTGAGAACAAAAGCTACACAGCACAAGCAAGGCTTCATTTCACCAGGTGCTCTCCTGACAGTTTGAGGAAAGCTATTTAGGGAAAAAAACACAACCCACAACAACAAAAAAAAAAACCCTTTTCTTTTAACATCACTGCTCTGACAACCACAAAGGCTGCCTGACAATCTTGATAGCTCTATTTATGATGTTACATTATCCTGCAACTGTGAGGAATGCTATTTCTATTAACCAGGCTTAGGTCTAAATAGAGCTGTGAGGCAAACTCTCTTTCTCTCTTTCCAACTGTGTGACCTCCTGGAGAGTGAACAGAAAGGGAATCGGAAACTACTGAAGGCTGCAAAGATGGAAATAGTCAGTGTCCCACTTCTTCCCCCACCTGGAGGCCAGTGTGTCTAAGTGAGTTTTAGACTCTGAAGTTTCCCTGGTGGGGAAACAGCAAATCTATCACCAAGCTGTGAACAACTGTGATGTATAAGATGACGAATAATGCAATTTCAGCATCTTGTATTCTTTCTTTTATATGATTTCAGATAGAAGAGGTCCTGGTCATCAGTGATGGATTGTGGCCTTTTGAATCTTTAAGCCAGAGAAAGTAAGATAGCAGATTCCTGACCCAGCCAAACCAAGAGATTCGGAGCCTGCAAACACCGCATGGCCAACTGTCTGCATTGGCTGATTTGCTCTCCTTTAGCTTCCCCACGCCCCACCACCCCCCCTGGAAATCATGAAATCACTCACAGAAAGTGTAGAAGGAGCTTCAGGACTTTCTCAGTGCCCACATTCCTACAACACGTCTCTACCTGTCAACTCAAAAACTATAGATAGTGTTGGATAGAGCTACACAGCCTTGTCTATGAGCAATACAATAATAGTTGGTGTTTATAAAGGACTTTTCATAAATAAAATATTTACAAGGGACATCCTAACTGTTATCATCCTTTTACAAATGGAGAAAATGACTTCCTCATAGCAGAGGGGAGCTGGAGCCAGATATTCCGTGTTCCCACTAGATCACATTGCCAAATACATCCGAGCAGAGAGCAGTTTTGTTAATCTCTAGGGCAAACTGAAAGGAAGTTCTGCTAGGAAAAAAATGGATAATAACACCAGTGAAAAGAATTAAGATTCAAATCAACTTTAAAGCCTATAAACTGGGGGGTGGGGGGGGTGTGTGTGTTACATCCTTAAACTGGTATAAGTTAATTTGCTAGGTTTTTAAGCCTGACTTCTTAATAAAATCGGACCTGTGATTGTGCTGCCTATTCCTGCTTTATTTAAACCAAATACAAAATAGGTGTGGAGGTTTCAAAGGTAATTACTTTCCCATAGATCTTAATGCTGTCCCCAGATAGGGTAGAGTTAGAACCAGATAAGTCCTGCCACTCAAAGACCCTGTCAGATATGGGAGTGGACAGAACTTACAAGACAGATGACTTTTTTGTTGTTGTTCATTAATCTTCAATTTCCTATTGTTCACTGTATGTGTGAATTTACATTTCAGCATACAGAGTGATAAGAACAGCAACGGATGATTCTCAGTCTGGAACTGGTATTTCAAAGCATGCTGAAATCCACATAGGTGTGTAGCAGTCAAAACTTCTATTAGCTGGATTTCTGGCTTGATTATTTTATTTTCATAAAACAACTAATTCTTCAAATGAAAATAATTAATTGGTCAGATTAGTAATTTCTAAAGAAATAAAGTTTTAAAGCTTTTCCTTTTTGGTAGCTACACAACAGCTCACTACCAGCATTTCACACACTATTCCATTTACTTTCAGAACTGCTACACCCTATCAGGGATTAGGCCTTCAGTATATTATAAGAATTTTGTCTTGATTTGACCAAGAGTTTCCCAAATTACATCTTCTTTTTAAAGTTACGGATATTAACATACCAGCTCTCTCTTGCCATTTCCATAAACTAGAACCAACAAAAAATTTCCATAGCTAAATTCATGGAACAAAAGCTTAACTGTGTATGTTAAAAGTAGTCCTGCTTGAAGCCCAAAAAGCAGAAACATTTGCAGGCTGATGGACGAAAATAAACTACTTCTGAATGGCAATACAGCCTAATCCTCAATATCACACAATGGTGCGTTCTGTAACAAATACTCCATCTAGTTTCCCCTGTAGCTCCTGTCAATTACTGTACAGCAAGACTGTTCCCACCAAAGCACCAGAGATCTTTTTAATATTTCTGTATTATAACTCTGTTTTGCTCATTCCCCTTGAAGCTACATGTCTCAATAAATGGAATAATGTGCTGAAGCATGCCTAGTCCTAAACATAAACGTACACCAGTCTGACATATATTTATCAATAAAATATAATACCACAAACATCCATGAAAATACTGTAAAAAAAAAAAAAAGGACAAAGCAGTTATATAATTATTAAAAAATTAAAGCAAGTGTGTGTTAGGCATTATTTTCTTCTAGAAATGCTACAGCAGCATCTCCACTCAGAGATAGTTGCGTGAAAGGTTTTAGATCCATGTACACAAGAGAAACTGAAACAGCTGGTGATTTTCTGTAGAAATAAAAACTACTCATACAGGGTCAATATTCTAAACTCAGATTCTGACTTCCACTTAACCATTTTACTACAAATAAATATAAAGTACATGTAGATGAGAAACTCTCCTTTCCAACTGTGATGGCTTTTTTTAGGCCATTAAGCCTTTGGCTTAAGTGCAACCTTGGCATTTGAAATTTAAATGGAACATGCAAAGTTTTCACTCCAGAACTGTTCTCCTTTGCTGCTTCATTTCCTCTACATGTTTATTCCTTGTATTAGCAACAAATTTTACACTCACAGGAGAGCAGACACACTACAATCCCACTACCCCATTAGTACACCCAACGGCACTGACTACTAATCTTTTCTCTTACAACTTCTACAGTGTTTTCTACATGCATTTTATGTCCAAATAAAATCTGTAGCTATGGCTAGCCATAACTATTGAGGACTTTCCTGCCATGAAAACCTTCTTGGACATCCCCACATGGCTGTGTGTTGTCACAGGTACTTTCTCTTTATTCTAGGATGTCATTCAGCTCATTCACTATTTCTGTTTTTTTTAAGGGATAAGTAGTCTAACAGGTTTGCAAGGAAGAGGCCCATGAATTAGTAGAATGGAAAAGGCTATTTCAGTCAGCAAAGAAAGAACCTACACTTATCAGCCCTCAGTACATCCTGCTGGTAGCTACATCCTTCAGGAATTCAAACCAGCAGGTTCAACTACAAGAAGAGTTAAAAGCCAGTTTGGAGGAAAATGTCTCCAGCAATATTTACTTCAACTGCTGTTTTAATATCACCTTGTTCTTTCAGAATGTAGACTTTTTTTTTTTAACTGCTTGTTTTCCTACCTATGATCTGAATTCTTAGTCTATGTATGGCTCAGAAGAATTGAGTGTATTATGAAAAATAGCAATTTATATGCAAATCTCCTGCTTATTCCATGTAAATTATGTGGCAGCATTAGTGTATGAAGACAAAGGAGATTTTCACAAACAGAACAGTATTATTCTATAGCTATATGTAGATAAAGCCCACTTAGAAATTGTATTTATTTTTTTCCTCACTTCTCATATGGTTTACCTGTAAAAAAGAAATTAATCTGAAGTACAAATATCACATTTCTGCTGAAAGAAAAGCATTCAGAAACAGGGCGAAACTCAACATTACAGGCAGCTTGTAAAAGAATGGTGATACCTGACTTCCCTTTTGCTCTTGTGGGAATCAAGAATTTCAATCTCCTATGCAGCTTCACAAAGTCCACCTTATGCACAGATGTTCCAGGAACACAAAAGCTACTGACCGTCAGCCATGGGCCCAAGAGTTTCACAGTACATAAAAGCTGGAGGCAGGTACAGCTTCATGGCTTGTTTTTTAACTGGTGGCTTTTCTATCTCACTCATGCTATTTTAAGACTTTTTATGGGAGACAATCCTCTCTAATTTTCTACCCACTTAACACATCTGGAATCAGACTGGACCAGAGCAGATCACGGAGTGCAGAATAAAACTTATTCAAGATTTCTGTGGGAATTTAATTTTCCCTTTTCCAAAAGCCAAACACACCCGCAGCCCGATGTCATCGCCTGAGCCCGGGGCTGGGCGCTCTGCTATGTTCCACAATATCGACACAGTGAAGCTATTTGCTGTTTAGACAGTTGGGTTGCTCTCAGCAGCTCTGATAACAAGGTGAAGAGCAGGATACAGATGCACTGGTATGTTCATGGACTGAGGGGAAAAAACGTGTTTTGTAGAAAGTACATTTTACTGGTATTTGATCCTAGAGTGAAGTCACAGATGTCACAGGCATTTTCTTTGTCTGTATATTAGTCTTCCAGAGGAAGTGCCAGAAAGCGAGTTGTTTAGTGACATTTAAAGCTATGCTGGACAAATGGCTGGAAAATTCACTACAGGAAATGATCCTCTATTGACAAGGGAACGAACTGTATTACATCAGGGGCTAGATTCTGCTCACACTTACTTTGGATTAACACTAGTGGTGCTGCGATAAAAATATGACCCCAAGAGCCATTTCCATCTCTCTCTCTCAGGATCCGTTTTCTTGCAACAGAGCTTTAAGGTTATGAATACAGTAAGTTATCTGAAAGAGAAGCTGCTAGAGACAATGAAGAAACTTATTCAAACATATGGGTCTTCACTAAAAACAGACAAGGAGAAATTACTGTCAAGCTATTTGCTTCATAATGTGCTCCATTGTCTCTCAGAAATAAAGACTCCATTTTTCCACACTCTGGCATCTGCAATTTAGCCATTACTGTATTGTACTTGTTGGAACAGCAGTTTAAGAATCTAAATTTACTAATTTTTTTTTTATCAAGAGGAAACAAACTTTGTCTCTTTCAGTTTCTTACTAGTTTTATCCCAAATTGTTCAATTTCACCGTATTTCCATTTTTTTTGTTTCAATAAATGACTCTTCCCTGACTGCCTGGCTGAGCAAGGTTATCTTGTTCTGCCATCTAGTGAATCATACAGAGCATAACATGTTTCTAGCCAAACGCCTAAAGACATCTGAACAGCAGCAACCAGTGTGATTTCTTTAAAATCTCTATCCCCTATACGTTTCTTCTTTCATAAAATCTACAAATAAAAGGTTCCATCGTGTTGTAGATTAATGTATCTTTTCCCTAAATAGCTAAACCTATTATTGTAATTTACCACTTGATTTACATGAGGTTTAACAGTTTTCATCCTGTGACAGGTAGTAATTTAAGCGTTATCCATCAATGTATTTTAGCAAACGGTTTCATGCAGGCACAAGTGTCTCCTTTCAATGGGTATGTTCCTGTGATGGGCACTTGTGGATAAAGGTTCTGTTGTGCCAAGGTAATTAAACTGCCAATATGATGTTGCGATATTTACCCAGCTACACTGATGCTAACAAGAAAAGCTTTCTCTGAGGACACAGCACAGAAGCAAAACCATTTCCTGCACCAAACTGAGCTTCCCTTTTATTAGTAATACAGATTTTGGTCTCATTTGGAGTAGGTGTCCAGTGCTCTTATTATGTTAGATCACTGTGCTATACACACAACTTAGTAATAAATATTTCTTCATACACTTAGAGTCTGATTCAAAGCACACTGCAGTCAATGAAAAGACTTTCAATGGCTTTCAATTGGCTTTATTCCAGGTCCTTATTCTCTAAAGAATTCTTAATTGAAAATTAAAAATTGCCAGTAAAAAACCTATCAGGTGGGAGAAGAAGGCAGCAGACTTCACCCAAAGAAATGCTACTCTGGCTTATGTTGGGATTAGATTGTAATTAAAACCATATGAATAAAATCATCCCTCACAGAAAGCATGGCCAGCATGCAGTTTAAAGCAAACACTAACACAATTAAATATGCATTTTCTTTGACTATTGCAGAAACATTCTTTAAACAAACCTTGAAACAACACAAAGGATCTAAGAAATTGCCACAGATAAGAATAAAAGCATATTAAAAGGACCTTGCATTTTCTACCTTGTAGAACTGAATTAAATTGCAAAGAAGGTACAAGGTCTTGGCCAATATCAGCAATTTCGTTTTACTGCTTGTGTCAGAATTTCAGAAACACACCAGGCAATGTCTGAATGCACACACACACACACAAGCAGACTGATTACTTCAGACATTCATTATTCTTATTTGTTAGACGATGGAAGGGAAATAAACAATATTCTCAAAAAAAAAGATTTAGTCATTTTAGAGCTGCATTCCCATGTTGGCACAACACCTTTGTGGTCTGCCATGAGCTTTTGTTCATAGATTAGTTGACTTGAAGGTGTCTTCTGCCATGAAGGAGATTTTATAAACAAATTCATATTTTTATTTGCTGTGAATGGCATTGAAAAAGGCATTTACCTACATGTATATGCATAAAGTCTAAAGAGACAGGACACATATGGTGTAAAAAAGCATGTCTGAAAATGTCCTCCTAAGCTCCTTCCAGAAATGCAATAGCCTTCACCTGATTGCCAGTTCAGTCCCTTGCAGAAACATAAACCAAAGCCAGCAGCAAGCACCCGGTTATACTGCACAGGAGTGCCCTGCCTTGTGCCTCCCTCCCAGGCAATTCAGAGGAGCACGTTTAATCTCAAATCACCTTCCATATAAGTGTGTTCTTTGTAATTATGTAATACACAACTAAAATTCACTGACTCTGTGGAACTGACAGCTGCAGTTGGTAATATATAAGGCTCTTCTCCATTTTGAGTTTATGTATTTCTATATTTCTACCTCTTCCTGACATGTTCATTCGCAATGACATCCAAGGCAGATCCCACTGCAAATTTTTCTGCATCAAACGTTTCTGGTTCATTCAAAGTGAACATGATTTTAACCCTATTTTCTAAAAAAGAAAGTTTCTACAACCACTAAGTACTGAACTCTGGCCTGTTTACAACTTGACAAAAGGGTAGGAATCCAAACAATGTTAATTTCTTAAATCTGTATCAACAACCAGCTGGAATGAGGAGAGAGAGAAAGATCTAGTGTTCTAGAGAGAAAAAGACTGCAAAAAGGATCGTTGCTCACTGTTAGGTATCAATCAGGTACCCAGAAGTTCCATGCAGGACATAACTCTTGAGAAAATCAAGTTTCATCAACTTTGCAGTTCACAGGAACTCTTTTGCCTGTACTCTTGCTGGTGTTAACAACCCTTTCATGCTTTGGGCATGCCAGTTTATTCTATGGCAACACTTGGAATCCAGTTGTTTGAGCCAGGAACAGGCAGGCACAAGAGTACTCTGAGGCATGTCAGCAGGCTTGGCCATGTGAACCAGCGTACTGCATGCAAATAAATACCAGCCAAGTAACTAGTAATCGAGCAGTAACTACTACTACTTCAGTAGCAGTTACTTTTAGTAACACTCAACAGAAAATCTCTGAGCAGAGACAGCCAGTAACCCACAGCTGTGACTTAAGACACTCCAGTAAACTCTAGGAGCCTGGTAAATGGAGCACAGTGACATCAGATGCATGTGGGCTCTTTCCAGAAATGAATGCCAGATAACTTCAACTGCAGAATGCCAAACACAGAACTTTGCAACAAAACTAAAGACTCTCCTGAACTTCCAGATCACAAGGATTTTTCCTCAAAGTTTTATTAACTCTTAGAGAGGTTGGACATCAGTATTAAAGAGAGCACCTCAAACACAGATGGAGACATTTTCCAGCATGGGAGAAAGCAACTAACATCATAATATACAATATGTTAGCTTTCCCTATCTGAAGACAGACGTTGCTAACAGGTGTCCTACTCAAAGAACTTCTTGCCTGATCCTAGTTTCACAGAAACCAGGAGCTTCAGGTATTTATATCAGCGTAATGATGAGATTCAATTTCAAGAGAAGGATGCAGCCCTGGCACTTGCTATTAAGGGGATGGCTAGTTTGCAGAGGCAGTATGGACAGGAGCAGAATACATCCCCTAATTCTGCAGGGCAGAACAGACAAAAACTCTGTGCCTTGTCTCACACAAACATAAACTTAACATCCAATCTGACAAAATATCCTGGACAATGTTTTATCTATCAATCATAATTTAAAATGTGGACTTTTGCATCTTTAATTGCTTTATTATTCAGAGATTTATTAATGCACTGGGGATTTGCTTTGTTTCTATACAATTTCTTCAAGAGGCCTAGATCTAGTCAGATATGTATATTTTCAAGGTGTTTAATTTCTAGAATTTGGCTGTTTATTTCTTCAGTTTTATGTAACTCAAGGGAAATCCTGGGTTTACAAAATATACTGAGAAGAGTCTCATACTTCAAACACTCAAATAAACAAAGAAGAAAAGCATATACAGAAATTTTCAAACATGTTTTATAAACAGGAAGTCAATAAATGTGGATAAGTCTTTGCTCTTCTAGAATTCTCTCATTAGGTACGAATAAAGACATATTCATCTTACCACTCTCTCTTCACTTTCAGCAGAATTGGTGCTGCCAAAAACCACATTCTCACCTTTCAAGAATATAAATGGTCTGATAATACTAGAGGAGAAACTGGAATTTAAGCTTAAGTGTTATACTTTTACAATTCATTCCCAAATTCTGGCCAGAATCCAATCTACCAAACTCTCAATCTGGAACTGCAAAAAGAAGAAAGAAGGGGGAAGAAAAGAAAAGCCACCACTAACAAAAGACAGTGAAGGAAACACGGACAGGGGGCAAAAGAGAAACATTTGTCTTCTGTGTTTGCCGAAGTTTAACATCATGTAACATCAGCACCATGCCAAGCTGAAATCTGGCATTTAGAGTGCAACATAACAACTTCTTCCTAAAAATCGTGATACGTTTTCTCTATTTCAGTGTTCATATCAAAGAGTCAAAACGTATGGAGGCTACACTTAAAGTCCTGTCACACATTACCCTCAGTTCTGTTACACACATTATATTTTTATTGCTTTTTACTTCCTTATATTGCAATTCTCTTAAATAATTTCAAAAATATTTAGTAATTTTGTAGTTGGCACCAGAATTCTGTGGTTACATAGGCTTACAAATTCAACTGGAACTTCTGAGTTTGTTTTCTACCACTATCATCATTATCAGCAAGAACAAAACGCCTTCTGAAAATCCCTGGTCTGCACTCACTCCTTCACACTTGTCTAAAGAGAGCATGTAAAACTTAGGTATTCTCCACAGATAACGTCCTACAAGAAGCATCACAGGTTGATTCAGGACATGACACAAATCAAGGTATGTGTGGAGATATCAGAAATTAATGTCTGGCATACCTGGTGACAAGAAAATCAGTGCTAACCATAATATATTTATGATGGGGGGAATGGAGAGAAGAAAAGCATCTCAATTTTAACTGAGTGCAAATGCTAGGATCTACTTCTTCCCATGCACACAGAACACAAAGCCTCTTCAGGGGTGATCATAGAATCCCAGACTGGGCTGGGTTGGAAGGGACCCCAGGGATCATAGAGCTCCAACCCCCCTGCCACAGGCAGGGACACCAACCTCCAGGCCTGGAGCTACACAAGGTTGCCCAGGGCCCCATCCAACCTGGCCTTGAACACTTCCAGGGATGGGGCATCCACCACTTCTCTGGGCAGCCTGTTCCAGCCCCTCACCACTCTCTCTGTATAAACATTCCCCCTAATATCGAATCTAAACCTTCCCTCCTTTAGCTTCAAACCATTCCCCCTTGTTCTGCCATTGTCTACCCTTCTAAAAAGTTGATTCCCCTCCTGTTTCTCTGCTCCCTTCAGGGACTGGAAGGCTGCAATGAGGTCCCCCCACAGCCTTCTCTTCTCCAGGCTGAACAAGCCCAGCTCCCCCAGTGTCTGTTCCTAAGGGAGGTGCTCCAGCCCTCTGATCATCTTCAATACCAGCATGCAAAGAAGAAATACTACTCCTTACAAACTCTGCAGTCCCAGTGCACTTTAAAGGAGGTGCTAGAAACCCTGCACAGACTCAGATGAAGGCTGTGTATCCCAATCTCTGAATGCAGTTGTAGCCTTCAGATAAAAGCCAGATTTATGTTGAATAGAATTTTATTCTGGGGACTCCATTGTGGTTTCATAATCTGTTCCTAAAATGAGAGGACACTTCTAAGGGACAGTTAGATGTTTTGCTGCCACACTGCTCAGATAAAAGAACTCTTCTGTGTAGTGCAGAAGCTGCTGTAGGTATTACAGGTTTCTGGAAACATTGCTCTAAGTATTTCAACTTGCTGGGACCAGGAGCTTCTGCTTTGTAGAGACCAAAGCACGGCTGACTAGCTGACCAGTGATACCACATCTCTAGAGACAGCCCACTTCAGGGATTTCAGCATCAAGTTTTTACTGTCCAGGCAATTCCAGTTCTATGCTGCAGATATGAAGTATGGCACACCCTGCCTCTGGCAAATTTATGAAACTTTATAGTGCCAAAAGGTTAAAAAAAACCCCAATCAAACAAAACCAACCAAAAAAGTACACAACACAAAAAAACCCCATACATTTTAATCCAATAACTGGCTGACATATTCTGCATCACCTGACAAACACACAAGACACAGAGTCTGGAATGCATCAAAGCAGCAAGAGCTGCTGCCATTGCACATGAAGTCATTGCCACCTGAGGATACCCTGACTCAGGCTCCCACTGAGAAGCAGAGGGGCTCCAGTTTCACTCTGGTTGCTTGTAGCAAGAACGTGAGTCGGGATGGTTCAAGAAAGGTGAATGAAGTCACCTGCATATCAGACATAGAAGATCATGCTCAACACTTCCTCTCTTGTCCTCACCCAGTGCTGTGAAGCACAGTATTGTGCTCTCAGCATGTCCACTGGCTACACTGCTTCCCAGACAAACAGTTCTAAAACACAGAATGTGAATTTTATCTGGAAATTTAAATAAGGAGCAACTGGACTATAAATCCTGTGAAAAAGCATGACAGACCTGAGCCTGGAGTTCCACCAGGATTGCATTAGCTCATTACGTTTGCAAGTGTTTCAATGTACTATCACAGCAATGCAAAAAGAGAAGAGAATTAGGTGGGAAAGAAGTGGGTGAATTGCAAAATAATATGTTGCAGGTCAAAACATCAGTACTTCAAATTAGACTTCCCCCTAGAGCAACAAAACCCAACTAGTTGCACAGATTTCAGGAAACCTCGACACTGAGCACTGCAGTATTGTGGCCTTTCAGTACTTAGAGAGGGCTTATAGGATGGGGACAGTTTTGAGTAAGGCTTGTTGCAATAGGACATGGGGTAATGGTTCTAAAGTTAAAGAGGTTATATTCAGACTAAATAGAAGAAGGAATTTTTAAGATGAGGGTGGTGAAATGCTAAGCCAAATTGTCCAGAGAGGTTGCAGATGCCCCATCCTTGGAGACATTCAAGATCAGATAGGACAGGGCCCTAAGCAACTTCATCTAGTTGAAGACATCCCTGCTCACTGCAGAGGGGTTGGACTAGATAGCCTTTAAAGGTCCTTTCAAACCCACAGCATTCATAAGACTATGACTCAAAGACTTTTAGTGCTTGATTATTCTCATGTCTAAACCACAAAAGGAATTGGAATGCTAGCAAGGAGACACAAAAAAATGTTCCATTGGTTTAGATAGAGCAGGTCTGAGTGGGCAGAAGCAAACAGCATGAGTCTGCAAACAATAAAGTCTTGGGTTTGGCTAGGATAGAGTTCATTTTCTTTCTAGAAAAGACAAATAGAGAGAGACAAATATTTACTTACTAAGAGAATGGTATAACAGATGACTGTGGTGAAGTAATTTGTCCCTTAACAAATAAAAAAACATCTCTGTCAGGGTCTTCTTACACATGAAAAAAGAGAAATCATATAAAGCATGCCGATGCCCACATTTCTTTCCTTCTCTCTCTCACCCTATTTTTTTTTTGGCCCACAGTAAAGCTTAATGACAGAACAAAACCCCTTTGACTTCACAACAAACCATAAGAGAGTGCATGCTGTTGAACCTAGCAGAAGAAGTTTCCCCAGATGCAATCTACAAAGTCTTCACTGGCTCATAAAGCAATTAAATAGGCAATGTCCTGAACCATGTGCATATTCAAACACATTTTTAAAAACGTGTTTGCAACTGCTACTTTAGGACAACACTTCCTCAAGCAACAGTCACAAGTTCAAAACACAGGTAACCATTTGATCAGCAACAGAGAAAGAGCCCAGCACAGCCATGCCTCTCCATGCATGGAAACGGATGGGGTTCAGGCTAAGCCAAACAGCTGGCGGCTTCTCCACTAAACATTTTGGCTTCAGGGAAAACAATCAAAACCAGAGACTCAGAATAAAACAGAATGGTGCCAAGATCTGCTTTAGTGTATTATTTCAGAAGCCAAGACAAATAATTTTAGTGCTGTTGAAGAAAGAGGAGAAGGCGTACCGCTGAAGTTATAAAATCCATGACATTTCTCGTGCTTGTTGCATGGCAACACGTGCTTAAAGGATATGTTATTTGCTAAGAAGTTTTTTGAAAGGCAGGGACATCAGGTCCTTCTGATCTCATCAGTCGCAAGCAACTATCCACACTGTACATTCTCCACTGATTGTATCTTTAGCTTTGTTTTGTTTTAAACCCTTATGTTACCACATTAACTACAGCATTAGACAGTTTCTTGGCCCAGGCTCTGAGACTTCTGCAGGGTCACAGCAACGCAGTAGAGCTCCTCATGATTTCATGACAGGCCACAAAAAACCCACTGCACAGCTACCCGCTGGTTCTGTTTACACATTCCTTTAGAAATGCATAACAGCTCCAGTCTGCTGCGCTGCAGAAGGTACAGCTGCTATCCCACAGAGGCCACAAAACCCAACTGAGATCTCCGACGTGCTCTTTCTCATCCTAGCAGAGGGGACTCTCAGGACTGGAACACCAGCAGTACAATGCAGGATTGGAAAATAGGTGTTTTGTGAACTCTCAGTCTACTATTATGTAATTCCAAATAAAAACCAGGGTGATAGCCTGGATCCACTGAGGTAAGTGCAGGGTTTTGCACTAACTTCAAAGCCAGGCTTTCATGGACAGCATTACTTTAGCTCATCAATATAAAAAGATATACTATAGGAAATCAATACCATGGAAGATTTAAAGCAGCAGTAGATTTACACAACATAGTAAAACTATATATAGTGTCCTTCCTGGTCTGAAAACATGTTGCTAGATTTGCTTATTGGAGTGAATGTACTCTAGGTTTGGACTAGTGTCCTCAGAACATGTCACACAACTCAGAACAGCTAATGGCAGCAGAAACAGCCCCCTCACCCTTCATGAAAACAACAAAATGCCACAGAAACACTGTGACAGAAAAATATCCCTGCAGCGTGGAGAGCAAACAGCAGTAAATGTCATTCAGGAGAGCAATGGGAATGAGGAGTGAGTCAGATCTGAAAATGCTCATCAGGTAATGATGTTGTAGTAACTGCAATGAGGAACTAGAATGGAGCAAGTTTATTTCATCCTCTACTGATGGGTGGACACTTCTAAAAGGACGGTAGGTTTGATCGTCCCCCATCCTACACAGCCATCAAGGCTCTATAGTAGGCTAGCCTTAGCAGTGGGTTGTTTTGATCTAGCAACTTGTCCAACAGGGAGCACAGTGATGAGAATGAATCACATCCTCAACATGTAGGAAGGAAGAACTAGGGAAAACAGGATTAGAAATTAGCTGTTGGAGATGTGCAGCAAGGCAAAACCAGATCAAAGGCACGCGTTGCTTATAAAGCATTCGAAGGCTTGACCCTACCAGAAAGGACTCTTGTGCATGGACAGCCTGCAACCCAGTACTCTAGCAGTAAGTAGGAAACCAGTAAGAAGCAAGCTACCTTCTATTGTAACACTAAGCAATCTCCTACTTACTATGAAAAGTTTATTTGATAATTCATAGCTACACATTGCCACTCAGTTAATATCACACAGGTTTGTATCTCTCGCACCACAACAGTTATTAAAGACGGGGACAAGCAGAAGATTAAATAAATCACTCCTGAGGCATGCTTTGATGCTTTAAACTTCTGCAAAATCCAATCATTAAAAAAAACCCATTTAAACATTGAAACTTGGCTGTTCAATTTGGGGGGGGGGGGGGGGGGGGAGGAAGGGCATAGCATGCATGTCTTATTGCAAGGGTGAAATCTGAGGGAACAAAATTCAACTGTGCCTAAGTTGACGATAATCATTTATGGAAGATCAGGCCTTAAAAAGCTCCTAATATTGACCTGGGGGAGGAGGGGAGACAAGGAGACAAATCAATGCAACTGGGATGTTATCACTGGACTGAAAGTGCATCTAGAGATCCCCCAAGTAACAGGAAACCCATTCTGTTGGGTCAATGTACTAATAAATACAATAGTGGGGGAAGAGTCCCTGCACGGCTTAGGGTGGGGCAGGAAAGAAAAATTAAAGCTTAGAGAGAAAGAAATGGGATTTGCTTGAAGTCATGGAACTAAGAGAAAGCAAAACCATGTTAACTTTCTATTCCCATTCCCTATTCTCTGTATTTCACAGAGATGCTTGTGGAAAAAGGGCTGAAAATACACGGAATTAACTTTTAATAACAACAAAAAGGTAATTGGGGTTTTTTTGCCTTTCAACCTTCAGAGATAAAAAAAAAAACTGCAACATGTTAAATATTCTCAGATACTGTTACACCACCACTCTTTCCCTTTGAAACAACTTATTAAAATATTTCACAACTTTTAATATCACTTAGATTATTGAAATTCTAACAGCTTTCTGTGAGAGGTCACATTAAATTAATGACTGAAGAGGATGGAAGATTTATTCTTACTGTGTTTCTTTATGTTCTGAGAATGAATTGGGTGGGGATATCTTGCCGATTCTTAAGTATTCCTTTTGTGCTTTGTGCTGTTTGTTTCCCTCATTTCAAGGGAATTGAATTTGGAATCTCAACAATTTTATGTGTTCAAAGCTGTATTTGTAATTAAACTTTTGCAGAGGTGTGTGTTAACCTTTACAATAGCTGTGAGCTAAAACATGAGACAAACATCAAAAATTAAAAGAAAACAAGCAGATGAAACTAAAAGCAGAGCACCTCAAGCATTTCTGGAGAACATGCCCATTTCCACACTTTGCTTGTCTTCACTTGACACCCTTCTTCACACAGTAACTACAGCTGCTGATTGCAGTCAGCTTAGCTTGTCCCTTCTCTGGTTCCATGACAGTACTTAGAAGACAATAGCTACCCAGCTACGGATGTCTCCTCCGTTTCACCTGCATTTTTCACTGCACACTTGGACCTGACTTCTGCTCTTTCCTTCTGAGCTTTTCATGGCTGCCAGCTCAGAATTCAAAGGCTTAGCCATTTCTGGGTGATAGAGGAAAGTGACTGGGTACTTAAACTTGCAAAGGAAGAATCATCATCAGATTACAACATACTCATACAGCAGAGCTACGAGAAATCCTCTGCACAACATTGAAGATACTCACAGGTATCTCAAACATTCTTTTGTCAACAAGGTTGGAATAAGGATAACAAATACACAACAAAAGAACTTGCAAGTGAATTTGCCATAGAAAAATGTCATCTAAATGCGCTATTAAAATCAAGGAAGTTTGGAGGACAAAGATTTACACAAAGACTTGTTCTCTTGTACACTGGAACAACAAGCATTGCTCACACTTTGTTATTTACACTGTTAAAAGGTATCAAAAATATGAAGACTTCTTTATTGTAGTCACCACCTTCTTTGGCCTGTGAGGATAGAGTGCCAGAGGGTAAGTATTTGACTTATGCACCCCTCTGCTCTTTGGAGATGACTAACAGCATCCTAGCAGGGGAGCCGAACTGAGGCCATTGCAGTGATGTAGAGTGCAGGCTCTTAACATACACCGTAATTCTAGAGAGTTTCCTGTTTCAAGCAGTGGTCTCCATTTCACCAATCCAGATTGTAATAGTTGTTTTGAATATCTAAGAAAATCACCAAAATTTGCAATTCTTAACAAATGTAATCATGGAATAAAATGGACAGCTGTGATGGGAATGAAATCATTCAACACAGACAGATATGCATGTACTTTATGTTGGTGGCTGCAACTTTACATGGAGGACTAACTAGCTAGTAAATCAGTCTATTTCTGGTAATCAAAGACTGTATTTTACTTTGTGTTTTTAAATACCAAGTCTCTGAGAATGTTTAGCTTATAACATTGTCTCTTTTAACAAAGAAAAAAAAACCCTCACAAGAAAGAAGGCAAAACCCCCTTTTCTCTATTTATTAATTGCCTTAGACCTACCAGTCCCCTTCAGTCCTGTTAACCCACAGGTGGGCTACAACTGAAGAGCAGAATCTAGCCTGACAGCTTGACTGAAAACCAGTTGTGTTTAGGGGTTAGATGGTCAAGGAAAAAAATGGTAACTTAGTCTTCTAAATCATGAAAGGAAGATTTCAGACGTCAAGGGTATTTTTTCCTGAACAAGAACTAATAAAACAATTGCTCTGACGGTAGCAAATCTTTCCGTTTCACCTTCAGAATGGTTCTTGGGTCCATGATTATCCTAAATCCCTTCCTGGGATGCACACTTACAGAGTAGAAAGGATGGGATATAGTTATTGCTGATGTAACACCTCAGTTATTAAAGGATCCAGCAGGTGACCTGTGTTGTGTAGCCACTCTTATTTCTTGACAAGTACAGATTAACTGGAGCACACAGCATTTGCCCCCCAATCTCATACATGCATTTTAGATCCCCACAAGGCATGTTTAAAGCTCTAGAATAATTTATCATGTAAAACATGTATCAGATATATATTATTGCTCATGTCCAACAAAATAAATTTGCTTTCAAACAAGCATTTTCTTCTTCGCACACATCAGTCTTTGTGCAATTATGGGCACAAAAGAAAATATGAGGTAATAGCAAGCCTTGGGAGATCAAACAGGTATGTTTCTTACAGTAACCTGTAGCAGATAAACTTTTTGTGGAACAAAGAATCAGCCTAGGGCCTGTGTAAAAGATAAAAGCCAAGTCATGATTGTGCCCCCACTATATTCATAAAGTCAAATTTATTAGCTGAAGGTTAGAACTTTAAAGGCTGTAAGACAAGTACCTTACCAAGACCCTCAAGGCAACCAGAAGTCAAATGCACTGAATCTATTGAAAACCTTACTGGCAGCCTAACTCAGATAATTTTCCAGCTTCCTCTTTTGAAAGACAATACAAGTAGGTCAGGGTAAGACATCTTTGTCCACGAGAGGAAAAACAGCTTGTTTGAATTCATTTCAGTAGGATTGGGAACCTGGGTGGGTTTTTTCTTTCTTTTTAAGTACCCATACAGACGACTATCAGTTGTTTCAATCTTTACGGGAAAGCTCATATAAACTAAAGAGACTAGCTGATGTAACCCTTTCAATAGTCCTTCAGAAAATCAGCTCAGTAACCTTAAGGAACAATTTTCATTTCAACAGGGGAGAGAGGAAACCAAAAAAAAAAAAACCAACTCAAAAACAAAACAACAAAATAAACTAAAACAAAAATTCCACAAAACGTAACACCACAATACAAACCACATAAAAGTTTTCTGCACATTAGAAAATACTCTGTAAGAAATTATTTTTCCTTCCTTCCACAATTTTCCCAACAGACATCCAAATCTTTCTTAGAAATTACTTTGCTCTGGTGTATCAGCAGGCACACCTTTCAGATGGGTTTTTTTCCTCCTCTTTTTCAATGACTCATTAGCAAAATGCATTCCTACACATCAGCTTGTCCCTACAGCCAATAAGCCAAAATGTAAATGTTAAGGTCGGTCATATTTACATGTCACCACTTATGCTAATAGCAATCCCAGCACCGTACTCTTTAAGGAATGTTATCAATCATCTTGAATATGATTAAGCAATAAAGCGAGCAAATAGCTCACAAGGTGATCTCCCGGACTTCTCAGTCAATTACTGTTGTACTGTACTCCATCTGTTTGGAGAAATGCTTGGTGTAGAGTATTCCTTGCCTCCTCTCAACACACAAAGAAGTAAACTTGAAAAGCACCATTTTCTCACTAATCCTGATAGCAGAGACACCACCTCCAGCAAGCAGCATTTCCCTGAGCGTGTGCTTTCCCAGATGTAGTCCAGATGACTCCTAAATGCATATGGCAGGAAATTCTTTGCAATCTTTTCTGTTTCCCGTATATTATTGGTTTATAATTGCTGCTATCCATCATAATTTTTTTAGCTACTGACTACTGCTTTGCAGGTGTGTAGAAGAAACACAGGCCTACCACATGAGCTGGCTTTACATCTGTCTTGGTGGAGAGCAGTACAGTTAGTCTTTAGTGTTAGCTTAAAGCAAGCCTTACTGGCAAAATCTAACATAAGCAAGATTAACATAGTATTGCCCAGAGTCCCAAAGATAAATACGTAACTCCTACCAGAAAATTAGGCTGGTTTAGGTATTATCATTCTATGATAAACGATTTATTTGATGATTGTCTGATGAATGTCTGATGGGGTACAATGGCACAACATAGTGCTACTCCATGGATACACACTCTAGGTCTGTGAGAGCTCCTGTGTCCATAGAGCAAAGCATAAATTTCATTATTGCTCCCCGCAGCAGTCTGTCTGTGTCAGCATGGTGCTGTGCTCTAACTAACCTGCCTCTAGAGCTGACTCAAGCATTCTCAGCAGATACAGGAAAATTGTATCTAGCCCCATGTTACCACACTGGGATGTTCTTATGGCTGCAGGCAGAGAAAAGGATAGAAGTACTGAACAGGTACTGAACTGCACTACAGTACAATCCTGAGCACAAAGCCCTGTGAGCAAGGCCAGATACCACTGAAGATGGGAGACAAAGTTTACTGATGAGCCTACCACAGCTCCTGAAAGGAGGGACATCTGCAAGTTTGTTGCACCCAGCAGCACCGTACCCTAAGTGATTTCCAATTTACCTTGAGCCCATTCACTTCACAGTTACTCTTCTGATTCTCTGGTTTCTACATGTAAACTTACAGCAAGCAGCCTTCTACAAAACACTTCACTAACTACCTCATCAAGCTTTAAAAGTTGTATCTAGAGATTAAGGGTTCTTATCCAGTTTTACATCATAAAATGGGCAAAAGTGTCACCTGTCATTAAAAAGTTCTCAGTGACACTGCTAAGCATAAAAGGCCAGCCCCACTAAAAGTATGACAAAGAAATATTCAGAAAAAGATTAATAAGTTTAAACAATAAGGTACCCAGTTAAGTCTGCCATTTTATTTTTTATAAAATCCTAAACTAGGTCCAACAGATAGTGCTTGCTTCCTCTCATTGGGAAATAAATGTATATTAAGGGTTTGGAGTGTTTGAGTTCATCCTGTTTTCCCCCATCACTTAACTCAAAGGTTCAGTGCTGTATTGACTTCCAATTGAGTCACTGCACCACTCACAAATCCTTCTCAGTCAACAGGCTGGATAAAAACTGAGTGAGGACCTGAGACCAGTATTAACCTTACCAGGACCATTAATCTTCGATGGCCATAAAGGTTTGTGTGACTGGTGAAGATGTACAGATTATTAATCGCAGTGCATCTAACATGTCCCCCCCTCCATCAGATCAGCAAGGACAACTACTCCCCATTGATTTTATCTAATCTATTTCAGCTATATTACAGACACTTCTCAGAAATCACAGTATGTGTGACAATAACAGTCCTTTTATAAGTTGGAAAGAAGCATTAGGGTTTATTAAAATTTATATACTTCCTACTTAAAGTGAATGTAGGATTAAGAACTGTACCAGAACAAACACCAAACACTAACATCTCTCACATGCGACCTCTACAGCACTTCCCTTCAAGTCCAGCATCTCCCTGGAGCACAATTTGTTCTCCATGCTTATTCTGAATCAAGATTACACATATGCTGATTGCTAACTTCAGTTCCTAGGTGAAATGACCAAAGCCTATTTAAAATCCTGACAGTGAGCAAAGTTTAATAAAAGAGCATTTAGTTTCATTCGTGCCTCTTTTACATGGATTCTTCTGATGACTATTAATCCAGAAAAATTAAAATAGACTAAAATATCATCTCACTCCATAGAAAATCAAGATCAGAAAGCTTCACAGAATCCTCATTAGCAACATTCAGCAGCTTAGTCTGTCTCCTAGTAGTGCATATGTGGATGTGTGTAGTCATGCTCAAGTGAGAATGAAGTAGTTCTGTTTCACAAAGCTGTTAAACCATATAGATAGTAAGTATTGTAATCAGGATGAACAGATTTTTTTAGGAATATTTTTCAAGAGCCATTTTCTTCTTAGAAGGTAATTCTTGGAGCAGGGTTTGAACTGATTGCTGTTTTAATATTCACACCTTAAAGTTTACTTTAAAAATACAACAACCTTTACAGCTCTGCTGCCTACAACAACAATACCTGCAGGAAATAGGCCTTTGTGAATGATCACTGTCTTATGTTCATGTTTTTAGTGATATTGATTAGTTTCAGCAGTCAGGCAGGATGGTTTCAGAACTCAAAAAAGATCATTTACTCCGGAAAAAAAAAAGCTCAGGACTTATAAAGAGTAATAAATGTGCATTGACTGTAAATAGTAATGTATTGTGGATGCATTGTGTTACAATGAATTTGCTCCATGTTAATACAGTAACATTTTCCCTGTGGGGATCAAATAGGAAGAATGAGTTACATCCTGCATTTACCACACAGTAAAGGATAATGAAGTCAGCCAGTAGTCACTCACCAGCATATATATCCCTTATCCTTGCTGCTTTACATTGTCACATAGGACACACTGAATGACATCAGTCCAAGAAGTCCACCCTCCTCCTTCCTCCAGTGGTGAACTGTTACGAGATTAAAAAAAAATAATCACTGTACATAAGGAGAGTCTTTAGATTCACACCCACTTTAAAAGCAGCATTGCCCTTATGAAAAACGGTCTTACTTGACAGCTGCTTCTTCCTATCCCTCACCACCCCATTTCTCATCCCAGCAAAAGTATTTTTACAGCACCATGGCAAAATAGACTGGGTAACAGACATAGAATAAAAATTGGCCAGTCAAAAAATACCACTTAATTTTAATCCAGACTGGCTTCCAGTAGTAAATTCCAGCTAAGAGTGCATATGAAATGACAGCCTTGGTCTTCTCCCTAGCCAAAACATACAAACAAGATATAGACAGTTCTTACAAGCATTTCTCATGAACTTGCCTTTTTTAAGGGAAGGAAGTAGACAAGGAATAGAGAAAAAATGATGCTGATTCTCAGCGTTCATTAGAGCACTCCCAGTCCCCTGTATTGAATCTAAGCAATCTCCCTAAAGCTATACAGAAGAGCTCACTCCCAGGTCCATGCTTGGAGGATGTTGCATCTCATGACCTGGAGAGTTTACACTGTCTAACCTAAGGTAACTGATTTCAGTGACAGAATTAAAAGTTTACCACCCCTCACCCCCAAGCTGTTCATGGAGCCTCCAAAGTTATTTCAGGGAACATGCATACATGAGTGTAGAATGAGCTCTGGAGATTCAGCACTGATGTAGAATAATGTAGGTAGGCTCCAAACTCAGGGTCCAAAGGGAGGGCTATAAGGAACACACACACACATCCATCCAAGCGAACATGCACAGAATAAAGATGATACATGGCCTGAAAAACCATCCTGGACAATCCCAGAAGAAAAGCCACCTTCTCTAGAGGATGATTCAAAATGCTATTAGATTTGCCCTTCCACAATGGTGTCCCTTCAAGCCTTTTTGCATAAGCCATCACTCTCCCTTAATTGCTCAGTGACATTCTCCTGGAAAGAGTCATCTCACTGTAATGTTTACCAGCCTAGTTGTGAATGCCTTTGTCTTTTGAGCCCTTTAAACTTTATATCCCACCACTCTCCTTCCTTTATAGCATTTTGGAACATTTATTAATACCCTAAATGCACTTAGTTCTGCTGTTTGCTTGCCCAATCTCCCTTCTATCAGCTCACACATTCTTTAATTCAGCTGCACAGTCTCTCATCATTCATCAGTCCATTTACACATTCTTCTATCCGTCCTCACATTCTCTCTTTCTTCTTCTCACTTGCCATTCTGTCACCTCTCTCATTTTTAGAGCTCTACTGCCTGCCTCCTGCAAGCTCTGCAACTCTCCAAGCTATCAAACAGTGGGTCTTTGTATACAGTCTTGCACTCAAAATTACCATGAAGCATTTCATAGCTAATCATACCTGCAAATCCAAGTATGTTTTATACATTCAGTGGTCCAGATTCTGATTTCATTCACTTAACAGTAAATTAAAGCAATGCTAGTGGGAATATACAGGTGTAAAATTAGTTTAAGTAGGATGAAATAGACTCATATTTTCTACTAATAACATCAGTACTTAAGGGCTAAAAAGGAAGTTGCATAAGTTAAAAATCCAGCAGCTGATCTTTTTAGGAGCATGAAAGACCCTGTAAAATTGGAGGATCATCATTTTCTTAGCAGAACTGTCATAAAGAAACACTCCCTGAGCTCATGTTATTTAGTCCCAGAGACTGGAATACAATGGAATATGTCTTGCTGAGCACAAAAGACATGAGAAAAACACATTAAAAATTTGTACAAAACCCAGTACAAATACAAATGATTCCACAGAGATCCCTCTCAAGCTTTACACATGAGCACAGTAACTAATGAAATTAACAGGCAGAAGCACTGGTGGTAACAAACATGAGAATCCATGGAAACAATGAAAAAACAGAAGCAACATAGACAATGTCAGTTGTCTGCACAGTCCTAGATCTGTTAGCAGTCAGGCAAGGCACAAAAAGGTGGGGCAGATTCTCCCCACAACAGCTTTTAAAACTGAGGTGATGGGCTAGGCATCCACATGATCCAAGAGACCAGATGAAGATTTTAATTTGGACCTAAGGAATCAGCTCTGAAATGGGCTGATCCATTAGTCTTCAACATACAGTCACTGAATGCTGATTATACCAATAAAATTAACCAGGGACAAGATATTTCACTAAAAAGGCACAAAGAAAAGATGGGGTGTTTGTGTGCCACCCTCAGATAGATAGGAGAAAGATCCATCTTTTGAAGGGGCAGCTAGAGACATAGCTGGAGAGCAAGAAATGTACAGTCCTCAGACACTATGACACAAATGGGACTGATGGCAAATGAAAATCTAAGGGGGAACAGAATGTAATGCCTTTAACCTGAGAGTAACAACACACAGGAGGAAGACAGAGTTGAAACAAGACAATATAGCTTTAGCGTAAGAATGACTAAGAAACAATTTGACAGAAAGAGATTGAGGACCCATTTGATTCCAATTCACAAACGTAGAAAAGAAGGGAAACCCTCAAACTACCAGAAAACAAAAATCTCATTAAAAAAAAAAGAAAATATCACACGATCATGAAAAAAAAAGAGATATATCTACAGCTGATATCAAAACTACAGAATCACTTATCATCAAGTTAAGAAAACAGTATGATGAATGGACATTGCAGATCAAACTCCAAGCACTGACCATAACATCATGCAGAAGTTCTGTCTTTTCTCTTTTACTCATGCACATAATTTCTCTGAATTGAGCAGAATTTGGGGAGACAGAAGAATGAAATTAAAGTAGTGGTTTCATATAAAGTAAAGGAAAAAAAGAAGCCCACTAATACCAAGAAAACTGAATGAGGGAAATCAAGACCACAGGCAGACTAAAAGACCTGCCAGAAAACACTCAAAAAGTCAGCCATTACCACAAAACGAAAACTACCATGATTTTACTTCCACACATAGCTACCCCATCTTGGAGAGCTTGAAATGCATTCAAGTGGAACCCAATGGAGACCACAGAGAGGAAGAGAGGGCAGTGGAGGTTATTTGACCCAGGAATATGGGTCTTAACTGAGATACAGTCATGCTGAGCAAATGTTCTGGAGGTAATGGAATGCAGATTTAAAGATCAAGGAAGAAGTAAGGGGCAAATGATTTCAAAGAGACCTCATTGACTCTGCCATTCATTCTTGACCTCTGAAATACTTGCAGCATATGATAAAAGCAGTGGCACAGGCTTCACCATAGCCTTGTTAATTAACTAATTATCTAAGGCCACAATCATAATGAGAGTTACACAAACATCATTCAGAACACATTGTCATTCACCAGATCAAGTTACAGTCAAGGAAAACTGTTTTTGTGGTTTATTTTGTTCCTTTCAGACTATCCAGAATTATGATGATGTGCTAATGGCTTAAAAGTACCTTTAGCAAGTTGGTACAAGGCTCAGTTTTCACCAATAATATGCAGTTTGAATGAGCCCATACTGATGTTTCAAATTCAGTTCAGAGTGGCTGAGTGCCCTTCCCCTCCCCAGAGCATTCATATGGTTTTGATCCTGTTGCCTTCTCCAAAGATGACTACCAATTTTGCAGGGTTGGGGGAAGAGGGGTTTAAGAGTGTCATTTACATTTCAAGAAGGCAATGTTATTGACTGAATGTTTTAGAAGCCTGCGCTTGCCTAACACAGGTCAGTATTTGAACAAGAGAAATGACTGGGTTTTTAAGTAATGGTAACCACCCCTTTTCCTTTAACCCCCTGGCTAAGGACCATGGAGCTTTCATTCATTCCAGGCCCAGTGGGGTGGGGTTAAATCACAAGAGTGAAAGTGTGAAAATTCATGGGTTGATATAAAGATAGTTTAATAAATAAAGAGCTACACACACAAGCAAAGCAAACCCAGGAATTCATTCCCCACTTCCCATGGGCAAGCAGGTGTTCAGCAATGTTCAGGAAAGCAGGGCTCCATCACATGTTATCATTACTTGGGAAGACAAACATCATCAGGCTGAACATCCCCTCCCTCTCTTCCTTCTTCTTGCCCCAGCTTTGTATGCTGAGCATGACATCATACGGTATGGAATATTCCTTTGGTCCCTATGTTCCCTTTCAACTTCTTGCGCACTGTCAGCCTACTCACTGGTAGAGAAGCAGCAGACAAAGTTTTGGCTCTGTGTAAGCCCTGCTCAGCAGTAACAAAAACATCCCTGTGTTAACAACACTGTTTCCCACACAAATCCAAAACACAGCCTCATACTAACTTCTATGAAGAAAATTAACTCCATCCCAGACGAAACCAGCATACCACTCAGGAAGGAAAAAAGTGCTGCTCCTATTCACCACCCCCCCCCACCCCCACCCCCCCCCACCCCCCCCCAAAAAAAAGAAACAAAAAAATCCCCACAAAACCCTACCATTGCCACTTAGCCATGTCCATGTGGACTTTGAGTGACAAAGTTACAGGATAGAACTGCAAAGTTTAAACTCAAACAGCAAAAAATGCATGCTGAAAAAATGGAGAAATAATAAATAAACCTGAGAGACCAAGAGGGACTGGTAGAGGTTTTTTGCAGACCACAACACCATTTAAAAGGTTTAAAGTAAGCATAGAAGCAAGGCTCTACCTTCCACCACGATGGCAGAAGTGGGAAGTGGAGTAGGCAACATGACTGTTTAAATAAAATTCTTTATTTACATCCTGGCTAACTCAGGCATCACTAATTTTGTTTATTTAAAAAGTAGAGTATCCTAGCTTATGTTGTAGTAGGACTTGTTTGTTTGTTGTTAGCTTAAAGCCTTTGTTTTTCTTTGGGAAGAAGATATTATGGGAGAAAGTCCTGGCATGTTTTTCCTCGAAGCTTTTGCCAACTTGGGGGTCTTGTCACTTCCATTTACAAAAGGAACAGATGTCTGCAAGCCCACTCCATAAGGTCTATGGCATTTCATTTTTTGCACATATTCTATAATGAATGTCTCATTTTTAATGTTCTTTTTCGCTGTATTTCATGGCAGAGGCTAAAGAGGGGACACTTTCCTAGAATTGTGTTTGAAAACCAGTCTCAGATTCCAAATGCTGCATGTGACAGATGGAATACCAGAGATGAAAGGAGGCCATGGAAAGTCTGACTAACAAGGAGAACACGGAATGTAGTTAGCCTTTAGAAATACCTTAAACCCTCAAGTCTATATATTATCCTGTGCTCTTTCTTAGTTACACATATAATTTATTTTATATAGGATCTGCCACTGCATTAGCTAAGCATTTCAAATACATCATTTCCACAGGGCACACTTCAGTTTATTTGCCCATGCACACCTTGGATGTGGAAGTGTCCTAGAGCAGGGTTTGGCAGTGTTTCTGAAAAGAAGTCCAGAACCGTTCTGTTGGTTCCCATTGGAACACTACTGGGGGGTTGAAGAGCACTGCTTACAATGCCTCTCTTCAAGAGACTCACGTACTCACTTTGGGTATAAAGCAATGCTAGAAATAAAACTCCAACAGATTTAAATAGAGATTGATGTTTTGACTCTCCTTTTTCCCATCAACTTCCCTGAACAATGGCTGAAATCAGGCACTGACAAAGAGAGTTTGAAACTGGTTCCAGGAGATGATTAATGAACTTTCACTTCAATATCTCTCTGTATGGCTAAGCAGGCATATCAGCAACACAAATCTACCTAGATCTCAGGCTCTGTTTGTCAAACAACTTGTTCAAAGCTACTCCAATCACCTTGGCAAGAAGGTATGTTAAAAAAATGAAGAAACAAGCTGAGGGCTGCATCTTCTGTCAATGTTCAAAAGAATTTGATCTCGTACAAGTTTTCAGTGCAGCATTGTGAAATAAATATTTCTCTTATTTAATTCACATATTAGGCTTAAACAGCTGGAATGGGATCCTACATTCAAATCTGAAGTTGCACACATACTGTTTGTTCACTGTACTTCTGATGTCTCGCTTTCAGTGGTTGTTAACAAACTCAATTTTTGTTCTCTCTGAAATCCAGACATCTCAAAAATGCCAGAACAACTTGGCCAGGCAAAATCCTACATTACTTTCTACACTCTACATCCAAGGACATTAATACTAAATTTCACGTTTCTCCTCACACAGGCCACTGCTTACATCACTATGACCATGACAAATAAAACAAAGAGTATTTTAACAGAGGGCATTTCTGAAAAAAGCAAAACTTCCATCGGTTTTTCCTCACACTGCTGGTAGAGACTTCATGGAATACCTAGAATATCCTCTCAGAGTGGAAGTTCCTTCAGGATAATCAACAAAAGCATGGCCTGTATGAGGAGAAAAAGTAGCTTCTCACTCTATTGCTTTACTCTTCTACCTGACGTCCAGAATACATCTCTTAGTGTAGGTTACCAAAAGGTGCATTTCACTCTGGGACCCTTCTTTCATTTCTGAAAGAGAACACTGTATGTCCAACCCCAGACTGCCAAGATTAGATGTGAATCTTTCACACCTGGACACCTTTGCTGTAGCACCGAATCCTTGACACACCACCTGAGAGTACAGTGCCAAAATCAAACAGACCAAGCACACCCAGCTGGTCTCTGGGAATGTCTTTTTCATTCATTCTGTTGTGAAACTGGTATTTCTGCTACTCACCTTTACAGACTTGGGGGCTGCATGTCAGTCATACTGAATTTCCAACTGCCAGAGCTCAACCCAAGGCTGCTACATGTCACAGTTTAGAACTAAGTATGCAAAATGCTGAGAACAGTTACAATACATCCCTTATGATGAGAATGAAAACATAAAGAAAGAAATTAAAAATCCTATGTCTAAAGTAAAAATAGCAGTCACTACTATCGAGGTGCAAGAGGCAAAATGAGAACTATATATCAGCAAAACTGCACACACTCCTGTAGCCAGACAAGAAAAACCTTCTCCTTTGCTCAGTGGGATATTAAAGTTTATAGCCATACTTTTTTTTTAGTTAGTCTTTGAATGCATAGCTTCTGGCTTCCTTAATTTCTTTTGTATGTAATATGTTCTGATTTTTATTTTTTTTAAATTGCTGAACAGCCATAAATCAGTCCAGGCTAGAGAGGTCTAAAAAAAAAAAAAAAGTTAAAACTGTACCATTCATAAATATTTTTATTATACTTTCTAGACTTGTGGAATGGCTTGACATTCACGTCTCTAACTTGACACAATAACCAGCATCATTTTGGACATGAGCAAGCACACTAACAGTATCTCATTTCAGGCTGTTTAAGCAAGTAGAACAGCCTATGCATACTCCTTATGTTGCTAGTGCTACAAAGTGTGCATGACATAAAGCAGTAAAGAAACCTTACACGCTTTTTTTCCACAAAGAAGAATCACAATTGTTAAAGACTGATTCATGTTGATGACAGAAACATACTACACACCTACATGCAATCTGGTTGCTACTTCCAAAGGGTACAGGCATGCTGGGGAACCTTGCTGAGTGAGTGGTAATGAACCTCTGGAAGAGACATCATCACAGTTCTCATTATGATGATCTTTCAGTTCCAAAGAAATTAAAACAAGTCCAAGTACATGAGCTGTGACCCATATCTAAAGATTCAAACAGGGGCAGAAGGAATGACCAGTTTTCTTAAGATGTAGCACTATAATTGACGGGTTTCATTTAGCTGGGAATGATGATCTGAATGGATGCAATATATAGGAAATCCATTATACTGCAGAATATCATTCTCAGAAAACTGGTATTAAGTTCCATTAGCAAATTAATACAGACAAGTGTTGGTTCTCCCCAGATGTCACCTTTCCCATTGCACACATGTAAGCATAGGAATGTGTGTGATATCACAGCAAGGTGAGATTTTCACCCATGCATTCTACTAAATATTAAGCTTCAGGTGTAAAATGGGCTTATGCCACAAAACCACATCTAGTTCTAGTCCATACTGTAGGCTAGGCAATTACTTTTCTATTGTTTCTAAACTAAACATCTCCCTGGTTATCAATCATGTTCCTTTGGGTCAAGTGAATATAGCTGTGGGAGACACCTGAAAGCAGGAAACTCAGAAGAAACATTCTGTATGTGGTCCTGAGACTATCACAGCAAAGGCTGGGCTGGAAAAACACACCAAACCAAGGAAACTCACACAAAATCTGTGAGGAAAGATGTTCATGCTCACATGTGATACAAAGTGTGTTGGCTATTTCAAGACATGGGGAGGGCAAAGATCATACCTAGCAAACAGAGCTGGAATTATCTGGGGAAAACCCCAACCACCACATAGAACGTTTGGAGAAAAAACTGCAACACAGTTGCCAAGTGTGCAATGTAGAGGTTGAACATGACATATACATAGCCATCATCTATCCCTTTAGATCAAAAGAATTGAAGGTCTGAGTCTAGATTTCATTGCAGCTACAATTCATAAACCCAGAGAGGACCAGTGCTTTGATTCAGTTCTAATTACACTAGCTTGAGTTACTTCCATAAAATCTGAGCATCAAAGAACAGGAGCCTGGAGATTATCTACCCTTATGAGATGACTCAGTCAAGTACAGAAGACCTCCTTGGCTTAGAACTTTTGCAGATTCCCACAAAATCAACTTCTGCAAAAGTTAATTGGAAATGCCCCTGAGGAGGCACGAGACACTTCTAACTCTCCTGAGAATGCTTTTGCAATATAATATCGATTCTATTAAAGCATCTATGACACAAATGATGTTAGTAAATATAAGACATTCTGCAAAAGAATGATATAGAATCAGGAAAAAAAAAATCAGATTAGGGTTCCCAGTCTTTGCTGCATTTGTAATTCATGCCACACATGTTCACCGTCAAGCTGTCATTTTATATTAGAAGTTAATTTTCCTGTTATTGATCCTCTCTCTGCTTATTCTTTTTCTCATTCTTCAGCTGCCAGGATTTTGGAAGAGCAATAACAACCAAAAATATAACAAAGGAGTTGGAGTCCCAAACAATTTTGCACAGGTTCATTCCATAACCATCAGCCAGACTGACTTCTACAGCCCCATGCAAATTTTCATTAAAGCTGCCATCCATTTGAAAATGAGTCACTGTTTAAAGAGAAATGAGCACAAAAGGCATCCTGCTTTCATGATGAAGGGGAAACTAAAATCAAATAAAGGTACTTCACAGTGTAGGTGTATATAATACAGTAGTTTCTATACAGAACATACCTTGTTCTGTATCAGACAAGGACAAAAACATGGCCCACAAATCGGATATTAGATTTCAGAGAGGAATTAGTGAAATAGACCATATAGGATAGACTGTTACATAAACAGAAAAGGAAATAGAATTGTAGAGGTACAGTTGCCCCCAGTGCATTCAAGCTACATTCCACACTCATTAACAGGTCTCGTTAGTATAGGTATTCCTGAAAATTAAGTGAAAGAGCTGTATATATTGACCTTCCAAAAACTCTTTCAAACACACTATTCTTTTACTAAGATTTACTGGTTTTGCACCTCTCCAAGCTGCTTTTGGCTAAGAGATAGCATGGGAAAAAGTAGACCAAAGTATGTGTAAGCTCTGAATCTTTCTGGCCTGCAGTGATGGGACACCCTCTCCTGGAGAAAGAGACACACTTTCCTGCTCCTTCAGTTTAAGAAATAGAAAGCTAGGGAGACTCCTGGGGTCTGGAGCGAACCAGCCACAAGAAATGTTGATACAACAATAACTAGGAACGTTTCCCCTTGATGTACACCAGATTCTTGCCAGAGTGGCAAAGATACTGTTAGATTCAATAGTCTCCAGAAAAACTCACATTTCAATGCTTAACAGTGTTGGGCTATATTAGAATCACGCTACATTAGAATCACACTAGAGAAGAATCTCAAGGTAAAATCACTCATGAAATTGACTCAGATTCAGATCTTCCACAAGAAGGGTCCCTTGACTGACATTTCAAACCCCGCCACTTTGAACCTGCAGCACATCACCCTGAAGGTGGCTAGTGACTAATGTTAAAAACTAAAATACCTCAGACTGAAGCACAGGGTCACTTTGGCTAGAAGTCTAAGTCCCAGACATTTCTTCTTCCCATTTCTTTAATATGACATGGCTGCACATCCTTATGATTTATGGTAATTCTCAGTGATCCATTCAGGTTTGCTTAGAAAGCCATCTGCAAAAAATTTATACAAGTAAAGGCTGTGAAACTTCTTAAAGGGATGCCTGTAAGAGACAACCTGAAAATAGTAATCAATATACTACTGCCTGTAGATGGATTGCCTTTCAAAAGAAGGCAAATAGAGCAGTACTGCCAGTAACCAGCCCTACGTGTGGCAAAACCTAAGCTCCTGACTGATGTAACCTTTGAAAATGAAACAAACTCTGCAAGTACAGGCCTCTCAAACAAGCAGCCTGGCCTCCAAAATGGCATATTTCCTCCAGTGACAACATGGCACAGCATACTGTGCAACAAACACCCAGAGCTTCCGCTTTTACACTCGGAGATGCCTGGCTGCCGTGCTGCATGCAAAAGTGGGACAACTCTCTCAGTGAAGTTTCTGACCTGGACACTGCTGACTTGTATCTCAATTAGATACAAAAAAGAATGGGAGGAGGAAGACAAGAAGCCACAGCTCAGCATGGCCACTGATGTGAATCTTGAATTCCATTTGACATTGGTAACATACTTCTCTCATTGGAGAGCTTCTAACCACAACCTCCTGAGCTATGACAAGTTTTTAATGAAATACAAATGATCAAACTCCAGGTACAGCCCAATTTAGGAACAGCACAGGAACACTGCTGCTCAGGCTACGCCTGATCAAAGGGGAGTTATTCCTCACAGCTTAAGAGACATTCAGTCACTGTTTACCTCAAGGCAGAAATGAATAGCAAAAGCAAGGCACTGCAGCCCCTAGGAAGTTCTTGCAGCCCCTAGAAAGTCTGCAGAGAAAATTTCGAAGATGCATTAAGCATAAAGGTTGTCAGTGCCTGGGGCAAACTGGAAAATATTCCCTCCCTCAAGTTACTTGAACACTAAATCATCACCTGCAGGCTGAAGCTGTTGTTTCACACTGAGTAGCATCTTACAGTGTCAGGAATTCTACCCAAATCATTTACTCTCCCCCTCCCTGCTGCAACACAGCACACGCAGTGGTTCCTTACACAAACATTAACAGAACATCGAATTACTCGATGGAAGGAGTGAGATTTACATTCATATATAACATAGATTAAAGTCCTGATTAAATTCAGCAGCAGCCTTCCAATGTTTTCACACAGTTCTACATTCAATTACAGTTTGGGGGTTTTTTATAAAGAAAAAAGTTCTGAGCATTTCCCTGTGCAAGCACCAGCTTAAGAATGAGTGGTCTGGTCTATAAACAGCAAGAATGGAGCTTAATGATGGGATACTGCTGGTGCCAGAATTAGAAAGGCAGGATGCAAAATAAATACACCCACTGCAAAGATGCTCCTTTACTGCAGACTTTGTAGCACTGAACCAGCACAAGGGGAAACAGCTGAGGTTCTGGTGAGAATGAGAGATAAGGCGTTTTCCTTTCACTGTGTAGTCAAAGCTCTTTGTCCAGTTCATTCTGGTAAAAGGGGCATCTCTCGGCCTTAGGGCAGCGGGATCTAACCTCACCTGGCACTGTTGTGACTAAAATTACAAATACTTACTTTAAAAGGCAATCAATCATAAGCAGAGAAACTCAAATTACCATTCTTATCAACATGCAAGTTGGACTAATGGAGAAGAACCAACCCAGTAAACTACTATCCATCTAGGGCAACAGAAAAATTTCTGAGTTACACAAAATTTACACAGTCTGTAATGTTTTAAACAGAGTATAAAGCCAAAACTCAGCCTATGGATGTTGGAATTCCAGTGCACTGCTGTGTTAGCATTCAATTTGTAAATCCTTATTCACAGAAGAGTGAACACTTAACAGAAAAAGAATGCAATGCAAACATAACTATGTTGCACCATAAATTACAAACTTGCTCCTTGAAGAAAAAAAATCCTCAAAGAACCTGTAAATTCTGGAAAAGCCAAACTGCCCATCAGCAACCCACCCCACAGACCAGCCCTCTTACACCATGACCTGCAGAAGGATGGGTGCAGGTAATGCCTGCATTTACAAAATACTAAGGAGAGATAGCACACACTTTGCATCACCCAACTGCAGATTACCTCTTTTTTCACCACCTTTTCTCAAAAATAGAGAATTAAAGCCTTTGTATTCAAGATAATTGAGCAATGGGAGCCAGTTCTTTCAGAGCTCATACACACCTGGCAGCAAACAGAACTCAGCAGTTGCTCCTAATTGAGTAGCAGGGATTCAATTCTCGACCAATAAGACCTTTTTCCCCTCACCTGCTTTTATAAGGAGAATTGACCTAAGTTCCAGGGCACTGCACTGATATATCTATATACTGATCAGATGTATAGTGTATTCACAGAATCACAGAACGTTATTCATGTTTTCAGTTTTAGCAAAACACACAATTAGGAATAAAAATTTAGCACCCACAAGAAGGCTGACAGAAGCCTCTCTTCAAAGAGAATCTCATTTCTGCTCTGTATTTTATTTTGAGGAATCCTGAAGGGGCTTTGGAAAAATGCAACAAAGCACTGTGTAAGTTACATACATTATATTACCATTACCTCTCAGATGAGCTCTAGCACCTGTTTGACACTAAGCAGCATAGCTGCACAGCAGGCTACAGCTTGAGGCAGAGAGGTATTTTATATTAAAGATGCAGGTGGAGCTCAGAGCCAATATAATTACAGAATCTGGAATTTCATCAGAAAACCAGGGTTAAAATTCCTTTTGCTACTTCTTGTAAAAGTCTGTAAGAACTTGAATTAATAAAAGGGTTTCCCTCTAGCCACTCTTACTTTGAATTGGTATTTCTTCAATCAACCGGCAGCTTCAGTGGTCAGTAAAGTCACAGAGCTTCCCAACAGACACTGCATGTTGGAGCAAGCTCAGGATTTTCAGTGGAGGTGCAGGTGAGCCTTTTCAAAGTTTGGTTCACAGCTGCAATGGGGTCATGCTCCTTTACCTATTCTGTCAGCACCCAGCGGGTGCAGGGTATGTGTTTCCATTACTGAATCTACAGAGAACATTACTGGAAAATCACACGAAAGAAATCTTGGAAATTCACACATGGTGGAGCCTGAGGAAAGGGAAGAGTGCCCACAAAGCATTTTGTCCAAGCTCCATTCTGATCTGACAAATTGGAGAGCCAGAGATAACACTTCTCCCCACCCAGAGTATCCTCTGTAAGAATTCCTATCCGTGTGCAGACACACAAACAAATGCACATGAACTCACAGGCACCACTTGGATTCTGGAAAAGCTGCAGCAAATTTAAATAAGAAATTTAAAATGTTTTAAAATTCCTAAAAATAGTGGATCAGAGGAGCAAACAAGACCTTCTAAATTCCATGTCTGGAAATGAAGCCCTTATACACACACCAGTATTTTTAAGTCACCTAATCTGTCACTGATTTAACTGAAAAATAGTTCAGCTTCTTCAGAAAGAGAAAAATGGGGGAGGGGAGGAAGTAATGAAAGGTAACAGGTTAAGACAGTATAGATGTTTCCCTGAGGAGGCTTTTGGCAGGAACCAAGGAATGAAATCTACATTTGCACACTCTGGTGGGAACTGAGAGAAACCCCAGCCCTGCCAAATTCTGTGGCTTCATTTTGATGGATGAGAAGTCATCATATAGCTGGCTATACATGACTTGAAGGCTTTGAAGAAGTGCACAACTTCCGAATTTGCAAGTAGTTTGCCAGACTACCATGAACACATGGCAGGAGTATTTCATGTGATGGATATTAGGTACATATTTCCATAGATTCAAATAAAAATAAAGGATGAAAGAGACTTGGAAGTCACCTATTTATCTCCTAAGAATAAAATAAAATAAATAAAACATCAATCAACGTACCCAGGGACATGTTTGTACCTCCTGCTCCTAAGGACGCTGAAGGTCTGTGACTTCAGTTCCCCCCCAAGTTCACTCCACCAGGCTTACTCCGGCAATTTTTTTTTTTAAATGCCCAACTTCAGTCTCTTTTAACTTCAATTACTTCTTGTCCTAACCATATGGAAGAAAAGACTATTTCTTTCTTTTTCACAGTAATCGTATTTGCATTTGATTAAATCCTTCTCCCCTTTAATTTTCCCCTTCCGGAGTCTTTCTCACTCCAGGTTGTTGGAGCATATTTTTGAGCTTTCTCTCATGGTTCTTGAGGTTCTGTGTCCAAACGTTAACGTGTCACTTGTGGTAAGTCCTTTACCAGTGCTAAAAAAAGTGAAAAGATTACACCCTGGGTGTTGTCAGTCAGATTACTTCTTCAGTATCACATCCTTTTCCCCCGACTCTCATGCCATCCACAGACAGTAACATCACTTAGCTCTGGTTCTCCTTCTCTCACACACCTCTCAGGTTCCTCACGTTCCCCTGCTCTGCTGAAGATCTCCTTCATTCCCAAACTCTCCTTCCTTAGCAATTTTATTGCCAAATATTTGTATTTTATTTATATTTTGTCTTAACTTAGTAGCATCTACTTAATCTTTAAGTTAGCCTTACATTTATTAAAAATAAAGATGACTGCACCAGCTATTTTGATTTCCTCTTTTAACACCATTTCATACTGATAAAGTATTACACTTAAATGTCCTCAAGAGCTTGGATATGAAGAGAAATTGTGACTGTTCCCATGATAAACTGAAAGCTTAAGAAAGCGAGGATAAAACTACAGACTTGTTTCATCTTATCTATATTCATTACCTAGAAGCACACAGGGCTGAGAAAATACGACCTGGATTCTGTACCAGTAAAATAGAACGTGGCTTTAAAAAGAAAATAAAACAGCACTCAGCTCCCCTTCCACAGCAGTAAATTGCTCACAGTATATTCAGATCTGTAAGTATTCACAATGAAATGTTTATCCATCATCTTTCCATTCCCAGATTAACAACAGTTTCATGTGCAACATCCATAAGCATTTGGTGGGATTCCACGACACGTGTCAGTTTTGAGCTCTCACACAAACTGTTCCCTGTACTTGCTGTTTCCAGTTGTCAATATTTCACATTTCACCTCATGCACGAGTTACTCATATTTCTGTTCCGTTTCCAAGTCCCTCATAAAACTACCAAAATACCCCTGTGATGGCCAAAGTTGGATGAAATCTGTACCCCTGTTTACAGGGAAATACACATTTGGACAGAAGCTGATGACTTTCTGTTGAAGCCTGCTGGTGCTGGCCCACTCCCTCTACAGATACAGCGTAAATACTCCCAGGGATTGAAAAGGAAAGGAATCCTTTCAAGTTGGGGCACATCATCAACACAGGAACAGGGACTCAACCTGCATCCAGACTCTTCTGATGAAGCAACAGGTGCATTGGGGTGGCGTTCAAGTTACTTGGAAGAAACACCTTCCTGGGGGGGTCACTGTCAGGGAGACGAGACCCTCCCTCTCCCGGCAAACCCTGGTTTGTGCCTTTCATCGGAAATCCTTGCTGCTCAGATTTTGCTTGTGCAGTTCAGTGAGCAAATGCAACTCACGGGGCTGCCAACACGACTGGAAGGAACCTGCGCCTCTCACCCCACCACCATTCGCTCAGGGAATCACCTCCCACCCGGCGCGATGGCCCAGGCTGTCCCTACTGCCACAACCGACATGCTGGCCACTCCCTGGTGCGCTCACACCGAGTGCTTACGGCCCTTCCCACACCTAAGCAGTAAGAACCTGAGCTGTTTGCGGGCTGTGGGTTTTGGCAAAGCCACGCGGGTCTCCGCAGCGGACCCAAGCCCAAGCCCCGTGCCAGCCTGCCTGGCACTGCCGGGCCGGGGGACGTGCGAGCGGACCGGGGTCTCTCACGCAGCGCGGCGGAGCGCGGGGGCCTCTGTGCCCAGCCCCCCGCTGAGTGCCCCCGCATTTCGGCCACAGCTTCCCCGCGGGGTGACCCCACGCCAGCGTTACGCGTGCTCACCGAACGGGAGGCGGCAGCGGCGGCGCCCCGCCTCTCGCGCTCCCGCCTCTCGCGCTCCCGCCTCTCGCGCTCCCCGCCTCGAGCCGCCGCCGCGGAGCGCGGGGCACGCGCCAGCGGCCGTTGGCCGCCAGGGGCCGCGTGCGCACGCGGGCCCGCGCGCCTGAGGAGGCTTTACCCACCTTCCCTCTCCCGCCCCTCGCCTCAGGCACCGGGCCGGGAGAGGCGGTGACAGCCCCGCAGCCCTTCCCTGCCCAGGGGCACCCACCGCCCTACTTCACCTTACCGGACGCGGGCTGTCCACTGAGGCAAAAACCTGTCTCCCCTGCTAGCCGAGTCTGGGCTGCCTATGCATCAAAAGGAAAGGAAAAGGAAAACCGCCGCTTTAAAGGAGAGGAGAAGCCAGCGTATTTTTCACTTACGAGGTCCATAGGTAGCACTTTTCACGCGCCCACACAAATGCCAGAGAATGTCAGAAATGAAAGGAACAGCTACAGAAATAAGCAGGAGAAAACAAGCTAGATTTTAACTGTGCCACCAGCTGCAGCGTGGCAAGAGGAATGAAGTGATGCAGCTGAGGAAGATGCAGGGTTAGGTCCCTCGCAGCTGTAGCAAATCACCATAATTGCAACGGCTACAGCCGAGGGTCAGACCTGTGGCATGAAAAACCACCCTGCCAAGGAGCCACCAGTGACAGAGAAATGCTGGTTTCCCTCCTGCCACGTGCTGCCAGGATTTGCAACAATTTTTCCTCCTGGCAGGCTGCTGGCCCAACAGACAGAAGTTACCGTCTGCATCCCAACATAGCACTATACAGAAGTTAAGGATGGCAAGCAGTCGACCCTTCATGAAAAGGCAAGATGAAACCAAATCCTGCGGTTCCACACAGTTATCAGGACAAATGGATGCTGCCATGACAATTAACTCCGATTCTGTGCCAGTCAGAATTAGCAGTCAGTAGCAGCACAGATGCACAACAAGCCCTTACAATTAATGAGGCCCTGTCTATGTGTTTAAGTCGGCTCCCTTCCTTCTTATAGCCACCACTTTAGAGCATGACAAGCTAATTTCAGTCCCCTATTAAAAGCAAAAATATTTTTATCACTCTTCTGCAAGCTGATGTGTTTCAGTGTCCCTTCTTACCAAAAATCCAATTACCAGATTGAATAAGTTAATAATTAACACGTAAAACTTTCCAGAAACCTACTTAACTGTGGATTCACATCTGAAGGATTGGAAACAGCTGAGAGCCAGTAATTACTGACAAATATCATCTTACACCAATGGACATACACATACATACAGCAACTTACATAGCAATGGACACCATGTAAAGCCCTACAGAAGAGGTTTAAGCAAAAAGATACTTCCGGTGCTTGAAATATGAGCAAGAACATGCTCAAGACCTTATTGTTACCCACTTGCCAGCCAGTAATGTCAGTATCCATTAGTTGTCCTTCTGATGCCTGAACTATGCACATGCAAATGTAGCAGAAAAGCACTATACTAAGGTGTTGAGTTGTGGGGTTTTTTAAATTATTAAAGAGGCACTGAAAAAAAGCCTGTTCTAACTAGTACTGTCAAAGGAGGACATTAAACATGTGACCAGTTCAAAGACGAGAATGAAATTAGCAACCAGTCAGCCAGTATCAGTTGGTCAGAAACTAAGCTTGATTCCCTCTCTGTTGTTCACTGCTTTTGGGGTGGACAGACTGTTTTAAGGAAGAAATGGTTTTATCTGTATTACAGTCATAATTCACACCACCCAAATCAGCAGAATTTCTTTCTAGATTATTTTTTCAGACGACAACATTGCTTGGAGATGCCAAGCTCAGCAGCCGTACAAGAGCAAGTCTGCTGGAGCAGTGCGTACCCAGGTCCAGCCAGGAGCAAGACAGCACTCAGCCCAGGAGCTGGCCCTGGATGCTTTCATTTTCCAGTTACCTCACAGCCCCACTGCTACGTGCCAGCACCTACACACACACACTACAGATACCCCCATATCTGGCCTTAGACATTCATTCTGTCCTGCAGCTGCTCTGGATCCTGAACCCGCTGGCTGGTATGCTTACAATAGCTCCCTCTGTACCTGGTGCAGGGCAGATTCACACAAGTGTCTGTCTGTAAGAGGGCACGTTTTCTGTTCCCTCTTTTTCTTCTTTTATCTTGTGTGTCCTGTTTCACAAGGGACTTCGACGACAACAACTTCAGCTCATAAACTTTTCCTCCCTACATTCTCGTGTGACCATTGTTCAATGGCACCTTAAAGACTGACAAACAGGTATTTTTTTCCTCTACCATAAAGATTATTTTTCGAATGAGATCCAGACCACTTTGCAAATGCCATCACACTTTGTTCACCTTTCTTTTTTACTTCCAACAGAAGAAAAACTTTTGATGATGATTTTTGTCAGGGGATCCTAAAGAAATAGCATAAGAGTAGTTTTAAATCAGTTTTGGAAATGGCTGTCCAGGACTTCAGGAAACAAAAGGCTTAATAGTATGACTTTTCAGTTTGAGGGAACTTTGCAAAGTTTAGAGCCTGCCATATCTCAACCACTTGAACAACAACATAGTCCATATGTGCCATAGCTCCTTTTCACATGGAAAAGGAGAAGAAACCAAACCACAAGGCAAGCAAACTACCCCAGACCAAACCAGCATACTGACAGGGAAATAAATACTCTGCCTTATAATTCCATATACTATAGGCTTTACTAACTTCAAAACTTGCTCTGCTCAAAGAAGTAGGACTGAATTTGGTACAGAGGATAGCAGAGCTCTAGTGACCTAGAGAATAAACCTGAATTCTGCAATATGAATGATGTGCTTTAAAATAACCCTCACAGCTGTCATTTCTACTTCACTCAAGGTTTTGAGCCTCTTCTATAAATAAATAACCATTCACTTAAACCATGGAGAAGGAGGCTTATTTTTCAGACTGCAGGATGAAATTCATCTCTAACTTACCTGGTTTTAACTCTACTTTTCCACAGCGCTGCCGTTTCAGAGCAAAGGCCTATTTTGCCCCGTGTAATTCGCACAACTCCGGTTCCGTACAGCAAGGCACCACAAGATGGCATCCTGCTTCTGCCTGTCTGTCTGCAAGCCTCTTCCGCGGCACTTTCAAACAGAACCACGTCTGTGCTGCTTTGCGCCTCGATATTTTGCACTTAAGATTCCTGCTCAACCATTCCCAAATACAAAAATAGAACATGGCACCTCAAACCAAGCTCTCTGGAATTCCCAATGCCAGAGCATTTGAAACTAAAGCTATTATACCTGTCAGAACTGAAACAAAAGCGGGGTTGGGAGGAGAGAGACTGCACATCAGCACCGCACTGAAAAACAGGCTGAATTTTATGAGGAAACAGTACATACATTTCACTCACGCTGCAAGTATTCAACGTGTTGAAACATCAGTTACAAACAAGATACCCCACTCCTACAGCCATTTCAAAGCATCAAGCTCTCAAACAGCATTCCTTAAAGCAGAAGCTTTTATTTCTGCTCTGTAGTTTGATTAAATTGTGCAACTGCACAAGTCAGTGTATCCTAGTTGGTAGGTCAAATTCATCAGTGCATCCCCACAGAAAGAGTATTCATCAAGTCCAGGGTAAATAAATTCCCACAAATTCCTCTTGCCATTGTTCAGCAAGTTAAATTTATTACCTTACATCAAATATAAATCTACTCGCAATTGCAAATTGAATAAAACTTCTAAACCTCATAATTAATCAAGTTTGATAATGCAGTTATCTGTCCCCACAGTGAAGTCGGAGGCTTGTGAGATGGATCTCAGCCCTGCAGCTCTTTCTTTTAGCTCTTCCAGTGGCACTGGAGATGTATCAAGTCTTTCCTTGCTGCAGATCCTGACTTTGTGGCTTCGAAGAGATGATCATATCTTAATGACCTATGCATATACAGAATAAAAGTTACCTGTATTTTTCTTTTACCTTAGAGACCTTCTAATGCCCACCCACTGACCCTCAGACTTTCGGGTGAGCAGGTGGTAGCAACAGGGTTAATTGTCCTTCACACTGACTGCTAAGGGGAAAAAATGTATTTATTACATTAGTGCAAAAATGTGAAGAGACAGGAAAAAGATACCTTTTGCAGTAACTGCTCTGCATCTTCAACCATCTGAATGATATGAAGAATATGACCTTTCTGTACCTTTGAAAATTTTGCTCCAGATTTTGCCTAAATCCCCCGATCCAGGTTCCTTACCACAGCCCTGACTATAGTGAAAGGCCATTTCAGCTGAAACAGTTATCGTGCTCTTCATCATGCCAGAACAAGAGAGATGGAGCTACAAGAGAGTCCCTGCTGAAGGGTTGTGATGATTAAGGGTCTTGAGGGAAGGCAGAGTTGGGACTCTGTAGCCTGGAGGGGAGACAGTTCAGGGGAATCTCACTGGTGCACATGAATATCTGAAGGGAGGGTATAAGGAAAAGGGACCTCAGTGGAGCCCAGTGACAGGACAAGAGGTAGTGGGCACCAACTGAAATACAGGAGGTTCCACCTGAACATATGGGAACTTGTGTTTTGTTGGGTTTTCTGCTATGAGAGTGACCGAGCACTGGCACAGGTTGCCCAGGGAGATTGTGGGTTCTCTACCCTTAGAGATAACCAAAAGCTGTCTGGATAACAGAGATACTGCAACATAATAAAGGTACTTAACTATTGTTTGATGTCTGGAGAAGTTCCATTAACAGCAATGTATACATGTGTTTAAAGTAAGCAAACCACAAAAATACAACACGATGACCTGCATTTCCCCTGGAAACAGGGAAACTTACTTGCCTGGTAACTTTCATGTAACCTTGTTTCTTCTTCAAAGGAAGCACAAAGCCATGTGGGAAAAGCAGCCACTGGAAACAGTAAAAATAACATGAAGCACACTTTTGCCCTGCTGCACACACAGGGCCCTGACTGTACAAACTGCTGTAGACTGGATGCCAAAAGGAAAACTGACAACCAAGACACCAACAACTACTCAGTGCACCGCTTCTTGTACCTTGTTACAGTCTGTTATGGCCACACACACATTTCTCTATGCAAAAGGGATACCGCCAGCCTCTGCTCTTCCATTCACACACTGTATACCTGTGGGCTCTTGGTAAGTAACCCAGCTCCACAGCAACTTTCTCAAAAACATTACATTAAGGATCATTCCAATATTCAGAGACCATGCAGTAAGGAGTAACAGCATGGCATCGATTTGCATCAAGTATTCCTGCGCTTCTCCACTCTCCTTAAACACAAGAGAAGTCTACAGGTAACATTGAAACAAAGGCTGAGGAAAAGGGAACGGAAATGAGGAATGAAACACCAATTCCCATACCTCTGTAATCACAGAGAACACTGGCTTTGACTAACAACACCCCTTGTTCACCATTATCATGGACATCCTTCAGTACAGCAGCATTGAGATCAGACATCCAGAGAGGGCAAACATCTGACACCCGGGGCACCTGAGGAACTGCTACTAAGAGAATCTAATTTTTCTGCATCTGCCTTACTCTCTTCTTGATGTATGACTATACAGATGAACACATTTCCTGGCACCCAACTTAACTGATTTATCTAGGAGGATTACCCCAAGATCTTCTTGAGAGTTCAAGCTGAATGCTTATTAGTTGGCCAGTAACCAAAGGTCCATAAAACTTAGCACATTTTTGCTGCTCTACAAAAAAGTTAAGTTACAAGTTTGGAAAACAGCTGTAATATGTTTGGATACAGCTGTAATAGTGTCTGGAATCTCAATGCTCCTTTGAGCCCAAGAAATGAGAAATCCATCCAAATGCACATCTCCTACAATTCACGATGAGCCTCAAAACCCCTACAACACATAAAGGGGATCTTTCAGCACAGGGACATCAAAACAAAACACTGCTATGGTTTGTCTTCAGATGGTGCAAGGTTAGAAGCTATTCCTAGCACAGGCTTTTGAAGACACCAAGGCTGGCATTTGCAGATGCTGTTAAGGGTCCAAAGCTTGTAAGTAACACACTTCAAGCACCAGAGATAACAGCTCTGGTAACAGTTTCTGCACTTAAGCATCATTCCTGCCAATGGTCACCAAACAACACCAAAGCTCCAACAGGGAACACTCTGAAAGCTACAGCTGCCTTTTGCAGATAGCTCAACAGCTCTCTGCAGTACTGGGTACTCACGTTCATACAACCTATACAAAGCGAGCTCAACTTTCAGATTCTCTCTTCCTGTTTGCCCTTCAGCACACTAACATGGATGATGACTCACAGAGCTAGTCTCTTTGACAGAAAAACAACTTTTCCAGAAGTTACACAATCTAACATGGTAGAAAAGCCCCAAATTTTCTATGATTATTTCAATTTCAGTGTGCATGAAATGTTCACCTGCTGGGAACTGGAGCATGTTAAGCGCAGAAGTTCCTGATGCAACAACCCGAGTAACAGCACACACTTACCTTGCTCCTGCAAAAAGCTTCCTCGGAATAAATGTAACAGACAAGTATACAAAGAGTCCGCAACATTTTATTTAAAGAAACACGTTCAAATGCAGCATTGAGAACAGACTGTGGAATGGCAATAGTCAGAGAACTTATGCTGAATTGTGTTTTCTTTGATAAACTAGCACCATTGAATCACAAGTCACAGACTATATTATTTCTAGAGGTGTAAAAAACCTCCTCCATTAAAAAATTTCTATGAGTTGTCTTAAAAATTGGTTCTCAATTTGCTACTCCTAAAGACGTGAAAGCAGTTGGAAGTACACATTTCATATCTACTCATTGTTCAAGGTACCCATAAAAGACAATTTATTCTTAAGTCTAAACATCCTGATCAAGGGGAAAAAACATCCAAAAGTCAGCTTCACGCGTCTTTACAAACTAAAGAAGTAAGAAAGATCTACTGTGTTATAAATATACACAGTACAACATGTACAAGTCTGATCTTACAAAATAGGAGCTTCCTACTCCATAAAAATACTAACTCAACTACAAAATGTTCTTAGTGTTTAATCAAGCTGTTTCAGGCAGTCACTACATCAAATTCCTAAACACCAATTTGTTCCATAGCGCAGCTTGAACATATTCACAATGAGAAAGACAGAAAGATCCCACCACTTCATCATGAGACTCATTTCTAACCCTAATTTCCCACTGGGGTTTAGCAGTAATGTTAGTGTTTGCACATTTCTAGACTGTGTTTGAACTATTCAAAGTGCCGAAAGTGCAATCAAAGAACAGCGATTTGAATCCATTTTCCAGTACACCTTTCTCTGGCATTGGCAACAACAGCCAGGTATTTATAGGTCTGTGAGGTCAAAAAAGGCACATGCTCATTTGGACGTGCTCAGGTAAGTATGCACAGATACACACATGCACTTTGCTTTGAAGACCCGCCCCTAAACTTTAAAAGGCTTTTTGTTTTTTGAGCAAGGATCTTCAAGAATTCCTCAGAAAGGGTTTAATGCAGGTGCCTGGAATTCATAAAGAACTTGATGCAAACTGCTTAGAATGACAGTAAGAATGGTTTTGGTTTTAAACTTAGGCTATCCAAGTATTGCTCTGGAATACAGAGAAACAAAATCTGTGCTCTCTCAGTCTTTATCAAGCAACACCCAGGCTACAGTAGCCTATTTGATTTATCATTTCCTTAATATTCAGCACAGGTGAGCACACACATATACATAACACTCCCTCAGTATTTGTTCTTCTATTGGACACCATCTGCAGTCTGAATTAAAACTATTTGAAGAATAGTTCCAACCAATATCCTTTTGTACTTACACATACAAGAAATAACAATAACTGCGCCTCAACCAGAATACAGACTTTTGCTGATACACGAGTTAACACTGCGTCCTTCTCACTTCCCTTCCCTACAGTGGTCTTCTACGACATGCATCGTAGTAACTAGTGCTGTTGAAAACTAAGAACATGTCCCTCTTGACAAACCGGACAAATTTTTCTAGTGGGCACATGGGCTTGCTGGAACGTTTGTAATAATCCCTGCAGAACGAGGTCTGGAAAGTGACATCAGCGCCATTGTACAGGATGCGGATAAAGTGCTCTTTGGGTCTCTTCCCATCCTGCCACAGCTCAAAAACTAATCTGGCAGCAAACCTAGGAAATCTGGCCTCTGTAATGCCCAAGGCACTAAGAACAGGTGACAGCGTGACATCATGTGCAGAATAAAGAACGAATACTTCTTCTTTCTTGCCTTCTGCAATACGCTGCAGCCGGTTGACAGTCTGGTTGAGGAGAGGATGAGTAGCCAATAGTGCGTACAAGAAATACAGTTTCTTTTCCTGTCTTTCTCTCTCATCCTCCAACTGATGTCTTTTAATTACTCTGAAGTGTTCCATACCAATGCAGCCAGTTTTGGTACATGGAAAACTGACATTGTGGCAAAAATAGCACAAGAGAGAATCTATTGGGTTAGAAGCTCTCAGCTGCCTGGTGGGAATGCCTACAATTTTCGCCATATCCACATATATTTTCTCCAAATCGTTGTTTTTCACCCGTAAACTGTACTGTCTGCGCTGTTCCTCTTCTAGGTAGTGGTTTCGCATAGGACAGTCGCAGCTTCCAGAGCAAAAAATGGTGCTCCACTGATGCCTCATGTTAATTTTCTTCCAGTCAAAATCTGGCAGGAAAGTGTAGAGCAGCGCCAAGGCACTCTGCAGGGTTCGACTCTTCCCCGTCGTCTCCAAGTAGAGCTGCTTTGCTGTCCAGTCCCTCAGCAGCAGTTTGTGTTTGTTTATGTAGATATCCCGTAACAGCTGTCCGTTCCGCAAGTGCTGCACAACCCCTGCAAAAGGTTTTATTTTTTAAAGAAAAATCACGACATGTGATTAGAATCTGCTTAGTCTGGGAGAAAGAAAGATAAAAGCTATACAGCTACCAATCTTACTGATAAACAAACAATTAGTTGAAGTGTTATGAACTTCAAAACTGAACATTTGACTCAGGCAAATTGCATGCAATCTGAGATACTTGCTATTCTTCAGTATGCCTCAGATTCTAGGAGTTAAACAACTTTCATGGAACCAGCTTTTTCTTACCTATATCTCACTCTGAAGCCTTAGTGCTTTAGTACTCGTTCTTTGGACCAGAGACACAAACTGAATGAGTCTAACATGACTACAAATGTAAGATGGTTATAAAGATGGATCCAGACTGCACTCAAGTCAGGTTTTCAGACAGGCACTGAGTGCTGTGCTCCCTGCAAAGTTATGGCAGCCAGTAAAAGTACCAGCAGTCAGGAAATGAATACACAGAACGTAAACTAGTGCACAGACTCACAAACAGAGCAGTGGGGTATGGCAATTGCATCAAACTTTGTCGCAGTTTTGCATAGCTGGGTCCTGGTGGAGAAAGGGGGGGGGCTACAGCGGGGGCTTCTGCAAGAAGCAGCCAGCAGCTCTCTGCAGGCCTCAGAGAGTAAACATCAGCCAATTCAAGGCCAGAGTTGCTGCTGACCAGGGCCGAGCCAATCAGCGGTGGTCACAGAGCCTCTGGGAATCACAGCGAGGAGAAGAAAACCAGCAGGCAGATGCATTTTGCCACCAGAGAAGGGAGTGAGAAGATGTAAGAAACTGTACAGATACCAAGGTCAGTCAAGAAGGAGAGGGTGGAGATGAAGCACTTCAGGTGCCAGAGAGAGAGATTCCCCTGCAGCCCATAGAGAACACCATGGTGAGGCAGGCTGTCGCCCTGCAGCCCATGAATTATGACAGGGAACAGAGACCATCTACAGCTTGTGGGGAGACCAGCCCATGCTGCAGCAGGTTTTCTGGGAGACTTGTGACTGTGTGGGGGGACCAGGCTGGAGTAGTCTGGCCCGAAGGTCAGCATCCCACGGAAGCATGCCGCGCTGAGGCAAGTGGTGAGGAGGTGACACCCCAACAGAAAGGGCTCACATTGCAGAAGTTCATGGAGGACTGTCTCCTGTGGGTGGAACCCCGCAGGACAGCAGGGGAAGGGTGTGTGGAATGCCCCCCCAGCTAAGAAGAAAAAGAACTCGGGAGGAGCTGCCTGAAAACCCCATTTCGCCAGTCCCTGCCCCACCCCACGCCACAATGCGGGGGGAAGGAGGGTGCGAAATTATGACTAAAGTCTACAAAGAAGGGAGGGGTAGGGGGAAGTAGAGGTGCATTTAGATCTGGAGAAAGCAGCTCGTGAGGAACTGACCAAAACCCCATTCCCCCATTCCCTGCCCCTCCCTATGCCATGCTGGGGGGCAGAGGGAAGAAGGGAGCAAAATCATGACTAAAGTGAAGTCTGCTAAGAAAGGAAGGGTAGGGGAAATGTGCTTTAAGACCTGGCCACGCTTCTCATTATCCGACCCTGGTTTCACTGGGTGCGGGGTGTAGTTGTAATAAATTAGTTTTCTTTCCTTTATTCTGTGTTAAGTCCATTTTGCCCATGACACTAATTGCTGAGAGATCCCTCTGTCCTTATCTCAACTCCTAAGCCTCCCAATGTATATTTTCTCCCCTTTCTAGCTGAAAAAGGGAGTGAGTGAGTGGCTTAGTGGGCATTTGGCCTCTGGCCAGGGCCAAACCACCACAGTCCTTTCCTGGTGCCCAGTCACTGGTTGGGGCTGAACCACCACAAACTTCCTTCCCCATCTTCCTTCAAGCAATACTCAAACTGCTTGATAATTCTGACACTAATGCTCTGCCTTTACCCAGCTGGAGAAGAAGAGGGTGTGTATCCTTCTCACACACCAAAACCTTTACTCTAGAATCCACTATGCTTGTGTTATCCTCCCACAGCAGCACAGCAACAGGCATGAAAGCCTTTATGCATCACAACATCTCTACAACTTGCTACGAGTCCCACACACCAGCTCAGTTACAAGCTGTGTGCAGTGATGAAACCCGTTTCGCACAAACCATGCTGCGCTAGCAAGGGTTGCTTGGTAACCTGACTAGATTTCTCCTGCTGTCACTTTGCAAGATTGACACCAGCATAACACAAATACTTCTTCTGATGGGATCGGCAAAACATACGAGGGTTTGACAGGCATGTTCTGGACTAAAAAATACAGGAGATTCCTTGAAAGACAGTTGGCAAGAGGAAAGTGTCACTGACTTCCCAAATCTTCAAAACTCACTTCATTCTGTCTAGTCAGTCTCCAAACACACTGACTACCCAGATCCACTGTGATATACTCGTTCAGTCATTGATATTTAAGATGAGCACCACAGTTAAAAGCAAGGTGGAATGGAAATAAACTGGCATGGATCCCTGTTAAAATTTGAAGACAGGAGAAAAGCATTGTTAATGCAAATTTGCAAATTAATGATTGTTGAGGAGAAAAATCCACATGTGACTGTTCTCACAGTCACATTTCTTCCCAGTTGTACAAGAGTATTTTTCCACATGTCTGTGGCAAAGTACTTCTGTATTTTCATTCCCGATGCACTGATAGGCGTACATGCAGAAAAACAAGTGCAAACAAACACACGGACTTCAGCTCATAGCAGCCAGCTACTCTATTTTAGGTAGAGAGCGTGAGCTGTGGAACCTGGGAACATCTGTTTCTTCCAAATTGGTGACTTGTTTCTATAATTCTGCCTTCTTACCTTCTGTCCCCTCACACTTCCTATTGCCTGCTGACAGCAGTCCCACATCCTTTCCAAGTCACCCTTTTATCACCGCTCTGATCCAGTACTACCTCCAGTTTCCCCCTCTACTCCCAAGCCCCTTGTTTCTGCCTAATATTCTCAATGCCCCAGCACCACAATACTCCCAGCTCTCCACAGTCTTTCTTCTATACAGTCAAATCCCTGACCGCAGCTCTTCCAGTCACCCCCATCTCCGCTGCTCTTTTGGGACAGATATACTCAACAATATATTCACCAGCAGCACTGGGCAGCCTTTCTTTCTCTCAGGGGTAGGATTGACAAAGTCTTGACACTATTATTTCGAAAATTTGTTTGGGATTTAGCTGCTGGTATTTCCACCTTTTCTCCCAATACGTAGCTCAGCAGAGCTGACAGACAAAGTAAGAAAGTCAGCTGCTTTTTCCTGTGGTGAAAACATACACAAATATGCCAGAAAGCTCGCTCTTGGAACTTCGTTACAGAGCTTGGTGAGGGGGAGGAAACAAGCACCAGACAGACCTCTACAGTTTGTCTATTTCCATAATACAAGTATCAAATGTGCCTGTTACATCAGTAGTTACATCACAAGTAAAAACTGGCAACTAAGTGTCCTTCAGTTCCAGGGCCATTCTGCATCACAATGGGAGGGTAACACTGTGTCAGATCTTCATAAAGAGGGGTTGAGCAAGGCCACTTGTCACTACGGTGACAGAGCAATTTTGTGATGCAGAGCAACATCAAGGAAAGCTGCTCTGATCTGTTACAAATCGAGTAAGAAGAGATGCGAAGCTTCATCGATCGGTAACAGCACTGGCCAGCATGGTTTCTAGAACTGCTACCACTTTTAGAGTAGAGAGTCTAACACTTCATTCATATCCCAGCATACCCTACGCTACGGCCGACGTTGGAAGCTGCCCATAAAAAAGCATGTTTTTTCACCATAAAGAAAAACAGAAGCTCCCTTTTTCACCCAGACTGTATTTAACAGAGCAGAAGAAAAGAGAAAGCCGCTATGGAAACATACCTGTCTGTGTGAGCTCTCCCATTTCGCACAAAGAATGACTGGGGTAACGAGGCAGGCTGCTTAGGGAGCCATCCAGTTGGGCTGCAGACCCTTTGGACATATGCTTAATGAAAGCTTCAAGCTGAGGATGAGAAGGTTTCCTAGAGAGAGAGACCAAAATGTGAAAACTTCCAAAAGCAGATGGGAAAACAGCTCCAGAGAGTCAAGTATTCTAAGTATGTCAGCTCAGAAATTTCATGGCGCAAGGTTATTTCCCACTGAGACAACATCTGCTCTTACTCAGGACTTCTGCAAGCATGAAAAAGAAATCCAACTACTTATTAATTACCTAAGAGCTACAGGGAAACTGATGTCTTATCATCTGAAAATGATGATACCTTTCAGTAAGTCACGTGGAAATCACTAATACTGCATACCAAAAAAATCCTCTTCCCAGTTTCTGAAGAACCATTGCACTTTAACACCACAGCCAAAGGCACCAGCAATCTAAAGGGGTTCAAATAACCCGTATTTTAAGTAGACAATTTGGAAGGTTTTGTAATGTACAATGCTAACTACAACCTCAGCCTTCATTTCTAACTGCTTTGGCTTCAAATCCAACAGCAGACGTAGCCTCAATGAAGCGGGACACAGACAGGAGTACCCAGCAGCCCCATTAAATTCAGAAGTGATTGTTTTGGGTTTGTACTGCTACCTGGGAAGAAAGAATCCAGCACTGCTGGGCATTTCAACAGAAGAGACACGCACAAAACAATCTGGGTTAACTCACTGCAACAGAGCTCAAGTCCACGACAGAATGCTTAGATCTCCTAAACTGTTGTGCCAACTTCAAACAGGCTACAGGCTCAGCTCGCTGCTGTACTGAAAACAACACACACACACACAAGTCCAAAATGATGCAACTGAAAGGGATTAAAACTTTAAAAAAATAGCCCATGACCACACTTCTACAACAGAAACACATAACGCAAGTAGGGGTTGTTAAATATCACCGTTCAACAAACGTCACTCAGTCACCTCTCTACTTTTGTGCAGAGCTACATTGGAAACTGTTTGGCAACCCAACTCTGCCCCAGATGGTTCTAATTTTAACAGGCCTTTCTGACTGAATACACATTTTTTTAGGTTGCTCACAAAAAAATAATATATATATAAATATATATATAAAGATATATACTCAAAAGAAGTGAAACTTGGGCAGAGAACTTCTACAGTAGTCTGAGGTTTGTGCTTACTGTTCATATTCACACTTTGCCAGAAAATTAAAACTGTTTTGATACCAAAAGTTCCCATCTGACAAAAAAAACCCCACTCCCAAGCTTCAGAAACCACGAGCAGGAACAATGTCACTACTGAGGTAGGGTTGAGGGTCTGGAATCGAAGCTCAGCAGCACAAGGCCACAGAAAAGCCCACTCTGAAAACCCTCAGTGAGAGAGCAGCTCTCGCAGGGCGACGCTGCTGGCGTGCAGACACAGGAGGCTTTGTAAGGATCAGTGCCTCTGTGGACAGCTCCCTGTCACATTGTTTATCATTTCACAAAACTTGAATTTGACAGTATTTACTCCATGGGAAAAAAAAAAATATTGGGAGGAAAATCTTGGGATAAGTTATTATACAGCTGCCAGAAAGAAAAGATGCAAAAATCAGAGAAAATTACTTCAAATTGAACGGAAAACCAGCCAATTCATGATGTTCTAAATCCCCAGCTGCTTCTGTATATTATAATTTCAACACCACCAGTCAAGATTTATACTTGAGAAGCAGAGGTACATAAAATTGGCTTTGTTCCTTTCTGAAGCAGTGGAGGTTTCCTGTTGTATGAAGCGTGCATCAGAAAGCTTAATCTGGCTCCAGATGTGAATTTCCAACAGAATTTTTTGTACACTATTTTCACAGCCCAGCAGTGCAATCCAAAAATGGAAGAATTAATTTGAGAAAATTAAATTAAACCCATTAGTAAATAGCTATTTTAGCTTATTGCAGATGTAGTGGGCTGAACTACCAATTTTCAAAACCTTGCACTTTAAAACACTCTAAATATTAATAAAGTGTCAACCCCACTTATTTAATTAGCAAGTTCTACAACGACATGTGCAAGAAAACTAAGAGACCTGCAATATCCATCCTGCTGCCTGTGCTGCGTTGCATATGAAGCCCTGAATTCTCAGGGAACCAAACCTGTCCTGATAAAACTGTCAGCAATCCCTTGTGGGAAGGAAGAAAGGAAAGAAGGAAGAAAAATCCTTATCAATGCTTTGCAAAAAGATTTACCAGCCTAGATAAACTATCATCCAAGATAACAGAATAATATGGCTAAATTGTAAAATTATACTCCTGTTTAGTAATCCAGCTTTTCATACACATGTCGATGCAAGTTATTTAATTTGGGATTACATTCTTTTTAAAGCAAGCACAAGTTAAGCAGATGCTTGCAGAAGTGGATTATGAAATGTGACTGTAGACACATTTCTGAGTATAAAGTCAAAGCTTGCTGCTTGTTGAACATATTCCAGGGGAAGAAAATAATCAAAGGAGGGAAACAAACCATTCTGCCTGAGGGGCAGAGCCATCTCAGGCTACACCGTACTTCTGTCCTGCACGTAGCCCTCACATACGTAACCAAATTGTGAGCATACTGGCAATTCTCCTGATTAACTCTGTACAAGGAAACAAAACCTTATTTTTCTCAACAGCAACATTTACAGCATCCCCTAAGCTACTAGCTAACAAATGACTCCTCCTCCCTAGCCCAAGATTCCTCTTTCATTTAGAATGAGAATCCTCCTGTTGAATTGGCCGATTTGCAGATGCTGCAGGAGATGGAGTATCTAGGCAACACAGCTAAGACTGCTGGGACTGTGTGAGCAGGAAGCAAAGGACTCACTTGTGTAGTCGAAAAGACTGAAGTAGCCTTAAAATTTTATTTCTACAGAAGTAATTGGGAAATAAAAATGGGCTAAAGAGATAATCCTTCTGTAAACTTGCTGGGCTGTATGAATGTAAGATAACACATGTGGGAAATGCATTAAGAAAATAAACGTTCCAAATTTTGTCAGAACGTGGAATGGCTTTTCACCTAACACCACCAGTAACAGCCACACTTTCTCCTAATTTTGAACATCTATTTCCCACTTTTAACATCTGCTAATATGCCTTCTTACGACTTCCTTCTTGTAAAATGAAACACTGTTTATCTGTGACAAAACTGGGGATGCTTGCTTTCCCTCAAATAGCCAGCGCAGCTTGTCTTTTTGTTATTCTCAAACTAAACACTGGGATAACAGATGTTACCCAGTGTTAAACAGATTTAACGGTGTAGTTTTCCACACTCCAGCATTAAAACAGACCAACATTTAAATTCTCATTCAACATTAAATATCTTATTTGCAAGGGTCTTTTAAAAGACTTTAACACCAAAATGTCACCTCGTCACTGCTACACTGCAAGCAGCATATGTGGAAGGAAGTCACAGGGTGCAACTGGTGGCAAGTTTCTGCCAGCAACTGAACCAACATCCTTCCATTAAAACTTCCCTTTTCCTTGAGGAATTTAGATACAAAAATGTAGAGGTTTGTTGATATTTTTAATGAGAAGCAAACACTAATTTGCTGGTTGTTCTGCAATAGCACAGCTAAGTGGGAAATACAGTACCAGACTGAGCGTATGCCCAGGACAGGTCAGAAAACCTCCTGACAGATTTTGGATGGCTTAGCTATACTGGCATACAGTACTGCATCAGAAACACATGTGAAAGTGTGCTTATTGCATCTACTGTGTATGTGCGAAGGCACAAAGCCCAGCTCCTGCAGGTTGACATTAAGTTTAAACGTATTATACAGCAAAGCCTCAATTCTTCTGTAGCAGCACAGAAGCTGTTATAAAGATCTTTGCACCCCATCCCCACAAGAGTAGATGAATTCAGCCCTTCAAGGTCAGTACTCCGGAATGGCTACAGGAGACAGTGAGGCTTTCAGCCCCTGGATAAAGCCATGCTTAGACTGTTTGAGTGCAGGGAAGCCTCTGTGCTAACTGGTTAGCAGTTTGAGCTAGCTGCCTCTGTTGGTTTTTTTTAAAATAATATAATAATAATGATGATGATGAACCATGGCATGGTAGTTAATTAACAGAGCAAGAACAAAGACATCCTTACTTCTCAGGGCAACTTAGGACAACTCAGGAAAATATTGCGTAGGGATTTATATTGCCTACTTGTGGAACACTTTCTTCCCTAGTGATCCTTGTGAGCAGAAACTGGTTTTATTGAAGAATTAAAACATAAATGGAAATCAGATCTAGAGCAGTTTTGTTCCTCCTTTAGACCTAAGCTGCAAATCAGACCAAACAAGGTCAATTTTGGTAAATATTCCCCTCCCCTGAATCCTTAAATTAATCAATGAATTGATTGATTAAAATAAATTCGTCGACAGGAACAGGTTGAGATTCCTTTAACACTCTTTGCTATCAAAGTTACTGGACCACTGAACTACATCTACTTATGTATACTGCAAATGAAGTACAGTGTAAGCCTTGTTTCTTCCACAGATCTGATGGCCAACCAACCAGAGCCCTCACTCTGCCTTCTGGTGCATTAAACTGAACGCTCTTCGGAACCACCCCCAACCCTAAGACTGCACATCTATAAAATTGCCAAGTTAATCTCATTAAGCTGAAGTATAATATTTAAGAAACCAAAGTGGAAAGACATCATCTTGAACAAGACTCTGCAACTACAGTTTATTTAATATTTTACACGTTCATAAAAATGCAAGAGAGGCATAAATAATGCACCTTCACCACCACAGAAGATGCTACAGACAAAAAACTATGTTGGTCAAGGTTATGATTAAAAGAGAAACCACAATAAAAGAAATACTTGTGTTACTGAGATCAATTACTAAGGGTCTTTGTTTAGAAGCTGAAAGTGAATAGTTAGCCACGTAGAATACTAACAGCAGCCTACTTGCACTTTGCAGAATTCAGGAGTGGTGAACGGTGAGCTTTTTACTCCTCTTACCTCTCTTACTGCACAGTGCTATCCTCTCACAGCACTACACTCTAGAGTTCTGCAGGAGACCTATGTGCTCAGGACAGAACTGGTGGAGGTGGACACTGATACAAATGAAATACTGTATCTTTTTTCTTCCTTCCCAAACAATATTTATCTAACCAAATGTCACTTTTGTTAGCAAATGCAAATTTGCAAAAGCCAAGAGGAGCTTGCAGAACCCTCAGTGTGTCACTTGGTAAGGAAACATCAGCACGCCAGGCCAGTCCCAAGCTTCTGACAAATGAACGTTACCTGTTTGTAATTGCATCGTGCCAGATTCTGTCTGCTACATGTACCACAAGCTTGTCCCTGCTCGCTTAAAATGCAAAAAAAGTTCTATAACTTCAAGCAAAAATAACATGTTTTCCATGAAGTTCAAGTAGACAAAACAGTGGTAGATGAAAGGACTATCCTGTTCCTGTTCAGAAGGGAAATGGAAAGAGCCCCTAAGAACAGCAGCAGATTGCTGTAGTCTACAGGGTGGATCCTTAAGACAGCGTTGGTACTGCTGGGGCTGATTTATTCACAAAGGCCTTAGAGCTTTTCCATTTTTATAACAGACGCTCAGAAGAGGCCTCAGGAGACCTTCCTGAAACTAACTCTGGACTGGGCGATGCTTTGACCAAACTCCAAGTCAATTCCACACCTCCCTGAGCTCGCAGTATGATACTTGCCTCTCCCACACTTTTCTCTCTCATTTGTCTGGCAGTTTCAAGACATGTGCATGTTGAACTTAAAATTCAAATATTTGTTACTAAGCTTCTTATGATTAACATCAACACCTCAGAGTGCCTTAATGCATGTGCCAATTAACCCAGCATACTATCCAATTACAGCAGTCTTCTGAAATCATTGTCGCATCTTCCAAAAAACATTTCTCCCCTCTCTCACATAACAAACTCAATGAAGAAACGCTGCATATTTGTTTACTGTTGGCACTATAAATGTAAGATGCAAAGGGAAAAAGAAGTGGGAGATTAATTTATTCACCCCCCCATAAGCAAACACTACAATGAAAGGATCTTCATAACATTATTCAGTTAATTTTCTTGAGGAAAAAAGTATATAGTATTCAGTTCCCTTTGGACATTTGCATCCAGAATAATAATGACAATAATACCAATAATAGTCACTATTATTAGTATTATTGAAGTTTTAGATGGAAGAAATCTCCAAAGCATTTAATCCATTTGCTTATATTCGTTCCACACTTACATGTCACAACTCATAACTCACAAAACTGAAGCGTGACCTCAAGGCTATTTTGCATACCCATTAGAAGTCCATGGGGCTGTGGCATAATCTGCTTAATTAATGAATTCCATCAGCTGAATGCCAAGTCAAATAAAGAACAGACCAAATACGAGCAGCATACTTATCTGAAACTGAAGTCCAGATAGTTTAAACAAGCCAGACTTTCAATCAGACATCTCAGCTTAATTACAGAGCACCTTCAGTTCAGAGGCAGCAATTCTATACCTTGCACTGCTCTCCCTATAAACACGTTTACAGCTGTGCAAGACATTTACATCACAAAGGAATAGAAGCCTGACAGCCAAACGTGGCAAATAGCTTCCTGATGTTAAAGTAATAAACGTTCCATTCAAAACAATGGGGGAAGCAGGAACAATCCTAGCTTTCTTCAGAAAGGTCAGCTTTAACACATCTGGCCAGAAAGTTACCAGGCCAACTCCTTTAATCTTCCTGCTGCCCTTTCAGAGCTGGCCGTGAGATTCTATTTTACATAAACTTTGCTCTCAAGGAGACAAGGTCTTTTTAGTTCTCCCCTCACTTTCAGTGGCTGTGAATGGTAGTGGATGTATCATCAGTGTACACATTCATGTTCTAACGCTTCACAAATCAGTAACAGCCAGGGGTACCTACACTGCCAGCCCTCTCATATCCCCACACTGCACACTCTTAACTGCTTGCCTTGGTCATTCTGTTGCCAGTGTCAAAAGCTGCACAACCTGCTTGCCTTTTATGGGTAGCTCTCCTGACTCCAGGGCCTTCATGTGGTATCCCATGCCCGAAACTGAAGTGGAAACAGCTATAAAAGCTTCTCTGACAAACACAAAGCTGAAGTCTTGCGTGGCACTGTAATACTGAGACATACAGCTACTCACCCAACTCTGTCACTTGCAGTTCACATCTCTGTAATAAAGTTTCACACATGCATTCTGGCATGTCAGACACTGAGTAAGATCAGGAGATCAGAGCCTTTAGGAACTGCAAAAGGAATCCAGATCGTATTTCTTTACGTAGTGTTTCATGCTGAAAATAATCTCACCCTTAAAGGCAGGTCATTAAAAACATTATCACAGATATTAGCAAATTACTCATTTTTCATCTTGTTAGAGAAATTAATTGCCTGCTCAATTTCATGGCAGAGATAATGAGTCTGGTCTCCTGTCTGCAGTCTCAGGCTGCATAACTAATTTCACAGAGCCAGGCAGCTTGCAGAGGGCACAGGACCCTGTTGGGGTGGGCACCTTTCGAAGAAGTCACACTTCTCCTGGAAGACGTTAGGTAAGACCACACACAGACTGCTGCTTCTTGACAAAAGAAGCGGTTTGGTGGGAGCTGAACTATAAATACAGAGAAGCAGCAGCCAACATGACAGCAGGGGAAAGGTTTGTTAAGAAGAATTGCACAAGGTAAAAGGTCCCAGACAACCATCACTTAGAAAACTCGTGCAGTAAAGTCAGAAAATCAGATCTTTTGGGCTGCATTCACAGACAGGCATTCCAAAAGTAAAGCCTGCTCTCAAAAAGGAGGATATGGTTTTGCCCAGTTTCCGATTGTGATACATGTACCAAGTAGCTAAGAATGATGTAAGTCACTCTAAAAACAGCAAAACTAGAAACTATTTGAATCTTCTAAATACCAGTGACACATTAGTTATAAAAAGCATATTCCTCATGTCTCTTTCTGCCCATTTTACTCTGAAAAATGCGTGCGTACATTCGTGTGTGTATACCTGTACACACTGTAGACAAAAGCCTGCGTGTGTGTGTGTGTATATATCTTGAATACTGTATTTTCCCTGTTTGGGGGGGGGGGGGGTGGGGGGGGGGGAGTAGTAAATTTTCCTCTGTTTAGATCTTGACACAACATGTAGGCAGACAGGTAGGGTGGCCTGAATATAATTTCAGAGCTCTTCAGCCTGTTTCCTACAAGCAGGCAGACACACAGATGGGCTAAAACTGATGACAGCCGTTACTTTTCAATTACTCACAGCAAATAGCATTAAAACACTGACTACACCTGAAAACACTGCTGCAAGCCTTGCAAATTTCAGGACACCTAAGAACAAGGGTGATTTCTTTTATAGAGCCAGGTATCTGGAAAGAAATGAAACATGTTTCAGGTTTCTGCAGAGAAAGATCCAATTTGCTGACCATTTCTGCCAGCCATCGGGTGCATGACTGTGTGTCTTGGTTCGCAAACCTCTACTCAAGCTTCCCATTGCTTTTACAAGCATATTGGGTTTGTGTGGCAAGGTTTTGCTAGCAGAGGGGCTGCAGGGGTGGCTTCTGTGAGAAGCCTCCCCCATATCTGACAGAGCCAATGCCAGCCAGTTCCAAGCCCGACCTGCTGCTGGCCAAGCCCAAGCCCCTCGGTGACGGTGGCAGCGCCTCTGAGAGAACATACTTAAGGAATGAAAAAAACCCAACTGTGGGGCAGCAACAGCCAGAGAGAGAAGTAAGAAGATGTGAGAGGAACAATTCTGCAGACACCAAGGTCAGTGGCCCTACCATGCAGCGTTACTACTGCATTTGCTTTTTAATATACCTGAGTCTGAAACTGATGCAGGACCAGATATGAAAATAGGTTCATTTTTCCTAATGGAGCTGCCACAGACTAGCTAATCGCAAACCTGAAGGTGTACCATAATCCATCTTCTCCTTCAGAGAGCCTTTTGTTAATAGCCTGCTGAGGAAAAGCTGAAAGGACACACTACTATTTCAGGTATAAAAGATAAAATCATAAATGCTACTGATGACCAGAATTGACTAGAATTTTAAGGAACATGGGCCATGAATCTATCAAAACAACAAACACATATTTGATGTATTCGAGTCAGGAACACACTTTCAGCATGTTGTTAATACTTCCAATGTGACAGAGTAAAGCCACTTCTGAATAACTACACCAGAAAAACATGATCATAATTTCTCTGAAGACAGGCAGGATTCCATGCTCTTCTAGAAAAAGGTATTTATCTGCACTGCTTTGCACAGCAGTAGGTCAGGAGACTATGCTTCTGTTCCCACGTAATGTGTGCAGGTACACACAGCAGATGCAGCCCCAGCCACTGAGGTCTCCACACCTGACAAAAGTGTTGTTTGCTTAGAGGTTTTGCTAAAACATCTGGTAGTGTTCCTTGACACCCTTAACCGTAAGAATTCAGTAGATTCACCAGAAAAACCTCTGCTGGGAAAAAAAAAAAATAAATAAATGATACCACAGATCCTCCTTGAAAGGTAAAAAGGCGCCTGTAACTACGCAAGCTAGGACAGCAGCTGGTGATTAACACCATCGCTGTTTATTTCTACACCTTGCTTCATCTTTATCACTGAGTAAATTCTAAACAAGAAAGTTCATCCACAAGGAAGAGAAGCAATTCGGCCTCTATCTGCAGTTGAGACTGGGGCAGGTGTGAAGACAAGCAGCACCAAGCTGCAAAACTCGGTGTCAGAAGCACAGGAGGCGGAACCAGAGATGTAAATGATGTCTCGGGGGCAGTCGACAGAAGTAACTTGTGTGTGACGGTTTTAATCAGCGCTCAGGAGCTACAGGAAAAGGGCAGTTTTCAAGTTGCAAGCAGTAAGCTTTCTGTTTACCTTGTACTGTATTAGTTAAATGTAAACCTCCCTGCCTACCCCCCTTTTATTTCCTCCTTTGAAAGTAGTTGGAAACCAATCATTAATTTAGGGAAACTCTGATAACCTGTATTCCTGAAATCATAAAAAATAATCACATAAAACACAAATGCCATTTTCTTGTGGCAGTGGCCAACTGAGACACTTGTGTTTTCACCCAGAAGGAAGCACGCGTAGCTGAAATGGAAGAGACGCTCTCAAACACTGCACTTACATTCTCCAAACAGGCAGGAGCTGATCTAAGAGCAATGGTAATTAAATATTCAATTAAGCAGCTTTCGCTTTTTACAGAAATACCAAGAATTTCTTCTGGTCTGAACGGGTAGCAACTAATAGTTCCTGTTTCAAAGGAAATATTGCAAACCACTGATGCAGGGCTTTTTTTACTTAATCCACCACAACACAGTAACAGCGGAGGTCGCAACGTACTTCAAGCTGCAGAAATTGTTTCCTGAAGAGGAACAAAATAATTATCAAGCAAAACATGCATTTAGTGATGATAAAAGCCAAAAATTTTACCTGCCAGGCAGCAACATACAGTCAATGTCAGGTCTCTTTGTCTTGGGAATGGCATACAGTGGATACCTATCGCCGTGTCGGATCAGCACTTGCACTGACACTAGCTTGAAATAATGAGGTGCATGGCCTAAGGTGGGGGGGGAGGGGAAGGTGGGGAGGGAAGAATAACACACAAGAGAAAAAAAAATATAGTTAACTGAGTGTTATCTATTCTCCTGCACACTTTAAGAGAAAAAAAAGCAGGTATAATTGGGTTTCTGAAAGTAAACCTCTGAAAGAAATGATCATTTACTGTGCGACGACAGGCTTTGCTTCAAACGGCAAGACAAGCTGGACAAGACTCAGGTTTGTAGCACATTCTCCACAGTACATCTGAAGTCCTAAACCATGCAAGACATGATTCAAACACTCACCTCTGCCAGCATGATAACGCTGCCCTAACTCTTAAGGATGCCTCTCTTCTGGACCACTATCACAATGACAGATTTTGCAGCACACCTTCACTGGAGCCTTCTGAATCACTAGTTTGTGATTCAAATTATATACATTAGTGGGGTATCCCAAGGAGGGAATTCATTCAGACTAATCTGCTGCTGCAGCCGCTGTAGGATGAAGAATGCAAATGTGCCTATGACCATGTCTGATGGTTTGGAGTTCCAAAATTAATTAATTCTGAGTGTGTTTTCTTCCTCAGATGTCAGTAATATAATTTGCAATGCAGCTCACTTGTAATAAGCATAATAATACAAATATTAAATATCTACATCACTCCCAACCCTTCCAATTCTAGCCCTCCAGCTGACCATTGACTAGAAACAAAACCACTTCCATGAAAATCAAAACAGAGAGGATACATAGAGAAGGGGAAAAGAACAGCACATCTTGAACAGTTCAGTGTAATGCAGCCAACAGCAGGCATTTGCTGCACCTTCTCCAAGCACCAAAGAAATGACAACACACGAAGTTATCACTTCCCCTGACAGCGTGCAGAAGCAACTGAACTGCCATGTGCATCCCCAGAGCTTACCTTCCATGCTGCGCTCAGCAACCGTGGGCAGATTGCAGTAAATGTGAGCTTCATAAACAGGGTCTATTGCAGGAGGCTCAGTCAGCAAGTCAGGCATTATTCTCTTTCGGCTTTTAGGATTCAAGCCATCTTCCCTGATAGGGTTTACTGGAATTAAATGCACTGAAAGACACAAAACACACAGTGCATATCCTTAGGAAGGCTTAAGGACATATAGGACTGACTTTTCTGATTATTTTTTTTTCTTTTCAAGTAATTTTTTTTTTCTTTTCAAGTAATTTTTTGCACAAAGCCTATGACAGGCTTGCATGAAGCTCTATGAGCATGAATTGGAAAAAAGGGCCCTAACAGGCCTGGCTGTGTCTCATTATTTTAACTTACAAACTGGCCTTGTGGGGCATCAGCAAAAGATGTGGCACAGTTATGATAATGACGACAATGATGCTACAAATCACTGCAAAATGAACATAGTCAAGATTGAAGGGTCTGGATTTGGATTGTCCATCTTTTTTCCTTACTAATCCCCACCCTTACACGGCTGCCTCACCAGCCTTAAACAGTCTGACATCTCCAAAGGAAATACACGCAGAAGGTATTTGTTGAGATGTAACTGAGACGACCACAAAAAGTGTTAAACGCAGAGCCATGCCAGTAACACTGACACACACAGGCAGGGAGCAGAAACACCATCTCCAGGCTTCCCATATCAGGATTAAAGGCCAGAGTTGTACTGATGATGCCCTTCTACCTTGTCTTGTGCTTTGTAAGCACCAGGTAATTTCTCAGCCTTGTAAGACTGCACTTGTAATAACAAATGCTCTCTTCTTTATTTCCCCGTTAGTGCCTTCTGGTATTTGAACAGGGGTTCAGATGTAGATGGTGATGAGGTGAAAGTGAGGAGGACAATGTTGGTATGTTTTTCCCATTAGTCTCCTGTGGTGAGAAAAGAAAAAAAAAGGAAAGAAAAAAGGAAGGAAAAAAAGACAAGAGAACAAATTTACTAATTCTTCTTCTGGTTCAGTTCCTCTTCACTCTCAATCCTAACTTTAGAGGTGAATTTAATGGGTGACAGAGTTTTGCCGGGAAAGAAAACCAGTGAAGACAGCAAACTGAAGCAAAACACACAAAGAGTTTTACAAGCACGTAGCTGTTAATGTAACACAGGCTCTTCATTCTTACATTACAATGCACTACTTCAAATATTTTTATGTGGTTTCCCTTGGGCTGCCAAAACCAGAACTCAAGCATGCTCCATACCCTGGCTAACACCCGCAAAGTGCAGTGACATTAAACTTTTCTTTCTGCCACCTCAGAGTTTGCGTAAGACTGCCCACAGGATGGTGCCTGGTGAGAACACGTAACTGTAACCTCAGTCACTTCAACTGCAGAGCTCGGCTGCCATTCCAGCATTTGTTTATCAGAGTCATTTCTCAGCTCCATGCTCAGACTGCCATTACTGTGAGACACTGCAAACCACCAGCCAAGCAACTCCAGCAGTAACCAACACAGAGCCTTGGCCACATCTCGCAGGGGCTGGTAACTCTGGCTTGATGAGCTCGCAGCAGATTTGTATTGGGGCTATAAATCCCAGTCCTAAAGCTCTATTACAGCAGTTGCCACACTCTGCAAATGAACAGCATTAAAGACAGTGGCTGCCTAAAGAGTGTAAATGGGAAATTACAGCCATCGTGTCAGTCAAGTTTCCTGGCCAGAAAAGGTTAGGAGCACCTACCTTCAGCTTTCTGCTAACGACTTTCCTCTAGAGCAACCCACAACATTGCTGCTGCTCACCTAATGCCACAAAAACATGCAGAGTTCACATCACCCACAGAGGTCACATAACTCAGTTTGGCTCTGATCCAGAGGTGTTTTGGAAGACAGAGGAAACTGTCCCAACAGCAACAACTAAGAACAGATGAAATTTGGTCATGAGATTTAAAAGCAAAATAAGGAACCTAATTTTTAATCCAAACAAGGACAGAGGTAATTTTCCACACTAGAACTGAAACCTCAGTTGTCTCACAATTGTTTTCTCATCTCCCCCCCTCCCCGGACACTGCTAGTGACTCATGCATCTATGACATTTTCTCCTCTCTCCCTCCCTTTTCATTTCAAGTCCTGGGGCTTCGTTGTCCCTTGCTGCCTTCATTTCCCCCACTGCTGAGCCCTTCTCTGTATGCCTCACTCTCTCCAGCTCCCTACCACACAGAAGGCTCAATTTGTTCCCCCATTTTGGTACCACTTATACACCACATCGAGCAGTTACTTCAAGCTCTTTGAAGAGCTGACTGTCTCTCTGTATCCACGTATTTATACTCTAAGTCCTCCACTGCAGCATCAATCCCACCTCTGTCTCCCAGGTGGGGTTTCTGCTCCATACATGACCAGCAAAGGTCCAAGCTGCACTGGGGCTGATAGAGGAGAAAAGGAAACACAAAACAATAAGAAAAAGAAACCCCTCATACGGAGGGTTTTTTTCCTGAACTCTGTGCTGCTCTTTCAGCTGTAAATCACTGTGAGATCAGAGCTCTGCTACGCAGCTTTCACACAACTCTTTATAGCTGAGCACTACTTGATACAGCTCGCTCTGTTAGTTCACAGTAACAGGCACTTGTCCCAAACAGAAGTCCACCAACTTCTGAGTATTCAGTCATACCCAAATCTTTGATTCAGGAAGTTTCTGAACAGGACTGCCACACTGCTGTGCCTTCCAGAGAGCAGATTTTCCCAGGAATGCAACAACGTAAGCCAGAAATGACACAGATGATTTGGATGTGCATTTCCCGCAGCAAGGGCAGTTAGTTGATCTGAAACACATTTAGGGATCTAACTAGAAACCTTGTTAGCACTGGAACTATAAACAATGTGTACATGCTATTATAGACAGTTTTAAAACAAAAAGGAAAGAAAACAAAATTTTATTTCCCAATATTTGTAAGCCCATAGAAACTACTTTTCTCATTAATTTTGAAACAGTTATATCTAGTAAAAAAGGAGAAGGCTTATAGAAACAATAAAATAAAGAGACCTCGATGCAACTCTGCTCCATGTCCCAAGTTTGAAACACAAAGTAAAACCAAATACGTGGTCTGGCATTAGCTGCCAGCAAGAGAAAGAGCAAACACGGTCCTGTGAGAGACAGGGCACTGCTCACACAGTAGGACAGCGGAACCCTGCTGTGGGATGGCTCCTTCAGGAGTTTTTGCAGCTCCAAACTGAGATATGATCAAGTTGACAAAGTTCAGAGGAAATAAAATCCAAACTCTGCTACTAAGTTTACACAAAAGACCTCTGGTAGCTTTAATTTTAAATCCCACCACAGAACCTGAACACCAAATGTTAAAGCAAAGCTAACAGTTCGACTAAGAAATGTCTCTATGAACAAAAGCAATGCTGTCTGAAATATCATGACGTTATGGTTTTGTTCTCAGTGTACATTAAGTAAGACCTATTCAAAGAGCAAGAAGCTGATTCATCTGACTTCCACACACCCGCAGCCCCCAAGTGCCATGAAATACACCAGAAAGACAAATACTTAACAAGGAGTTTCTAAGCAGGAGAGAAGAGCATTCAGAAGTGCTGTCGGTATACTGACAGCAGCAATTACTACATAGCAACTAATCCCCCCTGGAAGAATGTCAAGTTTATCAAATCAACTATTGTACTCAGAAGCCCAAGCACAGAGCCAGTTTGATATGAGTTACAGCTAAAAACCTGACATGAATTTGACAGAATCCAGTACAGCAGAAAAACAAACACAACACAAAGTACACTTCATGTAGAAGAAACACCAAATCAAATGTGTAATCACTCCATTACCAGTTCCACACGTCCTAGTTTCAGCCTGGAGAACAAAAGGTATCACTCTTAAGCAAGAAGATTCATCCATGAAAAAAAACCCAACCCACTAACATTTACCTAAAATCAGAAAGACAGGCAACAAAACCATTCTCCATCCCTGTTTTCCCTTGTAGCTCCCACCAGTCTGAGAAGCAGCAGCAGCAGCCATGCTAGTCCAACTTTCTGACTAAACAGAGACCCGAAGTTTTCATCTTTTCTAAGACAGAGGGTTCTTTCAGCCCTGTGCTAACACACTATTTAAAACGGTCACATGGACATGAAGCCACACAGCAGAAATGCAAAAAAAACCCACCCCAAAACACCAAACCACTGTAGGTAACCTGAGGCTAACGGGCAAAGAAAAGCAAACGCACACGTCAGACAGCACAAGAAGTTAGTTATTCCACCTTTTTTTCCCCTCCCCTTCCTGCTCCTAGCAGGGCATTAACAAGGCTGCCCAGCACAGAGGAGAGCATGCAGGCTCCTGAAATTCTCGTGATGCATGTAGACATCTACTTGCTCCCCTCTGAAAACAAAGGGAAACTGGGAAAGGAAAAGAGTAGGGAAGCACAACCAGAAAGTGTCAGGAATGCTTCAAAACAAACGGGGTGGGGGAAAAGGGGGAAGGAAAATGAGCTTTATGGTGCATGGGGGCTCAAGAGCACATGGTGCAACACAGGAGGTGGATGATGTCAGTCTGGAAGAGAGACAGCCTGGGCACAGCGCAGCGGGAGCTGCGACATCCTGCCAGCCCAGGCTCCCACCTGCAGCACTTCTGGAGCTCTGCTTGGGATTACAAATGCATATTTGGATATCAGTGAGGTTCTAATACACCTCTGTGACACACAACCCGCCCTCCTCATTCTATTCTTTGGTACAGCTTCATAAAGGCTTTGCAAGTCTCGAAGGTGAGATCTGTATGAACAGCGAGGGCCTTCATCCCGAAGGCAGGATGCCACAATCGCTGATGCACTGTATTCCAATGCTGAGTAATCACATGAACAAAAAAGGCTTGTTAGCCTCACACTGGCCAAACTAACAAGTGCTATTAAGAAAAAACAACCATAACAATCTTTAAAAATGCTCTTTAACCCTGTGAACATAAGGTTCTAAGCTTCAGATTTTATACTCATAGAAAATATAAATGGAGCTACTAGATTTCAATGTAAGTTTGGCCCAAGTTTTCACTGTCTTTTACTTTAATAATAATGTGCAGTTTAATTAAACAAAAAAGCCTCCAGTAATTTTTAACTCAAACCACTTGCCCCAGAGAATCTAATTTTAGATTTATGTAAAATCTGTCTGCACTGAACTTATGAAGAAGTGACAGTCCCCAGTATCTCTGTACCCGCTACCCCTGAACCAACTTCTCTCACCTCACCCTTCCTTCCCCCACTCTCGCTGTCTCCACGCCGGCTCAGGAGCAAGAGGAGCCGGGCCCCTGAAGCAGGGATGTGTTCCCCGCAGAAAGCTGCCTCACTCATACACAACTGCTGCCCTTTGAACCGCAGAGCAGGCTCCAGGCTTAGAGGTTTTCTTCCCACAGCTCGAACTCCCCACAGCACCTCTGCAAAGCAAAAAGAGTGAAAGGAGATATGAGGGAGGTGGGTAACCGAAAGAAGACCCGGGCGCTGGGAGGTCACACGCCTGCATTTAACCTGGGCTAGCAACAACAAGAAGCTCTGCCTGACAAATCCCCAACACGCTAAGGGAGGTTATTTGGCGTGAGATTTCTCCACAGTATTTCAGCCTAGCAGTAGCAGGTCTCCAGGTCACACAAGCACAGCTTTCAGAGTGAAACTGCAGCTGGAGCAGAGGCAAAACCTCCCTCCTGGTACATTTAAAAATGCTATCAAGCCAAGGGGCTGAAAACAGATGACCCAAAGTACAGATCCATCAGCCTCATTACAGAACCTGGCAGGAATCTCCAGCCTCACAGTGTCCTCTGAGCAGGCACACGGAGCGAACAGCAAGCAGCAGCTGCAGATCCTTCCCCTGAGCTTTCCAAGAACGCACAAGTGTTCGGCACTAGTGGTGCCATGTGGACCAAGGCGCGCCCAGACACCTATTACCTATGGGACAGACATTCCACCTCTGGAGTGCTGCTGCTGTTTTCCAAGGGAGACTGAAGTAATTTAGGGAATTTTCAAGGACTCTGGGATTGTGCTGCAAAGTCAACCTTGCCAGCACTCTACATTTCAAGTTCTAAGGCACATTTTAAAAACTATTCACGAAAAGTATTTCTAAGTGTAGTAGCAAGTAGCAGGTATCATTGAATAAACATTCTTCTCCAGGCAGTGCTTCTAATCAAAAGTGCTGAGAAATGATTGCTATGGCAGCCTTGAGTAGTCCCACTTCATGCTGCAGAACCACAGATTTCTGCAGTAGCCACTACAGTGTATTTTGACACCACAAGTCAAAGCCCACTAGAATAGTTCTATTGATCCTATTGGGTAAACCTAAACATCTCCCTTCCCACAACAAAAATAACCATTACTGCTGAAGACAATGAGGAACACTGCAGCAGACATGTAGAACGGAATATGGTATTTTGAATTCTTACCTATAAACATTAACCTGCAAAAGGAAATTGATTAAATTCACAAAGTTGGGGCTTTTTTCCATTTCAAATGGAGTGATCCTGGTGAGGTAAATTTCTGCATTACTGGGTCAATACTAGAAAAGTGCTGCTTTTAGGAGTCTGTTCTTCAGTGCTATGTTTGTATTCCCTCATGTTCCTTAAACTACATCTCTAGTTTCAAAGTGACGACACAGAAATTATAGTCCCATTTCCTTCCAACATTATTTCATATGATTTAATAAATTCAAGAGGTGGATTTCCCTTTTCTTTCATCCTTACAGGCCCAGCCATCAGATCCTGAAACTGCAGCTCCCTCGTGCCCTCCCACCACCTGGAGAACTCAGCCACAGTGAGTCTTCAATCCCAGACTCAGTGGGAATGGAAGCAGGACAGGCAACGGTGAAGAACCACTCACCTCCAACTGCAAAAGTACTTGGGAGATTTTAATTAAGATCTAGGATAAACAAATACTGGTTTTCCATGGCCAAAGAGAGTACTTCAGCATTGCCTCAACCATTCTTCAGCCAAAGAGCATTCTGCAGCCCCGGGAGGGTAGCTCAGCCCACTGCCACACATGCGGCCCGCCGCAGGCTCTACAACTGTCATATACTGGTGTAAGGTCTTGTCTCTGAGGGGAGCAGGGCCAGCAAGCTAAGGCACACAGGTAACAACTGCTCCCCAACCCCTACCTGAAGCCTGGCTGCTTACATGAATTGCCCATGCCTCAAGCAGGAGTCCCTCCCAGCCTGCGTTCGGGCAGAGCCTTGGTGAGCCAGCACAGCCACGTCCCAGAGCCGCAGGACCGGGAGGGCAGCTCGCGCCGTTCCGCACCAGTGTGACACCTGCACTCGTGTCACCCGAGTCCACCACTACCTTATCACCTCAGGTTGGCCACTACAAGACATCACCCCAAGCCAACTTTGCTGTCAATGAATCCCTAGCAAGGTTTCAGCTATCTATCAAAGACAGAAAATGACATAATGAGAGGAAAAATTACAGCAAACAATACAGCTTACAAGACCAGTGGCTACAGAAACTTGTCCCAGTGAAAACAAGCCCCCTTTTTGGTTAGCATGCCACATTTTCTCTGGCATTCTCCTGAGGCTGAGATGGACATATTTCCAGTAGATAGAAATTTAAAGAAATGATACCTGGAGTTTTCTCTTTTCCGTGGGTTCTCTCAGTTCCTTTAAGCTTTGGGGTACTTTTTGCAGTGGCTTCTCTGTATTACAGGACATTTTTCCCTCAGAAGTCTGAGACGCTTTTAATTATGTAACTAATGACATAAAAATGCTGTTTCTCTGTTTGAAGTGTAGGAAAGGTCAGTTTTCAGAAGCATCCTGTATAGCACAGGTTTACTTACTGACAGAAAATGGAAACTCAGGTGGGCTACGAGGTGGCAGATGGACCTCAGCTAAGCAGATCTGATTGAGGGAGAAGGTGTGTGAGCTCTGAAGTGATTTATTTGGGTTTTTCATTGAGAGTGTTTTTAGGAAAACCTTGTTTAGAGTATGGTAACAGAGGAAAAAAAAAAAAGCAAACCCTAAAGACATCACAGGGGTCTTCTGCCACAGCACAAGCTCAAATACAAGATACACCAGATTTCAGTGGAACACAATGGAGGTTTACAGATATGCCCCAGTATGAGCTTTCTCAACAGAGTCCTTTCTTTTTCCCCAGAACAATCGTAATGTGATTGTAGCTGCCAACTTGTAATTGCATCTTAACTTTACAAATCAATAGAGGTGTCATTTTACTGCATAAATGCAACCAAAAGCTCATTCCTCAGTCTACCACTGAGTTTTGAGCCTTCTTGGTTTCCAAATCCCTGAAGTTCTCCACCAGAGATGCAAATCTCCCTATGGACATCTGAGAACTACCATAAATCGGACCCTTTGTTTAGCTGTTTTTCACAGGCTTGTTGAGAAACAGCCACACCCCTACTGCTTCCCAGGAGTGGGTCAAAGCCTATTCTCTGGATCACAAGTTGGGAATTTCTTGAAAGTTTTTCCTCAGCTCAGGACAATTTGCCAAAGCAGCCTTGTGCCCACAGAGCCACAGCCAGCAGGCACCGACCTTATCAGGCACAGGGGAAGGGCCAGGTTGCCTTGACTCTATATTCATCTTCAGAAATAAGCAGAAGAACCACACACGACCACCATGCATAGTAGCTCTACTCACATTAAGCAACTCACACCAGGACTTCTGAGAACAAGTTTCTTACTCCCCACTGCATTAGCTGCATGTTTTGCTTATTTTTTACAGGCTCCCAAAGTGACTTACACAAGAACAATAAGTATCCTAAGAAACTCTTCTTTGCACACAAGCACAACATGGCAGGCCATGCAGTGCTATGTTTTTGCGACCACATTTAATCAGACACATTACATTCTGCAATGGGTAGGTTGTATTTATTCAGTCCAGATGTGGCCCTGAAAAGAGCTTTATAGTTTTAAGGGTTCTACCCCCTCCAATTGTTTTCCAGTTGACAATTCAAAGGGTATATGACACTGTTTAAATAGCTTCCAGGACCTTCAACTTGACAGCAGTAACACAGCAATTTCGACTGCAAATCCAAGCCTCTTCACGTTCTAGAGAAGACTGCCATTTCCCTCTTCTCCCCCAAAGCAAGAAAGCTACTCTCTCTCTATTATTCTGTTTTCCTACCACACTGAAACACTGCATTGCTTAACAGGGAAAGGATTTCTATTTCCATCCATTACATACATTCCTGTGCTGGTTATGGTTATGGATAAGTCGAAGACAGAGCAGGGACAAGGGGAAGAGACCTGGTGGTCTGGTCCAAAGGGACCAAGGGTGGAGATTGTAATGGAAATACCTTTAAATTGTTGTAAGCCATGGTTTGAGACTTGCATGTGATGGAAATTACTGCAGCAAGAACCACCCGAACACAACCAGAGCTAGCTTGTGTGCCCAGTAACTCCACACAATACCATCACCCTGTCGTGAGCCACCACTGTAACAGATGGAGACCACAGTCATGGGCTAAAGGAACTCAGTCAGCATTTTGTGGGCATTCATAGACATTTTATAGATATGCCCCAGGGCTGGTCCACAGACTACAGGAATGATGTCTGTGTATGAAATCAAAGGCACCTGATTCTCTCCCTCATCCTACGGGGGAGGAAGTGAGTGACCGTCTGTGTGGCCCTTAGCTGCCAGCCAGGGCTAAACCACAACAACTCATTTCTTTAAAACAAATATATATGGATAATAAAGCTTTTCCTTACCAACTTCTCACTAATTACCACACTGCTCGGGTCTCCAGTCGACTTGAAGGGATTAGGAGCCGTTCCTACCAGACATCTAGACAAGCAGACAGATTTCCCACTCTACAAGCTCATTACTCAAGTCAGGTACTGCTCACGCTCCCAGTTATTATTTAGTGACAAGATTAAAAAAAAGAAGAAAAGAAAAGAATCCCCACCACTGCTGATGATGAAGCAGTTATGCTGGTCCCTTGCTTACCACAGGCTCGTTAGGACTCACGATGCGAAGCGTGACATGAACCGCATCATGATGCTATAAACAATTCCTATCCATGTATCCGCAGAGCTGCCACGTCGCATCGGGCTGTGAGATACCTTTGACTACACCAAATCAGTGTTCTGAAAGCTATCAAACAAGATTTAAGTATACAAAGAGTAAGCAGGGATTTTTTACAGCCCAATCACATGGTTTTTACAAGTACAGTAAATCCAGCCATTGTGATTTATCTAACAAGATCCATGTGCGCTACAATAAGATTTTAAAGCTCTGTCCTGCTTCAGTCTCTGGACCTCCACAACTGGTAAATGAACTAATCCAGCTGAATTGTCCTGGAACAGATTCTCAAAACAGCTTTTATCAGCTGTGTTCAGAAACCCTTGGCAACTCTTCCCATTTCTATAGCATTGTCTCACAGTAAAGGTCAGCATGAAAAGGTAGCTGCAGGACAGAACAATACACTGAAGGCTGCTGCCAGAATTTGCCTGTGGGTGGTGACCCGTGTTTTTTCTTTTTGTCCTGCATATTTTTTGGAACTTCCAAGTCCTGGAGTGGGCAGCTGTGAAGCAGTGATTACATCACAACTGAAGAAAAGACGCTTGGCAGATCTCACAAGAGCACAAACACAGAGGCCAACTACACCAAGTGTAGTATTTTCTTAGGAACACAGACTGCAAATCCTCTGGCTTCAGTGATCATTTCACCTCCAGCAGCTGAGAGTGATACAAAAATATGCCCCACACAGTAAAGTTCACGACAGTTCCACAGCTGCTCCCGTGCTGTTATCTAGCAACCCAGCACTAACACTTTACATCTCTGACAAGGGTGCTCTGCTGCTGAATGTGCACGCTCCCCTGCACTTATTCTTTAAGGAACTAACTCTTGCTATGAAGCTCTTGCTCCTCAAATGCAGATGAAGAGGGTGCAATTGTTTACGGATCAGCCTAGACAAAATGGGTTCTCCCCCACCGTTGACAAGGCCAAATGATAGGAGCAAATAGGGCTTCAAGCCCACATCCTTGGCTCCTTCCCCTAGTGCTCTCCTTAGACAGCACTGCAAAATTATCTAGCAATGGTTTTAGAAATTCAAGTCGACTTTTAGTAGGGTGTGTGCTAGAACATCCAGCTACTGAAAGAGAAATCACAAGTTGCACAGGTAAAACCAAAGAAATAAGAGGACTTCAAAGCACACCTTTGCTCTGCCCACTGCATCTTTACAAGCGCTGCTCCCCTGGTTTCAGAACACTAAGTCAGCAGCTTTAAGGGCTGCAACCACCTCTGTACATCTGCTCCCTGGTAAAAGCATCTTTCCATCACCTCAACAGAGCTGCTTTGTGCCTTTCTCTGCAGTATCTGTCTGCGCCCCTGCTCAGGCTCAGGGATCTGCCTTCCCTCCAAGGGCTACCTACGGTCCCAGAGGCAGCAGAACCCACACAGGCTCTGCAAAGGCACAGGATGCAAACTGTTTAATATGTTAATGCCAGCCATCAAACACAATCCAGAGACATCTGGTACTTCTCCACATCAGTGTCCTTACAAGATAAAAAGCCTTACAAATTCAAATCAATATTTTAATCAGTGCATTGAATTAGCACTTCTCTGTTTCACATCTAATCCCGACTGTTTTCGGTCCACGAACTGACCCGCTCAAGGAAGTCATCTCAACACCATATGCCACTGCTTACCCGAGCCAAGCCAGCTCACTTGTTTGTCCTTGTCACCAGCGCCCAGAAAGCTGCCATGGATTTGCTAGCAGCAAACCCCAAAACAACATATTTAATACAGCAGAGCCTGACAGATTTTTGCGCTGGGGAAGCCTGTAATGCCAGACATAGTCATTAATCTCAGAAATTCAAACGCTGTTCTCTGGATCTGAGAATTATTGATATCCTTAGGACACTTGCCATTAACCACCTCAGAGAAGACAGTGAATCTTATTCCTTGTCTTCCCCCAGTATTAATGTGCTCAGTTGGTAAACCCAAAATCACATTACGTACCCAGGGTTCCCAGCTCTTTTAATCCAACCACTGCACACACACAGACACACACAAAATCATTAATGGAAGATCACTTCCACTTTCCAAGACTGCATATTTCACTGCAGCCAGTCCACAAAAGCCTCAGTCTTTTAAACACATGCTGCTTAGTCTCATTAACAAATATACCACACCACCATTTAGCATGTGCATGCACTGCTGCTCTCTCCCTGAGTGAGCTCTGAAAATTTACAAGGGAAGTGACTTTGGGAAGAGGGATTACTCATTTAAAAAAGAAATAAACCTAAAGCAATAAAGAACTGCCCACAGGCATTAAAATCTTCAAAATCAGGACAGCTTAAGAAACCTTATTAATCACATGAGCCCAAGAACAGAGGATACATTTTTCAAAAATCTTCACAGTCAAATAACAAGACACTTTGGAGGGAGTAAATCACTGTATCATTTCTGCAGTGAAAGCCCAGCAAAAGCATAGATAAAGGAACAAAACTGCCTGGAAGATAGATTGGGGGAGGAAAATTAAGAGGACTAAGAAGAAACTGGAACAACAACTATCTGAGGGATATTAAGTGTATCTGAAACAAATACATATAGGAGAACTAGCACATCCATAAAACCGACTGTTTTCAACTCAATTTGCAGCAGCACAGCGGGGATTAAAGCAGGCACAAAGCACAGCTCAGGAAAACAAAGCTACCATCAAACTGGACCTTTAAGTACATGTCAGTGCTTTCCCAAAGACTGCACGTGGCCTATAAGCTGGGGGAACACGATGGCATCATACCCACAGATGCTAAGACAGCTTTCCTGGCACTGTCCAGCTCAGACTGTGTGTGCACACTGTGCATGGAGGGGAGGGAGGTTTGGGTCAGAGCGTTCCTCTGATGAAGATGCAGAACACAAAGCTCAACCCAAGGACAGCAAACAACCAATGTAGGAGGAGTCTGTTTGCAATGACAATCCAATAAAAGCAAAGCAAGTGCGATAAAGCTAATACAGTGTGAACTGACTGCACATTCTCAGGAAACTGGTCTAACAGCAGAGTGGCCAGCAAAAGACTAAGAAAGGGCTCGTACTAAAATTAAGCAAGGTGACTATGCTCTCTGCACCTTCTTAGCTAAAGGCACCCAGGCTTTGGCTTCATGCTCTGTAAGGAAACTTGAAAAAAACACAGGTACAAAGGAAGGCAGCCTGTAGCAAAGGGACAACGGCTGAGGAATTGCACAGGGAATCGGAAAAAGCCTTCAGGGATGAGAATGGCTTCCCACTGCCAGCCAGCCAGAAGAGCTGCTGCTCACCAGGAAGGGCAGCAGAGCGTGGCAGAAGCAGACAGGAGCAATCTGCCTTCCCCGGCTCGCCTGCCACGGAGCCAAGACCAGAGCTGCCCAAGGCTGCCCAAAGCATCTCCAGCAGCCCTGACAGCCGGTGGCTGGGGAGACTGAGCCTACACAGCTGCCACTACACCAAAATCCACTCCCCTGAAAAGCCCAAGCAAGAGCCAGAGAGCAAACCCCGGGCAGAGGGGCTATGCTCCTGTGAGAGTTGAAGGGTCATATTGTGCCAACTTCACCTGCTCAAACTAACCCCAAACCAAACTTAACATCCCCAGAGAATGTAACAGCTGCACATAAGAAACAGAACTCTCTCACTTTACTATCTCTGCAAGGGTGATCTGGTGATTTTCAGAAGTTAAAAACAATGCTAGAGGTGCTAAAACACAATGCAGGTCAGTATAAAATTAACCTTTGGAAAAACCCTAAGAACAATTGTTTAGGCTTTAAGAGACAGACACACCAACCCAAGCCTATCTGCAGTCCCCTGACTCAGTGTTAGAGAGGGATGAAAGAGGAACAGCAGCCGACTGGATCGGTGAGCTCTGGCTGGGTTGATAAGGGCAGCAGTCCTGAAACTTTAAACTGCAAAAAAGAATTTGCTAATAAATAAATAATTCACCTGATCTATTGCTACAGATTAAACTAATCATCTAGGTCAGAAGGAACTTCTGCAGGTCATCTGCTCCAACCCATTACTAATTCAAATTAAAGCACTGTCCAGTTAGCTACAAACAGTTTAAGAGTTACATGTGCTGGGAAAAAACACCTGCAACTTCCAATAGTAGAGAGGGTAAAACTTGGTAATGACTAAGCAGCTCTTTAAAAAAAAAAAGTAGTCGTCCAAATTTCTTCACTGTCCTAACTGAAATTGGCTGTTATCAAGCTGACACATTAAAAGTACAAACTGCCCTTTTCTAAGAGATCCAATTGACACAAAAAGGCAAATAACTGCTGACTAGTAGAGTAAATAAAAAAGAAGAAAAAGTGGCACAGAAACGTATTAAAATAAAAACAAAAGAAAGCATTTCTTAAACCTCCACAGAAAAGCCGAGCTACATGTTCTACAGAATATACCTCAGAATGTCAGCAACTGCCATGCCAGACAGGCCCAAGCAACAATTCCAAAGTATCACTACGGAATTCACAGTAGACTAATTCAATGTGAACAGGCTCACAGAGCTGTGAAATTGCTGCAATATCCAAAGAGGTAGGAAAAATAATGATAAAGAATTTGTGAGTCACCAGAAGAAAACACAGTGCCGTGTTTTCTTTCACCCAGAAGTCCACTGCACTTCCACAGTGTATGCACGGAAACCAGCCATGCACAGGGTTCTTAGAGTAAAGCTGCAGAAGACCTCCTGGCAGTTACACCGGCAAACATTGATTTGTAAAGACATGAGTAGGCCAGGTCAGTAAGGAAAACACCTGCTCCTTGGGGAGCCTCTGCATACAGAGATAATTCCACCTTTGGGGCCTCCAGAAGAACAAGAACCAGGAGGAGGGCTACAATCTGGAGCGTGCTTTAGGAGAAGCAGAGACCCGACTCACACCATGACACAAGAAACCTACAGGATTCTCCCACAGTCACAGTGAACACGATCTCTCTCCTTCCTCATTTCACAGTTTGCTCTCACTGACTCTCACAGCCCTGGTCTGGTGACAAAGTTATCTCCAGACAGGGGGATGCCAGGGGACATACCTCACCCTTGAAAGAAACACAGGTCAAATTTGTTTAAATAACACATGACCAGATATAACCTACAAGCTGTCTGCTGCAGTACTATGCTGGTGGCATTAGTAGCAATTGGTGCAAGAGCCCAGTTTGGCAGGCAGCAGGAACAGGCAAGATTCCACTGTGGCAAAGGCATTACTGAAGTTTGCTTCACTGTTGGAACCAGAACAGTTCACTCCCACATTAAATATACAGAGAGGGAATGAAGATCAATGCATTAGTCTATTTAAAGACTGACAGAAATAATAATTACTGCAAGCATAACATTTTTTTCCTACTGGGAATATTAGTTTTCCTCTGTTGTTTACTCTTCATTCAAAACCATTAAGGACAGGGTGCATCCCTACAAAACTGTCCTACAAAAGACACTGACCCTTTCACATGTTTAAAACAATTGCACTATGTAAGACTATAACTATTACAAGACTGAAGCACAGATGGCAACACTTCGAGACTTTCTTGCAGGTATTAGGACCAAGATTTAAGTTAGACTTTAAGAGAACTGATGTTAAAATGCTTATTATTTTCCAGTCTTATTTCCTTCCCTCTAGGACTTAACCCAACACCAAAGTAAGGATTTGCAGAAGCTTAACCAGTAGCTTCTCGTTAGATTTTGTGAAGTATTAGGCTTTATTTACAGTCACCTTCAACCATATGTTTTAACAGCTCATATTCATCTCTACTTAAATACCATTCAACTATCATCATGGATGAGGTCAAAATATGTATTGAAAGAAGATTTATGGAGTTCTGTAGCCAGCCAAGTAAATTCTACTGGTCAAATCCTGTCTGAAGTAACTTGATGTGACCTATATTTAAAGCAGATATTTAAAAATGATTGCTCTGGTTTTGTGGGAGAAGTTAAGAGTGTCCTGTAGTAGCATTCCCAAGTATTCATCATGTCTCCTCCCCCTTCAAGGGTTAATTTCTGGACTGGTCTGTTACACCACCACTTTTGAGAACCATGACATTTATTTAAATCTCCAGTTACAACATAAAAAGCATCTTTAACCATATTTACAGTTAGTTTTCTTCATTCACTACTAAAACGTACACAGCCACAGATATATTATTTGTGGGTTGTTTTTCCCTTTCATCTTAAATTCAGATTAAATTAGTACTTTCAAAAACCCAGAGAGACTTCTCATTAGTGGAAAAATCTGCCATGCTTATGAGCTTGAGGGCAAAATTCAGGAAGGGAGATATCTGGTCTCCTTTTAATTTCATATGCTGCTAACACAGGACAAAAACAAGTTCTCTGCATCAAGAATTCTAGTCATGGCTTTTTAAATACAGTTAGCTGTATCTATCAGCAAAATGCAATACTCTCTTGGTTTTTTCTCCCAGGTCAGAAATTATATTCTTCAAATATGAAACATGAGCGGTTACTGTTTGTTGATAAGGAACCCATAAGACATGGTAGGGAATTCGCCTTAGAGAAACAGTAAGGACATGTACTGTGCCCAAAAAGACAGCCAGAAGCTTGTATTACTTTTGTACTGAATACCTTGGATTGGGTTTTTATTCCCTTCTCCAGAAATTAAGTTACAGAAAAACCCAACACACCCATTCTTTCCCGCAGACCTCACCATCCCAGCTCCTCTCAGCATCCCACTGGCAGCCTCTGGGCAAGGGGCAGGGGGTGGAGGGGGCGGGGCAGCTCACCCCCCTATTCCAGTTTGGGGTGGAGACAGAGGGATGGTGGCAGCTGTGCAGGGCCACAGCTACAGCTTTGCAAGTTGAGGAAGCACATCCTGCTTTGCAAATGGGAAGGCTGGCCGGGGATGCTACACCCCTCAGTTTCCACATCTTCCCACCTGCAGGTCCCCGCTGAGCGCCTGGCGCCGGCACACGCGCCGCAGAACCACCTGAGCATCCGCTGTGCTGCGGCTACTCCCGCAGCAGGACCTGAAGCCATGGTGCTCTGGTACAGCTGCAGTGGGCCACCAAGCAGGGGTGCAAGGGGTGGCACGCGGTGCTCCCACTGTCTCTGCGCCCTAAGAGCTGCCCACAGCACTCAAGCCAATAAACCAAAACTCTGCTACTTCTCCTTGTGGAGAATCCTGACTGCTGTTTCCTATGACTCATCAGTAAAACCAAAACAAGATGACAGAAAGTAGAGGGAAATTATTACTGGAAAAGCAAAATGTCACCTCAGACATGCTGAAAGATCAGCTTCCAAGCCTGGACCATCAAGACAGGCAAAATGCTTGAGAGAAAAAAGCTCCCCACTGTTCACACAGGAACCAGCACCCTGCCAGAGTAGCTGCCAATATCCTAAAAAGCCACTGCAGGTACCAAACTTACTTTGATCACAAGACAAGCCTAGGGCACTAATATATCAGAGTATTTAGGGAAATAAACTTCAAACCAGGTGAGAAGCTTCACATGCAGAGTCTGACTGAGAGCCTGGGACTTTAGGATTCTGTCAGCGCCTGAAACAGGCAGGCTCAATAGGAGAGTCTGGAATTTATGTTTGCCACAGGGTTAAACAGCTTGTAGGAAGAGAAGCTTTCCCACTATAGTTTTAGTCCTCTTGTGTTGACTGTTTTTTTTCCTTAGGCTTTTGGTAAATGGACACAAAAATGAAAAATAAGGTGAACAAAGTTACTTTCTTTGTTGGGAAAAAAAAGTATTTACACACATTCGATTAAAAATAACAATCCATAGATGCTGTGAAGTAAACTTCACAGAGACTACACACGGCATCTGAACAGGTAGCTGGTACATTTCCTTTCTGTTTGGTTTATGCAAGGTAATTTCAAAGATAAATTGCTGAGACACCCTGAGGAGACCCACCTTCAGGCTCCTGCAGTCAGTCACAGATGTTCTAATATACTGGAAGATCTGTGCTTGCCCACTAATTGAGTTCTCATGTACTACACCAATACTAGCAACATCCTGTTCCTGAGCTGACCTAAGGGCTAACCAACATAATTAACATGGACAGGCCCTAAATTACTCCTCCTCCCTTCAGTGCCAGGCTGCAGGACCACCGCCGGACCCTGACACGACCCGTACAACACACATGAATCCAGCTGTGCTGCCATTCCCCATCTCTCTACTCCCCAAGCACTACATTTACAATCCCTTCCCCCTACAATTCCCTTCCAATGCTCTGGGCATTTTACACAGCACTGAGCAGGAAGACCTCAAGCATAGCAACCTTCTCCTCTGGCCAAAAAGAATAGAGTACCCCAACTTGCATTCACTCTGTACAGAAGTTAACCACCCAGTTTTAGTCAGGAGCAGCACAGAAAATATTTACAGAGACAAAACCAAAGCCCCCAGTCTAGCACAGGTCAGTTTGCCATTCTGCAGTTTTGCAGGCGAAGCAAAGCACTGGGGTCATGTAAGAGAAAACCCAGGTGATTCCATGTTGGAACAGTCTAACTGAAAAGTCTCTCAAAACTGGCTCTCCTTTTGTCTCTTGTACTGAAGCTTGAAATCATTTTAGAACCATGACCATTCACATAAGCAGACAAAGAAGGGAAAAACAGAAACATGTGTGGAGTGATAAATACAAGGAAAATACCCCTCACTCTTTTCCATAGATCTGGCCTCAAACATAAAATGACAGAACCAATGAAAACTCCTAGGCAAGCTTTAAACTCCAAGTAATCTTTGGTCTGGACGTCAACCAGTCACCCTATCCAACGGGTTTCCCAATGGCTTTAGGCCTTTGGCTTTGTTTTCTAAACCTCTCCAAACATCATCTGTTTTCCAAACCCATGTTACACAGTGATACAAGAGAGATTGGTCTTTGTTTTGGAGATGGTCCTTGTTCCAAGTTTGAACTACCAAGCTGAAGCTGGTAGAAGTTCGAATATCCAACCACCTGTATGTGATAAACCCCCTTGGTTCCTGCCAGTCTGCATTGCAGTTCTTATTGTGTAGAAGTTTCTGTATGTGTTTTGGAATTGGAACTAATCTTCATGATGGATGGCTGACGGCTGTAGCTACAAGGCAGGCACCCCTCAAACAACTCTATATCCTCGAATTCCTCCTACAGAAATGTTATCTTCCAATTACACTGGAAAATAGCTTCCTCTTGACGAAATGTGATTCACTCTCCTGTGTGCCTACCTCCTCATCTCTAAATGATGCACATTTTTAACAATTCAGTTTCATATTCCATCTGGAGTTCCTCTAAGACCTTCACATTCTACATAATTGATGACCAACCAACAACATCAAGGGCAGAGCCATGAAGACCCCAACCAATAAAAGGAGCTACAATCAGACCCAGTGGCATGTACCCACAGGTGGCTGAAAAAACATTCTGGAGTCACAGGTCCCTGTATTACACAGAAAATCACAACAAGAACCCACAGAGTTTCTTTCCCCTCCAGCCTGCCTTTAAGTTGTACATCATATGGGAAAGACACCTCCCAATCCTGTTTTGGGGCGGGTTGGTTGTGGGCTTGTTACACCAAGCAAAACAGCTTCACCCAGAAGGGCTGCAGAAACAGGAACACACAGTGCAAGACAAAAGGAGATGAAGGGATCCTGGCCTGCACTCCGGTTGTGCCTTTTTCCTTGCAGCTAATTACACTGGCATCTACTAACACGCATCAGATTCACACACAACATCACTTTACCTAGCAAATCCAATCATTGATAAGCAGTCATATGCACACTGCTCATTTGCCAACAGACACTAACCTGCATCCCGCACCACTTCCCTGCTCAGTCGCAAGTAAATCATCGCCCTCTGGAATGACCCGTGACTAATTCATCTGAAGCAGTATAGAAATTATCTTTTCTTAAACAAACCAGACACTTGTGATGAGCCAATTCCACTGTTTAACATTTCCTAATGCGAGGGCACAAATGAGAAGGTCCAACACTCAACCCTCTCACAGCAGTTTTCACAACCCCGTCGGGTCTGACGCAACGTGAGGCAGGGATTGCAGCAGCGCTTCCTCCCCTTCTGTGGAAGGATTCAGTCACATAACTACTTAATTGCACCAGAACACTAAGAATTTCTTTTCTGAGACAGACTGATTTGAAAACTCTCTAGACTGTATAATTCCTCTATGGCACACAATACTATTTCTATTCTTGCAGTTATTTCCCTGTGAAGGGGTGGCACAGGAACAAAACCCAACAAATATTTCAATACAGAAAGAATGCTTAAACAACAGCAAGCATGGCCATTTTTAAACACACCTATAGACCAGTATATATAGAAAACAGAAGGGGAGGGCACTTACAGAACTGCAGGCTGAGGCTCAAAAAGGCTAACAAGGCTGCCAAAGCCAGCAAGAACAGAAAACGGTTTCGGAAAAGCATTATTATTCGTTCTGCTTTCTCTTCATGGTTCCATCTTCATCTATCAGTGGTCCCTGCAAACAACAAGACATTGGAAAACATATTTCAGATCAGCTATAGCAAAAATGCAAATATCCCTTTGAGGGTGTCAAGTTATTTCTTGAAGGCAAGCACATGAGAAGTCAAACTGGCAGCAATGGTGTGGAAGGCATCTTCACCCTGAAGACAGAATTTACAAGTAAAGAAAAAAAATAAAATCTCCATTTCCCATAAAATTAAGTTTTCTCCTGCTAACACAGGGTTAATGCTCAGGTCAAAATAGCAGCAGCAGTTACTTAACAAAGTCTCTTGCCCCTGTGCAAAGCAAATCACAAGAAGATTATTATTCTATAAGGGATCTCAAGAACTATTTGGTAAATCATCCCTGGAAAGACTATAATATGTTCTAAAGACACACACACATTTAAACACAGGTTAAAAAAATACTTTCTCTATCTGATAGCTCTTTTACTAACATAATGGTCACAATTCTTATTCAAGAGAATAAAGAGTAAAAAAAATTACCAATACCACCACACAGAGAATGAGAAATATATTGACTGACAATTAACACCTGGAAAAATTCTATGCAATAATATTTTTTAACTCTTTTGACAAGGATTAGGACAATATATTTCAAATCCTAACTTCAAATGTATGAACTTGAAGTTAAAATTTTAAAAGTAATAACTCATTGCAAAAGTTTTAAAAAAGATAAAAACCCCAGTCCCCTCCTGAAAATCCCATAATACGTTTGCACTGTTACTGAAACCCACACTTTTCCTTGCAAAACGACATCCTGACAGTACAACGAATTTGCTGAAGTGCCCTGTTTTCACAGATGTCCGTTTTCCACTGGAAAATGGCTCTATATAAAGCAAGGAGGGGTTCTCACACACTTTTTTTTTTAAGCAAGCAGCTGTTGGTCTGTGCAAGAGATGCCTTCTCCTAGCACTGACAGCCTGCTGCAGGAAATTGGGTAGTCTTGAAAAATCTTCTGAGATTCCCAGGTCCTTTGAACTGAGCTCTGTTACAACAGCACATCCAAACGGTTGACAGAAAATAACATTTTTTCCCCCCAACAATGATTCTTTTTTGCCTCAGCTCTTATTTGCTCAGGGAGAGAGATCTCTCTTGCTTCTTTCCTGCTTTTGAGAATGAAAAGGCTAACACACATGTGTTTACTGCAACACTTCCGTGCCCCAAAACCTAACCATCCTTGCAGGATTTTAATCTCTACCTCTGAGAGCTGACAAACCAAGTAAAATCCCAACCTTGAAATTCAGGCTTTTATTGTCTCATGAGTATTTAAAAATGCCTCACAAATCACTGAATGTCTCATTTTATCTATTGTGGTTAGCCTTAAGAAGAGTTGTGGGATCTACCAACTGGCCTGAGGTGACTTCCCTGCTTCCATGGGACCCAGAGCGTGTGATCTTCCAGAAATGAAGGCGGTGGGGGCTTGCAAGGAATGAAATGCACTCTGCACGTAGGCTCTGCAGGGCTGCAGTCTTTCCACCTCATTTTACTTGGAGAGCTACCTTTACAGCATGTGGAAACTATGGAAAAATGGAAAGAACTGAAGATTCTGAGAAGCAAGAAACTGGAGCTATTGTGGTATTTTTCCAAAATGCCAACAGCACCACAAATGGCATCTGCAGACAGTTAAGAAAAAAAAGGATTTTAAAAAAATTAAAAAGGATCACCTTTAACAGTCTCAGTTTCAAAAATCACAGCTCATCCTAGAACATCTTAGTGAAAGGTACACTGAAACAAAACTGAACTAAACCACTGAAACTAAACAAAGCTGTGAAGGGTAGAACCATAAGGATTAGTGTGTACAAAACACCAGGAGAGAATAAAGCGGTTAAACTAAACAGATGGAAGAACAGAAGGGGAACCACAGGAAAAGGCAAAATTAGACTTAGCAGGGAGGAGAAGGTAAAATCTATTAAAAAGCTCCCAGGAAGGAGAGGTCTCACACACAGTCTATACTCATTAACACTGTTGCTGCACAAAAAACAGTTGCCACAAAAAAGGGGGAAAAAATACAAGACCGGAAAAAAGGAGATCATACACACCTCAGATCGAGGCGTTTTTCTAAAGTGTTTTGATAGTTAGCCTTACAAGGAAAAGACAGACACACCCCCCCTCCCCCCCCCCCCCCCCCCCCCAAGAAACCCCAACTGCAAGATCAGAAGTTCTAAACCATTTCGATTTAAATGCAAATTGCCGGCAAGGTGGGAGGATTTCCCCTCAAACGCACCGCGGGCTGCTAACAAACCGCAGCCGCTACCTTACACCTTCTGAAGAGCAGGAACTGCTCTTGCTGTGCCCCTGGTAAATAAAAGCCCGTCGATACAATTTGTCATCAGCTCCTAGTTGGTACCAAGCTGTCAGGAATCGGGTGAGCGCATCCATGTCCCGCTGCGCAGGGAAGCCTCTGCTCCCTCCCGCAGGCACACAAAGTGCTCCCAGGGCAAAGCAGCACTTAGCTCTAACCCCACCGAGGGACGGCAGCACCGCAGCATCGCCGAAGCCAGCGTTTGAGAGATACAAACCATACAACTCAGCCCGAGGGGGGAATAAAAAGCTAACCAACCTTATCTCCCCACAGAACTATTTCTGTTCGCAGACAGATCCAAAACCAAACCGCACAGCAAAACACCTCTTGGGCCCTGAGAACATACTGCCACATAGCAAGAGGCTGCAGCGCTGCAGGGCTTCTGCTAACGTGACGTTTAGAGAATATTGATCTTGGCCCATTTACTCTGCACACAGGCCAGAGAGCAGGTCGTGCCCCAGGCTCGCCATCTCCACGCTGTAAGCTCTCGGTACCCAAAGGTCAGTTCTATCAACAGCTCACACCTCCGCCTTGCGGGTGCCCAGGTTTGGGCCCTGCTGCTCTGCTCCCCAGGTAAGCACGTTGTTGTTGTTGTTGTTATTATTGGGAAGCACCACAGCGCAGCAGAGGCGGAACTCGGCGCTGGGAGCGGCAGCGTTCCGGCTGCAGCTCCTGATGTGTGCCAGCAAAGCAGTGCCGTATGCTCAGCCCGCAGAACAGGTCTTTGCTCAAGACCGTAACGGCTTCAAGTTGCACCAGGGGAGGTTTAGGTTGGATATTAGGAGAAAATTTCTTCACCAAAAGGGCTGACAAGCACTGGAACAGGCTGGCCAGGGAAGTGGTTGAGTCACCACCGCTGGAGGTAGTGAACAGATGAATCGATGCAGTGCTGAGAGACGTGGTTTGGTGGTGGGCTTGGCAGTGTTAGGTTAACGGTTGGACTTAATGATCTTAAAGATCTTTTCCAACATAGAGGATTCTGAAAATTCATTGAATGCAGGACTTTATACAGACGACCTACAGAACTCCAAACGTATTTCAGCAGCACTAATTATAAGCATGACACACATAAGCAATCTAGATGTCCTGAAGGATAATCGTTAATAAAGCATCCTATATCAAAATGCAGATAATTAAAAGGCTACTTCTGAGCCACCTTTTGCAGCATACATACCTCCCTACTCCCAGAGCGAATCTTTTTCTTTTAAACATGATCCAGAAGTCTCAACACATCAAAACATGCCAGAATGACTCACAGCATTTAGGGCACCCCCAGGTTTTACCTAATCTCACAAGACGGTGCCAACACGTGCTGGAGGGAGGGGCTAGGCTATTGTATGCTCACACAAGGGTAAAAGCAGTCCTACGACCGCAGGCCAGGCCAGGGAATCAGGGATGGACAAGATCATCTCCAGAGGTGTCTTCCAACCCCTACCATTCCATGAGCCTAGCCAAGCCTCTCTAGGCTCCTGGAAAAACATCCTTCATCTTAGAAGAGCTACTAAATACCTAGACAGGCTGGGAGAGCAGCATGTCTGTCTGCTAAGAGCCTGGACTAAGCAGGCAGCTCCCAGCACACCATTTGGAATGACTAACCTCCTCCTTGTTCAGCACTAGCTGGGTATTTCTAGGGAGTGCTCCACATGCAACCTCCCTCCCAGCATCCCCTCTCCCCGTGCAACACTGAAAGACAACATTTTTTGCAGGGATGACTAGCTGAACTATTTGTTTTGAATATTTTAACTCAGTTCCTGAAAATAACTTGACTTCAATGCTTTCCAAGTGCTTGTCAGGTTAGACATGACACTAAATCACCACTGCCAAACTTCTGTGCCATTTGACTCATATTGTTATACCCTCTAAATCACCCGTATCCGTCCACAGTACAAACCTACCATCTAGCACGAAGCGTAAGCACATTATTACACTGACTCACCATGACAGCTTAAATGAATTTACTTGATTAAAATAGCATGTCTCCATAAATAATCAATAGCACTCTTCAAAGTCTGCCTCAATAAAATTACTGTATTTATCTGATGTGGTACATCAAAATGACATCATCTACTAAAATACAAGCAAGCAAAAGAGGTCACAACGAAACAGCAAAGAGAAATGGTGACTTTGCCCCAAAAGGAAGGCAGCAGTATGTCTGTACCTAACTATATGCCAAAGACATGTATTTCGTAGCAAGCTTATAGAGCCTAGTAGGGAGAGCAATGAAAGGTTTATTTGGAGTAACATTCGTAGGTAGCTTTAGAAAAAGCCACAGAAGAACACAGGGACCCACACTTACTAGCCTGATGTCTCTACATTGCAGAAGGGAGGTTTTAATTTTAACTGCTTTTTGATGCATCTTTTACCTTCCATTGACATCTGCAGTCCTGTTTTCTGACAAACGCTCTTTGGAAGACAGCTGAGGTGACAGTAACAAAGACTTCTGCCTTTACTTGCCCTTTAACTCAAGATGCTCCATCAACTATTCCCCAGCCATCTGGCAGCAAACTACCAGGCAGGACATTTTCCACCCAGTAAAAACCCGAAGGCCAGCATGCAGGCACATTCTCAGACAGCTGAAGAACTTCATACTCTTAAATCAGAAAGTACAGAAAATAGCTGTGTCAGCACATGGCACAAGCCCAACCTTTTCTTTGGCACTTCAAAGGATTTGCTTTTTTTCCTACAGGGATGAAAAACAGTGGCTGGAACCTTGTGGTTATGACCAAATCGACTGGTGCTACAAATATCTATGGTAAGCAGCGGAATAAAGGGGAAATCAGGAACGCTCAGCAGAACCAATTCTCTGGTCAGTACGACCTGCTTAGTTACTCATGCTTGTAATTGTCACGTTGAGGAGCTTTCACAAAAGCCCTGCAGCTGACTGTAATGTCAGCAATTCGAACTGGACATGTAATTTCTGCAGCACTGAAGTTGCATTTTGCATAACATCACAAAGTAACAAGGAGCATCTGCGATGCTGTTCATCGTGAATTCTTCAGTTTCCCCATGAGAAGGACACAAGCAGGCCTTTTTTTTATTTTCAAAAGCATTTATGAAAAATAGGTCACACCACTTGGTGTAAAAGAATGCATTTCTGAAAAGTAAAACCAGGTCATCACTGAAAGAATTAAATAAGAACTACTCAGTAATGGTACTCATGCCCACCCCATGGCTTAAGCTGGATGTCAGTAAGCACTGCAAACACAGAACTTGACTGAAAGTACAAACAGGTCAGCAACCTTATAAAAAATGTAAGGGAAGATAAGGAAAGTCATGGTAAAAAAAGGCAATGTGGGCCACTCCATGGTAATCATACACAGAAACACCAGGAAACAGCACCTATCTAATAAAGCTCAGCTACGTGTTGATATGTGAAAACTAGTAGCTACTTCTAAGATAAACTTATTTTCAAATTACTCCACATTTTAAGAGCAAGCATCTGATTACAAAAAAAAACCAGACTGCTAAATTACTGAAGTTTAATATATTTTAGTATTTAGAACACTAAAATATCTACATCTAAATTTCTCTTCTCTCCTATTCCATGTTTTGTTCCAAAACCCTCATACTGGCACAGCTGGTCTGGAGATGTGCAAAAGCTACTGGAAACAGCACAGCAGTGTTGCCCAGGATGTCAAAGCCACCAACACAAGCTCTGCCTTTATTAAAGCTAAGGGATCAAACAGGGCTCTGGCTCAAACAATTTTGTCCCTCTTTACACCACTCATTATTTTCACTGCACAGGAAATTTACCGCTGGATTTAACGAGGAAAGGTGAAAGGTTGCTCAGCGTTCAGAAGAGATGAAGGGACCATTAGCCAGGCTGAAATTTGACCACACCTTGAAGATAATCCGCTCTTCTCAAAAGAAAAGGCTCAATTGACTCCCAGATCTTGGCTTTTAAATCCCAAGGTGTGCAAGCAGATAAGGTGAACATTTTCAAGACCTTTCTCCCCACCAGCCTTCAGGTTTAGGCAGAACTGTCATGCAGTCTTATGCTGGAAATGCTGGGCAAGCAGCCTCCAGCATATATCCTTCAAAGGATACTTTACAGCTTCTCAACTCTGTCCTGTTCAATCACTATCATGAGTTGCCTTCTTTCAGCAGCTATGAGACACAAGCTGAACAAGTTTTTACATAGCTAGGTCTGCATTTGACTTTTATCAGTCCAGATCCTTTAAACAATATAAATACACTCTAAACTAGAACCTATGAGTCCCTGAAACTCTTAAAATCAGGCATCACGGTCATGCAGAGCCACCTCTACTCAAGTCATGCTTAGTGCATTAGTGTTGTGGTTAATGTGATGTAACATGACAGCATTGCACCCACCCTTCAGGGGTTTCCCAGCATTGGAAGTTGACTGATTTTGCAGCCAGAGATCTCCTGGATCTCTGGAATTTTCTCAGACTTACATCAGTTTTCTGATAAAGTTATGCCCATGTGTTTTTGAACAAAGATGACAGGGAAGCATGGAAACTTAAAAAGCATGAAAAGATCGTTAAGTGTGTTTGATTCTTTTACCTTTTTCACACTTCCACACAATACTGCCCAGGTGCATCAGCTCACCTCCCCTGTACTCAGCCCACTGATCACCTTGCATGGAGCCACTCCTAAAAACAAACGCTTCTGACAATTCAAACAAGAGGTTTTGGAAGGAATAGCATGATTGTGACCTGTAAATAACTTCCTTGTTCAATGACATTTCAAAATTACACTTAAAACCACTTGAACACCAAACCAGTGTTTTTTTAAAAAGCAAGCACAGTAATTTTTGACACGTGGTCACTAAAGCATATCAGTACTGCAGTTATTTCTACATAATCAGTAGTTCCCAGGATTATAAATAAGGAAAAAAAAAAGCTAACTTTGAGATGAGGAAACCATAGTGCCAAAATAAAAACTACTGTAAAGATCTAATCCTTTGAGCTGGTGCCATTGGCCTAGATCACTCTCCCTTCTCCAGTCTCTCTGCCATTCCTAAGCTTATCAGTGCATGTGAGAGAAGTTCTGAACAGTTGCAGTTCAGATATAACCTCTATGTCCTGCACATCCTTCCCTTAAAAATAAATAAACTACCAAACAAACACTATAAATTTAGTCTCCTTTCCCCCTGTTCCCAGAGCTTACCACGTCAGAGATTCAACTTGGGGACAGTTTGCTGCTTTCATGCCCAGGCTCTGGCAGCATCCTGACAGCAGAGGCATTTTTTTTCCTACCAGCCTCACTAGTCTATTTATAAAGAACATCAAGTGTTCCCATCAGCCAGGACAGACATGACATGTCCCTGCCTGGAGGAACTTACAAGAATCTAAATTAGGTCTGACTGTAAACAAAGAGGAGAAGCAGGACTGCACATAGCAGCAGTCATGCAATGTCTCCTGCAACCTGTCTGTGGTCTCCTTATGTTCCAGTTTCTGCCACATTCAGACATCTGTTTAGATCAGAGGACAAAGCGATGGTGGGTCAGCACCAGAACTCACACTTGTCAGCTCAGAGTCTCTCTTTGGTCACCCCTGCTGAGTCGCTGAACCTCTGCCACATCACTTCACACAGGGGCCTCAGAGCAGAGACAAGAAACTCTTCTGCCAATTCTGCACCTATTCAGGGAAACACACAGGTAAAGCCCCACGCTGCACCCATGGGGCCCTGTGAACTCCAGTCACAGAATCACAGAATCACAGGGGTTGGAAGAGACCTCAAGAGATCATCGGGACCAATTCCCTTCCACAGAGATGTATGCTGGCAAACACTGTCTGAGTACTCCTCCAACTACAAATGTTTGCCCCTCTGCAAGGCTTCTGGGTTCCAAATTATTGGTGTGATGATGAACCTACATCAGCTGTACAGAAGCAGCCCTTTACTTTCAACAGGTACCACAGGGATCTTCCCCTTGTTGCTGCTTTCCAGAGGAAGCCAGGATACTCCTTCTGTCATCCATCACTGTGAACCACCTCCTCACTCTTTAGTCCAGTCCTTTTTGCAGAGTCTGTATCTCTACATATTTTTCAAATCCCACCTACCCAAGTACTTAATTACTTTCTCACCATCCCTAGCAGGTTTTGGATAGTCTTAGTTCTGGCAGTACCTTATAGTAAAAGCTAAACAACAACAACAAAAAAAACAACCAAGCAAACATCACAACACAAAAATAACCACAAAACGCTGCATATTTCACACATACAACATAGCCCTACATCTAAGGTATACAGAACACAGGGTGTGTTCTCATTCCTTGGTTATTGACCAAAAAAGCTGCAGGTGTACAACTTGGAAACAGGTCTTAATCTCTTTTGATCAACAAAAAATCTTTACATTAGAGTGTATTTATATCACTGCTCACAAGCACTAAATATGACATAAGTTTTAATTTTGATATTGCTGGTTGCATCCAGCACATCGTGTTTGTAGGACGTATCCAAGGAAGGAATGTCGACAGATGCCATGTGATGTATCTGGGTTATCTTGTCAGGTTCGTTTCTAAATCCAAAACTCAGGAATGAGAACACACTGGAGCAGATTTCCATTGGGTTTTCCTGCCTCAGTGTTTACAGAGATCAGGTGCTAAGCCCAAATACACCCTTGCTACAGCTCTTCTTACAATCAATTTACACTGCTCATGTTATTTATGTTGTAATGGATGCATAATCAAGTTCTACAGTCATGGGAGCAAAGCATGGCCCTCCATTCTCCCTTGGGTTTCACACCCAAACACTTTAACAGCAACAAAAATCTAAACTCAATTGCAGTACCTTCCAGTTTTTCTAATTATGAACACATAATAAAATTTGTTGTGTGCCTATTCAGTAAGAAAAACCCCACAAAGCCACCAAAGAACAGGAAAAAGCATCACTGAAAGCTGATTAACAGCATCCCCTTCTGTAGGAAAAAAAATTAAAATTTAAGCACATTGGAGTATTTTGAACAAGTACTTTTGCTTTCTGCTTGACAGTACAGAGAAGCTGCATGCAAACACAGAACTGCACTTTCTAGGTCACACGCGACTCTGCCGTTGGCCACCGCCTTGAGGACTGAGTTGACACAGGAACAGTTTTGCTGCAGACTGGTTCTCTGCTACAGATAAAAGATTTCACAAGGTGTCCTTGCACCTCAGCAAGAAAAAAAAAAAAAAAAAAGGCCCATGAAAGTTCTTCTACCAATAGCATCAACATCAAGCACATGCTGCTGCCATGTGCATTTCTGTAACATTTCAAAGAATCAAAGTTTCTCTTGCTGTTCCCTTCCCAAACCTCCTTTCCCTCACCTCAGCCTATCAGGACTATTCATTTTATACTACACCCAGTACAAACCTGCTGCAATGAAGCAAAAAGGTTGAAATCAAAATTTTAAAAATAAAAAAAAAAATAAAAAAGAGGCCCCAGCTGCAAGGAACCTACATGTTTTGGATTACCCAACTGAAGACTGAGAAAGACCACTTCAACAGGAAGAAATTGACAGGTCTGCCACCACTGTAAGGTCTCTCAGAGTGCAGCAGATACTCTGAAGGGGGATGTGGTTTTGAATCCGATGCTGCATTTTGAACAGAACATGATATAACATGGGGTACATCCTTTCCAACCACAGACAAGCTTGATTGCTCTTTCAGCTCTATTGAAAAAAAAAATCCAGTCTGTAATAAACTCTAGTCTGTAATAAAACCTGTCAAATTACAAAGCTTTAAAGAGACCTCAAATAACTTTGGATCACAAACCATTCCCCTTTTTAGAAGCTGGACTTTGTGACATACCCTGATCCTAAGTACCGAAGAGACTACTGCGATTTCATTGCTAGCTTAACACCTCTTCTCTCATTTTCATATTCCTTTTGGGAATCATTGAAAGTTTCCATGTTCCAGGCTTTGGGTTTCCAACTGTATTGATTTTGTTTGAACAGCAAATGTAGGAGAACATGAAATATTTCAAGGAGCAGGTGTCCTGAACTTTGCTTTCTTTTGATCAGTTCAACCCTTAGTTCAATAAATTCTCCCATTCAGATAAACTCAGTAAGTCCTCTGATCTGGCCTTGCCTACCTCTTTATGGCTGGAAACAAGGTCAGTGTCCTACAGCTGTGTACACCACTCTGCAGAAGTCTGAGAAATGCCTAAGTCAGTAAGAACCCCCCAGCCTGGCACGTCGCTCTGGAGCCCCTGCGAGAAAATATCTAGGAAAACCTGGCACAAGTCCAACTCTTCATCGTTCCACTTCAGGAACGTCACCAGTATTCCTACTCCTTTTCCTAGGCAGTGACAGGTCGTATGTCTTTCTGAACTGCAGGGAAAGTAAAAACAAAGAGAGAGGAAGTGCCTTTACTTCCTTAAAGGAAACTGCACAACTCTATTTTAACATTATTATGAACCTTGAAAGGAACCTTATGATTTTCTATGGCTCCAGGCCAGAACTGAAACTTAATTGGCAGCAAAACCATTCCAGAACATACAGAGGATTAAATAATTCTTAAAGAACAGCACCAGAATGTAATTATTTTAAAGTTACAATTTTACAATAGTATACCATACGCTTATAATTGTATGAGCACAGATCCTAATCACACACAGCTCAGAGCCAGTGGCTGATCAGATAACATCACTGCTCCAAAATACTTGCAAAGGCAAAGAACTTAACGTGCTTGCCTTGTCATACTTTTTTTTTAGTTAAGCTTTTCCTTTTGACAACTGCAATTGTTTAGACAACTCCTTCTCCTACTCTAAGAGTCCCCTCTGCATGCATTTCCAATCTAGTCCTTTGAACATGCCTCTGAATGGGAACCTGCCTCCCTCTGCTCCAGTGGCAGGACTTGCATCCTGCTGCAAATATCTTCTCTGGCATCAACTCTGAAAGCAAACATTGCAGGGATGAACTCAGAGGTAGCTGCAATCAACCAGTGAAGTCAAGTTGAATAAACACATCAACAAAGAAAGCTCATAAATGTAGGAAAATGTTTCTTTTCCTACACCAGGTCAAAGTTATCCTATCCAACATTTGAGATGATGTTAGTATGAAGGACAGTATTTCCCTCTGCATGTCTGCCCCTCCACTCCAGTTAGTTGGGTCTGAGAATAGGACCTGAGCTCCCAAATCTGTTCTTCCTCTTTTAATTGCAGACAATCTCACACTGGGTCTGTTTATAACTTGCCTGCAAACACATATATTCTAATGCTCAAAGGTCATACACCCACAGTTCTCAGGGCTTCACACAGGCTGATCTCTTTTGCAGTATCCAAATTGAATAGATTTGAGGAGGTTCTGTTTAAGTCAGAGGAGCTCAGGGACTTTGTTACTCCAAGGTCTTCAGCCTACTTTCCATCCCTCTTTGCCTCCCCTCTTCAACTGTCCCTTTATCTGTTTCCCTCTGAAAAAGTGCTAGGATCTAGACCCACTAAATTCCCCTGGGAACTCACCCGTGACTCCACCTGTAACCACTAGCTAGCCAAGCCTTCAGCTTATTCTCAAACGTAGCATTTTGTGCCTGGTGACTTGGCCATTACTGAGAGCTTTCCATGAGTGTACTAAACGCTCTCAAATATCCAAGTGAAAAATGGCAGTGCAACAACCTGCTGTTAGAAGGGTTTGTGCCAGAGGGATAGAAGGGCTGACAGTTGTTACTCCATTACTGACTACACTTCTATTTTATCCTTGTGCTCAAGCTATATTTTGACCCTCATCCCAAAATGTTTTTCCTCCTTCCCGTGGACCTGCTGTGAGATCTGTTCCACCCTATTACCATGTGCCAGGTCACACAACACTTCCAGACTCAACCACCACTACATGATCCCAAGCACTTGAAATTACAGGGCAGATGTACACTTCTGTTTCCTGTCTTCCAGACAGAAAACTTTTCCCTTCGCAGGCTACACCATCACCCAGTGCAGCACCAACAGCTGGCAGCTCATACTGGAGAGAAGAAGAGAGAAGGGGAGGATAAAAAAAGACTAATCAGACTTTGTTCAGCAATTTTGTCATGTTCCTGCAATCTAACCCCAGAGTGGTGATTACACAGATGCATTTGCAGACAGTCAGCATTTTCTCCTGCCCTTTCTTCTCCACAATACTTGGTACAACTGCCAGCCTGCATGGCTGCTGGACAGCTGAATGGGGGTTAACATAAGGAACACCTGGAAAAACCGTGGTGGCTGCTGGCAAGACAGGCATGCCTGGATTTCGCCTTGAGCAGAAGCAAGATCAGCAGAAGCTGATGTCTAGAAATATGCCATCTCACAGTTGAACACAGAGGTGTGAGTAGGTGAGTTATTTCTTCAAAAGGAAGAATAAAAATAGGCAAACAGTGCTGCTGTTAAACATGATGTCCCATTGTCCACGTTTTCATTCCACAAAGTTGCTTTCACAACTTAGTGGCCAACAGAAGCTCCTCATGAAGGTATCCCAAAGTTTTCCTGGACAGAAAAGCTGGCTTGTGTTCAGACTCCAGGGGCAATCAGTGAGCCAACACCCTAACCCCAAACCTGAGGAACAAAGCATGGAAAACATGGCGAAGTGCAAGACGTGTCAGCGTTGCTTTGTCCTTTCAAAACCTTCACCAGGTATTCACCAGGCCTCTCTCTTCACCACCAGAGACTACGGGCATTAGGAGAACAGAGTGTGGTACCTGCCGTGCCGTAGGGAAGCGAGTGTGGAATGTATCAGAGTGGACACTGGGACAAAGCTGTGGGGTTCATTATTTTTAGAAATCATGTGACAGCTTTCCAGGGGAGACTGACTTCATTCTTGGTACACAAGAAAACGCCTAAAGCGGCTGTAGATACTGCGGATGAAACAGCTGGAAAACAGCCACCGACTAGTACTGCCAAACTGCTCTTCTGACCAACATCTTTACCTTGTGGCACAAACAATTATTACAGCTTTCTAAAACTCCATGATCTTTTAAGAAATACGCCAGTTATCTAGCCTTTCAAAGCCCAGGTGACCTCTCTAATCCGTAAGAAATAGCCTGTCAATCTTGCTCTGAATCGTTTGCCTGTCATCAAAACCGCTTGGTGCAGAACCACGCGCCATCCACCCCTGCAGCACTCCTGGCAGAGGCTCCTTGCACAGTGAAAAGAAACGCTCTTCTTTGCTGCTCAGGGTGAACCCCTACACCTACGATTCAGGCACCACGAGAGCACAGTGGAGTGACTTTATCTGAGATTTTAAAAAGAACCCAAAACACGGATTGTCACAGAACACCTTCCCTCTATTTCTTCACTGAGCAAGAAAATGCCTCACCCAGCTGTACTTGCAGACCACCTAATACTTTTGAGACGAACAAAAACATCAGTTTTGAATTCTAACCAAAACCTGATGCCACAAAGCATGGCCCACAGGCAAAACTCCACGTGCTCCTGTGTAGACCCAAGTCAAGGCTCATGTATCCTCCACTATTTTACACAATTTTTATACAATATCTATACAGTTTTTACACAATTTTATACAATTTTTATACAATAAAATTTTCAACATTTTCTGCCCTGAATGTTTTACAAAGCAAACCACTCATTTAAAGGGATGCCATCTGGGTTTCACTGAGGTGCAGCCTGATTTTAACAGAACAAGAAGCGTGTCATGGGCTGTACAACATTTCTAGTATCTCTGGAAAGATGCGACATAAACCCTCAGCCATCACCATCACCCTATACGTAGCTTTATGGTCAACAGATTCCATTACTGTTTCTACTTGTGAGTAATTTGAACCACACATTCATTACAGCTACATTTCAAAGAAGGAAAAGCTGTAGTTTGAAGCACTATCTTTTTATCAGTACTGCAATATTTTGGTACAATTCCAGTAAAATTACCACAACAGTAAAATCCATGCAAGTAGAAATCTTGCAAGAAATCTGCATTTAAAGTCTCCTCCCAGGCATTTGGCATTTCTTCCCTTTTTGCTACACAGTTTAAGCTTTCATTTTTAAATAAAATTTATCACCCAAGCTGTTTTTAAATACATCCTTCTGAACATGACTTGATGCACAGCTCGCTTGCTGACCCATCCACTCTCCCAGCCAGGCAAGATCGGAGATTACACCCCAACACTTCCCAAATGTGACACACTGGAAAAAACTAGAACAGTTTGACCCGAGCTATGCTGTTTGTCCAACATTTGGACCACGGAGGCTCTTTTTAAGCAAATCCTTCCTCACTCTTGAGGTTGCTGTCTAGAAGCATTTGTGCATGCTAATCAAGTGCTTGCCAGCACAGCTGAGCTGCCACACTGGCTTTTGGTACACCCTATCAGTAACCCCCTTGCGCATCTACCAGTAACTCCCAAAACCTTCTTGCACGACCTGTAACCAACTCTCTCTTCTTTAATCCTCTCATACTTCCTTCACCAAATTATTTGGTTGAGACTCACCTGAACATGAGCCAGCAGTGTAACCAAGTGTCCAAAAAGGCTCACAGCATCCTGGCTTGCATCAGGAATAGCATAGCCAGCAGGACCAAGGAGGAGATCATACACCCCTGAACTCAGCTCTGGTGAGGCCACACCTCAGATATTGTGTTCGGTTTTGGGCCCCTCACTACAAGACAGACATCGAGCCCCTGGAGCGTGTCCAGATAAGGGCAACAACACTGGGGAAAGGTCTGGAACACAAGTCTTATGAGGAGCAGCTGAGGGAACTGAGACTGTTTAGCCTGGAGAAGCAAGAGACTCAGGGGAGGCTTTAGTGCTCTCTCCCACTACCTGAAAGGAGGTTGTGGTGAGCTGCGGTTCAGCCTCTTCTCGCAGATAAGTAGCGATAGGACAAGGCTGCAAGTTGTGCCAGGGGAGGTTCAGGTTAGAAACCAGGAGAAATTCCCTCTCAGAAAGACTGGTTGGGCATTGGAACAGCTGGCCCAGGGAGGTGGTGGAGTCACCATCCCTGAGGGTGTTTAAGGAAAGGTTGGGTGAGGTACTTAGGGACGCAGTTTAGTTAGTAATACAGGTGGTAGCGGGATGGTGGGACTAGATGATCTTGGAGGTCTCATCCAACCTTAATGATTTTATGATTCTGTGATTCCTTTAACACCTACACGTTCTGTGTGGATGTCCCAACACTTGAGAGAGCATCTTCAGCATTTGGTAGAGCCAGGCTTTAAGACCCCACCCTCCTTTGTAGCATCCATCATAAACCACAAATCTAATCACATCTAAATCACAAAGCAGATGTTAGTAGGTGGTTTAACATTTAATTCCTACTCATTCAATGTACATTTGTGAGAAACACTTATCTCATGGTGGCTTTTTTCATATTAATTGCTAACTTTTTTTTATTAGTTAAGAAGAGAATAAAAACATTGGGGAGAGAAGAGAATATGCAACTAGAACTGTCCATAAATTCAGATAAAAGCCACTCTTAGGACCACATGAATTTATCAGTAATTTGGGGGACAATATATGCACATACACTTAAGAGGCAAGCCTTTTTTATAATTTAAAATAAGAGAAGAACTATTTGCAACTTCAGCAGAAAAAAATCCAGAAAAATTGAACCAAAATCTAGTTTCAAAGGTTTGAAACTAGGAAAAGGAACAAAGACCCACATAACAAACCTCACAGGACACTTCAGGTTTCTTTAAGCGGTTTCTTTAATCTAACGAGGTTGTAAGGCAAGATAAGCATGTAAAAATATATGCCCTGTTGTAAAACCACTGGTACAAGCAAGCTTCATGGAGGTCAGTAGCTTTGTCTACCCCGAAGCATTGCTCTTTGTGTGCATTCATTCCAAGATGCCCTCATTTTAAACTTAAAAAAACCCCAAAGACAAATGAAGGCTGTTGGAGAAACACAAGTTCACAATTACAAAACTAGAACAATAAAACTAAATGCCTGAAGTCTAACACCAGAGGTACACCTCTGTTTAGGTACAGAGAGGTTCAGTTACACCAACACAGTTTTACAGCTCTGTTCTTGCCCGGCCTTCACCCGAGGCCCCGCTACTCCCCAGCACCTCCTTTTCTGCAGAACAGGGAGCTCATTTACCCTGTATAGCATCTTATAAAAATTAATGTTTCAGCACTGCTGAGTTTACATAAAATATTTAAGAGGCTACAATTAAAAGCCATTACGGAGGGAAGCATATGTGTTTTAACCATGTGCGCTACTTTTAGTTACCTTTTTGAGAAGATTAAAATTAAGCAGCTTTTGCTTTTCATCCCACTCACACCCTCCCACTACAAATTCTGTCTGAGCTAATCCTCCTTCTACAGACGTCAAAACAGGGCATAAGCATTACAGCTACTTACTGCCAAAATGTGTTGGTTTAATATCCCATTACTATTGTAGTACTGGCACAATAACTTATTATACGTGACAGCTTTTGCCGTTCGTCAGGGATAGAGCCACTTACTGTGTAGTTTTTTCTTCCACGTGAAAGCCGTATTTGTAAAACGTGCAAGAGGCAAGGTAAGGCCTGGGCTAGGTGCTCACCTCTGACTACAGCACCACACAAAACAAACGGCTTCTCTGCTGGTGACACACGCTATTCCCACCCTGCCCTTTCTATTGTCCCAGCCTTTACGTGAACTGACCTGTCGTTACGGTTACGGTATTTACAAGCACACTGTTTAACCCCATTCTTCCGAGCATTTTAAAAAGCACTTTCGCAGATGATTTGGGGTTTATTTCCCATTTTTTTAAGCGCACCATTCTGCACGAAGGCCAGGACAATCTCCGTGGCAGAACACACTTCTGATGAGGAGTCCCTGCTTGTCAAAAGGGTCAGGATTATGTTTTCAGGAACCTCCAGCGCAGAAATACGACAAGAAGGCTGTTCAAGGCTCCAAAAATATTTAGGTTACGGTGAAAGGGGCGGCTGTCAGATACATTACAGACAACAAGCGTTAACAAAAAGATAAGTTCAAGGAAGTTCCGTCCCTGCGGCCACACTACGCCAACCAACAATAGATGACAAAGTATCAGCGCACTGGGGCAGCGCTGCAGCCCTGCGAGAGCACCGGCTGCTTTGCCCAGCGCGGCTGGTGAACACGGAGCCCCTCACCCCGAGGCACCGACCAGCCCCACCGGGCTCTCGTCTCGCACGACGCGCGTCCGAAGCCACCGAACCGCGCGGACCGCTCGCACACATGGAACTGCGCCCGTGAGAACCGAGACCTGGGCGGCTGCCGGCGGGTTCCGTCCCGGAGGCAAAGTTTGTCCCGCCGAGGCTCCCCGGCGGCGGCCAGGCTGGGCGCGGGGGTAGCTCCCCGCCCGCCGGGCCGGTCCGCCCAGCCTGGCCGTGCGAAGGCTCCCCGGTGCGCGGGCAAGGCGGGACGCCGGATAACCCCTCCCGACCCGCGCAGCAGAGGCTCCGCCGCGCCGTAAACGCCCGGGCCGCCACCCGGGCTCTTCCCGGGCGTCGGCGGCAGCCGCCCTCCGGAGCCACCGAATGTAACGGGGGGTGTGAGGCACCGCAGATACAGCCGGGTCGTACCGCGGCACCAGCCCGAGCATTCCTCGGCAGCGCACCAGTCCCACCTGCCCGGCCGGGGGGCGGCCCCGACCCGCAGCGCCCCCTTACCTGCCCTGCTCGGCGCCTGCTCCGGGGCCGCCGCCGCCGCTGTCCGCCGCCACGCCACGGCTCGGGCTCCGGCTCGGCAACCCGCCGAGCGCCCGGCCCGCGCCAGCGCCGCCCCCGCTCCGCCCGCCGGCGCCCCCTGCCGCCCGCCCCGCAGTGGGGACCCCGCCCCGTCCCGCCCCGGTTGCGCGCCGGGCCTGGCCGCCCGGCCCGTCCCGTCCCGCGCCGCCCCAGTTCCCCAGCCGCGCCAGGCGGGGCAGGAGGGCACGGCCGGCCCGCGGTTCCCACAGCCAGCCGAGGGGCGGGGAGGGAGCCCGCGACACACGCGGTCCCCGGGCCGCCCGCCAAGGGGCCGGGCCGTCTGGGCCCTCTGAGGCCGACTCCTCTCACACCCGCAGTTAAGGGAGGGAAGCAAGAGGCTGCGGGACCGGCGGCGCGCCGGAGCCCCCCCACACACGAGAGCCCCGCTGCTTCCAGCGATTGAGCAGATGGCCATCTGCTCCCTGGGGAGACGCTGGTTCGCTGGCGGCTCCGCCCGCAAACGCTTCTCACGCTTCCCGGGAAGTTCGGCTGGGAGCTGTCGTGGCCCTTTCTAAGAAATGCCCATTTCAAGGCCTTGTCAAAGGAGAGTTCCACGAATTTTGATACAAATGCAAAGCAAACGTATTCCCTGGTCCAGCTGATGCAAGTGAAGTCATTTCATAACTTACAAAGTACTCGCCAGGATTTGTTGCCCACAGAGAAGCTCCCTGCTCATCGGCCTTTCCCCCCGAGGAGCCCGTTCTGCCCCAGCAGCAGGAGTGCTTGGTTAGTGCTACAAGCTGATCATCTTGCAAATGCACCACATTTCCTTGTATCACTAAAACAGATTCAAAAAGTCAGTTCTGCAGACTTGGGGAATGCCTTCACACACCTACTCTGACATGTCTATGCAGAACTCAGGCAAATACTGGGTGATCAAAGCAGATGCACTCACACTAAACAGTTGGCTCCAGTGTTTATGGCAAATGGCTGCAGGGTTATTTTGTTGCAGTCACCACAAAGAACATGTGTGGTTCACGTACTCCCACGGTACCACTTGCAACCCAGGATACTTCTGCCAGCTTCCAACTGTGCTGTCATGCTGCCCTGCCAGCCAAGCCCCCTGCGTGGCCTCTGCTCTTGGGTCATGGCAAGCAGTGGTCACTGCCCCACAAACAGCAGGATGGAGCAGATCGAGTGTGCTTTGACTCTGTACATCCACAGAGTGAACCTACCTAGTAAGAAGTCTGGGCGTGTTTTACCAGACAAGTACTTTTGCCTGACTCATATGAATTCACCTGGAAGTGTGCTGAGGTTCTCCATCTTCTTTCCTCTTAGGATGAGAGGAAGGCACGTATGTTAAACAGCAGACTGCACAGTAGTGCAGAAAGCGATCGTCCACCTGCAGATCAGAAGACTGAAGCCTTTACCAACCGTTGCTCTTTAACAACCTTACCCAGCACTGCTCAGAGGCATGCTGGTTGGCCTGCCAACTGACAGCCATTCATCGAATACACAGCTGCGCTGCCAGCATTACATCAGATTAGAGTTAATCCATCATAATTATTTTCTTATTTTTTTGAAAACCAGTGCTGACCATCTAGAAAACAATGGCTTGCAGAAAAGCAGATCGCAAACTATGGGGCCCTGAACGTGGAACAGTGAGACTTCTGACTTCTGCTGTTCAGTAGGTCATTTTACGGCATGTTAGGATCGCCTAGCACCTGACATCAGCACAACGAAATCTGGACTTTCCCTACCAGAAAGCAGAATACATACTGTACAGAAAAATCATCTCCACATGGAAACAAAGATTTACCATGATAGCACCATTGCAATGATTTATCACAACAGCAAACGCATTCCAGGACAGTTACAGTTCCACCCCCATCCAGAAAAAAAGTGTAAGTCACAAAGGATTTGGAATTCAGAACTGTCAATCCGCTCTCCATGTAATAAAAGGAATTAATTTTCTTCACAGAACATTGTTTTTGCTTTGGAAAATGAAATGCAACTGTCTATACACACAAAAGAAATCAACTTTGTTAGAGATAAAGTAATTTTATTTATAATACAAAGGACTATGTACTCAAAAGTTGTTAACAGCCAGGAAATTTCTCTGCAGAAACCCTGTACACTTGGATTTTAAAGGCGAAATTAGGAGACAAACTGAATACTTGCAGGGCAGAGGACTGCAGCTACTGTCTTTAGAGGACACTCAGGCACAATCCCACCCCATCACCTCACATGATATTTTTGTCCATTTTATCTCCTTTCCCCTATACGTACCATCTTGCATCCAATTAACTTCTCCTAGTGCAAATACTACTGCGTACCATCAGGTGTTTTTCTTCCAGCACATATTGTAAGGATGTCCTTATAGTAGAGTGAACTAGCTATGAACTAGCAAAACTCTGTTCCACCATTAACCAGATGGTAGCTGTGCACCTGTACGGGCGCTAAAACCACGAGCTCGCTCACCGACATCCACCAGCTGCCACTGAGACAAACTCTAACACATAGTACACAATCAGTTGTGCTTTACAGTAAAAAAAAAAATACAATTTTCTGTTGAATCCAACAGCTAACACTTTGGCAACGAATGAGAATCGGGAAGTAAGCCCAAACATTACCCAAAATACCAGCTAGATCCCAGCTCCTGAAAGCCATGACAGCAGCAGAGTAGTACATAAGCACCAGTGTGTGGGAAGAGAGAAGCGAGACAGTGCTACACAGGCAAGTTTGCAGTCAGTTTTTCTCATAAAGGAGTGGTTCAGGCACTTTAAGCTATTGTACAACATTTGAACTACACAGCTACTGTGCACGAAGTAATATTTGAATAAGGTATTTCAGTTGTAGGTAACTTCTTTGCTCTTCACAGTTTCAGGCCCTATACATTTGGAGATTTTTTCCTTTCTTCTTTGAAGAACACAAGAGTTTCAGCGGTCTGAATCATTCTTTCAGTTCCACTATTTGACTTCAACTGGGTTTCTCAGCTACATGCCTGAATGCTTTACAGAGTCCTTACACTCTATCTAGAGAAGCTCTGTTTCTGACTGTATCCCGTTCTTAGCAAGCACTGTGTTCGGTTTGCTAATTACCAGCTCAGATGCTTTGTGTCACAGGGCTACTGCTTTTAAGTATTTAAAGAAATTGCTGACAATTCTGGAAGGAAACCCCTTAAAAAACTGTTGTTTATGCCTGCTTTTTGCCACCACATACCTGAGGTCTGATGTCACCTCTTTCAGTTTCTTTGTGCATGTTTCTGTGTCATTCCAAGTGTCACATGGCACATCTATCCAATGCCTGACAAGGTCAGCTCTGGTTTTATAGTTCTACATGTCTTGATGACTTGTGTATATTTCAACACTGTATTCCAATAACTTCCTGGGATGCCAACATCGTGCCCATTCAATCACTTCACTCTCAGTCTCCTTGGATCTTCTGGAATCTATTAATGTCATAACTGTTAGTCTGGATATAGTGCCACCGCCACTCACCCAGACTTCTGTAACTCTTCCAGTGCATTACAGCAGCTTCTGTTTTCTTCAGAGGCTGCCTGTTACCTTACTCGTCAGCACTGCTACATATATGACTTTACAGCGTTTAAATTATCTCTGCAGGGAGTCACTCAATTCAAGCTTCAAACATGCTATTTTGCAGTGATCGTGTTCATATTAAATGCTGTGTTTTCATCTCTTGCTCTCAGGCTTAACTTCCTGATAATATCATCACATTCAGCCTCATCAGTCTCAGCCATAATTCAGTTTCAGCCATAATCAAGCAATCAGCAATTAAAGTACATACTACGAATATCACCACGTATTTCATTATTTTTCCTCCATTTCTTCACTGGTTGATTAAACCCAAATAATAATCACAAATTCAACATTGTTTCTAGGTGGTAATTAACTGACAGAGCAGAAGATGCTTTATCTGGCTATCATTGTCAATAGTCCCCTTCCTTCTGGATAGCATCAGAAAAAGCCCTGTTTATTTTTCAGAGCAACAGAAGACTACTGATTGCACATGACTCTGTCCCTGAGTACCAACAGATACAGAACACCCCTTCACTTAGAAAACTGATTTACTTGCAGGATTTTGAAAAATAAATTAGGACCTCAGAACAAATATAACTTGAACAGTTAGTTTGGGTCATTATTTCCTCTTCTTCCTTTTCCAAGCACCACTGTCATGCAACTGGATGCATACCAACCATGGGATTAAAATACAGACATCTCATCCCAACAGGTCCACATTTTATCCCAGCAGGACCCCACATGGTCACAAAAGGATTGCCAGTCCATGTCAGAATAAGAAAGAACAGTTAAGTCATTCAACAGCAATGCAGCCAGCTACCTACAAAGGGAGTTTTAGAATTCATGGGATAGGTATCACCAAAATGCAATATTGCACATCACATGCCAGTTATGCTTTTTCTAAATGTGGGATCATGGTGCCATATTTTGAAGAAAATTGCTTGTTCTCAGTTCTGTATGGAGAAATTGCTGCAAGCAGCAGAAACCACAAACTAAATTGGGGGCTGAAGCTTTTGAAAGAGGAAGTCTGCGTGGGACCACACTCGTGGAGGAATGCTTGCAATATAAATAGACTTTATAAGTGCACTAAGAAAATACCCACATCATGCATTACTGGTTTTTCCCCCACAGAAAACCAAACACCTGTTTCCATTTTGCAGAGGTTCGGCAGTCGTATTGTAGCCAAATTTCTCCCGTATGGCCATGCTGGCATCAGACAACATATAAGAACCAAGAACCATAGCAACCCTCGTTTCACTCAGTGCCACTGGAAAGGAAGCTTAAGTGACGTTTTTGGGTTGTTTGGGGTTTTTTTGCATAATGCCTTATGACACATCTTACATCGGTTCTGATCAAAGAGTTCCTGCTCATAATTCATACTTCAAAGCAGTTTTAAATAAGATCCCACACTCATCTGAGAGCATAAACAAAGTGGCTCAAACCCCAGCTTTCAGTACTTCTAAGATCTCTTTTAATGAGTATTGGTTGCATCGATAATCAGTTATGCTATTCATAGGTTTGTACCCAGGTATTATTCTGAACACCTAAGTTTGAATAGCACATATAGTGAGATGTGACAGACAACTTCTTGAACAGCCTTAAACCAAAATTAAGTGTTAAGGAACTTGGCTCTTAAATCACCCACACTGCCTCTCCAAGTAGTAGTCAGCAGCACAGGGCTATGAAATGGCAACAGACTTGGAGAGAACACCCACCTTTGCCACTGTAGTAGGTACACTGTTTGGCAAGCTTATTATTTAGCTATTTAAAGCTCCATTTGGTAATTTTCCACAAGGATTAGCTTCTGAAAAGAAACTCCACAAAGGGTTTAGCATTGTCCTCCAAAACACAGGTCTCAGACTGCCTGAATATGTATCACTGCTTTTATTTGCATTTCAAACAACTCAGATGAAAGTACAAATGCCCAAAAAGGCAGCAGGTGCTTAGAAAAAGCCTCAAAAACAACCCTTAAAATAACTGCATATATACACAACTACTCTCCAGTGTCATTTATGATCCCAAACAGCTCTTTCTGTCTTCTTGGAATAAGGCAAGCCATTCTTACAGTGTCTAATTGGTTCTAGGGGTAACTGAGTCCAGCTGCTCTGTGTAGTAGCACAGCACAGCTGCCTTCTCTCAGTCCAGAGGAGCTGAGGAGAAGGGGAAAAATTGAAAGTACCCACCACTTCAAGAGCTCCATTCCCAGGGTCTCACAAACCTGACTAGAATCTGGATTGGAATTTTAAACAGATCCCTTAGGAGCAGCAATCGGCTTCCTAGGCAACCAGGGTGGCTGCATTGCTGCCTGCTTACATGGAGATAGGAGGAAGGGGAGGGGGTGTGGAGATATATATATACATACAGAAAAATTGGCCTTATACGCTCACAGGAGGGTTTCCTAGTTCATAAATATTCTTGCTGCAAGCTGTGATTTAAGTTAAATTCAGACTCAACTTGCCAAAGTTGTAGGCAGTAAAGATATTCAGACTGACAGCTTTTAGCCCTTCTGTTGCTGGGTGAGTTGGGACCGAATGGTTAGACGGCAGCAAAACTGGCTTTAGAGTGTCTGAATGCTTCCCTGTGCCTCAGGAACACCCAGGTACCTCACTGGGGAAGACCTCTGGTGAGCAGAGTTGTCCATGAAGGTGAATTTTAAGCACATTGTATTATTTCCCTGTTCTATTTAGCTCTTGGGGAAACTGCCAGCTTTAAACATCTAATTAGGGAAACCTACTTAGGAAAAAAAAAAAAGCCCTCAGCATTGGCATTATCACTGCCAAGTTCCTTATTACCCCATTCTCCAGTCGCTTCAAACCTGCTCATGAGGGGCCCAGCCAGACTTGAAAAGTGTTGGCCATTCCTCCTTCGTCATCGTATTCCTATTAAAGCCAAGGGCACCTGTACAGCAAACGTACATCCCACGCTGCTGTCCAAACTCTGAAGACGGGAAATGCCTTGGAATACTTAACAGAGATACACACACAAGCTCATGCCAACATACTAATATTATACATACTGTACCTTTTGTAACAAGGAGGGTAAAAAATTCCTCAGGAACAGGAAACATCAGTCTCCTTAACCTGTAGTGGTTAAGACTGGCTTGCCAGCAGGTACAGCTGCATGTGGCATACTGACCTGATGTTCCACCAGGAAAGCATGTATATGTAAACACAGGTAACATGGGTGGGGGTAGCAGAAACAACGTGTATATAAAATAAGCCATCTCTACTTGAAATATGAACAGCACCACATAACTTTGGTGTCTGAGTATCTTAGCTTCCTATTTCTATGAAGAAATCCACTGGCTGAGAATGCAAGATCTGTATTGTCTGGAGCCATGTCCCACTTTAAGTAAAGATAAATACTACTGCAAGACACACCTTCCCAAACTCTTCATGCTTACTGCTTAAAATTAACTCTGATACATTGTGAATCAGCAGAAGGCTGCTTCTATACACATACATGCACCTACTGCTGATCAGATGAGCTTCCTGTAGAAACACACGCAATTGCTCCAAGGCAGGAGGAACTGCATGTGTTCATGCAACGTACTACACAGACATTTTGTAGCCAGACATTTCAGTATCATTTATTTCTGGCTGCATTTAATATTCATACCAGGAATATGCCTCATTTTTAGGGCTCAGTTCTTCTCCATGAACATGCAGAAGGCACCTTCCCAACACTGTAGGAGTAAATAAAGTGGGCTGAATGTAGAGTGAATGAGTTGTGTAGTGTTTTCTGAGCGCGAGAGGAAAAGCAGTCAGTATGGCAAGCTGGGCTTCTCTGTTTCTACACCCACATAGGATGAGTATTTCAAGCATTCATTTCCTCTTTGTTGCTTTAAGGTTTGTCAGATGAACAAATTGAGTCACCTTAAGAGTAGCTCTAACCCTGGTAAGACTTGCTTTCCGACAAGGAAAAGAAAAAGCTGTATTTTAATATTGATTCAGCCTGGATGAGTCCACTGTGAACATCAGTGGTGGGCAGACGAGAGACAATATTCTTATAAGATCTAGATAAGTAAAACACGATTGTAGCACAGCCTGATTCCTTTTGGTTCTTTTAAGCTTCTCCCGTTATTACAGGTCTTCATCTACAACATTCTGAGGAGGAAAAACGCCCCATTCTACTCTATACCCACGGACTCTTCAGCCAGTTAATTCCTAATCCTTCCCTTGCCTTTTTATAGGGACTAGAATACTTTGCTTTTCCACTTGCAGTTTTCAGACACCGCACAGCTGAAGCTTCAGGGATCAAAGCCAGAGCTTCATCAGAATTAGGTTTTGACAGCGCAACTGAAATAAAACGGAAACTGGGAAGTAAATAGCAGCTGAAAATAAACATCCACACAGTCAGATGCATGGACTTTTAGGAAGGAATTTATAGGTCACAACAAACTTACTTCAATGTTGAAGTGATAGGCTAGAGCGTTCTGCACTGCTTAGGCAGCTCAGAACCACTGAGAAACGATCAAAATAGTCGGTCTCCCAGATGTGAATTCCTAAGCCCATTTCAAGCCACATAGGTCATAAGTGTCCTTACTTTTCTGAACCGTAGGGCTGTTTCTTAGTTGTGTCAGTGCTTCTTTTCTAAGGGTCTCCTTTCCTCTGAAAACACAATTTAGCAGCACTTGTTACACAGGAGGACAGTTCTCCTGCCTTCAGTAGACTTACTGCTGATTTAAAAGCATATAAACGTTATCAGGAAAAGATCTACTTACCTCCAGCTTTTGAAATCCTGGAGTCAAGTGCTTCTGATACTGATGTCTTCATTTGGTGCACACCCCATTCACACTGCTTCCAAACTACAGCTGTGTACTGCAGGAACCAAAGGCCAGCAGCTCCCTGTGAGCCTGGGAGCAGTGACAGAGCCAGCAGGCAGAGATCTTGTCACCTGGGCAGACCTGGACGCTGGGGCCAGGTTCCAGCAAGAGCCCAGATCTCAGGTCAGATCATAGTGAGGAAACAGGAAGTAAATTCACAGGTCAGAGTCAGACCAAGTGATGGACAGGCACGATCACAGTGACAAGACATGCTCAAAGCCAAGTCAGGTGCCAGATCAAAGTGGTCCCTGGCAAGGCAGAGCTGTAGCTGAACTACAGACCAGCACTCCAACAGCACAGTTCCCACAGGAGTTCAACTCTCCAACTAAGAGTACATGGGGTCCTGTGCCCACAGGCAGGGTTGGGTGAGGAATTAGGGAGGCTGGTCAGGACCATGAAGGCTGTTAGTGCACTCAGGGCCATAACACACATTTCCTTCCCCCATTTCTTGTTTACAGTCATGCCCAGCAACACCATCCTTGGTGAATTTTATTGGGTATTATTCACTTCTTTTAATATGCTACAAATAGCATCACTGGCTCTCAACAACCAGCTCTTACCAGATTTCCACTATCAGCTCAGATAGGCGTGAAGTGTGACAAACACAAGAGGCAAAGGGCCAGGATACTGAGCAGGAGTAGGTCAGGAGAATGACACTTCCCACAGCTGAAGTACATGCAAAGGGATGGCAGCAAAACCTGCTTGACTGGGTCTGATGATTGCTTGAAAAAAAACTAACTCTCTGAAATGACCCATATTGAAGAAGCTACTTGGAGATTACTCTTCATTGCATATGTCATAAGGTGAAATGCAATGCTCATTTTTAGCATGTTAAGACAGAACATTTTTTGGGGGTTAAACAACCTAGTAACAGGCGAAATGATGGCCCTAGAGGTCACCCCCATCCAGCATCAATGCAGACTGTCAGCATTCAGTGTTCATGAAGAGTGCCTGCCAGTACAAATCATTTGTTACTGTCACTCAGAGAACTCATGCTTTGGGGTCTTTTTGTGGTATTGTTGGTGGTTTTTTCCCTTCAGAAAAACTGTGACTTCTTTCTCTTGTTAGTTTTTGCATAGAGCTAACTAGCATGCTTCAAGGGCAGGACAAGATCAAGAAAAGATGGAAGGGTGTTGAGTCAGGAATGCGAGAGACAAATGAGTTGTGCACCCTGCGATGATAAAAAGAGACCATTTTATAATAGGCACTGCAGAGAATAGCTAAATAGCACAAGTTGTTTGCATGTACATCACATTGCCTGTATTGAAAAGAATCAACGAAGGCACAGCCCAGGTGCTTATTAGCTCAAGTAAGTGTCTGAAAACAAACATATTCTTATGAATGGAGCTGTCAGCAAGAAACTGATTAATCCCACAATCCCAAATGAAAAGTGACCCAGATGCAGCTGTCTTAAGAGTTTCATTTCCAGATATAGGAGATGGAGGGAGATTTTTACTACTGCTACCCAGAAAAACCTGCAGGCCCCTTATTAGAATAATTAAGGATCATGCCTGAGGGATTATAGGACCTACCTAGGGATGAAGGCCAGAGGGATCCATCAGAATACATATTTGTGTATGGCATGGTAAGGAATACATCCGTGGACCTTACTACCCAGACAGACAGGCAGAGCACAAATACTCTCGGTCTGTCACTTGTTTAAAGGTCATAAACCAACGTGGAACCTCCTCTCCACTCTGTGCTATGGTGGGACTGTTGTTCAGATCTGTATCCTAGCACCAAATATTTAAAGACATTATAAGCTGTAGCCCAAGTGTGGAAAAAATAGAGCAAGTTGCATCTCTCTCTGACAGTCATTAAAGTGAGCTCTCACTGCTTTCACAGCTGCAGGAAACCAGGGGGCTATTTTCCTGACAGCCTTCAAGTGAAAAGAATTTTCTATTTTGAGACTTTCATTACCCTTCCCCACTTCCAATAGTTCCAATATTCCTCTCCAGAAACCTGAAAATAACATTACCCACTGAAATTTATCCTTTTTTCTCAAAAACTGATGTTCTAAAATTGAATTTGAAATTGAAAGAACACTTAAGTAAATTTTTTTCCTGTATGCAATGTCAATCTCAACAAAATCTCAGCACTTTTAAAGTAGCTATATCAGCAGCGCTTAGTTTGTAGGCTGATTTCACATACACAAAGAGGACTCTGCCATCTCCCCAGTGACCTCAGTAGGGTTATTTCAGGTTTGCATCAGCATGACTAAGAGGAGAATTAGCCCTTTTTAAAAGTTAGATAGCAATGAATGCCTCTTGCCCACAGCCAAGTGCAAGTTCTGAATGATGAATGCATTTTTACACTTAATACATGTGGAAAATGCTGGGGAATGTTGCTTTTGCAAACTGAAATGGGTTGTGGTATTTTTCTATGCTGACTTGGGAAGTGGAGGACTCAGGCTGCCTCATCAGAAAGCCTTTGTCAGGGATTTAGGAATAGTAAGATAAAGGACCATTGTCAATCTATATGCAACAGATAGCACATAAGATCAGGGGGAACACTGGTAATGATTATAATTTGCCTTATTGTGATAAGTTTTGCTGTTGGTAGTGTGAAAAGAATTATGGTAAAATCTATGTGTCAAATAAGGGTTCACTGAGGAACTGAGGAATACATAGCTCTGCTTCAATATATAGATGAAACTTACACCTACACATCGGACAGTGAAAACGTCTCCAGCTGGAGACAAAGTAAATGGCAGATTTAAACAGCGAAATGAGTTGTGAATCAATTGTTGTTTTCTGGTGCTCTATATAGGGATCCAAGGATTTTTTTTGTGTGTAAACTGATGTTTGTATGTTTTCTATGTGAGCAGGAGGCTCTGGTGCAATTTGGAAGCAATTGTTGGTGTGATGAATGGGAGGAAGACCAGTCTGATTGGGATGGTGGTTTTGGGTCGGGTCAGCTTGAGCAGGTGGCTTGTGGAGATGTGGAAAGTGAAAAAAATCGGTGCTGGATGGGAGGAGGACCGTTTGAGAGCTTTCAGGCCTCCCAGTCAGGCACAGGAACGGGTCTTTGCCCATTTAGTGAACAGCGTAGTTTCTGTTATGATATTGCCCTTGGAGTTTTGTAAGGTAAACTGCCCAATTACAGTGTGACCTCCTGAGAGAGAACAGGGGAAATTTGGATACTAAGGTGTGGTCCTCTCAGGACAACATTGCCCCTCTGAGTTGTATAGATGGCCGCCCCTGAGGCAGTCAATATCCACAATAATGTCTCTTCACTGGCTGAGGGGAGAGATAAGTTATACTATCTTTTTGAGATGCACTGATCTTGCCCCTCACCCCAGGGACAGGATTGGGTGGAAACAAAAACCCAACAACCAACCAAACCTACTGCTTCCAGTGAATTCTCTGGGCTGGCTGAATCAGTGCAAAAAGGCTGTGTGTATCCAAGCCATGTGGGAGCACTGGAGACAGGGCATTCCCCTTGCTGCTCTGGTACAACCGGTCCGCTGTAAACCACTGCTTAGGGGTCTCCCTGACACCTTGAAAATCTATGTGAAAAGCCTAAAGGAAAAGATTCTGTGAGCAGTTGATCATAATACTTGCTACCCCAACCAGCCTGTTTTAACAGGGGGGGAACTATTCCAGAAATTGTTATTTATGGCAGAAAGATGGGATGGTTAGAGGAAGGTTCAAATTCCCAGCACTGGGTCCACTAGGCACGGGTTTGGTAGCACTGAGTATATCATCTGCCCAGCCCGAAATGGGCAATTCACAGACTATTCGCACATTGAAAAACTTGGTGGAGCGGCCAATTAGCAAGGCTATGGAATTTCCTGATACCACCAAAACACAGGAGGTGAAGTCTTCTGTGCCTGCCAGTCCTTACTCAGACTTGAGGGGAGGATCAGATAGATTTAAACTAAAAAGCACGGGGTGAGGGGATGGGGGGGCAGGAATTTCAGTCCGACCCACTCGCATAATACCCACCTTAGACTGGCCTGCCCAGCACACTGACCCACGTGTTACGGTAACCGCTGGTCCCAGCGCAGACCTGTACATGTCACAATTGACATGGGAGCTCAAATAAATGTTATCACTTAAAAAACAAAGCAAACCAAAACAACCAGCCAAAAGGTTAGGACTGACCCCTACCCAGGAGACAGTAAGTGTAATAGGAGTGACTGGAGTCCCTGAAACCAGAGCAGTTAGTACTGTGTGTGTTTGGTCTCCAGGGGAAAACCGAATGTCTAAGATAAAGGCTGTCATTGGTCCATACCGAAATAATAAACTAGGATTTGATGTCCTAGCAAACAAAGCCTGGAAGCTACCTAACGGAACAGTGTGGAGCTTTGGAGCCCCACTGTGTGAGGTTCCAGTGCTTGAGGAAGCTGTTAAATCACCTCCTCCCAGAATAAGGAACGTTAATCAATATCATTTACCATCTGCTGTTAAGGAGGGAATCATAGAAGTGATCAAAGCCTTGGAGACCTGTGATACTGCAACTCCAGAGCCCAGTCACCCTGTAAGGTCCCGGTGTGGTCAGTACGCACACCGGACGGTAGGGGACGGCTGGCAACAGCCCGCAGTGAGTCAGACAGTGACACAATGCCACTCAGCCGCTGGTCCTGACACTGCTGAACCAGTCAGCCAAACGTAAGCTAAACATGCAGGGGAGGGATGTTAACATTATTCCTCTTCGAGAGGAGGAAAAACATCAATCTGTGTTCACTTGGGAGGGAGTACAATATACTATACCTTCAACCAACTCCCCCAAGGATGCAAACACTCCCCTGCCATTGCCCATAGTGCACCGGCAAGAATACTGAAGAAAAATGATATCCTAAAAGGTGGATTACACCAGATTTCTAACCAATTCACTGTTGAGCATATGCACGTTCGAGCAATACTCTGCTCTTTTAATCACAGGACTGCTCCAGTAAGAACGAGAAAAAAGGGACAGCTGAGAAGACATGGGGTGGAGACTTCATAGGTATAAGTCTGAAATATGAACTGTACTTCGAAGGAATTGAACAGATACTCAAACCTGAAGCACAGACTGGGAGTTTTGGTCTTCTGGTCTTAGTTTTGTCTGTCTGTCAGTTTGTTTCAATAGGAGTGATTGTTTGTAACTCAAGTTTTAATAATAAGCACTACATCATGGCTGTAGTTGTAAAAATCTTTGTAATAATAATTGTCTGTTCTATAACCATAGGCATAAGCAGATAATCTAGTATATGGAATAGAGAGCCTCGAGCTTTGGAACAACATGGTTCTCCAATTACAAATCACACTGAACCAGACCATGTGATCTATAAAATGATACAAGGTTTTGCTCTTATGCTTAACTTCTCATGTGACTACCTGTTTGACTTTACCACATACCCTTACTCAAGGGACCCCTATAACAGCTCTCCCCATGGACATGGGTAAAAATTTAAATTGGCTCTGGAAGCAGAAAAAGGCTATAGTTCAGGGAGATTTTGAATGGAAGGGGCCATTTAATAATACATTAAATCGAACCTCCATTTGAAGCCAAAATTGTTTTTAGGTTCCCCTTTGTTTGGACAATAAGACTTTGGGATGCAGAGGCAAACAATCCTGATCCTTCAAATGGCCACGCTCCGGCCACCCATGGGCAGATACACAAAATGGGAATAAGCCATACTGGGGAAAGAGCGTGGTCCTGAGGTATGTGGAACCAGTAAACACACGGTGGTGTTTTGAATTTCCTTCAACAGCCAGGAATTCATGTTCATGGTTCGATGTGATGCAAGGGCCACTTGCCAATTGCTTATGGTCTCAAGCCCACGAGGAGAGGAGAGATGAGAGCAGGGACTGCTGCCCCTAGTGGCCTCGACACAGGGTGTCAACACAACCTGATGTGAAAACACCTCTTTGGAATTGCACAAACATTATAAATTGTACCACTGGTGGGGACCTAGAAAACTACTGTGGCTAATTCCTTCCTTGTGGCATTTAGTCAGTGCTGCCTGCTTGTGTCAAAATTACCCAAAGCCATCGCCTCCAGCAATGAGATGTAACAGTAGCACAACTATAAAGATTTAGTATATTCTAAGAAATCTTCCTGTCAGATCCCTTGAACTATGGGCAATTGTGACAACTTGCCTGTTTATGTTCCGCATCAGTTAACTTGGATATGCTGAGATGGGACTATTAGAGATAGGTTAAACCCTGCTAATCCCAGTTTGCAGCATACTTTGGGAATACCATCATGACGTCCTCCTTACTACTCCAAGAAATTCATCTCTGAAGGATTGTGGCATCCCCATACCAAATGAAGTACAGACACTGGTCATTGGACTGTGTGTCAGAAGTTAGCGGTATGGGCTGAAACATTCTTTGGATTGGGAAGAGGTCATTTTAAAACCAGAAGGATGCTGTCCAATTTAACTGCAAAAGTGGAATTATGGTATGGTTGTAAGTTTCATCTATATATTTTAACAGAGATGTGTATTCCTCAGTTTCTCAGTGAACCCTTATCCAAGACAGCAATTTTACTGCAATTCTTTAACACAACAGACAGCAAAACTTATCACAATAAGGCAAATTATAATCATTAACAGAGTTCCCCCTTGTTTTATGTGCTATCTGTTGCATATCCAGATTGACAATTGTCCTTTATCTTCCTATTCTTAAATCCCCAACAAAGGATTTCTGATGAGGCAGCCTGAGTCCTCCACTTCCCAAGTCAGCACAGAAAAATACCACAACCCATTTCACTTTGCAAAAGCAATATTCTCCAGCATTTTCCACACTTTAAGGGTACTGTCTAACATTGAGATACCCCTATTTATAATGCATGGAAACTACGTTTTCTTTGGGATTTTTCTACTCCAGCAGATTTGAATTCCCCTGCAGAGGGGAAAATATTTAACTGTAGACTTTTAGTAAGACTTCAAACCCTTATACCAAATAATTTGTTGATTAAAAGTAGTAGGCTTCAGCCTCTTGATAGCTTTCTGGCTGAAAATGCCAAGTAGGCAGCAGAATTGGTAAAAAATATATTTTTTTAAAAATAAAAATCTACCACCAGCAGTCTTGAGCATATTTTTCCTCTCTTTCATATACATAATTACTTGCAGCAAACATGCAGCTCATAGTCCAGTCAGTATAGGGTTTGGTAGACTTCAAGTCCTTCTGATATGTATAATACAATCTTCTAAGACGTAATTCATTGCAGCATTTGTCACAGCAGGCAATGCTGTGTTAAGGCCTGTTTTGTTCTCCACCAATAGGTGGGTGGGGTATCAAATAACATATAGATGAGAAAGCAAAATTAACACTCTGGATGCTTAAACAAATAAGCTTATTAAAAGAGATGGTGATTTTGTGTGGCTTTCCTACCACTGATAAATAAAAAATGAGTTTTCTTCTCCAGTTTTAAAGCTAAACATTTCAATTCGGAACAAAGGAGGTGGAAAAAACAAGTGGCTTTGAGGACAGGAGGAAAACATTGCTATTCTTTGCAATGAATGCCCTAAAGTGTGAAAGCAGAATACTCTGCATTGTGTCTGTGATACTGCTGTCTCCCTAATGCACAAAGGGATGGCACATGGGCTCACACAACCTTGACTGCAGCAAGTAGCAGGGATCCCAATGGTGTTCCCATGGAGCTTTCATTAGAAAATGAGACTCATGGTGTGTTTAATCTCATCCCCTGAAAGACTCTGTGATGTGTCAGTTGGCAGCAGCACATAAAGATTAGAATAGCAGTCTGGCAAAGCAGGCTTAAAGTTGCACTGTTTAGTGTGAACCAGTGCACACACAGCCCCATCCCCCACCAAAAAAACCTGAGATAAATGGGAGAAGGATCAGCCTTCAATCAACCAAATAGAAAGGTTCTGAATTATGATGCCTCTGCCTTTTCTCAGCAGATCATTGTTATTACAGGACAAACTCCTCTTGGAGTCGCAGCCTGTGTGCCACACATGATTAGGTGCTGTTCTCGCCCTCCAAGCCAACAGAACGTAGGCACAAAGATGTCCATTAGTGAGCACCTGGAGAAAACACAGATGAAACTGCAGACTCAAAGGAGCTGAAATAGTAGCTGTATATTGAGGAGTTACTTGCCTGATGAGGAAGAGACAACTTCATTGTCAGTCTGCTGTAAAAATCTGAAAAAGATCAAGTGAGACAGAGCTGCCCACAAGGCAAGGGAATATACAAGTTTTATCTTGTATATTCCCAGGTAGTGCCTCTGAAACAGCTCCTCTAAAAATCTTCTCTTCAAAACCACGGTGTAACAAACAACTGCACTTAGATTTTCAGCCTTGCCTCTGATTATTTCAGTTTCTCTTTGCAGATTACAGGTACAGAAGAGAAATTATTTTGTTAATCTATAATCCTACTAGTTCAGCAAGCACCCCTTATCTATTTCATCCTGCAGAATTTCATCTTCAGGTAATTTTTGAATGGATAAAGAGCAGAAATACTTCTTCGCATCAAATATTGATTAGCTTGACTACCTCTTGAAGTTAGAAAGTATTTTAAGAGAAGAATTGAACTCAGTCTTTATTCCTATACATTTTAAACACATTGTGACACATTACCCGATCTGGTGCCATACAGACTTTTAACCTGAAGGCTTAACTAGTGATGGCAAACATGTTTCAGCTCTGTAATTGCTTTGTCTTCTTTATCATAACCAGCCACAGAATACAAATCCCATACCCATTCCTGCCCTGGCAGTGGGGTTGGACTAGATGATCTTTCAATGTCCTTCCAACCCTTAACATTCTGTGATTCCTGGGATTCTGTGAATAATGCTGATATTAAAATGTGCTGTAAAAATTGTTTTTAGTCTAGTGATTCTTGTTTCTTTGGCAAGTGAATTTAGCACTTTAGCACTGGCCAGTTATTCTGTCTGTAAGAATAAGTCTCAAGAGTTCCCTAAGTGTCCACAATGTTATAATACTCTCTGCTTTTTCTCTTTTGGCTTCCCTACACAAGACACTGGTAAAGAGGATCACTTAGTATTACCAATCACAGTCCACTGATGTACTTGTATTTTTATAGCCTTTTCAACTATCTCCAGATAGATTCTGTTAACATATTAACAGAAAAAAGTCACACACATCTTCTTTGAAAAAACCCAACTAATAAGTGGAATATGAGAAATAATTATTGGAAAGAGTTAAGTCTTGAAGTAAGTTCTTCAGTTTTAGCCCATGTTTTGTATTTCTAACATTGTTAAGTTGTGTAACATGAAAGGCATTCCCAGAACTTTGTGTTCAAACTAAGCTCCACTGGGAAAGTGCCAGTATAAAGAAATCAGTACTTTTTGTAGACTGTACTTGTCTTGACCACTGGTGATCTTATAAGGCTAAAGATGATACACGAAACTCACTCAGATCTGCTGGCTTCTGGCATGTTGACAGAGAAATCATAAGAGCTGAGTAATACCTGAGGCGATAAAATGGACTGTTGTGTGATGTAAACAACAGAGGTTTACAGGCTCACAGCCTGAAGCAAGCAGATCAAAACCACAGCCACACAGAAGATCTTTTCCACTGCTTCCATCAGTTTATTTTGTTTGTTTTCTGCTGATTGATTTAAACACCTTGTACCATCAGTATTTATCTAATTTATCCATTAGGCATATAATAGGTATGAAAATATATTGATAATTTGATCAGCATCTCTCAGGTTTCAGCAACCACCGTGGTAACTGTTCTACGTCTGGGAAAAACAGAGGAACTGCTGTGTCAGAAGTGCCAAAAGACAAGGTAAAACTCCTTAATATCAGGCATGTGCAGGCTGGCTGCAGTTGAACAGTTTAATAACCACAGGCAGAAGCAGCCAAGATACGTCTCTAAAGCAAAACAGGGATATCATACATTGGCACTTACCTTGCTGCCTCTGCTAATGCTTGTCATGAAGATGTGGCAGCCAGCTCTGACAACAGCAAGCTCTAATATGGTTGCTATTCCATGCTGAAGAGAGCATGCCACCAAGTCTCTGCTGCATTCTTACTGCTGCTACCTAAATTAGAGCCATCACGGATATAGCAATCATGCTGGGACCCCTGTAATGTTTTATTACACTCTGAGTATGTGCAGAGAGAAATAACCCGGTGCAAACAGCCCCTAAGCACAGAATATTGCCCCAGACTTGATCAGCCAAAACCCAAACTGAGGACTTTGAATATTACCTGGAAAAACACACGAATATTCCCTCAGCCTACTGTAATGCCTATAATAGAGGACACAGAGGGAAAAGTAGGATCGATTAAAAGTGCTCTCTGCTAGCAGCCAGTTCACACATTTGTGGCAGACTCAAACTTCAATTGCTCAGAGCACATAGAGGGCTTTGATAATATCTCTTTATGCAAAGCCTACCTGGCAGTCAGCAACTCCTGGTGTCCCTCAGGGATCAGTGCTGGGAGCGCTACTGTCTTATGTCTTCATTAATGAATTGGATGATGGGACAGAGTGCACTCTCAGCATGTTCACAGACAACACAGAATTGGGAGGAGCTGCCAAACTGCTGGATGGCAGGGCTGCTCCTCAAGGGTCCAGAACAGGCTACAGAAATGGGCTGACAGGAGCTTTGAGGAATACAACAAAATCAAACCCAAATTCCTGCAGCTGGGATGGAATGACCGCTCGCAACACAGACAGGCTGGGGCCAACTGTCTGGGAAGCAGCTCTGGAGAAAAACATCTGAAGGTCAAGGAAGACAAATTCACATGATTCAGCAGTGTGTCCTTGGACCTAAGAAGGCTAGCTTCAACCTGGGTCACGTTAGCACAGCCAGCAGGTTGAGAGAAGTGATCATTTGATACATGTGAGACCTCTCTGGGCTACAATGTCCAGTATTGGACTCTCCAGTACAAGAAAAACATTGGCATACTGGAGTGAGTCCAGTGGGTGGCCACCCAGATGGCCAGAGGGCTGAAGAACATGAGGCAGAGAGAAGTGGGCCTGTTCTGGAGTCCTGTCTGCTTTCTACAGCTACCTGATCAGAGGGTACAGGGACCATGGAGCCAGATGAAGGTCCACAATGATAGGATGATAGGCAACAGGCACAAGTTGGAACAGGGAAAGTGATCAGATTTTTAAAAAAATATTTTTACCATAGAAGTGGTCAAATACTGGTGCAGGCTGCTCAGGAGGTTGTGGAATTTCCCTTCGTCCTTGGAGGTCTTAAAGACTCAACTGGACACATGCCAGCACAAACGGATCTCATTAGACATGCTTTGGGCAGGGATGACCTCTGGCAGTGCCGTCCAACCCAAATTACTCTATGACACTACAATTCCTAGACAGAGAAAGGAATGCTACAGGGAGCTGTTGACAACTAACCTGCACATGGCCAGAAAATAGCAGGAAGAAAAGCAACCTATGAGCCAACAGCTATGAGCCTGTTGGCCTGTCTTCAATAGGTTTTAAGACTTCGGGATACATTTTGAAGGGGAGAGACACTGAAGACCAAGAGATAAACAGACACATCAGATCACCAGCAGCACATCCTTCAGATCATCCTAGTATCCTCTTCGATAAATTCCAGGTAGTTGAGACCCACTGCATTTCAATAGCACTACGTTTTTCAGCCTGAGGAAAGCATTTAGTGCAGTAAGTACGAACCCGCAAATGATCTGATTCAACTGAGGAACTGATAATTTGTGCCAAAGAGAAGGCTGAAAACTCATTCCTAGCTGGTCTGTTCAAGGTCTGAAATTGGGACTGCCTCTCTCTTTAATATTTAATTTTGCCATTTTCACTAAAAAGACGTGGGAGATAATATATGTCATTGTCAAAGATGGGCCATGCTATCATTATCAGAGAGGACTGAAAGAACCCACAGAATGAAAGGCAAGAACTTGGGGATGACAGCATAGAGACTGGATGATATTTAATTGCACAGCATGCAAAGCCATGTATCTAAGGGATTGCAGCCAGCTGGAAATGACTAAGGAAAAAGATCTGGATATGCTGGCAAATCACCCACACTCTGTCCGGTGAGTCAAAGGGGTATGATGCAGCTGCACAAGAAATACAGCTCAACAAAAGGCTGTAATTTTTACTGACTTTTTTGATGCTTCTAGATCTCCTACCAGAGGGTGACCCTGAATATTCTACAGCTTTTCAGAACCAGCTTTTGACTTTTTAGAAACCTTTTGGTTTCCCACACAGAGAACAACATAAGTACCTGTGTGTGCACGGAGGGAGAGTGATGGAAAAAAGAGGAAACACGGGGAAAACACTGAAGCAAAAAAAAAAGAAGTTGTGATTTTCTGTCATTAAGTCCAGAAATATGTCCAAAGATTGCTTTTGAAAGCTTTTGGCAATGTAAGTTCCACTATGTACCACTACAGTAAGTGATTTTCGAGGGCATGAACACAGGGGTAGCAGGTGATGTCTTACCAGCTTTTCTTTCAGCAGTGTTTTTATTTGTACACTAGACCTATAGCAAAAATTCCAAGTGGTGTTCATGGGCTGTGAAAACCAGAAGTAACAATTTTCATAAATTGAATCATAGTAATAAATTCTCTTATTCTGCTCTGATAGTTTCTTATTTTATTATTATATACATTATTAACTATGCTAGCAGCAGGACATAACAAATGCAAAATACTTGTTCAAGAACACTACTGTTTTCAGCAGGGGAATAATTAAGAATACATTTCAATAACATTTAGGATTCTAATGAATAAAAGATAACTCATGCAGGCAACTCAGACGTCTGCATAATTTTCTCCAAGGAGGTTAAAATGCACGATGAGTGCCTAATTCAGAAGGAAGCACTTTTGGGTCATATTTTCCAATAGCAGACAAGATGTGATCAAGGTTCAGGTAACATATAGGTTTGAAATGTCATCTTTACTGCAGGAAGCCTTCAAAAGGATGTCAGAACTCTTTAGTGTAATTCACCTGAAAAGCAGAAAAAATCTCCAAGAATTTTAAAGCTTCGGCACTTTGTAAACAAGATGTGTATCAAAATCCAAAACTTTACCCCTAGTTCATGGAAGCACTAATTGCATTTTCCCAGCTGGATCTGAGCTGGCAAGCAAGTGCCAAGCACAACTGTGCTCCCATCTCCGTAACAGCAACATAATGAAAGCAGTAAAGAATATGACCATCAAACTGGCTTCCTTTCAGACCCTCCACCATTCCTCTAATTCTTCTAATTGCCAGATGCAGCTATTTAGTTCTGTATCCCAAAATTGCCTTGATTTTACTTCTAGAAAAATAACAAAGCAGGACAAAATGTGCTTATGTGGCTCAGTCCACTCAGACTGCCTGCCTGATTTGGTTCAAACTTTGCTGTCTACAGCAAGCATAGCCTATAGCATCATCTCAACCCTCCTAGATTCCACACCACAATACTGCAACAACCCCACTAAAAATTACTCCTACCTCTTTATTACTCTTCATTTCAAAGGCATCCTGCATGCATTTTGGAGGTGGGGGTGACATGGGGGTTGTAGGGAGAGAAAACAGCAAAGCAAGCAAGCACAGGGGCTGTGACTGCACAGAACAAAGGCTTTAGATGACCAGGGTTGAGAAGACAGACATTTGTACATGGATCCACACACAGTGCTGCACTAAAACAGCCCATCTGAGAACTGGGAGAAAATTCTACCAAAGCACCAGCAAGATTAGTTGGTTGGCTTGGGAATTTTTGTTGCATCCTCCCATACGCAACTCCAGCCGAAGGGTTTTTCCAAATTTTTAAAAACCCCTTGCAGCAAACCTAGAGAATGTAGTAATTTTTTTGGTCAGGTTACAAGCACTACCCCTACCAAGTGAGCAAGCAGTGGGGTAGGGCTCCCTGCAAGGAACTCTGGGGTTTTCACACTGTCATTAGTACCTGGGAGGCGCCCAGGCACAGCCAGGCCTCTGGTGCAGACTCACGCTGTTCAGGACCGGTGCAAGGCACACAGACGAAATGAGAGGCTCTGTGTGGCCCGTTTTGTTGCCTATAGAATGAGAACAAGAATTTTTCTGCCCCTTTCTGTCAGCGTTGTTCAACAGAGATTGCAAGTAACTAGTTGTGTTCCTATTCCAAGTTGGGATAAGCTACCACAGAGCTAGATTTAAGACAGCTTTATCCTTCTACCTCTGCGCTGTTGCCAGGACTACAAGTGACAGACTGGGTTTTGGCTAGGTCGACTCCTGTGATGGATGGGCACAACAAAAGCTCTTCTTTCCCCTCCAGCATAGCTCCCCTCCCAAAGCCAGGCCTTTCCCTTGGCCCACTATCATGTCACACGTAAATAGCTTTTTTCTCCTTTGTTTTATTCTTGCCACCCCATTTCTTTCTCTTCCAACCCAATTTCGTCTTCCTGTTACGAGGAAGACTAAATATCTGTGTCCAATTCTGCAAGCTGTATTTTGCTAAAAGATGACTATTTTATCTGTGGGGAGTGATACAAATTTAAGTTACTGATCCTCCTGGTTCCAAGGGCCTCCAGATTTCTAGAGACAGGTGATGCATTTCTACAGTTTTTAAGCTTTCAGGGATTTAGAAACAAACTTGGTAAAATTATCAGAACAAATCTTATACGCCAGAGAGTGTGCCAAAATGGACCTACAAGCATTAGTTTTAAACACTCAACTGACATGCTTGTTTAAAATCAGCCTTCTAGGGAGTGCTTGGCCACAGGAGATGTAATTAAAATGGTGTTTGTGAAAAGGAAATCAAAACATTAGATGATGGCCTCCCTCACCCACGCTCGCTACCTGCAATGATTTAGCCCAAGGACTACATGGTGATGCTTTTTTTAAAGAGCAGGCATGTGGCGGAGGCATAACAGGCAATTTGATGGTGTAATATTGTCTGATCTCCACCAGCCAGACTCTGCAACCAGCAGCGGGAAACAGGGCATCAGCTGGCAGCTCCAAGTTCATATTCAAAAGGCAGAGGTACATCTTGCAAGCCATCTGTGGCCTGGTCTCCAGGGGACAGAAAGCACACAGGACTGCTTTGAATTCTAATGCATGCATTGACTTCTCAGTGCCCTCTGCACTGGCACCCTATTTCCCTTCACGCTCAATGTCATCTACCTCATACTGACAAACACAGCTAAGGCTCTCTGCTAAATCATCCCCTTCAGCTGAGGCACAGCGCTTTATCCTGACCATGTATCTGCAAGTCTCCCCTTCTCTGAGCACACAGCTTCTTGCTTTTAAATAAGAATCTACTGAGGATGAGGAAAGAGCTTCTTTGCTAAAAATTAAGTCAGGTAATATTGCTCTAGTTTCTGAGAGATGCTACGTAGCACAGATCTTGAGACACCGGACACCAGCAGCCAAGCAGTAACTTACTTGATGTATCTGACTTTCCATTAATCAACCTAGGGAAATCATGTGAGATTTGCTGCTCACTGACCGCTTCCTGGAGATGTTTTCATGGGAAATTTTTGTTACTCCTGATAAACATTTTGCAGATCCCAAGCGGGGTGAGGATGACAATTGAGAAGGGTTCCAGTACAAGCAGAATAATTATGTTAGACCTACTGTGGTGCAAATTAAGTCAGCATTTGGTCCTAAGCCTCTGTTTTAAGGATGCAAGTCTGAATGTCTTTCTGAAAACAGCAGTTAAAGTACTTTCCAGCAAATTAGGCAACATTCCAAGGGTATACTTGGGTTTACTGGAAATTATGCTTTAATTCATGGTGAATGAAGGACTAAAAATTATGATCAGGTCAAGAGACAGAAGGTCTGAGAATGTACTTCAGAATGTAGATCAATAGTCAGAAAAATTCAAAATAGTCTGCCAGCTAAGTGTCAGTGCAAATTTTCTTCATGAAATGAATAAAGTGCTGCTCTATTGGCAACCTCCTTATTCACTATTTAGCAGATGCAGTAATGACTTTAGGCAAATGTGCATATTGAACCTGAAAGGTCCTAGTACCATAAGCAGGAAATGAGTATAAATGACAGTTGTGTTATGTCGTGGCCCCTCAGAGAGACAAAGAGCAGAAAACAGGAACTCAGAATTTGAGCAAATTGTTCTTCCCAAGCAGAGCTGAGAGTAGGGGGATGTAAAATGAAGCAGAAAACCCCGTCACGTTCTTTTCCTTGTTTACCATGTCTGTCTGTCAGGGACTAAGGCTGCTGTGATTGTGAAACATTTCTAGTAACATGCAGGGATGGATGGATGACATGGCCTCCTACATCCCCACTACACCACTGATGGGGAAAAACATGAACCGTAACTTCCTCCACAGGAATGCCAAGCTAAGCAAGCAGTATGGGAAACACACATGGGAAGCCTGCATGGAACATGCTTCTGTATAAAACTGCAACGTATTTCATCAGCTGATGACCCCTACTGTAACAGCCTGACTAGCTACCTAGGCAGAGCTGAGTTATTTTAAGAGAAAATGTGGTGCCCACTCTGGCTCTAGCAGGTCAGAGCTGGTTCACAGCTCCCCAGAAGAACAGATCAGACTCATTTTTTTGGTCCAAAACTCTTATCACTGCATGCTGCAATAAAGCAGGTTTGGGGTGGCAGTAAGACAAGGCCAATGCTATCCTGTGGAACAGAAATGTTCAGTAGGATTTAAGCAAAAAGACAAAATAACAGGGAGTCTTTTGGGATCTCAGGATAAGCCTGAGGACAGCTGTGAACTGCAGTCAGTAGGGTTTCAGACAATAGGTCTCATATCAGCAAGCTTTGGGGGCTTTCTAGAAGGCTTTGAAAAACTCAAATAAAATAACTGCTTCTCCTGGACATACAGCTCCCGGCTCTTCATTGGCAATTCTGTGAAAAACAACAGCTCCTCCACCAACAATACCTTGAGAGGAGCCAGGGCTTGCTCTGTAGAGGCTGAGAAAGGGGGAAGATACCTACCCATTTCGCAAAGTACCCTCTCCCTCAGCAGGGTCAAGGATTGCCTGGTTTGTGCTAATCCCGGTCTCCTTTGGTACACTACAGGAGACAATCGCTCACCACACTACACTGCCAGCTTCTTTGCTAGCACATCAAACTCCTCAAGTGGTAATCTACTCAGTCTGATAACTTCTCCCCAAAAGTGGAAGCTACTCTGCTATGTTTCAACCAAGAAAAACTCTTCTCAAGAAGATGAGAATGTAAGTCACAGTTATTCTTTTTTAAGACAAGATAAGGAGGGAGCAGGGTCTTCATGAGGAAGCTGCCTCTGGAAGATACAGAAATGTCCAATTACACTATGGATATTTTCATGAGCTACATCACATGTGTATGACATGTCAGAATAAATTAGAGGAGTCATACTAGTACTTTTTTAAAATTACAGGATGTTACAAAGCTTAGGAATAGCTACAGCTGTGGTTAGGGATACTGCTGCTATGTAAAGTACACGGCTAGGATTAAGACATTTTAGAGCTCCCAAATTTTCAGATCTCTCTGCAGGGTAAATGCCACTTTTATAATGATGAAGCAGCAGTTTAATATCTCAACCAATTGTCTTAAGCAGCTACTCAGGAAGCCACTTCAATCAATTGGGTTGAACATTTCAATCGCCACCTAAAGTTTGAATAAAATTATCCTGAAAACATTCCTATAAAGGTGGTAATTTACAAATAATTCATAGGTTTTTGGATGTGGCCCCTAATGCAAGCTACAATGTAGCAAGGTAACAGGCTTGCTTCAGTTAAGTGGTGTTTCTTGTCAAACCTAATGGAATTCATAGTCATCAGTCAAGGAAAGGTGAGGAAAACTCTTTTCTTATATAACAGAGTGAGATTTCATATACATTTTATTCAGAGAACTCTATTTTATGTTTGATACTGCAGGTAAAAGTGGCTGTGAAGAAGCATTTCTAGAATTAACTGATGCAGCATCCAAAGGCTTAAAATTATTATTTAAACATATATTGAAAAATCTGTCAGTGTTTGCAAGAACTTTCTTCAGCTTCTGACAGATGAATTTTTTTCACAGGGGTAGTCACCTTCAAAGACAGTAGGTTTGAAGTAGTAAACGTATTTGTTCTTGGTTATTTTGGGTTTTAGTTGGTTGGGGGGGTTGTTTGGTTTGCTTTGGTGGGTTTTTTCCCACTACTGTGGTTAGGAATATTCATGCTTCTTCCAAGGTAGCTAAATTTTGTGAATAAAGGTCAGTTGCCAGCTTGGGGGAAAGGATCTAGAAAAAGTGAAATTACTTGGATTTAAAACCAGTCCTCACACCTAAGTCATTCAAGTTGGACTTCTGCCACGAAACTTTTAACCAGACTGGAAAGAACTGAGGCTGTGCATCCAAACACTACGTTTAAAGAATTGCTCTCTAATTAGGATCCAGATGTTGTGGAGAGATCCCTTAACATGGCAATGTAATACACCAGACTTGGAAGGCAGTGCTACTGCATACCATCAATCTGTATGTAACACCTCCTTTGTCTGTTGTGCCTGAGATGAGTTAAGATGTTAATCCTATAGAAAAACACTGAACACTAAAGAACAGCTAAGCAAAACTTAACTGAGCAATTCCTCTGGTACAACAAAATGGTCTTTCTTGTGCCCTGTTGCTTGGAGTTCCATTGGATCGTCTCATATGAGCAGTTCATTATTTCCTTTCCATTACTCAGTGTGAATAAAATTAACTTAGAGGTATAACGTTAACTGGCTAGTGAGAGAAAAAAATTCTTAGTTCTTCCACATGCCACAACTTGAGCCTGTTGTATTTTAAGGTTGGGAAGAAAGCTAACAATTCATCTCAGTGACATTAGCACAGGCAGAGGGACCACCACAGCCACTAGCATTCATTCTCAAAAGCAACTGTCCTCTGCTGAACACTCTTTGCATTCTCAGACCAACTTAAAATTGAAGGGGAAACTAAAGCAGCAGAAGACCATTCAAAATTCTACAATTCTTATTTGGGTGCAGGTGAAAACCCTCGTGCCAATACGGCACAGAACCATCCTCAGAAATGCTAGATGGGGGTGTCACTTCACAGGGAGGCTGCTCTGGAAGCTGTCAGATTTATGGCACCTGATTTGGTGTCATGAGGGGAATGTGTTGCAAATCTTGGCCTGTGTTCAATTTAAAATTGGAAACACGAGGACTATAATTAATTTAGCTAAGGGGAAGCTATTACAAACTGCAACATCTAAAAGTAGTTGCTTGTATGACATGTGGGGGAACCTTGCTGTTTGCTTCCACCCTGAGCAGAGTTTGGAAACTGAGAAGAGTGCTCAGGGAGGAACTTCCATCAGCTTCCAGCTCCCTCTCTAGGAGCCCAGCCTTGCACGTAAATTTTAAATGCCTTTCACAAGTCTTGGCATGGAGATTACAAAATGGGGCCTCCTAAGACATCCAGTGCACATCACCATTGTTTGACCTGTGCATTTGCTTTGCACACCAGCTACTGTTCAGCTACGCTTAAAAAAGAACCAAGCAGGCAACCCCAGCGTATCTCCTAATGTGTCAGTGGCCATCTGGTCCCTTGTTTATATCCTTTTTCTGTGCCTTCCTTAAATGCACAAGCCAAACGCGCTGTTAATAGGTACAGGGGCAAGCGGTTACGCTCCTAGGATGTGTCAAGCCCAGAAACACTCGGCACTCTGGAAAGGTCCCCAGTGACAAAGGTTTCCTGCCCTGCCTCCCTGTGGTTAGTGCCCTCCATAGCACCCCGCAGGGCCGCAAGCACAGCGTGTCCCGCCAAGGCCTGCCGGGCCCGGGGTAAGCCCATCCCGCAAGGCGGCCAGGGCTCCTCTGAGGAGCCTCTGCAGAGAGGGCGCGTCAGCAGGGGCCGGGGCCGGCCGCAGGGGCCTCACACTGATCTGGGAGCCGGTCGGCGCTTGGGAAGGCGGCAGATGCTTAGCACAGCAACGGGGCTGCCGGGCCTGCAAGTGGAAGTTACTCTGGTGACCACACGTGTGGTCCCCTGCAACCACTTCATGCATGGCAGTGCTCCAGCTGCCCCCTTCCTTTACACGCAAGCGCTGTCTCTGCGGGAAACACAACACCCACACCCCCAATTTGTCAAGAGCTGTGCGACACCCCTCCTGTCTCTATGCTGGCACGGCCCTGCCAAGGGCCTGTGGAGTGCACAGCTCTGCAGCGCCTTTCTCTGACTCGAAGTATTTTGGAACAAGTGAAGGGGACTTGTAGGCGCTGTGGGAAACCGGCATGTCAGCATCCCCAGAGCTTGTCCAACGCCTCTCCGGCTGTGAAGACAGATTAAAACAACTAGGACAGACACATTCTCGTGTAAATCAGCTGAACTCTGAGCTCAAATGACTGAACTCAAATTGTTCTGAAATCAGATTTTCATCTCAGGGTGAGGCTTTTCAAAGGAAGCTTTAAGGAATCCCCCAGATAGAATTTGGTTAAACTTCTATATTTCCAGTCGAAAGCCTGATCATGACCCTGGTGTAATACGCTTGCTTGCCTTCCGGAAGAGGTGAAAGGGCACTTACCAGCCTTGCCCTTTGTTTTACTGCAAAGGACACTTTAATGAAATTATTATGAATACTGGATCACTTTGCTGAGGCACTTTAGAACCGTTTTCATTATTTGCATAAACTAATCACTGGTATTCAAGCACATTTTCAGAGCTCATGAATCCCGCTGGCTCGCTGACCCTAGGCCGCAAAGGGTGATCTATGCAGCGGGTGGCTTCCCGGGCCTTCAGCACCGCTCGCCCAGCCGTTCTCCTCTCCGTCACTAGAGGGCACGAAGGCCTCACACAACGGCTTCGCCAGGGACAGCAAAACGATTTCGAGACCTTAATTTTATAAGTACGTAAACTTTTAAAAGACTATGCAAATGAGACAAAGGAAACAGCACAGTCCCCACAACTTCGACAGTGCTAGACTGTTAACAGTGGTACAGGAGGAAAAAACCATCTCTTGGGAAGCCACAGTCTCTTTACCCTGCAGAAAGTAACAAGGTGCAGAAGGGTTTTAACACCCAAGAAACATTAGCTCACTCAGTAATCTTGCTGAGCAGCTCTTACACAGTTTAATAGGAAATTAATGAAGCATGGCATTTTCTCCCTACAGTACTTCCAGCTCCAACTAGTTTTAAGTTTGGTTTTGATTTTGAAAACAAGCCAACTTAAAATGACAATATTTCTTTTTCTAGGACTTCGTAATCATGTCCTAGGTTGCCACAGAATGACAGGGCTCAGACATTGTCACAAGGCACACACAGCTGGAGAGCTGTGATGGAACAGGGAGATCCAAAGCACTTAATACTGACAAGTCTCAGTGGTGGATCTCCTTTCTAGCTAGACTGAGTCTTCTTTACGTAAAAGCAAAGTAGCTGGTGCCTACCATCCATTTCCAATGTTCGCTTGTTAACCTGAACTCTGAAGCAGAGAAGTGAATGAAGACTGCGAAGTGAAGGATCTAAGGGTCTACTTTCAAATAACACAATTGAAAATGAATAAGAAGGGTTAGAAGTGCCACCCTCTGATAGTTCATAATCAGCCTATCTAGCAACCAAGTAAGATCAAGGGATCGCTTCAGTGTTTTTCTTAAGGGCTTGAGGATGCAGTAAAGACATTAAAACACCTATATATGCTCCTTACCCCATTTATGTAGCTAGAAGAAAAATAAAACAGTCTTTCTATGTAGGACCAGCTATGCCATTAGTGTGTATGGGGCAACTGGGAGCAGATGCTGGCTTAGTGGAATGACAGGCAAGGGCATAAATAGAAACAAGGAGTGGAAAGAATTTTCTTTCCTGCCTTGACCTTCAGTGATCTGTGACAGCGTTTTGCTGAAACACTGGGGCTGACAGCTTGGCAATGCAGTCTGAAGATAAGTGATAACTAGATGAGGAAGAAGGCATTAGAATACTGCAGCCAAAACACTTGTCAGCTTGGTTAGCTCTCTCTTCCATCAAGGTGATAAAATCATTCATGATTTCTAACTCATCCACAAGTCATCCAGGATCCTAAGTATTTTTAACAGAGGTACCTACCATGTTGTAGAGTAATAAATACTTTATTTGTCCAGAAATAGCCCCTGAAGGCATAAGATCAAATTCCTCAAATGTATCATCTATTTTCAGAATGTTTCCTTTTTGAAATCATGTAACAACAGTGCTTTTATACACCCCCCCCCCCCTCATACTTATAGAAGCAGATACAGCAAAATCTCATAAACCCTTTAGAACTAAAATCTCTGGCTATCCTAAATCAAATAAATTGACATAGTAAAGGAGCCAAATAATTAGCTGTTGGGCTTTCACATGGAACTGGGAACAGAGCAGTGATTTCAAATGTCTCCTTTGCAAATGTATCACTACAAAACCAAATGGGCCTTTTTTCCAAGCTCTCTTCTTCCCATGCATGCACCACTGGCAACGAGGAAACATAACTTTACAGTGAAAGTTCAATACCTATGAGAAGAGGAAGCATGCAACTTCTTATGACCTGTATCCACCCACCAGCTGCGCACATAGAATAAGATGTACTGCACACTTCATAAGAGATGGATAAAAACCCACACTATCTAAAGCAAGCTTTGAATTATGAAAGGCACATGCCATGTTCAGACATCTCATGCTGAAAGCCAGAATGTTCTCGATCCTCTCATGGGTAAGTCAAAAGAGAAAGAGAATAGCAAGAGCTCTTCTCTAGGCCAGGCCCAGGTTTTCTAAAGGCAGGCAAACTACGTGAGAAGTAGGATGAAGTCACCTAGCTCACCATAAGGCACTGGACTTCCAAGGAGCTCACTTCTTGCCCTTAATTCTGTTGGACAGCAGCAAAATCAAATCATTCCATATCACTGTTTCAAATATTGTGACTGACAAAGCCAAATGGAGTAGAAGTGCATTACAGAAGTTAGCATACAGGCAGATTAGAGTCCAGGATTCTAATATTTGTGTATGCAAGCTAAAGAGAGCTTGCTTCCTACTGTTTTATTTCTGGCTGTGGTTTGGCATAACTTGGCATAACTTGTCATTCTTCAGCTTACCTGTCTGTAAAGCAGGTTTTTAAAATGCATCACAGCAAGGTAGTGGGTCTGTTTGGGCTCTGCTAAGCACTCAGATACTTTGAGAAATGGTTGCTGTGCTCATTAGAAGTAGCCTTCTTGTGCATGTCTTGAGATATTTAAGGGCTCCATTATTTCATGGAGTTTCTATTGCCACAAGAGGAAGGAGGGAACTGAAACCATTAAAATAACAGTTTCAAATAGTATTGAAAAAACCTGAGTTATGCAATTGAGTGCTGTTTCCTGGATAAACCTGTTCATATACCAAATCCAATTTTCAGGAAGCAAATTGCCTCCACTGCAATGAGCATTTATGTGTTGCATTTTGACAATATCAAAGGGAGGATAAAGAAGTACTTGAGTGAAAGTGTGGATTCACTTACATTTTCACCTCAAACAGTTCTCTCCATATGAAAACAGGCCAATAAATAATACAGACAGAAGCAAAGTAGTGAAAAATCAGTGACAGAACTGGTCACTCAATACAGATCATCTATTCTGCTACCTAAACATATTTCTCCTTATCTTAAGGCTTTTCTCATTGAATAGTATCTTCATTCCTTTTCTATAATCAATGTAGAAACAATACAAGGATTTTAGTCATTAGTGTGCATTTTCTTTCTTAAACTTTTAGTATCTGTGTCCACACATGAAATTCTACATTGACTTTGAACGTGTAAAACTAAATCCAGAGCTGCTTAACCTACAGTGAAATCTTTCTCCTTTCTCCATCTTAAAATCTGGAAAAAAGACAGCAAGAAGAATGCTAGAAAATAAATGTGTAACATCTGAATAAATGATGGAATAATTATAAATGCATAACAAAAAAAATTATATAAGTAGTCATCAGAAGGACTATCTTAGGGCAAAAGTTAAGGAAACATCTAGCAGTTTTTACTCAAACTATACCATCAGTTTTTCAGTTAAAACCTCCAATATCCTTTCAGAGTAAAGACTGCTGCAGGAAAATCTGTCAGTAAATCACTGGTATAATTGGGGAATCCTTACTGGAGCCTGTGTGGGCAGAGAGGAGGCATAGCTGTAACCCTGGAAGATTAAGTTAGCCAGAGTAATGTCATCATATAGAACAAGTATCTTTGGAAAGAAGGAAGTGAAACAATGATTGATCTTCCAGATTTGTATCAAGAATTAGGATGTGAAGGAAGACTGTATTTAATAGAGATATGCACTGATCCCCGCTCAAAGGGAAATGGCCTGGAACTTATACAGATGCTCCATCATGTCTTCACTCAGCAGTTAACTTGTGTAAAAGATTGAGTTACTATGAAGTTTTATGTGTGGGTAATATAGGTGGGAGGACTGGATTGAGATTAAGTTCTATTCAGATCACCTTTACTAAGTTTTCTATTTACATTGTTTTCTTATGGTAAAGGAAAAATAAAATAACATCCCTGACTAAGATGTATGTTACTCCTATGAAAGATTCAAACAGTTCAGAAGCTGCTAAACAGGCCCTGCATTGATAAGAACAAATGAGATTACCTTGACAAAGCAGTGTTTCTAGAATAACTCCCTTACCAATGCTTTTGTGAGTGGTGCTCTGAACAAGCAGGTCTGAACAGGTTCTCACTTGTTCAGACGACCTACACTGAGCTGCTCCGGCCATGAGACTGAATGAATACATTAAACATTTGCCAGTATAATTCACTGACAGATTTCTCAGGAGCTGCTGGTACTAAGCTCCTTTCTAGTGTATGACTTATGCCTAGAGAAGAGAGATAATTGATCTGCAGCTCCCATCAACCAGACGGTGCAAACAGAGATGACTTGCAGCTTTAGTTTCCAGCGTCTGTCTCTTTACCCTAAGAGTGCTGGATTCTACTTCAACACCACAAAACAGCCATAAACTTAGACATCCTGCTTATGTGGGGTATACTTTCACTAGAAAGCATATACCCTCTTCCAGATAGCTCATCAGATAGACCGTCCTGCAGGGAAATATTGAGATAGGAAAGGTCTCACCACTGGCACTTCATGAGGTACCGATCACCTTGAGAACATCAACAATGCAGCTGCTGTTTCATCTCTTCCTGCCAGGGCCTACAGTGCACAAGCCATCCAACAAACCAACATATTCAAAGTATCCTGCGTGGAGCCAGGAGTTGGACTTGATCTTTTTGGGTCCCTTCCAACTCAGGAGATTCTGTGATCATTCTGCTACGACATAAAACCTTCCTTTGCCCACATCTTAACTACAGCATGCAGTTCCAGTCGCTGCATCTCAAAGACACAGATGAATTAAGAGAGAAGAAATAAAAAGGGAAACTAAACAGATCAGAAGGATGTTCTGTACTGTTTCCTAGAGGTGCGTGATTTCCTAGAGCTACACTGTACAACCAATACTACAGGCCTGTGTTCTTTCACAAGGCAGGAAGGATTGTTTAGTACTTCATGACAGTATTCCCACAAGCATAAGATTGACTTTATATTTTAATTTTGTTAATTCCTTCCTTTGCTCAGTCCTATTTGGTTTTATGTGGTTTTCCTAATGCAGCTGATCTCCGAACAGCTGACAAACATCTGCCTGCAAGTGATTCAAACTAGTGTGGCTGGTTTCTGAAAATCAGATAATCTTACTACCTTAAACAATTAAGAAAGAGCATAGGGTTGTACAACTCCTATGGTTCAGCCTCCCACAAAGTCTTTTGACTTCTGGGTAAGTTGAGAAGTACATGCCTCAAACTTTGCTTTGTCCTGTTTCTTTGTGGGGAAATCCAAGCAAAATGAGTAAAGTTGTCTACACACAAACCTTCCAAACACACAAAATAAATAGGAATCCTAGACCATTTTTTCTAATCCACATCATGTGCTTCATAGAGATGAAACAAAAATGCTGGAGTAATGTGACTTTCTTCCGAACAAACAGTGACCCTTTTGTTTGTATGTCCAAAACAATTATGGTGTTTAATATTAATATAGCTGATTTAAAACAGAACACCAGAACTGGCTGGGCTGAGTCACCCACGTGTAAGTTACACTGAGAATCACTGATTTGATTTTGCATAGACTTGCTCTCACTTATCTCCAGCACATGCATTTTGTGCACTCCCATACCTTTGAGGAAGTCTGACTGCTTTCAACAAGCTGGATGTGAGAAATCAGAAATGCACCTGCACAGAAGTGGATACTGTCCAGACAAGCATGAGATCCAGAGCCAAGACCTCTTCAATGCCTTGCACTTGCAGCGCTACCAGCTGCTGTTTCCTTGCTTCCACACTGCACCCAAGTGCATGGCTTTCCTTAGAGCTGGCACCACCACTGCACTTAAAAATGTTCCTCACAGAAAGGAACTGTTCTGCAAATGTTATTATCTTTCTTAAACATACATGTCTTTTACTTTAAGAAAATACAGAAAAGTTTGAGATCCAAGACAGGCCTGATTACTTCTGAAGGTCACAAAACTGATTTTTCTTGAGCCAAAAGTGGTGGGTACAATAAATTAAAATACCTGGAAGCTTTTAGGGTCTGTATCAATGAAGCAGGAAAAACAAAATGCTGGAAAGTTGTCACGTGAATTGTCCAGAGATTCCCCAGGCAGGAGCAGATTTATGAACAGTAGAGGAAATTCTCCTGTCCCTTAGGCAAGCAACAGCTCAGGTGCAAGAAATGAAGCATGAAATCTAATTACCCTGAGTTTGCAGGGTCCATATAATCAGTCATAAAATTATCCTGCCTTTTCAAATATTCATCCTCCTAACTGGATTGATTAATTCCAGTGACTTCATTTTTATGTTCCCCTTCAACACTATTCAAATTGATATGGACAACTGTGTGTTAGATGAGTTGGCCAAGTTCATCAGTGAACTGGGAATAGCTCTCAAAGTTAGTAGGGACCTGCAATAGCTGAGTTAGCTTACTAACTGTCCTCCATTAATTAAATGTTAGAAACCAGGTATGGCTATTGAAAAAGGAATTTCATTTGGGGAGTTATTTTAGTTTGTGGGTTTTCTGGGGGTTCTCTCACTATGTTAGCTTTCTCTACCTCAAGGGAAGGAGATCAAGAATGATGCTACTCTGAGACCAAAGAGTTTCAACACAAAGAACTGGGTAAATTGAGTCACTTAAATGAGAATGACTGCAGAGAGTGTCAAATGCACACTGGCTACTCTGGTGTGGTACTGCAACTGGGAGGCCAACTTCAGGAACACAGTAGCTGAACAGCACATCCTCAGCACCTGGGGATGGTGGACACTATTGTAAAGGAAGTTAGGAGGTTTCAGTGGTTGTACACACACCTCATTTGTTTCTAAGACCAAAGTCTGGCATTTGTGTTCATTTGCGTCATTTATTCCACTGTATATATCCTGGAATGACACTTGTTGATAAGAGGAAGAAAATAGAACCTGTCCCAAAACTAAACATACTTTGATTTCTTACAGACCAGAGCAGGGATCTACAGTGAAAAAATGTCTTAAGAACATAATGGACACAACACCATCCTTCCCATACCTACTTTCTATTAAGGGCTGCTTTCTTTTCCCTTCTGCTAGGCAGGTAATGCCATCACAGCAGCACATTTGGTGTACAAAGTATCTTTGTCAAATAAATAAAATCAGGTATCAGGGTCAGTAGGTTATGGTTATACCAGGAAGCAGAACTGCAGTTGTCAGAGCAACTTCAGTGTGCCCTTGGGATCAGTGAAGCATGGGGTTTATTTTGTTAACCCTTTCAGAACCTGCCACACTCCTACATTTCCTCCCACTTTGGTCAGTGAAGAGTGCCACCATACACACTGCCTGCATACCCCAGCGTTACCGACCTCTTCCTCTCTCTCTGTTCCCCAGAGAACTGAGGGGAAATAGCACAACTCACTCATGCTTGAATCACCAAATCGAATTGTTTTCTCGCCTCACTATTAATATATCCCAATATCTGAGCAAGTCAGGCACATCTCAGGCTGAGCCAAGGTAAGTTTTCAGAAAGCAGTTGCATTTGCCTCTAAACACCTGCAATGACACCTGTCTTGCATATGCTGGTGTTAATCACACAACTCATGAAGTTTTGCTTTATGTTTTGAGACACATGGCGACTCATGCTGTATTTTGAGTCAGAAATTGGTCAGTATAACCTCTGTGAATACAAATGCCTGATTTCAAATGACTCTTCTAGACTATTCTGTTTTGTAGAAAAGGGGAGGGTGGAAGCTAAGCTATACACTTGGCCTTTTTGCTTTTGTTTTCCTGCCTGACTCAAGCTTGGTCAGCAGGAAACCAACACAGGCCTTCATTCCTGTGTTGCCATGCACATATTTAACTCTTCTGTTTGAGAAACACTTGAGAAACTGAGCTCTCTGATTTAATTGAACAGAACATGATGAAAGCTACTGGGAGTGGGGGGTGGTGTTGAGGAGTTGGGACCCTGGCAGACAGTTTCAGACAGCCACCCCAGATACCTGTGCCAACACACCTCATTATTACAATACAGTAACCCTGCTGCTGCTGTGGTGGGGCAAAGACAAGTCGAACAGGACAGTCATTTGTTGGAATCAGAGTAGGTAAAGCACTTCAACCCCAGCCTTAGGCTTCAGAAAAGCATCCATAAAGCTGCACACCACGCCTTCGCCCCTTTTCTCTTCTTGCTAAAAGATAAGCTCCATCTCGCCCCAGCCACTACTAAATCTAGTAGATGTTTGAATCGCTATATGACATCTGATAATTCAGTTTATATTGTTTGAGCCCAGATCTGCAGAACAACATGGACAGCATATGAATGGAAGCTTTCTAAGCAGCCATTGTTAGGAAAAGGACATCTCTGATCCAGAGTTCTTTATGACTCATGCAACAGGGATTATGTAATGTCAGTAATGTTAGAAATCAACTATAAAAATGCCTGTTTCCATCTTTATGTAAAAAATAACCTGTTATACTAACAGAGGGTGTATATTTTTCAAATTCCTTATAGAGCTGATTCTGTGTCTAATATTTATGCAGCATGCAAATTCCATTTCATGTGTGCTGCTATATCAAAGCCCCAGGAAGTCAGCAGAAACAATCCCATTGACTACAGGGGCTCCAGATGGAGTTGAGAGCAGAAGTTTCAAGCCCTTTCAAAGGAACCTATGCCTGACTGACTCAATGAAGTGTAATGATGTAGGTGTAGCTTAAGAGAAAATCATGGTTTTAAGAATACATAAGAACCCTGCCTTTTCTTAGAAATTATAATGAATATGTATAGTTAACCTGTATAAATATGGGAAATTTGGCTTTAAGGGGAACACACATTTGGAGGAGCGATCTCCTGTGTGCCCAGCACTGCAATAAAGAATACCTGCTTAATAGTCACCACACCTATTGAGGTTTGGTTCCGGCTTCCCAAGGCATCATGACCAAAGACGACATATCAATTCAACTACTGTTTTGGTTTATTTCCTAACTGTAATGTGCACTGTGTCTCAGAACTCAATATATGCTGTCAAATAGCTTGTGTTTTGCTCCCTCCAGTGCTGAGGAACCTCAAATACACCACTGTGCACTCTTACACTGCCTTCCCTGCTAGTAACACAACTGCCCACTTCTCACTAAAAGATTTTTAAGCCCTTATAAAACACATAACTGCAGTACTACTTTTTGAAAGGGCTACAGTTTTCATGTCTGCCTTGCTGGAAAGCAGCGTGAAAACCTAACACTTAATAAAGCACTTTCCTGTCTGCTTCTAGGCAAATACACCTCTGCTACAACAAATTAGTTTTAGGCCCTTTTGACCACAGGTTGAGCCTGCTTCCATCTGAAGCTGGGTTCAAAGGGACTAGGTAAGCACAGTTCCAAGCAGGAAAGATAGTAACTTGAAAGCAAGATGGAAGGCAGAGAAGTGAAGCAGGTGAAGGATGGGAAATGTACATTACAGTTAAACAACAGCTGGCATCAGCCAAAGCAGTTAAGTGGCTGTCTTTACACTGGTTGTTACTTAAGTATTCAACTACCATGTTCAATACCTCGTTGTGGATTTGCTTGCTGTGATGGGAAGTTGTAAGGACTTTGATAACTGGCTGGAAAGCCCTGACCAGTGTCTAGTACAAGTTCTGCTTTGCCTTATCATGAGCTGTCAAGACAACAGTTTTCTTCAGAGCTGTGGCATGTCAGTTAGGAGGCAAAACAAATGCCTAATCTGAATCCTGCTACACATTAGAATGAGAGGGAGCCTATGTTTCTGGCCTAAACAAGGACTTCTGGAATCTCATTTTGCAGTTTTCTGAAGAACTGATTATTCCATGTAACATCTGTGTGCTTTTCCCAGATAAGCTCAAAGATCTCTCCTGCTGAGAAATGTACAATCTAACTTCAGAATGAAATAGAAGCTTTACATAAGTATGGCAGTCAAACTCTTAAAGGAGCTCACCACACCACAGGGTTATCAAATCCAAGTTTTCAATCTTATTCTTTAATCATATCAGTCTCAAACTGCTACTTCCTTCATCTCTTATTTTTCCAGACAGACAACACAACTTTTTCTTTCCCCTTTTATCCGCACCAGTGTAACTTTTGGCAAAGCTTTTGCCAATACAGATGAAATCACTGGGCTTCTTTTGCACTGGTACCAAGGATTTTCCTCCCAAGGATATCATCAGGCTGGTGGTATTAGCAAATCCAAAGTTCAAATAACTTTCTCCATAGCTTTATAGCTCTCTGTAAATTCCTTCTTGTCCTTGAAATGGAGCAAGCTAACCAAAACAAGCTACTCATTGCCTCCAGGAGTTTTCAATTTTCTGAATTTAACTTGTTCTCAGGATTTTCAACTGAGAGAAACACTTCAACACATAATCTCTCATATTTGCCACTGCTTTCTAAAACAAAATATTCTCACATAAAAAGCAAAGAATGCAAGAATTGTTTTCCAAAGAAAAATAAACCACTGCAAGGAAGTGAAAGTACTCAATGCTCTTAAACAAAAAAAAAACCCAATAAATAACACAGCATGTCGTGATTGAAGCTGTCTGACTCTATCCACCACTTGACATTTGCTCCCAGCTTGTGTTATACAAGTTTAACCAGAGGTTCCCAAACTTCAGCCATGGTAGCCTCTTCCCTGCCACATGTTCTGGCAATTCTGTTACCTTGAAATCACTGCAGGCTACAGAGGTTCGGTGTTCTCAGCAGTGGTATTACTTGCAGAGGAAAACTGCCTTGTAGAAAAGTGATGCAGCACAGACAGCACGTAACAAATGTGCTGTGATGTCATGGCAATGACTCTGTGAGGCTAGGAGGGTAAAGGAGCAAGGGTTGGGAAAAAAATAATTGTGAAGAATTCTATCTTTTATCAATGTCTTGCTGGAAGACCTAACAAATTTAGCACCTTCTTTCTCTGAATTAATACAGGGCTGATCTGTACCTATTCCACCTGTCCAGCAGAACAGTGCAGCCACTGTTCCCATGTCCCAAAGCAAGGAAATAACGGACAAGTGTGGGGACAGTCTCCAACTACCCATCCTCCACTCACTTCCAGCTCCAAGGCTCCCTGTGCAGAATAGCTGGTGAGTCATAGCATGGCCACAGCCAGCAGCCAAGTAGAACAACAAAAAAGGAGGAAGGGGAAAAGACTTAACTCATCTGGCTTATCTCCTTGGAAGTGCAAGCTGGGGCCCTGTGTTTAACAGGGCTTTAAATGTTTCTTTGGAAAGCAGAGTCTTTCAACTGAACCTAAGCCTTATGGATTTTACTGATAATATTTTTTCACATTCTTAATTCTTCAAAGTACATCCCAGTACAACTAATGGTACAGCTCTAATCCTCCTCTCCCTCGACATTCATACCCAGAGATTTGACAGTGTATTTAGATTCAGTACTGCACTATAACATAGCCAAATTCAGACTTCTCTGTACTATTCCTTATTATTCTGCAATAAATATGAGTATCTGCTTTTAGATTTAAATTTCCACATATCAGACTGGCAGTTTTGTTCTGCTAGGCATATATATTATAAATTCAGACATGCTGGATGCAAATGCATCCTTGCAAAAATAGAAGTTTATCACAACCTAGTTGAAAAACTAGCCCTGGATAATTTGATGAGAGTTTTGAGACATGCCTTTAACACTGATCAATGCATGCATCTAGGTGCCCACAATATGTATCATTCAAAAGGTAAGCTTTGTGGCACTTGATAAAAAGGGTATGAAGTAATAGAAGGAAAGGTAGAAACCAGCTGCTTTTGCTCTGAAGCTTCAGGATTAACTCACCAAGCCTTCCCCAAAAGCATCTGCATAGTTACAACTTTGGGGTCAGCCAGTGTGTTTGAAGCACTTTCATAAAGCTTTTAAGTAGGAATAAGCTTACTAGTAGGAATGCTTTAGAGACTGGGAAAAATGTTCTAAGCACTGAGCTACTCTCTTCCAATACAGCCACACATTGATACTGCTTTTACAATACACAGGCATCTACTTCCACTATGGGCAATAACTTAAGTAAATTAATATTACAATAAAAACAGAAGTTGATGCAGTTATTGAACTGTAACAGTAGAGAGCAGCCACCTCACTGTTTCACTGCAATTTCCTCCACAGCCTGGATTGTGGCTAGCACAGAGTTAAAACAAGGAGCATGGACAGGTCTCCAAGCACTAGAGCCAGTTTGCACAGCTAATTTGTTTGGGGACTCCACAGGAACATTTCCATCTTCTGCTACAATATGTTAATATAAATGGATGTGTTGGACATTAAACAAAACCTGAGCACTTGCAGGAGGCAGCTCCACGTGAGAGGCCCTAACAGAAATACTATTCCAATGTGCCTCCATCTGCTCCAAACCTCGTCTCTGTCACTGAGTAGACACAGGAACAAGTAGTCTTGTTCTGTATGTTTGTCCTGAGTTTGGAGGAAGGGGCAGACAGGAAGAGAAGAAACACCAGTGCAGAGATAGGAAGAGTTTTATTGGCTTGGCACATACAGAAAGGCAGCCTGGCTCTTCACCACTGTCAGGAGGCTAGAAGAAGAGTTTCTGCTAGCCTCTGTACAATCAGTAAGTTTCCACTCCCTAACAGTGTGCACATGCAATTTTGCCTCCAGGAGGAATGTGAGAACATCATGTGAATAGGAGTGGTGCAGAGTCCAAAGGGCTCCAGCAGACAGTCACTGATAGCAACGAGAGCAACATAGCTGGCTAAGTTGAAAACATCACTGAAAGGAAAAGGATTTTGCTTATCAAGGCAAACACAAGAAAGGGAACTGCTATCAATTATAACTGCTCCAGTTCCAGGTCATGGAAACACTTTTTTTTTAAATCCAGCTGGTTTTATGTGAGAGTAAATTCCAGGAATGAGGACAAGCAGTGTCAGGCCTGAGCTTCCCTGTCCCACTTCTGAATTTTCTGTAAATTTACTATCTTCCAAAAGCTGTCCTTCTCTTGTATGAGATTTAGCAGCTTCTTTGCCTTTCTGTATGGCAAAACTAGTTAGCTACACAGAAAGCTGGTAGTTGGAAGTTAGCTAGTTAGATTCCCTGCATAACATCTAATGCTCAGCATGACGTTCCTATTTTTTATCTTGAAGCTTCTGAAAACAATACAAAATGGCTATGGCAGCACAAACTGCTTTTGCTATTGCAAAGAGGCCATTTTAGCCTTGTTTCTTCAACACCCCCTCAAGTAACCAAAGACAAATAACTGGGCATCCTCAGGCAATTTGAAGGCCTCTCATCAGCTTGAATACTTCATCCCTAATGGTGTTACTGACTTGACTGATTGCACTGACTGTCATTCCTCTTGACTGATGATACCCCTGCTTTTAAAGACCCTAGGGTTAAGCTGCTGAGCAAGATTTTGTAGCAATGCCAATATCAGTTTCGTGTAGGTGTCTCTAACTGAATACAGATGGTTTGGCATCTCACCAGCACACATCAGGACCAGCAGAAAGAAGGGCAGCTAAGGTTCAGCTCAGTTGAGATGGAGTTACCACTTGGTGTAAGGAGAGCTCTAGCAAGAATCACAGTAGTGCTCCCTCAGCTGTTAAGAGTTCACTGACTATCCACAGTGCTTCTTTCCCTCCATATACAGCATTAAGACTGCAAGAGCTTGTTTCTGTTCTGAGCCTTGCCCTAGTTTTCTGTGATTAAAAACTGCAAACTGTGGGTGGCAAGAAGCTAAGCAGCCAGTATCCAGCGTGGAGTTACACAGGAGCCTGTGGCACTGGTGTTACTGGCACTCCCTGCTGCCAGTGGCTGCACACTCACAAAAGGACAGTGACTTCCAAAGTTGAGAGCTAGTTTTCCCATTGCCCCTGCAACTTTGATCACTCAGTTGGCCTTCAGAGTATAGATCAGCCAAACAGATTATTTCTATTGAAGCATTCAAACAGCACTGCAGATGACATAACTGACTGCAACTCTCCAAGTTGAATTCAGTGACATCCTTAACCACAATGAAAAACTCCATCATTGTGGCAAGTCTATTGCAATAGATTTAGGCTGAAATATGTTGGTTGGTATTTTGAAGATGTTGCTTAGTCTGCACCTAGTAGTTCTAGCTGCTCTGCCTTTCCCATTCTTCTGGACAGGCTCCAAGCAGGGGGACTTGCTGGTGCAACAGCTTCTCAGCTCGCTACCAGGACAGCCCAGTGGGAGCAACTATGACAGCTCTTCTAGGTCCTACTGTCACCACAGGACTACAGCAGTTACAAAAGGGAAGACAAAAGGGTAGAAAGAAAGGAGACAGATGCCAGAATATCAAGTGTTCAGCCCCCTGTTTTTCTGTTACAAGCTGGAGTAAAGGTAATCATATCATTTGGGCAATTACCTTTCCACCAACTCTTCCTGAAGTAGGCAGAACTTCATTTATCTGGAGAACTTACAGTGAAGTGTCTACCCAATATTAGGCAATTTAAACAGTGCTTGACACAGGGCAATGAGAAATCAAGTGAGCTAATCTACCATAGGAGTAATGCAGCATTATAGCTGGTCTCTTATCCTCTGAAGTAATTAACAAATCATGTCACAGCATATAGTGAAAAAACACAATCTAGCTGGCTGGTTCTCTAAAACAACATCACGATAGAAAGAAGGGCTCCTGGACCTCCCAACTCATCTAACACACCCAGTATGTCATGTAACATCTCAGTATTTGTATTCTCATATTTGTCCACTGGTTGTTTTTCGTATGGCTGTAGCTGGGAGGAAGTGCACAGCTAAACTGGAATACCATTACCTAATTCATCTTCCTGAACTGGGACTCCACTTGTCAACAGTACTCCTTAATATCCTAGGCATACTAATACAGCCCAACTCAGATTGTTTTCAACCTGTTATCTGGCCAGTAAGTCATCTTGAAGATGTTTTAGAATAAAAGGAGAATCTCTCAGCCTATATTGGGGATGCCTACTTTCAAGAGTTACTTTTACTGCTATCATTAATGTCTATCCCTTGCAGATCAGCCTTACCCAAGTCAATACAGCCTGCTTTTTAGCAGTGCCAGTTATCTGCAGATCTTAGATTTCAACTTGAATTCAAGGTATGGTTAGTATTTCTAAAGACTAACACCTCTTTAAGGAAGTACATGTGATACATGATATAGCAATAAAAAAAATTATATATCATATGCATGTGATATGTTAAAGGATGAAATAGAAAATATGTAAAACATCTGTCCTCAAATGTTACATTATTTTTAAAAGCCACTTCAGAAATGACTGAACAGCCTAGAAATGGATGCTTTACAATTACTAACATTTGACTTTGTAAACTTTACTGTGTTCTCCCTAATCTGAAATCTGCTGAGCTTGCTTTAATCCCAGCAGTGATTTTTCATATTTACAAAAGGAAGAAATAGTAGTACAGTACCTTAGACTGGCTGTAACAGGGGAGGGGGGGAGTTAGGAAGATACAGATATCTATCAGCGATAATCACCTTCAGTGTATTCACTCAGCCCTCAACAGTTCCTAGCCACATGCACTTTGGAACCCCAGTTCTCCACTGCACTGTTCTGATTTTATCACGGTGTAAGAGGCTGTTAAGGCTGAAACATGGACAAATCTTTTTAATTCTATTGTCTCCAAAAAGGCAAAAGATAAAGATGTTATAACTGAGAATTGCTATCTGATCACTTACTTTAAAAAGTATCTCTTTTAAATCATAGTGAAGACAGCACTCCTTTTACACATGGGCTCTGAGCTGACATGCTCTAGCTGTCTGGGATAATACTGGCACTCCTTGATCCGCCTACTTATAGCCCTGACCAGTGTCCAAGGGTACTATTGGCTGCTATCAGAGCACTGCTGAATAAACTTTCTTCCTCTACTTGAGAATACAGCAAGAAAACGGGAGCCTGGCTGGTGACTGTTGTCTGCTTTCCTGCCTCTGGACCTCTCCTGTTCTCTGACTGATGAAGAGGAGAAAAGAAGGCCCCGCAAATAAACAATGAATTCATCCTCATATTCAGCCAACCCTGAAAGCTCAGCACAGCAGCAGCTGTAATCTCATTTGGCAGAGCTTTTCAAGTGCTGCAGCAAGTGAGAGAAGAAAAGAATATGGCATGTCTCTTCACTCTAGACTTTTTTAGGTGGTGATGTTGGTAGCAAGGTGCCAGTGGTTTTAGGGAGAAGGAAGGTGGCATGCGCACCTCCCAGTTTGGGAAAGAGATCACATGCAGAAGTTCAGTTCTTCAATTCAGACTGCTGACCAGAATAATCTCCAAGTATTTCCTCAATATTTACTGCTTTATATACATCAATACAAGAAAAACTGTTATAGGTAGATTAACACAAAAACAGCCCCTCACCTGGTCAATCCAAGTATTGAATTTATGTCCAAATCCAGACATCTCTATGAATAACCTTGGGTATCACTCAGCCCTATTCCTGACCGTAGCTCTGTACACAAACCTCCCTCTTGAGCATGGAAACCCATGTGGCTTCATCCATCTGTCTCACAGCTGGCTATGCCTTCTTGCAGAATAATTGTGCAGTATCAAAAACAACAAAAGAAATGACCATCAACTATCAGAGTGTGGTGCATTTTGAATCACTTTTCTATGAAGATGCCAGTAAATTTTCTGAGCAACAGCCAAACGGCAGCATCTGTCATGGAGCAGAACACAACTCCCTAAAGCCCCTCATGTAATTCTCTCCTCCGCAAGCCCCAGACCACAGGCCCTTAGAACAGCCAAACTACTTACTAGTTTGAGGACAAACTCGCTGCCCAAGCACTTCCCAACGCTGTGATTCAGTATACATCTTACCTGTTCAACACCAGTGGCAGTGGTAGCACTTCTGACTACTGGAGGTGTTTGGGGCCTACAAAACCAGGCAGAGAACCAAAAATACCACTTTGCCCTGAAAAAAACACCACATCCAAGGAAGATAAAACCATGGTATTTACCAACCCTATTGGATTACAAGGCTGTGAAGGAAAAAAGGATATTTACATGAAACAGCCTGGATAATAAAGGCCAATGGATATATATTGTAGTTTCTCCTCCCAGAAGAAATTATCATTGTTGACAAAGACACTTAGGACATAGCAGCCTTAGGTTCCATTTAGAGTTTGTGGAACTAGAAGCAGCACATTGTTTGAGGTTTGCTCAGTTTTATTCCAACTGAAGTACTGCTTTCACACATACACACAGCACAACCAGCTTTAACTCTGAATGTTCAAGTCATGCTGATATAATTAGAACAAACACTGGAAAGTGAATGAGGTTAAAAAAACCTGCTTTCTATAAAGCAGTTTGAACACTGGTGTTTTCACTCAAAATCTACACTCTGTTTTCTGTAAAACAAATTTGAACACTAGTTTTCACTGCCCATGTCTGTGACATATTGGATATAAATATAACCAATGATTTGGCAGCTGGCTTTAAAGCTAAATTGACACTTCCATTTAAGAAAGGAAAAGGCTGTTGCACTGGAAGAAGCCTGGTGTTTATCCTGCTTTTAATTGATGTCTCCATTATCTGACCTCTCAAAAAGACTACAAAAGCAAACATCACAGTACATGTTTCTGACTTGCCTAATCTCTCCCTGTCCAGGCTGATTTATTGATTTCAGTTGAAGATTAGCGAACACCAAAGGTACCTGATTACATTCAGTGTGAATTAGGTTCCATGTAGAGCCTGAGGAACTGGAAGTGTCACATTGTTTAAGGATTGCTCAGTTTTATTCCAACTGAAGCATTTCCTTCACACATTCCTGGGTCACCTCCAATTCAGTGTGAGAAGTCTCTTGGTATAGCCAAAAATCTGTGGTGTTTAGTGCCTGGCCAAAGATCATTGAAGTCCATTAAGTCAGGCTTCTATTGAGGTGGCAATCCAAGTTCTGAGAAACTGCAGTCAAAATAGTGGATATGCTTATCTGACCCAGACAAGCATAAGCCTGTCTTCCAATCACCTAACAGTTTGTTGGGTTGGTTTTTTACAGACTGCTGGCTAATTGCATATTGTTGACATCATGGTACACAGTCCTTTGGCATTATACATCAGTGTTGTTTAAACATATGAGCAGCATAATAAAGCAATAATTTCATTTCTTCTAAGCAGAGACAACAGTAAAGGAAAAAATTGACCGACAACTCTAAATTATTCTGCTATCTATTTCTTTCCAGAACTAGGCTGAGACTGAAAATTAACTTCCATAGCAACCCATTCTGATATCACAAGCAAAACTATGTTTCTGAAATTACATCAGCAGCTGGCAGTGCTGGAAAATTCTTTACATAAATGTTTCAGGACATATTTGTCATCTGACTTTGAAAACACTCTTCTTCCTGGTAGAAAATCTCATCAATAACTACAGGCAGAAGAATGGAAAAGGTGCAGAAGAAAACCCTTTTCAGTATGTTCATATTTGCCATGATGTATCAGCAACCTTCAGTTAGTTCCTCTATATGCTGTCTTTTGAAAGAAACTGAACAAGTCAAGTCTATCACCTTCACTCATTGGCAATCCAGCAGTTTCCATGATCTCTTTTCTGTAGTTTTCCACTAGGTCTATAGAGGGTTGCACATGCACAGCACCATTTATTTGCTGCTCTATGAAACTGTTAAAGGAAAAGTGTCAGCATATCCTCAGACCTTCAGCCCTTTCTAATACATGACTCAGTCACAGAAAAAAAAGTGTTTGGGACTCAGTCTAGGATGGAATTCTTAAGGGCAACTCACAGAATTAGGAAACAAAATTCCCATCTGTTCACACTAAATATAAATTAGGTGAAATCGAATGTCTCACTTCTAACATTTACCAGGATTCCCAACCTCCACCCCCAAAACATTTTAAATATATCACTGCAAGGGTTTTCAGTGAATCCCTTGCATAATACAGAATGACTGTTTCCTGTAAATGCCACATATCTTTTTTCTTGTAAAGTTCACCAGTGTATTTTGAACTGCTTTTCACACTTATTTCAGAAGTGGTTTGGATAGACTCTTTGAGGGTTACATCAATAGCTATTTTATAGTGTCTCAGCCTGATAATCGTAGGAGAGTTGGATTATAATCTAGAAGGGTGTTTTGTGGGTTGGTTGGTTGATTTAAATTAATGTCAATCAGTGTTCTTGCTGTGATAAATCCTTGCTATTTGCCAAGCTCTGAGAATATTACATTCTTAAATTATGTTTACTGTATGAAAGCAGCAGATACCAATCTCAGATCCAACTCACCATTAGCTTACTGGTATGGAAATAATTGCTGCAGTAACTTTTCCTCTAAACATTATAAATTCAGTTTTGTAATAAAGCCAACTACCCGAGCTCAGTGCTTGTTCCTTAAAAAAACCCACTGGAAGATAAAGCCATTCAAGAGAGACCTTTGCACATTGCTAAGATACAACCTGCCATTTTATTACCAACATTTACCTTAGAACAAAATCAAAATGAGAATCCACTGTTAATATCTCCAACATCGTCCAAAAGATGCAGGTGAACAGTATTTGAACGAAGCTGTACACTGCCCCCTTCCATCCTCCTTCTCAGATCAGAATGTTCCCTTGCCCATTTGTGAATGGGACTGCAACATGCATCATGCAACAGTGGTGGCTTTCATAATTGGAGTATTGTTATTATTGCCACCATAGAAATAGAAGTCAAACAGACTGTGAAGGAGAGTGGGATGGAGCGGTGAGAACTGGGCTGCTCCCGAAGGGAAGGCTAACGGGGACCCATGACACTGGCTGGGCACTGAGCTCACCACAGTAGATGACAACTGCAGGTCTTGTCAGTGGTCCACTGATCCTCAGACAAGTGCCAGGTAACATCAGATCTGAGGCCAAACTGGGAAACGCAAGCAATAATTCAGGAACAGGACTGGGAACAGGTACAACATCTCTAATATAGCTCAGGCCAGGATTGAAGGCCCAGGTCTACGCCTAAATAAGGCTTTTGGTGGGCATACCCTATAGCTGGATCCATGCCATCTCTTCCAGGACCTACTGCTGAAAACTCAAACTCATACTGGATTTCCCAGACTTCAGCCTTTTCTCTCTGACATTCTTTCCCACCTCTAAAGCAAATCAAGTTGCACCACAGAGGCTCCTCTTACCCACAGAACCATTGGTACGGTGGAGCTGCCCCTTCCCTTCTTTGCAATGGCAGGGGGTGGTTTGTAACTGGAGCTTAATTTACAGTAACTGTTAGTAACACAAGTTCAAAACATCTACTGTAACAGAAGAAAGACATAAGCCTTCAGTTACACAGCAAACCTTCCATGAGCCCCCACTTCATTTAAAAATGTGGCCACATCTCTCACAACTTCAACCTTATGCTCTAGTCTGAATAAAACACAGTAGCAGGCAAGGAATGAAGCTTCAACTGATCTGTCCTCAGAACTTGAAGGACAACACGAAGCAAAGTCAGCACTGTACTAAGCAGCTGGATGTAGCAACATATGAATTCTGTTTGGAGATACAGGAAGCATGTCTATTACATAACCATAGACAGACTTGGCTTTGTGCTTTGCTCACATGGTAAACTAAAATTAAGACAAGAATCAAATATAACTGTAAGAACATTGTGAGAAAGAATAAAGATTATATTCTTAGCCAGAAGTCCTTGTATTTTGAATAACAGCAACTGAAAAGGCTCTTTTTTTAACAAAGGAGAGAGGAAAAAATTCGTAGTATGACTAAAAACAGGGGGTTTGAAATGTAGGTCACGAGCCATGCTGGGCTGTGTATTTCTATTATTTCATTTATGGGGAGAAATACATCCTGTTAGACATATGTTTCATCGTGAAATCAAGATAAGCATGGAAATTTCCTCATCAGTTTATGTCACAGGTAGAAATAAATAGTTTTTCCCACCACAGTTGCTGACAACCAAGCTCCAAATCTAGTCAAGACCTGAAAGATGAATTTGTCAAAACCATCTCTATCCGAGCTCCCTGGTATCACATCACAAACCCCACTGCTGTTTCCACAAAGCTGATCAAGCCATACTCATTCAAGCTGGAACTTCACCAAGACTGAGGGACTTACAGCATAGTATGAAGACAACTACTTGAGGTGCATTGTGTCTAAACTTGCAACAAATGTGCAAAAGATGGTCCAGCATATTTTCCAAGATCTAGAGGAACAGAAGTAATTTGATTGGATTGTGTTTCATTGGACAATAGGTTAAAAATGTTTTTCTCTGCGGATGAGGAAATAACAGCACTGAGAAAGGAAGAGTTACTGGGGTTGTCTGTTTGGGGGTGTGAAGTATCCCCAGAGTGTACATGCCTGTGTGCTACATAAACTCCAGAACAAGTGAGGATTTCATTTGTTTAACTGCATTCCCTGTCCCAGAGCTACCATTAATTTCTCAACTTAATGAGATTGGGGGTTGGATTCGATCTCTTGAGGTCCCTTCCAACCTCTACAATTCTGTGATTCTGTGATAGTCTTAAGATGTTCTCCAAGGTCAAGTAAATCAATATTCCAGAGTCTCCAATAGAAAAGATCAACTTGCAAGTTTTCTTTTTGCATTGTTGAACACCTTTTAAACTGGCATTTCTTACAGTGTAAGTAGATTCTCTCCATTTCTTGTGCCTTTTCTAAGCAAAGAAAAAAAATCATTCCCACAGGTTGTTCAGGGGCAAAAAACCAATTACAATCTGTTAACCTATCACCCTTTAAAAAAGGCAAACTTTGTTCTCCCCCCACATTACTGGAAATAAATAAAGACTGTCAAAAGAATGTGGAACATGACAAGCCTACAGAAAATAATGAAAGCTTCATATACTGAAAATAAAATCTGAAACAGTACTTACCCCATTAGGATAAACAACCTATTAACAATGCTCAACATCCCCTATGTGTAGCAGCAACTAATCTAGCAGTTTTCATTTTAGTTATGGTTGCTACCCTTGAAGATTGAGGCTCTGAGATTTGTGCAATATGCATAATATCTGAAGTACAACCCAGGAAACAAACTATACTGTACAGCTAGTTACTAAAACTTCAGGTGCATTATCTCTTAGAAAAAAAGCAGAGCAAAACCTCCTTACAATACTTCCTTAATTGGTTCATTAGCAATAATGAAGCTTAGCTCCCTAATGTACACCTGAGTCAGCAAATTCCTTGTCCATGCTTAGACAAGCTAAAAAAGCAACATCTCCAGATGGAAATTAATTATTAAGCAACATTTATCAAGGGAGAGCAGCAAGGTGACTGACTCCCTAGGCAACTGCTAGTGGCCTGAAAACACTTCTGCAGCCTTCATACACATCTAAGATGGTTGGATTTGCTCAGATGTCCAAATCAGGCTGCTTATGTTCAACCTTAAAGGCCAACACACCACAGAAATCACCATGTGCTGCAGTGGTCCTTCCTCCCCACTTAGACCCAGCCTCTTCAAATAAAAACACAACAGTCAGGTGCTGTTACTAACCATGCTACTACTAAGCTCCCTGGTTTGGCTTACTCCAGGTGTGCAAAACCTATGCAGTCACACATCCACCTTTTCTGAAGGAGTAGCTCTTCCTTATGCCTTTTGATGAAAAACTGCCAAGGTTCTGTTCTATTCTATTAGCAGTAAATTTTGGAAATCTTTGAAAAATTTCACATCAGGAAACTAATTTCCAGTCCCTGGGACATTGTTTAAACACCACTCTGAGTAAGCTAAGGACAGAAGCTCATGCTTTAGTTCTGTGCTGAAACAATTGCACAGTGCATTTGCATCTTTCAAAAGCAGGATGCCTTGACAGGGTAACCTGTCTTCTCAATTTGAGACTCACCTGAGCACAGGCTGCATATAGTACTTCACATCTTCCCATTCTAGACTCCAGGTGCCGTTTTCTAAAGCATGATACAGTCACCTTCCTTTCTCAACCTGAATTTATTCCTGACCTCTTGTAATTCTGCTAATATTGACCTTTAGCTTATGTGGTGTTTTACTTTTCTGGTCCCTGTTGTTTATTCCCTTGACAATTTATAGGCAGCAATCATACCTTGCCTCTATTTACTCAGTCTAAACAAACCAAATCTTTTAAGTGTTCTCTGATATGATAAGCCATCCGTTTTCCAGATAACCTGAGTGGCTCTTCTGTACACCTCATTCAGTATGAATACACCTGTGTTGAAAACGGACAGCTTAAGTCATGTAAAGTGTTCTCTACGACCCTCACCACCAGGGCCAAGTACATAGAATTAACTACTTCCTTTTCAGTCTGATAATTATCTGGATGTTCCCAATTCTAAAACCCTATTTTACACTTGTAGGGCTTATACCGCCCTCAACAAGCACCTCCAGGTATTGATATCACCTAGCCTGTCTCCACTCTTTGTTTGCCTTCTGTTCTTTCTCATTCTTACATATAGCACTCTCTGTCCTCATTTCCATGCTGTTGGCACTCCCACCTCTTTTTTAAAGAAGGTCAGCTCATCCTCTCATTTCCCTAGTTCTTATCTATTTTCCTTTTCTTCTGCTTTATCTTCTGGATAATTCCAAAGAGATTCTGTAAACTACAACCGTCAGCCAAGCAAGCCATGAGCAACAGGCACACAGATGTATGTGTTCAAGGACTGAAGGCTGCTCCATTCTGAAGAAAAAGGAGGCCATCACAAAGGATAGGGGGAGTAGTTTACCTCTGTCTTTGTTGCTGGCTTGCTTGGTCAAAAGGTTTTTTCTAAATCCATCAGCTATCTGTCCAATGGTATCAGTTAAAAACCTGACTTGTCACATTTGGCTTCATTGTTTTTGAAACTGAGTTTAAAACATATGCATATATAGATAGGTAGAAGAGTATTTAAAAAATCACAGCACTTATTTAATTCCTTAGAATTAAGTGGACAGCTTTTTCTAGAACAGAGTAGAGGTCCTCCAACTATTTTAGACAACTACACAAATTCACTTACATTTCAAAGGAGCAGTACAAACACCTTTTATTCACTTCCAGCATCAGTACACTTTGAGCTAAAAACCATTCCTTATAATGTCTTCCTACGGTTTCAGATCTGAAACTTAAGACATGCCCAACTCCTGGCAATAAAAAACAATCTTGCCATTTATGCTGATGGTATTTGTCACTCAAGTCCCAGTCACACAAGTCAGAAAACGAGTTATTTATAGAACAATCTTCAGGTTTGGGTTTTGATGTATATCTCAAGTTATTTTCCCTTCATTGAAAATCTCTCTCAACATATTAGCAGAGAGACAAGGAACACTGTATGTGAAAGCACAAGCATAATCTCCCCCCATTTTGAACAATTTATTGAAACGAACTAAATAAGAAAATCAGGAAAATGGTATTTGGAAGAAAACCCCATACTCTCTTGATCTCAATACCACATAAAGCAACCCATCCATTTTTTTCCCAGAGGCTCACTTTATATCTAAATTTAAATCTTCTGCCAGGTCCTCATTAGCAGTAATGAAGCAGTTCAATTTCTCAGTGTCATTAACAAACACCAGGTCAAGTCTCATTTCTCAGCCTGACATACAGGGAAATTAGTACTGGCTGTTTCATGAGCTGTACTTCATCCATTCAGAAATGTAACATTAAACTACTTTTAAAAATGCTTTTCATAGAACACAGGGGAAAAGGAGTGCAGCAGATGCTACATGGATGCTGAGTCAGAAAACACAGAAACAAGGGCCTGTTTTATCATATGTTTTTCTCCTTTTTGCAACTTTGTTGACTCCCATTACACACTTTAGAATAGATAGGAAAAGTAAGCCCAAATCCCAATAGAACTTTTTTTATCACTGTCTCTAAAGAATGAAGTGGTAAAAATGACAGAGTTCAATAGGAGAGTTACTCAGATTTTGCAATAAAATCACACATGGAGAAAAAAAGAGTTCTACAAAGATTCAGATGAAAATAATAATTTGAAAATAGGACCTCAGGGAATTTGGATGCTTGTATGTATACTTTGGGCTCTCAAGTGTGAATCCACATGGCATTTCCTCTCCACACTTACCTCTCCTTGATGGATGAAAAGGGAAACACACTCTAAGTATTCATATCTGTCAAGCATTATGGGATATGCAGTCCAGCCAGAAAACCCAGCCTAGTACAGAAAATAGAAAAAATAATAGTGTTAAAGAGAAGTCTTCAAGAAATGCTGCAAAATCATTTTGAATCAGAGTAGTTCAGACTCCCAGTAAAAATCAAAAATATTCCAGTTCAAACTTTTTAAAAGTGTTTAAATGAAATAGCTAAAGTTTATATACAGACACTTTTAAAAAAACCCAAACTATCCAATAATATATGAAAATGCTTTGAGAGTTCTACTTGTACTGCTTAATAAGCATTCATAAAAATTTTCTCATTACATGTTTTTCAGATGTCATAGTGCAAGTCATAAGTGCCAGGTGAAGTTAATGGCTCCCATCTCAGGAGTTCACCTATACAGAGACAGAAAAAACAGCTTCTTCAGTATTTAACCTTCCCTTGCGTTTCCTGGCACATGTGCTTACCACATGGGACCACACAGCCCACAGAAAACTCATCTCCTGTTTCCTCCTAAGCTACTGAGAGAATGGGAAAAAACTGGGACACGTCTTCAAACTAAGCATTTGGCATTTAACTCTATACCTTTCACGAAGTGTTTAATAAAATTGCTGGTTGAGTTTTCCTGTGTACTCAGAATATGTCAGTTTTAATTAACCTGGATGTATTTACTGTGACATCTTGTGCCATAGTGCACAATTCTTTCTCACTTTCTGGATGTTAGGCTTAACGTCTCTCATGTGTGCATACCACAGGCTTCTGAAAGTCTTGTCCTTGTACTCTGGAACAATTCTTGCTCATTTGTTTTCTAGTTTCAACTAAATGCTGTGTAGAACAGCAATGCAGAACATCCACTGCAAAATCACTGCCCTACTTTTACTTGTCCCAATTCACTGCAACTACATGTTCCCCCAGCACCTCCACATTTCTTATTCCTCCAAGCCTTCTCCCATCCAAACTCCTCCTCAACTCCCACCACTCTTGCCACATATCACACTACCCTCCTATCCTATCTGTGCATTTCTTATCAGCTCACCTTCTAAGGAGCAGCTTGTTTTAGGAAATGCCTACTTGGAGATGTGTGCCTGTTTCACTAATAAATTAGAAGCTGCTCTGTGCTTATGAGACAGCATATCACATTTTGGAAAAATTTATTATGTTGACACCCACACAATCTCCAGCTCATTTGCTCAAAATCACTCACTTGCTTCTAGGTGCTTGGCTTTACAAGATGCTGACCTGGCCAACAGTTTTACCCTCACCCACATATTTTTAAAAATAAACAAAACAGAAGTCACCCAATAAGTTACAATACTCACTTCAGAAACACTCCCTACAAGCCAGGATCTCAGTGCCTCCCTAGGGAGGTGCATTGCTTGAGTAGGCAGAGGTGCGGCCTGTAACGTGCAACAAGGCAAGACCAAAGCCTCCAGCCTCACTGGCACCACTGCTCTGGGATGCGGAGAGCACGTGGGCTGTTTCCGACATCCCTCTTCCCCATACCCTCTGAAGGTACTCTACGTGACCTTCCCTCTGAGGTAACCACACCGCAGCCAGGAGCTGGACCGGGCTGTGCGTCAGGCTCCTGAAAGACCGGGGCGCCTTCGCCCACGGCCCACAGACGCCTCCTAAACGCCAAAGACCCAAGCACCTCAGCCCAGAGAGCCAGGACCACAGAGGTGTGACTCTAAAGGAGCACAAGCAGGCGCCTGGCCCAGCTTATGAGGCGGAGAGGGACGGTGACGTCACACCCCTCAGCCAATGGTGCGCTCTGTTTACCTCGGGAGGGGGCTCGTTGCATATTCATGAGGGAGGCCCGCGCCCGGCCGCTGCCGCAGCGGCTGGAGAGGGAGGCGGGGCGAGGCGAGGCGAGGCCGCCCCCCGCAGGAAGCCGCGCGGCCGCGGTGCGTATTTATGCTGAGCCGTGCGACGCACCGCTTGGCTGAACGCGGGGCGGAAGCGCCCGGCACCCCTCCTTCCCGCCCGGGCGCAGGCGGCGAGAATGAGCCAGAGAGACACCCTGGTGCATCTCTTTGCTGGCGGGTAGGTGAAGCAGCCGCCTGGCGGGGGAGCGGGTGCGGTATCTGCCTCTGGCCCCGGCCCCGCCGCGAACTCTCGGGCAGGGCCGCCTGCTTTACCCTTGTTCCTTCCCCGCCCCCCCAGAGCTGTGTGGCGGGGGTCGCTCCGCAGCTCTTCTTACCCAACCCTCGTCTCTGTAACTCTGGAAATGGTTTCCATGGGCGTTTCCCGCTCCTCCGGGGGTCCTACCCCCCTGGTGCCCCCGCCAGCCCACCGCGGGCCCAGCCTGGGCCAGGACAGCAACGGCCGCGCGCGCGCGGGCGCTACCAGAGCTGGGGGTTCGGCCGCGGCCTGGAACGGCTGCCTGGGGGAGTCTCCAGGGCCCCACCGAGGCCGGGGGCTGCTCAGGCGCCTCTGGAGCGCTTCAAGGGGCTGCTGCCCTTGCTCTGTGCCCGAGATAGTGCGGGTGAGGAGAAAGGGGGTCCCCGAGGCGGGGTGGGTGGGGGGCAGGCCGCGCTGAGGCGCTCCCGGAGCGCCGCTTCCCGCCCGGTACCTTGAGGCCCTTCCGGGCCTGCCCCGGGCCAGCTGCCCGTGTTTGGGCCCAGCCTTGCGAGGAGCCCTGGCTGCCTGGGCCTCGCTCAAAGCCTGGGAGCGCCGCGGGCGTGCGGTGACGGGCAGGCTCGGTGCCGGGTGTTGCGTATTGCCGTGGGGTGGTACGTGGGCCCACGGGGGAAGCAGGGTGCAGGCTTACCGTGAAAATATCCGGTTCCCTTTGGTCGTCCTTCTAGGAGTTCATCCCTCATCCGGAGTTTCCGTGGAGAAACATGCTAAGCCTTAGTTCCTTGCATAGGAGAGGCTGCCCAAATATGCTTGTCTGCTTGGAAGCCTGGAAATGACTAGCTGCTGACTGGTGTGCCAAAGGGCTGCTGTGCAATCTTGAATGTATTTCAAGATTGTGATGTGCACGGTTTTTAGGTGTGGAGCTTGACACAGTCATGCAGCTTTCTGCCCATGAAGATAGAAGAAATCTGAGATAAGAATATAGCTAGAAGTAAAGATGTGGCCCTTGTAGCCTTGGTTAGGTCTGAGATAAATCTTGTACTGTTACAGGTATTGCTTTGTTGTCACCTTTACAAACTTTGCAATGCTCAGGATGTCTGGAGTTACACAGCCTGCAGTCCGTCCAGGGATAAAGTGGGAAGAGCACCTACCTTAAAAGAGAAAGCTGGGGATCCTATTTGGCCTAATGATAAAGCTTAATTTGTGTGGTGAGCACAGCTGTGTGGAAGTGGGAGAATTGAGGCTGAGAGCATACTTTGCATTCCAAGAGAAATCTTGAAGCTTAGATTTCCATTTGTAGTCATTGACTCTGGGCTGAGGTGTCTGAGGAGGAAGAAGAATGTAGTGTTTCCTCTGAGCAGGTCTGGGTGAGTTGGATATGTACACTTGAGCACATTCTCTGTTTCTGGCACGCTTTACTGGTTTTCACCACTACCTGAGTTAGTGCTGCTGTGGGTGCTGGCATTCTGTTTAAGAGGGGATGTGTTATACAGGAGGCCCAAGATGTTGTAGAGTGTGTGTGTACTTATTCAGAACTCATATCTTTGTAAACATTCAGAAAAGCAGCAGGAGTGTTGCCTCATTGGAGCTCTTTAACTTGATAGCTCTGTGCAGGGAATGTTACTAGGCAGAATCATGTGTAGTGCTAGAGACAGGTGTATAAACCTACAGTTTAAGATGGCATGAAGATTGCTGTTTTTTGCGAAGAAATCTGGTCCGTGCTTGGTTGCTTGCCAGTTGGGTTAAGGGTTATACTGTGAGGAAAAGGCTGACTGGTGTTTCCTCATGTGCCAGCCACATGCTTCCTGTAACCTGAAAAGCAGAATATATTTGGTCACACTCAGCAGTAGCAAAGTTATGTGGGGTCATCCCATGACTCCTTTGTGAGCATGGGGGCCTACAGGTCACCTGACTGATCTTTAATCTTCAGTGAAACTCAAAGGAAAACAAAACTTGCTTCCTTTAAGTTTCACTGGAGACTGTGTGGAAACATGATTGTCACAGTGTGGTGGCGTTTTTTTGTAGCATCATTTGCTTTCCATAATGAAACTGTAACTGGTGGTGTAGATGGGGCCACCCTGGGATTTTTCTGTAGCTGCCTAACTTGCTTCATGATCAATTCACAAACAACTATGAAAGTGCAGTTTTTCTGGGCTATGAGAAGTCTATGCTGAGATCTAGTGTCATATTTATAGTAATTTTTTTCCTCTACCTGTGCATCCTTATGGTATTCCAACAGGTTTGATAAACTCCTTTAGCAGTGCTGGCCACTGGGGCAGTGATGATGAGGGAATTACTCAGCATTTACTACTTGCTTTGTTTTTCTAAAGCGATTTCTACTTTAGTTTCATTTTTAAGAATCCCATCCCTGTTCCATAAGTGTGTTGATTGTAAATACAACCAGTGTTTTTTGATAGAAAAACTTATTCTAAGCCTAAAAAAATAATTTAGTACTCATTTTGGAATGGCATTGACCTAGTTTCTAGCATCACCGTTGAACTGGAGTGGTGCATTATTTTTTTTCCTTCTAGAAAAGGAGGCTCATCTAAATGATTTTCCTGGGCTAGTTCATGTGTTATCCAATACATCAACTAAGTACTGATTGTTTGTATACAGCTCCCCTGCCATGTACTACTTGGACCTTCTTGACTATTTTAAACAGCATATTCTCTGACATTGGGTTTGTGAAAATCTCAGCTATCACATTTAGAACTAGAAAATACATAGCATAGGAAGATTGTTACATTTAAAGTAGTGTAGAAGAAAAATAAGTAACTCCTTTTTATAAAAAAAAGTGATGAGTACTGAAGACATTCCTTAAAGAAAAGCAGTTCAACTGATAGGATTTGTAAGCAGATGCTTCCATGCAGTAACTGTGCTGTCACCTAGACACTGAAGTGTAGCTGTCTAGGCTATATTCAGAGTGCCACTGAGTGCTCTATGCTGAAGAGTAATTGCAGGGAGCATACTGGAATGGATCAATAGTGTGCCTGGAGTTCAGTTTCTTGGTGTGACACATTTAAAATCATTTAACTCCTATTTTGTAATGATGCCTTATCTGGCAGATCCTGTTTCTGCAAACAGTGTAGTTAGCTCCCTTTGCTTGTCCTCCTGGGAGCAGGAACTAGCCAGGTGCCTGTAGTGTTGTATCATGATGACAAAATTGTGCTTCAGGCAAAACTTGACTGGTCATGGGGGTTCTTTTGTTGCTTGCTTTTTGGTGTTTGTTTTTTTCCTTTTGAAGCTACTTAGTTGCATTGCTCAGAACTCTTCTGTTTCAGGGAACAAACTGTAGAGGCTTTTTGTGTGTCTTCTGTTTTTCTGTTTCCTGGTCAAATAGCAGCTGTTGTCAGTGTAGGTGGCACTCAAGTGCTTTTATTCCAAACCAAGAAGAAAAATCAATTGGTGTTCTGCATATTTAAATTGCAGAGTCTTGAGCTTGAAATGTAGGCTTTTGATGAATGTTTTGGTTCAAGTCTGTAAGTTGCAAAGCTGTGTGCTTTTCCAGTTACTAGACTACTTAAAACAACAAAAAAATCACAGAAAGACCTTAAGGTTTTGCTTTATAGGGAAGTTTAATATACTTGGGATGTACTTGCTTGCAATTTGTTGTGGTTTTACCCCGGCTGAGAGCCGAGATCCATGCAGTTGCCAGCTCTTTAAAGGAAAAGAACAGGGGAAGGGGGGGGGGGGGGGAAGTGTGAGGCAAGGGAAAAGGAAGGGGCAAATAACCCCAAAACCAAGAAACGAAAAGGCCCGTGGGTTGGGATAAGGATAGTTTACTAAGATAGTAGAAAGAGAAAATGTAACAATGCCAACAGGACTTTAGAGCAAAAATTACATGAATCTGTTGATACACAATGCAGTTTCTCACCAAACCCACAGCTCAGGCCATGCCACCCAGAGCCATCCCAGAACCCAACTGTCCCCCAAAAAACCGAGCGTCTCAGAGCCACCCCCGCTCCTCCTCCCATCAGCCCCCTGATGGAATACTCTCTTTGGCCAGTTTGGGTCACCTGTACTGGCTTCGCCCCTCCTTTCTCATGAATGGAGAACTGTGAAGAGCTGAGAAAGTCCTTGACTGTCTGACAGCAACTAAAACCATCAGGGTGTTCTCAGCACTGCTTCCATTTTAACTCCCAAACACAGCATTCTATATGCTGTTACAAATGAAGTTAACTCCATCCTGACCAAAACCAGGACACAATTGTAATTGGTACATTGAATGAAAATTTAGGTGTTGCCTACAAAAATAACTTCCAGGTTTTTGTGATTTATTTTTGATTTCCAGAAAGCTTGTAACAGTAGGTTTTTAGCATAAAAAGTTCCAGCACGGCATGAGATCCTGCCTGGGCTTTATTTCCTCCAGGGAGTGAGGGACAATTTCAGGTTAGGAGATGGACAGCAGCTTTACTGAGTTCAGGGTTGGGCAGTCTCAGGTTAACTTTATTCTACAAGAAACACCAACATTAAATTGGTGGTTTTTTAATATAGAGAGAGTATAGGGAGGAGTCTATTTGTCCTGATTATACCTGTCTCAAACTGATCTGCAGTTTAAATCACTCTGACAGATTGCTGGCCAATCCTTGCAGTGGTTGAAATAGCCAAGACTCAGGAAATATTAAAATAAATGAATTCTTCAGAAACATCAGACACTGCTAACATGCCTGAAGTAAAGGGGAAAGAGCCTTAGGGTTTTCATTTAAAAAGATAGTAGTTAATAGTGTAGCGGGGAGTGTGATGAGGGGAGCTTTTATGCTCCCTTTCAGAAAATAAGCACTTCAGCTGTAACATTTGACAAACTTGGACTCCCCTCTATCCTAAAATACCTTCCTGGAGGTCTTTCAGAATTAATTCTTCCTGTTGTAAGGCACGGGGAGAAGGTTAGTACCTTCCTGTCCAAACTTCAGGCTATTCTTGCATTCAGGCACTGTTCTGTGGGGAATAAGGCAATGTTTGTTTAAAGCACTGAGTGGCTTGGGTTTTGCTCTGTGAGCTTACTCAACTGCATGAAAAAGTTGCTGTTGGTACTTGAGGAACAGTGACGCTGGTGTGTGTCTCCTATTTCCTTCATGATGACTGTTTTCAGCTGTTTTACCTAATACAAGTGTTGTAAATATTTATGTACCCTGTTTTCTAATAGAAGCTGCATGGTACATCGTGATGTTTGGCTTGATTAATGGGATCCAGTGCTGCTTGGACCCTTTGTACTATTTCTCCTGGGGTTTTTTTAATGAGATTAATTAGAAATAGCAAGTTCGATTAGTATTTTTAGTTTAAGGAGGTGAGTTTAATTTAAGCTTCAGCAAAGCAAAGTAATTGATGGGTTAAGGGTTTCTGTCTGCCAGTAGTCCTAGTCATGACACTAGTGCTAAAGATGGAAGGGTGTACAATATACAACTTCAGCAGTATAACACTGAATATTCAGGATTAATGAGATATTCTTATTTCTGAAAGCTACACTTGCAAAAGCCTTTAAATAATATAAACTTAATATCCAAAACTACAACTTTATCTGTTGCTGTGAAAGTTACTCATGTAAGACAGCTCTTGAAATTGCTGATAGATTTGGGACCTGAGTTTAGACTAAGTGATGAAGAAATTAGAAGGAGTTCTGTTTGTAGGTGGCTTGGGGTTTGTTTCTTATGACAGTTTTGATCATAGATTTCCTGCTCTTTCTCTTGGCAGCCAGTATTTGCATGGAACTTTCATTTTCATACAGGAAAGAGAAACAGCTGGTAAAATACACGAATGAATGTAAACCCCAGATAACAGGGTCAAGGGTTATCTTTGAGTCTTTGAGGCTGTGGTAACAAATACTGTGAAAGGTAAATCTGAGACTAGCACAATGTAGACTCATCTTTATTTGTGTAAAATATGTAATTATGGGGAAAAATAAAAAGTTATTGTACTGACAATTTTAATTCTAGGTCAGCTGACACTGGCATTGGGAATGTTAGCCAGCTATGGAGCATTTATAGACAGTCCACTGGCTGAAATTAAGACCTTCATCCATGCTGAAGCTGTTTCTGATGCTTTTTGCAGGGGTGTAAGGTAACAGTAGGACATAATAAGCTACTCTGGACAAAGGGAGTGATTCCTTACCAAATACCCTTAACTTGCAGTGATAAAAAAAGCCAGCAACTTCTTGTGCTGTCATCTCTGGAAATAGAACCTGGGACTTGAATGACAAAAGAACAGTCTTTTGAAGCATGTGTATGTTCCTTTCTTTGTTGTGTCTCACATCATGCTGGCTTATCAGGGGAAGGTAGGTGTCAATACTGTATCTGTGCTGAATTTCTAGCAGAGTTTAAAGCCCCAGTAGTTCCGTGTTTCGTTCTGTTGTCTCATGAGGTGATGGACTCCTACATGCACATCAGGGATCAAATTCATGTGACGGGGTTGTTTTATGGATGTTCTCTGGAATAAGATGAAATTTAGGAGAGCATTACCATCTTCCCAGATTATTCTGTTCAGGAGATGTCAAGTAGAGACAACTGTTTCTAGTTTTACTGTAGTTTTGCCACAATTCTGCAGGATAGCTGGTAACTCTGTCTCGTGCTGCCTGGTAAGCTGCAAGTTTAATTCTCTAAAACTTGACTGTGTTCACAGCAGTGAGATTTTAGTGTTTCTCTTTTTTACCTGTGTGGTAAACTGTTTTACTAGTGGATTTACTTACTGATATTTGTGCTTCCCTTGAAGTTACCTGGAACCTACAGGTAAATTCTTGTTCCCTTGTAAGTTTGTGTGTTTCAAAGTCAACTTGTGCAAGTTTTTTCAGCTTTGCCCAGTGTGTACAAGAAAAGTTTGTAGTAAATATTGATTAGAGGCAAATCTCAAATTCAGGACAGGTAAGATGAGCAAGTGGTCTTCTGAACAGTATTCACGAGAGACTGCTACATTGGTTCAGCTGTGGGATGCCTCAGGTTTTAACCTTCTATTCCACTTCATGCACTCCTGCTGATGGAATATTTGCTTACCCACTCAGTTTGCCAGGTGAAACTACCTAAACCTGGAGAAAGTTACACAATGGTAAGTGTTCTCATGCATCATAGTAGTTGGGGCCTAGTACATGACAAAAGAAGCTGAAGCCCAGAGTAGTGTTAGGTAGTAGAAATCTGTGTTATTGAGGTGAAGAACTTTACAACTCTTAAATTATTTAACTGCAGCTTCCTGTTTTGTGTTAAGGGGAGCCTTTTTGGCTTGTGGCTTAACTTCAGTGGGTGAGAAGCGTAGCAGGAATAGTGGCATCCATCTGCTGGCCATTTATAGAACACTTCTGCTAAGCTGGAGCTTGTGGCTGGCTGTTAAATGCCTGCCAGGACTTGGAGCACAAAGAAGTTGCTGTGTCTGACTGTGTTTGTAGTTCTGTGCTAAATAAGCAAAGCAGGAAATATATTTCTAAGTAAAATACACTGTCATTGCTAGTGACAGAACAGCTGGCATGCTGCTTAGAAGTTGCTTATTTTTACAAGGCTCATAGTTATTGAGTTGTCTTGTGTGTTTACATACAAGCTATGTTTACTGACAGTTTCTCATAAACAGGATTTTAAGCCTTGCAGGGTTTATCTTAAAGTTCAAATGAGCTAGATAAATCAGTGTAGTTCCTGAAGTATGCTTTCACTTAGTGGTTCAGTTCAAACTTGGTGGATCTTGTGACTACTTAGCAAGGTCAGATTCTTCAACATCTGGGGGACTTTCTTTCACTTCTAATTCCAGATGCTTTCTATTATATGGGGCTTGAGAGCTGGGTGACCAAGGTATTACATTGGAATTGGGGATTTTGCAAAGACCTGTTTGTGAGCAACACAGAACCACGTAGCTCTCAAACTTCATTTTGAAGTAGCAATTTGAGATCTTGAAGATAGGGAACAGAGAATTGTAATCCAAGTTATTAATAATTAGTGGAAAACATTAAAAGTATTCTCACGTTCACTTGAGGCATTTTAAACTGGTGAAAAAACCCAACAAAACACAAGTGCAGACAGGGAGCACAACAGTAAAACTGATTATTAATTATGTGAATGGCAGAATGTGGTGCAGGTGAAGGGTCTCAAGGTCTTAAAGGGAGACGGTTAGTCTGCTTGCTTACAATGCATGCAAAAATAGCACTGATTGTTGTTCCATCAGCTGGATATCACTGAACAAGGCTTGCTGTCGGCAGACTTCAAAAGAACAAGCACTGAGTAGCTATGTCTGCCTGCTTCCCCAGTATTCCATTGCTGATGTCTAACCCATCCACAGCAAGCGTCTGACAGGAGTGCTGTTGCAGTCAGGCATCCCTTGTGGTGGTTTAGGTGTGGTGCAGGGGACATGTTCCACCTTGGGGTTAATCTTCAACTTTGGAAAAATTTTCCCCTGTGAGGTAGCCATGGAGGCAGTAGCATTAAAGGCTCCAAATTCCAAGCCTTGCTGAAGAAAGCAGGCCAAGTTTTGTCCTCATTTCTTCTCCCTGACATAGTATTTCTCATTAATATAAACCATACCACGTGCTTTCTCTTGGTGTTACTGTTGCTTGAAAACAAGTCCTCATGTAACCTATGCAGATTAATACAGAAACATCTTAAAGGGAGCAGTCTTCTGAGGATCAGGAGGGCAGGCTTACAAGGAAGGAAGTAAACTCTAAAGCCAGCTACCTACATTGTTGCACAGGCACACTACCCCGTACAGCAGTGCCTGCTGTTGTGCTGCAGGAAACAGTAATTTGCTCTTACTGTCCTAAAGATATTCAAGTTCTGAAGCTCCAGATTGAGACATTTTCAGTGCTGGCCTTCCTGTGCTATTTGTTAAGAACCTCAACATGTTATAGGCTTCTACTGCTTCCAACCCTGGCTAAAATAAGTATCAGCACATCTAGTATGTCTCTTCATGCAACTCTTACTTTAAAAAGCCTATGTGCAGTTTACAATTAGAGTAAGCAAGTGAATTGCTCATTCAGAGATGTTTTAAAACATGCTACTCTGAAAGCTGTGTCAGTCTGTACCTGTATGTGTACAGCTCACACTGGAAAACTGTTTTCCATGTTACTGTGAGCACACTTTTTTCCAGACAAAACTTCCATTGAGGAAAGAAATTGCACTTGTAAGAGTAGACTTCAATCTAATGTTGGAGTTAGGGGTGGGACAAGATGCCTTTAGGCTTAGTAACAGGATAACTCTAGGTCACTAGGTTTAAATGGAGCATTAAATGAATATCCTCAAACATTATCCTACTGTGCAGCTGTTTGGCATCATCAGTTCAATTCAACCAGATTAGTTATTTTAGGGTGCTGCACTGACAAGTGCCAGTATTTCTGGGGAGAGTCAGCAGACTAAAAGCTACTCTGAAAGCTATGGGAGATTCTGAGTCTTAGCTATTACTCTTAACTTGTATTGAACTCTCCTTTGTGTTTTGGAATGTTGCTTAAAAATATGATCAAAAGTCTTACAGCTTTTTTAAAGATTTTGGAGTGCAAGCCTCATGCTACAAAGTACCTGATAGCTATCTTGTCAAACACCAGTTACAGTTACTGCATCCGAGAAGTGAATGCTGGGCTCTTCGAAATTAGTACAAATCATATTTAGGTGCTAGTGGGTTTAAGACTGAGTTGTTAATAGCATTAATACCCTAATTTAAACCTGGAGGTGGAGGGTGGTTTTTCTGATGTTGTGGGGTTTTTCCTTTTTTCAATGCCTTAGTTTCTAAAGGGGGTGTGTGTCGTGTGCTGCTTGTAGTTTTAAGGATGGTATTTGGCAAAGTTAATACTGATCTCAGGAAAAGTTCAGGGGAGTACCTATTAGTAATGGCAACAGCAGGGAGTTTGGGGTTGCATTGGAACCAGAATGTTCAGATTCAATAATTTTTTCCTTAGAGGCTGTATGTGATTGTAGTTAAACAGACAGCTTACAAAAAAGTACCAGAAGAATCCTCTGAGCAGATCTGCTAAAAGGCAGCACGTTCTTGGCTGTGTCCTGCTCTAGCAGGATGGGAGTGACTTGGCTTTCAGCACGAGTCATGCACAGCTTGCCATGCCTTGCTCGCGGAAGTGAGCAGCACACTGAAGCAAAGTCTGCAAGTCTTCACCTGGTTAGCCACTTAGACCTCTCCTATCTTTCCACATTCTACTCTGCAGTATTCTGTAGTCAGAACTTAGTCTGTCTTGCTGCAATGGGCAGAACTCAGGAAACACTCAGAACCATTGCTTTTGTGGTACAGTGCCCGAAATACAAATGGAGTTTTGAAGATGTCTTCAGATGTGCCACCCTACATTTTTTATGTGTAGCCCCATGTGTATAACCATAAATCTTTTCTACCCTTAAGGATTTTTGGCACCTTGTTTGTGGTCAGGAGTGCACTAAACATTCAAAAAAGTTAAAATTTAGCGTAAGAAGTTAAACATTTCAGATAGTGAGCTACTTTGCAGAATTGCTCTGAACAGCATGTACTGAAAACTCTGCACCTTTGCTACTTTGGAAAACTCTAATTTTGTCTGCTGAAATTTTCACTCTCTGTTATAGGGTTAACAATCGGAGTTCAGTCTGGTTGCCTCAAGGGCAAGTAACAACAGCATTGTGATGCATGTTCCAGTTGTTTCTTCACCTGTTGCAATTTGACTGTGTTGAGTACAACATTAACTGTATGTGAATGTGTCCTTCAGTTTCTTTGCAGTTAATGTGGTGATCTTCTTGCAGATGTGGAGGCACTGTTGGTGCAATTCTGACATGTCCACTGGAAGTTGTGAAAACACGACTGCAGTCCTCCTCTGTGACTCTCTACATCTCAGAAGTCCATCTCAACACTGTGAATGGTGCTAGTGTCAACCGAGTAACTAGAGTTTCTCCTGGACCTCTCCATTGTTTGAAGTGAGTATATACATGTGGTGGTTTGACACTGGCTGGAGGTCAGACACCCACCAAAGCTGCTCTACCACTCCCATTTTCAGCTGGAGAGGGGAGGAAATATGTATTGAGAGGCTTAGGAGTCAAGATAAGGACAGGGAGAGATCACTCCTCAATTAGTTTTCTTTTTCTTTGCCTGCAGTGCTATCTGATTTATTACACAGTGAAACTAGAGTCAGATGATGAGAAGCGTGGCCAGATCTTGAAGCAACTTTCCCCCACCCTTCCCTTCTTAGCAGACTTCACTTTAGTCATGATTTTGCTCCCCTTTTACCCCCCCATTGTGGCACAGGGAGTGGCAGGGAATGGGGGTTTCTGTCAGCTCCTCATGAGTTGTTTTCCTCGGTAGCTGGGGGGGCACTCCCCACACCCTTCCCCTACTGCACCATGGGGTCCCACCCATGGGAGACAATCCTTCACGAATGTCACTAATGTTAGTCCTTTCCCAGGGGACTTCAGCTCTTCACCAGCTGCCCCAGTGTGGGTCACTGCTATAGGGTGCAGTTTTAAATCATAGAATGTCTCTCAAGCCCAGACTGCTCCAGCTGCTCCCCCATGTAGTCATGTTCCTTTGTGCAGCAAACCTGCTCTGGCATGGATTGATCTCTCTCATCTCTGTGTCTGTTTCTCCATGGCTGTGAGTGCTGTCAGGGTCTTGCTCCCATGTGGGTCGCAGCATCTTCTGTATGTCTCCACCTGCTCCAGTGTGGGGCCTCTCCATGGGCTGTAGATGCGGACTTGGCCTTTTCCATGTGCTGCAGAGGGCCACCTGCTCCACCATGGGCTTCTCCACGGGCTGCAGGGGCATCTGGGCACCTGCCGTGCCTCTTCCCCTGCCCCTCCACTGGCCTTAGTGTCTGCACAGTTTCTTACATCTTCTAACTCTGATGGCATAAAACAGCTGCTTGTGGAGCTTCTCCTAAATGTGATTCACAGAGGTGCTGTGACCATTGCTGATTGGCTCAGCCTTGGTCAACAATGACTCTAGCCTTGAATCAGCTGGTGTTTACTCTCTGGGGCCTGCAGAGAGCTTCTATCTGCTTCTTGCAGGAGCCACCCCTGCAGCCCCCCCCTTTTCCACCAGGACCCAGCTATGCAAAGCTACAACAATATGTTACTGTGGTTTTGGGTCATTTTGGAGAGGGAGGAAGTAGAGGTGTGTTAAATCTGTGTGAAGGGTTCACTCTTGTGTGCTACGATGCTACCATGAGGTGAACCCCTATATTTTGCCCTCAAACTTTCTAAATGCCCTTTATGCTTCATTTTGTACCTTGAATTAGCCAGAGCATATATACCTGGTACAATTCACAGCTCCAAACAATGTCCCCTAAAACTTACTGGGAGTGCTGTAATGCTTAAGTGCCAGGCTCTGTTTTCATCTGAAAACAGTATAAGACTGCTAAAAACTGTGTCCAAATTATAGGTGCTGCTGAACATGTAGGTAAGAAGCCCTATGAAACTTGACTTGGCTTCTTAGTCTCGCTCAGTATTCACTGTCCTGTACCCATCCTTGCCTTTTGATATTGTCTGGTGGGTGTGTGACTAGTAGTGGGTGGGCAAGGCCAGGTGTTAGTATGATTTTAGATGTTTTGTTTGCATAGAACATCACTGATCAGGGACTGACTTTCCTCCTCACCTGTACTTGTGATGTTTTGTAGTCAGCAGTATGGCCAGTTAAACTGCTAGTACAGATCATAGGTAGGGTTCACTTTGGGAGTGAACTAGCCAGTTATGGGAGGTACCTTCAGTATTTGGGAGTGAGGGAGGAGTTTTCCTCCAGAATGGACCTGTTGCTGCTTCTTATATTAGAATTTGATAAGATTCAGATAGCTGACTTCTGTCCCCAGTTAATCAGTGAGAAGTAGTTTGTAGAGACGCTGTTCTGGGAGTTGTGGTGAAGGATTTAGGCTTAATCTGGGTAGAGGATAGGATTTTTCTAAATGGAGGTTGTGCCAAGCTAGGTCCTTGAATGGAGGATAGTTCTTCTTCTGGAAGTTTTCATTTGGAGCCATTTTATGTATGAGTGATGGATGAATGTGTTGGCAACAGGTATGTGGGAAAGAAGGGCTCAGATTGTGGCCAAGGAGAGTTCCATCCAAAACACTTGCCTGAGTGGCTGTTCTTGATGAAAGGCAGGTTCTTCAACGTCTTCCCTGAATGCTTGATCATGAATTTACACTAGTAAACAGAAGATACCTGGATAGTAGGATGAATAGATGCTTGCTTCATATGTCCCTATGCTAAAGCCTGCTATGCTTTAAACCCACCCCTAAAATGTGAAGTAACCTGGTCTTCCCAGGAAGCAAATTCTGATTGAGACAGAGGCAGTCCATGGTGAACTTCATTGGTAAGACTGGGGTTTTTTGTTTTCTTAAAACTCTGGTTTAAACATGTTTGCTTATCTGTGATAGACAATTGTGTCTTCTGGTTCTGTTGTTTGTTTAGATCTGTTTACTTTCAGATCAATATCGAGCAACCGAGATGCCAAGTAACTTTTGTGGGGTTTGAGTTCTTGAAATATAGTAAATATAAAAAAAAATCCAAGTGACACAGGAATGGACTATGACAAAAATAGATAGGTGCAGGACAATTATTCCTGGTATCAGCTCATCAAGTCACTAGGGCTGTTTAGTGGGGAAATCAAACTGGATCCCTCTGTCACTCTCATGCCCTTACTCTCACTGGATGTTTTCTGACTTGTAGGTGTCAGTGGTTGTCTCTTCTCATACCAGATGCAGTGCAGCGCTTCAGGGCTCACAGAACTCAGTCTAAAAGCAGGGTGAATCAGGCAAATGATGTTAGAATGTCTGACTGATCTGGAATCACTTCTGCATCTAAAGTGTCAGCAGAGGGTACTTGAAAGGCATCTATCTGTGTCAGGAAACAGAAGGACTGCTACTGATGAGTGCCTTCTTTGGCAACAGCAGCAATTTATTCTTAAATCTGTGGTGTGTATCACACTGTGGATGCCTCTCATAACTAACCTTGCAGAATTTAAACCTGGGTTCTTAATAATGGAAATCTGACCAGCTGCCCAGCGCAGTTTCCCATGTGACATAAGCAGGTCAGCTGAGGCCATGTGGAGCACTTATGCTGCTCTTCCAAGCGTGGATTTGCCACTTAGTGCTGCCAGTAAATAGTGCAGGTTCTGCCACTGAATGCAGAAGGTTGGTATCTTATTTTCAGTGCAGGCTTTGGAACTCCTCTAGCTGTGTGTCTGCAAATGGAGAAGAGCAGCAGTAACTCCGACCATTCTAAATCCTGCTGCAACTTCTCTTTAGCTCTTGGTGGATCTGTCAAGTCTTGGGACACTGTAGGTCCAGGTGAAACTAATAGACCTGGTACACTTCATTCCCAAGTTTGTCTCAAGGCACTGAGGTTCCTGCTCTTTTCTGTACCTGCGTATGTGATATGCAGGTGTGTAATACAGGTGTTGCAATGTGATTTTTAAGTAATGTTTGAAGTGGACGCAGATCATGGTAATTGAGTTCAGCTTTGCTGTAATCTGGTGCTGTGTTCATGCTTTGAAATATAGTAGGACATTTGGAATAATTCTTTCCATAAGTGTGAGAAATGCTTTCATGATGACAGATAGGTCCAAGTAATTTGTATTTCCAAAGTTATTTTGAGTACACATTCAATACTCCCAAGTATTGCAATGGGGTGACTCTTCCCTTGCAGTGAAATCATATCTAGAGTTACGGACATGAAGCTAAGATGTTGCTGGATATGTTAGATACCAGCATTCCTAAACAGTGATGGTAACTGCAGAAAACCATTTTTTTGCTTACTGAAAAAAACTGTAAACTTTCTGTTTGATTTAGCAACAGAACTGTAGTGACTCAGCTGCTGGAAATGGGATTATGTTTGCAATAGCCTTCAGTGCTAAAGATGGTCTTCACCTGTTTGTTTTGATAGTAAATTCCAAACAAAATAGCTATTTATACAAGAATAGCTTGCCTCATTGAGTAATTGACTTGTCAGTAACCTCCATGTCTCTTTGAAGAAGAAATATACAGCAGTATTTGTGTATATTGGCCAGTGTTTCTAAATCAATAGGCAGAGTTCTGTTTTGCAACATCTAGTGAAGTAGTTAATTCTTAACTTTAAAACTGTTTTTGAAGCAATTGCTAGAACAATCTGCAGTGATGGGATGCTAATAGTCCTTTTTTCTCCTTCCATGTCCTACCATTTTTTTTCAAATCAATGTCTGATTCATCTAGTTCGTTGGATAGAGTCATTTCAGAAAACATGAATATTAAAGGATATCTTCTTACTGTGCCAGTGCACCTTGTTGCAGAATGATTTTCAACTTTCTAGAACCCATGATTTACTTATCTACATGTGATAAGTAATTCAAAAACTTAAGCACTGATAAATGCCTACTTTGAGGTCTCATTTCCCAGCTTGTATCCCTGTTTTTCTGTTCATCCCCCAAAGATGGAAGGTGACACTGCCCTATACACCCAAACGGTCCAGAGCTGTGTTTATGCTGAATGTGTTGGGGTTGTATTGTGGCTGTTGCATGGGTCATGCTCATCTTTCAGTTAAGCTCAGACTGAAGTGAGTTACCTTATGTGAGAAGTTAAGGATTGCCTTTTCTGTAATGAGTTGGAAAGGAAAAAACACTGGCTCTGCTGCCCAGCAGCAGTGCTTGGATAGGAGCACAGAGGCAGTGGTTCAGAACTGATGGGAGAGAACCCCTGCTTGCCTCAAGGAAAGGTCACATCTCACATCTGAGGTTTCCATGTCCTTTTCTTGTAGTCTTGTATCTCACAGAATAAAGCTACGAGTGGGTTCCTGGTGAAATCTTACAGGAATTTAATCACTGGAGTTATTTACAGGGACAGAGAAGGCAGGGAAAGGCAGCTTTCCTCCAACTTTTGACGTGTAACTGAGTGTATTGTTAGGCATCTTGTAGCACCATTGTAGTACATGCAAAGCCATGTTGAGGTGTCTGTCTTGAGTAGATAAGTCTGCAGGAGAGGTGTGTGGCTGAGTGTGTCAAGCAGTAGAGAAAACATCTTTCTGAGCTGCTTTCAGAAGGTACATGAGTTGCTGTGACAACTTTTGAGACTTCGTAAGTCTCTCCTTTCCTGGCTCTCCTACACAAAAAAAGTTCCCAAACATTGGGAGAGAAAGGGTGATGAGAGGAATGTAGAGTAGAATCAAATATTTTTCTCTTAATATAGAATTTACAGCAATGTGAACACTTCCACGCTTAGTCTTTTTCTCCCTGGTAAATGGACATTTTCTTCCTGATGACAGATAACTCCATGTATGTCTGTTCTTATCTCTGAGGTATGGCTGTATTTACTCTGCATATAGTTCCTGGATTTCTGTGACATGTCAAGCAATAATGGAATTTACTTTTAGGCTGGTTCTTGGAAACAACTATTATTTTGTGGTCAGCACTGCATTGTCAGTTACTGTGAAAGCTTTACAGATTAAGCCTAAAATTATATGTTTTCATGGTGGTTTAATGCATTCCTTAACTGTGATGTGAATGTTAACAGGATTGTCACTTTTTTGTTTTCTAGGATGATCTTGCAAAAGGAAGGTCCTCGTTCTCTCTTTAGAGGGCTGGGTCCTAATCTAGTAGGCGTTGCTCCTTCCAGGTAATTACAGATGTGTAGTGAATGAAATAATTGTGAATTGTAGGTTGCTGTACATTACATAAGGTGTATTTGAAGAGAGTTTTGCATCTGCGGTTGTAAATACTTGATAGCAAATGATGTTTGGTTCCTGGGGTAACTGAAAAATTGAGCCATCCCTGTGCTCCACAGTTCGTCCCACATCCCTGCACCAACTGTCTCAGCATTTACTATCCTATATCCTACTGTAATAGTCATTATTATTGTTTACTATCCCTTATGCAGAGTTCTGTCCAGTTAAGGAAAAAATGCTTACAGAATTGCGTATGTATACAAGAATTCAGTACTTAGGAAAACAAAAAGGTAGCTCTTGCCTTTGGTTACTTCAGGAAGCAGCTGTGTGACTGTAGCCTCAAAACACTGTTTTTTTCTGAACTTGGGTGAGACAGGCTACTGTCCCCCTGCAGCAGGAATCCTGTTCTGAACCCTGAAAAAGGACGAGGCTGGCTGAGATGACTCCCTTAGCAGCTGTCCCAGAGAAAGCAGATCCAGCAGTGGGCTGGACTTCAAAGGGAACTGGGGCAGTGTCAGAAGTGCAGCAGACAAGGATGTCAGTGTGATCTAATTACCAGTGGTATTGCTGCTGCCAGTTGCTCTGCGTCAGCACAAACACTGGAGCCACTCGGCTCGTGCTGGCAGGCAAAGCAAGGTGAGGATTACGTGTACAAGTGTTAGCCTAAGTTCATTCCAAAATTAGGATAATACCGAAGGGAAAGCTTGGAAGCAAAGCTCTATAGAACTAATACAACCTCTTACTCTTGGGTGATGCTATACTACTCTTCTGGCCCATTTTTATTTCCTTGTGTTTCAGAGAAGAGCCTTTATGCAAAGGGAATATACTTCACAGAAGTTCTTTTCCCTTGATGTGCTGCCCTGCTTTGTGTTTATTTTCTGGTCTGAAGAGAAGACATTTCTGTCTTCTACACACCTAGTTAGAGAGCATCTTAATTTTTCTGGCTTAAGGTCTTTGGAGGCTTCCAGAAAATTTTATTAAATTGGACTTTGTAGTCAATACAGATCTGTCTTCTACTTGGGTCTTGCACATGAGGGTCTTGCTCTGTAGATCCTCTGTATGATTAGGATAAAAACATCATTTGGGAATTGGAGTTTTTTTTATTTTAACACTTTTTTTCAAGTAATTAGGAATACCTGAGGTATTTTCTGATCTCTAAGTTAGCCTTGCTGTTTGGACATGGTGAAGTTTCCAGTAACTTTTTTTATTCTTGACACCTGTGGAATATCAGCACTTCCTAATCTGAAGAGCCTGTATGTCTGATAGTCCAGTCCAGTCTGGTCTGAATGTTGAACATAAAATTACTGTTAAAAATAATATTATACAGCAATGAATTCAGTTTTGTAAGTAACTATCTCTAATTGCAAACCTTCCCTCTTTTCAGTAAATGTTATGTTAAATCTTCTAAATCCCTTCTTCCCTCAGGTGAAATACTTAGCTTGTTCCCCTTGCCTCATACTGAAAATGTCAGCTTGGTGTAATGTGTGAACTCTAATAAATAACACGTCCTCACTCCCCTCCAGCTGACTCGGTCTTCCTACAGTACTTCATTTCAATTAAGCATTAGCTAAGTGGATTTAACAGCAGCTCTTTGTTTAAATAAGCTGTAGAGAAGCATGTTTCATAACACATCCAGTATACTTAACTGAGTTCTGATTCCATTTTAGAAATTACACCCATGGAGCAAGCACTTTATCTTCTTCATTATAAAGAAAAACATGTTTGCACAGCTAACGAGGTTAATGTAATGTTCATGAAAACTTACGTGTTCATTTTTTTCTCTTGTAGACTGTCTAAGTCAAAAAAACCCTGAGGTTTTTTTAGACTTACATGTGAGGTTTAGGTGTACTTAATTTTCTTTTTAGCTTTAATGAGTAAAACCAAGTATTTTTGATAATATAATTCACTGGTGTGCTGCCTTTTTGTGTCTGGCTTCTTGTTTTGATAGCAGCTAACAGACTTTGTATTGCAGGTATACAATTTTTTGGTAGTGTATTCGGGGGAAAACTGTCTATTCTAAATACAGAACTAAAATGAAATGTGGATCTCATCATCACAGGTGTTCTGGCATTTAAAGTATAAATACTTAAAACTGTAAGTTGTAAATATTGATAACCTGTGGCTATACTTGTATCTTCAATGCTAGAATGGTGTTATAAATTCTAAGTGCTGTTTGGTTTTAAAAGCTACATAGTTGCTAGTCCTCTTGAAATTGTAATGTTAATGGAATGAGTTGGTTCATTAGAACAAGCTTGTTAAAGAAATACAGGTCTCAGTTCAGTATTTCGCTTCCCTGGCAGAACTTCCTAGTGTCACAAAAATCACTGCCGTGTTTCTAGTCATGTATCCTTCCTCTCACTAATTGTTAATTGGAGCTGTTGTGGAAGATGAACTTGTGAAGTAGGATTGCTTATTCTTCCATTCCTAGAATAGTGCCACTGCTTTGCAAGAGTTACTTTCTCAGTAAAAACTACTCAAGGAATTGAACCAAGATCATCCTGAGTTAGCAAAGTTAATGCACTGGTTGTAAGGGCACTGACACGTTTTGTTTTCATTTTAGAGCGATATACTTTGCTGCTTACTCAAACTGCAAGGAAAAGTTGAACAGTATTTTCAATCCAGATTCTACCCAGGTACACATGATTTCAGCTGGAGTGGCAGGTAAGGATCTGTAACTTTTTAGCATCGTTCTAGACTCCTGTCTACAAATGATAAGTGGCAATAAACAGAAACAAAATAGAAAATGTTCAGTGACTGATCTCTTTCTCTAGTGATTACCTTCTTTTTCCTCTCACTGAGAAGTTATGTGAAGAATATTTGTGTGAAACACTGGATTTGGCCTTAATGATGATGTTTAACTGTGTGTGTGAATAGTCTTTTCTAGGACAACTCGCATGCCTGCTTTCTCTGTTGTAAATTTGTGAAATGTAAAATGAAATCTTTCAAAACAGCAACTTCTCACTCTACTAGCTATGAACAATATTGTTTGCACTGAACTCTGGCTTAATGCTTCTTAATCTGATCGTTTACCTTCACTTGCTGTTACAGCTTCGTATATCTGACTTATTTTTGTCTTGCTGAAATATGCCTGCAGGCTTTTTGTGGAACTTGGGTAATGCTCCCTCCTCCCTTGATAACAGTCTGTGTGAAGTTTGCTCTAACACTAAAGTGACATAGGAGAGCAGATTTCCATAACTTTCATATATTTTCCATTTCTGGAAATAAATTCCTGTTTCATATCTGCAGTGTACCTTTGGTATATTTTATCAGCTACCAATATTGCTTGTTTTGTACCTTCTGAGCTTTGGGATCATTATCAAGGGGAGCTAAAGGCAACTGAGCTGAACTATCATGGACCTTGTGCTGGGGAAGTCAAAACCTGGGTTGACAACATTTTGCCTGTTGTTGCCTTTGTCTTTTTACAGAAAAAGAACTTTTATTTCATGTTGTGTACACTTCACAAGTGATTTTTGATGACTTTATGGCAGCTTCTTGGAGTTTGTAATTCCTGTCAAACTTTACAACCAGCGTATACAATGAGTGCTAGTGACCTGGAATGGACTGCCACAGGTGGTGTCAGAATATGGGATAGGAGCAGTTTTCCATGTAATACTTGTTAATAATTGGTTTTTAAAAAATTATGTAACATAGAAAACTTAGGTGGCATGAGCTTTACGCACTGATGCTAGTATCTAGCACATGAGAAATGCGATGGCAGTTTTCAATCTGATGTAGAGATGTAAGGAGAATCATTTTGTCTTAAATGGGCAAAATGAGGAGCTCAGGCAATGCAGTGTTTTTAATGACCTGGAAATGTGTCTGTTGTGAGCTGCATGGGGAATAGGACAGAAAGGGACTTCATGAAAAGTTCATTCTGATCAGTTAATTGCCTGAAGAGAAATGAATTGTCTTCAGCTTGTTGTGGAGTGGATAAAACATGTCTTCAAATTTGGTATAATAGAAACAAGTCTGTCCTCAGTTGTAGGCAACTTGGGTAGCTCATGCAGTACTGCAGACAAGGCAAGGTTCAGTGTTCCTTATCTTTATAAGTTACTGTCCTTGTTATGTAATGAAAGGAACATTTATGGAGTGATACTGTAGTGATTTTTGTCCAGTGCTTGCAGACACGTTGTAGTTTGTCAAGGAGTTCTGTACCTGCTTATTAACTGTTTTCCTTTCCACAAGGTTGATATGGTGCATTTGTGCTTACAGCTGCGGGAGACTGTGGTAAACATATTTGAGTCTTTACTGCTGCTTGCCTTCTTGAAATTTGTATACAGGGTGTAATATTGAACAAGTTCTCTGGTTGTTGTTTCTCATACTTACCTAGTCCTGCAGTTGTATTTCTAAGCAATGTAGCAGGTGAAACCAAATGCCCAGCACAGGTTCCAGCTGCAGTCACAACTTGCTCTTGAAATGTCTTGGCACTGTATGCTACAGACATTCTTTGGAAGACCTGTAAAAGAAAGTTGTTTGACAGTCAGATTTCTTGATAATTGGTAATGGCAGTGTTTTGACTTGTATGAAAAGGACTGTGGTTACTATTACCAGTGCTTTCTTGGCAACGTGCTAACCTTGTTTTTGTAATTCTAATATATTTCAGAAAATGCTCTTAAACCAGCTATTAACAGTTTTACCTGCAAGGTTTGTATTGCTGTATGATGCAAATCAACTTAAGGAAATGGCAAAATGACAGGGCCAAGATTGAATGTGAGCTTTTAATTGGTTGACTTAAACAGGTTAACACAGAACATCTTGAATATTCACCTTTGAACTTAAGATTTCAAATTTGACAAGATGGATAAGCACTTCTAATGATTAGAAAAAAATTGGTATTGGTGGTTTTCTTGCAGCTGCCATTGGTTTCAGTAAGGAATTGAGTAATTCAGCTGTAAATGAGGGGTTTATTTATTTGTTTGATTATGGCCTTTCTGTTACATGAAGGTTTCTAATACCTAAAGAGCACAAGATTGTGTTTGCTGTTCCAAAGCTTTTCCTATAGGTTGTAAAATAAGATAATGCTGCAAAAATACAGCTTCAAAATCTGTAACTTGCTGTTTCACTGAATTACTCTAGGCAGTGACCTTGAGTCAGCTTGAAGTACTGTTTACTTCTATGTTATTAGATAGGTAGTGCAGGCTAGACTGTCACTGCTAAATAAGGATTATTTTATCCATGTGGCATTCTGGGGAGTGAGAAACTGAGGTATGGTATCTTAAGCATTTTTGGGTTTTAGGCCTGATTCTTCCTCCTCAAGATAAAACATTTTTGTTTTATTACAATTTTTTCAGTATGTTTGTTTTATCCAAGGAGGATGAATTATGCTACATGTTAACGACAGATGCCGTATGCAATTAGAAATTCCTGTTCTCTTGCTGTGTGCTAGCTTCCAGCATATAATTCAGTCACCTTCATAGCTAAATTATCTCTGTATCGACACGAAGAAATACTCCATCTTTTTTGCTTACTACTTCACATATCATTTGGTTCCCTTTTTGCCAACTTGGACAGTGAATGTATCCGTAGCATACAAGACTGAGAGCACTTGTGTGGAGATAGTTTATCCCTTTACATTTGTTAGGCTAAATTCTCAGACTGACTATAAAGTCTGCCTTCTCACTGCACTTACTCAACCTCTATTTGCCACAGAATCAAGCCTAGAAAACTGAATGAGGTACTCAATTCCTGTATGGCTTTCTGATTTGCCTTTTCAATGATTTGTAGCCTCATTCAGACAACATGGTTGTAAATCTGCTGCCGAACTACTTTGCCTTGTGTACTATTGCTGTTCTTCCTAGAACTCTGCCAGCAAACCAACCCAAACGTAGATTTTTTTATTAAAAAAATGGGACCACTTTGTTACCTAGAGATACCATACTTCTGTAACATTGTAATAGTATGTACATAGTTACTTAATACCAAATAAAATGCATATTTAGTCCATTGATTACTGAAATTAGAAAGCTTGATTTCATAAGGCATCTATCTTGCTTTTTCAGTCCTAAGAAAAGGCTAGCTTTTTTTGAATGATATTCAGGAGGGAGTGGGGAAGGAGGAGGGTTCACTTCTAAATTTGGTGTGTAGGTAAGTATTTGGAGATATAAAATTGAACTGCTGCAAATGAGCAGAAATTTCAGTACTCAGTGCATTTACACAACTATTTTAATATGTGGCCTGTTCTGATTATTTTTCTTTATTTTTTTTTCCTAAACTTTTACCTGAAAACAGTTAGATCTCACAATAACTATTCACAGATCCCTCCAGTGGGATTCAATTTGTACACATGTGTCTGATGAGGTCACTGCTTGTTGTTATGATACAGAAAAGCCTGTGTCTATTTTAGGCATTTACTGTACATTTCTCCCGTGAAAAGAGTGAGATCGTGTCATCTCATGCTCCCCACCCGCAGGTCACTTCCTGCAGAAATATGGACTAACTTAAACCCCGTGAGTACTGAACTGAGCGTCTCTTGCAGCCTCTAGTGTAAGAACCACACGTTGGGTTTGTAATATCTATTCAATAAACAAAGTAAGGGGTATTCACTTTCTTTATCTTGAACTCAAATGATGTGCATTGTGCAAAGACATCACTTCTTAACTCCGTTAAGAGTTGTTTTTTCTGTGTAGTTCAGGGAAAGGTGAAAAATGCCTTTCACTGATAGCTGCTACTTTACTTGGCTCTGGCTAATTGGAAGTCCCTACTGGGCTAAACAAGGCCTCTTGGTTTTTTCAGTGTCCCAGAGCTGCCTTTAAAATACCGCAGCTGATATTCTGTGTTGTCACATTATTTCAGACCTCTTTCCTTTTTCTTATTTAATATGTATGTAATCTCCTTTCTGTCTCTTCGTTTTCTTTTGGTTTGTTTTTATTTTACTACTTTGGATTTTTAATTCAGCATTCCATATCCGCATGCGTCTGTATCAATTACATTGGCTTATAGATTGAAAAACCCCATAACCTTTGAAATAAGATGCATAATAGGAATACCTGGGATCTTACCTGTCAGTAGCTGGTATAGCTGAAAAAGTAGACTGAGATAATTCTTTCTATTTGAAACTGGGATAGAGCTTTGTAGAGCAGTATGTAGAAAAGCACAGGAGCTTTTGGTATTGCCAAATTGATCTATAATTCCAATGAATCTGAAATTGTTCTTGAGGACACAATACAGTGATAGGCATTGTTAAAGCATTATAAAGTTCACTGAGAATTCTAAAAAGCAAATAATTGATAGAGCTTCATAGTAGTTGTTGAAAGCCTTCCACCTTTATTTTTTTTACCAAGTACTTTTGCTATGGATCTTATCAGAGACCCCCAATGGGATGTTTCCTGTTCTGGAGTACTTTCCTTGGTGTCAGCATTTCTTTGACTGTATTCACCACCTTACCTATAAGAATTGAGCTGTAGCCATGTCATAGTGAAACCTGAATTATCAAAGTCTCTTTGATTTGAAAGCTTTGAGTTGAACTGCTGAGCAATTTAGGCTTATTAGAGCCCTAGAGAAAACAAATTGACTTTACTAAGCATCTGATTCTACTACTAGGGATGCTAAGCTTAAACAATCTTTAAAACAATGCAGGGAGTGTAGGTTTGGACAGATTAGGCCATGTCCTCTGGCAGTTTCCAGTATATTCTTCCCAGCCTGCCTAAAGACATCGGGCAGTACTGTGGGTGAGTGCAGTCACTGCTGCCACTCAGGTGCTGCCTCTGGTCTCACCTAGGTGTTTCCTGTCCCAGATCTTTTGGGATCAATAGGAAGGAGAGAGGGCTGAGCAGGTAATGTAACAAAATTCCAAAGCATGCAAATTAAAATAGGGGCACAAAACACTCTGTCTTGTTCACTTGTAATTAAGAACTAGGAGAGGCTTAAGAACTAGTTTTGGCTTATAGAGAAGGCTTTCCTGGGAATGGTGTTGGTCAGGGGAGTTAAGTAATTTTTCCCCACCTTACTGAAAAGCCTTTGCAGTCCTGTGTGTTCTAGTGCTCTTCAATGCACTATAGCTATGGGAAAATTGTGATTTGAAGTGAAAGAACTAAAGCTCTCTTAATGCTAGTATAAAGAAATAAAAAATGCACCAAGAATATTTCCTTTCAGTTTAATTCAACCCAGGGTCAAGTGCTGTTGGAAGCAATGGGGTTTCTATATGGTGTGACAGGTTTAGAAGGGCTCTGGCTAGTTGAGCTACAGAACCTTTTTAGCAGGTGTGTGTTTTACAAGCATCCTGTGCCTCACCATGGCGAGTAGTTCCCAGATGCTTTGGATGTTTGTTATTGACCTATGTGAAATGCAGATATACTTTTGGCTTGCTCGGATTTCACTCCATCCCATGAAGGGCTACATGTGTACCCAGAAGTAGAAAATATGTATCAAAATCAAACAAGCTGAAATGGTTATTATTTACCAGGGGCAGTTAGTTAAGAGGATTGAGTCTGATTAAAAAATCTATTTAATTGAAAGATTAAACTCTCTAGCATAGTTTGGTTTTGGCACAGAGATAGAGCTAAATCTCAGTAGCTGATGAACATCATAGTTTGTCTTTAGGACTGTAACAGAAAATCATAGTGGCCTATTTAAGGTTTGGGGGTGGGGGTAGAACAAGCCTTAAAACAGTTAAGATCCCCTGGCATTTCTCATAAGTATTGCAGTCCTTTGTGTGCAATGTAAACCTAGGTTGTGATTGAACAGAGGTAACATGTATGCAAGCAGTTCTGCTAAATATAGATCTGTAAGCTGTTAATGATCTCTATAAACAAGCTTATCAATAGCCTGTTTGTTGTATAAGTATTGTGCACCAGGTATGCACTGAACAAGGTAACTCTGTTGCTTTCCCACACCCCAGTCCATTCCTTTGCAGGACAGCAGCATGTCTTTGTAGTGATATACAAGTGATGTGTGTCACTTAGAAAGCAAGTGTCTAAATTTATCATCTCTTGCCTGGCCAGCTCTTCCCTTCTCTCCTGCAGACATGACACCTCATTAATGGTGCATGTGTGGTATTACAACTCTAGATGGTTTTTTATTTTGCCTTTTTTTTTTTCCAGAGCTGCCTTTCACTCTGCTCTTTTTCTCTCCACGGTTGTGCAGAAGTAAGAGTGATTCTTACTTCTTTTCTGTTTCTTTTTTTTTTGTTTCCTTTTCTTTTTTCTTCCTTTTCTTTTTATAGTGGACTGAAAATCAAAGCTTTAACCTTTAGCCCTTATGCAAGGCCAAATAGTTGCTGTCTGGATAGCTAGAATCCATACTATTTACTTTTAACAATTTAAACACTCATATGCTTGTAAAAGCCAACCAACAATCTCTGCTTTGAATATTAAATAAAACATTAGCACTCAAATTTAACTATCTCAATAGTTCAGTATTAAAAGATCTTTTAACTTACAGTAATACATGCCTTTTAGCTGCACCAACAGTAGTGTTCATTAAGTCTGCATGCTTTTAAACTCGGATTGTATTTCAGGTAGCAAAATAAATTGACACAATGTTTTATACCATCTCAAATTGCTATAGCTGGATCTGCAATGCATTTATTGACATGTTTGCCAAATTGGCTAATGTTAGTCTAGCTAGCTTTCTCTTCTGTGCTGTTGAAACAGGGTTGGTATTGTTAGATAGGCAGAGAAATGCACACAATTGGACTTATTTAATATGGGACATCTCTGGCTAAGAATAAAACTTAATAAAACTAAGCTAAATGTTTATTGGCTGTATGGATTGATAAAATATCAGTGAAGGGTTACAGTAGGTACCTTCTAAAAATCAGTATAGTCCGAGTTTTTGCATCCACTGTACTTTACTGTGTGTTTTGAACTTAGATGCAGTTGCTTTTATGGTACTATCACATCTAACTTCTCTTTTTAAATATTTTAGGCTTTACTGCGATCACAACAACTAATCCCATTTGGCTAGTAAAGACACGATTACAGCTTGATGCAAGGTAAAGTGACAGCAGGAAACCTCACTGCTGGGATAAGATTTCGCTTAAATGTCGTGGAGCTGTTCTGTATCCCAAAATGGAATGGTTCTTTAAATATCTGACACTTGGAATTGGAAGGTTGATGCTGGTCTGTGTACAAATTACGCTATTTTTCTCTATTGTAATTTTTAATGAGGCATGCTTGAGGCAGTATAGTAGACTGGCTAGCAAATTTGGAATGAATTACAAGGTTTCTTTTATCATTTAAATAATGTTCTACCAATCATAGGCTTGTATTTTTTCAGCATTATATTTGCTTTGTTTTTAGCTGTTGAGCTCAGCTTTCCTGAAACAATGATATAAGTAAAAGTTTGGGAGAATGTCTGAAACCATCCTGGTTTTCATTACATAGATACAACGAGCTCTAGTCTGTAAAAAGAGGAAGACTGCTTTCATGGATTGTAACACAGGAATTGTCCTAATGTGGGATAGTAAATAGCTGTTCTGAGGTCTCAAACTTTGAAGCTGGAGCAGTTTGGACTTATAACAGAATTGATTACAGAAACTGTTTCTTACAAAACTTGTAATGAAATAGAATTTTATGCGAATACAGAGGTAGAAAGACCTTTATATTCCCATAAATTTGAAACTGTAGGAGAGTTGATGGAAGTGTCTTAATAGAAAAATGATGTTATTTCAAAGACTTTTAGTGAAAATTTGGTATGTGATATTCTTCAGCCATCCTGAAAACATTAATAAGCCACATATACCTGTTTTTCAGAGGTTTGTTAGATTTTTCTGTTAAGTTGCCTGCTAAGAGGGAAAATGTTAATATCCATATTGTCAGGTGTAAGATGACCATAGTAAATATATCCCAGGGCTAGTTTTACTGCCATCGTATGGCTGAGGTGATAATTCCATGACTAATTCCAAGGAGGTTTTGGTGCTATGTGCAAATGAATGGCATCCTGTGCTCTGGCTTGTTTTTACTGATTAATCAGCTAAATGGTATAAACACTATAGATCTTTAAGGAAATGGGGAAAAATAGGGCTTTCTTGTGCCTAGCGCATGCTGTGTTCTCAGCTCTTCTAGTGCAGTTACTAGAGGTATAAAAACACTTGGCCTGTGGTATTATCCTGGCCTGATATTGTTTCTGCTGAAATTCTGATCAAAAATCCCTCTGATCCCAGTAAGAGCTGGAAAAAGCATATGTTTTTATATCAGTGCAATTGCTTTGACCTTCAAGACAATGTGGTGTCTGTGTCTCTTGTGTTGAAAGAACAAACTTAACAGCAGTCTGTCAGTGTATCTGTCCAGGTGTACCAGGGACTGGGGTGCCCCTGCAGCTGTCAGTCCAGCTGCTCTTTTCACCAGCTGTTCTTTGTCTCTTTCCTGTCAGGAAATCAGCATCAACCCACAGTTCTCTGCTCAAGACCTGATTTGCAGCTATGCTTGCCTGCTCTTTCTCTTAATTGTGCTTGGTACCTTGTTTCATTGCTGTCTGACATTGCAGGTTCAAACCATCAGGGCTTAAATTCTGCCATCAAGTGGTGCCTCACACTACTTACACAATAGCTGCTGCCACTGTCTTGCTTTGGCACTATCCATGTGAGTTACCCTAACTTTGTATGAGGTTTTTTGCTGGCTTGTTGTGACATGCTCACTCAGGAGGTCTCTGCTGCCAGAATACATGTACTTCAAGTGCCTGCACTTGCTGATGCCATGAAGTGATTTTTTGGTGGTGGTGTAACAGTTTTGCATACCTGTGTGTGGTATGCTGAGTATTTCAGTGCACACAATTCTGTGAGCAAGCTAGAAACAGCAATAAGATTTTATTTAATATATTTCTTAATACAGTCATTTTTCATGAGCATTTTCCTTGACTTCAGCGGTGGCTTAGCTGAATTAAATAATAGCTACCTGTGTGTTGGTTGGTACTTGGCTTTTGGATAGCCTAGTTTGCTGATAGCTGTGAGGCCTGCTGTTTGAGCTCCTGGCCACTGTAATTGCCGTGCTATGGAGTGGATCATTTGAAGCAAAATTTGAGGGAAATCCACCCTTGTTATGCAGCAGAAAATCATAATTTTTCATGAGTCACACAGTTTATTTGGGAGTTTCAGTTGTTTTAAAGCAGTTTGGTGCTTTAGACATGGGGATACCTTCTTTACTACTTCTGTTTTTGTGTCACCATATCAGGTTTGGCTTGGATTTGGCTTTACCTGTGCTGAAGTCCTTTGACATGCTTCAGGTTCTGCATGGATCTGAATTGGAGCCCCTCAGCATCAATGTGCGATTTCCTAAGTTCTCTTGGTGCTTAAGCAGAACTGCTTCATTATTTTCCTGTCTCAGGTTGCACCAACTTGATCTGTCTTGTTCTCTCTTTTTTAGGAATCGTGGAGAAAAGCGAATGAGTGCTTTTGAGTGTGTCCGAAAAGTGTATCGATCAGATGGCTTTAAAGGCTTTTACAGAGGAATGTCAGCATCCTACGCAGGCATATCTGAGACTGTTATTCATTTTGTTATTTATGAGAGTATTAAGAGAAAACTACTGGAGCATAAGACTTCTGCTACCTTGGGCAATGATGATGAATCAGCAAAAGAAGCTTCGGACTTTGTTGGAATGATGATGGCTGCTGCCACTTCCAAAACTTGTGCAACATCAATAGCATATCCCCATGGTAAGTGGGGCATGTACAGCTGAGAGCTGGAATTAAAGTGGTCAAGGGAGTCTTTTGGGTGATATGTGTAGCAGGCTTTGGCTCATTTCCTCGAGAGCTATGTCTTTGTCTAAAGCTCTTCAGATCGGATTCAACAAGCCAACCTGACTGTAGTATTCAGGAAGAAGTATCTTTAAGTGGATATCTAGCGTGGCCTGTTACTAGGCAATGTTATTTTTTTCATGGGATTTGGCAGGCTATGACCCAAAGGGCTTAAGGTCCTTTTTCACTTGGAATATATCTATATACTCAGAAACGTCACCTAATGTTCCTGCAAGTTCTTGTCCCCCTTCTAGGAAAGCAGGCAGTCTAGTTTGGGTTTCAGTTGCACTGAATTTTACTGCAAAGTAGTCATGTTTACATTAAGTGGGTTGAGTACTTCATTAATCACAACTTCTAAACTAAAACATAAGTCCAAGTCCTTTTCTGGATTTTAAGTCAGCAAAGAAACTTTCTTTCCCTAGTTAGATGCCTAATACTGCCAAAAATTTAACTTGTTTTTCTGTTGCACGTATTTGGTTTGATTGTGCTTGTCATCTTCCTTTGTTTTTTAAAGAGTAGTTCTGAGACTGGGTGTGAGGGGGTAGGTTGTCTTTAATGTAAGATCACTAATTGGTTTCTGGGTGAGGTAAGTGGTGAATGTAACCTACATGTGGTTTTCTTTGTGCAGAGGTTGTACGAACAAGACTAAGAGAAGAGGGAACAAAATACAGATCTTTCTTCCAGACACTGTCTCTGCTTGTGCGAGAAGAAGGGTATGGGTCTCTCTACCGAGGTTTAACCACGCATCTGGTCAGGCAGATTCCCAACACAGCTATCATGATGTCAACCTATGAAGTGGTAGTCTACTTGCTCGATGGATAGCAGCACAACACGGCTTCCTAGAAGAAAGCGGAGGATCGAGAGACTGGAGTGGACCACTGAATGTCAATGCCAATCTGGTGGGCAGAAGGAAAGTTACCAGGAACACGCAGCTATGGACAAAACAGAAGGTTGATTGTGGGCAACTAAGAATAATTCTGCTGCCTTATTGTATGGTCTCTTGGCAATGTGACAAATGGGAACTGCCCATTAGAGAATGCCTTTATACATCTCTTAGTTGAAAATGGCTACTTTCTTTTCATCCGTTAATCTAGACAAGGCCTCTGAAGACAGTCATCTTCAGTGACCTGATGGGTGAGGGAGGGGGGCATAAGATATGTTCTTGGGCAGCCTTATTCGTTTCCCTTAGTGATTGCTCTCAGATGCATCCTTTTTGTTCTGTTTACTGCACAGTAACCTGTTGGAAGAATGGGGAAAAAAGTATTCACACCTTTCCATACCTGAAGCTTCCATTCAGTTGCTGTGAAGGTTCATCAAGAGACTGGGGTAGTAGTCAGTGCGTGAAGCTTTCCATGTTGCTACCTCAAGACAAAATATGGCACAGGGACCCAGAACAGAGTTATTCCTTCATTACAAAATGTGATACTTGTTCTTTTCTTTGAAGTTTGAGCAGTGTTATAGGTTAGAGAGAGAGGATCCAATTGCTGAACTCATCAGGTTATCAATCTATTAATATTGGTGTATGTGGATTTCCAGTTCTGCTCCATCATCCTTTATCTTCATTGGAGCTTTCCTTCTGTAGACAGGAGTCCTATGAAACATTCTCCTACATCAGTTTTCCTTACCAACCTGTCAGGTCACTCGCACACCTAAGGAAGGACTTACTGAATGCTACTTTGTGGCCTTTTTAGGGTTTCTTAATGTGATAAGAAATCTCAAGTAGTCCAGCCTACCACTTGCAAAGACAGGACTCACTTAGTTTTGTGCTGTCTAAGAGCAAGTTGTATTACTCTCAAATGTCTGGCAAAGTCTGACTTGGATTATCAGTGGCTGTGTGGGAGTACAGGGGCAGCACACATACCACCATGGCTAAGGCAAACAGAAAGCAGAAACCAGGTGAAGTTGTAATAGATCTTTTCAGTGCAGGCAGCCTCTGAAGAATGAAGAAAATTGAGACTTTTTCTAAGCATTCCCCTTGATAATTGCTGCATCACTTCTTCCAACTTGAGCCTGTGTATGAAACTGCAGCTGACAGTATAAACTTGTCTTCCAAATTGTCTGAATGTTCAGGCATTGTTTTTTGCTCCTCTATAAGCCAATTGCAAAACAATGTGTTGCATTCGGCAGTGAGGCTTACCTGGTTTATTCTGTCATCATTTACAGGGTTTCCCAAAGCTATGCAGTTAGTGTCAAAATCAGAAGTTTGTGACAAGAAATTGTACAGCTTTCCAAACAGAAATCTGTTATCTGCACCTTTAGTACTTCTCAGTCTGCATCCATGATCCTTATGAGGGAAGTGGTCACTATAAATTTGGGACAGTAGCTTTCCACATATAAATGGTGCTGCACTGGTGTGGACAGAACTGTGCTATCAGCTCTCCCAGTGTGGCACTTAAGTATACTTAAACTGTGCATTGTGTGCAATGGCTTTATTTTATGAATGACTCCTTATGCACTTTGTGGCCTTCTTATGGCTTGTGACTTTTCTTACTGGTTATCTGTAGTCAAACTATGTAATGAACATGCAGCTTAGTTTGAAACAAAGCATGTGGTTTGATTTGTGTAAGCTGTGCAGGATAAAACACTTCATGCTGTAGATCCAAAGCATCTCTGTTGCATTGGTTCTGTAAGCTGTGTGTAAAAGCTTAAAGCTTACACAACAATCAGTCTGGGTTTTTCTTTTTTGCTTTTCTTTATTTTGACCCTTGTCATGTCCTCCACACAGTGTCAGAGTGTTTGAGTACTCCATATAATTCTCTGCATTAATTGTTGATCTTTCTTGAAGCCATCTGTAGTGTGTACAGCAGCCTTGCAGTGGAGGCTTAGCTTTATTGATTTGTCTTTGGAAAAATGTTATCTTTTTTTAAAGACAGAAAGCATGGTCTGATGTGACCAGAAGTGAACTTGAGTATTTTAGAGGGGGGAGGAAGGGATGCCTAAATGTGTGCTTTGAATTGTTTTTTTTCTAGTCTGAGAAAAGTCTGGAGTAGCCATGACTGACCCAAGTCTATCTGTGATGCCATTCTTAAGATAACTAAGTGCAGGAATCAACTACTTAGTGTTGTTTTTGTTCTGTAGAAAGTGGATTACTCCTCAGGCTATCCAGATTGAGTCATAGTAAAAATAAAAATTGGCAAAGGCAATACTCAGTTTTGGAGTAAATGAATACAATTAACACTTAGATTAGCCTGGGCTCCCCTATTGCGTACATTCTCCCTTGGTTACATACTCATCTTTTCTTAATTCACTGGGTACCTGTGTGTGTGCCTTGTCTGGGCAAGGACAGCCCCCTTGGAGATAAGTAGAACATACTAATGAGGGCAATTGAATATGGGCAACAACACTAAAAATAGACAATCAGCTTATTGTTCCACCTTTTCCATGGGTGTTCAAGCAATGTTTTAAACTTCAGGGGTCAATCCTCCTTTTGGTTTGCTTTACATAACAAGGTATAAACCCGAAATTACTTGGGTCTTTGTTATTGTTAAGCTACCAGTGCATACAAAGTTACCTCTGATATTTCCCAAAGATCTTTAAATTATTTATATAGCTTTCTTTATATTTATTATAAAAACTCAAAGGGAATAAGATGATGCTGGATTCAGTAACAGCTGTAACTACAGAACTGAAAGAAACGCATTGAAAATTTCTTTTAACTTAGGTGGTCATCTTCATTTATATTGGAACGTGGTGTATATATGTCACACTTTCCTGTGCTGGAGACAAAGGTCTTGGATGTCTGAAACTTCAGTAATTAATTAGTTTCCTCATTTTTCCCTCCCTGGATGAAACATAAGAGTTATTGCAAGCTGAGTGGCTGGGCGGGCAGTGAGGCTGCAGCTTCCCGCACCAGTCAGAAGGTGGCACTGGAGCATGCGGTCCTGCTGTGCTGACTGTCACCGAGGGTCTCTTGCATGTCGGGGGGACATGGCAGCGTGGCCCGAGCTGGGAAAACCGCAAGAACCAGCTTCAGTGAGCGCAGTCACCTCTGTCAGGCCCTCTGTTACTTGTCCGGGCCCTGTAGAGCTGAGTGAAAGCAGGTGAGTGGTGTGGTGCAGAGGGCTGAGCCCACCTTTGATGTGTTTCTGTCCGAATTTCTGATGGGCTAGGCTATGCTGTTGTGAGTAGGTTTTACACTAGGGATTTATGGAGGGGTTTTGTTCTTTTAAGTGTAACTAAAGCATCAACCTGTCCACTTGTATATTGACACTGCGCCGATCTGGTTCCCTGTTTACATAATGCACTCCATGTATTTCCTTTCTGGTTGAGATGTTAATGACAGTTTCTGCTACTCTTGTTTTGTTCTTATAATGAAATGTGTAACATTCCTCAGACAGTAGCGTTTTAAAGAATGCTTCCAGGGGCAAAAGATTGGAGAGGCTTTATAAATGTTACTTCCTGTTTAAGCTGTTTAAATTCAGAAAACAAGCTGAACACTGAAGTGTGCCTAGGTAAATGTACTATGTTTTTTCCACTTTGTCTGTTAAGACTCAGTTCTGTAAGTTTTTGGTTCCTATATTTAAGAGTCTGCCTACCCTGCATATGTGAACATAATTATGCCCTTGGAGTCATAGCTAAACTCTCACAGATGACAGGTTGAGAATACTCCAGTGCTCATGTGAGGTTTGCTATTATTCTTGCATACATGTAGTTGGCTGTAAACTATGTGCATTTACTCTGTTTATATAGTTAAATCCTCTGTTTGGATTGCTTTAAATTTCAAAGCAAATTAAAATTATGTGCTTCTATTCAAATGTTGCCTTCTGTGTAAACTGTATGTTATTTTTAACCTTTGGATTGTATTATCAATATATACCAGTTGCCTGGGCAGTTGTGATTAAAAAATGAGCCATTTATTAGGAGATCCCAGCAAATCACTTCATCTTCTGCCATTTTATAGCATCTGAAAAGAATGCATCTGTATTGCATCTGGGAGGTTGGGTTTTTTGGTGAGGTTCAAGGGTGACATAAATCAAGCCACACATACAAGTAGTTTGAAAACTGTTCTCTCTGCACCTGACAAAATTAAGACAGTGATTCCTTAAGATGCTCAGACTTCCATTCCATGTGCAGCTACACTGAAACGTTAATAGATATTTTTTCTCAACAGCAGGAGTTTGTTCTGAAGTCGATCCTCAGAAATCATTCTGCAAATGTTTGGTAGTGATTGTGAACTGTTTGTTCTGCTCAGTGCATGTTCTGGAGCTGAATCCTTTGCAGACAGGTTTGATGTCTCTGATTTGATGCTTTCAGCTGTTCAGAACTATTTCAAAACTTGCACTAAAACAGCACAGCTGTGGTAACTTCTTTTTCTTTTCTTTCAGTAGATGTTAATGTGAGTTGACCTAGCCAGCTTGGCTTTTGAGACTTTGTAGCTTCCAGGTCAGCCAGGTGATCAGTCTTCTGGCAACCAGTGAGCACATCCCTGATGAATCTGAAAGTATGCCTCCAACTGACATAATTGTAACTGCAACTGATCTTTAGCACTCAGAGATGCGGATCGGCAGGTCAGAGCTCAGGTTAAGGGTTTGGAGATGTTTGTGCTGCTTTACAGCCCCTTCTGCTGGGAGGGTTGTGCTAGGGTTGCCCTGGACAAGTGTGTGTGTAAACCGAAGGTGTATTTCAAGTCCTAATTGAGTGATGGCTTGGCAGTAATGCAGTAATGTAGTCTGACAGAGATCCAGCCTAAAAGTGTGTGAGTTTTAACAATATTTTTCACAAGGAAGCCCTTGAATTTGATAATGCACTTAACACTAAAATTAAAAGGTACTTCTGAAGACAAATACTCCTTTTATCTTCTAGGCACAGTTGCCAGCCAGTGTGCTTTGTGCTGACGCAGAACCTCGGTTGCTTCATGCCCAGGAAAGGCAGGGCTCCAGTTCTCATGAGGAAATTGAATGGTGCATTGAACTGTGGAAGATATATTGGAGAGGAGAAGCTTCTGGTTTTGTAGCTGGAATCTATCAAGGGACGTTCTTAAGACTGGTTTCACCAATGCAGAGATACTCAATGATAGAGTTGTGTTAACCAGAAGCTTCCAAAGATAAGCCCCAGACGGTGAAACTCCCTGCTAATTCCAGGTAGATTTCTACCCCAGGGACTGTTTCTTCTCTTAGCTGTGCCTGTTTAGATGTCTAGGTTTCCCTAATCCTGCTCCTGCAGCAGACCCCTGGGGTAGGGCTGAAGATGTAAATACTGAAATTGTCTGGAGTGTAAAACAAAATTCAAAGCAGTCTGAGATTTGATCACCCATTCAAAATTCTGAGAACAGATAGGCAGTGTACAAGTGTGGTAGTGACTATTTTAAGGATTCTGTTAACTCAGGACTGTCACTATAGAATTGGAGACTAGTACCAGTATTTTAAAGGGAAAATAGTTACATCAGGAAACCTGACTTGTGTCTGTAGCTAATAGAGCTCAAGTACATCCCTCTTCTGCAAATCACGTTAGACACATGAAGGTAGATGAGAAGTAATGATGTTGAAGTAAGCTGATGATTACCTGTTGTCATCTGTATTTTAGATGAAGCTAATGCAGGAGATGGATCCATACATTTTTTGTGGAAATATCTGATGTGGAGCCACAAAGGAAATCTCTAGATTATTCCAATGTGGGTAAGATCCTAGCTAAAGAGGAAACGTTTTCTTATGGGAACTGTTGGACTGCTGGTGAATACAAGTACTTGGCCTCTGAAGAAGACTCTTGCGAGAACTGGTCTTGGTATTGTGTTTCATGTCTGTGAACAGTTTTGGCAGAAAGACTTGGGTTATGTTAATATGATTTCTGGGTGATTGATTTGACACAACATGCAGTACAGTAGGCTTTGAATATGACTTTTTTATAAAATGTTAACCAGCAGAGTAAGATAAAATAATGCTACAAAATACTAATGAGAATTTTTGCTATAGGCTACAAATGTCAATTCCTCAGTTGAAAAGAAGAAAAAGACTCCAAGTATAGTCTGTTTAACAGTGATTGCTGTTACTGACCTATTTGAAACCAAAACAAATAAATTACGGTTTCAGGATGCTAAAGGGAAATATGAACAGCACTCTATGTACAAATCTTGGACTGACTGAACTGGGAGTACATGCACAGCTCTGGTTCAACACACCTTTAAAGAAGGCTATGAAAAATTATCAGGTCAAGAATTGTGTGTATCCTATCAGAGTATAAAACCGTATCTTAACCTGATAGACTCCAAAAAGGGATATGGTACTCTTACAGAAGACAAAAAACGGCAGACAGGTAAGTAGCATGGGTGAAAGCATCGAGTTCCAAGACTGCTGCTACAAAATGAAGAAATATTTGCTGGCTGTTTTTATATGTAGCCTGAATGTAGAAAGCTTGTAATGATCAATGCAAAACAGTCTTAAATGGTAGCAAGAGCAAGGAGGAGGGTGGCACCTGAGTGTCTGAGCAGTATGTGAAAGGGATGCATGATCTGGTGACATGGGATTCCACAGACCTAACTGATCTTTTGTGTGTTTCAGGGGGATTAGGCTCTCTTCAGGATGGAACTAAGCACCCTGTGCTTGTGAGGGGTGTATGTGTGGCTTCTTTCAGGAGGCTGTTTAGAAAATATGATTTCAGGACCATGGTTGTTTGTTTTTTTTTCCTCCTCTCTCTTCCCTTAGAATCAACCTATCCCAATAGCTTGTCTTCCCATCCTTCACTTTCATATATCTATCTTGAAGCAGTTTACCATTTTAACTGAGTAATATTGTGTGCTGTTGCTGATCTGAATTTTTCCAGGTCTTGTATGTTGTTTTTCTGCAAGTGTTAAATTTTTGTCAGTCTCTAAGGAATGACACTATTGTAAGCAAAGATGTGAGGAAGTATATGTTGCTTTCCCACAGAGCATCCAACAAGTCAAATCACAGTTTCGGTGAGACCCTTGTAGATACAGATGCTGAAAGGAGAGCACACCCCTTGACAGTTTTCCCTGGTTTTTCTAGTTTATCCTTTCAATAGAAAAAGGACATGAATGCTGAAAAAAGAACTCTGTTCATATTAAGAAACCCCAGGAAGTGGGAATCTTATCCCAGAGGTTGGGACATTCTGCAATGAATTGTTAGGAAGGTCTCAATGGTTTTCCCTGGGTATTACCTATTTTCAGCCATATCCAGGAGCAAGATCTTCTGGGGAAGAAATCAGGATTTCTTTCCTCATCCTCTGGACATGGTTTAAGATGTGTAATATTACTCCTTTCACTGTCCAGAGATACTCTTTTCATACGGGAAATTATTCTTAATGATGTGTAAATAACTTCTCTTCATTTTGCTGCTGGAAGCAGGCAAGCAGGAGTTGTTTGCAAGCTGGCAAATTTTCCTGATAGTATTAAGTGCTTTTGTTCTGTCATTCTTGGAGGTCTTTGTTTCTCTTTTGTCTCTTCTGAAATGTAGCTATTGGTAAAAGTTTGCAGAGTTTATATTATCTTGCTCTGCCACTACAAGTGTTTCCTGGCCTTCACAGTGATGGAATGACTTGTGAGTTGCTTTGGGGAGCTCCAGCTAGGTTCCTGCTGGATATGGTTAAAGACTTGGGAATACGTTTTGAATTACTTGAAACAAGAATAATTTTTTCTCATTCACACACCTTCCTAAGAGACTAGTTGAGGGAAAATACTGAAAAATGACAAGCATCCAGCTATGCTTGTAGGGTGGTCCAATATTATTCCCTAATTCATTCAGGCACTAGGCAAGGATTAAGTGTTTTCCTTGCAATACTAAAAATCACAAAACCAGTATAAAAAATATTGCCCTTACACCATTAGAAAGGAGAATATCTGCCCTAGTTCCTGACTGTTATAAACAGAGGGGACTATTGCTGAAACTTTATAGCTTGAATGTAAATGAAATATTACCTCTTGAGCAACAGCAGCTTAGAGCTGTTAAAACCACACACACTGAAATGCCTTAACCACACCGAGGTGAGCCGGTTCAAGCTTTCAGTTTCCCATAGCTCACTGGAAAAGACCAAAAGACATAACCAATCCTCCTTCCCAAGGAAGACAAATCTTTGAGCAACTTAGAGCTGTATTCCTCCCTACCTTTGAAAGACATCTCTCATTATTCAAATGGAGAGTTGGCAACATGAGGTGGCAGAATCTGCCAAGCTTCCTCTTCTGTCTGGAAGTTGAAATACCACTGGGATTCAGCACTCTAAATCCCACCCTAAAGAAGGATAACAGGCAAAGAAATAGTATTTGGGAAACAGGCAGTTGCTGTGGTTTAAACTGCTTGAGCCCCTGGGATGAATAAGGCTCTGTACCAAAATCTGTGTTTGGTGTTGCATACTATATGCATCTTACTCTATTGTGTCCAACACTTCTAGTTTTCATGTTCTGGAGAATGAGTAGAGGAACTTTCCTAAGACCTGGTTTCTCCTCAGCCTTGCCTCCAAGTGCATCTTGGAAGGGAGGATTCATAAAGCTGCACCAATTCTGAGGCCTGGTTGTGCACTCAGTGTTCCTCCCTGCCCCTTGCCAAAGCCAGATGTAAACCTAAGTTGGAGAATTAAGCTATTAACAAGGAACAAACTCTCTTGCTCTCCTGATTTGACTTTACATCTATTTTCTATCACTCCTGTGCGATGGCACAGTTTTTATTTGACTTGCAGACTGCTGGTGTTAAAAGGGGTAATGGATGGAGAAAGCAAGATTAAGCACATCAGTTTTTGTACAAAAAAACTGAAGTCAGCATTGTAAAAAAGCTTCTATAACAGAAACATCTATAAACATCCTGAGCTGGCAGACTAAACAGCCTTCTTGCCTAGTCACAAGAAGCCTGAAAGTCTCTGCTAAATGCAGGTTAAGAGAAGAATGTCAGCAGAGCCACCCTGAAAGAGGTGAGCTATATCTAAGACAAGGCTGAAAGATTTTCATAGTCAATGTGGCTAACTCCCTTGCATGAAATTAAGGCCAAGACAAATGAAAAAAATGAGGTATTAGTCAGTCAATCGTGTAATAAAGAAAAAAGAACCATCTCCTGACATCCTCCAGACTGGGCAATAGTCAGCAGGGTTCTCAAAATGGTTTATTATGACTAAGTAGGTTGAGGGATGAATCTATGTTGTTTATTTGCAAGTCAAAAAACAAATCTACACTGAAAGGTGAATGTTGCTGTAATGCAGTAGACTCTGGCATGTCAACCAGAGCTTTTTCACATGCAGTATGTCAATGTTAGCTGTCTACTGGAGTGTTTGGATGAAACCATCTCAACATAGATTGATGAGTGTTGTGTTTTTTCTTGAGCTGTGAGGTGATCACGTTCAGGCTTCAACATGTATGAAACTGCAGCATTTTGTTACAGGCTTGGTGACACAGCAGCATAACACAGTGATATGTGAGGTCTTGGTGAGAGAGCATCTCTTTCCTGGAAGACTGCAAATGAAAAACTTTATTCACACTCTTCTCCCCATGTCTGAAGTTTCCTGAACTACATGAAAATAATGAGGTGCAGCTTCTGATGATTGAATTGAGAAGAGTCCCTTATTCTTTGATTTTCTATCAAAATGAAGAGTTTGGTTAACTTAGGCTTATGTAATTTGCATACCGAGGGTCCCTTGTACTTGATGGAACAAGATACAGAAGATGGAGGAGCCTTGTCTTTCTCTTCTGATAGCCTTGGAAAGAGCTCATTTCTCAAAGGTGTGTGTGTCAGCCCTAAGTAACTTGGAAGCTGGAGAGCATACGCATCAAGGCTATTTCCAGGCAGGCATTACAGACCACACAGAAGACAGTTGTGCGGAAGCCTTTGTAGCTGAATGGATGTCAGATGGCTGCATGTCCAGTGCTGTACCCAAAGCTGAAACTTTATAACAAACACATTTGAAAGGTTTATGTACTCTGCAGGTTGTTGCAGTCAAGATGAGTAGCAAGTACCACAGCAGTCTAGATGTACAAAACCAGAGAGATCTTCTGAAGGTAGTGCAGCACAGGTAAAATCTACAGTTAACCCCTCTTCTAATTAATCTTCAAATGTAGGGATTGAGGACATATCTGGACACTTGATGCTATTGACTAAAAAGGATTTCATTGTATCAAGTCAGATTTAAGCACTTAGGTTTTACCAGAGACCCCTTGCTTCATCTTGAAGGTAGACAAACTGCAGAAATCCCCAAGCACTTCATTTTGCCAAACATCTGGAAATTATTCTCTGCTCATATCCACAAATGCCTCAGTGGGACAGGAACGTGCAGCTCAGCCCCAAGCAAAACTGAGAGCCTGAGACTTAGCATGCCTTTTTTTCAGGTTCCTTTAGGAGCTTGGCCTGGAAGTAAGATGAAATGAGGAATGACTGCTGCTTTCTTTACTGATATGGCTAGTATTATTCTACTTGAGTGGGTGGTTTTGTTTTTTTTTTCTTTACAAAAATAAAGGAAAGAGTGCTCAGGAAAAGCAAAGGAGACCAGATTCAAATTCCTTCTCTGTCTAGAATCCTTCTCTGCCTTTCAAAAATGTGTGACAGGCTGTCCCTGGCTCAGGGGAACCTTTCCTGCTTCTCTTTCCAGGTGCAAAGAATTCAGGAAACTTGGAGAAAAGGAGGCAGCAGGTATTGCGGTGGCTGGTTCTGGCATCTTAAGTCACCGGCAAAAATGTAGAGCAAGGGACAAAGTCATGGCTTTGCACCCATAGTGATTTGTCTTTTGCCATAAGTTTAGTTTCTTCCTTATGCATGCTTTTTGACTTCCCTTCTCCAAAGACTCTTTTTGGTTACTGCACAGCAACTCCACTTTAGCACTGGAAGTTGAGACTGTCTCTCCCAAGGCAGATGAGTTTATATGCATTTAAATTTCCTCTAGTGAAGGGGAGACTGGCTGTGCCCCTTCCTATGGCAGAAAGCAGTCTGCCTGCCTTGGAGTTCTGTTAATGGAAGGTATAGGGTGTGATAAGCTTCAACTAGAGTATGTGGCAGCAGCTGAAGGGGACTATGCAGAGAGGAAAACAGCGTATTGCTGTGGGAAACATCAGCATGTAGCTCAGCTCTGGCCTGGTGCTGACATGTTTAAAACTGATGCCCAAGAGAAAGAAACAAGTAGGAGCAGGGAGGATATAGTAGGAATACTGTGTGTGTTCTTTACCTTGTGCAAACCCTTGCTTACTGTTTTTCTGACACAAGTGGTTGTTTTTGTAGGTAGAAGTTGCTGCAGCATGCGGTAGTGCAGCTACATCTCTACCAGCCTCTGGAAAGAAATGATTGCTCTTCTCCAGTCAAAGCGCCCCAAACTGTCACTGGTCACAAAACATTAAGACACTTGCTGTTGTTCAAGCACGCACCTGTCAAAATCTAATAGCTAATGTTTTGAGATGAGGATAAATCAAATAAAAAGAAACCCCCAAAACTACCCAACCCACTTAAGTGCTTTGCAACCCATGAGAGCCTCCCTGGGGTGGCCTGCTGACTGAATGCTGGTGAATTAGCTCTGTATCAGTACTACATCTTCTGTTCCCTTCCTGCAAAAAGGACTGCTGAGGTGACAATAGCTTGAGATAACTTCAAAACTTGAGTTCAGCTACTGTCTTCTACTGAGTTGTATTGATGCAATTTGGTTTATGATGAATATTACTATCCTAACATTGAGGGGTATTACTCGTGGATCAGGACCTCTTTGTGTGAACTATCCCTTGTTGCTTTATGCACAGGCCCCAATTAATGCAGAATATTTTAGATTATTACTAATAGATGACAATTAATTTTCTCCAAACTAAGTCAGGTAAGTGGTATAGCTGAATTAATTCTTGATTTAGCTTCCTCTTGCTTTAGTTTTTGAAGATTTGAAGACTTAGTGGGAAGAAAAGCATTTCCACCTGTAGATTCTGATTTTATTTAACAAAGCTGTTGCTTATCCTGTTAGTTTGAAGTGTTACAAAGTGGTTCATTGTGAAAAGGCAGTGTAACTTTAGGAGAGCTGGAGGGGCTAGTGAGAAGATGCAGATTTTTATAAGAGGTCATTCTGAACTTTTGACTCAAAGTCAGGGCTTGTTCTTGACCTTGGGATTTCTGGTCCCTGAACTGATGGCGATCGAGACTATTGAAAACAGAGCTGTAGAAAACGACCAATTTCCACTGAGTATGAAAAGTGATAGTTTTGCAAGTATGTGAAAATTTGATCCAGTGTACAGTTTGCTCTTTCTGCCAGCCAGCACTACCATTCCTGGTGTAAATGACCGAGCTGCTCCCTCTGGGCAACATGGTGAATTTGTTCAGGCGCAAATGTGTCTTTTCATGGTGAAACTTTATCCCCCTTCTATCAAAAGCAGCTTTTTATACAGAAATTTGGTTTTCCCACTGTTTTTCTAGTCACAAGAATTTCTGTGCAGTAACAGTGGTATGGCCTTGTGGGAATTGCATACCAGCTGAAGCCATTCCAGTCATTGTTCTCTAAGCAGTATTTCCACTCCTCCAGGCACCCCCCACTTAAACTTTTCCAGGTTAATAGGAAGTCAGTAAGATGGAATTAATGGAGACAAAAATTGCATGAATGCCTAGAAGACTAATTTACCCTGATTATTTCCTTGTTTACAGGCAATCAACAATCTCCTAATATGAATATAAGGTATATAACAGGAAGTGAAGTTCAAGACTAAGAAAGGACTTGGAAGGTGAAAGGCAATGGCAATATCTTAAAGACAAAATTGTATGCAGCACAGGTAGGGTCATCAAACACTAAATCAGAAACGTGTCAAAACACGCACAGAAGTACCACTAATTCACATTCATAAATAACATCTTTCCTGTTTCACAGACCTGAGATGTATGTTTGTGCTTTCTCATCTTTTTCCTCAGTATGTGAAACACGATGGGAATTACTTCTTATCTAGGGTGACTGTCAAATGATGCCCATGTAAATCAGTAAGTTCAAGTTCTTAGGGTTGGATTTAAACTTTTATCTGAACTTTTTAGGATGGAATACTCATTTTTTATTCATGTTTTGTGATTGTTAATTAGGTTGACAATCAAAAAGATTTCATCCACGCAAGAAACAAAAAAATCATTGTAGGTATTTGGCACTAAATGGTGAGTTTTGGAATTAACAAATAAAGTGAGCTACCTATTCTTGATACTGAATCAGTTTACACAGCTGTCTAAAATAGCCCTGTTCTCCAGAGATGAGGCCATAAGATTCTCTCTAGGGATGAAATTGTTAAATAGTTTCATTAAATATGTGAGCGTGATTCAGACTGGGAATTTTAACAAAGGGTGAGAAAGCCAAGAGTAAGGTCTCAGTGGAGCTGGGGTATCAAAACAGTATGGTGTTATACATTGGCATGAGTAGCCTGGATGGAATTTGGCTATATTAGTATACAAACATGTTAGCACTTTTCTTTACATGACTATTAGTAATTTCTTTGTAGGACTTGAAAGAGAAAATCTCTGGAACCTTGGCATAGGTGCAGAAGGTAACACTCTAGTAAAGTCTCATTGTTGATATTTGGCTACAGGTTGCTATTAAGGAATTTTTTTCTAGTTGCTAGACCTGGTGGATTCTAGTAAGTCAGTTGCTTATGAGATTAAACCATCTAAAAATTTGTCAGTGTTCTATGCCACTGCTCCCTTTAAAGATCATAATACATCTCCCAAAATTTATAAAACTTTCAGAAATGGCACCTTAATGTGTAGGTGTAGTATTACTACCAAGAAAGAGTGTGATTTGCAGGTCTGTTATGGTTTAGAAGTGGCCTGAGAATGGTACTTACAGGCTTCTTAGAAAAGAACATTGAAAAAGAAAATAATCTGTGCCATCAAGAAATATCCTTGTCCGGCTCTCAAAGGTGCTTGCTGCTCTGTTAGCCTGGTGTAGGCCTGCATTCTTACTGTTTTCTGTGACATTTGTGGAAGGGCTGAGTAGGGGCCATGGCACTCTACAGGCACATAAGAAGAAATTAGTTCCCACTGGCTGAGTAATGCGGGACCTGAATGGGATTCTTGTGTGGTTAAATCCAGGGACTTGCTATGGGAACTTGAGGACCATAATACCATTCATAAATCTATCAGGCTTCATCTTTAAGCCAATTAGGTTAGTTGTGCTGGGAGGTTGCCTCGAAACCTGACCTGTGTTGAAACTGCTCTAATTTACTGTCCTAGGAACAGTCCTTATAAATTGATGTAACCAGTCACACAGCCCCCTAGAGTCACTCTTGTCATAGACTGTTTCTGAGACCAGTGGTTTCCTTGATTTTCCCTCTTCACTGGGTTTCTCTTGCTTTTGAGTAACCTGGGCAAGTATCTTATATATGGAAAAGTCATTTAGGTGGTCTTGATTTGCATAGTAATGGTCTTTAGGTGGTCTTGATTTGTGTAGTAATGATGCTGTCTTCTAATTAGTATTTTAAATTATTTCATCATATTTCCACAAATAATCAGAATAATCAGTCAGCTATTGTGTCTTGTTAAGGAGTAGCACAGCTGGCTCAGCTTTTTATGCACCCACTGCAGTTTGTTCATAGTGACTCTCTTGGATTGTTTTTTCTCTATCTTCTAAATAGCTGGTTTGCAGTGGTGACACATACATTTTGTAGTTCTTCCACTGCTGCATAGCTACTACATTTCCTCATGGTTCTACATGAAATTATAGTACTGTTGAAATAAAACCTTGTAATAATTTTACTTTACATCCTTATGTAGGCTTGATTTTGCTATTCTGACTTGGCCAAGTAAGTATTGTATGTTTGATCATGTCTGATGCAGGAACACCACTGAACAATGTGCCTGTGCTAGCTTGCCTTGGAGCCCTATCATCTTTGGCTTTTTTGGTAATACAGCATAGGGCTAGCCTGAAACAAGTGCCAAACTCTAGTGTTTATCTCTTTCCTTATTGCAGTATGCTTACAACTGTTTCTGGAATCACAGAATCACTAGGTTGGAATAGATCTTTGAGATCGAGTCCAACCATTCCTGTCCTCTACTGAACCATATCCCTGAGCACCTCATCTACCTGTCTGTTAAATACACCCAGAGTCGGTGACTCAACCCCCTCCCTGGGCAGCCTGTTCCAGGGCCCAATAACCCTTTTGGTGGAGGAGTTTTTCCTAATGTTTAATCTGAACCTGCCCTGGTGCAACTTGAGGCCCACACCCCTCGGTCCTCCTCTGCCAGACAGCTTTCTAGTCACTCTTCCCCAAGCCTGTAGTGCTGCACAGGGTTGCTATGTCCCAAGTGCAGGACTCTGCACTTGGCCTTGTTGAACCTCATCCTGTTGATCTCAGCCCAGCCAGCCTGTCCAGATCCCTCTGAAAAGCCTCCCTGCCCTCAGGCAGACCAACGCTTCCTTCCAGCCTAGTGTTGTCCACAAACTTATTGAGGGAACATTCAATCCCTTCATCCAGGTCATGGATAAAGGTACTGGGTGCAACACCTGCCAGCCTCCAGTTGAGAGGAACTTCCCCAGTCAGCCATGACTGCTGATAGATGATGGAAATGGGTTTGGAAAACATGTCTGCCAACTCCCTTAATACCCTCAGGTGGAACCCATCTGGCCCCATAGACTTGTGAATACCTAATTGGCAGGTCTCCATCCATTTCCTCCTGGATCATGGGAGTTTTGTTTTGCTCTCCCCCCCTGTCTTATGGCTCATGAGGCTGGATATCCAGGGGACATCTCACCTTACTATTAAAGACTGAAGCAAAGAAGGAATTAAATACCTCAGCCTTGTCCTCATCTTTTGTCACTAAGGTTCCTCCTGCATCCAGTAAGGGCTGGGGACAGTCCTTGGCTCTCTTTTTGCTGTTGATGTCTCTGTAGAAAGATGTTTTTATTATCTTTCATAGAATTGGGCAATCTGAGTTCTTAGTGAGAACTTCCTCTTGTTATTTCATAGTGTCTGTCTGACCTTCAGGAATAGAAAATACTTTGGCAGTTCAGCTGTGTAAAAGTCACAGGAGAGTCAGCACTTCCAATCCTGACTCTGCAGCTGTGCCACATACATCAGCATGCCCAGTGAATCATGTTGCCATCTCTGTAGGAATTAGCCATGTACTGACAGGCAGCAGATATATATAGCAGTGTTTGGGTAACCAAGTGGATTCAGCTGATCTGCCAGAGAACAAAAGAATTCAGTGGTGGGCAGTCTTATTGCAAGTTTCATCTCTGTTACTGGAAAGCCACCTCTTACCCTCCCACTTTTTCTGAGGTGGTTTTCCTTTTTCCATTATTTGCTTCTGGGAACTGTATAACCTGTAAGATGGGTGTCTGGGCTGCATTGATTAAGGTTAATGGCAATGAACAGGATGTTTGGGGTGGGAGGAAAGCACTTCCTGTGGAATTAAATTGCCAATGTTTTGTTTTAAATAGATGTGGAGCTGGTCTTTATTTGCATCACTTGATGCTGAAGAGGAATAGATTTACAGATATTTTAGTGAGCTACTTAGTGCTGTCTCTTTTCCCTTTGACAGGAATAGCTTTCAATTCATTTCAGAAGGGCCTTCTGTAGATGCTAGACCTCTGTTTCTGAACTGGACTCACCTAGGTGGGAATTTATTACATTCCAAAGGGTCTATACATCTTGGGTTCAAAAAGCCTGGAAATTAGAGCCACCTAAACATAAACTTAATCCAGCTTCTCTGGTGTGACCTGATGTAGGATGCTTTGCTGAAACATAAGTCCCAACACTGGTAAGAGAAAGAAAGTGGCTGTGAAGGCAGTGCAGTTGAGTGTTCTCAAGGTTTTCATTGAGGCTGCATCCTACCAATTGACACTCTGAACTGCTACATGCTTGGTTTGCTGAGGTTTCTGCTCATTGCACTGTGGATGATGTTTGGGACCTCTGTCTCATACCTGCTTGTGTATGTTGTGAATGAGATGGAGACTTGAGCAATGTCTATCCTTCAGTGCAGCCAAGAAGAAAGTGGATTTGCTCCACCTTTTAGGGGAATAGCAAATGCAGTGGGTATTGCTACTGCTCCTTGTGTGGGGACTGTACAGGAGATGCGATAATGGGGGTTGCTGTAGTGCTCAGGGCTCTACTATGAATGCTTTGAGCAATGGGCTTGAGTTAGTCTCTGGCCTATCAAACCTCCCACCTCTTCATCTCCTTTCAACACACAGCTGACTTCAGAATTGTTTCAACCTTCTCAAATATAAGCACCTTATGCTTTTATATGTGTAGTCTTTAGTATTTTATTAGGGAGAACATACTGCTTCTGACAAACTAGTAATAAATAGGCATAAAGGATGCAGAAATTCAGGTACAATCTCTGAAATCTCCAAGTGATCTGCTCAAAATACCTTTTATCTCTTCTATTTTGCGTATGTGAAACCATTACACTAACATGACCCAACAGGAAAAATACTGCAGATGCATAGCAGTCAAATTATATTCTTAAATGAGCCCATTCATAGATAAAAAGCAAAGTTACTAATAGAATTTTGTTTGGATTATCTTTGGGATTTAGGGAATCCTACCACACTGATGTGAATCATTTGATGTTCAACAGCTTATGAACACTTTCACTGTGAAATCTAATTATCCTACTCAAGCTTTGAGTTTACTTTTGTGTTGATAATATGAAAATAGTTTATCATTTTAAAAGTACATAAAACCCCAATAAATGCCAGGTTCTGTGATTGTCCTGCTGGACTGCTTTCACTAAGGGTTTTCCTTTGCTGTAATTGTCAAGAATTTGCAGATCATGGTTAGGGCTGGAAGGGACCTAAAAGATAATCAAGTTCGAACCCCCTGCCACGGGCAGGGACACCTCTTACTAGACCAGGCTGCTCAAGGCCTCATCTAACCTGGCCTTGAACACCTCCAGGGTGGGGGCAGCCATGGCTTCCCTGGGCTGCCTGTGCCAGTGTCTCACCACCCTCATAGATGAGAACCTCTTGCATTTTTGCACCTATTCCAAGGTAAAGACTGAGGAATATCCATCTGTAACCAAAAATTGCATTGAAGTGTGTGATAAATGAACAAAATACAACAGAAATAAAATATTTGTTTTCTCCAAGTAATACATTTCAGAATAGGCCTGGCTTTTGTCTCAAGTGATATGTGTCATTAGCTCCCAGCACGCTTCCCCATTATGTTTCTCTAGGTCAGACATTATTTTAAGAGCATGTGCTGTGCTGGCAGATGACTTGTATATGGTTGAGATATTTGAGATTATGAAACAATCAGAAATACTTGAAAGACCCCATGCCTGGTTTTGGGATGGGACCACTTGGCAGCTTCCTGGACTTACAGGGATAGGGGGAACAGCTGAATTTATTAGACAGTTTATAGGCTTGCTTCCAAAACTTAGTTGGAAGGCTGGCTTTGTTCCTAAATCTTGGAGAAGCTATTTGATCAGCTGTATTGCTTCTAAGAATTTTTATTAGCAGAACTTTAGGAAAGTTTTCTGTTGTGTCAAAATGTGAAGAACTGCCACCACAATGTAAAATGAAAAGCAGGCTTTATAAAATCACACAGAACTGTTGTGAAATGAAAATATAAGTAGACCTAGATAACAAGTACAAGAAAGTGTAAGTTTTGCTGCATCATCGTGCTGTTAGGAAGGCGAGTTGTGAATTCAGCTTCCATACTGTCTTCTCATGGGGTGGTTGTGCCCTTGGCAGTTATGAAGAAGCATGAGCTGTAGGTTGAATGGAACTGGGACTTTTTTTCTCATATAGATGTTTCCAAGTTCTCCAGCTCTCTAGTTCTCAGGCTCGGAGGCTGTGTTTGACTACTCCATATGCAGCCCTGACTGCTCTGGAAAAGGTGTTCCTGGAGCTGGCCATACTGCTGGCCTGGAAGCAGCTGTGCAGAAACAAAGCTGCCTTTGGGTGTGCTTCTTCCTGGGCCAGCTTGAACAGAGTGCTTTCCAGCATGGTCCTGCTTATTGCCCTGCTGAAAACAGGTTTCCTCATAGGTGCTAGCATATATGCTAGCATGTGCATCTAGATGACCTGCCTCCTAATGCAAATCATTCAGAATAATCTGCACTAGGATTTTGTGTAATGTGGCTTTTGGATTGATCATTTTGCCAGGAAAGCACAAAGAGTATAATTTTATGTGATGTCATGCTACAGCAAAAGCCAGTGATGGTGCAAGCAGCTGAGACTTGCAGAAATAATGCATTTTGGTGGTCTGGACAGAACTGATTGCCTCCAGAGGTGTACAGCAAGGAGGGTATCTTCTAGCTATGATTTACCAGACATGTTATGGTTTCTTTTTCTTACATAAATACCATTTTAATATTTGATTTGTGCTGAAAGTCATCCTGAAAGTCAGGAGCTGGAAGTTTCACTTCCATTCGTGTCTTTGAAAATCTCCCCTTTTATTTTCCCAGTGTGCAACATCATTGAAGTCCAGTGGGCCCAGCTAACTTTGAGATACTGAACATAAGAGCAAAATTTATGGTGTGAAAACACTGTTAAATTTTATAAACCTGCTTTGCAATGCAAAACTCATTCATAGCAAGAAGTTGAATCAAAGACACACCAATGCCAACTAATTATTTAATGTTCTCAAGCTAATGTTGTTACGCTGCCAAGAATGTGCACTTCCATATCTCTTCTTGTTAGGAGGATAAGCTGATGAATCATTTTTCTGCTTGAGTTGTGTTTGATTTGCACTACATTTTCTTTTGTGAAATTAAATCTCTTTTCTCTCTCTTCATCAGCAAGTTTGGAAAAATGGCATATAGTTTCTTTGCTGCTGAATCTAGAAGTAAATACATTTTAATCAGGTCTTATCATGCTTTTCAAACAAAAGATGTTAAAATTATTAACATAGGAGAATCCAGTAACCAAAATGAATGTGTGACTCCTTGTCCCTGCAAGGCTTTGAATATAGTGACGCAAAATAAGATGGTTGTAAGGTTGCTTGCCAGAAACTTGAGAGGTTTGCCTTCAGTTCACTGCTGCTGTAAACCATTATGGGTCCTTTGAGATGCCTGGCAGGCAGTTTTATCTTCAATCATCATCTGTAAAAATGTTTTTCTTAAGTGTTAAGGGGAGGAGGACACTGCAATTCAGGGGCAGTTCAAAGATGTTCAGATATCAGGGTAAAGCAGGTAGTTAAACCTAACAGAGAGCACCTCACACTACCACCCCCCACCAATTCTGTTCCTTTTTCTGTATGCCAGTGCCAAATACAGATTTGACCCTCTGTCCAGTGAAGTCAGTGGGAAACTTGCTGTTGATGTCAGTGCAGGTAGGATTCCCCTGGAGAATTCTTCAGTTTGCTCATAATGTAAAATCACACCAAATATTTTTGTCTCCTTGTTACAGTATCCAAAAATAAATGTTTTATAGTACAAGCTTATTTTTTGGGTGCAGCTGCTTGTTGCTGTCCCATCTGGAGCTATGATTTTGTCAGCTCTTGCAAACAAAGCATATTTCATTCTGGTTCAGGGGCTGAAAAGGGAAGCCCAGGATCCAGTGAATAGTGCTATCCTTCAGTTCCACTGTTAAATGGTGCTTCCCTCAAAATGGATGGAATATTTGTTGGATTAAATACCATGAAAGGTTTGGTTTCCTAGTGGTATGTATTCCCATGCAATCTCTTGTTCAACTGAGATCTTGATGGAATTCTTAATGAGATCTGTGACTGACAGGTCATGACTGAGATCTGTGACTGACAGTGCATGAGGCACTGGTGAAGCTTGCCACTCAAACTGTTCTATGCAAGAATTCAAGCAACCCTTGCTGACCAGATAACCAGCTTTATTTAGATTTATTCTCTGAGTCTTACATCCAGGTTTTGACTGGCCCCTCTGTTAAGCTTATAAACTCTCTGGAGATCGCAGGAGAAGAACACATCTGCAAGGTGTATGTGTTTACAGACTTCTCATGCAGTATTTAAGTGGCACCAGGGACAGCACTGTGATATTGGCCAGCAAAGGCAGATCACCAAGGGGAAGGTATGAGAGATTTCAGTTCTCATCAAAGCCAGTAGTGATCTTACAAGCTGTCGCTGTGCTAAGCATCTGTAATTACCGCTTGAAAGTAATGGCACCGTGCAGCTCAAGCAAACCTGGATTTATTGTAGTTGACCTGTTTCCACAAATATGAAGCATTTGTATTTGTTGTGTGGGGAAGTAAAGCCAGCATGAGGTCCCATTTGGCTTAGAGTCAAGGTTTGAGAACTTTGAACTGAGGCCTTGTGACAATGCATTTCTGAACATGTATAAATCATCTGTCAGACTTTTTGGTAGAGCTTTGGCTTGTGTCTCCATAGTGATCCTGACAGTGCATGGTACTGATCAGTCAGAAATAACTGAGGCATTAAACTATTGCACCCCAACAGACCTCAAATCTCTCATAGTTGCATTCTTTTGGCCTGAGTTCAGCTGCAAACAGGCTATGGAAATAAATGTCATTAAAGCCATCCTGGAAGATGGAACTAAGGGAAGGACAGTTGGAGGTTTTGATGATAGTTTAAGAATTCAAAAGCTGATAGTGGAGAAAGCTGTATTAGAAGCTTAAATGCAGCAGATATATTGCAGCAAATAGATGTGTCAATCCTTTGAATGGTAGAATTTCATTAGGGATAGGGAGAAAAGAGGCTGCTTAAATACTGAATTTTTGTAGACAGGGAGATGGCTTCAGGTCTCTGCTGGCTTCACACATTGTAGTGATCCAGCAGCAATCTAGACTGTGGCAGGAAACAGCAGACTGAGCTAAATCCCAGGTCTAATGAAGGCAAGAGTAGGGTTTGGGTTTTTTTTTTCGTTTCACTGTTTTGGATTTCTGCCTGTTTTACAGCTTCTGAACAATTTATTTGAACTAAGTGTTTGACCTCACACTATGTAGAATTTGTAAGTAATATTCCTAAGAGTGCTTGGCCTCCAATGTGGGTGGTGTTGGGAGTTTGCTAAGGTAGGAAAGGAAAAAATAAACCAACCAGTCATTTGGATGGTGAGTTAACTTTTATGAACCTTTCACTGTATGTCATGGGCAACTTTAAAGGCCACATACATACCACCTGCTTTTTGTGCCTTACTCGAGCCTCAAAACTATGGTGTCATGATGGTGATACAGGTGGCCTTTGCCCAAGCCTGTTGAATTCTGGCCTTTTGGAGATACTACTAAAGCAAGTACAGCACCCAGGAGGGGAACTCACCTTGAGTAGCCTGAGTACAATCCTAAGTGATTATAAAAGCCTGCTGGGAGAATAGCACAGATTTGGGGTCTTGATCTCTTGTTCTCGAGTCCTCATATCCAGCATCCTGAGACATCATCTCAGCTGGAACTACAGAGGCTTTTTAAGAGAGAAGAATAATAGAAAATACACCAAGTGGTAAAAATATTTAGCTGCTTTCAGAGATAGCTGAGCTACCATGTGCAAAGTTATGTCTTGCACCATGGTTCTGCAGGCATCTCACTGTGGTGTGTGTAGGATCAGTCCCTGTATAGACTTGCTTCCACTTGAGTTCCTGACATTATGAAGTTCTGTGTAAGCTCTGATCTTCATGAGGCTTGTGGAAGTTAAGGTGGTTGTAGGGCTAAGCAGTTGAGAAACTAGCTTAGTAAAACAACTGCATCCTCACCCACACCTGTATCAGCATGGATGTGTAGGTGTACTCACTAAAAACACTGAGAGGGTGACCTGAGAGGAGAGCAGTCCAGTACATGCAAAAGATACAAATTCCCCTTGAGTCCTTTCAGGTCACTTGTCAGAGTTCTGCATCTTCTGGCTCTGCATCTCCATGACAACCTTTCCATTGCAGTGGTCGTGTCAATACCTGACAAGCTGGTGACTGAATCCAAAGGTCTCTGTACAGTGGGTATTATGCAGTCTCCGCACCAGGCAGTAAGTGCCCATTTAACCACTCTTCAGAAGGCTTCAGTAAGTCTAAAAATAATTTTTAGAGGAGCTGCAGTGAAATTCTTCTCAAGTGGAAGCTTTTGTTGTCCCAAGGTTTTCCTGCTGCAGCTCTACTTGCTGTAGCTCTAGGAAGGAATAAGGGTGAGGACAGTTAAGAAGCCAAGATGAAGATGCAAAAATATGCCGATGAGATGGTGTCACTTCTGGTGACCTACATAGTGCCTGGCATTGTTTCCTCACTGCTGTTGCAGCTTGCAGCATCTGTTTCCCTGAGCTGGTGCTCCTTCCTGGATGGTGACTAATGAAGGAGAGTTGTGAGCAGTACCACCATATGGCTCAGCAATGCTCTCTGTGCTAGAACCTGTCATCGGGGTCAGTAGCTGTTCAAAAGCAGCTACCACTATAACAAGGGGTTTCCTCTCAGTGAGTAGTACTCTTGTAACTGTATCTCTGATAAGCTGCTGTGAACATACTCCCAATTCTGAGTTGTGATTTAAACTGACAGAAGCATCTAAATCTGTAATGAAGAGTGACAATCTACCTTCCATTCATTTCACTGCATAACTGTCCCATCTGCCTGTCTCCCAACTGCAAGGCCAGCACAATCCCTCGACTGTTTCCATGAATGCTAATTCTTAGGAGCAAAAATTCACACTGCTGAAGGCAGCTAACAGAAAATTCAGAGATGCATAGTGCAAAGCAGTATTCCAGGTCAGGCTCAGACACTTGGGACACATGGAAATCTTGTTTCCTCATAGTTGAGAACCAAGTGGGTGGAAATGCGGAGTTAGTTACTCAGTTCAATGTTTGCATTTGTTTGCTGTAGCTCAGAAATAGGCTTGTGGAATGTATTGCTAGTCTTATATTTTGTTTGCAAATGCCATCTCACCTGTATAGAAGCATCTAGTTTGAAAACACAAAATATAAAACACGCTTTAAAAAAGTTGAGAAATGCTCGTAGAGATCACTACAAGAATTTTATTTGGCATGTTTTATTGTAAGAGGCAGCCAAGGATTGATTATAGTCTTAGGTCTTCTGCTCTTTCTTTGATTTTTTTTTTTTTAAAGTCAGGGACAGGATATTACTAGCTGTGTTACCAGGTAAATATAAAAACTAATGTTTGGGGTGGGAGGGCTTTTTCCTGCTAGCTCATAAAATGCCCTGTAAGCAATACATTGGACTTGTCTCTTCTGTTCTTGTAGCTTTCTGTTTTAACAAGTGTCTCCCTAGTGCAGCCTTGGAAGATCATATAAGGCAGAAATAGCTGTAGGGTTTGCACCAAAGCCCTTAACACCTTTTGTTTGAAACTTGTGCTGTAGTAGTTGCCATATATGACAGCCTGCAACGTGTGCTGTGCTTCAAGGTACGTTTATCTGCTGTTGGGTCACTTCTAACAAGTCAGCATGAGCCTTACGTTGCACTAGTGCAAGCAGCTTCAAGCTGTTGAATAGCGGGGCTTGGATTGTAGGGACTTGGATTGTAGGGAACTGTCCTTCAGGGACCTCCAGTCAATGTGCTCCAGTGCTGCTGAGGCCACAGAGGAGTGTTTAGCCTGCTTGCAGCTCTCCCTTATGCTGGCAGGTAGATGCTACAAAGGGGTTCAGTGTCATGGGCTGCCCGTTTTCTGTAGGTGCTAAGAGCTTTTGGTCACAAAAGGGGAACCCCTGCTGAAACTGTTCTGGTACAGTTTGTTCTCCAGTCTCTTCATTAGTCCTTTCTTCAGGCAGCCTTGCTTTCTGTGAGGGGGTTGCTTGTGCCAAGCAGAGATTTTTACAGAAGATCTGATGCATCTTGATGCACTGAAGCACAATTACTTCAAATTGAAAGATAACACACTTGAGGTTTTAGTTAACTGAATGCAACTTAATGTATAATCCAAAACTGACGTGAGCCAAGTTTAGGATGGTGGTGTAGACTAAAGTGTCAAGGTCACGAGCAGAGTGGGATTCATTAAGGGACTGTGAAAATTTGCAAATGGCATTTTCCCTGCTGATAACACAGATGGTGCTACTTTAAAGCTGTTCTGTTTGACAATGCTACAGTGGAGGGTATGAAAGAGGATTATGCTAAAACTGAGGGCATATGTTATCTAATTATCATAATATACATTTTTTTAATTCTCTGAATTTCCAGTGATTGAGAAGTTTGGCACTATTTTCAAGTTCTTTTTATGGTAAATTAACTGTAGCTGTCTTACTCTTTAGAGTTACCAGTGTTCATTTTCACTTACGAAGCTTGTGTATTGTCTCAGCCAAGACAAATATATTTGTACAGATTGAAAAGTTGTGAGCTGAATGGCAGTTATATCTTTGGAATGACAGTGCGTCACACAGAGACCATTTTTGCAGGGAAGATGTCAGAATGTTTCATTTCTGTGTGCATTCTTTCATGAAAACCTATCCTGGATAATGGCTTTGCTTTGGTTTAAAGCTGGGGCTTAGAATGGGCTTTCAGAAGAGGACTGAAAGGCTGCAGCCTGTGCTGCAGTCCCCGTGTCTCAGACTTCGCACTCATTTGTACCAGTGTGAACCCATAACTCACACTTTACTCCTGGTATTAGCTGGCTCTTTTATTGTTGTGGTCTCTGTTTCATGGAGATAATAGAGCTCATAGAGATGGCACAGGATTCTGGATAGATTGTGTACGGAATTCCGTCCTAGGATGTCATGCATGACAGGCCCTACCTTACATCTAGGTTTAGGTCTGGAGTTTGTTCAGGGCTGGGGCCTTTTTCTGCAAAAGCATTTTACAGACTTTGTTTTCACTGGATTATGTTTGTCCCTAAATTTATGGCACCATGCCAAGTCTGCGTTGAATTTCAGAGAGGTGATAGATATCTGGGTAGCAGCTATGGCTACCACATGGCTTCATATTTAGGAATAAAAGGGTAGAGTCTTCTAGGTTGCAGCTGAATCTTTTATGTTCTTCTTGTGTAGAATAAGCCAGAATGTCAAACCTACGCTTTAGGTCATAGTTTCCCTGTAGATATTTATCACCTGCAAATGTATATGGGTAGGGTTTGGGTTAGGATTTGGCTTTCAAAAGTGTAGCAACAATTAGTCCGGCCTTAAATGGGCTTGGAGATCTAGGAGAAGGGCTGGTGTCAGCACCATTTGTCTTTGAAAGGAGTGGCTAGGTGCCATTATTTCTAACTAAGGTTGATTGTGAGTTAGTTTGAGAAGAACAGAAAACTTCTGCTGCTTCTTACTCAGTTCTGTTTGGTTCGGAGATTGGGGACAACAGCCACTCTCAGCAGGACCCCTGCTTTATTTCATGTGATCTTTGCAGACTGGGATGGGATCTCTGGTTTCCATTTGCTGACAACTAGCATTGAGTTTAATACTTAAACTTAATGAACTTGTTAATGACCTCTGAAAACTGGCCACTTCACAACTAGGCCCTATTTGCAAGGTAGAAGTGGGGAGTGATACAGTGATGCCACTTTGTAGCACATGAAGTGTATGCACCCTCCTTAGGGTGTTATTTCTTTTGTTTTGGTTTTTTTTTGTTTCAACAGACCAACAGCAAGCCTGTTCTGAGCTCAGAAGGGAGAAAAATCAAACACCTCAAAGGTTTCATTTCCTTGCCTTCAAGACTTGGGAACTGATATGTTAGCCAGAGACATCCCTCCTGGGACACTCTTGTTCCAGGTGCTTCTCTATAAGCCTTCTTCATTCACTGGTAGAGGGGGAAGTGTCTGTGGAATCAAAGCATAAGGCTCACTGGAGCAGCTGAATTAAAAAGAAAGAGCATTTAGTCTTCAAGCAGCAGTATCCTTATACTTAAGTACGTACAGAGGCACTGGTTCCAGCAACACAAATAGTAAACTGCATAAATGTACATTTCATGGGCCTGAACAGCAGTTATGTCAGGGGGCTGATGGGAAAGCCCCCAAGATTCTAGTCTGAACAGAGGCAGACATTCTTTTAATCTGACAAATCATTGGAAAATAGTGTGGCTTAATAGTAAGTGCAGTAGCAATACCACATTGCAAGTGGTACCCTGGAAGGCATGGGACTTGGTTCTATAGAGCCCCTGACTAGTGTCTGGATGCTGGTGCTCATTTTGTTGTGGAACTGAGTGATGCAGTCAAGCTGACAGTATTTTGCTGAAAGCAAATCAAGAGAAAATGAAACAGTGTATGTTGGCTATTGTTGTGCATCATGCTGGAGGAATTGTCCTGCTTTCTGCTGGTTTTAGCCTGGCTTCTGAAGAGAAAGTCAAATAAATTCCCATGATCCTTGACAGTGTTTGTCCTGTGTCTCTCAGACTGCTTCTGACAATCTGTTTCTCTCCCTCTTGCCTAATGCAACAGTAAAAATTTACAAATTTCTTCAAAATAAATGGTGGTTGGGTGAAGAATCTCAGTGAAGTGCCTTTACAGAGGGGAACACTGCAACCTGAGTTTGCACATTAATGGGTGTTAGAGATGCAGGTGGGGAGCGAGATGTCAGCCAAAGCTTCGGTTCAAACTCTAGATGAGTCCTGGGAGATGGATGTTTAGGAAAGCAAACTTTATTAGCTCTGCTGCTCACAAAGAAAACTTGTATCACTGTGAATTACATCTGGGTAACACCAGATGTTTAGATGTCTCCAGAGGTTACCTAGGGCCATAAGACTTCCTATTCCAGTAGTTATCCCACAGAGCTGAATGTTGCAGTAACTAAATGCATAGGTAAGAGGGTGCAGTTGGCATGATAACAAATTTCTTTTACCAGAAGAAACTTTCTTTTCCAAGTGTGTAGCTTATTTGCTTTAATGGTAATGTGATTCCTGAACTGCTTTTAGAGCACTTAATCAGAAAAGCAACCCCTTGAGGCTATCAAGGGGTTGCTTCTTTATTTTGTGTCCCTCCCCGCCCCACTTTCTGCCCATCTTCACTGCATTAGACTCAGAAATTTCCCTAAATGTTCGTCTGGTTTAACAATGATTAATCTTGAGTAACAGCTGAAATAATGCAGAAAGCACTTGTTATGCAAAAATCTGCAAACAAATGACAAGTACAGCTCTTTGCTTCTGTTCCCACAGTTGAAAATGAGAAAGCTTTTGCAAAGTCATGGAAACAAAATAGCTGTGCTAATCTGAAAACAGCAGCCCTGCGTGTGTTTTCAAGGAGAAAAGAGGAGAAAAGAAGAAACCTGATGCCGGTGAATGGCTGAGTTTGTCATCTATCAGTCTTGGACTAGAAATTTAGCATTTTTGCACTTCTTTCCCTAAGACTCACAGACAGGCTAATGTTCCATTAAACACAGTCTGTCTTACTGTCTGAAAGGCAGCTATACTATAATTTGAGAGGCATTCAAGCACATTTGTTTGTGTGTTTATGCACTTGAGGAATATTCCCAAATCGGGCTTGCTATTAAGAAAATCACACTGTATAGGAACAGCAGCACAGCCATCCTTCTGACAGAAATACAGACTTGTAACTCTTTTGGGTCTGGCTTACCAGTTGAACTGGTTTACCTACCTCCAACCAGTTGCATGAGAGGGAGACAAAATTGCCCTCTGATTTCCTAAGTGATAGCACATTATGGATGGCTTAATAGCCATCAAGGTTTCCAGATGGATTCATCAACTCATTAGGCAGACTTTCAATATGCATCCCATGTCAGTCCTTTCACATCAGAGGAAGATGCATATGAAGAGAGATCAGTAGCACATAATGAACATGCAAATAATGTCATAAGAATAAGTTCATTGTGTCTGCTGTGGTTGTAAGAGGGATCCTGACTTCTCTTTTCTGATTCTCCATGCACCTTAGGTGTAAGCTCTCATAACCTCACTGGATTTATGTGAAAATGAAGGTGAGAAGGTATTCCATCCATCTGTAAGTCATGGTTGGTAAATTTATATATGCCAGTAATACTAGATGCAGGCTCAGCTCTCAACTTTTATATAGAGGTAATAGAGGGGGGAAGAGTAGACATTAAAACTTCCCCGGTGAAAGAAGCGTTTCTAACAATCTGTAGTAAAACAGGATTCAACCGGGGAATAAGTACTCTATAATCTTTCTGCCATTGGTACTGCAACATGTTCTGTGGCAGTGACTGAGGTCTTATTTGCTTGGTCACTGAAGGAATAGATGCCATGAAAAGCCAAAATCAAAACTCAGTGGTCTTGGTGCCTGTGAAGCAGATATTCTTTACTGCAGCTGCTGGGCAGCATGGGGGATCACTCTTCCTAATGTGCATACCATAAAGGGTCAGTTACACGTTGCACAGCTTTTATACAAGGCATATATGCATATTGATGATATATGCATATTCATACAGTTTTCAAGGAATGGTTATTTTTCCCATTATGAGAGCTCATTATCACCCACCCACCTACCCCACCCTGATAATATCTTGGTGAGCTTCAAAGACATTTGATGGCCATTTACTTCATTTACTCCACTACAGGTCCTTTTGGTGAGGTTTAGCTTTTTTCTTGCTAGCAAAGCCACAGAGCTGGTTCTGCAGACTTGAGGCACCCTCCTGTTCTTTCCCTCTTCATCACTTCCTTCTCGGAGATAAGTTGTTTCTCCTGAGGTATCACAATGCACACACTGGGCTAAAATCGTGGTCCTTTAGGCAGATCTTTGCACATCCTTTACATACTTGGCTGCTGACCAAATAATATTTATCACTTTCCCTGCTTCAGAATAAACACAAAGCCTGTCTTAGGAGGAGCAAAGCTCTCTGATTTTTGTAACTCTTCCATTTTTTCTTTAAACAGCCTTTAAAATTTGTCAAATGATGAAAGAATTTATCAGAGATGAGATGTGCTTTTAATGGAGGAAATATTAATGCTGACTTAACATTATTCCTTTTTTATGGTAGAAAGGGAAATTTAAACCAGTGTAAAATGCAGTATTTTTCAACTTTAAGACATCTTTATGCCTTCACAGCCCTGTAAAGTATCCCCATTGCACAGGAGAACCCAAAGTAGAGAAAAACTCAGTGTACAAACAGCAAAGTGCTTGCTCCTTTGAACGTTCCCATGTCAGTGATGGAATAAGTTAGGAGATGAAATCTGGGCACTATTGCAGATATCTGAAAGATGCTTTCTCACCTAGCATAACCTCTGTAAACTGTCTGCACCTCAGCATTTCTGCCTCCTTTCTGGAGTTCTGCTTTGCTCAGATGCTGTCAGATGGCACTGCTGAAAAACAGGGTGTGTACAGAAAGGAATGTTATGTAATGTCCCTGTTGCTTTTTCCCTTGTCTCAAAGTGACTTTGTGTCTGCATCAAAGTGTTGGCATTCCCTCTTCCTCTTTAAGAAATAAATAGGTCAGCTGCCTGCAACAGGCTGGAGGGAGGCAGCGATGTTCCTGGTATCGCCACTGGCATGCGATTACTTTAGAAAATGTGGTTATTTACCAGGTAATTATGTGTTTCTCCACCATGATTCTCCTGTGCAGTAGCCTGTTGCAAATGTGGCTGGTAAGGCATGGAGATGTGCACTGATAAGGAGGTTCCCTGCCTGGCGACTCTGTCCTTTCCAGTTTTCCTTGAGGTCACCTTCAGCTGCCTCCCTGTTCACGCCTCGGCTTCTCCCTGTTCCATTTCAGTGACTCCTGCAATAACAGGTTGCAGCATTCAGTTTCTCAAATTGGCATCTTTCAAAAGCCCCACTTGAGAAAAACTGAGCACTTCAATGATCATGTGTATCCACTCTGCAGGCTTTTATATAATAATTTTGGTTTTCCTCTTGTTGACATTCAAGAAGTAAAGCAGTGTGCTGTGCTCTGAGAAGCCAAAACACAGAAGCAGCAGATTCTTGTTCTGCCAGCTGTTCAGCCACAGCTACTTCACTCGAGGAGCTTTATTTTATGATACCCTCAGAACGCTGCCCAATTTTTTTAAATGGTACTTAAAACTTGATGGTCAGATAGAGTTCATGTGTCCCCCATCTCCAGAGAAGTGAGATCCATGAATGGAGCCAAACTATGCTATGGAGCTAAAATCCCACCGACGGTGGGTCACAGGTGGTGTTCCTCAGGACTTGGTGCTGGGGATGGTCCTGTTTAAAATCTTCTTTAATGGTCTGGATGAGGGGATCGGGTGCACCCTCCGTAGACTTGCAGGCGACACCAAATTGTGTGGGAGTGTCCTGGACAGGCTGGATCAGTGGGCAGAGGCCAAGTTCCAGGTCCTGTGCTTTGGTCACAGTAACCCTGGGCAGAGCTACAGGCTTGGGGCAGAGTGGTTGAAGAGCTCCCTGGAAGAAAAGAACCTGGGGATGTTAGCAGACAGCTGGCTGAACATGACCAGGCAGTGTGCCCAGGTGGCCAAGAAGGCCAACAGCATCCTGACCTGTGTCAGGAATAGTGTGACCAGCAGGAGTAGGGAAGTGATTGTTCCATTATACTCAGCTCTGATGAGACCACACCTTGAGTAACGTGTTCAGTTTTGGGCCCCTCACTACAGGAAGGATGTTAAGATGCTGGAGTACATCCAGAGGAGGGTGATGAATCTGGTGAAGGGTCTTGAGCACAAGTCCTGTAAGGAACAGCTAAGGGAGCTGGGGCTTTTTAATCTTGAGAAAATGAGGCTGAGGGGAAACCTGATTGCTCTCTCTAACTACCTGCAAGGCGATTGCAGAGAGGTCTGAGTTGGTCCCTTCTCTCAGGTGACAAGTGATAGAATGAGAGGAAATAGTTTCAAATTGCACCAGAGGAGATTTAGGTTAGATACCAGGAAGAATTTCTTTACTGAAAGTGTTGTCAGGCATTGGAACAGGCTGCCCAGGGACCTGTTGGAGTCACCATCCCTGGAGGTATTTAAAATGTATGTAGATGAAGTCTTTAAGGACATGATCTACAGGTGGACTAGGCTATGGTTGGACTCGATCTAAAGGGTCTCTTCCAAACCAGGTGATTCTGTGATGCAAGTAGCTGAGTAATCCCTACAAGTTGCCTGGGAGGAAGCACGCCTAAATCTGGTTGGTCAGCTGTCTTCATTATTAAATTTTCTTTTAAAATTATGCTTATTTAGTAAATAGACAATCTATAATTCATAATACCTTAATTTCATTCCTAAATTACATGGGGATAAGTAATGAAGGGAGAAAAGGAATAGAGAAATAAATAGCTGTGGCAAGACTTTGGTCTTTCTGAAAACTGCAGGTTGTGTTTATGCTCCAACTGGACAGCTGGGCAAACGCTAAAGCGTGCCTGTACCCCAACTTGCCTCACATCTGTATGGTTTAAATATATGCTGATGCAGAGATGTATGTCATGGCCTAGGTCTGGCAATTGTGAACTGGATATTGAAAGCATGTGTTATCCTTTCTGTTTGTCCTGAATGTGGGTGGCTTTGGTAAATCACAGCTCTGCCTGCCTGTGGAAATCCATCACGTAGCTTATGATGTCTTCTACTGACATCACATTGCTGCTGAAGTCTGCTGAGATGGCACTGAGCCTCTCCTGGGATAGGCTTGTTTATAGCTAGCCAAATGAGAGAGCTCTAGTGAAGCAGCTGCTCAAAACTTGCTGTCAGGAAATACTTCAGGCTATTACTTCATATCTCATCTGGTGGTCAGGTGGACCCTACAGACATCTAGCCTTGGTTTCCCTTTTAACAATTTTTTTCCAAAAAATATGCATCTGTGGCTTCTATGAAGAATTAAGTTGAATGACATATAGAGAAGTTGTAACTGCTGTAACAATGAAGACCCTTAAATGTTAATATTCACTAGAGGATTCGCCAAGGATCCTGTCTTGAAAATACTTAGTCAGCAACCTCAGGCACCTTTGTGCCTTACGTGTAGAAACCATGTTTAGAGACATGGATTTCAACATGCCAGTGTGCCTGAAATCAGGCACTTCTTTGTAAATATAGTACATTTGGAGCTATTCTGAAACAGTAGCTGTCCTTTGAGGTATTTATAGTAAGCTCGCTCACCTAAATGGTTTTCTGCTTGCTTACACAGGTATGGTGTCTGCAGCTTTTGCTGTCTTGTCTTGGGAGTGTGAACTTACCCATGTAGAAGGGGGCACCTCGACAGCGTCTGTGTGGGGAACACACTTCAGTGGTACCTGTTCCAGAAAAAGGCAACACTGGCTTCTGGGTCACATGCTACATCATTAAAAAAATATTTCCCTGAAGTGAAAAGTGACACTTTTTATTTCCCAAGTGACAGAAACCTAGTAGAGCAGGACAAACACCTCAGCTGGCAGTGACATGTAAGCTGTTCAGGGATTTTTATTTTATTCTTCTGTTGCTGTTCTTGTACTTGTCTCTTATAAAGGTTTGTGACATGCTCTCCACTGCCTGGGTAAGCTGTGTTTAGCTAACTCACTGAACAAGAGTGATACTACTGACAAATATATGTAAAATAGCAAGTATCAGAGAATACTCTGGTGAGCTGACATCTTAATGTGTACATGTTTGAATCCTAAAGCTGGTTAATTATTTACAGGATAAAGGTGTCCAGAAGGAATTGCTCATTAAAGATTTGGAGACTGAAGCTCTGGATTCCTGTGCTGCAAAACCAGAGTGTTTCCCTGACAAAAGGCAGGTGAAACGAACAGCCCAGAGCACTGCAGAGTACTTGAGGAAAAGAAACAGCAGGAGAAATGCCAGTAATATCAAAGAATGGTTTGCCACCAGACAGCTCTTAAAGCAAGGATCTGTTGGGGCAAGATGCTGCCCTTGTTAAAGCTGTGGGGAGTGTTTCTGCTGGCATCATTAGCACAGTTTTGCCTGATGAAATGAGGACGAGTGCAGGGGGCTGGGTTGCATTCAGCTGGCAATCCCTTTCTTTCTCAGGTTGGGCTGAGTGCTGGAAGGACCTCGATGCGAGTACCGAGGAGTGAACAGGGGTGAACTCAGAAATGCCTGGATTCTTCAAGTGCATCACTCTGCCAAGGTGCTGGAGCTCAGGCTGTTTGTATCACTTCTGTGCAGGTATCTTCTTATGTAGGGTCCCACCTGAACTTCCCTGTGAGGTTCTGGGATTCTCCACAGAGGGCTGGCAACCTGGCTGCGCTCTCTGAGAGCACTTTGTGGCATTACTTACACGACCTCAACACCAAGCAAAGCACTAAATCTGCTTAATGGAGTCATTTTCACATATCTAGAGCCAGAGCTCAAATTATTTTTTAGAATGATTTAATAGGTATTGCTTAATGTATTTTATTGTAATAATAAGAATTACAAAATTAATATGTCCAAATTAATATTTCTGGAGTAAAATCTGGTGTGTTCTAAATAACCTGATGACTGTAGGCAGCAATTTACTTCTTAATAGCAGGAAAGCTATTTAATTTTATTATTCAAATCTACATTCAGATTTTCTTAATTAGCATATAAACACTATAAATCACTACATAGAAAAAACCTTATCATGGACTATTTCTAATGACTATAGATATCTGGGTAAGGCAAAATCTTGGCTAATATATAGCAGTGAACAAAAATCAGGCAGTAAAGGACTATGGTACAATGACAGTTGTGGGGGTTTTTTTTCCAACTTGGCTCCTGTACAAGAATTGCTGGAGCCTTATGTAGGGATTAGAATCTTTCCTTCTGTAATGTGCTGGTGTAAATGACTAACCATTTTCTTCTACGAGTGTGTATTTCTTTGGAACTGGTTTGCCCACCTATTCTTTAACAGAAGCCTTTTTTTAAAGATCAGTTCAAGCTCCTCTTTGGCATATTTGAGAAAGATGAAAGTATGCTATTCCTGTAGCCACCTTTTGCCCAGCGCTTGTATAAATCAGTAATTCAGCTGAAGAAAACATGCTAAATCATTCTGCTCTCTCACTAGAGGGCCAGAGGAAGAAAATAAATTCAGCAGCATGGAAGCTTATGAATGAGCACTATTTCAGATCAATGGAAGAGAAAGTGACAAAGCTAATGATTGATTAGTAAAAAATATGTTTTCATCCTCATTTTGTGCATGTGGACTGAAGTGCTGACATCTTCAGTTACAACAGAAGAAGCAGGAAGCTTTCAGGCCATTTATTGGTTTTAGGTTTAAATTAATGCCCTATTCTTTTTCTTTTTTTTTTTTTTTTTCATTCTTAACAGGTATCCAGAGTAGACAAACAAATACCATTTAAACTTCCTTCCAGAGAAACATTCAACCTAAGCAATGGATCTATTGATACCACGTGTAACTTCTGATAAGGCATCAACACCTTTTGAGAAGTGCAGTGCAATAATCTGATCTGATAGCACATTCAGCCTAGAGCACATCAGGTGTCTTGCTTCAGACAGGTGTCAGTATCTGCTTCACAACAGCAGTTCCTATGTCCGGTTGTCACAGAAGAATGAATATTTCAGAAACAACTGAGAACTGGATGTTGTTTGTTCATGCACTCATCAAAAGATATGCTGGTTAACCATCCAGTGTGTAGTGTTGCTGGGTCCCTGCCAGGCAATAGTTTTGAACGTATTTTGAACTGGGGTTTATTCTTCTTTGGATGCATTTTTAATCAGCCAAATGGTTCAAAATGTCCTCTCCACCTGTTAAGACTACTTAAGTATGACTGTTTCTTCATCTTGAATCTTATTCAGTGGTTTACGATTAGTACCTCTTCATTTCTGCACAGGTGTTTAACATGGCATTGGACAAGGACAGTTACCTAAGCAATCTAGTGTAGAGCAAATACATTTAACCTATTTCTCTAACAAAGCCAGAAAGAAAAGTCTTTGTGATTCTGATTTTTCATGTCTTGTCCTTATCTTTCAACTGAATTAACAGCATTCTATCCCTGCAGCCCAGCTGCTTTTGCCAGGAATTATAGTTGGACTTGCTGTAGGTTGCTCATTCGGTTTGTTGGGAATTCAAGCAAATACATGATGCAGCCCCGTTAATGAAGGTATTTAATGGGCTTATGTTATTTCCCTGGTTGGTGTGTCTCTGGCATGCACAATGAGGTCAGCAGTGAGCGTTTGTATAGATAAAGAATGAAACAAATGCTGTGTTTGGTCTGGCTCCTGGTGGAGTATCAGTAGGAACTTCTATGGATGTGTGAAGCGTGAACACGAGCTGGGTGGCTGCTCTGAGGGGTGAAACTTCTGTCCCTCTAACAGCTCAGACGCTGTTCAGCTGAAGTCAGACTGGGACACGTTCAGATTTCCCTCATGCTTTTTAGCCAACTGAATTTGGAAGGAGGGCTAATTAAAGATGTACAAAGCTTCATGCTTATCTTTATTATAAATGCACCTGTGACACAATTTTTCAGATGAAACCCACAATGGATGGGAAGGAAACAGGCATTTCAAATTAAGTAGTTCTGCACTCAAGATGAAAAGCAGGCGCAATCTCGACTAGGCAAATTAACCTACCTACCCATCTATTGTGTGCTGAGAAATTATTTTTAGCATGCCTGTGACACTTTTGATAATTACTTTTCTATGTAATCAAAGGCTGTATTAACAAAACAGAGATGAAACGGGGAGTTCAGCATGAAAGGAGATGTCTGTGTAATAATCTTTATCTTGCTTATATTAATAACCTAGGAAAGCACTGCTACAGAACCACTGGTGCTGTTTTGAAAGCCTAGTGGAAAATATTGCCTGTATTGAATGCTTGTTGATATCCATTTTAAAACTGCTTATGAAGGATCTGGTCCCAACAGGTGCTTAGTGAGCTGCAGAATCATAAAAATGGTGTGTAAGTGTGGCTGCCTGCTTTCACAGGTAGCTGCTTCTTTTCCAGGCACACATCATCTAATATTAAGATATTCTGCATTTCCCTGAGTTAGGTGAGTCTCTTTGTGGCCTGTGTCTGTTGGGCAGTTCAGCTTGGTCTGCCCCCAGGGCACGAAGTGTTAGATTTTCAAGAGGAGAATTGCTAGAAGAGAGAATTGCTAGAATATCTAGCAGTGTGGGAGCCAGTGTATGTGCCAAGCTAGCACTGTGCTGAAAGCTATCACAGCAACCACGTCAGGGCCAGTCAGAGCATCTTCTCATGTTTGGCTGCTTGCAAAAGAATTTAGCAGCTCGGGGAGGTGGGGAACAAACAAAACCCAAAACAGGACAAACCCCTGTAATTCACAGAAAACTATCAAATTTATGGGACCTCATTTAAAAATCAGCGTGAATTTTATATCATTCCCTATCCCTTGTCCGTTTAACCTTTAAAAAAAATAATTAACAGCTTTCAAATAAAGCACTGAAGAATACTTTATGGCTGGAGGGTTCTGCAATTAAATGACAAATTTGGTGTAGTTTGTCAGCTGTTGGGAATAGAATTTCTCCAGCCCCATTTTGCTGAGAGCATTTTCTCTACTGTTGGCCTCTTTCTCATCATCTGTACTGCCTGTGAAAGGAAGAAATCTCTATTTTATTAGCATCACTGAAGAAATGGAATGACAGGGGTTTTTTTCCATGACTGACTGCTGAGTGAAAATAGAAGTTATGGCTAGGTTATGATTATTTTCTCCTGCTGTGATGAGATTAGAAAAAGTCGAAGTCAGCACCTGGTTGTGGATGGCTATCAATAAAGATGATATACAATAAAAATGAAATCTAGGATTTCATTCAGAGTTCGAGCGGCAGCTCGGTTTGTGCTCACTTCCTCATTACCAAACTTCTCTTCAAAGAACCATCATTAAATTATGGTTTTCTGCTTCTCAGAATGATGTGTACTTCCTAACTTAGCACTTACACAGTAGGAAAGAAATAATGAATTTTGTGTTTTTCAGTTCTCTCCATTGACTTGCAAGAGGAGAATAAAAAAAAGGGACTAATTCCTTTCATGCCTGGGAAGACGCTGAGGTGTATTGACTTACTCATCAGTATACTTGGCCTGCCTGTTCCTCCATCGTGAACATCTATTGTGCTTTTCAAAAGTTTGCTACACACTGGTAAAGTTATAACCTAAGTTTGGTAAAGACTTAAAATATTCCCCACATCTTCATCTCTCTTTGTCGGCTTGTCTTGCTGTATTGGGAAGGATCCAGGAATGGGTTTCGCTTGAAATGTAAATGTAGGTATTCAATTTGTATTTTAAAAGAGTCTAAAGTGAAAAGTTTTGGAAGGCATTGGAGTCCAGTAAATTCCATCCATTGTGCTCAAATTTTGCCACTTCTTATAGAAGGTATTTTTTAGAACTGTTAGAAAGTTGCACCTATATTACAAGCCTTTACAAACCAAGCTTCAGATTAATCTTTATAATTGGAATCTAATTTTCTTAAAGTAAACTTAATTTGAGCATGACACCTCACCCTGAAGCAGTGAACATGAATGCCCTCTGTTGCAATAGCTGTTGGAACCACGGGGCTAAAATGTTCTAGGATGGTAGAGAAAGCATAATTAACAGTGTTCTATTTCTAATGCTAAATATTAAGTCATTCATAAGCTACTCAAAACATATACTGTTATCTTACCTACTCTGTCTTAATTTTAAGTTAATGTTTATTATCTAAACGATTCTCCTTACCAGAGGAAATTAGCTGATGCTGTTATTCCTTGAAGAGCCTACTGAGGACGTCTCGCTGGAGGCATCGGGTATTTTATTAACTCTGCGTTTGAGCAAATGAATTTTCTTCATCTTATTTCTTGAGAGTAGGAAATAGTGCTGCAGAGATCCTGTCGCCGTGACTGCTCCGTAGCCCAAACCTGTCTCTGGTGCATACTTCCCAGCCTGTGGTTTTCTCAGCAGAGTTTTCTGTTCTGCTCCACTGGTCTTTCTAATTACACTCTTCCCATAACTTCCATCCCATACAAACGACATAGTTCCACCATCTGAAGGACCCTTATTTCAATATCTTATTTGTTAACTCTATTGCCGGTATTTTTTCATCAGTTCAAAGTTACATCTTTCAACTTTGATTAGTAGCTCTGGTTTTCCCAGTTGTACAAGAGAGAGGTCATATTTCAGCTGGGCTCACTTTTACTTCAAAAGCTGGGCTTAGTGCTGTGGTATATGGAAATAGAGAGTGTAACAAACCTGAGTGTGACAGGCTAAACTTCTGCTTATTTAATTAATGCTGGGATGTTGTGTTGGAGTTTGGTTTCTGTTTTCTCATGGCAATAATCCATCTTTTCCTCAGCAGTTAAAGCATATCTAATGCCAATTACACCTTTTACCCTGATTTAGACTGCTCTGAGATTCCTGTTATCATATTTATTCTTGATTATACAGCGGTTACTGGGATTTGGAAGAAAAAAGCATAGGCCAAGAAGGGAGAGAAAGAAGAAAAGGTATCCCTGTTGAATTAGAGGGCTCAGTTGCTTCTGATATGAATGGCAACATTATAGCAGATTACGTATCCACCTACTTGCTATCCATCAGTATCAATGTCCAGTTTATTCCAATGAGATATGAACCACCTTGTGGGACAAGCAATTAACAAGTGAAATCACATACCTCAGATTCTCAGGGTTTAGGTCATTTTATTACGACCAGTGATGGTTACCACACTGACTTTACTTTCCATTCAGATAATCTAGTTTACAAACTGTTTAGAGAGTCATCTTCAGTTTACACCTAACTTTTCTGTATCTGAACAATGTTACTTTGCTAGTTTCAGATTTGGCTTCACTTAGGATTGTGCTACGTAATGACATCAAGATACCTAAATCAGTCTGCATGACAGGATCTGTTTCAAATTTCCTTGTGAAATATCTCAAGATGAACCCTTTGCCTATTGTGTTATGCAGTGCAAGTGGAGTCCAACTCTGCTTTCAGTGTTTCCTCAGCAAATAAATGGTAACTTTGGCTGCTAAGCCACTTCATGTTGTTATATTTTAACCTGGAAATGAATGGATGTAATGTAATAGCAGAAGGATCAATTTACGTATCTTGTGTTCTCTTAATTTGTCAGAGGGTTGAAGTGGATGAACTCATTGCTCCTGCCTCCATCAACAGCTCCAAGGTCATCTCAGATCTCAGATAAAAGGAAAACTCATGCAGTGCAGAAATGAATGGAGTGCGAAAGTAAAGTTGGCCAACAGCTGCCCAGATTTCAGTGTACCGGTGCCTGCAGGTGGCATTCATGGCTGTGTGTAGGTTTGTAGGCTGTGCTAGTCAGTGTGATTAAATCCATTGTGGGTTTACTGGTATTCACTGTCAGCTTCCCCTTATCTGTGTGGCTGAAGGACGTTCAAACTGTCCTTTGAAACCTCCTCCGATAGAAATGCAGCCATGCCCAGAGTGTCCTACAGGACCCATGTGTCTGTAAGGCACCTCTTTGTCGAGCCCTCAGCCTACACATCTGGCAGCTTTGCTTCTGGGAGGTCACTGAACCCACAAAATCTTCTCAGTGGAAGATCGCAAAAGGAGCAGAACTGTTCTCCATACGCAGCAAGGAGAGAGGTTGCCTTACCTCACGAATGCAGGAATAGATTTAGCTTCAGGTAAGGTGCCCTGGGCATTCCATCCTATAATGGAGTAGTGAACAGAGCATTTTCATCTCTCTTTTTCTAAGTTAATTTACAGGTGGCTGACTCCTGCCTCTATTTTCAGTAATTTATTCTTTTAGTTAAACCAGCTAATGAAAATGAGTTATCTTCCTGGCTGACATTTGCATATTCATTAAACATTTCATTAAATTATTTCAGAGCGTTTTTAATACTTGCTCACTGACAACTCAGGACGTACCTGGCAATCTAAATTGGCAGGGCTGTACCGTGGGTGACTTGAAAGGGCACAATCATTCTTACCCCTTGGTACGCTGCACTTGTAATAGGCAATTCACCACTGCAACCTGCCTCCCCTTCATTTCCCAATTCCTTTAAAAGATTTGTGTGTTCAGTAGCACCAAAATTATCTCCACTGGCATGCAGGCATAATAGGAACACTTACAGGTCCTGACATTTCATATTCTGATTTGTATTCATGGATTTGACATTAAGGTTTATTTTGTATTTGTATTCAAAGACAGCGTGAATAGGAAATTAGCACAAAATAAAGTCAAATAGGAAGAATATAAACTGGTGGATTAACTGTCTCTCTTAAATCTGACTTGAACCCTTCTGCTGAAGTCAACATTATTTTAGAAAATTTCCCTATTGACTATACTGGGATATTTTATACAATCCTGTTTTTTTAAGGACATCTGTGGTAGCTGGAAGATTAATCCAAACAACAAAGGGGGAATTCTTCCCACTGCAAATCTAGCACTAGTAATTTACTGGTTTTGGCAAACTATGTGAAAGAAAATGTAGAGATGATGTGTAGAAATACATGTTGATTGTGTGCAAGTCAAGAACTGCAAGGTGAGATTTGTGTAATCGCAAGGTAGTTGCTAAATCAAAAGAAGATAGAGTGGTGATAAACCTTCCTTCACTCACATGCTCATTAACTAATCTTTATTTTTTCATTTCAGCTTGATACACTTTGTGCAAAAGCTAACTGCTCATGACGAGATAATGTATAAGTTTTGGCAGTAAATTAAAATTGGTTTGGCACCAAACAGAGCTTAACTCTCCAAGTTTAGATATGACACAGAGAATGAGGTCAGAGTTGTGCAGTTGAAGGTGAAAAAGCCATTAATTTAAATTCACAAGGGATTCAATTTTTATCTGGTTCTAAGTCCCCTTAAGGATTTACAACTCTGCCACCCTCTTAGAAATTTAGTGACTTACACTCAAGTGAAAAAATACTTCATTATAATAGAAGTATTTGAAAACATTAACAAAAGTCAGCTCTACCTGCTGTGCTCTTAGGAGTAGTAATAAAATAGATGGTGGTAGAAGAGATGTGTTCACATACATTTATAAGTCATATGGATGAGACAAGGTTATTGGGATAAGTTGCATGCAGCTTTTTTTTTTACTGACTCTGAATACATGTGGCTGTGCTGGAAAGCACAGATGAAAACTGTAGCAATGTGAATTCTTTCCTTCCTCAGTTGAAATGCACAAACTGAAGCTGACAGAGATTTGTGAAAAAAAACCCGGTTTGTAGGAAGATTTTTTTTCTTACATATCTAATTTTGTTAAAAACGCTTTAAAGAAACATTGTGGGGAAGAGGTTCTGGTGTTGGAAAACAAGCACTGAGCTGTACTAAGAGTTGTACATTAAAATATTGTGAAGTCATCGGCAATAATGTGTTGATTGGAAACAGATCTCAGGTTTTTATCTCGTACATTAGTCATGTGCATAAATTTCAGAAGCTTGATTTTTGGTGATGATCATGTAAATACAAATCAAGGCAACTGGATCAGCAACACCACCAGAGTTGACTTCAGAGCCTTCTGAAGTCAGCTTCAATTACAGCTTTTAATGACTGGGATAAAAAGCATGTGGTACTAGGGATGATCTGGTCTCCTAATACCTTTGCTATCTACTAAGTGAGCAATGGAGAAGCTGCAATAGATTTATTATGCAAAATTAGTAGCAAGTGGTATGGTTTGTGAGGCTCATAAGTACTTAAATCTTTAAAGTTTGGTACTAAACTAAACTTTGCTCAAGTTCAAGAAGTCTTTATTGCATCTTTAACGTGGCAATGGCATATTGTGCTAAGCTTACAACGGGGTTTTTTCTGTGTGAGAACTGTAGTGACATGAGCATTTCTAGAACTGGGAAATTAAACAGGATGTTATTCTCTTTGAAGAAAATTATTATTGTATTCTGAGGCTATTATTTCTATTCATTTTCAGTGGAACAAATGGGTTTGGAAAGATTTTGTTACTCCCTGTCCCCACCCCCAAAATCTGTCTTGTTTCCTGCTAAGCTTAGGTTAATGATGAGCCAAATGCATTTTGACCATGTAGAAAATAGATCTCTCTTTAATCTCAAAAGTTAATATTACACAACACATAAATTATGCTATTAATCACACAAAGCCTTTATAACCTTTCTGGTGTGTCAACTATGTGACTTTTTATTATTTCTCTTACATTAGCCTGCCTAATTATTCTTTGAATAACAGGTAAAATTATGTATATATTCATTCGTGATATTTTAAGCCTTCTGCTTCCTACTGGTTGCTTTTATATTCTTTACAAATTTTCAGTTGATCTTTTTTGTCAATGAAAGGTGTCATAATTACTATTAAAAAACAGGCAAAAAACCCCCATCCATAACAAGACCTTGCTGCAGACGAGCCTCCTCTGTGTAGCACTAATCTGCAAATTGGTGTTGAAGGACAAAAAAATGTTAACTTGCTCTGATAAACACACAGAGTAACTGTAAAAGAGCAAATATGGAAATGGCACACATCCTTGGTAAGGGTGGAAGGGCTTGTTATTACTGGTTTCTTTTTGCTGTTGTCCATTCCAAGCTCACCCAGGTGAAAAGTCCCTCTGACCTAAACCCTGCTCAGCAGCTGCTGCTGGACACGGAGGCTGGGACAGGCTCTTCCCAGATACTCGCTGAGCCTTGCTGGGAAATGGAGCCCTGCCTGCATGGCTCTGTGCTCCAATGCTCTGCATGGTTCTGTTCTCCCCTGGTCACAGAACCACCTGGCCCCGTGCACGTGCCATGTGCCATGTGTGCACATCATGCCTGTGTACACACACACACACACACGCCCATGGATGCTCTCGGATTTGTTGTCTGTGTGTCACCTGCCTGCTGGTACCGCTGTGCTTGTGCAGCATGAGATTCCCCAGCACTAGGTTTTGGGAGGAGTGGTCACCAGGGTTCTGCTGGTCTCTGCCATGTAGGAACCCAGCCCGGAGGAATGGTGATTGGGTGTGGGTTTCCTAACATGGTGAAGCTGTTACCTTTCAGAGGAAGCTTCTGTACAGCTGCTGTATAGTTAATAGCTGTGAGTTAGCTCTCTAAATGAATCTCAAGGCTAGACAAGGCTCCGCTAACAAAGTTGAGTTCTGCATAAAATGCATTACCGTGCCATGAGTGGCAACTAAAATACATCTTAAAGTTGATTGGCTTTAATACAGAACTGTAGACTTTTAAATTCCATAATCATACGTGTGTTGTGTACTGATTTGGCATAGCTTGGCAGGGCTTGGCTTTATATTTATGGCAACCCCATAAATAAATAAAAATAATAAAAAAATCTTAAATAAAAATAATAAAAAATTCTTAACACAAAATTATGAACAAATTTTCCATCTTAACTCCCCTACGAAGTAGTTTATTAAGAAACGTACCCTGCTTCCTATCTTGGACTATGCAAAATTCATAAGGAATCAGGATTATTTAATTCTTCTAAACATAAGTTATGTTTTAAAAGGGCAGAAGACTAATATTATTTGCCTTTTTTGTGAATGTTTTGCCACTTGACCCAGAGGGCAATAAGTGGTGTCATTTCTAGTACGGTATCATTAGCATTCCAAACTAGTGAAAGTGTCAAGCCATCGTTGCATGTTTAATAATTTCCTTTATTATTTTTTATTCCACATACAGCATTTTCCCTTGAGAAGGGGTGAGGTTTAGGACAGGAATATTCAGCCTTTGATCAGTGAAATTCCTCGGTTCTGGTATGTCACGATTCATCAGAATTAGTCATTTCTTACCATTTGAAAAAAAACAGTCATACTTTTCAAACATCTAATCCCCTTTTCCCCCACTGTAGTCCAAACATCACAGCATTCTCAAAATTAAAAGCACATTATTTATATGTCTAAAAGCTATTTTGACTGATTATTTTTTTAATTATGTTCTAATACGCCTGATTGGGTGTAACTCTTCCCTACTTTCTCAGATAGTATTGTTGGATTTACAGACCAAATAGACCAGGACTTACTGCTGTAGCATACAGAAACACTAAAAATATTAAACATTGTAAATCAGCTGAATAGTTTGTGTAAAATATGTAACTTCCATGGTAATATACAGTGGCTTTATTGTGCCTAATTAGAAATACACTGCACCCCATTCCTCACACCATTCATTATACGGGAGAACTTCAAGTACCAAATATCACTCCAGAGCTGGGGTGCAGCAAGGTTGATGTTTTGACTGTGTATCTCCGTGCTGCAGCATGTAAACAGTCAGCTAATTTCAAGAGAACCACAGACTGGTTTGGGTTGGAAGGGACCTCAAAGCCCATCTGCTTCCAATCCCCTGCCATGGGCAGGGAGACTCTCCACCAGCCCAGGCTGCTCAAATGAAAAAGATACTGTCCTAGCGTAGGACACTTGTCCAGCTTTTCCTGTGGCTACAGCAGAGCCCCCAGTGTCTGCACAAGGGGTGGATGAATTATCCTCTGGATGTCTGTCTCTGTTGCCTTAGCAGGAAGGCTGGATGGCAGGCACAGCCCCATGCTGTGTGTTTATACTGCTGGGTAGCGTGTGGCTCTCAAGGTGCCCGTGGCTGTGTATGTGTGGGTGCACACACCTGTCTGTGGCCTTCTGAAACAACACTTCGGAGTGAAAGCAGCCAGTGTTCATTAAAAATCAGCAATAACTTGTCCATCTTTGGAGTATGTTTATATGAAAAGTAGGTAGCCTGCATCGCTTGCCCTCAAGGTGCATTGTGTTCCTTGGTGATGGTTGGGTAACTTGTTATTTCTTTTCTTTTTACATCTGAGATGGAGCAGCTTTGCTTCCCAGGCCGGGCCCAGGCCTCCCCTACCCCCGGATCTCTGTTCCAATTGCTGTGTGTCTTCTGCTTCCCGGGGTGAGGAGATGCCTTCTCACGGGGGTCCAGCACAGGTAATTCAGCAGAAGTCTGTACAGGCCAGAATTGAAGCATTTACACACTGTTTAAGCAGTTTGTGAAAGTCTTAATTGCCGCCTGTTTCATCTGACGGGACACTGGGGCAGGAAGGGGCAAGACAGAGAAGGTGGAGACTTCGTTCCCAGGCATCTCTGGGCTCAAGCAGCGCCTGCCTGGCCGCGTTGCGCGGCGCCAGCTCTGCTGACCCCTCGGAGCGACCCCCGCCTGACCCTTGCTCACCGAGTGGCGTTCGATGCCTTCGGTTTGGCGGGCTGCGGCGGGGCCGCGGCCCCTCACGCTGGGTGACGCGTAGGACCCGGGGCTGGGGGGGGGGGGGGGCTGCCGCCACGCGCCGCCGCCTCTTCTCCCGCGGGCACCGCCCGGGCCGGGGCCCTACTCCCTGGGCGGGACCCTCTCGCCCCGCAGCGGCACTAGGACCTGGGGGAGCGCGTTCCGCCGCAGCGGTGAGCCCGCCGAGGTGAGGGGAGCCCGGATCCGCGGCCCCCGGCGGGCGGCGGCGTCAGGCGGCTGCGGACGGCGCTGCCCGCGGCGGGTGAGTAACTCCTCTCTGACTGGAAGGGCCGCGGCCGTCGGGGGCGGAGGGGGTGTCCTTCCCGCGGCGGGGCGGGCGCTGCGGGGCCCCGCGTCTCGCTTCAGGCGGCTTCGCGGCGGCGCCCCGGGTGGGGAGAGGGGCAGTCCACCCGCCCGCCCGACGGCGCCGCGCTGAAGGGGAAGGGAGGCCCCCGCCGCCCCTCAGGTCGTTTCCCGCCGCCTCCGGCACAGCTTCCCGCCCCTCGCGGTGCCCCGAGGGCAGGAAGGGGCGGGACGCGGCGGCGGGTTCCCCGGCGGGGTCGGGCGGCGGCCCCGAGCGGGAGGTGTGCTGCTGCGGCCCCGGGCGCGCCTGCTGCTGGTCCGGGCAGCGCTGGGCGCTTTACTGTGTCGCCTGGCAGCCGCCGGCCCTGCCCCGGCGTGGCCGTGCCCGCGGGCGGGGAGCGCCGGCCCTCCCTTCCTCCGTCACGGGAGGCGAGGGGAATTCTTCTCGCCCCAAGTCTGGGCAGCTGAGAGCCGAGTGCCCTCGGTGTCGGACCACGGCGCTTGATCTGCCTATTTAGTTACCGTTTGGTCACCGCTCGCTGATATATCTTCTTGCTGCTTTGGTTGCCGATGTTTGTTGTCTTTGCCGTACTTTGCTGTCTTTCCCGCGGTAACTGTCCGTGCCCCCAGCCTCCAGAGCGGCTGAGGAGGGGCACCAGCTGGGCGTCCGGGTGGCGATCCAGTCCGGAATGGCAAGGGCACAGCTGGCGGGATGTGCAGGCATCCTTCGGCAAGCACAGAGGAAGTAACGAGTGCTGCACTGAGTTACTTAAATAGTGCCAACGGGGAGGCTGCCTAGATTGTCTCCTAGTGTCTCAGGCGACCTCCTTTCTAACGTGTCTGCCTGGGATGGTGTTTTACGGTTCACTCCCCATTTCTCACACAGTATTCCCCGTACCGCTGTGGTCACGCAGCTCAGCTCAGCTCAGCGCTTCAGCAGGCTGAAGAGGTGTACAGTCCAATTCGTGCGTTGCTGCAATCTGGCATCTCCTTGATTGCTGGACAAGACAGTTAGAATGTCTTAAACTTGTACTTTTACATTGTTTTTTCGAGACACAGAAAACAAATGGCTTTAAAGAGAAGACACAGGATAAAAACAAACAGGGTTTTTTTCAGGTGTGTTGCACATGCATCTTGATGAATAACTCTGGTTGCATTTTCCACTTGTCCCAAATAACAGTTCCTGTGAGCTCTCAGAGGGTCTGGAAGCAGCAGAGACCTCCACATGGAGTTGCCTGTTCTTGCATTAATTGCCTTTAGAGCCCAGATGACTCTTGAACTGTCAACACCTCTCCCCTCTCTGGAAAGGGTTTTGTAGTGCAAAAGAATAAATCCTTTGGATTCTTGCCTTTCTGCTTCCCTGTGGGTAAGGCTCTGTGTGCCCATTGCCATGAACGACCAATGGTGATGCCACATGTGTCTGTGTGGAGAGAGTCTAACGTGTATTTTAACATAAGTGTATTAAAACCTACAAGGGTACTTCAGGTGAAAAGCTGTCCTTTTTGCCCAGCTGCATGTTTCATAAGTCATGGCTACTGTCAGAGGTCAGATGCTACATGTACAAAGTGCTAAGATGTCCCTCTCTCCCACTCCACTGACCAGACTGTATTCTTTGGCACCAACAACCTGTTTGCCTGTCCTTTAAGAACTGTCACAGTGTTTTGGTATATGTGTACCTGTATGTTTGCTGAACGTGACTGAAAGTCAGCGGGATGAGGAATGGGCTTGATGCCTGTTCAGTTAGGGAGCCTGGTCAGCACTTCAGAACACAGTCAAGGGAGACTGGGTTTGACGCTGTGGGACAGAGGTTCCTTCAACAGCAAATCCTATGCAAATTGGGTTTATCTGAAATGCTGCATTAATTCGATTACAGCTTAAATGATGTTAACTTCTGCCTGTGCAGTCAAATAACATGTTATTGATTCTTCCTGGGTAATTTCATCGTTTTCTTCCTTCCCCATATCTCACCTGGACAGCTGAAACTGGTTTGATGCTCCATCTGGTCATTTGTTGGGTTGAAAGCAGAGGTGATACTTGCAGAAGAAAATGAGCTGTGTGCACGCTCATCACAGAGAAATACCATAGTCCTTTTCTTGCTTTCTCTGACTTATTATGCAAGTGGATGTTTTGGTTTTGTGGTTTTGTTTTTTTTAATAAGGAATTGAGAATAAGTTAATTCGAAGCCTAAGTATCTGTATCTGGCTCTAATGTTTTGCTTAAGATACCACCCCTTGGTGCAAGTATCTCTGTTTAGATAATAGCTGGAAGAAAACAAACTGACTGGGAACTGCCAAGTTCCAGATGCTTTTCTTCAACACAGTTTGTGACTGTGTGAGCAAGTGTAATTTCCCCCAGAGGTAACTGTGCAGCTAGGGGACTGACTGCATGTCATGCACAACTTCCAACCTGTAATTTCTTTTTTTCTTTAGTGCTGTGTTTTGTTACCAAAGTGTCTTTGAACAGCCATTTCAATTAGACATAGATAATACCCATCTTTGTATCCTTTATTTAGTTACAAGTGTGTTCAGTGCATACATGCACAGAGCACATATGTCATGTTTATTGTAGAAGCTTTCAAAATGTGTCTGTTGTTGCCCCACGGGATGTCAGCAAAGCATGTGCTTTTGTGACATAGTCCCGTTTCTTGGGCCACTGTGATACCCTGACGACTCTTACAAGTTAGATTGTTCAAAACCTTCTTTGTGCTTGCCATTATGCACACTGAGGTGGCCTTCCTGGCTCTCTGGTGTCTTACCCACCCGTGATTGCTCAGAGCACGTGAATGTGAAGTTAAGCACGTGCAAATTTTGTAATCAAGACAGTAGGGATGTCATGTATCAATTTATACCCTGGGGGACAACCCAAGACAGTAAGTTAGTTGTGCACCAAGTTACTGTGTATGTGAATAAAGCTACTAAAATTTGTCTATAAAGCGCAAGATACGTAAGAATTATGAGTTAATATTCACAGATCAGAATACGTGATGGTTTGGGGCTCAAATAAATCGTCTCCTGGTGCATTTATATTATTACAGTGCATTTATTTATTCCAGAAATATCTGAGCGCTCAGATTTAAAAGACCTTTGGAGAGCAGAATATAGGAAAAATTAATGAAAATAAAACATTAACTTCTGAAAACCGTAGGTCATGAAATATTCATAGTTCTACAGATAGGATATAGTTTGTGGAGAGGATTAAAATACTTTGTTGCAGACTTTGCAGTTTGATGTCTGCTGATTAGCATTGGAATGTAATTATTTGACATAATCGGGTGGCATAATGCTTGGGAATAGCAGATATGTATGGGTTTGACTGAAAAGATTATTTCATAAAGATGAGGATGTTCTGCCAGCATCCTGTGGGGTCTCTGCTGGTGGCCTGGGATGGGAACTGGAAAAGTACATTACTGTTTCATTTCTTTTACAGATATTTTCATCATGAGAACCATTTGCTACTTCAGATATACTCAGTATCCCACCCTGGTTTTAACTCTGCGCCCTATCACCACCTATCACAATGGTTATTACTCAAATTAATTGTTATGTTTAAAAAAACAAACAATCGTCTTTCACACACACACACACACACACACACACACACACACACTGAGTGCCCAACTTCAGATGCAAATGCTACTTTAGCCTGGTGTTAAATAGAGCCATTAGTCATACCTCACTTATTTTATCTGCTTGTCAGCTCAATTACAGGTTGTCGGTGCCAAAGAATACAGTCTTGTCAGTGGAGTGGAAGAGAGGGACATCTTAGCACCTGCTCTCAGCAGAGATCCTGACCTCTTCTTGCTGCTGCGCACCACCTCTTGGGTGTAGAGGACAGGCTGATCTGTAGCGAAGATGTCTTATCCCTTCTTTAAAATACAGCTGAGTGTATGTTAGAATAGAGTATTGTGTCGCTTCAGGTGGGGAAATAGCATGTTTAATCACACTTTCATGTATCTTGTGTGGCTGTTTTGTGATGTCATTTTTCCCTCTCATATTATCTAGATTGGCAGCAAAATATGCTGAAACTGAAATGTTCTAAGAATGTATTTATTTTGCTACTGCAATTTGCAAATGAATAGGTTAAAAAAATCTTCAGGTCAGATCTTCTAGTATTGGTCTTGAAAGCCAGTCTGAGAGCCAAGTCCTTGTTCAAGGAGGAAGTGATTGTCTGTGGTTAATGTGACAGGCTTCCAAAAACAGCTTAAAAGGCTTCTGAAAACCAGGGATACTTGGGGATAAAGTACCAGTGTTACTTGGGAAAATGGCACTTAGGAACCTGAACACCTGGAGGCAGACTTCTGAAGGGGCTGGTAGTCCTTCAGAAGGTTTTTTGGTGGAGCTGTAAAACTAGAATTAATTTCCCCAACTGTGAACTCCAGCATCATTTGTACATACCTAAAAACGGGTCTAAAATGGACAGTGCAAACTCTGCTTGCTGATGTTTTTGGAGCTGTGCAGGGTCTGATCACGGTGTGTGCACAGCTACCTGAATTCAGTGAGCAGCAGAGTTTTTTCATCAGAAGGGAAAGAAGAGAGTCTCTGTTTAAAAAAGACAGTTTGTTCTGTTATTCCTCACTAAACTTCCTTTTCTACATGTCTTCTGATTTGCATCTTAAACTGAAGATTCCTAATAAACTGACTGAGCCTCAGTCCTAGACCTCCCTATGGTTGCTGGTGAGCCTGGTTCCTTTGAGCAGTCTGAAGGAGATAAGTAATCCAGTCTGCTGACTCTGCAAAGACTGCTGCCTAAGTTCATGTTAAGTTCATGCAGTTCATTCAGTTAAGTTCATTCAACAGAAGTTAGGGAATCAAATATGTGATAATTCTGAGCTGTCCTTGGCCCAGCACTGGAAAGCAAAGACTCCGTTATTTGCTTTAAAAATAAAATAAAATGTGTATTCTTTCCTCAGACACACAATAAAATCCTTAGGAAAAAAGAGTGTGTGTTTATTGGAAATGGGAACAGGCTGCCCAGGGGGTGTGGAGTCTCCCTCTCTGGAGATATTCAAGTCTGGACACGTTCCTGTGTGACCTGTCCTAGGGAACCTGCTTGGGCAGGGGGCTCTGGACATCCCTTCCAACCCCTACAACTCCGTTATTCTGCGTGAAACTAAAGCTACCTCTATTTAGCATTGTTAATCTAGCAAATACGTAGTTTATGCTCCCTGCAGCAAAAGGAGAGCAGTGTGTACAGGGAGTTCCTCTTACCTTGAGGAGCATTTTTCAAATAGTGGCAATTTTCACGCAATGTAAAATTTTATAATCCCTATATTTTTATAGTCCCTATATTTGATCATTTCATTCTAATGGAATGGATGTGGTGTTAATGCTCTTGCTGCAAATGTGCTGGTAGAAGGAGAGAGATAATCATGGTGAGTTTTGTGTGTGTGTTGGGGCAAAAGATGTGTTTGCCTGGTTGCCTGCCTGGCTGAAGTTTTAGTGTTCCCTTGTTCCACCACTTTTCCCCAAAATCATATGCTGTGCACTCCTTGCTCCTCTGTGTTGTGTCATTCCCGTTAGTCTGTTGACTTTGAAGAATAGGAGGTGGGAGGACCTTGTGTAGTTTTAGAAAGTAACTGATGATTGTGGCCTGCCTTTTTTTTTGTAGGGAAAACTGTGGAGTCTGGCTTGTTTCTTTCGTCTGGGCCTCTTTTTGTCAGTTTTAAAACTTTGTTGGGTGTTTGAGGTTATCCCAAACCCTGGGGGAGGACTTGAGGATGTGTATAGTCAGGCGGGTGTGGAAAGACTGCTTATCCAGTGGCAGAGTCTGGCCCCAAACATTACAGGCTTTATACAGCTACTTACTTCTGTCACGGTTGTTAGCAAATACTTATTTTTGATTTATAGACTTGTCCATCAAATCTCCTCTTTTTCTTTCTACATCCTGTGAAAACACACCAGAATTTTTCCATCACTACATGGGTATCTTTTTCTGCTTTGCTTGTATACATTTATTATAAGAAAGCAAGAAAACCCCCCTGTTGTAAATATATGGCAGCATGAAATAGATATGATAAAACCAGTCATCAAGTGAAGTATGTCCTTGGCCAAAGTGCCATTCAAGTGCCTGTGTGATGCTTCAAGAATTTCTATGATGAAAAGTACTGTTAATTCACTTTAAAATTAATTATTTTCATGCTCACATGCAGCAGAAATATAGGCTATTAGTTGGCTTCATCTACTCCTTTGTGGATTTATTTGCTTTACTTAATATCAAGTTGTTATACAGAAAATTCATTAAGCTAATTTAGTTCCTTCAAAATTCAAGTAAGCAAGACTAAAACATGAATATTTGCCACTTCTTAACTGTCACTTCCCTTTATAACGGAAATCAAGATATCTTTGTTTCACAACAAGCAGGTAAAGACAGTGAGCTGCTCCTAGCTGCTGGCTGAAGTTCTCAGCTGTGTTTGTGTGTAACTAGTTGGGAATGTGCCATAAAAATTTACTTTGTGTCTGTCAGTAAAATAAAAACACCCAAGGTGCCCGCTCTGCACATCATTAAAGCATATGAAATACCCACCTTCTCTTCCCTTTTCTACTTTTGTAGAAAAAAAGTTACATATATGTAGTCATAAAGACACAGGGTAAGTTGCAAAATCATTATAAATAATTATGTAAGTAATTAAAAATCAGTTTCTTCCACAACAGTAATAAAGTGCTGTCAGCCCAGTGGGTTGACAGCTATTGATCCTGACTTCCAGATGTGACTCAATTTTGCCTCTTAAGTTGAGGAGTTCAAATAGAATCTGCAATTATTTGCAGGTCCAGGCAGCACTTACCCAGGAATTTTTTTCTTTTTTTTTTTTAAGTTGCATTTTGAGACGTAAGGTTTATTTCAACTCCATTGAAATCAATTGGACCTTTTTCTGTTGGCTTCAGCAAGTGTTGGATTGGGCCCGAAGTTACACTTGCAGATCGCTGTGGGGACAGAATTACATCTCCAGAAATGGAGGCAATTCCTCCAAACCAGCCCAACTTCTGCTGGTGAGGTTTTTTTGGGAGGGTATTCAGTAATTAACTGTTTTTTTTTCCCTTATCCTCTGGGGCTATCAGGGAGACAGCGATTGTTAGACACTGTCAGATCAGGCTGACCTGATGTGTAGCTGTCTCCTTGAAAGGAAAGCTTTCTTTATCTTAAGAGGATTTCTGCTCCAGTGTTTCTGCTGTGATGGGTCACAAGGACCTTCACCAGAGAGAAACTGCTGTCCAGGTATTGTTTGGGTTTTCTGTTTGCACACCTATCTGTCCACAAAGCATTTGATTCTCTGTAGCAAATAGCAGTGTAATTAGCTCAGGAGTGATCAAAGGTGCAAGGCAAAAGCGGCTCCTGCTTGTACCAGTAACAAGGCAGGTTTTGTTCTTTCAGATATTGGTGGTAGGTTTAGCTGGCAGACACCAGATATTTGCTATAACAAAAGTAAGTCCTCATGTGCTGATTTAAATGTTTGCAAGAAAAAAAATCCCATGTGTTTCCAAGAGACTGTCTTCTTCAGTTGAACTGGAAACTGACGGACAGCTTGAAGTCACACTCTACAACATACTTTAAATACTTCTTTACTCTCAAGTAGAAGTTTATTTAGAAATACTTTATTTTGAAACACCTACTGGGTTAGAAACTTCAAAATGTATAGATGGCCTTTAAACAAAGAATACAGTACAGTGCAAGAGACAAAGGGTTCGATTTCTCCTGCGTGCTGGAGTAGAAAGAATTACAGTTAGGCAAGGCAGACCTTCTCTGTAGTACTAGTGGGCCTGAAGCTGAAGGCAGCATTGTGGCTGTAGACTGATGCTTGTCAGTGTACTGAATCCTCCTTTATGACCTTTGTAGCTCAGGAGGAATTGATTGTGAAAAGTTTGTCTTTGAGGATGAGCTGGTTTATTTTTAAAAAATGAATTAAAAAATAATATTGCAACTTAGGGGAAGGAGCTTAAAATGTTCTGAAGAGCAGAAATGTCTGAACTTGTCTTTGTGCTGTTGTTTGGCAGCTTTAATTCCAGCCGTGTAAGAAAAGCAGCACAGCCTTCCCATGCAGAGAATAAATAACTCCGTCCGTGTTATGACTTCCTGAATATTTCTTTTCTTTGCAAATGCTCACTGATTATGAGCGTTTAGCTGGAATGACTTTCATCATACTCGGTGTCTGAAGCCGATTTGTGATTAGATTATTGCTGGTGACCCTCAAGATGGGGTGCTTTTGTACCTTAGTTAATGCAAATCAGATTCTGCTTTGCTGTGTGGGGCTTCTTGTGGGGTTTCCACATTGCTCCTTGCCCGTTCGCAGCTGTGGAGGTTGTAACCTTGGAAGTACTCCAGTGGTTGTTTACATAATGACATGATGTGTTTTCACCCAGAACAAGGAGGTGAAGAAGTTAATGCCTATAGAGCATTTGGCTGATGGCTTCTCCTTGTCTCAGTTTTCAAAGGATTGATTAAAATCTGAGCTGCCTTTAGCTGTGATAATTAGGCTGATGAACATATAATGTTTAATTACTGCTATTTGTCTGGAAATGTCACTCTTCAAAATAAACTAGGCAGCAATGCTAGTCTATTTAACATCATTAAAAGGTGAGGCATCAAGTGAAGATGGCTTCTTCCCTAAGTAACACTGAAAACAAGGAAACTGGGACAGCCCTGCTGGATTGAAAAGGTTGGCCCATGACATCCAGCTCTGACCTTCAGGGAAGTTAACTGAGTTTGCCAGACAGAAAATGATTTAAAGCTTGGACTTTAAAAGTCAAATGTGATTAAGAAGAAATGTTTCAATCCAAAATGCTGTGCCAATTTCATCTCCACATACAGCATGGCAACATAGTGATTTACCAGATTTGCCTGTCTGAAGTACCTTTAGTGTGCTCCCCACCATTCTCTCCCACTCAGTTTGGAGAAAGACACTTACCTGAGAAAGGGAAAAATGCTGTGAGACTACTTAATAGTTCAAGAAAACTGACCAGAGAAGTTTTAGGCTATCTCCCCTTCCACATGCCACTGCTAGGAGTAATTTGGGGATTCCATTCATGGATGAAACCAGGATTATGTTGGGATTACTGAAAAAAATTAAAAGTACATTGTAGCATGATAAAGGAGAATAAATCCTGGAAGGTGCATGTAAGTGATGAGCACTGTGCTCTTGTAAGGAGTCAAAGTCTGCATCAAAGTAGTTGCTCTTCCTGTCCACACAGATGTATGCTTACACGGACGGACCAGCCCCAAGCTGTTCATCCCAGCCATGATGGAGCAGGACACTACTGGTCGGTTGGTTGGTTTTTTTTCCATGGACTGGCTTAAGGGAATTTGGGAGAAATTAATGGTAGTATTTGGTTCAAATGAACACAAAATGGGAGAACCATTGGAGCTGTCAAATTGAACTGTGCAACCAGCTCTCCCTGCAGCCCTTCGAACTGTGTTCAGGGAAACGTGCTCCCAGATGCTATGGCCGTGCTGCAGTTTGCAGCAGGAACCTGCACTCAGCACTGAAGCATGTGTTTCTTTTTTTTCCTCTCCTTGTTTCTAATGGTAAATTAATTCAGCACGACTTTTTCTGTTTCTTACCATGCAGGGTTAAACTGCTGGTCTGCAGAGGGTATGTATACCGGGCTGGCTTCCTGGGGCAGAACTAATCCAATAATTTGAGAGTTCAGCAGATGTTTTGGCTTTTCAGGCCAGGTGTAATCTCATGCACCTTTTTTTTTTTAATTCTTCCCTGGAGTAAATGCTAACTGGGCTGATGGCCAAAAATTTAATTACCTTTTTTTCTTTTCTCCTGGGTGTGTGTAGTGTCCCCTTACATCAGACTTCCCTTCTTTTAGGAAGAATACAACGATGCAGAAAATGATCACTGGTTGCTTTACCTTTACAGTAGCATTTACAAAGTTGTCTGAAGGTGTTTGGCATAACAAGAGCAGCTGAACTAGTGGGTTTCAGTCATAGAGAAAGATTTGTGTTATATATATCCCAGAGAAAATGTCTTTTTGTTGTATTCATATTATTCTCTGCTAACTCCACCAAGGGCTTAATTTATCATTTCTTTACCCTGGTTTTACTCTGAAGTCAGTGTAAAACTCAGAACTGGAATGTGAGACATTGGGGCTACTTTGTGGCATGTACCACTAATCTTTTTGGAGGTCTGCGTTCCTCTAAGAGCCACTCACTTGTACCCTGCTGTGGCTGGGTTGCTGCTGATCGACTGTACCAGTAGTTTGACCAGGAAAAACCAGAGCAATGACAGCCAGAGAAGTATTGATCTGCAGGGAGGCAGGATGGTACCGTGGGGGTCACTGCTCTGTCAACTGTCTTAAAGCTTACCTTGGAAGAGGAAACTGGCATGCCACTAAACTTAGGGAAGATGTTAAATTGGGAACAACCGTGCACCAGTGACAAGCCATACAGAGGTTAGGATATGGGCACATGGTAACAAAGGCCTGCAAAAAATTACTAACCGTGAAAATGTTGCCTGTGGGGTCCAGAAATCCTCTGTTCATCCCTTCCTCCAGCCATACCTACAGTAACTGAAAATTAAACAGGATAGACCCAGATCTGTCAGCTTTGCTGGCAGAAACAGATTGCCAGTAACAGAAAGAGAGATTGAATGTTTTAGATACTGAATGTGAATTCTTTGCTACAGGACTTTTTCTTGCAGAGCTGTGGTGGTCAAGGGAAGGGGAGTTTTCAACCCTGACTATCTTGTCTGTGCATGCAGAAGCATTGGATATACTGGTAATTACATTAGCCAAACTCTGCCTTTTGCCAGTGCAGCTTGTTACACTGGAGAGAGGAAGCGTGTGCACTCTGCTGGCTACAGTCTTGCAGATAAAAATATTTCATGTCTGTGATTACATAGGTGGAATTCAACAACCCACAAAAAGCTGGTGGTGTCCTACTGGCAAACTGAGTCTGCACAGAGCTGGCCTTGGTTTACAAAGGGAATTTTAGGTGATTTGAATCACTACTACTTGTAACTATTTTTATGTAATGAACTATGATCACTAAATGGGAATCTTAGTTGTCCTTGGCTCTGAAGGGAGACATGCTTCCAGAAGCTGGTTCTGCATTTTGGTGGTGCTGGGTTGCTCTACAGGCGTCATCTCTGTTTCTCATTGATGTTTAACCACTTTAGTCAGGAGCTTAAAGTGAGGTAGTGTGAAAGTACCTATCTATATTTTACACCAAAGATGTGACTGTGGTTCATGTTAGTCAGCAGCTGTGCTCTCTCCTGGTGGCTGACTTGCTCCCCCGGGGTCAATGTGTGTGTGCATGTGGGCTAAGGGAGGGTGGCAGCTGCTGGCTGGGCTTAGGAAAGGGGGTCTGGGAGAAATGGTATAAAAGGTGGGACAAGAATAAACTCAACAGGGTGTTAGTTTATTATCAGCAAACCTAGTGCCCGTATTTCTAACACTTTTAGCCATCTGGAGTCTTAGCAAATATGTTTTCTAAATGAGAAGGTCCAGTTTTGTGAGGTTGCTGCTGTTACTGCAGGTACTCAGCTGTCAGAGCAGCATGGCGTGATGGGCTGTATGTGCAAGAAAACTCACTGCCTGCACCAATGGCAGTGTGCAGGACGTGGCATTTTAAAATGTCAGTGTGTTAAGTGGGGTCTGCAAACATTTACAGGCAGATTTTGATCCCTTGGCTAAGTATAAACTTACTGTCTGAACATTTTGAATGGAAACATCCATGTGTTTTTATTACATCACTACTTGATTAATTACAGCCAGTTGAACACTAAATTACAGTACCAAAGTACCTAAGCATCAAGGAGCATTTAGGAGGGAAAATTCTGAATACTAACAGAATTAAGTGTTGCATTTTCTGATTCAGATTGCGGTGGTGCAGATGTTAACACTGCTGATGATCATGATTAAAACAAACTGTAAATAACACTTGTATGGAATTCCCTGAAAGCCACAATTACCTTAGTGGTTATTTTCATGGCCATGTGTATCCATTTTAAAGGACACTTAAAATCTCTATAGTTGACTCCCCCAGAAAAAAGGGGAAATAGAATAAACGGCTGCTTAATCAGGAAACGCTGATTCTTCCAAAGCATTTCTTTGGTTAAAATTAATTTTATTTAAAGATTAAAAATACTAAGGTTCTCAAGGCAACTATGTTGTGGAGAGTCTGAGATGTTTGTTCTTGCCTCTCTGGGGCACAAATATAACTATAAAGAGTCTGATCTCTTGGCAGTATCTGGTCTGCCATGCTCACAATATTCACAGGGCTCTCTGCATGAGACCTGACACACCATTTTTAAAACTGAAAGCATCCCAGCTACAGTGACTATTAGCAGCACCTTTGAGCGGCTCATCCCATAGCAGCAGCCACCCAAGGGATCCAGCCTGGTGTTCTGTAAATTTTCCCCACCCTCTTTGTTCGCAGATTCTGGGCTGCATCTCAGCTGCCGCTGTCATGAAAAGTAAATATGCAAATGTGGGTTTTGTCTCACTGTTAGGTGCCAAGTGTCACACAGAAAGCATTTCAGAAAAGTAATAACTTTAAGCTGACATTTGTTTGAAAGAGAATGAAGAATATATGGGTGTGTAGTCCAAAATATGCTGCATTTATTGCTGGGCAGGAGACAAAGGAAGAGACTAAAGTGTTTCAAACATAGTGGTTTCCATTAAAATCTTTATGTTCTGCGTTGTCAGATAATTAATGGTGCTGTGTGACTCCCCATACCAAGTATAATTTAGTAATAATAATTAAGTAAAGAGATAAACTGCCCAGTTTCAATGGCAGCACTATAAAATGAGTCAATGAGGAGTGTAATGTGTGCAACTAGTAAACTGTCAGGTGTTAAATTGCACCGTGTAACTCTCTGACTGATGGGAATCTTCACTTTTTAGTCATGTATATTAACTAGTGTACAACTTGGTGTCATTTTTCCTTACAGCCCAGTTGCAGTATCGTTTCAGCACCTACAGCCTTGGGAAAGGTGGGGGTTCGAGATGGTGCTGGTACCCTCTGTGTTGTTTGCAACAGGGAGTTAAGGCACGGCGTGTTGCTATTGAAATTCAATTCTTTGACCCCACCGGTGTGGAAAGCCGGGGCTGTTACGAAGCTGGCTGGCAGAGGTGCTACAGTCACCATGTGCTGGGACAAGGTTCCCAATGCAGGACAAACGTGCTCGTTTTCTGGAGCAGCAGTAACATACTGAAAAGCAGTGCTCTCATACCACAACATTTTCAATCATGCATATATATGGGTTTGCTTTTTTGTCTGCTTGGATTCAGCTGTTGTTCTGGCTTTGGCTGAGATGTTAATGGATGGGAAGCAGCAGGGAAGTGCCCAAAATCCTACTGGGCAGGATCCCTGCCGTCTGCTGGGGACCGCCGGAGCTGGGCAGCGGGCAGAGGTGGCACAGGGGCTCAAACACAAGTGCAGATGTTCTCGGGGTTTTGCATCATTTCATCTCTAGGCCACATACATGCACGTGAAGCTCTAATCATACTTTTGAAGCCAAACCACAGCACACTTCTAGGTAAGCTTCCTAGAAGCCTTGTGCTGGTGAATTTTCTTTCTAGTAGCAGGTACAGTGCTGTGGTTTGGATTCAGTATGAGAATGATGTTGGTAACACACTAATGGCTTTAGTTGTTGCTGGGTAGTTGTAGAGTCTACACTAATTCAGGGACTTTTCCCCTCCTCGTGCCTGGCCAGGGGCACAAGAAGCTGGGAAAGCAGAGCCAGGACAGCTGCCCCAGCCTGGCCAAAGGGATGTTCCCCACCTTGTCACTGGGGAGGCGAGCTGGGAGAAGGGTTTGCTGCTCAGACTGGGCATGGGTTGTTGGGTTTTTTTTGCCTTCCACACGTGGTGAGCAATCACATTTCCTTCCATGTGTGATGCACAAGTGTTACTGTGGTGCTCTGTTACCGGCTGGGGTTAGACCGCCACAGGAACAGAACACTCAGGTTCATGTTTGCGTTTATTAGTGGTAATGGCTGATGCCTTTAACGCTTTCCTTCCATGAGTAACAACATTGCAACTGCATAAATAACTGCATTGCTTTGATGCCTAGATATGGTTTTGAATGATAATTAATTAATTTTCCAATAAGAGAACCAGTTTTAGACAACAATAGTTTTACATATCTTTCTTCAAAGGAACTTAATTTCACAGTAATTCAATTATGCAACCGCACTTAATCATTGTTAATGTTATTAGAGTATGTCTTCCTAAAATAATTGAATAACTTTAAATGTTGCTAATGATTTTGACTATTTTATCTTCAGAATTTCTCATTTAGTCAGTTCTTCAAATGAACACATTAACAATATTTTAATATTTTCTGTTTCTTCCCCTCCCCCCCTTTAATTTTTGTTCTCTGTTCTTAAGCATTAGCTCTAAAAATTACGTGTTATGACCAGCTGTTTTTTGCCTGTGTACTATGTACTCTTTTCAGTCATTTTTGTAGAGTTTTCAAATGTTCTTGATGTAATGTTGCAAAATATAGGTGTGGATGCTGCTTTTTTTTTGCTATGAATTGTGTCAGTCGTTGTTGGCAGAGCAAATTGCAGTATGTAAATTGAGGCATGTGCCTTTTTATTTAGGATCAAATCTTAACTTTTAAGTTTTAGCCTCTCTTTTGGGAAGACCGCTTTACAGTGATTTTTGTTTGTGCCAGATAGGTGTGTAAGAGCACTGTGTGGCGTGGGAAATGGCCTCAGTTTCTCTTGAGGTGAAGTAGTTCTGTAAAATTTTTTAACATTGAGCTGACAGAAGTGATTGCCAGCATCTTATCTGAGTAGTAAATGTGCAACAGGATAGACACCTAAGGTAGACTTCAAATCTGTCCAGACTCGGCCACCGACCGCTTCTCAACCAGAACACCAGCAGCCAAGAGCAGACTCCCAGTATTGCCTGGCAGAGGTGTGATGGTGGTGTCAAACTAGATACTGCCCTCAGGAAGTACCCATATGCTTCTTAGGCCTTGTAGCAACAGCGGGACTGAAAGCTGCCTTGGTGGGTGCTAGTGCTGGTGGGATTTCTATTGCTGAGGGTTAGACACCGTAGCTGTCTCCAGGTATATTCTCCTCTGTGTGTTGGGGTGGTTTAATGCTGTTAGATGAAGCTTTTGTGTTAGGAGAGGCAGCTTAATGATTTTGCCAAAGAAGTGTCCAAGTATTTTATATTTTTAGAAAAAAGACTGGCAGACTTTAGTAAGCTTCGTGTTTGCAGGTGGTAATTGCTGTGCCTCATTTGTATTGCAGGATGTTGCCATAGAATGTGGCAGACCCCTGCCAGGAGGAAGAAATTCGCATTCTCCTGAGGATGGGGACAAGTTCACTTTCTTCAGAGATGGAGAGCTAATTGCCACCAGCAGATGGGACAGCAAATTAAAGCGAAGGTAATGAGTAAAGCTGGGGTTCCTATTTTGCCCCAAATCCTTTTGTTTTGTTTGGTTTCGTTCATACAGTGATCCTCCCCCCCCCCCAAAAGTGCCCGACTGGGAACAGTTAATACAGGTCTTTGATGGAAAAAAGGTTCTGGTTGCTGTACTGGTTGATGAAATTTTCTTTGTTCTCTTCACCCTTTCCAGGTGCATTGCTAAATCCGTTTTATCTTGACTAAATTTTTTCTTAGTTATTCCAAGTACATGTTTTTTACCAAGTCAGAGGCACAAAAAACCCCCAATTACTTTCATTTTTAGAAGGCAGGTGCTTAAAAAGAAATCAGTATCAGTGGCTGTGAATGATCTGTTGGCCAGTTGGCAGTGTAATAGCCTAGTTTTGGACAAAACAGAAAAAATACAAAATAGAAATAAGTGATATTGAAGAAGAGTTAGGTTTAGGGTAATGAGAACTGGTTTGAAAGCTGAGCCACTAGCTGGATGTTTTTTTCTGTTATAATCTGTCAAAAAAATCTTAATCTTGACTATAACCAGAGTCTTGTCATGTAGATTTTTAATCTGTATGGATTTTCATCAATTCTCAAAGTCCTGTTTGTAATTAACCTTTCTTTTCCATGTGCTTCACCTGTTGGGAAGACTGCCAAACCTGTTAGTATTTGGTTTTAGTACTAGTCTTAGGAAAAAATATAATACTAATTGTGCTGTGTGAAATTGTCTAGCACCTTTTCAGGCAAAATATCAGTTTACAAATGAACAAACAGGATTCTAATGTGAAACGATGGAGAGATTTAAGTCAAGGAGAGATAATTTCTTGGGTAGCATCTTTCTCTTTTCTTTGCCATTGGCTCTTGGAAATTGAAGCTGATTTTGACTTTTCTGTGTGTATATGATTGACATAGTGTTTATAATTCCCTCTGTGCTCCTGGCCCCGCTCTGAATTCTGTGCCCACATTGGTTGGCTTGGGGAAAATCAAGGGTGATCAGAACATCAGGGTCTGCTTTGACTCAACTGAGTAGTATTAAAAATATATATATGCAGCCAGCAGATCTTGTCTCAGGTATAGTTTTTCTGAAAATGAGTTTCTGCTACTGTATTTTGTCTGTCTCATAATTATATTCCAGTTGAGGGGGAGGTCATGCAGTAAAATACATCAGACACTGTATTCCAAAGGATCAATGCACTGTTAGAGTTCATACAGATCCTGTGGCTTCAGGATGTTTAGAGTTCAAAGACTCCCAGGTGAATGAACATGTTTCCTTCAAGAAATGGCTGGAAAATCAGACAGCATAATTACTGTGGGACAGATTCACCTGGGCAGACATGTGCAAATGTTCTTTGTTTGACTTAGTAGCAGAAGGGTTTTGTGCCTCTTCCACATCTCCATTTTCAGTCGAGGGCAAGTCATGCATGTACATCATGTAGTACAGCTTCCTACTGGTAACGTCAGGAGAGAAGTTCAGTAAAACCCTTAGGCTTGCAGGGAGATCAGCAGTGGTGGACTCTTCACAGGGTTCCACAGTAACAGAGCTGACGTTGTCATGCAGGATGACATTATAATCTGGCTTTCTTGTTTCTCCTGCAAATGTACAGGAGATAACGAATTTTTCCCTCTGCTCTATATCTGTAAATCTGGAATGTGCATTTAATAAAAACAGAGTTTAAACTGACCCTCAGGGAACCAGTGGGTGAATTCTAGAAGTTCTGTTGCACATTTAACGGAATTTGGAATTTAAGAATGATTATTCACCAGTCTAATGTAGTAAGGAGGAGGCAGTTTAACATGGAAAAGAAATTCAACCTAAAAGGTGAGGGTTTGGAGAGGGAGTTTTTGTGGGTTAGTTTTTGGGTTTTGTTTTTTGTAAATTAAGCTTGTTGCATTGACAGTTGATTATCTTGATATGTCATAAAGGCATTTCTCAGTATCATCTCTGAAAAATTTTAAAAAAAAAAAAGTGGACCTTGAAAAAAGAGTTTGTGTGGATACCAAAGGAGGTACTCCCCATAGGTGCTTCCTTTACCTCGTTAGGATAAGCTCCACACTCCAGTCTCATGCTTGTTCAGTTTCAGCCCAGGACCAAGTTGAAGCAGCATTCAGGTTTTATTTGGGGCCCACAGTGTGTGTTTCTTGTGGTTTCTTTCTCTGAGAAGTTAGTGTTTGTTTTGAGAGAAGCAGCTAGTGTGTGGTGAACAACAGTGCAGATGTCTCACAACTGCAGGATTCAGCACTGGAGACATGAGACCTTGTGCAGGGAGCTTAATTTTTGTGAACAGTTTTTTGTAGCATTTGCCCTCTTGTTTATCTGCAGCAATTACATTCATGTCCACATTTCAATAATTAAATCTGTTTAGTCTTTTAAATCCAGTTTGGGCTGTTTTTCAAAGAACATGGCTCCTTTGTCTGACATCTGGATATTTAGTTTATCTGAGCTCTGAGCTGGTCATGTAAATTGAGCGTGTCTGGTTTGGATCTGCTTTTTGATGGGCAAATACATCCTTGCAAATGGACTACAGATCTGTGGCTTGAGTTTATCATGTGGGTTTTGCCTGTTGTGGGGGTAAGAGGAAAGATGGGGGAATCAGTGGAGAGCAAACAGCTAAGGAAGTGGTACTGGGATGTGAAATGTGTATCCTATGGTGTTGATAGCTGGTATGTGGATGTGCAGCATGCACGTCAGTAAATGCTACCTACACAGAGTAATTATGCTGCTCTTCATGATAGATAGCTCAGTTTCTGCCAGTGTTTCCATGATTAATTTCTGTTTTCAGGGATTTATAATGCAGGCTGGGTATGTATGTGGGTAATTTTATTAAAGCAGTTTTCAACAAGCTTTTCGGCTGTGCGAGCCTGGAAATAAAATCAAGTAAAAATAAAACTGAACCCAGGGAACCCAATGTTCTGGTGTGTGACGTTAAGCTACCTCGTCACTAATGCATTGTATAATTTCTGCTTTGCCACTTGCTGCATGTAAAGTCACTGTTTTCCAGCATCAGTAGCTTCAGTACCGACTGCTTGAACCATTGCAAGATTTGCCTGAAGTCACAAGATCTTAAATAAGGAGTTTTGAGAGTCTGTTTTAGGGATTTACATCAGTCCCTAAACTCATGCTTTGCCTTTTTTTTTAGTGGTCCCTGCTGATTGGTAGGTGAGCATACCATGAAGCACAGGCAGCATTACCTGCTTATTCCTGGCACTTCAGTTTACAAATTGGCTGTGTCTGGATACTGAAAAGGAATATATGGGAAATGCTTTCTCTGGACTCCACGGGGGTGACCTGTAGCATGCTGCTGCAAACTCTGGTATCCCAACACCCTGTTGTCGTCAGCGGTGTCCTACCAAGACACTTCACCCACATACATGTCCCTTCTGTCCCCTCTGCTCAGTGTCAGTAGTTCACTGGCACAGAACACCCTTCAGCTCCACTTCTGAGCACAGTTGCAAGGACTTGTCAGAAAGCTGACTGTGGGATTTCGGAGTTGAGCTGGCTGTTGGCTCTCCAGCTGCCTTTCCTTCCAGCTGGAAGGGATGTTTGATGACAGAAAGTAGCTGGATAGACGCAGTGGTGCAGAATGAGTTTTGTCTCTTAGTTGGAGCACTGAATGGGTGGCTTAGGCATGCCTTGTAAGCACCACAGTGCTCAGAAAATGTTCAAATACAGCTCCTGTGCAACTGTCAAACTTTTGGTGTCCTAGAATTTACAGAGGTTATTTAGGACATTCAGTATAGAAGAAGTAAAGTGACCAGCCAATCCATTTAAATGGGGTGATCGCTGGATTGTGACGTGTCTGGGTATAGGCACCATCCCAGGTTGCTCCAGGTTGACCTGAGAAAATCCTAGCATCAGCAGCAGAGAGGGAGAGGTTTTGGCCTTTTACATCTTCATCCATGTTTGTATGTGATATAATCTAGGATGACGAATCAGCATTCTTTCATAATCCTCATCAGCACACTATCTGTGAACTGCTTAAATGCCTCCTAAAGTCCTTTTTTTATTCTCTAAATGAGCGTAAAATCCGGGAATTTAGCTTTGATTTCAGCACCATGAATTGGAATGAGGTTGCCCAATGCAGAGAAGATCGCTATGAATATGGATGTGGTGCTGCAAGCCGCCTTTATTGTGGGGGTGCCTGAGGAGATGAAACGGGTGAGCTCCAGACTTCTGGTCTTTTGTATCAGCCCTTGATGAGGGGGGTTTGATAACTTATTTTCGAGGTTTTAAATTGTTTGATGTTTTGTCATCTTTCTAAAAGAACTCTTTCAGGAGGAGAGCTCCTTGGTGATCTCTGATTTTACCAGGATACAGCTCAGTAGTAATTTTGTTTTCAGATGAGGGATTCAGTGAATGAAGCCTGCCTGCTTTCTAAGCAAAGGAAACTTAAACCCTCTAATTTTTATTTTTTTAATCTCAAGACCTCCTAGTTAAAAAAAAAGTCAGAAAAGGCACTGCTATGTGTGAACTTCACTGCCCTGCCCCCTGCCTCCCACCCCAGTATACGGATTACAGTCTCAGTTCAGTTAGTCACCTGGTAAGAACAGTTATGGCATTACATGCTTTTTACAGTCTCTGTTTGACACACTCGGTGACCTATTTGTGAAATTTAAATATAATATTTAGACTGTATGTTCTTCCCTAAAGCTCAGCTACATTCTCTAGCTATGAGCATAGATCCTGACAATCAAATGCAGGTTTTGATGGGTTCTATAATTTATTTTAGTTTTTCCCAGCAACTTCAGGGCATTAAATTTAAAAAGAAATTATCAAACGGAAAATAAAGTAACTATTAGCAACTAATATAATAAATAACGGTTTTAATCAGCAAGCAAACAAGTGTGTGCAGTACTGATTTTTTTTTTTAAGGATACTGAAAGCAGACAGGCTTCTTCCAGAAATTGTCAGAGGAGAGCAAAGGTGTTTTGGCAGTTGAATGGAGACCCATGGAAGATAGCTGGAACTCTGCAATAGTTGATTTTGCTTATACTGTGTAATTATGGAATTACCTACGTTACATTCAAGCAACTGGCATCCGAGCTTCAGGCTCAACACTTGAATTTAAATACACAGTTTCTTTATGGAAGTTTTAGTTCCAGATTGTCTACACGTTCAGTGGGAATCTTGCCTTCTCAGAGTCACAAGCCCTGTGCAAGCAGCCTTGGTTTCAGCGCTTTGCAGCTCGTAGGCTGCTGGCTGCATGGCCAGAGCTCACAGAGGGAATCATGGAGCGTCGCTTTTCTCATGGACACTTGTGCAGTCAGTTCCTCAGATCTGGTGGTGTTTGAGAACTTGCTGTGCAACAGTAAATGGGTCACTCACCATGTCAACTGGGCTTTCATACGTTTTCATAAATCTCTCTCTGCTGAGATTTTTCCAGTACTGGAAAAGCAACAGCACACATTCTTTGATGGCCAGATTTAGCAGTTTCCTGAAGGTGTTTCATGCTCCCATCTTCTTTTCAGGAGTGGGTTTTAAGTCTTCACCTTTTTTCTCTCTTTGGTGTCTCGCGACGAGGCAACTGTTTCACAGGGGACTTCATGTAGCTGGGTTTAGTTAACAGCTGAGCTAACTTCCCATGTAAGGTTTCTGTGGCCAAGGTAGCTTTAATTCCCAGCTCTTACTGTCTCGTTCAGATGGCCTTGGGAAGCATGCAACAGAGGAGAACAATGTCATGAATGCCTGCTGTGCTCTCTGCCACTGGTGATGGAGAGGAATGGGAAAGCTCCACTAACTCATACCAGCAGAACTGGAGGTGCTTCTGTCCTCTGTTGCCTGGCATGGCCAGGTGCATCTTTTTATCTGTTTTTACTATCATGATATAAACTCCTTATTTTACTGATGTGCTACCTAGATGAAACAAAATCTTCATAGGTTCCCACAAAATCTGTAATATCACCACTTCAAACAGATTGGTTCTGCCTGTTTCTGGTGGCAGTTTAGCATGTATGCAAGGTCTTTATTTTTCCCTTTGTATCAATAGACAGAAAAAAATAGAAACTCTTCTCACTTTTTGTATTCTGTTACAGATTTTTGCTTTCTTTCTTACTCTTAAATATATATATATATATATATATTAAAAAAATGCTCTGTGATGTGCTGCGAACCTTTCACACCTTATAGGAAAAGGATTTGGAGAACTTTTCCCTCCGTGAGGAAAATGGTACATACCCCAGCTGTGCTCCCCAGGCTTGTTAATAGATCTGCTTTATTGTCTTCTGTTCCAGTGCCAGAGAATTTTGTCAGGCAATCCATAGTGATTGATTCTAGGGAAACAAAACACCATTTCCTCCTGTTTTCAGTCGTGAGTCACGTTGTAGCTCTCTCACCAGAGGCACAAAGCAGCCAGTCAGGTTTTTTCCCAGCCATTCCCCAGTTCCTGCACTTGTCTACAAACAGCTGTACAAAATTAACTGAAAATAGCTTTCAGTTCTGGTCTTCACGCCCAAAAAGATGGTTCACAGACTGATAGAAATGGCCTGTCATTCCTCTGGATTTGATATGGAACAGAAAAAAAGCCATGTACTGGTCAATGGAGTCTCTGTAACTTCTTGGGTTTCATACTGTTTTACTGGATGGAAGGTGCTCCAGTACTTTGGAATTACTTGTGATTCTAACCAGTGGTCACTAGTAACAGAGCTTGTGTTCGACCATTTGGTGCATCTTTTACAGTTTATTTTGCCTTATTTTTCCTTGCAGATGAAATCTTTGGACTTTCAGCTATCAGAAAATCCCAGAGAACATGAATGTCCTTCTTTCCATTTGCAAACTGTGTAGAAAGCCAGGGTGTTTTGCTGCTTAGTAGAAGCTGATACAGAAACATTTGCAGTGGCAATATGTTTCTCTGATTTATGCTTGCCAAATATGTCCTGTTAGGTAACCCAATGAAAAATTAAAGAGATGGCTGCAAGGACTAGCATGCTATCTGCTATGCAGCTCCTCCCTTAGTAAGCTTTGCTGATGAATTTGTTGTAAGTAATGGTGAAGTACCACTCTGGGAGTGCTGGAATGCAGAAAATGGCTCAGTTGGTAGAATGTAGTCTTAAATAGAGTCTCATTCCATAGATATTACAGAGTATGGCATTCCAAAGTCTTTCATGTTTTCATGATGTGATGGTTAACACTGCTGCTGTGTAAGTGTGATTTTTGTTTAGCAGTTGGGCAGAGATATGATAAGGGGCTGTAGTGAAAGAGATGAGGGTTTGGAGGCGGCTTAGCAGTCAGGCTGACACCAGCATTAAGTCTCTGCATAGGGAGTTCTGCTTTACTTTTTCAGTGGAAAGACTGAAGGGCACAGGAAGGGCTGATGTATGTAGTTGCCTGGCACAGTAGACCCATGCTGAGCTATCTTCTGTCAGGGTTTGCTTTCTGCCTGTCACAACCTACAACCCAACGTATACACCCACAGCCAAGTTGTGTTTGCTCCTTCACTGCAGCCAGATTCCAACAGCTAATCTGTTCTTGGAGAAACCACTACAACTTGATCCAAATTGAATGACATCCATCAAGTTATTTGGATATGTCTATATAAGACTATTAATTCTAGATTATATGAGAGCTATATGACATAATATGAAAGAAACCAACTTTTTTTAAAATGATGAATACTTTCAAATCTTAGCTGAAGATGCACATCTTAAGTGAGATAGTTCTCATGTTTCTTCATGTCATTTTATAATCTCCTGTCGTTACATGAACATTGATGATATACTGAGATATTAACTGAAATTCTTATTCCCTGTTCATTGTGTGTCTGCTTCAGGTAATAATATTTTGGAGTAAAAACCCTTTGGATATATTTATTTTGGATTAATTATGTTAGGTCATTAGGCAGCACTTAGCATGCAAAATCCCAAGTGTATTTGATGCACTGTGATCAAAGATACACAGGCATTGCAAGGGTTTATCTGATTAATACCATGTTTTTGTGGAACAAGAGTGGGGGTTAGTGTGGGTCGACTTTCTGTCCTAAGTACTTGGAAATGTACTGCTGACTTAGGTTGGTTGTGAAGTTCAATCCCCCTTAACAACAACAACAAAAATCTACAAAGCAGCAGTAACAGTAGCTGTGTACTGTGTGTGTTGAGCAGTTTTAATTCCATGGGAAGATCAGCTGTATTATTTACAGTGCACCACATATTTTGATGTATTTTTGGAAGGGTTTAAGCCTTTGCTGTTTCTCTCCTTTCGGGTAAAGATCCCTGCTGATTCTCTTTCAGATTCTCCGTAACTGGACAAAAATGTCCTTGATAATCATGCCATCACCCTGCAATACAAAATTAATACTGCTTTGCTTAAATATTGCTGAAATATTTTGATGTCCTCGGAAGTTTCACCCTTTGGGGTTTGCATCTGATTTATATTTTTTCCTTTTCCAAACCCGGTGTGTTTTCCCCAGAGCTCCCTGACCCCGCTGAGCCAGCATCCCTGCACTCAGCCTGGTCCCAGCAAAGACTTGCATATTTGCTGGGTGCAGACAGCTGACCTTTGGGTGAACTTCTTTCAATTTTCTTTTCCTATTTGTTAATGATTTGAGATTTTGTAGAGGATTTGTATGGCAGTGGAACAGGAGATGAACAATAATGTATGTCCTCATTAAATCTTCAGTATTTCTTTTCACTGGGCTTTTCTTTGAGTGGGAAGAACTAAGCCCTTATTCAACAGTTACTGAAATCAGAATTGCCCTTCTGAAGTAACCAAGGTGCCTACTGTACTTCTTCACTTGCTTTTAGAGAAAGGGTTGCACAGTGGCATTATTTGGAGCGCAGCATAGTAGCTGGCAAGCATGTATTTGTTTGGGGTTGGGTTTTTTTTCTGTGTTCCCTGATACGGCTTTTTTCCCCCTCCAGGTTGGTGAAAAGTTGCTTGATTATATGTTGTCCAAACAGCCTGAGACTATCCAGAGATCTTTTTTGTCAGCTTTCAATCCAGTGCACTCCCACACCTCTGTCTCCCATCAGTAGCCCACTGTTTTGTCACTACTCTCTGTCAAAGGCTTTTAGACTTGTACAAAGCTTCTGGCACTTCTGCTTTTCTCCCCTTCTGAAAACTTCATGTGTTTTGCTGACTTCTGCAGAGGTTTTAAATGTTATTTTTCAACCCCCTTGTTTGTTCTCTTCATTTTCCTGCCCTCCTTTTTTATCCTATAGCAGAGAGTGTTGTTTTTATTTTTAAGCTTATATTGATGTGTGTCTATTGATCTTGCTTTTTTATGTAAGCATAAACAAATTTATGTACATCATCTATGAGTGGAGTCAAATGCTTGCTGTAAAATCACTGTTCAGGTATTATAAAATTCCTGAAACTTGTATTAGAATGTCTTTTCATATCTTCCCACACTTCTTAAAGTGAAATTGCAGACACTGGGGAAGTTTGAGTTCAGTTCTGCAGTGACATGTACCTATGCATTTAACATATGGCAGCAGCTTTGCTTTTTCTGGCTGTGATCCAAACACTTGAGGCTCCCCAATTCCTGTTTCTTTGCTCATTGAAACTTCCAGTCACTTTGGGTGGATTTAAGGAAAGGCTATTAGGAAATAAATGGGAAAATAATGGTTAATGTAATAAAAAGTGTATGAAATGTAGTTTAAACTGGGTAGTTAACTCCTTTCTGGTGCTCTCGGTTTCCAGATCATCAACACTGTTCCAACAGGGAATTTTTTTTGTTTTTCATTTTGAAAATGTAAGGCTGCTTTGGGTTTGGATTGTCCTTTTTCCACTGCAAATGAAACACACTCATTTTTAAAGTCATCTTAAGAAATGAATGAAAGGTTCCTGTTGATACCTTGTGTGCAATCACCATGTGATGTCTCCTTGTAATTAGTAAATAAAAGTAATGGTTTGTCATATTTAGATCACTTCTAGGCTTATGCTAATGAGTAGTCCTGTTTGCATGTAACTTTTTATGTAATCAGAACAGCATGACAGTTCATAAAAATGTTTACTTCATTTTTATTGATTCTTTTTGTCTGTAGAAAAATAAGCCCTGTATGAAACAGACCTTTTGTTTTGCAGTTCAGGTATTGCATTCCCCTTTATAGCAAGCATTGATCTTAAGATATGCCCCATGCTTTTTTCTGAAGTTTCTTCTCTAGGTCTTTCCTGAGTTGTTTTGCATTTGTCTTTCTCTTCCTTAGGCAACACGTTTGTTCACCCTGCCTGATGCACACACTCAACCTTTATTCCATTGTCACAGGGGATGGGGTCTAAAAAAATCCACTGGCAGAATGAAAGGGAACAAACCCATCAGCTTCCTAAAATGAGGGTTACAAAGCCTGGAAATGCTAGCATTTGAATTAGAAAGTGTTGATCTCCTGCCAACCCTCTACTTTCTCTGCTCAATTCTTGTGAACTGGTAGGATATCAAATTAGGCAACTTAACCTCTTGAAGCTATTAGGGGGAAGCTGTCTTGTCTCCTTCAGTTCCCTGCTGACTCAGGAGAAAGAAGCTGGCAAGCTGAGCTGTGAAGTGCATATTTTGAGTGGACAGCATGCTCGGATTTATTTTTTCTTCCAGCTCTGCTGCAAAGTGAAGAATAAGGTTTAAGTATTGATTTTGAAGTAGTACTGAAGTCATTCATGCGATGTGTAGTCTGCTAAAAGAATTACAAGTATTTTACTTAAAGCATTTATAGACAGGTTATGCAGAGGAAGGTGGTGTGCACACTTAGAGCATATTAAACTTGATGCTATCACTGCTGAAATCACCAGGTACCCAAAGAACATGAAGCTCACTTAAAAATCATCAGATGAGAAACTGTTAGTTTTAGTCGCCCTCTATTTTGTGAGCCACCATGAGTTTTAAAGCATATCTGGGCAGTCTTGAGAGCTAGAGGCCCTACTTTAAAAGCTGGGATTGTCATGTAAATGCGTTGCTCTGTGGCTACCAGGAAAGGCTTAATCTGGGGAGACCCCTGCAGTTACAGAGGAGGAGAGTACTTATGCTGGGCTAAATTTCCCAGCCATGCAGACTTGGGTGCCTGCTTTTTTGGTACCTGCTTGGAAACCGGTGAAGAAACTGATGGATAGTTTGAATCCCTAGTTTTAAAGACTGTACCCCACAAGCTGCACCCCACAGTTTCCTCACCTGCCTAATGCCGGGATCTAACCCTTGAATGGTCGGGAAAGAAGCATCTACCTCTGTCTTCTGTACAGGCAAAATGAGCCACGGTGAGCAGGCAGATTGGGGGTGTCGTGAAGGCTCTGTGCTGTGTGTCTGTGCCTGTGCTCTGGAAGTGAAGATACATTTCTCCTCCTTCAATAGAAGGAGTAAGTAGTTCAAGATGATGAGCTTGGTAGTTTTATTCCCCAAATCCCTCTACTTATGTAATACCAAGCAACAATGGGCCAAATTTCAGTGGTTATTTTCCTTCTTATTGATCAGTAAACCCTTACAGGGTTCCTTAAACTTTAGGGACTACTGTGGGGGAGGCAAAGCCACACACAAGTGCTTATTTTAGTTACATGTAGTTCTGTCCCATACCAGTTAGGAAACCAGTAAGGCTACATTTATTGAGAGCTTTGGATCGTCATACGTTTTAAAATGAATTCTTCTAAAGGAAATTATCAGGGAGAAGTATTTAGGGAGAAACTAATGATGAGAACTTAACTCTGAATGGAATCCATTTACAAGGTGACCTTTTGGTTTTTTAGAAAAAATAATTAGCAACTTGTGTTTAATAGTACAACCCTACAGCATATGATAAAGATCATTGGGAGGAAAACATAAGAGGAATTACATGATGTGGTTGATCTTAGTTTGGAATGAGAAAGTAAATGAGATGGGTGGCTCTCTTTTATAATTCCTCAGTTGAGCTACAGCCAGTTGCAGCTCAGGATGCTGAGAGGGCAGAGCTGCTGTTTCTCAGGTTTGCCACCTGATAGGTGCTGTGCCTTTGCAGATGGGCATTGCTGGCATACTCCTGGGCTTTCAGCTGCACGTTTCTTACATCTCTGTATTTGCAGAGGAAGATTCTTTGAATACATGAAAGTTTTGATTAAGTGTTGCACAGAATATAATTTAAAAGTTATACTAAAGTTATACTTAGCTGGTTTTCAATCGAAGGTAGCCACTGGGGTTATACTCAGACCCTCTCTTAGCAGGCACGGCGTTCCAGTAACGCTTCTCAGCTGTGTGTGCCTTATCCTGGTTATTGGAAAGAGGATGGAGCATTCCCACCTGGGAGAAAAATTTCCTAGTGCATTCTCATGCTGAATGGTGTGAATTTCTCTGAGTAGTGTCAAGACCAGCATCTACCTCTTTAGCGTGTGTGTAGCTCCCGGGCTAGAGGTATTTGTCCTGGAGACGCTTGCTGTTACTGCTGCCGATGGTATGTGCTCTCTGGGGCTGCTCTGAGGAGTTTGGATGTCAGCTTGATGCTCTCCTGCACACTCTCCAGACTTGCACTTATAAGTCTGTCTGTAACTTTTTTTTTTTCTCATGTGAAAAGCTTATTGTGTGTAGCCAGTGTTCCTACAGAAATCCAGCGTATGCTGAACTGAGAAGGATGCATCTGCCAGGGAAGTGTGTTGTAGTTAAATGTTGGCTGTGATAAAAATTGCTGATGTGGCTGTAGGAGAATGTTAGTTGAGGAAAGACAGGGGTTACTGCACAGTTGGTTTGTGATACTTGGATCATACATACATACACGTCTTAGACCTGTTAAGTTACTTATGAAAAATAACCCAGATGTATATTCATGCATGTTAATATGATGTTATGAAAAGGATTTAATGAAAGGAGGTATAAGACTGTTAATTAGCACTGCTTCCTTCCCCAGTCAGCAAAAGACAGACCACATTTAAGTGACTTGCTGAACCAGAGTATATTTAATCACGTCCGTAAATGGCTTAAAGAACTAGATGAACAAGTGTAAATATAAGAGGTGTAGTCATCTTTGAAATAAAAAGCCAAAAGCTCCCAGACTGGAATGAAATAAAGTAGAACCCACACATGGATGCTTTTGGCTGTGCACTCTTCATATGAATAATCAAAACATTAAGATCAGCTTTCAGACCTTGATGGAGTGTGGAATATTTCTGAGACAGGTGAGCAGAGAAAGGGACAAGAGCAGGCAGCAAGGACACCCACAGGCGGTGGAAAATGATGTTCTGCATGGCAGGTTTCTACCTGGGGGCTGCCAAAATTCCCAATGAAATGAGCATTTTCTTGTCTCCAACCCACAGCTGTTACAGTAAACTTGAGCCTTTCACTGAAACAATATATGCTGCATGTTTTTAGGATGGAAAGGGTGTGCAACAGGAGGGGAGGAAAAGATTAAATGAACCTTGACTTCAGTGGTCAGTGTTAGAATACAGTTTAAAGGAAAGTAAATGTCTTGAAGTTTAGGTGTTAATTATGGACATAGGACATGTTTATTTTAGGAATGGGTTTATTTTTATCTTGGATTCAGTGGTGAGAAATGTGAAGGTCTCTCACTTGTACCCATTTCCTTTTGTTTCCCTTTGCACCCTTTGTGTCTGTGAAGCCTTGTAAATTCACGATCTGTTGTGCCTTTGCATCTGTCTAAACACAAAGGATGTTTCTGATGCTTTTAACACCCTGAAAGAATTTATAAACTCTGACCCCATAGTTGATACTAGTGGGTCTGACTGACCTGGTTTGTTTTGAACTGTCTGTCCTTGAGTGACTGGTTATGGGAGTGCTGTAGTAGGGCTGAGACACCAGTTTCGGTTGCAGGATTTAAGAAATAATTGGTTTAAAGATTAATTTTCTTTGAAGTTAGTAATAAAATGGCCTGGCAAGCACAGTGCTTCTATACTTGTGCCTATATATAGCACAAATTTTCTTTTTAAACCTCTGATAAAGTCTTGAACCACTTGAAATGCCTGCATTCCAGCCACTAGCAATGAAATGGCTTTAATATTTAAGTAACTGTTTTTATTAGACTCTGGTAGGCTTTAATAGGTGTTCCTGGAGTGCTGTTGACTTGCTCTTTATTGGTTTGCTGAGAGAAGAAGCTTTTATTCTTTTCCAGCAGGACCCTGAGGGTGTCATTCAACACCCTGGGGCAAGATGCTGAGCTGAACTCAGCAGCAGCAGGCAATGATAAATCTGGATTTGAGGGAAACATAGCGGGTTAGATCTCAGCTGCACTCTCAATTTGTTAAGTTCCATTTTCTACACATCAGATGCTATCTCCTACAGATTACCTTCAAAATGTGTTTATTCTCACAAAGTCATTTTTGTTGGTGCTTTGAGCTGGGTAACTTTTGTATAACAGATGATTGTGATAAGTCATCTCATTGTCCTACATCCAAAAATTTTGTCACTTTCAAATAAATAGTTTTGAAGAAATAATTTGTACCCTGAGATGTTAGGTCTTATGTGAAAGTTGGACTTCAAGTGAGACTGACTGTCCTACAGTCCCAATGCTGCTAAGCACTGTCTTAAAGATCCATAGAAGGATCTTCCTGTTAGACTGGAAAAAGAAAACAGGAATGTCACTTCTGCTGGCGTAGCATTGAGTCCTTTACAGTTTGTAGTGGCATCCGTTCATATTTGTCATTAGGTTTGGGAAAGAGTAGGAAACTTCTGGCTTGTTTAAAAACAACAGCAAAGAAGAAGTAATACGTTTTGCTAGTTGAGGTGTAGAAGTTTATATTTTATTTTTGGAGTGACCATGTGAATTGAGGAGAAAAAGCATGTTTAGACTCCTTCCTCAGCTATAGGATCCCTACTTGCTAGATAAATCCTGCATTTGGGTAAGAAATGTTGACGCATCAGCTGTTCCCAGCAGGAGTTACAATTCCTGTCCAAAGAGGTGTGGTACAATTTGGTCTCAGGGAAAAGCTTTGCTGAAGGGAAGGGAGGAGAAGGGATGGGGAACCTCCTGCTGAGATGCTTGAAGTGAGGGTATCAGCCAAGGCTGGTCAGTGCAAAATGGGATTTCGGAGGTGTTTGCACTTGGTGGAGCCTTCTGATGATATGATATCTGGTCCTGGGAGAACAATTACAAATAAATATACTATTACTATTAAACTTATTAGGCAATACTGTTTAGAAGAACTAGGTGTATCCATTCAAAAGCTGTTTTGCATAGCAACTAAATCAGGCTAATGAATGTTGCAGAAACTAGATTTTGCAGAAGTATAGGTGTCAAATGAATTGTTTGTACCACAGAGGTGCAGATGTAAGCCACCTGCACAAAATGCGTAAGATTGATGCATTATTCCATGATCTGAGGAAAACTAATGCAATTTTAGAACTTAAGCTTTAGAATTTAAGTTTTTCCCTCAAAGCTACAGAGTAATTTTGGAGTTTTAACTCTAAAAGCTTACAGTAGCAAAACCATTGCTGTTCAGGGAAGATAATTTACGTGTCTTTAAATATTTTCTTAAAAGTAAAAAATTCTGTAAAATACATTTATAGATAAAAGACCACTTCCAACTGATATTGCTGAAAATACCAAAGGAAAAAATCTTGCACCTAAGGTCTGGCAGAGGAAATGCCACCTGATGAGAGTTGTTTTTATAGAAAGCTTTGCGCATATGAATTGAGGTTATAATAAAGTAACTACATATTTGCAGTCAAATTTGTATTCTAGGCTATTCAACAGTTCAGAACTGAAATCTGTATGTGTGTTTTTCTGAGTTTTCACTTTTTTTTTTTCATTCTGTTATTGCTTTCAGCAACTGCTGTTGTCAGCTGGGCACTCACTGTAGTTTTCCTTTTGCAGGGAAGTGTTGATGGGTTGTGAACACTGCTTTAGGGTAATCTTCTGAAGCCATGTTTTGAAGTGTAGCTATTTTTGTAAGTCACTAGTCAAAGTCAAGCAGACAAACTAACAAAATATGAAATATTAGGGCTGCTGGGGATTGATTGAAGGCTAAATATAATTAAATTGAAACAACAGGATAAATGATGTTAAGCTCAAAATAGAACTCAGGTAATTTACAGTCCAATTTGATGCACTTAATCTTCCTTACTCTAGCAGGTCTAGGACACTGAGCAATGGCCATTTAATGGTTAGGTTTATAAATATTACTAGAAAGAGTTTAGTAACATAATTAATTGTTTAATGTAAAGGATACAGTTTGATATAGAGGGTAAATAATGTGATGCTCTGCTTGCTAAACATAAAAAATAATTTGATTGGGGGGGCAGTTTGTTTCTTTTGTCAAAGTAGATTGTCCCTTTCAGTAAAAGTGTCTTTAGGGTGAGATCAGGCAGATACTCATGGTTGTGCTCAGGCACACAGGAGGGCAGCTCTTCTGATTAAGTCCCTCCTCTGTCCTGACAGAAATGCATTCTCATGTCCTGGATGGGGCGTCCCACTTTTAGGCAGCCTCCAAAACTGAGCCCCAGGGGTGAAGCCTCAGGAAAGCGCCACACTCTCTATAACTGGGGAGAAGAGTCTTCAGTAGTGCCTGAGTTACGATGCCTGAGAGGCTTGAACACCTTTTCTCTCAGGAGTCACCTCACATTTCACTCGTGTGTATGTATCAGAATGCATCATGTGCTTGTGTAAGCACCATTTGTAATCCACATGGGACACTTTATAATGGCTCCTTGTATTTCAATTTCCTTCCAGGTACCTGCTGGCTCTTCCCAAGTACTGAAGTTTGGCAAATACAGTTTCTTCTGCCTGGAGTATGAGGTAGGATACCGACTGGTTTTAAGATGTATTAGCGTTGCAGTATAAATCAGGGATGATCACAGTAGCCCTAAACTGGCTACACAGGTACTGGATGGAGCCTAATTGTGTTTGCAGGGGAATTTGCTCTGATGGGGTGTTTGTACACTGTCCTGTGGCTGTGTGTCCTGCTGTGAAAGGATGGCATACCCAGCGCTTGTGCACTGTGCCAGCTTCAGCTCTCTGAAAACCTGTTTCTCTCTTTTCCCTTCCTGCTCTAGTCTGATCTTGCTCTAGCTCTAGCTGTGACAGCAGCACAGAGGGCTACTGATGCCCAGAAACTAAATTAATTGATCCTTACCACACTGGATTGACTTTTGCTATGCTCTATGAGAAATTAATCTCTAATTATCCTAAGTACACTTAGCTATGACTGCTAAAGGTGACCATTATAAACTATATATAGATAAATAGGAAAGCTTTTGCTGAAAATCTAGGAAAATAGAAAACAAATAGGAAAGCTTTTGTGAGAAATAGGATAGTTTTATATATATATCGATACATGTATATATAAAGAAATATGTGTGTTGTCTTTTATGGACATTTGTGTGTATATATCTGTATGTATGCATTTGTAATTTTGCTTCTTCCTTATCGAAGAATTGCTACAAAGGGTTGATTAGCTTTTTAAAAAAAGAAAATGGACAAAGAAAACACTAGAAAGTTGGAAAGATTTGTCTGGCTTTCAGTTAGAATAAACATGTCAAGTTAAACTTCCTAATCTAGGCAATTTAATTCTGCTCTGACATTTTTGCCTTAGGCAGTGATTGGAAAACGGTGGTTTATGTCACAACCAACCAGCTAAGCTGCCTAATTTTGATCTTGAAATTTCAATGATCAACATATTTTGCTTTGTTTTGCCCATGAAATTGAAACCTCTTTACTCTGCCTGTTTTTTAGTTTTCCACGCTTCCAAAATGCTTATACTTGCCATAAATGTAATGAGGAATTGGCCCTTCTGTAAGGCAAATACAGTTTACAGAGACGTCTTTGAGATATTTTTACAAATGTTGTAGGTTTTATTCATGGTTTCTCTTCCCAATTGAATAACTTCCAAGGAAATCTCTCTTGTGTTTTACGAACTAGTCATAAACTTCTAGGAAATACAGTATGCCATTCCTTCCGAGGTGCCAGGCTTTTCACTGTGAAAGGCTGAGAGACAGCAGGTAGAAATTAAGACAAAACAGGTTCAGATTGGATAAACGGGCAGTGAGGCAGTGGAACAGGTTGCCTAGAGGGATTACGTGGTCTCTGTCCTTTGAGAGTTTCAAGACCGGACTGTAATAGCCTTGAGCACCCTGACACGACCACATCGCTGGCCCTGCTTTGCACAGCAGTTAGGACTGGAGACTTCCAGAAGTCCCTCAGGCTTCTTCTGGGGTGATTATCGTGACAAGTCACCCAGTTGCTCTGTTTTATATGCAAGGAATATGTATGTATATTAAGTATGAAACAGTGGGTTCATAATCAAAATCTCTGAAAACAAAGCTGTGTCTGAGACACCTCAGTAGAATGAGCAGTTGAAATTGTATCTATTTTAAAAATACAACTCGCAGGCACTTTCTTCCCTCTACTGCTGTCCATTCTTGGGAGCTTTTCTGCTTTTTCCTGCCTTAAAGACCAGTTGTCTTCATCCTTTCTTTCTTATTTAATCAGATGTAGAAGCAGCTGTCTCAGAATTGTTTGCTATTTGACAGCACATTATAACTTGAGGCTCCTTTTTTACTGTATGAATATGTCTAATACATATTCTGGGATGTGCCTCAGAAATTACATTTATGCATTGAGGCTGTTTCTATTTTTTCCTGTAAATGTCTGTAGAGGCCTGTTCAAGGTAAAAGAGTGCAGAATTTCAATAGAAGGGAGATTTGACAGTTACTTGTAGAATGCACTGCAACATCTCTTGATGTAGGACGTACTGAGACATGCCTGTGTATGCACTCTTAGAGAATGTCCTTTAGCCTCCATTAGGGTTAAACATGCTGAATGAAGATGGATTTGAAGTGTGTACAGACCACTTACCCTGCCACACCATGGCTGTGTCACACATGTAACCACTGACAGGCTTGGGGCTTCTCTTAGTGTGAACTGGTGGAAGGCAATAGTAAACCTACAGCCGAGAACAGTCTCATGTGTTGACTGGTTTCCTGCTGGGCAGCACTGCTGCTGTCTTTGAGCAGTGTCTTTCTCCCCATGCTTTCTTATTTCTGTGTACCAGAGAGCAGCCCTGCAGAGAAGGATTTAGGGGTGCTGGTGGATGAGAAGCTTGACATGAGCCAGTAGCGCGCACTCACAACTCAGAAGGCCAACCATATACTGGGCTTCATCAAAAGGAGTGTGGCCAGCAGGCCAAGGGAGGTAATTCTGCCCCTCTACTCCGGTCTCGTGAGACCCCTTCCAGAGTACTGTGTCCACTTCTGGAGTCCCCAACATAAGAATGACATGGAACTGCTGGAACAGGTACAGAGAAGGGCCACAAGGTCAGAGGGCTGGAGCACCTCTCCTGTGAAAACAGGCTGAGAGAGTTGGGCTTGCTCAGCCTGGAGAAGAGAAGGCTCCAGGGAGATGTCATAATTACCTTCCAATACCTGAAGGGGCCTACAGGAAAGCTTGGGAGGGACTTTTTAGAAGGGCATGGAGTGATAGGGTGAGGAGGAATGGTTTTCAATTGGAAGGGGTTAGATTTAGATTGGATATTAGGAAGAAATTCTTCTCTATAGGTTGCCCAGGAAAGTGGTGGATGCCCCCTCCCAGGTTGGATGGGACCTTGAGTAAGCTGGTCTAGTGAGATGTGTCCCTGCCCATGGCAGGGGGCTGCAACTTGATGATCTTTAAGGTCCCTTCCAGCCCTAACCATTGTATGATTCTATGATTCTATTCTATGATTCTTCTCTCCTTCACCAGGTCTGTGGTGCAGATCTGCTAATGTACTGCTTCAGGCATGAGGGGGTGTAGAACGGGAGACGCAGCAGTGTCATGCTGCAGATACCTACAGTGTGGGCACCAGCACCACAAATTGCATATGTTAATGGGCCTCTGGGTAGACACCAAAGTGTACATGTTCCTGGTAAGATGTATTTCTTCTGTAGCTGCATGTGATGCCTTAGCATTGCAAATGCAGACAGAGACAGTATTTCAAGTGTTTATGCTTTGGACACACTTGAGTGTCCACACAGGCCAGCTGATACCAAACCAGTGCCCTGTTTGCCTCCACTGGTGAACTGTGCAACTGGTAAGTAAAGAATTACCAAAGTCAAAGATGGAAGATAGAATTGCCTGATAGGATGATTACAGAACAGGAAAGGAAGCAAAGAGCATCTCTTTCCTAGGAAGGATGTGGCCTTAGTAGTGTAGAAAGGTTTGTTTCTAACTCTCAACGTTTATCACTTCCTGGCTTGCTTGGAAACAAATCCTTCTCTATTCATACGGACTTTTCTCCCCTGCTTCTTAACTGGAGTTCTGTTCAAGCCTTTCTCTGTTGGTCTGACGACTTTCTCTTCCCCAAATTATTTTGCTTTTTAATGTAATTACTGTATTACTTCTTTTTGAAGTCCAGTTGGTGATTTAAGTTTCACAAAGACAGTTCAGAGAGACTTCACTGAGCTTTAAATTGGCAAGAAAAAAAAAATTATAGACATACCACTTCTTCCCTTACGATGTAATCAAGTGGCAAAGGGCTTTAAATAAATTGATTCTTAGCTTCTTTTTAAAATTTCATTAAAAAAAAATCCACACCTGCCTATTCCCCAATTTGCTCTCAGACCTTTTAGAAAAGTGCAATAATTATGTTAAAACACACTAAACTTAATCTGCAGCTTTCTCATTTCTCACCCTTGGGTAGAATTGTCCAGTGTCTTTAGTTAATGAAAACATACATACACACTCACAGCAGGATTATTTCTTTTTAATTTATTTTTCTGAAGGGACAGCATCAAAATGAAATTCATGTGGTGAACAGAATTTTCTTTACCTGGCTTAATTTACCTAGCTTGTATTTAGCAAAGGAAAGAACTGAAATAAATCAAACTTTACTTACCAGTAAGGTTTGTTTAAAGGCTGATGTTAGTTTAGGCATTACATGTCTCGGATCGTTATGAGACATCGAGTTCCTACTAACCCTTTGTTTAGTTGTCCTGATTCAGCTGCTGCTGGGGGAGTTAAGCTCGGGTGAGTTGAGGAATCCTGTTTTAAACTTCTCTCATAGGGAAAAACTCTGCATTTGGTAGTAGAAAAGGGGTTGAGGGTAACATCACAGAGAGTGGTGTTTACATCTCCCGAGTTTAGCCTGAAAACAATGAACTCACAAAACCAAGTATCCAAACAGAATTGAGCAATTGAAACCAAAACTACTTTTCTTGGTGCTGGTTCTACCCAGAGCAGTTGCAGTGGTAGAGGGGAGGCTCTGTGGAGACTTAACCTCTGCCACGCCACACAGGGTGCAAGATTGGAGGAGACCTGTCCTCCTTTCCAACTCAGAAATCTCTTGTTTAACTTCAAGCTAGACTTGCATCTTCAGATATATATATAATCTCAAACTCAAAATTCATCCCAAAAAACCAAATCTAGTTTCATGTTGCTCCATGAGTACCCCCCAAACAGTGTTGGGGTTCCCAGGTAGAGCCCCTTGTGTGAGATATATATGCTTTGAGGTATTTCATATAAGAAGTAACCCTTTTATTTATACTGATGTAAGAAAATCTCACCCGCCTCTCCTGAGTATTTGTAAGGATATTCTGAATTCTCTGCAATGGCTGAGCAGACTCAGCCCCACATGGTTCAGAGTCACTCATGTTGCTCAAATCCAGCGTTAAAAACCCTTGTTACCAGCAAAAGGAAATCTGAAACCTGTGTAGGGGCTGCACAGAGCTTTTTGGTCGTTTTTTGTTTTGTTTTATTTTTCCTCAGGGACACAGACTGTCACGTCTATGTCTGGCTATGACAGGAATTATTTTGGCCCATTCTCATGCTGACCCTTTATTCTGGGCTAATTGATCTGCTCTCAGAGCACAGTCATTATTCCCAAATGAAAATTTACTTCTGTTTTCCCAGAATGAAGCGCCCTTTCCCAGAATGAAGTACTCATGTCAGTGGTTGGGGGAGGGAAGCTGTTCCCTGATTGCTGTACTGGAACAGGCAATCTCCAGCATATATAGGTCCTTCTTACATGCTGGTGCTGTAGCATCCCTGAGTCCATGCAGCGACATGCCAATGCTGTGCGTAAAGAGCTCCTGCCTGTGAGTTTAAGGAAGCAGCTTTGAAGAAGGAGATCAGATCGCTGTGTTTCTAAAACCCACAAGTTATTACTCATATATGGCTATACTTGACATCTTTGCATCTTCGAGCTGGGATGGGACCAGTTCTTACATTGCAAAGAAGTGAAGGCCTCACCAGTGTAGAACTGTACCAATAGAAACACAGAAGGCAGCTGAACCTAAACTGCCTTTCTGTATCAGGAAGAATAGAGCCTGATCTTCAAAGTGATATCGTTGCCCATGTTTTTACCTGAGCAGGTCAGATCCAGTGCCTTGTGCACATCTGTAGCTTTCAGGTGCGAGAATCGCCCAGTGCCTTCGGTTTCTGAGCTGGGAGTGCTCTCTTGGCTCCTTTCTTTCATGACTCTTTTTTTTGTCTTTCTTATGCAAAAAGATTTATATTTTTTTAAAGCCTTCAACTTAAAAGGACATACTTCTTAAAGAGTAAGTTTGTTTAGGGCCAGCTGAAGAGGGCTAGGGCCAGCTGAAGAGGTCTACAAAAGTTATATGACTGCTACAGGTCTCTGCCGTTCTCTAGAGATGATGGCATTCCAAACTTGAGGGAAAGATCAGCCCTCCTGATCTGCATTTGGAAAGCACCCGTGGGGTCTTACTGTGTGCCTGGGACTCCTGAATAATCCTGGGTTTGGGCTGCTGATACTCAGCGTCCGTGCCTGGTGTGGGGAGTGACATACGTACAGTGTTTGGGCTTTGGCTGCCCGCAGGACAACGCTTTGTGTGCTCCTGTTTAACTTGTCAGTAGTGATGAGACGTTATGTGGGACCCGAGCCGTGCCTTCCCTACCCCTGTCACTGCCGGGGATGTAACTGCGTAGGCGTGTGGAGAAAGCACAACCCTGTGGTGTTCGATTTGGGGATGACTTGGTGAAAAGTGATTAAAACACAACTGATGCTGAGCTTCTGTTGTAAACTTCTGTGGAGTGCCCAGGAAACAGAATGCAGGGCTGAGTGTGCCTGAAAACCCCCCAAACCAACACCAAGGGGAAATAAGCTATTAGCCCTGGAAAACAGAGAGAAAAGGACGCAAAATAGACACTTTTTTTTTTTCCATGCGGCTTCTTCAAAGTAATTCTCCCTTCTGTCATCTGATGTAATTTTGGCGCTGGCTGAGGTGATGTTTCTAGCTAACCACTTCACTCTGTGTTTTGTTTTCCTCCTTTTCATCTCTGATTGACAGTCCCACCAAGAAATAACAATGAAAAATTCATGAGGTCAATCCCCAAGTGATTCAGAAAGGACTTTCATGGGATTAGATAGAGGCAGTTAAATTTCCTGGGGCACAAGTGTGTTTTGAGGAAAGGGATAAAAGTGTATTATACTCTGAATAATCCCAGCTGAAATATAAAGGACCACTTTTGGCAAATAATTAGAGAAAATGTCCCAAAACTATTTTTAATTTGTGTAGCATAAAACCCCAGTATAACAGAGATGAGAGAAATATTTTCACTTTGGCTCCAGATAAGTAAATGATGTGTCATTTGATCGTAACTTACATTATTGATTCTCTTTAGAGAGACCAGTGATGCAGTAGCTATGACTGAATGAGTCCATAGCGTACAGAACTATTACTTGAGGCTTAAGGTGGATTTTTATCATGAGACAGGACTGTTAATTCTTGTATTTTCCTTCATTTTCTTCCTCTATAGGGAGGTGTGTTTGTTTTGATTTATTTCGTTTTTAACTGCTGACAAGGAAGTATCAAAATGATGTGCCTGGCTGACGTTGATTTGTTTTTGTGATGTGAGTTGCTGGGAGAGCAGAGAGCCCCTGTGCTCCTGAACAGCGTGTGGGACAGCGTGCGGGAGTGTGGCGACAGAAAAACTGAGCAGCATTCGCTTCCTTCATACAGCTCGCGGTTGTGTGCGGGGAACCAGCCAGGGACCAGGAGCAGGGAAACACACTTCAGGAAACCAAGTACTCTTTTCTGATGATCTGCTGGTACTTTTAGAGGGACTTTTGGAGGAGCAGCTCTTGTGATGACACATCCCCAGAGAAGAGCTAGTTTGTGAGGTCTGGAAATAACCACCCACTGTTTCTCGTGACAGATGGGAAAACTGCTCTGTTTTCAGCCTCGTAGGATATTGAGAGAACACCAGCACCAAACTATGTGTGCCCAAGGGGTCTGGCCAGGATCCTTGTGTACAGCCTACAGGACAGGGGTGCTGTGTGCAGAATCCTAACTGTATCTTCTGGGTTTCACTTGGATTGTGGTGATGAGATGACTTTTGGACAAGTCTTTCAAGTTCTTTGGGTGTCAGCAGTTATGGTGTGGGACTTGCCGCAGTCTTGCTGACTTTCTCCTGGATGCCTCCTGAGCCACCCATTTGCTCTGTTGCTCTGATTTATGGAAACTGTATGGCTGCACTGTGACCTTCTGTTGGGGCAAGAGGAAGAGAAATGGCACAGACATCTGATCTTGGTGGAAACAACACACTGGGTGCTTACCAGTTTGACTGCTGTCAGTCAGGTCATCATCACTGTTCTGACTCCTGTTGTTTCTTCTGGTGCTTTTACTGACAGAGGTTTCCATTTGTGCTTCATTCAGACAGATCTTAATGTCTCTGTTGCAAATCTTTACATTAAGGTTTGTTGCTCATTGATGGTCTGCTTCCTGTGATGAAAGTACCATTTCCCCCTCAGATGCAGACACTGGAAGCAGGCAAAGTATTGATTATGAGAGACTTAGTTGGAGTGTTAACTTAAAAGGCATTTCCCTCTTTGAGCATGATCCGTGTTGTAAGCACCCATGGGCAGAATTTTCTTGGTTATTGGTATTGGTAGCTTTGGAGGAACTTTTTTTAAACTCTGCTATAGTGATTTGAGCAGCTGCTGCCTTGTGCTCTTGGGGTCTGTTTGCCCCTTCAGCAGAGGCTGCCGATGGCAGGAATGCCAGGAGATGGAAGGAGCATTTAGTACCTGTGAGGAATCACTTCACCGCTGACAACTTTTCATCTTCCTGCCTTCATTTATCTCAGTGTTGTATTTCATTCTTTACGGTGTGGATGAGAGCATCTGAAACAGGAGATGGAATTTGGATCTTCGGGATCACTGTGCTTGGATAGCTCATTACCCTGATAGCAGTAAACCTGCACAAGCTGCTCTGCACAAAGGAAATGTGTAACATTTATATGGAGAATTCATTTGGAAAATCGGTATTAAACACACACACACATAACAACAAAACAACTGTAGTTTTTATGACAGCTGTTTGAAGTCAGTTTGGGCAGTCTAGACATGTTGTGGCAAAATAATTACCTGAAGGTTAGTGCTTTCTTTGTGTTTCACTTCTGTGTATGTATACATTTAGTTCTGTGCTTGTGATGGCTGAGGTAGGTTTTGTGTTTTGGTTTTATTAAAGAAACAATGTGTCCTTCTAAAAACAAAAATCAACAAACATAAATATTCTCCTTGTTCTCCTATCTTGGCAGTGCACATTCTCCATCCATCTACTTCTCACTGAGAATTATCCCAGCTCTTCAGCATGGCTATTTTGGTTCTGCTGAGATTGCCTTATTTGAATGAATGATTTATAAACAACACAGAACAAGTTTGCAGGTTTTAACTTTTTTGGGGTTATACTGAAAGAAAAAGTTATGATAACTCTCCTGTTCCCACTCACTTTGTTTCCACCGTTGCTTTGTTTAATTAGATCTGCTGATAATATACACAAAAATGAATGTTTCTCTGATTAACTCTCACAGAATCTCTGGGTTATCTGTTGCTGTTTTACCCAAACTCATTTTCCATTGCAGGGAAGAGACGCAGACAGTTGCCTTTCTTTAGAAGGAGAGGAAGCTGAGGGCAGTTGAGCAGTACCTCGGGTATTTTAGGGAAAGCCTCTGGAGAGGTGTGGGAAGCACTCAGAGGCTGTGAGGTTCCTCGGTTGGGTGGTCTGTGAAGCAGCCCACCTAGAGCCTGGGTGAGGTAGGGAAGGAAAGAATGCAATTACAGCCTAATTAGAAATCCAGATTCTCTTCTGCAAAGTGCCATGTTTCCTTTTCTGCTGCAGAAGCGAAACAGACCTTCTGAGCACCTGAAAACAAACTCGCCAGCGATGAAATGACAGAGTCCAAAATAGCCAGTAACCACTGGGTAGGTTTTCTGCTCAACTCTCATCTGCAATCTCCAACCACGTGCCTACTGGTGACTCTGAAGGGAAAACAGAGCCCAGTCATGACAAATCTTTCCCACAAAACCTCTTTGAGATGGGTGTGTGCCAAGATAAAGGTTCTTTCTCCCCTTTCTCCTCTCCCCACCCCTCAAATGAGCACAGTCTGACTAAAAGACGGGGTTTGGAATACCCCTAAAACCTGTACCTGATGCTTGCTGAGTACTTTTTCTTTTGTGCTGGTTTTGCAGCTCTGCTGAGGAACAGCGTGCTTGGAGCTGTGGGGGAACTGGCCTTTCTGGAGGAAAGAAAAGGCACTTACAAACGTGATTAATGACAAATCCATGCTGTGATACTGCCTGGGTACTTGCTTTGGGTGCTAAGGAATTTATTAGTGCATATAAACAGTTGCAGAAAGATCAGTTTACTAAATGAGTCTAGCAGAGGTTTTTCTTCAAATTTATTACACGTTTTAGGGTTGTAGGAAAGCATCTCTCTTCAAATGTGTCATTAAATTCCTAGTGGAAATGCTTGTCAGATGTTCACAGTCAGATTTCATACTCTATTTAATGTCTACATAAACGTTAACTAAATTTTATTGATTATCTATGTTAATTATACAATCAATAACCTTTTAAAATGTCAATTCCCCAGCTGCACAGTTCTCAGCTCATTTAAAAGCTATATTGTTGTCCCATTAACTTGAAAATTTTTCCCTTGCCTTAGTCATCTCTCTAGAATCTAACCAAGGAAAGCAGAAAACAACGGTGTTGTGTGGAGCTCGGTGAATGACCAAGCAATATTTGACCTTGGAGTATCTTTCCTTCCATTGCAGTGTTTATTTCACTGTCAAGAGCTGAATTATCTATGAGTCCTGTTAGAACCAAGTTGCAGATAATGAATTTCCAGAGCAGAGAATGACTTGGTACTTTCCAATGGCTGATACAGGAAAGAGCACAACAAATGAGAAAGATCTGCTGTAAGGCCCAGTCTCTCACATCTGAGTCACCTATGTCTGGCTGGGGCTTCTATTTCAGTATCCCTTTAAAGCATCCGTTTCTCTGCTGAGCATCATCCAACTGGGGTTGTTTATGGTAATGCACACAGATTTTGTGAGCTGGGCCCTCTTAACTAAGCAGTGATGGGGACAGGTTGCAGACAAAACTGGGACAGGAATGCCACTGACAGTTGTTTCCTTCCTGGAAAGTTTTGCAACAAATAGCGTGGATGAAATTAAGTTAAAATATTTTTCACATGAACACAGGTATTTTGTGACTATGTTGGTCAATACTCCATATTGGTAACTGGCTGGTTTTAAAATATTTTTTAAAATATTTTCAGGTGGTTAATGCAGAAAGATGAGGGTGTCATCTGAATGGCACTGGGGCAGGTTGGGAACAGAGCGGGCAGCAGTCCTGAGCAATAGAAGAATCATGGGAACAGGCTGTACAAGATTTGTGAGGTCATCTAATCTACTTCCCTGCCCTAGGGCAGGATTAATTTAATCTCGTGGAGTTTCACACAAAATGGTATATAAAATGTTCCTTTAGTTTGCCCAGATTCCTGAACTAGCTGGTGAATATAGCCTGCAGAATGGAGGAACTCAGCTCAGGGTGGTAGTCCGGGATCCCAGACCTGCAAACCTCATTCTGTGATCCATCAAGTCTCTCTGGTCCTTCTCTCTCTGCTGTACCACACGCAGCACTGTGAGAAGGGCTGAGCACCTCTTGGTTCACACACATCAGTGGGGCCACGCGAAGGGCGTAGCTGTCATTCTTTGAAAGACAGCGTGTATTACATGGGACAAGGTTTATAAAGAACCTTAGGTCAGCTCATACATATATATAGGTGCCTACTTGCACACCTACTTGGTCATTCTGTGGGAATTTAAAGCCCGCAGATAGTGACATGTGTTACATATGTCTCTGCCTACCTGAACATAGACACTTACCAGAGTGCCTGGCCCTGTTCTGCTGGATTTTTTGTGGATTATCCCACTGGTGTTCTGTCTGTGAAATAAAAACAGCTTTCTCCTGTCTCACCCTGGTGATTGTGATGGGGAGTGTAAAATACCCACAGCACTCAGAAACTCAGAGAATCTGTACGAGGGTAAGAAGTGTCCTGGGTCACTTGTCTCTTTGTTTCTATAAAGTTATTCCAAATTTATATCAGCGTGATAGAATAATCAAGTGTTGATAGAAAGGTACAAGTGAATCTAGCCTGGCTGAAAGGAAAGCCTCAAAAATTCAAGTTGTGTAGGCACACAAACTCTCACACAGTTGAACCCCAGGCATAGTAATACAAATGATGTACAATGGCAGTGTCCTCTTTCAGGATGGTGGTGTTGATTCTCAACCCCATCACTGGCTTTACATTTTGAAATCTGTCCATCAGCTTTGGGGAGCGTTTGATCTTCGGGTTTTTTTTCCACGTGTGACATTTTTCCTAAGGCTACCGCCAGAAATGCATAAAGGCATCTGCTCATCCCAACACATCTGAGCGCAGCGTGGTGCCTTGCTAGTTAGTTAGCACCTCTTAACAAGGACAAAGCTCATTTGCATTTCTAAGGATAAATGTGAAGAACTGTGCTGAGATCGGGGCGGTTTGTTTTGCATTCTCTGCACATCCTAGCCTGGTTTAACTTCTTTATGTTGCTTTTTCAGCAAAGAAACTAAAACAATATTGAACTGTTGACCAGGGTACTTAAACTCCTATGTACCTTTGACTCCTTTTATTGAAGTCTGCTCAGTTTTACCTGAATCTGAGGCTCTTCTGTGCTAATTCGTTACTTTTAATGAAGACATTTTATTTCTCCGGAGTCGCTTGTTTTAGCTTCTCGCTGTTAAAGCGTCTTTATGTACCTGCTCTGGCAGAGGCCCTACAAAAAGCTCCTTTTAGAGAGGTTCAGAGATGGCAGTACAGTATGAAGCCGGTACCTACAGTGTGGCATAATGGCATTTTTCCTTTCTCTTGATCAGCCCTTGTGGGTTCTGCCACACCGTCAGCTTAGTGTCACCACTCGTCTAAAAAATCTGCCTGTGTGGCTCTTGATCCTCTTTCCTACGTCAGGGTGAGCCCAGGGAAGAGCTCCTCTCTTCTAATTTCATATTTATGTAGTGGTTGCCCTTTAGAGGTCTTTCATTTTCCAGCCTTGATGTCTGTCCTAAAACGGAGCAGAAAAACCCCACCGGTGTTGTGCTGGCCCATTAAGCAACGTGGACACCAGTAAATTCAACGTGTGCCAGCAGTTTGCTGAAGTTATTCCTCACTCCTAATGATAGCAGATCTGCCCAGACTAGTCATTACACTGCAGAAACTCTTCCAGTTACCCTCTAGTGCTGAATCTTCTCTCCAGCTGGATTTAGCCAGGTTCTTGGGTCTTCTCTGCTTTCATCCTCTTTAAACAGGCATCACAAGTTTCATTAGGAAACGGCTTCCTTTACCACTTCCATTGCTAAAGAGCACGGGGCAGAGCCCTGGGTGCCCGAAAAGCTCAGTGGTGAATTGATTGATTTCAGTTCCTTCCAGAGAGACTGTGTTGTGCCAAGGGAGGAGGCATCCTGGCCTGACAAATCCATGTGGCATAGTGTGGCCGTTCAGGAGAGACGTCCTCAGCTCGGTGCAGGCTGGGGCTGGCAGTCATGACAGCAGGTTCCCTTGCAGTAATTTAGATGCTGATCCTACACCCAGCTCCCTGTGAGAGAACAGATTCTGCGGTGGACAGGCAAGGACTACGTGTTGCAGCAGTAATTAACGTGGTCCCCCTGGGTTTTAAGAAAATGTGCATGGATGATGTGTATTGTTTTGAAGGGTTATTTTTTTACAGGGCATTACTTACACACAGCACGTTTAGGTATTCTTTACTATGCCTCCAGTCCTTAAAACAATGAACCCCGAGACCAACCCACAGCAACAACAAAACACCACCAAAACCCCAACAGTCAAACAAACAGAGCCTACGAAAGGTAGGAAGGTGGATTGTGGTGTGGCTTTTAATTTGGTCTTGTTTACTGGGATTATTTGGGGTTTTTTTTTTGCTTTTTAAATCTGTCTAAATGCTGGGATGATAGTAGCACTTTCATTTTTTAACTATACAGAAAACAAATCTTGAAACTTGAAGTCAAAGGCAGAATTCCCACTGATTTTGCTAGTTCCATTACATTCTACAATGGACAAAGGTTTCCTTTTTTTCTATGCTCTCAATATCTGTATTTCTTATGTCAGCACAATCTCAACAGTTTCTTCAATTCAGTTATTTCCTCTTAACTCAGTGTTGGGCATTTGTATCTCCTTTGCTTGCAAGCCTGAAGAATTTACATACTTTTCCAGAAAACGAAACAAAACAAAGCTCCAGGCTATTAAGAATATGTGGACCTTAACTTTAAATAAAAAACAGATGATAGAAAATAAAAGTAAAATAAAAAGTCCGACTTGGTCATTTCTCTCTGAGGTCTCCTGGAGTTTGTGGCCTGACTTTGAACGCTTGGATTTGGTAGTACTGCATCACCCAGAACTGGTCAGCTAATAAAAAGATGACAGATGAGAAAAACAAAGTAAACCCCATAAAGTCTTCATTTTAATTACACTCCACATATAGATTTTATCATTGCCTTTTGTAGTGGTGAAGAAAGTGGTCAGGAAACTCTTGAGCCCACAGTGGGTCTTGGTGAAAACAGCACCGGTCTCTCTTTCTAATAGACATTGATCTCAGAAAAGGCTAAACCCAATGTAAGCAGTTTTAGGTTATGAGCAGTGTTCTTGCTCCCCTTTACGACATTTAGTATCAGGGTGCATATTGCCACTCCATGGAAATCCTCCAGCAATGCTCAGATTAGTAAGGAGCTGAATAAAGGATGAGCTCTCCTTCCTAGAAGACAATATGATCTTACTGATAGCAAATATTTCAAACATTTTAGTTCATGGAAACACACAGAGCAGATGAGAAATGTTATTCGATGTTTTTTCTTGTGCTGTTCTTTTTCATGTCTAGTTTATACTTATATTTTCATTTATAGCTGTACAACTTCTGACACTCTTTTGCTGTTTTTTCAATGGAGAGCAAATTCAGACACACGCACACACACACACACACACACCCCAGTTCCCGATTTGTACCTTAACCATTCTGATGTGCAGTCTCTTGTAGGTTAAGCCAGGCTGGCTACCCTGTGCGTGACCTTTCACTGGGCTGGGATACAATCAGGAGGAACAATTAAATTCTGTAAACTACAGATTAGTTCTTATCAATTGCTCTTTGAGAGCCCCATGGGAGTTACAGCCTTACCATACAGACAGTTTGATCTATGTATCTTTTCACCTTCTGTGAGAAGTCATTTTGTCCCGTGTCTGGAAACAACGGTGGTGCTCCTCAACAGCTGTGGCAGTGGCCTCTGTGTCTTCATTTTCTCTCTATATATATTTTATTTGTATATTTAGCAGAGTGTAGGTTCTGCTCTCAGAACTGGCAAAGGAGATGCTGGGGAGGGAAGAGAAAGGGTTAAGAAAAGAGCTTTGACCAGGCCACACATGAGCTGTAGGCATCCACACCTCCCTGTTAGTCTGATCCAGATAGCGGAGAGACAGGGAAGGGGGTCAGCATCCTCCCAGCTCTTGTTGACAGGCTTCAAGGGTGGCTGAGACACCCAAGCTGAGAAATCACAGCAGAGAGACAACCTGCAGACCTCTACTGGGCAAGTTGGTAGAAATTTAAGTGGCTAAGGCTAGGTTTATTTAGATTAAAACCTGTGGAGCAGAATTAAGTGGTGTTGGTGTTTTGGCAGAGCCCGACAGTTGGTATTTTTTTATTCCCTTCTTTTCATGGTTCTAACCTTGCAAGGTGATAAAGTAGCAAAATGCAACCATCCGTATTAAAGCCAATCATCTTAATTGCTCATCCCACTCTCCATGTGATACACCTGCAGATCCCTGCTAGTGGTGCAGCATGAGTAGTTAGGAAATTGCCTGTCCCTATGCCATTATCTTCAGCTGCTCGCTGGTCACTGAGGGGACTCTACCAGGGACTGACTGCTCCTGTGTCATAGGAAAATGTTTATATGTTTAATGGTGTCCTGGTTTTGGTCAGGATGGTTAAACCACGACAAATGGAAAGTTTTCAGAGTTACAGGTTTTTCTCTTAGCAGTATGTAAGGAGATTTTGAGTCCTTCACAGGGTCTGCAACTTTTACTTCCCAGAAAGTTTTACTTGCAGTTCTAGTCATGACATATATAAACCATGAAGAAGTGAAGAGAAGGTGAGAATTCTTTAAGTAAGGAAAAAAATGTTTTTTTGGGGTGTACAAACTGTTTACTCGTTTCTTGCTAGATATTCTTGTTGTGAGCAGTTTTTTATGCTCATCAGTGACATGTTGTGCTGCAGGAATCAAGATGTTGGTGAGAGATGCACTGTGCAGCCCTGCAGCTGAAATCTTACTGGCCAGGTAAAAAACTAAGCTGTAAGGAGCTGTGTATGTTCAGATGCTTTTCCTGGACTGGCCAGGTGGGTGCTTTGGTGGTTGTTTACACCAGCCTGGAGATCAGATAGGACATGCCTTGTTTATAATGCTTTTGTCCATCAGACATAGTGCCTGTAGTGGTGAATAATGACTTCCAAATGATTCTCCCTGGCTGGTTAGTCCAGAGGGGTTCTAGCTGCGCACACACACACACACCCCCAACAGTTTACTGAGCACTGGGTGCTGAATCTTCCATGCAGAAGAAACTCAGAGAAAGTGATGCTTTTTTCTTCTTTTTTTACCTCCTTTTTCTAACATCTTAATAGCCTTTTATGCTTGTGAACCACATATTAATTGGAAATAAACACTAGGGACAAATCTAAGATTGCTTTCAATAATACTTTTGCAAACATGGAGAATAAATAGAAATTCTCCCTGAAAGAGTTTTAAATCTTCATGTTAAATTACTTGGAAAATCTAATTGCTGTAAATGCATAATTGCAGTTGGCTGTGGAATCTGCAACTGATTGACAGTGCATTTAAAGGGACTCTAAACTCATTAATGGCCACATGTTCTTCATTACACATTTAAAATAGAAAAAAAGGTGTTTAATTATGAACAGTTAGTGCCATCACTGGGCTTCTTGCTTTCCAAAATGACTTGAGAATACATTTTATGGTAAACATATGATGTTCCTATGAATTTTTCTAGTAATTCTTAGCAGAAAACACCACAGATTAAATAATGTTTGAAATATTAAAACTGCTAATATGTAGATCCTGCAGTACAAATTTTTATACTCCTAGTTATTGTGCTTAGGTGGTACATGTGTTCTCAGTTTCCTTCTTAATTCCTTTATCTTCATGGGTTGGTTGATTGATTGTGTGTCAGATGATGAGTTATGCCATGGGAAACTAATTCTTATGCAAGTGTCTTTCAGAGGAGTCCTACAGCAATTGGGGGTTTTTACTAAAATCATTATAATGGGATTGACAGTTGGTAGGCATGTCTTATGAATTTAGAACAAGTGGTGTTCTCTCCTAGAAATTTTAAACTTTTCTGAGGAAAATGCATTCATGCAACAGAATCCTATTACATTCTATAGGGTAATTGTTAAGTTAAAGCATTAAAACTACTCTACTCTACTATATTTATTAAGTTTTGATAGCATACAACCCTCTAGGGTTTTCTACTGAAAAATCAAGAAAATTCAAAATTAACCTAGTGTGTGACTGATGGCCTGCTTGTCTTTGGAATTCAGTTCAGCATCTACTGCCTTCCCTGCCTTCTAGTGAAAGCAGCAGTGCAGGAGCATTCGCTTCAGCCGTGGTTTGAACTGACGTTAACAGAAAGGAAGGGTTCTGTAGATGCCTGTGCACTCGAGTCCCCCTGGAAATTCATGTGTGTAGAGTTTCTCAGGTTAATGTTAGTGTATGAAAAACACAACAGAAGGGGAAAACAAGTTACTTCCAGTGGTTTGGGTTTTGTTTGGGGGTTTTTCCCACCGTGGATGTTGAACTTGTGAAACTGTGGGTATATACTTACACGATGTATTTAATATATGTGTTTTGTAAATCTGTCTTTATGCTATAGGCTTTTCAGTTTGTTTATACAAATGTTGAAAGTTCAGGCTTTGTTCCACTCAGCTCAGCTGAAGGTGATGAAAGTTGTGGGTCTTGCAAAGCGCTTCCTTAATGGCCTTTTTTTTTGTAATATGAAGTAGACATCTTTAAATTATTTAAGACTTCAACTTAAAATGCTGCTTTAAAAATTGGGAATGATATACTGTGGCACTGATTGTCTAATCTGGGATGCTATTGATTGTACCCTGATGCTGACAGAACTGTTTTTCTTCCCTTTGTGGCTTTTTTCACCTTCAGAACTCCCACAAGGTGACTCTGCTGTCCACAGCCGCATTCAGTGGTATGTGAAATGGATGAATTAAGCATCTCCAAGTGGAGTCTTAAGTTATAATTAAAAATAAATGTTTTTCTCATCCAATGTTTGTAGATACTCATAGGTAGTGAAACATGCAGAAACATGCTTGGAGAAGACAAGGCTCCAGAGAGACTTTTCCAGTACCTGAAAGGTGCCTATAAGAAAGCTGGGGAAGAACAGTTCATGAGGCCATGAAGCAGTAGGACAGGGGGTAACAGTTTTAAACTAGAAAAGGGGAGATTTAGGTTGGATATTAGGAAAAGGTTCTTCCATATGAGGGTGGTAGATCACTGGAGCAGGTTGCCCAGAGAGGTGGTGGAGGGCCCATCCCTGGAGACATTCAAGGTCAGGCTTGATGGGGCTCTGAGCAACCTGATCTAGTGAAGATGTCCCTGCTCACTGCAGGGGGATTGGACTAAATGACCTCTAATGGTCCCTTCCAACCTTACACATTCTATGATTCTATGAAATTCAGTTCTCTGAGGATTGAAATTCAGAAGTCTGTCTGTGCCATGGTTCAGGCTCCATGAAGTAAAATCTCTTAATATTAGCATACAAAATGAATGTAAAAAAAAAATCCAATCGCATTTTGCTCAGTCTTAGTTGAACCCAATTTCCCCCTGGCTCCCCCTTCTCCTTTTGTCCAAAATAGCTATCTGAAATTGGTTCCTAATTTTACAGCAGGACTTTGTGGTGCATGCTACTCACCACCACCCCGGTGCGAATAGTTCCCTGAATCTTCTTGTGGTTAAAGTAAAAGCGAGAAAGTAAGCAAATGTCCAAACTTCTCCCTAGCCTGGGAACAGGTAGAGAAACTGTTCCCTGAAAAGTCTTCGTTTGGGTTTCTTAGTAAGTCAAGAGCGAGAGGAGTTATTTTTAGCATTCCCACGTAGCTGCACGTTCTTCATTTCCATGATTCCTGCACTGTGAAAGATGCTGTTTGAGCAGGTGTTTCACCCATCACAGTGGCTTGTGTCTGTCATCCCGTTTCTGTGCCATCGACACAGTGCCAGCCGCATCTCCTGACTCCAGCTCATAGTGGCTCCCCCAAGGAGACAGGGAAGGAGGATGCGCTGCTGGACTCACTGAACATTGCTTCCAACCCTGGAGATGCATAGTGCAGGCCTGGACCTGGCCATGTTCGTGTTGGCCCTTGTGAGCTGGCCAGAGGTGCTGCTCCACTGACACATCCTTGCAGCCCAGCATGGAAACAGCAGCTGCTGCCATCGCTGTCGCTGTAGGTAACCAAGATGGGCACCCCACATGAACTTCATCTGGAAGGTAACGCCACCAGTTTAGCTGTGTGCTCAGACCAGTGTCTCAACTGTCCTTCAAGGCACTGGCTCATTCTAAAACTATTTGGTTTTCTATTTTTTTATCTGTCTTATATTTTACAGGAACTTGAGTTCACCGACATGCCAGCTAAGGCATAATGCAGGGATATGTAACTTTAAAATCCACAGCTTTTATTGGGTTTGGTGCTTATGCCAATGACTGTATGACATAAATATGGGCACTGTTATTTGTGCTGAATTGCAGCTGAGAATCCCTTATCTAGTTGTATTTCTGTGCTCAGAACTGGTCCAAATTTTAAAACTACTAGAGAGTGGAAGAAGGAAACACAAAAATGATCCAACCCCCTACAGCCATCTGCTTGAGTACTGTATTCGAAATCTACGTAATGGCAACCACCAGTATTTGCTTTTCAGATTAAAATGCCATTGTTGCTCAGTGAAGAAATTGCTATTTGTGAATTGGTGAATGAGTTGTGGCTTTTTTATCTTTCTTTTTTATGCATTGTTCTCAAACAGATTGTGGAGAACTTTGTTGTTTATTTTGGGTTTTGTTTGTTATCCACAGGTTATTTCAGCAAATCACTGGGGCCCCTTGTTGTGAAAACTTGCTGTTGGTTTTATGATGGCTTGTGATTCTGTTCCACAATGTGTTTCAAATGTATAGGATCCTGTTTAGTTTAATGTTGTGCTCTGGTTTCTGCTGGGGTAGAGCTAATTTTCTTCCTAGTAGCTGGTATAGTGCTGTGTTTTGGATTCAGTATGAAAACAAGGTTGGTAATACCTTAATGCTTTAGTTGTTCCTAAGCAGCATTTGCAAGTAAGTGAAGGACTTTTTCAGCTTCCTGGGCTCTGTCAGTGGGGAGGTGTGAGCTTTTTGCTGGGAGTGCGTGAGAAGCTGGGAGGGGATGTGGCCAGAACAGCTGGCCCCAACTGGCCAGAGGGATATTCCATACCATATGATGTCATACTCTGTATATAACTGTGGGGGAGTTGGCCAGGGAGTGCTGTGGCCTGGGAACTAGCTGGGCATCGGTCAGCAAGTGGTGAGCTGTTGTGCATCACTTGTTTTGTTGGGTTTATTACCATTAGTATTTTATTCTCTTCCTTTTTTGTCTTACTAAATTTCAACCCAGGAGTTTTTACCTTTTTTCAATTCTCTCTCCCACCCCACCAATGGGGGAAGTGAACAAATGGTGGGATGGTTGTTTTAGTTGCCTGATGGGTTAAACCACAATGTGCTCTTATGTGAAAATTTAGTGAAGTGAGAATAGAAACTGAAATTAATATCCAAAAACTGTCAGAATTGAGGTATATTTTAATGTATGTTATGGTACCTTATAAACCTATATATCCCCCTATATACCTACAGAAATCTTCTCACAGACCTTTTTTTCTGACAATTTTCTATTTAGAAATAGCAAAGGAAACATTGGCATCACTGTGGCACTGATTTTACCCTGCATGTCAGCAGAGAGTGGGGCAGGTGATACTACAGGTGGTGTAACATAATGCTTCTTATTTCACAGTTCCTGATGTGTGTTTGGGAATTTAGAGGGGGAAGGAAAGAGTTTCTACAGCTTGATGAAGCTTTAATAAGTATTACAATCTATGTTCTGTACTGTACTTCTAATCAATAGATTTCTTTTTTTTTTCTGTAGCCAATGGGGCAGATGATCAATGGGTTTTCCCTCTTTCAGGAATATGTATTGAACATTTTGATTATCCTTCTGCTTGAAGCAGAGGAGTTTCATTCACTTTTTAGATAGAAAAATATGATTTAAATACAATGTTGTTTTTTTTCCTTCTTTGCAGGAGGGTCAATTAAGACATAGTTGGCTTCTTTTTGGTTTAAGGTTTTTGTCAACTTGTCACCACTTTCAAAAGCCATCTGAATTCCCAGGGAATAAAGAAGTGACCCCCCTCCAGTGCTTAGATGAAGTCTCCTAACTCAGTGGAGGCACTATAGTCCACCCACTGGGGAGATGGTGGTAGGCAAGTGCTTGAGTTATTCCGCAGTGGGACTTGACATGGGCCCTGACATGGTCAGGCGTGACACGGCAAGTGAGGAAAAGGATTCCGTGCGTCTGGCGGTGACTTCGGTGTCTCACTCCTTTGAAACTATTCTTAGACTTTTCCACCCTATACTCAGAGATTGGCTGATACAGAGCATTTTACTGACAGCATGTTTTCACTGTGTAGGCGGCTGTGTAACTTGCTCTGAATTGTACTCTGACTATGCTCTGCAGAGATGGCATGCTATTTGTTGTACTGCCTAAGCTGCCATACAGCTGCACCACATGTTTGCCTTTCTCAAGCAACCAGCGGTCAGGTAGCCTTTGCTTGGTATCTCCCCTTGCACAGCTACTCTAGGTTTCATGCTTGTATTTGGGGTGTTACTGATAGCAGTTTGCATGCAAAGTAGGAAAAAGTTCACATTTCTGAGAACTGAAAGAAACTGGTTAATGCCTCTGCAAAGCGTCCTTCGCTTTCTAAACATCTGAGAAATCAGGAGTGTCAGCACTCGCACAGATGTTAAATCACAGGCATGACTCACTGGAAGATCACTATCAGAGGCAAAGCAGACACTCGTGGTTCAGCTGGTCTTTTGCTCTGCCCTTTAGACTCATCTGCTCGACAAAGCAGCCATTAAATCTTTCATCTCAGACACTTGCCCTTGCCCACAGGTAGGAAATTTGCTTCCCTAAAATGAAACATCATGGTAACGTGTTAGAGTATTATCTGGTTACATAGAGGCTTAGTGGTCAGTACTTAACAGTTAGTACTACTACCTGCTGGTATTTAGCTGTACAGTCTTGGTGTATGTGTGCTGTATTTTATGGTACAGATATTTAATACGTGATCAGAAGTCAAGTTTATGAAACGTGTTTACACTGGCAAGTGCTTCTCTGGAGAGTAAGAGAGTCACAAATTTTCCATTCCACATGGCACGGCAGTAGCATCGGGTTAGAAGACACACCTTTGCAGTGAAAGTAATCCTCTTTCTATGTCTGTCTTGGTATTACGGAAATGAGCTTCCTTGGGGCTCACTTTGCATTAAAAACCCCCAACCCTTCAGGCTGCTAGAAATGCCCAGTTAGTGGTGTATACTGCAGATACAAACTCTGCCAGTAGAGTAACGTGGGTAGATTCTGGGGGAATCACAGATACCTGCCTGTGACGAGTTCACAACATCATGATGGTGAAACGTCGGTCAGTGGCCTCTGCAGGAGCTTCCCTTGCCTACAGCTTGTGTTGTCATCACCAGGTGTGGCTGAATACCCTGGAACTTGTTTGTTTTCTCCTCTTTTGGTGTTGATACAGATTCGGCCCCGGGTGTGAGCAGCATCTGTCAGCACGAAGTGCCACACAGAGCTCTCATTTACTTCTCAAGTGAAGAGGACTAGGTTGCCAGGTCTAACCAACCTGTGACTTTCATTCAGCATGTCAGTTGTACATGATATATTCTCAAAAACTTGTGTGCGATTCTGTGTTCTTGAGCAGGGGGTTAAATGAAGATTAGGGAGAACATCAAAGCGGCAGTTAAAATGAGGAAAGATGAGTTAAAGCCAAATCATTAGAGATCCCTTTGAAGTGCTTACAGATTAAGCCCTGTCTCTTTTAAGTGGGATACTTATCTGCCTTTCAATATTTAAATAATAAGACATGACAGGCAGTGCCTTTCTGAAGGATTATTGTATTCCTGTGCTGGGTTGTAAGGCATCAGGCCAAAGGCAAGTGACTTGAGTTGCTGAAAAAACTGCAGTAATCCTTTAAATTCCCTGCTGGAGTATCTTTCTGTCGATGTTAAGCAGGCATTTCAAAGGTGAGAAGACCACACAGTAGTGCACTTTCAGATGAGTGTTGCAGGTGATAACGTGACACTGGAGTCGCCTTTGAATGTGAAGTTTGCGTTTGCGGATAGAGAATAGATCTTCCTGTAAGGTGTGTTAATGACATTTTGCAAGAAGCAGATTTATTATCCCGTGGCCAAACTGAAATGCTGCCTATCCCTGCTACCCGCCCTAATCCACTGGGACCTGCCAGTCCTCACACAAGGGTTAGAACGCACACAGGCGCCTGGGCAGAGTGCAGCCACCTGTGTGTTAATGCACACATGGGCACGCTGCATCTGAGAGTGCTGCTCTGCACAGAGCCTGACAGCTGACTGGGTGTGTACCTACAGAGTCAGGAAACCGTTGACACGTCCACTAATAACTCTACATATTCATCGCCAGGCCCAGAGTTAATGTTTTTATGGTGTGAAATAAAACGGTTTGGTTTTGGTTTGTTGTGGGGAAGGGCTTGCATCGAGCTGCGTCCCATCCCTCAATCGTGGCACTTTGTTCTCTGCACAAAGTGTTTTTCCCCCCAGAGAACCTGCAGTACAAACATTTGTGGAATCATAGAAAAATTCATGTTAGAAGGAACTTCTGCAGGTCATCTGGTCTGGCTTCCTGAGCTGGAATATAACAGGAGAGACAAATGGGAGACAGGGGTGGAACAATAACCAATGGAAATACAAAAAGTGTGCAGTTCTCATCCAGGTCCAAACAGGCATGTGGGCGCAGTCCTCTGTGTATTGACAAGCAGTGGTGAATTTTGACAAGTCCTTTGAGGGACAGCTTGGTTGGTGGGTTCACTGATAAATGAATGGTGCTGATGGAGAATGGGAGGGAAGGGTGAGCCTGTTTCTGCTTCCCACTGTAAAAATATATTCATCATCTTATAAAATTACATTTACATTCTATTGAAAAGTTTTCTGTGCTTGGTTTTAGAAGCAAGACTCTACTTGTGTGTACTGGAATGAGATACATGGTTCTGTCAAGTTATGACATTTATTGGGAAAAAAACAATAATGGTTTTGTATAATTGCAACTACATTTCATGTAAACATGGTACCCTAAACAGATATCTTGTGGGCAGTCTTACTGCAGCATGTGTATTCACCCTTCCTGTGAGAGCCGTTGCCTAGAGTTTCCATCGAGTTGCCTCCCAGACTAGTAGATGGGAGTGTATCAGTGCCTGGTTGTGGCTCGCCCATCAGTGGGAGACTGGCATTAGACAGGATGTTGACTTAATCTGATGGGGAGGCACACGTTTCAAAAATACTGACTAAAGTAAAGCTTCCTTTGGAAGAATCTCGACTACATACATATACCTGTGGTGGGTATGAGTCTGTCCTTGCTGCTTGTCAGCAGAAATGTGATTTCACGAGATTCTCCTTTCCTAAGGATTAAAAACTTTTTCCAGATGATGCAAAGAGCAACATCTGACAACTGAGATGTTGCTAAGCAGCTGGCATGCTCACTGGGTTCCAGAAGTCTTTTTCAAGAGGATGGATACTGTGAAATGTTTACCTGTACTCAGGTCTTCAGGACTCATCCTTTAGTCCCAGACCTGCTGATGTGAGCTCAGTATGTGTCTTTGGTTTTATCAGTCACTTCCCATAAACTCCCCTGCATTCCACACCCTCTGATAAAGACTGGCTGCATCATATCACCACTGCTCTCTGCAAAGATACCTGTTACTGTCAGGGCTTGTTGAAGCAGCCTGCGAAGTTCCGAGCAGCTGAATGTTTCCCTTGCTTGACATTTGGTTCTGACATAAAGAGAAACTAAAAAAGAAGTTACACAGCAATGTGACTAGCAAATTCCTGTTAGAGTCAGTATGTATCTCTGATAATGCCAGAGCTCTGGAGGAAACAGTGGGTCTCAGTTTCCCAAACTTTTCAGACCAGTCAGAGCAACAGCCTGTGTGTCCTGAAGCAGGAGCTGTGCTGTGAGGGCAGTGTCTGCTGCAGGGGCACAGGCTGAGTCGGTGGTGCAGAAGCAGGACCACTGGTACCAGTCCTGCCCTGGGAATCTCTCCCCAGGGGTGTGTGGGTTTGTGTGTGCGTGTGTGGACGCTGTTGTATGGCACATGTGTGCGTTCCTGCCTGTGCTGGAGCTCAGAGCCTGTGTGGCTGTAACCATGGCAGTGGGGGTGGTTTTCCTTTTTTGGGGATATTTCAGTTTGCTTAGAACTTTCAGTTTAGCAAATACCCTTTGCTGAAAGGTTCGAGTTAAATTCCAAACAAAATTGCTGTATCATAATGAAATCCCCGGTGGTTTATCCTGGCATGACAGGAGCTGTGCAGCTGGCAAATACTCTTCCTCTGCCCAGAAGGTCATTTTTCGGTAATGTGCACATGACGCATAATTTTCAAGTTAATGCAGTTTTCTACTTGCAAAAATCAAAGGCATAATATTTAGCAGCATTCCTGCTCAGAATTACAACTCAGAAGATGGTTTAAAAAAAAAAAATCAAATATGTATTTGGATCACAAGTTGGACAAAATTGTAACTTTAGAATGTACCTTTGGAAACTATTCCCAGACACAAACTTCTTGGTTCTCCCTGTCAAACACAAAGGTGCCATGCAAGAGGTTTTGTTACATAGGAGGAAAGAGATACAAAGAAATTCCAGATGTTCAAAGGGGAATTGAAAAGTCCCTGCTGTTTCTGATGCCCTATTGCATCTTGTGTAAAATGTTTTCCCCTAACGTGGAGATAACCATCAGTATCTCATAACACAAAAGCTTATTAATCATTCATGAATCCTGTATTGACTATTTCTAAATGTACCTTAATATATTAATAGGAAGACAGAGGCAAAACAACGCCGAAGGCGGCCGCAATTTATGGTGAGAATTCCTGGTTTTGTCTGCTGCAGGCTGTAAGGATGCTGTGAGCTCACCCTGCTTAGAGGACAGCTCAATGTCTCTTGAGCAGCATTTTCAGGTTCCATCCTTGCTGCCACTTCTCTCCAAATTTGTCAGTATGTTATATTTTAATTATTTATTTATTTTTAGAGGAAAGCAGGCGAGTGCTTGTGTTTCGTTGCTAGGTTAGGTGGATTGGTAGATGAGCTGCTTTCTACGTTTCAGGGGAGAAGATTCCACACGTCCTCTTCATGGGCAACAAACCTGGAGAAGGGGCCTCCTGCTGGGGAGACTGGGGTGGCAGAGAAGAGAAGGAAATAATTGCTTGATGAGAGTAGCTGTACTGCAGGGTGGGACAAGAGGGGCTTCCAAGTTGGTCTGCCAAGGTGTTTGGGTGGGAGACCGCTTCACTTCCTTGGAACGTTTATTAAAAGCTGGGTCTGTTGAGTTGGATTTAACACAGAGTTGCTATTTTAACTTGCTCTGTTTCACTGTTCAGCTCTTTAACAGGATGTAAGTGAGGAATGCTGTCTGTCTGTATTCCAGTTCCCAATCTGTTCGGGATTTAGCTGTTTGGGGAACGTACAGTAGATGATGTTATTTAAATAGAAAGTTTTCCTCTTTTGGTGCCTGGCGTTACTCTCGTTGTTTTGGAACTAAAGGAGGATGCTGCGTACCCGTCTGGAGCCTTCCCTTCCAATTACGTATCTAAAAATGAGTTTCACAAACATGTCAGACTTATTATATACACAGTAAAACTGTTCCCTCCAATTATAACTCATGCTACTAAAGTATGTGGCTCCCTCAGATGTATTTCGTCTGCCTGCCCTTTTAGTTTCCCTTGGCAGATAGAAGGTGGTAAGAAAAAGTCTTTAGGATAAATCTTTAGATTGGAGTAGTCAGAGCAGCCTAAGGGAATTCAGGTGTCCAAATCCCTGCCCCAGCCAGAGGCTTTAAACCAGTATTTTATTCCTGCCTATCAGCTCGTCAGCAGTGATGGGGCCAGATTAAGTATTTCCATTCAATCAGGTTTTGTGGGCTAATGTTTACTAAGTGTTTCACACTGTGCCACTGGCTTTTTTCCTCCAGCACCTGTTGTTACACCCCAGGGGTTTCTCTTTCAACCCAAGGGCTAAGCAGGCCCACCTTGGCTTTGCTGCAAGGTCAGGTTGCGGATGTCCAGCCCAGTATGTGATTGGGTGTCTGTAATGTACTGTTTCCCCAAAATACTCTTTTTATTCTTTTTTTTTTTCTTTATACGACTGAATTTTCCACTATCGATTTTTATTGTACCGAGGGATTATAGTGCCTAAACACAACCTGGTAGTGGTTAAAATAAACTTATTTTCTTCTTGTTTATTTCGCTGAGGATTGCGCCCATAAAGACTTTTATCGACTGCAGCATTGTGGATGTCTCATTAAAAGCATTCATCATGGCACGCTGGCACCTTTTATTATGTCATAAAACTGCAACGCTACATAATGTCTGATTTTTCACCCTGCCGTGGTATGAAGCCAAATCCTGCTTTCCTCTCACAAGGTAGATGGGTAGGTTTGGAGGGGCCAGGTTAGTGCTGAGTGTTACCAGCCACCACCATATCCCTCAGGGGAAGGTGAAATAAAATTCAGTGGGATGGGAATTCTTGTTTTTAACCTTAGTCTCTGCCATCCGATAGGTAGTGGGAGGCAGGAAATCTGTTAACTGACTTAAAGAAAAAGAGCTGCCTGATTTAAATTTAAATTGTATTGTCCAACAATGTTGTGTAATTAGATGGGAAAGCAGGAAAGTCCTTTTATTAGAGATGTCTTTGTAGACAGTAGCCATGAAAGCCACAGTGGTTGATGCTAATTACCATATTTTGTTGAAACTTCCATCTAAATGAAAGGAGCATTCAATTCAGAAGCTGCAGCCATACAAAAACCACAAGTGCAGTTGAATTGCTGCTGCCAAGCAGATGGGGCTTTGATCAGAATAAGTTATTTGCAGATTTATTATCTGGCTGCCAGGGTGGGGCTTGTATTGAACCACCTCGCTCAGAAGAAGGGGAAGGGGAGAAATGATTCTTGCTGCTCTGAGATAAGTTCGTGGGAGAATTTTCCCATTCTTAGATTATTTTTGTAGATGAAAATCTAGTCTTGACAAGAACAGCCATTAGGTACTTACTACTGGGCTATTCTAACATGTAAGATGCTTCTAGTAGGAGTAGGTTGGTATATTCATTGTAGTTTTAGTATGGGAAGAGGGGGATCATAAAATGTTCCAGCACGGCTGACTGTATTTTTCCATGGTCAATTCTGCCTAGACCATGTGAGCTAAAACTTGCACTACTATACTTTTTCACTGATGTGTTTCATAGTGGGGTGGGACAAAAACTTAGCAGCTTCACACATCTGAGATGCTTTCTACAAAGACAGTGTTGGAAAGTGGTCGATTTACAAAGCCATCAAGAGAGTAGCACTGGGGAGGTGAGAAAGAATGCAAGATATGGAACACCAGGATGCTAAAAGTTCAGTCTTTTTTTGGGGGAAGGTTTTTTTTTTCCAGTTAGCATTCCTGGGGTGTATTTGATTGCAGGGATTTACTGATAGAAAAACCGATTTCCAACAGTGAGTGGAGAAGGTAGGAAACATTACTTAGCACTGTGTGGCATTGAGGTGGGAAACCTGCTTAAGGGGAATATACAGTAGTAGAAAAGTTGAAATGATCACTGGAGAACAGAATTAGCCTGAGCAACGAGGAGGAAAAATATTTCCAATTTTTAAATGATATTGGTTGTCCTCAGTCTTGTCTTCCAGTGAAAATTAAAGCCTAAAAGTGGGAATTAATAATTGCTTCTGTGATCTTGTTAGGCAAAAAGGATAACTATGAATGTGGTCTTATTTTGACCTAACTATCTGCTTCAGGTATTGAAGCTTTGTCAAGCATAGAAAGTCTTTCATGTGCAAAGGCAGAAGGGAGAGGAGTGGGGCAAAAGCTGGGCCTGGTAACTCTGAATTTCTTCAGTGTTGCACCACGCGCAGAATAGTGTGATTTCCAGGCAATCACAACTGGGAATATCTGGAGAACCCTTCAGATTTATAGGGGTTTTTTTTGTTTGTTGGTTGTTTTAGTTGTGTGGGGTTTTTTCGTGTGGGGTTTTTTTGTTTGTTTGTTTTTTGTTTGCTTTTCCTGAGCTGATTATCCTATTGGTGTTCCCCTTAGTACCTGCTGGTGCTCAGTGTTGGGATTTGGTCTTCACCAAGCTTGGCAGTGATTTGGCCCCAGATCACAGCCCGTGGTCTGAAGTTGGTCTGATGTTGCGATCTGCACGATAAGTACAGTTGAAAAGGATTTGAGGCAAAACTGTAATTTGCTGACACTGACTTCAATTTTCACTTAGTCAATACAAAACAAAAAAAAAAAAACCCACCAAAAAAACCCCAAACCACGGAACCAAATAATTTTTATATATTTTGGCTTTTTTTTTTCTTAAGAAAGACTTTTCTTTCTTTTACAATTTCACTTCCTGTCATCTCTGAAAAAAAGATCTCCATGGTGCTTTACACATAAAGAGGGTTTCAAAAGAAAATGTTACAACAGTCTAGTCTTTGTGTCAGGCTGCCTTAAAGAAAAGCATGAGAAAGTTTAAAGTCAAAGGGTAGTTCTTAGCACTTAGAAATTTTAATCACATTTTATAAGCCAAGCTTTGTTTTAGAAACCCAGCAACACAGATGTCTTTGTTCCGGGTAAATTGAGTGCTCCTCCTAAAATAAATAAATTTGAAACCTATTTTTGTAGCAAAAAAGACCCAGATTTGAGACTCTGTGTTAAATCAAGCAGATTTTGAACGCAAATTCCTAAGCTTGTTTCAGAATTTCCCCCTCCTTGTCTCCCAGATGAAACCACAGTGGAGAGTATGTTTCAGTAGCTTATGCAGCAGAGTGCTGTCATTAACATGAGCAGTCTGCCTTTCTAGGTGTAGTAAACACAGAGTTAAAGGAATTTGAGAGGATGTTCCACTGTTGTAAGTGGTAACACATGAATGAGATGCCCTATGAATCTCCAGCTCTTCTGCAGAGGTGCCATGCTATAACTATGTGCTTATGAGCAAGGCATTCAAATACATGTCCCAAGATCCTAATAATCTGCATTTCTGAAAGAATTGAGTGGAATTTGAAACCTCCCAGGGCATAATTTTTGGAAAGTCTGTTTTGGCTTCTCTCCAGGTATGGAAAGCATCAGTGGTGGTGAAGAGAGAAGGTGTTGGTGGCAGAGTGTGGAGACTGGGCATGGGGTTGGATTTCTTCATTGTGAGGGTAGAGTTTTGATTTCACTCAGCTGTAGAATTTGTTCTGAGGAGAAGGTTACAGGTAAAAGGCTCGTGGTTTCATCATACACAGCTTTGAGTCAGTGTGCTGCTAGCATAATGAAAGAGTTTTGTTGTCTTGCTCTTGAGAAGCGTACAGCAGAGTATGTGAATAAGCAGAGTCTGGTGCCTGCTGAACAGTCATGCTCAGGGCTGGGTAGCAGGGCACATCTGAAATGCCTCAAGCGATGAGCCTGATGATTCTCAGTCCGATACTGTCTCATACCAGGGAAATAACTGGTGTAGACTGGGGTATATGCAGAGAATCCTGGCTGTTGGCTCTTGGAGATTTCAGCACAAAGTCAAAGAGAATTTCTTTAAAACTTGTTATCAGTAAAATGTTCAGATCAGTCCTTAAACTGAATTAGCAGGTTACATGATATTGCATAACTGAAATGCCTTTTGCTATTGAAACAATCCCTGACATATAGACACAGTTCTGATTTTAAAAAATGATATTGACAATTTTTAATGTCTTTTTAATTAAAGAATAATATGTCTCCTTGTATTTTATTGTTTAAAGACCTGTGAGGATGTCTAGTCCTTCTAGTGCTCTGTGCATGAATCTAAGGGCTGATGTTGCAATTCATTATCTTGACTGTAAAATGAGTGTTGCAATCTAATTTGCAGCTTTCAGAATTAATGGTGAAGTGATAAGAGGTGATAATGATCTTAATCTGTGTGAAGTAACAAGGACCAGGACAGAGTTGTGTCATTGACTTGGATGCAAGTAAGGTATTTGTTCATCACTGCTCTGGTAGTTCAAATGAGGTGAAACCAATGCAGAAAATCTGGGAAAGCATGTTTGTAAACAGAAGTATTTACCAGAGATCTTCATTTATCACCAAGATGAGCTGGAGACCAAAATATCTTTCTTGGCTGGTTTATATATTTATAGTTGGATATTTTTATAAGAATAAAATAAAAGATAGAAAAAGAGCACTGTACTTCTGCAGCTTGCTTTCTTTTTAAAAACTTCAAGGTATTGATGAACCATAACGTCCTTTTGATTCAGAAGCTTCTGTTCTTTTTAGTGGTTAATTTAAAAATACAATTTGGCAGCGTTGTGGCTGCTGTGGTGATGGTTTGAAAACAAGAAATGCAGCTTTATTTTTTTTTTTTAAACCAGGAAGGAGAGAACCAAATTCCTGATGATCATGTGTAAATAATCTAAAACTGGCAAAAATTCGGATGAGAACTTCCCAGAGTGTGAAGTGTGGATTACAGCCATTTGGCACGTTTTGCTCAGTTGTGCAATGTCATGTAATACAGTAGCTGGATAATTTTACCATATTTTGGAAGAATATGTAAGTACTTGAAAGCTTTCATGTAGTGGCTTCGGTCTGTTCAGCCTCTCAGGAAATAGTTCTATTTTTGGGCATTCAAGTTTAATCGGTGTCTGTGAAAAGCGTTAAAGATTACTAAGGCAAAAAGCTCTCTGGGTTATGGATTTCAGCTCTTTGGTATCTGCAGAGGTGGCAGTGCATTTTGGGACATTGTCTGATTTGGGGAAATGAGTGTTCCATAGGTTGAGGGTGAAATTACAGCGTATTCATGCTGTTGTACAGACCTTTTGTCTTTAGACTCCTAATTGAGGCGCTGAGGATTCCCTATATAGCTAAAAGTAAGACATAGGTACCCCCAGCAGGTGATTTATAACAAAGCTCTAATTATAACATGACTCTCAAGAGGAGTATGCCCATATTCATACAGGAGCCACCCTACACGTGTCTTGGTGTATGGGCTGTGAGGAGAGGAGGATCCTAGTACCTAAAGGTACCCTTCCAGTAGCTCAAGGGGCCTACAGGAGGGATGTGGAGGGACTCTTCTTCAGGGACTGTAGTCATAGGACAAGGGAGAATGGGTTTAAACTGAAAGAAGGGAGATTTATGTTAGATATTAGGAAAAAAACTCTTCATAATGAGGGTGGTGAGGCCCTGGCACAGGGTGCCCAGAGAAGCTGTGGCTGCCCCTGGGATCCCTGGCAGTATTCAAGGCCAGGCTGGATGGGGCTTTGGGCACCCTGGCCTAGCAGAGGGTGTCCCTGCCTGTGGCAGGGGTTGGGCCTAGATGGGCTCTGAGGTCCCTTCCAGCCCAAGCCATTCTGTGGTTCTAGCTTAGGTACCTGAAGTTAAACATCTGAAATAAGCACTGACTGACCATCCCCCTTTGTGCCTCATGGGTGTGACCACACAGAGGCACACAAATCAGCTCACAGGCTGTGAATTCACAGGCTTGCCTATTATGCACTGTTTTCTGTGGGCGAGTGCTCAGTAAAAGGACGGGAGGGCTGACTGTCCTGATTTTGAACACACTCAAACATTGTGGGCTCTGGATTGTAACCACACCTTGGCATTTAGGCTTCTTCAGGCTTTCAGAGCTTTTGATGATCTCATTTTATAAACATACTTGTTAACGCCTCTGAATCAGGACAATCTGAGAACCTGTTGATGTGGAAAGGTTGCTCCATACAAGATTTTAATCTGAATGACATCCTTTAATACAGATTTTGTTTATTCACTGGCTGTTGGTTGTCCTGTGTGTAGTGAGTTACGATTAACTTCTGTTTTCTGCATAGTAGAGTTTTCTTCACATCATGATTAAAGGGCAACACTCGTGCAAACAAATGTGCCTCATATTCGTGGCACATCTGCCACTCATTTCAAGGTGAACCTACTTATAAAACAAGTCTAGGTGTAATTAAGGAAATAGTTTTAAACATACCTCTTCTGACAGTTTGTAATAGTTTTGTAAATTTTCACCAAGACTTGAAAATTTTACAGGGAATACTTGAATAAGGCATCCGTAAAGTGTTTAATCTGGATGTATGGTTGTGTGATGGGTGTGTGAAAATGCACGTTAACCTATCTTTTTCAATAAGAAATGAAACTTAACACAGCCTAATCTAAGAGGGAGGTTTTCCTGCATATTACTAAAATTAATCTATTTCAAAGTAGGCTCACTACAAATGCTTTAGTAAATTCATCTTGTTTAGTCTTCTGTAAGAAAATCTATGTGGTGAGTTGTGTAAAGAATTGTAGTTTACTCATACATTGAGGATTACTTTCTTCTGAAGAGAACCTAATTGTGTATTTAACCAATTCCAGGACAATTTCCTTACTTAGAGCAGAACTTCACTTTGCAGAAGAGGTCTGGAGGGACAGACTGCAAAGGAAATGGGGAGGGCTTCCTCTGGGTTGTTTTGTTAAGATGGTTTTTCCCTTACAAGACTTTCTCCTCTCCGTTGGCTCAAGGTCAGCAGCGACTTTCCTGGCTCGCTTGAAGCACAGCAGTAATGAGAACACACTTCTGGAAATGTCTTTGTTGTCTGTTGCCCTTGGAAGTAGTGCTTAAAAAGGGGGTTGTCCTTAAAAGTGTGGAGGAGCAACATTCAACCTTAGCTAAATAGCTGGCTGTTAGATTCATGGTTTATAGGATGGCAGACTGCATTTGTTACTTAGGCTCCCTGAGGATTTCTCCTCCTCTGTCCCTTCCCACGCTGACCTTGCAGAGGCGTTGGGCTGGAGCCGGAGCTGTGGTTGGTGCTGGCGAGTGGAAGATGGGGAGATCCGAGCTGGAACTGCACAGCTGTTAGAGCCGCTCTTCAGGAACTCCACACCTATTCCACTGGAGTTTTACATAAGTTGAGTGCATTGTCTTGAAGAGTAGTGAATCCTGCCATTTTACTAACACAACTGGCAGGTATTAATCATTTCTAAGAAGTGAGCAATAGTCGAATTTCCCTATCAGCTGGATTTTCACAAGTGTCTTTCCTGAGCTGTACCTTTACGGTGAGACAGCGCTCCGCACAGCTGTCTGCAGTTCTATTAGGTTTAGCTTCAAATAGCTAGAGAGGCCCTAAAAATACATTTGGGTTGTAGTCAGCTTCATAATGTATTTCAGGTACCTGTACCAAATCTCGGTTCTTATTTATATTTTTTAATTGCAAAGCAACACTAATGCAAATCAGACGTTGGGTTGTCAGCAGCATGAATTAATGTTATCAGCCAATCTTCTTTCCTCCAGATAGTTGTTTTCTAGAACCTGTGTTTTGCTATCTCATAATGAAAATAAAGTTGATGCCTTATTTGGCTAAAGGGTGGTTGAAATTTTGTTATGCATATGGCTTGGCTCTTTTTCTGTTTGTTATGGCTCAAATTGGTCCTACGCTGAATGCTTTTTAATTATTTCCCATCAACATTTTAAGCCATGTGTCTCGTGGTCTCAGTGTCAATTAAATAAGATCCTAATAATAAATGGCATCTTAAAATTATTTAATTGTTAATAGCTATGTTTAGTATCTTCATTTCTGGTAATCTCATTAAAGAATCAAAAATGTTTCTCTTATCTTGTTTGTAATAGGCTGTAGATTTGAATTAGGTTTTTTCTTAGAATTTTCTGTTTCTGTTCTTAAGATAATATTTCTTTTTTAACAAGGAGAAATATTAATGTTTCTTTTGTGTAGCGAACAAACTTTTTTGCAGTACTGAAAACCTGTAAGTGTATATAGTTGAGTTTACATTTTTAAATGTTGCTTGAATTGCACTGATTTTTTTTCAATTACCTGGATTCACTGTCAGAAAAAGAACTTGAGAATCCTCTCAGAAGTTCCTTATTCAGAGTCGAGTGTGACTACCAGTCCAGAGAGCAAAACGCATTCACATGGAACTATGCCTCAATAGCAGGATTTCAAATGTTTCAGAAGCAAACAAGCACTTATTTAAATAATAAAACAAACACCTGCTCCTGAAAAGCCAAAAGCAAAGAAAATCCATCTCCCCCCTGCAAAATCCCAAATCCAGAAGCAGCCTCTTTGGAGGAAAATGAGTTAGTGCCTTAGGAGTCTGCTGAAGTGAAAGATGATTCCAAGCTCACCAGTTGAACAATGCAGTTATGTTTATAGCGTTCACTTTAAATAAATGTTCTTTGGTGAATGCCTTCTCTACTGAATATGTCTTTTGGTTTTAGATTTTCTGTAGCATCCTCTGCCTTTCATCTTCTAGATTTTTGATCCATTTTTGACTGTGATTTGTGTTTGTTTAAGAAAAGTTAAAAAAAAGTTATGCATCTTGTGTGTTAGCGTAAGAAAACTGTGAAGAATCTTGTCAAAGTTGATTTCTTTGTGTTGATCTAAAGAACTCAAGCTATAAGCTTTTTGAAGTGTGCAGCAACTGCAGCAGCAATTTATATGCCTGAGAGATCAGAACTATATAATAAATAGCTGCATATATATAACTTCAAAAAGCCTGCTCTCTTGTCCATTAAATATTTTTTTTAATTTAAAAAAGCCTCTAATTAACTATGTGGTAATATTGTGGTATGATCAAGGGAAGTTTAATTTGAAATAGAATTCATTTATTTGCCAACGTGAACATATTTTGGCAACATACTATTTAACTCCATCTCTGAATCGAGCTTTCTGCATCATAGCAATATCATTACAGTTTAATGATAGAGCTGCTGACTTACAATTTAACTAGCATGCAATTAAAGCTTCTTGAGCAGCCTGTTCCATCCCCAGCTCTGCTTTTGTGGATGACTGCCCCAGAGAGGGCTGACATGCTGTGGGCATGGCTCTCTATAGCATCCCACTGCAAAATACTGGGTGAGGAAGTGGGGGGAGGGGAAGGTGCATGTTCTTGAATTATTTCTGGAGGGAAAGATTGAATATCCATCCCCTGCTCTGTTATGTCAGGTTTTAACAGGGAACCCTGAAGTTTTGCAGTGAACTGACCACTGTGAAATCTTCCTCCGCACCCTCCACCATTGGCTCCTGTGGCTGTGTGCTGAAGCTGTGCCTTGCTTCCCTCCTGCATAGCTGAGGGAAGGGCCATCCACATGAGGTCATCCCCCCTCTAGGAATAGGTGGGTGGTGAATGCGGTTTTGTGCTCCTCTCTTGAGTACCAGCCACCTGACGAGGTGCTTGTGGGGAGGATGACAAGATTGGTTTTCCTTCCTGCTCTGCTTTCTCTGAGCCAGTGGAACAGAGGAGCTGCGGTGACTTGCCAAAACTCACTGGAGGTTAGTGTCTCATCAGAAGCAAGTGTCCCATTGTGCCTGCTCCCGCTGGAGGCCCCTGCACGTTCCAGGGAGCTCATGCCCAGCCAGTATCATAAATACTGAGGATGTTCTGCTAGGCCATTCCCTCAGATTGTCTCTGACGTCTCATGTTATGCTGCTGAACATGATTATGCCAAGTCAGATTGAAACACGAGCTGATTTGGTGATTAAGTGCCTATGTAGTAGACCTCTGAGCATCGTCTGAAATTTAGGGTCCTGGAAGCTCTCTAAATGTGTGGTTTGGGATTGGACTGATTGCTGCAGGATATGAGAGGGATAATGCTAAACTTTACTTTCCTGACCCATGATAGAAAGAGATGTCTTTAGTGCTTTCTTCATGTGAAAATTCTGTGGTAAAAATAGTGAAGTGTATGATCTCCAGTAACATACGGGATGTGTAATTTGATTTGGCTCATGTTGATGGTGTTCAATCTGTTGTGTGGAAACAAGGAGAGAGGACAACATGACAAGCCTGCCTTCCCTTTTTCTGAACAAAGAGGATTGTTTTTCCATATGTGTTTCACACTGAACGTTTTGGGGCCTATGTCTTTTCTCATCAAGCACTCAGTCCTGGTTTTCGTACTCTGGGAATAGAGCGTGTCGCTCGTTTGTAAGGAATGCAGTCTTTGAAAGAGCTGCTGGCTTGTTTTCAGAGTACATGATAAGGTGAGTAGCTCATGTAAGAGGTGAACATGGCCTCGCTGTCTGAGAGGGGTGTGTCGTACGATGGCAGGACAGGGCAGAGCCAGGTAAGTCAGCACCCTCTGTGTCATGGAATTGTTGCTTGCTCTGTTTAGGTCAAAACTCAGCAAACGAGCCTTTAGGAGCATATGGTATTCCTTGTGCTGATTTTCTTCTAAATGGTACTTCATAGGCCTCCAATAAAACTGAGGGGGACCCTGTAAACAGTATCACTTATCCCAGATAGTTGCACAATGGGTGAGTTTGCTTTTTTGGAAGGCGATTCTGATGAGTTTTAGTATTCTGCCTTTCTTCAAGGCAGGTTTTACTGTCCTGCAAACTACTGGTATGTCTGACTGCTTGAATATGCTATTATTACCTGTTAACTTTCTCAGCTCAGACAGGGCACAAGCTAAGATTGCTGTTAGATTTTCTTTTTCTTTCCTGGACAAATTGTTCTCCTGTCCTATGACAGAATTGGGAAGAAGTTGCTGTTCAAACATCCCCTTTTTTCTTGACAGAACAATCTGTCCCATCTCATAACACGTATACCGAATGCATATGGTATTTTATAATATATTTTGGAGTATACCCTGAGGAATATAATTTATTGATAGAGTTAAACAATGACTAATTTGTTTCCATTAAGGATGTCTTTTGATAGGTTTCAGGAAGGCAGGCAGGAAGGAAGGCAGGCAGGAAAGAAGGAAGACAGGAAGGCAGGCAGGAAAGAAGGAAGGCAAGAAGGAAGTGGCTTTCTCTAAAAAAAAAAAAGAGAAAAGCGAGGAAATGTTGAAATGCATTTGTTTTAGGTACAAACCAGTCAAGCTTTCAAAGGGAAGGAGTTCTTGGCATATCCAGTGTCACGTACTGGCTGTGCTGCTTGGTGTCACCAAACGAGGTGTGTTCACTTCTTCCAAACAAGTGGTTCTCCTGTTAAAATGTTTGGGTTGTGGCATCCAGGAAGAGATCTATTAGAGGTGAATCGTTTGTAGATAGGAATGCTGTGTTCCAGACTCCGGATGTGTTGATCCAGCTACCTGGGGGAGGGGGGAAAGAAGAAGAAAATTGCAGTTTATGAAGTCCTTGCTTAAGCTCTGGCACAGGAATATGTTATCTTTTCCTCTCTCACTCTCCACAGTTTCCATTAAATATCCTTTTCTCCCAGTGAATTCAAGGAAACTCAGGCTCCTAACTAGCGTGTAGAATGGTGTTTGTAGGAAGTTCAGTTTTTTTCTCAGGCTAAATTCAGGCTTACATTTGGGAAGCAGGCTCACCTTAGAGACAAAATATACAATACCATTAACTCCTATGGAAAAATTAGTGATATAATGGAAATTCTGCCTAGCTCTAAGCTACATCGATATGAATAGGACAGTTTGATTTATGACTTCATGTATAACTCCAAAGGTGGGAAAACAAAGTATATCTGCACACACACTTCATTTTCATTTCTGAGGGCTGGAGGTCTATTGTGATAGAGATACAAAAGAAATCCTGGGATTCGAGGTTTAGGGGCTTTTACACCAAAATTGCTGATAATGAAGGGGACTCTATATTAGTCCTGAATAGCTTCTCCTTCTTTCCCTAAATAAATTAACATAGTCTTTTTTGGTTTCTTTCTTACACCTTTAGACTTGCATTGCCTCTTCTCTGTGCTGATGCGGCAATGCCACGTTTCTGCATTTGCTCCATCTCAATCTCATTCAGATTTCACACAGTTGCTGAATATTGGCTCTCCTTGCTCTACCCCTCATCCTTACTCTTCTGTGACCTGCTGGACTTGTCGGAGCAGCTGTTACTATGATACTACCTTTTCCCCCATCTGGAAGGCAGATGGGCTTATCCACAAAGAGCCACTATTTGTTCATGGATCAATTTTCAGAGAGTCTAAAGTGAACAACTGACAGCCTTCCCAAAGATGCTGAACATGGCCATGCCTGGGCAATGTTCCACAAAACAAGAGAATTCTTTCAAGACTTTTACATATTCCTCTCAGTAAATAGGAAGAAAGACAGACCATGGTAATTTTTATTTTAATTACAAGATTGTTTTACACACCCCATTATGCAAGTGCTCAGCATTTTTTTATTTCATTCTATTTTTAAGAGAGAAAAATATTACAAAAGGAAAACAGGACTTATTCTCCTCTCCTGGACAGCAGTAACTGCAATAGTTTAAAGTATTATACAAGTTCAGCAAGGATTGTGTCATATCAGGAGACTAATGCTTGTTGGTGTTGACCTATGATCCCTTAGACTTTTCAGTTTTCCTTCTGACATCCTGCTCTTTATTTAAATATTTAGGCTTTGTTGTGTGGAAAGTCACTATGTCCTTGCTGTTTAAATATGATGTGCAGCTATTTATCCTCTGGTTTTGGAAATTCTGGAGAAGTACAGAATGGGCTAGAAGTGTGCTCAGTCTGTCAGAGTTGAGTTACAGTGGGATGTATGCCGCAGTGTATCTCACAGCACATGAACTGCACATACCATAAGAAGAAGCTCTGTTGGAGGGCAACTTGTTATTTTTTGAATCCTATTTTTAAATAAATCATAACAGATTTAAAAATAAGTGAATAATGTTTTTCAGGTGCATTTTTTAAAAATGAGTTAAATGATGAGATGTAGACTGTGAGTTTCTATTCTAAAAGACTGTCAGTGAGATGTGTTCCCCTTGGTATGCAACCATGCCAGACCAGTACATCTCCTACAGTCCACGGTGTTTTCCTGACGAGAGATTGTGTCTCTCTTGTGAGAGGGTAGGGTAGGTAATACTGTAGAGGAAATATTACAGTCTGCACGTACTGTAGATTGCTGGAAAGTGTCCCTGTAGGTGTGACAGTCCCAGAAAGAAAATGATACATTTTCAGCTCACAGCACAGGCCATCGGGAGAGTTGTAACACAGTTTAACTGAGGAGTGGAATGCTTCCTTGTGGCCCATATGTATTGTGTGCTTTTCACCTTTGTTCACCATCTGTCCTTGCTGGAGCTGACGTCTGCCATCTGAGTGCTGCCTCCCTGATGCTTAATTCTCTGATTAGATGCTTATGGCACCCTCAAAAAACCCCCAGAAAACCAAAGACAATCGGGTGCCTTTGTACCGTACACACTTCCATATCCCCATGGCGCCTTTGTGCTCACACCCTTATGAACAGCCTTTTGTGTGTCCGGACCCCAGATGGTTGCCTGCAGTCACAGCCTTCAGGAGAAGAATCATATTCAAATTGTCTAATGGATAATAAACTGTACTGACTTTGCTTTTGATGTGAATGGATGTTTTTGAGTTGAAGAAACAGAAGTTCTCCTGGGGAAAATTGCTGAAGATACGTATCAGTGTAAACCTTGAAGGGGGGGTGGGGGCACAAGCTGAATAAATTACAACTACTTACAGGGTTTGCTGAAGAAACAAGCGTGGCAGAAGTTAAAGAAAGCCCAGAAAAGATGGTAGAATTAGTAGAGTATCTGTTAAATACTGCTGTCTAGATTATTGCAGCTGAGCCACTAACACAGACTGTTTTGTACGTTCTGAGTTCACACAGCCCATGTTTGACACCTGGAATATTGTGTGGTTTATTTTTGCTGAAACAAAATGCTTTCAAGAAGATGACTTTACAGTTGCTAGAGTATTCCCAGAAGTTTGCACTGGCAATAACTGAAAGCCTTTGAGGCTCCCTCCCCTCCCTTCTGCCCTTCAAATCAGGGAACAGAAAAATGTGACACATCTGAGAGGTTCAGATGGAGTTTCCTGGAGTTTCAGGTGTTGGTTATCACTCTGAGCAAAAAAGAGTCCACGCGGATATTACGTCAGGATTAGGTGGTATCTTTGAGTAAGTATCCCAGGGTTGGGAAAACAAAGTTATTTGTGTGGGGTTTGGCTGTTGCTTTCTTGGTTGGTTGGGTATTAACATGATGAAAAATGTACCAATGTTCTTTATATTTTTGGAGGTTTTTTAAGCTCTCTGAGGCACGTTGCTAAAACATGTTTTTTAACAACTAAGTAGGGTTATTATACATTTAGTAGTAGTAATTAGCACTGGACTTTTTTTAAACATAGAAGGTAATATGATGAAACATTAAAACTCTCTGATATATATTCCTGGAATATTTATACATGTATATATTTAAAAAAAACCCCCTATTATACAAAGGTAAATGCCCGGAACATGCTGGGTAACAGCAGTAGCATATCTTTATAGGGAGGATGTGAATAAAACCACCTTTGATACAGTTTCCACGAGTTTGGAAAAGGCAGGATTTTTCTTCCAGATGCAAGGCAGAATACAGGGTAAATTCTGCCTTTTGAAAGCAAAGGATCTTTTTTGGACCTACCTCTTCATTTATTTGGTAGTTACATTTTGAAATCTTGTGGAAATTATCCACTAAGTAGTTGAGGAAAGCAGTTTTGAAAGAAAACCCAGCCTGTTTCAGTTTAAAAAATTCTGGCAATTGTGTATGAGTGATATATTGTTACTTACGTTTCTACAAATACATTGTGGGGAAATCTGGGTGACAGACCTATCCACGGCAGTTCCTCATGACAGGAATTGAAATAATATCTCATGTGCTACGGTTTTGCATGCTCAAGGAGCCTGTGATCCAAAGTATGCATCTTGTGGCTTTCCACAAGTACTTATTTTGGGATGTTGTAGTCATATTAAAAGGCAGGCAAGTCAGTCACTTCTTGCCAACTATAAAGGCAAAACATTTCTCATAGGAGGTCATAAAGACCTGTTATCCTTCTTGACTGGTTCACTGGACAAGGACCAATATTATCAAAAGCATCAGTAATATCTGAGTTAGATATTTGAATCTGAGATAAGTGAATTTCCTTCACATGCGTAGTAGCTGACGTAACAGAGTGAACACAAGGTGACTAATCCAGGGGGTTGTATCAGTCATGATGCAGTTTATACCAAGCCAAGATGATATTGATGCATTGAGGACTCTTAAGTAAGCTAATGAGGATCCATTTGCACCCCAAACTCATCAGTGTCACTGTCCTTTTGCAACGCAAGCACACTATGTACTGCAGTGTCAGCACCCTTGCATACCGAGTTGCTTTGAGGTGTTCCAGCGACGTCCACCGTGCCAGGCTCTGTATCCATCTGTTCCCACTGAAAGGTTTGCATTTGACTTCTCTCCTGAAATGGAACTTCCTGTAGTTGCATCTGATTGCTGTAATGTACTCTGGGCAGTGCTAGGTAGTACTTGAAAATTAAAGCTTGTGCAAAATGTGATTACCAGCATTATTAGATTTCAAAGCGGAGACCACAATGCTGGAGTCTTGTGATGTGAACTTGCTGCCAGTCAGGTTCTGGTGGGGTTTGTGGCATTGTAATGACTTGAAAGGGTCTAATGTAGTTTCAAAGCAAGTTCTAAGAAAATGCTCCTTTATTGGACAGCAGCAGCCAGTGGAGCTATGGGCTCTCTGGGCTCCCCAAACAGGAACTACCTCTTCAGAGATCACTCTCAGACAGAGGTTTCTGTGTGGGAATTTAACCACTGGAATTTGCCCTTTAGGTTGTGCAGAACCCAAAATACGTCAGCAGAAGGAGGTTTGGATTGTTTTCAGTACCATCATAACTCGCCGTCATTTGTCAATTAATTTTGTTGTGTCCTCTGAGATGTCCCTATCTTGTTTGCTGTGGCACACACCAAGCAGTCATTACAGTGTTTAAGAAAAACACATTCCCTAAAATCCTTGGACTGTCTTGTTTCTGTGTTGGTGGAAACTTTGGGCTATCTATGTTCAAGTAAATTTTGCACAAAGGAAAGACTTGAATACCAACTCCACAGAGCGGTTACTTCAGAGAGTCCTTCAGACCGTGAGCTCTGAAGATAATACACAAGCAAAACAAAAGGGACTATAAGCTGCTTTCTTCTTACCTGAAAGTATTGTGTGCGTATTGTCTGAGTATTTTTTTCCCTTATCCCATGTGTTTGGGGAAGAGACTTGACTATGTTATAGGACATGAAGTCCATAGTAAGCTTTGGAAACACACTTGGGAGCGTGGGGAGCTCTGCTTTTCGTTAGGCAGGCTTTTGACATTTTGAAACAAGCTACATCTGCCTTGTTCAGTGTTTCTGAATGTCATCCTTACTTCTCCAACAGGCTGTGCAGAACCTTTATCCTCTGTTTAAAATCTTTGAACTGATGAAACATTTAAGCAAGTGCTGATTTCGTAACCCGGGTGGGTTTTCCTTGCTGTGGCTGAAGGGGGACGTTCTCTAAGAAGGTAAATTTTACCTTCTGCCCAGTGGCCTATGGGAGCAAGTCTCATAAGCAATTTGGCAATCAGTTAAGAGATGCACGTATCCAGGCTTCATGGCTAATTGTTTTGTAGGCTCCAAGCAGCAGTGGCAAAGTCTGAATTCACTGCTACAAGTACCAGGCCAGGGCAGGATGAAAGCAGCCATGTAGGGAAGCTTTGTCCCTAGGTAGTGCTTGGAATGCTTCGAGGAAGGTGTGTGCTTCTGCCTTGCTCTGGATCCTTGGATACAGATGCCCGGTGTTCGTGGAAGCAGCTTTGGGGCTGGAGTCTTGTTACGATTTAAACATCTTGCGTAGGAATTTTGTGAACTTCAGGTAACTACAGCTGAGGTCGTGTCTTGTCATGGAGATGTCTCCAGTGTGTGAAAACAAAGATTTTTCATCATAATTCTCAACTTATCATTCTTCCCGATGAATCAGATTGTAGTATTGCCGTGCCCAAGAGGGCTGCTAGAAATAATACATGTTGCTTAAGCACCTTAAATGGGAAATATGAACATAGTTCTTAACAATCCTTAAATGTCAGCTGTGAATCTGTGCTGGCTTGTGGACTCCAAGGTGGGCTTTGTCCACATTGTCCCCTATAACCCTTTGTCTATGGCCTCACTCAACTCCCTGCCCTTATCTGGAGCTTGCTTAAAACCCAAACAGGAACAGTTCCAGGGATGTAGGTACACGGGGTATTAAAGCAGCACCTAAATGGTCTTTTGTTGCGAGCTCCTGGTGACTGTGCTGCGAGGCAGCCCTGACTGGCAAGCTGGGTGGCTGTGGGGTGCAGTGAGGCACTTCAGCCTGCACCTAAAATCCAGAGCATGTGTCAACATGCTGAGGACACCAATACCCAGAAACCAATTGGATAAACCAGTAGCAATTGATTTGTTATTTAGATGGATTGCAGGGTCGGGGCTCAGTACTTGCTGCATGTGTGTAGGAAATGTTTCCCAGTTATTTCTGAGCAGACTTCAGGTTGGATGAAGGTTCACCATGTGGTAAACATGGAACTTACCTTGAAAGGTCAGCATGCATGGGAAGAACAAATCTGGGGAGTCAATTCTTTTTGGTCTGTTTGCCAACATACAACTTCAAACTACCATTCTCCTGTGTGATACAAGCAGAAAGTAGGTTCTTGCCTTCCCTCTCTTGATCTAAATCGACTCTCTTTTTCCTCATATTTTTTTTTAACTGCCCCTGCTCTGTCATGGGCAGCAGTGGGCAGCTTTTACTCTCAGCTCTCTGCCCAGCAATTTCAAGCAGATAGGAGAGGCAGAAGATTTCTCACCTGCCCCTCACCACCTAAAGGTAGTGTTTCCCAGTCACATAGAGAAATACCTAATATTGTTTCATCTTTCTGTGATTTGTATTTTGTGAGGTAAATCAAACCAGTGGAAGAGGTGGGGAACCAGAGAGTAACACGCAGTGCTTATAACACAGCCTGGGTTCTGTCCTTCATGGCATGTGGTTCCATGAACTCTACCAAATAGTTCCTTTTGTATGGTTCACAAATGTGTGCCTCTTCCTCACCTCCTCAGGTGTTGTGTGAGTTCTGCTCCAAAGAACCCGCTGTACCTGGACCATGCTCGAATTCTAGTTTAAAATGTTGTTAATATTTTAAAATGTGATTGCTTTGTGTTCTGTTATTAAGCCCTGTGGAGACATGTATGTACATTCTCATCTATATACAAGTAGCATGTTCTAGCCCTCATTAATCAAAATGACACTTTCTACACCCTCAAGTGTTTCCACATTTGCACATGAAGTGTGTTCCCAAAACTCTGTGCTGCCTGATTGATCTCTGCATTGTTCAGTTTTCAGACCTATGTGTCTAAAGCTGGCTGAAAAGATACAAAAGTTGACTTCTAATGTGATTTCTTTAATCTTCTTTTGTAGAACTAGTATTACAAACTATGAAGAAAGTCTGTCCAAGTTTGCGTTTTGCATCAGGCTTGGCACAGGTGCTCGAAGGACCACATCCCATCTTACACGGGGAAACATACTGCTCGCTGCCAGAAGAAGCGTTAGGAGACACTGCTGCTTTGGGAAAGAGTATAAGAGAAATAAGTCTGGTAAAAACTGAGGAAAAGAAAGCAGAAGATCCTTCAGGGCACAGGCTTGCCCCACTCTGTTCAAGGGCTCCTTTCCAAAATGAGTGTAGTGGAACAAATAGTAGCTGGGCATCCAAGAGAAGGCTTTAAATTCAGTAGCTTGTCTGCTGGTGAAGAGCACAGCGACTACTCATTTCAAGACTTACATATGTGTCTATATAAAGCAGACAAAGCCCGCCTGAGGGAATGGGAAGCTGTAGAAAGCCTTTTCTAGGCTTAAACAACTGTGAGGCGTATAGCAAACTCCCACTCATCCTTTGTTTTCTATTTACGGCTACCGGTTATCCCAAAGGCTGGGGGAGACAGGTGTGCATGCAGGGCATCGAGAGGAACTCCAGTTTAGTGCACTTCCTAAAATATTTCCGCAGGGTTCTGGAGCACCCATGTCCTGGAGGCACCTCTAGGTCCCCACAGAAGGGTCGCTGCTGTTACCTGACACTTTTTCTGCCCCCACGGCACGTGTGAAACACGCAGCCAGTTTCCCTGCAGCTTGTACTGAGGATTTCTTGACCGAAGACTCGCAAAGAATTTGCAGAATTTCCTCTCCGGGTTTTTTTATGGTCTAAGCGTGGGTATTTCTGTTGTCTGGCTCAGTTCTTTGCTACAAGCCTGTCTGAAGATTTTAGTAAAAGAAATAATGTAGAAATAAATATCACCATGAAAGACCAGGGTGGAAAAATCTTGCCCTCTGTGTCCCCAGAAGTATACAGCATATGTAGAACAACAGCATTTAAGGAAAAACACCTCCTAATTTAAGTCCTTCACTTTTGTAAGTTTTATTGTCTTGTCCTGCAAGAGTCAGTTATTTTATGTCACCTTTATGGTCTGCTCTAAAGTTCCTGAGAAAAGTTAATCTAGTTTTCAGGTAGGAGGTGCATAGACAGTGTGAGGAGCAGCAACATCTGACATTTCTTGTCCTGAGCTCTGACCCAGGCACTGTGTGTGAGAGGGAAAACACAACATCTGTGTAAACCTATGCTGGTGCTCCTGGGGTGGGGCATTTAGAGACAGCGATTTTTAGGATTACAAAATGCTAGTTTTCAGGTTGGTATTTTCTGATTTTGCCTTTTGACTCTTATAACCTGCAGTGGTTTGACAGGACTTGCCTTGCCTGTAGCCTTGTAGAAGCATGCTGTTGTTTAATGCCTGCCAGTACCTGAGCACCATGCAGCTGCTCCCTGACACCTTCCCTTCAAGGGGTGGGGAAAAAACTCATGGGTTGAGATAGGATAACAAAGAAAGAGAATAATAATAGTAATAACAACGATAGAACAAGTGAGGCACAAATGCAATTGCTCAGCATGTGTGGAAGGCAAAAAAACCCCAACAACCCATGCCCAATCTGAGCAGCAAACCCTCCTCCCAGCTCGCCTCCCCAGTGACAAGGTGGGGAACATCCCTTTGGCCAGGCTGGGGCAGCTGTCCTGGCTCTGCTCTCCCAGCTTCTCGTGCCCATGGCAGGGCGCAAGGAGGGGAAAAGTCCCTGAATTAGTGTAGACACTACAACTACCCAGCGACAACTAAAGCCATCAGCATCATTCTCATACTGAATCCAAACCACAGCACCGTACCTGCTACTAGAAAGAAAATTCACCCGCACAGAGAGCAGAAGCTTGCCTGGAAGTGTGCTGTGATTTGGCTTCGAAAGTATGATTAGAGCTTCACATGTGCGTGTATGTGGCCTAGAGATCAAACGATGCAAAACCCCGAGAACATTCGCACTTGTGTTTGAGCCCCTCTGCCACCGCTGCCCGCTGCCCAGCTCCGGCGGTCCCCGGCAGCAAGCGGGGATCCTGCCCGGCAGGATTTCGGGCATTTCCCTGCTGCTTCCCGGCCAGCCCGGCGCGCCGGAGGGCTGCCTGCCGTGGTCTGTTCCTGGCGGAGCCCAGCACCCTCCGGCCGCGCCGCTCCCGCTGCCTCTCGCGGGCTGGCTTTTAAGAAAAGTTTGTAGGTGCCCGAGGGCGAGTTCCACGCGTGGACGGCGGGGGGGGCGGCCGGGCGGCCCGGCGGGGAGCGGGCGGGAACCGCCCGGCTCGAGGGGCGGCGGGTGCCGGCTCCTCCGCCGCGCTGTGTCCGCGGGGGCCGGGTCGGGGCGGGGGGAAGGGGCGTCGCCATCTGTTGTTAATTCCCCGGTCATTGGATTAGTAACCCGCGGTGATGAGATCAGCGGGATCGGCTTTCGTGAGGGGGCTCGGCGCTCGCCGCGCTCCCCAGCTGCGCCGGCTCTCGCATGAGGCGGTGGCGGGCGGCCCAGGGGGAGGCAGCGCGCACAAAGCCCGGTAGCCGCCACAGGCCGCCTCCCGCCTCGCCGCCGCCTTCGGGCACCGGGCGGGGCTCCCGGGCGGCCCGGCCCGGCCCAGCCGAGCGGAGGCGAGCCGTGCGGGGTTGTGCCGTGCCGCCCCGAGCCCCGGAGCCTCCCGCAGCCCCTCGGGTGCGGCGCCCGCCTCAGTGCCGGGCCTCGGCGCCTCCCGGCTCCCCCTCACCCCCGCCTCCCCGGGGCAGCGGCTCGCCCTGGCGCGGCGGCAGTTGCTGGAAGTCGGCGGCTGGGCTCGGTCTCCCTCCCGCGGAGAGTGCCGTGTGGAGGGGGCACTCCTGCCCCGCCAGTCACGGCGCCTGGGCTTCGGAGTTTTGTTTACTTGTGCTTCGCGTCTCTCCCTCCGGACACTCGTCCTGCTCGTGTAACGGATCGATAGAGGTGCTTTGGCGGGGGGTTTATGGTGAGTTTGCGGCGTTCCTGGTTTCTTCTCGCGGTGGGAGTTCCGTGTGTCGTACGATACGTGGAGGCGAGTGTTTTGGGTGGGTTTTTTTAAGCAGCGCTGGCTTTCACGCTGGTGTTTAAAGTTCCGAAACGCGTTCTGTTTAACAGTGCGGCGCTTTACAATAGAAATCAGTGTTCTGAGCTGTGAAGAAGAATTGTTTCTAGATGCTAGGTAGCTGAAGACTGGCGTTTGTTACAAACTGGGTTTGTTGTACTCCGCGCTAGTGAAAGCGAAGCCTCTTGCCTAACGATGGCCACAAGCTCCTACTTGAGAGTGGTAACTCGGCGCGTTTTCCGGCAGCGAAAGCCAGCGCCGGCTGTTTAGGCGGGCTAGAAATGCCGAACCCTCCTCCCAGCGCGGGTAAGAGGCGAGCCGAACCTTTGTCATCGCAAGCCCGAATTTATATGCGAGACTTGGGTCTCAACAAAGAGAGGTTTGAGTGGAGCTGCCCTCGCGTTACTTGTGAGAGCTCCCGCTCGGGCTGCTGCCCGCGGTAGGTCGCGGTGCCTGCAGCAGGCCCGGGGGCTGGGGGCCGAGCGCTGCCCGCCCTGGCCCCCTCCTTCCTCCCGGGGGGCTTCGGGGGGCCGGGGGTGCCGATGTAGCGGTGTCCGTGCTGGCAGCACGTCAGTATGATCTCTCTGGTGCTCGGGGCTGCAGGGGGGAAAGCCTCCCATAGGGAGAGGCAGCAGCTACCGCTTCGGTCGCTGGTTCGATGTTGGCCGCAGCCCTCCGGTGCTTCAGCCGTAACTGGTGTTTTTGCGGTGCTCTGTTTGCCTTCGGTGACAGAAGCGGCCCCTGGTAGGATGTTTCCACCTACGAAAGAGCTTGTCCTCTGGGGAAAAAACAGGCCCGGAGTTACTCTCGGTGCTTGTGGCTGAAACCGGCCTGGCTCGCTGAGTGTACCTCAAAGGATGCTACATTTTTAATGCTGTTTCTGTAACTAAAACAGCTTGTCAGGAGCGTAAATATCAAATTGCCGGTAGGTTATTTGGTGCTGCTGACAGAGGAATGCCAGATACCGTCTGTTCCCTTCACAACAAGGAGAAGTTTTATAACTGGCCCTGGTAATGGAAAACTGGTTTTCTTGGTAGCTAATATGCCTCAGTGTCTTGCAGCTGACTCTGGATGTCCTTGGATGACCATCCTGTGCCTCCGTGTCCCTGCCAGGGCTGAAGGGAAGCCCGGTACTTCCCTGCGTCATAAGGATGATAAAACTTCACAGCTCGTGCTTGCTGGGGCCCTCCTGTGGGTGTTGCTCTGGACGTACGTGCTGGTGCTGGATGGCTGGAGAGCCCTGTGCTCGCACCCGACCATCCTTTGCACGTGTCCCTTCCTCCAGCTTTGAAACACCAGGCTTCCTGTTCGACAGGCTTTGGTTGGGTTTGGCAGTAATAAAGCAGTGCCACCTTTCTGCAAGGAGCTTCTCCGAGTTGTGAGATAATTTTTTGCATGAGAGCACAAACTCTAGTGAGGTATTAATCGAGGATTTTGCCTCTCAAAAGAGCTGGAACTTAAGATTTTTGGTTTGACCTAAGTGCCTCGTGTTTGTGCAGCGTAGGGGTCTGAATGATGGGCCATGTCTCCTGAGACTCTACAAGCAGCAACTTACGAACTTGTTGGGCTTCATTATTGCTGTTTAAACTTCGGGAATGGGTTTTCCATGTGCCAAAAAAAAATCAAGTAAGCTATTTTTGCCTGAATTTCCTTCACAATCGTTGTTTGCCCCCTTTTCAGTGTATAGGTTGCTGCCTCCTTTTTATGAGGAAGGAGAATAATTTTCTCAGTGGAACCTGATGCCATGTCGCAGGACTCTGATGGTTACTTTGAGTTGACTTTTCTTGATTTGGCAGCTGGAGAATTTTCCTTTAAGGAGCCTCTGCATTTGAGGCATAGTGACAGTAATCAAGGAAGAAAGTAGAACATAATTTTCTTAGATACTAATTGTTAAAAATATTTGTCAAGAGTTATTAGCAACATCATGTTTTATACTCAGCTGTCCCATCCCCATAATTCTTGGCCAAGAAGAGGGGGGGATGCCCTTACCAGATTCAAGTTCTGTAAGCTGCATCTTGGCTGTCTTCCCTCTTTAGCTTGCTTGGCTGCTTACTACTGCTGCACTGACATCTTCCACTTGATTCTTTTTGTGCTGGGGCAACGTCACTTCAGTGCAAATTTGAGGCTTTCAGAGCGCTTCCAGGCACGGTGAATCCCAGTTTGAATAATGGTAATGCAGAGTGGCCTTGATACTCACTTCCATTTCCTGCCTCGGTTAGTGAGGATAAATGCATTCTTCTTAATAGAATACTTGCATAAAGGAAATCTAGATGTGTGCTCATTTTAGCAGGTTTCCAAAGATAGAGTTTTGATGTAAATGTTGTTGGACTTCATAAAGCCTGGCTTAAGGCCAAGGCAAGACGGATGGCAGTGAGGAGCGGTGGCTGGTGTCAGGGGAGTGCCTGCAGTCCTGATGCCATCCAGGAAGCAAACCTGGGCTCGTGACTTGAGCAGTGAAGGGCTCAGTGCCGGGAAAATGCTGTTTCAATGGATGCTGCTACTGTAGTGTAGGCTTGCTGAGTGGTGTAATGCAGTATGCAACTCAAGGCTAACAGATATGCAGTGTGTATGTTGTCCTGAAGCCTTAAAGTATTTATTAAAGCATTTTCTGTGTTGAAGGCAATGATTAAGACTGCCCATTGAACAGGTAACTGATTTTTTTATTTAAGTCAAAACTCAGTGTAAGATTGCTAGGTGTAGCGAAATATTTGCTAATAATTCTGGAAGCTACTGTTGTAGGATTTAACTGTTTGAAAGTCAACATGTGCTGTGGATTGAAACTTGCCCGAGCAGATAGCTGCCTCACCCATGTGTATCTCTCATGGGATTGTGTAGATGCTGGTGAATCTGTGTCACTCTGAGCAGTGCACACATCCTTCAGGGATGCCTTAAAAGCTGTCTTGTTGACATGCAGTTTAGGTGACTGAGAACTGTTAGCTGACGCAGGGTAAGATGTTAATGCATCACACTCTTCATGGGAGAGTGGTTTAGGTCTTCAGACTTCTTTACTTTTACTCAGCGTATGCTCAGGTTGTTTGTGAGGGCTGGTTGGTTGGGATGTTTTGCTTATTTGCTTTTTTGCTTTGAAAAGGGGTGTGTGTGTCACGAAGATGGTTGACAGACCGTACCCTACAAATACACTAAACTGCGTCACCCCAGAAGGGCGAATGCAGAGGCTGCTAGTAACGAACAATCAACTGCTGTGCTTTAGTGTTGAGAAAGTAGGTTGAACAGTGTAACAGAATCACTATTGCTTGAGATTTGTGCTCCCTCCAGGTAAGCCTCAGCTGCTTGCACTGCTTTGCAGCCCACAGAGCTTTAGATGGTGTAATGGTAAAATTGGGGTTTGGGTTTTATTTGTGTGTGGAAAGCTGTCAGTGCCCTGGTAGGTGGCCTTGGTGGCAGCATGGTGCATTGAAGAGGAGAGCAAGAAAAACATGGCTTATATTTTGGGAGCAGTGCTGTGTAGGAGAAAAGGGTGCTCAGGGGTTGACTGACTTTGAGCTGAGAACTGCAGTTGCAATTTGACTGGCAATATTTGATTAAAAGCTGGTGGCAGTATTTTAGCTTCCTCTGCTCTATTACAGACTGGGCCAGCCCATCAGGCGTGTTGGGTAGAGCTTGCTTCTTTCCTTCCATTGGTACGTTTTGGATTGAAAATGGAGCAGTGACAGATACTGGCTGTTTAGATATACACATATGTATTTAGATTTGGGGGTGTGTTTGTTGGTTTTTTTTTTTTTAAAGGAATGTTGTCTTTGCCTCAGAGGCTCCTAATGTCTGTAGGGATTGAAATGCAGAAATATAATGCAATTTGTGTTTTGTCCACAGCAGAAAAGGAAAAACAAAAAAGGAAGCCATCTGTTTTTTCTTTCTTCAGTGGAAGTACCTGGGCTAAATGTGGGTGCTCAGCTTTGACCTAAATCTGTTCGTACTGAAGTCACTTGAACTTAGAGCAATGCTGAGCTGTACTTTGCTTAATTTTTCTGCATCTCTCTGCTTGTTCTATGCATCTCTGGGTTGAACATCACTGATTAAGCATGCTCACAACTGGTGTCAGATGACAGGTTTTATTGTGTTGCAGTGCAGAGCATGGGTGACTTAGCAACTTTATCTTTGAGGATTTGTCAGGGGCTGAAATGACAAGTGTGTTCTGGTGTGTGGCACAGCGCGCAGCACTGTACGAAATCCGTCTTGGAGCTGATTGCAAACTAATTCTCTGAGCTGTGCAGCAGACTTGCTAAGTCAAGAAAGCAAACTCAACTAAAGGGTGCATTTCCAAACACTAGTTCTAATGCTGCAGTTCTCGTTTTACCCACTGGCCAAAGCCTGGCATGTCCTCGTCTTTGGTTAGACTGCGCTGTCCCTTCCTGTGTTAATTCCCAAAGACGACCTCACAGAGGGCTTTTGAGAGAGAAGAGGTTGCCTGTGTTTACAGCCTCATCAGAAGAAGGAGGATTTCCTTCTTGGAGAAGCAGGTCCATGCCCTGGAGCCTCACCAGGGTCTGAACTGCAATAGCTCTGTCTCCCAAAACATCCCCACCTACCACTGGCAGCTACCTGCCACTGTCAGCTGTTCTCCTGGTTAGACTGCTGAAGTCAGTAGTCTGAGCAATTCCATTCCTGAGCTATTTCCATATCCTTTTAATTTCAGTAGCCTTTGTTAAATGTAGTTTCTTGAATATTTAAATATGGCTTGCTTAGAATGGGGTGTGAATTGCTTCCACAGCTTTGGGCCTGGAACAAGGTGGGGTCTTCCAAAACTGCCAAAATGTTTTGGTAGGCAATTGTCGCTTAATTTTTACTGCTTCTCCTCCATTTTTTTCTTCAATTCATGTGGCAATACACTTGCTTCAGTGGAGGGCTAAGTTTTCCATTAGATACCAGTGGTCTTAAGAAAGCCTTGGGGCACAAAGTGTTTACATTAGCGGTACAGTTTGTACTGAGAAAGTGCTGTCCACGGAAATCCCAGAGTGGTGATTGGAGACATGGTTGTCATCTGGGAGTTTGTTTTTTGATTTTTCTTAAAAGTATTCTGAAAAAATAGTTTTACCAAGGAGGGCCAGAACTGACTTGGAAGGAAGTTGGCTGGTGTTATCTTTGAGCACTGACATATTCCCCAAAATTTTGAATTTACTTCATAGCTGAACTGTTTTTGAGAGGTCACAGTGCAGGTTTTTGTCCATGTCAACTGTGTTACTTCTCAGGTGAGAAAATGCTGTGACGGTCCTATGTGTAGCCAAGGAAATAATTGGATTAATGGTTGGATAAAGGGAATTCTGAGCTTTAACTATTTCATAAGTTACTGGCTAAATTACAAAGGCTTCCTTTGAGAATTACTTCAAGGACATACAGAGTAGTACCAGTACTGGTACTTCCGAAACTTTGATTTCCAAGTTAAATATTTTAGACTCTGTTTCCACATTAAGCTTTGCTGTGTTCCTCAGCAGAGGTTGTCATGCACTTTTGGCAGCAGGATCACTGTAGTGTTTTGAAGTGAATAGCAGCTTCAAAATGAAGTTCAAATATTAATAAGTTCCTACTAGTATACCTTGCTCAGTGATGTCATTTCATGCATTTTTGCAGTGTACCCTATATTTTGATTAATGTGAATTGTTGGCTCAAGTTAAAAATGATCCCAGCCTGGTCAGTCTGGTGATATAAGAGTTGAAATTGAAATACTGTCTTTATGGCATTGCTTGTGTTGTAGTATTTGCTTTTCTAGCTGAAAGGAACACTTAAGTGAGGTGGGAAAAAGAAGCCCATTAAAATTCAACTACACTTGATTATCTTCAGAGTTTATCCTTATTTAACCTATAAAAAGATGAATTTGTAGGATTTTTTTCAGATGTGTGTAACATAATTGTATGAGGAATTGAGCATCTGCTTGCCATGGTTTGTCACTGGTCTACTTAGACTTCAGTTGGGGATCTCGGTGTGTGACGGTAGCCAACGCTGAACTCTTTCAAGGCACTGAACACTGTGGGGCTCCAGTTTGTTCATTCCAGCAGGGTCATTACTTTATCCTTTGAAAAGGAAAGAAGCAGCAGCGTGCCCTTGGGCACGTGTGAAACCTGAGAGGGCTTATAAATTAAATTCAGAGTTGCTGGTCCCATCCCACGCTTTAGGCAAGTCCCTGTCTGTGGAGCACAGCGGCTGGGTGGTTACTTTGGGGGGATGACCCTGCGGGGAGGTTTAGGTGCATTATGTTGTCTTGCTCTATGTAGCAAGAGGAAGCCCAAGAGACTCTTTTCTTCGTTGTCAAGCATGTCAGAGATGACAGAAGTTGTTTCAACTAGAGATGACACCAAAGCGTGTAAAAGACAGCGACCGTTGCCATCCCAACCTCATTTTGGCTGCGTGGCTGTGTATTAGTGTAACACCCAGCTTGTGCCAGCCACCGAGGGTGTCCCTCTGTGTCAGCGCTGCTGGTCTCTGGTGCCGGTAAGGTCTGGGTAATACTCACTGTGATGTGCTCACTTCTGATTCAGAGCGTGCTGATTGTTCGCTAAATATTTATACACTCCGTCGTTTTGATGTTGCAAGATAAAAAGGGTGTGTTTTCATCATCTCTGGTATTCAAAGGCAAATAGTGCATTGAGGCTGCTGATTATTGAAAATGATGGAAAACTAACATAAAGAAGTTCCTTTGTACTTTGGTCAGTGCTGGTGTGTTTCCAGTGGTCTAGAGAATCTCACTGGTAGTTCATTGATCACTTGTTTAGACTGAGATGCGGTGTTGTTAGCGCAGTCATCATCTACCAAAGATGTGAGAATGTGCTCAGGAAGGATTTGTTACAACATGTATCATATCCTTTGAGGTTTAAATATAACAGGATACATAACACAAGCCTGAGCATGAGACCGGGAGTATGTGCTGCTTGTTAAGTTTCTCAGTGTTCACGTTAGCGGTATGTGGAGCGAAAGGTGTGGGTGGAGAGGAGGGAGGAGGGGCTGGCCTGCGCAGTCGCTCTCCCAGTAGCTGTGTACAGGGCTGTGGATGTAGCGGGTGGAGGGAAATACTCAGCAGTACGAGTTCTTGGATGTGCACATGGACAAACGGTGGTCGCTTTGTCAAAGGGACTAAGCTGAAGTATTTGTCATTATTTACAAATGAAACAGGGAGTGAAAATAGCCTTCATAGGCAGGGTACACAGGTGAAACCTGGAGTTGCTGCAGGATACTTCTGTGGTGCTCAAACTCCTGTGAGAAGATAGTGTTGATGTGGTAATGCACCTTCCCTTGCCTCAGCTGCACTGGAATGGGAGGAAGTGCATGAGGCTGCTGCCTTGATCTCGTGTCTGGAGATACAACAATGGTCCGTTAGTTTAGGGTCTCTCTCTCTCTTTTTTTTTTTTTCTTTTTTTTCTTCTTTTGTGACCTACCTACAGCATTGGTTACTGGCTTGCATTTCCTACTCTTAACCCTGTAACAAGAACGTCCAGTTTATTTTTATACCTGGGTGCTTCTTTCTAGCAGTGTTGAAGGAGAGTGCAAGAGAAGAAGAAAATCTATGTGTGCCAGGCCATCTCAGTTTAGCTGCTGGAAGAAGATACCAAAGGGAAGTTCAAGCTGAAGTGCTTCAACATGCTAGGGATGTGAGACTGACCAGTGAGCTGGCTTTTACTGCTCTACTCCATCCACATCCTCCAAAGAGAGCAGGAACCAACACTTGACTCCCTGTGTTTTTAGATGTTATGTTTTCCCTGTGGTAAAACAGTTTGGATGTTGAGGAAGATGTGCCTGAGGTTGGGCAGAAGTGTGACTTACTGGTGAACACTGCCTGGTGTGCAGTTATTCAGGAGATGAGGGGGGTGACTTGGTTCTCTTTGTAGCTAGAGGTTGCTGAGATTGATTGCTGGTGTAATGCAGTTCTGGTGTGTGGAGGCCTGACATCCTGTTTGCCTCTGCAAAAAGATGAAGATAGTGAATTCATGCAGAAATATTTTTCTTTTCCTTTTGGGTGTTGGAAAGAGTGGGGAAAAACACTGCCTAAATCTGGCATCTAAATTTAGATGTCTGAATTAGCAATGCAGGAAACATAGTAGTGAGCATAGCAAGCAGCTCAGTTCCTCTAGAGCAAGGCTGGCAGTGGAGGCATCTTGGGCACTTAACTCATTCAGGCCTTTACACTGTGCAGAGCAGGCAGCTCCTCACACCCCTTGTGAAAAACGAGGTGGGGGATATGCTTACACCATGGCATAACTGGCATTTTAATACAGCTTTTAGCACAGAGCTCCTGCAGAAGTGGTCTTCACAATGGATTTTCTGCTTGTACTTTGTTTTGATCAGAGCATTTGCATATAGTGGTTTCTGCTTCCACAGCTGTTCTCTTTGGTTTCCGAAGTGGTAAGAGATGTGGTATGTTGAAATCAAAGCTGAGCCTGATAGCCTATTGTAGGGGAAGGCTCAAGCAGTTACTGTATCACAGCAAAGATGTGTGGGTTGATGGTCTTGGTTCAATTCAGTTCTTGCATTTAGTCTCTTCTGGTGCAAGAAGAAATTTTTATTACGTGTAATAATTAGCTTTTGAAATAAAGAGGACTATCTTCTGCTTTAATCACTCTGCCTTAATAGCAGGGAAGAAAAATCACCATTTTGTAAGAGTCCCAACTCTGTTCTCAGTGTTTTCTAGAATGACATTTTAATTGAATTTTATATTTATGGGACTGATACTTAAAATTTGTCATTCTCATGGGTTCTTACCCGTTCCTTCACTGTGTATTAATCAGCTGTATTTTTAAAGAGAGTAAGCTTCTGTTCTGCTTCTCTTACCAAACAAGAGAATTATTACTTCTGTTGGTCTTTTTTAAAGTGCAACTCATAATTTTCAGCTACACTTATATTGTTAATATGAGCTGTTACATAGTTGCTTCATACCTAGTACGTGAATGGCTTGTAAATAAATAACAAAAGCAGGTTTAAATTTCATGCCTACTCTTAGCAAAACTAATGGATGGTAATCAGTGTAATGGCTGATAATAGATTGTACTGTGCCAGCAGGGAAACTTGCACCCAGACAGAGTAACACAGGGTCAGGAATGGCTAAAGACTGCTTGGGGAATGTGTGCTTCTCCAGATGCTTTCTTAAGTCCTTCAATTAACTTGATTAAGCAGCTTACCTTAGAAAAAGGAGAATTTGTGACTTGGAAGTTCTCCCATGTGGTATACTCCCATTGCTTTAGGAATTAATTCCTTTAATATTTTGTCTGGGCAAAGCAGGCAGCCTTGGTTGCTCCTGTGTCTTGCAGAGGCATGACATGATATATGAAGGGCACTCGCAGGGCTGAGGTTTTGTCCTCTGCAGATGGATTTGGGCAGAAGTTATGAGTTGGTGATTTCTGTACAATGCAGTTGAATGGAGGCTGGCTGCCTTATTTTTATTTGTATTGAAAATTCCCCCTGCATAGATCACTATGAATCCCTCCCCAACAGAGGAGAGTGTGTCCTTTTTCCCCTTTGTCTTCTGCTATCTCTGAGCTGTGTTTTATGGTGCAAGGTTAGCTCCAAATGCTATCCTCTGAAACGTGAGCTACCGGTATACCTGGTCTATCTATGGTAGAGCCTGGCCAAAGCAGTGACTGAAAAGACTTTATGGCCGGGGTTCTTTGTCCAAGAACACTGTATGCTGTGTTCTAGTTACAGCATTTGAAGGGCACAGAAAATTGGCCTGAGATGAAAGCTGATGGGACCAGAGAACTCACTTGTCGTTAATTAGTGCAGTGCAAACAGTTGACTTGTGGGCATTGTGGTAGCCTGGAACTCTGTGTGGCTGCTCTTCCATGTTTTCAGTGTGCTGGCCCAACAAATTTTTTGTTTCCAAACTGTAGGTCTTTGCATCTGGTTCTGGCTTGCCATTGCAGCAGGAACATGCCCTCAGTTCCACTGCTGCCTGGCCACAGATTATTTTGAATGGCTTTCTGAATAGAGACAATTGTTTTTGCAGTATTAGAAGCAGTAGTCTCTTACAAAAGTTGTCTTTAAGTCCATACAATACCTTTGGAAATGGGGACCTGTGTTCATAACTGGTGTTTCTCCACAATTCCAAGATGACCCTGATGATATTGCAACCTTGTCTCCTATCCTTTGTTATACCGTGCTAAGCAAAATCATGATATAAACGTTTTGGTAGTTACTGGTGACGCTACAGGCATCTGCTACCTAATGAAAGGCGGTGGTTGAGTGTGCTTGTGTGATCTTTCTCTTCCCAGGAATGCCAGGGGGCTGAACTAGCCTTAAGAACCTTTGCAGTGGAGTTGGAGGTAAATGTCTGAAAAAGGCACTCAAATATTAGAAGAATGGCTGAGTGTTTTTTGGTGGTCTTACACCAGCGTTTTCTCCCCCTTTCTAAATGTTGATTATGATGGGAATATTAAATGAATTATGTTGCTTTTGGAGGTATGAGATTAATTCCAGCTTTATGTATTTTCATCTTTTTCCCCTTTCCTTCCGTTGCACTGAAGAATGAAATATGATTGGCAATTAATTGTTGCAAATAAAATGCCACTTGAAAAAGTCTGACTTCTCTGTGTAACTTCAGTGTAAAGGTATTTTGAGAAATACAGACCTTGTGTTTGAGCTTACAGAACTTAAGTCTGTTGCAAGGCTCCTGTCAGTGGGCACAAAGCTGATGTATTTTTATCTGTTCCTCTATTTAAGTCAAGGGTGGATTATTTTTTTTTTAAGTACTTCCCTGTGGTCAAAAATACCTGGAGTTGTTGGCACTTGTAGCATGAAATTCTTGTAGGATGTACACTGATAGGTCAGTACTGAAGAGATGTAAATGCTACTCAGAGTAGCAACTTCTTTCAGGATGGGTTTTTGTAGTTGGAGACCCTCTCTGATTTTTAACACTGGAACAGCCTGGGATGCTCTTTCTGTGTAAACCAGTATTTGTTTGGAAAGGCAGCCTTTCCCCTTAATCCAGCTCGAAGACAATGAAAGAGCGAAAATAGGATCCCACATGGCCTTTGCTGCTTGAGACCCATCCTGTGTGCTCAGCAAAGTGTCCCATGTGTCTTCAGGAGGAGTCACAGACTCTTGATGTGGGGAAGTAACTGGCTGTAAATCTTTAACTCCTTAAACTCCTGTGGCTTTTCCCTGCCTCTCCTGCATTGCCAAGTGTCCCATTTCCTAAATTAATAGCAAACACAAAGGAAAATACTGCTCTGTGAAATGGGAAAGCTTTTATTTGTGTAAGGAAAAGCAATTTTGTTGCTTGGACCTCAGGCGGTTTGTTTCTATCATATTACTTTCTCCATCATTTATCTGTGCAATTGTTCTCCCCTGACAGATGGGCTTTAGCAGAGGCGTGTGGTTAAGACAGCTGAAATTCATTGCTGTTGCTTAAAAAATGTCCACTTTTTTTGAGAAAACACTTAACAGGAAGTTGGTTTGCCTTTTTGTTAGTGCTTAAAAGCTCTATGTGACTTCATTTGTCACCTTATCTGGGAAATACCATGTCACCTGCAAAATCTGACTTCGTGATGATGCTTCTGTAAGTTATGTAAAGTCTGTTTGCTTCATTTCTGTTCTTTAAGTCACTTCAGAAAGTGCAGACCTAATGAAGCATTGCTTCCTGGATTTGTCTTGTGGCTGACTTAACTTGGAATCTTAAGATGTTGTGCCTGCAGTTACTGCTTTGAAGTGAACTCATTCTCTTCTGGGTTCCTTGGCAAGATGTGGACTCTTGCAGCCAGCCTGCTCTTCCATGGGGTTGCTTCAAAAATGTCTGTCCTCTCCCCAGCTGCCCCTTCTTTAGGGACAGTGTTATCTTTGAGCCTGCTGTGGTAGTGTCAACTGTGTCTGATAGTGGCTATTGCCTGAATTAGTGAAGGAGGAAGGGTTAGAGGGATGCAGATGGTGTGATTGTGTAAGCCTATTTTCCTATTAAACAAAAGAATACCCTTTTGTTCCGATCGAACTTGCTCTTGTGTATTCATCTTCTACGTGTTTGTGCGAGCACAATGGCTGGGCTCCCTCCAGCCCTACCCTCCCCCTCTCCCAACGCAGGCCTGCGCCCTGTGGGCATCTGTGGCTCCCTACAACAGATCCCCCTGCTGCTCTTTGTCCCACACAGCCTTTTTTGGGCATCATCTTCTGAATCTGTACGACTTGATGCAGTGGGGACAACATCTTCAACTCTTGCCTGTTGTGTTTATCAGAGGAACAATATGATTTTGGCAGCACTGTTAGAGTATTGAAGCCATCAGGGTCAGATCAGGAACTGCCTTTGATGGGCAGGTTCTGCTGGAGCGTCTGAGGGAGCTGCATCTCTCCCAAAACTGGTGAGACCATCTGAAAGGGATTGTTTGTATAAAGTCACTTCAACTGAGAGTTAAGCCAAGTCAGACTCAAAAGCAAAAGCTGACAAAAGTAACTCAGCCATTCCAAGGCCATTGCAAAGTTTAAGCTGCTAGGGAATGTCTTTGTAGACAGAAAGGTAGAAGGGCTGAGCAGTCAATGCATCCACTGACAGGCACTGTGAGAGTGGAGCTGTCTCTTGTAGAATCTGTGAAGTCTACAGCAGCCTTGTGATTAAAAAGGAAATGCTGCTGTTAGTGGGTGTTTCTCCATGCCCTGTCCTCATCATGATGCTGCCCCTAGACAACCAGTTGTTAACCTAGACTCAGTCATGAGTTAGAGACCCACCAGGATTGGAATACGTTTTTATATGTAATAGTGTGACTGAACCTTGAGCAAAAGGGCCAGATTTTCACCAGAACGTGTTACTGCAGTTTCTGCAGTTGCAATAAAGTTCTGGTGAACAATTGTGTTAAGCTAGAGGAGCTTGTTTGTGTGATTGTCACTTCCAACCATCTTTGGGCCTCCCCTCAGTCTGCTTAAGGATCATCCCTGGGATTTGCTGCTGGCTACATTAAGGAATGATACTTTCTAGAAGTCTTTCTCTTCTACTGACTTTCTAACTTCTCTTTCATTTTGAAGTCCAACTGGCTCTTCTGTACATTACAGCGAAAGAAAGGTCCTGGGAAGGTGTTCAGCCCTCGTGGTCATTTAATGAACTGGTTTTGAAATTGAAGCTGTAGGGGTATCGATCCTTTGCAAAGCTGTCGAGGTGAGAGTAAAATAAATTGTCTAAAAAGCTTTAGGGTAGTGAAAAGTAGTGGTGACTAGAGAGAAATTGCAATATTAGAACTTAATTATTCCTTGGGCTTCAAATCTCATGTTGTCTGACACATTTAGTGTATTTATATATTAGCAAGTATTACTTATTGATGAAGCACAGCTGAGTAGAAACATAACATTGCAAATGAATCTGTAAATGGCAAAGTAGATCCAAAGCCACAGTTCTCAATTCAGTGTCAAACCTTTTTTCATGTGTTTGTTTGCTCTTTTATTATAACCCTGACACTTGAATATTCATGACAGCTGGGTCAGGTGTTCAGGAAAGACAGGAAGGTATTTACTGTAACAGAGGGGTGGCTGAAGGATGAGAGATGCATCATTTCATGCCAGAAGGGTGAGGAGGATATAAGCAGAAGCTTGTGACTCTACTGAACGTAGCCCTGAAGTTCACTGTGCCCCTTAGGGCAACTTGTGGAAAGTCACTCCACGATTTGGGCTGCTGCTTGAATAGATGCTTCTGCATTTCAACTTCTGATTTTATTTTTTCTCTCTGTTCCTTTGTCTAGAGCAAGTGTTTATGTGACTGTCTGATGTGCCAGATCAGAGGGTTTACCCACCTGCAAATGACCTGGCAAAATAAAATATCAGATTTTACTGGCATTTGAAGGCAGGTGGTTGCAAGACAAAAGGGAAGAATGAATAGCAAGGGGTGGTACAAGGGATGGAGCCGCTTGAACATCTGTAAGTTTATGGTAATTGTGGAATCACATGGGTATTCCTGTTAAATACCCTGAAAGAAAGCAAATGTTTCCTTTCAGTAACTTTAGAACTAGAATGCTGCTGTTTTAAAAAGTTCTTCCATAGGAGAAAAAAGGCATTTTGTGTTGTATCATGTTACTGTATTTGTTTTTCAAATTACATTGCTGTATTCTAACTGAGCAGTCATTATACACAAAGGTGTTTACTGAGAAGTGGGGTTTTGTCATCTTTCATGTTTCTTCAGAATATGTTTGCATTTAAACCCAGCTTTGAGTACCAGAGAGGCAAATTCCAGAAACACATGCAGAGAGATGGAAGGTATAAAAATAACCCAAAACCTCAAATCAGCCTAGTTCCAAAGTACAGTAGATGGAAGTATTTAAAAATATATATTCAGCTGTATTCTTAGCTACTCAAGATTCTTTCAGAATACTTCATCATATGACTAAACTGCTTTTAACTGTGGTGGTACAGATGGTGTGGTATTTCAGATTATTCTAATTCCAAGCAGCTAAATGCACAGTCTATTTTAATAACAAGCTTATCATGAATTTTGAAACAATTACATTTTTGTAACATTAGAAAACAAGTTACCCTTCAGGGAGGAATGTCCACGGGATTTTCAGGATTTGCATTCCTTTCAGGCATTGAAGAAGTCATGACTTGCTGCTGCATTGTTCATCCCACATGTTAAATGTCATTTGCCAAGTGTGCACGCAGTATAAACTTTATCTGCAGCACAGGATAATTTAAGAGTATCTGAGCTTTTCTGGCTGGTTGTATTGTTACTGCATAGTCCCAGTTTGACAAAGAAAGCCAACATTGTTGACTTACTGCCCATTTTGAACAATGTTGAGTATCAGGATTTACAGTCGAGTCCAAGCTGGACAGGCTGTTTAAGGTGCCAAAAATGTGCTTAATTCATTGTCACCCTCAAAACAATGTTGTCATGGCCCTGTAGCTGTTTGCACACTGGGAATGTGGTTGATACCCTCTGAGCCTCATGCCTTTACATTGTCTGGGTGGAGGTAAATGTCCTTGAACTTATAAACCCTTCTTCATCAACTTGTCCTGCAGAGCTGGTGATTTTCTTCTTCCTCTTCCTCCTGTAGAGATGTTAGGACCAAGGTATGACTCAGGGGAGTCAAACACTTAAGGAATCATTTCTGTTTGGGCATCCAGGGAAGGAACAATTTTGTTGCCCATGGAGAAGAGGCCTTGCTTCAGAGCCTCCTGCTATGACTCTCAGCGTTCAGGAGTCCTTGCTTGCTGGTGACCAAGCCCAGGTCAGCCCAGGGAGGTGGCAGTGAGGTCTGGCTGCAGAAAGGAAAGAACCCAACTGGGTCGACAGTAACAAGATTGGGAACTGCTGTGTAGAAGCTTGAACACCTTCCCTGCTTTTCCTGAGAGACAAGTTCACTGATTGGCGTTGTGTGTTGGTACTCAGCAGCTGCTGGCTTTTTTGTGACTGTCAATTTAGCAGAATTAATCTCAGCATTAGCATGTTCTTACTGTACTTCTGAATTACTTGTGTGGCGCAATTTCTCATGCGTGCTTTTCAAGCTTGCTGCATGTCTGGTTCGTGGTAACCCAGAGGGAGATATTACAGTGAATGCTGAGAGCTGACTTTGCAGAAGGCACGTTCCTTTTATCAGCACTTGTGTTCTACTGATGCCGACGTACCGACTTGTTAAACGCACCCTATGTAATTGCAGCGAGGTGGTGTCCCAGCAAGCCTTTCTCTGGTAAGGATAGCAGGTATTTTTGTTGTGAATAATTTCCCTAAGCATTTTGGCAGTCTGCATGAGGACACTGCTAGGTGACGTTGAGACACTCTTCCTGTTTGGAGTTGGCTTGGTCTAGTACAGTGTGTCTAATCTAATCATGATATCCTGATGAAGCGTGGCATGAGTGTGAAACAGACAGAAATAATTAAGGTTACAGAAACTAAAGCTGTTCACAACCAGAGATTTCCACTTGCTGCAGGAATGTACTATTCTATGGTCGTTCTTTTCCTTTTATCACAGGGAAAACTGATGAAGTTCGGTGTTTCAGTTGTAGTTACTAAACAGGTAAAATGGAGAGGTCATATACGAAGACAGATAGAAATATTTATTTCCTAACTCTTGCAGTGGCTTAATATTACTGGATAGAGCAAAGCTTGGGGAAAAAGTGCAAACCAACTCTATACGGTGAAAAGGTACACTCTTTTAACTTCAGAAGGCTTTCTTATCTAGTGAGAAGATACATGCAAGAAAGTCTGAAGTTTCTAGAGTTGAAGGATCATGCTGTGCTTTGCTAGTTTTTATTAATTAAGGAGGTGGTAAGAAGGTTTTACCACCAAGTGTTTCTGTAAATGAATTGAATAATACATTATCTGGAAGAAATAATAATCCATCCTTTCCTGTTGACCCATAGCTTTTACTGATTCTATTTGGTGTAGCCATCCAGTCCTGAAGACAGGAAGCTAGTTTGTAGCACCACTGCCAGGTGAATTGTCAGCCACTCGGCTTCCCATTGCCAACGCTGGTTGACTTTCCCTGTGACCACTGCTGCATGAGGGTTGTGTACCTCCCTGGGGAGAAGCTGCCAGCAGATCCTGAGAGTCATGGTGCGGGTATGACATTTCCAAGGCTGTGGTGTTGGGTGTAGGACATGACCTGTGGAAGCAGGGAAGGAAAGTTTGTCAGTAGAAACATGCCAGGCCTCAGTGAGCTCTGCTGCTGCAACAGCAACTTGGGGTGGGGTGAAGGGGAAGGTGATGCCTCTGCTACTGCTCCTCACATCCATGGGAGTCTGTGCTGTCCATTTGGTGTAAGTGGACTGTGTGCAGACAAGAAAAGGGAACAGAGAGCGTTGGCTCAGACAGGTTGTTCCTGCAAGCAATTGTTGTGAACTGCCAGGAGGACTTTCTGCATGAGTTGTTCCTTGTAGAGCTGATGTTAATGCTGTATGGGTTGTGAGCAGGAGGCATGCCATGCCATGCAACCTCTTGCTGCCTCCTCACATAAAGTTTTTGTCAGCTGCTACTAACCTCCAGCAGTCAGAGTTGTTCAGTCACAGCCAGCATGGGGTTACACCTATATTGTTCTACTGGTACAAATGATTGAATGGTGACTTTTTATTTTGCATTTATTTGTTCATATCCACTGATAGTTGAATGGGATCGATGTGGCTGTGGTTGGCCCTCATACAGAAGCTGAGAACAGTTGCCAGTTAGGCAGAACTAGGATGCGGGAGAGTGTCGTATGTTGAAGTGGGTGGGAGAAAGCGTTTGATGAAAGGGAGCTTTTGAGCTGTACTGCTGCTTAGGAGCTGCAGCATCTCGGACACATCAGTAAACTGTTCGGTCCATACAAAGCTATTTTGCAAAATGTTAGTGTAGTTATCTGGTAATGTCCATTTATGAAGGCAGGCCTAACACTGGAGAAGACAGTTTCAAACCGAAGTAAGTACTAAGCACGTCCCAGAGCCAAGGCACAGTTGTGCATGTGTCCAGGTACTTATAATCATGCATTTTACTCCTCTGAATTACCAATCTATCTATTAGTGGCCTATTTTTGTTACAGTTTGGGTACATTATGAAGAGTGTTTGCCTGTGGCTTGCCAAGTGAGTCACTGTGGTGTTTAGAATCTCTTGGTGTTTTGCCAGGTAAATCTCTGCCAAGTTCAGTTTCGCATGTGATCAGGAAGTGATACGGGATGATGCGCTGAGGACTTCCCCAGCCACCTCCCCTGGGCAGTCTGACAGGAACAACGTAATTGTGCTTTAAAGAAGAAATTTTCAAAGGCATGTGAAGCAAAATCACATAGGGAAATAGCTGAAGTTTCCTTTCAATAGCTGACATTTTCCCTTTTCATATCCTCCTTTTACGCTCAAAATCATCATGTACCTTTGTTTTTTTAAAGGAATTGCCCAGTCCCTGATCACGTGTCCTAGGAAAGCTTGCTTACCTGATGACATGTACTCCCTGTTGCTTCCCTGTGTGTATATCACCATCAGTATTTGGTTTCTCGCTGGGATTAGCAGTGCAGAAACAAGAGTTGAACTTTTTCTTGGTGGGTACAGTTTGCCATTGCACCTTTGAAACAACCTGTGAGTGCTTCTGCCATCGTTGAAATGTCAAGCAGCAAGTTAAATGTGAAATTGTTTAAACTTTCAGAATCTTTTTATGTGGTTTGGAAACGAGTAAAGCATTTGTTCGAGCTGAAGTCCTTTGGTGTAATTCTGCAGTTGCTCTGTTTCAGTGAGAGGCAGCTCCTGTGAGTCATTCTGAATCTTCCTGTAAGAGTGATATAAGGGGCTTGGAAGCTTACATGTAATTTTGATTTTAGAGATTAAAATTAGGTTCAAAGAGGTAGTTCATTTATATTAATATGTGTACATATATCTATGTGCAACCAGTAACCAGAAAATTCGTGTTTTTATTCAGTAACTGTCACATGGATTGGAAAAGTGAGATTTTCAAAACAAAATAGTACAAAAGTTCTCACGTGGCGCTGGTGTTGCTCCACTTCTGTATTTGATACACACAGAAAACACTTACGTGGTACTGGCTGTTGTAAATAATGTAAGGGCTTCGTTCACTCCTGGAACAAGGCTGGATGGTATTTTCCCAGACTTTTTTCGTTTCCTGTCACTGTGAGTGTGCATTTCTTATGTGTCGTCTTTCAGAAATGATCTTTGCCATGGGGCAGTATATCAGGGTTAGAAGGCCTTTAAGAGGAGGAACGTGGACTTGTAACCTAGCGAGTAAAGCCTTGCAAGACGTTTCTGCAAGACCTGTCTGCCCATGCCTGCTGCTTGGCACTGTGTGAAACCAGCTGTCACTTGGGTGCTGCAGGCTTTTGGCAGTCTGGTGATGATTTTTTTTTTTTTCTGCTTCTTGAAATGCTTCATCACTCTGTCAGTAAATAAACAGTGGGTCTCTGCAGTTATATTTGAGCATTCCTGGACTTGCCACTTTTTTTGCTAAAAGAGAAGTATGTCTGCTGGTGCAGATACATATTTGATCCTGTGTCAATCATCTACTTGAGTTTATAGGACTTTGCTTTCATTTTTGTCTTTAGTACCTTCAGAGGTTCTTGGCGTTCCGTTGCACTCTACCTGAGCTCGAAGAGGTGGGTGAATTTAACATATCCAGGCCGCACAGTATTTTTCCTGGGTGCTTTTGACCACTTTTCAGCTACGTTACCACATTTGTCTATGGAAGTGCAGAAAGAATCCGTTTCATAATCTGTATACCCCATAATGCATGTCTTACTGAGTTCCACTCCTTTGCATCAGCCTGGTACTGCAATGTAGAAAACATTGGTTAGCGTGCTGTCCAGTAGCATGAAGAAATACCTGATTGAAGTAGGTTCTCATATAGAGAAGTTTGCTGAAGAACTGAAAATGCCAATCTTGATTGGTCCTTCCATGCCTCCTCGTCCTTCTCTGTGTGTGTATATATATATATTTAAATTTAGGCACCTTTTAAAAAACCCTAAAGCTTTTTGAAGTTTGGGATTTGTAAAAACTTTATTTAAGGAACATGGTATGTTAAAAGTAAACGTTAAAAACTTGTAACTATTTGCTGTTGGCTGCATTGGCTTTAAGAACAGTGCAGAAGCTGAAGCTCTGTGTTGCCGGGGCCCAGGGGAGAGGACAGCTGGAAAGGAGAGTCTGGCATAGTGTGTGTTTCTAAGACTCTGAAACAAAAGTGCAAGTGAAAGCGAAGCTGCCGCCCAACATAAAGTTTATCACTGTTGCTGGGGAGTAACGTATGCCTTCAGGTCTGTTGTGAACTTGGCCAGACAAAATGGGTGGAAGGGCAGAAGGTGGGAATGTCTGCATCCTATTATGAATTGGAGGAAATGACTGTCTGCACTCTGCACTGGTGGGCTCGGAGTATCCTGCTGGCAGGCTGGTTAGTGCTGCGGAATACTGAACAAAAGTGGCCAGTTGTCAGCTTTGGTGTTCAAAGTAACTAGCAGGGATGAGGAGAAGTTCTTTAAAAATATGCTGTGGGTTTTCTGTTGGGCTTCTTAAACTAACTGGAAACTTTCTGCTTTCTTTCAGGAGTGTTTTTCCTCTGAAAACATTGCTGCTAAAAAGCTCCAAACGGGAGAAGTAAATCCAGTCAGCTTGTCAGGTCGCTGGCTCAGTGTAAAAGTGCTTTCATGAGGTAACGTTGGGCCAAAGTCAACTTTTCTTTCTCCTTTGTAAATCTGCAGCCAAGCGATGGGCCAGAAAATCTCAGGGAGCATAAAGTCTGTGGATGTGAGGGAGCCTCCTTACAGACCTGTTAAACGAGAGCTGAGAGGCCCGGATTTTTGCAAGCCAGCGCGACTGGACATGCTGTTGGATATGCCCCCTGCCAAGCTGGAGGTTCAGTATAAACATGCTTGGAACAATGAAGATCGCTCCTTAAATATATTTGTAAAGGAAGACGATAAACTGACTTTCCATAGACACCCAGTTGCCCAAAGCACAGATTGCATCCGGGGCAAAGTTGGCTACACGAGAGGCCTGCACGTCTGGCAAATCCACTGGCCCACAAGGCAGCGGGGAACCCACGCGGTGGTGGGCGTCTCCACGGCTGAAGCCCCCCTGCACTCGGTGGGATACACGTCGTTGGTTGGTAGCAACAGTGAATCGTGGGGCTGGGATCTCGGACGCAACAAACTATACCACAACTGTAAAAACCAGCCTGGGGTCACGTATCCTGTCTTTTTGGAACCGGATGAGTCTTTTGTACTCCCAGACTCCTTACTGGTGGTTTTGGATATGGATGAAGGGACGCTTAGCTTCATGGTAGACGGACAGTATCTTGGAGTGGCCTTCAGGGGACTAAAAGGGAAAAAACTTTACCCCATAGTCAGTGCAGTTTGGGGGCACTGTGAAATTACCATGAGATACATCAATGGACTTGACCGTAAGTGTTACCACTTTCTTCATTACGCTGTCTTTCAGCTTTTCTCATATGGATTGTTTTCCCTTATCCTTTTGCTGTGAACAGTGTGCTGGGGGAAAAGGGCCTGTCCGCTGTGAGTGGATTGATCCCGTAGTTACTGCCCACAATTAGTGTCTGTCAGTTGTGTCTGTAATGAGGTTACAGTGCCTTTTGGCGAGTAGCAAGAAATCTGTGTTCAAAGAACACGAACATTGAGAAAGGAGATCTTGAAACTTCCTGGGTATAGTTAACAGTAAAAAGCTTGTTTACTGGAGGATATGTTTTAAATCTGTGGTTTTCAAATAGGATTTGTGGATCCTGTAGAAATTTCCTGTAGTAGTGGGAACTCTTACGTGGTGTGCATAAACATACTTGAATTCAGGCCAGTAGGCTTTCTTTCCACGGTTGCCTTTTCCAGGACCCTCAGAAGCAGCTGTGGCTCCCCAAGAATCTGGGAGCTCGGGTCAAATACAGCTTTCAGCAGTTTTTCTGAGAGAGCTGTGTTTGTTTCAGAAGGTGCTCTCTGAGGGTATTTTCTTCTCCAGAAACATGGGGTTTTGGATAAACATTAGCTATTTTTGATCTAAAGGGGTAATAGCGAAAGAAATCATTGCGTAGTAAGGAGCAGCATGTTGCTGCTGTGACCCTGAACCATTAGCCCACCAGAAAATAAGTTGCAGAACTGGGTCTTGTCCAGTTCTTGTTGCTGCACAGGAAGATGTGCATTCCACCAGGTCCGTATGCAGATCAGCATATACTCAGTTGTGCCCAGTTACCTACAATCAGCTTCCCAGATACTGCAGGTTGGAGGGTAGAGGGCTGAACCAGGTAGTAAGTGGAATTTTTTTCTTGTTTAAAACTCTATTATCTGAGCTGTAGGAGGAACAGTGAAAAAATATATATAACGAAAACAGATGACTGAACATTTTTGTGGGTTTTGGGCTTTATGAATGGAACTTGGTGTTCTAAAAAGAGAATAATAGCAAGTCTGCAACACCTGCTTTTCAATTAGTAATTTCTAAAGGAATTTACTATTCTTTTCGGTTAACATGTGGTGGTCTAATTTTTTTCTGTGAAAAATTAATTCTCTTCTCATCAGCCTTATGCCTGACATAGCAAGTAGAAATATAATTAAATATATTAACCCTGTTTAAGATTACCTTTTCATAAGCATCTGTAGTAAGCACTACGGGAAAGAGTCTTTATCCATGGAAGCCCTACGGGTTATTACAGCTTCCTGAGTGCTGCTACGGAGGAGAATCGGAGGATCAGAAGTATTTTGCAGTTAGTCAGACATGGAAAAAGTGGTACACTGACAGCTTTTTCTTTTTTCCTTTTTTTTTTTTTTTTGGGTGGTGGGGAAGAGATCCTCTTGCAAACTGAGTATTTGGTGTGCAAAGCCAGTTTTTATAATACTGGGAATATTTGCTAGACTAAGCAAAGTACAGCTTGGCTTGGTCCACCATATCCACACAAGGAATCGTTCTGCATTCCTTTTGTATCCTTCATAGGGCTGCTCAAGGGAGCTCTAGAAAGATGAAAACCGAGGAGGAGGATATGAATGAGTTGGATAGAAATGATAAAATAAAAGGGGCTAAGTGAAGAAGCATAGCTGTGGTCTGTGAGATGGCAGAGAGAAAAATTCCCATCCGGTTTCTCATGGGATAATTCTGCTGGAAGAGGCAGGATAGCTTTCTAAACTATCCCAGAGAAAGTCAAAGGAGGTGGCTTTGGTGGCTTTTTTTGAAGTGTGAACCCATAGCTAAAAGTAAACTCATAAACTGAACTTTTATGTAGGCCTGAGTGTTAATCTGATCATGTGAGGAGGAAGTTTAAAGCCGCTGTGCTTTGGGGCACTTTGACATCCTGGAATCACATAATTTGTTATCACATGTTCACTGATCCATTACTGTTCTACAATGAAAACAGCATTCAAGAAGCCAGAGTAGCTCGTTTAGCTGGTGCTTTAAAGCAGAGGCCTCTTCCTCTCTGCTAAAAGTGTGTCTATGCAGCCAGCCCTGGGGCAGTAGGGTGTGTTTGGTCATGGCACTCTCCAATGTACTTCAGTCTTACATAGTTTTATGATTGTTTGTTCTTGTGAAAATTGGAGTAGATTTAGAAGAACAGCAAGATGCTTGTGTTGCATTCATGAGTCTAAATACTAGTATGAGCATGGAATTTTTCTGTTTGCTTGCTGTTTAACCTTAAAATTTCTCTTTTTTTTTTCTCCTCATTCCCTTTTGCCTGGAAGTATCTTGTAGCGCTGATTGCAGCTTTTAGTAGATCTGGCAATAGTAACGTAGCTGTTCTTGAAACTGCTGTGAATTGTAACTTGCTATTTAGTGATTGATTGTTACCTCTCAGAATGTGTACCACAGCTTGCAATGGTTGTTTGTGTGGTGTCTTACAGAGCAAATGGAGTCCTTGACTGCAGGGATTTCCAGTGTTTTCAATACTTGCTGTTTAAAAAGAAGACCTCGGAATGCCTCAAAGGCCCATGTATTTGAGTTGCCTGGCAAAGAGCAAAAGGCTTGCAGGAATGGAAGAGTGAAAGGACCAAACGATGAGCTTGTGCAGCTGCAGTGAACTTAACCATATGTCGTAGTGGTATAGAGATGATGCAGGCTTTGAAGTATGTTAATTACCACATAGATGGCAGAGCCATGGAAGGATAAGGTTACAGTTCAAAGATCAAGAACCTGCGTGCCCTCTAGACTCTGGCTATTGCTCCTAGAATAATGCTGTGGTCAGAATCAATCATAGTTCTTCCAGCTGCAACTGATACCCAAAGTATCCTGCTTTCAGAAGCTACTTTGAACATCACATGCTGATGTGCTGTGACTTTCACAAGGCTGCTTTTCACTCACATCTGAGAGACTCAAGAGTTGCAAATGCTTGTCAGGGTTTCAGAGGGAAGGCAGAGGGACAGCTGCTCATAAGCACATTGAGTTCTTCCCAGGACAAAGTTTTTTGAAATGTTATCAGTGTTTACTACTCTGATGCCTGAGTTGTGTAAAATTTAGCCACAGGGCTTCAAAATTTTTGTATCAGGCTTCTGACTCATTGCCTATTGCAATAATTAAAACCCCCAAATAACATAAATGCAGTATGTTGTTTTTCAGATGCTCTTCTCATCAGGGCATGTGCATACATTTTTAAAAAACAAAACAGCTATTTATAGCTGTTTTTTGATGGTGAGTCCTGAAGAGTATTTATAGACTGGAACGGAGATGTATCAAAACACTTCTGTATAAATGCACATTGCAGACCATGACTGATACTTTACTACAGTGTATGTTTAAACAAAGCGGTGGGAGGACAACATAACAGTGCTGTGCTCAAAAACTGGGTCATTGAGTAGGTGAGCTGAATGCAGTGATTTATTTTGACCCTTAAAAATGCTTGACAGAATCATCAGTATTTTGACAGGTCCGACTCTGCCCTGTTCTGAATTGGTGTAGAAGAGCAAAGCAGATGGTTTGTATTCTGTATATAATAATATGGGATCCACAGACATAGAGTTTAAGAATGTAGCTTACAGGTAAAAAATTTAGAATTGAATATCTTCCTAGGCAGGGAGAAGGCAGAAGGAGGCTACAGAAAGATTGCCCAGTCTGTCAGCCTTGAGTGATAGTGTGGAGTTGAGAGGAGTGCTGGCAGGAGGGCTTGTGGGGCTCTGCTAGTCTTGGGACCTGTCCCATGTGCATAGGTCTTGTTAGTGTCATGGGGGAACAACTGTGTGCATGAGCACTGTTGTTCTGGCCATCTCTAAAAATGCCTGCTGCTGGCCCTTTCAGAAACCTTCATCCTGTAACATGTATGCTCTCTGAAAGTGCCGTGCTGGATACCACAGCTGTTGCCTCTGAGTGAAGCATCTAGTTGGGATGTGTCCTAATTGGACAGTGTCAGAGAAAGCTGGGAGTTGCCAAGGTCTTGCCTAATTCTTGACTGTTGTGCATTTGTATGAAAGAAGGATAAGTCAGTGTTTAAATGGGCTCTAAATACTTTGAAACTGCATGTCAAAGGACTCAGAATTCTCTATTATGATGTATTGAGTAGACTACAATAATAAGATTTAAAAAAATGGCTTCCCACTACCACAAATTAATATGTTTCTGGTTATAAATCCCAAAGCTATTATATGTGAGGAAATTAGGCAAGATTTTTGGGGTAATGCCACCCAACCAACTCTTCTGTCTAGTGTCTGATGTTTGGAATCTTAGTCTTAGAATCTCTTTTGCTGCCTTAAGTACCAGAAAGAATTAACTCCTGGTTTGGTTGCAAACAGACTTTAAGATCTTAAAGATAAACAATAGTATCCCCAATTAGCTTCCTTACTTTCCTCTGTTCAGAATTTAGCTGTCCTGTCTTAAACTGATGATTTCTTAGACTCAAGAATTATATTTGAGACATTTGGGATGCTGACGGATCTTTATGCTTCAATCTCTTTCCCCTAAAATTAGGGATGTTGATTTCAAAAGGGTAACTTTCCGTTTCCCTTTTATGTAATAGTGCAAATCCTTTGAAATATTCACAAACATACCATTTATTTCCTTTTGCTTGGTATTTATGGGGTTTTTTGTCTGCTCAGGTGCAAAAGCATATTTGTTGCACTAGACCTTGTGTAGTCTTGAAACATTTTGGAAAAAGTCTAATTGTTAGGTATCTGCTCCTGCATAGAGGCCTGTCTTGCTGGATCCTGTGCTCCCTCTCTGCCCCAGGTTGGCTGAGGGAAGGGTGATCTGCTTGACTTCTGCCTCTCCAAAGTTTGACAGCTTATGCTGCCTGTGCATCTGGAGCCCACCAGGAAGAAGCCTTGGGGTGGTTCTGCATTGCAGGTGTGAGAAAGGAGTGAGGATGGGTCTCAGTCTGCTGGTACAGCCACAAAAGTTTTGGGACATGAGGTCTCTTTGACCTTATTGCCCTTTGTTCTTAGCCTTGGGGAAGACCACAACTTAACCCTTGAATCCCTTTCTGACCTTAAGTTGCATGTGTGTAACACTGTGAAACAAGTATGATGTTCCTAAGCTAAAATAACTAATGCTGAGCTATAGAACTAGGCACAGCTTCTTTCCTCTTTCCTGCTGTTGTCAATTTATCTCAATTTACTTTGGTGTGTCTCTAACATACCATAAATGCTGATTGTAATACTGACACTTCCCCTTGGAGGCCTTTTTACTTGTAAGGAAATCCAAGTAAAAATTGCATAGTTGGTAACTATCAGGTGAAATATATAATCTTTCCTCAGATCCTTTTTTTCCCCCCAAGATGGTTTTCAATTAAAATTAAGTGACTATGTGTTTTTGTTTATGTGACCCTGTTTGTTCATCATATTTATATAATGTATTACTCTGGAGGTAGTGATGGAACTGATGTACTCTGAAAATCCAGTATTGCTAAACCGTCGGAAGAATTTTCCCTACCAACATGCAATCAGAGGATGAAGCAATAGTAATTAAGCAGCTAGGGCTGTGAAGAAGCAATCTTTAGCTTTTGTGAAAATTTAACAGGAAACGGCGTTTTCACTTCCTACTTCAGGAATTGTTGGGGTTTTTTTCTTCCTCCACATGCACCCACCTTCCCTGGGTTAAGTACATTTCTTGTATTTTAATTTACTGATGCTCTCTTAATAATTCTTGGGCTTTTCTCAGCAGGTTGAAACCGTTTATGTGCCTCTTGGTTAGTTGGCTTTTTGTTCCTTCCTGGTAGTCTCTGTTTTACATCTCTCTCCCAGATACTTACCCCCCCCCCCAACCCTCCTGCTGCTTTCCTCTCATTCCAGATGAGTTTCTTTTATGTTATTACACTCTTATTCATAAGAAGTTCTTCCTAACGTTTTATTATCTCGTTCCTAACTTCAGATAGAGTAGACTTTGTTACTGGCAGCAGTAGAACATCAGGTGCAGTGTCCCCCTGCCAGAGGAAAGACATTACAGATGGAAGGGTTTGACTTCAGCTATAACAATGAATGGTGTCTGTTAATGGTCTCCTTGGGTGAATGTTGAATCCCTTTTCATTTGTATATGTTAATTGTAAGCATGCCAAGAACCATCTGATTACTTCAGGCTGGTAGTAAATGGATGCTTATGAAAGTACACAGCTAGAAGGAGTTTCTGGAGCCTAACCCTAACCCTACACTTGTATGATTAGCCTTGACTCCAGTGGTAGTCAGTCAATCTAAGGCACTCATTAGGCTTACAGATAAAAGGTTTATTTCCCCCTTACAATCTAGTCCAGGTTATTTAGCAGAGACTCCAGCTGTTATTGACCTAAAACGTGAGAAGATGCTGGTGTACTTACACCAGCCCCTCAGGCATAAGAACAAGCATCAGTAGTCCCCAGCTGTGGGTTTACTTGCATCCTGCTCTGGTTGGCAGAGGTGCCGTGTTGGTGTGGTCTGATCATGTTTCCACTGATCCCCAACACACCGTTTTTGAGAAATGAGAACCTTGAAGGGCAATGGCTACACCTGTTCTCAGAATTGAAGTGAATGCTGTAATAGAGTTATGCTTTGAATATTGTGTTTATTCTAAAACAGCAATTAGAAATTTGATAGCCTTCATCCTTTTGTGAGTTTGAGCTACAGTGTTGGAATTGCCCAGGCCTCACAGGCTTGTACTGAAAGTAGAAAGTTGTGAAGGGTATTTATATTTTGATATTGCTCTGTCTGTGTTGTTGGGCATCGTACAGCATAAATCCAAGCTTTGATGCAAATAATTATGCTTTTGCAATATGGTATCCAGTGATGGATTTCCTTCATTGCCAAAAATGTGTGGGTTTTGTCAATTTTGACTATGGCTTCATACAAGTTTCTTCATAAGCTACATGTCTCCTCAAGATACTACTTTATTTGTCTCTCCAGCCATGGAAATTTCTTCCCTCTTCTAATCACAAGCCCTCTCTGCAGATGGCATCTTTTTCTTCCCTTAAAGACAGTGTAGCTCCTCTATTAGGAGAGGCAGGCAGCAACCTAACTGCTAGTTGGGGCTCAGAGTAAAGTCTGCTTCAAAAAGATCAACATGAGAAGACCCTGAGCTTCCTGAAGTGTGTTGTGGTGAGTGGCAACTTATATAGCAGTCTTCAGATTATAGCAAAAACTGTACTTTAATGGTAAATCTACAGGCAGCGTGCCTGGAAACGAGCCCATCCAGAAACGCTGCTGTGTTCTGCAGGTGACTTGCACTGAAAGTAGCCATGGTGCCGTCTGCCTGCCTGTGTAACCTGAGAGGAAAGCTGCCCCAGCAGTAACACTGTGTGGTGTTAAATAGTACTGAGGCTGTGGAGTCAAACACTGGGAAGCTGGCAAGTGGCAGAATGGGATTTGCTTTTGCAGCTGTAATTCTGAGGTTGACTGTGCTGTGTCCCACTTTCTCCTGGTGTTTCACTTGTAAAAGGTGGCAAGTTCTGCTGCAAGTCATCCTTCTGAGCCCCTTTGCTGCTGGTGTCTTCTCTCCCCAGCTCTCTGTGCCTGAGCTGGTGTATTTTGTAGATTCCTGGGGATAGCAGCCGGGGAAACCTGATGGACCACGACAGTCCCAGTGTTCTCAGGTTCAGTTTTGTGTTGCCCTTTGAAGATAACAAATGAAAAGCCCAGCTAGTGAGGATCAAAGTTGACCCTCATCTTGTTTGATTTGTGCATATATAGAGAATTTAAATAACTTAATCTTTCACTTTAAACTGTTTTGGGATAGGACTGATGATCAAATCTGTCTTCAGGCCTGTTATCAAAGCTGATTTCTGCTGAAAAGCCTCCACCATTAGAAGTGTGAGATGGGGCATTTCCATCTTCAGCACTGAAACTCGGGTTTGGAGCAGAGGAGATGTTATTTTAGAAGTTACTGACACAAGCAAGCTACCTCTAGGAGAACTATAAGGATTCTTTCAGTTGTTTATAGATTATTTTTAAATGTTAGTTGGTGGTGAAATACAGAAGTTAAAATGATGACACTCCTAAGTGAATTTCTGTTGGTGATTTTAAAACAAAGAGAGCATTTCATATGGCCTTCTGTACCTTGGCTGGGTTCTGCATGGCTGGTTGGAGTTGCAGGTCTTCAGCTAGGAGTGCCTGTTGCAGTGGGAAGGGCATTCACTAGGAGTGTTGGATAAAATACTCTTGGTAATGCTTGTTCTGAGAGGACTTGGCAGGCAGTAACTGAGCCAAGCAGATGGCTGCTGTTACCTTGGATGGGTTAGTCGGAGCTATTCCTGCATTTTCTGTGGACATGCCTAAGAAAACACAAACTCTGTTAACCTGTCAAACTCATGATAAATTACAAGGTAAGAGTACCTCCCTGCCTTATGTGAACACTTTCTCAAAGTAATGAACTTCCAGACCTGGCATATTTTTGGGCTCCTTTTTCCTCTTAGAGAAGATTACTTACTGGCTCCACCTCAGCAAATTTCTTATCAGTGCCTTGCCAATCGAATTATCTTACTCCAGAGAAGTGATTTCTATGAAACCAGAATGTATTTTGAGCAAGGAAGTAGGTTACAGGGAAAAGGAGAGTTTTTGAGATCGATGGTTGCATTTTCTCCTTACAGACATGTTTGTTTCTACAGTAGCTGCATCTCCATTGCAAATGAGAATTCATGTCTGCGTGTATTGTTGGTATATGAAACTTAAAGGTGATGTACCTTCTACTTCTGCTTTTCAAGAAAAAGAAACTAAGTGTTTCATAATGTTCTTGTGCATGTCACATACCTGTGTACCTAGTCAATGTCACTGACTAGGCCCCAAAGACTTGATTGCAGCACCGGGAAGCTAAAAATAGATAAATTGCTTCCTCTTCCCTATGGTTTCAGCAAGCTTGACAACTGCAGTGTATCAAACCAAGGCAAAGCAGTGAGGTTCTTGCAGATCCTGGTGCTTTTTCCTCAGCTCTTGTAGTGTTTACCTTTTGCTTCTTGGCATGCTTTTAAACAGAGATCCTGTCATTGCTCTCAAAGACACATTCCACTGTCCATCAAAAGAGAACAGAGTGTTGGGGTATATTAGTACTCAGTTCACACTTTCAAAACTGAAATGCTTTATGCTTCTGAAGATGCCTCATTTCCAAGTAATTCTTATTATGTAAAATATGCTGTTTGGAGAGGTTCTTTAAAAGATCTTTCTCTGTGAAGGTTAAAGTAACTTTTAAAGGCTTAGGAATTAGTTTAAGTACTTAATTTTTTAATAGCAAATTTTAATTTTAAAACTAGTGTAAGTATTATGAAAAGAATGTATTTTCACGGAGTAAAGAACCTTCTCCCCCATGGGTTGCTGCTGCTGAAATTCTTCATCCAGCCAGAGGCACCAAGCCCAGCAGCGTGCTTGGGGTGAATGTACCTCCAGCGACAGCTTCGCTTCCAGCCCTGCTCTGTAAGCTTGCACGTTCCTTGCACTGAAGTAACACTTGGACTTCCAGATTTGTAAAATTTTGATGCTGATGATGTCAAAGGCTGCCACTTCTTATGAAAAAAGCACTGGTGCAGTGAGTGACATGGGCTGTGCTGGCCTGGAATGTGTGCATTAGCTTAAGAAATGCCAATTAATTTCTTAGCTCACGAGCTTCTCTGCTGTGGAAGGGCTCTCCCCATGGTGTATATGGACTCACTGTGTCTTTGTTATTTTAACCAAAGCCGTTGCATTAATGTGCTGTGTATGGTTGTAGCCATGACTACATTACAGCTCCATGCGTGCTTGCCATATGTGTAAACAATTTGCTGATTTTAGTGGTATGACCCATTGGCCTCTGCCTGGATAAACAAATGAAGGCCAAAGTTCAGAGAGATCAGAGGGGGAACTTTAAACATCCTGTGAAATCTGCAGTCCATTAAGTGTACGTTAGTGTTTGGTTACAGCCAGTCCTTTTGTACTTTGAAATAATTTGTTCATGACACATTTGGGAAAGGAGGTTAGCTTCACCTGGTGCACAGAGACTTTGGGGAATGTAATTGCATCGGGTTTATGTTAAGAAATCAGCTTCAGTTGTATTTTCCTGTCTCAGGAAGGGGAGTAATGCTAACACGAGATTTAGCTGGTAAAGTTGTGGGGGCACACCATTGGGAACAGGGCTGTAGTGCGTGAAGAATGAGCCACAGTGTGAGACAGGTGATCCACAGGCAAACGTGGAGAGAGGAGTGTTGAGAGAGGAGGAATAGTAAGAGGTAAAATGAGAAGTGACAGAAAGATCTAGGAAAATAGATTTACAAGAGCAAATGTGAAGAAGGCATTAGAAGGAGGAGTGAAGGCAGAGAAGTATGGGAAGAGGGCTAAAAAGGGAAAGATGTTGAGATTTTGACAGAAGGAAGTAAGCTTTGATGTAGTAACCCAAGTAGCACACAGAAAACAAAGGTCATGACTCCAAGCTCCAGACTGACCAAACATCCCTACTCTACTTTCTTTACTTTTACTGCAGTTCTTCTAGCAGGGCCTCAGGTTCCAACCCCCCACCTCCCAGGGAGGGAGTGAAAATTCATCTGGTTCCTCCCACCGTGCTGGGCTTCCCTCACTGCTGGTAACTGCTTGGTTTTGTAAGCCAAGCTAACAGCCTAAGTCAAGGAACTTGGCAAGTGTTTGGTGTGTTTTCAGTATGAACTTCACAGGAATTGCTGTGATGCTATTGACATCTCCCAGGGTCTTCTGTCACTTGTGTTATTTTCAGCTGAACTTTTCAGTTCAAGTAGAAATGAGTGAACTGTTAGTATTTCTGTATCAGAGAGCCTGCATTAACCCTGCAGATTTTTCTTGAAATAATCTTAATTAACTTCTGATGGACTTTCATGTTTCTGAATTTTTTTCTTAATTTTCTGAAGGTTTACTAGAAATTTAACTCTTACTTTTACATAAGAGAGCTCTTATCCATTCAATTTTACTAACTTTCAGATTTTATACTTCACTTGACCAAGAATAAAGCAGAAGTTCAATCCTGTGTGGTGCAAAGTTTTTTCAAAATCCAGCATGTAACTTGATGTATTTGAAATTCTGGATTTATAGCCTTTTATCATCATCCTGGGCAACACTTCCAAAATGCAACTCTGATAAATTTGCAGTATGATCAATGCAAGTATCTGTATGCAAAGACCAGCTTCCTAAGAATGCCTTTTTTCCTGAATCACTTAGAGAGGAATTTCTAGGCTTCCTCTGTCTTCTTTGTCCTAACACCTTTAATAAATAATGCATATATTACTTAAAATATTGAAATATTAATGAGAATAAGTATCTTTCAAACAGAATGGAGATGGAACAAACCAGAAGGATGCTTTGGAGTTTTCACCCAAGGGGGCTCTGTTGTCAGCAGCAGTTCTGGACTTGTGCTCCTCACCTACACGCTGCTGCTGATGTTCTCCGGGCATCCAGGGTCTGGGATGGTGCTGAGATACTGTGTGTGAGAACCTGTTTGAGGTGTAGGTGAGATGCTGCACATGTGAGTAGTTAGGTGATGGAAGCTCAGGGCTGAGAAATTGTTGTACAAACTGACTACAGACTGTTTTCAAAACTGCCTAGAAAAGCCTGGCTTTTGGGACAGGGAGGTGTGTGTCTGCTTAGGGGGCGTCTCCTGCAGTGTTTGTTGTTGTGGTAGGGGTTTTCTGTTGGGGAATATCCTGGTGTTCAAGTGGCCCATCATTTCAGAGAAAGAAAAGCCATCCCACTGTTGTGATGGATGGGTTCCTCAGCAACCCAGTAGGACATGCCAGTCAACAAATCCCAGAGCTCAAAGTAACTTCTCATCAGACTTGTTGTCTGGAACCACCATCTGCTTTCTGTTCCCCAGATTTTGGCGTTGATAGAAACTTCCTTAAAGTGCAAGTATGAAGCAACGCCTTGTGTATGAAACATGAGTGAGCATAAAACCTAAATGTACTGTTACCATAGCATACTGAGCCACTTGTTCCTCATTGTTCTGAATTACTTTCCTTAAAGTTAGTTTCTGTTAAACCTAAATGGTACCTGCTTAAGAAACTGTTACAGTAAGCATTTTACATGAAACAGGGAAAGGGCTTGCTTTCCACTGAGAGTAAATAATAAAGTGCAGCATCAAGTATTGCTGTCAGTCTTCCTTCATGTGCTCTGAAGAGAAGAACTTACTTGCAAAATGTAAAAATTCAGAACTCTGAGCTCTACCATCACGTTGCATTTACATGTGTGTGTTCTTGTACTCATGGAAACAGTGTGACCCACAGATAGCATTCTGGCTGTAAGGATTTTTGGTAGTTTTGTGAGGGTGAAGTCCTTTGCAGGTGGAGGAAGATTACTTCTGAAAATAGAAACAGCATGTGAATAATCATTAGGCAGGAGGGAACTGAATTAACATTTTGTGCAGTTGCTTGGTTTTCCATTGTAGACAACTACTTACAGTAATAAATGTCGTTGTTTGCTGGTTTTCCCCTGCTCTCTGTTTAGTTGCCCTTATGAACAGGACAAGCTGTAGATCTAAACCCCATCAATTTAGTGCTCCACTGCCTTTGCAGTGTTCATTTCTAGAAAAGGTGTTAGTCTTTTGAACTAGAGCTTTTGTCTAACTCGATGTGCTTAGGATTTGAAGTAATACATGAAAGTAGATGTTTTGATAGTAACCGACTGGCTATTAGACAGGTGGAAATGGTAAGCAAATATTCTACTTGTGAGGTTGCCCAGTGCTAAGATAAGAAAACCACATTTATTAAGCCAGTATGAGAACAAACCTGAACTGTAAAAAAATAAAGTAGAAAACCCCCAAATAAACAAAGCCCACCTCCCTAACCCCCAAACAAACTTGTTGTTCAAGCTTTTAGGATTAATATTTTGAGCCAAAAAGACAGATGGTAAATCCATTTCCCAATGCTAATCTGACAGTAGCATTCTGATCCTCTGTGGAGCTCACTAATGCTGCGTGCCTGTCTGAAATCCAGGGGCTGCCGGTAAATGGTATCTCCTTGTGCAGAAAGCCTTCTCTGTTGATTTAGCTGGTGATGGAGGAGTGCCTCCTGCTAGTAGTAGTGTTGTTACTCTAGTTACTCTGTAGTGAGTGTTTAAGTACTGTTTTTTTACAGGAGGCAGAGTGCTGCGTTGTCCTTTCCTGAGTGAATGGCTGTAAACGATCTTCTACTTGTTCTTTTTTCCTTTAATCTGTCTCTGTTCTTACAGATTTGAAAAAAATGGGCTCTGCTCAGCTGATCCTGCCAGTGGTTTTGCAGAAAGAGTATTTACAAATTATCTTTTGAAGTAAAAAATGAAAAACTACTCTTAAAGAATTTGGGGCAAGCCAAGTGAGTTATAAAGATGCGGTTGTGCAAAGCTGTCTAGATGTCTTGAACACAGGTAAATTGGAATTCATCCCTTAATAGACTCTAATTTAAATTTTTTTTCTAAAAAATAAAAGTTTTCTTTGTCAACAAGTGATTAGTCTTGTTGAATGTAAAAAAAATCACCTGATGCACACTGTTCTGGTGCGGTCTCACCTTGAGTACTGAGCGTGGTTTTAGGTGCCACAGTACAAGAGGGACATGAAACTATTGGAGAGCATCTAGAGAAAGGCAGTGAGGATGGAGAAGGGTCTGAAGGGAAGTCTTACGAGAAGAGGCGGAAGTCCCTTGGTTTGTTCAGCCTGGAGAAGGCGGCTGAAGGGAGACCTCACTGCAGTCTGTGGCTTCCTGGCAAGAGGGAATGAAGAGGCAGGTGCTGCTCTCCCTTTGGTGGCCAGTGATAGAATCCAGCAGAACGATATGAAGCTGCGATGGGGAGGTTTAGGTTGGATGGGGCCTCTTTACCGAGAGTGTGGTCAGGCACTGGAACAGAATCCCCAGGGAAGTGGTCACAGCACCGAGCTGGACTGAGTTCGAAAAGCATCTGGACAATGTGCTCAGTCCCATGCTCTGGCTTTGCTGGCCCTGTGCAGAGCCAGGATTTGAACTCAGATGATCCTTATGGGTCGCTTCCAGCTCAGGAGATTCTGTAAATCTATGATCACAGTGAAATTGGCTCAGCTGTAGAGTGTTCCTTTAACTTTGCAGAATAAGAAGCTGTCAAAGAGATGGGTTTTTACTTCATAGGTGTGGAGGCACAGACTGAAGGCCCAGGCCCTTCGGGACGTAAGAACATGCTGGTCCTGGGAAGGGCCTGTTGTGCTGCTGTTTCTGTGTCAAAGCTTGTCTCAGTCACAGGGTTTCTTAAGGGCTCTTTGACTTGGTTTGGCAGCTTGCTTCTCTGCCTCACCTAGAGTGCAATAAATAGGTAAGCAAGTGGAGCCTTTTTCACATAAAGGCTAATGTTCTGTATTACACGACACTTTTGAGGAACAAAATGATCTGGATTAAGCAGGATTAGACCTGTGGTTTTTTCCAGATCCTTATCTGGTTTTAGGTAATGACTTCTACCTTTGGCTGCATTATGATTTTGTAAATCAGCTTCTGCAGACAGAGCTGAAGTATCTATTCCCCATACGGGCCATCCAAGGTGAATTAATGCATATACTTCATTTCTTCCCATTTTAGAGCCCGTCTTGAATTTACCATAAAACACAACCAACTATTTTGAAAAAGTGAAACCAACTGCTTCATTAAACACGTAATTGTGTGGTGCAGACAGCAGTCTCCAAAGATGTTACTAACCTTTTTGCTAGGTAATTGTAGCAGGGAATTCAGTGCCCTCTGGGGCACTTCTCTTGCCATCAGTCTGCAGTTGTTTCCTCCCTCACAGGAGAACCAGTGAGTAGTAAATGATTTCTGGTTTTAATTAGGCAGACAAAGATGCATGCCCTGAAGTGCATTACAAGCTGTAGTCATTAAGTGCCATGTCTCTATGGTCTTTTCCTGGATGCCCCTTATAGTTGTGTGTGCCCAGGGGTTTGCTGCTCAGGCTGAGAGGGTATGTGGGTATCTCTTTGCCTTCTCAGACGTGCACCAACCTGCAGTGCCTGGCCGTCTGTAGCACTTGGTGCTGGCTGTGGCTCTGACTGTTGAACCTCCCGGCACACCACTGGCCGAGTCACACTCAGCCTCTGCTTTTCCTTGCTGTTCAGCCAGCTGAGCCTCTGAGTTCAGTGCAGCTACAGAAACACAGGGGCTGTGTAATGCCCAGCTCTCACAGGCTCTGCAGGGCAGACTTCCTTAGCTCTTGGTCCTGAAGCAGTGGTGGTAAATTGACCTTTTGGCTATTGAGAGACTGGGGATTTTTTTTACTGCTTCTGTGCTGCTGAACTTTGTACTCGGATGACAGTGCTGAACAAAAGAACTGGCAGCAGTGGTGGTCTTGATGAATGCCTATTTAGACTCTTCATATAGAGGGATTTAGGTGTCTCTTCAGCCAGTGCAATTTGAGTTCAGTCTCTTATTAAAAAGTGTATGAATCTAAAACTTCCACTGTTGGAATAGTGACTGCAGCTTTTCAGCTGGCATTTTTGTGCTCAGACTGCAGAAACTTCCATGGTGCTCCCATTGAGGCCTCAGACTTACTTCTGTTGTGCTTTTCAACTTATCTACGTGTTCCAGTTGAGAAAAAAAATGTATTTTCAGTTATCTGCTCAACATTATATAAAACAGATTCCATTACAGAGGGAAACTCATATAGTTTTTGCTTCTCTTTGATCCAGGCTGGAAAAGAGATTTTGGAGGCATTGTGCATAATATGAAAATACTGATAATGAGTAATCCAAAGGGCAAACATGGTGATGTGAACTGGAACAGAACAGGAAGCCTGGCTGTGTTCTTGTGGCCAGCTTGTATCATGGTTCCTGTGTGATTTTTATTGTGTGTACCCCTACTCCTCTACCCCTTCTCCCCAGCTGTAGAAGTAAGTAAATAAAAACTAAATAAATAGTAGAACTTAATAGGTTGGTTAAGAAGGAAAGTGTGGCTTCTGCACAAGAAAAGAATAAATAAATCTGTATCTGATCAATGGTCCACCTCACTTTGTTGTTATTGAAGACTGGACACCAGTTAACTGCTGGCTGAGGGAGACTATGGCAAGTGAGTGAGCTTATATGGTGATTACCTGTTCTTTCCCTGATTCCCATGAAGCTTATTTTGACTGAGTGATCCCTTAGCCTCTGATCATCTGGGTTTCAGTGACTGACCCAGCCAGATGCACATGCAGTTGCTAACCCATGATAGGTTCCTAAACTCTACTCTCCTTTTGTAGAGCTGTGTAAGCTTTTTACATCCCGAGCATGCTGTGGCAGCTTACACGTGTTACGTGACAAACCACCTCCTTTGGTTTGTTTTGGCCTAACTCTTCAGCCTGGAAAAAAAAAAATTAGCTGTAGAGAACATAAAGAAGGAGCCTGTCCATTCATAAATGGCACTGAAAAATTGGTTAGGGGAAGGTCTTGTGTCAAAATCTGATGACAGAGGTGTTCCAGTGAAATATCAGGTGCCTTTAAAAAAGTCACACATTAAACAAATCAGTTCTGTGAGTCATTGCAGTGAGTTTATGTGGAAATCAATCCCTTTTCAAACCCATTTACACTTTAAATACATTCATAAACAATCTGCTGATAACAGATGAAGGTGACAGTCCCATTGCATCCTGCAGCACAGGGGCTGTCAGAAAATGAAGAAGTAGTGTTGAGTAAAACATAATGAAATTACCTGCTCATGAAAAAAGTTGTCATTTCATATGGTGCTTCCTTGCCTATTAAATAAGTATGAGATTTAGCTATATGCTTATTGAAACTAAAATGCCAGAAGGTATCAGAAGCAAATTTGTAGCTCTACATAGAATGATCTATGATAGGGGAGAGTAACTTGATTTTTAGTAAAATGTCAAGTAATTTTTGAAGAGCGCTAAAGCTGTTAGGAGTTGCAGCAGGGGTTACAGGATTGGTTTGTCTGGTCTTATGAGGTGAATTTTGTTTCCACTTTGCCTCTATAAATACGATTAAAATAAAATATGGAAATACAACTGTTAGACTTATTTGATACTGGTTCTCACATGTGTTTTCCATTACCAGCTAAATGTTTAAAATAGTTACAGGAGACTAAAAACAAGCTTTTGTCAGACGCAGTTTATAAAATAGTTTCAACAACTTAAAATGGAAACAGCTTAAAAGGGATTATTATAGGTAAGCTTAAAAACTGCCCTCAATAAAGATTAGTCCATGGCAGAATTCCTGCGGCTGCTTGATAGTGGAATTAATTCCACCTTTTTTTCTTGAGTTGAATATGGGCATCTGTTCATATTTAGGTAACCTTTAAACCTGGAAGGAACTGTATGTGTTGTTTGCAGGTATCCTTGGAGCCACTCACTGATCATTCACTCAGAGCTGGTCATCACAAACAGATTGTAAATGTGAAACCTTCCTGCTGGGGAAAAGCAGCAATTACTCTGCCTTCAGCCAGCAAGGGAAGCAGATACCACCTCCTGACTCCTTTCATGTCTGCTTGATTAGACAGAACTTTGAGAGTTATTTTAGCGTTCCTCAAGTAACTGGTACAGTACCTGGAATAGGAGGTGTATTCAGAAAGTGGGTGAAACCAGTCAGTGCTGAGACTGGTAATGTGTACCCTTGGAATGGCTTGCTTTGAGTTTGTCCAAGTTCTTGGTAAATGTGCCCTTTCTGGTTTCCTTCCACTGTACATATCGATGTGGATCGATTATTTTTAAATATTGTGTATTTATAGCCTAAACATTTGGTGGCTGACAGTAGCCTGTTCTGTCTTGTGTCTGCCAACAGTGGGAGATCGATGGGGTGTAATATATCCTGGAGGCGTTACACAGCATGTGGCAAACCTGCCTCTGCTGCTACTCTTAAGTGTGGGTACGAGTTTGGTAGCAGTGGGCTGGTTGTGGAACATAATTACTACTGAATCTGAAGGCATGGAGGAAAGCATTGGGACACCTTTTTGCCAGTCAACAAAGCTGGTATGACTCTGCAAATCTGAACTTCCCCAAAACATCACTGAAATACACCCGCAAACTAGTGTCCCAGTCAAGCTGTCTGATAGAAACACTTTGCTAAAATAAAAGAAGAAGAAAGTATTCATTTAAAAAGAAAAATATATATATATAAACCCTCATAACTTTATTTAAAAGGATAATCAAGTTTAAAAAAAGTTAACGATAGCTTGAACCTTGGAGTAGTTCATTTGCAGACTGACTTAACTTGCCAGCATGCTTCATCTATTTGTCATGCATTGATCCAGGCCATTAAAGAAGGTCACTTTCTTGTTATTTGCTGAATTGGAGTTTAAGATCCCAAATTGCTCAACTTGGGCAAGTACTTACATTAAGTACCCAAGGCTTCTCCTAGCTCAGAGTGACACTACCTGCCTTGTTGCTTCCATCTTTTATCCTTCACTAGCACCAGGTGTCCAACAAGCTTATGTTTTGAGCAAGCCTCTTGGGCCTCTGGTGTTGGACAGTCAGCAATCGATCCATTAAAAAAAAGTGCAATTGATTTCAGAGGCACAGTGAAGGTCTTAAATGACATGTGCAAGTACTGTGCCTCTTTAATGTTTCGGGTTTTTTTGTGAGAGGCTGAGTGAACTGGGGCTGCTCTTGGCACCTAGTGAGAAGTTCTTTGAAAAGATTTAAAAACTGCCTTTTAATGTATTGAGCAGGAAAACTTGCAGAAGCTTCTGTGTAACCATTTAATACCATGTGAGATGCTTGGTATTTTATTTATTTTAAATTCAGTGCTCTGTTCACTTTCACTTTGGAGGTTTTCTGTTTCTGAGATAAAGAAGCAGTGAGCCACCCCCTCAGTTGCTGTAAATGGGTGTGGTGCTGATACAGCCAGTGCAGTGGGCCAGCCTGTCTTAGGTGAGAATTTGAGCAGCTGTCTGTCCTCTCTGACCAGTTTGTCTATTTGCTGAGGTTTGCAGAGCATTATATAGGCCAGTACAGCAAGACAAATTCTGCTTGTTATCTGGGTCACCCTTCTGGCTTCTACACTGTTGGGTGTAACTCTAAATTTCAGAATTACAAATATATTTTGGAGTCAAGTGTATGCCCTTCTAAAGGAGTTCCTGAACTCCTTAGCTTTTGTATTTTATTTTTGTGTCTCAGTATGTGGTAGAAAAGAGCATTTATTTTAAACATGTAGTATGATTTGGCAGTATGGTCTGGGCAGTCTTCCTCATACGTTCCCTGCTGCTGTCTCACTGATTAAACTGACCTCTTCAGAAATTATATGTGATGGTGTTAGAGCTTTGAGCCAATTTGTGTTCTTTCCTGACGCTAAGGTTGCATTGAAGTGCTGAAAATACCACGGAAGGGAATTGGTAAGGTGTTGTGTACATCATACAAACGACTTGACCGTGGAAAGCATTGCTTTCATTGTAATGTAGATCTCTTGGGTTTGTGTTGAGTTGCCTGAGTGAACATCTGTAGTGGTCTGGGTTGAAAAGCGCAAGAAGGGTGTATTTGAAGGAAAGGGTGATGTTCCTCATGTTTCTCTCATCCTCCCCCCTCCACATCTGAGTTACATGTACTTTGGTGTCAGTTTTGGTGTTTTAGCCATAGTTGGTGTCTTTCATATCTCACAGACATAGAATTTGCTTCCCCTAAGGAAAGTGAAAACGTTGAAAGCAAGCTAACATGGATTGCAGTTGCAAGATGAGAGACTTGCTGGGTCAGTGTTGTCCAATGACATTTAATACTTGACTACACTGCTTACTGTGCGTAGGGGCCAAGTTTAGTTACTGATGCTGCCTGGAACATGCTTAGGCTTCAGGGGACAGGAAGAGCATGTAAAACTGCCCGATGTCATTCTTTGCCTTACTTAAAAAGCTCTTGTGCTGAAGTACTGGGATAGTGTAATGTCTGATATTTTACTGAAACTGTGCTGGGCTGATGAGAGAAGAGTAAGAACACTCTGGGCCCTTTTGAGTATAGGATGATTTTGAGGATAGCCTTTTTAAAGGTAATCTCAGTACAGAAACTACTGGAGCTTCGTGTTGGGAATGGCTCCTGTTCAGATGGGCATCAGCATATTTTAAAACTGAAGTTCTGTAAGAAACACAGGAAATGGACTGAAGAGACCTCTGTGTAAGTTCTATCAGATCCTTATTTCTGTTGTTGTGTGTTCCTGTACTTTTAAAGTATTTTTGACACATTTGTCTGTTGGTGTAAATTTTTATTTGCTATTAAATTTTGTTACAGAAATTGTTTGACTGTAGTAGTACTGTATTAGAAACACAGACTGTTACTATTTCACTTTCTGCTTGGTGTTGCTTTATTACAAAGAAACATTTTGTGGAGAAAATGCTTGTGTCAGTCTTGCTTCAGGTAGCTATGATTACTGTAGAGTTAACATAGGCACATGCTCCTAGAAGGTTCATAAGGCAAGGGAAAAAGCTTGGCACTTCTTTCAGCTAAAAATCTTGTGTTGGGATGCGGCCAAACCCAACACCAGCGCCTCTCTGGGTTTGCATCTCTCTCCTTCAGCTGTTGGGGTTCCTTGGGATCCATATCATGCTCAGGCTTTGCTTGCAGGCAGCGTGGATCCCATCATGCTGTAGAACAAATACATTGAGTTTGTCTGGGGAGAAAAGAAAATCCTGTGCTTTGACACTTTAAAGAGACCTTTTACCGCCCCTCCCTCGGCACACAGTTCCTGGTGAGAGAATCACAGAATCACAGGGGTTGGAACGGACCTCAAGAGATCGTCAGGTCCAACCCCCCTGCCAAAGCAGCTCCCCAGCTCATATTGCACAGGTTGGCATCCAGACAGGTCTTGAATCTCTCCAGAGAAGGAGACTCCACACCCCCTGGGCAGCCTGTCCCAGGGCTCCCTCACCCTCACTGGGGAAAAGTTGTTCCGCATGTTGGTGTGGAACTTCCTGTGCTACAACTTGAGGCCATTGCCCCTTGTCCTGTCTCCACAGACCACTGAAAAGGGGCTGGCTGATTCCCCCTGCATCCCGTATTTAAGATATTTATAAACATTAATAAGGTCCCCCCTTAGTCTTCTTTTCTCCAGGCCAAACAGTCCCAGCTCACTCAGCCTTTCCTCATAGGGGAGATGCTGCAGGCCCTTAATCATCTTTGTAGCCCTTCTCTGGACACTCTCCAGGAGATCCCTGTCTTTTTTTATACCAGGGAGCCCAGAACTGGACACAACACTCCAGGTGGGGCCTGACCAGCGCAGAATTGCTGTTTGCTGTGAGCAGAGAGGATGGAGAACGCATCGTGATTTACATGTGTGCCTTGGTGTAAACCAACCCAAACCAGAAATCCTTATTGAAACTTACTTGAGATTATGTACACAGGGGCACTGTTGGGTTTGTTTAGGAAAGTTGTTACATTTGTAACAAGGAATTGTTGCTTTTGCAGCAGTGTTTAGTTGCTTTTGCAACAAACTTTCACTGCTGAGCAGCAAGTGTTTTGCTTAGAAAGGTTTGTTACTCAGAAAACTCCACCCCAACTTCTGTATCAGATTTTTTTTCTCTCTCCATATGTGTAGGTACCTATATGGAGATAAATGAGTAAATAAAGCCAGGTTCTTTACCTTGGAAGACCTGAGAGGAGGTTGCCCCCTGCCCTGCAGCTGTCAGCTGCTTCGCTCCCTTCCCTGCACTGTTTGCTTCCCACCGAATGCTCCTTCAGCCCGGAGCTGTGCCCTGGGTGAGGTGCCTGTCTTCAAGGAGAAGAAGGTGGTGAAGAGCTGTTTCAGGTAATGTGTGCAGGGTATGGTGACATCTGCTTCTTAGAAGGAAAACACGAACTGGAAGTTGTGTGTGTTAACAGTGAGGGTGACACATCCTTTGCAACACTTCATCGAGGCCATGCAAAAGGTTCCCCTAGATATGCTGTGGCCCGTTTTTTTTTAACTGAAATTGCCAGCTACCTTAATTGAACTGCATTTGGTTTATGGAATCTGAAGGGGGTGGAGTCTGGGTGCTGCTGTGCAGGGTTGAAGTTGGGCAATTCTGATTTTTCTAGCTGAAAGGGAGCTGCTGAGATCCATTCAGTCTCAGCAGAAGCAAACGTTGGCTTTGTTCTGCCACTGCCAGGGCAGGTCTGCCCCTGATTTTCAGTGGGAGTGCAGTTGAGTACCTCTGAAAATGCCACCCACCACGTGAAGGGCCTGTTGTGACTCAGAGCAGGTTTCTAACTCTGACAAAGAACATAATGTGGCTATTGCATTCTCCATCTTGGGGGTGGAGAATGGGTGCGGGCAGGTGTTCTGCTGGCTCTTGGGCACTGTGAGGCATCACAAGTCTCCCTGTGAGATCTTGAAGCTAAAGGTTTTCAGGAACATATGTTGCAAAGTAGCGTTTAATGCTGTGTGATTTACATGGTTGGCTGGATAAGGCAGAAAAGCTGTGACAGTTTTTTGGTCTGCAGAGCCTCTGAGGTCTTTGAATAATGCATGGCTGGCAGAGGACGGCTGGTTTAATAGACTCCTTGTCAGGAACAGGGGCTGGCTTTGGGAGTGGACTCAGCCCCAGAGCGGCACCGTGGGATTCTTGTCTTCTTTTTGCTTTTTTTTATCACTAAGCACCGTGTCCCTACTAACATTTCTTTTTAGATGGCAGCTAATGGAATTAAGGATATTTTCTGTCATCTCTGAATCAATAATGAAATATGGGCTGCATAAAGAATTGATTTTCTTTTTTTGTTTGGGGAGGGAGGCAGAAAGATAATTTAACTCCTGGTCAGTAAGAGATTTCCTTTAGTAATTCTAGTTTGATGTAGGTTCTAGTTTGACCTTGAAGTGACATCGAGAAGCAAGGCTGCTAATTAGTAAAATTTTATAATTACTTTGGGTGACTTGCTAAATGATAGTCATGCAACAAAATCAGTATTCCCTGGAGCAAAGCAAGTTGTACCGCAAAGACAGGTTAGTACTCAGGGCTAGACTGGTTGTATCACTATGCTAAATGGGTTGTAATATCAGTATTTTATGGTGTCTGGAAACTAGGTTGTTGGTTGCTTTTATTTCTGGGGTGGCCTGTAAGAAGAATTGTTAGTTCTTTTATGTGCTATTTCCACACCTGGGCTCCGTTGGTTAGGGAAAATCAGCGCTTTTGTTTGCTAGTGACAGCTTAGCTGTGTCCTTTGAGAGGATCAATGGAGCCCTCTAAGCTGCCTTCAGAAAGAAGGAATAATTTTAGCTTTCCTGCACCTCTGCAGATGGCAAGGGAAGGCCGTGACTTAGCAGAAACGCTGTCCGAGTCAGGAGCACTGTCAGAAGGAGGTGGCGGTTCTGTGTCGCTATAGGGAGCACTGGGAATGTTTGCCACTGGGAAGGAAGGAAGGAATGGACTTTATAAACTTCAGTTTTGGTTGACAAAACTTCCCCTAAAGGCTGGCAGTAAGTGTTTAATTCAGTATGCAGAATTTCACAGTCTGGATTTTGCATACACCTGCTGGGGTTTGTTTACCCTGGATATCAAGCACTGAAAACACAGCGTTGATGTGTGTGTACCTGCAACTCTCCTCTTGTTTTCTTTTGCGTGCTCTAAATACCTGTTCAGACGTTTGTAGCGAACGTGCAGTTGGGGAGATGATGTACAAGAGCTGGGTTTCTTAGCATATGATTCCACTGCTTTTTAAAAAAGAAAAATATTTCAGGTGAAGCTTTTTCTCGTCTTTATGACACTGGAAGCTTTCTGATTGAGATGCAGCATTGCTCTTCAGGAAATGCCTCAAAAGTGTTACTGCTGTTACTGCTAATCCATGGTTGTAATACAGATTAATCTGGATGTTGGTATTTGTAACAAATTGGATAATAATTTGTACAGGAAAGATAAGGATTTATAGATGTGGTCTTCACCTAAAACTGCCTAAAATAAGCTCTTTGGACACTTGTTCTCTTCAGTTTATTAATTTTGATAAAAATGTTTCCCCACACACGCTTTCAAGGAAAGTAACACATCTAAAATCTTTTATTTTGGGCTTCTAGGCTGACTGAGGCAATGATTATTTATCAGTTCTGCAGTTATTACATGGTAGGGTTCCCACGAATGATGAAATATGAGCGTAGCGTTGTCAGCAGGTCACCGTGAAGTGTGTGAAAGAACGTGAAATGGCTAAGAATGTGCTTGAACTCCCATTTTGTTACTGGAAGGTATGCTTCAGGTAGCATTTCCAGATTAAATATCTTGCAGCTTTTTCTTTCTATATGGCTATGTGATAAAGGTGAGGGAGGTTTCTCTTCCATGTTGTTTTCTGTTGCCCTAAACTGGGAAATGGGGTTCCAAGAAATGAGGAAAGCCATTCAGTGCTAAACACCTCTCCCATCCCTCATTTCAAGAGCGTGTTTTTTGGTAAGCTAAATCTTGTGTTTTGATGGAGTAGCTTAGCAGCTCCATCTTGACTTCAGACAACAGCTTGAACCATAAACAAGCAAATTTTATAACTGAAGAACCATGCAGTCAGTATGTGTGTGTTGGATGCCTTTTAGGTAGCACACAATATTATGTTTTATTTGGTTTTTGAGGATTCTAGTTCCATGTTAGGTTACAAACCACTGCAGGGCTTCCTTGTATTGCTCAAGAGATTCATATGGAAATTATTTGTATGTTTACACCTCAGCTTATTCCCCCAGTCTGGGGGCACCAGGGTAGTCCAGAAGTTGAACTTCAGTGTTATGTTGAGTTCAGCAAAGGCATGTTTGGATGTTGTGAGAAGCTGGAAGTGCTGATGCTGTGGTTGTGCTGAGCACCGGTCCCAGTTCAGGGCACCATCTCTAGTAATATCTTCAAAGGTGTTCTCAGATTCCTTTGGTGACAGTGGCTGGCAGACACATGCTTAACTGGACTGGAGGAATTCCTGGTGCCTAGCCCAAATCTCTAGAAGAGGCAGACCTAACAGTGGCAACAGTTGGCTACAGACATGTTGCAGTGAGCCAGCTGATCCAGAAGTACTGTCAGGGCTTAGGAAAGACTCACTTTTCTGTTGGTACACCACACATTAAGATAATCAGTTGTGATTATAAACTGAGTTACCCGGTTTAAAACAAAAAACAACCACAAACTTTTTTCAGTCTTTCATCAAATGTTATTTTACTTTGCTGATGCTGACAGAAATGAGAGGCAGGCATGCTATGAATACACTTACCCTCTCTTAAATTTGTCTGCAATAACAAAAACTCCCATCCTTCCCCCTTGACACGAAGAGCAGACGTGCTCTTTGCCTGCAGACCTGCTGAGTTGACAGTCTCTGTCACTCGGTCTGTGCTATCAGCCTGTCATCTGGTCATATTTTTATTCCAGTGGCGAGTCTGTACCATCTACATAGTTGATGGAAAAAGTCTAGTTGTGCTTCTACTGACACTTAATCTTCCTGTGATGTGTTTACATTTATGACCATTAAACAGAAGCCAAGAACTTAAACATCAGTGGTCACGACAAGGGGATGCGCTGTCCTGATGCTGGGATGTTAGCCCTCACACGCACACAGGTACCGAGCCCTTGCAATAAACGCCTGTTTACCGGGGGGTTTAGCTGAACTGTGAAAAATGACACATGTTCTAGGATTACTTTTTTGTCATTGCATACATGGGCAAAGACTTAGAGCAAGAGCTTTGCAGCTCACCTGTCCTCATGGAGGAGTGTCCCCTGGCTGGAGGGGAAGGTATCCTAGCTTCCTGCTGGCTGTCGCTGCCTCCATCTCTTCCTGAATTCAGCTGGGGGTGGGGAGAGGGGGGAAGGATGAGTCATCCATCAGCTTATTGTAAGACAGTGTAGACAGCTGTAAATATATCCTGTCTGGAGATTTGATTCCAGTAATCAGCACAAAATAACCGTTGACATCACACAGGGTAACTGAACCCGTCTCTCTGGAAAAGAGCTGGGGGAGAAGGGGGTGGAGGGAAGGGATTAATGGCTGCAACAGCGAAGAGTAATACTCCTTTCTTGTGCAGGCTCTGTGTGTGTTCCTGTGCTGTTTGTTGCCTTCACAAACGGTACGGGAGCTATTAACTTGCAGACTGTTCCTCTAGGCTAGTGTCTTAATACCACTTTCTTGTAAAAAATAATAACAGAAATCTAAGCATGAGGGTACAGCAGTTTCTGTGGCTGGGACTAAACTCGTGGCCTGGGGAACGGGGTTCTCATAGTGCTTTAGTTAGTTGTAGACAACTTGGGCTGACATTAACTTAAGTTTAGCAAAAATACTTGAGAAAGATGTGTCTGAATTAGGATGTGTATTTAATTTTTACAGGCATGGCATTTGTATTTCTGTGGTTAAAGGCTTATGAATTACGTGTCTTCATTTGAACTTTGGAATAAGTGCGAGTGTGTGGACTGGAGCAGTTTCCCCTGCACACTGTGTGTGCATTCGTTTATTTGGAGTGCTAAAATCTACCAGGGTGTCAAAGCAACATACCAGCTCCCAAAGGCAGAAACGTGGCCAAACGTGAGGAATAGCATGAAAGTTTGATGTGATTTTCTGTCTGGCTGCACAACAACAGATATCCAGGGTAGGCTGAATGAAGAGGAGCTTGCACTCTCTCAGTTTACCGATGGCCAGCTGTGGCTTTTCAGGAGCATTTTAACAGCGTGAGCTTATTGAACCCCTTTTTCCTTCTGCAGCAACTAGTATGGCTGGGGTCATGCCATAATAATCCTGTCCAAAACAGCTGTTACAATTAATAATTTTTTTTTAATCTGATATTATGAACTTTATTGGCTGTTAAATATGTGCACAGAGTAAATTAGGTATTTTGCATTAATTTGAAAAAGGCTAATTTGCAATGCCTCATGCAAATCAACTCTTTAGCAAAAAGCCCCAGGGAGCATATGTATACTTTGTTTTTATGCCTTTATCAACTGGGTCTGTAGGTTGGAAGCAGCAGGTTATTTCTCTGCTTGGCGTATGGAAATGAGATTTGAGAAATCCTGTCTAGGTTTTGCTGCTTTGAAATGGAAACAAAGATGTTGCTTTCATATGGGTCTCTGATAGTCTTGCTAGTGCTGCTGCGGGAGGCAGGGATGACGTGCAAGGTATTAAAATAACAAAACCACCAAATCCTCTTCCTCTCTTTCAAGCTGCTGTATGTAGTCCCTGTTCAAAGAGTTGTTGCTTCTGTTAGAAACTTCTCAAATTAAAATAGAAGTCTATAATTCTGCTTAACAACTGTTTAAAATGTTCACATGAAATGTATGTGCTGTAGGAGCTGTGCATGTGGGTCTAGAAGCAGGTGGGCTGGAAAGCCTGGCGGGCGGCTCCCAAGGTTCCCCTGCGTTCACAGTCCCAGGGACTCGGTGTACGATGCTGACAGCCCTGGGCACCAAGTACTGCGCATGGAGACTGAGGGCCTAGACTGGGGTTTTGAAATCCTTAATGTCCTGGAAATAGTGTCTCTGTGGGAGGAGGTATGGGTCAAACAGTGCTACTGTTGGGGGTTTGCTTCCTCATTTTACTCCGTTTTTGGAACCTAATACTGTAGGATGTCATTCTAGGTATTACAGAGTGTGTCGCTCCTCGAAGTGGGAGCAGGTCTGAGGCAGCCCTGCTGTACATGATGCTGCTGGGGACAATGTACAGGTGACTGTGGCCAGCACAACACTGTTAAAGAATAGGACTGAAACCAGACAGAGCATCAGTCCACTCTAATACACAAAGTAAAAATAATAAGAGGTTTCCTCTTTTGAATTGTGACTAAGTGTTTTTCAGGCAATCAGAAATATAAAGATAAGAGGAAGGTGGAGACTGTGTGTGGTCTGAGGAAAGAGATTCAGCAGTTTAATGTTGAACTGTGTTAACTGCTGAATCATCCTCTTGGGGATCCTTTGATGCAGCTGAAAAGCAGTGAACCTACTTCTGTGCAGTATGGCATAAATATGGTATCTTTCTGTAAGGTCTTAGTATTTTACATACATTTTAAAAAGCAAATAAAATTTTATTTAGTTTATAAATTAGCAATGCCTACGAGTTAATTGTTGGAATTAGCTGGTGCAAAGTGTGTGCTATTTCCCAGAGGGAATTCTGAACAAGCACTTTGAAGTTTATTCTTTTTGCAGCTACCTAATTTTTTTCAGATGACTTGAAGGTCTGCCAGCTTCTCTGCTGATTCAGAACAAGCTGATAGTGTTCTCAGTCTCTGCTGCAGAGATATCTGTGTCTTTGGTGACTGGCCTGAATGAATTAATGCAATGTTTATGGGATGGAGTCCACGAAGCCAGTGCAGAATAATTTTTCGAGAGCATTGGTGTCTCTCTTTGTGTAAAACCAAACAAACAGAAACATACTTCATATACTTGTAGCGATGAAATTTCAGTGGGGTGTATGGCAGGCGTTACTGCTAAGAAAGGTCAGAACCAGGAGGAGATCAAGAGCTTAGTGTTTCTTTGTCTTTTCCAGTAATTCATGCATCAGCTTGAATTGCCAGCACAAGTGGTGTCGTGGTGTGGGCTTCTTGTGGCTGTTGATAAATTGGTATTCTTGCATCAACGTCTCATTTCAGCTTGGGAAAAAGCTTTGACATGACTGCTATTGAATATAGTGAAGATAATGGGGAATGTGCAAAAAGTTACTGTGAACAACTTTATACACATTGGAACAGGCAATTATTTTTCTAATTTGTATTTCTTTTTCTGGGTTGAGATAACTGTTGTACTGTATTGTGGTCATCTTGTTGTTCTAAACATCTGGGTATGAGTTACATTCGAAAGCAAACCTTGTGTGGTTTGGATTCCTAGTGCTGTAGTGCAGGAGGTAATCCTGCTCCCCTTGGCGTCAGTAGGATTTGCAGGAAGTGCAGTTGACTTGTTTGAAAACTGCTTCCATTAGTTATTTCACTGGCTCTGGGTCTGGCATTTCCTTTTCCTTGAGGGCACGATGCCCTTTTCCTTAACATTTCCAACCCCTCGATCTCTTGGTTTCAGCTGATGCGTTGTAGCTCCTTGTGTCCGGAGTACTGGTTGTGTTGTAGTTCTCCAGGTGTGTTGCCATAGCTGTGGGTAACTTTCATCCTTCTGCTAGCCAAGGAAACAAGTTCAGAAACTTGAAATTCTATTATCCTGCAATTTTAGAGAAATTATCAGATTAGGATTTACGGGATGTTTTTTGAACCACGTCTCCAGCTTTTTTGTCTTTTATTAAAAACCAATTTATCACTGTAAGATTTTTATTGACAACTTCACATTTAATTGTTGTAGGTTTTGAAATTTATGATGAAGCAGCTTGTGTTAATGTGTCTAGTGTTTAGTTTGATGTCCCTGTGCAATTCTGTGCATGTAATATACGCGGTATGTGTTTAGATTGCACTGCAGGCACAGTCTGTGTGGAGAAGACCTGCTGTTTTCCAGTGCAAGTGGTGGTGTTGGGTCCATCCCTGGCTGGTTGTGATCCAAGATGGTGCCAGCCCATCAGCATATGGTTGCAGAGTATCAGACTTTTTTCTTAAAATCCTGGGAATGTGAGTATGAGAAGGAATGGAATCCAGGCCAGGTGCCTATCTATGGATAGTGGTCCTTCGGAAAGATGGTCTCAGAGAGTAAATCCACTTTTTTCTGAGTGAACACCTGTTGCTTTTCAAGGAAGTGATAATCCTGGAGCAGCTGCTGGTTGGGACCGGTAGTATCGGCTCCCGGCCCCCGCTGTTAACACAGCGTGGTCAGGACCCTGTGTGTGAACTCACAGATCTGCTTTAGGATAAACACAGGCAGTACTTGGACTGCGAGGACTGAGAAATGGAAAGTTACCAGAGGCTCCTCATTGCAGCTCAGTATCTGAGTTTCTTTGCCTGCTTCAAGAGGCAGCATAGGTCATGTGTGCAAGTGTTTGATGCCATGGGTCCCTGCTTGCTTTTCTCTGACACTGCAGGGTGCAGCAGCTTGCCCACACTGCGCTGGACACTGCCTGCTTCTGTCTTCCCAGCATCTCTAGGGGACAAAAAGCCCCATAGGGTTTTAAAGTGAATAATTGTGTATATTTCCCTTTCTTGAATCTGATTTTTGAAGTGCCACAGCAGAGAAAATTGCCAAATTGTGAAAGGCTTCATGTTGCAAGTTGTGAAGCTGCTCTTGTGGGCTGAACTGCCACTGGCAGGAAGGCCGGACTTCAGAAGGTCCTGATTTAGTAAGAGCTTGGAAGACTGGTGGTACTGATAAGCCCTTTAAAACTTATTTTTGGACTGGAAATACTGAGGAACAACTGACTCTGTAGTCTTTTGGGGTCAGTCTTTTCCCAACTTTCGCTTTGTCAGTCCAGTGGCTGTTTTGCTTGCAGAATGATTGCATGAAATTAAGAAAAACCAAACCTACAGCATTTTAAGATTTTATGAAATCTAATAAAAACACAGTTATTTCTATGTAATCAAGGGGAGCATGCTTCTGAAATGTGTCACGTTTTCTTCCTGTATCTCTTTTTCTCCTGTTAAAATGCCTGAAGATGATGTTCTGAGGCTGTAGGTATCCCTATGAGGGTTGTGCAACTTCTTGTTAGTGTCATTTGTATAAGCTCAGATGGCTGCTAACTTTTGGTTTATTTCATTTGAAAGAAGTCCCAGGTTGGATCCACCAGCCAGGATCAACGCTGGTCAGCTCCTTGGGGTCACTGCTCCCTAGCAAAATGCAGCAGGGAGAGAGGCAGCAGGTCAGAACATCTGTGTCTGCTGCCACAGTTGGCCTGGATTTCCCAGGAGCTGATATTTGGCCGCCTGTGGGAAGTTGTGCTTAGGGGATGCTTTTCACACAACATGGTGTGTCTCTTCCCTGCTCCTGTACCTGTGCTGAGATCTGAAGTGGTGTGACATGTTTAGAAGCAGAGAATCAGGTGCTATTTTGTAACTGACCATTCACTGCCTTTGTGTGCCTTCCCAAGCACCTCATGAGTCTAGGTGTGCATGTGTACAAACACACGACCTCTCAGTGTCAATATCGTCAAGCTTTGAGGCACAGGATGAGCAGTGATGTCCAGCAGTGCCCCCAGAAGAGATGCTGTACTGTCAGAAAAGTCTTCCCAGCCCTTGCATAGCTTACAAGGGAGCAGCTCTTACTGGTAAGAGAGCTGTGGCATTCTCAGTCATCTAAAGGTCACAAAGGATGTCATAGTCATGTGAAAGAAGAGATTAAAAAAATCCCTTTCTCCCCCTCCTCTCCCCACTGTGTCGTCTTCTCTTTTGTGTGTCTGTGTAGCCAAGATGTATTTAAAATTTTTGAGGGGCAGGGAAGTTTGTTCTTTTTAAATCAGTCAGATACTCTTTTAATGCATCAGAAATAGGCTTTTATTAACTACATTTATCACAGAGTTTCTTGGAATCTGGGAGGAGGAAAAGAGGAGAGGAACGGGAGTTGCCTGTCTGATGGTTGCAGCCTGCCACACACAACTAGCTCTTTGACTGTCCCAACTCTTATTCATGCTTCAACGTCTTTTTTTTAAAAGACAAAAGACGGTGGTTCTGACTCTTTTTGTTCTGACCGTTAATGTTAAGGTATCCTTTGTCAAACAAGCTCAAACAAGCTCAAACAAGCACAGTCAATCCGCTGGCAGAGACTTGTGCTGGACTCTGCCTGCGCTACGCTGAGCCCTGGGCCCAGGCAAAGCGCTTGGCCAACCCGGAGAGGCTGATAAATCCTCCTAACACCATGGGCAGCAGGTCAGCTCTGTGTTTGTCAAGGCATTAGGTGTGTTTATGGCAGAAGATGTGATTACAGTACTTTCAGTCGTGCAATACATGGTAGCAGTTGTACCAGTTTTATGACTATGCCGTGTTCATTTGTTTTGGGGTTTATTTGCAAACCATCAGAAGAAATGGTGCTAGGTTGCCCAGCAGTGCAAATTGGGCTTTCAGGGTGCAATTTAAAGTTGATGCATGTCTAAATTCCCTATATTGCTATTGAAATGGGGTGATCAACAATCTGTTCAGTGATTTGGTTAGCAAGCATCAGGCGCCATAAATAAAACTGTAAATGCTATTTAGATAGCAAAGGAACACAGCTCCAGGAATAAATACACTTCCCTCATATTGTCAAATGTCAGATTTCTTTTGGTTGTTTCACGTGATGAGCTCCTGACGTGCAGACTTTGCATGGCTCTGAGGAGGATTGTTTGATCATCAGCATTTAATGAACGTTCTGACTGTTCTGCTGCAAGAATGGGGATGAGTGTTCAAAAAAGCAGCATGTTGCTTTCCTTCAGAGTTTGTAGTACTGTATTCTTCCATGCTGGAACAAGTCAGAGACATAGACACCAAAGGCTCCTCTTGTAAAATGTGCTGAAGGCTGTTGCCTGCCCAGGTATATCCCAAAGGATGGGTTGTGTCCTAGCAGAGCTAAGTGCCACGAACTCTGGAATAGGCTCTACCACTGATGTGTCTTGAGGTGAAGAGTGTTTTCCATGGGGAGTGGTTTCCATGGTTTGAGTTTTTTTGTAACGGGATATAATAGATTTGTTAGTTTTTCAAGTTAAAACATTTATTACAACATCATTAGCCTCAGACTGAAACAATACACTTTGGAATGTGCATAGATGGATGATTGTAAGTGATACCTACATCTGCAGAAATACTTATATCCACAGAGAAAGAAATGAGAGTCATAGTTCAGAAAATGAGGCGTTTTTTCTGCCCATTACACAGTGAGCAGTCTTTTAGGAGTGATCTGTGTGTCTTGTACTGGCCTTGACAGAGAGGACATCTCACGTTGGGCAGAGCAAGGTAAGCTGCTCCGTGCATCTCCTAAGCCTGAGAAGTGGTAGAAAGGTGAGGCCACTTTCCAGAGAGGATTTTTTAAGGGCATTTGGGATAGTTATCTGTAGAGCATCAATCTTTGCTAGTAAGTGTGTACTGTCCTGAAATACAGTGGCGTTGTGCTGACTTCAACAGCAGCTGTAACAGCTGAAGCTCCGTTTCCTACGTTGCTTCCCAGTCTGGCAGCATCTGGTGAGCATCTGCATGCTTTGGGTTTGAGCCACAGCAGTGAGGCTTTTGTTGCACCATGTATTTCGGGAGAGGAGGAGGTTGTGTGAAAGTTAGTTTTGGGTAGTAGCTCATCACTGTCTACATGTTTCCTGTCACCCTTTGGTGGATGCTGCTGATACAGTGAGGTGTTGCCTGTTAAGGAAAATTTGAGCAACTCTTTCACAATGAAAATCAAACTGCATAGAGGAAATAATTCTCTGGAGCTGTTTGTGGTCTCCTTAATGAGTGGGAATTGGGATTTGGGTGAACTATAGAAATAGGGCTGATGAAGTAGAGCTCTTCCTGCCTCTCATTTCTGGTAGCTTATGATTCAACTGTTGTTTTTCGCAGTCGGTTCTCTCACTTGGTCTGCTACCGCAGCCAGGTTTGGAGACACATGCTGATTAAATGATTTAATAGTAGCAGATCTGAAGTACTCACATAGAAATTGACAAGAATACCAAGTCAAATGGTGTTCTGGGTGGGAAATAATATGCTGGGTAAATGATTCATAATAACATGAGCTCTTAAAACTGTTTCAGAATTTGGGGGGGGGGGGGCGTGTAGTTTGGAAACAAACTCTAAAGCTTGAGTCTATTGCTTGTTAATGTTCATATATTGATATTAATGTATCCCATACATGTGCTATGCAGCCAAGTTTGCTGACTTTTTTCCCCAGTTAAGCACAAGGGTTTAGTACCTCTAGGTACCAAAAAGTAGGGTACAAAAGCAGACCATGGAAAGTGTTAAGGGAGGGGGCAGTCTGTGCCTGCATGGCCCAGGGCTTAGTGACAGATTTCTTTTTTCATGTTCATTTAAACTTGCTGTACTTCAATTTGGCTTTAAGCAGCCAATAAGATGGCCACATTTAAATGTTTTTAACAAAGCTGAACCAGACAAATAATGGTTTCATGGTGAAGGCTGAGCGGATTTTACCAAAAGCCAAGAAGGTACAACGGGTGATAAAACTGCCAAGGTGATTAGCAAAAAGCAAGGACCTTCACTACCAGAGGAGGTTTCTTCACAAACTTCTTAATTTGAATGGTTTTACCTATGGGAACCAAATTTCTTTCTTTAACATTGTCTTGTTCTAGTTTGTGCTGACAAAATAAGGCTTTACAAATTAGTTTTTCTGGGGTCCTTACTTCAGGATTAAGTTCTAGAAACATTTTTTACCGAAATATTTGTTTCCTAGTGTTCCTGTCCAAGAGTTTGATCCATGTAGTTTCAAAATTAACATTCCTAGTGGAGGGGGAACTTCTGGGTTCTATCTGAAACATGCCCAGATTAAGTCCTCATACTGTTATGCTCTGTGGGAGTTATTGTGAGACTATAATTTATCCCTTTGTTTTGTTTTATGTAAGACTTTTTTTCTCTTTCGCATGCTGCGTATCTTGCTGTGCTCTCATACAGCCCAGTACTTTGGTAGTGCAACTGCTTTTTCCTGAAATAAATTGAAGAATTTTTTCTTAAAATTTTTTTTTCTAAATAGCAATGGAAGAGAAACTTTCCATTAAAACTGAACATTTAGAATAGCTGTTCAGTTTAGAATATGCTATACTGTCTTTCAACTCCTTTTAACAAAAGAAACAGAACAGGCATCCAAGAAAAACTTGAGATCTAAGCAGGACGAGATGAGGATGTAGTTGTATTTCCTTTCACAAAGGATGGGAATACACTGCCTGCTAAGCCATACACTGTGTGACCATTAAGCTTTATCCAGAGGTAAAGATGACAGCGATGTATCTGTAGCTATTTACTCCATTTCCAGTCTGGCTTCATTATCACTTTGGTGGGACCATGCTAGCACATGGTATTATCATGGGATAACACCAGAGCTAAAAAAAAAACCAAACCCTTTGAAAGTATTTCACAGTAAGTAACAAACACAGCTTAGGAATGACCGGTGTTTATACTTGCATTGTGATGGCAGCAGTTCTTTTTGAGAGAAAAGATTCTAGTGAGGAACCAGTTACAATTTTCATTCCTCCAAAAATAGAGGAGTTTTTGGTTTGGGGTTTTTTGTGTGTTTGTTTCCAAGCTTGGTTACCAATCTTTGGGCTTGAGGTGTTACTCTGAGTTTATATAGAACATATTCTTTCCTTAATCATATTAAGTTTCCAAGTATTAAGGATCAAGTAGTTTTTGAAAATTAGAATACAGTTGGAAAAATAATGCTTGTGTCATCAACCATAGCAACTTCTTGTTTCATGTTTAAACTCTTTATTATTTCTGTAAATAGAATAACAAGCCAAAGATAAAGGATTTACCCCAACTATGTGAGACTGGCAGAACTGGTGCATTCATGTGATGAAGCACTTGGCTTCAGTTGGATTATGACAAATATTACAAAGATACTGCAAGTCAGGCATTCGTCTGAGGTCACAATTGCTAATGAGCTCAAAGCAGAGCTTTGTTGTGGGATTTAATATCTGTAGCCTCTGGAGAGGAGGGTAGGGTAGGGATTTGTGGAGGGAAAGTGGGCTGCATAGAGCTGTGAAGAGATCTAGTGGTGCTGCAGTGAAGGAGGAATTCATCGGCCTGGTGGCCAAGAGCGGGTGTGAGGTGGGAGCTCGTGGCTGAGGTGTCTGGCAGGTGGCAAACGCAGCTTTTCCATACATTTAGAGAATAATAGAAGAAGTTTTCTTCAAAACGAAGTCTTCACTTTTTTGGTCTTAGTTAAACTTCTGTTAAGGCAGATCTGTGTGGAACAGCCAAGCAGATTGGTCTTCTCCATGCACTCCTCTGTGCTGTGTGAGGCTGGGGGCATTTGCTCCTTGCTTTCCCTGCCTGCAGAGCAGCTGTCAACAGTCAAGGGAAGGATTCGGGGAGAGGCAGGGGGAAAAGTACAGCTAAATCTCTTGTAAACAGTGAAACTAGACATACCTCTCTGCCTTTGTCACGAGGTTCTGGAGGTTAAAGCCATCCCCCAGCCTGGGCTGGTGGCAGGCTGGGTTATGCCTCGGTGTGGCTGTGCTGAGCAGGATGGTGTGTGGGACTGGAGCTGCTGGGAACTAACTCCCAGCACCCTGGCTGCCTTCATAGCAGAAGGGGGCTGTTATGGATAGAAGGATGAACATGCAGAGAGGTTTGGACAGCTTCAGTGTGTGAGCAATAAGTATTTTCCTCATTGGAAGGGATTGGGCTTATAGTTTTTGCTTTTTAAAGAATAGGAAAAATCACTTGGGAGTTTATTTGTGGAGCACAGTAAATACTTCCACTGCCTGGCAAAACAAGCAGGAACTGGGATGAAACTCTGCACAGCAGCTGGGCTTTCTCTGGGGTGTACCAGCTCCCTCAGACAGCAGCTCTCCAGGTACAGAAAAAGGCATGGCTGAAATGGAGAAGGATGAGCTTGTGCCCTGCCTGAGGCTGTACAGAAGAGGAAATTGAGACCATGAAGGAGGGGTGTGCATAGCTGAAGCAGAAATAGGGGAAGGAGGAACGAATCAATAGTTCATTAGGTTTGTAGAGAAGAATGGGAAAAAAGATCAATAGTTCATCAGGTCTGGAGACAGGGCTTGTGAGAGGTGGTTGGTTAACACACGAATATTTTACTGGAGTCATTGTTCATGTTCGTGTCAGTAAGCTGAAAAGAATAAAGGACAAGTAGACGCTAAGGGTAGGCAGCTTGCAAAGCCTGTCTTAGGGGAAGGCACCCCATTAATGACAACTACGAAATAATTCTTTGAGGTTGATTGGCCCTCCTTCACCAACACTGTCTTCACCATGAACAGCATTGCCCAACATTTCTGTGGTTTTCAATCAGGCTTTTGGTGAATGTGAGTTTTGTCTGCAGGATTTGGCCTTGTGGTTTTAATAGTTTACAGCCCAAGTGAAAAGTAAATACCGCATTAGGCAGATTTCAGGCTGGGGTGTGAAATATTCTACAAAATGAGCTCACTTATTTAACACATATGGGCCAGAAGCAATGCAGTCAGGCAGTTTCCATGATTATACTGTAGAGAAATAATAGCTACCGTACTATAAAAGTGTATTTTTAGAAAGAAGGTCGCAAACATGCGGTGTGAGGGTGGATGTAAATAGTTTAAGTGAAAAGGGCTGCTTTTACTACAAGGTAGCTGTTTTCTGTGATTTTACTAATTTAAAATATTGTGTATGAGCTGGCATGAAGTGCTGATGGGCGCATTAGGGCACATGAAAGCATGCTGCAGAGCAGCCACGTGCTCTGCCTTCTCTTAGTAACGCAGAAAGTCTTTCTTGTGTTTAGGACTATCAGTTGGCTTAAACATTGCTGAGTCCTTTGTGCCCAGGGCAGAGCAGTCGGGTTCCGGTGGGAGCTCTGCAGCGGCAGCTGCAGCAGTCTGAGCCCTGGGAGCCATCCCTCTGCCTACGTGTGGCAGCGCTTTACTCTCACTTGCGTTCAGATAAAGGAGTGCAGCTGGCCTTTTTACTGGCTACAGACTGGGAGAGATTCAGAGTTCCCAGTAGCTCTCCCGGATGATGAGTGTACTCCTGTCCTCCATGCGGGAATAACGCATGACCTTACTAGCTGTAGTAAGGTACAGTTACCTCTCTTGGCCTTTAGAGAGTCTTTCTCCCCCTGTTATTACTTAGCTGCCATGCTGTTTGAAGGGGGTGGATTAACCACAGGTCTACAAATGGTGGTGAATTAAGGAGACGGTTACATTGCATGGATAAAGCAGCTCCACTGTTCAGATTCTTAAGCAGAGATCTCTCTCTCTGGACTGAGTGAATATCTCCAGGCACAGCAGGTGGGACAGAACATGGGAGATGCACATCTTGTTCAGGTGACATCTTTGGAAACATCTGCAGCTGGTTCCACATGTGCCACCACTCAGGCCTGTCCCTGCCAGTAGCATGGTGCAGAGGTGTGGGCAGGGCTACTGTTAGCAGTCCTTCCTGTATTTGCATTTCATGTACTTGATAGCATTTCTGAAGGTCAGAAGACTGTTAAAACACTGATGCATGCACCCTTCCCAGGATGGCTGGGTAATAGAGACTTGCCCTTCTGTATTTGTTTATCCAGATGGAATATCCTTTTGAATGTCTTAATTAAAGCTTAAATCTGTTCTTCTTTGCTCTATCCAGCACAGCTGGGAGAGATTTTTGGCTTGCTCTGTTAATTTTAGCAACATACACTCTCAACATTGAGTAGTGTCTTGGTTTCAACTGGGATAGAGTTAATTCTCTTCCTAGTAGTGAGTAGAGTCCTGTGGTTTGGATTTAGGTGAGAATACTGTTGATAACACACTGATGATGTGGTTGTTGCCAGGCAATGTTTATACCAAATCAAGTACTTCTCAGTTTCTCATCCTGCTGTGCCACTGAGGGGCTGGGGAGTGCATGGGAAGTTTGGAGAGGACATGGCCAGCACAGCTGACTGTGACTGACCAGTGGGATACTCCATACTGCACGATGTCATGATCTGGATATAACTGGGGGTGTAGCTGGTTGGGTCTGTAACCACGGCTCAGAAACTAGCTGAGCATCAGTTGTCTGCAGAGGGTGGGTAATTGTACTGTTCGTAGCTGATTTCTTTTATTCTTTTAGTCTTCTTAGTCTCTTCTGTAAAATTGTCTTTATCTCAACCCCCAAGTTTTACCTTCTGCCCGATGCTGTCCCCCATCCCACTACGGGAGCAATGAGCAAATGGCTGTGTGGTTGTTTTAGCTGCCTGCCGGGTTAAGCCACGACAAGTAGGCTAAGGCAGAACTTTAAAAACGGCAAGGATTGATAGTGCATCTGCTGAAACAGACAGCTCTTTATAATCTGTAATTCAGATGTTTATTTTAAAAGGAAATACTTTGGTTGGCAGGCTATGAAGTGTGTGATGATAGCTGAGTAAGCCTAAGCCTATCTGGATAGCAGGAGGTGAACCAGGTCGTGACATGTTGTGCTTTTTCTCAAGGTGTTATATTCAGCAGTTTCTCAGCTGGTTAACTTCATCTGCTGACCCCCATAAAGAACAGCTGAACCCTAACAAAATTGTTTGTGATTCATGAGAAGCTGTAGCTGGACTGGAACGCTGACATTTTTTGTGGTATCCAGTGACATTTATGACCAGCCCCAAAATAGTTGGGAGTAGGTGAGATTTATCAGTGTAACACGTGAAAAGCTCAGTGCTGGATCTTTTGGATTTGTTTGTTACATACTGTATTGCATCGATTCATTGTTATTACTGTTGTTGGCAGGCCAGAGCTGGAGGGCTGGATTCTCTACTGGTCTGCAAGAGCCAACCCAGCTTTGGCTTGATGGCAGTGCTGCAACAAATGCTTAGGCAGTAAAACCAAGGCATTTACTGCCACATAGGCAAACCCCCTCTGCTGCATCCCATCACTCTGAATAGTTCTCTTGCTAAGAAACTGTTCTCTACCTGCAGCAGTGCTGCCTTCCCTTCCCCTGACATGTTTCTATTGCCTCCAAAATCAAATACCTGGTGTGCTCTCAAAGAGGTATTTATAGCCATTGCTCCATGCTGAAAGGGCAGGTAACATCCAGAGTGCACACAGGTGGTTATTGAGAGCAGTGGATGGGGTGGATGCACTGCTCAAACTGCCCCCAACTCTGCGGGGCCAGGGGGCTGTGCTGGCAGAAAGCCCCACGGAAAGCAGGTGTGATAACCCACTGAAATGGGACTGTGCTGTGGGATTCCTTGGGTCGTTGTTTTCCAGGTTGGAAACAGTCATGCTTCTTTCCAGGCTCGCTTCCTGTTGAACTTCAAAAACATTGATCTGTTTCTCTCCTGGAAGCTGACAATTGCCCAGTCATTTGTATGTTTTCCAATGTATACATATATGTGCCTGTGTGTATATGTATCTCAGTTATTAAAGTTTCTAAATGTGTATATAATTCAGTCACTTTGTAATACTCGTTGCTATCACGCAGAAAGCATGTAAATGCAAGAAATTACAGCAAGTACATAGCTGGTTTATTCCTTGGCTGCCTGGCTCACTTCATTAAGCATTGCCATAGGTACCGTGAGAAACTTACGTTCTTTCATAGCACAGGAGAAAGATTGGAGACAGTGATGGTGGTAGAAGCTGTAATTTAGGCTGACAAAATTGTGTGATTTGCTAGACTCAACTTAATTGATACTTTCTCATAGAAGAAAAGTGGCATCATCAGATAAGATTATAAATCTATAGGTGCTGCATGTTATATGCTGTATTTGTCTGGTTTAGATATTTGCAAGTTCTAACAATTGTTTAATTGTGATGTATAGATTATGTTTCTTGTTCTACTCCCTGATGTTCGACTACATTTTGTAAAGACTAATTACTGTTGTCCCCAGTAGAATTGCTCTTTTACATCAATAATCATTCACGACTTGCTAGATGCCTGCAGCTACAAATCAGTCATTTAAGCAACCCTGGGAAGTGTTTTTGTAATTTATTTTTCACGTTATACAGCCCATCTGGTAATGGAAGAAGCTAATAGTTACAAGCGTGTTATCAACTTGAAATCAAGCCATTTCTGAAACATGGTAATTACCAGTTGCTGCAGCCACTGAGATGACTCGGAGCACATGCACGTGTGCTGCTCTGCACATGTAGAAGCCTGGGGCCTCTTCCTCCTGTTTTCCTCCTGCACAGAAGACTTCCAGGAGGATGGAAAGTGTCCTGACACTGGCCTCCCCATGCTTGGGCAGAACAGTGCTGCTTCACAGCTGTGCCAGCCACAGTTTGTAGCTGCAGCCTCTGCTGCGCTGGGGTTAGGGCATCGCTCTGCAGCCCCGGTGCGGGCAGGGGCTGCTGGCTGGGCCGTGCACTGTGCTGTCATCCATCACCCTGCTCCTGCAGCCTCACGCTTCAGAGGAAAAGAATTGTTCTCTTGAGGCAAAATTTAAACCAAGGGCTGTAGTTTTGTGTAACCGACCAGGCGATTTCTGAAGGGTTCCCAGGAAAACCAGTTTATACCTTGATGCTCGCTGCCTTTGGACCACCTTTCTTGTCTGGAATGGGTGGGGTAGTGGCAAGCTTTAATTTTGGAGGTAGTCACTCACTGATAAGCTTTAAGAGCCAGGGGAAAGGGTTGAATCTGGGTGGGAAGAGGAGCTGCCCCTCTGGGCAGCCTTTTGTCACCCACCCTGCTCTGCCTTGGGCCCAGCACCCCGCTTGTGCTCTGGTCAGTGTGCCCAGGTGCTGCTGCCAACCCGAACATGACACGGAACAGGCACGTTTTGCATCGGTCCATGGTAAAAGCTGGTACTTCTACAACAGAAGTAAATTCAAAAGAAAAGAAACTAATTAAAAAGGTGTGTTTGATTAGGTCCACTGATCATCAGCAATCTTTTCAAAACCAGTGTAAATAGACTTTGAGCAGAAGCTAACCAGAAACTTACTGCAGAAATCACGGTCAGACAGTGTTTCTCTTCACATGATAGTTGTATATCTAATGATTCATTTTCCAGTGCCTGTTTGAATAACAAAAGGATAGAAAATTGAATTTTTTTGCTTACACCTTTTCCCATTTACCCAGTGTAGTTACGTATGTCAGGGATGAGCCTCTTATGCTCTTTCTAATACTTGTTACTGGGGAAAGAAATTTGGGCTGCTGTAAGGGAAGGGTCATTAATGCAGTAGTCTATATTGCATTTACAGTAGTGAGGTAGTAAACTCGGCTATCCAGTCTTTTGTTTGTTTGTTTGTTTGCGTAAATGGCTTCTGTTCATCTGCCAGAAGACTTTGTTGTTCCGGGCAGAGTGGTTTTAACATCTTTCCCACACACACCCTTCCTGTTCGGCAAGACTCAGATGATGAAACTCTGGCTCGGGAGGTTATTCCACAGTGCATTTCTGATACTCATCTTGGACCCCTTTTGTTTCCAGAGTTGTGTAGTTTCCTAAGCAGTTGCTTTTTATGCTGAGAGCTGTGACATCTGATTTTTGTCTGTCCCATCATCTCTTCATTACTGCTTTCACTGTAACTAGTTCTGTGGTGTGAGTTCTCTTAATCTTTCTTTCCAAGCTAAATTCAGTCAATCTTAAATCAGGTTTAAATATTGAATTACTGCGTGCAGATGTTAGGACACTAGAAATGTACTAGTGTAGTCCATTCGTATACTAGGATTTAGTAGTTCTGCACTAGGAAGCTTGATTAGGGATTTCATTTTATGCCGAATCATAAAAATTGAAGGCTGTTTTTTCTTCCTGTTGGAGCTAGGGGTATGGCTGAGCTTTGCCTTACACTCACACTCCATAATTCACTGCTGAAAGACACTTTCTGTGCCCATCCCATTGACAAGTTCTGCCTGCTTTCAGAACAAGCCACCCCTTAGGATCTCCGTATATTTCATGGTCAGTTTTGTTCAACTGTGCTGAAAGCTGCTGAAGGAAGAGATGATTTTTTTTCTTTTTTGGTCCTTAAGTATGACTGAATGAATGAGTGGTGCCTGGCTTCACTCCTCAAGACTGGATGGTTTAATAATGGAACTAGGCTGGGCACATCCAAACCGGAGTGCTCCAGTGTTGTTCCTGCCTGCATGAACAGCCACTGTGATACTTTTCATGCTTGTCATGATAAACCAAACTAAGAGGAGAGTATTACGAATAATTGCTTTGGCAGAAATTTCTGCTACTAATTTAGCAGTAAAATTTTGCCAGCAGTACTCAGGCTAGCTCTTGGTGCTAATGAGTGAGTAGCCTCATCTCTGGGCTTATTTGCAGGAGTTGCTGGCACTTGGCTGAGTCCTTTTAACCTACTTGAGAAGAATGCTAAAGTTCCAGGCAGGAGACCCTCCAGACATGTGTCAGATCTACGTGCAGCACCAATATGTCAGTTCAAAAATGTCTCAGTGTTGCTGTGCAGCGTGATGGACTGAGCTCCTGTCTGTGCAGTGGGGCTGACTCTGTTGTACGAACTGAAGTGGTCTGGCCAGCATCAGGTCAGAACTGTGTTGGAGGTAGGAATATGTCCTCTGCGATTGCCGTGTCTTCACACGTGCTGTGGTTTGGTTTTCAACAAAGGCCTGTGTTCAGTGCTACTTCATTATACATCTAATATCTAAAATTGGATACCTAAACGTTTGCTGAAGTGTGAATAGAACAATCACCCGAGTGAAGGTGGCACTCTGCCCTTTCACTGCTTGTAAGTTGTTTTCCTGATTTCTGTCACCATTTAGAGGAAACTGAAATGCCCCTTGGATGTGTAAATCATCCCTTGGTGGTAAAGCAAGCGAGTCCATCATTTGATGCCAGGTGAAAGCCTGTATTGCTGGCTGGTACCTCTTTGTGTCTCAGCTCCCAGGCTGATGTCCAGATGCTCAGCTCCTGCAGAAACTGCCATTAGTGATGCACAGTCTCCGTTATATTTAAACTGTTCCTTCCTTTCTGCTGCATCTTTCTATAAATACTGTGAAACCATTTTAATGTGTTATTCTTAACCTACAGTGGCCTTCCTGGAACAAAACAATTGATTAGGAGATTATTAACAAAGGAATGAATCACAAGCCAAAATTGGAAGCTCTGGCAGAGGAGAAGGCATGTCTGCTGTCTGACCACAGGTCAGCTCTTCTTATATTCCAATTAAAAAAAAAAAATTAAAAATTGCTGTTATTTGACAAGCCATTTTGGAGCCCAGTGAGCTAATCTCTGCATAGCATTTTAATGCATTCCCTAAAACTTTAACCCTTGTGTTAGTGGTTCTGTTTCAAATATAAGTTTTCCATAATAAAGGCTAGTTTAACTTCTGTTAGTATCACCTTTAATCTGTATAGCATAATTAATATAGAAAAAGCAATATATAATTTGTTTCTGCAGATAGAACACTATTGTATTTCAAAAAGGCTGGTAAAGCTTGGTGGCTTACCATTCAGAAACTTAAGTTAAACATTCAGAGTCCATGGTGCTTCCCCAGAGTGATTTATAGTATAGGAAGAAATAGCAAGCTTAAGATTTCTTGGCAGATGCTTACTGCTACGGAGCTGCGGCCTGTCGCTTTCAACATCTCAAGAAGGAAAAGAGATATTTCAAGGAGGAAGAAGCTGATCTGGGCTCCTGAGGGTGCTTTCTGAAGGCAGGCTTACAGAGCAGCCTGGTTTGCAGCACAGGCAGCGTGCCGGTGCAGAATGCAGGCTGTGCGCTTACCCTGCTGAGGGTGGCTGGTGCCTGTGGGAAGGGAGCCACGGCTGGCTGGCAGCAGCAGCTGGCACCGCTGCCCGACTGGGGCTCCCTGCGCGGCTGAAAGCTCCAGCCCAGCAGTAAGAAGCAGCCCTTTTCTGCTGGAGAGAATGGGGTCACATAGGTGCAGCTACAGACTTACGTTCTCTTTTCTGGAAGCCAAGGTTAAAGGCTTGCTTAAGATTTCCAGTGCCGTGTCCTTGCATGAGCAGTGCTGTTTGGCTCTTAGCAGATGAACGCCAGGTTTTGGAAGTGATAGCCTCAGTTCTCTTGAGTGGCAGATGCAGGGGGGCATCAAAACTGTTACAGTTTTTAAAAAGCACTGAATTTTCAGCATTGTGAATTGTTTATGGTGCTTGGGGGAATCATTATTATTGGGATTTCTGATAACAGCTCCTAGTTATACTTCCTTTTGAGCAGAGCTTCCCAAAGCTAGTTTAATGCTGTGGTAGGTAGAGCTTTGCTGAGGCTCTGCAGGATTAAGACCACACACTACATCAAGTCTGCAGAGCGATCCTGCACAGAGTGAGAGGCAGTTTTCAGGGATCCTGAAAAGAGTCAGAGGCTTCAAAAGCTGCTGGTTTGTTTTCTTTTTGTGTTCTGTGTCGTTGATTCATCTTCCTGTCTTCGGGGGCTCTGGATTACTTTGTGCATATAAATACAGTTAGTTGGGACATCAAGTTTTAACGATGACTTGCAAATTTCTTATGGATGTTTCATCTGTGTAGCAAAGGGTTTAGCTGTATAGTAGCAGAGTATTTGTGCCCATCTTTGTTGTTATTGTTTTATGTCTAATGTGTCGTGTTCCCCAGGAGGTGTTTTGGGAACATAGGAAAGCCCGAGCACAGCAGTTGTCAGTGTGGCTGTCTTTCAGCCAATAATTTGGCATTGCTCTGAGGACTCTCCATGTGGTGATGTTTGCCTTAATTTTCTCTGAAGCTCAGCTTTTCCTAGGACAGGCAATGAATGAAATGCCTACGTTAGAGGGAAATGCATATCAAAAAGCTCAGGGTTCTGATATTGCGTCAGTAAATAAAATTAAAGTACATATTATAAAAGCATTTCCTTCAGAATATGAAATGCATGACATCAACATACAAATGTCATTAATAGCGGAGATGATGTAAAGTATAATGTGTGTATTGAAAATCAAACACTAAACTGCATTACAGAAGGAACACACCTGTATTTTTCCTTTTCCTCTGTTCATCAACGGCTTTCCACTGATCTTGGTGTAGTGCTTACCACTCCCAAGTTGCTTTTGTCTTTGTCAATTTTTAATGTTTTCTTTAGTCTCCTGATGTCCCAATTTTCCCAGGCAGGCAGTTGGCAGGAGGGAGCATGCCCTGCCTCCATCCCTGTCTGCAGCCCTGGGAATGTCTGCAGAGGAAGCCAGGAGGTGCTCCAGGTCTCTGTTCCATCACTAGCAGTGTGGGTGTACTGAGAGAGCAGCACATAGAGGAGCTGCACTTTTGGGTTCCCAGAGAAGTGCTCTGGCTGGTCACTGCCCCTCTCCCCTCACTGAGCAGGTGGGAGATGCCTGGAAGGATAAAGTCAGTCTGTTTTTTGTTGCTGTGATGCCTCAGGTCTTCATTCTCTGGTTCTGTCTCAACTGTGAAGGAAGGCATCTTCCTTGACTTACTAACCCTGATTAACCCTGCTTTTTGAAGATGTTTTTCTGATTTGTTTTTTTTAAAGGACAAGACAAGAACGAAGGAGGGTAGATTTAGATTATATGTTAGGAAGAAATTCTTTGAGAGTGGTGATGCCCAGAGAAGCTGTGCCTACCCCTGGATACCTGGCAGTGTGTAAGGCCAGGGTAGATGGGGCTTTGGGCAACCTGGGCTAGTGGAGAATGTATGGGTAGGAACCAGATGGGCTTTGAGGTCCCTTCCAACCCAAACCAGTCTGTGAAGTATGAGCATGTTGGGCATTGGGATATATGATTGGGTCACGTTACCCGGAACTCTTTAAACTTTCTTTCCCTTAGTGTTTGACTACAGGCTTCTCTGGGTGTGGTTTTGATTCTGCAGGTGGTTGAATATGATTTAAAACAATGACAAGGTCTGGATCTCACCTGCATAGGGGAGTAGAAGCATAACCACAGTGAACAACTAATGCAATGGGTTTTAGAGGATGGGTTAAATTGAGTGCTTCCTAGGAAGTCTGGTCTGGATGGCTGTTCCCACCCCTACCAGGAGTGATTTTTTTTTTGGGAGGCTGTCATTGTTTACATGATTAACTTAATTAAGACCTATCCAAGACATCAAAATGATATGGGCCTATTCTTGTGTCCAAGGTGTCACTGTTTGTTTCAAAACTGTGAGTACTTGGGGGGGGAGAGGGAGGAAATCCATCTCATCGTGCAGGCAGATTGACATTGCAAATGACTTGGCAGCAGGGGAGAAGTGAAATATCTATGGATGGGGGACCCCATTTAGCAGTGTTTACCCTGGCAAAATTCCCTTTGGCTTTGCTGACAATGCTGGTGGAGTGAAAAAAGCTGAGTCAACAGGGAGCAGAAGGAATTTGGTGGGAAGTGTTCTCTTGTGCCTTGTGTAGCTCCAAATCTGCTTTTAATATTTCGGGGATTCGTACTTGGAATTAAATGCTGAGTTAAAGAATGTGTTTTGATAATTTAGCATTTCATCTGTTGCACTGACATCACCTAGATTTTAGATTAAGAAAGTCAAACTATACTGTGCCTGATGTTTGCCAATCCACAAGTAGAAGGGATATTCATTTTTAAACCCCAGTTCACTGAGGTACACTGCTTTGAGAGTAGGAGCACAGGGTGAAACTAAAGGTGTCTGGCCACAATCTGTTAAAACATAATGGGAATTTAGCATCAAACTGGTATTCCACTAATAAGAAAAACCCAACACCCCCCCTCCCCCAATTTTTCCCAGTAAAGAATTTAATACGTAATTTTGACGTTGTCATATACCAAACTAAGCAAAATATCAAAGGCAAAATGGACCAAAAATGCCACCCCTTTTTGTGGGCTTGAAATGGCCTTACTGTGCTCAGTAAGCTCTGCTGCCTGCTTCACGCCATGATGAATCCTGTCATTTACTGTGGTGTCTGAGTGCAGGCTGGCATGAACTCTCACTTCTACTTGGAAGGGTTAACCTGAAGATTTACCAAGGCCTAAATAGGAAAATGTATCCTCTTGTGCAGAAACAGGGTTGGAATGAGTTTGTTTTGTACTGAGAAATTACTGTACAGCTGCCCCAAGCATAGAGTTCTAGAAGTATTTTTCTGTGCTATTAATCACAGCTTTGTTCTTAATAGAAGAGGAATAATATTATTTCCAGCTCAGAGCTTTGGCCCTATTGCCTCCTTCCTTTGGTTCAAATTTAAAATTTTATCACTGTAGTGGTTTTGTCACCAGACTCTATGGTGTTTTACTGCCATGTAGAATAAGTAAAGTGTGTGTGTAGGAAGGAGAGGATGGTTCAAATGTTTCCTTTGTACTCCTAGGTTATGTTCTTGTGTATGTTTATACTCACACAGAGAGGTGTTTGTGCACACACGGACACAGGTGTACATAGGTGCACACATGCAGTGGTGCGCTGAGTACCTCAAGCTGCTGCCTGGATTGCTGTAGGTATCTGGAAGTACTAACACTTAAAAAATGCTCTGAGGATTTTGGTGCCGATCCGATTCGTTCTGTTCCACTGTTTGAAATCAGCTGTGGGAGTGGGCTGCTGGGATGCCCCTTCCTGCAGGAACCAGGCGTGAGAGTGTGTTAAAGAGGGGAGTGAATCGCTCAGTTTCGCTTTGTTGTTCCCAGATGCAAATTTGTAATTGCTGGCCTTACAGATTGACTTGGGGATCTGAAAATCTAGATAAATCTTTGTTCCTAATAGCTTTTCTGTAGAGTAAATGATGCTTTCATGTACACCTGTGCGAGTGCATTAGCCAGCTGGCAGCCGGGGGCGGAGAGCGCTGGAAAAGGCTGTTTATGGACAAAGCGCATTTGATAATGAATCGTGAGCAGCAATAAACCCAGACCCTTTGTGGTGTTTTATAGCTCCTTCCAGAAGACAGCCACGCTGCCTGGTGGTTCAGCTGTGCTCGGTTTTCTCCTCATCTTGTTGGACATCAGCGATGTCCTGGGCAGATGGCGGTCGTGAAGCCGCAAGCGGGTAGCGCAAAGCGTGAGGACAGAAGAACCACGTGTGAAGCTGGGAGGTGTGTGAGGAGGAGAGGGCTGAGGTAAAAGCTCCCCAGTCACTTCTTGCAGTCCTCTCCTTTGTGTCTGAATGCACTGGAACAGCAAGCGAGCACCGTTGGTGGAAGAGCTGTTGTGTGTAGTTTGAGAGGTCCAGAGAAAAAGTGTTACCTGGGTCTGGTGAGTGGGAAGAGGGTGGGGCCATGAGTGTTATGCAGCCGCAGACCTAGTTCTTGAAATGTATCGAGTAGTCTTGTGAGGGGTAGGATGCTGCCACCTCCCTTTTCAGCTGTTCAGCCCAGAAAAGACAGCTCAGAGAGGGCTCCAGCTGTCAGTGTATCCAGTGAGACCAGCTGTAGGAAAGTTTCTCCCAGTGATGCTGGCTCTAGAGGTAAAAAAAATTCAGTGTGAGCAGAGCTTGAGTTAGCTATGAGACTCCAGCAACCCCATGTGAAACACCAGAGTTTTTTATTCGTGAGTTTTAATTGTTCGTTGTCATGTTGGATCCCCTCCTCTGCCCAGGAACAGAAAAGACACTTTATCAGCAAGCCACTCTCCCTAGCCCGCCTACCCCTTCACCTCTCCCTCCCACCAGTGGCTTTTAGGCTCGAGGCTGATCGACACACCCCACCCATGCAGTGGCAGTATGAGTGTGTAGAATGGAAATCCTCTTTCCATGCTCTTTCTTACAAATTACCTGAACCACTTGTAAGACCACGTGGCAGGAGTGCCGGTTATAGGCGGTAGGCACAGTGGTGTGAAATATCAGGCAGAGCTTTGCCGAGTTTGAAAGATGGTAACAGGAGCTTGTGATGAGAAGAGCTGAGCGATGGTGAGTGAAGGTGGCCCAGCAGGCTCTACCTATGGTCTTCAAAGAGCATTGGCTGGGTTTGCCTACCAGGAATGATGAGGAATCCTAAATTCACTACGAAAATAATTCAGACTGTCTCCAGCACTTGTTTTCTGCTGCTAACGATGATGGCACTCAAGAATAAAGTTACTTTCAAGAAATCGAAAATATAAATGGCACTAAATTAACAGGATCAAATTCATTATATTGAGCCTAATTGCAATTTCATTGCTCTAGGTTTGTTCCAATGTAATTCTGTTAATATCAGAACTAGAGTGATGAGTCAGGTCTGTTGTTTGCACATCTCCCCTAGAGATCATTAGCTCGTACACGGTTGCATTAGAATTTCAGTGACACGCTGCTGCCATTGTTTTTGCTCAGTTTGAGGAAATCTGCATATGTTGGAGCCTGCGGGTAATTTAAATTGAAGCAGCGGAGGAAATGTCGTGTAACAATGACAGGAGGAGTATGTAGTCAAATATTTATTGTCTTAAACAGCTCAGCACAATTTGTGTTAAATTTTAAGTAGGAGAGTCATCAGTTCTGTTGTCCTGTCATAGTGGTGAGAAAGCGGCGATGTGATGCAGAAGATGCTTTGAATCACTTCAATTGCTAACTAGTGTAAATGACTTTGTTATTTAGTATAATGCTAAACAGTCATACAGAAAGCTCCTGTGATCAGTTCCGGCTGAGAATTAGCTGTAAGCAATGAGAGTCTTGAATAAGCATCTCTTATTTTTAGAGTGGCAGGACTTGGAATGTCTCATGAGGCTCCAGCAGTGCTGGGCACAGTGCAAGAAAAGGCAACGGGCTGTACTTCATGCCACACACAGTGAGTGTGTCACACTGAATGCAGCAGGTAGATAAAACAGGCCAGTGGGAGAAGGGCTGATGGGGCAGGCAGGTGACCAGGTACCCACCTGGTCCAGCATGTTAATGCCAACATTTTGTCCTTTTGTCTGTCCTAAAATAGTGTACTTGGTTAGCTTAACCCAGAATGACAAATGTGCTTAAGAATAGCGGTGAAAACTTAGGTTTGAATTTTAGAATATTCTAATTGGTATGATCAGGTTTCCCAGCAAGACACCTCATAGTCTGCTGTAATATGGCTAAGGCAGAAATGTGCCCATGAGTGGAGGGATAGGAAAAGACTCGCCTGAAATATCTCCCTGATTCCAACCCCAACAATAGAGACTTGTTCCCAGCTGTAAAGGTGGTTACAGGTCTGTACCTGTGCACAGGTTGTTTCTTTGCCTGTTTCTGAAGCACTTCTCATGAAGATAAAATGCAAGAGATGGTTTCATCCTGTCAGTCCTATCGCATATTGTTTGCAGAGTGTGAATTCGCGTTGCAGTAGTCGCTGGGGTGGTTCATCCTTGGAACCTGAACTTTCCTTCAACTTTCTCAGTTGTTACTTTGCCTATAAATCTGTCTGTAACCTCTGAACAGCATTGTCTTTGAACTCCAATGCATCTACTCGGTGGTATTCTCATCCAAGCTTTAATCTTGTCTCACCTTGGATATATTTTAACTTCTCTCTTTATAGCCTGGCACACAAGCTGAATTTAATGGTGATGAATGTCCTTCTAAGAGTAAAAGTTATAAAGTACACATTAGAGATTAATCTAAGCCAAATCCTCATTCCTAGTGTGTTAAACTTGGGGAAGTTTGAGCTGGGAGGAGCTTAGGGCCCAACAGTTGTAGCTTGGGCTCATGTCTAACATCAAACATTTCATTTCTATTTGTTGTTGTTGCTTTTAAAAGAGCATGTATTTATTTGACGTATCATTGAAATAACTCTCAGATTTACCTTCGTACTGTGCTCAGGAACAAAGAGAAGAGCTGTTATGTGAAAGTGCCTCATGGGAGGAGAACAACCAGTAAATCAAGATCAGAAAGCAAATCTTGCCATCTCATCCTTCCTATTTGCATTTTCCCAAAGGCACAGGGAATGAAATCATATGTACTGTTCCTCTTTCAGAGGGGAAGTGACCACTGCTCTTGTTGGTGCTCTCTGGCAGCGTGTGAATCTGTCTAGCTGTAACACAAACTGCTTATTACATGGCTTCGCTCTTTTTTTACAAAGCCGCTTGTTTGCTCATAAAATTTATTATTATCTGACTCTGCAGCTTCTGGATAATGTACAGTTAGTAATAATGTACAATTTAGTAATCTGTGAATTGAAGAACCTGTGTTAAAATGCTTTCAAATATAAAGCATGTTTGTGATTTAATTTCTTTTTGCTACTGGAAACTGAATTTTTACAATATATATGTACATTTAAATTAGCTGCTGTATTTCGGAAAATGAAGCTTTTCAGGAAAGTTTCCACAGTGAAGTAAGTTTGTAGATTTGGCCCGGGCCAGGCTTTGTATTACTCCTGTTCTAGATACTAAATGTGCGTGATCTTGAGCCCTTTTTAGGTGGATCCTAAGCCTACCTCGAGGGTAAGAGCTGTAGAGCACACTGAGCTGCTCAGAAGGGAGTTGTGCTACAGCTGTCTGTGTATATGACTATAAATACAGCCTTCCTTCAAACGAACATGGAGCAGTTACTCATCTAAACAAACCACTCCTATAACCAATATGATTTTTAGTAAAAGAAGTGTTTAAGCATATGCATCAGCCTGCTAAATGGAAGTGTTTAGGAATAGATTTTCAGCCTGCGCTGAACTCATGTGGTTTAGGTGTGTGCGCTGGTGCCAGGAGCCAGGACCCACTGCTGAAGTCCTGTGTCTTTGTAGGAGCCTGTGGAGGCTGAAAAGCAGAAAGAAATGGCAGGGAGGTACTGCTTGTGTGTGAGCGGCAGATTCTTTATCCAACCCCTAACAAGAGGCCACTGGATTTTGGGATTGGTTTTGGTTTGTTTTCATTCTGTTCTGCTTTTCAACTCTTTTCCTCTCGAGAAAGCACAGCTGGAGAGCATTAACTCAAAACAAATGATGCTGCAGAATATCTTGCTTGTTCATTGCTGCCTTTTCAGCTTAATTCTGCAAAATTGTGCCTGACTGAAGTTTTAAACTGTGCTTAACTGCATTTAACACTTAAAAACCAAGGGTATTTGTAAAACACATGCACACTCCCCCTGCCCAGCACAGGCCACGCAGCTGAGGAGTGGGGGGAGGCTTACCACTGTGTCCTTCCCCTATTCCAGCTTTCTTGCCTTCCTTTCTCCCTTGAATGTATTTAATTTCAAATACTGAATTTTTGTGGGCTGTGGGCTCGCTCAGATACAGAGGGGTGTCTGTGTTTTGTATTTTTACTTCCCCACCCTGTCCGCTGAACGCAAGGTGCTGATGCGGTGCAACATAGAGCTTTGTTTGTCCTAGTAGACAACTGCTGGAGACAGTGGCTGTTTATCAGCCTTGGCTGATAACACAAATCTCACCATCTGCTGCCCGTTAGGCTTTTGAAGAAGCGAGCGCGATGGCTTCCAGCTGTAGGCGAACAAGCTGCACGGGTGGGAGGGCGGCGGCAGAGGGGCCGAAGGATGGTGTGTGCGTGGGCTCTGCCTGTGGCACCAGCGTCGGCTGCCACGCGGGAGCTCATGGCTTCATAGTGTGCAACTGCTGCAAAGCCAGCATGAGTTTGGCAGCCGGGTGCCAGAGCCTGGTGCTCTCGAATAGATAAATGTGGGAGCTAGAGAAAACCAGCAGGGTTCTCTGAAAAAACCACCGGGTTCCCTTTCCAGTCACGGGATTCTTGAGAGTGGCGATTCCTCTGGATCGCCTGAGCTGTAATTAAATCGTGATGTTCAAAGGTGGTGCGTTTGTAGGGTGTGCTGGGTTAGGCTGCAGAGCTTAAAGACATCTGTGGGAAAAACAGATAAGCGATTTCTTTTATCCTGTTATCCTTTGACTGAATTTTCATTGCTGTTAGGAGATTTATTAGCATTTTTTATGACTGGTCGTAGCTCATGTTCTTTAATATATTGTCTGCAATTTCCTTTCTCTAGATTGTGCCATTTAAGGAGCACAACTCAAATTTTCCATCAGTTGCATCAGGGAAACCATAAATATATCACAGGGAGTGTATTTATGTACCGTATTATGTGGCGGAAAGAATTTGGTCTGTACTGTGCAAAATTAAAACAATAATTAAGCTTTGGCAGAAAGATTGGAAGGAAAACTGCTGGCTCACTTATATTTTTGTGTTTATTATATGTGAGAATTAAATGGTGGTTACAAATTTCTGTAATCTTAAATCAGCCTAATGGAAACACTTAAGCCATGTTAGCCCTTAGCAGGTGGTTTAATATCTGGAGGAAGGGGAGAAATTCAAGCAGTAGAATTTTTAGAAAGTCTGCAGCAATCTGGAGTAGGGCAGGTACTCAGGAGTGCTCATGAGGGACAGGAGATTGTCCATCCAAACAGGTTAGTGTTGGGGAGCAGAGTGGTGACAAGCGCTGGAGAGAGCTTTCCCTTCCCGCTTGGATAATGGGCGAGGCCCACCAGAACGGGGACAGTCCAGGGATGTCATCTGATGTCCTGTGGGATCCCCTTTCCATGACAAAGGGTTACACTTTTGGGGACATCATCCCTCTGACAGTGATAATGATTGTTGATCTTGGCAAAGCCTGCAATGAGAATTGAGTGGTTAAGAGAAGTGCAAGGCAGGAACCTGAGTGACGGTGGCAGCGAGGAGGGGGCAGGGAGGGGAACTGGGCAGCAGCCGCGGAGCGTGTGACACACGTAGAAAACCTTATGGCCGGTTAGGATAGTACAGAGGCACCACGCCTTTTCCTGGCTTCCGAGACCAGGCATGTGTTCCTTTTGCAGGAGGTTGGTTACTTTCCTGTTCAAGAGCTGGTGCCACTTCACCTCTTCCTCTGCCAGGTGATGGGTGTTCTTGGGCAGAAGGGCTGTGCTGCTACTGCCTGGTCCCTGAGCTGGCTCATCCCTTGCAGCACTGCTGTTAGCACAGCAAAGGTGGGACTGGGGAGGTGTCATCCACTTGTGCGCGACATGTGATTGCAGCTCTGTCTTACAACACTATACTTATATGGGCTTTTTCAATCGAAGTTGACTTGCAGCAGTTGGTAACAGTAGTGTGAATCACTGAATAGAAGTGATTTTAAAGACGTTTAAGGCCAAAATACTGAAATACAAGATAATTTGGTATCTTAATTAGACCTATAATTTAAAAATATCTAATGTTTGGTGATGATGCTTCTCAGAAAAGCATCCTTTGTTTCTTAACTTTGTGGATTTTTTTTTTTCCCCAGACAGCTCTGATTTTGTCAAGTGAGATAAAAATATGTTCTTCCTAGAGTAAGCCATGAACATTATGTGCTGTTAGAGCTTGAAAAATTTCTTTTAGAACTGAGTATTGTCATTTGGCAAATAACTGTTGTGTGGTAAAAGCTGCTCTTTTGTATGAGCCTTATGTAATGTCGCAGTTAATAACATTTAGTGTTATTGGATGCTAAAAGACTTCAGTATCTCAACTAAAAAAGCCTGTTTACAAAGATGAGGCAGTCTTGTTGGAGTGCCAGATTGTTAAATAACTACAGGTTGCCAAAACTAAATGAACTTTTCAGCTGGTAATGATGTGCAAATTGCTATCACAGATGCATATATCAGGGAGACCTCATGAGCACGCAGTTGTTTCTAGCTGCAAATGTTGCTTTGCCTTTGTCCTTAAACTGTCAGTGTGCCATTAGAAGGAATGTATCTAGATCTCTAAACACAGCTATTTCTTGTTATTAATAGCTAAACAGATACTAAATAGCTATTTTTTATTTAGCTAGCTTACTGGATAGCCATTTAAGCTATTTTTAAGTGATTAGCTGTTCCATCAAATAGCCATGTAAGCGATTTTGTGCACCATGTGGTGAGATGCAGCTCTGCGGGAGGAGGGGGACAGTTGTGGGCCGTACCCCAGCTCCCAGGTGTCGGTGTGCCTGGAGCTGCAGCGAGGGGGACGGGGTGTTTGTGGTGGAGCACCCTGTACCGTGACCCAGTTGCAGATACACTTCTGAGGAGCAGAAGCAAACATCTTTTTCTAGCTGGGATTTTTAATGGGCCTTCTTGTAAACTACCGGTGCAGGTCTGGGAGGCGTGAGAGCTAAGCTATGGCACATAAATGAACAGTTGGTTTTTTTCCACTGGTTTTTTTTTTCCCTCTTGAAAATAGTTCTCTGTAATGGGACAGTTATGAGGAGCAACCTTTTGAGTGTAGAGGTTTCATAATAAACTTTAAATGAGAAGATGATTCCTTAAAATGCGTTTAGGCAGGTGACAGGAGCTGCCTGAGCTCAGTGCATGTGTTACCCAGTGAGATGTGGCTGCCCTTTTCTCCCTGAGCTCTGCTGGAGCCTGGGAGGAAGCACCGGGTTTCCTGTGCAGAGCTTGCTCCCTTGCCCTCAAGTGTCTCGCTTTGAGTTTCTTAGCCTGGTTGGGAATTTAATACAAAGAGCCATTCTTGTGAATCATGTTTTCTTTACAATTTCGCATTCCAGCTCGGCAATTTATTCCTCCTTTTCCTAATGGCAAGAACATTACTGGAGTTCATGTAACTTTGGAAAAACGGTTGGTTTGTGTTCTGGGGGGGGGTGGTGGTTTGATTGCTCCAGTTCCATCCTATTGTGAGATATGGCAAGATAAAACATAATGCATGTTAGGTGGGCTAAGTAGTGAGATGTTCTGACAGTGGGTTAATATCCTTAAATTTAAGGTTTTCGAAGGTAAATATCTAATGTTGTGAAAGAGTAGCCAAACCTACAGCTAATCATGTGGCTTTGGAATATTTATCTTCCCATCTCTTGCATGATTAGAATATTCTCATCATCATTTGTATGATCTCAAATGGAAATAGCATTTTGGGAATGCTGTTTGAACATTTGAATGTGCTGTTGCGTCGTTTGGATACACACAGATAAACTTGGTGTATTTTAGGCAGGGTGTGCTTCACAGTATATTCTTAGGATGGTTGACCTTTTCCTTTCCTTTCTGCAAGGTCCAAGTTACTTACTTCTGACTGAATTTTCCTGAAAATCGGAGGCACTTTTGGTATTTGCATGTGTGTGTGAGTTCATCTGTTACAGCCAATGATGAGCAACCTCTTTGCAGTGGTCCATTTCCTTGCTGCTGTGCTGTGCTGTCATCGCATTTACCTTTCCCTGGGATTCCAGTGCAGGAAGCACCTTGCAGCTAGGACTTGGCACCTGGCCTGAGCCCAGATACTGGAGCCAGGCTGCACTGCAGACACTGGCACATGATGACTGTTAGAGCATCTCCGACATTACCGCTTGCTTAGGTCTGTGCTGCAGGGCAGCGCTGCTCTGGCATTGCCGATGCGCTCTCTGCCAGTTGCCAAGGTGGGGACCTGCTGGGGCACATGGTGGCACCCAGCTAGCCCAGGGCCTGGTGTGCTGGAGAAGGTGCAAGGCTGAGCCTGTTGTGTCGGCTTTGGGGCAGGGTGCTGCTGAGGGATGTGCCTGGGTGCTGGGAGCAAGAAGCACAGGATCAAAGCTCTGCACACTCTTCATACAAGCTTTCTTCTGCCTCCTCGGCATGAGTACAGATGCCTTCCCCTGGAACTCGCGTGGCTTTCAGGACCTGACTCGTGCTTCTTCAAACCCAGGCTCTCCCCAAAATGATCCTCCTTTGGAAAATTCATAGTAAAATTGTGAGATGAGTTGAGATGGATGGGAAAAGGCTTCTATTAAGGTACCTTTCAGGTGTTTCATAATGGTTCTGTTGGGTTAAGATGCCCCAAAATTGTTGATCTTTAATTCTAAACAGCATTACATTTGTCCCATTAAACTGTTTGAAAACGAAGATTATTTCTTTTCCTGAATTTAATTTTTGATCAATTAGGGCTATTTACAGCTGCAAAAGGTTTTTACTTTAAATGCTATTATTATGATTTTTCTTCAAGTTCTTACAGCCAGCATACCTGAAAATAACACTTTTATTTAGGATTGTAAGACAAATGTATTCTTTTTTGTTGTAGGTTTCAACTGCTGTTGGATAGAATGGAGAATAAAAAGAAGGTAGTTAAATTTTCAAGGTGCACATGCTCATTCAGTATGTGTAATCTGGCAGCTGTTGCAAACACTTTTCTTTAGCATTTGGAAATTCCCTGTAGAAGTGAGACAGGAGATGTTCATTTAGCATTTCAAGCTTGGAAAAAATATTTTAACCTTTCCTTAAATTGTGTCTTGAAGTTTGGAATTAACTCTGGCTGGCTGTACAGGTGGCTGCGTTTTCATTATTCCTTTGTCTAGGAAAAAAAAGAGACCGTGTGGTCAGTTAATGGCTTTAAACACTCTTAGTCTTTATTTTACATCTTCTTAATGGGACCTCAGAGACACTGGGAAGATACTCAGAGATACTCAGAAAACTGTTGTTTACCATGTAAGGCTTGTAAGATGTGTTGTATTCTGTGTCCTGGAATCCATGAGCTATTTTTGCTCCTACTTAGTATTAGTTTTTACATAGCAGAATTATGAACCTTAATTCTTAAGGGATGAAGCTGTAAAATTCATTAACCAGAATTACTAAGATCACAGATGTACAGAAAATATACTTTATTACTGGATTGTGAGGGCTCCTAATCTTTTAATAGACAAAAGTATAGATTAAATGGATTTTAAAAGAGAAGTAGACTCCATGTGTGAGTGACGGCAGTGGTTATACAGTTAAATAAGCTTTTCACTCTTTAAGCGTACAACAGACTGCGTTCTGAGCTTTTTCCCTAGACACTTTGGGGAAACTCCATAGTGGACTGTGGACTATACAAATCAAATATCCTAGGATAAATCATGGCAAATCCATTAAGTCAGCGATGTGTCACTGGAGCATTGGAGCAGACAGTTACAGCACATAAAACCAATCCTTAAATTGGATGTTTTGTGCTTTATAATGTTGTCTTGTTTTGGGTTTTTTTTAGTAGGTTTTAGAACAGTGTCAGTTAAAGAATTGGTAGTAAACCACTGTACAATGAACGTTGAGCACTTGTAAATAATCTCTCCAGTTTATAAAAGGTTATAACTATAATCTAGGCACATAACCTTTTTTTTCTCAATTAGAAAGTACCAGTCTTACCAGCTCTTACCTGTTGAAATCAACATGTTCAATCAATTCCATTTGGTTAAAGTTGTTCTTGAAGGTAGCTGTATGTGGGTAACGACTTTACAGCTTTATTCCAGTTCCTGCTGCAAAAGCACTTCTGCTGCAGGCTCTGCAGTGGTAGCAGCCCGTCTTGCTTCTCTTCGGTGGAAATTCTATGGTGTTCCCGCAGTTCTGCGGGTCGTGCAGGCCAGGACGGGATACAGGGCTGAGGTGCCTTGAGGAGCTGCAAGTCAACGTTTCGGTCTCCAATCTTAACTGCTATCAGCCAGGCATTTCTGACAGATACTTAATTCTCTTCTGTTAAATAAGGCTAAGAGCATCTGCAGATGTAGTTTGTTTATTTGTGGGGTGTTTGTTTATATATGTATGAAAAAACACAGCCTGCCTTGTAGTTAGCTGAATCCTCCTCCCCTAATTTTCCATGGAGGAAAAGGTTAAATATCTGCTACATTTTTGAAGGCTTTTTTTTTTTTCCTTCCAGCGAACTTCCTAGAAAGAAAGGGTAAGTGAGTGTTGCAGGAAATGCAGCGCTTGACGAAAAGTTTTGTTACTCTTCAGTATCTTATCCAGTTTCTAGGATGAAGGAGGAGTTGGTATGTAAAGGTCAGAAGTTGCCAGTGTAGTTCCTGCTAAGATGACACGAGGAATGCTGTGTTAAAAACAGAGTAGAAGCTCTTGGTCTTGTTAGAAATCTGGAAATGTGATAACTTCTGCAACTTGATAAGCCTGAAAAGTGGTTATGGATGATTATTTTAAGCATTACAGATAAGGAAGTTCAGTCTGAAACTTCACAGTCGCTTACTGTGGGTGAAATGAATAGAATTTCATCTTGGTTTCTATTGATTATCTTAATTGCCTCCTGGTTGTCGTGTTTTTCACAGTACCATTACTATCCCTATGACTGTTTAATACAATACAGAATCTATGTTAATAAATAAAACATTGTCTGTAAATGGAGATGCTGAGAAAGTAAGTCCTCATTTTCTTTCTTCTATTTTTTCCAGCGGAACCCCTGCCTTTAATGGACTTGTGCCGAAGATCAATTCGTTTTGCTCTTGGCAGAGACCGCCTGCATGACATAGAAATTCTACCTTTGCCTCTGTCTCTGAAAAATTATTTACAGTACCAATAAGATGTCTAGAACCCTCTGGCCTCACATTGGACTACATCAATGCAAATGGCAGAAAATTGTTTACAGCAAAATATAAATCTTCGTGATGGACACTTAAGTGTTATTTAATTTTTAATATATTTTTTTGAACCAGTGAAAGCAGATCACTGTGGGGGACTACTAAAGAATGTGAAAACATTGATTTGATCGAGATTCATGTGTTATCTGTTGCCTGTTGTGTTTACAGTCCTGAAGGCCATTATTCTCATCTCGCAGTATATTGGTTTGTCTTTGTTGCCTCTGGTAAATGCCAATAGAAAATCTGACCTGCAAGGTCTGCTGTCGTGCAGGACAGAGCATTCTGCAATAATGTGATTTTTAATTGTTTCCCCCTTTCTCTGTGCTACACCTCAACCCATTAGGAAAAAATAAATTAGCAGAGGAAAAATATTTGACTTCTGAAAAATACTTAAACCTTGACTTCGGTATCCGGGGTTGTTGAGAGTTTTGAGTGTTCAGCACTCAACATAATCAGGCCTGTAATATCTACAAGTTCTAATACTTTAAAAAAGCAGATTATTGCCTAAAAAAAGAGTATGTGATTTAAAAAAAAAAAAAATAGGAAAGAATCTGGTGTATGTGTCGGATTAATTTTTGGACTTGGTAACAGAAAGATGCAGTCGTTGTTTTCAAGACCAAATCTAGTCCCTCCCAAGTTCTGCAGTTTATAACAAAGTGTTCACGATCCCAAGAATTTAGGATATTTGTATTTTAGAAAGCTTGTCACTTTTTTTATTTGAACAAAGTTATAATTTTTATGTGGTATGAACTCTTAAGTACTTGGTTCTCTTTCTAATGTATGTGTGGTTATGTTTATTTATCTGTTTAGAGTCTGTGGAGTTCTCATTTAATTGTTTCCCATCTTGGGGTGACTGATTTTTGGTTTTTCCTCCAACTCCATCTGAAATGTATTAATTTTTCAGGCTCATCCCATTTTTTAAGATGCTGCTTTCTGTTTGCATTTCTTACATGTTTCAAGTTATTTGCCTGATCAGTTATCTAGTTTTTAAACTGGAAGTTGTTGTTATGGCAGAATGTCAGATGTTTAGACTGAGCTGCCTTCAGCATATTTTAATGTGAATTTACTGATGAATGAGGAGAAAATTTCTAATAAAGTCTACTGTCCAAAATAAAAGTCGTGTCTCCTTTGATTAAGTGTTAACTAAGATTTAGGTCCAGTTCCTCCTGCAGCTGTGCAAATGTTCCTGTTCAGCACTTCTTTGGAGCTGCTGCGTTGGGTTCATGCGTGAGAGGCATTGCAGGCAATGTCATGTCCTATGCCTGATTTATCTTGCTTGCTCTGAATATAGCTGTACTCTTGCTTTTAACACAATTCTGGCCAGATTTCTCTAAATGAAGCCTCAGGATTGAGCCAAGCTGCACTTTGAGACTCTGTGGTTTTGAGGTAGGTTGGAGCTTGACGGCTGTGGACTGATGATGCAGGAAAAACCACAGCCCCACAAGTGGCTGCCCTTCTCTCGGTCACCCCGAGGAACAGAGTTACAGTTCCAGCTGGGGAAGAGAAATGTGAGATAAACAAGATACAACGACATGAGCAGAAGTGGAAATGTCAAGGGCAAGGTAACACAGGGATGCCAAAAATTCAGTAACAAGTATTCACCTTTCTGGGCCTAACTGTGTAAGGTGATGCTTACTTTGGACTTGCAGTCACTTAAGGCAAGAGGTACATGGTGTATTCCTTACCTTAGTCTTGCAAAAGGGAAGAAATTACAGCTCTGATTGGTATTTCTTACTTTTCTCACTTACTTAATTCAACCCTTTTGTCTCAATAGGTACGTAGGAAGAAGGAGATAGCAAAGTATAACAACCCTCTCAAAAGGGAAAATATGTGTGTCAAGTGATCTCTTGTAAGCAAGGTAAGCAGCTGTTCAAGGGCAGCATAGTAATCCTGGTAGATTTTCCCACCACTGAAGCCTGTTTTTGGTAAGCATTTCCTAAAATTAATCTTTTATTCTGTGCAACTTGACTTCATGTTCCTCTGAGTAGCTGCAGAGATACAATTGTGTTATGTGTTGTCAGCCTGGGTCAGGTGAAGGAATAGAGAAGGCAGATTGTTAACAGTAAAGTGGGAACTGATAATGAGACAAATTAATGCTGCCTCTATATGTTAATTAACCTAATTATTTTGCAGTTGGGGCCCCTTCTGGGATGATTCCTTTCAACAAACGTCCTTATTTTAAATTTCAAACGTGTTTGGTTCCCCTCCTCCTTAAGATTTAGTTGTCTTCCAGGAGGGCTGGTTTTACAGGAATGATAGCTTTAGTCTTACTGTTCCCTAATTGTGTGCTGGCATACTGTGGATGGATACACCCCTGGTTTGGATACCCCCCTGGTTTGGGGGGTCAGAGTCTTTTTGGAGATACTTTTCGTGGTCTATGGAAGTTTTGTAAGGAGGATGTGCCATGGAGAATATTAATGATACACAGCAGTTTTCCTGCTGAAGATTATCTTCTAGGAGGTTAATTAACTCAATTATTGAGGCTAAACAAGTAGTCAGAGAACTTCCTCCCAGAATGGATACACCCCTCACCCCACAATATTCTTTTCTCTCGCCAAACTCCAGCCTGGGTGGTACATTCCTTACATCGATTCTCTTTACTGGAACACAAATATTGTTTACTGTCTGCTTCAGGAGTGAATTGAGCAGTAATTTATAAGGTGGTGATGCATTGGCTTCTGCCCAAAGCAGAGGTCAAACACTAAGTTACAGTCATTCTTCAGCCACTGCAGTTGAAGCTTCTCAGGCTCTGTATCCTGGAAGCCTAAATGCAGCAAGATACCTACCCAGAAGTGCACTCTCGGTCAGGATGATTGCTTACTACAAAGCTGTGCTGCTTCAAGAATTGCAGCAAAGTCTGTCTTGCATCTGTATTTTTAATTTACAGCCACTGTTGGCTTTCTTCACGTGAAGAACCAGAGGCAATAGACACAATGGTTTTCAGCTTTTGTGTCTCTGAGCAGGAGTAAGGCTTCTCTAGACATGATCTGGAAGTGGTCCCATGGCTGGTAAACTAATCCTAATAGAAGCTCTTTATAGCAAAACGTGGGAGTGGTATTTCAAGGAATAGGCTACATTCCTGGAAGCTACATTTGTTATGGGTGCATGCGAATTAGTTGGTTGCAATAGGAAGTATTTAATCTACTCTGGGCTTTGGGTCTTTAATGTGGCCCTTTCCTGGGAAGTATTGAGGATGCAGAATTCCTTCTGTTAAAACTGTGTTAAGATTTGTGCATGCATCATAGCTTCTCATCATTTTTTTTGCACTACTGACATTCACCATTCTTCATCCTTCTGCAGCTCTTTAGAGGGAGGGGACTTGATTTATCCACTTAGAGGTGTGCTTCTGTGATCAAGATTCCCAAGAGCTATAACCTTGGGGAAACCTGTAGCTTTTAGACTTAGTAAAGCTGTAATTTTACACCACCTACATTTGGGGTCAAACTTGAGAAGCCCTTCTACTTTGGTATAGCGGTTGTCACACAGATGTCCCTCCTCCCAGACTGACGGCTTTGTCTCTGCTTCAGACTGGACCAAGGGAAATGCTGTGAAGTGTCTGCATTCTCATCCAGAGGTAATGTGGTACAACCTGTAGGGAAATTGCGAAGTCTTATTTAGTTTTTGTCCGAACAGATTGATTTGAGCTGTTCTTCTTGAGGGTAGGATTTAACTTTACAAGTTTCTCTGTTCATTCTTCCCTGGGAAAAACAGATCCATAGAAATCATTTTAATGTTTCTGATAGTTACAAAAGAGCAACGAGCCAGAAATGCTATAAAATTTCCTTCTCATCTCCATTACAGTTGTTATTGTTAAACTATAACCATATGTTCTCATGTCAGTCAGCGGTGATCGCTGCGCAGCAAGCTTTGTCTCCGATCCAGCAGTACTTACTCAGGTACAGTTCCCACTGACATCAGCAGGAGATCTGCCTGAGTCAGCACTGCTGCTTTTAGTTCCCATGTAAAGATCTCCAAACATTTCCAATACACTCTGTTGAGCGATTCTTTATGATACGTAAGCAATGTCAAGCAGATGGTTTCTGCAGCAGTTTTTCTAATTTGGCAAGACATGCTGGCAAGTGTAGCTAGGTAAATGTTGTGAGAAAGTTGAATGAAAAAAATGCGTCTAGTTGAGGCTGGGAGCGATATTCAAAGGGGAAGCTAGGCAGTTTGGCTCCTTGATCATGATTTTTCTAGTTTATAAATCTTTAAAATCTTCACAGTGGTTTTTATTCTGTATACTTAAAGGAATGTAGGGTCTTTATCCATTCCTGTTTATCTCATAAAAGAATGCCTGATGATCACAAAGTGGAAATCCTTTGTTTGCTTGATTCAAAGACACCAAAAAACCTCCTTCCTCCTTGGAAAGTGTTCCCTGTAGACATAGAGACATGAGAAATACACAACAGACATCAGCTTGAATGTCTTTTGTGTCCCCCCTACTTTCTTTTTTTTCCTTGAGATTGCAGCTGTTCCTTCAGAGAAGAACTCGGTGTGTTCTGCAGGCAGTTTCTAAAATAGAAAGCTTTTGAACACCCCACTGAAGGTATATAGAAGCAAATTTGAATATATTATGGTGGGGGCAGAGAACAAAGGACCAGAGCTCTAGAGAATAGCATTTACCTTATTCTACCTTTTTTCTATTTTTTTAAGTCCCTGTTATAAAGTACAAGTAAATTTAGGGGAGGGAGGGTGTGGGTGAAAAAAAAGGTTTATATTTCCACTGCTGCACAGTGTGTTTAGTGTTGATGTTTAAAGTTTAAACAATTGTGAGTGTCTTTTCCCCCACTAAACTCCTGCTGCAGTGCCTCAGCATCCCAGAGCTCCACCACTGACTGCCTGTGCTTCACACTCTTCTGAAGGACCCCAGGTCCTGCAATTGTATGAAGGAGCACTCTGTATCCACGTATTGTCCCCATGGAACTGAATGAATTAACTGCTAGGCAAAGAGCAGAGCTGCTCTGTCAGTTTTGCTAAGACTGCAGTAACGTATAGGGGTACCCAAGCCAGCTTATGTACTAGCCAAATAGAGGCCTGGTGGCTGGCGGAACAGAGCTCAGTGTGGGGCAGTTTATTGTGCCAAGCAGCAGTGAGACAGCAGTGTCAGCATATCTCAAGCGATTCATAAAGAGCTGAGCTTAAAAGGGTCTACATTTCAATTTGGAGTTGTCCTTGCAAATCCTGTTTAAAATAGGTGTCAGGATCAGCTACGTCTAGTTTCATTTGTTTAGCTGTGAAGACTTGCAAGTTATGTAGCCTCTCATCTCGCCAGGTGACAGTAGAGCTCATGTTTTTAATAACTTTAACATATTGGGCAATACTTAGAGTTGAGACAGGTATGTTCTTGGTGTTAATGTATTGTTTCTGTGGCCTTTGAAACCTGCAGCACAGAAGGCAGGTGCCTTCAGACTTTTAAGGAAGAGCAAACAAAGCACAAAAATGAGCTGATGTTTCTGACAGTCCTCATGTTCAACAAATTCTACTGACAGTTTCAAATACCAGTCATAAGCCACTGAGGCACTTCGTTGAGGTCAGCATCTGTTCAGTGGTGCCTGGATCAGTTTCCTCCAGATTTATTTTTTAAAAAGCAAAAGCTATTAAGCATATTCAGATTGCAAGCTCCACTTAAAAATTCAGTCTTTTTGAGAACAGAAGGTTAAAGCTTTATTAGCAGAGACACAAGTAACAGCTCCTCCTGTACCTGGGAAACTAAGGCGTGTTTTTAATGGCAAAATACTTCAGCTCTTTTCACAAAGAAGATCAGTCTGGCAAAGCGCTGCTCCTTGTGCAGCAAAATGTGAGTGGCTCTAAGGCACAGGGACAGAGTTTCATTGCACACATGTGGAAGTGACTTCTCAAGCACAGTAGAAGTGTCTGTATCATTATTCTGGGCATTGGAGTTTTACCTTTTTTATAGATAAATTTTAACTGCATGTCATTCTTGGGAATTAATAGGACATGGATCCTCCTGCACTAAGCACCTAGAGATGGAACAAATCAAAGCCAAACTCTTCCAGAAATTAGGTTACCTGTATATACCTAGGCTGGCATCAAGTGCTGCTGCTATTAAAATCTTTCCCAAGTCCTACCATCTAATTACATAGATAAACCTCCATTCAAAAAAGCCCTCTGAAAAAGGAAAGGCAGTTTTGAGTATTAAATTGGTCTCAAAGAGATCTAGGTTGAAATCTTGGTTCTGCCAGCAACTCTATGACCTTGATGATTTGTCTTTTTTTAGTCACTTCCTTATGTATGTCTAAAACAGAAGTAATTTTTCTTCAATCTTGAGTAGCTAGTGCCTGTGCAGGTTCTGATGCTGTTGTAGGACTGTTGGTTTATATCTAGTTCCTTCTGCAGTGCTGCTGTAATGCAAATAACATCTCCATTTGCATAGTCACTGGCACCAAACAGCTACAAAGCTGTTGGTGTATTTGTGGCTGGCATAGCAGAGCAAGGACTTCTCTTTCTGTGACAGTTGCTATGTTGGAGCAGGCTTGTGGCTGGTCTTGGCTAACTCATGGGTAGCAGTGCTGAACTGTGGGCATCATAGTTGGCTCTTTCAGAAAACTTTCACCATAGAGCAAGTGGATTTGTCTGCAAGAAACCAGTGCTGCCCATAACCCAATTTAGTTTCCACAGGTGTAATGCAGGAACCCTGATGCTATCCAGTACGTTACCCTACAGAGAGAAGAGTTGGGTCTCTTTTGTCAATAGATGCAATTTAATCTGCCAGCTGCCTCCTAGTCTGTATATTACAGAGTAGTAATAATAAGAATAATAAGAATAGTGTAAACACTGAAACATGGCTTCATCCAAGGAATTTATTCATTATTTTTAACCTTGCTGCATTTTTTTACTTCACTGATATTTGGGAATCAGACTGTGTTTCCCTAGCTGAGCCTCATGAAAATATAATTTCTTGTAAAATGTTTGATGTTACCCAGTGGCAGTGTGTGCCATGTCATGCCTGAAAGAAGGGATTTTTAAAATTATTATTATTATTATTATTATTTTGATTTTTCTACCTTGGAATTTCATTCTTTCCCCCACCATCCACACTGGGGAGAGCATCTTTACTGTCAAACTTAACTGTTCATGACCCCAAGAGTCTACTCAGAAGTATGCTGAGACACAAGTCACATTAGTGGCTTTTTGTTAAACTGACCTCATCTGTTTTTAATTTAGTAACTGTGCATTTAAGTCCAGTGCCCCCAAACGGACTCATTCTGCACATACATGCAAATACACAAAAGACAGCTGCTGGTCTGTGTGCAGTTAATACGTCCTTTGTCTCTTGGATCTTGTTTGCCTGTTATATGCAACTTCTCTTGGTTCTCTGGGACCTCACTATGGGGAAAAACACTGTGGGTGCTTTAACTTGTAGTGAGCTTAGTTGAATTTGCTTTCTTATAAGGATCAGCAGTATTTCAAGTAATATTTATTTGTTTTAAATCAAAATTCTTTGATCTGTCCAAAAGCATTGCAGAAGATTGGAGTAAATTTGAATTTTAATAAATGAGCTGCTTATTGTTGGAGTTTAAAATCCCACCTTAGTTCCTGTCACATCTCAGTAAGGAATGCTGTGCAGAACTTTACTGTCTGTGATCACTCCGGCATAAAAACAAGAGAAATAAATCTGCAGTTGTAATTCAGAAACTTCCTCCTCTCGAGATCCATGACCTCCAGCTTCCTGCTGAGTCTGACCTGGAAAACTGAGATCTGAGATATGGTTTCTGGCATTACTTGGTTTTCCCATCACCCACAGAACGGGCAACAAACATTTAGTTGTCACATGTTGGGTGATAAATGGGCAGCAGTGATAGAAAGCTTGTTTAGGGTGTTGTGTATTCTCCGCTGAAAGCTGAAATCAGGGTTTTTTATTTTTTCAAAAGCTTGATCTCTCCAGAGAGATTCCCTAAACATTTCTCTTCAAAAAATGTGCATTTCGCTGAGCATAAAGAGATGTTCCTAATCATTTTGAAATACTAGCCTTTTCAATCAGGGAATCTTTTTGCCTTGGTAATAGGAAGGATATATTGGATCATGCCCTCTTTTTTATTTCTTTGATTTTTAATTAAGGCTTTAAAGTTTTGTTTGCTTTCTGGCTTTGGAATTTACTTGTAGAAATATAAAAATACTTTTCTTTATTTTGTGAGCTTCTCTTTGTTTTTGTGGTCTTGTTATAATTAAAGAATCCAGAGGGACAAGTTATGTCTTTTATGAGACCAACCCATTGAAATTCAAAAGAAGAGACACTTTCAGGCACAGCTTTTTCTTCCCTACTGAACTCAAATGCCAGTTTTCAAAGATAAATTCAGATTATGAATTAAACTTGATTCTGCTAGATGTAAATTTTAGAGTCAATAAATGTGTTGGTTCTGTGCTCCATTATAATTTGTCACATTCCTGAACCACCAGCAGTTCCTCTTTTTTCTGATGAGCCTGCCTTTCCCTCAGTAAGAGGAACTAATGGCTTACTGAATTTCTTCTCTCCAGTGTTCCACCCCCTTCATAGTTGCAGGTACAAACTTCTTTGATGATATAATTGATTAACTTGCATAAGTTAAACTTGTATCACTAGTTTAAAATTGTGTTTTGCTTTGAGGATCAAAGCTTCAGCCTGCATATCCTGAAAGCTGGCCTGTTTTTTAGTGTATGGCATTAGTCTTATTAAAGATACTATCTTTGTAAATGTGCTTCTGTTTGTATCCTGCAGAAATCATGCCCACATTCACACCATCGCTGCTACACAGGCGATAACTAAAAAGAGCAGATGTCATATATTTAATCAAGATCTTTCCCTTTCATGATTTTCCTTTTTAAGGAAAACAAAGCTAAATGAGTTCTGAGAATTTAAATTCTCTGCTGTTTGCACAGAGCTCCCTTTTGAATGTTTTCCTAGGCCTATACGTAATCTGCTCTCATGGAAAAACATGGCAGGAGCTTGCTATGAATTTCTATCATGGAGTAAAGAGAAGAAAGACTTCCAAAGGGCTCTCTTAAATAGAAGCGAGGAGAAAGCAGTCAAAGCAAAATTATTCTTCTGTTTTTAGCAGCAAAAAGTGAACTTAGAATTTGGGTGCAATAGGTTTATTTCCTATTCAACTAGCCATCCCATCCAAAAAGTTCCAGTTTGCCTGACACAGAGCTCTCTGGTTTGCCCCCAGATTTAAAAGCAGTTGGTTAAAGGTGCATTTTTACATAGCAGTTAGTCTTCTTGTTGCTAAAGCACAGTCTGAAGTTGTAGCTTCCCTTGGCCTGCCATCAATCTGTGACTGTGTTCCTTGGTGAACGCTCTCCCTGTTGGTCTGTAATGGAAATGGAAGTTCACTGCCTACAGGTCCTCGCTGACTGCAGGTCACTTCTAACCCGTTCCAGAAGTTCACCTGGGCAGTACTTCTAGGTTTACAGTTGTTCATTAGAACATGCAATATGGAAAGCAGGCTTTCCATGGGTTTAGCAAGGGTTTCTCAAAAGTTACTTTATAGAGGCAGACAAAACAAAAGAAAACTTAGGTGTATTTCCAGGCCTCTGTTTCCTTTCCATCATCAACTATGAATAGGGTTAGGGGTTTTTTTCTTTATTGGTTTAAACTGGAGTGTTTAGGGTGCCCTGATATTTGCATATCAAAGCTTTTATTTCAAGTTGCAGATTTTTTTCTCCAACATCTTTTAGTCAGAAACTGTTTCCTGGCACAGAATTATGCCCCTTGTGTTCCTTTCTTATGCTGCCAGTGCCTCGAGATTTAACTTATTTCTCAATGATTTAGTTTCTTTTGTTCTGGAGAAACTCCTGGAGAAACTCCTTTTCTCTAACCATTCATTTTCTGCGAGAAAGCAGTGTGAAACTGTTGCCTCTGGGCTTATCTGGAAGTGCTGCTCCCTCTATTAGCAGGAAGAGTGTGGAATGGTAAGGAGAATGCAAATAAATCGGAATTTATAATGGGTTCTTCAAATCACAAAACCTACATGTCTTGGCAGGCCAAGTTGGATCAAAAGTCCAATTTCACTCTTAACAGGAATTGTGGAGCAATGCATGGGAAACACAGCTCCAGCACACGTCTCTGAGTTCCTCTGTCAAACTCGAAGCAGATTTTCAGCTGTCAGTGGTTCTTACTCAAGAAATTCTAGGCAAGCAAAGCTGCTCTTGGCCACCTGTAGCTCTCCCAAGGTCCCTGTGCCAGATGTTTGCTCTGTTTCTGCAGCACAAGCAGAGCAAGGAGGTCCCAGAATGTCTTTATCTGCAATACACATTAAGCAGTGCAAAGAAAATTTGTGTTTCATTGGCAAGCTGAGCTGCTTGCCCTTGCTGATGAAGGGAGGGAAGATCTTCTTGAGAAGAGGGTTTTTTTTCCCATAGTACCCACATGAGAATAAAAGAGGAAAAGAAATGTGATTTTTTTCAGATTTTTAAGACTAGAAAAAGCTGTTTAGCTCATTTAATAGTTTTATAAAGTAGGTGATAACATCTCACTTCAGCAAGTAAAAACTCTTACATTTGACTAAGCTAGGAGACAGTAAATGTTTCTCATTCATCATTTCTTATGGCTTGTTCCAATTGTGCATAACAATAATGCTGAGAATTCCATTCTCCACAAGTCTTTGGGCATGGATATCCAGCTAACACTCTACCCAGTTAGGAGTTATGCCACTCCGATTATGACTCTCTGAAAAATCTTGAGCAGATTCTTCAAGATGAAATGGCAAATTAAAAATTTTTGTTTCCTTGCAGTTTGATTTTTACAAATTTTATTTAAATGATGATCTCGGTGTTACTGTACACTCTGCAATTGTTGATTGTATTGATTTCTATTTGTGTGTGTACTTTCTTACTAAAACATTTAGTCATGGTCAGTTCACTTCCATTTCGCTGTATTTTGTGAATATATTTACAAGCCCTACACCAGAGGGTTAGTACTCTTAATTTTGTCCCATCTTTCTCATATCTCAAATTATCAAATACGTAGAGGGTATTGCAGGTTAGAAGGATGGTTGTAGAGAGTTAATGCATTACAAGTGGTTTCCTCAAAAGGCAAGGTGCTGGACTGAAAAGCAGTTCCTACAGTGCGTGTCCTACAGAAAACATAATTGCTTGCTAAAAACACAGTGAGGCAAGTTCATTTTCTAGTTTTGTCACAGACTTTTTGTATCTAGCACAAGCCTGTACCCTGACCACTCCTGCATTTAGAATTGTTTATATGCAGTCACTATTGCCAAGGAACAAATAGGTGAAAGTAGTTTATCTACAGGTGTACCAACATGTTGTGCCCCAAAAGTACATTGAAAGATAAAAGGATGGCTGGTGAACAAGGTAACGAGGCACTTGAGATTACAAAGCACTGCTGCATTAAGCATCAGTTTCATTTTCCTATGGAGGGTGATCCTACCATGCTAATGGATTTATGACACTATCATCTGAGTTTACTGGTAGGATGCTAGGACTGACTTCTGTGCACACAGGTTCTTGGGAGATGCTTATTTCTTACAGCTTAGCAGCCTCGCACGTATTTGTCCAGGAAAGAAGGTGATGTATTGTAGCAGCTTGGCAGGGTTACCTAATGCTTCTTTTCCTTTTGTGCTGCTTACATGCTTGACCCGGTGAATTTTGGCTCAGCACATGTGATGAGGGAGGGCTCAAGGAGCTATGCTCTGTGAAAACCTGCTGGCCTTGCAAGCTCCCTGGCAAGCACTCATTCCTGCCTCTCATAGGGCCTGTGATTATAAGCCTCTCCACAGCACTTACAAGTGAAGCCTCTGAAAAGACCCTGGTTGCTCCCTGCCCTTTCTGTATAGCACTATATTAGCTTTATTTCCAGTCACATATAACCACTCTTAAACCTATCAGGAAGTGGAAAACAAAATAAAAACCATTGTTATCCTTACTAGCTCTTAGACTGTTTTTCATCTCTTTAGGGATTAGCTTAAAAAGTAGGTCTGTTCTGAATTAGTTTCTGTTTAGTTTTGTTTTATATTTTATTTCTTTCACTTGATGATGTTACTAAAAGAATCACTGAAGTGAGGGAGTTCACTAGGTAAAGCTTTCAGCTATCTCAGTACCAACCCGTAAGGTTACGAAGCTCTTACCTCTCGTGAATTTTTGGTTCTGGCCTCCATGTCATATAGTAAAATGCTGTAAAAACTAAAATCTGCGTGTTAAAGCTTACAAAATGCATTCATATTGGGCCTACGCACCCTTTGTTTCTAGGCCAAAGAGTGAGTGTTCTGCTGCGTAGCTTTCCCGTGGTGGCGGTGATGGCTGCCCCTTGCCTGCTTTGCTGACAGGAGACATTTGCCATCCTGAGCAAGTATCTGCTCCCCTCACAGCCCTTCTTGGGCACAGGGCTCTGCAGAAGTTCCATTAGGGCTCAGTACAGCCCCATTTCTAGGTCTGTTTTAGATTGTGTTTGCCTTATTTGCTGGCCTAGTGGCTCAGGATCACAAATGTGGGCTGTCCCTTGGGCCCTTTTCTCCTTGGGTGTGTATGTAGGCTATGAAATACTGAGTCAAGGACTATTCTCTAGCCCTAAGGTAGAGCAACACAGGCTCGCAAAGATCAGACTGAGCAGCAGCCATGTCTCTGTGGGCCTTTCAGTCAAACGTAAAATGTGATGAGGAGAAACCATAGCTTGAAACCTGGGCTGCAAAGGTGCTGGAGCCATAGGGCAGTGGGGCCTGCAGGAGCTACACCCACAGCTGCGCTATCCCCTGCCTGCCAGAGCGGCCTCTGGTATGGCTGCCTTCCGCACCCGGCCTGGGACCCACCTGAGGAAAGACAGGCCAGAGAGCTTCCTGACAAGTAACTCCTCATCTTTGGAGGTATTAGTGGGAGGATGCTCTGTGGTAGTGACCAAACCACAGTGGAGTTTATCAGGCTGTGTAGATTCAGTGTGTCCATACTCAGATTTAGGAAGGGTGGTGAAATGGAGCTCCCCACCTGCTGGCACGGCCTGCCTGGCAGGGGCACTTGGCGCTTCCCCACAGGGCCGGCTGGGTCAGTAATGGCGGGAGGCCATCATCCACCTGCAGAGTAGATGACTGGGCTGCTGACCTGAGGTGGGGGGATCGGCCATGGGGCTGCAGGCCAGCACTCAAATGTGTTTTGCATTTGTTTGAGTGAGGGTTTTTTTTTCTCCAGAGGAGGGAAAGCTGGGTGAGGTAAAAGGCGGGAAGGAAAGAAGGGTGGGGTTTGATTTAGTTGTGTCTCTGTGGGGCCAGGGGAGGTGGCCCAGGTAGTGGGGAAGAAATTGGGCCTGAATCTTGCGAAGCACAAACCCCCAGTTAGAGGGAGTCCCCCCAAAATGCCAGATGGCACCAGAGGGGCAGTGTGAGTACAACACATATACCAGGTAGGTAAACAGAGCTTTTATAATGAAGAGGGGAAATAAATGTTTTCCCAGCAAAGAGTAACACTGCAGACACTTCTGAGGTGAGAATGGGTCCCTCTTCTCAGGGCAGTAGTAGTGAGGTGAGAGGCCACCTCTCCCACTCAAAAGGCCAAGCTGGGGGGATGCAGAAGCCCCATAATGTGCTTGGTGATGTTTGGCCTGTCTGAGTAACTGCATGGTGGGTTTGATGGCCTATCCTGAGCTGCAGGAAGGGTTCAGCTGAACGATGTCTCGAGTAGCATAAACTGAAATTTTAGGCATAATTCATCTCTTCAGTCTGGTCACCCGTGTCCAGTGCAAGTCAGAATGGAAGTGGGAATTGCAAAGTCATTCTCTACTCCTTAGGCCAGGCATGGCTTTCATCAGTCTTTTTCTACTGCTGTGTTTAACTTACCCGCTCAACTGCTTCTGGTGTTAAATGCATTGTAGAGGAGTGTAAAATGGGGCAGTTATTTTGGTAAACTTTATGTTATTGCTGTATTTTTCTGACATGTCTAAAGGTACATATATAAGACCAGGAATCCAAATTGGATTGGATTGGATCTCCATAAAACCTGAAGAGATTGTACAGTATGGCAAGAGGCCATGAGCTCATCAGTTAATACAGAGGGCATATAACCTGTGTTGGTGCACAGCACTAGCTGTCAGCAATTCTAACAACCTAGCAAAGCCTACTCAGGCAGACTGGCACATATTTGGGATTTTCTTTTTTTAAAATTATGGTGTGCTTTTCCAATTTCACTTAAAAGGCTATGTTAGCATAATTATGTCTTACTAGCTTTTGCCTAATTGCATCAAAATTCTGTATTTGGATTCATGTTTTATAATACCCTATTCACACAATGATTTATGTCCTGTTATGTCTGTTGTTTAATTAATTCCAAAGAGTGAAATACAGCCTATATTTGGCACTTTAGCACAGTAAGTTTGTGAATGCACTGAACTGATTCTGTTGGAAGATTGCCTCTTGATGCTAGGTGGCTTGTGCTGTACTTCATTGCAGCTGGGTGTTTTAGGTTTCTCATCATTCAGAGTAATAGGAAAGATTAGAAAAAAGTGGCTATTCTGTGATCTTGCATTCCTAGGTTTACTGTCATAAATCACCTCATAAGAACCTGTAGCTGCTGCTGAAAAGGGCAATCCAATCTTTTCTTCTCATCCACAGAGATGATTGTTCACTGCCTTCCCTGTGTTGGTGCTAGCAGTTGTGTGGCCATGCAGGCAGCAGCAGAGGATGAAAACAAATTAACTTCCAGCTGTATCAGCGAGTTGGTCTGACTTGCCACGTACCAAAGATTGCTGGTGGTGACACAAAAAAGGGAAAAAAGGGCAGGAGCATGCAGACAGAAGTGTGGATTCAAGTTGAAGATGCAACCACATCTTAAGAAGCAGCATAAAGGGAGGAAACATTCATCTTATGTGCAGATATACTGAATCTTCAAAAAGACTTCTGTGTTGCTTTCATCTCTCTAGCCTATAGACTGTTGCACCCAGACATCTGTCATCACCTTTCTGCATGCAATGCAATGCAGCTTCTCTTCCTTGCCTTCCAAACTAGCTATTTGCAAATAAGAAACACTTTCTTAGTTTTCATGTGCATTTTTTAAAGATTCTTCTTCTGCTGCTTATAGTCCTTAAAAAAGTGTAGTTGTAGTGGGCAGAGAGAAGTGCAGTTGCTGAGGAATCAGGAGATTGTGTGTGAAATCCTTTTGGTAACACCAGTACTTCATCCCAGTATGTTTTTCTTTTCTTTCTGACTTCTGTTGATCATAAAAGGTAGGTAGACACCTCTTATAAGATTATGAATTATGTTTTTTTCAGACTCTCAGAAATCAATCTTAGTGCAAGTACTTATTTACCTCTTAGCTTGGTTGAAGTTTGCTTTTCCCTTTAGTTTTTACTTGAAGTTTGCTCTGTGTTTCAGGTATTTGCAGGGTTCTGTGATTCAGGAAGCTTGTTGGATTTTTTTGTTTTTCTTCAGTGTTATTGGAAAGCAACTCGAGATTGCTGCTTCAGGCAATTATTCTTATTAGAGCTGTGTCAGTTGCAATACATTTTGTAGCTTTTCCCCAAGAAGGTTTAATTTTTAATATTTTCTGAATATTCACTTGATACTGAGTGTAGCATGTGTGGGATTTTCTTTCTGTTAACAATATCCATCTTACTGACAAATTGATTTATAGTCCTTCTGCTTTTAAGGCAGAGTCCTATATAATCTAATAGAAAACCACAGCCTTTCTCTGCATTGTCTTGAAGCCTAAGGATTTTCTAGTCCTCTCTTAAACACTGTGCATATTTGAGATACAGATACAGAATCATTACTAAATGCTTCATATATGAAATACTGGAACCAGCTAACGTAGCCAGGATGCAGTACAGTGCACCAACAAATGTTCTCTGATAAAGTGTCACTCTCCTGATGGAGATGTTTTGTTTGAATGTTCAGTTGGTTTGTGTGATGATAGGGATTCAGGGAAAGACCACATGGATATTCACTTTAGTTCTGGCTTTGTTTTCCTTGCACTGCCACTTAGCGGTCAGTAATGTGTCATCAGGAGATTCTAGCTTCTGGTAGCTGAAAATCTGCTGTCCCAGATGCAAAGCTCTTTGTTGCAGGAGTTCTCTTTTCACGCTGGGATCACACTAGGACCGGGTCTCAGCATTCAGAGTAAGCCTTGCTACGTTGCTAGATGAAATCTTGTTTAGCCACAAAGTTTTGAAGCAGCATGATTGAATCCTGTGCCAAGCCCTTGCTGTTCTGCTGAAGCGAAGCGAGATTACACTTCCATTCAGAGAGATGAGAATCATGAAAGAGAAAAATGTTTTGCTTTATTTTTTTATTAATCCTCTTCTTATTGATGATGTATATGTGTCTTGAGATTGTGTCTAACCTAGATGATTCATCTCTCCAAGCAAACTAGAGGGCAACTCATCCCAGTCTGAAGTCATTCCAGTAAAATGAGAAAGGTGTTTGGGAGGGGAAATGAAACATTTTTCATGTCCAAATGTAGCCCTGTAATTGAAATAGTAAATTGAAATATTTTTTAAAAAATTGAAATATTAAAAAAATTAGAAGTATTCTAATTACATTTAGACAGCTGAACACCTGCAAATGCAAAGGATTGTGTTACAGGTAACCTAATTACTATAATTTTAATGCTTTCTTAATTGGTTTTGGTTTTTTTAATTAAATGGATTGCAAAATGGTGAATGGTTTTGATATATAACCATCTGGAAAATATTGCTTTTCTTTGTTTTCATGAACCATTTCATCTTTCATGTGTATTTGCTATGTAGTAGACTCTCACAGGATGCTGCAAAACAGACATAGCACTTCAGTTTTAAGGGAAAAGTCACAGATGAGGCACTGTTCATCCTTTTCTGGGAACAGGTGGAGACATTTGTGGAACCTATCTGTGGCCAGTTTTTGAGCTGAACATACCCATGTGTCCTCTAGTACTTTTCTAGGATTATTTTTTAAGTTTTGAGCTTATTGAGACACATGCATTTTGTATATTTGAATTCCTGTTCTTTGATTATCTACATCTCAGGAAATAATTTTCTGATCTCTGATTGCATAATAGTGGCATCTTCCAGTGTATAAATTATGAGGTAGATAAATTGATTATCAAACATATGTTGTTATAAAATGTTCCTGCAGTTAAGGATGTGTTGATAAGTTCTTAGAAGTACAGGAGACTCAGACTGGCACAAGACTAGGGCACCAGTACCTTGTGCCAGGACTTAAATTTTGCTGGCATTTTAAAATTAGTAATGTTTATAGATGCTTGGAGATGAGAAAGCTTAGTTTCTTTATAAAAAAAAGGTGCAGAAATATCAAAACTGTTTTCTCCAGAGCTGGGTGGTTTGAGTGCTTCCATCTCACCACACATTTTTTGCCATCTGTGTTTTGCAGGGTAGGGATGTGAAGGGCTCAATAAACAGATATTAGTGGTGAAATCAGAAGATAACTTTCTGTCTGTGTCCTGGCAGCTTTCTTGGAAGCATCTGAGGCATGGAAAGCCCCACAAAATTAAGGTAAAATTCTCTGCTTTCTAAGAGAGAAGTGTTTGGAAACGTACAGTAAAAGTGGTGGGCGTGAAGAACAATGACCACTGACTCTGACCTGGAAGAGAATACAGTTTGTTATAGAAAAATTTGATGTTGTTAGCCTTATTTACAGGGTTATCAGTAGAAAGAAGGATAAAAGGAAGAAGAAAGGATGGTCCATTGGATTATCCTGGCAGAGATCCTGAGTACAGAACAGAGGAGGCAGCACTTCGCAGGGGTGTGCACTAGTTAGAGCTGCTTTGGGCTCCTGCCACGCAGCGCTGGCTGTTTTACAACAGGAAGAGTATTATCAGCATGAGGCTGTGATGTTCAGCAGTTAGGATGAAACCCAGTCCCAAGTCATCAAGTTAAAGTCATGTTTAAAATAAATGCTGCTTTTTTAATCCCCCACTGGACAATATTCCTAAGGATAAACTGAAGGTTTATTTTTTGGATAGAGGGGGACAAAGCAGGTGGAAGCAGATGGCTTATGGTGGTTACCAATAGAAATGTGAGAGACAGATTTAAATAAAAAGCTTGGACTACTTATTTCTATGCTGAAATAAATGAACTGACTAAGGCTGCAATTCAGCAAAAGCTTTTCAAACCCATTTCCAAATCCAGCCTTATTCAGCAGCAGCATAATTTTTCAAAAATGCCAACCTGCAAGTGAACAACACTTAGGCTGCTAAATTACTCGAGTGCTCTTGAAAATGCCATGCCATAACATGGAAAAACTGATTCAGGAAGACATCCCTAGTGAGGAAAGAGTTTAAACAAGTCCATTTCTGAATTAGGACTCTTAATGTTGCTTCCATGAAAAATTGATTTTCACAAAGCTTAAGAACATGTTTAAATTTAGAGGTAATTAAATGGTCTCTTGAATTAGGGCCTAGCTTAGCAGAAGGAAACAGCTGAAGCAAGCACGATAAATTACTTGAAAACATCTAGAAATTGTTTTGCCAGGGACATGACTGAAAATCAGGAAGACAGTTTTACACTAAGCTGAAAAAGATTGTGATATCAAGAAAACGTGTTAAGCTTTCTTCTTTACATTCTCTCCTGTGTCATGAGCAGCTGTAAGAAAAGACTGGTTTTGCACCAGTGAGATAGAAGGTTCTGAGGAGAATGAGCAGTATGTGGCAGTCCTTGGAAAATAAGCTTCTTGGGGCAGGAATGTCCAACAGATGAGTGAGCAACAGAGTGGTAGTGTTCAGTGATTCTAAAGCTGAAGGTGCTCCCCATTTAAAAATGTCTTGCTTATTAATAATCCAAATCAGTACCAGTTATCTTCTCTCAAATTTTAGGCTTTCGCAGTTCATGAAAATGTGAAGTTACTCAGGCAAAATAATTCTGTCACCACTCTGTAACAAATCTTTAAGGTTTATTGAACACATTTGAAAATAGTCCAGGAGAACAGCTGCATAGGATTAATCATTCTCAGGGCAAGAGCTGTTTTTTCCAGACCTTTGCATATGCTTCACAGTCTGTCTTTCTCAAATGAAAAGCCTGGTGCTATTAAAAAGCTGAAACAAACAAATCAACAATTAATTTTAAAAAATTTGTCTTCTTGACAAAGTAATCAACAGAAATCTCTGGCAACAGGCAGCTAAATTATGACCCTATGAGTGTGGGCTTTCGTTAAATTCCAGGCCCATTACTGTGCCTTCTGAGGGCTGTTCATTCCCAATGTGAAATGGCAGTTGGCATCTCCAAGCCAATGCAGCTGTCTTTTTGTGTTGTACTTTGTGGTAACCCCAGGCTTGAAGTGTGTGAAGACCATAAGGGTCCCTGGAGAGGTCTGGAGCCATGGTTTCCTGGGGTTGTGCAAGAAGCATAAGTTGTCATTCCTTACCTTATTTCAACTGCATGCATTTAACAGATGTCTGCTGGCTGTCTCCTGGGTTACCAATTATTTCCTCCCCATTCCTAAAGGTAATCAGGGGGCTGGAGTACCTCTCCCCTTGAAGACAGGCTGAAAGAGTTGTGGTTGTTCAGCCTAGAGAAGAGAAGGCTTTCGGGAGAACCTCCAGTACCTAAAGGGGCTCCAGGAAAGATGGAAAAGGGCCGTTTGTTTACGAGGGCATGTAGTGATAGGACACAGGGTAATGGGTTTAAACTAAAAGAGAGGAGATTTAGATTGAATACTAGGAAGAAATTCCTCCCTGAGAGGGTGGTGAGGCCCTGGCACAGGTTGCCCAGAGAAGCTGTGGCTGCCGGGGTCCCTGGCAGGGTTCAGTGCCAGGTTGCATGGAGCTTTGGACACCCTGGGCTAGTGGAGGGTGTCCCTGCCCCTGGCAGGGGGAGCAGACTTTGAGGTCCCTTCCAAGGCAAACCAGTCTGGGATTCTGTAAGGTCAAACACATGCCAAAAATAACAGGAGTTGCAATTTATTTATTTATTATATTTTTAAATAAAGGGAAGCAAATAAAAAGTTTATGACAGAAGGCAATAATCAGTTTGCAAAAATGCCATGGTCCAAATTGCTCTCTTGTTTTACTACATCCACACCAGGATGAGAGTTCTCTGTCAGGTTTTCCCCTAGCTGCATCGATATTAGTCAGCAGGAACACTGAAGTCTGTGGGGCAAGAGCTGCCGTGTAAAGAAAAGTCTCTTTAGGGAAGCAGCAGCCTTTGTTCCATGGGAGCATTTTTGCAGCAAGTCAGTGATTTTTCCCTATGTATTAACATGAAGTACAGTTGCCATTTAAAATCTGGACAATGCATTACATTTTGTCTGCAAGAGACCAACTAGTGCTGTAATGTGGTCTGGACCCTCATTTCAATGTTGTCCTTTTTGCCACCATCACGAGTACCGTTCGGAGTGCGTGGAAGCTGAAATAGGAACAGTACTGAATTCTACATCAGTAAAGGGGATCAGCTTGCTTTGCCTGAGAAACGGATACTGGGTGTGGTGCCTCCATAAGTAGAGGTGGCAGAGACACATCAAACTTCTCTGACCATTGACCATTTTACCTACATGAATTCTAATGTTACTTCATGGAAGTGTATTATTTTGGGAATATATTTATAAAAACTCTGTTAGGGTACACTGCATTTTCAACAAGTGTGAGCTAGCGGTTTGGTGTTGAACAGAATGGATAAGCATTCAGTGGGACGCATTTTACTTGCACTGTCTCTTTAGAAAGCTGAATGAACCAGACAACAGAACTGAGTGGCTCTTGCTAGACAAACACTTTTTGGTGTTTGGTGTAAATAAATATCAAAGATCCTGGAGACAGAAAAAGAACAAACCACCACAATTACCTGCCAGTGATGTGGTCTGTTATTCTGTACTCCAATAATAAAGATATTCAAAATGGAAACATTTATTTTTTAGTACAGGTCATAAACCTACAGTTCCTGACTATATTCTTAATTGTTAGGAATTAAATATGATAGATTTTCCCAGCTTGTTTTAAGGACCAGGAAAAAGAAAGCTGTTTAAGAAGAAACCAGTATGTGAGCATTGCTCAAACAAGCCTGCTCGACTTTTCCAACCAGAATCCAAGAACAGCAAGAGATCACATTATAATAATTGAACATCCTGCATGCCACCCCAGTGATTCTGGGATTCGGTAACCGCAGTGCACCTGGCGCCAGACAGTGTCTGCATTTTCAGAGTGTTTCTCTGGATAAGAATGATCCAGCTGTCAAACACAGAGTCTGGAGAACTAAAAGATGAGCATGATACAGATGTACAAAACTCTCTTGTCAGATTATGTTTCTGAATGAGCAAAGTTTTAAAGAATTCATATTAAAGAAGTGCTCTAATTTTTCAGGACAAAAAATAAACATCATAATTTTGGGGATAAGTCAAATACTAAACAGGAGACAACTGCATATTTTTAGGCGTAAGAAATTGAGCTAAAACAGGGTTGTGTGGAGCCATATACAAACACATGAATTATTAAAATGTGTTGCTGCTATTACTCAGATGCTCAGTAGGACAAATTAAGACTCGCCTGCAAGGAACTAGGCAAGAATCCTTTAACCCTATTACTGCTGTTGATAGTTGTGCTCAATCCTTAGGTCTTGCTTTTCTGCAAAAGGCATAGAGCGCTTTGTGGGACCTGCTATGTGAGATTTGCTTAGACAGGAAGTTGATTAAATCTGAAAACAAACTATACCACTGTAATTGTTCTTTTCAAACAATTTATGCCTTTGTTTCATGTAGAGCAATGTTCTTTTCAGCATCAAGCCCTTTGTAGCCTGAATCTTGAGTAGTATTATCTCATTACTATATCCTCTGCAGCCCACCATCAAAATGGTGCCAGTAAAGAATAAAAATTGATTCATGTGCAGGAGTGACAAATGCTGATGTTCATTCTGATGTATTAATTTTATGTTTGTGGCAATGAAAGTACTTTTCAAGGTAGTTACATTTATATTACGTGATTTGGGATGTCAGGGCTAGTCAGCTGCACCAGGCTCATAGCAGCATGGTCAACACAGGAAGAAAAATCTCTTGACAGATAGTTGTTTCTGTGTTTCACTCACAGCTGCACAGGACACGGATCTCTCTGCCTGATGAACAACTGAGCACATTCATATTCTTTTCAAAAAGTGTTTTATAACTATGACTAAGACAAGAAGAGACCAAGAACTCCAACATAATATAGTTGATAGCCAGGTTTAAGTTAATTTCCTTTCCTTGCTTATCGTTTATTCCAATAAAATCTTTGGCATTTAAAATAACCTGAGCTGGAAGGATTACACTCAGAAGCAATTTGAAGTGAATTTCATGTAAAAGAGAATGAACAAAATAGTTTTTAAAGGCTGTGCAGGGAGGCAAACTTTGCATTAAAGTTCCAGTACATACTAATAACTTTTAAATGTTCATGACTCAGAGAGAAACTGCCTTAAATAATTTAGACTAGTATTTGCTAATGGCTGTGCCAAACAGAATATAAATATATAGAAAATTTGATGCAGATATAATAGCCTTCTTGTCTCACTATAAATCTGTTTACATTCAAGTAACTTATGAGTTGTGGTGTTCAAGTATGCCTATAGAATAGATATTCAGTACAAGGAGAGAAATAGCAGGTTTTTGTGTTAAGCTTCCATAGGTGGGATGGGGTCCTTGTTGATCTATTTTATATGTTGTTCCATTCCTTCACCCTGAGGTTTTTGCTTTGTTAGTTTGAAAATGCTGCCTTTTTGTGAAAAACTGAAAGCATGAACATCCCCACCAGTGGGATCAGCAGCCTCACTTTGGCTTTCCAAAATAGTCATCCGTTCAGTTTGATTCCTTCTTATCCAGTGGAACAAGAAAGATTGTCTAAATGGTGACCTCTTTAACATACCCTAGATACCTATACTAAAATGTGAATAGTAGATTAATTTGCATTGTCTGATGCACATTAACAGACTACAGAGCAAAATAGTTATTGTTAAGTGAGTAATTAGATTAAATTAGGTGTCAGGATAGTTCCAATGATCAGTATTTAGGTCTAGATGCTGTGCTTACTGGTACTGTCCATCCTCACTCCTGAATTACATATTTAAATATTTGACTGCAGTATGAGGTTGAGCCTTTGCAATATTAAGGATTCCTGTTGTGTCGTCCAAGTCAACAGGAATTTCTTGCCATCTCATGTGACACCTGGACCAGATACTTAGTGGCCTGAGTCTGAATATACAGTGGGCTAAGTCTGAACGTATGGTGGCTTTGCAAATAGCCTGCCATACATTTCTGATTTGTGGGCTATCTTAAAATCTGAGCTGTTCCACTTGGTGTGTGTAAAGGTAGTTCTTTGGATACTTCCTGTGTTTAGAGCTAAATGCATTTACTTCGCTTGTCTCTGATATGACAAAGCACGTTCCTAATACAGATTTCAGTAGGTTTGGTATATTTTGTGTGTGTATGTTGCCTCATGTAGATTGAACACAATTTGGTGGAAGAAGTTGAGGTAGAAAGCCTATGTGATCTTGTGTTTCTGTATAAATCCATTGTTGCCACTTTTCTCTTTTTTACTTTTTGCACCTGGACTATTATTTCAATCGTTGGTTTGTGGCAGGTTTGGAGAGGTGAGTGAGAGCTAGAAGGTAAAGCTGGATTAATGATATCCAGCTTCAATTTCTCATTTTGCTAAAGGTTTTCAGTGTGACCTTGAGAGAAGCATGTCTCAGATGTCCAAAGGTACTTCTGAGCACATGAGCAAATTAACATCAGGCACGGTCTACTTCACTTCCCTGACTTTCCCATTTATTTCAAGGAAGTTCTGAAGATAAATAGACAAAGTAGAGGTTTTGTGGTGCGTAGGTATTACTGTGAGGGGACGTACAAGAGTACTTGAGACAGTGAAATTATAGTTCCTTTCTAGACAGTCCTTTACACAGTCCTCAACAATCCCCCTCTCAATGTCATTGTGTGTAGCTAATGAGGCTCCTGTAATGCTAAGCGGTCTGCTTCATTATTTAAAATTCTGGGAAAATCTTCAGCTGTAGCAGCATCACAAGCTGTGTGAGCTTTTATCACCATTAGCAAAATGCCACTTGCCTCACATCCAAAAAAGCACATTGGCTATTAGCAGTGATGTACCCACCTGCCAGTGGATTTAGCACAGAATCTGCAAAGTCACTCCCTCCCTTCATTTCAACATGATGATACCTGACTGCAGAGGTGGCAGCCAAGGAACTGGTATCCTTTGCCCAAGCTGTTGAGTGGAGTCTGGGTATTTGCTGTTGAATAAGAGGGGATGTGCTTATATTTGTACTGTGCTCCTGAGTAACTTCCATGAATGAATTTGAATGATGGTTCAAATTTTACCTCGAGCAAGTGTTCTCTTCTGTCTCAAAGAATGTTGTAAATCAAACCAGGTATAAAAATTCAAGAGCTCTTGAGAGCACTGTAGAAAATAGAGTAGCGATAAGTAGGCACTCTTTATTACAACTGTTTTCTGGTACCAGAAAGATATATGTTTACTTTGAATTGAATGCTGAAATGAATTAAGTAAAACTGGCTCTATTAAAGTTACAGTTAGTAGTGTGGTTGTTGGGTTCTATTTTATCCGTTTACAACCAAAGTGAAACAGTTACCAGCACCATCCTTTCTAAGGCTGAATGTGGAGAGGCTTACTACACACAATGAAATAACGATCTTCACCAGACCTGACAATTATAATGCAGAGAAACAGAGCATTGTAAGAGAAGGAAAAAGAACAAATCAACAAGAGTTGAAGGAGGTAGAAAATACTGATAATTTTTCAAAATTTCTTTTTCCTTCACTTCATTACTCCCGTTGCCCTATCATTACTATTTTCATCTAATGGGGTAACAATTATTGGAGGGTGTGTGAGAGTCATACTCAGGAGTTTTTGGTAATATGTTGATTTCCATGGTAATGTGCTCAATTTTTTTTCTATATTACAGAATTAGGTTTGGTGATCTTTGGAGGAACTGCAGAAGTGGAAGCTGGAAATGAAGCAACACGGTGTCAGTCATGTTTTACACTCTTGTTCTGAGAGTAACACAGTTGCGGACTGGACTCCAGGTTCCAACACTATAGCTACTTGTCTTAACAGGTAAATAAATCACGCCAGTGTAATATGGTTACATGTGAACATAAAATCAAGCAGCTTATTCTAGGTGCCTGAGATCTCTCAGGTATATGCAGGAGATGTGAGAAACATTAGCTGCACCAAGGTTTTGTTTATGAAGTGGCACACTAATGAAAACATTTCTGTGCCTTTCTTTAGCTGTATCATATCTTTTCTATCAGATACGAACAAGTGAAAAGACTACTGTGTTGATTGCTAAGCACTGCTGTGTGGTAGCACTAGACAATCAGCTCTGTCACCAGTGTTGCTTCTTTCCCTCCTGTCTGTCTTTGCTGCTGGTGTCAGACTACCATGCTGCACATATAAATCTTCCTGGGTCACACGGATGTTGTGTAGGCTCAACTCTTTATGAAAGGAAGTGAAAAGTTCTTGTTTGTAATGGGTTTCTGTGCAGCCAACTTTCTCTCCTGAGTTTATCTGTGAAGCACTCCCACTTATGCTTACAGCTGTCATCTGAGATGGTTTTTTACCCTTTATGATACAGATGAGTTCAGAGCATATGAAAATGGGCATAATAGCAGATACTATTCAGTACTAGCATTTAGTTGCAGGGTAATGCACAGATTTTGAACCACTAGCAATGTGTTCAAATGTCTAATGGAGACATTTTGGGAATACCTATAAAAAGCTCGGTACAAACCTCACTATATCCGCAGTGGCACTGGGGAAAAGAAGTGGAGATTTTTAACAAAAATTGTTGTATTTGTGCAGCATTACAAAAGGAAATGTCTCAAACAAGTTGTGGTTCTCCTTTACAGAACCAGTAATGAATCTGGGGCATGGAGTTTCTCCCACAAGTAATGAAGCCAAGTAGGTTAGTGAGATTGGGAAGTGCTTTGGAAGAAGAGGAAAAGTAAAAATAGAAACCTGCAGTTGGATGATGGGGGTGATCAGACTTTAAATTTCAGGGGCAGCATGAGCACAGGTGAAATCTAGAAAGGCATTTATCTCTTCCTAAAATTTTACACACTTTTTCTGCTTGCTAAACTAAAATTGGAAGGAGGCATGAGGTTGCACTAGGGGGGGTGTTATTGGGTTCTAGAAAGCTCCCCGCACCTCCCAAAAGTGTGGTGGTGTGCTAGGAGCATTCCCATTAGGGTGAGCTTTTGCGTGGCCTGCTTTGAGGAGAGTAACAATCCTCTGATTAAATAGTCCTTCTCATACGTTTATGATGTCTGGACTAGTCATTCAGCTCTGGTTTCTGCAGTTTTTTCTCTGTATACTGGAGGGGTTTTTTTGCTGATAATTATAGAATGTACATTTTGCAAAGGTTCCCAGCTGCTGCTGCTATCTGCCCTCCACCACACCACATGAACCACTTTTTTTAATTAGCACTTGGTCTCTGCAGCCACAGGAGCTGGTGTGATGTGGATTCAGTGCTGCTAGGGCCAGGCAGCCCAGCAATGGGCAGAATGAGGTCTCTGCAGTGATACATGTGGGGTTGGATTCAGAATGTGGACTATGTCTCTGTCAATCTTGAATTGGGTTCCTCTGGTATCAGAGATTTGAAATGGGCTATTGGTAATCCAGGAGCTCACACGTGTTCCTGATGACTCTGTGCCTCAAGTGACCTCTACACCTGTCATTAAATTTAGTTTTCTCTTCAGTACTTTCAATCTTCAGTGTTCAGAATGAAAGAGAAATGAATGCTTCAGAGCATGCATTATCAAAGTCTGTTAGATCAAGTGGGATAGACCCTCATGTCACTATACCAAATAGATAAGTATGGTGTGTATTTATCAGATATCTCTTAACTTTATGTTTAGTCATAGCTTCTTTTTTTTTTTTTTTAACTTTGAGAACAGCACTGTCTTTCACTTACCTCGGTTACAGACCACCAACTGCTTGATAGAGCAGTTTCTAAACAGATGGCTGGTTTCTTTCTGTGCTGGAATGCAATTACCCTTCATTTTTCATCAATATTGTAGCATAAGGGAGATCTCTACTGAAAACTGATAAAACTTGACTGCTATTGTTATATTAACCTAGGGGATTACTTTATGATTGCAAGTGTTACTCCTTCGGGCTTAACCGAATTCTCCATCATGAAGCTTTCTTAACTGGAATACACTGTTCCAATGAGCTTGTTTTAGAAATACTCAGTCATTACCATGAACCAGTGGCCGCTGTGGTTTATCACTCTCAGTTAAGTAGTTTTGTATATTTGTTTCAGAATTGGAAAACTCTGATTCCAAGACAGATATCCTTTTAAGAAGATAAAAACTAAATCAAATTGTACAAAGGAGATTAGAAAGGTAGTAAAACATGCATACTCTTACTGGATGTTACCTTGATTTAACTAAATGTAAGAAACACTAGGTCTCTGGCTTGTTTAATTTCCCTGTGATTAATAGAACAACAACTATAAAGAATAAAAGAATAAATCATACATCAATCTTGAATTCAGCTGCTCTGTAGTAAAAGCTTTCAGTGAGCCATTGAGAAGGAAGACAGAAGTGTGAACTGCAGAGTTAGGTAGACATTACTAAAACCAATGATGTTTGGAGATAAAAGTTAAATAAGGAGGGATGGAGAAATTGTCTGCCTCCTTTGACGTTATAATGTAGAGATTTCCAGCACAATTCACATTGCCAGGTAGCTGGGCTAAGCATGTAGCTGGGAAGCAGAAGAAATGGAAGGGAGCATATCCTGACCTCTCATGGGGACTGCACAAAAGCTGTCAGTGCCATGGATTGTTGAAAAGGGATTTAGCAAATCCATCTACCTTTTTACCCCTCTGCCAAACAACAGAGTGCCATTTAAGATGTTTCCAAAGTAGCTTTTCAAGTTTAAAGAGGGGTAGAAGCAATCCTGCAGTAAAGCCACTGATTTCCCTTTCTTTGCTTGGTGGTAATTCCACCTCTCCTAGAGGGAGACTCAGTCTTAGAAACTATTTCTTTAATGTTTCTACTTCCACCCAGATTTTTAACAGATGTCAACTGCAGCTATTCTGAAGGGTGAATGAGACAATGACTCTGTTGGCTGGTTGGGCTTTTTATGCACTCCATATGGAAGTAAGAAAAACATTTGAACAACAGTATTTTAATGCTGACAACAGTGTCAGGAAGAGCTTAGCTAGCAAGGAGAGCAGAAATGGTCTCTATGAACTCCTTGGAGGCTACAGTTTGGTCCTCATGAAAAAAACAAAGGAAACAAAAACCTTTTGAAGAAAGATAACTTCACTGTATTATTTGTTGCTTTGTTAGTTCTGTTGTGTACATGCTGAGGAATGTGAGGAAGTGGGGAGATCATGTGTAAGATAAGTGGCAAAGAATTGGCTATATTCCTACTTTAATCCTGCCATAGGTGCCATTGTCACTGGGAAGGTCATGGTTCTGGCAACTTGTACATCTCTTACCTCAGGCAGGCAGCCTGCCAGCTAAGCTGGGAAAGAGTATTGGACAGTGAAAGGAACGAGATGAGTGTTCTGTGTAACACATGAGCTTGTAAAAAGAATAAAATTAGAGAACATGGCTAGTTCAAGTCTCTTCAACCTTAAAGTTTTATTACCATCTTTACAGGCCAAATATGCACACAAACTCGGTCACAGCGGAATTTTTATTTCAGAAGCTACTCTATTGTTTCACTTAAATCACTGAGAATTGCTGTTATATGGCACATGTTCACGCAGATGTTTGGTAAAGTGAAGTGACCTTTTACATTCACTCATGCCTAAAGGAATCATTACTTATCAAGTTTTAGATTTATTTATAATTCTGGAACATAGTGTCCAAGATGCTTCTCTAGCTTCTTTTATTTATGTGACCGAAGATGAAGGAGAAAGCTGAATTATTGCCATGCGGTGTTGCTTTCTTTTGTCTTTGAGTTGGCTAGCTGTAGGGCTGCACTGTTTTATTAAGAAACTGCTGTAAATTACATATTTCACACATTTCTTTCAAGTCCCGGCATCATTTACTTGATAAATTGCCATTGCTGATTTATAACAATAGAAATGAAATCAGAATCAGGCATCTGTCTGCACTGTTTCCTTCGCAGAAGGTTCTTCTGGGAAAGCTCCACTTTCTCAGGGGTTCTCAAGTATTCTGTATCCAAGTAGTTCATATATAGATGAAGTTCTCTTTAATTTTTCCACGCTCAATTTCAATGCTATGAGATAAGATATTAAAACATTGGGGAATGGCAAAAACTTTTTTCTACAGTGATTCTGTATCTGGGATAATGCCACAAGTTTGTATTTCTGCTTCTGCCTCTTTAGGTGAAGAGGTCAAAGCAGATTAAATAGGCATGTTCTGTGTTATTTTACTACTTTTTTATACTACTTTTTTTATATTGCTAAATATAAAATATTATAAAGTACAGGTCTAACTGAAGAATTTTTATCTCAGAGAGTATTTCAACATTTGTCTTCAGTCAATTTGTGATTAAAATAAGTAATTGGTACTTTGCTAAAATCAACAACATATCTTTTTTTTTAAATTCTGTATGAATAATGAGACCTTGGAGGGTTCTCAGCATCACAAAACCATTTTGTAACAGCTGTGTTTGACATCATACTGTGTTGATAAGGGCTACTGCTGTGTTATTTTGAAGTCTCATATCTGTGTGTACTTTTGTGGGTAGGGACGCAGGATGGCACAGCAGGGGTGCTGTCTGGAGCTCATCTGGAAAATGGAGTCTTTGATGAATCCTGGGACAATTAGTCTACTCGGGAAGCTCTGGCTGTGGGCAGAATAGAAACCAGATATATTCTGGCACCTTTGGTGAATATTTGCTCTTGATGAAGTGATCCAAAGGGAACTTCAGATTGAATGCAACAAGTAAAAATTTTTCAGAATAGACTCATGTGACCTGAAGACAATCACTGTCGTCTTATGAGGGAAAACATCAAATTAAATAAAAATTTAACAAAATCAAAAGTTTACTGTAAAAAAAAAATCAGTTTTGCAGAAACTTTGTAGTATTGTACTCCAGAAATGCTCATTTTCTGATGCTTTTTCTTACAGAAAACTCCCCAAATTTATATTGCCCAGAATTTGGGTTTGGTGATTAAAAAACTGATTTTCCTTTTCTGTCATTCTTGAAAAAGTTTTCTTGAAGGAGTTTTTCCCATATGAGGAGTGGGAGGCAGAGTCCATGTGGTCTCCAGAGAGGTGTCCTATGTAGCTGTAGTACTCGTCTTCCAAAGCAGCGAGCGTTTCTTTCCCAAAGCTCCCTGGCGGTGTTTTGCCTCTTGAGTGTTGCTCCCTAGGATTTCTAATCCAAGGTGCAGCATAAGAATATAATTAACCAATGTGATATAATTAATCAGCCAAAAGCCCTTTTGAGTCTTGAGAATGAAATTTCCTTCCGACTGCTTCCCAGTTCAGTCCTGCCACCCTGCTGTGTGCGGGGCTTTGCTGTGCAGGCACTCCTGTGGAGGGCTCTGCCGCAGCAAGGCCGACAGACTCAGACCTTCTGTGAGTCCTTCACTCCAGTCCCAACCAATTAATCCCTGTTAAACAAATTTGTAACTGTGGAGGGCATGAGGTGTTCTGTAGTGATCCAAACTTTCAGCAGTGCCTCAGTTCCTGTGGAGAGCAGTTTAATGCTTTCAGTGGGAAGGTCAGCCGTGGTACGGCCCCAAGTGCATACTGTGAAGATAACATGTCTCTAATGGTTACTGATTGCCTTCCTTGCAGGATTAGCTATCATACAGAGCTCACCTTGTTCTTTGGTTGGATGTAATTAGTTCATGTTCATTCTATGTCCAACTCATCAGTCTGGTAACATAGCACTGATTTGTTACAGTAGTAATTGGTCTTCATATGTAACTACTAAGTTGCTTTCCATTCTGAGTGAATATACTTAGTGACTATTGGGAGAGAATTTGTTAATCTAATTAAAAATGACACGTGTATGAGGCTTAGAGACTTACTAGGAATGTATGAGAGCTCTTTTAAAGTATCATATTGTTAACCTTGACAACAGTGTCTTTCCTATGGCGTGATCTCCTTTTGACCAAATGACAATGTAAAGAAAGACCATATCCACAGATCAGGGACCACTGGTTCAGGCAAACTGCAGCTAGCTTCTTTTTAACAGAGGTGAGACAAATTTTTTTCATTATTTTATCTCAGCATTTCTAGTAAACTCTTTATACCTGCTTGTAATTTATAATAGCATTTTCTTCTCTTATTTCTCAGGTAGTATCAGAATTTACTGTCACTTGCATGAAGAAAGATTATTTTTATTTACTAATATTGAGTACTTCTATATGTAAACAGAATTTCTATACTATAGAAATAAAATATCTTACTCATGCTATGTATAACTGCAGTCACTATTTTGATGTGTTTAATATGCACAAAATACATTAACTTCATTATACTGGAGTTTTATACAGTGAAAAAAAGAAGCAATATGGAACTTAATTTTATTCTGCATTTTATACTTTAATGATTCTGTAATGAGTTTGTTTTCCTCAGAAATAAAGCAAGTGCTGGGAATCTGATGGCATGTTTTTTTAAAGCCTGCAATAATTGCAATGCTCATTTTATTTTGTTCCAGTGCTGCAGCAGGAGAATGTTTTAAAAAGGGGCCTATGGTTTTCTCATCAGAAAGCACCATCTAGTGTGAGTTTTTAAAACTTTGGCTGAAAAGAGAAAGAACAATAAAAAAACAGAACAACTCACGACTTACAGTAAACATATGAAATATATGAAATGACATTGACTGTACAAGTCACAGTGTTACTTTATGGGACTAGGATAGTAAAAAAGATTTCCTTGGGACTCTGGATGGGTACACTCTAGGGCCCTTCCAAAATGTTTTGAATCATCTCTCACTATCACATATTTTTGATCTCTTGCATTCCAACCTGAGTTACAGGGCAGAAACATTTCCTTGTGACTTAGATACTTGTAAAATGCCATCTCACAGAGAACGTAAGAGAAATTACTTAATTTAGTGGGCAGGATGCTGTTGTAAAATCTGATTTTTTTTTTCCTCTTTGTCTAGGTATGCTTATTCTTGTCACAATCTTAAAGTCACCCTCTTCTTCCCCCAACTTCTAGTTTATGTATTTTATTTTTTAGGTCTGAATGTAAATCCATTCATCTGTTGTGCAGCACTCAGCTGAGCGGTGATGTTTCTAGGGTAGTCAGGCTGCTTGGCAATAGCAAACCTCAGCAATGCAGTCCCCCTACCTTGTGTGATACAGGAAAAACCTTAAATTTTGGTGTGATGCAAAGGAGAAGAACTATCTGTAGAAAGGGGATGAGTCTTTCCTTAAAGCTCATGTGTTTGTGGTTAGGACTACACAGAGAGATACCTGGGCTCTCTCCAATGCCCCAGTAAATATTTTGTATGTGTTGCAACAACACATTCCATACAGGGTGTAAAAGTTTTGGCAGAGACTGCTGAGAAAGACTTGCCATTGTATTCCCTCAGCCCAGGGGTTAGAACAGCTGCACTGATGCTGGTGAAAGCTGTTTATCACGTTATCGTGTTTTAGCCAGTAAGGAAAGCAGCCAACTTTCTGCTGATAGGACTGATAGATTATGTGAGTGATTCTTCAAGCTGCAGAGTACCCAGAGTCCTCTTATCTCAATAGACATTCCAGATGTAAAATCTCTCTATGAATTGCTAATATATAAAGTGGTGACTGCTGCAAGGAAAATGTCTTAGATGTGGTATAGCAAATGTGGCACACAGTTACCCTCTTGGGGAAAATGTCAGAATTAAATTTGAGGTTTAGCTAGAAGAGTGAAGGAGTAACATTTAGCTTGCCTGATGTCTTTTGAATCTATAATGTTTATTATATAGCAAAATTTTAAATTTCAGTCTCTCGAAACCAAACACGTGTAACAACTGATCATCAAGAATTTGATCTAAAACCCACTGGAGTCTAGGAAATAGTCTCAGTAACTCTGCTGGATCTGTCCTGATGTAATCTGTTTGATTAATAAAGTATAGCTTGTTCTGGAGAAATCAAAAGCTCATAAATAACAATCTGGTTAATAGCTAGGGCAGCCTTAGCAGAATTCCTCAGTGAATTAATATCTTTTTAAAGTTGAAACAAGCTTTAAAATTTCGGAGAACCATTTTTCATATGTGGCAAGATTTTGGCTCAGGAGAAAAAGGATGAAGCAATCTGACTGATGCCCTATGGGTCCTTAAAAGAATTTCAACAAAATAAACAAGGGAGAAATTAAATACAATGGTCTGAGAACCAGAGGCAGGAGAGATGCTGTAGAATCCATTTGAATCATGGGGAAAAAGTCTGTACAGTGACTTAAGTTTGGAATTCAGTGGGAGCAGTGAAATTAAAATTTATTAGAGACACTAGTGGTATATTAAGTGTTATGTTTGCTGTGATAGCTATTGCTTTAGAAGAAATGTAGTTTTTACTCTAGAGCAAACCTGAGGAAAAACTTCATATGTCTTAAGCATGTAAAAAAGTGATTGACAAAACATATGAAAGCAGCTTGAAACATTTCAGATTAAACCAAAGCAGAACCATAACATTAAAACATATTGTATTTGAATATTTGGAGTTTTAAGTGAAATGCTATCTTTTGGGGATAAGGTGAAAGTGGATTGTCTTCTTGTTTATCCAAATAAGGACATTGAAAGTAAGTGGAAAGGGTATTGGAACACAAACAGGAACTGCTTACGAAAGGCAGGCAGCTTGGGTGCCAGGAAGGGCAGAAGTAGGTTAAGTATTTCAACTCAGACTCCCATTTGCAAACACAAGGAGAGTTCACAGGCAGTGAACAGTTCTGTGTGGCAGAATCTGTAAGATGTGGTAGTTGAGAGAGATGCGATTCATGGACTTCTGTTGTCCCTTCCATTCCTGCTAATATAGTAACAAGGAAAAAGGTCAGAGTAAATTATAATGCAGTAATACCCTCTGATCCTTATTCCAGCATGCTTCCAAAGAACAGGTTCAGCATGAATTGAATGGCAGAGGAAAAACTGGTTGAATTTTGGAATGCAACCTAATTATAAGAGCACGCAATTGAATTAATATAACCTGCACTAATCTATAGGGGTTTGGTTTGGTTTTTTTTTTTAATGTAAAGTTTTTATATAGTAACTGAGGTTATGGAGCTGTCCCTAAAAAGTTAAACTTGAGAAATATAACATGACTGTTTACAAAATTGTGAGTTGATCTCAGCTCTTCCAATACAAACCAATTTTCTTACTGTTCCATAGCTTCGTAAAGCAATAGTTTCTATCAGACTCATATGCACCTTTTTGAATTTTATGTTAAGATTTCAAGGTAGTAGAAAGAGCTTAAAAAAATCTGACTTAATATATTTAGAGCTTAGAGGATCTGTGAAATACATGCTAAAATCTCTTTGTATTTAAGACAATTTTTTTTTGTAGTTGAATTAATATTGGAATATGTAGGGGAAGTTGTGATGTGTACAGAGGAAAAAAGAACAAATAGTATGTATTACGCCTTGTTTTCTGCTTGTGCAAAAGCTGCACTCTGGGGTTTTATCTTGAAGCTTCAGGTGAATTTTATATATATACTGATAGACTGCACATACATATACACTATGTGTATGTCCGTGTCACTGTAAATGCATGTGTATATAGAGAGGGATTATCAGTGTTATTTAATGTTTTGACCTGTAAAATTTTCCCAGAGGAGTGTTCCACTGAAATGAAAATTTAAGTCTGCTGAGGGCGAGTGCAGTTTCTAGTTACATTTTGCAGTGCTCCCAGAAATAGTCCATGTACCTATAGACACTTGGAAGCCTGGCTTGGGAACTGCAGGTTTCAATAGAAATACCTGCTGTTATAGGACATGAGCACTAGATGGCAATAGAAGGACATTGGAAACACTTCTGCGTTACTCTGCTTCTAATTCAGCGTAATGAGAAAATGAAGGACAGTAAAACCGCTTTGACCCCGGTGTTTGAAAACACTGATTAGTCAGAATGGATGTTCTGCCCAGCGAAGCATGATTTTCTACTGCGGAAGGCCCAGAATTTCATGGCCAGTAGGTTTTCAGAAGAGACCAATTAGAAATTACCTCAGACATTGGTTTCCTTCATTCTGAAGACACAAAAATAAACTTGCTAATGTATTAGTAGTGTATTGATATTCTCGGGAGCCTACAGCCCCTTCTTGTTACTCACAGTCTCAGGAAAACAGGAAACAATAGCAGATGCATCTATGGTGCAGTGTAGACCTGCCTCAACTGGCAGTGCCCAGGCTGTGCTAGGTAAGCAACACAGTGTGTAAAAGGGTACCTGATCCCTTGGGGAAGTAGCAGAGCATCAGGTGGGAGCATCACTAATTCCACGAGTATGTTTCTGGTTGCATACTGTGTGTGTGCTCTGTGGTGAGGAATGTCAGTCGTCTCATCAGCCTAAGATACAACTGCTTTGTGGAGGTGCTCATGCAAGCTGCTATGCAAAGGCTCTTGCAATGCAAGCAGCACTGACATACCTGTCTCTGGCATTAATCAAGTTGCAAACCTAACCTAGAAAAGCTTGTTGTCTAGAAAAACCTCTAAGTGTGAACTAAAAACCACAGAAATTAAAATAACTGTTGGCAGGTATTATTAAAAGAAGGTATGCTTGTAACTGAGGTTTGGGTTAAATCTACAGTTCCTAGTGGATGTGACCTACCATCTGGAGCCTTATTGAATTTCATAGCCAAAGTGGTATGGTTCACAAAGGTGAGAAGTGGTGGCTCCAGCAATGAGCATATAGTTCTGAAAGTGGGGCACCAAGTAGAACCTTTTTTATCCCCTGTTGAAGCTTCTCTCCGGGATATCATCAGAGTGAGTTTTCACAAGAACATCTACTTACAGCCATTTTATCCAAGTAAGTGCCAGTTGTTTTGTTCTGAACTAGTAGAAAGGTGATTAACTGCACTGGCTTCTACATGAGATCTGTGTGTGTGTGTGCTTATGCTAGAGAAGTCTGGTGATTCCAGCAGCCATCCAAAAGAATTAGATTCATCTTCAGTCAGCAAGATGTACTTTGTCTGTGAAAGTCTGAAAAAGTTAAAGTGACACTTGCTAAATTATTCTCACCATCCTGTTGAAAAACATTTTCCCATTCAATATCGTTCTTTTCTTTTTTTTTACCTTGCAAGGGATACTTCCTTGTATTACTTAAAAGAAGCACAAAAGAGGTTGACAACCTCATTTAATTTTTGTTTCAGCTGAAATGATTTTTTCCCCCTCAGAGACCTGTGGGGGATCTCAAACTGAGAATGAAGAAATGTGAAGTTTTTCTGTTTTATCAAAATGGGTTGCAGCTCCAAGTTTTAATCACAGCCAAAGTAAAGATTAGCCTAGCACTGTGTTTAATATTAAAAAAGTAGCCAGAAAGCTCCCAGGATCATGAACTAAGAGCATAATGGTCGTGACAAATTTTGATTTGGAACCAGTAGAATTTCTTTTAACAAACACAGAAGTACTTCGATGTATGTGATTGCCTGAGAAGAAATACACCCATATACATCTCTCTGTGGGCAGTAATCGTATATTAGTAAGTAATGTGAAAAAAGTCTGCAGTCTGCAATGTGTTAAAATAGAACTGGTAGTAACTTAATTGGTAACATCTTTTCAAAGGAGACATCTGGGTACAGTAGAAAGTTACCTTGAATCTATAGCAGCATTTAAGATCTCTGGTTTAGTTAACAGATGGCAGATAGGAAGCTGTAAAAGAGTAAGACTGAATTAAAATGCCTATAACCCATTTTGTTTCCTCTAATAATCTGGAAGACCTTGGTAGAGGTCTGAAAGCTCATTTGATTGCAATAGGACTAGGTGATATATTCTCTAGGGTACAATAGGGAAGACATTTTTCAGTATGTCACAACAGTAACAGTAAGTGGCAAATAACAAGGCAAATTCTGAATTTAGCTACTGCTGCATACTTTATGTATGACACTCTCTACTTTTCTCAAAACTCTTTTTTTCTGGCCTAACCTCAAACTGTAGGGAATTTTATCTCTCATTTATTAGCTGTTCTACTGCTTAACTGCATTGAGGTAGTGAGAAAATGCAATCCTCTTCCTTCCATTCTATTATACTGAATGTCCTATTTACCCAGAGGACGGAAGTACCAGACTTCTGATCTCCAGTGAGCCATTCCTTTTTGTTGCTTTAGTTTTCTTGTTAATCATTCAGATTTAGTACATAAAGAATAAGAAACACTAGAGGGGAAGGACCCCTTAGCTTCTTTTAAAATCAAGTGCTCATGTGTAGTGTTGGGTGGAAACAGATCTGTGTTCGTTCATTGGTCTTAATTTTCTTCCTAACATTAATTTTTTTAGATTATTCTGGCAAGTGAACTAAATCAATCTGTAAACTCTACTTTCAGCTTACACACTAACAGATTTTCTTTCCATAAAGAAATAAGAAAATTTTACCAAAAAGTGGAGCGGGGTCAGCAGTGTTTCTAATTGAAAAGTATATATGTGATCTCTTCTTGTCCATTTAACTAACTGTAGAAGATCTACTTGGCCACAATGGATTTGGCATTGAGGCACATAAAGATTGAATAGGGAAGAGAAAGGACAGATTTGCTGCTCGATTCTCTATTTCCATTTTGATTTAGTGTATCATTTTCACTCATTAGAAAGAGAAACAGAAACAGGCAAAGTTGGGCCTATACATTCATAATGGTCAAAGGTTTATTATTTTCTAACATGTTAGTATAATCACCTGTCCTCTTTGTGGCATTCTGAAAAATACATGCTGTAGACTTTTGGTAACCTTTACTAAATGTGATAAACTGGTTGCTATTAGAAGAGCAGGAAGGGAATCCCGTTATTATGGGATCATTTAATTTCTATTGTCTGAACAGTTGGAGAAGTTAGGAGGCAAATCATCTCTTTTGCCAAAAAAGGCACTGCCTCCTGTCATCTGTATTTATCTTCGTTGTATATAGACAATCTGGAAGAATAAGGGTTATTTTGTTGCATTTTCTATATTTTTATCGAAGGTTTCATATTCTGAGTTCTATATTAATGTGTCTACAGTTCTGGGGAATTTCCTGGACCTTTTAGATGATACATTGTCACAAAAGAGTCATAACAAATGAGGAGATTCAGTATAAAGCCCAATGAGCCGAGAAGAAACAGATGGACAAGCAAGCAAAAAATATGCATAATATATACAGTATTGCTTCAGATCAACTTCCTATCTCGTCTGCTTTTGAGTTTCTTGAATTCTGGGTTATATCTGTCCAGTATGATGAAGACAAAACATGCTTACAAAATCAAGCTAGCTAAAAAACTCTATACCAAACAGACGCTAATTTTTACATTATTGCATGTTGTTGAGTTGCCTTGCAATCTGAATTTGCGGGGTCCTTTGTTTTTCATTTAGAAGGTTACCTTGGCATTATTCAGTCAATATGATGATCTGAAAACCTCATGTAAACATTTGATGATCAGATCATGATTGCCTTCAATAATAGGTATTACATTTCATGGATGGAGTTTTGAAACGTGGTTAAATTTTGCATTCTTCATTGCAAAGCTGGGCCAAAATGTTACATACCTAAAGGAAATAGCTTCTTACGTATGTACATACGTAATAGCTGTTCATTTCTCACAGTATGTATCTGTCATTTTAAGCACTTCCCATGATACCAGGAGCTTGACATAATAATGAAATAGTTATGTAAGTACCAAAAAACCCATGCTGATTTGGATATTAGAAGCCTTTAGGATTCAAGGATAAAGATGGAATTGTAGTACTTTACAGAAAATGTGCTAGGCTTGGTTTTTCTCTGCCATTCTATAGAGCTTTAAACTTTGGTGCAAAAAGTCATCAGTTCACAACAGCTGTAACTGGGATCACAATGACTCATGCACTATGGCTCTGCATGATCACTCACTCCTTGTTAGCCTGAGTGTAATAGTTTTAGCTAAGAAGTTCGTTGCCTAATTGTGTGTGGGGTTTCTTTGGGGGGCGTGAAGGATCTAAAAGGAAAGGTGTAAAGGGATATAAAACACATAAAGTATATTTGAATTAGCCATACATAAAAAAGAAAACTAGAAGGAAACCTTTATTTTCTTCCATTCCTTAAGGAGAACAATATTACTGCTTCACCAGTTCAGTAATAATATTTCAAAGTGTAAGGGTTCTATATTAACAGAATATATGTTCAGTGTACAAAGTAGATTATGACAGAGTCATATAAGGTGTGAAACTTCTAATTACTTGACTTTGAAGCAGCACAGTTTATAAGACAAATAGGTGAAGGAAGCTTAACTTTTTGATATCTGGAAAACCTGCTGGTTTTCTCCAGTATTTTTCTTGCTGATTCCTCTATGTGTATTTAGAATATATCAGTTAAGAACAATTCAGGGTTGTAATACTCAAAATAAGTATATGCTTATTTATAGAATACCAGAGTCTCTGTAGCCTCCTGCAAAGTTGGGTATGGTAAAACCTGGAGCAGAGCTTTCTAGGGAAATTCCTCCAATACCAGGAGCAGACCCTTATAGGGGATTTCCCCCAATGTCTCACAAGGAGAGAATGACTGGGATGTACCCTGTGATCCTCAGCAGTGCCTAAAGTGTCACTATGAAATGCAGCCTGAGCTTAGCTCTGCATTTGAGATACACTTTGAATTTTCAGCTAGAGGGGCAACTCATAGTAGATGTGAAACTCTGTATTCTTCTTTTTCGTCTGTTTTCATGCCTTAGCCTGTCAAGAGGCTCCAATTGTGTGGTGCTTTAAAAATCAGCTCTCCTCTTATGTATTGGTTTGGGGGTTTTTTGGGGGGTGGGGTGGGTGTGTTAGATGTTAGTCATAAACATATTGATTTCCCCATACTAAGTCAGTCTTAAATATTTAACAGGTTTCTGCCAAGCTGAGTTAAAAATTGAGTGTATTTAGATCCTTGGACAAAGAACCAGGTGTTGTTACCAACTGAAATGATCAAAAATAGCTTGAAAGGACATTTTTGCATCCGTTTGCATTAAAATCTAAAGATATGAGAATTATGCATCACTGCCACCATAGAAATGCATGGACTGTGCATGTATATCTTTACTGTGGTTGAGTGACATAATCAAACACCTTTGAATGACTGAAGGTTAAAAGAATAATCAAGCTATTGTGACTTCAATTTTTTTAAATTTTAGCCCTTATAACTGTGGAAACAGATCCTGAATTGTCTCAGTGTCCCTGTTATTCTTAAACATTTGTTGATAAATGAAGGAAACATGAACAGGTTGTTTTCAGTGTTTGATTTTTAGGTTTTGTCAGATGTTTTTCATTCCGGAGACTTTCTGGTCTATTATCTACCTTCCCTTGGGAACTCTGAGGTGTTTAGAAAGGAAATAAGAAATGGTGCCATTTCTGAGTCAAACATTTCTATGGAGAATGTTAAATGTCTGATACACTGAGCGATATTTTCAGGTTTAGTATGATGAGCATTCTTGTTGTATTACATTTTCAACGACATCACACAAAACAAGGAAATTAATTTATGGTTTTTGTTGATGAGTTATTTGCTAATCTAGGTTTTTCTTTGTCCAGGACTGTTGTGGAAAGGAGGAAAAATATCCCATAATAAATTCTGTATTTTGTAGCCACTGCCTGCTATGTGTTCCATGGGATTAATTGCATCATTAGATGAAAAGAAACTTGAAAAATGGGGGAGAATAATATATTAAGAAACAGATAGTCAGGATAATGTATCCTGGAGCTAAATTTACATTGTAAAACTAATACAGTATATTGATAGCACCGGAGAGTAATGCATGTGCTAGAGAAAATAATATTGCAATATGCCTTGATTACCACCTGCTTGATTTTAATTAATTTCCTTAATTGAAGAACAATGCATTTTCTAATTACACATGAAAACACCACTAGCTATTGCAGAGTCTTTATCTACAGCACAAACTCTCCTGGTATACCCACTGCTTGTCTAATTTATAAAGCCTCATCTCAGTGAACACGGGCTGTTTGGCAGACTCTTGACAATTACTCAAATTAATCACATGTGAAGAAACATTCCAAACTTGTAATTTAGGTGCAATAAAATTCTAACTCTGAATAACTCAGCTCATACAGATGCAGGGGTGAAACCTCCAACAAATGTAATTAGTAAACAATACAGCTGAAGCTAGAATCAAATTTAAAGTGAAATGTACCATCTGAATAAGTGCTTTGGAGATAATGGCTTTGACCAGAAGAATGGAAATTACTCTCCTTTCTTTATAAGAAAAATGTAGTGTATGTAAAATTAGCTTATCAGGTGAATTGTAAAATATTTAAGCCACACAATCAAAAAATCAATCCCAGAGGACAATTTTATTCTACTCTATTGAGATCTAGCTTAGTTTCAGCCAAAATTAAGTTGGCTCACTGATTTAAATTAGAATTTCTTCACATTAATGTCCTTCTTTTCTGCAGACTAATGGAGTAAATCCATCAAAGTATGCCTATCTTGTGACTTAATCTTCTTTTGGATATACTCCATTGCCATTCAGCAAGATACCCTTTCATAGATTTCCATTTCTCTGGCTAAAGGTTTGAGAGTGTCCTAAATAAGACTAAGGAGGCTTGGCTCTTATCTGACTTATCACCTGCCTCATTTTTGCAAGATTAATTCTATGCCAGCTATTTGAGATTTTATAAAATGGGATCACATTTAGCTTTATTGCTTGATCCTGTCTTCAAGGGCAAACTCTAAAAACTGGACAGTGCCCAGGTTGTGAAGAGGAAGCAGTGGTTCAAAGACAGAGCTGCAAGGGTTCTTCCTCTTCACCTTGGAGGAAAGTAGTTTGCAACACTGCGGCAAAGTACTGCCCTTATGAACATATGACATCTAGTAACTCGTTCTGACACATCCTTATGCTCTTTGAGATCAAATTTGCCAACACATTTCTGGAAGTTTGAAATGCACAACACACACAAAAGAACACAAGTCCATGTTCTTAGTTTGCAGAGAATCTCTTGATATGTGATTGAAGAGGTCATTCTGGCACAGAACCCAACACAAACTTCCCAGTGCATTTTGACAAACACTTTACTGGACATGAGATGAAGTCTCCATGCACGATTTTGATGAATCAATTACTTTTGTTCATAATAAAAGGTGTGATTTTTCCATCAATGCCAGGCATTGTTAGCCTCTGAATGAGGCTGAAAAATATCTGTATTTTCATATCAGGCTTTGTCTGAAGTCAGTAGAGCCATACTGCTAGAGAGCACGGACGCTTCTGTCTTTAATACCATGAGAAGTGTTACAAAATTCACACAGAGTAGATTTCTAAGGAGAGTCTGAACAAGGAACTTGGGAGATAGAATGTGTTTGGAGGCTTTCCATGTAATTCCTGTTCAGTTTTGAATTTCTCTGCAGGTATTCCACTGTCTTCATTATATGAGGCCTATATGTTTGTTTTAAATTAAGTTTAATCAAAGAAAAGTGATACTTATCTTGAATCTTGATGTGATTTTTATACTACTTCCAGGCCATAAAACATTTCATTAATCTGCTGTGCATCTGTTTGCCAGTAGTTACAATCACTGAGTGTCATTCCTTTTAGGAACTTGAATGGAGCTCTTTGAATGTGTCAAAATGTTTTGAATAGCTCAGTATCATGAAAGCTGCAAGGATATAGGAGATTGATCCTCAAAAATAGCTATCTGAATCAGAACAGATTTGTCGCAGAACTAACCAGACAGGTTGGGGGTTTTTGATGTTCTTTAATAATCCAGCAAAATTTGACATTTCTGTCTGTGATCTCATGAATTTCTTTAACCTCTGTTATCATGCTTAAATGCTAAGGTTGGGCCTTGAGCTCCAGTTTTGGGGATTATTTTTACTTGAGGGAAAAGAGCAAGATCTCCCAGGGAACAGATACTATAAAATTGTAGTGTTGACACATTATTTATCTCTTTATCCAAGTAGATGGGACCATCTTGCTGAAGTTACATCCATGTAGTTATTTTGCTGTAATTCATACAAAAGAATTCTGTCACTGGGAATGCTCTAGTTTGTGCATAAGTATGTCCAGTTGCACTGGGAACAATGCATAGAGCATGGAAGAAAAATCTTCTATTTACTTCCAAGTAAATTGTATGAACCTCTGTTACCATAGGAGAATAGATACTGATATGCTAATGAGTTTGCTGAGACAACCCAATGTGTAGACATAATGATGGATTGAAATTTTTCATGTAGCTTTTAAAATGAAAAAGGTTATATTTGTTTTTAAAAGAAAAAAAGTCAATGAAAATAATGGTGTCTCTTGTGCCTTTGTTTTCCAGGATAGTAGTGGCACTTGCTAAAGCAGTCTTTTGTTTGATTCACAATCAAAGAGGACATTTTAAAATGAGTACTCACATGCAATAAAGAATTTAGGCATAGTTTCAGTAGCAGGTAGTAGATTAGGCTGTGGGATTCTGACTTTTGGCCAAGGTCAGACCTGCAGCTGGGAAGATTTGCACAAGTATATAGCAGACCAGGTCTCAGCTAATCTGAGCTTGATAAGGAGGGTCGGAAGGTAACAGGATTGTGTTATACCCATGAGCGCACTGATATCTTGGATGTCTGATGTGGCCTGTTGCTTCAAGTCTCAGGTTAGTAACAGCCACAGCCAAACCTTGTGTGGAATGGGATAGCCATCCTTGAGCTGGTATGGATACTATGCAATAGCAATGCTTTCTTAAAATAGCTCTGCCTTATTTTGTTTTTTTAAGGGAAATATAATTAGCTTGCTTAGGCATGTAGGTTAATTCTCAGCAGAGAATTGTAGTCAACATGCAAAGATAAAAGTAAGGCTATTTGAAAACTACATAACAATGATAAACTTCACATTTCTGAGAAGATGGTTGCTAGTTAATTAACATGCCATAACTTTAAATACCTCAGTCAGATATTCTAGTAGATATTTATTTTACCTCATTAAACCCAGATAGATCCATAGCCATGTTTTTCATGAACAGGAAGATAGGAATCTAAAATGTGGCATCACTAAATGCATTTAATTAATCATTAATACTTATTAAAAACCCCTAATCACATCACAAACTTCAGCATAAACCCTTTTAAGAGACACCAGACTGGGTTTACTCCATGCTTCTGCTGGTTTCATTACTAAACCAAATGAAGTTGCCTAATATCAACTTGTGTATTTTATTACAGCTGTGTTGTATGTCCAGGTTTTTTGTTTGTGGCTGGTCACAAAGGATGTGCTTGAAGGCTTACTGACAAATAATTGCTTCTTTTCATGTGAAATTTTCATTTTTAGTTATGGACTAGAAACTCATTACGTATTTCCAGCATTCTCTGGCAGCTGATACTAACCCTCATCCTTCTTCCATCCCATAAATCTTCTATTTTAACACTATTGTCCACATAAATACTGGTGATGTATTTTTTCAAAGTGGGACACCTAATTCCCTATTAGAGGTACCTATAATGGTCACACAAGAATAAAACTCTTTTATGTAATTCTTCTGTATCTGCTGTACAGAAAAAAACTCAGGAAAAAAATTTTATTGTAGTTTTAATCCCATCTCATACACCACCAAGAAAGAATTAGGAAGATATTCAGTCTATCCCATCTCATATATGGACTATAAAGATTGCAGTCCAAGTGTGTTACATGCAGATTTCAGGTGGACTTTACTGGGACTAAACGTTTAGCTAATTAATATGTTTCACTCACAGTAAATATGACATTTCATTTGACTACACAGGTAATGAAACTTCCAATTATTTGATAGCATTTAAATAAAAAATTGAGTATTTGAAAAACCAATCATTTATCAAGTTTAGTCTTGAACTGTCCATCTTCTCTGCAGAGTTTTTTTGGATGTTCCCTGTCATGCTTTGAGCACATGCTCGTCCCGATGCACAGCTTCTGAACTAGCATGTCACAGCTGTGGCCATAGGTGGGAGCCCTGCCTCTCATGCTGCTCTCTCAGTAGGCACTCGAACATTGAGGTTCCCCAGTTCTGTTATCAGAGAGCATTGAAATTCTCTTACTCCAGTTCCCTTACTTGCTCTGTGCCCCCCCAGCCTACGTGGCGTAGTTGAGTGAGTGCTGATGACAGTGTCTGGCACCAGTAGTCAGACACTCGCTGTCTCTTACGTTGGTGTGATATCCTTTCTAGGTAGGAACAGAAGGAAAGTTTTCAACCTACCTAGACTGCATTTGTTAGCAGAAACTGTTCCACTTACTACTGAGGTAATTCTGCACTAAGTGCCAAGCCTGGATATCCCCATCAGGATGCAGCCAGGGAAACAAGTGGCTGTTTTGTACAGTGTGTGATCAGATTTCTGTTCTGAGGCATTATTATGCTTGTTCTAGCAACGTGTTGCAATGAGTTATTTCATGTAATTTTCAAAACCAAGCTTCCTATACCAAACTATAAATAAATCAGGGAGAAAGTTAGGCTCCTTATGCAGGGTTACACTTTTGGTAGCAATAGCTGTTATTTGTCAGAATAACGGGAATAATTGAATTTAAGGGAGCAGAAGATTGAGATAGTTTAAATTAGCATGCTGGGTATAAGCTGGTATTATCTCTGCTTCCAGTCTACTAATTTTTTTAATTTAGAAATGTAGCCAATGAGCATGCTGTACCTGACAAACTAAGCAAGAGCTTTACATGTTATGAATAGACAGATTAGACATCATCTTCAAGCTAAAGAAGCAGGTAGACAACAGAATCCAACAATGGTAATGTGTATCATGCAGTAAATGCTTTAATTTCTTCTCAGGAAAGCTATGTAGAGGGCCTTGGCATACCAATCCAGCATAGTATTGCAGAATTTACTTAACATCTGCACCTAGGATTAAATATCTAAGAATATTTGAGGACTGTGCTTCCTCACAGGACATTATTGACAAGATTTTATGGAATATACAGGGGATTTTTAACTTCAGCTGGCAATTGTCCTGATGCATTTTTTGCAGAATCCTGGTAGTCCTTTGCTAGTAAGTGGTGGGACATCAGGCAAGTGTGCTACAGCAGGAGTTAGTGTTGACCTACTTACTGGGTGGTCCTGAAGCACCGATCTGCAGGTCAGAGTACTGCTGTTGAGACACATTATAACCCCAGTGATCTCTGAACTGTGGTGGGTGAATTTCTTGTCAGTTGGGTTTGGTAAGTTATCAAAACCATGTAAACTTTTAACAGCAAAATTATAAATAAATGCCTCTACACTCTTTTTTTGATATGTGCACGTAAAGCCTGCCAGCAGTAAGGATGCAGTAATGCAGACCTACCAGTGCATCTTCAGGAGAACTGACCTTATGATATTTAAACTGAAGAGGATGATTATAGAGTGGCTGTATTTTAAATGGTATAATTCTAAATTATCTTCCAACAGCTTTTCAAGAGTGGTTTTGCAACAATCAGAATATTGTCTATTCACTTTTTTCTCTGCTAGTGTCTTGGGTTTTGTTTCTAAGGTCAGTGTCTGTCAAAGATTTGCTGCCAAACTATTAAACATTCTGACTCAATTATCTCTGAAGGAACAAAGATAAAAATCAAGGGTAGACTGTAGAAGAGCTAAATGTCCAGAGCCCAAAGAGTAGTGATGAATTGTTTGCAAAATGGCACTGGTACTGCTGCACCTTCCCTTGGCAATTTCACTCAGCAGTTTGGAGGTTACTTCAGTTGCCTGAAACTATCTCAATATCAAAAATGAGGAAACCTTTCTAGCCTGGAGGTATCTGATATTTCATGTCAACAACAGAAGAAAATGGAGTGACATGATTAGCCACATTTTGTGTCCAGCAAGAGTTTGCCAGGAAGATAAAAAATGTTATTGATGACCAATTAATCTTTTCTTTTTGAAAGCCTAAGATGGGAAAAGTCTCTTTAGGGTTGATTTGCAGGAATGTATAGGCACTAAATCTTCTTTTAGATGCCAGTATTTATATGTCACTAGCATTCACAAATATCCATACTCAGCTCTTGACTGACCATGGAGGCAGCTGTCTCTCAGCAGTGAAGTTTTTGCTGGATATATGTGTAATTACTTGATGACACTTCTATACCTGAGATGGATTCACCAGCAGCCTTGTCTCCATAGCCAGAGGCTGTTTATAATGGTGGTGCAATTCCTGCCTCTTATACAGTAGTGCATCTGGAAAACAGATGAGAACAGTCCTGCCTTTAACTAATTTGGACTGGGGAGTTCAGTGTGGATCTTCCACTTCTTCTGATAATTCCTAATGTCTGATGCAGAGAGTGTTCTGGAAATAATCCCAGTTCTCAGTCCTTTCCCTTCTCCTCGTTCCGGTTTATGTATTAAATGAAACAATTCTTGAAGCGTACTTCTAGCTGCAGTAATCATCACCCTGAGTCACTCTCATTTTGCTCTTGGCGCAAAACACGCTTCGTCACCACTTTTGAAAGAGAAATTCAGACACACAAATAATAATTTGGTGTCCATCTTCTACTGAGACGGTTTAGGTGGATTTGGTTTTAAGGGCTTATTGGGTTTTGTGAAAAGGGGACAGGTTTTCCCTAAATGCAAAGCTGTGTATGAAACAGAAATTCGGTGTAATTAAAAGTGGAAAAACACTGAAATTGTTTCCAATTTACTTATCCCAAGCAAGCTAATTTTTAACATTTTCAATATTATAATATACTTTTACAGTCTTATGAAACTAATTTATTAAATAGGGTTTAGACAATGAACACTTCCAAAATAATTTAAATATAGTTCTATAATAAGGTGGAAAACATAGTAAACCCATGTAAATTATGGTCAAATTTCACTTTTGGGAAAAATCTGTATTTAATGTGAAAACGTTTTGGTTAGCACTGATACAAAGAATATATGTCCATGATAAGGCTTACTTGTGCTTCCAGATTATGCCTTGAATTAATAAACTATTGAAGATGTAATTGAGACTGGGATACAAACCTTGTGTCTTGAGCTGTGATTCAAGGAAGGGTTCCTGAGACTTGTACCTGGTACTGCTGTCACTAAGAAGTACAGTGGTAGCTCATCCAAATACTGTTATTTTTCTGGCTCAGGTATTCTAGCCAATAACAGAGTAGATTTACCTGTAACTTTTTCTGCTTACATCTCTTGGAAGTCATATATTGGAATAGATGGTGGGTTTTGGATGGTTATTCTTATGGCATAGCGGAAAATACCCTATTCAGCAGCTGCTTTCAGTATACTCATTTTTACAATTGTAAATTGGTATTTTTCACATGGACAGTCTATGGCATGCAGCCTCGTCCTCTGTGAAAAATCACATTTGCATTGACAAATGGTCGTTGAGTTACAGACACAGTGGAAATTTTAACTTTTAGAAACATAATTTTTTTCTATGCATTTGTGAATAAGAATTTCAAGGAAAAAAAATCTGTAATAAAAAAAGATAAAGTGCACAAAAAGATTTGTATGTAAGGTGTAACTAATTCAACCATAGTTCCTTTCAGTCTATCCAACTACTCAGAAGCTTCTGCAAGAGTGGTTTTATCTTCTGGGAGTGATTTTGAAACAAATAGTTGAATTGTTTAATATAGCCATTGCTTCTCATGGCAGTGTTTCCAAAAAGAAAGAATTGTGCAGAACTTGCAGCACTGCAAGGCAGAAGGTAAGAATCTCCAATGTAAAGGTTAATGTTGGTGGTAAAATATTATGCTTTAATACTCTTTGATGCAAATTTAAGCAAAAGCTTTTTTTTTAAGGCTTTACTTTTTTTTCTTACTAATATTTCATGGTTTATTGTGAAAAAATGTGTTTCCTTTATGAGAAGTACAGGTGGCAGTATTGAATAAATTACTGGTGGTGTGTCTTCACAGAGTAAGTGTCAATTTAGCTTGCTTGAAGTATGATCTAAAGCTCAGTGACTCTCTCATTATTCAACCAGGTCAGTGACCATCTCATTGTATTGCTTTAAATGATTAAGAGGGTAAAGCTTCTGCTAATACTGTAGAACAGCAAGGATTTTGTAGCCTGTATAAATTGAGCATGAGTTAAGTGCTTGCCCGGTAGTTAATCAAAGTAAAGTGCTGTATTTTGAATCTAGCATTTTAGTTATTCTGAAATAGTGTAGTTCTGTTGAATGCATTGAAGTTATGTAGTTTACATCAACTGGGATCACATATCGTATGATCATAAATCATCTTTTGAATTGCATCCTAGAACGAAAATCTCTTCTCTTGTAAACTGAATTATTTCATTATTAGCTATTATCATAGAATCATAGAATCTCCTGAGCTGGAAGGGACCCATAAGGATCATCAGGTTCAAATCCTGGCTTCACACAGGGCCAGCCAAGGCAGTGCTTGGGACTGGATGTGTCATCCAGACACTTCTTGAACTCAGACAAACTCGGTGCTGTGACCACTGCCCTGGGGAGCCAGTTCCAGTGCCCCACTCCCCTCTCAGTAAAGAACCTTTTCCTAATATCGACCCTAAACTTCCCCTGTTGCCACTTCATACTGTTCCCTCTGGTTCTGTTACTTGAGTTTAAAACCAGTGAAGACACTTGCTAGCTTCTCGGATAGTTAAAATTGGGAGCTGACACTGCAGTCCTGGGTGCTGTGGGCATGAGTGCTGGGGATGGAATAGACTGCACATGAGGGAAACAATCCATCTATATGATGGTCACAGCTCAAGTTTCAGTAACTGTGGCCACCAAGTGCCCTGCAAAATTATAGGATGAGTTCTACTGAAGGTTCTGCTCCAGGTTCAAAAGCTGTTATCAGTGCTGCAGAGGACTTATATGATGTTTTTGAAGTATGACTAAGGCAGCGTGGTTTCTTCTGGGTATGTGCATGTAGCTGACTGCCTGTCACGTTAAACCCGACTGAAGTGGATGCCAGAGTAAAGATATACACAAACCACTTCATATTGTGGGGGTTCTCTGGCGTCTTGCATGGAATATTTTTAAGGCTTCTCTCATGTGGTTGAGTTTCAGAGAAAGTGGCCAATGAATTGGTAAGCCGCAGGCTGACAAGTTTTTGTACATACAGTAGGAAAGACCCAGTTTGCAAAGAACAAAATTGAATGTATGTGGGTGAAGAGACATACCCAGTGTAAGGGAAGGATCAGAACTGTAACACCTCTGATACAGCTGTGTGCCTTCTGCTGCAGGGGTAACAGCCAGAGTTATAAGAAGTCTAGAGAAGGGACAGACATTAAAACCCATATCTGCACAAAAAGAGGTGGTTGGGGGTTACCATCTCTATCATCATTGCTTTGCAGCATCATTCTGTGGAAACTCCTTCTTGCATGTTTTGTCTTTCTTCATGTCACATACACAGACAAACGCACAAGTGGCCGTCTAAACCGCCAACAGGGAGTGGCATTACCCCTCTTACTTTTGTGCACTCTGTTCAGTATGACAGATGCCTGCATTTAATTTAATTTTTGCAGCTCCAAATACTCTTCCTTCTTCATGAATCAAGGAAACTTCAGACCTTTTTCTTAAGAATATGTCTGACTATGGTGTTCTCCTTTTCTCAGTGGCCTAGTACTTACTGCATGAAAAGTTGCTAATCTCTGCAGTATGGTAGTGATTTCAGAAAGAAGTGCATTTTGTACATTAAACGATAGCCAACTGAGCAGAAATTTTTAAGAACGTTTTTTCCCCCTTAAGTTCCAAATTGTGTCATTGATCTAGGCTAAATCTCTTTAATCTTACCTAGATTTTGCTGTTGTGCAGGTATAGTACTTTCAGTCTTTTCCTGGTAGGAGTGAAGTGGATATTAAAGCTCTTTTGGAACCAGATCCATGCAAAATACTAACCAACCATAATTTCTATGAAATCTTGTTGTCCAATAAAAACATATTACCCAGGGTGCATGTAAAATATTTTCTACAATAAGGCTGCCAAAGGCTAATGGCATTTTCTAGTTCCCAAAGTGGTCTGTTAAGGTTTTGCTTGTAGTTCTGTTTTGACTAAATCTACTTTAGTAATAAAGTCTGTTAAAACTAGAGGTACTGCATTAGCTGAAAGCATATAGTATCCTCTGTATCTACAGAATGCATCCTCTCAATATATGATGTTAAAATCCTCTGTCAGTTAAAGGAAAATAGGAAAATACTTCACAAATGTCAAATCCTGAACTACTGTGGATTGAGGATTTTACCCTGTGAAATCCACAGTCAAACTGAAGGTATGCTAATGCTAGTAGAAATGTACTACTCTGCCCTCTGTTCTTCATTTCATTTGTGTCCTTCTCTCACTTCTCAGCCTACTCTTATCTGAAGTGTCTGGTGAGTTGTGCTGGAGTGTGTCTCATCCACAGATGAAGTCAAGGAAAAGCACATAATCCCATCTCTTTGTCAGGATGTGCTGAGTTCAGTGTACTCACTCTGCACTTCCAAGGAAAAAAATGCAGGAAAATGAGCAAAGGCAGCAGAGTGATGAAAAAAGCGTTTGGCATTTAGTTCTCCTATTATATGAAATGTGAGCAGGCAGGACAAAGAAAGGGTGAGTATCTTCTGCTTATGTGAGGCACTACTGGTAAGACATAAATCTTTAGATTACTTGCCTTTGTCCTGTGGAGTACCTGATGGCTGGGAAGACACAGACAGAAGGTCAAAGGGGTGTGATTTTTGCATGCCATGTTTTCCCAGGGAAAGTTCTTGTTTTCATTTAAAATTGCATTTGTTAGAAAACAGTCATGCATGAGCTGGCTCACCTGCACATGCAATCACTGTCAACATCACAGATGTATAAGAAGCAAAGGGCTTTATTCACATCTACATCACAGCTTCCTTTTCTTTCTCTGGTGGTTTAAAGTTGCAGTAAATGCTCCACAAGTTCCTTTACACTGCCAGAGCAGCATAAGAAGACCTTACTGCATAGGAGAACATGGCTGATAGAGCCTCTTCAAGTGCTCATACATGGGTTCAAGTCACATTATTCAGAGCAAGAAAATATAATCTAATAAGGATAATACTCTGCCTATATACTGATGATCTTTAATTCATTTTTATATCCTAATGCCTCCCTTTTCTCTCAGCTCCTGAGAGAGTAAATTTTTAGTGATTTTTTTTTCTCCTAAGTCATTGTAACAGAAAAATCTGGAGACTGACTTGTGAAAAATTTCAGTTCAGAGGTCATCCTCTATGTAAGGGGCAGCTTGGCTGAAGGGAGGGCGTGCATGCAGGAGAAGCTGACAAATGGGCAGATGAAGCTGGAAGCTCTACCCCTAAAAGCAGGTTAGAAAAGATGCGCATGGTCAAGGAGGTGCTCTGGTGTGTGTACTGCTTCATTTATTCCTGGATATTAAAATGGAGACGAAAATGCTATGAGCAGCTCAACGTGATTATGATTTGTGATGTGCTGTAGGTCTTAAAATCACTTGTAACTATGGCCTTAACTGCTAATGAGTAAATGCTTCCCTTGATTACACCTGTGCTGCTCCAGTGACTCCATAGATCTGTTACGGCAAACTGGGAGTGAAACTGCAGTAAAGCACTAAAAATTCACTATAGTAACTGAAATGCTGATCACAACAGTAAGCATTTTTGAACAAACTTCTAAGAAACAGGCACCTTTATTTTGCTTTACAGTCTACTTCTCTTCCTCCTGTGAATAAACTGCAAAGCTATCAAATATAGGCTGACTCTTAAAAAAAATCATTTGTTGTTTATGAAACCAGTACTGCTCTGCTGTATGCGTGCCTGTGTGTACACATGTCGACCTGTGTGTACTCTAGCCCCTGATGAGATCATACTTTGGCTCAGATGCTCACATTAGGGAATTTGAAATCTTTGAATCTGAGGCTGTAGCCGTTTCCTCCATTAATATGGCTTTATGAGTTAGAGCTGCACAATGTCCTGTTTTATCTTCATTTCTTTCAAGAAGCCCTTGTTACAGTTCTTGCCAGCTCTGACAATAAGAAGCACTGTAGTGAATGGCATCTTTTAAATAAAACTTTCTGCTTACATCACTTAATAGCAAACTTTATGCCTGATACTCACTATTTTTTTCCATGTGCTATTTATCTTCTGTGTGTTTTGTTTTGCTTAAAAGTCATTCTCCTCACCTGAAGTCAGAGACATTTGCAAACCTTCCACCATAAACCACTCTAATGAATTCTCAAAGAATAATCATTGCATTAACTTAGATATGTGTCTGATGAGCTATCAGGTCTTTAGAGGAATAATAGTCACTGGTGCTGCTAAATTAAAGCAGATGTGTAAGAAGAGCATGTTTTAATCGTGGCATTAAAATAATTCACAAAATTACCTGCAAACAGTGGTTAGTATGCACATGTAGGGACTGAATATCATGAGATAATGATAATAATGTTCCAAATAGATTACACAGCTGAATTTACTCCACACTAGAAATAGCTGGTTAATAGGTGCTCCTTGGTCTCTGCAGTATGTATAAGATGGTTTCCAGTGCTAAATATCCAGAAATCTTGATCATTAGTTGTAACTACTGTTGTAGCAGTAAGGTTGTTGTAACAAGTTAATAAGAAATACGGTGGTAATGAGACTGTCATATTTAATTAGATATGAATTAGTGTGGCGGATACAAAGCTGTTCCCAGCCCTGGAAGCAGCTACTCCAGAGCTGGACTGAAGCACAGCAGTGCAGGGAGCTGCTGTTGCTCTTTGCTGTTCTGCTGATAAAATAGGGACTTGGATTCCAGTTATCTCCAGTCTGGCACTTTTCACAAGAATGAACAAAACAAACTTGGCACAAAGGATGTGGCGTATTGAAAGGAGTTTGGTGTATAATGCATTTGACGCAGTTGGTGCTGTGGTTGATAAGAGAGTTACATGCAGAGTTAATGCACTGTGAACCTACCCTGAATCACTGCTAAGTCCATTTGATCTGCTCTATGTCCTTATAAGATAATTCCCCTCTGAATCAAGTAAACTTTCTGTCAAATCCTAGGTTTAAGGTAATGAAACAAAGTTGATTACAGTTAACTGTATCCTGATTAGATCAAATGTTTTGATGGGCAGTGTAATTTTTTGAAAGATGTATTATTTATAAAGTAAAACACTCCTGTTTGTGATACCCTGGCTGTTTCTATGTTGGATGAATGCCAAGGGGATTCATTTTCCCTAAGCAGCACATAGCTGAGCTGCCTGAGGTTATGATCTCTCCTCTGGGCATCGCTACCACATTTACGTGTTCTGTGCTACTCTTTGGTTAACGCTGCAGGAACAGAATGTGTTACTGGGAAAAAGTGCATGGAAACAGGAGTTATTCTAGAGCTGCCTTGCTTAAACTTGTGTGCACAAATTTTGATAAAAAAGCAATGCTTCATGTCCTGACCCTAGATACTCACCACATTTGCAGCTCTATCTCAAGCAGTCTTAGCACAGGAAAGTTTAAATGCATGTGTAGACTGTTGCACCCCAGATGTTCAGAGGTGGTGGAGAGCTGCAGCAGTAGGAACCTCAAGTGCAGGTGCAAGATGCAGTAAGCATTGTATGCAAGGCCCAGCACAAAGAGTTTTCCTGAATTCTAAAAGCAGCAGCACTGTCTCAAATTCAACTTCCTTTACAAGATCTTGTAAGCAAAGGCATTGTTTGGGTGCAGAAATCTTCCAAGGACACAGTCAAGGGAAAGAATACAGAGAGAATCAGTCAAGTACTATGACTGAGGCTATCAAGTGCTCCCGAACACAGAGTAATAAAAACTTCTGATTTCAACTTTTTTTAATCCTTTGTGTTTTAAAAATGGGTGTTAAAAATATGGTTAGCAGGCAGGATTCTCAAAGCTGCTCTAACAAACTCAATGCTCAGTTATCATTAGCAAAGACCAGGCTTCCATCTGCAGTCGGCTTTCTGTAATTTATTTTCACAGCTAGAAATTAAAAACAATTATACAGAAAGTACATTAAAAAGCTAAGAATCTCTAACCCTCAAAACATTTTTTAACAATTGCATTAAAGTGACTGATTAAAAATATTAAATGCTAAGACATTAATACACTATAAGCAAGATTTTGTGTATAAATTGAAGTTTCTGTAGTAATATTTGCCTACCCATGAGGTCTGTGAAAAAACCCTCTCCTCAGTGCTTTTGTTTGGCTTCTATTTCTGTCTCACTTCCCACAGAAATACTATCCTGTTTGAAATTGATTATCTGAATTTTAACTTCAGACTGCAGTAAGAATGCTATTTTACTGTTGATCATGAAGTAAGTTTGGCAAAGATAAATTGCTAGATTGATATTGCCTTGAAGTACTTGGGTATTTTCTTTGCAAAGTTCTTGTTGGGTAGAAGTTTATTACTTCTGAATTGAACTAATTTAATTTTATAGCTGGAACATCTTGAATGCATGTTAATTGGACTATGTCAAATGAGCCATGGATTTCTGTAAATGTGGTAAAATAAAAATATATTCCAGAAATAAAATGCTGTATGTACCTCTCCATCTGTCATAATGCCTGTAATTTCCTAGTATTTTATCATTGTTTCAGTAAAATTTTCCAAAATGACTATAGATAATACTAGTGATAAAAGGCAGCCTCCTTCAGTCCCGTTTTCCAAGTGGATGGTAGTTCATTTGAGTTTAAATTACACAGTTTTAGCATGTGAAAGAGAACTGTTACCTTTCTGTATTCCCATAACTTATACACTTTCCTGATTAAAAATTAAATTCGTCTGATGATTAGTGCTGGGTTTAATTAAATTGCTTCTGGTTCTCAGACTAAAATATTAAATTGATCTCACCTGGAAACCACAGCAGACATGAAGTTGAAAATAGCACCAGCTCACAGAAGAGACAGATGAGCTTCTTGTGAAGGAGAAATACTAGGACCTGTCTGCAAAATACAGTAAAAGCCTTGCCATGTGCTTTGTCATCTCACCAATGTGAAATATTTCATTTTATTTCTCTAGGATATTTGTTGTAACTGGAACAAGGAGAAAAGCACGACCGTGTCTCTGGCTCTTTGCTGATAGCTTGAGGATGCTTATGACAAGCATGGGACAGATAGTGGAAGCAGGAAGAACTTGGTCAGTAATGTTTTTTAGGATGCTTTTGACCCTACATCTTTCTGGTTGCTTGAAGTTCCCTAGAGACATCTCTATGTACTACAGAGAGCGACCTGAACTCCCTTTAAACAGGGTGATTTCAGTAAAGGGAATGGCATAACTTTCTAATTGGGTCATTATATGCCTTTTATAATGCATTTTGAAATGTAAGCAACATAAAAGAGGTTGATGCTAGAAAAAAACCCATGTTATTTAATAGAAGTATTAATACACACTTATATGCACATAGATTTTTTTTAACTTTAATAATACCAGAGTCCTCAACACAAAAGCAATCTTTTACAGTTTCATTCTATATACACATGTGCCCCTTCAAGTCTCTTTTTCAAGTTATTTTCTTTTTTTGCCTATCTTTCTATTTTTCTTTAGCTTGCAGGTATGTTTCAGAACTGGTATTGGCCATATTCTAGGAGCTTAACAACAGTTCCAAAGCTAACAGTTCCAAAAAGTCAGAAATCACTGTATGAATTATGTATCAAATGGTCATTAAAAAAACCCCAAAAGAAGTGCAGAAAAAAAGAAATATATGCTATCTATACTAATTTTTATATATCATAGTTTTAGAATTAGTTCCATTATGTTCATGACATTCACCCTTCACTTTAATCTTGATGAGGTGACTAGCTAGATTCTAGCAAGAGGGCATCCAGTCATCCAGACTGCTTTTTCACCGTCTACTGAGAAGAGTCCCCTTTCCCTTGAATAGGCACAGTCTGGATGATTGACTGGCTATATGCACAATTATTCACAAAAATGTGTATGGGATCTCAACAGCAGAGTAGTAGGTAAGATTTTTTCAAACTCATTTATTAATGTATTATTATTTACTTATTTGAAGTATTATTATCTGCTTTAATACATCAATGAAAGTAGTGAAACTTGTATACAAAAAGATCTATTCCTTAGGTAAATTCTTCTTCCTCTTGCTTTCCACTTCTGTGGAAAGAAGTGGTATGTTTTGTCAGGGTATTAATGCAGCTCTCAGTCTCTTGTCACAAGTGTTTATGATGATTAGACAAATACAGAGCAATTACTATTTACCAGATAATAATTTGGCAACGTGTAGAAAATGGTAAACAGAAATGAATGGAGTGATATATGAGTTGGGGCATCATCCCAAAAATTTATCAGCACTAATTGCAGGTATGGTGCACCAGGTGATTGTTCATTTGCTACTCTTGTGCTGGTTTTTGTTTGTTTCCATGAGGTGCAGTCTCCAGCATGGGACCATAGCTCTTCCCTGCCAGGGCCCCATGCTGTGCTTTACCGTTTCCTTTTGCGTGTGGATTTGTCTTGGAAAGACAAAACATTGGAGAATTGTCTGGACTCACAGAAAAGCAGTTGTTCCTCATCAGCAATCTTTCAAGGATTAAAATGGTTCTGTTAATAATTGATATAGAAGTTTATGTTTCTAATAGAGGCAATAAGGAATGGCTATAATAGGGAATTGTACACAGGGTACTTGAGATGTGTTCTCAGCTCTGCCAGACTTACTGGTTACTCTGTTCATGGCTGCATCTGCTTTTAAAGAGGAAGAATATTAATGAAGTCAGTTACCTCTTAATAAAGTATATATAAATACCTAGTATAGAGGTGAAGATTTCAGACCATATTGGTCAGGCTTGTTCTTAAAGACTGGTTTATTTGTAAAATCAATATACTGCAATGCATAAATAACTGATGCTCATATATTCTCAATGAATGACTGGGAGAGAGGACACCAACAAAACTAAACCTAAAAACCACAACCAAAACCTCTTCTAATAATATTTAAAACCCCTAAACTTTAAAAAATCCCCCACAAAAGCATTAAGATATTGACTATGGCTGTTCTTAACATTAAATCTCTCAAGCAAAATATTTCCAGAGGACTGAATAGTCTCCTTTTGCATCCTCTCCCATCCAGAACAACTCTTATGTGCACAGGTAAGTTCAGGCAGACCAACAGTCCCACTGAAATCAGTGAGGATCTACTCATCTGCACAGGCTGGAGCTCTCTGAAGGGGGGATGCAATTCATAAAATTTCTCTTTATTTTTTCTCTTGTTTCCTGGCATTTTGAAACATTTTTACATGGTGTTCAGTCTCCTATGAAATAGGGAGTGTAGTGGCAATACTATAACTACTTCAGATGTATGTTCTTACATATGATTTAAACACAGAGATATTGTGAGAGGAACCTTCAAAGGGTGGAAGAGATGTGCTCTGAGCTGGATCTTTTGTTGATTGGCATTTATTGTAAAAAATATTCCTTTTTAATGATTTCTGGTACTGTATTGTGTATACTGATTTCTGAATTTGAGCTCAATGTTCTTGTACCTTGGTACTTCCCCCCCCGCCCCCCCCCTCTAAATTATAGGTTTAATGATGCTAATGGAAGTACTACTCTGTCCATTTCAGTACAACTCTTGCATGAAACAAGCCTGGTGGTCTGAGCTGTTCCAAGAAGCCTTTCAGTGTGACTCTTTCCTTATTTTATGGTCCCAGGCCAGCCTTTCTCTCTAACAAATACCACAGACACTTTTAATGTCGGTCTCATTCAGTCTCTTATCAAGCCCAATCCTAAATACTGAAGTCTGTAGCACTTCCCTGCACATTTTACCAAGGAAGCTGGCACTGCATAGAAACATTATAACATCAGGTACCCTTGCATGGCTTACTTGTAAATCTGCTAGGATAGCTAACATGATTCTTGCTGAATCTGAAAAAAAACAACCTATAACTAGTAACATGCCCTCCTAAGGCCAGAATTATTTTTTTCCCCGTTTATAAAGTAGGTAGATTTTTTCACAGTAAAAATACGTTAGCCCCTGGATGCTTCTCCAGGCAGTGTGCTGAATCCCTGCAGGTTTAGGACTTAGCAGGGTGGCAAGAAGTTCAATTTATGTTAAACAGTTTAAGAATCCTTTCCTTGAAACTGAAATATGAGCCAGGATAGTAGCCCAGGTAGTTGCGCTCTCAGGTAGTTCAGGATGCTACAGCATTTGACCTTAATTTCACATTGCAAACTGCTAGTGTTGTCTCTCCACAGTTTTTCAAGAAGTCTGTGTTTATTCTTCTTTCTGGGAATAGCTAACCCACCCACCAATTGTAATATCAAGTTTATTTTATGTTAATGTTAACATTATCAAACAAGTTTCAACCTAAACTGTTGAAAATAAACTGGTTGTTTGAAAACCAAAGTACCAAGTATTAATGATGCAGTCATTTTTTTTTGGTGAATTCTAAAGACTTTCAGTGTCTTGGACTTTTAAACCTATAGTAGCCCTCAAAGAGGTGGAAAGATTTGCTGATTTTCCCAGTTGGGTCCTTGCAATTAATCTGACACTTGTTTAAATCAGTTGCTTTGTTACAGATGTAAAAGCAACGGTCTTGTAAATGCCCGAATTGTCTGCTAGTGACTAGTACAAAGCATATTTCCTTTTGAAAAAACTAGAGAACTAGAGGTAATCACACATTCCCAAAATGCTGCCTTTTTTTTTTGTGACTGCAGGAAATTCCGTGTTTCCATAGGCGAGCATTGGTTAGGACAAGGCTGCCTCTTTTTTCTCTAATATTGCCTCCTGGGTTCTGTATTTCAACTGAAATTCATCCTTCAGACTGAAGTTGTTTGTCAAACCCTTCTACTGGCTGTTACTTCTGCAGATAATAAGTAAAGATTGGCAGCATCTGTAGAGGAGCTTCTACCCTGGGAGTTCTCTGCACTGGATTGCAGCCGTTACATTGAATGTGCTCCTGAGGACAGAAGGGTAACAGTGGTGGAGAGGTCTACAGTCAAGGCTGTGGCCAAAGACTACTTCAGAATGATAACCTCTTTTGGTTTTATAAAGTGAACATGGGAGTTTTGAAGGCTAAGATGAGAGTTTAAGTATCCTCCAAGAATAAGTGGCCTGGAGGAAAGCAAAGAGGGTGAAAGCTTTTGATTTTAAAGAAAGAAGTGAGAATATGAAGGAAAAGGAGAAAGTGCAGCATTCAGAGGAACACAGGAATCCCTTAAGGCCCCTTTAAGCCGAAGCTCAGAAGTTTTCTTTTGATACACCTTTCTGATTTTGTTATGTTTGCATTGTCATTCACAGTCATCCCACAAATAGCTTGGTGTTGCTGTGTTAATTGAAGTTTTGGCCATCCAGGAGATTAGCCCTGTGTACTCCTTGAAAATTGCATGTCATGTCATTAAGCTGGAGTACATGCTGTACGGGTTGTTGCAAAAAATTAATCATTTTGCTCTTCTCCAGATCATTGGGGAGCAACAAGGCAAATTACACTTCTTTATCTGTTTTTCAGACTCTGGTCTGCATGTTATTTTTCTGATGCTGGTGAGTGTGCATTTAATTCTCACAGTGTTACCTTTTGCTTGTGACGCTCCATGGCCATCACAAAATACGCAGCCTCAAAATCCATCAGGAACCAAAGTTTGTAAGAGCCATGTATTGTATTAGCAAAAATTTGCTATTAACATTTCATGAGCAGATATTAATAAAACATTACACAGTTAAATATTTCATGTTATCAATTGCAGCTGATTAGCAAGCTCATGAATAGTGTGGAAAAATGTGATAGGTTTAACAATCTTCAGAAGTATATGTGATACTGGAAGGGCAAACCTATTACTTCAGTAAGTCATAGCTGGTTTGGTGTAAATACCACATTCATTTAACAAGTTTGTCCTTTTAACCAAACCAATCACAAATAATTGTAATGCCACTACTTGTCAGTTAGGTTTAATTAATTTAGTTTAGACTTTAGCTGATGTACAGAAACCTTAATTTTTCAATAGGTTTATTCCTGCATTATTTATTTGAATAATTTTCATTAAATAATTCTCAAATTGACCTGGAGGGAAGACAGTATTTATTACATGTGGAAGGATTTTATTCATATATTCTGGCTTCAGAAGACCTGCCTCAGAAGAATCCTATCTTTATAAAGTATTTATGTGGCAATTACATAGTATTTATTTATGCTCTTATGCACCAAAGTAGGCTAGTTTGCAAAAGTCTTGCTTGGACTGCTAAGGAATACTTTGCAAGAGTGGATTTAGCAAAGACAATCTGACAGTACTAATGCAATTACTAAAACCTCCCCCTTCCCACAGTAATGAAAAATCTTCTCTCCTCAGCATGGTTTTCTGCACTGTTAAGGGCTGTATTCTGGCTTTGGGAAAGGTCTAGTAATAGTGTTACACTAAAGAACAAACTCCTCTGAGCCACATTTTCCCTCCATCTTTAGTACTGATGTAATAACAGTGTGCTCTCCTCCGTGTTTGCTTTGAGTTTTTACTACTGAAAAAGTAAGTATTTTAGTGGGTCATGTATTAAATCTTAGGAATTTAAAAGCTTTTGGTCTTCTCTGGAGAGAAACTAGGTCCTCTTACAGTTTGTCTGGCTTGGGAATTCAGCCTCTCTCCTTGGATTTTATATAGTCCCACATGGTATCTTGGGATCATTCTTTAAATAGGAATATATATTGTCTTCCTCTCTTCCCTGAAGCTAGTCTGTTTGTGCTAAAATACAACTGCTCCCTCTTGTTGCAGAAGTTTTCAGAGAGAGGGAGTGGTAAAAGAAATCTTTCTAGAAGTTGTTCTTGTGTTGACAGTTCTGCCACCTGTCGGGCACAGCAGCAGCCTGGGAACCAGCGTGAGGGCCCCGGTGGAACAACGCGTTTTCAGTGCAATTCACGGTAACTCAGGTTCTGTCCTTCCATCACCACGGTGTTTCTGTAGTGGGGAGCAATACTGATGCGGTTTGTGCTGAGCACCATCAAAAGCAGTCCTGAAATATTTGAAGTAAGGCTAAGAAGGGAAAGATTAAATGTAATGACCTTCTACTTTTTTCTTTTTAAACAAATTACTTTAAACTTTGAAAGGTGTAGAGCCATTTAGAAGCAGTGGTAAGGCTTAAAAAAGATCCATGAAGTAATTGATTTTTTTTTTCACAACTTTCAGCCAACTGATAACTTAAACTTTTATCACAATTATAATCACCATCCAAATGAGAAATTCAGTACAGATGTTAATTCCCTCTGTTTACTTAAAACTGTGAAAGCTGCAGTTAGTGGGAGTGTAAGAAGGAAATTATCTGACAGTAGTTATTTCGAACCAAGTCATTTGAGAACATCTAAACTGAATGACTTGTTTGAAAGGGAAGATGAGCAAACATTTACATATGAGATGTAAATTTCATACACAGTCAGAGTGCCCACAGTAAGAGGGCTCATCTGCATTTAGGAGATTAGAAAAGAAGAGAAATAATTTTTTACGTAGATGAACTACAATAAGTGCAAACAAAGGAGGACAGAATTGACTGAACTCAGAAGATAGAGAGGAAAAACTAATTGTTTTCAAGTCAAGTTTCTGTAGTCAAGACCTTGATAGTTCTTTAGGAAAGAAGACGCTAACCAAGAAGTAAGAGTAAATTTTCATAGAAGTGTGACATAGGGAATTTTGTCTCCTGCGAAGGGTGAGAGCCCTGTCACCTACTGCACCTTGCATGAAGCAGTCCAAGATTCACTGCTTGAGAGTGATCAACAGTGCTCACTGAGATAATGGTTAGAGGAAGGAAAAGTTCTGGTACCAGAACAAAGTCCCTACAGAATTTTATCCTTACAGGAGGAGCCTAGGATTGTTCCTTAATCCAAGAGTCCCTCATTTCTCCTTGGGAAATCAGCATGTACCTGAGCACCATGTGCACAGGAAGGCTGATGTGCCTGTGACTGTGTTGTACCTAATTAGCATAGTGTACAAACATTACCACACATCTTGCATAGAAGAGGGAAAAGACTGTTTCTCATATGATTTAAAAAGTAAGAAGACAGTCACCTTTGCTGTACTAGAAATTCTTCAGAGTACGGTGTGTTAAATGTGCTTTAGTGAAAACTAAAGGGTGAGATAGTTACAGAAATTCTTAGTTTCTGTCGTAGTAAAAAAAGTCTAAGCTTCTGCGGGTGTTTGACAGCCTTCATGTCAATATGCACACATAGAAACAGTCAGTTACACCAGTATTTTTATATATATATACATATGTCTGCAGGTTTAGGAGGCTGTTTGAAGGAAAGTTTAGAAATTGCCAAGTTTGTATTTTTGGATTTAGACCTGAAATAAAAATCAGTGAAGTTTTGGATCCTTTGATTATCTTGGGCTTCCTGTTCCAAGTAAATTTGAATGACAAGGTGATACTGTCTAGATAGTTCTTTCTGTGGCTCCAGTTCAGGAAAGCACTTAAATATGTAAGTTCCATGAACTTCAGTGTGACCTTTGTATACATAGAATTGTCTTGGTTGGAGGGGACCCTTTAAATCACTGAGTCCAACCATTACCTTAACATGCTTCAGTGCTTTTCTGCAATAAGAAGAATTGCTTCAGTCAGGATTTCTGAATGATTTTTGCTCTCTGATATGACTTTTTAAAAACCAGTTATTATCAGTAAATACTAAAATGTAAAACAAATCTTAATGAGGTAAATTATTTTCCTATGGAATAAAAGGGGTGTTTCTCAACTACCTCTGATTTTGATTATTCAAGTAAGTACCTATAAATAATAAAACTTGCTGAGTATTTTTCAATTAAAAATGTGTTTGTACAGAGTTCTGAAATCATTCTGGAAATATTTCAGAGCCTGAAAACATTTCTATGCTGATTTAACTTTTTCCCCTCAAACGTATTTTTATCACAACTGAATTAATTTATAGTGATGCTGTGTATACCACACATTTCTCTTTTAGATCAAAAGGCAATCATTAGAGCATTTAGAATTTTCCAGTACTCGAGTTCTCTACTGCATTTATATTGTATTAAGGATTGTGCTTAAACCACTTCTATATCATTCTTTTCAGAACTAGAGAAAGGCCTTTATCAGGCATTAATCATTTTCTGACACGGGCAGCCTGGTTCAGATTCATACTGTTGACCTACAGCTGAATGACACCATATCCAGTACAGCTGGCTAAATATCTGCAAAAATATTAATCATATAAATGATTGATGAATTTTTCTATACTTCACTGAATAATGTATTTTCATGACTGGTATTCAATAAACTCTGCAGCTAGCCCTAAACCTGCTCTAATAACTAGATACCATCTATCACTTGCCAATGAGCCATACAGCTCCCTTGCCATTCACGTCCCATAGTTTTCCATTTTAAGAGGAAAAAAAGTATGGTCACTTTTTCTTCAATCTTTAAAACCTTTTTTGAAGTTAAAAAAGTGGATGCTTGTGTTAACCTTTCTGAGATTTTCTTAGAGTCTTTGCAACAGATTGCATGATTCTGCTCAATGGAGATGTGACAGTAACATCACTTGACAGTATAGTTTATCACCAGCTGTCAGTAGATGGTGCTACTTTGAGGCAGAGCATAGCAAGGATGTTTTGAATCAGTCCATCTGAAAGCTAATCTTCAGTTACAGGACACTGAATGTAGCTGTCCTCTCCCTCCCAGCAGTGGGACTGAAAAAAAGTGGAAGTGATCTGCAATTCTCCTGTCTGACTTCCATTATTAATTTGGTTTTTGCAGATGCCAGTGATAACACTCTTTTAGGCATTCTTTTTTTTCTGTCTGAGACAGTATTTTGTTCACACTTGACTTCTCCTGTAGAAATACAGGAAGAAATAGATTTGGGAGTGACAACTTTTACACAAATTCATGACTGCTTCAGTTTGTCCTAATTACAGATTCAAAGACTGTTGCCCTCCAGAATGATTCTGACAGATCTAGTGTTGTTCATTATGATAGCAGGCTAAATTTTGCTTTATTTCATTTATAGGGAAAAAAATAGTCTTCAATTTTTGTCCATTTACGTAATCATCGCAACCAGCTGATGAGGTGGTATTTAGGAATTTTCTTTTCCTTGAAATGTTCTAGCAGTCAAAGGTGTGCAAATAGTGTTTTCATACCATGTGTTACTATCAGTTACTAAAGAGCTGAGTCATCAGCTGGACACAACCTTCTATGATGAATTTTCTGCTCCACTTTGGAATGTCTTTTCTCCTTTATGCCTTTCAACTTTGGACTTTCAGTCTAGGACATTTTATGATCTTTATAAAATGGTGCACATCCTGAACTGAGAGCTAGAAGATGGGACACAGTGCCCAAGGGAGTCACAATCCATCTGTATGCTTGTAGCTGTTATTTGTGTACCCTATTTTAACTCTTTTTTAATGTCATTTTTAATGTGTTAGCATATGTTGTTCAATGATAGAAAGAATCAGGACATTCAGACTGAAATGATGCATTTGAGTTAATGAGAACTAATACCACATTTATTGTTTATAAGAATGTTTTTTTATTTTTACCTAAAACTTATTTAGTCAAAATTGTGTAAATATACTGAGAAATTTAACTTAGATGTGTATGTATCAGGAACAGAAAAGTGGTCCTATAACAATAAGATAAGGTCATTCAATGAGATGACATTTCTAATTGTGTGTTAAATTACACAAGTAGGGTAGTTACGTAACACCATGAGTGAACAATTTAAAAGCAACAAGTGACTTACAATTACTGGCATGAGAAACAATTTGAATCATTGTGAGATGCAAGGACATTTGTGAAAGGAAGGGCCAGCTTCTAAGCTTTCTTTGCGCTGCCATTTTTCATGAGAAAAAGGGATAGATACACAAGGTGGCAAAGCCATCACTACATCCCTGCACAGGTAGAGATGGGAATAAATTTGGTAGCAGAGTTTGCCAGTGCTGGTAATAATGACTATAAGAGAATTGTTCCCAGAATGCCAAGTGCAGTTGCAGGCCTACATCCATTTTTATGATGATCTTCTGTGTGTATTGGATCAGGAAATGTGACCAATATAGAAGATGGGACTTGAAGACCAGTGTCTATCTCAAGAACTGTGTGGTTTACAGATCTAAATTCAGTTAAATGGTTACCTGTAAGTTACCTCCTCTTCTGCAATTTGTTTTGTTCTCTGTGTAATAACAGACATTGGTTTAGAGTTTATGCTTATTGTAGTCTAATTGGATTCAGATTCCAAACCTAATTCAACCAAATGGAGTTTAAGAATGTATTTATTTAGTTATTTTATAGTAGCCATTCCAGGTTGTGGCCTTGTTCCCACCTCTTGTTCAGTCTTTCTGAAATCGTTTTTGACAAATCTCCACCATCTTCCTAATACATAAAGGAAGTTACTGCTCATTTTACCTGAAAGCCCTTCAAACCTTTTTCTTAATTGCTGGGGGATTGTCTCTATGCCTTTAAGATATATTGAGATTTATAGTTTTATTACTTCTGTGCTTGAATAATGCTTTTCTCTCCTACCTGATCTGCCAGAGACATCAATGAAAATATTTCAATTAATGCAAAATGCCACCACTGTAGTTATTACTTGCTTGAAAAGCTGAAGCATGTTAGTGGTATTCTGAAAACTTTCATAATGCCTTTTTGGTTCAAGCTTTTGTGATTTTAAGACTTTTTACTTACAAAAGACAGCCTGTTGGAAGTGCCACATTGGCATGATCTGTCCATACCTTTTCACCCTTGGTCATGCTCTGCTCTCAGCTTTGATTCTGTGTGTTCCACTGCTGTTCAGTTCTGTCCTGATGCGATCTGTGCAGCATAAGATCAGCATTTAGCTTATGCTTCCAGCTTTAGAAGTATTTTTAATGCAAAGCAGTCTATATTGTCATCTCAATTATAGCAGGGCCTATCCAGTGTAATTTCACTAGTTTTTATGTTGCTCAGAACTGGTTTTCATTAGTTATATATCAAATTGACTATCTGGAATGGGTTTATCATTTTTATTGCTATTGCATTTGTATATTGATTTGTTCCTCTGAAGTGATGTGTTTGTCATGAAGTGTGCAATATCCCCCATACTGGGGAAGGTCATAAACATTTGTAAACTGCTTAGACCAAATGTAGCTGATCTTGGGAGTATCTCACAGTTCTTTATCTCAGCACAAAACCAATTTGATTTCCTTTGCACAACAGCATTTTGAAGGCCATGAAATGTTGGTGATACACAGGTTCTTCCTGTTCAATCTGTGGATAGCTGGTATGCTGACACAGGCCTGGCGCTTTTCAGGAGCAGCCTGCTGAATGGCCATGAAGCGGCTACAAGTTTATGGAATATTTTCTTCATATTTTTTTTTCCTTGGGAATATTTGTTTGACTTCACAGGTGGGAAAGAAGAGGCAAATTCCTGAGACTGTAAAACTCCATGAAGGATGGTGTTTCCATGATCCTTCAGTGCTCAAGATGATAATGATTACTGAGTGTTGCTTGGCTTGATGGTGATGCATATTAGCAGTAATTGAAAGGCCCAAATTAAAAAAAAAAAAAAAGTAAGACCTCAGGGAAAACGCTAAAATAAAAACAACATACTTTTATTCTATAGCTTTATGAAAAGTTAGGTTTGGGGTTTTTTTAGCATTTAAAAATGCAGTAATCTTAGACATTCAAGTGTTTGTCCTCAGATATGGAAACCAGGAATTTCACAGGTCAATAGCAACACAATAAAATCCCCATCAGTCAGATACAAGGCATTTAGTTGAGTCTCCTGGCCTACACAGTACCTGTGTGAGGCATGGATTTAATGGGAGGAAAGGGCTAACAGGTCTGCTGCCCCCTCCACGAGTACTGCCCTGTTTGTTCCTCCAGATCATGTAACACAGGAGTAATTCTGTATCCAACACAGCTGGAGCTGGATTTGACCTCTAGGAACTCTAAGTCACCCTTAACAACCAGCACTGCCAGATGTCCTCTAGGAAGAAACTTGATGCAGCATTATCATAAATGTTAATAGTAAATGAAATAAAACAGCACAGGATAAAACTTAGAAAAGATACAGCAGCATCTTGTAAGCTGTTTATATCATCTTCTCTCTCTGTGTTATTCACAGTATTCAAACGTGACTTACAAAAGGCTTCATCAAAAGCAATTCTGTATTTATGTTAGGCTTAATAAAGCAGTGATATTGGACCGTGTAATACATCATCATATTTAAAGACTACCAAATGAATTCTTCCCATTTGTTTCACATTCACTAAATTAAAGGGAAATGGTGTTTTATATAAATACATTTCTCATATTTCTTCATATTTTGGACAAAGCTGAAGCGAAAACTTAATTGGAATATTGACCGCTTTCATAACCTTTAAGGATTGCTAAAACTTGCTTTCCAGAATTTTTTCAAACATAAAAAGGATATTTAGTGCAATAAGTATCTAAACACTGAGAAACACCAAATATACAATAGTGTATGATTTCATATTACTCTCACATGCCTGATGCTTTGAATATGTCTCCAGTCACAAAATAGCATAAACATGGTTATATATTGTTTCAACATCAAAAAATTCTATGGAAACAATACTATATATTCATACCCCAGCATGTATTCATACCTTAACTGTTGGGGTTACTTCAGTGAGAGCTCATGCTTTGTTAGGAAAAGAGAATGACAAATGGATATTGATAGTGACAGGATTTTCAAAAAGGGGCTTTGATATTTCTGTTAGTAATTTACCTTCCACTCAGAATCAGAGGCAAATGTTAATGGAATAATTTAAGATGGAAGGGACATATTGAAGTCATTTGGTTCAACCTCTCTCATAGCAGGATAAATTCTAAAGTTTAGTAAGTGTTCAGAGACATAGAAAAGTGATTCTAATGTGATTGTATATTAACAGGATTTGCGTAGTTTAGGTAACATACTCATTGTGAAATGTTTGGTGTGGATGATAATGGCATTGGCTTATCTGTCAAGAAAGGACTGAATGAAAAACATTTTGATCTTTGAAAGTAACCCTATTAAAAATTAATTAAAAAACAGCATACCCTTTGATTATCTGTATTTGAAGACTTCACCTTCAGCTGGCATTTCACCCAAGTGTGTGTAGTTGTTTGCCAAATCATCTTAGTTTCTTGCAATAAGTTTATCTTGCTTTGGTCTCCACTAGCTCCTCAAACTCACGTGAGTGCAACACAGCTGTTTGCAACATAAAGGTCTGTGTTCCCAGTCAATGCTTTTTGTTACACCTTGTACATGAGAAGGACATTCTATCACAGAAGGTCTAGGAAGATCTTGTCTTTACATACCAGGCAGGTGAAGATCACAAAAGTTTGCACCATGTCCTAGGGAGCTGCTTTGGCAGGGGGGTTGGACCCGATGATCTCTCGAGGTCCCTTCCAACCCCTACAATTCTATGATTCTATGATTCTATTTTTCCTTGATTTATGTGTTTTTAATGACTTCATCTTGTGGTTTCACACTAATCATATCATATTCCAAACATGATGTAATGCAATTCACTTTTTTTGTCCTGTCTCTGACTAAACTAATGATAAAGAGGTATGGAAAATGCTCTACAGAATATCTTATCCATATTCACCTTCTCCTTAGTTTTTAAAAACTTCTCAAGATTACTTTTGGCTTTCCTTATAACTGGACAACTTGCTCCCTTCAGCCATCTCCTCAGGGAGTTTTCTTTCTTGCCTTGGCTTTTATAATTATTTTCTTCATTTGTGCAGTTTCTTTTGCAATCTCTTTTTCTGTTTGTTGTTTTGTATCGCTCTGGTTTGGAGTGTTTGTTTTAATTTTCATTTTATTCTTCTTTAGAGTTACACTTTGTAGCTTCCATTATCTTTGTGAAACATAGCAATATTTTATGATAATCATGCTTTTATTCTTCTTGAAGATTATTCACTTTAACCCCAAAAGCTCCAATCTCAAGTGACTAATTTTTTTTGATCACTTACTCATCATGGTTCTTGTCTTATATTTCACCGTCTGTATCATTCTTTTTGCTTAGTTTCTCTGTATATCTTTGTTTTTCCTGTTACTTCCTTCTCTGATGATGTAGTTTACCCACATTCTTGCAAGTTTAATCATGTCTTAAAAATTCACAAGGTAAAATTACTGACCTGTAGATCTTAAAAAATATATATCCCAGATGGTAACCAACTATAAAGTTGGCAGCTGTTAACAGGACGACCATGCCTTCTGCTGTTGTCTCCGGTTTGACACCTCTAAGTGCAGACTGATTTGCAAAGAGGTCAGTCAGCGACACAGGCAAAAAGACACCTAGTGAAAATACTGCTATAAGATTTTTCTGTCTCTGAAATGTTAAACCTTTCTGGAGACTTAAGGGACAAATTTTGAAATGCTCAATGATGGAATAATTTTTATAAAGAACTTATTAGCACTACCACATGTTATTAAATTCATATTGACAAGGACCTCCAAATACGTACAAGGTACTCAAGCACTTGCTGAGAGTTGATGGGGTTTGTAGCATTTTCTCAAACTGCTCCTGCAGGAGCTGTACCATTACTGTTAGCTGCACTAAGTCCATCAATGTTTGGTTCAGGCACTGCAGAGCTTATCATATAGGACTTGCCTCATTTGTACATTTTTGGTCTTTTGGAGGCAGGGGACACACTGAATAAATCCAAAGGATTTGGGTTAACTCACCAAATGATGAGCTCTAAAAGAATCCAGAATTAATCTTCATTTGTGCCAGAATAACTTGGATTGCTTTGATTTTGCTGATATAGCTCAGAGAATTTCCTTTCACTCTTTTTTTTTGTGTGTGTCTGGGTTCCTCATTTCCTCATAGTTTCTCTTCAAATTACACAAGTAGTCATCTTTATAGTTTTTACTTGTAGCCAAACCAATATTATTACAATCATCATATTTTTATGTTTTTCTCCCTGTACTTTAGCAGAATTTCCCTGTTGTGTTTCATTAGATGTAGGAATCCAGCACATCTGGAAATATCCCTGTGCATTTTCTCCCTGACTGATTGAAGGTCCTCTCTTCGATGTGATTAGAAAAGATTAGAAAATGGGGAAAATGGGAGTTGAATTTATTAGTGACAGAGGCAGGAGTTTGGTGAAAAATAACCAGTGGTTTATTTTAATCTTGGTCACAAGAGAATTTTTTTGAGATTGTTTCTCCCCTGTCCAGCTGAGGTGGGAGTGATAGAGCAGCTTTTGTGAGTACCCAGTGTCCAACCAAGGTCAAACGCACCACAGCTAGTTATTAAGACATAAATGGATGGTATTCTTATAATCACCAAGTACTCAACTGCTCTAAACAATTGTGGGTTTTTGTGAGGACTCTTGTGAAAAAGAGGACCAAGAATGCCTTACACAAATTAACTAAAAAGATGATTCCTTACCTTTCCCTCCCTCTAACTGACATACCTTGCGCAGGTATTTCAGCAAGGACAGGATTGCCATTGCTTATCAGAATAGCTGTAAAGCAAAATTTCCAAAGCTTTAAGACTAGTTGGGGTATAACTTAGGGACAACTTTCACTTTAAGATTGCTTTTTAAAACCTAGATGTCTTCTTTGGTGAGAAGAATGTTGTTAAAGTCACTTTGAAAAAGCAATCTGTTGCTTATGACTGTTTATTTTCTCCTAGAAATAATGGACTACTGACTACCTTTAGATTACTTTTCAGTCATGCACTCCTTGAAATACAGCTGACAGAACTAGTGCCTACAGTTTTGATTTAATGCAACCTCCAACCTTTAGAAAGAGATTGGTGGTCCTTCTTGAACTAGTCTGTGTTGCTCAGCCCTGGCACCATTCCCAATCTTCAAGCTGCACTTGCACTGCGTGGACAGGATTTTTCAAGAAGTGTTAAAGGAATTAAATGCCCTCTTCCTCTTTCCTTTGAATTACACTGGGTGTTAAGTGCCTCACGCATCTTTGAAAATAAATTTATGTTAGCATTCATTTCTGTAACATCATTTTTCATCCTTGACATAAATGTGACTGTGAAGTTCACATTAGGAATCAGGGTTTAATTTTTACCCTAACAGCATTTAATTCTCAAAATTTCAGTCTGAAAGAGTCTTTCCTGGCCTTAGATTTTCAAAGGCAGTACTTCCTAGCTCAGGTTTGTTAGCCTTTTTCTTGCAGAGATACAGCAGTCTAACTCAGGACTGATGTACCTCAAGCACCCCTAATCTCTCATACTTGCTAAGCAAACCTTTGTGACCTTGCTTAGATTTAGCATCTTGACAAAGAGTTAGCAACTAAACAAGATCCCAGACAGACATGGTTTAGAACAAGTCAAATTGTGACTAGAAAGAAAAGTGCTTTTTCCTTCATTAGTCTTTGATTTGTAATGCACATTTGTTTTAATGGGTCAGACATTTAGTGTCTGACTAGGAACTGACATACGGGGTTTTTTCCAAATTCCATATTCTGCTTCTTCCATAACCATAGATTAGTGTCTGGATCATAAATATAATCCATACAATAATTCTAAATCCTGTATCATCTTTTAAAAGTCCATATTTGAAAGAATATTCTCTGCATTGTAACCCTTTAATGTTGATTTTTTATTTCTTTATAGCTTTTCCTCTTTCATTTAAGTATTACTTCTGTAGTTTTCTCATGAATATTTAAATGTCTTTGAAGATGTTAGTCATGTATACATAGAAGTCAAGTACCTTTTGCTAATGGTACTTAAGCATATACTGCAAGTGCAGCCAAGCAACGTACATATTGCTGACCCGTTTCTCTTTGTTCTTGACACAGATCCTATATGTGTCACAATGTCTAACCCTGCAGATAATTGGTTTATATCTCTCTGGACACGTAATGAATTCTCCAGGATGAAAAAAAGGTTTAGGCCTTAAAAAAGAGAGCTAAGAGAGCTTCAGGAACATTTCCCAGAATGCCTTTATGTGTTTGATGGTACCAGTATAAAATTCAGATAACTCGAGGCATTCTTATAGTTGGTTTGATAGGGTCAGAAAACTATAACAATAAAACCACGGGTGGAAAGAATTAGGACAATAAAAGGGTAAAATTATTGGGAAAGATTAAAAGCCACACTTCTGACCAGGTTGCCTTCCTGAACATAAACACAGAAAGAAATGAATTATCAGAAGAAAGAATTCAGAACCATATGCCAATTTTCAAATAATTATTTGCAATTGAACATACTGAATTGTGCACCTTTGCACAGCACTCAGTAACTTACAGCACCTGCTTACAAAATTCCTGTAGCAAAAGCAATTCTCTGTTTGTGGCAGGTTTGCAGAACCCCATCAGCTCTCAGCTCACACCAGTGCTTTTGTCCGTTTTAAAGTGTTTGCAGTAAGATTGATGTTATGTCCATCCACAATAGCATGACACAAACTTTAGCTTCAGGATGGGGTATGAGCACACAGCACAATTACTGATGACCAGCTTTCAGCAATTAAGGCCATACCCCTGCCCCCAGCAAATGCTATGATGTTCTGTGGGGTTTTTTTCCCTTACAAACATGGTGTTAATGAGCAGCCTCACCCTTCAGCCCTCTTCTTCAGAAGCAGAGGGACAGCTGGAGCACTCTGAATTTTTTGGGTTTTAAATTTATTCCAACCCTACCCCCCGTTAACAGAAATGTGTAGGGCTTTGCAGCAAACTCGGGATGAATATTCATCACCCTGTTTGGCCTCTGGGCGTTGAAAGCCCCGTATCATTTCCAGCAGCCTCAGAAACTTTTCTGTGCTTTTGAAAGTGACGGGTTAGATTTGCTCCATTGCTTTTAGGATAGTTTTGTTGTTGTTCTTGTTGTGGAAATGAATCGAAGTATTTTGTTTTATCTGTCTAAATATTTGCATCAAACTGCTGCGAGCCTGCATGGCAAAACCTTCCTGTCCGCCCGGCGCTGAGCTGCCTGTGGGACACTCGTCCTTCCCCGGCCGGCGGGCGGGCGGGCGGGCCGGCCCCGCACCTGGTGCTGCTCGATGAGAGGCACCTGTGGTACCCGGCACACCTGTGGCAGCGGGCAGGGGGCAGGCTCCGCGCCCAGGAGCGGGTCAGAGGGAGGGCGTGCTGGGAGGGAGCAGCTCGGCAACAAAGGAGGTAGGAGCAATTCAGTAACATGTAAGAAAGTACCTGGTTGTGGGAATGTTGTGATACACCTACTTTGTGAAGTTTAAATGGGGTTTGAATATATGTTTATTCAGAAAAATGGTGACTGTGGGGAGTGTAAGAAAACAGAGCAGTTTCAATGGTCTAGGAACAACGGAGAGAGGAGGAATCTTGTTTTCTGCGTGGTAAGGTGGCACTGATAGTTGCATATGCGTATGTTAATTCTTTGTAGTGTTTGTGTTCGTTTTCAGGTTTCACTCTTGCCATAATACATGAGAAACAACAGTAGTTTCTTACTTCATTAGCTGCTAAAATGTGAGAAATGAAAGCAAGGTGTCTGAATGTGAATTCTTCTCTTCTGAATTCTTTCTGGAATCTTCTGTTACTGACTACGCTTCCATATTTTATATATCATCTGACTCATCAGTTAAGAGACTTTTGGATAATATATATATTGTGTGTGACTGATAAGTTCATTATCTGGTCAGTAAACTGAGTTGTGTATTAAAAAAAACCCCAGCCCAATGTAGAAGATATTTAAAGTCTATTACTCCTAGGTTAGAACACGATACTTTAGAGCACGTGAAAAGAGGAAACCATTGTGTGTAAGTCACTCTGTCCTGATTCAATACTGCATTGAACTGTAGAAATCAAAGACAGTTAATTCTGTAAAAATCTATGCTGAATATGGAATAAAAAATATTGGTGGCTTCTATAGGCTGTCTAGTGATACATATTTTAATGCTTGACCAGCTGCTTGAAGCAGACATAACCTATTGCAATTAATTTGCTGGGCTCTTTTTCTTCCTCATCTGCTCAAATTTTTCTTGTCAGCATGTTATATCTGTTTTGAGGTATTTACCTTCTTTTTATGATGTTTGTTTCTTGCAGTGACTTATTAACACCATGATACTTCCTTTTCTTGTTCCTTTGAATTGTTCTGACTGTAATGCTTTCCACTAAAAAGCACTTTGTCACCTCTCCCAGTTCCTAGGGGGAGTGTTTATTATTATTTTAGTTTTTATTTATAAATTATTCAGTACTCTCAGTGCTGAAGGCTCTGGCAGTAGCATGTGGCTGCCTGAGTTGCTGCTTACACGGTGCACAGTCAGTTCCAACACGCTTTATAGTTCCTAAGGGAAGAGCTTCATATGACACTATGTGAAGTTTAACTGTCGTAAGGAAATTTGAAAACATTAGTTAGTGCCATAGCAATATGGCAGACCACTAATAAGCAAGAAGTGCACTTAGAGAAAGGATCAAGGTATGAAATGTCTCCCCAGCCAGGACATAAATAGCCTTTCCTGGTTAATTTGTAGAAGGCACTTGAACTCTACCTAGCTTCAGATGTGTGGTTTCAGGTAGCGGAGGTTAATTGGGGGTTACGTTGTCTGAAGTACTGCCACTTATTCACTGAGCTACAATAACTGTGCTTGTAGCCCATACTCATTATGAAAATGTAGATGTGAGTTTAAGAAGCTTTTAACAAGCTTTACATTAATCCTACACACATTTAATGGTGATTTAAATAAATATATTTCATTTGGTAGTTACATGCATAAGACAACAGAAGCATTTCCTGGCTGCTGTTACCTATGGTATCTGCTTCACCTAGTTTAGATTAAAATCCTAGATTTTTGAGAATTAAGCTAGTTGCCTATACTTGGTGGTTAGGCACACTTGACTTATGTCAACATGTGAGGGTGTGTCTTGTAGATGTGTCATCCTCTAGAAGTGGGTGCCTCCTGAATGCGGAGGTAGCCAAGATGAATGTCTTTGTGTAGTACTTAACTGTTGGCTAAAATAGGAGTCCCATTCTAGAGGGACCAACATTGTTTGTATGTCTGAAAATGCTATTTGCAAATACTACTTTTCTTCTTGAATGACTTTTCCAGCTTATTCATCTGAAAGACCACAAATGGGTGGAATAGCCTCTCAAATATCAAGACACTGGAGGAAGTCCAGCAGAAAAAACCCCAGCTCTTCAATGACAGGTACAGAAAGAAGTTAAAATAATTCTTTTTAAAAATTGCAACTAGTTAAATTGTAGAATAATTCTGAAACTGTTGATCCAAATGTAGCTTTACAGAAACTGGCTTTAAGTAATATTATTTATTTTTATGTTCAAAGTATGTGTGTGATCTGATGCTATGTACCATGTTTTGTTCTGTTAGTCTATTCCTGACATGTTTTCAGACATAGGGTGAACTGCAAAGAGTGTGTTTCCAAGCAGTGCTCTGATGAAGAAGGCATGGTGTATTGCCTGTTTGAAGTGCCATTGGTCTCTAAAGCGAGTTGCTCATTGATGCTTGGAGGTTTTGCTAGTCAATATTAAGAAATTGATGTGGTGATAGCTTTCAGAGGGGTCATCCCAAGGATTTTAACTGATGCAAATGTCTGGTGGGACAGTAAGCATTAGGATATCAATATGGAATTCACTTCATAGATGCTTTTAATCACAAAGAGTCACTTAATACAGGATATTCACCGTGTCACAGATGCAGAGTAAGTCACAGTTCAATGCATTTCTCCCTCCTGAATTAATGAAATGAAAATGTATCACAACTCTTATGAGGCAAGCGAATTCTGAAGATACTGTTTGAAGTTGCTATGTGTTGTGAACTGCATGTCAAAGTACATTTTGGACCTTTTGGGTGGTTGTTTTAAGCGGGCAGGTGAATTCAGTTTGCTATTTACAGTCAATGCAGGCCTTTGAATGTAAGGAACATCTCATGGAAAGAAAATGTGATCTCTGAAATAATGGCAAAAATGGGTAGCAGCAAGCAGACAACTTGTCAGTGTGTTTTGTCATGCTGGAGTGTGCCCCGTTTTTTCTAGGTTAAAGCTTGTGAGCTTTACGTAGTGAACTTCTGTGCAAGTTAAACTTGTAATAACAAACTATTACATGCTCTGCTGGTGTAGAAAATGGCATTTTTCTTTGAGCTGTGTTACTCTTAAAATTATTTGAATAATGGTACACTTATGCATCCAAATCAATTTCTTATTCTAATAACCCCATGGTTTTGATACAAAGTCGACTTGTGTAAACATGTTTAGTCATGATTGAATTTTATTCTCTCATTAATAAGCACTGTTCAGTTATAGTGTTCAATCACTAATTTAATTAACATACCTGTAACTCTAATTGTGTATATGTCAATCAAATTAAAAGAAAAATATGACAAAGAATCTGCCTGGCAAACAAAATAGCCTTATTATAGGAAATGAAAGTAAATTGAAAAATGGAGCTAAGTGTGCTTATCTAAGGTAAACAGGAGTTCTTTTGTTTTTCCAATATGTTTCAGTTTTGGGTTTTTGTAAGAAATCATGTTTAATATATATGTTTATATAATTTCTTAATTACAGCAATGCTTTGATGCTTATATTGACTGTCAGTCTGCATTTGATACTATCTGCATTGTTTAACACTATAGCCACTTATCCCTGTTATAGTAGAGACGTAGTACTTACATATGCTTTGGGATGGGGTAGGCAAGAAGTATCACAGGAAGTTATACTCATAAATTACATAACAAGGTTTTCATCACACTCTTCTGAATAATCTTTCAATCTTGTGTTCTAATTTCATTTGCTATTCCATGTAATTGCCCAATAGTATCCTGGCTTTTATCGGGAATGTTTTGGCTAGCAAGACTAAGGAAGTGACTGTCACCCTGTACTTGGCACTAGTGAGGCTTCCTCTTGAGTACTGTGTTTAGTTTTGGGCAAGAAAGATATTGAGGTACTGGAGCATGTCCAAAGAAGGGCCACAAAGCTGGTGAAGGGTCTAGAGCACAAAACTTATGAGGAGTGGCTGAGGCAACTGGGCTTATGCCAGGGGAGGTTTAGATTGGATATTGGGAAAAATTTCTCCACTGACAACCTGTCAAGCTCTGGAAAAGGTTCCTTAGGGAACGGGTTGAGTCACTGTCCCTGGAGGTATTGAAAGGATGAGTAGATATGGTGCTTAGGGGCGTGGTTTAATGGTGGACCTGGCATTACTAGGTTTACAGTTGGACCTGATCTTAAAAGTCTTTTCCAACTTAAAACAATTCTGTGATTCTGTATTATAATACCATGAAATGTGGCTGCAGTAGTTGAATGACTGATGTTCATGGCCCTGTATCCTTCAGTAACACTGTGATGTTTGCAAAGCTGAAACAGAGCCATCGTGATGTTAACTGGAGTATTTCATGAAGTATTCCATGTACCCCTTATAATGTCATTGGCAATTACCCATCCAATTGGGTTAATATCCCATATCATCTTAGGGGGACATTAATTTATTTTAGAGATTTTTTTTCAGTCTAATTTTACAAATTAAGAAGTCTGAAGAACCAAAGAGTATGCAGATCACATGCTGTTCAAAAGTCTGTGACAGAGAAATTGCTCTCCAGAGTAGTAAAACTTACAGCATGCCTACAAAATCACAGAGGTTTGAACTGAACAGCAGTATGTTGTAGAGCTTTGTTTCTGAAATCTGGTTTTATCTGGGGCTGGTACCCTGCCATCCACCAGCTAGACTATTGTCCTGCCACTGCAGCTCTCTTGTAGTGTGACTTCTCTTGAGCTCCTCTGCATTATGTACAGATTGCATAGGTACTCCTGCAGTGTCACTGTGCACACAAACTCCTTGGGCAGTTCTGTTCTGCACAGACTTTACCAAGGCAGTATATTTTAAGGGCAAATTAAGTTCAGCAGTGATCTGAACTGTAGCTTCCCCTTAGTCATGCTACATCAGTTAGCATGGATTGCCTACTACAGCGACTGCTTCTCTTATCCTACTATAATCTTACTGTTCTTGGTTCAGAACAGGTCTGCAATGCAAAAGTCATGATCACTAGTTTGTTAGAAGTAACCTAACTACTGGTTTGGTTTGCTTTGGTGTATAAAAAATACGACCTAGACCTCAGAATAATTAATGTTAGGGGCAACTGGGGCTTGATGAGTGATCAACAAAAGGAAAAAATAAAAAGTTTCATTTTTCTGAATGTTAGGAACTTAAAACAATATTTGGACATATCAAGTGTAGACTGGATGTTGAAGGCATCCTAACTCAAGCAAATGAGTTAGGATGGGGACTTCCCATAGGAAAAATGCCATGCAATGTCTACAGGTGATGAGCTACGGTCAAGATCAGATGAGAATGGTTTTGGAGATGTTCCTTGTCCTATACAGATGCCAGTTTTCCTCTATATGCCACAAAGCCACTTGGAGGTGAATGATGTAAAAAAAAAAAAATAACTGGTGAACTTTGTTTTTCCAATAGTTTCTGTAGCAACCTCTAGTGTCTAATAACCTCCTGCCAAAATAGACTAGCTGGTTGCAAAATGCACTCTTCCTTGTAGTCCTTGTGAATGAATCATTTTCCTAACCAAGGTGAGAACTGAGGAGTTTTTTTCTTCTTAATTAGTAAAAAAACCGCCTGAGGAAAAACATAACTTGTTGCCAGCTACCAACTCCTGGCTTTTTCAGGAGCAGTAAAAATTATACCTGTTCCTTTAAGTGTGGGAGCTAAAAAAATTCATCACTATGGAACAGCACACACATACAATCTGGTTGAGAGTTCATTAGCTCTGTTGTTTTTAGAATAGCAGATATTATTAATGAAGTAATTTTGTATTCATGAAAATGGCTTCAGCATTTCTGTAGTTCTTAATTCAGTTTCAGCAACTCTGCCACTCAAACAAGTAACACCAAGTTTTGAACAGAACCCAAGCAAAACATATTTGGTTCTCTGTGTTGTTAGATTTACTTCAAAACTTGCTGGATCACCTCATAACTACAAAAATGAAGATGCTGGCAAGTAGAGCTTTAGTTGCTCTACTTGCCTTTTTATTCTGTGATATGTTCAGAGACTTAATGCATTGACACTAACAGATCATATTACTTTTCTCTGTTAAGAGCACATGGCTAATTCCATTGGACATGGCTTTGAGAGTTAAATTCTCAATGTGTCTATAAAGTTTTTTTTACAATACAAACTTCATGAGTGTTACAACATGATTGTGACCTCTGTGATCCACTGTTAACTATTAATGGGAGCAAAACTAGGTAATGAGCATGCAAGATTTAAATGAAAGTGTATTAAAATGATTGAATGAGTACTTAGAAATTGATAAGCAGTTATTAGTTGTCAGGGAAGGTCTAATTCCTATTCACTTGAGAGGAATTGCATTTGTGTTTAACAAGGTTACTGCTCTATTAAGTACCTTCTGGGTCAGCCTAGAACGGAAGTTCAGTTAGTATCAAACTTTCATTTAGATCCCCAGCTTGACTACTTTGGAGCATATTAACATTCAGTATAATTCTCATTTTAAAACAGTATGATACGAACCTGTAGAGCATGTAAGCATTACATATTGATGATATATGGGAAAACATAAATCTGTGTGTGTCTCCCTTCAGAAAGGATGAACAAAACCCACAAATCAGATCCAAAGATTGAATGTTAGGAAGTACCTTTCCAGTTCCAAATTATGTCCACTTCATTTTGTGCAGTGTTAGTTGCATACATTGGAAAAAGGATGGCCTGGGTAATGAAAACAAAATGACTACATCAGCAAGGTATTCCCCTGGGGCGAATATTCTCTGCTTTTCTGCACTATGCCATGTAGACCTACTTTCTGTGCCTGGGTTCATATACAGTGCTGAAACTGTATTTAGAAATGATTGCTGAGATAACATTTGTTCTGTGTCTATTACTCTTATCAGAGCAAATATAGATGTGATTGATTTGAATTCATGAAGTGTAATACTATTTATTTTTCCTAATGGCAAAGTAGATATCGGCAATAAATAAAAGATGACATTCGTTCCCTCTGTGCTTTTATGAGAGAAGCAGTTTGCAAGGTGTTGGGAAGCCTATAAGATAAGGACATAAAAAGCTGTGCTACTGAACACAAGAGAATCCACTAAGCCTCTATCACCTGTTCTCAACCCTTGAGAAAGGGTCTAGGCAGTCCAACAAGATGTAATTGACCCCTTGGTGCTGTGTCAGGCCACCACAGAACAAACATAGCTTTTCATGTTTTAATGCCTTCCAAATGTCAATACGAAGAGGCTGCGTTTTCTCATCAAGTAATATAATTCTTAATCATAGATCTTTTTATATAAAATGTTATTCATGGTAGTTGCTTATGAAGTTATGTGCATATCCAGCTAGGCCTGCCAACTTATAAAATATCAAAACTTGATGACCATATGTTTATATGAGATGAATGAAAGACTGAGTCTGTGTGAAAGCTTTCCATCATTTTCATTGATGTCTTATCACCAATCGACATTTATTTCCATGTATTTTTGAAAAGGAATGCTCTTTACACTTAAATGCTGAAAAAAAAATCATCTTTCTTTATCATCAAAAACTTCATTTGTCAGACCTGTGAAAACAGCACCGGTGTAGTTACATCCCTTGCTTGAAAAGTGTGACACTTTCAGTTGTAACAAATGATCTGAGACTGGAAACTGTTCTTCTACTTTGTAATTTTAAAAATAACACAGTTACTGTTCATTCAAGGTCCCTGATATTCCAGAATATGATTGAAGTCTGTCACTATATATTTGAGGGTTTTCTTCATTCCCTTCTGTTTTCCAAACCTCAATGCCTTCTCTGTACTATCACTATCAGTTCTTGCCCTCTGGCAATAAGATCAAAATGAAGGTGGAATAAAAGGGAAGAAAATAAGAATAAAGAATGCAAAAGAAAGATGGACTGGGAGAAGAGTATATGAAACGATTAAAGAAAAGGAAAATAAAAGATGATACGTGTAAAGCTGATATATAATAAGGTTATTAATATTTTCATGGGACTTCTATGGAGGTAAAGAAATTAGTTTATTTCAACTTGCAATTCTGTATGCATGTATTCATTCAAGATAATGAGTGTAGTGAAATGCTCATTATCTGTCAGTAAAGCTCACATTCAGCTGAGTTCTGTGAAGGAATGTAACAAACTGGTTTCTCAAGAAACAATGTACTAATCTACCATGGAAAAGGCTTCAAGGGGCCTCTCTAACTTTCTAACTGTCTTGGATTACAAATATTTGAGATGAATGGGTGTCTATGGAGGACAAGACAGCATGGAAAAAGTACTTGAGGCAGTTTGCTGATCTTACTTGCTGTAATACCTGTTGCTGATGACCAATGCCACTTAACCAGAGGGAGCAAAAATGGAGGGTTCAGACACAATTTAGACCCATGGATGTTGACCATGCACCTGTGGAGATGCAGATGTACAGTGTACAGTGCAGGTCCCAGAGTGAGTGTCAGAGATTCACACAGCCTGCTTTGAGACATGGGTGTTTCTCAAAGACTGAGGCCAGGAAAGAGCTGTCTAAAAGGGCTCAACGGGTACCAGAGATGAAAACAGTGGAGTAGCTGCTCCTGTTACAATGTCTGTGTATTGATAGCTCTCCTTATTTGAGACTGCTTTTTTGGTTGATGCAATTAAGGGATTTAGCTCTGTAGCCCGCTACTAAACTTACACAATCATATTAGTCAGAAGGATGGATGAATGCATGGTTCCACAGGAGGGAACAGTCTCTCCTTTGACAGGTGACTGATCCAGCACACCAAATAAAAGCAGGGACCTCTTCTGACAGCCTTTCTGGAGGTGTAAAGTCTAAATGGAAAATCTGTGTATTTATGCTACTGACAAACTCATTTTCTGTGTGCTTTTTATAGGATTGGTCCTAGTTTAACCTTCTGCAGACGCCTTTATTAGTAGTTCCTGCCTTTTTGAAGAGTGTTGCTCAAGGAGTCTGTGGGAGATGGCCTTATCAGTTGTCCTTATATCCATGTTTTCCAGCAAGGAGAACTGCTACTGTTCAACTTGCAACAACCATCTCTGTTCTGCTATTAAGACTGCTTGCAGATAATTTCTTTCACTAGGGGGATAATTCAGGTAGAGCTAGGAGCAACCTTGAGAAGGGTACGTATGGCTTTAGCAACAGTAGTGAGAAAATATCCTGACTTTGTTGTAGAAAACAGACTTAAGCTTTAGGTACTAACTGTTGGCTTCATAATAGAAATGGGTGTTACAGTGCCATTTGCTGCTAGTTCTGGCTGATGTTCTTTAAACTTTTTTTCTCGCTGGTAATTCCTTTGTTCAAGAAATGGAATAATTAAGGTGTTTTAGTTGGGCACTTGGCTTTCCCATCCTGTTTAAAAACCAAACTAAGAACAGTTTTATTGGTAACAGTATTGCATGAGTACTTGGATACAAAGTGTAAAGACAAGATAACTTACAAATTTGCAAAAAGTTTGTTAATCTTGATGGATAGTAATCCTGTCTAGGAAAGGATTTAGTCAAGCTTCTGAGGTTCCTTTAATACTGGTTTTCCAAACAAGTACCAAGGAGTGTGGATTTTGAAAGTTCAATAACTGCATCTTTTCATCATGCAGAAAACAATTTCTGTTGATCTGCAAATATATCTTTATTGAAAGCATACACTTTTAGACATACCTGGCCAAGAGAGGCCACAGGACACCCTCTGGGAAGTGCAAGAAATTGGTGGATGCTTTTTTTTTTTGTCATTTTTGTTTTGCTCTCCTTTTGTACTGCTGTTTCTTCAGTAGTGTGCTGAGATAAAACTGGTTTCAACATCCTTACACAGTGCATGTGCTGTATCTTTGGTGAATTGTCGGCTCTTAGTTGTTTTCTCACTTATTTGGACTCTTAAATCCTGCTTGGCCTTTTTTTTTTTTTTTTTTTTTTTGAGGAGAAAGGGAAAGAAGCCTTGAGAATGAAAGTTAACTTGTACTATCCGAATTCATCAGCAACTTCACACATTTCAGTGACTGTGAGAACTTGCCATTCACTTATTCCTCTCTCCCACCAGCACCACTTTCTCTCTGCTCTAAGGCTATGATGCCCTCTGCATCTGCAGCCATTTGTAGTATTTTGTGGGAAGTAAATCCAGGCACACAGACAGGAGCAAATCCAACAGTTTCATTGGCAGAGCCCCAGTAAGCCTGAACTACATTATGCAGCAGCTGTGTACCTATTACTGATTGCTACTCCAAACATGGGTCCTGAGCTGCATCTTCATGGCCTTAAAGCAGCTCTATGTGCACTGCCTGTTGCTATCTTGTGAAGAACAAACCCAGCACAATAACTACAGAGTGGTATTATCATTCTTTAGACCTGAAGTCTACCAGCCTGAAGAGAACACATTTGAGAAGGAAGAAGAAGGAACTGTTTAGTCCAACTCTTCCTTCTCTCGCCTGGAAAACAGGGAACTGGTTATTACACTTAACCAGGGATGTTACCCCTTCCTCTGTAATGATGACCTATTAGCTATTGTCTGTGTCTGTTGCTCTGAGAAGGAATTATGGTGATTTCCTCTGCCAGGGGTAATGAATGGTTAAGGGTGCTCAAACACTTATGTATGCTACTATATTTTTGGAATGTGGAAAAGAGGTGGTTTCTGATTTCTTAATTTTCTGTGTTTCTAATGTCACGGTGTTGCACAGATTTTTGGCATAGATAATATGGCAAAATAATTACAGAAATAGTGACATGAACACTGCTATATATATCCTCAAGTTGTTTCACCACCTTATGAAGCATATAACTTCTGGTACAGCAGGGAGGGTCTATCAAGACATTTTGAAGCATTATAGTCATCTTCCAATCTTGGCTATTTTGTTCTGATGGTTACTAGTCCTCCTTGGGAACATGCTGTGCTCATCAGTGTCACATTTTACCAATGGCAGAGCAAAATGTGCTATTGCTTCTTTAAGCTGATATTGTTACAAATGTAATATAACTTCTGTTTGTTGGGTTTCCATACAGCTTGGGAAATAAGCCGTCTGTTGTCCAAATGATACTTCCTTTTCCACATGAGATTGCTTGGCTAATTTTCACGCAAAGTAGTTTCCAGATGTTGCTCAATGCAACTTGAGCTCTTGTTTTGTTAGATAATGTGGGAACTGAAACTGGTCTGGCAAATTGAAGTCCCTGTGTTTCTTTAAGTACATTTCCTCTGTCCATATAATTTGACAGAAAAACTCGCAAGGGTTTTATCAAGACAGTTTGTTCTTAGGAGGGATGTAGCCCACAGTTTCCTGCACACCTTTTGAGATTTTTCAAGCCTTTTCCTTGGTAACTCAGAAAGCTGGTGGGTTTTGTGGGTTGTTTTTTTAATTTGCTTTTTAAGTTCAGCAAACTAATGTGTGGCACGCTCTAACCTCTCATCAGTTTTATCCACTGAGCCTTACTCTGTCTAGCTCTTGCACATACTCTCAATCTTTTTTTTTTCCACACTGTCTCCCTATGTTTTCCTCACAGATATTGTGTGAAGTTTCCCACCTTTCCCCATCATCAATGCTTCTCTCCCTCTTTTCCTTGCCTGTAATATAAAAGAAATTTTCATTTTCAATTACTCTTTCAATCTTTGTTCATCTTGTTTCTGTCAGGCCTTCCCTTTATTTGGCTTTGCTTTCTTTGGTCCTTGTGACACCTTTCACTCTCTACTCCTCTTGCATTTGTAGATGTGTATTTATTTAAAATACAGATACAAATGCATTTACTTTTGTCATGTTCATCTGTAGCTGTCTCACTTGCCTTCTTCATATGGAAACATAACAAATGAAAGCATAAGTTGTCTTTGTTATACAAACTGCAGTGACACAGCAGCAGATTTTTCTCCAGCAAGGTAAACTTTTTCTGTAGCAAGGGTGAGATCTCTTTTTCTTTCCACAGAACGCGTGTACTGAGCTGAATTTCCAGCACTATGTCTATACTTCATCACAGCTGTAGTCATAATGATAGTTCATCCATCACCACTTTTCTTTATGTTCAGGATCATTCTCGGGGCTGTTTGAGGTGCATGAATGAGCTGTAGTTTCTTGACAAAAAAAAAAAAAAAAAGAAAGAGGTTTCAGCTAACACTTAGTAATGCCTTGAATTAATAACTAAATGAAGTTAATAGAACTTTTCAATGATCTTAGTGTGTGATATCAGTATTATATAAAATCCTTGCTTTCCAGTTTTCTACAATTAAAAAAAAAGCACCACCAAAACCAGATTCTTCTTCTTTGGAATGAATATTCTTCCCATCTGTGCTCTAGGCAACCATATGACATGCCTGTGGGATAGCCTGCATTAACACAGAAAAATTGAAGTCATGCAGGGACAAAAGCTGAAGCCATACTTCCAGAATAATGCTGTAAGTGCTGCTATGTTCTGAAAAAATTCAGAAAAACGTTAAAAACCACAACCAACAAACCCCAGGCAAGCACAAATATGAAAACCAGTTTGCCAAATGCAAAGAAATGAGCTGCTGTCCTCTCATCTTATTTATTTACCACAGCCACATTAAGCACATGAATTGGGTGACTCAGAGCCCTGTGTCTGTAGGGCAATGTTATGCCAATTTGCAACTTGTTCCCAAAGTACCTCTATGGGATATAAATAACTTTATTGAATAAGCAAACACAATGTTACAAAGAAATAACTGTGCTTGTGGCAGCTTCTCCTACCTCTGTGCGCATCTTACCCTGTTAACTCTCCTCGGTTACTTACTGCAGCCAGGGTACTTGCCAGAAGATCAGACTCTTGTTCACTGCTGAAAATAAAAACAGATGCTTCCCATTTTTGTCTTTATCTCTTTGAAGCGATGACTGTGATATGACTGTGGCAAAATATGGTAGTTTGGCAAATGTGGATCACGCTGTGACACACTTAGGGATGAATAGAAAGGTTTTCAACACATCACTTCCATTTCAGGTACTCTCTCTTCTGCTCACAAACAAAAATCCCAGCTTGGTTGCTTCTGGGAGTGTCTTCTGTCTAGAGGCCGCTGACTTTCTAACTCCAGGCAACTCGGTACCACCTCTTTTTCTTTTTTTTTAACAAAAAAGAGGTAAGAGATAAAGACAACTTAATGTCACAGAAAAGGAAGATAATATACAAAGCAAGCGGTGCACAGCACAATTGCTCACCCCATTTAACCAATGCCCAGCTAGTTCCCAAGCTGCAGTTGCACCTCTGGCCAACTTCCCCCAAGTTATATATTGAGCATGATGTTATATGGGTACAGTCATACTGGTGCTGTCCCCTTCCAGCTTCAGTTAGCATGCCTGCGAACTGAGAAGCTGAAAAATCTTTGACTTGGTGTAATTATTGCATGTCAACAACCACATCATCAGTGTTATCCTAAATCCAAAATACAGCACTATGCCTGCTACCCTATCCCAGCCAAAACCAGGATACGGATCTGTTTAAAAATAACAGTAACTAAAAATGAAGTCACAAAATGTGGATCTATACTGATGTGTCCTCAGGTTCTTTAATTTTTCTTAATAGATATATTTAGATGGTAGTGTTGTCTTTTCTCCTCCTCGTGTCAAGACAGGGGTCTACTCTCTTATTAATATAAACTTCATTGCCCTGAGAAAAGAAACTCAATACCATGGGCAGAGTCTGTTATGAGTCATTTTAAATAGTGGAAGAATCTAAGTCCAAAAACAGAGAAAGTTGTGGCTGTTCTTAATTCCATTTTCGTATTTCAAAGCGGATGGTGCAGTGTTTTAGTGTTGTAGCTGAACACATTAGTTGTGTTTTGCATACCATTGTTCTCATAAGTTTTGCCAGATGAATACATTTACCTGATACCAGTCACTGTGTCAACTTCAATGCCAGGTTCAGGCATCAAAATTTCAACACAGGGTTCCTGTTATGAAGAATAGTGATTTATTTTTCTAATTTTACTTGGAAATGTAATTCTAAATGGTTTTCATTTGACCAGTTGACCATTCTTGTCTGTTGCCTGCAGTTTAGAGCACCTGAGACAGAAGAGCAGAACCTAAATAGCCATGGCAGCAAAGGAAATTACAGCATACTGAAAAGGTCAAAGCAGCGCTGCTCACAATGATAATCTACAAAATACATGAGGCATTCAATTTCAAATACATTTTTTTTGACAGAATCTGCAAAGAGCACCACAAATGACAAGAAATGGATCTGTAACACTTGGAATGAAATTGAGAAAAAAAATTCAGACATAACATGTTCCAGATTAAAAATAATAGCCATTAGTGTATTATTCTCAACAGCTGCACTTGAATTACAGGGAGTGTTGGTTCCCCACCGTAGCCCTGTGCATTGGTCTTTCTTCAGTGCTAACAGCCTTTCTCCCACTTTGTAGTGAAATACCCAGGTAATCACAGAGCGTGAGTGCAGCAAAGGTATTCTAAAAAGGCAATTTTTTTCCCAGAAACATAGATAGCACTCACAGGGGAACTTGGTTAGTGTGTGTGTGGGGATATGGGATGATCATAAACCACATATTGTTACATAAAAAGAAGAAACTCAGCTCTAAAGCTGTAACTGATAGACAGAAGCAAAATTCATAGACCGTGTCATAATGTTAACTGATCCTGTCATTTCAGTGGGCTGCCTGTCCCATGTAGGATTTGGTATTCATGTTGTTTTCCTTTGCAGCTCATCTTTCCATGATCAGTGAAAACATATGAAGTGTAAAATGTCATTTCCTTTTGGGGATACTGAACTGCTACAAACAGGAAGCAATCAGGTCAGGGAAATACCACGAGCCAAGTTGTTATAGGGAGAGAGATGCCAAGCGATGCCGAGTGCTTCTGTCATGAGCTATTACGCTTTTATAGTACGTAACATCTTCTGAGATGGTGAACTGAAAGATGTTGGCCAGTAGGGATTACTAACTTTTAAAATATGTAGCAAGAGCTATGTACAAGGAGAGCTCCCCTTTCAGTGTGGTCTAATGCAGAAGGACAGAGTGCTTCAAGCAGTAATAATTGGCAATCCCTCGTGCTCCTGGTGCTTAAAGTGAAACCGTGCCTTTGAAGCAAAGCATACTTTTGCATTCAATTCACTTCATCTGTCTTGACTGAAGTTGTCAAATTTTTGCTGTCAATGGGGATAAGATTTTCAGTTTACCCATCACTGCCTTCTTTTTGTCACTAGTGACAATGTTTTGTCATCCTTGTCTTTTCCTAATTTGGCAAGCAATTCCTTCCTTTGGGCTACAGAAGCAGGAGGGGCCTGTGTGAAAGTGGTAGAATGGCTCTCTTATTGCTTACCCTTAGTGCATGAGGGTGCTATGCAGGACATGCTCAGCACCCAAAGAACTGACTTTTAGAGGCAGGCATCTGGAAATTGATAGGACACAGTGACTGTTAGGCCAGAATGCCTTTGTCAGGGAAACATTTCCAAGTTGTTTCTTTTCCAAAAGCCTTCCTATTTACCTGTTCTGTAATAAAACTTCAAGATAGCTAGGAAGACAAACCCTTTCTGCTAAGGGATTTCTAGATTAGTTGCTGTCTTTGCATGAGAAGCGTGCATTTTTTAACTTGTGGTGTAGCTCTTGTATCCAAATGATTTATGCCCAGATCTGTTCTGTGCTTTATTTTTGAATTTGGCTTCCAAACAATATGTCTTGGAATTACAGCTAAATGGCATAAGTTCCAAAGATGTGTTCTGTATAGCAGTCCACATCAGTTTTGTTTTGCTTTTCAGTGTTAGAAGTGGTTTACAGAGATGTAATTTTAGACACAGTTTGCTTCATCAAAGTTGCATTGCTTTTGCTTCTGTGGAAAGTCTCCTTGTCCATTCACCAGCTCAACCACAGGGGGTGAACTGACCCTATATTTTTGTATTAAACTGAACATAAAAGGATCATAACCCACATAGATCGAATTGCTCAATACGTGTCTCCTATCGCACTCCGTCTCAGCAGTCTCAGGGCTTGATTTATTAAAAGTAATGACAACATGTATGTAATACTGCCATCCTCACTGTTTACTTCTTTATAGTATAAATTACTATTACCATTTTTATTGTCAGGACATCACAACTAAAAAAGGGAAGATGTTTATTTTACTTAAAACCAACTTCAACTTATCACTTTAAAGAATAACAAGAATAAAAGTTCTCCAATTGATAGTGGGAGGTTAAGGGTGCTTATTAGATGTTAAAGTAACTTTTCCTAACTGAGATTAGGATAGTATGTAAGGATGTTGCAAGCTTTTCTAAATGAGAGGAAAACAGTAAGGACCTGTGGTCTCAGTGTCTGTGAAAACAGGGAAATTGTCACGGCTGGATGTCCTAAAAAGGGAACATGGAAAAGACCCTTGCAAGCCAATTCAGCCCTGGTTCTGGAGAAAGAGGATACTGATCTCTAAGATATTTCCATGATCTCTTCATTGTCGTGAAAAAATAATAGGTCTGCATGGCCACTATCTGCTTCAACTTGCTGTGTATATGGCTACCACCTAGAAACAGTAGAATATACCATAGCAGCAAGTGTGGCAAAGCAATTTCAAGAGTTCATCACAGCTTATGTCTCTGCCTGCGGGCAGGATAACCTGTACCCAGTATATCCTCCTGACTGATCTTTATCCAACTTTTTTACAAAATTCTGTAGCAATGGAGATGTAGCAATTGAGTCCAGTGTGTAAACTGGAAACTTCTTCTGGTGTCTGACCTAAAGGCTCCTTCCTCTATAAGCTCATTACAGGCTGTTCCTTCCCCTGCGCATGGGGGAGAAGAATTTCTTAGCCATGTTTCTGCTGTAGCATTCAGATAGGTGAAAGCTATTACCTCCCCTGCCAGCATTCTTTTCTCAAGCCTGCAAACACTCTAGTTTTTAACACAGATAAAAGAAATTTTGCCAGTATCATTAGAAATTGCTTTTAAAAAGTGAAGTTGTGATATAAATAGGGACTAAAACTACTGAAAGCAGGCAGATTTGGAAAGAGGAAATAATTTATTAGCTAAAATGAAACTGGCATTGGCAAATGCTACAATATCTGTGTAAGTAAACATTCTGGTGAAAAAGCATGTGTGTGTTTTCCTTCATGCAGTTGGAATGATTTTGGAGAAGAGGCTCAAGGACTGAATTTGGATGCATAAAGATTGAGTGGGAAACAATATTCTGATGCTATAAAACTACTTGAAATGGGAAAAATTATTCCTGAATTAACAGACTGTCTTTTGGTTTATTTTTGCAATGACCACTGAGGGGCATTTATAAGAGAGTTTTTGAGAAAGTAAAATAATCTGCTGATCACACCACTCTTGATGACTGTGGAGCTCTGGCTGTAACAGCACATCAAATAGGACCAAGCCAGAGACTTTCCTGTTAGTGTGCAGGTTTTCCTGACTGTTATCTCCATACTCCCAGGGCCAACTAAGATTTTCCTTCACATGGCCCAATCATTGCAGGATGTTAACGTGGAGGGTGGACTGTTCCCAGCAGGCAATTGAGATGCAACGCTGGTAGAAAATGTTAGACTTCTCACTAACCAGTGACTTCTTTCACTGCAGGACTATAGGTTATTGTAAATAACCTTTCTGTAAGTAGACTTCCATTTACCCTCTTACATTTTTAGTTTCTGTTCATCAAAGACCATTTCCAAGTTCAAATTTGGTTTGTTCTTGGGAAACAGTATAGTTTGGATTAAACAGTAACTTCTGAAGAACGTTTTTACAGGTTTGCAGACTAGAAACAAGGACAAAATCTGGCTCCACTGGTATCCCTCTGGCTGTTGTAGGTTTCTAAAGGCAGATCATTAACTGTTTCTGTGATGGATTCAGAAAGCCCGTCAGGCAGACAAAATAAATAAGTTAACCTTGTCTGATACCTTCTTCCCCTAACAAGGTGATGTTTCTTTCTGTTCAGTGGTGAATGCCACCTAATTTTAAAGCTCAGCAGTTTTTCCAAAACAATTACAGTTATTTTCTACATAGATTTATTTACCCCTCCTTACTTTTTGGGTAAAATTCAATCTCCCCAAGCCCTTTTTAAAGCAAATTACACTGTTTCACGCATTGTTATTTCTGACCTCTACTGCTTCTGCTGTACTCTTGCCTTGTTTCTTTGTCTCACCCTCACAGACTTATCTGTGGGCTACCCTTTCTGTTGGGAAGGGCAGAGAATTTCTTGTATTTCAAGCATCTTTGCTTGTTTCCTTAAAAACCCCTTTTCTTGCTGGTACTGACATATTTACATCATTTCTTCTCTTGCTCTGTTACATCCCTTTTGAGAAATAGTGGAACTCGTATTCTATATATTCATTAATTTATAGAGGAATCTGCATGATAATGACTTCTTTTGACATGTAACTTTTTACATTTCCTTTTTTATATAAAAATGTATGTGTGGGTCATTAATATCTGTTGACCCCTATTTTTCACAATAATTTTTGGATCTTATTAAATAAAAATAGTTTTCAATTCCATGAAGGTAATTTAATTTTATAAATAGTAGTTTTTTCCCCTTTGGTACAGCACTGCATGATGGGTGATATGTGGTGTACTGCTAAGAAAATAAGAGGCATTCTGACTCAGAAGCTTGTCAGAGGTTGATATATTTCTGCTTGAGGCTTTTTTGTCAAGATGAGAGAGTAATTGTCAACCTTATTCTCAAGTATGCCAGCCAGGATGCTAAAGACAGAGGTCCGTTTTCTGTCTGTTTAATAATCTGCTTTCTATCCTTCATTCATCCTACCTAACAAGGGGACACTAAAAGTCTTAGTTTGTTTAGACTAGTAAGTGGACGTGAAAGAGAACATTACTGCACTCTGCAAAAATGTCAGGGAAATCAGCACTCAACAAGATGATAAAGAATAAACTTTCCAAGAGTATATTGAGGCTGGAAATTAAAATATACTTTACAATCATCAGACAAATGAGGTTCTGGAGCAGCCTTTTAGTTGGGAGGAAAAAGCCTTACTAGTTTGTAGGAGAAGCTTGATGGGTTTATGAAAGAGATTATGTGATGTATTTATTTGTGATCATAGAGAGATCTTGTAGTCAGAGCAGTCTCTTCCAAATTTTCAGTTCATGTAAAGTATATTGTTCAAAATCTCCTTAACCAGGATATCACTTGGAAAGATGGAATGCTTTCTATTTTATCTTAGGATCTAAAATCTAAACCTAAAGATTTAACAATGAATAATTTTGTTATTTCTCATTTGATCAAAACTTTGTTACATCAAAAGGAGTTGTGCTGAGTAAGAATATCTGAATGTTTCCATATAATAAGTTCATGCCCCACTGCAGCTGAATTTTTCACTGTACATGAAAATAAATTAGAAACTGGTTTTGGGTAGATGAACATTGGAAGCAGGTTGTTTATTAATATAAGTGGCAGTCACATTTTAAGATGTGTTGTGCTGGGAAATACACTCCATTGAAATGGATTTGCTGTTTTATTGGGAAGCCAAAAATTTCAATAGCCACTAGAATTAAAGTGAGAGAATGTGTTCTTGTTGTTGTGATAAGAAGAAAAAGGCTTAGAAAAGCTGTGGGACTTTATGTTGGGGTGTTGCACTGGGAATGCAAAAAGCTGAGAAAGACAGGCAAGACAACTGGGTTTCTAAGAAAAGGATTAAGTAGAAGCAGTTAATAAAGGTTTCTTCTCTTTTTGCTTAGTTTCTGTACCTCTCTGCTTCTTAACAGACTTGTTGTCTTCACTGAAATAATTTAGGAATTACTGTATGTATCTCAACTGGATCTTCAAGCTATTCTTGTGTCCAAGAGAGCTTTTGGTTGTCAGTGGTGATTAATCCCAACTTTATAATAACTATACCTGAGTAGTCATCTTTCTTCCCTTTTTCCAAAATCTTTGTTCAATGTTGGCTGAAATGGGTGTACAGTCACACATATTCTTCCAGGAATGATAATTCAAGTACTTCAGCCCATTAGTAGAGCTCAATGCTTGTTTGATTGAAGGGGTTTTTTTATTGGCAGAAAGTTAGAATAGAATAGACTATTTCAACTGGAAGGGACCTACCACAGTCGTGTAGTCCAACTGCCTGACCAGTTCAGGGCTTACCAAAAGTTCAAGCATGTTAATGGCATTGTCCTAATGCCTCTTAAACACCAACAGGCTCAGCGCATTGACCGCCTCTGTCGGGAGCCTGTTCTGGTGTTTGACCACCCTCTTGGTAAAGAAATGCTTCCTAATGCCCAGTCTAAACCTCCCTTGGCACAGCTTTGACCCGTTGCTCTCCACTTCCCCTCCTCAAGAATGTGTAGAGAGCAACGATCAGCCTCCTGTTCTCCAAATCCATCTGCCAGATGCTCAATATTACCTCTCTATGTACTTGATATATGTCTAAAATAAAACAGCAAGTATGAAAATGGTGTCCTGCAAAGTTACATTCCACACACAGTTCCTCAAATGATAACCTTCCATCTAGATCTTTAAAAGACAAGTACATTTTTGTGACCAATTAAATGGATGTTCTTATTTCCATGCATGATAGAAGCTGATGCTGAGTGCTATAAGTTATAAAGAGAGAGTTAATTTTAAGAATGCTTTAAAATACATAAAGGAAGAAATTAGTTGACAAGGCAGATTGGTTTTTACATTGGAAGTAAACTGTGTAGCTGTTACTTTAATTTTGATTACCTTTTAATTTTTTCTCAGGCAACCTGACTGAACTCTGTGGGAAGAACTGCTAAACTTAGGGTTTTTTGGCAAAAAATGTGATCTTAGTTTTTAGTGCAGGAAATCAGAAATAGCCATTGTAGAAACTGGCAAGTTTAGCAATGATGTACTTGAGCGGGACCAGATTGTGGACATTCTTTCAGAGGTGTAACATATTACCCAAGTGCTGAACGGTTACATAGCCAGGAGGAAGGCAGAAATTTGTTCCATACTTGAGTTCTCAACCAGAAGTACACTCTGTGGTTCAGCTTTGAATATTGCATTTTTAATTTCACTTTGCACACATAGTTTGTTGTATACTTTTTATGACAGTGTTGGTAGTGACCCAAAATGTTAATGAGAAAAGCTTTAGTAAATAAGTATTCTCCTCAATGTATGAACATATTATGTATATTAGAGGTTATCATTCTAAAGGCATTATTATCTTTATTATATGACATGACTAATTTTATTTTTCTGTTAGGAAAAGTAAAATGTTAATAATTGTTGTCCCATGCATTGTGCTTGACATGTCTTGCTTGAACCATGGCTTGAAATCAAAGTGAATTGTCCTGGTTTTATATCGATATCAGAATGCTTAGAGGGTCATAGAATCTCCTGAGTTGTCAGGGACCCATAAGGATCATCAAGTCCAACTTCTGGCTCTGTACAGGGCTGGCCAAGCCAGAGCATGAGACTGAGCACATTGTTCCAGATGCTTCTCGAACTCAGTCCAGCTCGGTGCTGTGACCAGTTTCCTGGGGAGCCAGTTCCAGTGCCCAATCACCCTCTCAGTACAGCTGCCCCTTCCTAATATCCAAGCTAAACCTCCCCTGTTGCAGCTTCATATTGTTCCCTCTGGTTCTATCACTGGTCACCAAAGAGAGATCAGTGCCTGCCCCTTTGCTCCCCCTCATCAGGAAGCCATAGTATCATTTGAAAGTAAGTCCATTCTGAAGGCTGGAAAACATTTGGATGGAAATGATATTAAAGCTCTAAACTGTCTGGAGAAAATGCTCAGATCTAAATCTCCTTCAAACTCCTTTCTCTGGGATTGGATTTTAAATGTCATGACACGAAGGGTACAAAGCAAGGGGGGAGATACAAACATTGCTTTGATTTGAACCTATCTATAGGATAATAGTAAGGTTGCTCTGCTTCTGCAAAGATTTGGGTTGCATTGGCAGCTGCTTCTAAGCCTTCATTTGTATGGACAACAGAATTTCTTCTAGAGTCACCTAGGGGACCTGTATTTTAGAATTTGTCCCAGTACGTCACTATGAGGTAGCAGATGATGAACTTTTTAAATACTTCATATTGCTGTAAATGTAATGGTAAGCAGAGATCATTTATACATTATGTATGGTAACACCTCAGGAATATAGATCTGCAAGAAAGTCAGGAAAGAGTGTGGTGGAATACTAAAAAATCTTTTCAGATTAAATTCAACTTTAGCACTTGTGGGAGAGACCTCCTACTTAGGGGAGCAATCTCATTGCATCATTAGATTTCTATTTCTGCCTTTCTTTAAGAAAAGTGCTCATTTGACTGGATTAAGCCATCTCATCTTGGTCTATATTTATGTGTATAACCTTTGCTCATATTTTTGGAGAGAAAACTACAGATGTGTGTGTGGGAAGTTGCTGTAAGATCTGAGACTGTTTTCTTCTGTCTTTAGCCCTACTAGTAGGACATCACAGGGAGCTGTCATACGCTTCACTTGAATTCAAAAGTAACCTTCTGCAAACTTCTGAAAGTTTCACTCTTCTTTGGTTTGTTGCTGCCTTCAGAACTTGTCAATTCAGATATTTCTGAAAGGAAAAAAAAAGGCAATAAAGGTTAGTTGTTTGAATATTAAGGATGATCTGGAAGCTATCTTACCTTCTACAGAATGCAATCATGTAAATGAAAGGGAAGAACATAATATACTGTTCCTTTCCTATATAAAACAATGTTATGGAAATCCCCTTCTCCCTGTTCTCAAGTGCTGGCTCTGAGGTCAAGAACCTGTACAAATCGATGCCATGAAAAATAAGACAGTTACTCTGCTAATCAAATAATATACTTTTTATTTAAAGGTGATCAGTACAAGTTATTGATCCATATACTGCCACATCTATTTCTTTAGCAACTGGGTTTTTTCTACATTTGAAGACTACTTAAAGTAGTAGCATTAATGTCAATTATAAAGCAACAGTGAGATGGAATGCCCGTTTATTGATATTTACTTACTGCAAAAGCTCTGTTTTGTTATTAACACACTTGATATTCTTAACTCTGTCTTCTTTCAAGTTCAGATCTGTGGGTTCATTCTAGAAATAGCATAATGGATAGGAAGAGCAATCAAGCACTATTGATTTTTCTCCTATTTGATAAAAGGGAAAACAGGCTTATTTAAATAGTTTCATTGGAGAAAGGCTCTATGTGAGTTGTTCTGTTCCCTTCATTTAGCACTGCCAGCTCTCTGTTTCAAGGAGGCCTGTTTTCCTTGCAACTCTGCCAAGCCAGCATCCCCTCTGCTTAGGGAAGATTATAGTTGAAGCAGTTATAAGCTAAAGGAGCTTACGTTGCAGCATTCAAGGAGAAGGGGGAGCTGAGGGAGTTCAGCTTCATCAAGTAGAGAAGAGGAAGGTGAGATTCTCTATATGTTTTGCAGTCAAGGGAGAAGTTGTGCTTTACTACATTCCTCCTTACGTTAGTAGCTTTGGATGAACTTTTATTTTTCTTGATATTTCTACTAAGCAGGCATTTTGTCAGGCACTGGACCAGGTGGTGGGGTCACCATCCCTGATCAATGATTCTGTGGTTCTATTCTGTACTATACAGGTTGGAGCCCTGTTTATGAAGTCACTAATCCAGGACAAACAGATAAAGAATAGCTAATTTGTATCTCTCATTTTTCACCCTCTCTTACTTATGAGTTTGAGAAGCCCACTGTGGAGTAACATGTTATTTCAGTGTTATTTTTAATTTATAAGGGTTCTAAAAAGATAGTTCAGCAGTAAGATATTTCTTCTGGTGAGACAAATCTGACCAGCCTGCCATTACGTCAGGTGAATTTTGTGCAGTCAGTGCATTGCTATGTGCAGTAGAAGTTCTATGTTAAAAGTATTTCATTACTTAGGGAGGGTTACAAAATATCACTTAATAAAGGAGAAAAGCACTATCCCAAAGAAGTGTACGCTTTTCCTTCTGAGGCAATCTTAAGCATCTTTTAGCCAGGGAATTATGGCACTAGTGACCCTTTGCTTAACCTCCTTGATATAGGTAAGTAAGTGTGAGTAGTTCAAGGATGAAGAGGCAATAGCAGCATCTTTTGGAGCAAATGCAGCACCAATAGTCCCTCCAGGGATACTGTAATGGCAGAGTGCTCTGAAATCCATGAGGACCATCGCAGTTGTCAGATATCTATAATGCACATTTTAACAGCCCCTTAATTACACATTACTCAATTCAGTGAGTATTTAATTATCTATCAAGCAGTTAACTATTTGCTTGAGAGATCATAATGCTTCTGCAAATGGAGTAAATAGGTGATATGGGAGCTTTTGAAAATTCATGTTGGAGGTTTTATATGTAAATATACGTTATGTGTATATATACACACACACATACATATTGGGAATTAAGCAGGAAGGAGGCTTGCATGGAGAATGCTGTATGAAATGCTTATGGGGCTGGACTATGACTTGTGACCCAGTAAATGAATTTCAATGCACAAGTGTTACTAGCAGCTTTCAGGTGCTGTGAGGTTGGGTGCTCAAGCCCCTGGAGATGGCTGAGGGTCCCTGACCTATGAACAGGGATGACAAAAGCTGCTGCTGATTATGGTTGATTCCCACTGCTCCTCTTCTTTTGGATGAACAAATGCATCCCTCTCCTGTGAATCAGTTGCCCCCCTGTTCTCGATCAACTCCACCTTGTAGCAGCAGTAGATAACAATTGTGTAAGTTGCTGGAAGGAACAGCTGAGACTAAAGAGTTCCTGTGTCATTTTCCTTTAAGTGATAAGTAGGACACAGCCATTTTTTCCCTAGTGTTTGGGTACAGAAGCAAATGTTTATGTTAAAAACAGATATGGGCTTCTGGAGTGGAAAACTACTTCACTATGCTTTGAACAAAATATTTCACTATACCTTAGAAAAGTCTCCACACCATTTTTCTACCTTGTTTTGTTGAAATAGTCTTCTTAATTTTAGTCAATTATTTCAGCAGGGAGTTCCATTTGCCTTGTGTTCTTAAAATTACATGAATATAGCTGTTGTGGCTAAATTACTGCATAGGAAGCTACACGGAGAAAACCTGGGCATTCATAAACCGGAGCACAACCAAATTTGTGTGGTGAATACAAGAATTTTGTTTAGAACCTTCTCTTAATATTTCAGTCCTGTATGATAAACTTTCTAATGTAGGTGATATCACCCATTGTAATGTTTTCACATGCCTGAAATTTTACACGCTTTAAGAACAATTAGTTGTCAATGGAAGCTATTGTTTGTTCATCCTTCAGTCAGCTAACTGACCAGCACAGAGGATGAGGCAGTTGGAAAAGACTTTGATCTCCATCAGTCTAATAATGAGCAAAGTTTTATCTAAACTGGGTGAGCATAGAGAGATAAAGGGAAATAAACACAATAGTATGAAAGAATAGGCACAGAAAACTTTAAAAATAACTCCATTAGCACTGTGAGTTCCACGGAATTGAGTTTTTCTTTAACTCACTAATGAAGCTTTGAAGCAAGAAAACAGGAGAGCATTTGTGGCATTTCGTGTTTCTAAAAGCTGTGACAAGTCACTACCCAGTTTAATTTCTACAGTTTATTTCCTGTTTGCAGTTCTCAACTGTTACTCTGTAGTGCATGTTCTTAAGTGCAGCTGATCTAGAATTTGCCAAAAAAGATGATACATTGCAGAGAGTAATTTTGACAGTTACTTTTACCAGTTCAGCACTGTGATTTCCTTGAATGTTCTGATTTCATGTTACTTTTAAAAAATTTTATGCTGTCTTCAACATCAAAATAGTCATTGTGTTGGAGAATAACATTCACCAAGTATTAATTGTCAGTGTGTTGTCTGGAATAATGTGTCGAGGTCATAGCTTAACTGGGCTGCAAACTGCTCTCTGCTTCAAGTCCCCTAGGCTTCAGCCATTGCTTGGGCATGTCTCTTCCTCACTCTGCTGCTTGATGTCTATCGTCCCATATCCTCCTCTCAGCTTTACCATTTTGAGCCCTCTGGCCTCAAGTGCATATTACATTAAATTTGGACCAGTTCTATAGTGCTTTCTTGAACTGGATGCTAAATGTTTCTGAATTTCCTATTTAATTAAAAAAAAAGGAGTGGGAGACTGTGATGTCACTTTGTTTCATCTCTCAGTATTATTTACTATTTGTACCATGTAACTGCGATGGGTTGACTGATGTTTGAAATCAATGGATATAATCAATCACTAGGTTAAGCTGTAGCAACTCATTAGCTGAACTGTCCTGACTATCTGTATATGTACTACTGCTCTGCTGTCATTAGCAGTTGCCACATTAGTGCAGTCAACAAATGAGTCCTACTGGGTGGTGTAAATTTGCTTACCTGCTTATTGATTTTGGAGGTTCTAGGAAGAAAAATAAGCTTATGTGTGTTCTGCTGTTCCTCACCTCCATTTCCCATGAACCTGAGCACACAGTATCTGCTTAAACAATTCTTTCATTTGATAAAAATTTTTGTGCACAAAGAATACACAACTTTTTTGTGCTTTATCTCAGTTAATAGCTCTGTGGTGCATTTGTCAACTCTGTGCTAACTTGGTGTTGTATTTCATTTTAAAAAGAAATTCATTACTGAAATGCCAAAGTTTCCACCGCAGTAGCTCTAATGAAAGGCATTTCAGGCTGTTTTAGGGAAAGAAAATGGGAAATGAAGAAAGATGATAGGCCTCAGCATTATCTTCATTTCACTGACAAGGAATCCTATTCAGCTACAGTCATAAATGGGGTATTAAAGATGATTCATGAATAGAAGTTACATAAATATTCACTTGAATTTGGATGGTAAGTTTTTTAAACATTGCTGCATGTTTTGCATTTGATTTAACACCAACTATTATACAAGTATCATAATGCAGCTCTGATATGACATTAAAGATAAAGTATAGTAGAAAATGTGGAATGAGAGAAAAACTGAAGTCTTTAATCACAGTTTAAAGTTCAGGCTGTAGATGGTAATTTTTTTAAGTCACTCCATAATATGAGAAATAACATATTTGAAATTGTTCACAAAAGAAATAGTTTAAACTGCAGTAAACAGGGTGGGGTATTTTGGCAAACAGGAATCATGATGTAGTTAACCAAAATGTTGCCACGTTTTGAGATGTATTTTCCTAGCACAGCCCAGTGCACTGTGGTGAATTTTCATAGGATGAGACAGTGCCATAGAGAGCTATATACCTGATCCTGGCAGTTCCTTGCTAGTATGGTGCTGCAGCTAAAGCTAAAACTGCTGTATTTTTGTTGTTGCTGTACTTCAGTAACTTTTGATTCCACAACTACGTAGGGAACATCAATTCTGTGTTTAAGGGAATATTGCAGACATGCCTAGGAGCAGAGATTAACACTTTTTCCAATGATTTCCGAGAAACTAATGATACAGCAAAGGCCCAGCTGGATTTTGAAAAGAGCTCCAAGTATTTATGTAAGCAATAAGGTTTTTTCACCAGCACTCAGCTTTGACAATAGCTTAAGTGAAACAAAACCTCCTGCACCACGCAGCAGCAATAGCCTAGAGAAGAACCTGCACACTATAAGAGCTTCCTGCAGGGAGTGAGATAATTGTAATGAAGGAAACTATCATGTGGGATAAATAAGTGAGCTAGATTATTTCCACAGGTCCGTGTATATCTGAAAATATAAAGTTTCTTAGGGGATCAGTTTTTAAGTCCCAGCGATGCCAGAATGCTAGATAAAGCACTTTGAGATAGTCTCTGTAAAATGGGTTGAGAGAATGTAGAAGCTCCATCTAGAAGCTGCTTTGGTGTAGTTAGTGACTGAGAAGAGGGAGGCCCTGGATCTGAGTCAAGGCAAATTCCTGTGGTGACTCAAGGCACCCAGTTACAGAGCTAAGGTAAAAGACACACGGTATCATGCCTTCCATTGAGTATCTGCAGCACATTTCCCCAGCTACAGTCTCTTCCTCTGAACCAAAAGGTTTGAGTTTTTGCCACAGAGTTTCTGACAGAGTGTGTTATTGCCAAAGACAATTCCAAAAATAAAATTAGACATATGGCACTTGGTAATAATGAATGAGCATCCAAGATTTCAATTTGGTTTCGGGAAGTGCTCAGAAATCTGGGTGTTTATCCAAAATAGAATTAGGCAGATGAAAAACAGGCTGGGAATTTTCCCCAGATGAACTTTATCAAAGTTTTTAATCTTTTCCATGCTTGTTAGAAAGTGACATCTTTTAGTTTGGGGTCTTAAATAATTATCAGATAGCCAGTGTTTTCATTTTCACTTTCTTCTATTGAATTTTGAGCAAGTTAGTATTCTGTTCTCTGCACCTCATCTATTTTTAAATAGATAATATGTTCTTTGCTTCATGGGATCATTGTTAGTGACAAATTTAAAATTTCTGAGCAGCAGAGTACTGTGGTTATGTAGAAGAGTTGGACATTTAGCTCAGATTTTTTTTCTCAAATCCCACGAGAATGTCTGTTAGTTTTAATATTACCCCTTGTCAAATTCTAGCTTTTTAAAGAATGTGATGATGTAGAATGAAGTGAAAGAAATTAAAAGAGAATAAATGGACCAGCTTCTGTTTAAGCCTATGAGATCCTATGCTTTATTCATGACTAGCCCTCATTTAAGCAAAACTAGCTCTTCTACCCCAAATCTTCAATGAATACTAATTTAGTCATTTTAAGATATGTTTTGCAAACTTCTTGTGCCATACCCTGTACTCAGTTTAGTGGTTTATCTAGCTGATGCCAATATGCACTAGCATGTTTGCAAAAACTGAATTTAAAATTGGATCAGAGAGTCTCCCTTTATAACAATAAGAATTATGTAATCGCTACATCTGTGTATATGTGCACATATATACACACCCACACACATTTGGGAGTATGAGTAAAGGGAGAAAGAAAATACCAGGTCCACCTCATTTTAGTGTCTTTCAGTATAACAGGAATTGATGATAAAAAATAAACACTGAAACATGTTGGAATAGTTTTACATAAAGTAAGTACATCAAACACACAGCGGAGTCAAAAATAAAATAAAAGAAGTTAGGATCTCATCCACTGCCTATAGCAAAACATAGCTAATGGGTGAGTTGATGAAGGCAAAGAAATTCCTATTTCTCACTCTAATTTATCTAGAAGATAAAACTTGATAATATTAATCACTACTGCAGTTTCCTTTTGCCTTAAAAGGGCTTATAGCATGAACTAACAGTTAGTCAAAGGGAGGAAAAAATCCACTGATTACTGAATCAGAGGCTTACAGAGCTGTGGTGGCTTTTATAGTTGGAACCAAAATGTAATGTATGAGTCTTGGGCTTCAAAGTAAGGTATTTACTTCAGAGAGCAGTGAAGTTCTGGCATAAAGGAAATGATGTCAAGAGCATGTATTTTTTTTCCCTCTCTACTACAACCTGTATTCAACGTAGAGGTTGGTTGTGTTAGTTCAGGTTTAGATTCAAGTATCTTTTTATTTTTAAATCGAATTCTGGCAGATTTCAAATGTTGTTGTGCCACTGATATACAATCACTTGTTCTCATGTGGAGGTTAAATCCTGCTCACTTCTAAATTGATAAAGCCAAGCCAACAGTCTTTATTTTTAGTGAGACACAAAAATTTTAAGTGTTACTATTTTTTCTTCCTGGTTATGTTTTGATTCTCACTCAGGAAACTTATTGAAGGTATTGGATCAGGACTCCAAGAAATTTCAGATTAGGCTAAGTTAGTATTTATTAGATAATCTTATAACATACCAGTACATTGGTCTAATTTGGAAAATAACAGTTAATTTAATGTTTTGGCTCTTGGGCATTCAAAACATTTAAAAGCTCTTTAATGCTTAAAATGTATTTTAATTTCATTTGGCTAATGAGATTCCTTCACAAACATTAAATTCATTAAGAATAGGTGAAACTGTCACTTACTGAAGTGCAGTTTGGATTGTTCTCATTGTTTTTCTTGTCTCATACTAATTTGTGATACAGAGCATGTGCAAAAGCAGTTGCTGTTCAAAGCCAATAGTGCATGACCCTCACTATGAGTTTATATTAGCATAAAATAAAATAATACAAAAATATTACATAGCATATCTTTCTGGGGTAGGTAGAGTTTCTGTACCCCCTAGATAATTTCTATACTGTCATCTGTCAACAAACACCTGCTTTTGTTCTCGGTAGAGTTCTTTTAATCTTTCTTGGGAAACAAGACTGGGGAATTGAATGTATATTATATCTTGGTGTTCTTTGTAAGTGGTTATGTTTACCTGTCCCCGAATGGGTTTTTGTGCTTTGAGCTTAACTGATTCTCGAAGAAAATTTATCATATGCCTTGGTAGAGGTAAGAATTTATTGTGGTTGATAACGCCACCTTTTATTTACACTTTATTTCTAGTCCTAAACTAGTAGAGTTGAGAAAAAATCTGTTGCATCAAAGCAATAACAAACAGCTGTAAATTTTCTCAGAATGGGGAACTTCCTTTTTCAGGAATTGGTGACTGAATCGAAGTGCCACCTTTGCTTTTGCAGCATCTGGCTTCCTGATGAAATTCTCAGGCGATGGGGTAAAAGTCTTTGATGCGGAGTCACCACATCTGTTGGCACACTATAGAGGCATGACAGCATGAATAGTTCTGTGCAACTCACTTTATTCTAAATGCATGATGATGCTGCTCTCGTGTAGGGCCATCTGAAAGGACAGAGCTAGGTGGATGTTACGAAGAAGTTACTACAATCAGAGCTCACTGTCAGCTATTTAGCAACAAAACTGGTGTGAGAAGGTTCAAAATCATAGCATGTAATCTGTAAATAGGCATCCTGTAGAACATGCTGAATACTCGTAGCAGTCACTGTTAAGAATAAGAAGTACTAAGTGACGATAGCGTTTTGAATTGGAAGCTGGTTAGGTTTGTTGTGTGTGTGCCTGCGTGAGTAGCAGTGCTAGACAGTAGTGTTTTATTTTTCTGGAATGACAAGTGTAGAATTAACATACGACAGGAGCCTAGCTCCTTGCTTTGAAACTGTGCTGCCAGAATCTTGGGGCTGGCAGTAGTGAATAATTTTGGGGAAATAGGTTGTCTACACAAGTCTTTCTGGGTGATTTCAGAAATGTGAGCTAATCCATCCTGAACACCTGCACCAGGGTGTGATTAAAGGAAGAGGAATCCTACAACAAAGACATCTCTTTAATAGTAGTCCTCTTCTGTAGTCTTTTTCTGAAGCCAAATTATCCTGTCATGTGCATCTTCCAGTCCATTTATACTGACTTCTAAACTATGATTCTTGGTTCAAGGAGTATTTAAGAAAGCCAATACTGATATTACTAATCTCTTATTTAAATAATTTTAATATTGTTCTTTAGCAAGTACTCTTAATAATATCATCAGGAACTTACACATTGTGATCTAAGATAGCTGAGGAGATAATGACAGAAAACTTTCTACTGTTTATTATCAATCATGCTTAACAGCAAATACTGACTAAGAAGTCAAACACTTTTACATCCCATTAGACACTATTTTTCTTTCCTTCTTCCTCTCTTCCTCCCCAGCCTCCTCCTCTCTCTCTCTCTCTCTGTGCTAGTGGAAACATTCTCTGGAAAGACTCCAAAATGCTTCAAGACTAATGCTTTGGGCTGTGAGAGATAAGTGAAATATATATTTTCAGGGCTGACACTTCCAAATGTTTCCCTCTAAATAAATTGCATTGAAATTGACCTCCATAAACCCTTCTTTACATTAGTTGTTCTGGAAAAATCTGTCAGCTTAAACATGGGTTTTTTTCAGTGAGATACATGAATAAAACTGGTTTGTATATATAATTAACATGTAAATGTGTTTGAAAGAATAATTATTGCACTGAGTTATTGACAATCTGAAAAGAAGTAATTAAGTCAAAACTTCATAAAATATTTTTATTGCCTTTTGTATGCTATTCTTGTTGCTTGAAATTCCTAGTTACATTGTCTGGCATGGATTAGTAATTTCATTTTTAAAAATATACAAAGGGGTAATGCATTTTTTTTTTAAGCAACATTTTCTTAAGCACAGAGAAACAGCCCTTTTAACATGTTTTTGAGAGAAAGAGTCTATTATCAATAAAACACCAAATAGTTGTAAGACACGCTGGATTTTAAGACATTGTTGATTACATAAAATGCCAAGGGATTTATTGGTATGATTCAGGCAGATGTTTTTAGAATTGCAATCATAAAAAAATTCTGCAAAGTGATAGGCAATAATTAAGTTGGGCAGTGACCAATGAATGTGATGTATAAACTGTAAAGAGTAATTAATTAGAAATGGAGTCACATCTCATTTTTCTGTAATGGGCCAATGCTATTAGCTTATATAACAACATAAACTAAAACTCAGTGTTCTTTTAAGTGCCAATTCGCTCTCTGAAAATAAAATGAACTGCACCTGACCAGAATGCAGGAGTCCAAGGGAGGTGAAATGTGTACATCACTGCAGTCAGTGGATGCTTCGAAATCCCTCTGTATATGATCGAAACTTCTTTTTGTGGATGATCTTCTCTGGTCAGGTGAAGATCCATTGGTAAGCACTCCATGTATCAAAACAAGGAGTACCAGAGGCCTGCTAGGTACATGAGATTTGCACAGGAGAATAACCTTGGGACAGTCATACCTACTAAACTGGTGTTTTGTCCATTATGAGAGAGATGCTTTCTTGGTACTGAAATGGAATGAATGGAGTAGACATTTCATTCTGGAGTAATTGCAGGCCATAGCAATGTACAGGTCTCACATATACCTTCTGAGAATTGATGGTGTAATGTGTAAAAGGATGGATTCTTTGCAGTGAGATAGTTTTTTAACTTCCAGTGATGCACTGGACAACAGGCAGAATCAGCAGAGACATACAATTGTTGTATTTTGCTTATCAGTGTATTTAAGAGTAAGGAAAGAGTTTTAGCCTGTGTCTCATTTGTCAAAGATCACAAGATTTGTTTTTTAACCTCTTTATCATGAAACTCTAAATCAAAACAAACTTTCAGTTCATGTGCATTATGAAATTTTCAAAGGCAGATAAATAGTTAATTCCCCTGTAAACTATTATGTAAAGGTTAAAGCAAGGGACTGGCTTTTGCAGTTCTGTTGTGTTTTTCTGTTGTTGGCAGTTCTGATGTCTCGTCAATTAATTGTGTAATGCACTGCTGAAATCTATATTGCTTCTTTTCAATATGATCAACACTAATGAAATATCAGCTAGAAAGCTGAGCTATCTCTAAGTGGTAGAACTTGCCAAAAGCAGCATTTATAAACTTTTGGTAATTTTTTATTTTACGAAACATTTACTAGCTTATTATTTGCAAATCTCCCCTTGCTTGCAGAAATATCTTAGGACCAAATGCCAATAGATGTAATATTTGCAAGAATTCTGGTTTGTATTCAGCATTGTAAAATTCCTCGATCGTGTACTTTAAAATTTAGGAAATATATACTCAGGCAAATTTATGAAATCCAGGTATAGGAATCTGCCTCTGAAAAATATCACACAGTCCAATTGAAGTAAAGGGCCAGTACTTATGTACTGTTCACTAATACTTCCCTAACTGTCTGACAACTCATTCTCAGGATAAGTTGTCATTAGTTGTTTGATCCTCTTTCATACATATTGAAATTTAACACATGAGACTTCTGTTTTCCCAAACTTCACTCATGCGATATCTCTCAAGCTTATACCTTGTCACATAGAAAAGGTTAAATTCAAGCATATTGCCAGTCATTGCTGAAGTATATGACTTTGTCAGGTGGTAAACTGTTACATCTCCAAGCAAAGGTTCTAGCACTCTGGGAAGACAAAATGCAGGCTGTTTTTGCTTAGGCAAATAGTTACTGTGTAGCGCACAGTCATCCACCACACATGGGATATTGTGGGAAAAGATAAAACTGATTAAGAATAGAAAGGCTGAAACAAGTGAGATTATGCTGCGTTTTCTTAAATTCTGGACATTTTTGTACCTGACATCATCATAATACCACATTCCTTTCTTATTTTCCAAATGCTTCCCCTCTCTATCTCCTGTATGCTGCTGAGATGGATCCATGGCTACTTAGGTTACTTATAACTAGGGGGGAAAATAAATGTTGACCATGCAGTAAATGGGTAGATTTAGTAAGTGCAGTAATTTAATTACCAGGGGAATTTAGTCCATGTATTGTTATCACTAGCTTTTCCATTCCCATCAAAAAAAGAAGGAGGATGTCTTCCCCGATTCATGGCTTCTCTTTCTCACGTTAAATGGATGATCAAGCTTCAGGATAGTGGTTGCCAATTTCCTACAGATGTAGCAAGCCATTTTCACGTTCAAGTTCATGATCTTCTCTTCACTTAAGTGCAAAGTAAACTAAGTGAAGTAAACTGGGACATTTTTAAAGACAGCTTTTAAAATGAGTTCAGCTGTACTACTTGTTGCCTTTGTCCAATGCCCGTGTGCAATGGGGAACCGCTCCTTTCCCCCAGGCCCAGCCTGGCCCCTTGGGCAGCCTTTGCCCCTTCCTTCAGTGTGTCTCACTGAAGAGCTGCCGGCTCTGCTGATTGGCTGAGCTGTGCCTGTGGTGGCGCCACTGCAGAACCGGCTGGAACCGGCTGGAGGCAGCCTCTGCCTCTCCTCACAGAGGCAGCCCCTGCAGCCTTCCCGCCAACTCCTTGCTGCCTGCGCCACATGAACTGTTAAAGGTGAGGATTGTTTGACAAGAACAATAATTTCTGTTGTTTCAGTAATATCTGTGAGGCCCTGGCACAGACCTTAATCTTCAGGTGCCTGGTGCTGTGGGGGTGAACCTCGCCTCAGCCCCTTCGGATGACCGGGAGTGGGCTCTACAGCTCTGAGCACCTTCAGAGTTTCTCTGAGGCCTGAGTACGAGCTGCTTCACAATTTCTAGGACTACAGGCTACCCCACCTATTCTTGGAAATCAAGTTAAAGGTGGCTAAATAGACCATTTGACATATCGGTGTGTAATGAAAGTCAGTGTTTCTGTTGTCTGCTCTATCTGGTAATTCATAGCCGCATTTTGAGTATCACAGAAAAGCGAGAACTGTGCAGCAAAAGAGCTGTGCAGCAGACAGCAAGCAACAGGCAGCTTCTAGGCATATCTTTCTAACCACAGGGTGCCACCATCGCTCCAGCAGATCAAAACTGTTAGAGCAACAGAAAACGTGTCACCTGGAGATTAATATGACTACAGAACTTATAAGTTCAAACCTTCAAGTTTTTTAACTAATGTTTATACATTGATATGTTGCAATGGCACAATAATAATTTGCTACCTTTGAGAAACTCTAAAAGATGTGCAACCTATTTAACTTAGGGAAAGAAGTCCCCAGAGACTTTAACAATTCTTAGAAAACAATCTTCACGCTTCCTAGCATATATCATGTTGGCCTAAGTTTGATACTGCACTGTGCCCATAGGAGCTGCTGAATTCTTCATACAAATAGAGAGGCAATTAGATATATATGTTCAGTTAAGCTACTGTGGTGAAGAAATATGTATGTTTCTGCATTTGATAACATTTTATGTAGGGAATAATAGCTGCTAGAGTTAAAAAAATTAGTTTGGATGTTGTGTGGCAGCTCATCAACATGAGCAAAACCAGAGGATGAAATATTGCTTCAACAAAAGCAGAACTTTACTTTAGCCAGTGGTATTCTGAAGCAATAACTTGTTTTCAGGTATACTGAGTAAGGATTGAGCATTTTTTTTCCGGTTTAGTAATTTCAGTTATGAGTGCCCACTGAAGCTAGTGGATCATTCTGAGACTAGCCTGAGAGAACAAGAATTTATTCTTCACGTTACAGAACCCAATTAAAATTTGGAAAGTGCATGAAAATGCAGTTGATAGCTATAAAGCTGAAAGTGCAGGGGAGCAGATGACGTTCTATGGATTTCAAGAACTGCTTAAACATTTTTCACTGAAAATTAATTGGATTGAATGCTAAGACAGCATAGGGAGCTGAAGTTAGGAAATGCAAAGGAAGTCCCATTCTCACTGGAATACAGATTTAGGCATTTCATACTGTATTTTGGCCCTTCAGACCTTTTTGTTTTCCCTGGTCTATCTTTGCTTATCTTTATCAGCAAATTATTTACATCTAGACAATTATTCCATAAACAGCAAAATTGGTACATGTTTTTAGGGTAATATCTCTGAGCACTAGATAAAAAAGTACAGATAGGTTGGATGTTCAGAGAATGAAGATAGCAGCAAGAACCTAAGGTCTGTTGCCACTGCTTTTATCAAATGGTTTGTTTTCTTCTCTGTTTTATCCTTGAGATTTACGTTAGAGGGTTAATTTTGTAAGAAATATTCTATTTGATTTAAATAGCTCACTAACTTCATGAGACGCTATGATCCTGTTTCTGTTTGTATTTGTAGGCAATGTAAGACAAAGCAGCACCAATTATATCCAAAATTAAATAGAATATTTTTTTAAGTGTAACTTAAGCATTGAAATCTTGATGAAAAAGAAATTTTCTAATTATTGTACAGCATAACAGAAAATTCAGGTCTGGCCTTCTAGGATCTGGGGTTTTTGCAGTGCTTTGTAAGATGGAGTAATTGACACAGACACAAAACTGGCAAAAATGACCAATGAGGCACAAAGGTATGTCAGACTGCTGATAAATTACTACTGGAGAGAAAGCCTAGATGACTTCAAAACCAGACAGTCTACTGCTTTGACCAACCAAATGGCCCCATAGAGCCTTTAAATAAGCAGTTTGGTCCTTGGTATCCTCCACTTTACTACTGCCTTTTATGAAGAATTCTTAATTTCTTTTACTGGAAATAAATTAATTCCTCTGCAAAAGACAGGAATCACCTTGCAGGCAACCTAAAAAATGTAATTTCATAGCATTGATTTATCTTGTGGTCAGGAAAGCACTGTTGTCGATGCTTGTTTTAAGTGAATGTCAAAATACTTTTTCTGTCAAATTTAAGGCCATCCAACCTGTTGTCTCGTATGTGCTGGTACAAATTACGCACAGAAAATTTTTGCACTTTCTGTCTGTATTTTGTCCTAAAATTACTGAGGTCTTAAATGACAGGTTACTGTGTGCAAGTCTGAAGGAGGAAATCTTCAGCGCTCCAATCTGATGTCACAGATGGAGAGAGGGTTCTGTGTATCTGGGAGAGAAGTTTGGTTTGAGCATTTTGCCTCCAATGTGAGTCTGGTTTTTGAATCCTTGATTTTGTATCTACCCTACAAAAGTAACACCAAGACCAGTAGAAGAAAGAAAAAACAAAGCAAAACAGCACAAAATACCAAATCCACAGACAAAAATGCAGAATATGTCACCCCAGTTGTCTATTTAGTCTGGTGTTCTTTCAGGTTTACTTCCAAATTTCAGGTTGTTTCAGAAGAAATGTTGAGTGTTCATGGCAGATGGTTGCAGTCCACCCTTCTGACATCTAGTATTTGAAGGCAGGTCTGAGATCATGCATGTCTTTATACATTTTAAAGTTTTTAAAATTCAAGTGTTTTGTTTACAAGATTGGCAGTTGAGTTTTGTAGCCACTTAAATGTATACAGCTTTCTTGAAAACTTGCGGTTTTATATGTGTGATTGTGAAAATCTGTCTGTTGGGCCCATGGGCACTGTGTTTCCCCAGTCTAGTGTTGTTTACATAAGTGTTTATGGAAATTACAGATAATCTGAAAATGAGTCTGGAAAAATGACACACTGGTAATGTAGTCAGTTGCCTACTTACTGTAATTGATTTGGTTACAGAATTTCGGTTGAGAAATATATTATTTCTGTAATTTCTACTAATCTTAGTGCTTGAACCGGATCTTAGACTTTCAGAGAGAACCTGCATTTGAGCTAAGTCTCCATAGTAAAAGTTCGGCCTGAAGGAGTTTTTCATGGCCAAATTATAAAATGCTGGAAAAGAAATTTTATATAGAAATTGTGGATTCAGCCTTCAGTGCCACAGTACTTTGCTTTTCCCTTTAATAACGTAGTGACCTATATGTGCAAAGTTTTTTAAAGTATTTCTTGAGGCAAGTTTTCGCTGCTCTGGTTATGATTGGATTTATTATTTTATAAAAACTCACTTGGCTCCAGTAAACTTTTTGATTAAAGACTTCTGTAAAAGTAGCAGATGTTCAGGAATAGAGTTGATAAAACCAGGATGTTCTAGAATTCCATGAAAATCAATGCAGGTATGTACCCATATAAGCTTAAGTCATACTTTGTGTTTCAGAATGGATCTACAGGAAAAAAAAATAAAAATCCAAACGTATGTAAGGTATAAAGATTTTGTTGATGCAGTGAGGGTAAAAATCACTGTGTTATGGGTTACATACTATGGGAGCAGGTCAGGCCAGAACAAGTTTTCACACAGGGTGTTACATGTCTACCTCAAGTTGATATGGACTACAGGAAGATACAAAAATGTCCATAGCCCTATGTGCACTCAGTATGTTTTATGTAGCAACTTTTGTCTTCACTTCATTGAAATGAATAAGAATTTTAAAGGAATCAACCAGTCACATTTAAAATATATTTTAATCTGTTTTCTTTAAGACAAATATGAAAGAATAGGATGCATGCTGTAAATAGAGGATGATAATGTATGATGAGTCATTGCAGCTGGAGGTTTTGGCCTGTTTAGTTAGCTAGTTCATCCAGAAAATGATAAATCATGTCAAGATACAAAAGTCATTTCACTGCTTAAAAATGAAAAGAAAATCTGATTTTCAAATATCAGGTTAGGATTTATGAGCAGGATTCCCATAATCAGTCATTCAGAATGAATTGTATTATTTAGGATCTATTTGCAGGCAGACAAGCTGAAAATATGTTTGTGTACAATGTCAAGTTTACACTATCTCTCACATCTAAATTGCTTTTCCACCCTATGCAGCAAACATGCACATGCAGATTGTTAGTGCCGAGTTCCACGAGTTCCCTTATGAATTCATTATAAACTATGACAACACCAGAAGGGGAGAGAGCTTTTGTTTTTCTGTGGTGTCAACAATGGTTGCAGTCCACTTAAGATAATGGGGACAATAAAATCTATTGCCCTAGATGACATGTGATAATATTCAGAGGGCAACCAGCTTTTTGGTCCAGGCCCTAACAAACTGGCCTATGTTGAGTCTCATCCTTCAGTCATTCAGGAATATGGGAATTTTGACATAGATTTCCATGAGAGAGCAGGAAGGGAATGGCTAGACTAAACTTGACAGATGTATTACTTCAGATATGCAAAGGCAACTTTTGATGTTTGAGGAAGTGATTTCCTTTAATTTCATCTTTTGCATATAGCAGTCAGTTGTAGCCCACAATCAGATTCTTATGTATTACTGTTGCATGGGTATAACAAATAAAATGCATGCAATAAAGTAAACAACAATAGCTGCAAACTCTAAACAACAGACAATCCTTTATTGGGTCTCAAGATGCTAGAATGTCTTTAACTTTGTTACCTTTCAGGTCATTCTTTGTTTTTCCTTATCCTTTTATTATTTCTTTTGAAATTTTGGCATGGGAATTTTTCTTTTGAGCACACACAGCTCTCTGCAGTCAGAAGTCCAAAACACCAAGGTTAATGCACTTTTGGTGGATAGGAATGACTATGAGTCAAATCAATGTATAAGATGGAATTGACAGATCCACCTATCTTTGTCAAAAATCTGTTTCAAACTATTTTTCCAACTTGCGTGTCTCCTCATAACTGACAATGCAGAGATATAAGGATGACTTCCACCCTGTACATGTCCTCTCTGTAAAGTGCTTCTTGTCAAGGCACAGGACTGAAGGTGGTCTGAAGCAGAAGGGATATGATTGGGTTATGGTCTCGGGGAAGCACGTATAGGGACACTTAGACAAATTGATGACTTGCAGACTAAATACAAGTTCCAGATTTTGTGAGAATGAAGACCAGGAAGGGGAGCTTGTGAGTTAGATCTTGATGTAAAGCAGAATATGAGACAAGAAGCAAGGAGGAGGACATAGACTAGATTTGGGAACACCATATTTATGTTTGATTTTTTAAATTTAAGGATGCTTCTGTTCATAGTTCCCTCCCTCGCCCCTTCATGTGAAGGAAGTCTGTAATGTTCTGATAATGTGATCTGTGGCCTGTCATCTCATGTTACAGATGACAGGCCACAGGTGGTTCTGTCATGTATTTGATCATCCTCATTCCTGAGACTGTATTTGATACCTCCTGGCTTCCTTTCTTAAGTTTTTCTAGCTTTTCCTGAGTTTAAGGAGACTAAGAACATCATCATTGTTGGACTGTCTCTTAGGTCTCACTCAGAAAAAGGGCTGAGAGTTCATTCTGTTTGCTTCTATGAGAAGGGTGCATTGGACTGAAGTTGTTAAGAATAAAACATAATAGTTAAAATGATCTTGCTTCTACCTCTACTGTCCTGTAAGATGTTGCAAATGGAAATTGGGAAGACTAGTCTTGATGATTAAATAATAAAGATAATGTTAATTCCTGAAGTAGTCATGTTTTCGGTTGGATACACAGAAGTCCATATGAAAGCTGGTGAAGGAATTGCAAGGGCTCAGTTAAGCAAATATTTCCATAACAGTAAATACCAATCTTGCTTACAGGTTGAAGAACATTGTAAAAACTAAACCAAATAAAACTCAGCACATGAAGAAAAAATAGGACATGGAATGTTGGGGTATCATGCCAGACCTCAGGGTACTATCACTGCCTTCCCTTCATGGGGAGAAAATTGGGAAAGGAAATCTCTCTCTGAAATTAATAAATTGATTTCTTAGCAGCAGAGGATACACTTATTCTAAACTACAGCTATGAGCAGATCCATGAAATAGTGCCTGTCCTGAAGTAAACTAATTCCAGAGTAAAATCCACTACTATTTTTCTTCCTGAAATGGGATACTACACGGAAGAAAGGTAAGTTACATGGCAGTAGGAAATCTATTTATTGCCCTTCCTATTGCTTAGTGCTGCTCTGTATCACTCTGCACATACTCTATTTCTAACCTTCACTTTGTGAGAGTGGACAGATGAATCGTTTTAGCACACTCAGTTGCTCCCTTCCTACTGCTTCTTTGCAAGCAGAAAGCCAAGCTTCCTCTCCTTGCCATAAATGAATGATCCCTCATTTCAAAAAACAGTGAGCACAGCAAAACTTTTTGGCACAGACACATATTTCATGGTCAAAAATTAATATATTCCTTTAAGGTATGCTACTAATTAGCTGAACTGAAATTTTGATCTGTACACAGCTATGGGCTTCAATACATACACAAGTTGCTTTAGAGTAGTCCTACTCAACAGTCCTTGGTACAACTGGCTGCTTCAAGGCACCTTTGTACTTCTGTTATGATACTACTAAAGTTCAAACTCTTTTAGCCAGTTGCTCAAGCTTCCACATTCATTTTGTACTACTAAAATCATCAGCATGTGTTTGTATGGACCTTGTTGTACTGGATTAGTAAAAAGCCTGCATGTTTCCATGAGGAAATAGAACTGTTAAAACATACCATATTTGACTTGTGGTTGAAGCCAACGACCTGTAACTGCAGTCTTGGTGGTTGCTTTCTTTGTGAAGAGCAAAAAGCAACAGTCTCTGTATGAATGATACTGTCTAATGTAAATAGTATGTGAAACTCTGGGGATCCCATGTTGCCAAGACAGTGATGCTAGAAAACTCAGCTGCCAAGTCAGCTGCAGTTTATTTAGGAATCTGGAAGTATGAGCCTGTGACAGCAGCATGATGTAGAAACTCAGTTTGGGTTCGTTTGTACTAAAGGGCAAAAGAAAGAATAACAGCACCTTGATAGAGCCTTCAGCTGTCTGGGGGAGAGAGGCAGCAATCAAGAAGATGGGGAGGGGAAGGAATTGCTGGATTTCGAAAGCCTTTTAACCTCTGACTTCAGAGAAGAAGGTGTGTCAAATCTAATGAAACAAGGAGACAGAACTGGAAGAGCCTAATGGTGACACTTTTATAAGATAGCAGACAAAGAAGCTGTCTTTGCTGAATGGAAGCTGACAGTAATTTCTCTTTTTCACAAAAATGGCAACTTGCTGCAGAAGAAAATAAAAATGGTAATGTGTCGTTATATATACATCAAATCCCCCTGACTCCCACAGCAGAACACTGGAAAGTGGTAACGCTGGTGGTTTTCCATCATTTTTTTGCATCTCAGTTGGTGTTGTATAGGTGTTGGTTATTTTTTCCTGTGCTGCCAAGACTTAATTGATATTGAACAAAAATTTGCCTATGATTAAATCTGTTAACATCAATATCCATACTGAAGTGTGAGGAAACACGTCCCATATAGTTAGTCTTTTCAGTATTATTCTGTTTGTATTACTATGCAAACTGCATATTAGATTCCTACAAACTTTGCCAAAATACTGGCTTTTAAAGGCTTCATTCCTAATGAGTGGCATTTTATGTGGTCTTGGAGAAGGGAGATTACAATCTAATGTCAAATATATGGAGAATATTGAATCATCAGATTCGTGCATATTTTAATTGCACAATGGGTAAGCAATATGTGTAGAAAAATTGCTTTCAGCTGGAAATTGCTGAAAATTTCTCAGACAAAATAATGAACTGAAAATGATGTTTTGTGAAACCTGAAATATTTCAGGCAAACATTTCTCAGTAATGTACTGTCCATGAATCCAAGGCAAGGGCTTAAGAGAACTCTGCATTTGTAGCATATTGATTTGCATTGAAATCCTCTGCAGGCATTGGAAACATCAGTTTCTCTGAGTAGAATCAAGCTCTGAATAGCTCTGTGTTTACTTCATTTTTATTTTTATTAATAAGCTGCACAATATCAAAGAATAGTAAGAAAATTCCCTATGAACTCAAACATTTTGAGTATCAGTTGCTTTTACCTTCTCTGCTCTAGAGAAATGAGCTAATACAACCCGTGTAGAAATTGAGGGGAAATGTTGTGTGAATAATTTTAATTATGTCTTCTGAATTTAGTGTTTTGAAGGCATTTATACATGAAATAAAGGGAAGGAAGACGTGAACAAAGGATGTAGTCCTTCATGATACAACCAAAATATTTCGACTGTAGAAATGATTTAGCCAAACTTTATACAGGAGGGGGAACCATCTGGATATTAAACGGACCTATGCTGGCACTTGAATTCTTAGAAGGTAAATCGTGTTCTTTGGGGATTATTTCACTTAACAGAAATAGTGATATTTTGCAACACAAATGGTATATGATAACTAAAGAATATGCTAAACCAGTCCAGGCATAAAGGGAGGGTTTTGCATAGAATTGAAATAATGTCTTTTGCTACTTTATCAGAATAATGCAACTATCTTAAAGTTGGAGGTTTTGGTATTCTCTGTACATTCTACTGCTGGATAATAAGACACCAGAAGTTTTCCCCCGAAAGTGTGTGAAACTAGTGGAGAAGCTGCTTTTGCTAAGATTTGTAAGGAATTCATGTTAATTTGAATACTGTGGCTGTCTCACCTCCTTAATTACAGTTTCTGCTTTAGAGTAAGTGTAACCAAAGCCAAACAAGAGGAAGGAAGTGTTAATGATTGAGGAATGCTACCAAATCATGAGGACTGAGCTGAGGTATCCACATTCTCACAAAGATAAATTGGAAAAGGATCACAAGGCAATAAAGTTTGACTTGTACACAAGTCTTCTGCTTGTAACCTTGAATATTTTTTTCCTTTATAAGACTGAGCTGCAGTATTAATGCGATTCCTCATCTGGTGCTGCTGTGGTTGAGTTAGATAGCTTTTCCTGAATGCATATTTTAGATCTTGGGGAAAATATCTAGTTGCTCCTTATGTTCTATAGTATTGCTGGTAGTTTTGCTATAAAATATGGCCTGGTTTAGAATTATAGAATCATAGAATCTAATAGAGATCTAATGAGACCAAGTTGTGCAGGTACTAGTCTTAAAACCTCCAAGGATGAAGAGCCTGCAGCCTGTTCCAGAATTTGGCCACTCTTATGGTTAAAATAAATAAATAAAAATTTCCTTAGATTTAATTAGAATTTTCTCGTAAGAATTTTCAACTTGTGCCTATTGCCTCTTGTCCTATTGCTGTGCACCTCCAACAAGTTGTTGTCACTCTTTTCTCTGTACAACACCATGTAAGTAATGCCTTTCCACAGGGTCTTTCTAAACATAGGCACTCTGAGTAGCTAAGAGAAGTAGCTCCATCTAATGCAACTATCAGTTACTCCTTGGTTAGAAAAAGTTAGATGCTCATGTTGTTGCTTTCATCTAGGTTTTTACTTCCTGACATTTATCCTTGCTCCAGCTGTTTTACTTGAGCCTCAGTTTCTGTTTTGACTCTTGTTCCTGAAGTGTTGCCCTGGTACATATAGTGGTTCCAGGTCTTGGGTGCTGCTGGTCTGGCCCTTGCATATGAGGGAAGCAAATAGGATACTAAAAAAAACAATGCAAAACTCTTCTGTAAATAAATAAATTCACTTCCTGAATTTCCGCAGTTAATTGCTTGTTTTCATACATGTTGTTTTTTACTGCCATTGGGATCTATGGAATGTTTTTGCAAGCTATCCTTACAAGGTTTTTTGTGGCATAAGTGTATCTGGAAAAGCCATTACTAACTCTTGACTGTCTGCTTTTGCAAAACTAAGCTTCAAAGAGAGTTGTGCTTTAAGATAAAACAGTAACAATAAAAGTAAAGTGATAGACCTTGCTCCAGAAAAGATAAATAAAGGGCAGTTTTTCAACAGTGCCAGTCAGTTTGCGCCTAAATCTTTTTGCTACTGTGATTTGTGCTCCTGAACCCAGACTTCTGAAAATCTCCAACTTCTGTTACATCCAACATTCAGCATATTACCAACTGCAGAAGGAAACAAAAGGGAAAAATCCTTATTAATTAATGACTATTTATTGAGGCAGATAAAAGTAGTGTGGATTGGATTTTTATTGGATAATACACTACTCCTAGCCCTAATTGGTGACTCAGACCTTGTAGGACATATTTAAATATCTTTTCTATTTCTAAATAATTTTATTTATTTATTTTTAGCAGGAATTAAGTCTCTGGACATTTTAGCTATATAAATGTTTGCTGCCACTTCCGGTTATACTACAAAAATCCTCCCAGTGAGTGATGTTATGCCTTCTACTAAAAAGCATTTGATCAGATCATGATCTGATTGTTCAATCACTTCTTGATTTATAAATATAGGGAAGAAAGTTGTTCTCTGCCATTTTATCTATGCTGTACCCTACCTGTTCACTTAAAAAGATGTAGATTGCTGATAGCATAGCAGGGAGTGGAAAGAAAAAAAGCTGGATTGATTGTCTTTTTTTCCCTAAGATACTATGAGACTAGGCTTTTTTTTTTTTTCCATAGCCATTCTATACCAATAAAAAGAAAGTGAGAATTTAATTCTCTTTCCTACCATTTAAGCATTAATACTGATATCACTTTTTGGTTAAAAAAAAAATTCTCCTTTAAGTTAATGAATAATAGCTTAAACAAAAGGAAATTATTTTTTTCACTCTGATATTTTTTCATTGCTGTACTGCTAGTTGCACAGGGCTAGTTTGGCATGCTGTTTGCAATCTGCTATTGATTGTCACACTGACACTGGTGTAGTGAAAGCCGCTATGTAAGAAAAAAATGGTTTTGAGTTTGAAAAATATCTTCCCATGTCTGAACACTTTGTGAAGTCACCTCCCTCTCACTGTGAAATAAGTTGGCTCAACACAGTTCTTAATGCTGCATCTTAAAAGAGAGACCTCACTATTCTCTTCCAGTTGACCTATGTTATACATTTTGTGTATTCAGTACCATGAGAAAGTTCCTTTTCAGCACTCCCTCTCATTATTAGGAAACTAGCTGCAGCAAAACTGAGCTGCAAAATTGGGAAGAATGACGTTGACTGCAGAATTATTGTTATGTTGGGCTATACAGATTCTCCTTTAATCAGGCACTGCTCAAGTAATGAGCTCTGCATTCTCTTATCTTGAAGGGCCTCATCATACTATGCCTTAGACCCATTTTATCACCCCACTCAATACTGTAGTTTGCTTGCCCATTAATACTCAATTTGTCCTTAAAAAAATTATTTCACAGAAGCAAGGAATTTTAGTGGAAAGTTGGAAAACACCCCATGCTTTTTTATTGATACTGGAGGTCAATAAAAATACCCCCCTACTCATTCATACTGTGCTTTAGGTATAAAACAGGTTCCATAAGACCTGTGGAAAGTACCCGGGGGAAGCAACGTCCTGACGCTATTTTCTGGTACGTTACTCTGGAACTTCACATTTGACCTCTGTCAAAGGAGGTTATCAGGAAGACATACCTTTGATTCGTTTCTACCATCTTTGTGTTTCTGTATTTTAGCGCCTCAGGCAGAGATCAAGAAATAGCAATGTATTTCTAATGATGAATTATCAATTATTTGATTGCAAATGTCACAATTGTATTCACCATTCAAACAAATTTAATCACTGGTGGTGCTTGAATTATAAAGTTAATAACGTCATATTGATTATGTACCTCAAAAGCTTCTTTTCATTGCTGCTTCTGGTACCTACAGTGACCAAACTACTTGCAATTTATCAGTGGTGCCTGCAAAAAGGTTTTATCACAGTTCTGCCAGAACTTCTTAATTAGGTTTAATTAAAATGTTCCACAGTGATAGCTAAATTAAAAATGATCTTTTGTAAGCATCATAACTAATGAAGTTTGATTTGCTGGAGATTTTTCTTATGTTCCTATGGAAGCAACTTCATTCCTTCATGATGAGGGGGAATGGACTCAAGCTGCACCTGGGCAGGTTCAGATTAAACATTAAGAAAATGTTCTTCACCGAAAGGGTTATCAGGCATTGGAATAGGCTGCCCAGGGAGGAGGTGTTTGAGTCACCAACACTGGATGTATTTAAAAGATGGGTAGATGAGGTGCTTAGGGATATGGTTTAGTAGACGATAAGTATGGATTCGATCTCAAAGGTTTTTTTCCAACGTAGTGATTCTGTAACTCCCCATAAAAACAAACCAACCCATCAATGGTCACTCCCCACAAATCCAAACCTCAAACCCACCAAAATTCTTTCTGCATTTGAGATCTCTTTCAATGCTTGTGATTCATCAAGTAAACTAAGAATGTGTGAGAGAGTGACAGATGAACAGGTGATGAGATTGTGTAAGTCTGCTTTCATTAAGAAAACAGGGCTGAAAAGTTCTGGTAGAGACTTCCGTGTAGCTGACATGCTGTGTGGATCCACTCTGACACAGTCTGCTGTGGTTTAACAGAATATGCAGCTTTCATCCCTCTGGCTCTGAGGCAGCCTGTTAGGAATTCTTTTGTGGAGAACAAGGAAAAGTATTGAATTTTTATTTTAAAAGAGAACAAAACAATATTCAAAATTCTTTCTTAAACCTGTCTGCTCTTCTATATGTTCCTGGAAATTTGCCTTCTGTAAATACTTATACATTATACACAGTGAACAAAGACATGGGGTGCAAATGTAAGACTGACGTGGTTTTTAATTTTGAGAAAACAATAATTAAGGAAAATACTATATCACTGAATCCAAGGTTGGCTAAGGTATTCTGTATAGTTTGTCTGAAATGGCAAAAGAAAAACAAAGGAAATCATGTGAGGGAGCCAAGGACTCCTAGAATTTTTTTTTTTCAAGGAAAGTCTTAGTACAAAAACTGCATATGTTTAAGAGGAAGTTACAGATGTAACTGAATTTCTGCTTTGAAAATCATAAATGTGTTTAATAGATTTTTATTCTAGCTTTTTGTTGTCACCTTTTGCTACTCACTTCTTTAGATTGCATCAAATTCAAGAAGCACTTTTTTCATTAAGTGTTTTGGAATGGCATCTTGGGGCCTTCATTTAACTATGGGATTGAGTACCATCTTTACAGCCCATTTTCTGGGACTTCTCACTGTTGATATACCTATTTCATCTTTTGTGCTGTGGTTAAGAAAAATTGCAGTAGGATGCACTGTCATTACTCCTTGCATTCTAACCCAAATTACCATCCAGTTTCACAGTTATATCTCTGAAAGTTCATAATATCTAAAAGAAGATGATAACAAACATTCCCACTTACCCTGCAGTTTGTAACTGAAGAGGAGGTTATGATTTATTTATTTAGTATTATACATCTAAGCAGTGGTATCTAACCAGAATGTACTTTATATAGGTAGGTCATCCTTACCTTATCTCACCCTGCAGTAGTTATCTTTGGAAAAAAAAAATGTCTTACTCTGATGTCTATGAATTACATCTTAGATAATTTGTTACATATAGAGCCACTCTACCATTTCTTCTGTTGAAAATACCATATCCCAGTATCTTAATTTAAGGTAGGTTGCAAAAAGAGAGCAGAGAAATCTTCCACACAGCTAAAAAGGTTTTTATCTCACCATAACTTTATTTTTATTAGTTTTTTATCTCTTGTCCTTATTTTTCCACATAGCAGCAGCAGTATTGAATAATAACAATAAATAATGTATAGTCAGCCAGCACTCTGTTTGGAATGTAGGTACTAAACTCTGGAACAGTATTCGCTGTGTGTGTGCGCGCACGTGCAGGATACTAAGGTGCTTCTCCCTGATTATTTACTGGCATGTTGTTCTTCATCCTGGTTCCAAAAGTTAAGACAATTGTCTGTGATCCTTGGTAACTGGTTATTAGCTCTGCTGGTTGAGAAGGGAAAAAAAAAATAGGAGATTAAAATTGTATGATAGTGAATATTCTATCTCTACATATTTATCTATAGAATAGCCCTGATCTGACAGTAATTCACAAGTATCATCTTAATAGAGATGGTCTATTTACACAACTGAAATTACCCTATTAACTTCATAAAATATTTTTTGTTAGACTTTTCACTGTATCTTTTCTACCAATAAAAATGCCTGTGGATTGTACGTGTGAATCACCAACGGATAATCCCCCACCAATGGATTTAGTTTTCCTTTTGAGAAAACTCTAATTTCAGCACCAGAGGGAAAGCAAGAAAATGTCAAGTCTTGTCCCAGTGTTAATACTGACATCTTCTAATTTTTTGGACAAGGAATTCTCTCTGCTTCATTCACTTGCAAATAAGAGCAGATTCTAGCCTAGTATTTGCAGAGAACTTCAGGTGTGTTACTTTGATTGATTCTGAGTTACAGAGTCTTTGTGTAGCCACTGTGGTTGCTTCTGCTAGTGAGATTTGGATAATGCTTTCCATTAAGCCAGAATTGTGGGAAGTATTTTAAAAAGAGTTGACAAATATGGGTAGCATATTTATTTCCATACTGAACTTGTAATTGTATTGATTCCATTTCATTATATCTTAACCTCTCCCATGTTTTGTGGTGTACACAGCAATAAATTTCTCAGATTGCAGAGGGACAAAATCCCACTAAATAGTTGTGCCATGTAAAGGGTGTATGAATTCAACATCAGGCTGCAATGAAATGCCAGTATACTTTTAGAGCAGCAAATAACCAAACAGTAAGAAAACCTCTCAAAATATAAAGAAATAGTAGTAATTATAGAAAACTTTAGTGCCAGGTACTCTTTAGAAGCCAACCATAAGTTTTTGTCTGGCTTAGAAAACACATTTCATGAGCTACAGTTACGGAATTGAAAAGGAAATCCATATCAATGTGAACTCACAGTTTTGTGATCAGCAATCTTGAACTAAAGCTTATACATTTCTCAGGAATATTCTCTGAAGTTAATGTGTTAATTTTTAGTCTCAATCGCACCATGGAATTGCATCCATTATTTTTGAACTCAGGCTCTAGGGACAGCATGGCAGAACTGGTCTGGACATTTAGCATAATTTCATCAAATGTTGAGGGTATTTGAGAAAGGACAAGGAGAAGGCAGAAAAGGGCTGTAGCCATTTGAAATAAGAATCTTTCAATCAAGAGACTTCATTGTTCTGTCATCTTGTCAACACTTTAGCTAGAAATTCAGGAGTTTAAAATTCAATATGCTCACTTTTGGTGATGTTTGCTTTTGATGTTTAAATTAGGGATGGGTGGTATACCCGAATCTGGCTTTAATTTCTATAAGAGTCATGGTTTTGAAGAGAAAGGTCCTAATTAGCTCTGGGACTTTTGTTTCAGAGTATGCTAGATGGTTTATTCTCAGATTAAACTAAATTAGCAGAAGAGGCCAAAAGCTCGCCTGACGCGCCCCAACCAACAATGAACATAGGCTATAAACTCAGGTTATATATATTCCAAAGTAAAACCCCTAAAGCAGATGTAGTCTGTATACTGCATTCTTAGCAGGCTTTCTACAGTGATCAGCACTAATGTACACTAACTGATGTTGGAGACCTGCAATGAGTTTTAAATTTGAGAGTGTGCTAGTGTGTGAGTGTGACATGAGGGAAAGAGATTGCTTTTTCTTTTTTTTTTCCTGTAAATAGAGTATTTCCTTACAGAGATTTTCAGTCTGTTCCAACAATGAAACAGCAATGCATCCACACAAATGAAATAGCTGTGTTTTCATGGAAGTATTTGAAAAATAAAAGTAATGTTATTTCTTGTCCTTTGATCAGTTAATATTTGTCTAGTGTATGCAGCATTGTTTCTGAGTATTTTTTTATTATGGAAGTTTTTTATATTTTTCTGGAGTTGCACTCGGTTATCTTTCTCTTCCAGGAATAAATGCAAAAGGTCAAAGGTGTTGGAGAATTTATCTTCTTTCCTGCCCCACTTAAGCTGCCTAAAAATGTGACATTTGTAAAAAATTCCGGGGGGGCTTCTAATTTCAATTGTTATTCACCTTAGTAATGAATGAGAGCCTTGGTGTTCTGTCTTAGTAAGCTTGGAACTGAGCTACAGGCAATCCTCCAAGTTCACACCTGCTAAAGTGCAAAATGTTTTGAGATAATTTTTACGCATATCCATGCTTACTCAAACTTACCATGTCTTTAGTAATAAGAATGAAAAGAGAGTTAAGTTTTCTTTCTTGGAAGATTTGATAACACAGCTTTGTCACAATAACTCATAGAAATATTTCTACTTAATGAAGGATGTATCATAAGCATGAAGAAAAGGTAGATCTCGAAGAAAAGGTAGATCTCAAAGAAAAGGCTCCAAGTCAGAAATTGACTGGGTGTTTTAGCAAGAGTTCTTGTAGGATTTGAGATGCCATCCAAACTGAAGAGAACAGTATTTTTGTTGCATACTTGATTTTATGTGGTTTATATATGTCTTTTTTTTTTTTCTTTGGGTATTTTGTGAAATGGTTTGGTGATGCAATGGAAATTCTGCTTTCTAGATTAATATGTGAGATGTCAGACATGACTCTCTTGGCTTTAATGTTACTTTGTTGGGGTGGAAATCGATATCAAGTGCATTCAAATATTTTCTGAAAGACTCTAAAAAGTCACGTTCACATAGAGGGATCACCTGCCTGACATAACCTGGGGGTCCCCTGGTCTAATTATTTAAACCCCAAAGTTAGCACCGTGTCTCCCCAGTCCTTCCCACAAAGCTTCACTGAGCCAAGGACATAAACAAGAGACAGGAATGGAGAGTTCCTGAAACCAAAGGAAATTTCACATGAATGAATGCCAGAGTTGTCACAAAGTGAGACCCTATGATAGCATTTAAGTAATAAAACTTGTGATGGTGAACTGGTTTTTAGAGCTTTCAGTAGAAAACCACCAATATTATCATAGGTCCTTCAAAAAATAGGAATTATGTCTTCTTTAGAAGTGTTGGCAGGTGTAATAAAATTTTGTTGTTCTGAATGTTTATCTTCCAAAAGGAGGCAGCATTTGTTTTTTATGCTTACTCTAAGGATTTCTTTTACAATCTGCCTTTGCAGACTATATTTTATGGTGTGTACAGGTATTATAAAAGGTTTCTGTCTTTGGTAAGCAATAATGTTTTCCAAACTAAGTGAAAAAAAGATAGTCAAACATTTCCCAAATTCTTCAGAAAGGGTGAGAGTAGAATAAAGTTATAAACTGCTCAATTAAAAAGTAATTTTTACCAAAAGGAAGTAACTCTTACTTTGCTACTTTCTTACAAAACCCTTCCAGATTAAACATTTTTAGCAAAATGCCAATCCCAATTTCTCAAAATTGCTGAGTGATTAAGTGAACTAATGACATGAAATAGATTAAAAAATTAATCATGGTACATTGCTCTAATTTTGGTTTTTGGCTTTTTTAGGTCTGTATCCTTGAACTTTATTGGCCTTTCTAGCAGTGCTGAGAAATTCATGTGGTACAGATGAATGTATCATATTTTTTCTTCTTGTCAGGGTTAGCTGTTGTTTTTTTTAAATTTTCCACATCATCAGGTAATGAGAGAGGTTCTTGCAGAACCCATTTCTGGCATGGCCACTGTTCAGTGCATTGGGGTGTATCTCCATGATGGTACTATTTATATTTCACAGACTGGAAGAAGGCAGCATGTCACATGCAGGGTCAGCTGTCTAGATATTTATGTTGCACTCAACAGTCATTTCCAATTGCCAATGAAGCAAATCTGTGAGCAAATTTACGCAAGCTGCTGCAAAAATAGGTCTAAAAGACTTCAAGATTTAGCCCACCCTATTCACTTATATACAGGCAGGTTGTGCCTGTTGTTTTTTTATGCGTCCCATCAACAGACAATATTTAACAGAACAAGAGTTTTAAGATAGAAAGCTCCAATAACCAGAATATGGAGTGTTTTACCACCAACAACAAAATGAGTGCCTGGTCATCATTTCAAGTGACACATTATAGACATCAATAAATTCTCATGTTCATCTGTAAAAAAAAAAATCTCCTCTCTATTCCTTAATAGTTATTTTACATTACCATAATTCTGGGCTAATTTAATGAATGAGTGCAGACAGATATCAATACTAATATTGCAGACCGTACATAAATGAATCACCCAAGTAATTGTTTGTGAACTAAATTTTTTTATGAAGCTCATAACAAAACCAATCACCCCCTTATTTCTATTTCTTATTCTCTTCAGCAACAAATCTCATCTGGTAATGAAAAATTAAATGTGGAGGGAAATTAAAGTACCTTATAGATCTTTTAACAGCCTGGCACCTGTCTGATAAATCCATTAGATTGTATCTATTGCACTCAATATTAAAAACAAGTACAAGGCAGGCTTGCTGAAACACTTGTGAACTGCAAATGAAACACTGCATGTTGGTAACAGGGAATATATTCTTGAAACAGTTGAAAACTGTTGTAATGACTGGAAAAGTTATGTGGTCACACATACCTTGGAGATTGCAGAAAACAGTCCCAGGGAGCAGAAAGCACCATGACGTAGTGGTACCATAATTATAAATAACCAACTTTCTCTGTTTCAGGACATCATAGATCACGATCATGAGCAATAGCAGAGCTGTATTAAGATATTGACTGTCTGGGCAGCTCTGGAATACGTCTGTATTATGTGACTCAGAGATTCTGTGGGGCAGCAGTACCTTTAGATTGTGTGGTAAACCTGTGTAGGAATATAGAGTTTTGCAGGAACTGCAATCTTTTAGATTGCAGACTGTAGTATTTAGGCTGCTTCCTGAATCACTAAAGCCCAAATCAGTGCCCATAGCTGAGATGACCCACTACTGTCCGAGGACACACATGATGTGAAATGTTGACATCTCTTTGCACTTTTCAAAAGGAGCTGTCTTGTGGCTGTTCTCTGTGTTTCTGTAAGCCCAGATACATTTGACAGGTGGTGCTCCCTAAAATTAATAGGTTAAATACACTTTTGCATTGTTGCTAAATAGATTTAAGTCATTAAAACCTTAAGTCCTGGCAGATTCCAGACAGTTTTCATATGCTGAAGGTATTGTGTAGTAAAGAAGAAATTACTACTGTGTTTTCTCACCAGAAAAATCTCTAGTGGACTGAGCCTTAAATTCCAAGAAGATGGTTTAACCATCCTCTTTTAGTCCTTCTTACTTAACAGCTTTTGTCCTCTTGCCTTCTGTTGCAAATACTAAAATCCTTCCTTACTAGTATTTATTGCTTTTGTCACTGGAAGAATAATTGTGAACCCAGCCCTGAGACAAGAGAATAAATCCTTGAAAGGGTTGGAAGCCAAGCTGCAGCTGTTGTTTTTCTCTATTTCTTACTGTGAGTCTGTGGCTGCTTGCTGTAATAATAGACAAATATTTGTCACTACTAGGTCCATGCATTCAATTGCTGAGACCTGAGCACTGTAAGGGTAACCATCTTATTGTTGGCTATTTCCATGCTATTTTCATGTAACGTGTTTCATGCAATTGTTTTTAGTTGCAAGTACCTTATGGATACTTGTGCAAAATTCTAGACTAATCCAAAACCAAACTTGAACAAAAGCTTAGCATCACAGTGTTATTCAGTGTGTCTAAATGAACTGAATACTAAAGGAAAATGATCAGTCATGTAGATGTGCAGAAGGGTACAAGTAGTGAATTAATTTACTGTGCTTTTTAACTCACATCAGCTTGCTGTAGTTGAGCAAAATCCTCAAGCATTTGCATAAAAGTGCCAAACTTTATAAAGGTGCACAAAGGATGAGTAATCTACCACACATCTGTAAAAGAGACAGTATTCAATGCCTCTCAATGGGAGTCTGATAAACAACTTTAGAATTGCTTCCACTGCAGCGTAAATAAGGCTATCTACCTGTTACCTGAAAAATGCTGCGAGGTTACAGTCTGCCAAGGACACTAAAAATATGTGCTACTTGTGTATCATTTAAGGAAGAACTTTCAATCATTCATGGCCAGCATTCGTGCTCTAGTAAAAAGTTTTCATCAAGGAAACCTCAGAAGCTAAAGAATATTGCTGTATCTGCTGTAGACGAGGGAAAGAACTCAGCAGGGTTCTTCACTGTAGTACTCCTGAGCTGATCAGCTATTCAAATACTGTCCTGCTGCCAGCTTCTTCCTGTGATCGTTTGTCTGCTTTCTCACTGAGTATTTACTATATATTCCTTTTTCCCACTACCATCCATTCAGCAGTGCTGACAAGAAAAATGCTCCACCACAGTCTACAGCAGTGCCCTAGGAAATATCCTTTCAATTAGCCCGTGTTATGTGGGTTGTGTTTATTCTAGGGATAGGTAATTTACTATTGAAGAAAGGCTTTTAAACTATAATTCACAATAAGAAATGAATGGCCATGATGTTTTGCCTTCAAGCTGCTATCATATAAATAAAGGGTATGGCTCTACTAAAAAAGTAGGCTGAGATGGTAGGGAAGATGATTTTTTTTCTTCTGCTCTGTTTTGTTAATGTCTTTGAGCAATCACATAACCAAAGAAAGAGAACTTATTCAGCATATAGTATGACTTTCTTCAAATACCACACCCGGTAAGCACTATACCTGTTTTTCTAGAATATGTTTGGCTCCGAGGATGAAAACACTCCAAATTACTATGCTTACCCAGAAGGATCATCCCTGAAGTTATAGTGCCTTCTGGAACTTAGGAAATTTTTGGTGAATGTCAACTGCTTATAGCCAGAAGTCTTCTGGAGGTGTTGTGGAAATGGGGATAAGATGAAGAAAAAAGTATAATAGATTAGATGGAGATGAAGGGTTGCAATAAACACTGAGCCGTCTCAGAAATATGAGATATCAGGACTTGGTCTTTATAAATCTCTAGGACTGTTTTTGGAATGGGGGAAGTGAGAATGTTAGTTTCCTAGGTATTGCAAACCTGTAATGATTGTGTAGGTTTGGGGCTCTGTAAATTCTAGTGAAGCTTTCCGAGTTTCTAACAAGAAAGATCAGACTTGTCAGTTTCTTTTGCTGTGAAGAATGTGTGCTCCATAACCCTTAAAATATAGTGTGCATTTTTATTGCACAATATTTGCCTTGGTAATGATAACCCTGTATTTTTTTTCTTATTTCTATTTAAAAAAATTGAGTAATAAACTAATTTATATAGATAAATTTGTCAAAAAGGCTTCCTAAGTGTGTAATTTCTGTAACAGCTATAATAAATGCTTGCTGGTATCATTGTATTAGAGCAGGCACACTAGGTAAACTATGCTGCACCCTCTTGTAAAATTTCTTGTTCCATGCAGGTTAAAGTAGAAAATCCTTCCCTTTATTAAGTATAGTACTCCTTTCTTTATAGAATTTTCTCCAGCTTGTAGTTGTTTTACATCTCTTTCACAGCAGGATTTTTTTAGATAATCCAGCAATGTATTTAATAAAAAGGCTATTTGACGAGGCATGTTGAAATATCTAGATCTTCCTTCTTCACTCTGCCTCATACAGTGCTTGTGATTTTATCCTCTCACTCTAGCTCCTCTGGTCAGCATTTTTTTGGCTACATCTTACTTATTTCTTGAAATGTTTTATCTTTACACCTTCCCTTCTTTCTGTATTTCTGATGTAAAAAGAAGTATAGTTGAATTGAAAACTGTTCCTTGTGAGATCAGTTTCAGTACAGACTGTGATGCGCTATTTTACAGGCTGTAGAGGTATTTGAGCTGTATGGGTTGTGCATTTAGTTTCTTGGCACACAATTTTCCATCCTGCTTTCACTCCTTCGCATGTGATAACATCCAAAGGAACACAATGAAGACGTACTTTTTTTGAAAATACAGGCAAATTCACAAAGATCCCATGCTTGTTCTTGGTTTTCTTAAGCATGTTGTGTCAGCAATAGTTGGTGCATGTCTTCTACTGTAAGCTACCATAACCACATACAAAACTAATATACTGCTATATCTTCATTCATGCAGGAAATGTTACTTGAGAATGACATTCGACTGTGATTTTTCTTATATTCATATGACTGTAGAAGCTAGTGTCTTAATATTACTTGGTCTCTAATTGAAACATGTAACATTGCAGTATTTGGAATTCCAGGTTTTCTAATATTTCAAAAGGAAGGTAGAACCTTTGTTCTTTCCAAATGCTCTATAGTAAGGCTGTTGAAAACATACCTGTAACTCCAGCCATAGCCTAGAATTATGTGGGATTGTCTAATATGAAATACATCTTTAATGTCTCCTCTTAATATCCTTTCCTATGCACAGTTTCTGATGTGGAAACAATTTTAAGAAGATTAGTGTGAAAATTGCCAGGAATATAGCATCCATGTAACAGAGCTGGAATTAGTGGCAAAAAATGAATTTTGTGCCTGATTGACCACGATTTGGGTTTTTTGTTTTTCATTTCTGGAATGAGAGGGAAAAGTAAGAATCACCGTGTAAATTCAGAATATGTTATTTGTATTTATCTGTGTTCCTGTCCTTTCCCTCTGTACGTGCGGCGTTTCTAATCAATTGCAACAAATAATTCTCTAAATATGATCTGAGAAGATTCATTCAGGTTTCTTGGTAATTAGGGTTTTTTTTTTTTTTGTGAAGATTTTTTTTCTCAACCCAGGAACAAAGACGTTTTGGCTTTCTGAAGGCTGCATTGTACATTAGAGGCAAAGTTAAGTTGCATGTTCAGAGTAGTTGCCTGAGTAAGGCAATGTATTCTGATTAGTTCAGCATCTTGGCAGGTTTTCTGGCAGTAAGTGGAGGAAGTCTTTAATAATTTTTTGTGGATAATGGATTAATAATTGAGACAAGTATAGCGTGCTTGCTTTATGACCATTAATGTGCTGCATTTGATCTTTGAATTTCCAGAGCTCCAATCACCATAATGTTATGAAGTTACTGTGCAAAAATAAGCACAGCCCATTCATGATACTCAGGTTGTGGTGGGTTGATGCTGGCTGGAGGCCAGATGCCCACCAAAGTCGCTTTATCATTCCCTCCTCAGCTGGACAGGGAGAAAATATATAATGAAAGGCTTATGGGTCAAGATAAGGACAGGAAGAGGTCATTCAGCAGTTCATGTCAGAGGCAAAACAGACTCAACACAGAATAAAATGCATCTAATTTATTACCCAATCAAAACAAAGTAGGATAATGAAAAAATGAAATCTTAAAAACATCACCACCCACCCCTCCTTTCTTCCCAGGCTCAACTTTATTCCCAAATTCTCTACTTCCTCCTCTCAAGCGGCACAGGGGGACAGGGAATCAGGATTGTGGTCAGTCCCTCATGCATTGTCTCTCCTGCTCATTCTTCCTAAGGGGCAGGACTCCTCATACTCTTTCTCTGCTCCAGCATGGGGTCCCTCTCACAGGAAGCTGTGTTCCATGACCTTCTCCAATGTGAGTCCTTCCTATGGGGTTTCAGTTCTTCATGAACTGCCCCAACATGACTTCCATGGGGTGCAGAACTTCAGGACCAGCAGTCACAAGTGGTCCCCAGGAAACCTGCTCCAGTGTGGGCTCCTTTCTCCATCAGATGTAGATTCTGCCAGGGGCTTGCTTTTCCCTCTCCATGGCTGTAGGTGGGATCCCTGCTCCCCATCATCTTCCTTGGGCTGCAGGTCAACCTGTTTCACCACGGTCTTGTCCACAGGCTGCAGGGGAAACTCTCCTCCGGCCCCTGGAGTGCCACCTCCTCCCCCTGCTTCTTGACTGACCTTGGTGTCTGCAGAGTTTCTGACATCATCTCACTCCCTTCTCTGGTGGCAAAAAGCTGCCACATGAGGGTTCTTTTTTTTCCCCTTAAATATGTTATCACAGAGGTTCTTTGTCTGTCACTGATTGGCTTGGCCTTGGTCAGTGGTGGGTCCAGTCTTGAGCTGGCTGGTATTGCCTCTGTCAGGCCTAGGGGAAGCTTCTAGCAGCTTCTCACAGAAACCACCCCCACAGACTCCCCCCTACTCTCCCCTCCTTCCTCCCCAAACCTTGCCAAACAAACCCAAAGGAAGGTTAAAAAAAACAAATATTGAATTAATACCTACTAATGTAAAGACAGAAAAAAATTAATCAAAAAAGCAGCACTTATTCTATTCTCTCTCTAAAACAGCATATAATGTCTTGAACTTTAAGCTGTGAGATTATTTATATGGTTAAAAAAATGTTATTTTCATTTCCAGGTTCCTTAGAGTCCATAAAAATCTGTTTGATTGACAAGAGTAAAATATTTTAAATGCAGTAAAAATATAACAATAGATACAATAAATATTTATTTTAGATATTTAATAAGAAATTATATGAAACATGTGAGAGGTATGGTAGACTGGTTGGACCTGGCACCACCATATTACCCTTATGGTCCTATAAGTTTACTAAAAGTGCATAATTACTGGAAAAAGTTATTTGCTGACAACTTTGTCAGTATCATTTACCCTGTGCAATATGGAAAATAAATATGCTTTTTTCTTTGTATATGGATTTTATGTCCCTTAGAGAAAAAAAAATTAACACATGAGCTTTTTTTGTTATCAAAATAACATGACTTTGCAGGGAGGAATTTTGGAGTGAACATTTCTGCCAAATAAATGGCATTTTTCAACAGTCACTATGTAGGATACACATTTTGTGATCTGCTTCATTTTTAGCCTGGAAAACCAGCACAGGTTAAAAAGAGAGACTGTGACTTCCTCTGTTTATCAAATTTATCTTTATTTGGTAATGCTTCTGCCATGATTCTTGGCAGGGATGCATATCCATTTTAATCTACTTTAGGTCTCGTTGGGCAGCAGTCCAGTATCTCTGTGACTGAAGAAACAAGGAAAGAGAACTGATCTTCCTCAAGGTTTCTTTAAAACATGCTATTTATAGGTTCTGTGCTTGTTAGCGGCAAAGCTTTTTGAATGCACAGATGGAAGACCTTTCTACTCTAATACATTCAGGTAGACAAACATTCTGACTATAAGGAATGCTGTAAAAAGAAGAAAAAAAGAAATCCATGAGGGAAGAAAAAGTTAAGGGAGGGAGAACATTAAAGAAAAAAAAATCCTTAAAGTGGAAATTTGATACATGTAAGAGTTTCTTCCTGGTCTGTAACCTCTGAACCTCATATAGGTTTTTTCTACTTACTGGAAAAGAACATTACAGGGTGTTGTCCAGCACAGCAGGATACCACTCCAGCAGTCAGCTGTTTATGAACTCTTTCCTCTGAGCATGCAGGCATTCTTTCTTTTAATCTTTTTCTCTCACACATCATTTAGTGTTTACTGTGTAATGCTACAAAATGAGTTTAATACTGATAACAGTGAAATAGTACCCCAAGTTCTCAACAGAATCTGAATCAAAATTGTTGTCTCTTCCACTTAAGAAACAAACTGCAACAAAAGACCTGTTTTGTGATATATATTCTTTTGAAGAAATTAATCAAATTCAACGAAACTTGTCTTGAACTGTAATGTACACTAATAGGTACATTTTGAGGGCAGAACTGTGCCTTTTACAAGAAGAATGAAAAATCTAAAATCCCTTTTGTATGCCTGCACAAATCATCATAGGTCTTCACCTGAATTTGCCCTGAAAGATACACCCAAAGTTCCTCTCTCTTGCTTTTAACTTTGGATACTTGAAGTACATATATGCATACGGAATCTTATCTTCTGCAACAGGAAATCTGTTATCCTTTTCCTTAGGTGGCTAAGAGTAGCTATCCTACTTCAGTTAATGAAGGGAAAAGACTTGTTCTCAATTTATTTTCTGATCTGTTCCAGTTGTGATTTTGCTTTTCTTTGTTTTACTTTTTTTTTTCAGATGTTGACAGTTTCACATCCCAGCTGTGTCAGCTTGCATACTTTGTGTGACATAATAAGCACATTTTAAATATTTTACTAGCTGTTCAAAGCTCTGCATTAGGAAACCAGAGTGGTCTCTTCTTCATTGTTTCCCACAATTTTTCAGTGAAAGATTGGATTTGCATAATAGCTATTGTTCATATTGCCTGTGTTCTTTCTACTTCCAGGTTGTAATATGTGAAAATTAGTTCTAAGGAGCTATCGTAGGAAACATGATGTCATTATTTAAAAGGGCTCCACAAATATGGTTAATCTACCTTTTAATGGTGCCTCCTTGTGCCTAGTGCTTCCTAGTCTCTCTTGTGAGGAATTTTTTGTTCTGATTTCTTCCACTCTCTCTCCACAGTATAATTGCCAAACAGAATTTTACCATCTGGTCCAGTGCAGTAAATCTATCTGTAGCACAGCATGCTGCCACTTGCAGGAACTTTGCTTGAGCCAAATGTAGTGGTGTCATAAATGGTGTAAATTGCATGCCAGCAAATCAGTGCAAGTCAGCATGAAGGCGATTTAGGTACTAGAAAGTGTAGGTTATAATAGGAAAGAATCCAATTTAGTTATATAATGGAATGTCATGTAACTGATCACTTTCTTAAGTTATACATTTAGGTTCCAAACCCACTGTTTGGAAGGCTGCATCTAATCGTATTCAATGTTACACAAGATTATCTATACAAAACTCCAAAAAAGCTTCTTGGTAGCAAAAAAGGAAGACTGTTTTTAATGACGACCACAATGACAAGCACAAAACAAGAGAACTCAAAGGGTGATGAATGCATGGTGTATGAGCTATGTGAAAGAGTTGGGAAGCATCATTACATGTTATTTTTAAAACTCAGCAGATGGCTTGACATAACTAATTTGCTGATGAATTCTGCTTTTCATTTCCATTTCAGAACTGTTTCGGGATACTGTTTTATGCTCTTAATTCCCCTTTGATTTTGTGTATATATTTAAAGTAAAAAGTTATTAAAAACAGGAAGTGGGGTGAGGAGAAAATTGAAATGTGCAAATTCAGCACACAACATGTTAGGATTCAAAGATGAGGATTTTAGATTCTGCAAAAGGTGGGTGCATTTCACCCAACTTTAGGCATCTATTCCTTCTACAGACCTTTGTGGGAAATACATGCCTCTCCAATTACTACACCTGACTTTTTCATGGTGCCTTTCACATTTCCAGTCTGCAAAATGGCAAATCTATTCTAGGCTTTAAGGACTGGTAAATTAACCATGCCTTAGGAAGTTATTATGCTCAGGTTTTCTTGAGATCTGAAGAATGATACTATCCACATGGCCATGAATGTGGCATAAGACCAGATCTGTGGAATGAGGCTGTTGATACTGAGGATCCAGTGATTGCAGTATGTGCCTTTGTAAGCATTTCTCTGCTATCATGAACCTTAAGCATTGTTATTGAGGGCGGTGCAGGTGATAAGACCAGCTTGACAAGAGGAAGTGATGCTGTGATTTGGTTGGTTAGTTCTTATTTAAGATCAAGCAAATGTATTCAAGTAAGGCTAGAATGTGTAAAATTCTGAATGTTGTAATATAATGGAGACTTTGTATGATCCTCTTGATGAGGAAAAAGAAAAGTTATTGTCAACTCCTTTCTTGAGTGGTTTACTCTTTGAAAAGCTATTTTACAGAACAGGATTTCCTCCTACTTGTGCCTGCATTCAGTGCTGTACTTTGAAAACTGGATAGCAGACATTGCCCCAATTTAGTTTTATCTCCCTATTTCTGATGCTATTTGGAAGGATGATTTTTGGAAAATGCTGCAACTTTGCCCCCCATATACGTGATTCAGCACCTAGAAATTGTTCCTTTTGGACAATCAGCTAGAAATAGATTATCACAGACTATACTTTGGAACTGCTAACATAAAGACTTTTTTTCTATGCTAAACTCTTACGTCTTTTATTCTCATCACCACTTTATGTCACTATAGCAAAGTAACAGCAAGAAATTTATGTTAAGTTTAGACTTCAATATTGAGCAACTCTTCAAATCCCTTCTTTCAAGTGGCACCTTCAGCAAATTGCAGGTAGGTATGCTGTTTACTACAAGATGATGGAAGAGGAACATGGTTAAAGCCAAATAGCAGCAGAAATCCACCTCAGGTGTCATTGTTGCAATGTCTGTCCAGATGCCTAGTCAAAAAAGACTGATTTATTTTTGGCATTTAGCTCTTTTCTGTAAAAGGTCTGTGTGAGCATTCATGATAAATGAGGCTGAGGTTTAACAAATGTTCACCACAAAGGAAAACACAATCTTCTAAGTCAGAGCCCAGCAGCAGGTGAAGGTCAAGAAGGGAACACGCTCTATTCTGAGAGCTTTTCATGGGCTGACTCAAAAGCTGCGGGGTGTGTAGTGGTTCAACTTTATGATGTCTTATGAGTCTTCCCTGTTCTGTTGTCTTATTATGATTGAAGGTATTGTAACGCATTTTTATTTTGTACAGAAAAACTGGGTTATTATACAGCTAAAAAGCATTACTGCTTAGGGAAAAAAAAGACAAAGATATGGTGTGAAAAGTGTAATTTCTATTGGCACCAACTGGTTTCTTGTAATTCAGCATGAGATGAAAACATAGAACAGCATGGTCAAGGTGCTGCTGCAGTGGTGGTCACACCAGCTCTAACCTCTTGGCCCTTTACTTGTATCTTTACTGATCTTGTTTCTTTCTTCAGTACATATAGACCTGTTATATCTATGAATAGTTTTATTCATTTCTTTGGTTTGGCTGTTTCTTAGATAAAAACATCTGCTGCTTCCTCCTGAAGCCAAGCTTTTATGTAAGATGTATGACTGTCTCGGAGGTCTCTTAAAAAGTTATAATAATTTCTTCCATCATATTGGTGTTTCACCTGCTTTTGGTACCTATCTGATACTATGCTTTCCATATTTCTTTGCTGTAGCTTTGGATCCAAAGCATCCGGAAAACTATTAGATTATACTAGACTTTTTACTTTAAAAATGGACCTCATTGGCTTATTAATCTGGGAAATATATAAAACTGAATTTCTAGCTATAAAAAAAAATGAAGAAAAGCCTGAAAATATAAAATACGAACAGTGATGTTGAATTTCACCAGTCTAGGGTTTCACCGATTTAAATAAATAGAAGGTTTACCTGAAGGCCTTGTGTGTCTTCATAAAGCTTCTCTGAGTTATTTGTGATTGATTCTTGAAAAAAACTCAAATATTTGGCAATGGCTTTTATTCTTCTGCCGCATCTGTTGATGTATTTGAACTAATAAAGAGCTTATTTGGGCATTTGCTGAAATAAGTCATAGCTTCTGGAATTTTAAACATCATTTGAATACTTGAATAAGTGTATAGCCTGACATAAATTGCTTAACCGTCTCAAAGAGAATTTTTGTTTTTCAACTGTGTATCAGTTCCTATGTGACTTTCCACTGAGGATTGCTGGAAAACCTTATCCTCTGTTCATGCAGAATTAAAAATGTAAATACTGTTGCCAGACTTTTGCCCATAAAGTAAGAATGTGGGTTGCTGCTGCTCTGATCTTGTGTGTTAAGAGCTTTATTTCTGAGCACTACATAAATGTTGTGAATAATCTGTGTTCTTTAAGGGGTCGTGAGCCAGGGTTACAGTGCTGAACGTTGTCTATCTTGTCACCATTTAATTAGTATTGATTAAAATGATTTATTATTTAAGGTTTATTGAGCACTCTTTACCTATTGAGCATTTGCTTTTTGGCTTATTACTCATTTTTAATGACTGTTAAAAGGCACTGTAATTAGTCATTCAAACACTGGCAATTATGGGAAAGAAGTAACTGCAGGACTTTAAATAAACAATCTGATTACGTATAGCTTAGAATAAAAAGAATATTTTTCCTATGAGAGGTCTAAAATCTTTGTGATTTTGTTTGCTTGGTTTGTATTTTCGATTGATTGTGAGCAAGATTACTTAAAAAGAACTGTACTTAGGAACATGTGTGTTCTTCAAGCACAAGTTAAACATTATCAGCTGGTAGCGACAAGGATTTTGTTAATTCTTGGAAAATGATATAGATGGCCTCTGACATCTTTCTTAGAAAGCCATATTTAATTGCTCACGTGGGTAAGATGTGACACTGATGCTTTAATGTCTGTAAAGGTAGTAAGTATTTATGAAAAATGAAGATTATGATCCTGTTTTATTAAGAGATATGGAGCTCTTTAGCAGGGTTTAAACAGAATCTGCTGAGGGAATGAATCTCTTGCTATTCCTGCCACAAATTCTAACTACCACTTCGATTGACACTTTCCATTTTTTGTTGAATTAGGTTGATCTCTAGATCTCCTTATGAAATACAGTATATCAGATACGGTTGCTTTATATGTTTGTAGTCTTATAAGTGGCTTCTCATGTCTAGATACTCCACCCAAAAAGCCAAACACCTAAACTGAATGGATATACCTCTCTAGTAGGTTAAATATAAACTAGACAGAAAAATTTCCAGTAGATGATTATCCCAAACATGTTGAGCACCAGGATAGAGGAAAAAAAATCAAGAATAAATATTGCCATTCTCAGATTTATTTCTGTAATTGCAACCCATTGAAGAGGAAATAAGAGTTTGCACTGCTCTAAATATTTAAAATGGATTTAGCCATAATCCATATATTCTTCAGTGAGTACAAATAAAATTCAAGTTTTTTGACATGCAGAATAGAAGTGTGGTGATTTAATCAGCTCCTTTACTATGGCTTCCACTCACAATGCCACATATGCATTTGGTTATCATATTGTAAGTATATATCTAGTAAGGGCACTGGAGCTACTTGTTAATTGTATATAATAATCACAGAGCTCTGAGACAGTAGCAGCTGCTGCTTTTGATTTTTATAAAACTCTTTACAAATACATTCTGAAAACAGTTTTCTTCCACAAAGAAACTAAGGATTTTTATTGCCTTAAGTTTATGGACCATGTGAGGTAACTCAAAGCCTGATTGTTTTTCAGGGGACAGGATGCTCATCATTTTCCAAAGTTCAGAGCTCTACATGCTGATTATTTGCTGATTACTGAAAATGTTGGCTTATGATCATGATTTTAATAGAAACTCCTTAACCACATATACAAGTCCTTTAAAAAAACATAACACAAAGGCAACGTATCTTTCATGTGTGTGTTCTTTACCATAGGTCCATATGTTTACCCTTTTGGTATTTCTTGATATACAGTTTACTTCTGGTTGGACTTTTGCCTCAGTGGCAACAGCAGTTAATTTAAAGTGCACGTTAACTCCATTAATTAGGTTTCCTTTTCCCAAGCTCCATTAGAACATGACTTTGCTGTATATTTGATGCTTCAGCAATGAGTCATTTTCCCTACTAGGAACTGTAAATAGTACCTATTACTGTCTCAGAAATTGGTGAGCAATGCTAAGATTTATTGTTGATCGCTTCAGTGAAGTCCCATGCTGAGTTTTAGCGTTATGTTGAGTTGAGCTGAGACTAAACAAAAAATCTGGCTTAGCTTTTGACTAAGTGATAACAATATGGAAGTAATACTATTAACTGATTTTGAAGGATCTGAAAATAGAGGAGGTTTGGGACTGATGCTGGCAACATGTCACAGTGAAGTATTCCAGACATACCAGAATTGATACTGATGGAAATATGTGTATGTAATGTAAGTTTTGTTCCATTTTATTTTGGTTCCTTGGATCCCTTTGGAGATCTAACTGGTTAAAAAAAGAAGTAACGAAGTATGTACTGCAACTTTTTGTCATAATTATTTTGTTCAAGATATTTAATAGTGTTCAGACTGTTGTTATTAGGGTTAAAATGGGCAACTGCAAAGCACTAGCACTACTACCTGAATAAGAGTACCTTGCAATTGATTATGGCTGTGTCATCTGCCACTGTTCCTGGTGGCACTGGTTTCACTGAGAGAATGCCTCTGCATGCAGTGGAATGTCTTCCGGTATTCTGCAGCATAGATGAGAACAGAGTTTAACACCCTAAAATACCAATTAGTGGTTGAAATCCCTTGCTAGAAAGTTGTCAGAGGCTTCTCTTTTGAAGGTGACTTTATCTACAGTATAACTTTTAAAACTGGAAACACACCGGCCATTTGGATAGATCTTTGAGAAACTTTATCCTAAATGTTGTAAGGTCAGTTTTGCTCATATCCTGGTTTTGCTGCCTGTTGGAAGAACTGCTTTGTCTGCCTAAACAACAATCAAATCAGGAAATGGAATACTGCCTAATGAGGGTATTTTTGCAAGTTCCAAAAGAATCAAAATACAGCAAACCACCAGGTTATGTAGCTAAAATCACAAATGAACATACCCTCAAGTGTCGAAAGATCGCTGCTGCCTGGCTTCCCACTGAACAGTTTATTACTTAGAAAAATTGCACTTTTATATCACACTTTGATATGCTTCTCTTTTCATGTTTGAGTAGTGTTTGCTATTCCCTGTTTTCTCAGCTGTGCCTAACCTTGTCTTGAAATCTTTTATGCAGTAGTTCTCGCCTTTCCCAGGAAATACGCCTCTTAGGTTTTTAACTGTTAATTCACACAAAGTACTGGAAACTATCTGTGCTCTCACCTCAGTTGTGTGAATTTTTCTGCCATTATAAGTCAGTAACACTAACACTGCAATCTGTCTGAAGTTGCAAATTTACCAAAGTTGTGTAAGACTGAACACCAGGCCACTCCAAAGTCTCCCAGAAATTTATGACAAATGAGTGGCTGCATAGCTCCTGTCGCTTTTGATGATGCGTGGAAGACAGCAGCTACATTCCTCATTAATGCCACCACCAGTAGTACTAAAGTATTTATTTTCAGAACTAAAGCAAGGATGGTGTTCTACCATACATAGATATAAGCACAATTAACTGCTAACCAAAATTCTAGTTAGAGTGGTCTGAAAACTTTGCTCCATCATCTACTTTTTTAAAACTCTTCCACATCGTGCCATTTCTTACCCAGTGTACAAGTTTTGCATATGAATGCATATCAGTCTGCTATCAATCTCAAAATATCCTTTATAAGGAAAACTAGTAAGCATATGAGTAGGTTAGTTTGTACTTCTGTGAACAAAGCAGGAAAAGCCCATGAACCTCTCATGGACTCTGCAGAAATAGGCAATTTATAGTTCAATGTGCTGAGCCTTATAAATAGTTCCAGTTATACTAGATATAAGTGAGTTTGACAAGATATTCCATAGAGATCCATTGTACATGGTTCACAAATATCTTTCCTAAAAATGAAGAAAAATTTCAGCTGAATGTACCATTGGAGTGCACTGATGTACTGCTCTGCTATCACAAACGAAGTCTCCTTCAAAGCATTCAGTTGCATCCCCTCAGCAAGTTACAACTTTCAGTTTACACCCTGCAGCACTTGAAGAAAGTGTATATTTAGACAGTGACAGAACAGCAGTTTCAGATAGGCAACTTCATCTTGGTTACCTCCCTAAGGCACCAGATTTGCCAATTTGTTAATGCCCTTTGCCCGTAGCAATTTCATACTTGGGTTGTCAAACACATTTGTTATGTATGTTCAAGCAAAAACTGTAATAATGAAAAATACCTTTTTCTGCAAGTTCTTCCCTCTCTTCAATTCCAAACTTAGAGCTGGAGCTGTTGCATACCAGCACTAATTGATACTTAGCTCTTAGCAATTTTCATCTGAAGATATGGGAGACTTACAGTGGAGGAAGGCACCGATGGAATGTTTTTAGTAGCTTGACAGGAATTTTCTAAAACTGGGATTTTCCCACCTGACCTGGTTAACACAGATCATGGGTATTCTGGGAATGTTTTGCAGTCCAGGTGACAACTGTGGACCTAGAGATAAATTTCAATGAATCAAACTAAAATATTTTCTGCTTAGTTGCCTGAATATATTAGAGTATAAACACTGACCAGGAAAAATAAAAATAAAAAAAAAAAAAAAAAGGTGTTAGGCCTGCTACTGTAATGAAAGGCCAGGAAGCAAAAGAAATAATTTCAGTTCCTATAGGTCAGCTATTGCTTCTGTTTTTTTCTGGTCTCTTGAGGTCTTCACTCTCCTATGAGGAGTGCTGTCTACTCCCGATATTCACCACCAGTGTACTTTCTGCAGGTGAAAGTATGCTTTGAGAGCAGCTATTGTTTACTGAGTGATGTTAGTGGATTTAGACTAGTAGTCCATGTTTTAAATGATGCAATAATAGTACGTCATCTGTAGCAAAGTAGTATACCAAAACTTTCAAAATCAATAAGATGCTACAGGTAGTTTCTTGATATGCTGGGGTTTTTTTTGAGAAAAATAGCTATTTTAAAAGCTGTTGAGTCCAATTCTCATCTGGTGTTTTTAATCCCTATTCTATTTATTAATATTTCAAAGGGAATGGAAACTTTGAGATGCAAATGATACGAATCATCATGTGGAAAGAATACTTCAGATGTAGTAAGTGTATAAAACAAGTGTATGAAATATCACATACATTGGTTAATTGCTCTGTTTTAAATACCACTGTCTTTTAGGTCTCTTCACAATCATTTAACATGCTCCCCCCTTCTTTTTCTTGAACTCCCCAAGTTATTAAAATAAGTCACTTCTGATTCGATGATACTGCAATCATGATTTCTGTATCTATGGTTATGGTCAAATTACATGCAAATAAAGGACGTTGAAGCTGTTAGGTGATTTACTAGTTCATGTTTTATAATTCCCATTTTATAGTTGCTTCCTGGAGCACTGGCTGCACTGGACCTCTCTCTGAGGGAGAAGAAAGATCTAGTGCGATGAACTTTATTTCTTAGCACTTAAGTGATGGAAGAATATTAAAGCAAGCTAGTAGAGACAGTGGTATAACTGGATTTTGTGGGGTTTTTTTGGTACTGTTTCAGTAGTCAGCAGATAAGGCAAAATTCTGTTTCTGACACTACCCATATACTGACTTTGAAGGAGTACCATTTGCTGGTGAAAACAGACAAGTAACTCAAAAAAAATCAGATTTCTTTGTTTGGTGTGTTTTGTTTTGTTAATTTACCTGCTTCATGTGACAGTCAATATTAAAAAACACGATAATCCAGGGTCCACAAAAGGCAGTTAAAGATGCTTGATGTTTCAGCGTGTATTTGAATGAGACAGAAATGCAGCTGTCTGGGCAATCAGTGGCCTTATCAAGTGCTGATTTTCAATGACATTTGGAAGGTATTGGGAAAGTCAAATATGCTTATTTAGAAATATTACAGGAAGGGGTTAAAAATAGCAGGCCATGCAGTGCAGTTTAAGAATGCAATATGGTGTTAGTGATAATAATGCAATATGGTGTTAGTGATATTTTAGAAGATGATGTATATTTTAGAGTATGAGATAAACGTTGCATGGATCAATCAATTTTCCGGTTTGCAGCCTCATCATTTTTTGGAGTAAAGAATTATTTGTTTAATAGTATATGACCTACGTCAAATGCAATTATCACTTAATCTGGAATGACATAAAGTGTGTAATGAGCTACTGGATCAATTAGGAGGTTAGATCACTTCATCAGTATAGCACTACAAGATTATTTTAAAAACCGATCTCCTTTCTTTTGTATAGCATACTTTATACGCCTGAGGCAAAACTGAGGTCAGGCATAAATTATACATGAAGCCATTCTGTTATCAAAACAGAAATCTTAAAATTGAAATTAGGTTATTACTGAGTCAGTCAAAATAAAATAAAACGTAATACAAACAAGTGTTGGAGCTATTCTTTATGCAGTGTTTACATTACCATTTGTTCTGAATCATAAAAACTAATAAGTTCTAAGCAGTTGCTTGGTACCTAACTTCACCTTCTTATTCAGAATTTAATTTAGATAAGTATAGTTTATCAAAGAATGCTAGAGCAGTCCATTGCTGTGAAAAGAGATCATCAATTGTTTGTGAATTAATTGATAGAAAATATCTCCAATTGCAAAGCTTACTATGAAAATTTTCAAGTGAATATAATAAAGTTGAGTAGGAAAAAAAAATTCTGGAAAGAGAGATATTTTAAACTAGTGTGGGGTTTTGAGGCCTTTGAAATTGCTACAAATAAGTCTTTAAATTGGTCCTGGAATTAATATTGCTACAGTATGGTGTGGTTTTATGTGATGTCTTAACTGTAATAATTAATCATATTTTTAAAACCTCTGATAACAATTTTGATTGGTCTTCACTTTGAAGTAAATGCAAAGATACTTTTTAAATGATGTTTCAAGTTAAATGCATGGCATATGTACCTAAACAGATGTGCAAATAAACCTTCAGAATCCATCCAAAATTTGACATAATCTAGTACAAGCTGAGGCAAAAAAATCACTCTAAACAGCAATGGCTGTTTTTTGACTGGTAGCACTGAATGGAGTTGTCACAAGGGTTCTTAGTATATAACCTACTATTTATTGACCAGATTGAAAGCCTGTTTATAAGACAATGGTAATCTTTCCATGGTATTCCCAGCTGACTTTGTATCAGATCCAGTAAGTGTTGAAATGTGTGCGTTTGATCTAAATGTTCCCTTTTGTGCTAGCTTCTCTTAGCTTTAACATTGTTTCTACAATAATCCAAATATTGTTGCTATCAAAATATACTTTCATGCATGTAAGAGACCTAACACATCTTTGGTTACTGTCGAAAAAGCTCAGAAAACCAACAATTTAAGAATAAGTATTATAATGGATTGATAAGAGCTGTTCACTCTCAGGATGAACAAGACAAATGTAAAATTATATACAAATGGAAAAAGCTACTCCCAGGAGAACTCAGAGGAATTTTATAGCTCCCATATCTTCTGGATAATTAAGTATGAACCAGGCAAAAGAAATTCTTTGTAGTTGTAGCATTCATCAGTATTTGTATATACAAATATATCTGTAATAGGTTATAAAGAAGTAAAAATGACCAAACATTAAGGATCATGTAAAGTCAGAGGAGTCAAGCAATGTCTTTCAGATATTAAGTGCTATAAAGGGATTCCTGTCTGAGGTATATTTGAGGAAGGTAGGAATGAGCCTGTGTGTCACAGGGACGCAGGAATAGTATTCATTCTATTCCAACAAAAACTCTTTTTATTTTTCAAGTTTTACACCCAAAAGCGTAACCCTGAAGCTTGCCAAATAATTCTCGTGCTTATTTTAATATTAAGTCTTTCTGCCACTGAACTGTCATGGTGGATTGTGGGACAGTGACAAATTTATGCCATCCACAGGTGTGAATTCAACACAGTGGTGTCCAGTGGCATCCAGGGCACATCAAGGAAGCTGGGGCTGATAGTAAGGGCTGGCAAAAGATGTGGTAAGGGCTGGCTAGCCAGGCAATCCCTTTTATCAGAGAGAATGAGCAGCAGAAGCAGCATTCCTAGCAAGCCCTGAAGCATCACAGAAAATATTGCTAATGATGGAGAAAGGGAGCAGTAATGGCAAACGTTGGTACATACGCTGGGAGCCAGAATGATTGAAATGTCTAATGTGAGGAAAAGGTAACCCACTGTGGTGAATATGGCACTTAACATGCCACATGACTATGGACTGCGTAATCCCTCAGCTGTACGTGCTTTTTATGTGAAGAATGAGTTAGAGCGCTATGCAGTTTGGAAAGAAAAAGGTCACGACTATATTGACCAGGAAACAAAAGGAGTATATGTAAATAACAAAGCCTATTTTTCACATGCAAACAGAAGTAATTTAAAACACCCTTGTGGGTCTGTAACAGAGTTAACCAGCAAAATAATGCTTCAGAAAGATCAGTATAATTTCTGTAGTATAGAAAGGAGTCAGTTGGATTCAAGGTTTAATTAATTATATATATGCTGACTTAAGCTATTAGAAATGGTAAAAAAAAATACATTTACAGAAACACAAAAACATTTTGTTTAAAATGCAGTGAAATGAAAAACATGACCTGTCAATTATTCTGGGTAATTACTGTAGGAGTAGACTCCTGAAAGTATTATTATTTCAGAATAAATCTTTCTATAAGGTTTCAAAATGACAGTAGCTTCAGTTTTGAATCATATATTATCCTTATCAATAGAAGTCAATCTGTAGACTCAGTATTAGGAGGAACATTTCAAAGAAAGATAAATACTTGGAAGAAAAAGCCTACTTCTTAAAATTAGAAAAACTATGTATTGCGTTTATTTTGTCAAGGAAATTATGATAAATTATTCTTAGCTCCAAGCAGAAAACTGTGATTAAGTGATCTGAACAACTAGTGGCAATATTCATCCTAATTACTTTCCCTGTGATTGCATAGTATCTTCTGAAAGCATAGGCTAGCTCATAGCAAAATATAAATGTGATAATTGACATTTTCAATCTAGGGTAGCAGACACCTAGGCGAACAGCCTAGTTCTTAAAGGCTGCATTACAATTTTTCTGCATGAATCATGGAATGGCAAGTATTTGTAAGGCAATGTAGCTTTCATTCAGTCCTTAGAGGACTCAAGTTTGTTCCCAGAGGGGATGATTTTAGAAGTCTCCTATAAATGCAGACAGCAGTGTAAATGACTGCTTTCTCTTCCTCTCTAACAGAAGAGCAGCAGAAAGGGGCAGTAAAGGAATCAGTATCTTCGTGTTTAATACTAACATTTGCCAAGCCAAAAAGTAGAGGTGTAGATGATCTGATTATTTTCTATAAAAACTTCAGGGATAAATATTATTGAGGTGAAAGAGCTGTTTTAGATGATGAATGATGCTGGCATTTTAAAAAAGAGTATACAATGCCCCTGAATAAATTTGTGGTGGAAATTAAGATCCATGAATGGAATGAGGTTCTGCAGCAGACATCTACAGGAGTAGAGGGGATATGAGTACATTTGGTGTAAGTCTGGGACGGTGGCAATATTTTAGCTAGTTTGAGCTTGATCACTACTCCGATGAGGCTTTGAGTTTAATCTAGTATGTGATCGGTAAAGGATGACATGATCTAAACATCAAAGCCATACACGCCTTTGTGACAAGAATTTCTTGACAGGTGTGTTAGTATATCAATCTTGAGAAAAAAGATTACTTCCATTCTCCTAGGTAAAAAATAATTCATGATTTTGCTGCTAAGCATTGAGACCTTATCAAGTTTGCTGTCAGTAGTATATGTAATTAAACTATTGAGATGTTTAGCAGTTGAAGGATCCCACTGAAATCTTCAAAATAAAAATTGATGTCTAAGAATATTGAGAAGTTTTACAGACTGTGTTCTAGTGCTGGTGGTCAGAAGAGATATCTTTAGTAATTGCTAGCACCTATGAGTCATGTTTTAGGTTTTGTGAATATCTTTCTTGGTACTAAAACAGGTGTCTAATTTGCTTTCTACTTCTTTAATTGTATCTAGTATTAAGACAGCTATAGCCCAGTTCTGAGAAAGTTTTAAGTTTGAAGATGTATTTTTTCATTAGCACTTTATTTCCTCTTTCTTTTTTTCCACAAAATGCAATTAAAATGTTTCTAGATTTATAAACATTTTAGTATTTGGAACAGCTACAGCTATATTCATGATACAGTTTTGTATCTTGCTGTGAAATAACAGTTGAATACCTGAAGTAGATGAATGGAATTTACTGACAGATGGTTTCCTCAAACATTTATAGTGCTATATCCTCCATTTGATTCAGAGTGTATTGTTTATGGTCTCTAGGAAGTATACAACAGATAAAAAGCATCAGTTCAGAATTTATATGGATTGCAAGAATGCAAAAGGGGTGAAATGAAAAACCTGCAGTATTTGGAAAGCCAGGATACTATTCTCTTTTGTAATATTTTGATATCTTCCTATAAAATCCATATTGAAGAAAACATAAAGAGATCATCCAAGTTCTGCATGCTCATTGTCTTGATTTTAGAATCACATCTTTCACTGAAGAGAGACTAGTCCTGGTGGATTAATCCCAACCTCAGTACAACCATAAATGTAATGACTGCATTGACATATTAATTAGTATTGCATGTCAGACTATAATAAATGGCTGTGTTTATCTAAAATGACAGTTTCTTAAACATATGAGCTTATAGTAAATAGAATAGTAAAGAATTTTTTGTGGTGGTAAATGGATCCATTGATTTTCATTCAATGCTATAACCCACTGCCAACACTTGGTCTCTAGTTAATGGAGCTACCGTTTTGTATCCTTTTTTACTTCTAATTTTCATGGAAGAATGCTTCCTAAGGACACACTTCAAACATATATTTAAGTGTGGTTTGTTGCCTAGATTAGGTTATAGTTCTGGGGCTGTTCAGTCTTGAGAAGAGAAGACTAAGGGGGGATCTAATTAATATCTATAAGTATCTTAAGCATGGAATGCAGGGGGAATTAGCCAGCCCCTTTTCAGTGCTCTGTGGAGACAGGACAAGGGGTTGTAGCACAGGAAGTTCCGCACAAACATGCAAAAGAACTTTTACCCAGTGAGGGTGAGGGAGCCCTGGGACAGGCTGCCCAGGGAGGTGGTGGAGTCTCCATCTCTGGAGAGATTCAAGACCTGTCTGGACACCAACCTGTGCAATGTGAGCTGGGGAGCTGCTTTGGCAGGGGGGTTGGACCCGATGATCTCTCGAGGTCCCTTCCAACCCCTACAATTCTGTGATTCTGTGATTCTATCCATGACTAGTTCTGAAGGTCTGATTTCTGATAACTTGTGAACCCTTCTTTTTATTCTTCAAGATTTACCTGTGTTTCTGGGAGGAGATATAACCGAGGTGGTTGAGAGGGAGATCAACTCAAAAAGTGCGTAGGAGTTCATTCAGTATAGTTTGCATACTGAAGTTAAGACTCTGAAAAAAGATACAACCGTATTATTAGAATGCTTGGGAATACTTTTGTTGTGTTTGTACTTTATTTGCAGGAATTTTGATTTATTTGTAATCAACTTAAAATCTGAGACAGGTAAAATAGAAATAAAGAGATCACGTTAATGTGTGTGAAATGTATATTCACATTGCCATACAGGAATTAAGGTAGAATTTGGGTGATTTAATCTGTAGGCAATAAATTCTACAAATCTGATTTTAAGGAGAAAGTCCATCTTAATGGGAATTCTATTTGAGAAAAAAAGTAATATGTTATTCCTTTTATATATACTACTTAAACAAAAGTTACAGTATACTGTACAGTATACTGTTACAGTAGACAATCCAATATATATAGAGTTATAGATAAAAAAGCAGTAAGTGAAATAAACTGAGGTAACTTGTAGGTGGTACTACTTCTAAAGGCCAGGTTAAGTTGCTAGTTGAGGTTTTATAATTCTAGTTTAAGACAGAACTAATAAAGACTGAAAAATATAAGGATATTACACGACCTGTTACCAGAATCTACAGTACCAGGAAGTCATGGAGCTCTCCATTCTACTTAAGTAACTTTGTCAATTTAAATACTCAATACAGTTAATTTGTAACAGAACCATGTGTATAGATTGTAAAATTAGTTTTAAAAGGCATTTCTGTGGAATTTACTGCAGAAAGGAATAATTACTCCACAGGAATGAATTTTTCTTTTTCTGAAACCAGTTTTTAAGATGAAGAGAGGTGTTTTGCTCAAGTTAACTGTTCTTTTCCCTGTTTGGCACTTGCCCACTGACAGAACTAACTCTTCTCTGTCAGAAATTGCTAGATCTTTAGGAATAACTTAAGCATTGCTGAGACATTTCCAAGCCTAGGGAGATCTCAGGGATCCATTTTGCTGACATGGATATCAATGTAAAAAAAGGTGCACCCTACTTAGGTTAATAATCTATCAAATTACCAAATTCTAAACTCATTTATGATGCCTGTAAAACATCAACAGCTTTCCTCCATCCTGTTTATTATGAAACTGTTGTGCAAGGAGACAGGTCCTCGTTCAGGTCATGCCATGTGTGTACACACTTAAGTGGCAGTTTTGCTGTGAATAGATAGAATTAACTCTTAGTTTCAAGAAGAACAGAAGTTGTACCCCCGGCTAATCAGCATAATGTTTCTGCTATAGGAAGCTGGGTGAGTTGTTGATCTTGTCATTGATATGTGGGGTCCTGTTACTTTCATGTGATTTACCTCACATGTGCAAGTCCTGTCACCTTTTGCAGTGCTGACTGCTGGACAGTGGCTTTCCTGTGTATCTCCCTGGGCTTTTGCTCCATCGCATCAATGTCGTCTGACAACTGATTGCACAGCAATTCAAATATCCGTTTCAGTGGCTGCTCTTTCAGCCTTAATTGCTGCTGAGTATTGCTCAGTGAGGTGCATGATACTGAGCAGAAGCAGAGCTGAAACTAGTTGGGTATCTACTGAATAGCATGAACTGTGCAAGCCCTTCATTAAATTGAATTATGCTGTCTAAAGACCATAGCATGTGTATGATCTCTAACCTTTTGGAAGACTTGTTTGGAAATAAGACTTTTTTTTTCTCTGTAAAACCAATCTGTAACATCATCAGTTAATGGAGTAACTCATTTTAAAAGTTTAGCTGAGCTCTTTATTCCTGTTTAATGAGGACTAGTGGATATGAATGGAATTTAGCTGAGTAGTAGCTTAGCAGCTTTGTATTTTTCCATCTGCACTCTGAAAGCCCTCATATTTGTGTACTGTACAGGCAACCTTAGGGTAGAAACACAAAAACATTCAACCCTGCAGTTCCCTAGCAAATAGCAGAATTAAAAGCTCTGAACAAAATTCTGGTTTGTTCTTTCAAAACGATTGAAAAACAAATAAATGTGTGGGGAGTAGTTTCTCAGAAACATCTTGGGAGCAGGAGATATTTAAGTTAACCAGGAGTGAATGCCAAGGAGGTGGACGCTCCTGCCAGCCATGCAATGAATAAGGTATCTGAATACTGATTAAAAGATTGCAGATTTGATTCCTCCTGGCTTGAGTAAGTTATGATTAGGAGTAAATCGATACCTTAACTCAGAGTTTTTGGGCAGAAAAGTCTCTTCAAATGTCATCTCTGACAAAACATATTGTTTAATGGGAAAAGATAGACACTAATGTATCAGTTACTTGCATCAGTTTTCAAATACCTATTTTGAACAGAAACTTTAAACTCAATGTTATGGCACTCTTGAACAACAAGTAAGGAATGCCTTATGCAAAGTATCTTCTTGCCACCATATCTAATTAGACTGATGTATAACATCATACAGGCATCCCTTCTATGTGGTTGCACAGTATTTCAGTCCAAACTGTGTTTTGCAACCAAGGTGGTTATCTAGTCTCACTATGCCTGGACACGTACACACTCCTTAGTGGGACCATTCATAAAAGAGTATTCTTCAACTGGCACACATAAATGATACAAGTGTCAGTGACAGAGAGCTAGTAGAGAAAACGCATCATCTGATGATTCAGGTTAACCAGAGATTCCTTATTATGCAATGGGTTGAAGAAAAGGCTCTCCGTTTGTCATACATAACCTACCATTCCCTCACAGATATGGGTTATTTGGCCCAGCTTTTGGTGTTCTGATGCTCTGAGTTTTCTCTCAATGCTTTTTTGTGTAAGCAAAATTTATTTTGGATCATCCTCACTGTTGGTGATTACCTAACAGCAGATTGTAGTTAATCTTGTATAGACAGAGAAGAAAAAAGAGGGCAGAGAAAGCACAGGAACTCATCAGTGTTTATTGGGTTCATGTTAGATTCTTAGTTCCCAAAATATAAACTCCATTCCAGACTTTGCCTTATTTTTTTAGGTACTCTTAGATGTCTATTGACAGAAATGGGCATTATCTGTCTAAAAAAAAGAAATGTTGAGAGTGCTGTGTGCATAGGATTCAGTTAGAATCAAGGTTTAACAGCATAGGTTAACAGAACTAGGAACATTTTAAAAATCCTTGCTTGCATTCAGGTAATGTCACATTTCACTGAAGTGTTAGAAAAAAAGAGTCCAAGACTGTATTCTAGTATTAATGTTACTGAAAGTAACTTTTGTTACACCTTGTGAGTGTACTCGGACATGCATTTTCCTTACCTGTGTCCTAACTCAGCAGGTCACAAGGGCAGCTCTGAGCTCATGCAGTGCTGATGTAAAATATGCTTTAATGTATATGGTGGGGAAGAGTTTCTAAGGGATAAAGTTTTATCTGATTCTCTGTTAGTACGTTGTCCAGCTAATATAAAAAACGTATGTTTTCCTAGGGTGGATTATTTATTTGGTCAAATACCATTCCGACCTGCTGCAGTTTTCATTTTGGTTTATTCTATTTGTTTTCTTTCATGCCAGAACATTACCTTAGCTTCAGTTTGTTTTGGCTTATTATGGTCACATTCTTTAACTCCAAGTTTCACAACATGGATCCTCTGTTTATTTCCCCAGTGCATTTAGAGATCTTCATAGTTACATGGAATGAGGAAATTAATGTCAGTGTGAAGCGCTATATTGATCTTTATACTGGTTTTTTTACTTCTGAAAAACTGTTTTCATCATGTTATTCATCCACAGCACTTAGTACAGTAGATTCTCTGTGCTTGATTGTTGACATGTTGATGTTTATGCAATGAAATCATCTTGCTCACAAGCCATTGCAAAACTAACTAGTATCTGTGAAGGAAGGAAATAGAGCCATTAAGAAAATAATTTCAAAGCTATTAGAGAAGCTGTTTTCTACAAGTTGGTAAGGAAAAGCCTGCCAGAAATCTATGTAATTTCAAAGAATGAGATGTTATAAAATAGGATTTGAAGATACAAAGCCAATGCCTGTATATATCTAGTGAAAAGGCTAGAGTGGATTTAGAAGTCACATTCACACTTTATCAGAAGTAGTAGTGAAAACTTGGAGCATCTTGTGCTTAAATTAACAGATGCTAGAAATAATATATTTTTGGTGAAATATTTAATGGATAGACAAATTCTGATTGAGATGGGAGTTTTCACTGTGATTCCAAAGTAAAAGCAACAGGATTTGGATGAAAGCATGTAGCACTTAAATATATTTTATATATATGTATGCACACACAAACACACAGACATATATTCAAAATGAAACTTGGGAGAGATTAGTTTTCAGTTTTTTTTCATGACCAAAAGACAGCAAAGCATAACTCTTACCCCAAGTCCATTTATTTACAGTGTGGGAAATTTGGCCTCAAGCTTTGTTGAAAAAAATGGATGAAATAAATTTTGTCAATCACGGCTGGCTGTGCACTGAGCTGAATAATTTTGTTTCCTTTCTTTCAATTTGCTTTTTCCAAGCTTGGTATTTCCATCCATGAAAAACCTCCTCCATGAGGTTTCTTGCTTTGAGTAGTTAATAGTCAACATCTTAGAGGAGTTTAAACCAAAACAAAACAACCTTCTCTAATCCCCTCCTGACATACCCATATTTTAATTTCACATATCCGTATCCTCCCCTCCTCCACCACATATCCACAAATGCTCCTCCTCAAATATTCCCTAGGTCTGTTGTAATGCTCCAATACCTATGTTGTATCTGGTTCAGAGACATTAGTTCTGATGTAGGTATCATAATCATAAACATATGTTCCCTTCAGAGTTTGAGGAAGAAAATAGAATTTCCCTGTTCTACTACTCTAATTGCAGGACACAAAAAAAGTGTTACAGCTTGTTATAGTCAAGTCTCATGACTTCTAAAAACCAAGATTGCAAATAAATTGCAAGGACATTTAAAGTACGAAGGAAGAAATCCTTCCCTGTGAGGGTGGTGAGGCCCTGGCACAGGCTGCCCAGAGGAGCTGTGGCTGCCCCTGTATCCTTGGTAGGGTTCAAGGCCAGGCTGGTTGGAGCTTTGGGCAGCCTGGGCTAGTGGAGGTTGTCCCTGCCCATGGCAGGGCGTTGGGACTAGGTGATTTTTAAAAATATCTTTCCTACCCAAACTGTTCTGTCATTCTACACATTAATGGGCATCCCCATTCTTACTAGCTGTGGGAGGAAGAGAAGAATTGAAATACTGAGGTCTTAGTCCCTTGCAACAATGAACAAGATGTGTTAGGGATGTTCCAAGTCCATGGAAATTTCTGCTACTATATGCTTCATCTCCTTCCTCCGAGTGCCCCTGATGCTAGAAAATTAACTTGAATTTAATTTGAGGACTTAAACTTAGGTTCAAATACATCATAATATATCATAATTCTCAGAATTTCTTTTCTCATTCTAGTTATGGTCATTTGCTTTCTGGAAAGGAATGGAATAATTTGAATACATTCCGGTGTGTGCACTCTGAAATAATGTTGCATGGTAGATAACTCGTATATGCATAAGTTGTCACATATCACACATCCTGGAAAAGATACTATAATGGGGAGGTTGCAGATGGTAACTTATTAAAACATATTCTTTAGCAAGCCTCACTAGCCAATGAAACTGAGCCAAGCAATGTGCTCTCAGTGAGATTTTCTAACTCAGGTTATTTATCTTCAAAAGTACAAAGTAGCGAGAGAAAGTAGGCTATGTCTGCCTCTTAAAAGGAAAGCCACATACATACGTGATCTTTTTTATCTCATATCTGCTCTGGGTAACACATACAGTCCCTGGGATGACTGAATTTATGATAAATGAAACTGCACATTTTACAGAACAGGTGCACGTATTGCAAAATCTGATCTTTGGATACCCTGTGCCCAACAAAACTCAGCCCAGAGCAATGAGTATACATTTTGCTATGCAACTTGTAGACAGGAATTAAGAGGACTGTATAAAGTAGACAGGAGGACATTTATATGCATATTTTTATCATGTTTTATGATAAGGAAAATGGAGCAGGTTTTATCCGACCCGTCCAATCCCCCCCCCCCCCCTTTTTAAATGAAACATTGAACATTCAGTGATTATTTGCTATATAAATATAATTAGTCTTTGATTGCCATTAAATTATCATCCATTCCTTTTCTAAATCTCTGTTACTTTCAGTTCCTGCAATCAGTGTCATACTGACTAATCTCACATTGGCAGCAGGTGAGAGAACAGCTCTTGAAATAAAAATTGTTCTTATTTGTCAAGCACCAAGGTTTGCATTTGAACTTGGACTAATGATACAGCTGGCTATAAGCTGCTTTATTGGGTGATGAAATTAATGTTATATGCTTTAGCTTCATCTAGCCCTTTGTGCAAAGTTTTAGTTGCAGGTTTTCACTTGCATGAGTTGTGGTTAAGTTTGTTCAGGGTCTACACTGAAAATGCTTTTCACTGAACTAGTGGAGTTTTCAAAATTTCCGCAACTTTCCACTTGCATTTCCATCTAACCAGGAAAGAAAATTAAAATAAGAGAAATGTGACTATACTTTGCATAAAATATTTTTTCCCTTTGATATGTTAATTTAAATAGGCCTGAGTGAAACTTCAAATATACAAGTTGTATGAACTTGCTAGAGATGATATAGCTTTTCTGAGTTTTAAAGGTTCAGACTAGCTCTGGTCTCCATACAGAGAGTGACAAGGAAGGATGCAGAAACCCTTTTCTTCCTCTGTAAGTGTAGCAATAGTTAGCCCCTTTTGCTACTTTGAGATCTTGAATTGTGAGACTTCCTTCTACATGTGAAAGAAAGAAGGGTCAATATGGATTCTTCCATATTAGTATCAGAAGGACAATGTAGCATTGCAGACCTTAAAGCACCATGAAGTCATCAGAAAAATTTGTACTATAGCAGCAGAAGTTGTCTGGTTTTCCACTGTCTCCCGTCTGTTCGGGTCTGGGAAATAAAATGAGTAAATCTTCCATTGGCTGAGTGGATGAGCTCATGTTTTTCCTTTATTTATGTGTTTGTTGTCTCTCCTCTAGTAACTTCCAAGGCTTTTGAGAGACTTCTGGTCTGAGCAGGCACAACTGAACTCTGCCATTTGTCTTGTTTATACAGTGTTGAATTATTACATTAGCTTAATACAAAGTTTAGAAAGTCCAGTTGTAAAGGCTGGTTTATTAGCGTACTGTGTGTTGCATTAACGATGTGTCTCTGAGGACAATGAGAATAAATACACTTCTAGCTATGTGAAATTAACAAATTATGTACCTCCTCCTCTTAATATCTCCTGTTTAACCTTGGAAAGTGGCTGTCCTGTACCTCTCTTTTAGCAGACCCTAAAGCCTGTGATGCTTGGGACACAAACACTAATGTAGTCCTCAAAAAACCACTTTCAAATGCTGCCTGAAATACCAGAAACGTCTCTGTTAAAAGCACTTGCTGGTAGGGAACCAGAAATGGTTTGAGTTTGAGAGAGAGCAAATGTTCCCAATGTTGGACATTGCATCACCATTGACTATTAAAGTCACTCTCAGTCTTGCTTCTTCACTCAGAAATAACTGAGGTTTTTTTTTCACTTCGGGAGGAAAAAGGGTTCAGAGGAGGCTGAGGATAAGAAAACTGTGAGCAGGATTTTCTGTCTCTGACTGACCATGTGTCGTGGTTTCACCCGGCTGAGGGCCAAGATCCACGCAGCTGCCTGCTCCTTTAAGGAAAAGAGCAGGTTAAAGGGAAGAGGGAAGGGGGGGTGAGAAGTAAGGGAAGGGAAAAAAAGGAAGAGAAAGGGGCAAATAACCCCAAAATCAAGAAATTAAGAGGCCCGTGGGTTGGGATAAGGATAGTTTACTAAGATAACAGAAAGATACAATGTAACAATACTAACAGGACTTCAAAGCAAAAATATATGAAGCAGTTGATACACAATGCAGTTTCTCACCAAACCCACAACTCAGGCCATGCCACCCAGAGCCGTCCCAGAACCCGACCGTCCCCCAAGAACCGTGCGTCCCGGCGCCGCCCCAGGCCTTCCTCCCGTCAGCCCCCGATATCCTGGGCAGGACGTAACTGGCGTGGAATACTCTCTTTGGTCAGTTGGGTCACCTGTCCTGGCTTCGCCCCTCCTTTCTCATGAAGAGCTGAGAAAGTCCTTGACTGTCTGACAGCAACTAGAAACATCAGGGTGTTATCAGCACTACTCCCATTTTACTCTCAAACACAGCATTCATCTGCTGCTACAAATGAAATTAACTCCATCCTGACCAAAACCAGGACACCATGTAAAGAAACTCCATGTGGAAACATAAAGCAAAACATTGCTGAAGCCAGCAAAAATCCTGGTGGATTACTGAATGATATACAGTACTCTAATCTGGAGCTCTCTGTAGCCCCTGAAGTTTCTGAGGTGGATAGCACAGTTGGTCTGTTGTGTTTAATTAAGAATAAACTCAGCTGAGAGGGGGTTTTGTCTTGTTTTGCTTTCACTACCAATGTGTCTAACTTAAGCAAGATGTTTGTTTGGCTGGATAAAATTGATTTGATTTCTAAATTTATAACCAAAATAAGAAATGAATGAGGGGTTGTTTGAAGTTTATTCTATTCCTCAGGAATAATTCCTTAGGAAAACATTTGACGAGAAAAGAGCTGCACCAGAGAAAATGACCAGATGTTTTACCAAATTCCTGTACATCTCATCAGCTTTGAACCTCATACCATAATCATCCTTAGGGGCAAGTCAGTTTATAGAAGTGCAGGAAATGCAGAACTTCTACTTGACTCCCAGACACTACTCAGTGATTTATCCTCCAGAGAGAAATCTATTTTATCTTTCACTGGTGATAACAAGGATGATAAATATCATTCAATGAAATGAAATTTTTAAAATTTATCAGGTAGAGAAAATGTGTATTGCTAAATTTAAAGTATTATCTAAAGCATTTTCTTGTTCACCAATCTATTTCTAGATAAATCATGGAAAAATATGCCCAAAAAGAAGGCTAAGTGAGTGCTAATATTTTAAAAGATTATCTAAATAATGGAAATAATGGAGAAGCTTAAGGCTTATAGTGAATATTACATTTTTTCTTGCAAGTTTCTAAAAATTGACCTTCATAAGATTTTAACAAAAGATTCACCTAGATTCATTTGTACTTCTGTTGGTCCCTTTGCAGATGTTTGTCTTTTGTGCCACGTGAGAGATTTTTTTGAATTTTCTTTTCTTTTTTAAACCTGATTGTAGACGTAAGAATTTGGACAATATTAGATGCTTTATCTGGAAGAAAGACATTTTATGTCAGTATGATGAACTTCTAAACTCAGGTTTGATTTTACTTCTGAAGAGGGTGAAACTCCTTGCCACATATATACAACAGGGGCAAAAAGTTGTCAGGGTGTCAAAATTAGAGTGGAAAAATTCTAAGAAAAAAAAATCCTAATCACACCTTATGATCTATTAGATACAAACCTGTGGCTGATCAAATCCTTAAGCTATACCTTTTGAAGGCTTGCAGAATACCACCATTCTTATCCTCTTCTGTTTGCTGCTGAACACTGTAAGATTGGGGAACACACTAGATAGAGCTTTTATGTAACCTGACTGTTCTTACATAGATCACTTTGTGACCTATAATATGAGACAATTCATTCAGCACACCTATTGTTCGTCAGGTCCAGAGTTCTTAGAATTCATGACCGAAAGCCACTGATTCTTTAGCTTAAGAGGAGTTCTTGGAGCATCAAGTTCTGCATCCTTAGTTTGTATTGTCTTACTAGGTTCAAAAATTTCTTTGAAAAATTGGTTTCTGGATGGTTAGGTTTTCTTATGACCCTCATTTTGAGTTCTAACCTTCAGATAAACAATGTTTGGAGAACACGAGTTAGCCCATTCAAAGCTGTCTGTGCAAATCAGGTTTATATTCAGTAACACTAAAGCAAAGAAATAATACTTTCTGTGCAAGGTCTTTGATGAAAATCCGAACATTTCAAAGGGTGAAATTGCCAGCAAATACAGTGTCATTTTTGCTCAGAGTATTCATTGGAAGAAAACCCTAACCAGGGAAGTCACTGATGCGTCCAGTGTTTTGGGGAATGCAAGATTTGAGAGTATTTTTTTTTTTTTTTAATGAGACCTTTCCCCGTTCAGCTTGTGAGTCTTGGGAAATACTTCACTGTGTTTGAGTTGCAGTAGAATTCATGAATTGATCTTAGACTTATTATAACTTGTTTCCTACTATAAGCTACTAAAAGTAAGTAATGCAAAAATCTCATAGTAGCTAACATGTTTATGAGTGCAAAGGCACATCCAGGAGATTCTTATTTGCAGACCAAAATCCTGGAATTTATAGAGTCTGTCTTAGTTACTATTGAGAAGAGGGGAGAAAAAAACCCCAGTGAACTCTATTACAAAGATTGATGCATGGCTACAAGAGCTCTTGACAATTGAGATTTTTCTCTGAAGTGTTATTTAACACATGTATAACAAAAGAAACGCAGGAGAAAGCAGCAAATTTTCTCAAGAATTTTCAAAGCACTTTGAATCTAGCAAAATAATGAAATGAGTGAAATACAAATTCTATGTACCTGAGAAAGCAAAGTATTCAGATTTTACAAAGCTAGAAAGCATGCCAGGAAGCAAAAGCAAAATAATTTCCTAGGTATTTGATCTAGAGGTAGGCTGTGTAAGGCTGTTTGGGTCTGGTCAAACTACTTTGGTCAATGTGCAGTCATTGGTTGGGACAAGACACTTCTGTTTTGAGCTTCCAACCTGATATCTTACGTTTCTGGTGACCTGTATGCTCCAGTAAACATTCCTTAGAAGAAAAAGTCATCTTCATATTCCTTAAGCTAAAATGTACCTTGCTGGATGACACTGATGTCCGTTGTCCCGTGGGCTCTCTTGCTTTGTCGTTTGCAACTGGTTTTGTCTCTGAAAAAGCTTTGGAATTTGTAATATATTCTCCGTTGAATTAAGTTTCATGTAACACCAACTGCTTACGTCAAAGCAGTAATTTCTGAACACTGCTGTGACATGATACTAACTGATAAGTTATTCCTCCTCTTTTTAGATGTTTGCACCTTTCAGGCAGGCTGTTATTTTATACTTCCTTTGCTATTCCTTAGTTGGATCTTAAGTACTTAGTTCTCTTACACATGCTAACATTCATGATAATGTTAGTGAAATCTTGAGGTCCTCTGTAGCACAACAAAACAAGCTCACGTCTAATTTTTCTATGTAAATTAATCTTCCTTGATCTCCAGTAATTTGATTTGTGTCTTGAAGTATCAACAGTTTAACATTAAGGTAAAGAAATGCCCAAGCCTGTTGTTCCAGTTATGTATCACTTGTGATTCTATTTTCTACTTTTTTGGCAAGTAGCTAAAACCTTTACAATTGTGGACATGTGTTTCTCCCTTTCTTTTTTTGTTTTACTTTCATTTGCCAGAGTCAAACCTGTCTTTTATTATATAATAACTATGTATATTTTCAAACTCTCCATTTTCCAGATGGTTTTAACTTAAAAGTATATTTTGGGAATAAAAGTTATGTATTTGAGGTTATAAGGTACAAAAAGGATCTGGTTCAAACTGCTTTATGGAACTAATATTTTCATATTTGTTCTCTTTTAATTATGATTGCATAGCCTCCTAGCTTTTTTCATTTATTTCTCAGTAGAACTAAAGCATAGCTTTACAGTCCAAGACAGAACAGTTTTAAGACTGTGTTTATACTTGTTTACATATTTATTGCTCTGCTTTATTTGTCTAAAATGCTGTGACTGAAAATACTACTTATCTGTACTTGTCTCCTTCAGAATGTCAGTTCAGCTATCAAGTCGTTTTTACACATTGTACCGAGTTGCAGTGTGAGTTTCATCGTATTGCTAACAGTAGCTATGCTGGAAAACATGGGATATTTTCAGACAGAATCGTCAGTTAAAAATTTAGGTTCCCAAAGTCTACTACCTCCTCTTGTGGGCAAATGATGTCTTGCACATGGACCAATATTCCCCAAAGTTTATAATGGTGTTGGAAATATTGTTCAAGAAGACACTGCAGACCCTTAAATAATATTGATACTAATTACTTCCTGATGGGTTATGCAGCAAGTGCATAATAAAACATAGTAATACCTTGGCTTAATAGTTGACACTTGTGTACCTCTAGTGTTTGCTCTGCAGGATGGATTGGTTAGTTGCTTTATGTCAATACAGGCTAGCCAGCTGTATCTGTGACCTATCTCCTACCTGCCATCTATAACCCATCCAGTAAGGCAGAGATGTCTCTGACTAGATCTCTGTATGTTAGGCTGACACTGATCTTGATTTCATGACTTCACAGGGAGAGTCGCCACTGTCTCAGAGTATTTCCTTTTAAATTATCATCATTTGCTTCAGCCCAGATGCTTGCATGGCTTTGGAGAGGGTAGTTTGACACTCACCTTTATTTTCTAATGTTTTGTTCAGCAGGGTTGGTTACAGATATTCCAAGAGACAAATGGTGGTGGAATGAAATGATGGCTCATCTAATATTCAATTACATATACGTCTTTCATTTGTTCACCTTGGCCACCTGCCCAGCACAAATAGATGCTTATTGTTCCCTAAATAAATTATGTTGGTTCTAAACTGCTCTGCAATTTGATACATACAAGATTTCTGTGCTTGTTTGCTGGCACAGACTGCTCTAAAGATATTCAACCTTCTGTGTTTTGGCTTCTGTTACACTCATTACCTTGAAAAGTAATTATGCAAATATCACACTGCATTAAATACAGACAGGTTTTTATTTATTTATAAACATCTCCAAATTTCAATTTCAGGGCAGGCAGCTGAAAAATGTCTGCACAGTGTGAGAGATGGTGCTGCCGCCTCACCCATTGCTGCAACTGAGCAGCAAGCAGCAGATAAGCAAAGTTGTTCCGGCCTTTACCTTGCCTGCTTACTGAAAGGAGTGCAGTAAATTGGGCTGTACACATCTGGTGACCGTGGGATTTGGCTGTGCTCACAATGGGCAGGCACTGAACTTTATGTAAAGAACTTAACACTTTTTTTTTCTCTCATGAAAATTAAGAGGCAACCTTGGAGAAAATAGCAAAGTCAGCTGAGATAGAGATGTTTGAAAGGTAATCTGAAAAGCAGCAGCCCCACAATAATTAATAAAAATCTTAAAGCTTCCATGGTTGTACTCATAGAGATAAAATGTTGCTCTATTCAAATGATCTGAGTCACTGTTTACATGAACTGAGAATTAGAGTTTTGCTTCACTTTTGTACTGAACTGTGTACTGTAAATCACATATTTTAAGAATTATTGGGTACAGAAGTCTGCAGTTATCAATGGATATCCAGAGCGTGCAAAGGGATGTTATACAGTTGATCCAAATTGCAATCTTAGCCATCTACAGAGAAATATACTAAAAAGAATATGAGATGGGTGAGCTTGTGGGGAGCTATAGACCACCAGCAGAAACTCCCATGTCCTTGAAACAGGTAAAAAATGCTTTTGCCTGGGGAAGGGTTTTAAAAAGCCAGGAGTATTGAAGGAATAATTGTTTTTTATTATCTGGAGAGCTCAGCCAGTTAGATTTCTGCAAAAATTAAGCAGAAGTTATACACTGTAGGTGCTTTTCATGAGTGGATGATCAGACCCCTTTTAATGTTTCAAAATAAGCTTCTTAAAATCAGACATGTCTATAATTGTTCAACAGGTTTGAAAATGCAAATCTCTTCCTTTCAGTAGCCTTTACGTCTATCTAGAGACTTTGTCAAAAGAAAAGTGCGCTGTCAAGGACAAGGCTGCGCAGAGATCCTGGCAAGAACATACACATTAACTGAAGCACCACTAATAGCTCACAGGCTAGCACAGGGTACAGAACTAGGTGTGCTCAGAGTTCACATTTTAGCTTTGTTGCCATTTTGTTTGGTCGCTTCTTTTATCATGTTAGCTACCCATGAAATGGATAAAATATTGCTACCTTGCAGTAGCTATGTGAAGCTAAACAGAGCTTCAGAAACAACAGGTGCAATGGAAAAATAATATATTAATAATAAATATACCTAGGTTTTATATTTTGCCTTAAGGAAGATAGCAGAAAGTCCAAAATTTCCTGGGCAGTATTCAGAATACCTGATTTTCCGTAGATGGGGTTGTTCTGTGCTGAAGGTAAGACAGAGATGAATAAATGCGTAGAAGGGTTTTAAAAGAGCTAGTAGTGGCCCTGATCCTATTTCCTTTCCAATTCAATGCCCTACTTGCTAGAACTGGGGCAAAGGAAGTTGCAAATGTGTTTACATACATATATATGTGCAAGCATTTATGGAGTGAGATGAGTCCAAGTGGGTAAAAATATAGATGGCTAGATATGCATATCTGGTTGGTGCTGCGACTTCTGCTTTTACTTGCAGCTACTTCTAACACATTGATGCTCTGCAACTCACACAGGTGACCTTCACAACCATCAAGTAAAACTATTAAGTGTAGAAGGAGAGAAAAATTTGTCTGGTCTCGTTCTTGTGGGTTTTTTCCCACCTGTTGCCAGTGGCATTCCATGTGCATATGCACACCATACTTCACCTCAGGTGAGGCTGAGAACAAAGGTGTATATGTACAGAGTAACTTATTTTGCACTTTGAATATATGCAGAGTGTGACAGAGGCTCCTGCAGCTCTTCATGAACTGGTATCAAATGGTCTCGTAGGGAATAGTAATCGGAATGTTAACTTGCAATGCAAATATGTCACTTTGAAACTGTAAAGGTCCCTTAAGTGTAATGGGTTTGTATTATATTTTTATGCATGGTATAGCATTTTCCTTAGGTTTTGGTGCTACATCTGGAAAAAGAAAGGGGTTTTTATTAGTGTTATTATTATTATTTTATATTATTTGCCAGAAAGCAATAATAGACTGAAGAGCTCACTGTAAGATCTCTGGCTGCTAACTTCAGCAGAAAATAGGATAGTGCAGAAGAGAGCATACATGTTTTGCAGTTCTTCAAAAAAAAGAAAATCATCCCTAGTTTCATTCTTTATCAATTTGATGCATGCAGAACAACCTGAATACTCTTCTGCTTCTCCCACCTGTCTTCAATTTTCCCATACTCATCTGAAGTGATTATCTGCAAGTAGAAAACAGAATGTATTAAAGAACAGAAGAGGTATTTAAATAAATAATGTATTTATTTTTTTGGGGATTAGTGTCTGTTTTCAAAAGAACTTATCAGCTATAGATATGTTTTCAAAGCAGTCAAACTTATCTGTGTTAGAATTTGGAATGTCTAAGTACTTATCGTGGATGCAAAATAGAAATTGAGCTTTTTAAAGAAACACAAACAACCACCAACTCACACTGAAGGCAAGTGATTGTCTGGTGATAAACATTACAGTGGTTAATACAATAAGTAGCCATTAGGTTCAGGTATCTGGTCATTTAGGTAAGAGTTTCAGATTTGGCCACAGGATTTGGAAGCCCATGTAGTATTTAAAGTCATTTTGCATTTGGCTTCCAAAGTAATTTTGAAAATCTCCTTCCCAAGGCTGAATTGGCAAGGGTATAATAAAAGTTAAAAATGCAGCAAAACCATCATTAGCATTATCACTGTTACTGTGCTTGACAGTCTCAAGAGACAAGTTAAGGTACACAAAGTCTGTTGGTAGTTGTGGCAGGCCACCGTGAACAGCTGCAGGCTGCTGCTGTCATTGAAAAGGGGTGGGGGAAGATCCTCTTCCAAGTACTTGAATTAACTAGAGCAAGGAGTGAAGATTCCCAGCATTTTCCCTTCCTGTTTTTCTAACCGCATTCTTAGTGCTTCTCATTCCTCCTCCCATGGCAGATGCAGCTAAATCATTTATCTTTGGGGCAACAAATTTTTGCCTGCTCTGTTATAAGTCTCCAGCAAGCACTGAGTGTTATCCTTAGAGGGTTCCTTGTCACTTGCCTTGTGGCACAGTTTTGCATGGTTTGCTAGGGCTGTTTAACACAGCAGTTTGACAAGGCAGCTTTCAGTTCCTGTCATTCATCCAGGATCTTCCACAACCTCAACACATATTCAAAAAAACCCCCATATTGTTGATTCTCTTATCCAGGGTAGTGCAGTATAATTCTTTCAACTGACTTTTAAATTAGGAGGCAGTTGCCAAAATCATGAACATCTTTTGCCAGTTTAAATGTTAAGTGTAATCTGCTGCCTTTTTAGTTGTTGCTCTAGAAGTGCATCTTCCAAGTCTTGTGTCATGCGTCGGCCCTGTGCAGATATAGATACCTTTGTGTGCTTCCTGAGGCATTAGAACCTATACTGAGTCAACAGCATGGAACTTTTCTTGGGCAGAGAGATCATGCCGTGTATAGCAGCTCCTGTGATCATATAACAATGGTATACTGATACTCCCATGGTCTTTCACACACGACAAACAGCTGAAATTGAGGAAGTTGTAGTTCAGCTGTGAGCCAACAGTCATGCTGTTGGGCTAAGAAGAGATAAGTTCTCTCACTCCTAAAACCGCAGAGACTGCAGTTTTCTGTTTTACTTATGAGGGCTGCATAGAGACTTGGGAAATCTTTTAATGTTAAGTAACACCCCATGGTTAAATAGCCATTTTTGTGTGGCTTGATATTCAGAGTGTAAGTGGGATGGCATCAGCTTTACTTCAAAGAATGAAATAGTAGCTGCTGTCTAGCAAAACTTTGTCAACTTCCTTCTCTTTCCAGCCTTATGTCTGGGTTCCTCTGACCTGTCACAGCCATCACAGTTAGACTCCATCATAGACATAGTAACTGATACACACAAAGAATGATGTTGCTCTGACTAAATCCCCTACTTACAATCCAATACCATATTTTCTTTGAAAAACAAAGTTCTTTCAAGCTTTCTGTGCAGTGTAACTGGTAAAGTATAATAGTCTGATGTCTGTCTCACTTTTATTTGCTATATAACACTTTAGTAAATTGCAGCAGATTTTAAGTGAGTTTGTGTTTCTCTGGAATATTAATAATACTGTGTTATGTGCAGTAGAAACAATTTTCAGAATAAAAATCATTATAACATTCCAACATGTTGGGTAAAACCCAGAAACTACTGTGCTCAGACTTTTAAGTGTAGGAAGTGAAGCATTCCAGGATGGTGTCATTTGTCATTAAAACTTGTGAAGTGAGATTCACAGATTTACAGATCAGTAGGGGTTGGCAAAAACCTCTGGAGATCTAGTGCAACCCCCCTGTTAGAGCAGGATCATGTAGAGCAGGTTTCACAGGAATACATTCAGATGGGTCTTGAATAGGTCCAGAGAAGGAGATGTCTGAATGCTGTTTCAAAGTAATGACTCTAAATGTGACAAGGGATGAGAGGCCTGGAAAGGGACAGTGCTTGGTGCAGCTTTTGAGGGAAAAGGCTGTGAAATGTGGTTGGAATCAGAGAACAGCATCTACAGTTTTCATGGAAGCTATCTGCATTTTATTCACAGCAGCTCTCAATACACCCTTTACTGAAAATTTCTCAGGGAGAAAGTATGAATTAAGTATGCGTTTTTTCAGTAAGGCATGACAAATTTTGGGTGACTTCAAGAGATTTGGGATGCCCAAAAGGATGTTAACACAAATTCATTAAATGTCATAACTTTTGAAACCTTTTTAAATGCCTTCCCACTCCTAACACTTCTCTCCTAAAATCACAGTAAAGGACAGTCATGTCCAAAGCTGTCAAAGAATACTCTTTTTTTGTTTGATTTCTCTCTTTTAATGATCGTTGCCTTGTTCTAGCATGAAAACTTTTGGATTTGCCTGATGTAACCATGATACAGCACCCCTGCTAGAAATAGAGACCAATGTAGACATATATCAAGGAGTTGCAAACTGAGCTAGAAAGAATGATGTATGGAAAAATTAAGTGCAACAATTAGTATGGCTCACCTGGATAAATCAATAGCAATATTCCATTTAAGCAGGCTTCCCCATAAATACTTGGGGTAAAAAACAGTTGTGGAGGCAAGAAATTTAAGGGGACTCTGTGAAGTATAGAAGAATCTACAATACCTTGAGGATCTCACTCTATTCTGTATTTGGATGCAGATTATATATCTCAAGGTTCTGCTGCTGTATTTTGTTTAGTTGGCCAGATATTTGCACCTGGACAATATTATCAGGACCGATATCAGCAACATCATAAAACTGCCTCAAAGAAATCCCTGTCTTCTGGGGGGCAAGTCCAGTAAATCTGTGAAGAAAAAAAAATTTGTAGTACACAATTACATACTCTTTATTTTTGCTCATTTTTATTTTTGATTCTGTGGTGGGTCACTTTTTGGCAGATTTTAGCTTTGAAATGCCACTGCAGCTGAAATTCCAACCTTAGTATGAAATATATGTAGAAGATATGCAGTTGTGGTATTGAAAAATGCTAAAGTTCATCCTGGGAACTTCATAGTACCTTTTTCTAACACACTGGAAGTAATGTAGGCTGACAACAGTCAGAACTTTGCAACATGCACTTGGGGTCTTATGCAACGGGCATCCTGATCTTCTTAGCATCTATTAAATTTATAATGATGATATGATGTCATCACATTGAGTGCCAAGACCAGGATTGAGCTAATTCATCTGGGGTACATAATACATAATACAGACAGGTTATATCTATTTCTTTCTGCGTTGGACCTTTCCATGTAACACTTTTATATTCCTATGTTATAATAACCGTGTTGTCTACAATAGGTATGATTCAATATATGCTTTAGTTTCCCTCAAAGTGAGAGTTTGAAATGCATTGTCTCCTACAAAATCAGTATTTGAATTAATATTGTTGTCTTATTTACTCAGGCTCATATGGGTTCAGACCCTATAACAGCCTGAATATAAAATGATCTCTGGTGCATATCTAGAATTTAGGAATATCTTACGTTTAGCAGACCTCAAGTAAACAACAGTTCAGTATATAACAACGGGTCCTGGAAGTGGGACTGATTCATCATCTGTAGGTTCTGGACTTGAGAAGTTGACAATCTGATGTTTTCTTTCTTTTCTTGGAGTTTCACTAGCTGTATCTTGGTATGAACACACTTCATTTCTCTGTGTAGGATGATGGGGAGGTGTAGAGCTTGGTCTTCTGACAGTTGGAGTTTAAAGATGGGCTTTGGAACACTGTTGCTTGGATTAGTGAGTACTCGAAGGCAGGCCTTGGAACCATTACCTCTGGGTTCAAAGAACAGGGATATTGTTTTACTTTGACTGCTGCATTCTGCTAAAGGATAGGACAAATCCCTGTAAAACAGAGGGCAGTTCATCAAAGTCGAGTTGAAGTTTTCTTAATAGACCTTCTTTTAGATATGGATTAAGCTGGAAAAAGGAAGAAACTGCATTTTCTATTCCTTTTACTAAGCACTGTGCAGATTGCAAAAACACAACTTGGCTTTCCTCCTCAAGAGCCTCTTTAGAGTATTGACTAAGGCCATCCATGTGTGATAGTTGACTGGATGTGTAGTTTCTATATTCTGAAATTTCTTTCTGTTTTTTAAGTTCAATGTTTTCAAGGAACTTCATTTCCTTTTCTTGTTCATGAAAAGCCATATGTAATTTTAAGAATCCATTTCTGATCTCTCCTTTGGAGTTTTTACAGGTCTTGAAATTATTTTTTAAAAGGGTAACTTCCATTAGATCATAATCAACTCCTTGCATGCTGTTAAAAAAAAATCAGGTCAGTAGTTCCAAATTCATATTAAAATGTAATGGTTAAAAGAGGCAGCATGATAGATTTTAGCTAAAAATATTTCAGGTTTGATAGCATGTGAGACAACAATAAGGATTCTAGTATTTTTCTCTCATCTTTGCTGCTGATAAGCCCTGAGGGAAGTCGTTTGCATTAAAATGTTCACATTTGGGTGTATAAAATTTGGCGGTTAATTGTTACTTTTTTATTATTTCCTTAGCCACAGAAATTTATCTTCCCCAAAATGGGTCTGATAATTTTTACTTCATTAGCTGGGAAACCCTGAAGCTTAATTTATTGTAGATCTATATTATCATTGAAAATTCACTATGCCAGTTAAAATAATGGCAGCAAATGCTCTTGGACCACCCGCTTTCTGTTTGTGGCTGATGGTACATTTCTCTGATGGCTGCTACACAGAAGTGTGATCAACTCTTTGTCCAGTAAAAATTGTGAACAGTGGAGAAACAGAATCAAAAATACCAAGGGTTGATAATAAATTCCAGTGGCATTCAGTTAACCTGAGGAAACAATGTCATGTTACAAAACCCTGCATGAATATTCTACATCGCTTACTTTCTCAAACTTAAGACTTTCATAATTGAGAATTTAATGCTGTTTGTCATTGTGTGTGGTTCACTTCTACCTTTCTGAATGTTGTTTTACACGCAACTTCATTATGTCCCCAACATTTGTGAAATTATATGCAAAGATGAAAATTAAAAGAAATTAATGAAATTACAGTCTGTGTTCAGTCCCTTAGCTGCTATGGATCAAGTCTTGGTTAAAAGTAACATTGGAGTGATTGCTTTGCCTCTTAGCGTGGGCATAAGCATAAAACCAGCTGAAGGAGGGACAAGTCTTCACTTTCCTGTAGGGGAAGAAGCAGTTCTTCTTCAAACCTTTCTGATTAAAAAATGTTCACCGTTTTATTCTGCCAATGTAATTGTTGTTTATTCCTTGCTGGGTCCTGCAGGATGAAATCAAGATTTCTCTCCACAGACACAGGTTTCTGTTCCCATCCCACACACAGATCCTCTAATAGTTGATTCTGGTTCACGATGCCACAGTTATGGGCTTGTTCCTTTTCTGTTACTACAGGGTGAACACACAGCCCTTCTACCTCTTGTGCTAGGCAGAAAAATAATATGGCTTGTCAACTATATGTTTCTTTGCTGAGAAGACATGGGGAACTGTGAGAAGCAGCAGAAATACAAACCTTTTCTAAATTTTGCAATTGTATCAAAGAGCAGCTTCTCTTGAGGAGGTAACTGCTGAGGGAATAGTCTCATGATCATTGTGCAGTGAGTTCTTGCAGAAATCACAGATCAGTTCATGGTCATCCAGACAGTATTCAGGAAGGTTTGAGTTGCTGTGCAGTAAACAGTGCCACTGTTCTTTATCATCTTGGTGTGCTGTGGTGAAAATGTGGTCTTGAGCACCATTATGCTATGATTTAAATACAGGCATTCATCACAATAATTAATTCCACATCTACATATTTTGGTTGCCACTCTTCTTCTCTCCTTGCAAGCTTCACAGTAGACTGGTCATTCACTCTGGTCAAATGTCCGTCTCAGCCACGTCTGCGCATGTATTACTTGGCTAGTTTTGCTCTGAGGTAATTCTTCCTCAGCTGAGTTTTGTTTGTACAGGAGAGGCAATGTGCTTTGCAACATACTGGGCATATGATGATACAAAAATCTTCAGTTACTTCAGCTTTGGTCTTGATTTTTGTTATACCCTTCTCAGAAATGCAATGATTGCATGGCAGCATAAGCAGTTGGAGAAACAATTGCTTTCACAGTGGACAAGCAAGCTGATCAAGGAAGGCATGGCTGGAGACATTCCAGTGTAGTGACAGATGTATCATTCCTAGTTATAAATATTGAAGTGACATCTTTTGACCTAAATAAAATTGGAAAAAAAAGAGAAAAAAGTAAAAATACAGGAACTCAGAAAAAAGTACATGAACATTATGGTAGGTAGATCTAAGAAACAAAATTATAACATAAGCAGTTCTGCTTAAATACCAAAACCTCTTTTATTCTGACTGGATTTTTTTTAAGCAACTGGATGATCATTATCAAAGAATAATTTTTTTCCCCTTTTCATGTTATTTTACTATATTTTGAAGACTGTTGCCAACAATAACAGTAAACAGATGCCTTAGTCACTGAATTTGTTGATATGAATTTATCATTGGTGGCCAAACGAAGAGAAGGATACAATTCAGTTTAATAGAAAATGCAATGCATTTTTTCTCCTTTTGTTGTTTATTTTTCAAAATGGAAACAACAGACAACTAGAGTGTAGAAAAACATTTTGTGCAATCAAAATGAAACCTTTTGTTTTGTTTCAGAGGGTATTAAATGTTTTCTTTTATCTGGTAATATTTTAGAATATTTCTTTTTTAATGAAAACACAATAATAAACATCAAAATGTTTTTCTTCTGCATTTTCAAGATTCAGTATTTCCTCAAGTAGCACAACTGTTTCACCATTTTGAAAAAAGTATTGAAGAAATTTCTGCTTAACATAGCAATAGATGTTTACATATTATCTTCATTTTCAGTCATTTAAAAAATCACCTCAATTCTGATTTCTACACTAAATTAAGTTTATTCTTTGTGCTAGTAGCAACCTTATTATCATTGATTATTTACATTAACTGCAAAGAATTTCAAATGAAGATTTAATGTTATTTACTGTTATTTATTGTTATAACAATTTATTTGCTGTCTCTTCAGGCAGGTGACCGGTGATAGGACAAGGGGAAATGGCACAAAGCTCTGCCAGAGCAGACTCAGATTAGATGTTAGGAAAAAATGTTTCACTGAAAGAGTTGTCAGGGTCTGGAACAGGCTGTCCAGGGAGGGGGCTGAGTCACCGACCCTGGGTGTGTATAAAAAAGGGGTAGATGAGATACTTAGGATATGGTTTAGCATGGGACAGGAATGGATGGACTTGATGATCTTAAAGGTCTTTTTCCAACCTTGTGATTCTGTGATTTTAGGAGAACTGATTTTCAGGATGTGCTAATCCCAGTTCTCTTCAAATCTCCATAATCCTAACCTGCCTTTTAGTGTGTGGACATTATCCTTTTAAAAATGCAATATTAATTTTATAAAGCTTCCTTGAATATTTCCAGTAGCTTTTACATAAGCATCATCATCCAACATGGACACTTGGTTCTAGACCTCTATGGTCTGATGCCTCTGGTGTACCTCTCTTTAGCATTCATGTTGTTACTGCTTTCCTTCTCACCCTCTCTCCTCATACTCTTTGCACTTTCTGTCACTTAAAACAACAGTAGAAAAAGCCTGTTAAACTAAAGAGAATACAATCATCTGGTCTCCAAAGTTTACCTAGGCAGAGATTAACCATGCATTTCCAGCAGTCCTGTCAGTTCTTCTCAGACTGGTGCTATTCCAGTCTGGAGTTTTACCTTCTAACACTGTTACTAAGCCTTCTTTCCATTCTCTGTGTGGCATTTCCTGAGCCTTTATAATTGTCTCCTTTTTGTCTTATTCTGAATGTAACTGCCTCCTTCCACTTCCAGTTAACAGCAGTTTCACTGCTCTTTGTTTTACTGCAGTTTTCCCTTTGCCCTGGCCAACAGATAGTACCTTGTTAAATGCAATACATCCATTAAGATATAACGCGAATTAGAAAAACAAAACCCCAGGAAATTTAAGAGCCCTTAACTCCACTTACTGAACAGATCCTGGTGTTCTTGAGTGATATGGTTCATTGACAGAGTCTCTACAGCACTTGCTTTCATAATATCAGCATGCTGAATTCTCCCCACTGCAGCAGCAGCATTTGCAGTTTGGGTCGTTTGAATCAGAACAGCAGCACCACCAGCAATTTGTGTGTTCTGCACAGGAGCAGTGGCAGCACTGACAGGATTTGTCATCTGTACAGACATGGGAAACAGCTGCAGTTCTGCTCATGGGTAAATAAGCACCAGCACAAGCAGCATTCTTCGTTTTTGCTGTGGTAAGTCAGGCAACAACAGTTTAAGCAGCATGGCCAGATTGAACGGGGATGCCCATTTTCATCCATCCCTCTGTCAGATACTTGGAAGAAAGGTCATCGATCCTTTCAGCTTCTTTGCACACCACAGCAACTGAACTCTACAAAGGTATGAGCTATGACTGGTGGGTCAAGCTCTGTGTTATGGCCATGTGCTTCATTCTAGTTGGAATGTGATATCACAGGGAGATATTCAAATAAGGACACAGGCCTAATTTTATGCACAGGTACCTGATACAGAATTACATCATCCGTACGTAATGAAAACTATACTTCTTCTTCAAGAATTCCTTGAAAGCTTTTACCTCACTCTTCATTAATTGCATGAGGAGTTTATACACTTAGATAGACACCCTAAGGCTACTGTCTCAGTAGGACAACGCACTTCACAGGCATTTTGTCAGCTCAGCTGAGTGCTGTAAGCAAACCACTTGAATCAGACCCTAACTAGCAACAGTGAGAGGTTTCTCAGGCCTCTGTAGGACTTCAAGCATAACTAGCATATGTGAAAGAACCTTACACTTGAGATGCATCTTGAAGTATAGAATTTCAACTGTCTTAATTATTTTAAGCCCTTGACTGTCACTGGTTGTGCTCTTGAACAATTTGTTCCCCCAACGCCTAAAGAAAAGAACTAGACTTGGATCATGGATTCAGTGCTATTGACTATTGCTGTGGGCCTGCCTCTTTTTCCACTGGATCCAAGTGTGTTTCTTGCCCTTCCTTAAGATGGTCACTCTCCTATAAGTGCAATTTTAAACACATTGTTTCCGTTATTTTTTAGTTCCTTTGTATTATTACCTTCCAAGATTTAGGTAGGGTTTTTTAGCTATTTATAAATATGATAATTTTAAATAAGAATTAAGTTTATGTAATATTGCATGCTTGGACTTGATGATCTTAAAGGTCTTTTGCAATGTGAATGATTCTGTGATTCTACCCTCAGGTGTAAGTTACCTGCAACTTAAACCTGAAGCAGCTTATTCTCTTACTCCAAATTCTAAAGGACAGAGATATTTGTATGGTACATATTCAAGAATACTGACTTTTAATGCTGACTTCTGTACTGTAGGTAACTAATTTTTTTTAGCAATTCACCTTGTCTTAATGAGTGAGTATATAACTGGGAGTTACTAAGGTAGATCTTGACAGAGTTAATTTTAACAAACTCCTTTGATCCTATTGTCTCAGTGTCTATTCTACCTACAGAAATTTTAATTCACTGATTTAGAGTTTTGCAGACCATAATGGCTGTGTCATCATGTGTAACTATTTATGTGATGGGCTGTAAAAGGTTCTTTGAAATGGTTATAGCCTATGGTGTCAATGGGATTTTCATGCATAAGTACTAGATCTGTGTGTTGAACCATTTTCCATAGTATAACCTGGACCTTTAATGGATGTTGTTTATTCCATCTGTCTTTCCAGTTTAATCAGTGGTAAAGTTTTCTTATTGTGCATATTTAATTTTGGGATATTGAAAGGCTTTTGAATTATATGATTAGAAAAAAATGTATCTCTACTGGTTTTGGTTGAGAGTTAATTTTCTTTCTAGTAGCAGGTACAGTGCTGTGGTTTGGATTCAGTATGAGAATGATGTTGGTAACACACTGATGGCTTTAGTTGTTGCTGGGTAGTTGTAGTGTCTACACTAATTCAGGGACTTTTCCCCTCCTCATGCCTGGCCAGGGGCGCAAGAAGCTGGGAGAGCAGAGCCAGGACAGCTGCCCCAGCCTGGCCAAAGGGATGTTCTCCACTGTAAAATATCATGCTCCACATATAACTGTCAAAGCTAGCTGGGAAGGGGGATCACTGCTTTGAAACAAACTGTGCATAGTTTGGTTTGGTTTTACATAAAATCATTGTAATAATTGTGATTATTTTCCTTTATTATCCAACTAAACTATTGTTACTCTGAACCCAATAGGTTTGTTTTTCCATTCTCCTCCCTATCCCTTTGTGAAGTGGAGATGAATGAGTGGCTGGTGGTGCCCAGTTACCAGCTGGGGTTAAACTGGAACACTAATATTCATAAATGTGGGGGGTTTTGAGGAAGTAAAGGTGGGATATAGAAAGGAAACAAGAAGTATGTCTTGTGCACCATGTGATGATACCTGAACACTCTTTTTTCCATTTTTACATAATACAGAGGTTAATAGCAACTTGTGCATACATCCCTTTTGGCAACACAGTTTTTTGGATTCTTTGTGACTTGTGTTTTTCCACTGACTCTTGAACAACTTTACCTTCTGCCCCATGTAATTTCCATAATCTATTTTCTGCTATTTTTTAGTGCTTTGTTTTTTCCTTTACTAAAATGACTCCTCAACAGCCTCATTCCTGTGCTGCTCCCAGTATAGGTGGCACTCTGTAACTCCCTGTAGGTATGCAACCAGGTCTAAGATATTCCCATATCATTAATATGTTTATACTCTACCAGAAATTGAAAGATCAGATCAGCCAGGCTGGCAGAGAATCCAAATCAAATGCAACAGCTGTAACCAAACTGACAGACTTTTAATAGTGCTTACAAATATGTTCCCCCATGCAGCTGTTAAGAGTTTGATCTGATTGTCATTTTTGTCATAGTTCTCATGATAGCCAGGCTGTGGTGTGCTTGACTTCACCTACAAATAAGCTTGATCCTGCAAGGTGTTGCAGAAAAACAACCAAACAAGAAAGAGAGAAGAGCGCAGTGCAGTTTAGTTGAAATTACTTCATTAGTTAGGTGTAGTAATTTATGCTGTACTTATAGTAGCTATCAAATAAGTATAATAATTTTTTTACTTGACAATTTATTCTGGTTTGTTCTCTTTTGTGAAAAAAGCAACGATTGCTGTCTTCTTTCTTCACTTTTGCTCTACCTTCAGATTCCTCACTGATACATCTAATGCTGATATCTAACAAAAATTTGAAATTACACAATGATTAGTAATCAGAAAGAAGTTTGAATAAAGACCATATGCTTACCTCTTGAATCGTGTATGTAGTTACTCTACAAAACCAATGGATTTGTTATTTATAAAAGTGCTTTTTCTTTGTATAATTACACAGGCCATGATGACATGCTTGAATTGATGAAAATAATTAACAATTTTTCTCTGTATTCTGTACTTCTAACACAGTGAGGTAATATTTCGCTGTTCTTTTCTAAGTCTGCTAGTGGTATCAAAGATTTCTTTTAGTGTGGTCATTCTGTTAACTACTACATAGAAACCAGAAAAAAATAACTTCTACTGCCTTCAAGTACTAGAGGTGTGAGATAAGCTAGTGAGTTGGGGAGAGAAGGAAGAAGTATCTCCCTCAGAGCGGGGAACTGGTCCTTATGAAATCACGTAGTCCTGTAGGATTCACTCTCTAAAGGATGGAGTAGTTCTTTCAATAAATTGCAGTGATGTAAGAGGTTAACGGACTGCAGCACATAGAAATATCTGGTTTGGGGGGAAGGTTTAGAAATGAAATATAAGAAGTCTGACATGGTACCACCCAAAAATGATGCCTTCATAAATGAGAACTGCTTCTAAAAGCATTATCTCTGGTAAGTGATGTCTTGAAACGGGAAAAAACACCCCTGTCCTTTTTTCATAAGGAAAAATCTCTCTTTCTAGCTCTTTGTTTTCACCATCAGGTTAGAGAGCAATTTCTAAGTAATGGGAATGTCTAGAAAATAGTGTGGTTTACAGTATTCTTTTTTTGTTTTCATGAGCTTCATTGCTCCTTCTTCATTCAGCCTTCTTTGGTAGCCAAATGGCTATCTTTGACTTATGCTTCAAGCAGCAGAAATATTTTAATCCCTTTTACTGAAGAAAAAATATAAAAAATAAAAATAATAGAAAAAAAAGCAGAGATGATATACAAATCTCCACAGTTGCTTTCCAGATCTGAGTAGAAATTTTGAGATTGCTTAGGTGGTATGGAGGTACACTGAAGCCAGCAGCCAGACCAGAGCTGGGATCATGGTTTGTTATCACGATTAGCAGCTGGTAAAGCAAAAGAGCAGCAAACATATGCTGAACTTAAGGCTTTTTCATTGCTCTAAAGCTATATGAGAAGTTTAGCACACTGAGCTCCATGTGCTTTTACCCACAGATAAAGAAATGAAGAAAAAAATTATTAATTTTTTTATTACCACTTTTTGCTTATGTATATAAGAGAATATAATCTGATTTATGTAGTCACTTCTTTGACTAGGTATTACTAATGTACATTTTATAGTCAAACTCCCTTTGACTTCAGAAAGATTTCTGCATACCATACACTACAAAAATTACAACTGTCATGATTGACTGGAAATGAGAAATATTGTATTTGGGGAGTATATGATTTGAGCCAGAGGGAAAACTAAATGTAGATAATACCAAAGAAAAGGACTCACTAATGATATTTTGTATATTTCTTTTTTAAAAAGCTTCACTGAGATCACATAGTATCATAATTGGCACCAGAAATACATAGCTAAGAGCTGTCTAGAATGAAAAAAAAAAAAAAGGGAATATATGACACATCTAAATAAACCTAGTATTTTTAAGTATCAGGACTTAATAAAATCTGAATCTGAAATATTCACAGTGGTTTTAGGAGTTCTATTTTGAGAACACATGAAAGATATTGGGAAAGGTACTAGATGACTTGAAATTTAAGACTCCACAATTTAGAAGAGAATCTAAGAAATCTCTTTTTGGATGACATGCGTTTCCGACAGAACAAGGGCTTTCTGGTGCTTGCACACCAGAGAAATCACAGTATTTTGGGCCCCTTTGCACAGATATCAGAGTTGTTATGTGAGTCACTATGAAATGCTTTAGAGAATCTATTTGTCATAGATATCAAGAAAATCCAACACCATACTGTTACTATGGGTCTGCATGCATGGTCTTTCACAACCTATTTCTTTTTCCTGCTATGTGAACCCTTGTCTGATGTATTACTGTCATAGCGTGAGTCCAAATAAAAGTTTGGACATTTTGCAGAATGATTGGAAATGCTAGCTATGTATTACCTGTCTGGCTGATTCCACTCCAGTTCTCATGTGCTTCATCCTCATCCTGCTGGCTGCATGCATTTCTTCTTCCTGATGTGTTTCTGTTGCTGGTTTGGCTCATTCTCAGTTCTCTTCATACTCCCTCTCTTGGGTACTGTTTCCCTAGGCCGTTTGAGCTTGCTTGTTCCCGGAGTAAGGAAGCTCACCTTTGTAAGGTGAGGTGCGTCTGTCCTACTGTTGAGACTACAGACAAGAAACTCCTATGTTTTAGTGTGAGTGCACTTTAGCTAAAGTACTGCTCAGAACAAATGTAGCAGCTGCAAACCAATACATTTAGAATTTCAGGCCATACTGTGGTAGAACGTGCTGGACTGCATGTGTGTGGTTACAAACCAGCCAAACTTCGAGTTTGCTAGAAAAACATAAAATCCTTTTCTTCTATAAAGATGTAAATAAATGGTACTGAGCTTGTTAATGCCGAGTCTTTGTCCTGGTCTGTACTGATTAGGTGACTTGGTGACTAGGTACTTGTCCTCCTTCAGACTCTTAAATTGGTGAATCTGCGTTCCCGACCATAGTACGTAGCTTCAGCCTCACTTTGTAGTTTATTTTTCATTCTTGTTTGGGTTCTCGGCTGGACATCCTGACTCCTCTCCTGATTAGCCTGGTTCTAAGCAATAACTGGCTTATTAGGAGGTCCAGCTGAGCAATGAAATACCTGTTAATAACTTGGCTCTGCTTAAAAGGAAAAAAAAATAAAAATCATCACTCTATCACACTGCCTAGGGGAAGAGGGGAAAATACTAAATGAAGTTGAGAGAAAAAGATTTATGGTTTTAAGAAGTGGATAAAGCGGAGAATTAAAGCTGTGGTAAGCAGAAGTTTCCTGCAATCAGGGAAGGCGTGAAGTTTCTTCTTCTCACCAGCTGAGAAGGTTTACAATATATGTAAAAGAGAAATAAAGTAAGTGGTTTTTTAGAAGAACTTGTGAAGAGGGGAAAAAAGGACTCCTGACAGGGAAAACAAGAAGTGTAAACACTTCATCTTTAATTGAAATGTGAATACAGTGCTTGTTGCTTATAGACTCCTGTAGAGGTGATGGGGAACACGCCAGCCTACATTAACTGCAGAAGTTAAAATCTTGAATAATGTTGCTTGCTGTGTGTCTAAGTTTGAGCTTGAATTATCACCAGAACTATTGTGTCACAGAGCACTAACTTTCAATTGTACTTTCAGGTTTGCAACTCTTTGCTTCTTACTCTTCTGCCCCTGTGCTTGCTCTATGCTTACCTCTTGCAGTGGGTTGCCCCTGGCTGGAAGCCAGGTACCCGCTAAGTCACTCTATCATGCCCTCCCTCACCTGGACAGTGGAGAGAAAATATAGCAAAAGGCTTGTGGATCGAGATAAGGACAGGGAGATCACTCAGCACTTACTGTCATGGGCAAAGCAGAATTGTTCTGGGGAAATTAATTTAGTTTATTACCAGTCACACAAGTCTTAAAACAGCTTGCCCCCCCTTACCTTCCTTCCACACACAACTTCTGATTATGTTGTTATTAATAATGGAAATGTGGCTCAATATTGTACTGTGTTTTGTAGATTTACTTTATACTTTTTAAATGCAAAGTTATGTGCCTTCATGTGTTCCCATTCCCCCCCTTTTTTATTAACATAATCCCATTATTAAACAAAAAAAAAGCCCCAAACAACCCTCACAGTTTTGGGCCCAGGCCAAAACCTGTGTGAGTTAAGGAACTAAGTTTCCTTCAGTTGATATGCATTATATATATCGGTTCCTTTTAATGACCAGTATCTGACCCTTTCTTTCCAGCAATGATTATTCTCTATTTTTCACTTGGCTTCCTTCATCTGGCTTTTCTTTCTATCAGTTTTCATCTTGTTGCCATATAACTCTGGTGTAAATTTTGTTTCAAATAGGGAAAAAATGGCTCATTTCTCCCTGTTGCTTGTGAACCTGCTGCTGTGTTTTTACACAAAGTATCTACTGGTCAACTTTTTTAATGTTTTGTGATCTGTAAAAGTCCATCAACCAACAATAAATGAGTGGAGATCAAGTAGAGGACCATTAGTAGCACAAAGCTTCTGTATGCCGTAGAGTACAATAGGCAAGGAAAACCTGTCTGTTTTCCTACTACATGATGATGAATGCTGATAATCACCACATATTGAAGAAATCACTTTATATGCATATTTGATCTAAAACTGGGTATTCAGAACTTTTGAGTAAGATACGAGTAGTAGTTTGTTTCATCCCTAGCACAGTTATTCCTAGTTAGTAGAAGATAATCTTCCATCTGCATTTTCAGCTGGATTCTTTCCTCCCTGTTCTGTGAGCATTATAACCCTGCACGCTGAAGATCTTTACTACCTTAAAATTGCCTAGGTTTATTGGAGATAGTTTGTTTTATTGAAATCCTCCCTATTTTTCCTTGTATAACTTTACTTTTATTAGGTACAATGCTTTTGCTGTGGGGGGCAATGAAAATTGTTGTACCTAATGGAAATAAATTCCTTATTAGTTATAACTGAGTTCTTGCAAGCTCACCAGGAAGTGGGATGAACATCAAAGACATTTTCTGTGTTGAATGGGATAAGAATAGTTCTGTCATTAAAGCTGGTAAAACTGTGAGCCCTTTTTGGGCACTGGGTATTGTCAAGATGACACTTCTTTCTGTGCTAAGGGAGTGCTTGATTTGCTATTCACAACTGCTGGTGAGAAAATGTGAAATAGAACAAGGCAAGTTACTGCCCCAGAGTTTGAATGTGAGTGGTAGTAGAGCTTGACTAATTAGCACATGCCCCATCTTATTTCTTAATGTGTATTTATCCCTATAAAAGAATTAACATAATTCTTCCTTTGTCCTAACCAGATTTATTTTTATTAAAAGTATCTTAATGAAACATTTTGAGCTTTGTAAAAGAAAAAGCTTACCTTTCCACATAACCATACAAATATTTTCAGAGTCATCTTTATAAGGAGGAACACAAGAGCAGGGTATTCCTTCATCTAAATAACATGAGATGAAAAAGTCATAGAACAGAATCCCAGACTGGTTTCGGTAGGAAGGGACCTCAAAGCCCATCTAATTCCAACCCCCTGCCATGGGGAGGGACACCCTCCCCTAGCCCAGGCTGCCCAAAGCCCCATCCAACCTGGCCTTGAACCCTGCCAGGGATCCAGGGGCTGCCACAGCTTCTCTGGGCATCCTCTCCACCCTCACACGGAAGAATTTCTTCCTAATATCTAATTTAATTCTCCCCTCTTTCAGCTTTAAGCCATTCCCCCTTGTCCTATTACTCCTTGCCCTTGTAAACAGTCCCTCTCCAGCTTTCCAGCCATTTCAGGTACTGGGAGGCTGCTATAAGCTATCTTCAGAGACTTCTCCAGGCCAAACAAGCCCAACTCTCTCAGCCTGTCTTCACAGGAGAGGTGCTCCAGCCCTCTGATCATTGTGGCCTCCTCTGGACCTGTTCCAACATGTCTGTGTCTTTCTTCTTCTGGGGACACCAGACCTGGATGCAGTCTCACCAGAGCAGAGAAGGGGGAATCACCTCCCTTGACCTGCTGGTCATGCTAAATGAGACCAGTGTCAATCACATGAAGCCATCTTCATTTATTTGTAATAAGTCTTTCTTTGTGCTTTCATTTTCTGCTATGGGTTTTTCTTGAAAATTTGAAAGTAAAGCTTTTGCTACCACACTCAGAAAATAAACTGGGTCCACCTGAAGAAATAACTCAGACACCCGTTAGTGTTTGCAATCATCTTTTTTGTTTGAGTAATCTGTTGGAGGTTTCAGACTGTGGTTGCCATCTACTGCGCTTCCAAATGACTAAACTTTGAGATTCATTTTTTTACTGTGTTTTGAATAAAATTGACAAGTGAACATTAGCTTTACTTCTGTTCCGCAGACCTGCTTCTTGGGTATCTTTGAATAGCTATTAATGGTGTATGTCACTTGTTTATACTAGAGTGTTTCAATTTAAAGACTTAATTGGTATAAACAGTCATTTAAAGCAAAGAAGCTTGCCTGCTGTTTGTCCAACCTTCTTGTGCTCTAGAAGTATGTGTAACAATGGGAGGAGGAAATATTGTGTTCTAAACAAACAGCTGTGTCCCTCTGCCATATTTCTGTTGGGGGAGTGGAATGCTCTGGTCTCTAAATTCACACTGAAGGAAGCTGCAAGTTCAGATGAACTTGAGCTCTTGTGCTGCACATGGTGCTCCAGCCTATTGTCTGCCATGAAATACAACTGTCATTGTAAAGCAAGGTATCAAAATGACTGAGCTGTTCAACCTGCAGTGGTCTAGAGTACATTTTACAGTCCATCACTTTTATTTGTAAAATGGATTGGAAATTGTGTTGCATAGTCTGAATGGAAGCGGTCAGAATCAGTGCTTTTAAAGTTTAGGCTTGTATTTGGCAATTGTATATTGCTCTCCTCACTGTATACTTTCATTTGAAAAACAAACAAAAAACTCAACCTAAAAAAACCCAACCAAACCATGCAACAGTTTTCAGAGGGATATAATTTCTGAGCAGCAAATTCTTTCCAGTTTCTGAGACTAGAAAATGCAGCCTTGAATGGCATAGGCTAAAAAACATCAAGCAAGCCGGGCAGCCACTACCAAACCTGTTTTCTGTTGTGTTGGTGTAATGTGAAAAATGTCAAACAACCCTCCTACTGTTTTAGTTTTTAAACATTGAGATAGCCATAGATTTAACTGTCTCTTATAGAAAGGTATAACTAAAAAAAGGCAGACTGACTTGTTTCCTTTTGCAGTACAGTGTATGTGTGTATATAGATATATACACTGCTGATTTCTGCGGAGTTGCAATTAAAAAATATAGGCTCGTATGTTCTCTTTCAGAAGGGTGACTAATCCATGACAAGGCTAAAACTGATTTTTCAGCTTTCTGTTGAAGGAAAAAGAAATAGTTGTGAAATTAAGGGGCAGACTCCCCTACTACTTGCAGAAAAGTAGTTAGCATACTGAAAAGCTAATATTTTGTTAATTGAATAAAAAAACTTTTTCTAGACTCTAAAAAGTAGTTGCCCTTAAGCTATTGGCAAAGCAGCATTTAAATAAGTTCCTAACATTACCAAGATGTGTTTCTTTCATTTGATCTCTGTTCATGCTTGCAGAACAAGAAGGAAAATGAAATTTTAGAGCCTGAAGTTATCTTTATGGAAAACCACGTTAAGGAATAAAGCAAAATATGTTAATTTATATAGAACTGCAATGTTTATTAATTTATTTATATTAATACAGTTCTTTAGTTTTAAACTGCATTTAGTATTTTTTGACCCGTTTTTGCAAAGAAATTTCAACACTTTATATTCATTAAAAGCATTTTGTCACTAGAATACAAGATCATATGGCTGGGAGAAATGAAGGTGAATCAAAACATATGGCTTTGGTTTTATTTCACATGAGAATACTGGTGTGCATAAAAGCTATATGCCAGAAACATCAGTGAATTGTGATTTGATGAATCGGTTTGACAGAAGCTAATTTCTCATGAAGTTGCTATGATCAGGCCTCAACTCAGAATAAAAACGTGTTCTTTATAGAACTTTGCATCTCATATCCTTGACACTTAGGTTCAGTAGTTGACACAGTTGATGAGACAGTTAAATCTGTTCACTGTAAAAGTAAATAACAGAAAGCACTTGTCCCGGTAGTGTTTTCTTATTTTCACAGGCAGTTAGAAACCAGGGAAACTGATTATTTAGAAATTATATTTATCTCTGTAATTATGTTAGCTGCAGATTGGGATCACAGTGCTTTATTATGCTTGTTACATTGCAGACAAAAACTATTATTGAATGGAAAAAGAAAGAAACTTAAGAAAATATCATTTTCTGACCATATTTAATGTGTTGTATCACTACTCTAATCTCTCATGAGTACAGTAGATGCTAATGTAGTAAATATTGGATTATGGACCAGTCTTGTTAGCAGTTAGTGCAAGAATACAAATGTATGTTGTTTGATTTAGCAAATCAATTAAAAAATATTTAAAGTCTCCTCTGGCTTCTGTATAATGGACTCTTTAGTTTGGAGCATGTGTTTGAAGAGTCCTGTTGAATTGGCCTAAGTGCTTGGGTGTGAGCAGTGCTGGCATTACCAGGCTTTTGTTAAGGTAGAGTGTGACTGCAAGTTGGGTCTTGACCATATGCCTCCACTCTGGGAAAACAGCTGCCTCCAAAGCTGGGTTCCTTGGCTTCACTGAGATGTAGTTCTCCATCATATTTAAAACGAACTTCTTAAATCTTAGTTGTCTGTCTTTTAGTTTACGTAAGGCTGAGATAAGGCAGAAAGTACAACACAGGTTTTTATAGAGTATGTAACTTCTGGAATTGTCTGCCATCCAAGTATAGTTTATTGTCTGGAAGCATGGGTGCAAATACAAACGTTTGTAGAATGGCCCAAAATTCAACAGTGAGGGGAAAAGAAATAAAAATTCATCCAATTCTTAATGCAATGAAACCAAGGGATCATACTACTTTCCTAAACTGTTATCAGACAATGGTGTGAGGAAGTTGTAGGCTACTCCTTGGAAATGTTTTAAATTCTGTCATCATTTCCAGTTTCATAAAGAAGTATAAGTTTGTCTGAATCCTCCATTTCCCCAGAGAGTATCCTTACATCTATGTGTTTTCTCAATTTGTAATTTATAACAATGAATCATTGCACTTAACAAATAAATTGCAAGTCTGTCCTGCTCTCTCAGCTTCTGTCTACAGCTTGGTTTCCCTCTTCTGAACTACTCTTTCATGTTGCAATATTTCCATTTAATGCATTATTACAAAATCTGATATTACTTTATTCCAAGAAAGAGCAAGCAGATGACCTTTCTTCTAAAGACACCAAATGCTGCTTATGTTGGACAGCTTAGCATTTAGTCCCACTTTACAGTAGGATGTATCCTCTGAGGTAGTGTAAGCAACTGTAAAGCACAAAGCAATTTGTTTTGCATAAGTAGCTGTTATGAGTGATTGTTTGTACTACAAGAGAGTCTAGGGAGCCCAGGCATCGACTATGACATTGTATAAAATGAAGGTTCATTCACCACTGAAACTGTAAGTGAATTTTGGTTGATAATGAATTTTCAAAAACAAAGTTCTGAAGGTATAGTGGATGGAGTTGGTGGTAGTGGACTTTAAGGTGTCCAGTATTGTATTTTGTACTCTCGATGAATCACTGCGACCTTTTTTCATTCATAAGTTGTGCTAAATTTGCAAAGTTTGAGGATAGATCATATGATTGCTAAATCCTTGCTGATATAAACCCCAAAAATATCTTCCCTCCAAATGTTATCCCTGCACTTATATTACAATGTGAGAAAATGACATTAGTAGGAATCCTTAGTTTGTTTTCAGGAATATTTTGACTTCTTATTTTGGATGAAACTTATTTTTCTCAGTTTCTGTTAGGAAGATGTAGAGAAAATTATAGTGAAGGCTTTTCATGTCAGGAAGCAAACTTAACAGTCTCTTTCTGTGAATCTAGTCAGGAGCAATTATCCCAGTTTTTCTCCTTACAGATAGCATTTAAAAAAAAAATACTATTGTATATATAAAACTGAATAAGCACTATAGATGGTAGGCAAATGCAGTGGACCTTGAGAAAGCTATTTCTTTGCTGCAGTGATGAGGCAGCTTTGTATTTCTGACACTGATTTCTTGGCTTGTGAATATGGTATAAAGAGGCAGGTGTGTTTCATAACAACTTATAAAATGCAGGCGTAGACCCAGGTTCCACAAATATATAAACTGGACTCTTTGTCTTGACTGAATTTAGACAGTCATTAGAGGCTAAGTTGTCTATAGAGACTGAAACCCGTTCTGGAAATGTTAGGGAAAGAACGAGGCCTAAATATAGCATTGTCAGTCATAATTTGTGGCAAAACAAAAAAGGCTTTTTATGTAAAGATAATGGCTGGATCTCAGACTCCTTACTAATTTCAGTGTGTGTTTGACTTCTGTCTTTGCGTCCCATGCCCTTATAAACATTATCTGTCCAGCTTTCTTGTGGGTCTTCTCTATGTACTGGAAGGTTACTATAAGGTCTCTCTGGAGCATTCTGTTCTCCAGGCTGAACAAGCCCAACCCTCTCAACCTGTCTTCATAAGAAAGGTGTCCCAGCCTTCTAATCATCTGTGTGGCCTCCTCTGGACGTGCTCCAACAGAGCTGTGTCTTGTTCTGGAGAACTTGAGCTTCTTGTCTACCAGTACTCCCAAGTCCTTTTCCTCCAGGCTGCTTTGAATAATTTTTCTGCCCTGCCTGTATTTGTTCTTGGGATTGACCCAACCCATGTGCAGGGCCTTGCACTTGGCAAGGTTTGCATGGGCTCACCTTTGAAGCTTGTCATGGTCTCTCTAGATGCCATCCCTTCCCAGCAGCATGTTGACAGCACCACACAGCTTGTAACCTCATTCAGCTGACCGAAGAGACGCATGAAAAAACTGTAGGAAGCTAGAGTCAAAGGAAGTGAAATACTGTAACGTGTTCCTTTTCACTGGAACCATTGAGATAGAAATCTCGTAAATTACTTAAATAATGAATAGTGAAATACTGTTTAGAGCCTTAAAATGAATTATTTGTGTCTGCGCACATACATGTGCAAACATATGTATCTGTATAATGGAAATATATTTTTTTAAAGTCTACTTTATTCCAGATATTTTAAGTTACAACATGAGGTGTTGGAGAAGAAAAAGGAGACGTGGATAGAAACTCTAGTCTTCAGAGTTATTAGTGTAACAAACTTCATAGCACCAAATATCTGGAAATGCATAAGAAAACTTACAAAGTATTTATGGATTTCAGTGAGTATGAAAATTGTAACTGCAGGTATTTCAAGTATTAAATGTTGTAAGTTTTTACAGAAGATGACATTTTTATTGCAATTGTTGCCTGTAACCATTGTTTTGTACACAAAAGCAAGCAGCATGTCTGGAAGAAAAGTATAAGCCTTCAATAGTGTCTTGAATGAAGATGATGCAAGACATTATTTTTTTATCTTACATAATATACATGTCAGTAAGTTATGAAATAATGTTTAGTTTAAATCTGGTTCGTTTTAAACCCAAAGTCTGAAATGTTCACGTTACCTAGTTTTGTCCATAACCTATAGCATAACTCTGGAGTCGTCAGACCTCATATCGTAATCTAGAAGGTGACAGCAGACTGTAAACATTTCTTTCTCTGGATTATCACTTATCTTTATGACAACAACATTAATACAGCATGCAGCACATGATGAAAATATTGTCACAATATAAATTTGAGATCTTAGAGCGTAGTCATAATTCGAAAAGCTCTCCACATTAGTTTATTTCCATCCCATTGCTGTAACAAGCAGAGTTTCTGGAAGAACTGCCTTTCACCTGTTTATCAGTTTACTCCTGGACAATACTATTTTCTCTGTTTTGGGCTTCAGTATGCCAAGATCTTTTGAGTTCAGATGTGTGCAAGGTCTGTTTGGTGTAATTCCGGGACACCTGTCTGCTACCCTTTCATAGGCATGGTCTAATTATTCACCTTGCTGCATGTTATTAGCTTAACTGGTGCATTAACTGCACTGTTCGGATGACAGAAGTAGATATCTGTTCCACATCTGAGATTTTGAAGTACCTGGCAAAATGCTAAACACTTCCTTTTCCAAATTTCAGTATAAATTATAAGTATGTAATACTTAATGTAGTGTTTATTCATTTTAGCATACTATCTTAGTTCCCATACAACACATCTCTTTCTTGTTCCTCTTCAATCACTTCCCTTCTAACTCTCAAGGTTTTCACTTATGTGTGTGATAAAAAATCTTTTCTTTATCAATCACAGTATTTTCCCATTAACTCTGTTTAGAATATCACATCTTCCCTTGCAGAAAGGGAATGAATGTCAGCAAAACTTAATTCACTGGATATGTAAACTTATATGTAAACTTATCTGCATCCATTGGTTACTACCCCATCCTTGCCCTGGAACTCAAACCCTTGCAGACAAGTGGGGTTTTTCATTGTGTTTGGTTTTGGTTGGGGTTTTTTTGCCTGACAATTTTTCACCTCACAAGACAGAAAGAAAGGAAGGAAATAAAAGCTTGTCAGCTCTAGCTGAAAAAGAAAAATAGAATCATTTTAGAATTTACCATACAAATGGTAAGAAATACTCTAACAAGGAGATTATCTAGGCATGTTAAAAGTAATCATAATAATATAAAAGAAAACAAAATCAAGAATGTGACCTGGTGTGTAATCTTACTCTAAAGCAATTCTTTAAATTTGAGAAATAATTTGGAAGAGCTTTTTCTGAGTAGTTAACTAACATTTGTCAAGAGAAAAATGCTGTTGATTTCCACTTTTGAATGATTTCTCTACATGTTACTTCCTCCTACCCTGCACTGTGGGCTGTTTCTTTAAAAATACTTGTTTGTCTCTACTTATCTCTGACTATTTTTTCAGTAGAAAATGATCAGTCAAAAAAAATCCTCTCATCAATTTCTGTATAACCATATGCAAATATTTCATGCATAACAAACAGAACGGAGATATAACCCTGGGTATAACAGAACCCTAGATATAACAGTGGCTAATTGCTTGTAAAGCGGCAAAGGGCACAATCCTCCCAACGTGTTCCTCATGGAAATGAGTAGCTTTTTCTCTGAATCCTATTTCACCCATGTGGAACAATTTTCAGGAGTCAAGATTCAACTATCAGATCCCTTTCCCAAGCTCAAGTAAAGATGACTTGGTAGATTGTCCAATCGCTGCTGCTGAATGTGGAACATGTTAAACAGCCTAACCCAAAGAATATTTTGTTTGTTTTCAATAAGCTAAAGCTGAGATAAGTGTACAGAACTGAGTTTCTCAGCAAAGTGTCTTACCCTAAAAACTAAAACGTCATCCTCCCCTTTACAGGAATGGATAAGCATTAGTAAAAGGTGGAAAAGGAGCAGTTTTGTAATGTTGAAGACACCAACATTTGAAATACGCTTAATGCATTGGCAATTCAGCTTCACTATTTGACAGTGGAACCCTAAATTTTTTCCAGCCCGTAATTACTCTTCACTTGTTTCTAAGTTCATCTTGTCTCATTGCTTTGCAAGTTTTCCAGTCTTGTCATTTATTCTGGTTTTGTGCAATGCATTGTACCACAGATCCCTTGCCATGTGTGAGATCACAGTGTACCACTTAATTTTGTTTTGGCACAGAGTAAATAACTGCTTTTATGCTGAACTATGGCAGCATGTGCCAGACAAGTAGAAATAGATGGTTGCAAAGACATGCTCCATTAAAACCAGTGGATTTGCCAAGTTATCTTTTTTGGGCTTAATAAGAATATTGAAGCCCTTCTGTCTCATTAAAAAAGTGCCATGGACAGTGAAGATAGCTGGTGAAGACAGAGCTGTATAGTCAGGAGAAGGCAAATAGATTACCTAGAGTTGTAATACGTGGCCTGAAATACTGTGAGAAGATTCTGTGGGCTTCATGGTTTAAGAGACAAAAAGTGTTTAATGTGTGTTTGAGGAAATAAACCTTTTTTGTTTTTTTTCCCGTGAAGAGTAGCAAGAATAAAATAGAAAAGTGGTAGTATGAGAAATGTTTTGTATTTGTTTTTTTGTTTGTTTTTTTTAAAAATATCTATTCTTTATCTTGGAACAAATAAATAGTAGCAAAAAAGTTTAACAATGAAAGTTGTGAAAACAGTTGGTAACTTCTTTCAGCCCTCTGTAATCTACAACTACCTGCAGCAAAACCTTGAGATGCAAACTGGGTTGTCAGCTTCCTAACCCAGATTTTGTCTCAGTTGTTTTAGAAAATATTCCTACTGCTTTGAGTTGCCTTTGGTATGTAATCTTTCAGTGGGAGATCTGCAGACAGAAGGAAGTATAACATTGACCTAGCTGGGGCATATTCAAAATGAAAAGAGAGCACAGAGGTGAGCTTGTGTTGACAGCAGGGAGGAACTGATAGATCACACATAGATGCACTTTTTATTCTCTAAGAAAATTGTGTCCCTTTAGCTCTTGCTGTTTCTAGCCTTTCTGATCCTTTCTGCTACCTTGTGCCCCTACTTGTTTCCTACAATGGCAGCACAAAAGTGAGGACTTTATTAACAATAATTCACATCTACAGAGTGAATTGGATGGCACAGTAGATCTGGTAATCTGTTTTCTTTCCTTGTAAGGTAAAGGGCTGCAAGATTTAAATATAAGTTTTGCAGATGAAACACAAAATCGAGGTGACATAAAACACAAGACACTAAAAAATGCATGCACTCAGTATGTACTAGACTAGAAAAATGATAGAAAATGCAAAATGTTTTGAATTTAGCACTAACATTATAGTATTATTGATGTAGGAGTTCCATGAATTCCATAATTTCTTTGGGGGGGAGGGAGGAGGGAAGAGTGTGGACAGCAAAAAGCAAATAAAGAAATCAGAATGATTTCTAACATGTTCTTTGATGTCAGGTTTGAACTAAGATGCACAAACTTGCACCTCAGATGTACATTTAAAAAAATCGATCATACTTATTGATGAATTCTCCAAGACTTTCACTATAATTTGATTTATACCAATGTAGCATAACTTGGTTTCTTGCCTGTGTAAAAAAAAATCAATGTAAAGTCACTATTACAAAGATTTATTCATGGGTGCACAATAGTTTGTCTGCCTAATTAAATCTAGTGTATCAAAACCAAATTTCAATTGGTGCAAAGTTTGTCCACAGACAAGCTGGAAAGTGCTGTATTTACAGTACCACTTAGTTATGAGAGTTTATCAGTGGCATTCCTACACAATGAGATATTAAAAATGACTTCTGAGACATTTTCTTAACATTGACAAGGTCATTTCAGGTGTTCTTAATGACATCATACTTTTTTATTGCTGTTGTTTGCTATTTCCTTCCTTTCCTACAATGTCTCTGAGCCTTTTCAAAATACAGAAAAAAATGCCACAATTTTTTGCCTGCTTCCTCACAGCTTTGTTTTCTAAAAAAAAAAACCTTTGGAGTGGAATAAGGTTTGCCTAAAGAAAATTAAAAGGTATATGAAATTGCTTATCTAAACTCCTGGTTCAATGAAACAAAGATGAAAGCTCTCCATTTCAAGGACATCTATTGAGTTTTTAAAGATAATTACTGTGATTATATGAGTGTGTGTGTATCTCTGTAGTGAATCATTTTCTGGATAAGAGGAAAGATGGATTAGAAACAGTAGGTGTCATAGCTCACCAGAACAAAAATGAAAGTAAAATGTGCCAAACTTTTTTTTATTCTCTCTGTATTCACATGGTATCTGTGTTCAGGTGCGATTAAAGGACTCTACAGCTTTGTGTCCACTTCAATCATTTTCTTGAGGTGAAGCAAATGCAGCTAGCAGCTGTTTAAAAAGGGTGTATTTCTAGTTATTTTCTACCACTAAGGCCCAGCTAAGCTACAATGTAAATTATTACTGGAGGATTTTTTGGTCTTTGTTGTTATTTTTACTGTCCTTTACTTTCTTCTTGACTAGCATATAGCAGGTGGATTCATGCTGGCTAGGGACTCGCATGTGATCTCCTGGTGGGGTGACAGTGAAGTTCCCTGTAACTCCTCAGACATTGATTTATCTGCTATGCTAACATGTCATTGCACTTTTACCATGAGAGTGACTATTTTTCAGTGTAGAATTTCTCACAGTACTGTATCAGTTTGATTTTTTTTTTTTTGTTTTTCTGGCAAGCTGTCCCAGTGGAAGATTTCCCTCACACCTCCTGCACTGCATTTGAAGGAGGACAGCTCACAATCACTTGAGTTGGACGGTGCTCTGACACCTTATGGTTTAAATGCCGAGATGTCACAGAAGTTGGAATGGTGAAGACCTATAGGTGTTTAGAAGCATTAAGGGGGCAAGATAAAGAGAATTCCTAGAGCAGAGGGGAATAGAGACAAAAATAGCTAGGGCTGATAGTTCGCTTTTTGAACTAAGAAGAATACATGAGGAGAAAGAGAAGATGAAACTGATTGAAAATAGAGATTTTGGGTGAAGTGGTGTAGGATACTTAAGAAGGAAAACACCATTCAATTAGCTTTTTTACTTATGTAGTAAAAGATATAAATTAAATAAAAATTTAATAGATGAGAATTGGAAGTTAATTGTAAGAGCTATTTCCAGGGAAAACTATTCTTTTTTTATCTTGAATTTGTGGATACAAAATAACATATTTTAAAAGTGTGTATCTCCATACTTCAATGCAATTGGGACTCTGAGGCACACTAAGTGAATGTGGTTGAAAGCCATACATCTGCCTGCATTTGCCCAGAACCTATGGATATATTACTATGGTTGCAGTCCCTATTCTTCAAAAGGATCAATGTGCATCTTCATTTGTTTGATCGATGATGTAGAGGTGAAAGTACAAGGGTATTTCATTTTTTAGGAAAATATGCTACTGCTGCAGTCAAAGCAAAAGAAAGGCCTATGCAGTAGGCATATGCATTATCATTAGACTTGTGTACCAAAATCTTAATATACTTTCCTATATATGTGCGTGTGTTTTATGCATATTTTCTAGGAGTCTTGTAAAGCTTAAAACATTTCCATCTCTTTCTATATTAGAAAACAATACTACAATACAAAATAACATCTTTTGAGTTCTATTTTTGTTGGTATATGTACCTTTGTTTCCATTACCTGTCTTAAACAACAAATTAGTACTTCTTTTTGTCTGATACAAATATATCGGTGTTCAAATATCCTGCCCCCTCATAAAAAGTTAAGTCATGTCTGCTGTTAGATTCCACCCATATTTTATTCCAATTTGTTATTCTAATAGGTAGAATAGAACAGTTCAGTTGGAAGGGACCTATGCAGTCATCTAGTTCACCTACCTGACCATTCCCTCCTTCATTCTCTAAGTCAGTAATTACACTTTGTGCAGCCATTGTACTCGAAAAAAAGCACAAGAATTTCATTCAAAAAAGTCTGTTTAATGGAAGTTAGAGATGCACAAGTATTCAGACTCTTTAGAATTGCCCTGTTCTACATGGTAGCTGCCCATAAAATCATGAGAAGAAAACATCTGCATAGACTAAGCATTGCACAAATGTGCAACTTGGGCCAGTCCTAACGAGTTCATGATCTAAGCAAGAAGTGAAGGGGAGGAATGCTTTTTACTTTGTGGAAAAGCTATATTTAAGAGCTGCCTTAGCTTTGAGACTTTTATGGTGAGGGAATACTTTGTTTATCCAGTATCCTGAAATAAGCCAGTTGTAGTTTTGTTCCAGTCAGTGGCTTCGGGGTTTGATTGCAAAGTTATATCTATGCTACAAATCTTTTCCAGAATGGTAGTATTGTCTAAAACAGAGATTACTTATTCTTTCAATTTTTATTTCTAAAAAAGGAAAATAAAACCTCTAATTGATTTCCTGCCCAGAGTGCAGAAAGGCATAGCCCTGGCAAAATCATCCCTTGTTGAGCATCAGCTCCAATTCCAACGGTTAGGATGAAACCTTTCCGACAAGACGTTCGCAGGATGTTGTTGTTGTTTTGTTAAGCTCTGTATCGTTTTAGACAGTTAAAAAAATGGGTCCCAGTCACAGTGTTTTATAAATCAGACACCTTTGTGTGTCAAGGTTGCTTTGGTGTAATTACAGTGAACACTGGGATAAAATTATCATCTTACAGCAGACATTTGGCAGAGAAATAAATGTTGGTTACAGGTGACAGCAGCATAGTACAGTGGAGTATCATGTGTTTCTCATTTGCCTTTCAAGCTCAGCTATATTGCATCTAGAGTTCAGCTACTGCTCAGTCTTCCTGTGTGCTCTCACTTCCTGCCTTGCCCTCCTCACTATTCTCTTTTCTTCACGTGTGAGCAGGGATATATTTTTAAGGCTGGGTGCAGCACTGTCATGAATGAGTGAAGCTGAGCTGATGGCAATCTACAGGGGAGTGACTATACAAAGACACCAGGTAGTGATTTGTGTGCTGCTGGGAGCAGTAGCCACAGTGTTGTACCAGCAGTCAGGAGTGAGCTCACTTGCAAGTAGCTATGCAGGAACAGGAAATTTTTACTCCACAGTGAGCCAAAAATGAGAACAGGCTTACTTCTATGTTCATCCCTCTTCTCCAGCAGCAGTATTTGTTAATTTAAGGAGAAGCACACAGCTCCATTTAAAATCATCTAGTACAATTGGAGCGTTGTGGTACAAAAAGAATTATGACAATCTTCATAAATGTGTGAATTTTCAGTGCAGATTGAGGGGAGTAGGTGTTTTTTAGCACTGAGAAGTTCACAGTAGGATTAAAATGAATTTATTTGAGTAAAATCTTATTTGTGTGTGCAAGAACTCCTTTCCTTTCCTGACTATACCACTTGGGAGCATAGGAACTGCCATATTGCATCAAACCAGTCATTTGTCTAGTGCAGCATGCCCTTGCCAGCAGTGACCGGCATCAAATACTTTAGAAGAAGAGAGGGAAACCTGTAAGGAGGAAAGAGTGAGAAACATTGAACTTTAGGAAAATGGGATTTTCTTTCTTCTGATTTTGTTTTGTTTTTAACCTGATGAAATGCACTGAAATAAAGCCCAAAAGTCACCATCTGTTTGTGAAGGTATTTTAAGTTTTCCTTTTTGAAAATTCATAAGATATCATCAAAACCTAAAGAAACTGTTTAAATAAGAAGACAAAGGCGGGTGGAGTGTCCAGCTGCATTAACATGTGTATAATGTAGTGTAGGAAGAAAGTATTTTTCTTGTTTACCATAGCAAGAAAATGTAGCTACTGCTGTGTCTACCTGCTGCCTTCTAGCCTGCATTCTCTTCCAACTGACTTTCTCCTCAGCTGGTAAAATTGTGTGTGCTTCAGTGTGCTTTAAAGATAGACTTAAAATCTGCTTCCCCTACATTTCCAAAGGGGAATATCTCTAGGAATATTTCATAATTTGCCCAAATCTATCGTAAATCTAGGGGTTGTACAGAGTCATAAATAAACACATCTATTGATGCAGAGCTTGCAGAGTAGGTCAGAAGTTTTCCATCAACAGTGTTGTACAATGTAGTGGAAGTTACTGATGAGAAAATACAGAGCTGAAGAAAAACATATTTTTCTAACAATATTTTATATTTTCTCCAGCTGGGCCTTTATTATCTGATTTAGAAGTTTTCAGGATAATAAGCAAAGCATTGATAGAATACAATTAAGATCTTTCCAATGAGCCTAAATGACAAAGCAGGAAAAAATAGCTCATTTATCAAGGGAAGATTTCCTAAGACTGATTTGTGGATGTGGAAGACAAGGGGGGTAAAAAAGTGGTTATTAAATCCTTCTGGAAAGGAATAGGGTCTTGGTGACTACTGTAGATATTTTTTCAAATTGAATAGTGGTAATACCTAATAGTCAATATATTAGTTCTGGTGCTAACATATAGCCATATAGCCATATAGCCATATAACGATATGGAAATAGTTCTAGCTGTTATGGTGAGCACTAAACAAGCTTCCTTCTTTTCAAATGAGAATCCTAAGGAGTTTGGTTCCGAACTTCTTTTAGAACTCTGTACTTTTTTACATCTTGAACAAGCTTTTTCTGTTGGCCACAGAATTCGACAGCAACGATGATCTTTAGTCACCTGGAAAATTTTAAATGAAAGCCAGTTATTTCATGTGACACAGCTTCTTGAGCGGTGACTCCATTTGTAGGTGGCATCCTGGTTTCACACATATTTTGCTGGTATATTTTACTCTTTGCTGTAACTGATCCCTGTTTTTCACATGTTGGTAAATACCTGTTTGTAGATCATAGTTAAAGAGCTTTCCTCGTTACTGTCAGTTTAAAACTGTACAAAACACAGTGGATTTCTAAGTAGGGTATGAGTAGTGAAGAGAGAGGCAATCACTTGCATTCCCACAGAATTTTTCATCCAGAATTGTCTTCAGACACTATAGAGATCTCATCATTCATCCCTCCAAATCACTCACCTTTCAGGTGAAGGTAACAAAACCAGACTAGAAAGATATGGAAAAGAAAGATTGCTAAAATCTAGGGAAAAAGAAGCTTTACAAAGCATCCTACTCAAAATGAAGTCATGTCCCTGTATATGGTAATTTATATTTTGTCTGGGCCCTCATCTTGGGACAAAGGGATGGGGGCCTCAGCTACATTAAACTGTAAGTCCTAAAACTCTCTGAACTGTATTTTGGACCTTACCACATGAAGGCACAGTCTCCTCATCTTTCCCTACTTTATCCAGGAACAGCCACGAGGGAACTTTGATCTCCCTGTTTTGGACTGGGGATATAATACACTACAGAGGAAATCCATAAGTCCATTCTGAGAAAAATATTATTTCAGTTATCGTTGAGGACTTAAAACACTGTGGAACTCTTTGTTTAAAACAGGAAAAATATTAAGGCAACACAGATTTCTGCTGAGAGATCTGAAATACTTGTGAGATGGAAGATCCAAAGTTGTTTCTTTATATTGCAGGTGCAGGATCTTTCACGTCCAGTCCACAACCAGGCTGAAATTACTGCAGGTTTAATGAGATACTCAATGACAGAATAGCAGATATAGGCAGTCCTGTGTGAAAACAGAAGTATTATCATATCATTGTATGTACATTCACACCCACAATTCGTAAACACAGGCAGAAGGGCTCTTTTTTGCTCTCCCCTGTACACATTTTGTGTAAATAATAGACTCTCATTTTGCAAGTGTGAAGTCAAAGCCATCTTAGTAAGAAAGAGACACTATTATAGCTCAGGGAGTAGCACTTCAGTTTATCACTGAATTCAGTAATTGGATTAAAAGCACTGGTAATTTAGTACACAATCAACTTCAGAGCGCTGCATGCAGCTGTGCTCTGCCACGTGGTGGCATAGGAAGGGACAAACATTTGATCTTCAGCTACGCTGGTTTTTGCATTCATCATGTGCAGTGTGCTGGCTGCACGTGGACTGCTAGAGAAAATTCTGTCCGAGTTGCTGCATAGCTGTGTCTGGGTGCTGACTGCTTACACCTGCCACACTTCATTTTTCGACAGGTTCATATCAACCTTCTGTACTACAAAGTATAGACTATATATACTATATATAGTATATGTATATATACACTACCCTTTCACAGTGCCTCAGACTGAATTCCTGAGAAGACACCTCACGTTTCCCCCATAAAAATAAGGCAGAAGGATATATGCTGATAAAAAAGTGATACCAGAGGATTTGAATTGTCTCCGTGTCTCTTTGCCCTGTCCCCCCTACCAACATTCTTCCATCATCCAGATATTATGGTATGTAATTCAATTTTAAGTAGAAGAAGCTGCATAGTTCTCATATATCCCTGTCATCTGGTGCATGAAATAAGGATGCATGCACAACCCAGGAGGTGCATTCATGTCCTTTGCACCTGAGAAAAGCAAGGAACAATTACGTTTGGAATTATTTAAAAATTCCTACTCTGTCTCAAATTTCATTTCACTCATTCAGACTAAAACACATCCTTCTTGTTGCTTTGGTTAGTACAACTTCATACTTGCCTTCACAGTAGGTGTGTTGCAACTTCTTCTGTTGAGGAGCAGTGAAAACATTCTGTTTTCACTTTGACTTCTGATTCTGAAATTTATTCTTATTATCTCTTTACTTTCGCTTTGATAATTGATACTCTGCATCATGTAACCTCATTCTCTCTCCTTACTTTGTATCCAGTTTTATTGATATTACTCTCATCTATGTGTTTAAGTGCTTAACTAAATATTTCTGTGACAAATTAAGTTATTTTATTTTCTTTCAAGTGTAAAATCCACCAAAAGTGTAAGACATAATTGTAGGTCTAAGGTGTTTGTTACTTGATTTTATTATTATCTGGTGAAAAATGTCACTTCTAAAAATATTTCTACGTCTTCAAAGTGTCTATATAATGTGTTCTGCCATTGGCAAAACCTCAAAGATTAAGAGCATTTCTGCTAGAGTTTTAGATTTTTGCCGCCTATGTATCAGCTTGAATGCCCTTTCCAGGTTCTGAAGGGATTCCAGTACAAATTGAGTGACTGGAGTGAACTAGTGTGTACTGTCCATAAAATTCAGCTCAGCTAAGCATTTTGCTTGGGCAAATTGTCTTCTGTGACTTTTCTTGCCTACCTGTATAGCAAGCAGAGTCAAAGGTCTTTCAGAATATTCATATCAGACCATGGAAAAGATTTTTAAGAGGAGACAGAGATTAGAAGTTTCCTAGTGCAAGCAGTATCTCCACTGCAGCCTGGATAGTTTTCTGCACTTGTCTCTTTAATACAGGCACATAGAACAAGCAGATAGAGGCACCTATTTTCCAGCACTGCCATTTGTTGCTGCTGTGCTCTGTATAGCCCTTTCTTCCTCTCTCCACACCTAGACAACTTCAGTCATCAGTATCTGACCCTAGTAATACAAGAAGTCTGATGAAGGATGCAGGTTCCTGGATGGGACTTACAGAAACAGAATTTTAAAAGAAAAACCTGAAACAGTTATTCCTTGCTTGTGTTGCTCTTGTGATACTTGTGTAAAACAGCATAATTCAGGTTTTTTATCATGACTTGCACCAAATCTCTCAGTCAGTGACTTAGATTTTGTCTGTTTTGCCAGTGAGGCCATGCTAACTTATACTAACTAACAAATCAGCCTGCTAATTTACTTTTATCCAAATGTAAATGTTTTATGTTCTGCAAGAGTTCTTAAATGCATCTGTTATTTGAAATGTAAACTCACTTTATAAGGCATCAAAGATAACTTTTCAATCTTTATTCAATAGTTTTGCATGGAATAGTGAGTGATTTTTTTATTCCTCTAGCAGAACAACTTGTTACCATCTTTGATTATTTTTTCAATCATTACAGCTTTTATAGTTCTTAAAACATTACAGTTCTTTCCTCTCTCCCTCTCTAAGTGTTTATTTTCTCAAATATAGCTGTCCCTTAGAATAGTAAAACTTCATCTTTGTTGTTTTCTTACAAATAATTCAGTTCATTCAAATGCTCAGAAAAGACATTTGTAGCAAGGTCAAAAACATGAGCCAACGAAGTTCTCCAGATGTCAGTGAAATGACAATGCTTGCTGTTACAGGAAATGATCTCTGTTTCTTTAGAAAATACTGCTGACATTGAACAAACACCAACATGCTATTTCTGTATGAAGTAAGCTTTTATTATTCTTCGAAAGCAGGATAGCTGTATTTCTAACAGACCTCTGTTATCTGTAAGCAGATCTCACTAATCTTACTGAGGACGTGGTTTATGATTTAAAAACAAAGCATGGTTTTGGTGTCAGTCTCCTCTAGCTCAGAACTATCTTAACTTGGAAACAGATAAGACTAATTTCTTTATTATATAGAATAATATCAGAGGCCAGTTATCCTTTTGTTTAATTTTTGACCCATGATGTAATTTTATTGGGATATACCAGAGAAAGAGATTAGAAGAAAATAGTTTTGTAATCATGACCTACTGGATCACAGGTAGCAGTAAGCATCAAGTTGCCAGTCTCGTCAATGGGCAGTATTTATTGAAGGCATAGAGTTAGCCTTTATCAGAGTGGGTGGAAAGACACTTCTAATAACAAACAGTCAAATATTTTCTACTGTACTACAGAATATCATGAGCATATAATGGAATCTTACAATGGTTCAAAACCAATTGTGTCATAAAAAGTAAATGAATGGGGAAAGGATTTTTTGTGATGTTATAGTCCTCAGTAAATGTGAATAGAGGAAAATCTGATGAGTTTACAGACAGCGTGTTCTAAACAATCTGCACAAGGCTCAAGAATCAACAAAATGCCTTTGGTTAAGAAATTACATGTGAAGAGTAATGTTTTTCACTTCATGAAAATCAAGCTGTTTTGTTGAAATGTTTCTAGAAAGAGGCAAAACTATCTCGACCAAGGACTTGCATTCCTGACCTACAAAGTCTTATATATATAGAGAGAGTTATATATATACACACACCCATTATTGTCCTTTTTACTGTGTCAGTCATACGTCCCAGCAAAGTGCAATTGGCTCCTCACGTAAAGCTGGCATAATGATTTCCTTACATGTTGGATATGGGAGCAAAGCTGGAAAGTATTTTTACCAATGTTTATCCCCAAATATAGAATTTGAGGGATTACTCTAGAGTGGGAAGAAAAGTAAGGAGATTTGAAGCTGTGCTACATTCTACCAGAGCTGGTCATAGAGGAAGACTTCTGAATTCACATAGTTTTAATCAAATCAGGATCAAAGTAGTTTATTGGTTTATGAATGATAATAGTTAAGGAGCAATCAATGAAGTGTACATTCAGGATCAGTATCAGCCATACAGCAAAATAAACCATAATGCTAGATGCTTACAGAATGTTAATAACACCCTTTATAACTTCTCCAAGCAATTTACAAAACTGGCAATGCCAGCAGAGCAACTGCTGTTGTTTTCAGATCAAGTTTGAATGCTGCTTTCTGTCCTTTTCTCACTACCCAGTCTTAAATATTTCCTTGCTCTTCTTTCAAGCTGCCTTCCAGTTTTTTACAAAAATGTCTTTGTTACAGGTTATGTGGCTGATGATTGGTTTTCTCAGTGTTACAAGTTTTGGGGAAAATGACCTCTCAGTTTAGGTGGTGCTTTTTTTTTCTTTTTTTTTTTTTCTTCCTCCAGACAAAGTAATCATTCTCATAATCCTGATTTACCAGTCTTTTTTTCCAAAAAAGAGGCTTTGTGATTTTGTCCTCAGTGTGCTGAGTAGGTGGTATCAGCCCTAGAATCAGATTCTATTCAACCTTTTGGTTCCAGAATAGAAAAGGTACCTCAAGCAGAGCTAAGCAACCAGATTGGAGCTTTTATTGTTTTTATTTATCTAGCTGTATGTTTATCAGAAGGATCTTTAGGATCTTTTGATTTGTTTATTCTTTTTCTAAATACCTTTTTACTGGCTTGTCTCTAGCTTATTCGGTGTCAGAAGCACAGTATTAGATTTTTTTTTCTCTTTGTTAAGGCTCTTTGCCTTGAAAATTATAGATGATTCTATTTCCTGGATAAATGTTATTGAAGAGTAGCAAAGCTCAAGCCCATTACTTGTCTGTAAATGTTCTTAGGGATATAGATGTGAATGATGTCTCTTTGTTCTTGACCCATAAAATTCTTCAAAACGTGAAAATGGAGATTTATATTTTCTTGTACATATTCTCTAATTCACTTTTGCCAGTAATTCTCTATTACTGGACATATTGTCAAATAGCAACACATCTAAAAGCTTTTCCTTCTTTTTGCTTGACTTTGTATAGTGCATGTGATAGATTTCAATCAGGAAAAATTCCTAATTTCTGTCTGTTTTTCTGTGCATGGAATCTGTGACATGAGAACATGAACACTGAACTCAACCAAGAATCAGAGAGGGGTTTAATGAATATCATGTACACTGAGGTCTCCTCATGCAAAGAAGGTAGCTGTTGAAATTGTGTTTGTTACAGACTTTTTAGGACTCTCAAGTACCTTTATTGTTAAGCACTTGTGGGAAATTTGTTTGTTAAAAGTAAGCAAGTGAGCAATGCACCATTTTCACTTACAGTAGGGGGTGATGTCTCAGGCCCTTTGCTGTTACATTGGGATGGGTTCTCACTGTGCAAGCTACTATGTCTGCATGTAATATAATGGTACATGGTTCATTGTCATTTGGATAGCACAATGGAACCAAATGAGAACACAGTCCAGCTGGATGAGCTTTCAATCTTCACATCCTAGAGCAAGCTGATGGTAGTATGGATTGCAGAACTTGGCTGCTGGTTCTGTTTCCACCTCCTTAGATCAACAGCATCCACATCACTGATTGGTTCTCTGTTAGTACAATTCTTACTGACTTGCTAACAGCAACTAGCTTAAGCCCTGATAATAGTAGATGAGCACTGCTATATATGATTCCCAGAAAAAGCATTTGAAAGATGTAGGACTGAAACCTAACCTCAATTCTATTTGTGTAAAGCCCTCCACTGATGTAAGACAGTAATCAATTATGAATCGTACAAGAATCAAAAAAGGAAATGCCTTTTCCAAGTCACAAGAGCTGTGTTTGACACAGCTTGTCCTTGCTCAGTGGTACACATGGAAAAGGTTACTGTCTATTACGGCTGGAAATAAACATGCAGGCAAAAGTACACGTCCTAAACACACCAGTTATTAAAGTAAAACCTTAAACAAAAATAATTAAAGCTATTGATGATCCCTTTTCCTGAGTATGAGTTTCTGTAAAAATGATTGATTTTGCCATCCATGTAAACAGCTGTTAATCAGTGTCTGACAGCACCATTTTCATTATCAAATTCTAGCAGACCATAGTGTTGGCTCATCAGCATGTCTCTTGGGTATTTCTTGGCCGTGTGATCAAACAAGGCATAATTCCCAACTTAGCTCCTTTGACATCATATGAAGTATCATTCTTTGGAGTTGTATTCTAGGTTGCAAGTTGAGGAGAGAAAGGTTTCAGTAGATGCAAAGCAGCATAGATGCATTCACTTTGGCTTCAAGAATAAGGTGAATAGGGTGAACCAATTTTACTGGAACCAGTAAAAAATTAGACAGTGATCTTACTGTGCCTATTGCTTTGTTTTGTGTGCAGTTTCTGAACAGTGCAGCTGAGGGGAAATTCTGGAATGGAAAAGTTAGAAAAAATCTGGGATTAACTCAGTATTTAAGTAGATCCTAATGAAAATCTATCGTATTATTATTTTACTTATCATAAATTCTCTTAAGAGAATTTCAGTCCAGGTTCAGTATGGTACATACATGTTCAAAACACTGGAGTAGCATAAAAGAAAAATGTTGCAAAGCCATTGGCATATTTACAACCAAAATGGGGTCAGGAAAATGGAAATGAAAAAGCTGACTCTTAAACCAAATGTTATAAGGCAGTTTTCAATCCAGCAAAGTTGTTAAGAGTATTCCACCTTTCATTTTGGGAAGAATGTGTGCTGATGTAATTATGGTGTAATTTTATCCATGCTGTTGGGGAAATTTTATACTTCAAGCCATGCTAGATGTTGTAGAAACATGGGTTGAAGTAACTGGGTTTTTTATTTCTGTATAGTGGCTAATTCTAACTAACCAGAACAGATTTCTTTGTCATTTTCATACAAGACTATTATAAGTTTAATACCTAATAAACTAAGCAGAATACTATTATGATAAACTTCCTTAAAAAGTTTTCATTCTGTGAATAGTACAGGCAGTATTGGATCCCTTAAATAATATTTGCTTGATGTTGTGGATTTTCAACACCTTAACTTCAAAGATGGGATGGGGTGGAGGGAAAAGAAGAGAAAAGAAAGAGGGGAAGAAGAGACCTATTTCTTTCCACTGAGATTAGATATAATTTGAATGATCTTTCAGTCATTCAGATCCTATTCATGTTTTCTAGTGAAGAAGTATTGTATTCTCATTTGCAGCTGCTTGTTGTCTAAAAGGTAATTAGTTCATAGCACTTCTTTGTTAGGGATGACTGGTACATTATTGGAGGAAAAAATCTATCAAGATTGCTCTTTGGCTTTAATTAAAAAGTAGCACCCTGAATATTACACTTCTCCCACTTCATAAGGGAAGTGTCACACAGAACAAATGGTTTCAAAATTTTCTTGCCTTTTGCACAAGCAATTAATGTTTGAACAGGTTCAAATTATTCTGGAAAGGAGAAAAGGAGGAAACTATACCTCTTTGTAACTTGCTTATGTTATCTGAGAACCCACCAAACAAATGTTAAAGCTGCTTCTCTATTTAGACTATTACTGTCAGAAGTTTATTCAGACAGAGCTGAATAAGAACTGTGCAATGGAAGCAATATAATTAATTTGTTGCTCTACCTTTATGGTGACTCCAAAGAAGTCACAGGTCTATACATACAGCCCTCAATGGTAGTAGATTTTTTCTTTGCATCTCTGTAATACCTGGAAGGTGTGAAGCTGGAAGTGGCCTGCAGTGGCTACTTGCAGGACTGCTGTACATTTTGGTTGCCTGAACAAATGTAGGAAATATGGTGTTTGCATGAAAAGGACTGATCATAAGCTACTTTGAGAGGTGTCTCTGCATGACTTAGAAAAGATCTCAGTTACATTCAGAACATTCTTAGGCTCCAGATTTCTAAGGTGATGACACGGTTAAACAGTGAAGCTGTAACTGAACGGATGGATAACTAGATGATTGGATAAATTTGGATCACAAGTTCTTTTCCACCGCTGTTGTTTTATTCAGGTCTTTGTGCATACCTCAGACATGCACATGGCTTCTCTGCTTACTCCTGTGGAAATAAATATGTGAGAAGATGTGAAAGATGCACTTGCTATGATTCTGTTATTATTGTTTAAGAGGAGAAAAATCTGTATTGTTATCCCATCTATGATGTCTTGTTGTCTGCTTCTATCCCTCAGGTTAGTCTGTAAAATAAAAATGGTTACATGGACCCTCAGTCTTGACATGTAGTCAAAAATTTTCTAAAAAATCACGGAAAGTTTGGCTCAGTTTCCATCTACTATTTCCAGTCTTAATTTCAGTCTGGAGTAGAAGACAACCCCCAGAGATATGAAGGAGGTTTTTTACGTATTTTTGTAGGTAGCAGGGTGGTGAACTCTTATTCAAACAAACCCAGTATATGTGTATCAAACTCATTACCTGTGATAAGTATTATAAATTGTAAATTACAGACAACACTTACAGATATCTTAAAAATATAATCCTATGTCAGCTTTTTGTAGTTAAAAGATCTTGCAACAAATCCTGACTTGTGTGAGAAGCTGTCTGAATCTAAACCAAATAAAATACTGGCTCATGCACTTGGGAATCAAAACTGCCAGATTTTATGCAGCTCCAATTAAAATACAACACACAACAGATGCTCAAGCTCAAAAAGTCCATCAGTTTCAGGACTGGTGTAATACAGTATTCATCCTTCAGTGCTGGCATATCCAGTACCTACTGGGCATCTAAAAAAAAGCTGGAGAAGGGACTGTTTCCAAGGGCATGGGGTATAGTAGGACAAAGGGGAATGGGCTTAATCTGAGAGTAGATTTAGATTACATATTAGGAAGAAATTCTTCCTAACAGAAGGATAATTAGGAAATATTTTAATGGATATTTTATTTGTTATTTAGATTTTAAAAAATTGTCTACACAACAGTGTTCTGTGGTTGGTTCAGGTTATGAGAAGCCACACAAACTACACAAAGTTAAATAATCATCCGAATTAGTGCAGTCTTTTGGCATCTGCAAGAATGAATGGGAAAGCTAATAAGGAGAGCTTCTGAGGTATGTCTGCTTACAGTTCTTGGGGTTAGCAGCAATTTTTGTATCACATAGGTGAACTCAGTTTCTCATCTAGAATCCAAAGTTCAAATATAGTTGCAGAGGTATATATTTCCATTTATTTTCTCTTTGGCAGTGAAGAAAATATTGCCAGATCTCTTCTGTCTGTCTCTTGTTAAGCTTGCAGTTGCATCATCTAAGTTGCATATCTTAAAGCCAGAAGTAGCATATTACAATGTATCTTAGAAGTAAGTTTTTTTTATTATTAAATCACTTATATATTGGGTCTAGCCTAATAATTGGAATAACAAAGCAAGATTGCTTTTTCAGTAACTCCTTAAACTTTACTGAGTTTTATTATGCATGAAATAATTCTAAGTTTTCTACTACAAAGGTAGAGATGAGCTGTTTGTTCATCTGTGGCTTAAGAGTTTCTTGGTTTTGGTGTGTCTTGTTTTGCAACTTAGAAAGGAAGCTACAGATAATGTTTCTACAGGCTTCTGAAAACCTGGAGTTTGCAGAAGATATAACTACAAAGAGAAAGTAGGCATGGCAGGATAGTGAAACTTAGCCAGAATGGGTAGCAATATCAATATAGAAGCAAGGCATGAATCGTTCTATTGTGTGTTAGCAGTAATGTTGAAAGCCCTGTACTGTACAGTCTGTGGTTGCCAATGCATTCTAACTTTCTGTTTCTATGTCTTTATTGTTATCAGAACGCATACAGACATATGCATACATGCATAAGCAGGAATGTATCACAGCCCATCTGTGGTCTACTCTGTTGACATGGTTCCAACTGAAAATTTAGGACCCCTAAGTTTAGAACTGGTTTGTGAGTGCAGAATTCCCCAAATCTGGCCCTAAAATACTTTGGGCTTTAGTTCTGTAAAACTGGGTTAACCACAATATTGTTTTCAACCTAGACTTTGTATTTAGTCTTTCTGGCAGGGACTGTCTTTAATAGGGTCATGTGTCAGTGTGTATGGTCAGATGTAATGAGGAACAATTATTCACACAATGCAAAGATGTCTTAAAAATTTCTAAGTTTATTTTCACTTCACCATGGCAAAGGCATTATTTCCCATATTTTGTTATCTTTTGAGGGTGTTTTGCTATTTTTATGGTTTGTTGGCAGACGAAATTCTATTTCTTTGGGCAGATAAGCTCTTCATTTCTATAAATAAGGGTCATTATAGCTTTGTAAAAGAGTTTTTTTTTTTCTATTACTCTTTTGTCCACACTGTTACTCCAGTACAGTTTGAGCATCTTTAATTTTTTTTTTCCTTCAGAGGTAAACCAAATCAAATCTACGTATAGTAAATCAGTACAAATTGACAGGAAAATATCAGTTGCTGTTCTAGTTAAAAGTAACAGTATGTTGTTACAGCAATAAAAGATAAAAAATTTGCAAAGTAACTGAAAAGCCTGTACCAGAAAGAACTGCATGAAGTTATTCTGGCAAATGGCATCCAAAAAATGAGCCTGTTCTCTGTCTTCAGATATACACCAGATTTTAAAAACTAATTTTTTATCAAAATAATAACAAATAACTAATGCCATGACATGCTTATTAAAAAGTGACTTGCTTCATAAGAAGCTTGAAATTAATTTTATAGGACATTGTTATTGGTTTTGGTCTGATGGAAACAGGGTTATTCTAGGTTTATACTTCTGTTATACGGAGCAGAATGTAACTCTATAACAAACAAACATCTTATGTTCTAATGGAATTGAACAAATATATACAAGAAACATTCATTTTTTTATTATTGCTTTTTTCAGCAGTAGTTGTCATATGCAGGCATAACTTTTATTTGCTATTCTCTCTGACAATTTCAGCTCTCCATCCCTGGGGAAATAAGGATTCAGTAAAACATTGCCTTTGCTTTTTAGAAGCCCAAGTCTGGGAGAAAAAAAGGAAATGCAGTATTGTTTCTGCTGGTTTATCCAGCAAAATCTGTTTCTCCCATCTTTATTTTTTTTGCGATTCTTTAAAGATCTGTTGCCCTGATGTTCCTTTGGCTTTCTGGCAAAGAACATACACAAAACACAGCATTGCAGTGTGGAGGGGCCCTCTTCGTGTCTATTCCCTTGTGGTAAGAAATGAGGATGAACTGTTCAGGGAGCAGACAGCATGCAATATATTCCAGAAGCCCTGTTCCCTTTCAGTGAGAAGCATTAGCTTTCTAGTTGCAAGGATACACAAGCAGTTAAGCCAGGCAAATATGGCTGTATCATATTGTATTGGACACAGTATTCCTGAATTTCACTTTGATACATGATTGTTTCAGCTTTACCCCATTTCCTATCCTATATGTTTCACTTGATTACTTCACTGTTCATATTAGGCACCTTCTGACTATGTAATTTCCCAACCTCTTTCTTGAGCAAAAACACTGTGGCATGTTCTGGCATTAAGAACCATAATGTGGATCTCTTCAGTACTGTGACAAGGGATGCCTGAGTAGCCAGATGGATGAGATGATCCAGCTCTGCTCTAATTTAGAAGAATATCAGTCAGGTCCTTGCTCAAAGGTGCGTCTAAGTTCATTAACAGGCATCCTTCACACTTACTGAGGACTCTGATTTATGAGACTCACAGCTAACAGTTCTAATGGCAATGGAATAGGTCTGTGCCTCTGTCCAGAGCACGTCTATTTCCCAGTCCCAAAGCAGATAGAGGCATGAGTTAAACCATTGTTCTGTAGATGAGGACTTTTCCATTTCTGTTCTTATCTGGCCCACGTACTATGCAGAGACTGATCCTTTCTGCATAAGGATTATAGTTTTCTGTTCTTGAAGATTACAATATCTACACTTCCTGGTTCTAAAGATGGATCTTGTGCAGCCATCCATTGCAACACAGGTCTTGCTAAACTTCATTGTGTTTATGCACTAATTTCTTGAATAAGAAATACTGATTATCATGATTTGTGTTATTTTATGTTATTGAATTTTTGTTCTTCAGTGTACACAAAACTTAAGAACAGGGAGCCTGGAGATCGCTAGTGAGCAAAGTTGCTTTTTTAGTTATATAGAACTCCATGTGCAGGGATTTCTCATTCTCTTCTAGAAAACAGGCATGTCTTCATGCATGACAGCTGAAAGCATGATGCAAAAAAGCCACGAAGATGATCAGAGGTTTAGAGCTCCTCTGGAGACAGGCTGAGAGAGAAAAGAAGGTTCCGGGCAGACCTTATAGCAGCTTTCCAGCACCTAAAAGGGCCTAGAAGACAGCTGGAGAGGGACTGTTTCCAAGGGCATGGAATGGTAGGACAAGGGGGAATGGGTTTAAACTGAAAGAGGGGAGATTAGATAGCTATTAGGGAGAAATCCTTCCCTATGAGGGTGGTGAGGCCTTGGTACAGGTTGCCCAGAGAAGCTGTGGCTGCCCCTTAATCCCTGGCAGGATTCAAGGCCAGGTTGGATGGGGCTTTGGGCAGCCTGAACTAGTGGAGGGTGTCCCTGCCCATGTCAGGGTTGGGACTGGATGGGCTTTGAAGTCCTTTCTGACCCAAACCAGTCTGGGATTCATGATGGTCAGATCTTTGAACTCAGACGTTTCCCACAGTACCTTAAAGGGAAGATATAAATAGGTGTCCTCCATCTTCCACTTCCTTAGTCCTTGCGAAGCAGTTTGAGTCCTTAGGTGGCTCTGCTGTTTGTATTGAGGTATTCCTCTAACTCTTGCGTGCTTTGGGCCAAGAGAAGCTCCTATGTACTTCCTAAATCTAGCCACCTGAAAGGCTGTTCTATAGGACTGAACTGAAGCCAAGGAGGCTGTATTAAGTGCATCTGATTCCATCCACTTTACAGGTTGCAGTGGTAGTTTGTCAGGAATAGTTTGTTACATTGAGAGCACTACAGAACCATCCTGACACTACCTATAGGTGAGAATAACAGGGTGCAGTGAAAAAGATTTTCAGTACAAACACCTTAAACCTTAAATTAATTTCTAAAATAAAATAAACTAAATATCCTGTCAGTGCATAATACATTCATATTACTAGTAACACTAATCCTAACAATTATGATATTACACAATTAGATTCCAAAGTTCCGGATTTTAACACAGTTAAATATCTGAAAGTCAAGGAGGTTCAAAATTGCTAGGGAGTTTTCCTTCATCCAGGATTAAATTAAACAAGTTACTTTGAGAGCTGGTTGAAACTAGAAGTTTAATTAATTAATGGTTCAGGGCACAAGACTTCTGATAAAGCAGACTCTTTGTAGAAAAGAAAAAAAAATTCTTTTCCCAAGAAAATTAATCAAGTACTGGTTGGTTTTAATGGGTTTTGCCCCTGCTGCCTTACCCACCCTTACCTGATTTGCTAATTAGACTACATGTCATCAGGAGATGATCAAGCCTCCTTGTAAAAGGAGTCCCTGCAGAGACTGCCTTAGGCTGGAAGTTTTCAAAGCCAGTTACAGAGAATGAAGCAAAATAAAAGAATGGAGCTCAGGAGAAATAAGTGAGTACAAAAGGAACTAGGATTTTCAAACAATTCAGGTACTATGATGTGGCTATAATTGTAGTATTTTATTAACCCTCTTACTATATTCTATTATTCTATTGAGTGATTTTTTCTTTCTTCATGCTCTTTAAAGATGCCATTATATGTTCATTAAAGTCAATGGGCAAGCTTTTACAGGCCAAATTTGCAAAGTTGTTTCGACAGATAGATCCCCATTGGAGTTAGGCTCCTAGATGCTATTCAAAGTCTCACTGAGTGCTAATCTACATCCTTAAGCAGTTTTAAAAATCACCATGTAATTGTTTTCATTAGGTCTGTGATCAGGAATTCATCATTTAGGCTAAGGGGAAGGAAAGTTTAGATTATTTGAATGAAACACAAAACATAGGTAATTTAAACATAAGGAAAATACAGGGAGAGTGAAGAGGAGATGAAAAAAATCTCCCAAAATAATGCAAGCATCCCAGAGATTCCAAATCCTAAAGGTGTCCTTGTTCATGGGTTCAACTGTGGTGTATATTCAGATGACATATACTGAGATTTTGAAACATCAAAATAATTTAATTTCTAAATTAATTCAATTTTTTTAACTACACTTAACCCAATCCATAGAAATCTGGCACCAACTGTGGGTCACTGTCACAGATGGGATAGATCAGAGGGATGCACTTCGCTCTGAAGAGAGAGGCAATAATATGTTTATTGATATAAACAAAAGGGTGTAACGGTGTTTGGTAATAAATGCGACAGTAATTAAGATTTGATGGTAAGGTAATCTTGATTAGTTAGTGCATAGAGAACAGGGTCAGATGAATCTATCAGGGAGACCCTCCCCTTGAGTCACGAGGTTCATAACGAATCCCCTTGCTTTCTAAACTCCTGCTCAGAGAGGAGCCCAGGTGCGGCTGGATCCAGTCTTAGTCCCAGACTTGGTCAACAGTTTATGTCTAAAGGACTATTTGTACAATCAATCCTTTCTATTTCTTAGCTAAGATCACAAATGTTAGTGCACTTATTCCCAACTCACTGACCGAGGATCTGTTGCAGATCTGTTGCAGCAAGGATCCTCTTGACCTCGAGGAGTAACCTTGAGAGGCGTCCCTTTCAAGGGGAGATACTGGCGTGCAGCCCTCTGTCATCCCAGGAGAGCTCAAAGGGCTCTTGGACTGCTCACTATTTATGGAGTAAGATGATTGGCTCATAGTCATATTTACATGCCACCCGTATGTGCCAGTGGACACTGACCAGTGTCTGGTGGGCACGTTAGCATAGATAACCCTTGGCTGTTGTGTTATTATCTGTCTTCCTGAACTGTGAGACAGACGCAGAAATCACAATCAGCACCAATGGTTATCAATCAATCCATGTGAACAGGAAAAGTCAGGAAAACATGGGGACAACGGGGGAAGCATACCATCACAGTGACACATACGCTTCAGTCTTCAGAGGAAAGGCTGAATTATTTTTGAGCTCCATGGTTGGGTTGATTACTGCAGCTAATTTCTTTCCTCCCTGAGCTAAATCCTTCACGCTATTATTAAAATTAGAGAGAAATGAGTGCTCAAATAAGTACTCACATAAGATCATAAAGGATTGTCATGTGTGGTCAATAAATGGTCCAGTTATGTGTGTATTCTGTCTCAGACATTAGCTAACACTATAAGCCTAAGTATGAATCTAAGAACAATGCAAATATGTGGGTTTATCTTCTGGTCTACAGGAATTTACAAACCTAAGAGTTCTTGAACTGGAAGACTGTATCTTCCTACTTAATGGCTCCTGACAGGTGGGGTCAGGTTTTTTCATTTATGATTTGTTCCATTTCTTTTTGAACCCTGAGCTTTCCTATGTCTTTGGAATCTGTGGAATCACTAGTGGCACTAACTTTTCCTCTTCTGATAGGAATAAGAAATACGATGCTACAGCCATCACAGGAAAATAGAAAGGGACTATGACATCCATCACATAGGGCATTCATGTTCTATGACCTCATAGCAGCACTATGGTTGCCACAGATTTTTATTATTTTATTAGAGACTGAATAGCTCTCTATCCCACAATACAGTCAAAGTCAGGTCAGGATAATCTCCAGAGCTGGTCTTCACCACAGCTATGAAAAGAAATATTCTATAGAAGTGGTGGACTTGATCAGTTCTTGGACAAATGAAATTAAAACATTATTGAAACTCCCTGACAGAGAAGATTCAACATTTTTTATTAAACTCCTCGGTCAAAGAAGTGGAAGATTTAAACAGACACTGTATCAGTTGCTAGAGAAGATAATTATCCTTGAGGTAGCGAGAGAAAAGTCATAACAACTGAAAATTCTTACCCAAGAGAACAAAACTTTTCCTATTAAAAAATATTTTAGTAGAGCCTTAGAGATTAGGAAAATCAAGTTCAAATACAGAATAAAGTTGATCATATGCTCTTCTGCACTATTTTATTGAAACTTTATTCTTTGTGACACTGTGATACATTAACTCTTCCTTTTTTCTTTTTATTAAATCATGCATTACACAAAATGACAAGAGTTGCAGGCAGTGGTTTTTATTATGCTCTTCCTCCTGGATTAAGAGAGTGTACATAGTTGTTTTGGTTTATATTTTTTCTGTGGAGGGGAAAAAGAGAAAATTGTGTAGGATGTTCTGCGTCTTTTATTTGTAGGGCCAAGTAAACATAAGATGTGAAGTTTTAGTATTCTATGTGGGAAGTGATCACATTCAGATGTTGTTTGGATATACTGGTCCTGATTCTCTGCTGTTTTGTACTGGCAGCTAGAAAGTGGTGCTCTCACGTTGTTGGTGTTCCCCTGTTAACCTCTCAGTATTGAGGAAGAACTTTAGCTTTAGTGTATGTTATTTAAGTTTCTTTGTTCTGCTGATGACATCATCATCTCAGCTAGTGTCATTGAAAGTCTCTTCCTGGTCAAGCCAGTTTGTTAAATGGATTCAGTTGTTCCATATTGAATCTCCGTCACTGATCATTCTGTGGACAGAATGATTGCCAGCTTTTCATGGGAACATCTGTATAGGGCTGTTCTTGGTTTTGTTTGTTTGTTTACTCCTCCTGGTCACAATCTGAAACAATTCAATTACTATGGCTTAAAAAGTTATCATTTGTCAGATAAGGCATATTAACATGTCCATGTGCATGTTCTTAGTGCTAAGCATTCTGATTATTTTACTCTGCAGATGAGTGGCAAGTTATTCATTGTTCTGTCACTTCGGACCATGTGGCTTAACCCCCAGAAAGGACTTTTACAGCTGCGTATTAATCACAAAGTTTGTGAACCCTAAAGAAAGCAGGAAGAATTGGGTGCCTTGGGAATAAATATTTGTATGTTTGTCTAGATCTTCACCAGCAAGATGCATTGTTGACCTAAGAAATAAAGCTTCATACCTCTCTTTCTTAGCTTGTGTCTATACAAGGATTTAAAAGGAAATAATATAGTTAGCATCTGAGCTTCCTGGATATTTTGTTTAGATACAGAACTTTACAATCCTTTTAGTCAAGTCCTGTCTTTTTATGGATGCATACCAAGCTTCAGGGGTCTGCTAACTCTGAGGGTGTCTGCCATATGAAATAAACAGTGTGGATTAGTTGCAGTTTCTTCAGGTAACAACTGACTAACCTTAACATTTGGCTGTCATGAGAAAATGGAAAAAAAAATTAATTTTCAGACCAGAGGTAAATAGGAAGGAAAAATAGTTATGTTGGTACTTAGTAATATAAGTGGAGGTTTCTGCAAGGTGCAATTTTCCCTCTCAAAGTGTAAGTAGTTCCAAGCAATGCATAATAAATTTGAATGTGAGCTCTGAAAGTGATGAAAGCACTGTTGAATTAATAGGGATACTCTTTGACTCTAAATTTTTTTCTCTCATGACTTCATTCTTTCACTTATAAATCACAGGATGTTTGTTACATATTTATTCTCTTACTTCAAGCCCAAGTAGCTTATCAAATACCACACATAATGTGCCTCTGAGCTGCTTGTGGTCTTTTCCGCATATGAGGCTTAACACAAGAAATGTCAAATGAAAAAATGCTTTATGTTAGATTTAAGGCAAGAAATGCAACAGGTTTTCAGTAATGATGTATGATCAGACTTACGCAAACATGATGAGAAGATTTCAGTGGAATTTTGCTCAAAAATATTTCCCTTATGGGAGCATCCTATGGAACCAATTAAGAATAAAACCAAGAGGAATGAATTTGTTCCAAAGAGCTACTGTATGTAATAAAGAGCAATCGCTCTTTTTCACAGTTTTAAAAATTATTTTTAATTAATTATTTAATTAATTTATTTTTAATCGACCTTCACAAGGTAATGGATAACTGTATCTCTGCTAGGAAATTACAGAGGCTGCCTTTAAAAAAAATCTGTGCAATTATTTCCCATAAGAATTAATTTCTGTAAGTTTGTTTAATGTGACCATATTCTTTAGGACAATTATTTCTTTTGTGATACATGTGAGAATTGAATATGTTCACATAGGGTAAGCAAAACTTGCTGTAAAACACCACATAATTTCAGAATATTGGTGCCTTCAAAAATTTCCTTCATGTCTATACTTAAAAATCCCCTTTACTACAATGTAGTAAAAAATGTCAGTGGGCTACAGTCTTTCCTAAACTGCTAAGTTCTAGTGTATCTCCCAAGTTGTTTGTACTCATCCTGCTTAGTTGTCTGATAAAACCCTTGTGTTCTTTTTCTGTTCTCTTATGACAGTTTTACTCAGTACAGTTCAAATCTGTGCACGAAGTAACGGAGATGAGTTAATTAGCCTTGTGATGGAAGTTTTGTGTAGGCAAACTGATTTGTTCAAGTTAGTTCAAGTAGCTCACCACAGCCCTGTGGTGTGCCATGTGAGCATAGCCAGAGAGCTGAGGCCTGAACTGACTTCCACCAGCTATCATAGGTAGCGCTGGCTCCTTCGGGAGAAGAGAGAGATTTTTCCTGAGGCAGTTGGTCCTGAAGGATTGGTTTCTCTCCTACCATAATTTTCACATATCTTTTCCAACTGCTTTTATTCCTTTGTGTTTTATAGAACCTTTGATATTTGCAACTTATTACTTCTTTTTGCTGATTCTTAAGGACAATTTCCATGTTTCTTCTTCAGGCTGTTCTTGATACAGCCTGAGGTGGATAAGATATGCTATTAGTTTTGCCACAGAACAATTGGGACCTTGAACACCATATACAATCATGTTCGGTTTCAGATTACTTCTTTGGAAAGCTTAGGTAACTATGGAGTTAACATTGGAGATGCTAGGAAGGAAAAACTGAACCAAAGACTTAGTAGAATGGAGGACTTCTGAAATGACTAACATACTATAATTACAATACTCAAACAGTTGAGACTTGAAATATTCCTGGGCTACGTGCCCTACTGTGGTACAATGGGCAAAATAGGCTGTCTTTAAGTATATATATAACCAAGAGCATGACTAGAGATACAGGTGACACTTGTCTAACAAGAAAGGCAGAATTCAAGCAGGTAGGTTCATAACAATTGTATGATAGAAGGACAACAAAATTGGTCTCAGGTCCAAGGATTTGGTACACAGTAACAATGCTTTTTGGAAGCTAAATAAATATAAGTAAATATAGGTCTTTGAGCCATTAAGGGTCAACAATCCCTCTACACAAACAATGAATTAGCAATGCTTTGTGTTAAGTATTCCATTAAAGAAAAACAGAAACTTTTCCTTGGTTTGCAAAAAAATTAGATGCAACTCAAAGAAGTCTCACTGTTTTTCTCACATTTGCGAAAGCTGAGTACCTGGAAGCAGACTTGACATTTGACTAGTCTCTTCATGTAAGTCCTTAAAAGTCAATCACAACTCCTGTAAACCAGAGTTTCACAAAATGAATGTGCTTAAACAAGTGTCTGGTGCCTGCCAACCCTAATCAGGCAACATTGATCAGAGTCTTGCACTGCACAGCACTAATCACCATACTTACATACCCAGTGCACATGTCACTTGCCTCACAGACCTTGCTCTTTTAACCAGCTTCTCCCCCTCCCTCCTCTCATTCCCTCAGTATCCCACCTCATTTATACTAGGACCTTTGTCTTTTTGTGAACTGCCACCTCTTTCTTTCTATATTACAAAATACATGAGACATCTGTACTGTCCATGAATGTACAGGCCAGGCCAGCATACAGTCTACTCCCTGACCCATGGCCTGTGCGTCAGCATGGCCATGAATGACACAGCACAGCTGCTCACAGGGGGTGTGCTTGCCGTGCAGTTCGCAGCACAAATCTCTTCTGGGATGTCTGCTTGACACCAGGCATCTTAATATGACTGCAGAAGGCTGTGGCATATTTGGCAATGGGCAGATAGTTAAAACAGACCTGTTGAAATGTAGGTACCTCGGTGTTGCACCTAGAAGTGCAAGAAAAGACTTTCTCTTTCAACTAGCAGGTTTTATGCTGCAGACTTTTACAAAAATTGGAAAATAAGAGAAAAAGTGTGTATTTCAGTGCAACATTCATTGTCCTTTTGTCTAAGCTTGAAAGAAGATAAGTTTATTTAAAGGAAAAAAAAATCAATCTGTGAGGGAATTGTCATTCTAAAAGAGCCACCTGGTTCTGAGATAGATATATACAGTGGAAACAAATGTTCTTCTCCATCCCGCTGACACTTCTAGGAATAAAAATAGTTGTTCTGTTTGTCCTTCAGCACTTTATTGAACCAGGGCTTCAGAGCCTGGTTCACTTTGAATTCATGCTTAATGAAGCATAAGTTGTATTAATAGCAGCTATTAAATCTAGATAGCGTAATAGAAATCTCAGCTCAACACCCAGAGTCTGACAATGGCTCAAGTAGGAAAGACTGGCAAATCCCCGTTGTGATGCACTCCAGAGATTTCAATTCAGTTCCTGATGACACTGCCCATGAATCACTGCCCACATAAACAGAAGCCTGTTTCTGGATAAGAAAAATCCTTTACAAGAGCCAAGGATGTTTCAACAACAGTATCAGAGGCACAATGCACGAATACTTTCAGAGAAGTGTGCTACAGAAAAAAATCCAGTGAGTGTTAGAGGCCAGCCTGCCAGCTTAGAAAAGCTATATTTTTAATAGCTCTCCATTTTTCAGGATAATTGAGGGGCTTTGGTATCTTGGATACTCCAGGGGCTTTTCATATTTGCTGGGGAAAACAAAGCAAAAGCATACAGAGATGAGTAGTGAAAAGCATCCCAAGGACTCTGAGTGGAGATGATCCTCATTTACAGTAGACAGCCCTGAGTCTGAGCTAATAAGCTCTGCAAAACAAGATTAGTGTGTGGAGCACTGTATGGAAATACCTAGTCTTGCTTTATACCTAAACCAGCTTAGCACAACAGCCTTGACTGAGCTTCCCTTTTCCAATCCAGTTACCTTTGCCATCTTGGGATCTACTTCACCTATGGCACTGCTTATTCAAAGATAAACTGCTAATAGACAAGATAACCTGATTTGATTTTGCTTGTCAAATCAGAGGCTAATGAGTGGCTTATATTCCTATCTCATCCTCTATAGCAAAAAATCCAAAATACTTTACAGAGTTAACTAATCAATATATAAAGTACATTACACCAGCAAGACATGTATTGTTTCATCTAACTATTGATCTTTGCTTGTTGACTGAATAAGAGCCTTAGTTTAAGGCTAGATATTTACTGTGAACTATGGGAGAAGAAGGGGAAAGAGAAAAAAATTCTAATGATGTAGATAAGCAGAATCTAATAAACCTAGTTGGTATAGGGCCTGGTTTGGATTCTTCAGCCTTTTGAAGGCCTAAAGTCCCGTATCTTGCTTATCCAAGCTGTAAAAAAACCCGTAGCAAGTGTATCAATAGGTGAAATCTAGATAGTAAAAACAGCACCTCTGTCATTCACAGAGGTCCATGGGTGATCTCATCAGTGTGTTTAACTATCTGAAGGGATGATATAAAGAAGAGGAAGACTGGCAGTGACAGGACAAGAGGCAATAGGAACAAACTGAAACAAGAGAAAGTACTTTTGTACTGTGAGGGTTGTTCAGCCCTGGCACAGGATGCCCAGAGGGGTTGTAGAATCTATATTCTTGGAGATAACCAAAAGCCATCTGAATAAGGTCCTGGGCAGCATGCTGTAGCTGTAGTTGACCCTGCTTGAGCAGGGACCTCCAGTGGTCCCTTACAGATTCAACCATTCTTTGATTCTGCGATACATCATTAAGACCACCATTACCTACATAGTACCAGGTCAACAGTAAAATGGTTGCATTTTGAAATTGTAGTGTCTTAACAGAGGCAGTAGGGCAATCATTCTAGTCTTGAGGAATCTATATATCTCATAAATTTCTAGCTCTGTCGTGAATCTCCTGCTGTAGTTTGATCAGGGATTTTTAGGCTTCCTTGGACTGTAAACATGTTGTATGATTCTCAGTCTCCACCGATGCCCATACCACAACTCTGTGTATAAGACCCATTTTATTCTGTGGTTCCGCAAAGGCCTGGGAAAGTGGAGAGTTTCCCAATTCAGAGGCCGCAAAGCTAGTTTATAACCTATTATTGTTTTTAAAACCTGTGTTAATAGCAGTGTCCCATGTCCAAATTAAGGTCCTAATAATTATTCCACTTAGAATAGAGGTTTTTGCAAAATAGCACAATAAAAAACTGTGTCTTCACTGAAAACCAGCAAGAAAAATAACTTGTATGTACTTTTGACTTCTGAAACAGCATAAATAAAATTGATGTTTCTTGCTTTAATAGGTTTTGCCTCAACATTTATTTTAACTAAATGTTTCAGCTTTGCTTTGGCATTTACCTAAGCCACAGAGAACTAATATCCTTCAACAACACTCTATTCTCTGAACTAGCACTTGTCATTATTCTAAATGGGACTACACCAGCTATTTGCGACAAATGGGATTTATTTATTGTGAAAAGACACCTAAAAATGACAAGGCTTCCATTAAACTGGAGAAACATATGGGATATAGCCTTTGAACTCAAACTTCTGCTCATAGTAATTTCAGGAACCTCTATACTACTTTCCCACTTTCAAGTCTCACCAACTACATGGTTATTGTCTTCTAAACATATGTACAATGGGAATTCGTTACTTATGACTGATAGGTTTATTCTTAGATGGAAGATCCTGTTCTTACAGTTTAACTGTCTCTGGGAGTATCGTACATCTAATAAAAAAAAAATAAAATTGTCATATTCTACTGGTCACTGGAATGAGGCCTTGCCTGGTAGGAGGATCACCTTGTCAGAATGAAAGTAGTCATTGATATTTGGATTTTACTCTTTAAATCATAAGAAGAAGCCACGGGGGATTGTGCATTTTGGAACTCCTCTTACTCTTCTGCCTCCACAACCCTGCTTGGTACTCTCTCCTTGATTTTGTCATCTCAGGAAACATTTCCTACCATTATTATAGTCTCTTCAGTTCTTGCTTGTGTAAAGCTGAGACTTCCAGTGTGTATTATGGAATTTAGGAGCATGTGGTTAATGACATAAATAATACAGTAGAAAATGTTTATAGTTTGTTAAACATTTTTAGGAAATTTGTTGTACCTTTACATTTAATTGATTCAAATGGCTTGCTCATTCAGGTTAATATACAGCAAATACAGAGCAGATTATTCTAATGAACTTCTGCAGGTCTCCTAAACCACTGTAGGTCTGGTCTTAACGTTTGTAAAATCAGAGATTTTGGTAGCCTTTAATTATCAGTATCTTCTTATATTAAACTTTCCCTCATATGTGGGGATTGCTATATCTTCATATATTTTTACTGTATTGAAAGAGAAAAATATTTTCAGTATAAATAATGAATTCAAGTTGGTCTTGATTATCCCTGTGACAATATTTGCTTCCCATGGAAATAGCCCTACACTCCGAAGCAGCTGGATGTTGTAGTCAGATTCAGTCTGCAAATGAGCAGTGTGAGAACAAGATTTTCTTCCAATAACAATACTTATGATCTGCAATAATGATATCAGGATAGTCATCTTGCTATATAAGCTTTTTTGTAGGATGTGGCAGGTTCACACCATACAGTAGAAAGCTAACTGCAAAAATTATTTAGTTCCATTTCATAGGCAGGGAAGGTGAAGTACAAAGAAGGATAAAGAGTCTTAAGAAGAGGACAGGAAAAAAGGGTAGGAAAGAATCTAGACTGGCCAGTTGAGGATCTTCTCTATCTGCTCTGCTATGCCATGTTCCAGGTAGCACTTCTAAGTATCGTTGTTCGTTTTATACATTCTATGTGGTATCATTCATGGGTTCCATGCCAAGGGTCCTCTATACTAGAGTCTGTAAAATATGCAGTAGAAAAGATTACTCCCTACTAGTTTCAAACTTGAAGGTATAGGGATGAGTGTGTGACATGTACTCAGATCTAAATGTTTTCCTGGGTTGAATTTTTGAAACATTCCTTAGAGAACAGTTATTTCCATTTTGAATAATACTCTTCCTTATGAGTGATAACAAATGAGAAATGCAGAAAACGGGGGGGTTCTTTTACCTGCAGAAAAGAAGGCTATTGATGCCACTGAGGGCTCTTCCAAGAATTTAGTCTACAAAGCGATTTATTGAGTATTTGGTTCTTGCTGGAGCTGCTAATAGTATAGCTAATTGAGATGGTGATTCCTTTTGTCATGAACATCTGCCTGAAGGAATGAGACAGCAATGTTCTGCAGTTAAAAGCTGTAGAAAGCTCTGATACATCAGTAATGGGGAAGATACAAGAATGTGTGTAAAATGAAGCAGCCCCATCAATCCTTTCCATAAACAAAGCTAACCATCTTTTCGAGAGCAAAATATTCTACTTGTTCTAAAGATTTAACTGAGCTTGAGTCATCACCCTGAAACTCTCTGTGTCTTGTTCCTGCCTATCTTATGTGAAGACATAAACCTCACAGACAAGATCTGCAGTGTTTGCTTTCTTCAGTGGCTACAGTATCAAAGAATCACAGAATTGTAGGGGTTGGAAGGGACCTCCAGAGATCATGGGGTCCAACCCCCCTGCAAAGCAGGTTCCATGCTGAAAGAGAGCAAGAACACAATCTTTCCTTTACTACTAAATTGCCATGACTTGCACCCAGACTTTGAAAAAGCCCATACACCTGGAGAGGGTTAAAAATAAAGCCCTGCTGACAGATTTTTAGCAATCTCAGAAACATTGTTGAACTTTTTCATTAAATGCTAATGCTTTGTTATATTTCTGTGTGATCCCTGTTTTAAGGATGATGTTTGCAAAAAATGTGCCTAAATACTTTCTTCCTCTCTTTATTCATGATTACCTTCAGGGAATTGATAGAATTTTACTTTTTTCTGAAAGGTCAGAATAGAAAGATGTTTCACGTGCCTCATTAAATACACAGAAAAGCATATCCCTTTTTCCTCCCTCCCAGTCGTGACTGTGGTCTCTAGTGATTTTTGTGCCTAGCACACATCTCTGTCAGCATATCCTTGTAATGTCATTAATTTTACTGCACATGGCATTTGACAAGATCTTGGAAGATTTAGAGATAGCTGAGTCTTAGCCTTATTTTACAAAAATCTGTTAGATTAGTTTTTCTCTCTGAACTTCTGGACCAATTTATCTCATTTGTATATGTCTATAAACCCTTTGTTGTTGCTTTCTTTTCTTCTTTTGAGCAGACAGTTCTGAGCAAGGAGGAAGAGGGTTTTTCTCATGTCCCTGCTGAAAATGTTTCTGTGTCTTCCCTGATGGAAGTCACCTCAGTTCCCTTGGCGATCTTTCACTAAGCCGTTTCGTGCAGAAGCAGCCAGGGAAATAAAAAACCCACAAACCCGTACCAAACCAAAAAAGCTGAGGTCTTATTTACTGGCCTAGCCTATTTTGATGCAAAAGTTCAAGCTGTGACTTCTTGCTTGGGGAGGGTGAGGGAAGAGGCAGAAATGCTGAGTATCTGGTCGGGTAGTGCTGCTGAAGCTGGGAGAAATGATTTGGCCACTGCTTTAATAAGGCTGTCACAGTGTGTGTATGTGGTAGAATAGAGGAAACCTTGAATACTTTAGAGTCTATTGTTAGTCTGCATTCAGTGAATTTGTTGTAGTCAAACTAGAATAACTATAAATCATAACCTCTAGACCACTAAGCTTTTAATTGGCTGCTGTATTCTGCAGCATATTCTGCATCAACTCGGGAAGACGGATGTAAATCTGCTGGTCATAAATCTGTTCCTGTGTGCATTTTGTATCTCACGTGTCATAGTGTATCGTTTGACCAGCTGATGTTTAAAAATGTGTAGAACACATTGAAATCTGTGCACGCATGTCAATATGTGATCCATCAATATATGTCACATAAGAGCTACCTGCTAGTTTCTGTTACTATTGTATTTGCTGCTATCTTACCTTGCACTTGATCTTGGGACTAGGAACAGCTTCTGGTTGTGTTTTTTGTGTGGCAGAGTACTGATGTGTAAACATCATTATAGTACAAAAAAATAATTTGCAAACACATTGGAAGGCCATTTTGGTCATCTAACTTTTAGTTTCTATTTTTTCTTCCTGGTGTATCTTCTGTCTGGAACTAAGAAAAAAAAATGCCGAGGTTTTGTGCATCAGTGTTAAGAGATTTCCAGCTTCCTAAAGAGGGGAAGCAGAGTGTTTAGCATTGTGATTTCTTTTTAGACAGACTAAACCACTATGATTTCTGGAAAGTATTTCCAAATCTGGGAAGAAAGATCTTGGAATTGCTTCGAAACCCTGAAAAGGTAACACTGGCTTGGAGATAGGAATAGAATGAAATATGAATAGGAATTATTTCTATTCATAAAATTCTAAGAAAAATTTATTGTCTGATATATAATAAGAAAGAATTCTTTGTGGAGAGAGTTGTAGAAACTATAAATATATACTAGCAAATATTTCAGATTTTTCAGAAGCTCTTCCAGAAATCTCTAAATGAAATGTGTGATGTTATCCCTTAGTTCTTAGTAGACAGTGTTTTCTAATAGCTATTTATAAATAGTCACAAAGGGAGGAAAATTATAGGGTGGAAAATTTTTGTCTTTTTTTCTTGGACTTCCCATAATTCATTTTGGTTTGTTTCTTTGAATCAATGCAATTTCATTGTGATTGATTTGGTCTAGACTCAGGACTTCTGAAAAGCACATCCTGAATTATTGATAGGTGTTACAGCCCTTTAAATTGCTAGAAACAAAATGTATGGTCAAAAGCTGCAGTAACTTGCATGTCTCTCCAGATCATTGCACAGCAGACCTATATTTTGTATTTAGAGACAATGTCAGGACTTAACAGTTACTCTGGCTGAGACTAATTTCTGATACAATTTTCTTTCTTTCCTATTTTTTTTTCTTTTAACTGACAATGCACACAGAAGTATAGAGCCAGACTGCATTGAAGGATGAGAGGAAAGACAAGCAGGGATTGGTCTCTCAGGAGGGAAGGATAATTAGATTTAAAACTTTTTTTTTCTCTATTAAGAAAACAGCCCTTGGAGCTATGCAAACTGACTGACTCCAGCCTTGCCCGGGTGGTGCAGTCAGCACAGCTACTCCTAAGTAAAATTTGGGCCCTCAGGAAGCTCTATTATTAAAAAGTGAAAGCAACCATATTTAATCACATGCTACAGGAAAGGGAATAACCTTTAAGGTGCAAGGGAAGGATTATGTAAATATATCTTCTTGGTTCTCCTTAGGTAAAGAGGAAATAGAACTTTATACCAAAGTCAAATAAATGTGCGTTAGAATATGAGGGATATATGAAGTCCTGGCTACTGTAAAACTCATTTTCCTGTAGGCTGTTGGGAGTGAAGATGAAATCATGGACCAGGAGATCTCAAAACTTGTGGGACAATACTGTGTAAACTGAGAGAATGAGGATTTTGATCAATAAACGCAACCACAGTAGCTCTTATTTTCTGATACTGCACAAAATCAAGTTATGTTGGGAGAGACCTCTACAGGTGTCTGTTCCATTCCCTGCCACCTCCCCACCTCAAAGTGAGCCAGCTTCCAAGTTAGACCCAACTTTAAAGTTAGTTCAGGGGCTCAACTCGTTAAGTTTTAACTATCTCTGTGGATGGAGGTTCCCCAACCACACTGTGCCCCTGTTACAGTGTTTGACCACTCCTGTTGTGAATTTCTATCTAATCACAATTGTCCTTGCTGTGACTTTAATCTGTTGCCTCTTGTCCTTTTGGTTGTGTCTTCAAGAAAGGCCTGGCTAATTAGGTAGCTGGGAACACCAATTAGATCCTTCCTCAGTTTCCTCCAGTATGAGCAAATTCAGCTCTCAATTCAGCTCTCAGCTTCTTTTCATCTTTTTTGTACTCCAGATCCCTTACAATCCTGGTGACCCTCCACTGGACTACCTAATAGGTCAGTGTCCTTTTCTGGGGAACTCAAAGTGGGACAGCTTTACTAATGCCATATTCAGGGAATAATAATTTCCCTCGATGCATTAGTACGCTCTTTACTGAGCCATCCAGTATGAGCCCAACAAAAGAGCACACTGCTGACTCCTGTACACTTTTTCTAGTGACCTCCTCTCCCTCCAAATCTTATTACAAAAAGATGCTTTCTACCCCTTCAGCCCCCAGCCTGCATTGTTGGCAGTGGTTTGTTCTATCCCAGGGGTAGGGTCTCAAAATTGACATTGCCAGATTTTTCTTAACCCATTTCTCTTGTCTGGTGAGATCCCTCTGAATGGTAGCTCAGCCCTCCAGTCTGTCAGCTGCTCCTTCCATCCCTTTGGTGTCATTCCCATATGGTACATCTGCAATGTAAAGCAGACTGACCATGCACACCAGTATGCAAGGTTTCTGGCAAAGGCAAATTGCTAACACATGTTTCAGACAGGATAGAATATAAATGAGGTTTAGATGTTAGATTTTTCTTTATTCTAAGCCAGAAAAAAACTGTCTGGCAAACTCCTTTAGGCTACATAATACAGCCGGATTCTTTTTGTGAGCTCAAAATTGTATACCAGCACGAGAAGACAAAGCCTTAAGTTATTTTATAGGCTATTTAAACCCAGTCTTCAGAACTGGAAACAATCACTCAGCTATGTATTTCTCCTTTTATATATAAAATGAATTTTGTTATGCAGCTTAAATAACAACAGGTCAATAAGATGCTGAAAATGAATGTCTGTCAACAGTTTATACATATTTAATTTGCTCTGAATGAGTTATTACATATTTTGACTTGGGAAAAGGTCATGTTTAGTAAGAAGTCCTTTAGGCTATTACACATGTTTATAGATAAGTATCATCATGTTTTACGACATTTTACGTATACTTGACCTTCACATATGGAGATGTATTTGATGTGTGTCTTAATTGTATGAGCAGAGCTATTTTCAAAGTAGACATTGCATCCACTGTATATATTATATTTAAACAGCATTTCTAGAAAAGTGTTTACCAGATTTTGGGTTTTTTTTGGGGCGGGGGGTGGGGGTGTGTGTTGAGTGTTTTGGGTTGGGTTTTTTGTTGTTGTTGTATTTGTTGTTTGGGTTTGGATCTATTTATTTACTTAGAGAGCCTGTTAGGGACCTCGCAGGTCCCTTTGTTGTTCATGTGTTCTGTAATTTTAGTCTTGCAGTAGTATGTCAAATTCTTGTCAACAAATTTTGTTTCTAATCTAGATCTTCTAGAATTGGTGAGAAAGCCATCTGCCAGTATGTGGTAGGTGGGGGTAATCTTGTACTAAGCAGCCAGAACAGGAGGTAGTTCAAAAGGTCCGTGCGGTTCTGTGTATCTACATCCTATGAAGTTCAGCCTTCCTGGTGTTGCAGCTGAGGTACTCCAGAGCCGCTAATGCTTTGGAATGGATCGCTAAGGCTGCTGTGGTTGGCTCCACTGTCTGTGAATGTGAAATGCAGGGCAGAGGGACTTCTGCTTGAAATCTTTAAACCTGTAACCACGACAAAACTGGAGTAGGCTCAGTGTCCCTTGTATGTAGGATACAGGGACATTTTCCCTGAGGGATTTTCCAAAACTCTGGCCAGCCATGGATGCTATCATGCAATACAAATCAGCAGTACAAAGTCTGATACTGCTTTCAGCACGTTCTGTTCAGCACAGCCCAGCAAAGATTGGGAACAGTTATTTAGGCGTTCAGGTTAGGCTTTTGCCTTTCTCTGGCACTTCTGAAGTTGGGAGTTGGACCATTCTGAAAATTTAAAACATCTGAACTGTGTTTTAGACATCTGATTTTAGGTACTTAATTAAGTGTGGCTACTGAAATATATATGTTGAATTTTTATTGTATTGTGACTTGTAAATTGCACCTTACATAATCAGGGTAATATCTTGTTAAATAACTAGATTGCGTCTCAGGCATTAGTAAGGAGGAGACCTCTAGATAGAGCAGAAGGCAAAAAGGAGTCAGGTGTATTTCTATATATGATGAGGTCACATATATCATTTACACGTGATTGGAAGTGTAATTCACAGGCAGATGACTCAAAATGGTGTTTTTTCCTTTGTACTATTTTACAGATTTGTGTGGGTAATATACAGTATCATAATCTTAAATCTTTTATCAGAGGAAAATTAAGTGTGAAAATAGATGACTATTAAATGTAAATACCAACAACTCTTTAAAGGGTCTCCTTTGCTTTGCATCCCTTTCCATATTCTCAGCAGAAGGACGAAAATTTATGTAGATGCTTTAAAACTGTACTGAGTCTTTTGATATATAGCCTGTTCCTCCCTAGGAATTAGCAAAAGAGTTGACAGATATAGACCAGATAGTTAACCTTTGCCACTGGAGGTGTTAAGTGTTTTAAGGATTATTGTTCAGCAAATGAGAAGATCCTAATAACTGGTGAAATAAAGAATACAGAACATTAGGGTTTATGTGAAATTCTAAAATTATATTTATTGGCCAATTCACAGAAAGTGCCATAGTGACCACAAAAATGAATCTGGTTTAATACATGTACAGATGTACAGGCCAAGTTTTAAAATAACAGATCTATTTCCCTATGCATTTAATCAGTCATGTGGAAACATCAAGATATTAACAATCTCGAATTCATAAATGACTGTGCAAAGTGACATGTTTTTTTATGAAATATACCACTATGCCATGGAAGAGGTTTTGTACAAATTATTCCCACTATATGTAAAGTTAAGTTTCATGTACTTTACCATATGTCAAAATTTATTGTACATTTTTATAAAGAAAAGGTCTTTAAAAAAACACAGCAGATTTGTATATGCATTCAAAAATCTTTTTCAGTTAATATTCGCCTTTTTAATTGCATATAGTCATTTAATAATTCGTAAATTGAATCAATTCACACTTTTATAAATGCTTTTAGCATCTTCAACAAGACATTTCAAGGTGTGGTTTATGTTTGTTTCACATATACATTGAGTTATTTTTTTATATAATGAGCGTCTCTCCTGGTGGACTTCAGAGTCTGTTGTTTAGACAGACTTAAGGTGTCACAACCGTACAGGATATCTGTATTTGATTCCCACCTGGCCTATTTTTTGTTATCACAGTTACACAGAGATGGGACTGGTAGGGAACAATCCCACGCTACACAATGCATGCTACCAACTGCAGTCACTGCTCCTCAACAAGAACGAATGCACCAACATGGAAACAAATCTGGGAACTGATGAACTGTGTGTGAAAAGTTCTGTGGTTTTGCAGACAGATGAAGTACCATTTTGTTGACAAGCTATGAGGAAATATGAAATAGAGCTGTTCCAGCCAATTAGAGCTCAGAGCTGTTACACCTGACATGATATTATTTCTCAGCTCTTCAATATCCTATGCTCTCAACAGCATATAAGATTTTTCATAACTGTATGGTTAATTCTAACTAGAAAGAACCCTTTCCACCAAATTCCAATAATATTCAGAGTGAATAACTCACTCATGCTCTGGTGCTCTTTGCAACTTAAGTCATGTTTTACCCTTCCTTGCTCAGGAATTGCACTTTTTTCTCTCTCCCTTTGCATTGCAACCTCACCTTGCATGGCTCAATCGTCTCCCCTCTTAAGTCTGTTAGACTTCAGTTACTCTTCATGCAATTCTGAAGTTATTCTTTATACAATGGCTGGGTTTGGAAAGGTGGGGAGAGAAGAGACAGGAAGCTATAATGGCAAAGAAATTTTTAGAAAATTGAAAGTTATTTTCACTACCTTTTCTCATCCATTTTATTAGCCAGTGCCAAGGTGGTCATGTTTCTTTGATCATGTGGCCTAAAACCACTGATGGCAATTCATCATTCCCTACAATATGATTTGTACAATGCTAGTTGAAACCTATTAGGAACAGAGATGTGCAGAGGGAAGTGAATATACCCTAAACTTGATGATCCTTGTGGATCCCTTCCAACGTAGTATATTCTGTGATTCTAAGTCAACATTGGAACACTTGGTGTACCTGCTCTCCCTTTTACACCCATCTTTTACACAGAGCAAATGAGGAAGACAGTTTTATTTCACTCAGGTCTTTGTGATGCGGTTGGCCTTTGAGCACAAGGATTTCAGTCGTGCTTTGGCTTTTGGCTACAGAAGGCTGGAGTAGGAGGAGGAAATACATCACCTAAAAGACCCCAGCTGACCCTGTACATCCTTCCTGTTTGCCTGTGTAATCAGGCTTCTGAGCCACAGACTAGAGGTTTGCTCTAGGCAGGCTTGAAAGCTAATCATCTAGTTGTGTTAGTCAGAAACCTTCAGTGCATTGCAAATGTGAAATAGAATGCTAGGCATGGCAGTAGTCAGAAAAATTGGCACACTTCTCCTTTGCAGCAGTGAACTTACGGCTCGAAACCACGGGCGATGGTTTAGAAAGCAGGTGCATTCTGTGTTTGAGGAGAAACAGCCTATACCAATCTGTCTTAAAGCAGCGTGGTGGTAATAGTTACTGTTCAGTGTAGGGACACTTAAAAACATGGGCACGTGATTGACAGTCTTCTCAAATTAATGATTGCAATCTAAATTTTAACAAATTACCACTTTTTATTTTTGTGTGGTTGTCTCCAGTGTTTATTGATTTGCTTTGTTAAATCACAGCAACATAAGAGACGCTGCCAAACTGATACTGTGTCAGAATTAACTCATAGTTAACAGCAACGATTTTAAAAAATCAAGTTTTGGTATAAATTTACTCTTTAACTTTTGATAACCTATGCAATGACACACACCAACACAGAGCACTTCAACAGAGTGAACTGACCATGACTAATTTAAGGAATACAAGGGGGTTTAGTTTGTGTGTTAATGACATTTCACAAAAAGGTAAGAAAAGATGAGTCTGAAGGAATGAAGTGGAAGGAGGAGGGATTTGTATCTTCTCTAATAAATGACCAAAGGCAACGAACCTGATAAGTATCTAAAAATATTCAAAGGATATAAATCATGGTTAGAGGAATTATTTAGGGTGTTGCAAAAGGGTATAACTGGGACTAATGAGATAAAAATTACAAAAAGGGTTATTTAAATTCATTATCAGGAAAAGCTTGCTAATGGTGAATTCTAATAGACCCTAGAATAATGTCCCAGGAGATAGCAGTAGAAGCCCCAGGCTTAGAAACATTTAACTAGCTGAAACACCCCCACCCTAACACTAGAAAATGTATTCTAGGGAGCAGTTCTGCACTGTTAGCATAATACTCTACCTGTACTACTTTTTCTGTCTACTAATCTCTATTTCTAGGATTTAATGATTCTAGTAGCAACTTCTAAACACACTGAAATTTAGATGAAATAGTTATTAGGAATCTTAACCATAGGGTGTATTACTCTGCAAAGCAATAACCCACTCTGGCATATCTTTCCTTCCCTGTTGTGATGACCCCTTGAACAGAACAGCCTGTTAACAACAATCAAATGTTGATGCAGCATTTACAAGAGAATATACCCCCCCCCCCATCTTTCTAGATGTGCCTCATGTTTTTTGGTAGGAACTAACAATAAGTTTGCCAGTGGTTGATTCCGAGAATGGAGGTAATAGATCCAGCACTCAGAACTGTCTAGGGATGATTTTTATCCTTGAATTTTTTTTGTATCTTGTGTATTTTCAAAAATCAAGATTCCTATGTGGTTACTTTGACAATTGAATTGTTAGGAAAAACCTACCTGAGGGCCTTTGCAACACAGAGCACAGTCTTTCTTGGGTGTTCCCAGTTCCTCATCCAACCTATATACAAGTATGTTGGTTGCAGATGAACCTCTAAAACTAATCAACACAGTTGTGTGTGTTCAACTGTTCTGTTTCTTACCTCAAATTAAAATGTATGGTAATTGTACCATTGAATTTGAGTACTTACAGCTGAAATGTTTTGGTCCATATCACTACAGGCCTGCATTGGCTGTAAAGTGTATCCTGCTTAATGCAGGCCCAGTGTAGCCACATCTGTTATGTTCTTGCTCTCTTCCCAGCTCTGCTAGAGGCAGTGTACCTGTAGCTACGGACAGCAGCAGTCCCCAAAAGAGTTTAGGGTTCTAGATCATGACTACAACAACCAGCTCCGTGCTGAGAATAATTTGGTGATTTTTATGTGCACACATACACACATGGTCATCTCAGAACCCTTCAACATCCTGTATTTCTCTTCTTTCTTGGATTTTTTTGCTGTTCTAGACATGAAAATAGCATGATTCCGTTTCCTTAGTTTGGCACTCAAGCATTTAATTTTTCTTGTTTTTAAAATATTAAATTCTAGCTTTTTTCCCCACACCAACTGCAAACCTTAACTCTTTCTCTTATTCATGCTTTATTCTTTTCTACCTCCCTGTTCACACTTCCCTAAGTGATATTTCAATTGCCTAAAAGAACTGACTGCAATTAATGCATTCCACATTCCAAAGCGCATGCCCATTTAAAATAACCATCCACCTTCTCATCTATATGTGTGCACATGAAGCAGATTGTGACAAAAAATTGTTGCCAACTGTAGCTTCAACTGATTTGAAATGTCACTGTAGTCCCAGACTTGGTCAGGCTTGTCTGATCAAGTCCTTGGTATATATTTACATATTTAAGGGAGGCAGGAATAGAAACAATTTTAAGAATTTCGGGGTTTTTTCTTTTTTTCCTTTAGGATATCCTGAACACATCAGCCAAAAATTATTTTATGGGTTAATATGCCTACAGTAACCTGAAAGAACTTCATATCCATTCAGGAAGTTAAATGCCTCTGGAAATCCAACTGTATCCAAATTTATACAAAAGGAATAGGTAGTGCAGCAGAAAGGCCTTTTACTCCCATGAGATTTTCTGGGTTTCTAAAGTATAAAAATAGAATACGATTGTAAAACCTTTGTCCTCTATTTGGAGATAGCTTCTCTTTGCATTTGGCAGGCTTTATGCACCTTTCCTAGTGAAAACTGCACTCCTTTACCATACAATGTACTTAGCTGGAAATAAATTCTGCTGCTTTTTTCTCATCAGAGCACAAATACTGACAATAGACAGGCCTGTGGCTTCAACTGCTGATGAATGGGCAATTTCTACACACCTTAGAGTTGAAAATAGGAATGAGGCTTTTTCTGAACTGCTGTAAATGTTTGCAGTCTTGGAACTATTGTGAGTGTTTCTCCATAGGCACTAACTAATGAAACAAGAGCACAAAGTTCTTGAGTGTAACCATTGTGTCATTCATTTTACATGTGTGTAGGGTGCTCCTGATGGAGAGCAACAGAATTACTGAATCGTAACACCCCCAGGCTCTTTGACACTGATTTTCATCTAGAGGGCTCACAGCACCTTCAAAGGATGTCAGTATCATCACTGCTATTTACAAGCACAGCAATGGAAACTGTAACTAGTGAACCACTGTGGATATCCAGTCAAAAGGCACCAAAATGCCTCTTGAGAAGCAGGGGACCCAAACTGGTAGCTGTCTTTTCACCACCAAAATGAAGCTATGAACATACAAACCCTCCCAGATGAATTTTCTTGTGTTAAACTTCAATAATGGGGATTATAACTGTTTATTATTTTAAACCCCTTTGTTAGACAAGGGTTTATGAAAGGAAAGCCCTTGCTGCCCTTTCACATTTCTCTAAGCATTGTGAATTTCTGTTTTATGATCCCGTTGTCTTTAGGCCGAAGAAAAAACCCCGAACAACAATAAAAACCAAGCACCCCCCCCCAACCATACAAGATTTGTACCTTGTTGCTCACACAAAGGTACTGAAGTATTATTACCTTCTGAGCTATAGCTCAGGGTTTTTTTTTCCTGTTAGATTTAGTAGAAATATTTTTGGGGGTTGAGAGTGTTAATAAAGCATGTGTTTTATTCTGCTGTACCTTTAGTGGTCATCCTTCAAACCTTTCTTTTTCTCCACAGTAATAAAAAAAGAGACTCTGGATTCCAGGAGAGACTAACAAAAAACCCCAAACCCTAAAACACCCTAGTGCTAAATTGAATGGTCTGATCAGTAAGTACACTTTGTTTTGTTGGTTCAACTGAGACTGCCAGCTCCTTTGCTGGAAAAACCAAACCATGTAGCATTAAGGGACCCAATACTGTTCAGTTTACAACATGCCCTACAAACTGCTTCTTGTGCTTAGGTTTTGTTTGGTTTTGTTTTTAAAAATTAAACAAAACTCATTTCACCTAAATGCACAAAAGTTGGACAGGATCCCTGCTTGCTTCTGTGTGCTGTAGAAAATATTTATGCTAGCTTGCTAAGTGGTGCATGGTTGGGACATCATAAGCATAGGCATGGGGTGGAGGTTTTTGAGCAACACTTAGGTGTCTGAGAGACAAGAGTGGCTGCAATTCTTACAGCTGTTTGGAGTGGCACTTTTATGCTATGATGTTTGCAGACTTTGTGGGCAATGAATATGTGCACTAACAAAAATGTGTCATCTGTCTCAGCATAGCCTGAGGCAGTAGAAATCTGATGTTGTTCTACGGTTGGTGATACTGGTTGAAGCATGAGGAAGATCATACTTACATAGCACAAGTAACAATAATGTTTTAGCTGTTTCAAAGGTGCTTTTACTTTTGCTGCCACTGACAGGGCTTGTTTTGTTTTGTTATTTCTAGCTCCACCTCAGATTTGCCCAACTAACTGGTGTATGGGAACTGCCTTAGCCAGAGAGTAAATAAAGGTCACCAGCTAATTGGCTCATCCAGATGTGCATCAATCCCATGGCGTGCTCTCAAAAGTAAGTGAAACATCAAGATGTGGCTACTGCACATCCAGGTTCCCAAAAATATTTCTGCTACTTTGTTCTGTAAATTTATCAGGCAGAGATGGAGCTCATTGGCCATTTGTCTGCGATTTCCAGCTAGCCAGCAAGGTGACTGGTGTCTGACTGGGAGCCTAAAGAAAACCTTTTTTAAGGTGCTAGATGCTATATGTTTTGTTTCCAGATCATCTCAAAGCAACTCCAGATGTGCTGCCAGAATCCATGAAGCTTCATAAAAAACACTGGATAAAACAAGAGGTGTATTTCCAACTTATATAATGTATGTTTATATATATGTGTGTGCATATTTTAAAATATATACACACAACCACCATATTACTTGATTTTTTTAATGTATGCAAACTATTTATGTATATATATATATGCAATATAATGTAATGTATGTTTATATATGTTCTTTTTCAAAACTCTGCTCGTATCATTTTTATTTCTCAGTTTGGCAATTGTCAATCATTTGTCCAAAACTTTATTTAATGAAATTGAATTTTTTTTTTCAACACCAGAATTTCATCATGAAACAAATATCTCAGTAGGTCTGAACCACCTTTTTAAAATCTATGACACCTTTATTTTTCTGCCCAATGAGCTGTTCTCTTGCTGTTGAATGTATCGGTACTTTTTAAGACTGGGACAGAAATAGTGTACAGTATAAATGCAGGAAAGAGCTACACTCCACAGAGATGAAGCAAATATGCAAAATAAATTTAGGATGCTTTTCATGATGTCAGGCACCAAGATGTTTTAGTATTTGGCTCCTTTGCCTACTGCTAGATTCCTGGAAATTGTTCATATAGAAATTGTGTTTTGCTATGAGATTTATTGATATTTGCAATAAGCATTCAAAAACTGGTGGGGTTATACTAGTATGGAGATACTTAATCTAGTCAGCATGCATGAATTAAGGACTTTTTTGAAGCCCTGGAGGTGCCCTCACAGTTCATTTTCTTCTCCCTCTCTAAGCATCCCTATGTTTTTTGCAAACAAATAACCTTAATTTTGGTATTATATTCCAGGATACCAGGAGCAGGTCCATGCATCCAGCCCACAAGACCTTTACCCATTGTCATCTTGGTAAACTTTTTCATTCTCCTCTTCTGCTACACATGGATAATGGTGGAGATGCCTGGAGTGGCACATTTACTGGCACACCCAACCTCCTGGGATCCTCACCAGGTAAAGTTTTAGTTGCCACTAATGCATTGTTTGAAAGGGGTTTGCAAAGAAGCAAAGGGCTGCTACAGAATTATGCACTGACCAGTCCTTAAGATGGGTCTTTTGATGGCCTGTGGCATTATTTTCAGTTTAGGGTTAAGCAGGCAGAGCTCCTGCACTGAGGACAGTGGATTTCATCCACACCAGAGGAACTTTAAAACCCTCTGACACTTTCTGAGACTTATTTTCCTCCTAAATGATGTAAGGATCTTGCATGTGATTGCAGCAACCCTGGCACCGCAACACACCAGTGAAGGAAATCGTACTTTCCCAGTAGCCCTTAGCAGGGGAGATCATTACCATTAAAAAGCAGTGAAGCCACCACTGCTGGATACTATTGCCTGTTAGTATTACAAATGTCATGAACCTTACACATCTATTTCTGATTTGAACTGGTGTCACCCAGTGCAGCAAATACTGGGGTTAAACTCGATTTTAAGGTTTGCTTGCAGAGATGAAATACCTGTGGAGGGGGAAGGAGTCAACTAGAAATGTGAGCTATTGAACACAGAAAGCAGCTTAGGAAGTTATACAAATTCAGGTAACACGGTGTATCACTGTCCTGAAATTGCAGCTTTTCCCAGCCTTGGATTAGAATTGAAAAAACATAAAGGCATTTATTGGTGTGATGTCATTTTAAACCCTGGTGTCATAGATTCCTATATGGGTATCTCTTCAGAGAGGATTTTTTTTGCCATACTTGTTTCTTGCCACTGTAAAAAAAAGCCGCCTTTATTTGTGTCTTCATAGCTCAACCTTTCAACTGGGCTAAGGAAAAACAAACATGCCAACTTGAAGAGCCAGACACTGGAGTTGCCATTTCAGAGTTGGCAGCATAAACATGTTCAGAGAGGAAAGGGGAGGCTCTGTGTGTGTGTTTGTGTGTGTGAATGTATGCACATATAAATGTATATGCTCTTGTTTGCTTTTAAACAAATATTTTACATTCAAAAAAAGTAGGCTATTGCTCAGGAAGTCATTGATGCCAAAGTCTATACAAATACTCTGGTTTTAAGGTTCATTTTATGAAAAAAAAAGGAAAAAAGTATCTCATTCTTGCTAACATTTTGTGAAAAGGACTTTTCTGTTTATTTAAATGAAAAATGCTGTATAATGCACTCCAATAAGTAATCAAAAATAAGTACAGTGAGACATTTTAGTCTGCGGAATATTTTGTTGCAACCAAATTTTAGGGTTATTACAGATCCCTGTGTTATTTTGCTGAGATTTAAAAGTTGCTAAGTATATTTACAGCAAAGGAAATATTTCCTGTTTGCTTCTTGTGTAATGTATCAGTGTGACCTGAAAAGACTGGCTTCCAGTAACAAATGAGAAAACTCTCTTAGGTGGAGAATGATGAAGACATGGATGGATAAAAGCATTAAAGGGTGTCAATAAGGTGGTATATTACTTTTTTCAAGTTGCCCTAACGTTTGTTGTGATAACATTAATAGTCAGGAATAACAGAAACTTTAAAAATAATTTAAGTCCAATTTTAAATCTGAAATTGGCTTTTAACTATCTACTTCTAGTTTTAAATATTTCTTTTTCTTTTCTGATCAGTAGGTTTTGCTAAGATAGGTGCTGAAAACAAGCATCATGAAGGGCCTGCTTCATGCCACTAAAATTAACACTAGGAAATTAGTTAGGAGACTAGGATATTCAGACGTGTTATGATTTTTTATTATACAGAAAGTTTGGCCAATTTTACAATCTTTATTCCTGCAGATGATACATTTTACATATTTGGACTTGATTCTACAATTCTTGCAAGTTTAAGAAATGCAAGAGACCAGAATAAAAATAAACCCGGTCTGCTCACATAAGAAAAATTCTATATTGCCAGTCTTCACAATCATGTGCCAACATAATTGTTAGCACAACAACAAGGAGAATGTAGATCTCTAATTTTTTTAAATTACTTTATTTTAGCATTCTTTTAATTTACTTTCTAGTTCAGGAGCTGCTAATAGACATCAAGTACTGAGGGATGTGGGTATTCTCAAGTTACTCTGCAATATCAACTACCATTCATGGCACTCAGGAGGGTCCAGTGATGGCAGGACTGACTGCCTGTTTCTTTGGAGAGAGAAGAGGAAACAGCTCATTTCAAACAGCAAATTACAAAACCAAAAGTCAATGATATAATTGCAAAGAAAAGGATGTGCTTGGAAAAAAAATCCAGACAAGCCAATAGGCAGTATTCACTTCCATGTCATCTGGGGTTTTACGCCTCAGAGCGGTTACCCTAGCAAGTGCTGCATCATTCGGTATGCAGAGGACTTGAAGATGCAAAGATATTAAGGAAAAGGGACAAAAAAATCACACACCATACAGACTTACCACATTGTATGTTGCTTTGCTTCTTTTTCTTTTTTTTTCCCCCTCCCCCCTTTTTAAACAGTGTTTAAGAAAAATATGCTGTGTTACCATAACAAACTAAAATACTCTCTCAACCTCTTAGGAGTCTTAGGAGTTTTTTCTTTTCTCCACTTCTTTTGGTTCCAGGTAGGTTTTATTGTTCTTGTTCTACTTTATAAAACCTTTTCTCAACATTAATGGCTTCAAGCAGAAGAAGTAAGTGTTAATTGTGAGCACAAGAGAGAGCTGACAGTAGTTTTTTCTGTCACTTTCTCTTGTGCCCCTTGTAGGTGGGGGTAAGGGTGCAGAAGAAATAGGGCGAAGTGTTTTATAGAATACAGTCAGACAGGAATTCCAGCTGGCATTCACTGAAGTGAAAGGGAACATTTTCCTCATGTATAATCACTGTTTAAATCCCAACCATATATAGCTATGGAATCATGGGGTCAGTTAGTTATTTCCCACTATTTCAGTAAGATACTGCAGTAAGCTAATGATTTTACAAGACAGACAATTTAAAGCATCGATTTGCTGCAAATTGCTCAATCCATAACTAGTGAGCAGCTCTACAGGTTTTCAGTAAATCAATCCCATTAGAATTTACTGTTTGCATAAGATCATACTACTCAATCTGTGGACATGGAAAGATTTATTTTTTTTTAAACTCTGAAGTTTCTATGGACAGGTTGTCTTGAGGGTTCTGACCGCATGCCTGAAAAAAAAAACTACACTGTCCACTTATACACAGGCACACATGCACCCCATGTCAAGTCCTAAATATTCCCTTGTGAAGACAGTTAACATCCAAGAGACCCGGACAAGAGGACAAATGGAATTCAGTCTCTGTCATCTGTAGCACTAAAACTCTGCCCCAATTTGAAGGTGGCTTATATTTTATACCTGTAAGAGTGTGAAGTCAAAGGGTAACTGTTATTTGGACCCACACAAATAATTCTTCATAACAAGCTAAAATCTCTCCTGTATGAAAGAAATAGCAAAGGCAAAAACCTCTATGGATTGAGTGACAGGACTTGTGTCACGTATCTGCAGAATAGAAACAGGAAATTGAGAACTATGCTTGCTAACAGATTAAGTTCTAGGTTACTTTATTACTGGTGATACCAGTATGCTTGTACCATGTTTTCTCTAGGCTCGGTAAGAAAAGGGTCAGTTCTATCATTATCAATACTACAAGAAGATCATTTTAGGCAAAACAGTTATATGCAAGCAGAAGTTCAAATCCTGTCAATGATTTCATAGACTCTGAAAAAACATCGTATTGGTTGTTACAAAAGAGTAATGTGGCTGGAGGGCTGTTAGTATGGGAGTGTTGAATCATCCCACTCCAACTGCTCTTGCCTGGTGGCATTCTGTTTGTTTCCCTTTTGGACAATCACTTCCTCTTCCTCCTCCTCCTCCTCCTCTTCACTTTCATCTGATTCAGCACTGGTTGTGTCGTCATCTTCATCTTCTATGTCTTCTTCCTCCTCCTCACTCTCCTCTTCTCTCTGCTGAGGCTTTTCATATTTCTACAGTACATTTAAAGAAATGAAAGAGAGATGGTAGAAGAAAAGAACCTTCTTGCTAGCCAGTGGCTGTGAGCATTCCACATTTCAAAATGCTAACACGCTGGGGAAACCTGCGCGCCATCGTTATGTGACTACTGGGCATCAAATATGAAACAATTCAGTAGCAAATATTAAAAAAATACTGTAACAAGAATGGAATGTCAATAAGCAAGAGTTTTGGTAGTCAAGCTGCCAAAATTTAACCCTTTGATGTCAATGTCTTTAAACTGCTGATTATTTCTCCCCTTTTAGTGCATTAATGTTTATGTTATAAAGTTAAAATCAAATCATCTCAGGCACCTAGAGTGCAAATATGGATGGAGAAGAAGGGGTGGTGTACCTATGAATTCTTCACTATCCTATTTAGCAATTGTATATGACAACAAACATTAAGTGCTCTATGATATATATTATTGTGCTGTGCAGAGGTCAAAGCTGATATGGGGTCTGGATTGTAAGTAAATACAACACTTCTACCAAGCCTAAACAAGGGTACCCTGAGAGTGAGCTTAAAACTCACTGCTGAGTAAGCTACCAGCCCAGACAGTAGCTCCTGACAGTGTCAAGCTATAACACTATGCCTCAGACGTACCTCCATGGGGTTGACGGTAATAGTCAAAGCAGAATCATCCCAATCCATTTCATTTTCTTTACTTCCTTCGTTGTCCGCAGAGCTGTGCTGATGAGCTGACCGAATTCGATAGACCCCCAAGGTTATGATGAAAATGAGTATGCTCACACAGATGATGATAACCACAGTAGCCACACTTGGAACAACTGGGAAAAAAGGTGGAAACGGGAATGGGCCTCTATCTGTGGAACAAACTGCCTACAAAACACTAAATCCATCATCTATTTTTTCATCTCAGCACCTCTTCCTTTAGACTGAGAATCAGCACAGCCATCTGTCTTGGCCTATAGAAAGTGTTGACAAGGCAGAGCATACACAAATGGCCTTTACAGACATACCTTAAAAATGAGCATTATTAATCATAACTTCCAAGTGAGCATGCCTACCAATTGTTCTTTAAGCCACTTTATTACAGAAGTCAGTTCAGAATCCGTTTCAGAACAAATGGTTCTGCAATAACATTCAGTTATCTTATCTGCATGCTGTCACCTGATTAGAGCTGAGGCGTTAACCTCACTTGTGAGAAAAATTATATCTCAAGGCTTATATTTTCCAGGGTTTCAAACACATGTACTGTGATTTCAATCTCAGTCTCCATGAAATAAAATAACACATTGCCACTCTATTTGCCTGTGTTACAAACTTCCTGGTTGGTAGACTCCTGAGGATAGGAGATATTTTTCCTCACTGTTCTGTTGCACTCTGAGAAGCCTCTGTCTACACCTAGTCCACAGAAGAAATTCTCTGAACCTCTCATGTTCTCATCTCTGGAATTAGGTTAGTGGGGAAGTGCTGTCACTTTCTATGTACCTTTGCTACCTAGGTACTGCGGTTCCAGGAGCTACAGAAGTTCTGTACCCAATTTTATTGCCTTGCCCTACCTGTAAGAATAAAACTCTGAAATCAGAACAATACTAAAGACCACCTAGTTTGCAATAGTTCATTTTGTAAAAATTCAATTTAATTTTAGTAACGTACAAGTGTAGAGAAAAATGCAGTAATTTTTGAAGCGTAACTGTATATAACCACTTGTAACAGCCTACACTTTACACCAGATTTACCTTTTTACATACTTATCAGTCAGCTAAAAGGATTTCAGAATCTAGGATTTAAACAGATATTTCTGTCTAGGGTTTAACTGTATTGAAAAGGCTTCAGACTTGAGTATGTATTTTAACCCAAATAAACCGAACATTCAATTTGGGTGTTGTGTTTAATCATACTTGTGCCCACCACTCATGGCTTGGTAGGCCTATCTTCTCTCCAGAGAGCTCCAGACTGAGGCCTGGGCAGCATTGCACTGTGGCAATTACATATTTTAAAAAATAATGTAAACATTTCTTCCTTTTGCTTAGAAAGGGGTGGGAAGAAATTAATATGCTATAGATGTACAAAGACATTCTAGGAATAAATATTATCCTTCATACCATTCAATACTAGAAACAAGACATTTTCTTAACTGTGGATAGAGTACATAACCTTTACTGAACTCTAAAAAATGGTAGCAGTTTCTACTTAAAAAGTACCTTCTTTGATATTGGTGAAACCAGCTCTGTAAAGTTTCACAAGTTGTAGCTATGGACTTCAGGGATTTATTTGTTCACCAGGCTGTATCACAACAGAAATACCAACATACCACAATCATCATAAGGAGTCTCTGTCAAGTTGTCACATACCTGAGTTGTGAACAGCACTTATGGTTCCTTCTGGGTGATGGACAGATTGGAGAAATTGTGGTTGTGCTATCATATGATTTGCATGGTCCATGAAGTTGGAGTTGGAGCTGTGTAGAATATTAATCTGACGAGGAAAAATAAGAGATCAGGTACTAAAAATGTTCTATATTCCAAGCCTGCTGCCTCCATAAATTACATCATCATCAGATAAGGAGCAAATTAACTTTTATGTCAGTGAAAAATACACAGGTTGTTATATTTCTCATTTCTAGCATTAAAAATGCATTCTAACATTTCTAACTGTAGACTACGCAGTGTCACAGAAACAGATTTTTTGATTAGCCTGTCTTTCCCCTCTATACTAATCAGCTTTTAGGTATCTCCTGAAAATTAGTGGGGCATTTGTTGCTCTGAATATTGACAGAGAATATAGCAAACTCATTGTCAGTGAAACCAAAAATTAAATAAGATACAATTAAAAGAAGTTTCTGCTTTTCCTGTGTCCCTTCTTTCGGAGGGACTTTCTTGGAAGACAGGACCAGCTCTCTGTCGTACTGTTAGCTGATTACAAACAAAACCCCTGAAGTCATTTTCAGAGCTGCAGAATGCTAAGGTGAAAATAATTTTCAATGCAAAAAACCCCCCATGTAAAAACCTTTGGAACCATTTATTGAGTTTTGAGCCTCTTTCTAGAAAGTTCCTGCCCCTTTCCTGAAGTTACTTGGTACCTGTGTTCTAGATTGGCTAAGCTGGTTCTTCAGAATACGGCCAGATATTCTGCTGAGGTGCATCTGCAGTAATTCTTGGTCCCCAGCCATTGCGAAGCACTGGATTTAGTACCAGCACACAAATATCAAGAGAGCCATCTAAATATTCCTGCTGCCATGACTGAAGATGTCTGGGTGGTGGATCCAGAGAATATGAGAGAAGTAATCCATCCGATGCTTTTGTTACCTGTGTACTAACCTTCCTTCTCAAAGAAATCTGAAATCATACACATTACCAGGAATGATCTCCATCTGATGAAGAACAAATTCTAAAACTTACTGTAAGGAGCTAGGGATTGGAAAAACTGAAAAGGTGAATGCTGAAGGAAAGAAAATTATGTCAGGTGAAGCTAAACCACCCCTCAACTCATCTAAGGAAAATAGTAAGGCTCTAATGTTTTACATTTTAGCAAGTGTAGAAATCTTAAAAAAGACCCATAGGAAGACCTTACATCATGGAAAAGCAGTGATGATGACTTTAGTCTTCATTCTCTTTGAACAGGGGTAATTGTGTTAGTTGAGTTCAAGAGAAGGGTCATCTTACTCCTGCAGCAGAGTAGCAGACCCCCAGTGAAGAATGCCTACAGGAAAAGTCAACTTTCTATTCACATAGCATTAGAATTTTTCCTCTGTTTGACTATAGTTACCAGAATATGTCCACCAGTTCACATATTTTAAAGAAAAATTGATGTTGCAGAAGAAAACATGACTAAGTTTGCTTACCTCCAAGTTAAACTCATTGCTGGTGTAACGTCCATTTAGCTCTGAGCACTTGACTCTGAACTTCCTCTCAAAGGTGGCAGAAGCGTCCCAGTTACGATACCGAATCTGCCGAAGAACCTGCTCATAGTTGTGCATGCTGTCCACGCCTGAAATGGTGGTAGAGGAGTAATAATCTCAAGGAGATGCTATTGAACAAATGCTCAGTGTGGTACAGGAGAATTCAAATGCTCATAGAAAATACAAAAATGGCAGAATGATCAGAAAATGGCAGTGCACCAAATACTCTCAAATGAAGCCTCTGGCTGATGCTATGTTCTGTGAGAATAGTTTTTGGAAAACAGTGTAGGCCCAAACCAGACAGAACCACAGAAATGCAAATATTTGCAATAAATTTTTTAACAATAATAGAAGAAAGGCCAAGAAGTTACCAACACTGTGCAGGAGCACCGAGGAATCCCCTCATTCCCATGTTCCACTGTGATGGTCCACAAAAACCCCCATATTTAAAGAAAGCAGTATTGCTATTTCCCTTATTTGGAGGGATGCTGAAATCAAAGCTTTGCTGTAGTCCAAAGGATAAGCACAGCACACCCAGAGATCAAGAACTAACTATGATTTTTGATACACAGAATATTCCAGTCTCTACTGGAAAGGGTAGTACAGCACAGATTGCTCTCTAATTTCTTTCAAATTAGTTCTTTAATTCCAGTAATGTAATGGTGAGACAGAGTAAGGGAAATAAGTCCAGGCACGTACCATAGATTGAATATCCTGCTGTAGAATTTGTGGCATCTAGATGTTTTCCTTGAAGCTCCACATGATCTAGTTCTAAACACTCTTGCTCAGGCTCTAGTTCTGTGCCAATGACCAAAATATCACAGAAATCCAAGTTGTGAAGCATTTCCTCTAAAACCACTGGCTTATTGGCTGTGAACACATGGCATATACCATGAAAAAAGAGAAAAAACCTAAGATAAATAATCACAGAACAGCTCAGTCATCTTCCCCCCCACCTCGATATTAAATACAGTATGCTTGAAGCAAAAGAGAAGTGTCTTGCCTGTCCAGGTGCTGTGATGATGAAAGCCTACAAATAGATAGGCAGAAAATATATTGCTCTGTAGTAAAAGGCATTCAAGAATATTACTGGAAATAGAAAACTGAAAGTTGATCCTGGAAATAAATTAATGTAAACAATTCTGGGTTTCAATACTGTATTGTACAAGGTTTGTATCACACATTCACTCTTTTTTCAAAGAAAACCAAACTGGAAAAACACATTTATGTTTAGATAAGTCTCTCAGTTATGCTGTGGCCCATAAAGAATTTGCGTTATGACATGGTGCCAGTTATCCAAGAACATGGTATTATTCTAAACAGCAAGATCCTCCATTGTGTGAGTTGGAGAAATTGAGTTGTGACCTCACATATGATTAAAAAAAGAATTTTGTTGCTGGGAAAAGAGTAGCATATCGATCCAATAGTGTAATTCTCTGGTCAACTTAGCACAGAGTGTCTGGCAGGCCTGCTTAACCAGCTCCTGGAGGGTACCATAGACACAGAGACTGCAGTCGTGGAACTAATTTTGCAAATTTCATTTTACAGGGTGTATGGGGAAGGTGGGAATGGGCAGAAAAGGCTTATGCTCTAGATTCCCAACTAACTCCTGGTACAGTCAATTTAGATATTTGAACTCTATGTACAGCGCTAACTCACCAAAAATGCAGAACCAACTCCAATTTGCAGGATAGGCAAGTCTGAATATTACTCTTTTGTGGGAAGCTGTGAGAGACAAGGCAAGAGCTGGGCTGCAGAGCAAGGGAAAAGCCTGAACTGGTCAGCTTTGCTGTCAGTGGGCATCAGGAGAGGTAGGGGCAGCAATTTTAGCTATTGCTGCATCCCACTGATTTCTCTACCAAGGTAACACAAGCAGCAACACGTTAGCATTCCAGGGGCGCTCTGCAGGTAAATGAAGCCTTACAGCCTGTGCCAACTCCCTGGTCAGCTGTTGATGAGAGACAGACCTAACTGATCCTGGGGAACACGTTCTAACTGGACAGACCTAACTGGACTGGGGAACACATTGTGACTCTATCAGCCTCCTCAGACTTGCCATGTGCATCCCTGCTACAGTCATGATAATCAAGTTAAATGCCAAATAAGTGGAAAAATAGCTGCTTGTAGACATAGGTCAAGATTTATGGTGGTCTTTGCCAGATAATATCTGGGCTGAGAGAAATACTGACTCAAGCTTATACTGTAGAAATTGAGACTAAGAATTCAATAATCTTTTGCAAAACACAATTATTCCCAAAGCCAATTATCATCTACCCATATTAACCACTCTTAGAGGAAATAAACAAGAGATGGCACATTAGGAGGTGCCCAACTTTCAAGGACTTACTTAAAACAGTAGTTGAGAAATGCTGCTATGTTCCTCCTTTTCAAGATAAAGATTCACACTTTTTAGGTTACAAGGTGCTATGACAGTACTCATGTCAATAATTGTATTGGTACAAACTGGGATAGATGAAATTTAGGCACTAAACTGGAGGGCAGTAGTTCTTAAATCGCTGGGTAGTTTTGATGATGTCATAACATGTAGGGACATGGAGCATCATACACGCATTGTGTCTTAAATGACGTATAACTATCACACTTTTCTATGTAAGAGTTAAATTTTTTTAACATACTGTACTTGTATGCAGTTGACATTATGATATGTTACATTCTCCAGCATTCAGAGGACAACTGCACTTTCAGGCAAGCAATAAGCAGCATTTTACAGAGCACGGCTTCAGGGACTCCATACCCCTACACTTGTACACCATCAGTAATTTTATCTTTTCAAGAGATGTACATTTAGTTATTGCTTATTCTAGTCCAACAAATAATGTTTAGAATGATTCCTCAGATTACTAAGCATTCCATTTACCTTGTACACCACAAACATTCAAAAGGAAGAGTCCTTTATAGACAATTATTGAAAACCTTAATTTATATTTTTGAACATTAATCTAGTATTGAATAACAATACATTTCTCAGCAATAAACTAATATAATTGGTAAATGACAAATTATATTTACATTATAAAGGTTGGAAACTGAGTCAAAAGATTACTTTCTTAAGTACCAACCACAAGTCAGCAGAGTTGGAAACATAAGAAGAGACTAAAATTCCAACAATTAGTCAGCTACTGCTTTCCACTTTACTAGTACAATTAACAAATTTATGTTACAATCTAAGAAATTATAATGGAAACATATTATTCAGTGGAATATATAGAGGAATTATTCTGAAGCAGGCAAGACAGTAAATGGAAAAGCTGCTTTTTTGAAGCACATATTAACCTATCCTTATTTAACACATTTTTCAGTATGTTTAACTGAATGTCTTCAGCACGGCATTGCTGCTGCCTAACATTGCCAAATTAACCTGGGTGAAGGGATTTCCTTTGCCTTACTTGCTTGCACTGTCCCTGAAAAGAAAGCGAGGGGTCATGTTACATAGGAAGTAATTATATTTAAAAGAAATCCACAAACCTCCATCATGTTCTTTTAAGTCCACTGGATGCTCCATTTTAGAGACCGTGCTCACAATCCTGATGTCAGGTAACAAAATGACACCTCTTTCACTTTCAAACTCTGCAGCTGGTCCAGCAAAGTGGTCCATCCCACTTATTGTAATCTTGGGCTCATTGGCCTGAAACACCATTACATACGCATCTATATCTGGGATACTAATGCAGACATCTTCACCAAAACATCTGAAAAATACATTATTCATTAACTGCATGTAACACATTGCACATCAGAGGTGTGTGGCACTTGCACTGCCCAAAACCAACCTGATGGTTCCCATCCTTTTGTATTGTCTCAGATCAGTCTGTTTCATACTTTACTTTGATGCTGCCACACACAAGGACATGAATCTGTACCACCACGTACACAGGCCAGCCGTGACAGCAGCAGCTCTTCCTCTCATCCCCTCCCACATCCAAACTACTGAAATCACGTAAGGACATCTTAACAAAGAGATTCACCACAAGCTCAGTCTTTACTAAGGTCCCTATGCGAATAATTAAATGTCAGTTAAACATCAACATAAGCAGTGGGTGGTTAAAAAAAATTAATCTGATTGTAGGAAACCTAACAATAGGTTCTCAAAGTGATCTCTAATGAACATAACATGGTTGTCTTGTCATGTGTGAATAAAAAGATCTAATGATCCATTTAAATTGGATCCATCCCAAACTTATTCTGGGACTCCTCAGTATTTATGGGGACAGAAGGGGGGCCTATTTGAGCCTTGTCATCTGAATCAGCATTGTGCTTTGGAAGTGAATCTCCTGACCAACGCTACCTTCCTGCATCTTGGCACAAGGCTTGGGCAAGCTCTAGGGTGTGAGAGAACTGGACTGCTTCCAGGGAAACTACCCTCAGATGTTGTACTCCAGTGTGGTCAGCCCACAGCACTAGACTAAACTACTACTTAGTATGAACCATACTTGCAGTAGATAAGGGTCTGTAGAGCTGATGTTTATTTTCACTCCAACAATCTGCTTTCACTGCACCACACAACTTGGTGTAGCACAGACATACCCCAGGGAAGCTCAGGAGTGGCAGGCAGCACTTTGATTATGTGGAACCGTAAACATTATTGTGCAGATTCTGTCACTATTGTTGCTTGAAAATGAAAGGACATGAATTTCTGTTTACCACCCAACACCAGTACTTCAGTGATGACAGCCATGTAGGGATACAGACAAAGACTATTTCAAGCATAGCTACAAACACCATTCCTGCAGCTATATAGTCTGTTAGATGTAATATGCCTGCTTTAAAAAGTCATTGCTCTAGTAATCCCAGAAGAAACTATAACTTTTAAAAATGAACAGTAAAATAAGAATGCAATAAAAACAAGTACTGTTCAGTCCAGACTGTACGCACCAAACCATTAACAGGATGCAAGTAAATTACATTAACAAGAAAAGTTTTTAAAAGCTCAATATCAAAACACAAAGTAAATCAGCATAAAAGTTAATGAAATTCATTCTTTATGCTCTGTAACATAACAGTATGCTTTAGTGATATAATTTAGCCAAAATTATTCTTTTTCCATGTCAGAAAAAAAAAGTAATTAATTAAAAATATTCCTAATCTAATCAGTTCAGATGAAGTATAACAGTATAACTTACTGGACTTTAGATGAGATTTTGAGACGTCGTACGCCTGCAGTAGGAAACTGTCTGGAGTTGATGTATGAGACCTTTCGGAGAGCTTGATTTATATTCTCAATGTCATCTCCTTCCATGACAAGGACTGACTGGGAAGGGTTGAAGTGATGCTAGGGGAAACGCATATAATTAGTGGTTTTATTTATATCAGGTAAAGAGTACAAAATCAGACTTTTTTTAAAGGAATGTTGCACAGATGTAAGTTTAAAAATCTTAGTGCTTTAAGAAAAAAATATTCTTAGTAGCTATTGTTGGTTGAATCCACATGTTGTTCCCTAAAATATGTACTCATATCAGTCACCTATTTGATATCTTAATAACTGCTGTTCCTCAGGGGTCAGTATTGGGACCATCACTATTTAACTTGTCAGTGCCACAGACAGTGGGATCAAGAGCACCCTTAGCAAGTTTGCCAACAGCACCAAACTGTGTGGTGCAGTTGACAGACTGGAAAGAGTGGGTGCCATTCAGTGGGACCTTGGCAGGATCAAGAGGTGGGCCCATGTGAACTGCATGAAGTTCAGCAAGGCCAACAGCAAGGTCCTGCACATGGACCGGCACAATCCCAAGCACAAATACAGGCAGGGCAGAGAATGGCCTGAGGAGAAGGGCTTGAGGGTGTCAGTGGACAAGCAGCTCAACATAACCCAACAATGTACACTTGAAGCTTGGAAAGCCATGCATATCCTGGGCTGCATCAAAAGCAGTGTGACCAGCAGGCAGAGGGAGATGGTTCTCGCCTTATACCCTGCTCTGATGAGACCCCACCTGCAGTACTGCGCCCAGTAAAATACTGGGTGTGCCCAGTACAGAAAAGACACAAGCTATTGGAGCAAATCCAGAGAAGGCCACCAAGATGATTCTTCAGCTGTAGACTTCAAAAACCTTAATTTACTGCCATCATTATTATTACTGTGTAGTTTCTTTTAGGTTAAACCAGAGTAGCATGCAGAAGCATATTTTTCCTGCTTGGTCTTACCCTGGGCTATCTTTCTGAGATGTGCTTCAACAACAATGAACTAAACAATTATAACATTTACACCTCACATCTTCATCATCATCAGACACAATAAAGGGGGTTCTCTTGTCTCTGTCTCGTGATCAATAAGGGTATCACGACTTAACATGGAGCTGCCACTCACACAAAGACAGATGCTCATTTGAGCCAACAAACCTTGCAAAGTCAATGGCTGTTCTTGTAGCCCTGATCTGTCTCTAGTCCATTGCAATGAACATACAGTCTGCTGAGCAATAAAAAATGCTACTATATCTGCAAAGTAAATGAGTGACTTTATCTTCATCATAATTCATCCTGATTCCATTTATTTTGCCTGCTAATTGGTTCAGCAAACCATCTGTATTGCACAGGAAGACCAGATTAACAGCCTTGAGTTTGTACCCTATGGTTGTCAGCACAAACCACAAAGCAGCACACCCTCTGCTCACATGAAATCCCTTCCAAAGCTGGACATTGATTATATGAACATGTTCTTTTATATACAGACAAAAGTTGTCTCTGCTTTTTTACAATGAGAAAGGTAAAAAAGCAAAGGTGAACAAACTGTGAAGAACAGAATAAAGCACGGGGTTCCCTGTTGAACAGAACATGGAGGACTGGGTTTTAAGCTCCTGCAGGAAGGTCATAACAACTGGAAGGGTGTTTTTTAACAAAGAAAGAGGAGGAATAAAATGAATAGGAACCTGCATGTACTTTTATTTTTCTGTTTCTGTAAGCTAGCAGTAGTAGGGAATAAAATTTGCAAACAGGGACTCTAGCTAGCTAGTTAACTTAATAGCTCAGCTGCCAGAAGAGCTGGAATGCTGCCAAAGGGAGTGGAGAAGGCCCTAGTATGAGCTATTTTTGTCTTTCTCATTAAAAAAGGCTAAAAAAAGTGACAGTTTAGACAGTGTTTCTGAGAGCTGTTACAGGTATTTGAAAATTAGGCTGTGGACAAAAAAAGAAAAAGTCCTACACTTCTGTGCCAGAAATTGTAATACAGATGCTTTGCTCTTTCTTAGGTGGCTGAAGGGTGAAACTTCATGAGTCCAAAGTGTCCCAGCAGAAACACCTTCCAACATCAGTTTGCCAACACTGAATCTGCTAAATGCCATGTAAATAGCCACAAAGAACTTCTCATCTGTGCAACTGTCACACAGGCTTGTCTGAGATCAGGTATGTTTATTTTTGACATCAGAAAACCTTCTGTTTGAGGTCAGGTGCCAACTGTTCCACTTTCATCTGTGCTTCTTTCTGTCAGCCCCAATAAGAAATCCTACCACAATCTCTCTCTGACTGTTCCTTTCATTTATGCCTCCTGCTGCTGCACTGACTGTTGAGCTGACTGAGGAAGTAAAAATGAAAGCAGTCACTTTAAAAACACACTGTGCCTCATCTGTATTTCTTTAAATGAAAATGTTTTGAAGTTTGGTGAAAGAAAAAAAGGAGGAAAACAATCCCTCATCTTCATTTTTCCCACTGCACTGCTGGTACATTAAGGAATGCCAATCCATCCATGCTGGAGCAGCTGTGAGCAGTATAACAGGGATTTTTCCAAGCCCATGAGACAATAGACCACTCATGTATTGTCAGATTTCAGGGTGTGGCAACAGGGAAGGAATTATTATGCTTTTAATCACCATGGACCGAGTGTGCACTGCTTTAATTCATGCAAAATCCCAGCAAATAATTTTCTGGTGGGGATACACACCTGTGTTCTGGAATCCCCTACCTGTTCTTTTTATGCACTGTCTTTTAAAAATAGCTTTCACTCATAAGGGTAGCATTTTTCCTGGTGAGCCAATATTGTGAAATTCTTAATGATGTCCTTGCTCTGATGAACTAAAAAAAATCCATCAACAGTAGGGTGTCTTGCTCATATGTAAATGCTGGAGCGAGCAGATTTCCTCTATAACCTCCTCGTTATTTCAATGTTCATTTTTACCCCTGTTTTCAGAACCATATCAGTTAGACTACTCCATTGTAATATCACCTACACAACATTTGAGCGTATTTCAGGTCCATCTCCTGTCTTGTACAATAAAAAAGTTTAGCTAATAAAATGTAATATATGGCACTTCCACTACATGCTCTAGATCAAGAAATACAGCAGCAACCTCCGCCCCACTGAAAACCACCACAGTGAGAAAACACCTGTGCAGTTTCCTGGGATGCATCATCTGCAGCCAAAGCATCTTCCCAGTTTGAATTTGGAGCTCAGCTCCTTTGGAAGATGGCTTCAGCATTTGTATGCTAGGAAACAGCTTAAACTGTGTCTTCACACACGTGACAGAAGAACACCTGTCATCTAACAACGGTACCAATAAAGGGAATCTGACAATGCAGCTCATGCAAGCATTATAAAAGTTATAGTCAAGATCCTACATATGTACCTAAAAGAACTGAATTTGCCATAATGAATGCAAAGCAATCTGGCCACTATGTCAACTGAAACAGGCTGTCCCTTTGTCTTCTGTTCTCCAATCTTAGAAAACGTGTTGCATTATCAGTAAAGAAAGACAGTCATATGCATAATGAAGAAGGATAATGATTTAGATGCAAATGCAAAATTCTAATTTCTTAACTTAAGGGGTTTTTATTGTCCAATTTTCATGTCCCATAACATTCTCCTCCTGGAACACACTTTGAATTTTTCAGTACTATTGCATTGGGACTTCTTATAGAATTGCTCTAGATGAAAGATATCCCATCAATGTTTTCCATTGCTTTAAAGCTACTTGAGATCAAAATTCAATCATTATTGGAATCACATCTCTTTCTGTAAAACTAGAAAAATAAGCATGACAACACGACCTGGCAATTCTTACAGACTCTGAAATATCAGCAGTACCTTACTGTCTAACCATCTAAGCTCTGCAATAATGGAAACATTTTTCTTTGCAGTGTCACAGCTCTTGTGCTGTTCTGCTTTTCTTTGCATGACTTTACGGGAAATTACATTGCTTCTGGGAGTACATTTGTCCTGTGTGTACTCTACCTTGGGTTCTCCACTTCATAAATCAGCTCTAAACTTTTATCAAAGATGATGTCAGTTCACGCCTCACCTTTATTCCTTGGCCAAGACTCTCAAGAGAATTAATATCCAGCCCTTCCTTGCAGGCCTGCAAACAGGAAATCACTTTCTGACTCTCAATTTTGCCTGGCCGGATAGTAAGACTGGCCAGGCTGCCATGGAAATACTGAGCAAATCTGGGCTTGGTGACTTCACCTCCTGCAAGAAAGAGAATATAAAAAGATTATGGATACCAATGCGCAAACTACACATCCAATAATAATGTTTTAACACATCTAACAAATTGATATCCACTTTAGCCAAGTATATTTGAGATCCCATTTATTGTGATAAGTGCAATTGCTTTCTGGGCTGTTAGGTGGTCTTTAGTGTTCTTGTCAGTGTTTTTCCAGTATTGTGTTCAGGTTTTTATAAAGCTGTGGTAACATACTCCGAGGTGAAACGTGGCTTCCCAAATCTGTGTCCAAGGAAGTACAGCATTTTCAAAAATGAATTTAGGAGATTACTGGAGTGATCTAACACAAAATTAAAAAAAAAAAAATTGTGAGGTCCAATGTTTATTTGGACCTCATACAAAAACTTGTTTAGAGTTTATACAAAAACTCTGTTTGCAAGTTTTCTTTACGTGGTTGCGTACACAGCCTTTGCCTTTCTCCTCATACTACCTGAAGTTCTTAGATGTGCTACGGGTTATGGCCCTGTGTAAGCAAGCTGCCACACTCTCTACAAAACTGTTGTCTCTAAGGATACGGTGTAAATTCGCAGCAGTGAACATGGGCCAATGCACAGCACTAAGCTAAAAGGCTCATAGCGCTTCCCTCACCCGAAGCAGCTTATTTGGTGCCAGAGCAGGTCTCATCGCTGTGTGTTGCATTCGGCCCACTAGCTATAGTCTATTCAGTTTCGCTCTAGGCAGCTTCAAAGGAAGACTGATCTTTAGGAGTTGTCAATAAAACGTGATTACATACTGCCTGCACCAGCGATCATAGCATCTAAATTACTCTTGGGATATTTAGTGATTTACTCATCCTCCTCTAGGAGAATTTTTAGAGCTTGCCTTTCCTGGAAGTGTTAGCTGTATCAGTGCTTGTGAATTACAGCCTACCTTGAGCCTGAGAGGACTAAGAGAGCCAAGAAACAGTGAAACCACTCAGACTAATTGGATTAGCAGTTGATAAGCTGTTGTAATTGGTAGATAACTCATCTCTACAGTGTTTGTAGCTGTAGTGTCAAACAACCTATTTCTGCCAGGCAAGCTAGCTCAAGCTTGAACTTTAACTTGAAGATTTGTGTGTGGATTTGGGCTAGGATAGGGATGAATTGGCAAATTTTCTTTAGGCTGCTGCTGCCTAAAAGCCTGACAAACATCACTTCTAATTTGAGCAGTGTGAGCAGTAAGAAGATGACCTAAGTTATTTTTAAAAAGTGAAGGAAATACACACTGGTGTACTGAGAGAAAAAGGTTTCTGAGCAGGCTGTTTCTTCATAGAAGTAGACAGGCTTTGTTCTTTTTTCTTAACACTGCAGCACAAACTGCCTCTATTTTACCCCCAGGAAAGATCCTCAATGACATTATTTTTCTCCACTCTTCCATTCATTTGTCCACTTTACAGGAAAGTTCTCTGGGCAGATTTTTTACTTTAGGTTCATAGAAACTTTCATGTACAGAGCAGCTAAACTGGAGAATTGGTTTGTACTGTAGTTTTGGGCTTTCTGATACTTGACAAGAAAATTATTTGATAAATAAATTATGGGGGCATTAGCTTTTCAGCAAAAATGTTGTTACATTTATCTTTGAAAGTACACGTAACCACTCATACAGCAGCAAGGAAGCTGAACAGAAAAAGGTAAGCCAAATTGAAAAAACAAAAAATTAAAAATTTCAAACCTCTCCCTAAAAAGGAGACAGAGAGAGAAAAAAAAAACAAAAACAAAACAGATGAGAACTTACTTACAGAAGAAGGAAACCACATTGTGCTTTGAAGCTTCAAATTCTCATTTCCTTAACAGAATTCTTAAGACTTCATTCTTAAGCTCCAATGCTAAAACACTGACTCTAATCCTAGAGATTTGAAATTTAGAAAACTACATTAAATCTGAAGAGATGCAAAATAAGAAGCAGTTCTGAATAAACTAATGTATTGAAATGTGAAACTAGCTCATCAAAATGTATAAAGAGCCAGATAAGAAGCTAGAACAAAAAATTCAGTGCTGTGGTTATACCTGACAGAAAAAAGCAAGGCAAGCCTGCAGAACAAGCTATAGAGCAACTTGACTCGGGCTTAAATACACAAATAGGAACTTCAGGTTGGGATTTTTAAATTTATTTTTAATTGGTTTGCCTTTCACTTTGAACTAGTTCCTCTCTGCTGTCATTGACAAAGCGTTTATTTGTGGTTTGAATGTATTAGGTGCAATGCTGGAATGCATATCCAGTTTAGTTTGATTCAGAAGGAATCCAGTTCATGTGTTCTGACACTGCTCCACAGTCTGAACAGGGAAGTGGGGACAATCAGGAAGTTCTTGTTGTCTTGTTCAAATGGAATCCTGATCCAAACTGACACACTAATACAGATGTCTGCTGTGCAAACACAGCAGCTTCACACCTGGTTATCTTCTGCTGTACCAGACAGAACATCCAAACTTCACAGAAATCTATGACAGTACACAAGATGATCTACTCTCATCTTGCCAGAAGGTTAAGAAGTGTAAATTAAATGTTAGCACTGGAGGTCCTCCTTATGTAATAACAACATGATCTACTAGATCCTTTCCCTACATTACTGATGGCACAGAAAAAAAGTAGACTATTATCCTTGAATTGTCTTTTGTCCTTGTCATCTTCGTTTTATCTCAGTACTGCTCAATTAGTAATTTGGATAAATTCCTCCAGCTGCTCCTGGACATCTGGGAGAGGATAGCATATTAACCTAGAGTACAATGTGGATGCAGAAGATCAGCTGTACTTCAATTCTTGAGAATTGCCTTAGCTGATCTAAACTTTTCTGAAGGAAGAGGCTCCCCAAGAAATCCACTCCAATGATCACTGATCCTGGGAGTTGGAAAGTCATTCTCAATCAGGAATGTGAGCTGTCACATTATGGCCACGCCTTCCCTTTTCCTTTGCCGGGCTAAACAAGACCTTTTCTTTACATCTCCTACTGAACACTGTGGACTATGATCATCCCTGTTGCTTTGCCTGGAATTCCTGATCTTCTCTGAAGGTCGTTCTGAGGGTTCTCAATGTTATAAGAGTTTTACAAAGGACATGCCTGTTGAACTGGGACAGTGTAAATACCAGCATTTTCTAGATTTAAAAAAAAAAAAAAAAAGCCCTTTAAAAAAAATACTGCCTCTCACATTCTATTAGAAAAAAAAGACTGCTAAATAAGCCTACCATAAGCACCTTTTACCAAAGTTAAAGACAAAATTATGTACCTGCCAATTTTATCCCCGAAGGTGAAGGCGTTATATCTGACTCTTACCACAGCTGCTTGTAATTGCAGCGTCCTGACACGTTGATAGTCTTCTACCTCTGCATTTCAGAATCTTCACAGCAAAGTGGGGTATGTTGGCTTGCTGATGTGCTTCAATTGCCAGTAATTATTAGGTAGCAAATGGACCAAACCCAGTGAAATAAAATTTGGGAACAAAACCCAAAGCTCTCACTAAAATTGAAGGAATGGCCTAAAGCCAATCTGCTCCAATCTGGTATTCTATCTTTGATAAAAGGGATTACTGGGAATATTGCTTTCAATCTCAAAAATGCAAGAAGAAAAAAACCTCATCAAAATAAATTGAAAATCCTCAGCAATCAGCTGTTTTACTCGTGTCTGTATCAGTGTTTTATTCATGCTTGGTTCAACTCTGTTTGAATGCCATCTTTCCTTCTGCTGTCAAATATTCAACTATTTGACCTCAGTTTCTCAGTGGGTGCAAATTTATCCCAGAATGGCCAGTCTCCAAGTCCTGGTCACAGGACAATTTTTACAGATTATCCAAATGCTTCTAAATACCTATCTTTTCAAATAGAGATCCTTTGATTCTCAGCATGATACATTTCATGTCTGCACAGCTCCAAACGCAGCTGATCAGAGCTCAGAGCCAGTGACCTCACTGGGCAGGAGGAATGCTCAGTTCCACTGGCTGAATTTGACTCCCCACTGAAATTACCACAGACTAAGAAACAGCTGGAAAACAGGCATAAAATAGTCCCAGCAGCTCTTACTGCTTTAACAATTTGGATTTAAGTCTTGGTTCTGACACCAAACTGAAGCCTAACCAACAATATTTTTGAGATAATAAAGGTCACCTAAATAGATTACACAAGCCTCTGGAGCAAGATTTCAGAGAACAAAGTGGAGTTCCAGTGATGATGATCTTGAGGTAATCCAAGTGTCCTAAAATGTTTTCTACTTCCTAATCTTGTGGTGCAGTGCAAAATGAGGTGCTCTAACACAGGACCTGTTCATTTCTATCCAGGCATCCTGTTAACCTGCACTGCACCTCAGCAAGTTCCATGTGATTTTTTTTCCAAACAGGGTCTTTTTGTCCTTTCTTATGAGTAAGATACAGCTCACCTCCACAACAGTGTTATAGCAACAAGACCTGAGAGAACAAGAAAACTTACGCCTGAACTGTTACATGCCATGTTTCACTCAGCAATATGTTTATTGGTTACTGTGGATTAATATGCTGTGAGTGCTAATTCTTGGGGGATAGTTAAGTCTTAGCTGAATGATGCAACCAACAAAGGTCCCTCCTGCCAGTCACAGAGTTAGGTTGATGTCTGCAACACAGAATAGCTTGAAACAACAGAACAGGATGTACCTTATTCCTATTGCAGACCCTTGCATCATAGATTTTCAAAGTTACCATTTTCCCCCCTTCATTAAATGTAAATGTTGTGGTCATCATTATAGTTGAGAGGCAACACAGCATGTGGTGTTACTCAGATGTTGATAAAATTGCACATTGCTTTTGCCACCTAACCCAGCACACACATCCACTCCCAAAACTTAGCAGATACAGGAGGATGTTGGCTCTTTGGCATTAATTCAATCCTCATAATGGGAAGATGGTGTCAACAGACTGTGGGAGGCATCCAGAGGAACTGGCGACACACATAATTATTCACTGTAATGTTCACTGCTTAGTCATTGTCAAAGTAGTATGCATCACATTTTTCACTTGCTAAAATAATAAGTATTTTTTGGACCAGAGTCCTTCTTTTTCTGTGCTGGTTCTGATCTCTTCTGCCTGGAACTCTATCAACGCAGAGCAAGTAGGGCAGCTGGAGCACTAGAAGCAAAGGGCATCCCACCAGAACTTTACCCAGGGTCACCCTGATAAAGTGTTTCTGAGTCACTTTGCTTTTCTGCTAAGTGTGAATGCTGGTGAAGGTCAACCAGCACAGCACACGCACTGACACTGAAAGACACAGAAGAAGAAAGGACCTACCCTGGCCTGCTGGGCTTCCCACCAGATAAAACCATTGTAGAAGACAACTGGGTTATGGTTCTGAGAAAAAGACAGCTGAGGCATAAAATAGACACAGGGCTGAGAACAAGCTACAAAAGCATAGTGCATGCTGCTGCTGGAATTACCTAGATAACTAGAATTATCTGTGTGTACTAATGTCCCATTGGAAAGTGGTTGCAGTCTAGGAGTTGGGTTAGGTAGGGGCACCTCCTACACTGGGGTCAGGGAGTTCCCTCCCCACCAGAACTTTATATCCCTCTGACTACTTCTGAGTGTTACTTCCCTCCTGTGCTCTTTGCAGCTGCTGCCTGTGTGCTCTCACACCAAGCACAGCACCGCACCACGCTGGAGCAGGAATCCTATCAGAGGACTCCTCACACCCCAGAAAAGGCAGCATGCTGCACCCACACAGCAGCCCCTGGTGGGTAGTGATCAAGCTGCCTTCAAAAGGAAGACTTTACAGTGTCACTGCATTTGGCATAGTCCTAAACTGTCACAAGCACAGTTACTGTTGGTGCTTAAAATTTCAAACATTACTGATCAAATGTAGAATTAACCTACTTAATTTTAGATGACCATGTTGCAGATGTCTGTCCTACTTGTGGGCAGATCAGTCAGGATGACTCCCTTATATGTATGGAGGAAAACAAATGCTTCTAATATACATGTCACCTTGTGAAGAGCTAGAATCTCAGATGAATAACGATTTAGGGGGCTTAAGGGAACAGCAATCAGCTGCTGATCCCAGCCATGAGGAGGTTTAGATATAACATTGGAGAGTCTGGGAAAATAAGGATTCTCAGGGTTCAGACATCACAGGGATAAGGTACATTCATTGATAAAGCAGAGCCTATTTCCATGATACCCTTTTGGTCTTGTTTTAATTACACATTGGGTTGGTATAAAGTGTGACCGAATTTGATCACCGTTGAATTGTACAGTTGTGTTCTTTTGACTTCAGGGATGTAAATGATGTTTGCATTCACTTTACCAACCTCCAAAGAATATTCATGCCTTTCTGCCAAAACAAGTGAGTTTATTGCGCTCATAGATCTTTTAGGTCTTTTGGTCTACCCTAATAATGAGCATATAATTATCAGTGCAGCACAATAAAGTTTTCACTGGGAACGATGACTCAAGAGAATTTCCAACTAAGATATTATTCTTTTAAGAAATTATACTTTTTTTACTGAGCCTGACAATTAAGGACTGATCAATTATTCTGGGTCCCAGTATAAACACTGAAGTGAATCTGGAAGATGCTGCAAGACATTCTGGCTCTGAGGTCCTCAAGACCAAGCCCCAGATTCATCTCTTTGTTATGGTAGTTTAAGGAGCTGGGTTTAATTCTCTGACAACTAGATTGGCTGTTAAACAGGATGAAACCTAACACAGATTTCAGGAATACTCCCAATTAGTGACTCGAGTTTTTACACTCCTAGAGCTTCTCAGCACAAAAGTTTCAGTGTTTTTTTAATATCATTCAGACAAAAATTACTCAGAAAATTACTCATCAAAGATGGCACTGTTTAAGCCTGTCCCCACTCTTGATAGATCTCATAACCCAATCACCTCACACAGGCAGCTTTAGGCTTTAAAGCATTATCTGAAATATGACAAGCACAAAGAACGCTAAGGGCCACCTGCTCCTAAGTGTGCCATCAAAACTATGGTATAACTAATTTAAGATAATTTTTCTCAAGCTAAGAAAAACATGATAATCTCTCATAATGAATACATTTTTAGGGGAACTGTGCGAATTAATGGCAATCATGAAAAAATGTTACAATCTTACATACCTAAGAGTAGATCACAGTCCAGGCTCCTATTCTCCAAATAGCATTTCTGTGCCAGTGCATAGTCCCCAGCACAGAAATTAAATTAAACAAGAGACATATAATCTATGCTGAATTAGTGACAGATTTGCAAGAAAATTTGGGTCTCCAAGAAAACACCCTCCTAAACTAACCTTCCACACGTGTTAGCATTTCCACTACAGCTACGATCCCAGCAAAGATCTGTGAAGTGCATTGAAATTTGCTCCATCTTGGTTTTGATGGGAAGAAAGACAGTGTAGAGAGAACACTACTGTACTAACAGAAGCTTCAGTGTACAGATATTCAGCATCACATTGTGCTGAAATCTACCTAGGTGGTCTTGCATTAATTTGTTTGCTTGTATCACTCCACTGAGGCCTCAGACTGGTGCAAGATACATCAGCCTCCAAGGCATGGTCTGCTGGTGTGATGCACAGTAGGGAGCAATCTTTATTTGTTGAATATCTTAATTTCTAGGACAAGTCCAAGTTTGAGAGTTACAGGCTGCTGCTGCCCACAGTGTATTTAGCTTTCAATGATCTTATCCCTCTCCAATTTTTTTACCATTCTTCTTAGATTGAAAAGTCAGTTCTATGTCTGCAACTTTGTGATCTGATCAATGATGTATCAGCAACGTGCTGACATGTAAGGCTAGTAAAGTTATTGCACAGAAGGATTCTGTAAAAATACTGGTCTCCAGCCTAGGTTAAAGCAAGAGGAAAATGCACAGGAGAATAAAAAACAAAAATAGAATTTACTTAGACATTACTTAGAAAACAGGAATTACAATAGCATTCTGCCATATTCATGATAACAAAGTTTGCCTGTTGACAGGCTTCTCCTAAAGACTCCCCGCTGCAGCATAATCACGCCGTGAAGCTCCAGCACTCTAGAATGGGTGGCATTATTAGAAATAATAACTTGCAGACATGGTAAGCTACCATGTAACCTTGTGACAAGTCATTAACTTGTGTCACTACTTTTCTGACAGGACTTTGGGAATGATACATAAAGAAACAAGCCATTTGGGGAGGGAAAGACTGTGAACCCAAGACCTTATCTTTTCAGAGAAACCTGGAGGAAGTCTCTTTGCAGTCTGTGGTACAAAAGATGATTAGACTACCAAATCATGTAACCTGCTCCCTTTTTCTGTCTCCCTTTGCTGCAGAATATTTAGCAATAAAGAGATCAAAGTGGGAACCTACAAATCTTAGCTTAATGGAAGAAATTTCTCACTCTGTAAAAGGTCTACTTGCTATGTCCTCAGAAAAACTGAATCAAAAATAATGAACTCAGAGGAGTATTTACTAGGGTAAGCTCCAGGAAAGTGCAGCTCCAGGATAAGCTAACATTAATTTGTTTGTATTGCTTAGAGAATGAAACAGGATTGTAAAAGCTAAAAGGAGAATAAGAACAATTTTGTATTTGATGAGGAAGTCTGATTCTATTCTTGTTCTGATGCAGATTTTTTTTAGGTGACCTGAGGAAAAATCACCTACCCACTTGATGCTGTACTTTATCTTCACAGAGTAAGGGTAAATCTACTTCTTTACTGTGGAACTATGTTAGCTATTTATTGCTTGGAAAACTTTCAAGAATCTTGGGCTGGAAAGGCAAAGCTAGAGTATTTTTATTGTTAGAGAGTAGAAATGAGACACAAAATTCACCCTTGAGGAGCTCTCTCCTATACTGATGGGCCATATCTGCTTCTAACATCTATTCAGGGTGGTAGGGGTACCAGGGTAACACTTTCCACATGTGTTTTTTGTTGTCTTTTTAGTTCTGGTAAGCACACATACAAGCAAGTCAACTTTGTCCTTTGGATACCCCTGAGAAATAGTAATTTTGCTCAAAATTTCTTTTACCATTAGAGACAGGGCAGCATTTTGGACATAAATAACCCCACCTTCATCAAAATCACAGCATTGACAATCATCTGTGAGACTACTCATGTGAAAAAAAAAGGCCTTTTACAGAATATAAAATTAAGTTATAGCCTTAAGCCTAAGTAATTGCAGCAAAAGCTGTTGAACTTCAACTGCTGCATAAAGGCTTAACTTCAGGAGCAGCTGTACTAGCACTCCCAAACTGTTCAGTTCTGCCCTCATTTAGTTCACAGAGTCCAGTTTGCTTAGCTCTGTAGTTAACATTGCTCTTTCCAGGCACAGTGCCACTGAAATCACAGCTAAGTTGAGATTTTCCACACACAAAGGCTAGCACTCTGTTGGAGGTAGGTTGCAGCAGGCTAAGTTTCTATCTCCAGCTGTCACTGCCCATGGGCCATATGTAACTGAATCAACACAAACAGTATAGCCCAAAAATAATGCTTTAACTCCCACACCTGAATAAAATACCCTGCCTCCAAAGGATAGCAGTATCAAACATGAGCTACACAAACTAAATAGCCAATTAACTCTATGTTAACCATTGTGATGAGGTAGCTTTCTCTAGATCTTCCCTTTAATGAGTTCCCTGAAGAAAAAAAACAAGGGTTTTGAATTTTAAAGAAGAAATTATACTAGAATAACATCCAGAGCACCTCATTTTAAGTAGAGAATATTAATACTGACTATGCCGGGTAAACATAAAAAATATGTTTTATACAACTTTTCTCATTCCCAATGTGTCATTTAAGACAGAAACTATCCCCCAGGCTTGTTTTTAGGTAACTGAGTCCCTGGGATGCAGTAAGCTTTACCCAGTGCCTGACAGACCCTAGGAAGGGTCACTTCTACCGCCTTTAAAGCCTGGTGCTCTGCTCTTTCAGCCAGCTGCACTCTCAACTCTTCTCCAAACCGCCATTCACTGGGACCTAACGTCTCCCTCCAAGATTCTTCTCATCATGAAAAGGCTCATTTTTCTTCCTTTTAGGAGAGACCTAGAACTCAACCCACCTTACTTAAGGAAATACTAAATAATATCAGGAACAGGGAAATCATGAATGAATTTTACTCTGGCAATGCAAGGGTAAGAGTATAGGAGAGACTTGCTCATTACAGCTGGAATGCTGATGTTAAAAAACCAAACTCAAATGGTTTGGTGCAAATGGGACACATATCCTGAGAGACTGTACATGTGTTTTGTCTTCATGTTAGCTTCAGGAGAACAGCACTGAACTTAAACTCTTCTTATATTTCACCTGAACAGCTGAAAGTAAAAATGAAAACTAACCTAACTTTTCATAATGGATGCAATAAACAAGGCTATAAAGGTCAGAAAAGAGTCTGGAATTGAAATATTAATAATAGAAAATATTAATCTCAAAGAAAAGAATTCCCTTCCTGTGCCCAGGAAGCCTGCATGGCATAGCTCTGAGAAAGAGAAGAGGGAGGTGCAAACACACTTGCTATGTCATCTCAGGATAAGCAATGAAAAGACCAGGGCCCAAAGAGTCACTTGCCTCATGGAGGATTCTCAGATTCCTCAAGACACAGCAGAACAACTCTGAGTTTCCAGACCAACACTGAACATTGTCATGTGTGAAGGGGTAAATGCTGCATAGCTGTAGCACTTTTTCTTATTAGTGCTATCAGAGTAAATTACAATTCTTTTTGTTCTTGATTTTTTACTTTGCCCTCTAAATACACTGTTCTTGCTCCCCAGCAGTTCTTAAGCTGCCCCACAGTCACAACAATTTATTTTCTGCTGTGAGCAAATCAGAGTTGGTGTGGTAAGAAAAAGGAATGCTATTCCTTCTAGTTCATTTAGTTGTCTGAGGTGAGATTGTTTTCAAATAATTTGACTTTGATAAATGGATACTGGATACTCAGAACTATAAAATGGTTTAGTAAAGACAGAAAGAAAAAGCCTTGTCCTTTCTGAAGGAAGAGGTTAGAGCTGGTGTCCCTGTTCTGCCAGTGCTTTAGTGAAAGGGGGAGGAAATGGTCTGAGCTAACCTGAGCTAGAAACTCCTCAGGTGCTCTTTGCAAGGACATCCCTGCATGGCTTGTGGCACAAAATCATTGCAAGTATCACTGCATAGAAACCATAGATGGCTGTAAAGCAGTTTTCTAATCCTTTGAAAAGATAAATTTTTAGACTATTCTTACTGGTGAAAATGTCTTATCCTAAGTAGACTCAGTTAAAAGTTTCTCTCAGATTTTTATAGTCAAATTATCTAATAGATCAACTTTTTCTTGGAATATAAGGATTTTAGAAGTTACCATTCTGTCTGGAATATATTACATTTATATGTTGAATAATTACAGTTCAATAGACTGAAACAGTGTTGAATCTTATTAACAAAGTGACTTTCCACAACATTAATCTAAAATAGTTTGAGGTGATCAAAACACAGTTATGAAAATATAAGTTCTGCCAAAACCAGCATCTTGAATTCTTTTTGAAATAAATCTAAAAGTTCAATTTAGCCTGACACACAACAGTTTATCAGAACCTTTAGCACACTACCAGCTTAATCTCAAAGTTTTCATGAGATGGCAAATTTGTTTCTACTTTTGATGAGCCCCAATTCTGACACTATTAAAACAGCAATAATGGAATCTTGCAGTAAATACTGAGAGCAGAAATAGGTAAAATTTAAGTAGTTGAAATGAGGTGTTTCACCAAAAATATTCTAAAAACAGCTGGAACGTTCTGTTTGCTTAATAGCTGGAATACTAAATATAGTTTGTGGTCTAAATTTATTGTGAGCCTATATGGGAAATTTTACCTTAATTCTTTCTCTTAACAACTTGAGATAAGGAAACAAATACGCAAAGAAAAAAAGGAAAAAAGATTATTCTTGTTGTTTTTAGCTGCCTTAGTGGTAGATGAAACCCACAGCTGCAGCAGTGTGGCAACACTGGCATAGTGTTGTTTCCTCCACAGACAAAGTTATTTCTCCACAGTTCTCTAAACTTGGCAACTGCATTACAATTAACATGACATTCAGGGGAGGTCTAACGGGAGTGGATTCTCACCAATACTAAGTTAAGAGGCAGAGGTAGTACGAATCATGCACAAAAATATGGATATAGACCTATGCAGAAAAACCTACAAATACACATGAAGTAAAGGAATAAAATAAACTCTCTTTAGCATGGCTTCGGCAACATGCTGATTTTTCAGAAGGCAATACACAATGATTATTCATAATCTCTATGTCATTTGCTCATGTTTGGGAAGAACTGAATTTACTCCATTCACAAATTACACTTGCATTTTTTAACTCTGGAACTTTGATTTAAAAATACTGCACCAAAGCTACATAAGGGAAAAACCCAAATAGATCAAACTCAAAGGAAATTCCTTTAGATCAAATTGATACCTGACAACTATCCATCCCAGTAAACTACTTGGTTTCTGAAGAGTTTGATACATTTTTCACTATGTATTTTTAACTATAAATATAAATCCCTCAGAATATTAACACCTAAAAGTAAAATATAATATATTCTATTATATATGTAACATCAATGAAAAATTCCAATGCACCTAAAGATCATCCTATAGCGATAGAAGCCTACGCATGCGAATACCAGCAGCGCAGGAATCTGTTTATACTCTTACAAATACATGGGATTAGTGTCATGCTGATTAGCTGGCTATCATAGGAGTTATCTCTGTGATCAATATTCAAAACGTATCAAATCTTGTTTCTAGGATTAGTGTGGCTTCATTCTGCATGTTGTCATCACAGTAAAGATTGGATCTTTACCCCAAGGTGTTTAAAATCTAACGTCTGGATTTACTTGTAATATTATTTACACTGAGCTGTTCTGCCATGCATAAGATGTTCAAATTTTGCAGATAACATACTGTAAATGAGCAGAGATCAAACAAGGTAGTAACAGAGAACGTGAGTCAGCATAAAGAGCGGGCAAGAAATACGAGCTGCTTTAAAGCATTTTTTCCTAATTATACAGTTTGTTTAACTTCATACTTCATCTTAAGTGAAAGCAAGACATGCATAGAAAACAGTGCAAACAGTGCATAAATAGAAAACCAGCACGGAAGGGTAATGGAGACAATGTTACAAGAGCAGAGTAGCAGAAGAAGAGCACAGCTTCAGGAGGAAGGCAGAGAACAATGGAAGAGACAGTGGCATAAAGACCAGACAAAAGCATTAGAGGGATGATAAAGTCTTGAAAACAGGAAAAGCTACCATTTAAGCAAGAGCCCATAAAGTATGGGGGCTGCAGGGTTGTGAATTTTGGGTTTATTTTGCTTTCACTTTTACATCTGGTCTGTAGCAAGATGAATAGATTAAGTTAGTGGAATTACTGGCGTTATATAGCCAATGTGAAGAGGGCATGCTCAGGCCATAAGCTGTAGAGGGAATTTGTGGCAGAGACTGAAAGAGAGCTGGGGTTCTTCAGAGTAACATGTAGATTGTATCCTTAAAGTTGGAGAACAAACAAAACAATTCTCTTTTGTTTTCACTGCTGTTAAAGATGATAATCTTTTACAATGAATACACAAACTGTATTCACCACTTCTTTAGATGAGGCAAATGCAAAAGCTGTTAATGTCCCACCTGTTTTATTCTTGGACTTGACTCATTATTAACTCTGGATTTACTCCTAACTTTATACCATAAATGTTTTAGGAATATATGTGGTATACAGTCACTGATACAAATAAGATTCTGAATTTATAATTATACTCTCTACTCTTTGCTGTGGTATTACCTTGCCAACAAGCGCCAACTGTCAGCTGCATGGCTATGTGTGAAGGGTGGATAGGCCAATCATTGGTCACAAGGTAAGGTTCATATGTTGTTCCATCCATGTATAAGGTGACAACAGGAAACTCAACATTGACAACATAGTAATGCCATTCTTTATCACAAATCTGAAAGACAGAATGCAAAAGAAAAACATTAATTGACACCTTTTGTCAAGCAACTGATTTTTATATCCCATACATTTTAAAAATTGTATTCTTTCCAAATCACACTCATAAAAAAAGAGTATTATTGAAATTTATATATCACTGAATTAATGAAAATGTAAGTGTTGATAAATACTTGTAGTATACTTGCAGAATATATTTGCTAAACAAACAGGCATCCTAAAACACACGCTCTGGAAAACAATGCATGGATAAAATAGAAAAATCAGACCATTTGGTATTTGCTCTGTATTTTCACATTTATTAATACATATTAATTTCTTAATGTCTACAATGACTTTTGAGAATATAACACTGTATCTAACAGATACTCGGGATGTATTGGCATAGTTTCTGGACATTCACATTAAGAAAATATACAGCAGTCACTAGATTGATGAGTTGTTATCATGGATTTGATTCAATTATCATAACTAACTTATTGCAGGAGTACTTAGAAAAGTCCTGTGCAATGCAACAGGACCTCCACAGTGCTAGAAGGACCTCTGTTTTACTCTATACACACAGATGGTTAAGTAGGCTATGTGTCTACCTGATTTGAGCCAGAAACCAAAACTTCTCCATGATGCATCTTTTGGCCCTGAGCTTTTTCCTAGACAAAATGAGGATCTATATGGTTACACCAATATACAACAGTTTTGAAAATCACTTCCCACAGTTACAACTTTCAAGATGACAATATCAGTGTCAAATGTCATACGAATCCCTGAGCTGTGCAACCACGGTAGGATTGTGTGGTGAGCTGACCTTGTCTGGGGGGCAGGTACTCACCAAAGCTGCTCTATCGCTCCGCTGGACTGGACAGGCGACAGGAAGTACAACGAAAGGCTTGTGTGTCAAGATAAGGACAGGGAGATCACTCACCAATAACTTTAATGGGCAAAATTGACTCTCCTGGGGGAAATGATTGTATTGCCAATCAAATCAGAGTTGAGCAGTAAGCAAAAAAAACCCCAAACCTTAAAACATCTGCTCCACCATTAATCTCCATAGGCTGCATGGGGACAGCCGGCCTCACCATGATCTTCACAGAATGCAGGGGAATCTCTCTCTGCTCTGGTACCTGGAGCGCCTCATCCGCTCTGTTCTGTACCAACCTTGGTGTCTGCAAAGTTGTTTCTTACATCTCACTCCTCTCTCTGGCTGCTGCTGCTCTGCAGTTGTTTATTGCCCCCTTAATAAATATGTTATCACAGAGGTACTACCTCCATCACAGATGGGCTGGGCCTTGGCAAACAGAGGGTCTGTTTTGGAGCTAGGTGGCATTAGATCTGTTGGGCATGGAGTAAGCTTCTAGCAGGTTCTCACCGAAGCCCCCCCTGTAGCCAGCCCAACCCCCATTATCAAAACCTTGCCATGCAAACCCAATACAGATGGTCAAATTTGGCTTTATTTCAGACATGTACAGGTGGCTGAATCACTGCCCCTGAAGACCAAAGTCCAGCATGTAAATACCAATGCCTGCCCAATTTTTTTTTTTCCCTTTTTTGCACTTTTCAGATGTAAAAGTTCAAAGGAAGAAATCACAGCACACTGGAAGGAGGGATGGGCTATTTCTAAACATAAGGCAATAGTTACAACCACGCTACTTTCAATTCTGTAGAGATACTTGTTTTGGTGTATTAAGAAATGTAAGTGCTTGAATGCAGATATCCTCGCTGCAAGGCAAGCAGGAAAGTGATGCTTAAACATAACACTTTGTCCTTGGCCAGGTTAAGTGCTATCTGCTGCAATATCTGCCCTTTGAAAGCAAAAGCTAATGTTTTGTTGCAGAAGACATTTCAACAAGAACTTAATCACTTCTATTTCAAAGGGATACATTTATTATTGCAGACATCATAGCTCCCCAGCAAGAGATAAATGCAGCAAGGGGCTGCTAGAGCCTTCCTTTGTAAGCAGTAGACAGCACAAATGTTTTCTGAAGGTTAAATGAACCGAAACCAAAATTGAAAGTAAATAAATTGGAAGACTGAAAACTTTATTGAACAAACAGCAATCACGGGCAGTATTATGCAATCCTCCCTTTCATGCTAAAACAACCTGCCGAGTTTCCTGACCCGGTCATTAGAACGTGATGCATCACAGCCCCATGCTTATTCACCTGAGTTTGAGACCTTGCATCCTTGCATGACAAAAACTGCAGGCGTTAATTCTTGACACTTGTCAGAGAACTGTCCCAGAGTATTTCTGTTTTGCAATCCTAAACTGCATCACTTGAGATGCTCCAAGTGCTATTAAATGAGTGAGCAATCCTTCTCATATTTAACCAAACCAAGAGTACTTTAATATAACAAGCCCAAACGTTTTTGGACATTCACAAACACAAAAAGCCTGATAATGTGTAGCTAGTCAGATTGCTCTCTATTCACTGGCAAATAGGGCAGTTACAGTTTTCAGAGAAAGTACCTTCTTTGCCCAGAGAGGTGGTGGAGGCCCCATCCCTGGAGACATTCAAGTTCAGGCTTGATGGGGGTCTGAGCAATCTGATCTAGTTAAAGGTGTCCCTGCTTACTGCAGTTGCCTTGGACTAGATGACCTCTAAATGTCCCTTCCAACCTAATGCATTCGGAAATTACAGAATCACAGAATTGTAGGGGTTGGAAGGGACCTCGAGAGATCACCAGGTCCAACCCCCCTGCCAAAACAGGCTCCCTAGCACATATTGCACAGGTCGGCGTCCAGACAGGTCTTGAATCTCTCCAGAGAAGGAGACTCCACACCCCCTGGGCAGCCTGTCCCAGGGCTCCCTCACCCTCACTGTGTAAAAGTTCTTCCACATGTTGGTGTGGAACTTCCTGTGCTTCAACTTGCAGCCACTGTCCCTTGTCCTGTCTGCACAGACCACTGAAAAGGGGCTGGCTAATTCCCCCTGCATCCCCTGCTTAAGATACTTACAGACATTAATTAGATCCCCCCTTAGTCTTCTCTTCCCAAGACTGAGAATTCTGTGATTTAAATAGAAGATTCCATAAATTCCACAACTTAAGACTCCAGTGACTTAGACCGCTTCAAATTAAAACGCAGGTGTCCAAGTGCAGATGTCCACTCAAGACAAAGTACTTACTAACCTTTAGTTTTTCTCATACATTTTGAAACATAAGACAGTGCAAGTGTAGACAGCTGGTGAAGTCCTCAAACAAGTATGTGTACTGGTTGCCTGTGTAAAAACAAATATTCTACATGGAAGCAATAAAATTATTTAGAAACTTTGGAGTACATCCCAGTTACTCGGCAGCAGGTAGTATTTCATCCCTGGCCATTTCACAGGCAACAAAATAGTGAAATAACAGTGGCATGTAATTTGTTATGTTGTCATTTTAGACACCTTCTTCACCTTCTTCACACAGGAAGCCAGTTTTTCCCCTGCATGCATTCCACAGTGGCAATGGAATGTAATGTGAAGCCATGAAAATAAAATTAAAGAATATAATAGTTTGGTAACTAAAGACATTTTAATCATCTCAAGTAAGAACCTTATTTTTAAAAAAATCAAATTTATGAAGTTATTCTAATGAAATAAAATTACAAATGAGTAAGCTTGGCTTTGAAAGATTGCTGGATGACTATATTGGTCCAATCACTCTACCATGTCAGTCTGACACTAAAATGTATTAATCAAATCACAGTGAATTAGCCAGCTTGAAGTCTTAGTGATGATTACCAGCCATTGCACTGGAATGTGCTTTTATGAAATAGATAAAAACCAGCTTAATTTAAGTCACTAAGAAGTAAATTTCCCAAGACATTAGAGCTTTTAGCATTTTCTGATGAAGAATTGTCAGAGATGTTTTAGGTTTAGATTATAAAGCCTAGGAACAGACTGAAAACAAAGAACTTTGGTCTGAGAAGTATATGCTGCTGAAAAACAGACTTTTTTGGTTTGCAAAATAATTCATTTTTTGGCTTTTTACATAAGAATTAGGCATACACATGTGAGAACATGGACTTTCAGCTTACAGCTACTACTTTCTGCTGTTTGGCAGTATTTAGAAAGTTATAACTTAACAACTTAAACAAGTAAGGCCCCTCCATAATCAAGACCACAGAGGAGAATGCTGTTATATTAATTTATAGCAAAATTGGGTCATTAATGAAGGAAAAAACACATTCACGTAGGGATTACAATACCCAAGCAGCTAGAATACTAATACTTACCTCTGCTTGCAAGGAGGTCAGGAGCACACTTGGGATTATAAATTACATATTTTCATAAAGTAGCATAATAGAAAATTAGTCATGCTTAGGATGTTACTGTTTCTGTACAGAAATGTCCTCTCCAATGGTTGTGCATGGCTAGAAAAATGCCAGGTCTACAGAAGGTGAAGGCGGTACTGTTTCCACTAACAGAGAGTTGCAGCACAGCATATGTTAAGAGGCTGAATTATTATTATACTTACTAATTGTTAATATTATTTATTATTAATTGTTGTTATGCTTTTATCTGCAGCAATGCTTTCCATTTGGAAGTACATTTACTGTATTTATAAATCTTCAAGCCCTTCAGCAAACAAAACATTTCCTTCAAATCCTTTGTACGTACAGTGCTTACACCAAAACGTTTCTTTACTTGCGAGAATGTGTGTCTCCATAGAGCTGATGGAAGTCATCAGTGTGAAAACCTCATACACATGCAGAGACATCTCAGGCTCTGCATTTTTATCACACTTCACTAAAGAAGACAACAAACTTTCCTTTGATCTTAGGCATGAAGGCATTAGCATTATCCCTCCGTTATAGCCCCCAGATCAAACCCTCTGCCCCGCTATGAAAGCGGCCACAAGCTTTGTAGACCTGCTTCAAAGCATGGCACCCATTACCCTTGTTCAGAGTACAGAACACAGATGATATTTGGATGGGGGGTATTACTTTGAGTTTAAATAATAGCACACATTTCTTTCCATCTCTAAAATAATCCTTTTTGAAAGAGCTTTGTAAAAATGCACATTTTTTGGCATTGTTCATTCGAACAATGATCTCTCAAGGTCCCTTCCAACCCCTATGATTCCTGCTGGTGACAACACTAAATATATTCCAATGTATTCTGGTAGAATTTTTAAAACATATTTTGATATATCAAAATATTTTTAATATATATATTTTGGATATATCTTTATAGCACTGCATACAAACAGGGAGCTCAAAGGCAATAGACTTAAAGGTTTCATTACACCTTTAACACGGACCTAAGCAATACAGCCACTGTAAGAAAGCAAACCTAGTTTAGAAACATTTGGCAGTGGATTTCAATCAAGAAGGAAATATATATTTGCAATTTTTAAAAAGGAAAATTTTGTATATTTACATAGACAAATAAAAACCAATGCATCTTAAGGGCTTTAGGCAATGTAGTCATCATGCATAAGACTGATGAGCTTTGCATGAAAGCAGTCCAAAGGTGAGCACAGAAAAGGCTTTCTCCTGTCCCACTCTGGGGTTTATAACTGTTGTCTCTGATGAATGGGAACCTTAAAGAAGTTATTGAATAAGCTTTTAGCTCTTACTTTAGAAACTAATTTAGTATCTTAATTGTTTTCCCATTGTCAGTTCTCATCCAGAGACTTTTACAATTAAGGTGTGCTAGTTCAAAACCAGAGAAGAGTATACCTTTAGGGCATTACCTTTGCACTAACTCTGCTGTTTGCTTTTGATTTCTCCTAATAAGTCTTTGCTTTGAATTTCAGTAGCTGAGCTACCTGCAAAACTGATTAAGTGATACAGGGAAATAAGTTACACAGTTGACTTTTTAATCTCTTTTTCTCACTGTCTATAACCACCTTAAGATGACTTTGCACTGGGTTTTTTGGGTTTTTTTTAATTATCCGATCATCACCCCGAACAAACACTATACTGCTAAAAACATCCTAGTGTAGACTGCAAGTATGTAATTCAGTATGCACATACTCAGTTATCAGGAGGTGCTCACTTCATTGGATAACTGGGTTACCTAGTACATTTCTGCTTTCAAATATAGTGAACAAAAATGTATTTCTGCTGTAAATGCACAGGCTTGACAGTAAACATTTGTTTTTGTGAGAATCAACAGATACGCATTTCCAGTTGGCTTTACGCTATAGTATAATGTGCCAGCATATCCATTTGGGGGAAGGGCAACTGAAAATAAACAAAAGAAAGTGCAAACTTCCTTTGAGTAATCAAATTAATCTGGTAAATTAAATTGTTATCCCATGCAGGATTATTTATTCTACCTTGGTAATAGGCTCAGTGCACAGGACAGATATTTGCTCTGTGTTGGTTTTATTTAATCTAAGCACTGCTGAAAAAGACAAGGATTAAAATGCTAGTGACAAAAGCTCAGTATATTCTTGACCACCAAGTGGAGCTGTGCAGATTCCAAATATGTCCACAAATATCTCCACAACCTCTTCAGATAAGTTTAAATAAAGGTCTAAAATATTCATGTTATGTACAGGGTTTTTAAAAAAATAATCTCTCTGGGTTTCCCTTTCTACATATATCCTTTAGCAGCTCCCTTACATGAAATTTTTTTTCTGTCTGTAAAATCAATTTGCCTTGCCTCTGAAGTGGCAATAAATACAGTATGAATGTAGTAATTAAGGCAGGCTGAAAGAAAAATACACTGTCTCTGGGAAAAGAAGCAATCAACATACTCCCACCAGTTCAATTAATGGGTGATACACTGAAAAGTGCCATCACAAGCTCCAAATTCAGTGTCTTTTCTGTATACTGTCGCACACTTAACCTCCACATAAAATTTGTAGTTTGATCCCTTGCCTGCATAGCCCTGCTCAAATTTGATCACAAAGACTCTCTGAGCAAGTTCCTGAATTCTGACAGCTGATGGCAGGCAGTAAAAGAAAAACCACCACCCAACCAGATTGCTTTGCTCTGGACCAGTGCTTTTACACTTGTGGGATACAGTACCACCACTCTTTTGATTGTTAGCAACAGTGACTGTTACACAGAGTAATTTGTACTCCTTTGTAAGGGAAGTTTTTCCATAGCTACTATTTGGATTGGAACTTGGACTTCCCCTATAAATATTCTGATGTTAAGTCAGCTTCATATATGAGCAGAGAATTTGAAAAACGAAATAAACATTTTTCTATATTTGCATTTAACATTTTTTAAACCAGCCTTCAAAGAGCCAAAGCATTTTATCTTCTGATAAAACGGCATTTTATTGCCATGTAATTCTGTGGTTGCAAACAAATCTGTGTGAACAGTCTTAGAATAAAAGAGATTGAACATTTTGCAAATTAATCCCTTCTTTCTGTAACTTCGAGTATCAGGACAACATAAACAAGGGAAGGAAACAAAGGAGAGACTTCCCCTTATAAAACTTTTAAGCAAGTTATTGCTTCTTTATAGGACTTTCCGTGAAGAAACTAGCTTGTATTCCCTACCTCTGGTTGCACATATAAAAGGAAAAAAAACCTCTTGGGATTATATTAAAGTGGGCAAGAGCCGCAGGAATCTTATTCTTGAGGCTCCACTGACAGCGAAGCAAGTCCAAGCTCTTAAATGAGGTACCATGTACCTGCCCATAGCCAGACAGTATGAAACCCTGACAACAATGGCCCTAAAACTTCACATGTCACTACAGCGACACCTTATTTAGGAAGCTAAGCAAAAAGAAAAGTTATTTCCATGACAGTATATTTTGAAACAGAGGAACAGAAGGTGAAGTATTGGGATGCACTACTTGGCCCTTATAAACACACTAATTGAAAAGAGATCGCAGTGTAATGCTGATTGTTTTAAAATCATACTTTATATACCTCATCAAACACATATTTCAGTATGAACTATTCAGCACAACATAGCAATTATAAAAGTAATGCATTTTCTCATGTACCTTACTCAAGTAAATGCAAATAAGTACATATCTAATCACACCACTTCCAAACGGGTATTTTCAAGTATTTGCTCACTGTCTAGTTCATGGGTGTTTTCTTCTGTTTATACAATTCAGATATTTACTTTTACTTAAAAACCCTCAAATTTTCACAGACTCTTTAAGGAAACAGCCCTTTTTTATATTCTGTAGCAAACATAGGTAGAATATGTTATTAGAATACCCTGAGCTCTGATATTTATTATGCAGTATGCAGATGCTGTTAAATCATTCAGAAAATTTGGTGAGGGAAGCACCCTTTTAGCAATTTTGTACTCTTGAGAAATATCCCAAGAATACCAATTGGTCTAAAACAAATTCCTGAAAATCCTTTTATATAACATGCTTGCCAAGTGCACTTCTTTATAGCTGCTGATATTCCCAAAGGAAACACCTTGTTGCATTTTACCAGAAATGCCTATTTACTTTGTTGTGAGAAATAAAAGCCATCCTTTCTCTCTCTCCTCAGCCCTTTCCCCTGCGTGTACCTTCATGTGAATGTAGAAAGAAGAACAAGCACCTAAAAGAGGTGAGTCTGTATTTAGTACCAGAGTTACAGATGTAAGACATGTTTTGATCTTTGATTTTCCTGAGATAAAAACCCGAATCTCACAGAGCTCTGTGATGTATTTTATTTTGTGGCTGACTGACACAGTAAATGTCTTTCATCTCAAAGAAGAGGGTGAACAAAGACATTGCAGTCACCCTGTGGCAACTGGGGCAAATATTTTATTACTGTGAGCTGTTTTAATCTGATTTGGCTATTATTAATTGAAAAAAGCTAAGTATATAGATCTGACTCTTGAGTTTTCCAAAATTTGTCTAGTTTTGTCTGAACTACTTGCCCCATGTGGTAGAGAGAGGATGTTAATTGTAGCATTGACCTCTTTGCTAAATAGATTCTCTATGTCTCCCTTGCACTGTTGGCATTCTTCCAGACCAAGTAGATCACTGTCTTTCATCAAGATATTCTGCACCCTCTTTTGTAGTCACAATATCCACTCTATTACTCCATAGTCCAATGAAGCCAACTTTATTCTAACCACATAGGACATCTGAGCCATCTGCAAACCAATTTCTGGAGTATAAAAACCAAAAGGAACTAAAAATCTAATGGTAAACTTTTATTCCTCAACTGAAAAAAAAAGGAAGGGAGGAATCACACATATCTTAGCTTCTAATTTTGCAGTCCCTGATAAGATCTTCCATCAGAAACCATTATATTCTGAAGTATATCTGTGTATTCTACTGTGTTTGTGTTTTCTTCTGTCTTACTCTTAGAAGAGACTAGATTACTTTGTACCGTAGCTAAAGACTCTTGCAGTACTGTAAGAATGAGCGATGAGTGGGTGGGGAAGGATGTGTTAAAACCAACTCCATGGTTCCATACTTCCTAGCTTTTAGTTGTACATATATATATGTATGAATGCATAATATATATAAATACGCATATGCTTACATATACACACAGACTTTGTTTTTTCTTGTTACACCCTAGAGTGAAATAAATTTGAAAACAGGCTTGCAGAATAGTTATGGATTTCCTATGTCTTAAAATAAGAAGGGAACCTTGTTTTCAAACATCAACATGGTATAATCATTAAAATGAGTAACCCCCAAATAGCACACAACAATGTATGTTCTTTGTAGTATTATACCAGTTGTGAGTCTCTTATTCAAGTTGTAAAGACTTCAGGGTACTTTCACAGCTTCTATCAGAACAAATCAATTTAAAAACTGCTAAAAAAATTATCAGAGTATCCAAAGATATATAAAAAGTTTTCAGAAAAGAAATACTTAATAGCTGAGTTGGACTGAAATTGAACATAAACTACTGAAATGAAACTCAGCTAACAGAAAACTGGTAACTCTTAACTATACTATTAAATAAATACACTATTAAATAAAACTATCATTGATATTCTTTCAGCTACCTAATAACAAGGGCTTGGTAGGTAACATATGGCAAAATAAGTTGTATGAACTGTTACAATGATCCCATCAAGTAACTGTTATGAGATTAGGAAGTAAAATGTTGGTTATTCTTTACCAGTACGGAAATTTTTCCTCATCGTTTATGTCTCTGCCCCTCTCCCTCAAGTAAAAAAGCCTAGTGAACATTATTTGAACAAGGTGTTCTGAAGTGGGCCACTCCTCTTTCCAGGCTTTCTAAGCTGAGGGGTGGTCTTTAAATGAGAGTATATAATGAGTACAGTTGAAGTGGCCCCCTGTTTCAGAAGCAATATTCCCCTCCCAGAACGCTGCCCAATGAAGGGGGCAGCAGTGATTTCAGCAGTAGTCAGAAAGTCGGGAGGTGAGTACACCAGTTAAATAAGCAGTAAGCACCTTTCCAGACTGTTGTCTAAATACTACTGATTATAATAATAATAATGATGTTACCTTTTTGGCTGCTCTTTGTTCTTATAATAGTCATGGTTAACAGACAGTTTTACTGAACAGTACCTCAAATAGGTAGTGCTGTTTTCATTTTTTCTTCCCTTTTTTTTGTTTTAATTAACAACACTTGATCATGAACCAACAAAAGGCAGAAAAGTACCTGATGTAATGTCAAACAGCACTTTGTAATCCAACTATTTATCAGAATTAGTGATCTCAAAGCAGGATTAGCTAACTTTTGTTTCCACTCCTCTTAAAGAAGAAGAGTCTCCCAGGTATCAGGAAATTTTCATTGTACAAAAAAAAGCCCACAGTCATCAGAATGTCTTCTAAGCATTTTATAAAATGCTCCTTTAACAGTGGTTAAAAAAATTAAAAATTAGGAAAAATGCAGTTTTTCCATAAATTCATTCATTTCCATGTGCACTCTACACAGAAGTAACCCACAATAAATACATGGGATTCACACTACACATCAGTATCACAAGCAGCTGTGAGTTCAAATTCAATTTTGTAGCATGCTACAAATATTTTGTATATTGCAGGAAAAAATACACCAATGGACAACAGTAAACTTTGGAGACCTAGAAGCCATTTGAAGTACTAGATACTATAAAGGTTATTACTAAGGCTCATAAATCTGTATTAAAAAAGAAGCATATAACAAATACCAGTTTTTAAATCTCACTCACGTCATTTGATTTAAGCTGATTTGCAGTGCTAAATAATAATAAAAAAAACCCTAAAACATTTACAGGACCCACCAAACTCATTGGTACCCTAGATGTCACCTTCTTCACACCCGTGAGTAATACACACTACAGTCTAAAGTTAATTTTCAGAAGTGCTTCAATAATGCTAAAACAAAGAGGAGGAAAGCTAACCTCATGTTGTTATCAAGTAATCCACGAGCTTCTCTTTTACCTCTTTGAATTATTGTTACAAGTTTTAAGTAGACTTGAAAAATTAGTATTAGCACAAAAATAATTTACTTTTTGTAAAGTATTTGGTCAGTGGAAGCTCCTTCTAATACAAAAGCAGAAGGTGATCTAGAAAAGACATCTATGTGAGATTTTTTAAAAGAACAATTATAATTTGGTCAGTTCCTGTACATGTACCATTTATAGATGAAAATAATTATAATACCCCAGATCTATTAACATGGGAATTGAATTCTGTTCTTTGTCAATTTTATTCAAAAGGTCATCCTACCCATTCAAGCCCCCTTAGCAGACAAACCAAGAGTAGTGTTCTGTTGGACATGCTCACTGCTTCCCAATTCTCTCCCAATTGGAAGGGGACAGTTATGCTGACGGTCTTTGTAAGGTGCCCTGAGATCGAGCAGTTAATATGATAGTTACTGCTATTTATCTGCCGACCATACCAACATTCCACAAATGAATTGCCTGCACATACAAAGGAATAAATAACAGGATTAAGGGTAATGCAAAAAAACTTTGCTTCAGAAATGCAGCGTGGCCACTGCCAGCATGAAAACTGCTGCTGCAGACACCAGGAAAAGAAAGGGAAGGAAAAGACATTACACCTCCCACCACAAAATGCTGCAGCTTGTCAGGCTCAATGAAGTATTTCTTTGGTCTAATCAGTGTGGGAAACAGTTTCTTTCTAAATGGAAAGAATCATCAATATTCTAAGAGGAATGTACTTTCTACCTAGTAATGAAAGAGGGTAACATTTTTTAAATCAAGTTGAATTAACCCTTATTTAACCGAATTTGAGGAATGAAAAACCAAAACCTCAGCTAGAGTAAATATTACAAGCTTAATTTCATGATTCTAACTTTAGAGGACTTTTATGATTTTTTTTCTATTTATTTATATGCCATATATTGACCTACAATATGATTTGTGAGTTTAAACTTTCTATTAAACATCTCTTTAAATGACAGAAACCACTATAACCATTATATATCCTAATGTCCATGCACATGATCAGACATTAAAAAAGGTGAAGACTTAGGGAGATAATACCTTTGAGAATTATACACAAACTGAACACACTATTACCACTTCAGTACCACCAGATCCTTTGTCCTCCTACCTAGCCGAAATAGCCCAAATACCTAATTTTTTTCTTAATCTGAGATCTGTAATCTGTTTGACATTATTTTATCAGTTTTCATTTTTTTTTTTAAAAATTGATCTTTTACAAAACATGAAACAGCTTTATTTCAAAAAAATGCAAAAGTTGACGTATCACCAAAATTGAAAAGAAATGTTGGCTTTTGAGCAAACTATCTTCAAAGATAGTTGAAATGGGTTATTAGTCTGCAGGTTTATTCTCACCTCAAGACAGCATATGTAGAATTCTACTTTATTTCTCTCATGAGGCCTCATCATTCATCTTTGAATCTGATCTGGAAGTTAAACCACTTTCTCTGATCTCCAGGATCTGCCTTCTGCTCAGAGGATACGTGCAGGGATTCTGCCTGTTAGATATTGCTATTAAGAGATTTGCAATGAACTTATTCTCAACTCTTCAGAGGGTTCAGTAATATGTATGGTCTGCAAATGGAATTCTGTTCATGAACTAAATACACTTCATATAGCCTTCTGAAGCATGTATTATTTCTGGAAAATCAAGGAAATAAACTTCTCAGTACACTAATATATTTAATAAAAAAATAAAAAAAGAGTATGAGAGTTACTACAAAAGCAGCCCTCCTATCCTTTGCAATTACGTTTCAAATATTAATATACTGCATTTTTCAGTTTATTTTCTAAAAACCCGAGCATAACAGTAATACTCAAATGTTAAAGGTCACAGTTACATCAGGCATCTTGACTACCTGCTGCTCCAAGGACTGCAACTTCAGGCACCTGGCCGTACTGCTGAAGGGCATTCACTAAACCAGTACTTTTTTCTCTCTGAGTATAAGGAGGCTGCACTAAGAAAAAAAGAGTTGTCACTGTTCAAATTAGGATGATATATCCTTCCCTTGCTGTTGGTGTCTGAACAAACATAATGCTTGTTCCAGTCAGTTATTTAGACATGGTATGAAGGTGCAGAGAGTGTGATTAATGCAAACTAGACTCCAGAGACAAAGCAAACAGGTTAGTTGGGGCTTGTTTGCTTTTGAGGGGAACACTTTGGCTCAGCTCTGAAAACCAGATTTTGAAAAGATGTCCTCTCTCCTCCTCCTCTTGCTCATTCTCATCTACACACATCACTCACTTTTTTAGAACAAAGCAGTAGACTCCCCTTACCTATTCAAATCCCACAGGAATTGCCATGTGCTGTTTTTCATTCAAGAAATAAATATCCAGTCTAGATACCTCAGTTCTCATCTACCACCTGGAAAATACCAGGATTCTTGGGTTGGGTAGTGTGCCGGCAGAAGAAAGCCCACCAGGCTTTTCCCCTGGGCTAATGACCGCTCGGTTGCAGAGAATGGTACTGCTGGCTCTTTGAAGGCTTCCCATCACCTGGCAAATCCCTCTTCAAAGGCTTGCTATCTCTGAAGGAAGTGTTGACCCTGCTTGCAAGGGTTGCTTTATATGTTCTCAGCAAAGGAAGGCAGAGATGATACAAGCATTGAACACCCTTTCACAATTTCCACATTTTGGGAAAGGTGATTTACTTGAAAGATATTTGCTGTGTTGAAGGTGCACAGTGCAAATCAAAGATAAAACAATTCCTGCTCTTACACAACTCTCACGTTACACTGAGAAGATATCTCCAGAGAATCACTTAGTGTTTTTCATATGGGAGCCCATTACTACAGTAATTTTGAATATTGCTGCAGTCTGAGATGGGGGTGGCTGTAACTGCAGAAAGATACCTAAGAAACAGACGCTCCTTCCCTGTACAGATTAGTGTTGTATTTACTTCAGCTTCAGCATGTAATTAGAACATAATGCAGAGAAAAGCAAGTGCTATTTTGTTTTTATTGCAGATAAAAGGTGGCAATGAGTCATATTTGGCTACCATAATAATTTCAGTAAAGTGAGGAATGGTTATATATCCATGCTTCTGTATTTATACTCAAAGATAAGTCAGGAAATTACACAACCCAAATATTATGCATAGTCTCTTTACCGAAATGGTAACTGCTGGGCCTTTAATTACATAGCTGGCATTTTGCAGACAGGCTGATTATACGTTATATAGCATACAGAGGTAATTAGGTATCAGCTATCTTTGTGACTTTGCCAGCAAATGTTGTTATTTAGTCAGTGTATAGCTTGCTTTCAGTACTAATCACAATCATATTCTTAATTCTTTTAAGGGAGGAAACCAGTCAGCATTGAGGGCCTGCATCCCAGAATAGTTCTGAGTTGACATTAGGACATGAAACAAATAGATGGTGGGAAGAAATTTTCAATATTAGTGGTGCATGAACTCTAAAAGTTTTATGGGTGTCATTAAAGTAATTATCTAAAAGTTCAAACATTATTTGCCGTTGAGCTGGCTTCCCTGGGAAGCACTGCTTTGCTGATTGGATAATGGTTGCTAGATTACAGACATCTTCCTAAAATAAAATTACGGTTGCTAGAACAAGGACAACTGGTTCTATTAAAAAAAAAAAAAGAACACTGAAAATAATGCCTTTTTATGTTTGCCAAAATGTGGTAAAAATGGTTCAGGTATTAAAAAAGGTGAAATGAAATTTTGAAAATTAGAGAGAATAAAACAAATCTGAATACTGATGATAAGAAGTCCAATATGATCCCCTGAAGTATATTATAATAGACCCAAACCAACTCATATGGAACAAGAGAAGTTATTCCCTCTTAACTGCCCTAGAACTTTTGGCAGGATCAAAAGTTATTTGGGATGAAAACTGTCCCTCACAGCTGAATTTTGAAAATAAAATACTCCTCAAAATTAATCTGCCCCTCCAATAATTCCTCAAGTGCCATATGCAGTTTTGTTCCTTCTCATTTTGCTGTGATTCTGCTGATGGCAACCTCACAATGAAGTGAAGGCATGGCAGATACTAAGTGATTCAGGTCTGCTCAGGTATCTCAGCAGTACAGTTTGCTTTCCCAAAATAATATCACATTATTCTTCTGTAAAAAAAAAAAATCTTTAGAAAAAGCAAATACATCTGTATGGCAACATCAAACCCTCTTCTCTCCACTTTCTGTACTCAATTTCCTATCTACGATCATCCTCTTCCTCCTTTGTCCCTTTATCTCATCCTCCTGCATCTTCCAAGTAGTTCTTTCATTTCTACGTATTCATAGCAAGAACAAAAGCTCCCTCTTGTACGATTCAGAGATCCTCATATTCAACATATCCTGTTGCTTCACTGCTACTTTTCTCCTTTCCAACACTCTCAGTTATACTCATGAGCCAGCTTTATGCTTTTTTGAAAGGTACTGCTTCTCCTGGAGAGGATTAGATTAAATTTGCATTGCTTCTTTTGCGAAGTACTCTTTAGTTCATGATCGACAACATTTTTTAGTGTTTGCTGTTACATTGTGTTCTGGGACTGGAAATCAGTTGTGCCCTATTCCAAAATAGTGTGCTGACTGCAAAAATTAATTCATAAAGGAGATTTAGCATGTGTAGGGGTAAGGGAAAAAAAACAAAGCTCTGAAGTGATAACACACCAATCAACTTTCTTCAGATTACATATTAAACAGTAGTTATGACCATACAGAGAAAAGCCAAATAGTAAAAGTAACTCTAGCCAAGAACTTTCCTGAGTAACGTAAAGTGAACACATGAAGAATTCTGATTTAGCTAATCCATTGCTATTGGGACCATAAATCCCATAAAACATAAATGTTGAAAACTCGTAAGTTAAGTGAAAACACACAAGGTCCAAGACTTAAATACAGAATTTCTGTCATTTCTATATACTACAGCAATTAGGAATTTTGCATGGAAGAGACACATTTTCAGCTGTATAACCTACTAAACATTGAAACGGAGAGGAGAGTTGGGATTATGTGTGTACAGCCTGACATATAGGTAGATTACAGTCAGCAGCTGAAGAATATTTGAAATACTAGTGTATGATACTCATGTGTCATTACACTACAATCTCAGAATTTACTTTACTTGCCCAAGGCTAGTGGCTGCTCTGCTTGGTTTGTTATTAATATCTACTGTAGCAACATGAAGCTACTTTATCCACTGCACAGGAAATATGTGGGGGGAAAAAAGTGAGATGGCTGAGTTTGACAAATTTGTACAGAAAACATTATGGAAATTATAAAAATACCTCTGTTTACCTTTTACTCTGTTAAGTAGCAGACTTGCAGATATTAATGGAAGGCATAACAAGACTTTGCTTTTAAAAAGCATTATCAGCTTTCCCTCTTATGAAAAAAATATTTAAAATCCAAAAATATATGCAAAAGACCTATTTTGAAATGTAACTTTGCATTTCTTGTCTATCTGTACCAGGGAGCCTCTATCTCCTTTTGAGATTTCTTTTTCTTTAATATTTATTCTTATACTTGAAATATGACAGCACATCTTCTGTATCATATGCTTTAAGTATTATTTTTTCCTTCAACACTTTTTACCCTCTCTGATTTTAGCTCTACAAGAAAAGATTCTGAAAGCTCCTGAAAGGGCTTGTGTATAAAGTGTTTCCTGATGATGACTAAACATAACTGAAGGGTGTGAAGACAGGATGCTCTCAGTGTGAGAAATCACATTTGCACTATATCCATCACACCAAAATCACAGCTGAAAGTATAGCTAATTTATTATCAGAGAAAAGGCAATTCTCTGGGGCAGCCAACTATCAAAGTGCATCTATGAGAGCATCAGACAGTGTGGGGCTGTGTGCTCCCCTCAAATGCACAGCAAGCACACACCCACCCATCCTTTGGCGCACAGGAACTGTTAATTTTTACGGAGCATTCTCACTGCTGATTAGGGTAAGAGTAGAGCATCACTGGCTACACAAATTAATAACATACCTTAAAGTACAGCATATTGAAAAAATCACAGGAAAGAAATGTTTGTATTTCTTCTGGCTACTAAAGAAGACTTGTTTGTATTCTGATTTTCAAGTTATGAGCATGATGTTGAAGCACCAGCAATGCACGAAGCCAAGCAGGTTTCACACGGTTAGTCTGACGCAGTCTCCCCTCCCAGTGCGTACGCACACATACACAGACAGTAGGTAATCCGATGGAGCAAAGCTTTTGGTTAGTTTTCTGAGCTGATAATTAAAACGACCATCTGTACTGAAATTTGGAAATTGAAACAATAAAATATATTTTTTTAACTTTATATGACTCATTCTATCTCAAAATAAAACCTGAAAAAACACCTGATGGGCCTTCAGCACAGATACAGACGCTCTGCAACCGACTATGCAGCACACAGCCGCTGTATTAAACTGTTTCCCTTTTAAATAAATAGTTATTGTAAGATACCCTCAGACTATAATTTCCTGATCATTTTTGCTGTTAGTGGAGGTATCATAAAATTAGAAATTGATTGACAGAATTTTTGAAGGCGTCAAATTCAAGGGAGAAGTGTTTCACAGAAGTCACATCAACAGCAGTCAGAGATACACACTTTTTCATACCAAAGTGTAAAAGCAGTATGTCCACAACCTGGCACTCAGGCTTTGCTAGCAGAACCTGAGTTATGTCATGTTCAAATTTCATGAAATACTGAATTGTTGATCTTTTCTTCAAAATTCAAGCAAACATTACTTCATAGAAAGCAAAAACACCTTAGGAATTAAAGTGGGAATAAATTACTGAAGTCTACATACTTTTAAAGGATAAAGGGCTTTTTGGTGGATGACTTAGTCCATGTATACACATCAAGAACTAAGTCAGCAGATCAAAGGATCGCAGAAGTTTTTCAAATGATGAAAAGATGGCTAGTTATCCAGCTGTCAAGGTTATGAGGAAAAAGGTACCTATTTCAGCCTGTGGAACTTTAAAAGTTTTTAATATTTCTGACAAAAAGTTCAAGAGCATGTAAAAAATCAGAGGAATATTTGATTTCCTGAGCCTCTAGGAAATGCTGTGTGGTGTGCAATTAAACAGGCATTGTTTTTTTCCTGAAAACTTCCAAGGCAAACAATTATGGGCTTTGCAGAAAGCCCTCTCTTGTAGGACTTTACCAGCCTAAACGTGTTTCCCTATGTTGAGGCCATTGCCATGTGTAATGCAAAACCAAAAGGAGGGTGAGAAAAGCATGACTGTGTTTTAATCAGCTAATGATTAAGGTAGGTACAGATCTAGTTCTAGGCTGACTTCTGCTGCTTGAATTCTTAAACAAACCAAACTGCTTCACATTTATGAAAAAGGCAGTTGTCACCTCAAACTAGAATGGCTGATATATAAGCATGTGGATAGTTTGATGAAAGCCCTTGTAACTGCTTAAATACTTAAAGGTAAGTCCATACGTAAATGGCATGCGAGCTCAGGGCTGTGTATTTCTGAAATCAAAACACAATTAGCCCACTTGAACTAGAAAGTGACAGTCGAGGAAGGGAAGAACACTACTGCAAGGAACCCAAGTATGACATTCAGAAAGGTCTCCTATAGTGGTTATCTGAAGGAAACCGGATGTTTCCTGTTACCTCTGCATACAAAGCAGTACGGGCTGCTACTGCATACACACTAGAGATAAGTATTCAGAACACAGAGAATGAAGACTTAATATGAGATCAGGATCTCTGTGCTGGTCATGAAGCACTGCAGCAAACCCTAACTCAGGAGTGCATCCAAATCCAATGATGTCAGCAGAGATGCCTTGGCCAGAGTTTGAGGCCACCTGAACAACAAATAAAAATGCCATGCAGGCTGTGTAACCAATTACACCACCTCCACTAAATTGCTCTGAACAAATTTGTGTCCACAGGTTAATTGAAGTAAACAAATTGCAAGGGAAAAGGCTGAATTTGTAATAAAACAATCATTGTAAGATTGGAAAATAACTTAGCAAGACCCTGAACTCTGACTAACTGCTTGAAAAAATGCAGGAAAATTCTTCAGTCTCTTGAATACCCATTAGTTGTCTGTTTGGAAGTACAACCAGCTCAGGGTTTGGAACATCTGTGCGCTATCAGCCTGAAGCTTTTCATTTATTTTTGAGCAGGCATGAGTAAATTAGGAATAGGATCTTAACTGGCTGCTGTGAGGATAATTTAAAACTTGGAAGATATGCTATAATGTCATAGTAGAACTTTGTGCAACAGGTATGTCACAGAGAGATTTCTCTTTCGAAAAACTTACTTGCTGGTATAGGATTTTTATGACATGCAAATACTAAGAAAAAAGTAATACTAACAAAAATATTACAGCTATTAGTAATAATAATAATAATAAACCATATCAGTAATTTTCCTGAAATTATGATTCAATCACAGTGTAATTTTTAGCATTAAAGTTGTGTTTAGAAATGTTCCGTTTCATTGGGAAACAATTTCTGCTAATGGAAAACTCAAGCAAGGATCCTGCCTGTGACTGCCTAGGAAGCTTCTGTAGGGTTCATTTCCTGCTCACAAAGAACACGCCACTCTAAAGTAAAAAACACTTTTAAAATATGAAATTATTCATAAGATTTTCCATTTTCTAGCCAGCACTAATAATGCTACTAAACTATAATGGATTCACAATTATTTGTAACATAAACAGGGCTGAGATACTGGGTAATCCTGAGTTTTGAAGTAATCCTGGATCTGTCATGCTCTGGCAAAGCTCATGGATTCAAGCACATTTTAAAGACTTAATTTCTAGTTGGTGGCATTGAATTAAAAAACTGCACAGTTGTCCTGGCTTTTTAAAGTAGCTACTGACATTCCCTGTGCTCTTACAGGGCATGTATTTGTTTGGTGAGAAACCAAAGGTTTAGATTCTCATCCAGCACAGAAGCAGTTGCACTGAGAATGGGGCAGATTTACACCAGCAGAGGAACTTGTTTATAGGCTTTGCAGGTGTTCAGAGCAGCCTTCAGGAATTCTTTACTTTCTGTAGCAAATAAACCCACTAATATAATAATAGTTCAATGACCTTGAATAGACAGGTGTCAGTTCTCCTCTAAGTCTGGGGAATGCAAAATTGTTTTTTAAATCTGTCTTAAAACGGTCAATATGTTAAAAAAGTGCAGCTCTTTGTGAAAAGTGAAATTGATCTTTCTTCAAAATCAGGTGAATCATAAATATTTAGTTTACCCACTACAGGCAGCCCTAACACATCCCAAGAGTTCTGCAAATACGAAAATTGGTTTTGATGATTTAGGGATGTGGCATAGTGAGAACTGACAAATCCATACTAAAGCTAACTGCCTCCAACAGTTTTAGGTGTGGAGTTGTTAATATGGTCACTTTCATATTTTATTGATGCAAGTTTCCTTAAACCATTAGCAACCATAACATATAAATATATATATTTAAAATATATAACAAGTCTAGTAGGAATTTTAAGAGGACGTATAAAGTCCATCTCTCTCTGCCAAGGTCACATCAAGTACATCTCCTACAATCCCAATAATACAAGAAAAAAACAATCAAGTTCTAGTTCCATTTTAATGCATGTTTCAGTAGCAGAGAATTTGATTTCTGTAAGCTTCAGTTTCCTAGTCTACTAAAAAGTTGGATTTCTGGACAGCAAGACAGCAATGGAAGATCTCCATCCAGTTTGCTGCATGTGGTAGACAGAGAGAGTCCACTGGAAACAGACCTTAATGTGATCTACCATTTTATTTAATTTGCTTTCATTTCACATTATTAATATTATGCTTTAACCAGCCTGTACTTGAACCATGCAAGATTCCTTCTTGCAGCTAATTCTGCGTTGGATGTTTGCCAGAAAAGTCTTCCCTGCAAAACCACACTCTTTCCTACTGCCTACCAACCTGCACTGTGTAAGAAGAGATTCCGATAACCTCAGTAAAATGCACACCCTGAGGTGCCTTTCTCACAGTCCCCAACCTGGCACTGCAACCTGCCAAATGCCCCATGGCCTAATGGGCTTCAATAATCAATGATGGGCTTCATGAAGCTCATGTGTCACATCTAGGCTTCCCGTAGCCCAGTGAAAAAAACCCCGGAATGAGGATTTTTCATCTCGCCTTATTGGGTGCAAAAAATAGGTGCATTGGAAAATAAGGTATTCAGCTTTCAAATAACCTTTCTAGATAATGTATATTCACTGTTGCATTGTGACAACTCTGCAGTGAAGTGTAAGAGTTTGCAAACTAATTTGCACACAAGCTGTGAGCTGCTTTTGTAGCCTCAAAACCCGTAATGTGTAGTACTTATTTTCACAATAGGTTTCAAAAATATGGATGGCTTAATTACAGCCTTTAAATAATGAAATTGCTTAATCATACTGACAGAGAAAGCACCTGAAAGCCCTGATTACATACTGTAGCTGCAAGTCTTTGTGCTGTCATGCTATAACTTCAATGTGTCTTAGTAAATTAGATCTGTAGTTTGTTCATGATGAAATAATTCTATTATTATCCACCTTGTTGCTAAATTGCATTAAGCAAGCATATCAATTCAGTACTACCTGATGACTACAGTTAGGCAGCCCTCTATGCTTATTTATGCATGTTTATACAATTGTTCATCATGTCCTTAAACATACACATCTCTAGGCTTTGCTATTGCCAAGAGACTATCTGGATGTGGAAAGTACATCAATGGGAAAACACCATCATACTTTCTTCCTGAACCATGGACATCCAGAAACTATGGTTCCAAGGCTGGAATAAACAGCTCATGCTCACAGGTAAATGAATTTATATTTATTAATACACAGACTACTTATCTAACCTGTATCTGGAAGGATAAAGATATCATCCCTACCTTTCTGAAATGCTTCAAACACCACCTGAATGCTCCAAAGCCAACCTGCTTTTCTTGACATAGAAACAACATAGAGGCTCTAGGAAACTGTCAAATCACAGATCCTGCTCTTCAGCAATGTTTTCAAAACAGTCTGTGTCTGTTTTGTGCAAACTCTGGTGGCATAACTGATAAACCAGAGACTGTGCAAAACATAAACATTAAAAATAGCTGATAAATAACAAATGTGACTACTCATCTTTACATGCATAGCTTGAGCAGGAATTTCTGTTCTAGGCTTTATATTTCTAGATTCCCCAGACTACTGAAGAAACAAGGTAAGTCAACAGACCCTTCAATCCATCTTATTTAGGCACATTAACAATTCTATATTGAGATAGTCTCTATGTAAGAAATTTAATTGATTTGGGGGCTTTCCCACAATAAGCTTTATAGTGTAATACTTCTCATTATTTCATGGTTCTGTAGTTAGTTTTAGATTCCTCCTTCAGAGCTGGCCCAAAGGAATTTTTGTATGTCATAAAACAAGTTCTTGACAGCCACTGTGATTTGTCAAAATCTTATTATTAGCAGTGATATTGCAGTTGCAACAAAATTATATGTTAAGCAAGCTTCTGTCAATTGGTGTCTCAAATAACACTTTCAGCATTTATCAGCATTGCTGACTCATCCATGTGCTACAAAAACCTTGTTTTGAAGCAAGATGCTGAATAAAAACTTATCAAAATAGCACTTAAGAAGTAAACTGGTAAACAAACTGTCAGAACAGACAGGGCTATAATTTAAGACACTTGGTTTACCATGGATGCCCCAAAGACTTCTGAAGTCCTGGGTATTACGATTTATTTATAATTTATCTCTTACTGGCTCTGTAGGAAAACACCTAACTTAACTTCTTTCTGTAATTTTATTAAAGATACAGCAGTGCAATTCTGCATACCAATTTTTAAATCAAGTGTTTAAGGGTAAGTCTCTTGAGCCTCAACTAAAAATTAACAACTAACCTCCATCATAAAAAAATAAATTTACTTTCAGTAGGGCATCCTGTTGGAAAGTATAGGGCTGACAAGCCTGAGGACTTTTATCTAGGGGTGAAATTCAGTGCATACATTTGATGAAAGCTTGCACCATCCTATCACCTTTGTGCACCCTTAACCCTCTAGGGCCAAGAATAGTATGTACTTTCCTTAAATGTTCACACATTTTTTTTCTCTCTTTACCTCTCAAGAAGAAAGCCACTAGGGTTTTCCTTATGTGAATGATCATCTGGAAACACATAACTCACTTGAAGCACGTAACTCACCGATTTCTAAAATTCCAGCATGCAAGAACAACTTTCACTCACTCCTAAATGTTGTAACTTAATGGAAAAAGAAAATTTAACTAAGAAAAGCTCCAAATACTGAATGCCTTTCATTTTGCCCTCTTATCATGTAACGTATTTCTTCAGAAGTCGGTTCCTGCTCTGTCATGTCCTTGCACAGTAGCTTATTTGAAAATAACAAATGGGAATAAATGACTTGACTGGACAAGGCTGCTTTCCACAGGTAGAAGACCTTACTGTGTGTGGTCAGTGAAGTGGTTAAATGCAAATGGAGGCCTTGCCTCCATCTTTCACCATCTATGTGCGCACACAGAGATAGAATGCGTCATGTTCAGATTTATCTAAGCCTAACTTCCTATTATGAAAGTAATTGGTTGCATCTTTTCCACAATGAAAAGCACTGCAGGCTTATTTTGGATTATTCAAAGCAATTTATCTCATCTTAGAAAAGAAACAGTAACTTTTTGCATGTTTACCTATTTTTTGCTGACTTAGAATGACTCCAGATCATGCAGTGCACTCCCTGTTTTTAAGGGGATCAATACCAATTTTGCCTGTGGGCTGGGAGACTATTTTCAGGATGATAACGTTGGTAGAAAATAATTTCCCATTGTGAATAAAGAAAGTACATGAAAAAACCTGCTCATGCGGGGCTAAGATCACTTCTCAAAAAAAAATTTCCTATTCTGTTGATTTAGGGGAAGAAAAAATATCTCTTGCCTTGACCTCAATATTAGCATGAGAAAACTAATAGCAAGATGAATGGTATGGAACACATTAAGTATTGTCCTATTTAATGTTATGTTTTCTACTGTCCCCAAAGGCTTGTATGCCTTGGTTCATTATTCAAACTGTTATTTTGACTTGGTTCTGTATAGGCTATAGAAACCTGCAGTTGCAATGGATTGAAATTTGGGGTGAGAGTTCTCACTACGTTAGCCAAAAATGGGGAACACACAAGAATTGTCACTTCTTATAGCAGAAATTCGAGGATCAAAAGAGGTTTTTCTGCAGATGATAATTAAGGGAGGGGCACTAGTTTGAACCTTTACAAGAGAGTTGCCTAGAGCTCCCTGAAGTGCTGCTGGAAATACGCTTGCATTGAAAGAAAAAGTAGTGAGAAGACTTGATTATTTTTTTTAAACATCTCTGGGATGAAATTCTACCCTTGTTAAAATCAGTGAATGTTTTCCAACTGATTTCAACGGAACTTGATTTCTAATATACATAATCTCATCATAAACTGATCTCTTTTGCAGTCCTGGTATACCTGCATCAAGGAATTTGACAAGGCCAGACATAGCATCAGCAGCTGAAGGGGAACGTTGTCAGAGCTGCAAGTTAAGAAGTTCACCATCTCCCAAGTCTCCAATGGTACTTCTGTGCTGTATGGACCTCAGAAAGTCCTGTCACCTACACAGTTATTGTCTGAGTGCAAGAGGAGTTTGTACAATCTTACATTCTCTTAAAATCAGTCACACAGCCATAAGATGAACATATATAAGACCATCCCAATAGAAGGGGACCCTAACATAAATCCTCACAGCTTTCTCAGAGAAAACAAAGAAACAAACAGGTTTTATATATTTCATGTGACATTTAATTTATATTTGGCTGCCCAAAGCATTCACTTAAAACCTCATCTATGTTCCTACTCCTTTGAGACAGCTAGACGATGGCTTAGGTGCCTCTTACAAACGCGGGTGACAAAACTTTTTGTAATAGGTGCTTATGTTTAAAGAGTGTGTTATAGCTAAGTATGAGAAAATAAATGATAAACAAATGGACAGCAGGATACTTGAATTAAACCTTTGCATAGGAAAGTCAGAAAAAAGGCCATGATTCTGAAACAAAGGAAACAGCTACGTTTCCAAGGAAATGGAAGTAAGTAAAAGGAAGGAACCATCTCTAACCAGGCAGCTGTTGCAGTTTGGGAAAACCATGCAGGTTTTATTGCCCAGCAGGTATTAAGAGACTTGACACTGGTTCTTCCAATACCTTTTCTTATGGATTCCCTCATAACTAAGACAATTCATTTCCAAAAGGAAGGAAGTGGGGGAGAAAAGCCAAACTATATAAACTTTTTTCCCCCTGTGATTTTTATAAGTTACAAGAATACCTTCAGTTTAAAATCTGTTACCTCTGATTATTAGCACTTTTTGCAGACATACTCCATGTGTGGCAGTTCAATACTGAAGGCACATATGCTCAGGGTTACGCACTCTCAGCTCATGCATCCTCAGCACAAGCAAAAATCAATCGAGCAAAGTCCATTAATTTTAATGTAACAGATAGGGTTAAATACACTGAAAACCATACTGAGAATAAATACTTAGGTCTATGAACTAACTGAAAGATACAATCTTCCCAGAGCTAACTCAGCAGCCACTACTACATGGAGGTTTCAGACGCTTGCTATGGATGACAGTTCTGCTGGCTGCATTGTATTGCAAGGCTTCAGATGCACTGCTCAGGTGTACGTATATTACCTATACACCTATAATACATGTTACACAACTCGCTGTATTCATCCAAGAACAGAGTCTGTAACTAAGACCCACCACAAAAATGAGTTCTAGAGAATTAAATTACATCTTGAATAGCATTAAGCTCACATTCTCGGCCAGTGCCTTGAAAGAATGGGTAGCCTTGTGGACGGAGTAGAGCCCAAAGCAGCCAGTATAATAAATATTATTACTCTGCAGTAAAAATGAGAAATTATTTCACTAGTTTATGCTTCAACCTATTCTAAGGTCACTGGACTCCTCCCAGCAAAAACAAGCTATGGATTGTTGTTTGAAACAGAGTGAGGTGGGCAATAAAGCACTCTGCCACATTTTACTCTCCTATGGCTGTGCTTGGTACCAACCCTTGAACTGTCTTCCAGAGCTGTACACAATATGCAGTGCTGTCTAATGCATCTTGTATCACAGTGCAGTGCAGACTGTGAGAAACTGTACCACAGTTAGACACAATTCCCATGTTTTTCTTTAAAAAGCAAGGAATCTGAGGATATGCCACTACAGAATGAATAGTTCTGAAAGTGAGGGATCCAGAGGTATTTCACTATCGAAATATGCAAATAATGACCTCGTAGGATTTTCAGAAGTGTCTAAAGCACTTAATCTACTTTTGAAAAATCTAACCTTAGCTTCTTGGGGGTTGGACCTGATGATCTCTTGAGGTCCCTTCCAACCCCCATGATTCTGTGGTTCTTTTCACAGTGAGATCCAGAGGAGTTTGTAAAGGGATGCTTACTTGCTTTTTTGATATGTTGTTAAAACATCCTGTGCTTTCTAAGGTAGACCACGGCAGGTAGACATTCCAGAAGCTGGCATAATTTTACCACTTTGAAGAGAAAAATTTCTGACTTCCTTGTCTTTGTAAACATGCAAGTTTATTACCTGCCTATTATTCAGGTATCCTTTATTTTGTTTATTTTAATTTACTCTACCGTGCAGGCCAGTTGAGCATTGAAGAAAAGATAAAGAAGTAATCTTCACCAGGTCCCTTCATGGCAGCACTTACAACAGTATCACTGTGACAATATACATTAATAATCATGGAAGCCAGGTCACCTAACCCACTGAAAACTTTATTTATATTTTAATCTTCCATTATTTCTCAGTTAGAAGGGACAATTGAAAATTTATTGTGGAAATCAGTTGACACTAGCTGAATGAAAGGAAATGGATGATGTGACCTAAAAAAATCTATTCTCGTTCTAGTTTCCATCATATAGTTAGGAAGGTGCTCCCTTCAGCTCCCAGCTGTGCTTCATCTTTTCCGTAGTGCCACAAGCCAGTAGCACATTTTAGATCACACAAATGATCTCTGCAGTCCCTCCCCTTCTCTACCAGTACCCAGCCATGCAGAACTGCCACAGTTGCATACAAAGAGTTCATGCTTCAAGCACCACTTCGGCCTGCCTTTAGCATATGATCTTGCAGAGATGGCTACGAATCACTAACTTCTCTCTATAGACATAACTCAGAGTACAATCCACTGAATCCCAAAATACCACCAAGGACTTCTTGAGCCATCCCTGGTTGAAAGCTTTTGATTCCTTTAGGATTTACATCACTATGAGTTCCTGCCACCAGGTACTGGGTAAATGTCAGCTGAAGATGTGACAAGTTTTCTACTGATGCAGTAGAAAACCCAAAGTTTTATTAATTTCAGACAAATTCTGAAGACTTGCCTGAGGTATTCTTTATCCCTTCAAGAAAAACTAGCACTTGTATTTAACTAGTTAGATAAATGGATTCTTAGCATGTAGTTATGAAACAACACACCCTCAAATTCATGCAGATTTCCTAAATCAACTGACCATCCAGAAATACATACCTGAGATGAGAAGCACTTTCTGCAAGGAAATAATACACTCAACACTCATCAATAATGTGGATGCTAATCAAATTCCAGTGCAAGGCTAATCACACAAAGAATTTGATATATAAAAAAAGAATTGTTCAGGGTGCACTGTCTTTTTTGTGATGTAAGAAAGAAAAAAAAAAGTGGAAAGATACTAGCACTCCATTACTTTCCAGTTTATGTCATTTTTCCTATTTTTTTTAAAGTATGGAAACAATGCAGAGGAAGTAGAGTAAGAATAAATTGTAGATGGCAATAGAAATGTAAACATTTCACACAATCAAATACATTCCCCATGAATGGAAAATTATTTCTGACAGCACAGTTTTCCAGTATTTTGTCCTGGCTAAGTTACATGATTTACACACAAGTTTCATTTATTGAGAGAACCCTGGACATTTCTCCTTGTAAGGATATAGAAGTTCATTGCATGCAGCTTTCAGTCAAAACACCTTACATAAACTCTTTATAATAATTAATTTAGGTGTTTAGTAAGTGGTTTAGAGATACAAATCCATCTTCAGCACTCAGAAAAGCATTATTTGAAGTGACATTAGTAATCTTCAATATGATTTAATGTAAATTTGTCCCTTTCTAGACATTGTACCACTTTATATCAAGTACAGCAGAAACCGATTCCAAACCGGTTAATGGAAATGAAAAGCAAGTGCTATGCTGATCACGTGGTTTCTTACCATATTCATCTGATAATCATGACAAAGATCATCTTTTTAATATGCATTTTGAAGGTAAATTGGGAAAGTAACTATTCCTGTGTCTACATCTGCAATATCTTTGGACTCAAAGACATGAAGAAACTTGCTTTGAGAAAATAGTACTTTGCTGAAGTCTCTCTTCTTTCATCCAAATGATCCTTATCCTGCCTAGAATTAATAACTCTATGAAAGGCAACTCTTATCTCTTTAATAATAATTTCCTTGTTATATACTTTTCATAATAAGGAGAAATTACATACAGCACAGTAGATGAAAGTAAAAGTCTACAGATTAGATTTACAATGTATTACAAATGCCTTTCTGTGCATCAGCACACTCTTTATTGAAAAGGTTTCTATCGCTTCCATTGTGCTGATAAAGTAGATTTTCTAATGATAAATGGAAAAGTTTTAGGAAAGTATATGCAATGTTATATCTCTATCCATTGCCAAAGGATATAAACCTCTACTTACTGTAAAATGACTCAATTAAAAAAACTACTGTACTAAATGACTCAAGTTAACTCATTTATCCATTTTTATGTGTATTCCAATTAGAGTCATAACAGTTACAAGTTGCAACATAACTGCAATAGTCCTCTGATTTCCCAAAGCAGCTTTACTAGGATTTAGGTTTTCTCTATGTTTTATGAAGTGGGTGAAGAGATGGGTTACAGATAAGAGAAAACCGGAGTTACCTGATCCAGCTTCCAGTGGAACTCTGCAGGACGAAAGGTGTCGGCCTGATCAAAGTCTTTGCGCAACAGAAACACTAATCGGCAGTTGTGCACGTACAGGGCGTAGTGATGTCGGTTCATCTCTGAAAGGAGGGATGATAAAATCAGTGGTCTGAACTATCATCAGTTCTTTTGTTTGGGTGAATGTGTTTGAAAGCAATACACACCTAAAAGACAAAACCCAATCAAATAAAAAGCACCAAAAGAATTGACTTTCCTCAATATCATAGATCATGATGATACTCAGGGAAGCCATACATGGTAAGCATCTCCCAAATTACACTGTACTATTTTTGTTTATGGAAGCATTATATCGAAACTAAAATAAAATCCAAATCAATATTTAATCTAACTACTTTCAGCAAAGAATTGGAACTGGTTTTCCCAATTTAAGTAATAAAAAAATAAACCTAATTTATTTATTTTATCAACCATTTCCTCTAAATTCATATGGATGTGTTCACAGAGATTATCCAAGATGACCAGTAGTGCTCCAAACTTAGATAGATACCAGTGCTCCAATAAGCCATCAAGTCAGCAATCCTTAGAGTAGCACCATGCCAGTTTAGTAACTTTTCTTTCAGGCCAAATTAACTGAGATGGTAACACTTTACTAGCTTTGTTATGCTCTTTGCCAAGCATTTTTTCAATGAACAGACTTACCTGTCTTGTCAGAGTTGCAGAGAATAGTCTCTTTCTCAGCTCTTAATCCTGGACTAGGTCCATGTTTCATCCACAGAGTGATGGTAAACTGATCAGTTAAATTCTTTGGAACTATTCCATCTGGGATTTTGGCTCCTTGCTTTCCGTCAAATTTAAAAATCATGTCATTGTTATCCATGAGAAGCCCAGCTGTCCAGTTAGTTGTTGCACTGGGAGAAGGTAACAGGTCAATGGCACCTGAAGAAGCTCCTACAAGCGACATATATAATGAATAACATGATGAGAGACTAATGAAAAAGCTGTGAAGATTAATATAGGCCAAGGGTCTGATTCACAGGCTTTAAATCATTTTTACTACCCAAATGGTCCCACTAGCTTCACTGCCAAATCACATACACATTCTATAATGCTGACCACAGTAAGCCAGTAAAAATTCTCTAGATTAAATATGTTGCACAAAAAGCTACAGAAAATATTTTCAGGTTATCTTTCTTGAAACTTCTCATTATTTTCTAAAATTGATTAATGACATTTCTTCAGTTATTTCAAGAACTGCTAAGACTAGACTAAAACCATCTACATCCATCTGGGAAGCTTTACATCTTCCATCCCTGACAGCATGGAGATATACTTGGTGTGTGGGGATGATGCGTTGTAAAATACAGTACAGCAGGGATGAATGTGGGACAAGGCTCTTAACAGCCAGTAGGTAGCCATGGATATTCACAATAATGTTGGTATTTATGTCAATACTTACAGACTATTCAATCTAAAATAGATGATGCCACTTTAATGCTGGCTTCTGGAGATACATGGTGGTTGTAAATCCATATGTTCTTGCCTAAAACATAACTAAGACTTTTAAGTGGTAATCACTACTCAGATTAGCCTTCCCCCAACTGAAAAGTAAATTATTAGCAAAGTGGTCCCCAGCTATACAGTATTTGTTGGAGTTAATTGAAATAAAATGAAAAAAAATATTAAAAAACCCCCAGAAATAGAAAACCCTGCAGTGCCAAGATCTGATAAAAGATCACAATTTTTTACAGCTCTGTTTTCTGTATCTTAACATTTGTCAGACACTTCTAAAAACAGTAATGAGTTACACAGAGCCTTTACAGAGCTGGTGAAAGATAGCATTTAGCAGAAAGCTTGTTCGCCAGAGTAAAAAGCACAAACAATCTTTGTATTTTTATTGATGCTTTGTCAATTATGAATAAGATGAACAAGCCACAACTGAATAACCCCCCGCCAAACTAGACACTAGTAAGATATCCCACCCTCCTTCAGCATACAAGAAGAGAAAAAAAAGTCCTAAATCTCTGCAGGAGTGTAGAATTTTAGGTCAAGAATGTGTGGAATTGTATCCTATAGATTTTTAACAAAGTATTACAGTAACGATATGAAAACATTCATATAATTCAGAACTGTATTTCTTAGACACTTATTCAAAATTTGTTACTGTAAAATGAGATTATTTGAAGTGATAGTTCAATTTCAATCCTAACACCTACTTGCTTAGAAAGTACAGAGGTACAGAGACAAAGGCAATTTATTTTATAAATTCTAATTCTGGGCAATAAACCACACAGCATTGCTTAATACACAGCTGTTATCAACAGGAGCACCTCAAACTCAATTTGTCCTGACGGCACAAGTTGTGATACACTTTCTTTTTTCTTTACTTTTTTTTTTTTAATTCAAGCCACTAAAAATTATTTGCACATGGCACAAGTAAAATCCCAATTGTATCATTCAGTTTCCATTTCTGTTAATTTTTATGCTCATTTTTTAAACTTACAGAAGGAACAGAAATTGCTTGTACCGTGGTGTATATCCAAATAAACGTTTTTAGAAGGGGACCTACTTATACTATGTAAATTTCAGGTTCAAAGAAGAAGCTTCATCCCTCACTCAATCTACTCTGGCAATAAAAACCTGGAAATATTTATTTTTTCCACTAGAATGAATCTATGGCAAAACTCCAAAATGGAATAATCCCATATTGCTTGTTAAACTCTGATTCAACAAGGTGTTTAAGTAAACTACTTTATTTTCCCAATGCAAGGTCAGGCTTGTGTAAGAGCATTTGGGTAATCAGTACTGAGCTCTACAGGTTCTACTTTATATGCCCATCTTCCTATGGAGATTAATGGGTTACTTTAGAGCCTCATCCTGTTAGTGTGTGTTAATCCTGCCCTGAGAACAACTATTGGATTATGTGCTTGGGAGATTTAGCTGGAAGAAATCATAGTTTTTCGATCCTAATAAATCCAAACAGCATCCCAAGCTGCTCAGCCATGTGCATACTCAGACCTGGAGCAATACAAGCAGGATGTATCTGGAGGTGTTCCCAGAAGAGTCTTACCATGCTACTGGATCAGCACCCTTACAAAATGTTGGGGCTGATGCCCTTTTCTTCTGAAATGCTTCCAGAATAATTCAGGAACACAGTGTCAGACTGACACACCTTGTACTTGTTTTCAGAAGCAACTTAGAGGGTTGGCCCCACCTCCTCTCCATACCCTGAATGTTTGTGCTCCAAACTTTGTGCCAGGATAAGCACATACTCATGCTGCTTGCTGAATTGGACCAGACTGCTGGCTTAGCTGGAAGCTAACCATCCAAATAAAAACAAGCCCAAAGTATTAATTTTCAATCAGATCGACAACTTTCTTTGAGCCTTCTGCAAAGCTCCTCAACCCTGGATAAAGGAGGGAGAGCTGGAGCAGGGCCTTGAATCTGATACTCACTGTTTCATTATTTCAGTTTCCCAGCTGCCATATATGAGAATTAGCAATCCCATTGTTCTCTGTTTTATCTACATTTAGAGGGAACAAATACAGCACCAGAGTCATCTTTCCACCATATTCTAGGTCTCTTAACTGGTTATTTTTTTAGTGAGATTTATTCTGTATATGTTTTTGCAGTCTAAATTGTGTCTTTTATACATTCTTTATTTTTATTATTGTTGCATAACAAGGTGAAAAAATGCTTTCTTAAATGCTTTGAGGCACAAAACTAGTAACTCCTTAACTTTAAAATGACTCAAATGTAATTTAATCATTTAAACTGCCTACCTTAACCATCAAAGTGAGTACAAATCACTGGGTTATTGAAAGGCAGACTTAAACCATCTGTCAACTAAAAAATTAATTTTAATGCACTGCCATGATCATTTGAATTCTCTAGATTTCCAACAGATAAAGGAAGAAATGAGCACAGGATTTATAAACTGGGTCCTTAATTATAGGGACAGGATCTTGCATTTTACACAGCACAGATGAATATTTGTGATTGCACAGCTCTACACTCTGCAATCACACAGTGCTTTACTAGTAGAAAAAAAAAAAGCTTTCTTCTTTTTCAAAGACTGTCCATCTAACCACTAGATACAATAAGGTCATTTCTGGGAGAACACTGATTTCCAGAAATAATTTAACCTCTGTTCTCTCTGCGTTAAGGATGGGAATAAATACTAGATACCAAAGTGTAAGACAGTCCAAACGCAATTCTGATCTAAAATTAATTTTCATTTACAACCTTTCTATCAACCTCTCACTGTCTATGAAGGTACTGAAGCCCTGGACAAAAACCACATTCTTTCAGCAATAAGAATTTTTTCCTCAATTTACAAATAGGTTTTACATTCTACTTCCCCAAGTGCTTTCTATTCTGTTCCTTCATGGTGTGCGGAGTGAAACTGGCAGCTCAGCAGTAATGTGGAACAGCACAACTGTCTGCCTGCTCAAAGGCTTCCTGCACCTACCAGAGTGGCACTGACAGACCCACTGAAACGGTTTTGATCATTCTGCTTTTCACCAGCTTAGGCCTGCACATGGTGTAGACAATGAATGAAAATTGGAGTAGAGTTGAGAAATATCTAGCTTATTCAGGAGAAACAAAAAAGACCTGAAATTCTCTTTTCTATTGCTTGTCAGCAGGTAAGGTAGTCAAGCCCCTCTCTGCCAAGCAAGCCCCCTAGACTTTGCACAATCTCCCTTAACTGAGGAATTCAACACTAGCAGAAGGTACTTCTGGTGCTACAATCAGGACGATAATATTGTCAGATACAGTTGATATTAATGGTTTATGTTAACATAATCATTTGGTGGTTTAGATCTTGTATGTAGTGATCTCTGAATGATTGTGCTCATGTCGGTAACAGGCATAAAGCATTTTTCTTTTTACTGCCAATAAGGGTTCTTATGGGAGACAAAAGTACTTGACTTTAGCTATAACAGATTTATTTTTATTAAAATTCTAGTATTTATGAAATCAAGTCATAGGTCACATAGTCTTACTTAACCTCTTGGCTTTAATGTCATTAACTGTTGGCAGATGGGCACTCTCCTGCTTTTCTAGGATCCAAGTCAGTTGGATTAAGATAAAGGATTAAAATTATTATTTCTGTAATCTTAACTAAGCAATTTACAGGTTGAAAACACTCAGAATTTATGAGAGTGCTACTACTCCTACTCACCTTTACCTTACTTTCTCCACAAGTATTGGTAATCATAACTGCAAACTGTTTTTTCCTGAGAACTGGCCTTCCATTTTTAATAATTTAGTAACACTGGCTGGAAATTGTTTTACAAAATTGTTTCTTAAAGGCCAATGCACTGATCTTACCATATCTGTGTAGTTATCAAAGCAAATGTGATCCACACACCAGAGCACCACAAACCCAAACCCATATGTTCAAATGCAAGAAAACTGTGCACTTGCCACCGTAGCTCTGACAGGAGGCAGGTAAAGAGATATTGGGTGAGAATCAATGTTCCACACCACCAGTGCTTCAGATGAGGACTCTAAGATGAGATGATTTTAGAGGAGGGGGAGAGATGGACGATCCATAAGGCAAAAGTTAAACTGTTTAATTTGTGGCTGTTGCTTTGCCATATGCATAATCTTAAAGTCACAAAAATAGTGTCCTCAAGCATTCATTTGACCTTTAAAAATTAATTTATATCTCTTAGATCAAGTTATCAAAAAGCAGGAAAAGAGAAGGAAATAATTAGGAGAGGATTTTCCCACCAGGATATATCTTTTCTGAAATTCATATTTCTCAAACATTTTTGCTCAAAGGATTACCCCAAGTGTCCTTTTACTTTTTGTTTGTTTTTACTCTGGCACAGTGCTTAGCAGCAGAAGGAAAAGCTGAGTCAGGAAGAGCAAACCATAAGATGGAAATGCAATTCTCATAAAATCCTGATGCAAATCTGTACCTGAAATCTCACTACACTGTCACACTGGCATTAGTAGCAGAGGGAAGTAAGAATGAGAAAGAGGTGGAATGAGGAAAGAGGAGCAGGAGAGAAAAAAAAAGAAAAAAGCAAAGCAGAGAGAAGGTATGAAAGAGAGAGAAGACAAATGGCAAAGAGGAATGGAGCACCAGTCAAGTATCACCACTCCATTGTCATTGCTATCATCCAAAATGAACCAGCTAAACTAAATGCACATATTGCATGCTTACAGACCACAAGGAACTGGTGCTTTATCTGGACAAATATTATATCAACTGGAAGCCATATCCGTACCACATAATTTCTGCAGAGATTTTTCTGAGTACGTTTCGCGATCACAGCCCTTTCCAATGTAATTGGTCTGTAATTCAATGGTGGTGTGTATTGAGGAAACTGGTCCATCACACGTTTCTAGATGAATGCTGGGAAACAAAGGCATGCTGCCAGAGCCAGGCTTGTATTCAATCCGCTTGTTCCAGTCTGAAAAAAAACCCACAAAACAATCCAAGAATGATTACAAGGGGAAGTGATTTATATAATTCCAAATGACATATTGTTCTCAAAGGTCATTGTATAAGACAAAAATAAAAGGTTTTGAACTTGGCATCAATAAGTTACTGTCCTAACAAAATTGGGTATGTCCTTCTTTGTAAAAGGGTGTTAGGCTCAATTAAGTAATACTACTGCTGCTAGAGCCACACAAGCACAGGGTACATACATATCCTGACAGGAAGTGCTAATTGGTGTCAGCCTGGATCTCCAGTGTCCACATCCCTGTGACAGACTACAAGCTAGCTCTGCAGGGAGGATGCTGTTGGCTGCACTGAATTTGGTCAGATTTCATAGTTCTGTGATACAGAACAAGTATCTCCCAGGACCAGACTAGATACATCAGTCGCACCAGACTGTGACCAAAAGCTAATATAACACATCTGTGGTGCCACTTCCTGTATTCAAATGTCTCACTAATTTTGTGAAGTATTAATGACAGAACGTTACAGCTGAAAGGACTACTCACGCTTTCAGCCAGACCTGACTAACTGTGGTTTTGCTTACACAGATGTCTCACAGCCCACAACATCTAAACAATCACCTGCCTTAGGCAGCCACCTGGACATGCCATACATACGACTATGCTTCTCAACTGAAGCATTTAATTTAAAAATCAAATTAATTATGGTGTTCACAAACTGCGTCAGAAAAAACTCAAACAAGCAGCATTAATTAAAAACATTTATTTCAGCTATCTTTACAGTTCATATTTTCATAGAACCACAGAATGGTTTGGGTGGGAAGGGACCTCAAAGTCCATCTAGTTCCAACCCCTGCCATGAGCAGGGACACCCTCCACTAGCCCAGGTTGCCCAAAGCCCCATCCAATCTGGCCTTAAACCCTGCCAGTGTTCGAGGGGCAGCCACAGCTTCTCTGGGCACCCTGTGCCAGGCCCTCACCACCCTCACAGGGAAGGATTTCCTCCTTATGTCTAATCTACACTTCCCCTCTTTCAGATTAAGGCCGTTGCCCCTTGTTCTCTCACTTGCTGCCCTTGTATCCAGTCCCTCTCTAGCTTTTCTGTAGGGCCCCTTCAGGTACTGGAAAGGGGCTTCTGAGGTCTCCCCAGAGCCTTCTCCAGGCTGAAGAACCCCAACTTTCTCAGCCTGTCTTTGCAGGAGAGGTTCTCCAGACCTTTGGCCATTTTTGTGGCCCTCTCTGGGCCTGTGCTAGCAGGTTCCTATCGTTCACGTACATTTTAGCTACTTCCAGCCAAGTTACCATGCAACATAAATAAGAATGTCACATAAATACAGACATGTAAAAAATTAGTTATTATGAAGACACAAAACTATTCAACTCTGCTACCTAATGTATACGTCTGTGTATCTGTAATATTTGTCAAAAGAGGTACTTCTATGCACACAGCTGAAGTTTCTCTGACTTCTTTTAGTCCTAGGTAAAAGAGGACTCCATAAATGAAAAATGCTGGGTTCCTGACAGTCAGTGAAATCTCATACAGCAAATGGACAGAGAGATTATTTCTAAATATCACTGGAAGGAAAAGTAATAATATATATATATATATATGTGCATTTAGTAGGTGAAGGAGTTTAGTGTTTCTCAACAGACCTTCATTCTCAGACAGCTTCAAAAACGATGCTCTCCCCCACCATCTTAAATGGCTTAAAAAAATCTACAAAAACATCTGAAAGTCTATGCAAGCATTCTGACATGTAGACCAACCATTGGCCCTGGGTCCAGACATGGAAGAGAGGATGCTGACAGTCACTGCTCTGCATTTCAAAATTCACATCATAACTTTTAATCCCAATGGTAATCATGCAGCATTTTGTTCTCCCAAGAAGCTGAGGCTTCATGGAACATTCTGAAGGTATGTTTAGCACCTATTTTTACTAAACTCTTTAGGACTCAAACATCACAGAAGACAACTATAACTACTTTATTGCCTGTGCCCACATTAGCTGAGTTGCTATTTTAGTAGTAATTTTCAGATAATCACATTCAGCCCATTCATTCCATATTAAGTTAGATTTGATCTGCAGTATTGCATAATTTGTCTGCAATTGTCAACTTAAACAGTTCCCTTTGAATTTCAAGTATCACATAAGGTACATCATTACAGTAACACATTTGTACCCTGTGCATTCCAGAAACTCAAGCTTAACGTTTTCCTACTCAAACAAGAACAGTAAAATCTTTCAGATGCTTAAGGTAAAACCAGAATAATTTCCTAGTTTGTAGCACGCTGATAATATATGAAGTATTGATCTTTGTAGTCTGGCATTCAGCAGTTAAAAATATTATATTCCTCTACCCCAAAGGAAAAATAGAGTCTCATATGTATCTGAAACATACCTGACTATCTCAGCAGCTTTCAGGTTTCAGCCACGGTTTCATTTCTCAGCTATAGCAAATTAACTGGTATTCATGCAAAATACTCATTAGTGTGTGTGAGATGCGACTGAATTATTGACTGCAACATATCTGCAACTGCACACTCACCTCCAGTTATATGAGGAATGTCTTATAAAAACCTACACTATACAAGATGCCACTACTCACAGGGAAGAATAATGGAAGACCTCTGTTTCTGCCACATGAATGTCCCTTGGATTGTATTTCATTTCACAGTATTGCCTTTCAACTTGGCAAAACCAGTAATTTGTACCCAGAGATCATAAACCTGAATGTTCTAAATCACCCATATTTATCTCAGGTCTAAATTGTAAAACACCAGCTAGACTAGAACTAGTGTCTTTGTACCTCGCCCCCTCCCCCCAACCTCTCCTCCCAACCCCCTCCAGCATCATAGACCAATCCCCATCCTAAATCCTGCTAGCCCTTCTTTCACTGACCCAGTTTAGATTTGAGCAGTCTGACAGAGCCCCACTCCATGCAGAAGGCAGATCCAGGCAACCAGGAGACAAATTGGAGTATGACACAATCCTCTGAGAGCAGGACAGGACTTCAAAGAGCTCTCATACAAACTGTTTTGGTTTTTTGTGGGTTTTTATATGGCACACAGCATTTCATTCAGCATCCCAGAAGTGTGGAAGCTGAGGTCAGCACACTGTTTCTCAGTGTCTGTAAAGCTGGCAATGTAGGAATGTATGTAGAGTTAGCATAAGCAATAAGAAGTGGTGGCAGCATGAGAAGTCTTTTGTTTGCTTTTCAGTGTGGTCAGGATGATTATTTTTCTTTCTCCCAGAGTATATTTTGTATTGGACACATTCAGAAGATCAGAACCTTTCCCTGAGGAATGTGGTGACACTTTTTCAATTCCTCTAGAACTGATCCAGAGGAAGAGTTTTAAGTAAACTGTGTCTACAAAAGCCTCTGAAATTCAGGTATCTAAAAACTGTATCTTAACAAGTGACTCATGTCTAGGGTTATGCAAACAGCCAAAATATATATAAACCTACATGAAATCAGAAGTTACACTACATTACCTGAACTCAGCCAACATGGTTCCTCCTTTGACACAAACAGACATGAGATGACATCACATTAAAATGCAAACTTAGAAAGGTAAGCACTGTCTCCCCAGTAGCAGAGGAAGACTAATCCCACAGGAAAACCTTGACTCAAACCAGCCCTGTTTAGCCTTGCAGAACACAGTCTTCGGATTTTTTTATTCAACAGGCTTTTGCATGACACACAACATTAGAGTGTAACGAAATGACAAGTCTGCAGTTCAGATTCCAAGAATTCTAAAACAACCATGTAAACTTGTATCTTGATCTCTGAGATCCTCAAATTATTCCAAGATCAAAACTGATCAAAGTTCAGTGACAATTTGAGCTTTTAAAAGAAAATCCCAATGCACTAAGTTTTGCTTTTGAGAGAAGCATAATGAAAAGGTTTTCCTTGATCTCTACACTTAACAGTTTTGTACATGAATGTCTTTGTGATCCTCATAGTATATTTTAAATAATTTCTAATGCTTAATGACACTAAGAACAGGGTACTTATGCATGGCTTTAGCAGAACAGATACAGAACAACATTCCTGCATATTATCTCTTGGGCTGCATTCCCTATATTATGGGCATAAATAAATTGTGCAACTCTAAGAAAAACCCCAACAACATTTCAAAGGATTTTAATTTCCCATTTTGAAAGGAAACAACCCCTCAAACACACACAAAGCACTAACCTAATCTGTTCTGCTCCCTCTTTCCTGATTAACCCACCTCAAAACTTCTGAAAAAGGAGAATTTTTACTTGCAGAAGAAGAAATCTCAGCCTTGCAAAAGACATTTCAAGAAATTCTGAGAGTTGTTTCTTGACAGAGATTACATGTGAACAAAACTGAATTAAAGTTATTATTTAAAGTATATCATTAAAGTTAAAATGGATTGTCTGCTACACCTTGTCATCTCAGAAGAAAAGTTGGAAAGAAGACTGGCAGTGCATGTAGGCCTTTCTTAAACACCTTTGTTTCTGTAAAGATCCCGAACTACTTTAAATAACCAAGTCTGTTCAGGTTGTCTAAGCAGTTTCCCATTCGTGAAATTGATTATTTTACAAAGGATTGAATTTGTAGGACGTCCCCAGTTAACTGGCCACAAATCAGCTAGTAAGCATCAGCAGAATTCTACTTCCAGGATCCATCAATGTCACTGTCTGCTGCCCAGAATATAATTTTCAAAAACCAGTTTGCTAAGTTTTAAAGGGTCAAGCAGTCACCGCTGGCAGAAAAATCCCCTTTTTCTCTTAGGAACCAAGTATGGAGCTTTACAGTGGTTGCCACCACTCCTACCACTTCTAGCAGATGTGTATTCTGTTAGGGAAGCTTGGTAGAAATTAGTCCAAAATTAAACAAGATTTAAACATCAGGTAGGATCGTGCTTCTTGTATGTGTTTAATAACACACACAAATAAATACCTTTCCCAACAACTTTCATTGAATTATATGTCCTATTTTTAACTTAAAATAATACATGTGTATAAAACAATACACGTATACATACACATAAATTCATATGCATGTATATATAAAATATTAATGTTTTTAAGTGACAGTGCAAAGTAATATTTAGAGTTTTGTTCTTTTTTATTAAGGGAAAATGATCATTTGGTATCCAGCACCATTAGTCATATAACAAAATAAAAACCCCCAAATAACACTTCCAAGTTTGACAGCTAATCTACAAGCTAGTAACACACAAATGACAGGACTGATAAATCTGATGCCACATACCAATGTAAGGATGTTAAATATGATAAGTGATTTGTTAAGGAAACAATAATCAGAAAGTCTGGCCCAGTGTCATGGTTTTGCCCCAGCCAAGAGCTGGGCACCATGTAGCCACTTGTTCTTTGAGGGGGGGTGGGTCAAAGGGAGGGACAAGAAAGCCCAAGAAATCAAAACCTCACAGGCTGGGATAAAGATAGCTTACTGGGATAGCAAAAAGATAGATATAATAATATAACATAGATATAATAACTTGTAGCAAAACATATGGAACTGGTGATACACAATGCAGTTTCACACCACATTGCACAACTCAGGCCGTACAGCTCAGAGCTGTCCCGAAACTGGACCATCCCCCAAACCACCAGTCCTGGAGCTGCCTGCTGCTCCCCCCACTCCCTCCCCTTTTATGCTGAGCATGATGTACTTGGCACAGAATACACTTTTTGGCCAGTTCCAGTCACCTGTCTTGGCTGTGTCCCCTCCCTTGATTCTTGATTGCTTGTCCTTGATTGCTTGACCACAACTAAAGCCATCAGTGTGCTATCAGCACTGCTCCCATCCTAACTCCCAAACACAGCATTCCATCTGCTGCTAGAAAGAAATTAACTCTATCTTAGCCAAAACCAGGACACCCAGATAAATTAGCATTTCCACATCAATGAGAAGTCTCAAACTAACTTCCTGAGCCCTGCTAAAAACAGGTGGTTTGTTATGAAAGCAGATCTCATAAGCATGAAGAAACAGGCATACAGCCCTTCTCTTTCTGCAGCATGCTGGCAGCTTAAAAAGCAACCAAAGAGACAGAAACTGGTCTGCTGCAGGATGGTGATGAGTTCTGCTGTTGCAGGAGCTGGTGAACCATGACAGAAGAGCAGCTGTGCCTGTGACACTGAATATTCCATTCAGTGATAAAACCCCAAGACCTAGTGGTGTCTAATTATGCAAAATAAACATGTAAGAATCTAAAACATAAGTAACGGTGTTGGCTGAACTTTTCTGTTGTAAGATTGCATTTGAATAATAATGGGTATTTCCTGCAGCAAACTGGGTGTCCAAGCCCCAATGGCACTACTAAGTCCTAATGAGCCTCCATAAGCATGACCTGGGACCTCTACTTGCACCAATTGGCCAGATACTCTTTTCAAACTCATCCTCAGCACTTCAGTCCTGGCCTGAACTGTAGGGGTGTGGGTCTCCAGCTCAGGCATAGCTCTGGTCATAGGCTCCTTTTGCCCAGAAGTAACCCAAGGACTGGTTCTGTGGCTTGACAGCTTGGCCTCATCTCTGTGGAATTGATCCTATGGATTGACTTCCTGCAACCTGCCTCATCACTATGAACATGCCTGAAGATCTGGGCTCCTGGATGAACCTGGCACACATCTCTAGGTCTCCCTGCTAAGCTCAGTTGGGTGAGGGGTTGACCCTTGGTGACGAAAACTCTGCTAGCTCTGCTATTACAACTGGCTTCTGGCTTGCCTTCCTTTAGGAAGCAGCCCTGCTGCGGCTGCTTCACACTAGGTTTAGATATGGTTACAGACTCCTAATGTCCAGAAGGACAAACTATCACAAAAAGATGTCATTATGGGAAAAGGCAGCTTCCTGTTACCCTGAATAGCAAGGGCTGGTGTTTGGATCCTTGGATTTCAAGGGATTTTTCTACCAAAGAGTACACAAAGAGATTCTCAAATTCCAGAAGATTGACTCTGAAACACTATATGGACTAGTTATTGAAATCAATTCAATTGAGGATATCAAAACTTGTGTGGAAAGTGTGATTTTAAAGCCCACACTGTAGGAAAATGTGGAAGTTTTACATGCAGAGGAAAAAAAACGCTTACAGGAAAAAAGCTTCAAACCTAACGAGATATCCTGTAGTGCTTTAACTTCTGAGCAGAAGAAAGGTTTATGGAACCATCAGCTGTCAGCTTAGCAGAGATAAGAAATTTCTGAATGAAATTCTAACTGCTGCAGTGAACCCCATGGAGATCTTGCAGTGACAATTAGAAAGAAAAGAAAGACCTTTTTTTTTTTTTCCCCAGATATAAATGTAGAGAGGTGATCAAATGAGTGAACTTCTACAGAGGTATATGCAAATAAGAATCCAGTTAAACTGGTCTAAAAAGAATGTTTTTTTTCATCTGTTAAGATGGAAAAGGAAGGCTGTAGTATTTCAGTTGTGACATATATACTGAACTGTCTACAGAGAGAGCAACAATGGGTTACTCTGTAAAGTTCATGATAACCAGGGAAGTAACTGGTAAAGATCCCTGAGAATCTGCCTTGGGATTGTTATTTGATATTTCCATTAATGGTCTTGGCATAAAGTCAGGACTGTGTTAATTGCTTCTGCTGGTGAGAAAACTGGAAGGGAATTCTACATTGGAAGTCAACAGAGAAAGAGAATATCCCAAGCGTGGAATAAGATGACCTTGAAAACTGGTGTTACAGAGATATTGCTTTGCAGTTATGATACAAAGTGTCAGTTCATGCTCAGGAACTTCAGCAGAAGACCTGATATCTTTAAGTATAACAGCATGTCCATGAAGCAGTCTGATACATCCAGGCAAAAGAAAGGTAGTCTTGGTACATATAAAGCACTGATTCTAATAAAAGGCTATGATAAAAAACATTACATGTGAAAACACCAATCTGGGGTGTTGAGGAAAGACTTATTTAGCTGTAATACATATACAGAATTTGCTGAGGAAAGAAGAGCATATGTTAAACATTTGGTTGAAACAGGTATGACTGTTTTCTTTTAATACGTCTGGTAGTGAAACAAAAAAGCTGATACAAGTCCATAAATAAGACAAATTTATGTAAGCTTTGAGCTCAAAAATCATCAGAAGTTTGATTAATTTTCAAATGTCTGAAAGGAGAATTTAAAGAGTGGGTATTCTATTGAAATGGTGCCATTAATAGCTGATTTAAAGTATTTTGTTATGATTACATTCTTTCAAGGGTAGACGGCTAATGCACACACAGCAGCTCCAAGACCAGAATGGTATAAAGGTTCTCTGCTTTGTAATAAATTTAATTTTGAAAAATATGGGTAAATATCTTATAACTAAGACAGCAAAAGAATGCAATTTTAAACTGATATATATGTGCACAAGAATATAAATTGATTTGTATTTATTGCAGAAAACATTTGGGCCTTTAAAATTGTTCCTCAAAGCTAGGAATATTATTCTCATAAACAAGGTTTCTGTACTAGCCCACCCTCCTCCAAATAACCAATTGCTTTAGTCATCACACTGCTCCTCATTAAAAGCACTGACAGCTCAAAAGCCAATACAGTTTTGGTTTTCCTCTGAAATTGGATTCTACTAGAGAGCCCACGTGAACACTGTTCTAAAATTACTCAGCAGCTACTGCAAATAGCATCTATGAAGTATGTTGACGAAAAAATGATCTAAGATCCTTCTACTACCAAAAGAGAAGGTCCTGTCCTACTCTGAACAACAAAAAGGTTGTATTTCATCATGAAAAGTGAGCTGACCTGACAGTGGGTGGCCTCTGAAGGACAATCCAATGTTAATGAAGAGATAAGAATTTGCCTTTTGATGGCAGCCAATCCCTAGGTCACCTAAGTGAGCCCTACATGCCTTAAAAATGAAGTAACATGCTGTATTTGTGATACATTAAGAACTCTAATATTTTTATAAACTATACAGTAAATAAACAAAGAGAAGCTTTTATTTTGAAACTACTTTTAAGAAAATACTTAATGGAAAATCATAGAATTTTTAAGGAACTTCTACTTGATATTGTTACCTCAGATAATGAGGTTGTGTGTATGGGTTCATAGGGCTTGAGGATAAGTGTAGGTAATGTCAAATTAATAAAACACTTCAGGCTGAATGCTGTGAAATCCTGTTTTCTATTCAGAATCCTAATTTCCTCTTAAAATGGAAGTTAGTGACCATTATTTTTGCAAAGGCCACATTAAATTTGGCAGGAAAAAACTTAAGTCCTCTTTGGTCAGAGAAGACAACATGACTTAATTTTTGGACTGCTTGCTGCATATTTATCTCCTCAACTTTCAACTTCCCCAGTTTGTCTCCGAAAAGGCATGCAGCTGATGGGTTTCAGGAGCTTGTTTGGTTTACACCTTAGTAGCTACTTCTTGTCTGAGATCAATTGCATTTTAGGGAACAACCTGATTTTTGGTTTAATTATCGATAGTTGAGCAGACCTCTGGTAGTCTCAAAACATATTTTCAGATTCTGGGGACATGATCCTGCCCTTACTTTTTTTGAGCTTAAACTCCTTTTTATTTTCTCCCCATGTAGAACACCATTCACCCGAGACCTTGGTACAGGAATAAACGTTTTCAACTTTCTGCTATCCCACATCTTTCAGCACAATCTTTCATATTTTATTTCCATGTGTTATCCCACCAGGGGGGACAGTAACTTTCTCAGTTTTATGAAGACTGTTCCTAAAAGTAGCAGAAACAAAAAAAAAGACAATATTATGGTACCATAAATGACCTAAAGGAAACAGTCTAGATCATGAGGTTTTGACTCTTCACCTCGTTTTTTAATGAAAATACTATGGGGGTACTTAGTAGTATGTTACCAAAAGTCTGACTACCCTGCTTTGAATAAGGCAGAAGTAACTTCACAGAAATCAATGCCTGTGACATTAAAACTGCTGCAGTGAAGAGAACCACACTGAAGTGAATCTACAGGAGAAAGTGTAGGGTCTGCTCTGTGTCCATAGAACTGAAAGGCAGAGCCCTGGACACAACCCCAGGAAACGTGCTGAAGATAATCAGTTTTTTTTCTTAGTCTGGAAACCCACTAAATGTGTTTACACAAAAAAAATAAAATTAGAACTATCCTCAACTGCAGATCTGCCCACCATGGTATCAGAAATACTATCCTCTAGCTTTTCTGTGTAAGGCAGTCTCTTCCTTACCTGGCAGTAAGCAATCCCTCCATTGTTTGAAAGCCATGGAAATTAACACACAGATAGCATGAAGAGAATTTGTAGAATTTTTAAATGTCTGTTGACAAAACTCACTAAAAAAAAAAAGTCTCCAATTGAAATAACTGATTAGGAATTAATTCAGTTCATTGATTTACATGTTTAGCTTGTTAGGCTACTAATAACATTTCAGAATGGTCTGCTCAGAATGGTTTGATGTCCGTTTGGGTCAAGTTTGTTTCTAAAGTAGCCTCTTAGTAGAGTGGAGGCTTGTTGCTCACTGAAAACCTGTGTGTGAATGCTTGCCTATTGTATATTAATATCCATCTACATAGACTAAGAAGCAGGTCCTGGATTTAATGAAGACCTAAATGCTAGTAGTCCAAGGGAATGTTGTTTAAAGGATAGCACCTTGGCTTGATGATTCTTATTTGTTCTACTACACATCAGTCACATGGAGTCAGCATTTAGAAACAGGAATTATTTTGTACATTGTTTTATATAAACCTATTCTTCCTTGTCCCACCCCTGCATAATGGAGGTTGTTTGAAGGGCACTGGAATTTATTAATTCTGACTTTGTGTTAGACTACTACAGTATCTATTCAGATTACTAGAGACAGAAACTTTTATGTTTCAAGTTTTTCTGTCAGTGCTCTGAATTGAAATTCTAAGAATTTATTTTTTCAAGATAACACTGAAGAAGGGGGAAAAAATATCATATATTGTATTTTGGCAACTTATATATTATAACCAAAGGCTGAGAATATTAATCTTTTCTGTCAAGCAAAACATTATTGTACCTCCCTTAGTCATCCAATCTTTAGAAATATTACTTCAAAGCAGATGGAGCATACCTGCTGGCTGTCTCTTTGTGGGGAGGTCAGAGACTGACAGGCACAGAGAAGAAAGAGCACTATAAATGTCCTCCCTTCCCAGTCTCCAGATTTCCTCTTTAAGTACTGGAAATATTATAAGTTTTGTTTATTTGATATTTTTTTCCTCCTAGTAACCGTTAATTTTTACAGATACTGGCAATTTCACCTGGAGACATGTCAATGACGTGAGAGAGTCACCCGTTTCACAGATGGAAAGGTGCAATTCCACATGGAAGGCATGGAATATGCTAGCACAGGCCATATTGAGCTATTTCATATTTTTACCTTGCCTGTGATAAAGACCCATCATAAAACTTTATCAGATCAGAATATTTGTAACCAATTGCCACAGAAATAAACAAAGGCCTCAAATTCAAGCATAATGAATTCTATCAAAGCACATTCTTTGCTATCTGAGACGCTTTAGACAAGCTGCTTTAAACTTTCTTATGCATTGTTGCTTTATATAAATGCCGTTTTCTTTATTTTCTCACCACCACACTAAAAATAACCAGCTGGCAGCCTCCTATGTTAAATACCTCGTGTTAACCAAACCATCAGCCACCCACAGCTCTGCCTTCTAGAAGAGATTAAACGTTGCATGCATAAAGTAACAATAGCTGAATTCCAGCTTTTCATTAAAAACTTAAATAACGCGTAAACACTTCATATAATCTAAGATGAACAAAGCATCAAAAATAAAATTAACCTTATTCAAGGTTGTTTCTATTACTTTTATTGGCTACTTGGTGTCTATACCCACCTCATGGGACCAGCAATGACCATCTGACTTAAAATTGATGCTTGAACTATGAAATAAGTATGACAATACTGGGCAATATAAATACAACATTAATAAGGTATCTTTGCAAAAATTATTTAATCAAATACCTAAATGGAAATAATATGGACATTTTAAAATAAAACCCTCTCAACAATTGCACCCATTTTAATAAAAATTTCAAGTTAATTTGGGAGTATTTATTTTACATGACTCCACAAAACGGAAATAGAACGTTTCTACAGTTTAAGGAGACCTTATTGGTTTTATAGAATGGTATTCTGAAAAATAAGATCAGTTGGGAAATGTGGAAATAGGTCATAAGTATCCTATTTTTTTTAATAAAAGTGCTCTTCATAATACTTGGGTGGGTGGGGAACTACCACTAAAATGTGTTTTTGCTGTAGGCAAGGACCGTGAAAATAGCATCATGGTATTGCACACATTCATTATAAGGTCCTCTAGACCAGGGGTTCTCACTAGGGAACCTGCTTTGGCAAGGGGGTTGGACTCTATGATCTCTGGAGGTCCATTCAAGCCCCTACAATTCTGTGATTTTACAAAGAAAATATTTTTTGCTTTCTAAGTATCAGTCTACAATTCTACCTTTAAGTACAAATCCAAATTGATTTTTTTCCTTCTCAATCTTTCTCTTAAAAAATTAGAAGGTCAGCTTCATCCTAAATGACATCTGCATAATATGGTTACATCCAATTGGTTTGTCCCTAATGAACTCCTCATTTTCATCTTAATTCCTTATAATTTGTGGCAGATCTATCTTCCCAGTACATTGCGAGCTGTGTTGTTTTTCTCCATTTTAGACAAAGTAGACTGTAGATCCTTACAACCTTTTTAGAATATCAATTTCTACTGAAATGTCTCAATATGAAGACAGTAATCAGGAAGAAAAATGCCTTTCACTCCCACTGCCAGTTGAGTGCGCTTTGACTCACGCATGCATGCATATGAAAGACAACTCGGTACCTGGAACAAGATTAATCTGAACAATTCTGGCACACATGGGAAAAGTAACTTGTCATGGTAGCTTCAAAAGTTTTATTTAAAGGACTAGTAGAGGAAAGGCAAATCAGAAGCATTTTTTAACCTCTCAGTATATTCAGACAATTATAATGTAGCTTATTAGAATAGAAATTTGTATTTTCTTTTTTCTAATCTGCTCTTTTGAAAGAATAAACAGGACAAAGGTAAACAAGGATGGGATTATTATCCCCCTTTTTAACAGGCTTGGAATGAAGTAAGCATAAGAAATATCCAGTTTTCTGTACCACTACAATAGGAAATGAGGGTGCTTAACTGAGGTGGAGGGAAAACACCAAAGGAAAGAGATTTAAACAAAAAAATAAAATATATAAACAATTAAACCTTACCTTGCCAGCCTGGTTTGCACACTGGTTTGACATTAACCTGTACTAAGACATCTTCTGTTGCATGTTTTTGCCCACAGTCGAAAGCTGTTACCATTATCTCATACTGGTGCTGTTTATCATAGTTCAGTTTCTCGGTGTTTCTGATGTTACCTACAGATTTAATATAAGATAAGACTCAGAAATCCATTCTTGGTTAAGCATATACAGACTATAACATTTGGGTCCTGATTAATCAAGTCCTTTGTGACCAGAAAACTCTCTGAATCAGATGGGACATCCACAGGCAGGACAGCTATGGAAACATTTTCTTTCAATCCAGCAGAGAAATAAAGAAGTTCTTAGACAAATATAAGATGCTAGGAACGTAATAGGGGTATATCTACATTAGAAAACATCTATTCAAGAACACCTTCTCATGTAAAACTGTGAGACTAATTAGCAGACACATCTTGAAATGTAAAGTACGAGTAGATACAGCCTCATTTCCCACTTCTTCCCAGAACACACTGCTTTAACATGGCAACCACATCCCTGAGATCCAGTGCTGAACATTTCCCCAGAAAAAGTATCTTCCTCTTTTCCCCTAAAGCTATTACCCTTTAGGTGAGAAAGATTTTTAGCCCTTTAGCACCTTTCCTTAAATTTTAAAAATAGAAAAAGCCCCAGAATCACCTTCTACATTAGAGCACTCAGCAGCGATATAACAGCAGAGTTATCACATGGAAAATAAACCTCAGCAACAATAGAGATTATCTGCTGAACCTGACACATAGATAAAGGTGATAAATTACCTATTTCAGGGAAAAAAAGACATTACAACTTTCACAAGAAAGGGAAAAAAATCTTTGTCTGAGTAGTTCCGGCAGGACTACACATAACACCCATTTTCAAGCATGGATCTGCAAAATCAGGTTGGTTGAGCTAAATTTAGAATGGGGAGCAGCAAAATCCTAGAATTTAGTCAGACGCAGTGATTCCCATAGGTGCTGGTCAAGTATCTGTTAGGTGTGCTGGCACTGCCTGGGGTTTTGTGTGCATGGGGAGGGTGGGGTGAGGGGTGAGTTGTTCAAATAAACCGGACTGCAAAAGCAGACAAATGCAACTTCTTAAAAAGGTTTTTCACTAAACCTGACAAGTAAAGACTTCTAGCAGATGTCTCTCTGACACACTATCCCTACTGTTAAATTAAAGCCAACTTTAGTACCTTGATTGATCCTGATGCAAAACTTTTCAGGTTCAGGCTTGAAGAAAGGCTGCCATTGCAATTATCACCATCTTCTGGTTCAAAATTTGTAGTTTGAATAGGTCATTACATCTGCAGCTATGACTCATGCTCAACACCCCTTTTCTGCTTTACTGCTCCCTTTCTGAACAGGGCATAGAGGAGGACAAGCCCTATCACCATTTTTATGTCTCAAATAGAGAAGCAGATTGATCTGCTGAAGTTAGCCTTATGGAAACAGTACCATGACCTACAGTTGCTTTGGTCTTCTCTCTCAGGCACCTCACCTTGCCAGGCATTTTCAGGTCTGTAGATAGCTATTCCCATCACAAAAGCGACTGCAATAATATCAACTACTTTGTTATTTTTTGAGTTAGGAATTGGCAAAACAATTCTACCCACTTTACTATCCTGAGTTGCTTAACACCTGCCTAAGAGGATTTAATGAAAAACTGCCACTGTATACTTAATTATTCATTCACTATCTGTTCAGTTACTCTTTCCTTTCTGCACTACATTATTTCTAATATGAATCCCTATACTTCTCTCTTTGGTTCTCCTTGGTATTATTTTAGTGCATGATAATTCTCAAGAAACCAAAATTGCCTGAATCTACATTAGCAGACTGCTGGAATTTGTGTAGCACGGTAACCTCCTTTAAGATTTATGAATCATTTCACCATATTTGCATTTCATTAAATCTATCTTCCAAGATTTGTATTTCCTTATGGTCTTTTATGTTTTGGACTGTAAAGACACTGACTGCACAGGGTTATTCTGGAAGGTGACTTGGATGTCTCACAGATCTTACCTGAGAGTTTATTGATTTCTTAATTATTCTATTTTTCTGTTACCTCTGATGTGTTATGCTTCTTTGTTATTTTACAATTCAATCAATATGTTTAAAAAGTAGATACAGAAGAGAAGCACTATAAATACAGAGTAATTAAAGTTTTAGAGACGATAGACTGAGAATTTCTATTTACATCTCACCCATTGACAAAAAAGTAATCAATAACTTAAAAAAAAAACCTTTAATGAGAGAAGTACCTACTTTTCTATACAGTTCACAATTAGGCCATAAATTATTTTTTTTTCCAGTCTTTCTCAATCTCTGCCTTTTCATGGAAATACCCAGAACTACAACAAATTTAAAACAAACACACACAAACAACAACAACAAAAAAAACCCCCAAAACAGGTAAGTGACAAAAGGAATATAAAAATTCCTACCTGAGGGGGGACACATTTCACACCTGAACACCTCTGCTTCTTCAGGATCAGTTTAGGGGACAGTTTGACACAGACTTCCCTCTTTTATGGCTGTCTTTCAACTTATGTTGAGCAGTCACAGGAATGTGGAAAGACCTAATTTACTATGGCAATTCCTTCTTAAATTCCATACTTACTTCCTGTGTGTGTGAGTAGTACAGAACTGAATCTCCTAACAGATACAAGACAGAAAGCCTAGCTGACTTCATCTGCTCACAGGAGTGGTATCTCAGCATTCCCATGTGCTGAGAGCCACGAGGAGCTGTACTTGACGAGAAGTCAATTGAAGTATTAGAATTGCTTCTTGTCAAAAAGCTGTGTTTTTCAATGGTAATGGAAAGAAATTGTGGTTTAATAAATAAATATCACATTCAAAGGCTTAAGTATCAAGTTTCACTACTTCTCTGAAAATACCAAGTTTGAGTAGCTCCTAACATAGATCTCGGGGCTGTAGAGAATAACTGTGTGAGATCCTGTCCACATCTATTTTCTCAGAGACATAACTTGATAGACCCTCCACTGACTGGACAGATAAGTCTGAAACTGATCTTCATATTGAACAATCCCAACATGTATTTGTGAACTGCTTCCCAGTGGCAGGTGGCAAATATAGTTATGGCCATTTTACAGATGAGAGTAGGTCAGAGCCACAACAGAATTTGTATTTTTATCTGAATTCTCTGATCATCTGGCAGTGATCCCTGACAGATGAAGGCAGGAAATGCATAAACATGTTGTTCTGCTGGCATTCCAACAGATCTGTGCATTATGTTTAATTTTTCTGTTACCTGAAAAAAGGCTGTATAACATTGATACAATAACTGACTTGATTTGGATTTTCTGCTAAGCAGACAACTAGACTAAACTGCATGCAAAGATCTCTTGAAATATATTTTATACCTTTAGTCCCAGTTCTTTGCATTGTAAATCATATATTGTCATTTGGTTTTACACGACTGTACTTTATGGCCAAGAGTTCATTACCTTCCAAGTCAGCTTCATCGTATACAAGAATCAATTTTACTAGAAATATGATTTCATATCACCACATAATTCTATTCACACAGAAATAACATACGAAGAGTCAAAGTTGTCAAATGTAAATGGAAAGCTTTATATTACCTACCTTTAGGTGCCCAACTTGGAAATACCTACAAGAACTACACCAGAGCTGAACGCTGCTGCCTGTGGCAGTGCTGAGTGCCTATCCACTTACAATTCAGTGATGTGAAGTAGACTGTGTACTGCTACAGTCTGAGGGAGCTCTCTCTTCTTTTCTGCAAACATTCCCCCATATGTAATATAATTTTTCAACACAACAAAATGTTCCCTAGATTGATCTGGATACAAAAAATAAGTTTTGCCTAAAAAGACAATGATGGGTCCAATCTAAAAAACCTGATGAAACAGAATATTCATCTTTCTAAAGACCTGTGTTTGTGGTTACAGTTACATCTACCACCTGGAACTGATAATGGCATGTTTTCCTCACAGCCCCTCAACATTTGAGGCTCTCTGAAATATTTAGATTTCATTCTAAGTATCTGGTTAAATAATCTTTCTAGGGAATGGAATTCCACACTTACAATTCTGAAAAAAAAAGCAGAACTAATCATAACTTGCAGAAGACAAAAGAACACAGAATTTATTCATCGTGTAGGTAACAAAAATGGGGACAATGCTGAGAATTTGCACCAGAGAAAGTTTATATCAACTGGCATAGAGAGACATTCTCAGCAATTAAATGTGTTGGAACTAAGCAACATATTTCTGTCAAAAAATAGAAGTGCAACCATCTATTCTAACTCTACCTCTAATCCCAGTGGGTTTAAGCAATTACCATTATCTGAAAAAATTGCAAATTAGACTGCAATTACTGTTGATTGTGGCAGCACTTTTCTTTTAGTGAACAAATAGATCAAAAGATATTAATTGAATTCATGACCGAGAAACTGTAAGTATTACCACCTTAAACCAATTATTCACTGCAGGCTTTAAAGCCGTGTTTAAATCAATGATTTTCTCATTGCCTTTGCTGAAAAGCAGGTCCCAGGCACACGAGCACAAAGATGTAACCAAGGATTCCTGACACTTTGCATGCTTCTGATCACGCCTCTGACTGTAAGAATCCTATGATGACTCACGAGCCAGCTGCACCCTGCGATAGGAGCTGAAAAGGCGTAAGCGATAGAAATGCCTGCGCCGTACCATGCTAATCTCAGCGCATTATTCAGCCATGGTATCGGTCTCAAACTGGTTAAGAAATTATGAAACCACCTGTGACTCATGTGAGTAACCAGCCCCATACTGCCAAGTCACGTGGAGCTCTGGAAAACTAATAATGCTTCCAGAGAGAAACACAGAGAGCTTCCTTTTATGACAACATGGGAAATCTCATATTCAGAAAAAAAAATCCACAGAGAGAAAAAGCTTCTAGGGGACTGCACACAAACATCTACTTCCAAATGCCCACTCCCTGTAAAAATCCCTTTGGTGCAATTGTTCTCAAAAAAGATTACTGTGCCAGCTGACCTCACTTACCTAAACACAAACGTACTCATTACAATTATACTTCCTACATCATATACTTGCCTCCCAATATATTATAACTATACAGCATTTTTCCCCAATGCCCTTTATGATTTATTGATGCAAACATCTTGTGATGCTCAGCTGTGCACTGTGCACAAACTGTACAAATAAAGATGAATAATTTCTGAATAGGGGAAAGAGGGTTTATAAAGGCATCCCAACATGAAAATGTCTGCTTAGAAAACACAGTAGCTTTCAATTCAAATTTGGCCAAAAATCAGATTTAACTTCCAAAGGCTATTCTACTTTTACATTTAACATGGACTAAATGCTTCTGTTCGGAAGATAAATCAGAGCATTGCTGGGCATGCACACAGGGTGCTTGTTCTGGGGAAACAAGTATTGTGAGCACAGGGATTTCCATTTTGAACTTCTGTACAAGTGTGCATGTGTGAATATCAGTAACAAGGAGTCTTACCTACAAAGTGACACCAACATGGGACTGTTGAAGTACTTGAAAGGTTAATGCAGCCCAGCCACATCTCCCAAACTCAGTGTCAAGTTCTGTGCTTTTCCCTGGTCAGAACTTGACTGGGAAAAGAAGAAAGCTGACAGACAAGGCTGCCAAGGTCAAAATTTACTGCACATGGAAAACATAATATGGTTTATTATTCTTCCTATAATATTATATACTTTAGAAAAACAACTAATATCAATCAAACGGATATACCTCAGGAAGCACCACAAATGGACAGATCTGTGGACTCACACATGATGAAAGCTTTAACAATCAATAAGCATACACAGAATATTATGGATTCTACATTTAGATTCTGCTTATGGAAGTTCAGAAGAATGGGACTAGCTATAAATGAGTGAATAACTCCTAGGTTGGGCTACATGCTGCATTAGGACATACCATCACTTAGATGAGAAACTAGATGGGAAACTAGATCTGAGACAATTAAGAGAATGGACTGAGTGACAAAGAAACGTTTCTCATCTAAAGCTGAGGTTTTAGTTTCCACAGTAAATGACTGTGGCACTTTCTGACCAAATCTTATATAAAACAGAATTTCCCAGCGTAATGGTTCCTTCAGTCTCAGACATGAGAGCAGGATTACTCAAGTGAAAACTCAAGCCAGGTTATCAATAGGTAACTAATCTACCTACAGAAGTTACAGTCTGTCCCAGACCTTACAAGTGGTCCTTTTCTCCAGACTCACCATTTCTGTCAATGGCAAAAGGAACATCAGTTGTGACAATTTCGTAGTTGCAGATCTGGCTGTACTGTGGGGAACAGTCCTCGTCGATGGCTTCCACCTGCAGTATGCTGTCATAGATCTTCCCCTCTGTCACGGTGGCTTTATACACACTCTCCTTGAAAGTTGGTGAAAACTCATTGACATCCTTTACCTGAATATGGACCACTGCCCTAAAAGAGGCAAGGACATCAAACAGAAAAATTAATGTATCATGACACACAGGTATTGGTTTGTTTTCAAAACACTTGAAGAGACTAACAAAACAGATCTAGAAAACTATGTAAACTTCTGCTAAAAATAAAACACTATTGCATTTCTGGGTTTCATTTCCCTGATTTAATATCTTAATGTGGCACCAGGTAAAAACTTATTACCACAGCTTGCAGGGAGAGAGCTTCACAGTGCTGTATGTTAAAATCAGTCTGCCTCTCAAAAAGGACCCCATGAAAAAGTCAATGTCATTCCAATGTAAAATGGCTTAATAGGCAAAACAACAAGAAGAGAATTACAGCAGTTTTACATGTTCGTTACCTAAAAACGGTCAGTTTATGAACACTCTTTGATATTAAATTATACTGTTCCCTTCTGGTGATTATAATTATCTAATCCTTTAATTAGTTACAACATTGCTCATGTAAACTTTTGAGGGTCAAAGCCAACAGGTCAAAACCTTTAGTGTTTAATGACCAAACTCCAAAGGCTTTCCTCTGAAAGTGTTTGCTATCTGGTTTGATCGACAAAGTAACAGAGGGACAGCGAAGTGAAGGGACTTTCCAGATCACTGGCAGAGCCAGTAGCAAAGTTGGGACCCCAACAACCTAGCTTAGCATCTGGTTTACTAAAGAAACCACTATGAGAAAGTGTAACAAAGCCTCTCTGAGATGGATGAGATTTCACTTGGTTAGTATTAGACCACAATTTTCCACAAATGGGATGTCCTAGCTTGTTAGTGATGGGTGAGGGAAAAACATCACAAAATATAACAATATGAAGCAAAAACTGTTTCTGTAACTTGATGGTTATTTGATACTGCAGGCTTCCTTCTAAATGTGTATTATTTTTAAATATATTGAAAAAGTTCAGCATGCATTACAGAACTAATTATTTTTTTAATTGTCAAGTGTCCTAGAAGAACAAAAGAAAGAATGATTACTATTAATCATTTATTTAAATGGCTTTCAGCAAAATGAACAATTTGTACAGCAGTTATACATCTACATGTGAGTTAAATTCATCTTTAATAACAAATGTTCTGGAGCTTGGTTTCATAAACTGAAGGGGAAAAAAAGGCACTGTGACACTTGAGTTTATGCAGGGAATTGGTTTCCACATACTAACATTCAATATCCCCAACTTCCAGAGGATTTTAATTCCCAAGATTTGCTGTCCAAAAGCTGAGGTCAGACACACTGCCCCATACTAAAAGAAAAAGGGCAATTTCTATTTTCTCACCATTTGAAATGAGACGACCAAAGAGAAAACCTATTTAGAATTTGTAAGTATCGATTAAAATCTAGTGTCCATGTCCTGGACGATGTGTTTAGTTAATGTGAAAGCAAGAATGTTAAAATAAACCAAAACCAAGATGCATTTTTTCCACTTAAACAGGGATCCTATTATAAATTTCAACTGGCACTATTGCAGAATGGGTCAAACCGCAGGAGGCAAAAAAGAAAAATATTTTCTAAAAGGAAAGAAATAGAATAAAAAGTGGATTTACTATTGCAGCACTGGATTTTCTTGGTTTTATTTTCTTTCTACCTGACTACTATATAAAAATACCCCTTCAATACGATCTCCACTGTAGGACAAATATATGTCAAATTAAAACCCCATTTCTCCTCATTTTTACCCACTTGTGAGATTTTTTCCAGTTTGTTCCACCTGGTCCTGATCCACAGTCATAGGCCTGGATGATGAATGTGTATTCCTTCTGCAGTTCACAGTCTATAGGACTTTTTGCTCGAAGACGACCTTCTCCAGATGTCTTGTTTAGCACAACAGCTTCGAAGGGCATCTCTTGTCCATGGATTTTAAAAGCGCATATTTCACCTGGGAGGAAAAGTATGAAATAACCATAACCATGGAGGTCTAGGTCTTGTATGCTAGAGTGACACTGAAGAAGTAAGCACTCATTTGCATTTCACATTCTGTTATAGATGGGGGAAGTACAGACTCAGACACCAGGTTATAATATATCCAAAGGGCTGCCAGCCACATGCTCGTACAGCGCGATGCTGTGAGTGCAGCTCTGGTCAGGTACTTCCCTCTCCTTCTGTCATTACTAAATGGTTTCTTAAAGCCCTAGAGACTTTTCCCCAGGCACGGTACTAACATCAATGTTGAGCTAGGTTAAGGTGACTGTATTTAGTTAAAAAAAATAGCAGAAATAAAAATAAAATAGAAAAAAACACAAGTGTCCTTCCTCAGTGGTCAGTACTGGGCCACTCAGAGGGACTTGGACAGGCTCAAGAGGTGGGATTGGAACTAGACAAGCTTGGACGTCCCTTCCAACTGTCACTGCTTCCTTGACCCATTTATGTTACCAGCTGGCAGCAGATGTGCAGATTCTTGCAGTTTAGTTTCCCAACAGTGAAAAAACTAATGATGCAGAACATGGGCACATTCAAAATGTATCTTGCTCTATTTACAGCCATACATCATCTTTGGAACAGAAGTAGTTGAGGAAACACAGACAAGTGTCCCTTTTGGACATCTCAGTCACCCGCCCACATTCACACACTCATACATGAATGCTGCCTTGGCAGCAACTCACTCTGCCTCCTAATATAATAGATCCATAGATTCTCTCAGAGGAATAATACATAACAAAACAGACAATATAGCAAGGACTGAAAAGATGATTTGGACACGGAAGACAACATAAAAAAAGTCTTGGTGAGAATACGAGTCTGGATGGGGAAAAACAAAAAACAGTTTCTGGTGATCCTCTTTTTTATCCTTCATATTGATGGCAAGGATACACACAGTGAATTCATTTTTAGTCACTCCAGAACCCAACTTTAAAAATGAAATAGTTATACAAAGACCAATGTGGCTTAAATATTTTTATGACACATTAAACACATGCTCTTTTATGAGCAACTCAGTCTCAGGACATTCATTATAGATTTAAAGCAGTCTCCCACTCACATAATCCTTTTCCATTTATTTCCAATTTACACTTGCAGCCTTTTGGAAATCTCCTTGCCAATCATATTCGAGTCAACTGCCAAATTCTAAATTAACTCTGAATCTATGACCTCTAATTCAAGCCTGGCTCCTCTCTTTTTCTGTTAGAATATATTGTTTATTTTTAGAGAAGAGTGTAGACAGTGACATTATGAAAATGCTGGCTATTATGTGAGAGAAAGGAAAACTGTGAAGGGTATATGTGGGGATGGTAGGGATTAGCTACACTTAAGAGTATAAATACAGGATTTTTCGGATATTCCCTCAACTACCATCACATAGGTTTCCCTTTATTGTAATGGGACCTGAAGCTGAGCTCAGCTACATACATTAAAATTTAGGCAGATGAATGCCACGCTTAACAGTTGTACTCAATCCTATGAATGCCTTTACAAGATCAGCACACAGTTGTTTTAGTAATTATGAGGCACTGGGAAAACATATTAAATATCTGCCTGGACATGTCCTTATCCCAACCCCCCCAACTCCAGCAGCATGAAAGGGAATGCAATTGCCCAGGAGAGACACAAGATGTGCTCTCTTCCAGGCTTCTCTTTTGTTCACCCTCGATGTATAGAAGGAATGGATTTTTACCCTGAGAATCTGAAAAAGACTAATACCTTGCATAGCCATAAAGCAGACTCCACAACACTTGTGAATTGTTGTATAGGAAACAACACGTAAGATTCAGAGAAGGCTGAAGTGAAGCACTCTGCTCAGCTTTGATAGTGGGCACTGATCCCTGAGTTTGTACCTCAACATTGTCATGCATACCTTTGAAAAACTTCATCTTGATTTCTCTGCCACTTCAAAATGAAACATTCATCTAAAATGATATTGTGGATTTCTGCTTCTTTTTAGTTGAATACAAAAACAGTGTAAATGTGGAAAGTCTAATGGAAAAATACTCTTTGCTGTGTACTGCAACAGTGGCCTTCACAGGTTCGTAATTACCGAGTTTTTCTCAGATACTCAATTTATCAACACACATCATAAATTCAGTGTTTGATGTTTATTATTTTACCAATCCACTGTTTGACTGTAAACAATACAGCATTTTTAGACATCCAAGTCTACTATTCTTAAAAAAAATGCAAATAGCTCAGAGCAGGAAAAAAGTTCTCTCAGCCTTAATCTAAGCATTTATTATGTTTTCCTTGCCAAATGCAGAGGCCTGATGCACAGCAATTACAGAAGCAGCACATGTTCTAACTGATGCTCAGCAAATATTTTAGAAGTCTCTATATCTTGCTCCTATGCTAGATACTCCAGATAAAATAACAGCAGCTGCATGGATATGGGGAAATACTGTAAACACACTGCAAAAAGCCCCATTTGATTCTGGCTACTGCAACCTGCTTACCTGAAAACAATTGTATGTGTTTTTAAAACTAGGCAAGAAATTTTTCAGAAGGAATCTTCCACTGTTCCCAAAATGACTTAACACCATTGAAAAATGAAAGTGTACTGTAATCCTAATGGTTCTTGAAAGGTGCCTTAATGACTATATTGGAAATGGTAACAGAGTTGTTACAGCTGTAACAAGGCAGAAGAGTAAGGTCCAGCTTTACACTAAGAGACACGGATATACAGAACTACTTCAAGTAGGCATTACAAACAGCATCATCTTTAAAATAACTGATGCCACTTTCCATGATTAAATGGAACTACAGGCCTGTCCTTAAAACCAGCTGAGCTAACCCCAGCCCCACACGATGTCAGTGGGCATCATGTCAGGTTTATACTCTTCACTGGGTTCTTCACAATGTACTGCTATCTAACTCCTTTGAGCAGTGACAGGGTCTCTCCCTTACTCAGACTCACCATTTGAGTTGCAGAACAACCACATTCAGAACCTTGGCACCACCCATCTGCCTCCTTTGTAAGGTTGAAATAAGTACAGTGTAAATTAGGACACTTTTCCTCACAACAGACAACACTGCAAAACATTGAGCTTTGTTCTTCATTTCATTTGGATGGCTTAGGAACAGGTGCATATAGGATTTAGTGATTGCAAAAATGGTGGTGGCCTTGATTTGATACAGTAGGGATACGTTGGTGCTACCACATAAAGGTAGGCACATAACCATTAAATCCTATAGCAGGGTGGGTCCAGCATAGAGGGAAAATGCCTCTTTTCCCAGGACCAGCTTGTATATCCCGAGGGTTTGCAGTTGCTTCCTATAAAATCTATTGGTTACAGAGTTGGACTTTAGTAAACTGCTGCTTCATTTTAATACACGTTGTAATTAAATTCCAGGCATTACCTTTTCTCTTCAACTCATTCATATTAGCATTAGCCATAAGCACCTATTAATTTTGAAGCCTACATTATTTTGAGAGCTCTAATAGAGATCTCTACATTACTATCTCAGGGATAACAATCGTATAGTTTCCTCTGTAAAATTATAATAGCCTGAAAAAAATGTTATTGACTGTGTCATTTCTCAAATACACCCAACGAATGTTTCCACTGTATAGAAATACCTAAAAATAATGTTTCATATTCAGCATTTCCATGCAAGATTGAGAGATTATAAGCCTTAATCAATAAAAATTAAACTAGTCTTTTATATGGAAAACAAAAATCACACTTCTTTCAGTAGAAATTAAAATCCTCAATGCTATTCCTTTAACAGCTATGCAGAATTATTCACTTGAACTCAATTTAGAAGTTACCAAAAAAAAATAACATGCTCATTTTGCCTTTCACAACTACCTTTGCTTTTCCTTCAGCTTTCATGACACAAAGAATACAGAAGACTTCAAGTGAAAAGCTGGGATCTCTGACATTTGATCGTTTTCATCAGTGGTTAATAAAATGCAACAGTTGTGTTTGAATCGGCAAACACCAAATGTTAATTCATTTGCTTGTATGAGGTTCAACAAGGCCAAATGCCAAATCCTGCCCTTGGGTCACAACAACCCTAGGCAATGCTATAGCCTTGGGGAAGAGTGTCTGGAAAGCTGCCTGGACAAAAAAGACCTGGGAGTGTTGGTCAACAGACAGCTGAATATGAGCAGGCAGGTGCTCAGGTGGCCAAGGCGGCCAACAGCGTCCTGGCTTCTATCAGGATTAGTGTGGCCAGCAGGACTAGGGAAGTGATTGTGCCCCTGTACTTGGCACTGGTGAGGCCACCTTGAGTACTGTGTTATGGGCTCCTCACTGCAAGAAAGACACTGAGGTGCTGGAGTGTGACCAAAGAGCAACAAAGCTGGTGAAAGGTCTAGAGCACAAGTCTGATGAGAAGGCGGCTGAGGGAACCAGGGTTGTTCAGCCTGGAGAAAAGGAGGCTGAGAAGAGACCTTATCACTCTCTACAACTACCTGAAAGGATATTGTAGTGAGGTGGGGGTTGGTTTCTTTTCCCAAGTAGTAAGTGATAGGATGAGAGGAAGTGGCCTGAAGTTCTACCCGGGAGATCTGGATTGAATATTAGGTGAAAATTTCTCCACTAACGAGCTGACAAGCACTGGAAACAGGCTCCTCAGGGAAGTGGTTGAGTCACCATCCCTGGAGGTATTGAAAAGACATGTAGATGTGGTGCTTAGGGACATGGTTTAGTGCTGGACTTGGCATTGTTAGGTTTATGGTTGGCTTCAATCTTAAAGGTCTTTTCCAATCTAGATGATTCTATAATTGCAACTACATTTTAAAAAGACAAGTTTTTTCCCCACAAGTGCTATGAAATTATGCAGCTGTACAATACTGAGACGCTACAGAAACAGTGTAGGGGTGACAAAGAGGTCACATCTCACTAGACAGCAAGCAGTCCACACAAATACCTTGGAAAAGCTCAATAAGAAGAAAAACTGCAATTTAATCTTGCACATTTTTGGTACCAGTAAATTAAACATGAAGCTCAAACCTGTAGGAAACCAGGCTTCATTAGTTCACTGCTGACAAAATTACTGATCTGTATTCATCTTTTTCTGATTTTATTCCTCTCTAGCCTTTTATTTTATTGCAGTATTTGTTTTTTTCTCAGATGCACAAATCAACATAACTGATCATTTATTTACTATAAAGGTTGCAGTTTTATATTTCTTGAGATAAGCACAGTGTCTCTGAAAGATCCCAAGGTGACTAAGAATCAAAGTTGCAAGATGAGAGATGCATCTTGACTTTCAATCCAAAGAACAGAGAGGACCTCTGAAGAATGCATGTCAACGGCAATAACACTGTTTTTTCCTTATGTGTGCCCATTGGAGAACTTGATTCAGCTACATCATGCCATATAGGAGGCATTTGATAACCATCAGTAATTAATCTTCTTCACATACCACATGGCACAACAAGTCTTACAAGAATTTTATATAGAATATAAATTTGCTTGTGGATATAACTTTCCTCTTGCTACAGCTAAAAGTTTTAAACCACTTCACAACAAAAATGAAATACTCTTGCTGAAGTAAATGTGAATCTTTAACAATTTCTATGCATGTTCTCCACAAATACATGGACACCCAAACACAGGCATGCTCTCTGAACATTGACCTGCAAAGATCTCTGTTGGCAGTTGGATGGAACTCTGCAAGTACACAATGCAGTTATAACTACTGTTCAACCCCACGTCTGTTTCCTCAGAAATGCAGCACAGACCCACTGTGTGCAGCTGATGTTGGGTTCTTCAACAAGTCTGTTTAGGGGTTGCTGTTTCTTTTCTAATCCACACTTCCAGGATAAGTACTGTACACAAGTTTCTCTGCTGGAACACTGCAAATATCTCCTGCAGTGCAGAGCTGCTGACCTTTTGAGTGTCTCCGTGCCACTTGGAAGGTTTACTGCTTTGACGAGTTTTTCTATCATAAGCTGTAGCTACTGTTCAAATAATTACAGAATATAGAAGGTTACATTTTGAGGGAAGAAAGAGTAATTGTTTGGGAAAAGGAGGCGAAATAATAATTAGAGATGTAAAATATCTTTAAGGACGGGGGTCAGGGGGAGAAGTGAAGCAGTAACTACTGTAATATGCTTTTCCAGCTCATTTGAAGTCAATGCTATTAAACTCATACTGAAATACTAAAATCCAGGAAGCAAGACTGAAATCATAAACAGAGGGAGGTGTTCATATCTTAATAAAATACAAAAATTATTATTTCCTCATATCTAATTTTATGGGCAACAAGCTTTGCAAAGCAAGAGCATAAATCCACTGCTAGCCTTCCTATTCTACTCCTATGGATTTGAAATTGGAAAGTGAAGGAAACTACACTTGCACTTCAAGTGATTCATTGATGCCATAAGCTCACACCAAAGGAACCAGACTTCGTTCTTCTGCTGAAGCAGGGACCAATTGCTCAGGATAAAAAAATAGTTCTGTGGGTAGCATTTAAGCAGCAGTCATATCTGGGTTTCTTCCTGGCTCCACAGCAAGTTTCCCAGGGAAATCACTTAGGTCACAAAGGCAGTCGGCAACTAAGTGCCTGACAAACCTACTCCGCATTTTTGTTTACATCAGCTTGTTTGAAAAGTGTAATTTTTATGGTCATGCTCTGATTATACCTGAGGTATATTCCATCATTGCTCTGCTGGAAATTAGACCACCATTGCTTAGAGGCATAATCCATCACATCGTGCCCCCCGATCTGCACCAGACATCCTTGTGCTCCAGCTTAAATGATGAAGAATTGACACATGTTAATTTGAAAACTGCAATAAGCATTGAGATGGATCAGAGAAACATGTAACAAGGAGATAAAAGTTTGTGCCCATAAAGATGTGGGCACAAACAAAAGTCAACTAATCATACAGTTCTCAAACACTCCCTATTCTAAAAGCATAGAAATATAAAAAATATTTGTCATGTCAAACACATATCAAATTAACATTATATTGCAAATAACCTCAAATATTTCTTATTCTTTCTGAAATGTGCAAGATTCAAGAGAGAAAGCCAGCAGGTATGATTTTAAGAACATTACCAAAAGGGCGTACTGCTGTAATAAATATATGGAGCTGCATGCCCACCTGCCCTAATGGAAGGCTTTTGGTAACCCCATGTTTCATGTCTGAAAGTATCCCATGGATTCAGCAGTGTATCCAAGTATCACGCAAACACGAACTCAACACGTAGAAACAGCTGTCCAATTTCGCTGGGATGCTGTAAGGCACAGCACAGTCTCTTTAACAGTTACACGGTCATTACTGAGAAATATCTGCCTTGCCAACTTCTGGAGTACCACATTATAATGAACTATTCGAAAAATAATCCTGCAACCGTGCAGTTAAGCCTGCAAAGAAGCACGTTAATAAAAGAAACTTTATCCCCCAGGAGCTAAGTGGAGCATAATTACTCAGCTCCCAGTTGGGTCATTTTCCGATCTCCTCTTTCACGCGTGTCAATAACAATCATAAACACGTGTACAGGTCATCGCCTTCACATACACTACCTGTGGTATTTGATTAGTGTTCACTTGAGGCTGCAACATTTGCAATCAGGGATTGCAGATTTCCTGCTGCTGCAGCAGATGAAACATCACTTTGCTTCAGACAGTCATCTTTCAGTAAACACAGAAGCCCAGATGCTACCGCTGCCCTAATTCCGCATCTCTGTCTGAAAGATGGATCATGAAGCTATTTCACCTCTAGATTAGTGAGGTTTAGGCAGAGAAAAATAGGAGATACCTTGCCTAGTGAGGCACTGACCCATTTTACCGTGTATATCCTTTGAAAACAGCGAGCCTCTGTTTATAGGAGACACCTAGAGGCCTCTGCAGGTAGGATTAAAAGGTTATTACAATGCCAGCAATGATTTCTAGCCACTAAGTATCGCTGAGCTCTTAAAGGACAAATGCTAATAAAATACATAAAAGTAGATAACGACGTATAATGTGAGTAGAATTTCCAATTAAATAAAGACCTAGGATTAGGAATGTTGTCTAGCAGGTACAGAATGCTTACAGCATTCCCGTGGTTTGGTAGGCAAACCTGACACAAATACTCTCTGCAGCAGGATAGGTGGACAACGTGACCAGCTAAATTTTACTCCCTGGTGTAATATACAGAGATAAATAAGAAAATGAACAGTACCATGTCACACTCAGAGTAGAAAATCAGCAGCTGTTTAGCCTATTGAGGACTCAGCAGACTGACAGAAAAACTTACTTTTTAATTAAACCACTTTCCCTGGGGCCCTCTATCAAGGCAGACAATTTCTGAGATAAAGCAGCTTGGAGAATGTTGTGTTTATTAAAATTATTCCCCTGAATAATTTTAAATGTATTTTTGGGGGTATAGTTGGGTAAATCAAAGCATACAGTGAGCAATCAATTAATTTTCTGCTTCTTTTTACTTAAAGGCATGAGTCAGCCTTAACTTAAGAACTGTATCTGGAGCTTTGGACTAGTGAGGAGATGATATAAGCAGTGGACATGTCCACACAAGTGGAAGGAGAAGCAAGTACTAGAAGCTAGGGCTGTCTTGCTGCCATAAAATACTTTCAAATATGTAGATGAAATCAGAAATTATTATTGGGCTCTACAAAATGTGAGACAAAAATAAAGTGTTGCCTACTGGTTGTTTTATCAATAGACCTGTGTCTGTCTTCCAGCATGCCAATATTTTGAGATAGCCTTTCAACTTCTTTTTCTTCCCAGATTTTCCATTTGAAAGATGAGGTTGGTGATAACAGAGTATCATTAAAAAGTATTACAGAGTCACTTGAGAGCCATAGGTAGTTGTCTGAGGCTATGTGCAAATGGGAGTTTGCAGACAGTTGGATGCCAGTAGCTGTAAGCTAGAAGTGCTGTGTTTGAATGAACAGGTGCTGATTCCTGGCTGTCTCATGACGAGTGAGAGCACTCTGGATGGGCACATAAGGCATAAGAACGAACTGCAAGATCCTCCTGTGATTTCTACTTTTTTTTGTTTTAAATGTAGTGAGGACAAAGAACATAATTTTTTATAAGACTTTTCTCCAAAGCATGTGTGCAGATATGTCAGGGTTACAGAAATAAGCATTAGAGAGGTGCAATGCAAAATACCTTTGGATAATTGTGGAATTTTCACGGCATTGGCAGCCTATGAAGTGAGATAAAATGGAAATTATGTGGTTTGGATCTTTTCACTGGCTCCAAAACTCTTGTTAACATGCACAGTAAAATATGTCAGAGGCACATTGAGTATCTCAGGATTGTTTCACTTTATGCCCAAAAAAACACACGTGAGAGAGAACACAGTGAGCGAGAGGTTAAGAAAGGGGTAAAGTTCTTACACATCCCTGGGTTTTCACTCAACTATCTACTCTGCTATGGTCTCTTCTTACAGAAGCAGATTAAATAAAAAGCTTAGGAACATTAATTCAATCTTGGCATGGAGCCTGGGCACAAGGTTTTAATCTGTGCATCCTGCAGACGTGCAGTAAAGTAGAGCACCGAGTTTAATTGTTACAAGAGTACCATATGGTTCCTCCTGATCACAGCTTTTTTTTCCATTTGTTTTTACTTCCACTTGTCTGTCTTTAAATAATCTGAAATATTCAGCTCCAAGTGTAAAGTCAGAATTTGGACTGGATCTCTACACATAATGAGTTACTTTGGACACAAATGATTCTACTGCAGAGCATCATCAAAGATACAAAATAACATAGCCAAAATGATAGCATCTGGCCTTTTATCAGAATAGAAATCACATAGTGAAAATAAGAAATTAATGAAAAGGTAAATACAGATGTCTCACCAGAATATAATTTCCACCCTGATATGTGTGGACACTTAGAATTGCTATCATTATCTCTAAAATTAATAAAAAAAAAAAAAATTCAGCTTATCTTACCCCTCTGAGCCTTACAATCTTTCTTCCTTTTTATTTTTTTTTTTTTCCTTTCTAAAGACCATTGGTGCTATTTTATACTGTGCTGGCTTTAAACGTACAGTTGCTGCCCCCCCACCAAGCCACCAAACATCTCCAGCCACTGACCATAGCTCTGTCAGTAAGGGCACATTTTTATGCAGAAAAGGTTCCTGATGAACTGCACTCACAGGCAGTTCAAGAGAAAGCCTGATTTTAGACAGAACAGAGAGACTCCCCACCCCAGCTTTGTGGAGGACTACCTTAGCCTGCTCACACAGCATTTTGCACGTTGAGACCCTCAGGTATATGAGCTACATCGCTATTTCTAGAGCAGCCTTTAAAAAACTGCTACTTGATATTTTATTCCTTATTCCCAACTTTTGATTCTGCTAATATCAGCACAAATATTTATACAGTACAAAACATCAGATATTCTGAGATAATAACTTAAATGTACTCAGAATTTAATAAGATTCTTGCTTTTTAATGCAGGAGTGTCAGCCGTAACAGATTCTCACATATTTAGTGACTCACATCGGACTCCAGTCACCAAAACAATTTTGGAAGCACAGACCTTTACCACAGTATTTACAATGGAAGTGGGTATTGAGCAGCCATAAATCTCAAGCTTATTGCAAACATTACTCATTCATATAATGGTATGATTAGTAGTATAGAGTAACGTTTCTTATATAGATACTTAGATTAAGTCTGTGTACTCTCACTGATATAAAAATAACTACATTGGTTACACAAACTGCATCTGCTCTGAACCTAAAGGCACAGAGCAAGCATTAACAATTCCACAATAAAAAATAGGGGTTCTGTCCCTTTTAAGATTTCACAATGGGATATATTATGCATACTAATTATTAATAATGCAAGGAGGTTTGTTTTTTAAACAGTAAATTCAAAGCCACAATGAGCTCAACATCCTGCGTTTCGTGCTGCTTTATCATGTAACACACTGAAACCTCTATTTATTTGCCATGTCTCTCAGATGCCTGTTTGTCACCCTCAGCTTTCCTCTAGAGCACAAACTCTACAGAGAGCATAAATCACATCGTTCAGCAGCTTTGAACACAATGTTAGCTTTTTTCCCAATGTGAAATTAAAACCAATCTCAAACTTCTCATGAAACCGAGCTGCATCAAAATAGCTGTTTTCAGAGAAAGGTCAGATTTTCAATTCAGTCCTCTCAAGAACTCCATCAGCACTACAGAAATGGCACAACTATAAAAACATCCACAAAAATACTTCTACTTGTAAAATCATACTTTTGATAAATCATATTTTCACCAGCTCTGTTACAAATATTTAACGACTTTTCTTTCTTTTTGATTTCTGCTCCCACTCTGCTGCCAGTTTCTGGCTATGTTAGTCTGAGAGCTGCTTGTGACATTTGTGCCTTAAAAAAAAAACCCTTTTTCAAAAAAATCATACTTCCTTGCATCTTTACACATGTAAGAGTGATAACCCTTTCTGAAAACATGTAGTACTAGTTGTAGATTACAACAGGCCTGGGCTTTCATCCTTGGATTTAATTCTTACTTCCTAGGAAACTGGACTTTGTAAGAATTTCTTATTCTCAAAACACATGATCTTTCAGTGTCTGGGGATTTAATGGGGGTCATTCCCTCAGATAATGCCTCAAATCCACATTGGAATAAGTCACTTGCTGTTCATGGAGAGCTGAAGTCCTGTGGCCCAGGTGTACAGGAATGACTAAAACTGAATTCAATGGAAAGACTAATTGATTTCAACATGAAACAAACTGCACTGTAGACAGGCATCTCAGTTTCATCTTTACATCAAAATATTCCTGGGTTTATTACCTATTCTTTAAAATTACTAAAAATCTTTGTTTCCTTCAGCATATTTTGCATGTCTAAGAGTTACGGCTTCTCTAGGAGCTTTGAGAGGTGCAAGTCTTTGCAAAGCCAGCCCCTTGAATGTTTATAATGTGAACTCCTAAGGATGTTTCTGTGTTTCGATATCTGCTTTTTGAGCAAATGAGACATCACACTAAAAAAACAAAAAAACAACAACAAAAAACTACCTGAAAATAGTATTGAATTAAAACATACAACCTGTCTCTTAACAATTAGATAAAAAAATTTACATCGATATCAACAGCAAAAAGCAATCTCTTGGTGAGTACTGGTAAAATCCATAACTGCTAACGGCTAAATTATCCTTGGTTAACTGAAGCACAATAAGTTAATAGTGAGTTATTGTGTTGCTCACAATAATTGAGCAACATGGGCTAGTGGAAGTTGTCCTGGCAGGGGGTGGAACCACATGGACTTTGAGGTCCTTTCCAACGCAAATTGTTCTGTGGTTATATGAAAACTAAGCCTCATAGTACAGAAATGAACATAGATCTCAGTTACCAGATGCTGTTAGCACAGATCTTGCTGAGAGAACAGATTATTTTTCTAGTCTGTGTTCCAAACCCACTCTCATTTTAGGAATTGAGGACCAAAGCTTATTTTTTATGGTTTAGGAGCTATGACTGCACTTTCATTGCAATTTAATGTTTAATTTGAAATTAATGGAATGAAGGATGCAACTATTAAAACCCAACATGTGCAATATAAAGCAATAAAAATGTAACACCATGAAAACTGCACAATAATAAATCATTTCAGCAATTTAGAACATGCATATAAATATCTATATAGTTTCTACTTAACTGCTTCTCAACAATGTAAAGAAACAAATTATATTTGCAGTATTGGAAGTAAATTACAGTATTAATTTGACTATATCTGGTAGGAAATGCAAAGTGTTTTATCCAGATATAAAGTTAATCCAAAGCCATCTTTGTGGTTAACACTAGGCACTATTCAGTGGTATCAGCATTGCAACTGGACAAACAGAATTTGACTGACTGTGGCAGTACTACTTTGTGAACGCTTGGCTCCAGTCCTGGGAAGCAAACACTGTGTCGGCACAGTTTTTAGGACAGACTTTTACAGACTTGAATTTTTGTGTCACAAATGGTTTTCTGGGGGGAGGAACTGACTAACTGCTTGTCAGGGCATTTGCTGAAAACAGCTTCTCTGATAGCTTTGCCATGAAAAAGCCTATGTATTTTGGAACATAGTTTTAATTAAAAAAGTATGTTTTCTCACCATGAATATACTGCCAAATTGTCTTCTAGAAATGACCAGTAAGAGCAGTGTTATCTGTACGAGCTTGTTATTTACTCAGAAGTTACACCTGCTTGCTCTTGTGACATGAATAACTGTTTACAGTTTCTTCTCCTATTAGCCCTGCAGCACATAACTAAAACCAAGTGAACTGGATTGTGCTGCTTCTCGCACATAATTAACAGACCTGTTTACAAAGAGCCTCCTTTCCAGATATATTGAGTAAAAGCTGATCCTCTGGACTTCACTGGAAACTGCAGGTGGTTACCCAGCCTAAAGATCAGGCCATCCGTCATAATCGTACTTGAGCAAAGCACCGTGATTGTAGCAGTATTTTTAAGGGCACAGTTTGAAAATAGAGGGATTGAACGGTTGTCAGTGAGAGCCCAGGGAATCTTTATTCCCAGTAAATCTTTAGATAAAACGTTTTGTGTCTGTAAGCCTGGGCTGAGTTTAAAGATGTAACAGAAAAATCTTGTGATTTGTTCACAAACTCAGTATGTAGGAAAAATAATGAAACACAATGAGACAAACAACGCACTTGCACTCAGATACTCTTCCCTTCTTACACAGCTCTATTTGCAACTCGGGCATGGGTTTTGTTTTGGGGTTTGGTTTTTTTTTTTCAAAAAAAGGACAAACACAACAGCACAATGCAAGGAAGTAAGAAGAATCAAGTATTTCATTAAAACCATATCATCTTGGGGCTTCTGATTCTCAGCTTTACCTTCCAGGTACAGGGCAATCTGGTAATGGAACTGGTAACAGCTTTTTGAAGTGTTAACAGTGAACTCACTCCTGTCAGTTTGTCCATAGCACTGCTCCACTGACCTCTACTCTTACAGATGTGGGGAATGAAATAAGCATAATGATCCATGGAAATAGATGCAAATGATGCATTTGGAGTGGAAATTACAGAGCATTAATGCCTTTTTTTAATGCAAACAATGCATCTGCATTTGATTTAATAGCGTATATACATTGTAAGTGTAAAAAAAATGTGCAGGGTCTTGCTGTGTAAATTCACTGGAGATGTCAAAAGGATATTTTTAGAGTTATTTTTAGCACTAATCAGCCCCTAGTACTTTGACCTATAAGTCAAAGATGCGTGAGTACAACCACAGCCAAAAAGTGTCTCTGCTGGGCAGGACACATGAATGTACAGGTGTTTGTACACAGTATCCAGTGTTTCCCCCTGAATTTTAGTCTCCTAGCCTGAAAACAGAAGTAAAACATGGTCATGGAAAAGATTATATTAAAACACAAGCATAGCACTACTTTGGTAGGAACTTTGGAAAGATCTTTGACAGACTGCTATAACGGAAGAGGAGATCGTTTTGTCTTGGTTCATAAGGCAAAACCAATAAAAAAATATCAGGAATTCTTTAGGTAAGACTGTATTTAAAACACTAATTCAAAATCATAATGAAGTTCAGCTTCCTACAAGGCTAATGACAGAACACACAGTGCACAGGTGGAATGAGGGAAACCATATTCATTACTACATGAACTCTTTGATGTCCAGAGAGGAACACCATGAAGCCAATGGCAGCCAGGCAGCATTCCGTCACAATCATCCTCATTCATTTGGTGTCTGTTGCTGAGTGGCATTGTTCATAGAATGACAAACAAGGCTTGAGGTAGACATGTTAGTTCTGGCAACAAAGATACTCCATCTATTTTCAACTCTGTTTTTACAGTGACTTTAATATATATATATATTCAGCAATCCAGAGAGGTTTCCTGGATTCTATTCTAAAAATGCTACAAACAAAGGAGAACAAAGACTTATTTTAAATGAAGTATTTCCTCACAAAATCATGATGAAAGAAAGCTTTCCAAATAAATACCTCAGGGGTCTGTGAATGAACAATTAATAGATTATCAATGAGATTTCTGCTTCTGCTCAGGGTTAGTAAATCTGTACTGCCAGGCTGAGATGTAAAACCAAGATGACAGTGAATTGTTGAAAATCCCTGCTCTATGGACAGGGAGGACAGTTGTCAGCAGGTGGTTGATGGAGAAAAGGGCAGGAAGCATTAGATAATGCAGCATGATGTCTTCCTGCTATGGATTACAGGCAGATTTAGTGTTCAGGAAGATTATTATTCTAGTCTAAGTTTATTCTTGTAACCTAAGAATAAGGTGTGGAATTCCACCCCAAGACAGATTCAACAGAGCCAGGTATAGTAAAGGTTATCTCAGGCAAGTGGCTGTAGTTACTGCTAGTAACAAGGGAGAAGTGACTAACCCAGATTTGTCAAACACTCATGAAAACAAAGAAACCTGTATTTTATGGTCCCAGTCCAACCTCATATAGGGTAAATCCCAGAATTTAATGCTGTTACAGACACCTATCTCTTGGAAATGTGGGGCAACTAGCAAACAAGACACATACGCATCAAGCCATCATGCCGTTTTGAAAGAAAAAACAGAAGTAGTTGGGTTTTCAAGAGTCAGAGCTGGCAAACTGGTTTTACTAATCTATCAGGAGCATGGCAAGGCAGTAACTGTACAATATATTCTATGCATATAATGATTTCCTGAATTCAGGTGCATATTTTAGAACTAAATGTTCCTATAGATTTTTTTTTCATAACTTTATGAACCCCCAGCATATATGAGAAAGATCTAAAGTTCTCAGTCATTCTAACTACTTTTGTGACTAGTCCCATCAAGGGATTGCCTGAGGTACACATTGCAAGATCTGGTCTTTTCAGGCTAAAGTAATCCACACTACCTAGAACTCTAGGAACTGTCCCTCTTCTTCCCTCTTGGGTATCACCAATAACCTCTTGGCATGAGATTCATATGCTCAGAAGAATGCAGTATTATTAAAGGGAAAAGTATTGTGCAAGTATTACAGACATCAGCATCTTCCTTGCAAAATCTTCAGGGAGAGCAACTCTGTCAATAGATTAAAGATGCAAATTTTAGATGTTTTGCTCAAGAAAAAGAAACTTTCCTTTTATTTTACATGCTAACTTTAACATATTTAAAATGGAAACTGCTGAGGCATGATAAACACTAGAGCTACATTTCTAGTTTTAAAGTGTTGTTATTCATGCAATGACTTCCCTTTAAAATATTTTTAAAGTAGTAGCTTGGTTGATAATAAAAATCTGTATGTTATAGCCATTGTATTTCTTAAACAGTAATTTTGTTTAATGTTTAAACTTGCAGTAACAACAGGATAATTAAAGGTGAAATGGATTTCATAGGTCATAGTTTAAGTCAGACAAAAGTTCCTATTATTTAAAATTCCTATTGATAAAAAGGGTTCCTAGCTCTTTTTTGGTTTGTTCATGACTTTATTCTGATTTCTGTTTTCCTGTCATGATTTCTAATGTGCTCTTTTCTTTAAAAACACCACCACAATTACCTCAAAGTCACAGAGACACACCAGCTCTGTTAACCAAAGTCCTGTTCCCCCAGTCCTCTTTTTTCAGTGTTCTCTTTACTTTCAAGAGAGGTTTTAAAACACGATGGACCTTGGGGTCCTTTCCAACCCAGACCATTCTATAATTCTATGGTGGACTATGATACACAGGCTTGACCTAAGCTTCTGAGGAAATCAGTTATTTGGACATGGTCAACAAACTGGCAGATACACGCAGTCCCAGGAGCAGATAGCATGTGTTGGCTGAGCTGGGCTTTCTATTAAATTTTTTATCCTAATCTGTGTTGGCTGAGCTGGGCTTTCTATTAAATTTTTTATCCTAATCTGAAAAATATCTTAGGGGTTGTACTAGACCTGAGAACTGGGACACAGACTCTCAGTGCTTCCCTGTTTGATGCTTTCTAATTCTGACACGTTTAAAATTCTTGTAATAACTTTCCATAAAGGAGATCATTGTGAAAACACATAAGCAAATGCCTTCCACTGGACATATCCACTCATGTTTGTTGCAGAGCACAGTTCTTCCCATTTTTTTTGTGCAATGGCTGAAGTCAGAGCATTCCCTAAGATCTAAAAGTAAGAAGCCAGAAATAATTCCTGAGTATTTATACAGTGCTACCTCTTCTAAGGCTCTCATAAAAGGATACATTGTCATATGGGAAGTGTGGGAGCACTCTTTCTTACAGTTTTGCAGTAGATAAGAAAGATAGTAATTATAGAGACATATTTTCTCCTCTGGGTGAGAGACATTCACTGTGACCTGCCAACCTCACTCCCTGTTAGCAAGTGAAGTTTTAGTAAGGAACTTCCTTTCCTTCTTAAAAACAAAACCAAACAAAAAGCTCTTAAATTGAGAGGAAAGAATCAGAAAAATAATTTAAAACTACAGGGGGAGGGGAAAACTAACAATCCCTACTAGACTTATTCGGTCTCAGATTCTTTGAATGATAGATTAAGCAGTCACATCCTGATTTTGTGTTTTTTCTTTGATACAGTGTTTGATTTGTCAGCTCATTCCCCTCTGCTCCAGCTACCTAGCTTCCAGTATCTGCCACTCCTTTGTCTAATGTCAGGCAAAAGATCAAAAGACTGACAACAAGGGAAAGGACTGGAGTAGCTGATCACACACAGTGCTTGGCAGCCAATTATTTCATGCAGCTTGCTCGAATTATGCAAGTCCCTCTTCTGTTGTTTAGAACATTGTGAAGCTTTCCTTCCAGAACAGTTTTTGCGGTAGCTGATTTAAAAGCAGTAAATACCAACAACAGGGTGATGTGGTTTAATTGAGGATTTAGTTGACTCTTCAAAGACTGACTTCTTCCACTGTTTCATAGTCCAACCACAGAATTCTGCTTGAAGCAAATAGAAACAATGTATCTCATGCAAGTACTGAATCAGATGGCAGAGGAATTTACTAGCCTACTTCAAAATGATTCGGTTCACTGTTGACATTAACTTAGCAGCTGGACCTCACCATTAGTTTTCAATCTGCTCTAGATGACAAAATTGAAAGTTTCTAATAAAGAAGCAAAAATGGGAGGAAAAACAACCATGGGCTATAGAGCAGTCACAGCTGAAAGTCTCAGATTACTCATTTTCTCCTTCAATAAATCTATCCTGCTCAGAAGAACTCCAGTATATTACGGCTCTGAAAATGAAAGAGATAGGTGTTTTTTATCTCCCCCCCAAAAACAGGAAAGGAAATGTGAATGTAGAAGAAAAAAAACCTTGAATCCTTCACAACATTCAGAGCTAAGATGTACTATGGAGATAGGAAACTTCCAGTCATCATAAACAATATGACACTTGCCTTTAGAGAGCATTTTTGGTCTTGTCTCCCCACATTTCCCCCCCCCCCCCCCACACCTTTTTATTAATACTTAGTACGAATTTGCTATGAAAAGAAGGCTTTATGTCCAACAACCCACTACTGAATTCACGTGACAGACAGAGGTAAATGTATCATCTTTGAGCCCATTTCCAACCTCTAGGCACTACAGAGCTTCAGACCAGAGAAATGTTTCCCCTTAGATTTGTGGGTGATTATGCTAAGATGCATTTTAATGACTTGAGAAAATTCCTACTGAAGAATCCGTAAGCCTAGCTTCTATCTTAGAAAACCAAATAGGTCCTAAAGTAGGGACATCATTAAGAAGCTAATTTTCTGTGTAATACACAGACACCTAGGAAAAAACCTCCCTCTGCAGGTACCTTTTAAACTGTCTTTCAGCTTCCAACTAGTGTGGACTTAATGTCCTCTTCAATATTACCCAAGGAAGAATGAAACATATTGAGTTTTTCTTCAGGTAGCACATACTCATCTTCTTCAAAGAATGATTCAATGCTTTACTCTAAATACAGTCAAAGCAGCATAAATGCTACTTATCAGCCCAGCTACTCCGGATTCACTTTTAGAATAGAATTCTGCCTACAGCAGTATTTATTTTCTGCTTCTCTATAAGCTTTCCTGAGGAAGACTTTCCAGTTTTGAATCCATTTATCTGTATCAATTCCCTATAAAAGACTGTAAACAATATTTTGCAGAATAGAAAGCCAAAGAAAGCATCAATAACTTAAAATGAAATGAAGCCACTAGAGAAAAGGTGAATTTACCTGAATCACTACCATCACAACTGTATTTTAAATCTGTTGGTTGCTATTTCAGACTTGAGGCAATCTGATTTTTTTCACACTCAGATACATAGTTTAAACTGGAACAGGATCATGTCTCACTGACCAGTTTGCACTTGAGAGTGTGGCATCTCCTTGATTTGATCAAGTGGTCTTGATTGCAATTTGTTCAATCTAAGGATATACTTGAACACAGACTAGTAAATATATTCAGTTGAATTGAGCACTTCTGTTATTCTCTCAGTGACAGCTGTATTTCCCTGAACAGAAAATTGCATTGTGGTTTAACTTTTAAACATATCTAGTTATTAAAACTATATTTATATAAAATAGGAAATAGAGATGGTAAAGAATTCTTTGTCAAGCAGAATATTTCCAAAAGAAATATTTTTTGAAGATTATATCTCTTTTTTCACTTACTGAAATACTCTTTTCTCAATTGTCCAGTTTATTATGTTGGGAAAGAGATGTTTTACAGGATTAATACATAGAACAAAATTTCTGCAATGTATTAATGGCAGATTTTTTTACACATGGACTACATGTTAGACATTTAAGGGTTCTGTTTAAAGGAAAAGACTTAGCAAAGGAAGCAAAATTTCCAAAAGAGGAAGTTATGAAAAGGATGAAAAGAAAAAGGGAAGAACGAAAGTAGGAAATTAAATGTATCTTAAAATTACCATGGATTTTAATTTATCATTTAATTAGCTGCTCCACAATGAAAAAAAATGGATGAAATATGCAGTACATTAGGGGAAAACGATTCACAGTTTCAAAATTACAGTATGGAAAAATTAGATTTTTTCCATCTCTATGCAATTCAGCCTGCACAGTAATACATATTTTAATATGCCTCACTATTCAGGTTCAAAGGAATGTCCTTTATGGCAGTTTCAGGTTTTTCAGGAAAGACAGATGAGTACTAGATGGAATGGAAACATAATGAAAATTGTGCTATGCCCAAATATATATAATTCAATTAGCACACATGGCTGAAACCTCAAATGAAATTAATGAATTGCATTGTCCAATATGTCTTTGAAACAAGTTTTAAACTAAGTCATTATTAATGGAATAATTAATGTTCATAGTAATTGACAGGCTCTGCTTTAGTTGCCAGTAATTTATTCATTTACATGACAGTCTGTTCTTTGGTGTATGGAGCCTGATTTGCGATGTGTTTTCCATCAGGTGGGAAAAGGTTAGGCACTGGATGAATATGGCTATTTAGAACCAAACTATATTATGGAAAGTCAGTCAATATTTTCCAACTACTGTTTTTTTTAAAAACTCTATTCCACAGTTTCATGCCAATTGTGTCTTAGTGGGCTGCACCTGGGAATAATCCACTGCATTGCAAACCTGATTCATAGACTGTAGCATATTTTAAAACAAAATAACAAAGGGTATATTTGTGTGGAGGATAAATGGATAGTAAATCATATTTATATTATGTGGAATCATAGTTAAAAAACTGTTCTCTGCACATCCTCTGTTGTGCTAACATACTGCAAATTATTTTCAGCGCAGTTTTTGTACAAGATACCACGTAAAACCTTATACTGCCCAATAACCCACCAAACTGAAAATGACCTGTCATTGAGGGCAGTGTAAAAATAAGCACTGTTTAAATACTTGCTGCCCTTTCTTCTTCACTTAGCTATTAGAGGTCTCTGAACGCAACAGCCTCTTCACAATGTCTGCTCCACAAACCTGGAAGGATTTGTAGAAGTATGATTTGGTACCTCTAACTTTCAGGCATTCATGCAATAGCCAAAGTACAATTGTGTTCAACATTTTCCCAATTTTCTTGCTCAAGTTCAAAACAAGTTTCTATATGTAAATGCCAGATTTTTTGCTAAGGCCAGTTCCTATCTCTGGAAGGTGGGAGAAGCACATTTTCTCTTAATTTATGCAGCTAAGAGGAGAAAGACATCTATAGAATGTCCCTCGAGTTTAAACTAACTTATTTTGGCTTTGAGTTCTGATTTTGGAAATAAAAAAAACCTGGAAGAAGGGTAAAAGACTTGCAGATGAGAGTTTACTTCCTGTTCGTGGCAGAAGGAAATGCAAGACAGGTTGTTTATTACCGGACTTTAGTTCACTAGTGGGATCCTAGGCCAATATCATGAATTGCTTGTGAAAGGCACAGGTAGATCCACAAACATTTCACCCAAACTGCCCAGATCTAGAAATACACAAGACCCAAGGAGCCATCTGTTTTCAATTGCCACTAAAAACAATGATCTTACAAAATCCAGCCCTGTATTTTTAATCCAGTAAAAGAGTACATACATATGTAAACCTCTGAGAAAATGGCTAGGTCCTTACATAGTGACAAAAACCATCTACCTGCTAGTAATGGAAAAACAGGTTTTCTTCCCAGTAGGTCTGTATAATAAATCATATTGAAGTATAATTTGTTTTTAAACCATGACAAATCAGTTCTATTCCCTTCTGTGCTGAAATATCATTAAGAGCTCATTTGTCCTGAATAAAACTGTGTGGGAAACGAATATTATTATTTTTGTAATACTGCTGGGATCTCTTATAATCAATAAACAAAAACAGAGTATCCAATGCCCAGAAATAAAAAGAGTATGATTGTTCAAAAAGAAATGTCAGGATAGAACCCCACATAACAGGGCAGTATTTTTCAGCTGGAATTCATTAGCTCCTGACATACTACTAGTGTAATAATTTACATCTCTCTCCAGTTACTTAAAGTAAAATCTGCAGAAATAAACCATGAATACTTTAATTGGCTTTTGTGTTGCCAGCTGAAATTGAACATGAAAAGTAAATGGAAAATATTATTTCATGCCAGTAGGTTGATCATTTTAGCCCAGCAGTGCTTCCCTTGAAATGCCTTTTAAGAAAGCAGAAATAGAATCAGAAATAATTCTTTGAAATATGTGATTTATAGATTTTACAAAAACCTCCTGAAATATTTGTTTACTACTCAAAGACACATAGTACACAGGCAGTTTTCAAATTAGGACACTAATATTATCCTTTTGTTTAGGCACCAGAAAATCATAAAAATTATTCTGAGATAGAGCTTGTATTAGTTCATATTCTCTGATTGACAAAAAGGGACAGACAGGACCTTTTTCACAAGAGGGGATTAGCAGTCTCCTCCATTCTACAAAATCAGTTAAATCTGTAAGCAAAAACCTGCATTTATACCAATCTTCCACTGCTCCCCTAAAGGTTTTCTATTATTTTATTGCAGCAGAGAATGAAAACAAGCTTTCACTTAACTGAAGAAAGGACGAGAGAAATATTTTGAACTTTTATAAAAACACAAACGAAAAACTTACTATGTAAAATAGGCCCACAGATAAATATGAAATTATCAATAAAATTATTTATCTATAAAATGTGTGCCCTATATACAAGATTACTGATTGAACTACCTTTATTTGGGTTTTTTTCCTGTACACATTTCTTTTCTTTCTCCTGCATTTAAATCAATATGCAAATATATTGACATTTCTTTAATGTGATTGCATTGGTCGCTACAGCATGTCAGACCACATTTGATAGCAGTGTGAACTTGGTGAAGCCAACCCTCACAATATCACCATCTTATTTGCTGCAAACAAACTTTTAGAATCCAAAATTCATCTCTCAAGTGTCCTAATAAGGTAGAAAGTCCCTTCTTAGATGACACCTCCTTAGTGATCTTGCCAAGTGACACCACCACGCAGCCATGGCCCCTATTCTCACCACTCATTCTCATCCCATGCTACAACATGCCTCTTCCTCAGTTGTTTACAGACAAATACTCATGGGAATGTGTTGTGAAACAGATTGCAAACTGAGCCAGGTTAAAAATAACTCTTTAAAAACAACTGCAAGTCTTCACATTTTGACATAGTCCTCAGGAACTTAGAAAAGCCTTTTTAATGCCATTTTCACATCCATAACCAACCCATCCATGCAAAAGCAAAATCTAGTGGACTTTGCCTTTAATTCTCATGCTCATCTATGCTTCTGTTTCACCCACAAGGAACTGTTATTCAGGTTGGTAATCTCACTAAAGACACTGAGTTTACTTCTAAGTATAACTAAAGGCAGAAAATTAGTAGAATGCATCAGGAACTAATCTAGATTGACTTTCAGTTCCCAAGCTTACAAAAAAAAAAAAGTTTAGGGGTGGGGTTTTTTAATGGTTTTTGATTTGGGAGGTATATTTTACTGATTTTTTGGTATAAATAGAGCAGATTTGTTGTTGGAGCAAATTGAACATGACCATTTTTCCAGAAAAAATCATGCTTAAGTACTTTTTCCTACACTGTCTCCTTCAGCTGAAGGGTTGCATCATTTTATGAGCCAGAAGATGTAATTTCTCACTTTCTCCATCATGTTGAAGGGGTGATGAGTTTTTTTTTCCCTACTTTTCCTACCACTGTGGTGAAAGGGCAAAGGGAGACTATCACACAGATGTGCAGCCCTTCTTTAGTGAACGTGGGATTCAATGCCAATTCCAATGGCATTGAATAAAATCGCAATTGTGGAAACAAAGAGAAATCTGCTCAACTAAACCTTTTAAAAGCTTTTTAACAGAATTGCTTTACAAATAATAAAAAGAGAAAGTCAAGAACTTGGGTATTACACAAAACAAAGACAAGTACATAAGGCAGCATAGAGGCATACTAGGGAAACAAGCAATGTAGTCACAGCTATTCTGAGTCTTTGTTTTTAAGCACAAAGTCGTATGTTCAGAGAATGCTAATAAAAATTTGGAAAAAAAATAGGAATGGGTTCTCATTAGTGTACTGTCTGTTGAAATGACAGAAGTAGTGTGGCTAGGCCAGAATTTGTAGTGTTCACATGCGGGACAAAAATCATTCAAAGAAATACAGAATCAGTAAAAATGAAACAAATCATGGAACAGTAACAGGCCAGCCAAAGCCTTAGCATTTTAAATTGTTTTCTGCTGTTTTCAAACTGCCCTTTGATTTTAAACATCCACAAATTTCAATTCAACAACTGTTTCATCAGATCTAACAACAGGACAGTGGTAAACAGGATGAGACTTGCTACAAGGCAGCTTGGGCATACTGCTAAAGGACTGCTAGGTTCAACAGGCCCTTGTTCATCCTCAGCCATTTGGCTTGGCAGGCTCTGTGTACTGTAGTGTTCAGTACCTGTGTCAGCTCCACAGTGCCTAACACTTCCCTCTTCCCTTCAAGTAAACCCAAAACACTGTTTCCATTATTTTTCTTTTTCAGTCTTTTTTTTCCCCTCATGTTCTTAGAGACACAACGTATTTAAAGGAGTCAGGAACTCCACAGAAAAGTTATGGTGGAGTGGATGCAAAAAATATAAGTGTGTGCAAGTGTGGCCATCTCACGGGTAAAAGCAACATTTAATCGTTGTGATTCTGCAATCAAAAGAACAAAGATTTTATTTACAAAGAAACCAAGGACAATTTCTTAGAAGTGTTCAAAAGCTTAATTGGGTTATGATGATGGCATAAAAAGTCTTTTCATCCACTTTTATAACAGCAGCTCCTAGCAACCAGTTATTCCAGCTTCACACTCCTACCTGCCAAGGCCCAGATATGGGACACAATCTGTGACAAAACTCGTAATATCCAAGCAGGAAATTGCAAAATGATGGGCAATTCACTTCCTCTGTGTAAATAGCTCTATTTCCAGCATCTGTAATTTTGTACTACAGAAAGATCGGATGCCAAGCTTGTGTCAATCATGTGCAATTTTGGGATTAAAAAAACTAACAAGGGCCCTGGAGGTAAGTGTGGTCTAAAAGCTTAACTTATTTTTTATTGTTAATGCTAAGTCAGCCAACATTATATATGACTGAAAAATTCAAGAGTATTCTGAAGTAAAGAGATGGTCTTTATACTTTTGCTTTCCTAATGTCCCTTCCTAATGAAAATCAGAATTACTTGGGTTTGCATTGTCTTTCTAGTCTTAAATTCTTACGAGCTGACATATATGTTGTCTAGTATGTGATAGAGGGAATTAACAGTAAATCCTCTCAATTCAACACGCAAAATGGGCATGCACTGCTCTATTTCAAGAAGTGTTTTGTGCCATTCCAGTTTTTCAGACCAGTGTCATTCCGTGCCAACTGCCCCAATTCTATTAATTGCTTCTGACATCCTCACAATACCTAACACGGTTTTCCCTTCCATCTCACACATTATCAGGAGAATCTCAGGGTTTTTACCCTGTTGTTCTTCTTTGTCCTCTGTCATCACAGATCACAAAGCAGAGACATGCTTATTATCTACTCCTTTTATCAGCCTCAGTAACACATCCGCTTTTGTCCCTTGACGCAAATTTCTTGCCCAGTCTAAGTCTCCATCTTTCCTCTACAGCATAAGGGCACATCGATTTTTCTTGCCTCATACAACCAACCAACCAAACACAATCGGCGTCCTGTCTGCCGCTTGCTTATCCATACCTTTCCCTAACTATTTGGTGGCCCTGACAATTCAATGTGCTGTTTTTTCTTATAGCTGAAATTCCAGCCATATAATAAACATTTGAGATTCAAGCTTGTGACAATAAGGACCTCACCAGAATTTAGGCTACAACACATGTTCAAGTTTGATAAACTTGTGAGATTTCCTATTTTTCAGACATCACTCCCCTACTAACTTTGTTTACAACAGGCCAGAAAACTACCACTAGTCTGACAGGGACACAGAAGGATTACAAAATCCTTTCATCCTCAGGAACAATCACCAAAGATAACTGCGGGTATATGTCAAAATGCAAGTTACAAGTATATTTATCAATAAAGTACATTTAGCTAAAATATTAAATCGTAAGTTTAATTAAGATCAGATAGAATTGACTGGTGTATTTTTTTCTTCAAATGTAAGCATACCATGCCTTCTTAATACCTACTCACCTTCTACAAATCAAAGAAAACCACACTTATTTTGATGTGCGTTTTTTTTGCTGCTTCAATATTGCTTAACCACACAGGATTTAGTTTTAAACTTTTTACTTTTTAACTTAAAAGAATGCATGGAAAACTAAAACATAGCACAACACCTTGGCTTGTGAGTAGACTTCCAAATTAAACCCATAAATAAACTTCTGGAAAGTATCTTATTTTGCATTAAACAATACTAAACATGATCTAAAAATTTATTTAAAATTTTGTTCTTAGTAATGCATTAAGTAACATTAAAATAGCCTTCAATAACATCAACTATACACAATGTCAAGGGAACACATTAATTCTGCATTTGTACACCTAAAAGCTAAATACAGACTGAATATGTGTTTTTTGGTATCAGCACAATTTAAGGCATATATTTCATAACCCTATACCGATTGCTCTGTGAGACTATGGGTAAAACATCAGAACCCCAATTTTCAACTGTAGGAGACTGATAGATTTGGTGCAGCAGGGCCTGTCGTAGAATTAAGAGAGACAATATTTCCAAAATGCTCGATAAAAGTTAGTTTCAGTTTTGGTTACTTTCTTATGAAACCTATTTTCTGTAATGTAAAAGCATGTACATGGCATTATTTTCATTTTTGTGTCCAGTCTGAAGGCCACAAAATCTTTTTGGTTCAGTTGAAAACAAAACTCTACTTTCTGTATCTAGTACTGTGAAAATTATGAAGGGACTCATTAGTTACACAACTAAACTGGCTGTTTATTAAAAACATTTGTCACTTATGTGGCGTGGTTAAAAAAAGTCTTCCAGCTCCATGGTACAAACTTAATTCCTACGCCTTCTGCAAATTCTTCATGCCAGTACACTCTCTTTCTTCCCCTTGGTTACTATCATTGCACTTTTAAATTTAAAAGTAGCTTGTTTTTGGGGAAAGCCAGACAGTTCAATGCTTAGCCTACTTTGGAACCAGACTGTAAGCAGATAAGACTTCATAAGCCTATAAATTTACCACTAGCTCCTGTGTAAAGATGCAGCGCTGTGTTAATCACACACCTGCTACTGCCACTGCTCCTGCTGCTTTCCTGACCGCTGCCTCTGATACTGCCAGTGGCACAGCAGTAGTCACAGGAAACCTGCTGATGGTGGGTAGGTTTGGTATTTTAAAACACAGCCCTTATTTTAGGCATCCAAAAGACAAATGTGCAATTTGTACACCAGAAAACACAGTGTTAGTAACCCTAGCAAGACACAAAAAGTAACGCTAGGATATATTGTGACTACTGAGCAGAAAACTTGTTTATACTGATCATTTGTTAAGCAGGCGCTCAGAGTTCAATGAAACAGCAAAATACTCCTACAATTACACTGTACTGGTGGAACTGAAAAATAATACAGGTGGGAAAACAGAAAAGGTGATGAGAAATGCACACAAATATGGTACATAAGTGGTTTTTTACAACATAGAAAGCAGCCATTTGACTTTCATCTGACCTTTTCATCTTTAATACGTAGAATTTCTACTTAAAGTTTTATGACCTGTAATCCCCCCCTCGTTTTTTTTCTTAAAAATGCCTCAACTTTGCATACAACGGTTAACACTGTAAAAACACCTAAGGTTGGCTTAAGCTAGACATTCAGGTGTCGGTCCTTGGTTTTAAATATGACCATCGCATGGGGAAAATGAACCAATTTCAATGAACAAACATAACACCACCAGTCATTACCCAGATGAAATTTATTCAGAGAAATGAGGGACTGATGAATAATTCCAATTTGATATTGTGAAGATTTGAGATAGTTATTACCTAGGGCACAGAAGGTACTTGAGATTTCTCTGAAAGGCATCCTTTAACATACAGCCCATTTCCTAAGTAAAGACAAGGGGAAAGCAGAAAACAGTGTTAATCTTGACTTCAGGAAGGTTTTCCACACTGTCTGCCCTACCATCTTCACTGACAAACTGATAGTACAGGCTAGATAAGTAGACAGTGAGATCTATTAACTGGATGAACTGCCAAGCTCAGAGGCTTGCAATAAGCAGCATAAAGACCCCTGGATGCCAGTCACTAGTGGAATACCCAAGAAGTCAGTCTTGGGGCCAACAATGTTCAAAGATCTTCATTAAGGACATGAAAAGTTGGGATAAATGGGATTTTTCAGCCTAGAAGAAGTGTCAGGGGAGAGGACAGAGTCAGGCTCTTAGAGATACCCAGTGGAAGGATGAGAGAAAACTGGCACAAGTTGAAATACAGGAAATTACATTTAACCCCCCCACACACACACACTTTTCATTGTGAGGGCAGACAAACCTTGGGAAGGCTTGCCCAGAAAGGCTGTAGTCTCCATTCTTGCAGATATTCGAAACTAAAATTATGTGGCCCTGGTAACCTGTTCAAACTGACCCTGCTCTGAGCAAGGGTTTGGACTTCTAGGGTCTCGTTGAATCTCAACCAGTTTGTGATACCATGAAGCCTTTGAAGCAGAGTCAGAATAGCAGAATAGCCAGAATAAAGCAATAGTTTGGCCTTTGACAGTCTCAACCGTAATAGGCAGTTATGACTTCAATTTTAAAAGAAATAGAAAGTTAAAAGGACTAGTACACAAAACTCTCCTGCCTTTCAACGCCACAACAAGGTAGATCTTTTCTTTCTGTCTTGTTTGATTTAGGAGCTTTTCACTATCTTCCTGCATGGCAAGCAAACCATGTACACCCCTTCAGTAAAGCTTCTTTTCTTGTTCTCTCAGACTTGCGTGTCTGACTCACACTCCTATCAAAGCAGTATCTCAAAGCGTCCATTCTTGCTGCGTGCCCCACCCTGTTCTCTGAACCTCCTCCAGGTACAAATTTTCAGTTAATCCCCAGAAGGATCTATTTGACTGACTGCACAATAAACACAAATGGCAAATAAGCAGCCTTACTCTCTCCTCCCTATCAAACCCCCTTTTTAATGAATGCAACATATTTATATACAGTAAGGACACCTCTCAAACTTAATTTATAGCAAACAGTGTGACTGTTGGAGCAACTTCTGTGACTCACCAGCAGCTTGCAATCTCTTGGCTGAACTTGGAAATGAAGGGAATCAAGAACTATATGGTGATGCTGTACAGGAAAAGGTCAAACCTAGTTCTTAGTCTACCAGAAGTATTTTTCCCCTTATGTTTTCAGAATAGGGATGCATGTGGTTCCTACAAAATCACTCCCCTTAAAAAGCATACATTTTCAGAAAAGTCCTACGTACAGGCCAGGCCATAAACTGATTATTTTTCATCTTCTGATTGATGCATCTGTTGATGTAAAAGAACTTTATCCATCTATTATTGTAGCAGCTCTGACTCAAAATAATTTGTAAATTAACTCAATATCTGTACCAAATGTTGCCTCTTCATATGCTGTTACTGCTAAAAATCTTCCTTGTCCTTTGCCATAGTAAAGCCCTGTAAGTAAATCAAAACATGTATCCTACTCATCTGTGGTATACTTCAAAACCACATGAATTTACAATACTTCATTTAAAATCTCTGATGTCATATGTTATTTAACAGCATGTCTGCTCATATTTGAATTTGAAAGGAAATGCACCCATCCTGATATCTGGCAGTGTGTTAATTGAACAGTGGACAAGGATATTTTTTCAATCCATCATGTTAAAGACAGCATGTTAAATGTAATGTTAAAAATTACTATCACAGGATAAGTGGCTGATAAGAATTATTATGTGCAGTTCTAATTTAGAGCCAGAGTAAAGACAGCCCAAGTTTCCAGACTCTTCTTCCTCTCTTTCACAATGAGTTTATTCATAATCCTAGATTTAATGTTTGAACTCTGAGCTTGTTCAGCTTCATAATCAAGTTAGCTCAACTGATTGATCCGTTCCCTTAGACCTAATTCCATGTCTCATCTGTTTCTGTTCAGAATTGGTTTTAGCATGTGATAAATAAAATACTTGAAGCAGTGACTTTAGACCTCAGATTCATATTACATGCATTTTTGGCTAACATTTCACATCACTGAGAGAACGCACCTAAGCTTAGAATATAAACATTAAGACACAATACAGATAGTGAGAACTGACAGAAGAGAAACAATTTTTCAGCTGTGTTGACACAATCCGCCGCACATCAGGACAGAATTAATTAACAGGAAACAGGGAGAGAATAACTCAGAGCTGAGCAAAGGAGTCAGAAATAATAAATATTGCAGGGCTTCTTAGCAATTTGTGATGTGTGCATGTTCATTATTTAATAGTGTGATTTCTTGGAAAGACGTTTAAGCAAGAAATAAGCCATGTGCTTCTAGGGCTTGAAATATGACCAGACTGTACATACGTTTTAGTATCCTATATAAAAATACGTGGAACTAAACATTCTGAAACTGAGCAAAAAGTGTGACCATGCAGGGACTAACACATATTAAAACATCACAACATTCAACCAAAAAAGAAAAAAATATGTACTATTTTAAAGGATGTGTGAGAAGACAAAGAAACTCCATGTTATTAAGAAATGTTGCGGGCATTTATATTTAAATTGGTACATTATCAGTAGGATGGTCCCTTTTTCAGTAGAATTAGACCACCATCTGTTCAATTGAAACCAAGATAAAGAATTGGGTTTTGCCATTCTTGTATTTTTGATGTAAAAAAATAAGAAGTCAATTTTGTCAAAACTTACAGAAAAGTGGATCTGAGGGGATACAAAATTGCATAAAATAGCAAACAGTTTTGTGGGGAAAAACTTCAAAGAAACATTTTGAGCAGTTTCACACAGCTTTGATGAATACCATAATGAAAGAAAATGAAGCCAGGCACTACAGAATTGACTTATCAAAAATCCAGATGAAAGCACATATTGTCTTTTGCTACTACTCTCTGAGGAAGTAAAGCATTAATTTACTAGATGGGGTATTAGAGATTCTGCTTTTGGGAGTCAGAAGTCATTCAGAATGACACCAAAAACCATGTGCAAAACAAGAAAGATGTCAGACTGAGAAACAATAGAAGCATCAGTATAATGATGTATTTCAAAGCGCTCGGTTCAGCAGCAGTGAACAACTATGTATATGGAACAAGATATTGTCTATATCAATTTTGCAATTGTCTCTCCCAAATCTCTGCAGAAAGGCTAAAATGTGGGTTATGTGTTTTTTCAATCATGTTTTGGGAAAAAACATGGAGGCTGCTTGTACTTTTTTCTATCAAAAATATGCTTAGAACACATTTTGCAAGAATATATTTTGAATGGATTTCTGGATAACAATTTAAAAGCACAGCCTAAAACATTACAGTTACAGTACTAAAGCATGCTTATTGTTAGATTTGAAATTGGCTGAAATGTAATGCTACTTCAGCTATACCACTCCTTTCCTACATATAAAGTGTATACATGGATACATATTTTAATATAATCTTTTTTTTTAACCTTAAAATGTCTAGATTATTCCTCCTTTCTTTGTCTTTGACATTTCTTTATTCAAGTATTTCTGTTAGTCACATTTCAGGGAACTCATTCTGTTAAATAATTAATGGATACCATGCAAGCTACTGTAAAAAATTTACACATTTCTACTCTAGTGTTAAGTAAATTTTAATAATTTCTTCACCTTGTCAGTTCAGTACATCACTTCATATATTATTTTCCAGAATGCAAATATTGTAGGGTGCAGAAAAATCAACTGGCTGCTGGAAGCTATCAGCTTTATTCCCTGCATCCATTTATTGTGTACTATTTACAGCAAAATGATGATGCTGACGCTTTTTTATTCTTCTACGTTAAAAGGCACAGAACCAGTAATAAACTGCACATTTGACTTTACATGCTTCAGGTGTGTACACACAGACTTGCTTTTCTGCTATTTACTAAGCTCAGACATGAAGTACTATTCTTCACGTTCTCAGCAAGTGAGTCTGTATAATTGATTTTCTGTTAGTTTCTCTTTGGTGATTACAAACATTCCTTTACTATCCCACCTGTAAGTTTACCTCTATTTTCCGTACACTATGTGAAAATCTCAAACCAAAAGAATAGTGAGGTTAAGGTCCTTAGAAAGTGACAGAACTGAGATAAAGTTACTTTCTTGTTTAAAAGGTCTTAGAACATACAGTTTCATGTCTGAACTAGAGAGACACTAACTTGTTTCCACAGATAAGTAGTGAAAGCTTCTTGTTTCTGTCTACTCCTAGACATTAATATGTTTGTTAGGCTGTAAGTTCAAATGCTTTGCTACTGTTTATGGACAATCAGTGTATACAGAGTATTAAACACTTCTGCAAACATAATGCCACAGTCTATTGTACGCAAAGCGATCAATGTATCTCAAAGAGATGCAGCTGCTCTCTGCATTGACATCTCAGCAAATTTCTCAGCTTGATTTTCTGTTTGCTATGACAGCGAAGCTCTCATTAAAATAATATCATTTCTTATCTTCAGGAGGAAGAACAAGCTTACTCCTAATGGGAAGTAGAGAAGGATTAACATATAGTTACACAGAGAAATCACTGGATCAAGGACTCTAAGGAGAAACTGTCTGGTCTGAAGCATTTCTCGGGTACACACCAAGCAACAGAACCAGCTTCTGTGCTTACCTTACAGAAATCACCAACTATTGTTTCTTGGCCACTGTGCTAGCATTTACTTAGCTACCCATTTCAGAAACTCACCCTTAAGACCTTAACATGTTTTCTGCTTACACTACTTTGCTGATAATGACACTGTAATCAGTGTCTGGTGACAGAGCACAGTTAATCAAACTTTACTCACCATAGCTGAGGACCACTGCTGGCGAAGACCTTCAGGTGCTGGATCTCGGCTGAATAACCCTGATGAATGAAGGTAGTAAGGTGCAATTGTCTCGTTGATTACGTCTTGAGATACTGAAGAAATACCTCTCAACTTCAAAGCCTAATTTAGTTTTCTTGGTTACAACTGCACTGCAAAGACAGTCTGCTTATCTACAAGACCAGCTTAATGATAATGGTGAAAAGTCTCTCTTTCCCTTGGACTGTTTGTATGGGAAGCTATTTCTATTAGTATACACTGTATTTTTGAGATGGCAACATCTTCATGAAGCAGGATTATGTCTTAATGAAACATGTCTATATATGCACATACTGTCTTGGTCTGTATTATGCATAGAGATCTCTGGGGGAGAACCATGCTGAAGGGTTCATTGTGTATAATAACTGGCTAGAACCATCAAATTGTCCCTGCACTACCACACTTGCCATCTGCCCACTTCTTCTTGCCCAGCGAAGGACTTGGTTTTGATGGCTACAGCACAGCTATGACAGTCTGCTCTAGAGTCTTATGCCACTTCCAAAAATGACACTTTGGCAAATGGCAAGGCAGGAGCAAAAGGCAACTTTCCCTTAGATTCATTAATAGTTTATTAAATATTCATCAATCTTTTCCAGATTTTTTTGCTCCCGACTACTGCTTTTGAGAAGAGAGAATCAACTATAGAAACAAAACTAAATCATTCTGATGAGCACTAGGCTGCTTTCTGGATTCAAAGCACTGCAGTGTGGTGGGCCAAAACTGTCTTTTCTCTTTTTCTTAATCTGACGTTTTTGTGTTCAAAAAGTCTCTAGCTTGCTTTAAGTGATACTTCAAGCACCAGTCAGCTGACCTGTCAGGAACAGGGATCAAGTTCTGTTCAGACTAAACTTTGTAATGTCAGGAAGAGTTGTCTTCTAATATCTGTTACCAGCAAAACATCTTGTGCTGTGTATCCTACCATCCTGTTATTCAAGTGTCCTTTCATAAGACGTGACAGTTTTGAACAAAGCAAGGCTGATTCAACAGAAATAAACTTGAGAAAGTATTGCAGAGGAAACAATCCAGTAGTAAATAAACATACAGAAGAAAAATGTTCTCCAGTCAACAGGATTAGACTTACAAATAACTGCTCATTACAGGTTATACACCTCAGGATCTCTTCCTCTCGTCTGTTTCAATGCATTCTTACGTGAAAAGACGGCACTTTGGATTCGGCTTTAGCACACAAATATCTTATAGTACATCTTTGCTCACTATCACCTGCAGTCAATTTACTGTATTCCACACATTCAGCCATCATTTATTTCAATTACCTTTTTAATGGCCTCTCTATGCAGCAAGAGGAAATTACACTGTATCAAAGAAAAACAAAAGCCTACTTGAACATAAATAATTATTTAATGAAGGAAGGAAAAAAGCGTAGCCAGGAGTAACAAAAGCCATTCTAGAAAGTCTTGCTTGGTAGATGCAGGAGAAAAACTAGATTTTGTGAAGACTTATTATGCTTTCACTTCATTTAGCACTGGAGAACCATCCACAATAAATGACAGCAATAAAGAAACTGAGAAGAGAGTAAGCCAGTTTACCATTGAACAAATAAAGCAAACAACTCCCTGATTAAATTTACTAAAAAACACAGGGAAATATAAATTCTATATACGAAACACTGAGTTGAGGCAGGATGTAATCTCTTGCTCCTGGGATTCCTATCAGCCAGTATGGAGTTTCAAGTTAAGTCCCTTCTCCATAATGTTTAATGTGGTGTCATTCCAACCCCTTGTCCAACTCATAATGGCATGGAGGAAAAATGTTGCTATCTTTACAAGCATTATGCAATATTAAAGGAGAAGAAACTTACTTCTATCACTGTCCAAGAGTCACATCTTGCATTTTTCAGGTCTAGGAACTGATCTATTCTTTTAGTCAAGCATTAATTTCAAATGGATCCATTTTACTACAAATGCCCAATCTCAGATAAAATACTTGACTAACTATGGTAAAGTCTGTTAGTACCTTGAGGTAATAAATTTGCACATTTTTAAAATAAGAATAAAAAGTATATCCAAAAATTGATGAGTAAATCATCTTTTTGAATGGAGCATCAAAGAGACAGAGTGGTGTGCAGCAATTGTTTCAGTGACAGCAGCATCTTGCCTTGACACTTTTGTATAGATTCTTCTCGAAACCAGAGTAGAAAGATAACACTGTCTCACACAGTTACAGGACAGATGAGTCAATAAAAGGGGGAAAAAAGGCATGTGCTGGTATCTGAGCTCAGATGCCATAATCTCAATAGGGTACTGAGTAAAAACTATGTCAGCAAACCAATGGAGAGTCTGAAGGGATAAATTAATTCAGCTGTGGGGCCCACCAACACACTGTAGTTATTTTCTGAACAACCCAACTATCAATAAAGTGATTTTTGTGATCTTAGAATAGAGGTACAAAGGGACTCTCTTGTGACAGCAATGGCAGATAAAGCTTAAAAATGAACTGTTTCTAAACACAAGTTCTTTTGTATCCACCATGGCTTTCCATAGCATTTCACAATTTTAGATGTGAATTTCCCCTTTGTGCATTATTTTCCTATAGATGCAGTATACTGTCCTCAATGGGCTTGGGTCCTTGATCTCATTATTGGTTAGTGATGGTCCAGGTGTAACTCGAGCAAAGATCAAGCCCTGAGGTACTGACACACACATCAAGCTATGCTGCTTTTCCACACTCGCTTTATTCCAGGTGTCTTTCACTGACCTCCTAAAGCGGATGGTTCTCTTGGGACAGAATCCTCCTGCCGGTGAAGTAAATGGAGGTGACAATAGGCCAAAAAAAAAGGAGAGGAAAGAATAGAAGCAAGACAGGAGCTGTGACAAGCTCATGCTTTACCACTGTGCAGTGTGTGTTTAGCTACCATAGCTTGTGCTCTTGTAGGTGAATGCACCAGACAGACTGACAAACAAACTTTTACAGCAAATTGCATAATCAGTTGAGTGGAGGAGGCAGCATTTGAAGCTTGTGGTTAAAAACAGAATGGAAAGATTTTAGATTAGTCCTTTGAAAGCTAAAATTCAGAAGACAGACATCACATGAAATAGTCTGAACAAGTCAAATTGCACAGCCAAAAGCACAAAAGCTATTAGAATAAAAAAGCCCAGCTTGGCATTCTTTCTGTATTCCAAGAATTTTAAACACATTGAAAACTCCAGTATAGTAAAAATCAGCCCTCCTGTATACAACTGCAGCACAGCATTTATTTCTATATCTAAGGCTGTGAGCTATATTCAGTCTTACTCTGCAGGTGACAAATTAAGGTTAGAAAGATAATAAAAGTAATTCTTCACATTGGAATGGCAGTACCAGTTATATTTAAGGCCAAGGAGACTGAAAGGAATACATTACCTGGAGAGGAGTTTTGTTGTGAATACTGACTGTTGGGGAGACAAACATACAAGGCTTACTACCTATTCTGCTGTAAAATTTCTCCTGCAATAGCATAGATTCCTACCTAAAAGCTTAGGTAAATTCTTACCAGTTTTAGGCCGTGATCAAGTGAAGCATTTTACACAGCTTTTAGCTCACAAGTAATCCCGTAGCTGCGAGTTATTTGCAAAGAAAATGCAAAACATTTTTCCTTGAAAACACATTCTTTTAAACCTTTCAATAACATAAAATCTCATTCTATCTCTCCACACAAAGTAACCCTGACATAATTTACAACCATATATAAATATGATTTCCAGCTATTTCTCATGTAGTATTAAAGTCAAACCATTAATCCCCTTGGTACAACAGATAATCCTATTAAAAAAGTTAAGGTTTGAAACCTTGATCTTATACATTTTACAATGCTAAAACTAGGTCTGAAAATAAGGCACGTTTCCAAACAAAACTGAAAAAATCAAATGTACTTAAAGACAAATGTATCTGGTAAACCCCTGAAATAAGCAAAAACCTCAGAAAGTTGGAAATTATTACAGTGATTAAGGGACTTTGTTACTGAATGAAGCTCTATTTTCTTAGTGTCTTTCTCTAGTTAATGTTAAAATATTAACTTGCATTCTGTGAATTTCTAATGGTATAATTACTACATAATAATCATTGAATCTTTAAGCAAAATTATAAAAAGAAGATTCATTAGTCACACATATGAATGAAATTCTCTTTCCATGGAAATTATCCTATAATTACTTCTGAATATTTCTTCCTCCTAAATGTCTTAGAAAAACATGGACTGAAGTACTCCATTGGTAAAATATATCCCTACCAAAGCTATATATGAAAACGTAACGGTGTCGTCACATTTATTTATTCTTCAGTTCATCAGTAATTCAGGTACTCGATTCTTCTGTCTGTGTCCAAGTACCAAATAAACCAACTTTAATCAGTTTAATTGCCCTCTCTTGCATCTCCAGTGAAAGAAATAACACATCAAAAAGTCTGTGTCAGTAGTTAAGAAGCAGAAGCCAATTTCTATGTGCTTAACCCCAAGGACTGTGATGCCTTTATGCTAAGGGATACAGAGATAATGGGCCCAGGAAGGTAAGTAATACTTTATATAAACTTTAGAACACAAAGCTATGCTAAATCTATATATTCACAGTATGTGGGGAGGTGAATCCAAACACACCAATCCATAGCGTCCTGTTCCCTATCCAATTGCTCGTTGCGAGAACGCAAGAACATTCTAACTGCACACAACAGAGTAACAGTTGTGTTACCAACATTTCTGAACTGAAAATTACATATGTTCTGCTAATAAAAACGAGCTTTTTTGCAAGAACCACACTGCTGATAGATATTTTCAGAGAACAGCAATTACAGGTCAGTATGCCTCTCTCTTGGACAGAAACAAACATATACAAATTGTGCATACTGTCCACTCAGCTTTTTGTGATCTGGGTGATAAATGACTGCCAGGAAAGGTTGCTAAGCATGATGTGCACAAATCAGGACAAACAGAAAATTATCATCAGCAAAACTACAAATTCATGCAAGTTTCAAAGTTCTGAATAAAATCCTATACAGGAACTCTTTCATCACATGCTGGTATACAGTTTGATAAAATCACCCTGAAAGTATTTTTCTTTCTTCCTAGAGGTTTATCTGTGCAGAACGGGACAAAACTTCCATCCTTCCATCCTTCATATTGTCTTTACACATCCCCACCATAACTGCCCTTACAAGACAATGGATTTTTACTGACCAATTCACAGACATCCTGAAACTCTTCAATTTACAGTATCAAAGAAGTGACCTTAAACAGTATCCCCACAGTGGCGCATTTAGGTCTTTGATAAAGTTTCTATATGCATATTCACTGAAGAGTCTCTGGGGAAAGGAAAGGGGAAGGCTAATTGATTTTAACAACATTACACTTTAGATTGAAATCCTCAGTGAAAGGAAATTGATGGAAAAGACTGTTCAGTGACTTAATCTGAAGCAAGTGTCAATCCTATTTTTTTGTGGGACAATTTTTCCCTTTTTGTGCACACAAGATAAACCTCAGCTATTAGATTTTTTTTTTTTTTTTGGCGCTTCAGGTCACTGTCAGAATTATAAAAACTTTGAGGTATTAATGCACAGCAATTACTACCCACTGCCAAAAGTTACCAAAGAAGTAGAGTTCTTGGGTAGTGTGGAATTGATAAATATGCTCTGAAAAGCAAATTTGAGCAACCTCCCAGCTTTGCTGTTCTAATAAATCACTTATCAGAACAGAGATTTTTCACAAAATCCTATTAAAAAAAAAATCTCCATAACAGCATTCAGCACAACATGCCATGCTGCTAGTAATGCTCTCCCAGCTTATTGCACATACAGGCTATAAACTGCTTGGAACTGAACTCCCCCTCTGTCTTTTATAAGTGGATATCAGAAAATGAGAAGGATTACTGACTACTTAGGACTGTGAATTAATTTTATGACTTTTTTTCCCTGTGGCTATTTCTTTTTAAGGTTCCTCAATAAAAAGTAACCTCAGAGACACCTTACACACTGTGAAGGTTCTAAAGGAGTTTAATAGATAGGGATTAGGTGTGCAGAGAGTTGGGTGAACTCAGAGCTCCCATTGAAGAAACCTGGTATCACCCTCTTGTGCATCTTTGAAAGCATCCTGTAAGTGAACTTCACAGCTGCCCTATAGGCAAATGATAAGCACAGAACAATGCATGCCATTTCAGTGTTCAGACTGTCTCAGATCAAAATTTCTGCAGCAGCTCTTGCATTGTCCGCAAAAACTCAGCTTCAAACAGCAAATACTTAGGCTTTATGTAGGCAGTAGTGCTACTATAAGTAATGCAAATTTAGACAAACTACTTTTTCACTAGGCTTTTAATTCCTACGTATTTGCCAAAAAATGGGATGTACAACTGCTACAAGTCTAATAAAACCCACATTAGCCAGCTTTTTAAGTAGTCGCTGAAAACTGAGCCCAAAATGCCATAAAATAGAATCTGTACAATTTATTTGTTCTACCTTTTACCCTGATACAAATGCATAGAATTTATTTATTCTGCTTTTGAGTATGAACTGGCCAGGGCAAGACTGACCAGAAGAGGTACGGTAGTCATTTCTTAGAATTAGTAACACAGGGCAAGAAAATTAAGGCTAGAGTTTTAGCTCCACCTAAAAGACAATACCTCCTTCTCTTGCCTAAAGGGAAAGACAGAATTAGCAGGAAAAAGACAAAAATAAAGAGACAACAACACACCCTTTTGAAAAACACTCAAAATAAACCAAGTTAGAAGCACACAGGGAGCTGTATACTCAAAAGGAAGAGAAGATGTGTAGCTTATATGCCGTGGGTTTGCCCTCCAGGTCAGTAAGAGAACATATTTCATCTTCTGTTTGTTGCCTGAGACTGATGTCTCATGAGCTTCTGAATGAAGATGAATTAGAGAGGGATCTTGAGTGTGAGTTCTGTGTTCCAACGATTTTTACTCTTCTGGTTTTTTATGTTTGTTTAAGTCAAAGCTTGCAGGTTCTCTCCCTTCACCAAATCCTGTGGCTCTTCCTACCCATATTTGTGTGTGTTTACACATACTGCCACAGTGCACTAGAAGAAGCAATCCACCACTTAACTTAAACCAAGTCCCAGTCTGTAACATAAGCCACCAAACCACAATACAAAGCTGTTATTTATCAACTCCCTTGGGAAGTAAATCAGACGTGTTTATACAGATCTGTTAAGATGCTGGACAAGGCTTTTGCTCACTTGCTTTAAAACTTGGGTAAGGAAAGGAACAGTTATCACGACAAGCACACTTCCCTATCTCGTGGCCTTAGGGACCTGTATTTGTAGTTTTTCAATCACATGTCTGAAAAGGTGGTGTTTAATAGGCAAGGGTGCAGGTGGGAGTGGAAGAACTGACAGTTGGTGGTTTTTTTTCCTAAAGGTAAAATCTTACATTATGTTTAAAATGTTGTGAAAGTTAAAATACATAGATATTATGTAATAAAAGCTAACTTAGCAAGAACTTTCCCCTTCAATTTATAGGTGTGAGGCAATGTTTCTGCAAAAGCTTAACTAAATTGTTTTGAGCAGTACCACTATAATACATTTTTACCTCTAGAAATCAAACTCTCTGAGATCACAATTATTTTGAAAATTCCTAAACCCTCTTAAATATATCCATCAAAATCAGTTTGACTATCAATTATGGGAATGAAGAACATATAATTTTATTTTACTTTTAACTACCAGTGCATCAGCAAACTGCTTGTTGCAGGAATTAATGAGACAGGAACTGAATTTGCAATGCATGTAAAGCTGTGAAAATTTTATGCTTATTACCAGTACGTGTTATGCAACTAAAGAATTATAGTCTTCACCCCTCTAAAGCAAGTTCAGAAATTCAGATCTTAACTGATAGAAAAGTAACTCTAGAAAGAGTTTTGGTTTTGTTGTTTGGGGTTTATTTTTTCTTAATTTTTACAAAATATTTTCCATAATTTACTTTTGGTTATTGGCTGGTTCCTTCTATAGGGATCTAATCGTAACCAAAATAAATCCTTCCTGACTAAGGAAGGCCATCAGAAACAACCTCTCTGAATACAATCAAGTAAAATGCTTGATTTGAAACCAAGTAAACAAAAAACTATTTTAGTAGAAACAGGAACCTAGAAAAATAATGTAATCAGATGTGTCTGCAACACGAAGGATGGAGATGCATGATAATGCTTCATTTGATATAAAGCAGAGGGGATTATTTCTCCAGGCTGATGCGATTAAGAAGGAAGAAAAAAAGTGAAAGCAAGCACAGACAGCATGAGGCTGGACTGAAAAGGATTTAAGGTGCAATGTGGGAGGAGGATGGAACAAAGCTCAAAACAAGTAAAGGAAAAACAACCACAGTACTATCTGTAGTAAGACAATAAATAAATGAATGCTAGAACATATTATCAGCATCAAAAAGGTCCTCACAGCATCCATCCATATTCGCTCAAAGGCAGAACTTTAGGTATCGCTCACTCATCCCTAGCTACCAAATACAAAAAGCTCCAGTATTTTCTCTGCCATTAACTTCTAACACATTTTTTCCCCCTTGGATTCAAACCACAGATGTAAGCTTTGGAAGAAAGCTGTCAGAAAGCAACTTCTTAATTCATTGTATACCACAGAAAGAAAAAAACACATTCAACATAGGGAATTGCCAAATGTTAAAAGGTTCTAGACTAATCCAGTCAAGCTAGATGAGGGGAATTCAAACACAGAAAATTAAGGTCAGATTTGGGCAGGTGTGCCTTTTGCTTTTTGTTTTTATAGGCAATGTCTTTACATAGTGAGGGATTTTTTGCCTGATTTCTAACAATGGAACGTTCACTCCCCTCACCCTCAAAGCTGCAAAACACAATGTGGCAGCATTTGGAGATTTAAGAAGCACTTTTTGTTTCTTTGACCCTACGATTATTTATGGAAAGGACTGCAACAGAGCAACACTCAGCCAGAGCTTCCTAGCAGCCTTTTGACTATTTGGAAATTCTGACAACAGTGTGAAAAAAAACAGATGACCTTTCATTCAAGAGGAGATTTTCCTGTACTGAGTAGCATCATACAACTTAGAAGTACTACTCTGCTGAAAAGCTCTTTGGAATAAAAACTGTCTTTTCCTCTACATTTTAGTATGACTGAGGCCTGGTTTAATCCAGGACCATTTCAGAAAGGACATTTCCTTTATTAAAAAACAAGCAAACCACAAAAAACCAAACAAAACCCCCAACCTGTGAGTGACATGGAGAAATTATGAGGTTTAAACGCATAGAGAAAAGTAATAGTATTTTAATTTTACATTAAGGGGAAAAAAGAAGCATCAGCTACAGAAAGAATGGAATGGCATTTTTTACAGCCTGAATAAATTTACTGTAAAACACACCAAATACAACAGGACTCCTCATGGAAGTTCAACTGTCTCAGCCTCACTAAATAGATGAACAAAGACTAAAATTTTTAGAAAACAACCCAAACAAGGAACTCCCAGCCTTTGGGCATGGTAAAAGCCATATAGACCCACCTAGAAGCAAGCAAGACAGTATGCAAATTGCTGTTAACAAGACCAAGTTTGCAAAATGTACCCATGAGAGAAAACAAGCAAAACCAAGAAACACAGCAACAGGTTTGCAAATGGAAAGTCATACTACTTTTCCTTCAGGCATAGGATTTCAGTGTATAGAATATTCACAGGCTATATTTGGAGGTAATATTACCAGCTTTATACCTTATAGTGAGAGGATCTACTATTGCAGAGTAGAAGCAATGATAGTTTAGACAAGTTCTTACATAATAACAGATATTTTCCACCAACTAGGGAAACACAAGCATAATTCACCTCCCATCTACATAAAAATGTCTGTATCAAGATGGTATACAGTACATCATTTACCTAGACAGAATGCTTTTTGTAAGATGCTCTACAAAGTTGACATAGGGATTTTCCAAAACAAAGACATCAGCTGCACTGAATACAAAGAGACTTAAACAGATTCAAAAGTTGAAGGTCATGTCCCTTCGTATTAGAATTTTGTCTGCACCCCCCTTTCCTACAAACACTAAGCAGTTTACCAAAAAGCAAAAGAAATATATGCCAAAGAAGTCAAATGCAAAGCTAGTAGAAGACACATCAAGATTATAGTATCTATTTAACTCTCCTTAAGGTGCTTTCTGCTTAAAACTCAAGAAAATTTTGCTTCTGGAGTTAATAAACCTAAACTATTATTGGGTTAAATTTATTTGTTATTAAGAATCTTGAAAATACTGATATAGCTATAAATGCTGTCTAACAACTCAGTATCAATGGCAGTATAGCTTAAAACCTGAAAAATTCATTGGCACCTGAACACCCAAATTAATCTGTAATTCCAGCACCCCAGAACACGAATAGCTGAGCCATCTGAAAAGGTAGGAGGCTCTGGAAGGGGATGTTTCCATTGTGTCCAGACAGATACTGCTGCAGTGGCAGAAGTTAGAGGACAATACTTCCTATCACAAGAAAAGGCAATTCACCTTGGAGCCCTTTACATTTTACAGAAGTATCTACTGTCAGGAAACAAAGGACACACTCCCTCTTCCGGTATGAAACCTGTCATTTATTTATTTCCTACTTCTCAGTGTCACTTATCTGAAGATACTAATGTAACCCAGGAACAGAAATAGCCCCTATTAACCTTATATCCTTCTGCCATCCTGTGAAATCTCTAAGTTTAATGATTCATATTAGAAATTAAAGAATATAAATACCATGACAACAATACTTCCAATTCTGCTTTCTGGACATCCCAGACTCCATCCATATGTAATGTATTTGGGCTTTCTGTGATGAAAGACAGAGCAGAAGTTACTCTTCTACCCCAGCCCAGAAGCATGTATGTCCTCATTGTTCTCATACAACACATCCTGCCTTTATTCACCACAGATTGCTCATCTCCACAGTATGTAGCCTGCTAAGACAATGAAAGCAAGAACAGAAAGTATTCCTCATATATTTTGCATGTGTAATTTAGAAAGTAAAAAAGCTAAGTGCTTCAAATGAGACAAGATGTTCTAAACAGTCTTTTGGGGAACTTTACTCTCTCAACAGGTTTCTCGCCTCTTGTTCGTGCATCCTGCCATTGAGTGCTGCACAACTGGATACTCTATGTACTGTTCCTGTCAGCTTAGCTCTCATCATCCCTTTCTTACAGGCAACTGAATGCCATCAAGTTCTGAAACATTTAAAGTAGCGACTCTGAATTGGGAATTTCTTTATTTAAAGAAAAAAAGCTGAAACACCTTTCCTGACCTGAACTGCAATTCACCTGTACTGTGATGTTAAAACTAAATTGGGTAAAACATACAGTTATCATAAGCAGTGGGCCAAAAATATCTTTGTCCAGTCACTTTGGGTTCTCCCACAAGACCCAATTATTCCTACGTCCTGTGATGCTCCAGGCTACATCACTTATCTGAAATCAGTTTATTCTGACATTTTTGAGACTTGATAGAAACAAACTATCACAACACTGTTACAAAGTGCTACCTGGTTTTGATGGTGAAGTTTCTTTTTTGTGATTTTGCTGTATCCTCTCACCAAGCAGTATTGATTATAAAAACTCAGAAACAGACATGTCCTAAGTTGCATATAGAAATTCCTTGTAGCTGTTTTGCGTTGATCTTTTATCTTCAACCACTCTTTTTTCCTGTTACCTTCTATGCAGTTTAGGCATACAGAAGTTAATTTGCTGAGTATCATGGTATTATTTATTTCCTTATCTGATAGACAACCTCCCACAACTGAAGAAAACATAACCAAGCTCTGCATATTCTTAAAAAAATATTACACATTCCTACCCTTAAAGCAACTTTCAGAGCAGAGAAAAATGAATGATTTATCTTTTTATTTCTGAGGCCTTGATACTGTAATCTTCAGTGTTGAAGAAAATCCAACTGCTGTATGCCACGTCCTCTCCTCAAATCTAGGCTTTAAATTGCTAGTGGTAACCAGGCAAAAATTTACAAAAATGCAAATGAAAAAAGTTTTTGTTCAGTAAATTACTACTGCAAAAAGATTTCTACAAGATGAAAAACGGTTGTTCAGCACCTTCCATGAGGTTTCCATCTTCTTTTTCCGGACATACATGCTGCTTGCAGACAACTTCAATTTCACAGAAAAGCTCATGTTAATTTAGTAATTTTATAAAAGAAAATATTTGCCATTAAGTAAATGTTAGCTTTATTTTTTCTCAGACACCTTAGTACACCAGCAGGATTCATGACACTTAACCAAACTGATACATAGTTTCTGCACTAGTGCATACCTCAGCCTGCAAAAATAACATGTGGCTGTATTTTTCTCATTTAATATAATTTTGCAGTTATTTACTGCAGCTTACTTATCTCTGTAGCATGTAGCAGTAAGCAGCTTATAGATTTGGTCCATTTATAATGTGTTTGATCTACTCTGCATTATCACAGACTGTTTTGGGTTGGAAGGGACTTTAAATATCACCTAGTCCCAAATGCCTGTCACGGGCAGGGATACCCTCCACCAGCACAGGTTACCCAAAGCCCCACCCAGCCTGGCCCCTACTCAGGGAGAGGCATCCACAACTTCTCATCACTTTCACAATGAAGAATTTATTCCTAATATCTAAGACAAATCTCCTCAAGGCCATTCCCCCTTGTCCTATCACTCCCTGCCCTTGTAACCAGTCCCTCTCCAGCTTTCCCATAGCCCCTTCAGGTACTTGAAGGCCTCTATAAGATCTCCCCAGAGCCTTCCCTTCTCCAGGCTGAACAGTCTAAACTCGCTCTCAGCCTTCACAAGAGAGGTGCTCCAGCCCTGTGATAATCTTCATGGCCCCTTGGACTTGCTCTGAAGGATTTAAAATCTGGAAGTGCAAGCTAAATCATTAGAATGTGAACACGCTACTGAAGTCTTGTCAATGTGCAGAGGTCCAAATCATGCTTAACATGTAGTCCTCGCTGTTCTAATATACCTACCTCGAACACTAAAAGCTCTGTAATATACGTAGCTCCTGCTTACTATTTGTCACATTTAATTTTGCTCTAATAGAAGTCAATCAGCATTTTTTCAGTCATCATCAGTGTAGCAAGGGCAGACTTTCAATCATTTGCCTTAGGGAGATTTTTTCTATATATTTATATCTCATGGCATTAAATCTTGGATGCCACACCTCACATTTCCATCTCGAGCATCTGCATGGACAGTAACAGTAGGTTTCACTGTAAATGAGTTATGTGGGAATTAAATTTTAACTATAAAAGAGCAAGGTCACTAATGAGCTAAGACAGAAAACAGAACTGCTGGCTGCCTTTCAAGTTTATAAGAATATTCAAATAGATTTACTTAAGACCAGAGAACAAGATTAGTATAATAATTAATTCATTATTTATTTGAAAGTTGTTAGAAATTCCAGGGATAATATCCTGAATGCAGGAAATTAGAAGCTGTGTCCATTCTGTGATCCAGTATTTATCACAGCAAGAGACCCTGCAGCTGTCACTCAGGTCACAAATAGACATACAAATGTGAGGAGACAACCATCTCAACACAAAGAACCATCACACATGAAAATCTATTGCAAATACATCAGAAACACAAAGTCATGTTAATTCATGTGTAAGAAAGTGATTTCAATGCCCAGAAGTTGTCTTTGCCACCAAGGGGATTTGCAAATGGTGTCCTGATGACATTTGTTTCTGTAAATAGAAGAATCAGGGGGGATCGAGGCACATGCTCTCTACTGGGACAAATTCAGAAGGGGAAAAAAAAGAGCCCTACAATTATATAAGCCGAAATGTTTTGACAGATTAGTAGTGTTTTGCTGTATCCTGAAGCAGTAATTTTTGGAAAAAAACACCTCCATTTTTTTTTTTCCAGATCTACTAGCTATTAGGAGGCTATGGAAATATAAATGCATGAACTTCAGATTCAGATTTCAGGCTGAGACACATAATGCAGAGTAGTTATCTGTTCCCAATCCTAATAAGTCAATAATAAATAAATACACATTTGTGTCCTTAATTTTTAGCTGCTCAAAAAATGTAAGCAATCAGAGATCTCTACTGAGATCAGAAGTTTATATTCCCTTATGTGTAGCTCATGAAATCAGTGTATGCTGAAGTGCCTTTTCAAAGGGAAACACGACACTAGCTTCCAGGACACCAGAAAGGGTTCTCAAAGACAATACATAAAAGAAGATACCCTGTCCCAATTATCTTCCTCTGCAACGGACTAAATTTAAATTTCCTCTGTGAACCAAAAATGGGGCCTATATGAAAGAAGATTGTTATTCATGAAGTCCAGTGATATTTACCCTAAGTAGCAATCTGGCTGCTGCTTTGAGTAAGACACCCGTTGACAGAATAGATATACTTTTTAAATTCTATCAGCGCTGATAGAAGAGACAAGTAAGTCTTTGTAATTATTTATTTATAGTGTTATTAAATGAAGACCTTGATAAATTGACAATCAACAGGTAAAGCAGGACTTACTGTAGTAAAACAGAGCATGAAGGAATCTACTCTTTAAACTTGACTTTCCTGCTTATTAATTTCTTTAAGGGTTCTCCCTTACCGTAACTGTTAGGGATTCAGAACACATTAACATTTGACCTGTACTCCAAATAAGGCCACCAGCAATTGAAATAACCAATGTTGAGGTGATCCTAAAATTGTTATGTTACTAAGAAACAGCATTATGTATTAGACTAACAGTCCCAAAAATTGCTCACTTTAAAATAGGCTTCACAAGTCCATCATTTCATTGATGCATCACTGAAAATCTATTACTATTGTATGCTTTATGCTAAGGACAATAACGTATGTCTCTAGTTTTGGAGTCCAAAGTATACACTTTTTTCCTCCACAAAAAATAAAACCAAACCCAAACACAGCCAAAACACCAACTGAAAACAGGTGTGGGGTATTTTTGTGGGATTTTTTTTTGTTGTTGTTGTCTTTGGTTGTTTTTTTTTCTGGTTGACTGATTTTAGGCTGGATATCTTTTGGGGAGGAGTGAGTTTTTACATAAATAAATGATCCAATATTTTTTTCCCCCCCAAATCATTTTAGCCAAGCCATTTCTTTCTGGTAAAGAAAAATCGTAGGTTAACTTCTTTACAGAACAACCTAAGTATTATCACTTCACTAAAATTTAAAATAAAATTCTGTAAGGAGGAGAGTATTTTGAAACCCTTTAATACTATTCTGGCAACATATTCAGATACGCCCACATGGAGACATGTACAGCACAGACTGTTCACAGCATGAGGAATGTTACTCAGCAGACAGTACTCATCAGAGTTTTCATGCTTTAATCACAGAGGTGATCTCTACTTCAGGACCAATCTAAAACTGACTGAAAAATGTGTAGGCAAGGCACTCTGGGCTTGGCTTCCACAGCAGAGGTATATGGTGCTACCTATGTAAGATCCAGTTAAACCGACTGAAATTGAGGAACTTGATCAGTCACTAGTGAAAGTGATGATGACAATTAACATAGCCTAGGAGGAGACTGGGAGCACCCAGTCATGAACCCAGAATAAGAAACAGATACCTGGGGAAAACTCCTCATTTTATTCAAGTCAAAAAGCTGTGAATTTAAGTTTCTTCATAAAATTTAAAGTATATATAACGATACATCTGTCATACAGCTCAAGAAATATGAGATGCATTCTCTCATGCCTCATGTCTTACAAAACTTGGCATTTAAAAATTGCTACTAAATTATATAAAATTATTTGCCACCTTAACTCAAGATTACATATTCCCATTTAGGCAAAGTTAAATTCTTGCAAAGTTGTATAATGCATGAGAGTTGCAACACCTGATAAGAAAACAAATTAGTTCTTTCTTAAAGTACAAAGTATGTTATTTCAGATGCAGATGTTAGCTGACTTACATCTTCTACGAAATCAAGGCTAGAAGTAATAACATAGCTTGAACTAAGATGAAACCTCAAAAAAATACATGGTTCCTTGATTATCCTTCTGGTTTCCCAAATATGGTATGTTGAACATCAATGTTCAAGCTTTGAGTTTTAAAGCCAGCATTACACTTAGTTTTAAATGCTTGAAAATAGTTTACAACAGAAATTTTGTCAGACAGTGAAACAGCTTCACAATTCCTTAATAATGCAACCTGACTGCTATTCGTTTAAAGCTGCTATTTATTCTACTTGGTCCTGGCTCTGTTTTAGATTCTTCTATTCTGCTCATTAACTGTTTAGAGTTAGTGCAGTAACAGCTATGCAGTACTTTTAGACTACCCACCTATGGTTTGTTTCCATGACCACTAATCCAACAGCACAAGCTTGCACTAGTGGATACTTTTGCATTGCTATAGGACAATTTGTACTGCTGCTTTCAGCACGTCCAGGTAATACCTTCAGCTGCCACAGAGCAATACACTAAGTTACTCCCATAAATTTTGTTCTCAATGGCATTCTGCTATCAATGGTACTTTTGATATTTTGACTCAAAACATTTTCAGTGTTCATAAGGGGTTCCATTTACCAGCCTTATGTTACGAAGATTGTTTACAATTCCAAGGCACAGTCACAGGAGACAGAGATGACTGTCTGCTGTATTCACTGAGGAGATAGATCATCTTCCCTTAGCAGAGCACAGACCATGAAACAAATAAATGATTGATCATAGAATCATAGAATTTTAGGGGTTGGAAGGGACCTCAAGAGATCATCAGGTTCAACCCCCCTGCCAAAGCAGCTGCCTAGAACATATCACTCAGGCATCCAGACGGGTCTTGAATATCTCCAGAGAAGGAGACTCCACCACCTCCCCGGGCAGCCTGTCCCAGGGCTCTGTCACCCTCACTGGGTAAAAGTTTTTCCGCATGTTGGTGCGGAACTTCCTGTGCTCCAACTTCCAGCCATTGCCCCTTGTCCTATCCCTACAGACCACTGAAAAGGGGCTGGCTGATTCTCCCTGCATCCCCTGCTTCAGATAATTATAAACTTAATTAGGTCCCCCCTTAGTCTTCTCTTCTCAAGGCTGAACAGTCCCAGCTCACTCAGCCTTTCCTCATAGGGGAGATGCTCCAGGCCCTTTACCGTCTTTGTGGTTTAGCTGAGTCCTATTTACTCTATCTGACTAATACTTCTTTGTCTGTCTTAACTGTAAAACAACAGCTTTGACATTTCCCAATTTGTGCAGTTTGAATCTTTGGCCCTTACAATAAAAATTTAGAATTGGGTGATATTAACAGTGATGCTGATATTTGAATGTAGCTCCAACAATTCTTGATAAAATCTTACTTCCAAACCATTTTCCCTAATGATACATCTGGAAAGAAAACGCATATTTTAAGATCTGAGTACAAAAGTGGTGTGGTCTTGTGTAAGCAACATAGTACAGCACTACACACTAAATTGTATGCATGAATTCAACCTGCTATTCAGAGGACTCAAACATCTGCACAGTTAATCAGCAGTTGTGTCAAGTACAGTAGGTGACAGCAGAACAGTTTTCAAAATAAAGCAGATGTTTTCTTTCGTATCAAAAAAAAAAAAAAAAGAAAGTATCACCATTTAGTAGAGCATTTAGGCAAATTTTATTTCCTTTCCTGGTGAGAATATCAAGATTCAGAAACTAGGTTTTAATCTAGTCCAAAAGAGAACTGAGGAACAATACTGTTGTAAACTTATGCATTATACAAGACTCAGCTCGGTATCCTTTAATGTAATCTAAAGTGGAAACAGCATTACTATGCTACATTTATGAGGATATGTCAGCATTTGTATTGCTTATTATATCTTCCGACCCACAAAACTCAAAACATGCTTTAACTGGCAATGTCAGGTAGTGGTGTTTGACTGTCAGTTCAGATGTTATTTGAGATTTTGGACTTACTGGCATTTGGAATCAGGTATCTGAGGCGGGAAAGGCACATTGCAATATCTGAGTCCATCCTTTTCAAAAATATGAAGCACTTATTGAATGAGAAGAATATAAAGCACTTCTCAAGCAGTGCCATTGGCTTTTCATGTACTTTCTAAAGAACTGACAAGGCAGATGCTGCATTTAACCTTCCAGATTTCTTAATGTGCAGACACCTTTTCTCACTAGAAAGGTGGAATTTGACTGAAATTTCTGTCATTATGAATCATTCTTCAGTTCATCCTAATACTGTGAGATAATCCAGGACTCTGCCCAAAGCATCAGGACTACTTTCCACGATTTCGTTACTTTTATTATTAGCTTTTGTTTTTTTTTAAATTCTGGACTAATTTCAGATTTCAAGTAGCAAGTACAGCCAACTGCGTTTTGTGATGATAAAATGTTTTCTTTTAGTTATCCACGCACAACTTTACCTGATGCTAGATGAAAGCTTAATGTATAGTGAGAATTTTGTCCTAAAATCACTTGAGAAATGAAGCCAGCTTCAGTTACAGCTGCCTATCACTGAACCATGTTTCTTAAACCAGAATGTACAATACACCTTCCAGGTGGAGATAAACTTTTGTTCAGTTATGGAGTCGAAAGATCAGACTTTCATTTGAGTTCTCTTTCAGGTTCACCTGTGGCTGGTTCAAATTCAACAACATTTTTAAGCAAGAGACCAGGTTCAGTTTGCCTTTGTGGCTTACGTATTAAACAATTTTAAGCCCAAGAGGTAAACAATAACTGTCTAACCAGCATTCCCAGTGCAGATACAGTCATTTAAGCAATTACATTTCAGGTTGCCAGGGAAGATCTAAGAAATTCCTGATGAGTGTCATGCATCCCTCAAAGTCTTTTGTTGTTGCTGGTTTATTTGTGTGGAGTAAAAAGCAGTGAAAAAGCTATGTAAGCATAGCTGCAGAGAGACCTTTTGAAATTAGCTACCATAACCACAAATCACTGAAGCTCACCTTGCAAAAGGTGGAGATAGACAGAAAGGCTTAAACTCTTTAATCTCAGGCTTTTTCCAACAGGTCTCAATTATACACTTCATAAAGAAGTCTCAACGTCTGACACTGAAATTTGTGGTTGGTTATATTTATATTTGGTCTTGCTTTGCTTCTACACTGGCTTACACTTGGAATGAAGTGTACTTGTATACTTAAAAGTTATGTGTTTCTCCTCAGCCTGGTGATTCTATATTTTCAGGCCTTTGAAAGATTAGGAACATGAAATAGAAATGACCTTTCTGTTGACTTTTGCAAGGAAGCTTTTGCATAAAATTCTGTATGCTTGCAGTTAGACACATACTAACACCTTTTGAAAAAATTCAAATGTTTAACGTAACAGAGCTCTTTCCACATGGAGGACGATGACATTTAGCAAACAAACCAGCTTTATGAAAGAACTGGTTAAGTAAAGACCCCCCCAAATAGTAACACTTTGTAATGCTTGGTACCAAGAACCACAAATAGACACATCCTCTGAGAATCTCTTTCCGAGAATTACATTTCTCCATGGTTCTTCAGAGAAATTAATTAAAGTTAGTCAACAGAAATTCCTTTATCAACAAGAGGGACACTAGAAACTAAAGAACCAGGAAAAACAAAAAATAAAACTAATTAATTGTATCTGGACAAACATGATGTTTAAGGTTAGCATCTTCTGTTCTTGCTTTGTGGCAACAGCTAGATACCTATATAAAAAAATAACACTGACTTTTCTCAGCCCTTCTCTGTGAAAAGTATCCGAACTTTTATGTGATCTATTTTATTATAGGTTACATACACACACATTTTCTGCCAGCAAATTTTAACAATATAGGAAAACATTTAGGTCAAAAGCCTATATTTCTGAGATAAAGATCATCATATGTTTATGCAAAATATTGAAAAAACGGACGCTGAAGTTCACTGATTATTTTAATAATTGGCAGCCTTCTAATTGGGGATCTTGAATGACAGGAGAAACTTACTCTGGGAAACCATTTCCTCACCACAAGGACTTTTTACTCTGAGCACCAAAATAAAACCTGTCTACTAAAATCATTAAAAATTTTTAAAACAATGGGAAAATGCAAAAAAGTATGGATCAGGATACCTGAATCATAATCAGAAGCCCTAATTCAACTGGTAGGCTCTGATAGTCTTGTAGAGAATGGCAAACTTTAACAGGTTTCTGTAAATATACAGTTTCTCTTTAGCTGCAGGACTAGAAGACGTCAGACCTAATTATCTCTCCATAACCTGAGAAAGGTCTCATTCCCAAGATAATTTCATCAAATATCTTAATGTTATCTGGAAAGTTATTTCACTGAGGGCTTGTTTCTTCACTCATAAACCCAGAGAACTGCATCTATAAGAGCCCTTGGGTCTCAACAGCAAGACATTTAATCATTCATTCAAAATGGGTTGAAAAATCTCCAATCTTTTGCTAAATTAGCGCTGTGTCACCAGGTGCTATCTGCTATATCCTAAAGCAGAGTTTTTCAGAAAGAGTTGGAAACAAACTTCTTTTTCCTCATGATTATATCCTCATCAGGATACACTGTATATAAAATGAAAGAAACTTTGTAGATTGTTTATTTCTCAATTTAGTTAAAATTGGCTTTGATGACATAAAGCTACTAAACTACACACTATTCTACATACTTCACATGTGTAAAAGACTTTTTTTTAAAATACAAATATCTACTAAATGGCTAGAAGAAGAAAACGGGGCGGGGGGGGGGAGGGGGGGGGGGAAGTAAAAATAAGAAGAAAGACACCAGAAATCTACACTCCTTAAATGTACTTTAAATATGCAAGAAATAATCAGATGATGATCCTTAGGAGTTCTTACAGTAAGTTTCATTCAACAGCGCAAATCAGTAGCATAAAAGCACAAATTTCAACTCTGAAGATAAGGTTGCTAAATGTAGTACTAGCGAGAAATACTTTATGTTTGTGACAGTTGTAATTTTAGATTTTTTATAGTATAGGTACACAGAGCTTACACTCAGTAAAACCTCTAAGATCTGACAAAGATCTGGCTAAAGGTAGGTTTAAAGCTTCAATTAAAAAGTAGTTTTTCATACAATCCTAGTAGCCACAACCACATTTAACTTTCTATGGCATAGTTAGTTTTGTAACCACCTATATATATTATATGATTATGTTAATTACAAAGAAGTTGTATTTTTTTTTTTCCTCATAGGCTAGGTCAATATTCAATTATAGGAATCTCCAAAGTGCCATTTAAAGGCAACGCACTCACAAAACCAAAAAAAAAAGTATATTAAATGCCCAGAAATCACCACAAACAGCCCTGCTTTTACAGCGAACTTCCCACTGCTGCGTTATTCTGAGAATCAGCTTTTAGTGGTCAAAACCACTCAGGGAAGAACAAAGGAGTGCATTATAAAAGCTGCCTCTTACATACAGTATCTGTTTATGAAGACAGGTCTCTGCCAGCCTCAATGCATTGCCATGATTAACCTCAAGATGGTCCATCTTTTCAAGATAATGAAGATTATAAAAAATAATAACCAATATGAACTTAAATTGAAGCATTTAAAATTTTATTAATTGCAAAAAATTAATATCCAACTATTGAGAAATAAATCAAATTAAAAGTGAAAACGCTATGGACTGGAACATAAACTGGATGTCCCTCATTTCTCCTTGTGTATGAGACACCACCACACTTCGAAATGCTCTCTTTTATGTTTTGAAAACAGACCTGAAAAGGCCAAAAAAAAAAAAAAGATTGCAAATGTCTGAAAAAAACCTTGAAATAAATTTCAATTTATCTGTGGAAATTTTGAAAGGTTCCTCAATGCAAAGCACAGTTCACAGTCCTCATCGAACTTCTGGGGTTCGATACAGCCACTAGTAAGTAAGAAGACAAAGATCTTGCAAAAAAATCACTGGAGAAGACCCTTGAAAAAAGGAAAGGAAACCAACAGCAAAAGGCTTTCTAGGTAAGGGAATGATGGACGAAATCCCTAGTATCATACAGAGTATAATGAATTGTGACAGAGTGTACATACATTAGGCTAAGCAAACAAATTTCAGCTCTTTTTTAATTGCACCATGTTATATGTGTAACTGTTTCTAGGTTAATAGTTTTCATATATAACTGGAAAGACTGTCAATGTATTTCTCAAAAAATTATACGAAGAGGATACTGTGAGAATACACATAGGCTTCTGCTATTCTAAGAGACTGACAATCTAGTGAAGATACTGGGCTAATCTTTGATTCCAAATATTAAAAGCAACCGAATAAAAAAAATCAGTTGTAGATCGAATTAGCAACATCTGATAAACATCCAGCCCCTAGGAATATACATGCTTCACAGAAATGGGATTAGATTATGGTAGTTTAAGAATATAGAATGTATTTTATCTCACTTTCATATAAAAATTACCTTTTTTTACTTTTAAAGAAGATCCCTGAAACAACACTTCAATTTCTTATATAACACATATTTTGTATATATTAAGTATATTAAATTTACACATCAGATTTATACATATGCACATATCTATCCACATATACGTTTCACTTTAAAAGATCAATTTCTGAATCAAAGAGTTACCTTCTGAGTAGGTCCTTTGGAATCTGTACATTTGCATAAATCATCAGTAATGTCTCAATATTTTCCCCTTTCAGCTAATTACTAAAGTCATAAAAGTCACCTAATTTTCTTAAAAACTGGAGAACCAAACCACATTTAATTCAAGCTTGGGTAGTTATGCATTGCAAAGTATTGTCTCTAACCATGTAGAGATCATCCATAAAACCTCACTCTACAGTTTGTTTTTAATATGTAGACCATAAGTACTTCAGCTAGAATCTATAAATACAAACACACACATTTAAAATGAAAAAAAAAAAACAACAAACAACCCAACCATAGATAAATTGTTGCAATAACTTTGGTAAGTAAATGCTACACCATCAACAATGAAAAAGCATCTTTGTACATTCAACATGGTCACAAGTATTGAAAATCTCAAGTGATTTATGCTGTTAAACCTGAAATATCATATACTAAAAGGTACGTTCTAAGAGCATATTAAAACATGGTCGTGACCTTGCAAAACTTTACTTACAAAAGTAGGTAACATTAACCAAAACAATTTTAGAATTTAAAATCAGTATTTGACTATTTCCATATCTCTGGTAGCAAAATCACTCTACCAAGCCTGCAGGGAGAGACTGCAGGTATTTCGGATGGGAGAAGCTATACACCCCTACTGCTCTGGAAGCTTTGGATTTCTGGCCAGCACTGCAAACTGTCACACCACCACAGTGAGCTACACAGCACCACAGCACTGTATCACACGACTGCATTTGTAGTGACACATCCTGGGAGACTTACTGAAAAAACAGTGCATTCATCATCTTTACGGAGAAGGGCACTACTTGTAGGTCAGGAAAAAAAGGGAACAATCTAGTACACTATTATGAAAAAAAGGAAGACTACCTTTTGTCCATACCACTCTGCATACCCAAACAGAATCAGAGCAGGGTGCTAGGGTATAAAGTGCCTTTGTAGTCAGTGCTCTGCTTTTAAGGTGTCTGCGTTTGAGAGGTGACAAAGCAGTACAAAAGTTTGGGTCACTAGATGTTCATCCTGGTGTCAACAAAGTCTTCAGACTGCTCTTTGTCTCAGCTTCTAAGGGGATATAGAACATCAGGACTTGAACAGTGCTCATGGTGAATACCTCTGCTCACAGGAAATTCTTTGCTCCCAGCAGCAAGTCTTATAAGTAATGAACCAAGCAGCATACATAAATCATGCTTGAATTTCACACCAAAAACCTTTCTATTGTATTTTAAAATCTTGCCAGGGTACATTCAATGGAAACTGTACAACCTCACTGTAACTTCACTGCACAAAGCTTTATATATTTTTATATATGGTACATTGCACACATTATATTTAACAATGGACCCCAGGAGACTGCCAGTATTGCATAGCTAAAGGTCACAGTGTCATAATACAATTTATACCTACCATCTTCTACTATACACTTTTTCTGCCTTGCAAAAGGAGGCTGAATCTCCACAGAGAGAAGTGAGGATTTGCGAAAGTTACAAAGTGGAGTTTCAGACATTTCATTTCTTGTTTTCATTGCAGTTGACTCTTAAAAACAATTCCCTGTCAAGTTCTGTCACACTTGAAATATATATAATTTAGTGCCATAATGATTGGTATGTAAAATTGCTTAAATCCCATTTTATTAATAGGAACAGAATTCGTTTCATTACTGCTATGAAACTGTCTTTGCTGCAACATGATGATAACATTTCAAGTTCTGTGGGTTTACTTTCCAGCAGTAATGTTAAAGAATAATGGAGGGAACAAGAGGGGCAGCAAAAGAGTACTTAAGCAATAAACATTCTTCAGAGTCATTGATCCAATAAAATATCACAGCAGCTAAAGGATGCGACTCGCACTATATTTTATCACTTTTCTTCAAAGCAATGAACACTCTGGTTTTAGCATTTTTACAATATTTGATTCTCCTTCCATATAATTTTGCTGGTATCAAAATGGGATATTTTTTTCATGTAAAGCCTCTGAGTAAAGTTAATTCATTTTGTTGAAAGTTTAAAAGAAATATATATATCAAACACTCTTTATGAACAGTCTCCAGGACAATAAAATAGCTTGGTTTTATCACATGTAATTTTCACAGAACACTAGAGAGGAAGAAAGTGTTTGTCTTCTTTAGCTACTTACCTGCCTGTTTTCGTCTTCCATGAAAAAAGCAGGAAATGAGGATGGCTCTTAGCTTTATGCAAGATTTAGTGCCAATTGGTCTACTCTGAGAAGTTTACTAGGTAGAAATGTACCCTAAGACAGACAAAAATGCCAAGAACAAAATTCTTCAATGCTATGCCCTGGCACATTTCACAGTGAGATGTTTATTACGTTAATGGGATTATTTAAAAAAAAAAAAAAAAAAAAAGTACTATTTTAGAGTCATATTAATGTTTCAGTTCAGATCAGGAGCCTGCTTTAGAAGGGAATTTCCCAATGGCCCCATCTTACTCACACCATAGTAGAGATTGCCAAAACCAAGTTTGTTCTCTATTGCTACTTATGACCCTTCAAAAGCACTTTGTCATTTCCTCTGTGTCTTGTCTCACATTAATTCTTTTATAGTTTCTTTCCTTTACTGGCAGCAAAAGAATTACAGTGATCAAGACTCAGGACTGCCCTACAAATATTCACAGCAGGGGTCCAGAATAATTTCTCATTCCAGAAAGCTACACAACAGTAATAGTTCAGGTGACCCATTTTTCACTAGCCTAATCTCAAAGGATACAAAGCTAAACCGTCATTTCAAGATTGATCTTAAAGATATTTTTTTTTGCATTTCAATCTACTTTTTCTAATGTATTAATGTATTTTAATGAAGGACGACCAGAGGGAATGAGAAAGAATAAAATTACTGCAAATACTGGTGCACTATTAAAACATACTGGTTTTTAAAGCCACATTATTTCAAAAAAGAAGTGACATTTATCTGACTGTCAGAGCACACACCTCTAATATTAAAGCATAGTCTGATGAGGAAGGATTTGTATTTTAAAGGCAGTTCTTTGCTGAAGATCTCATCCTACACCGCACTTCACAGGGATGGTGTGTGATGGCCCATAATGTTCTGAACACACAGTTAACCTCTAGCATAGGAAATGGTCTCTTTTCTGCCCAGCTGCAGCTGCCACAGATCCTGGTGGGCAGGGGGATATGAAGAAAAAAAAATTATGTGAAGTAGATATGCAGCAATAAAATTTTCCCTATTCAGCTTTCTTTAGCATCAAAGAGTAAATCAAAGATGATTTGACCAAGGCAGACAGCAAGATTTAGAGTTATGGAAAAAACTTGAAGAGGATGGAAAAGAGAGAACAGGATATCATCTATCCTTCAGCAAGGCAAAATTTACAATGATTTCAATAAGATTCTGATTTAGGAAAGCATTTAATAATATAGATCTCTTCAAGTGCATACATGTTATTCTGAACCAGTGGTTCCACCTCCGCAGTGAGGTGGATATCCTTCGATCACAGTGTGTGGAAGGACAAAAAGAACTAATGTCATGTAATCTCTTTGCATGTAAAAAATCACTAACACTTGTGATAGTTTTACAAGCCCTGTGATTCCACAGTGTTGATATTTTTCATAGACATAAGAGAGGCTCAATCTTTCAGCTACTGACCTAAGGAAGGCTCTTAACATATTCCAAAAAATAATATCATCAGATTCGATGTGCTTCTACAATACAGGGAAGAGACTACCTATATAGAACTTGCTGACAGGCACCTGCTGCAATAAACGTTTTCTGAACCACCCTAACCATGTGATTTCGATTTATTGGCGTCATCCCTCCTCCCATTCTGCTTGAGGCCACCATAGGATGCAATAAGAACACACCGGAATTGAAGTCATACTACCGTAGGAGAGGAAATGGTATCCAGTGTGGAACTGTTTGGAGAGAAGTGTTTAGAGCGAACTACAGGGAGTTCATCACTGTCAGCATCCTGGTGGATAGCATCCCAGGGAAGGGAACAGCAGCATGGCACAACCCCAAGGAGCTAGAAACTCCAGAATCAGAAGAGGGGAGGGCCTACTGAGGAGTTGCTATCTTGAACGTGAAAGTCTCATGTTGAAGGTTTCTTCCTCATTTCCACTAAGGAAGGGACTCCTCTGCTTTCTTAAGCATGAAGAACCTATGGAGCAGCTCAATTTTCCAAAATGCACAGGCATATGTCGCTATGGTACCAACAGTTCAAAAATGGGATTAAATCTTATCAAATCATTTAATCAGTATTATGACACGCTGTGGTTCATATGATATGTTAGGTCCCAAGGTTTGGCTCTGACAGGGGCAGAACTCTGCTGTCATATGAGGAAGAGATTCCCTAGGTAGGAAGGCAACATTCTTGCCTGCCTGACAGACCTCCAGCCTGCTCACTGAGCAGCACAGACTGGGATACAAGGTATTACTGCACAGAAAGCATGTGCACGCTGGGCTGGATTAAATAATCAGAGAACAGATTGCAGACTATGCTGTATGTCCTGTTTCCTTAAATCACCCTCATATTTACCAGATCAAGTGGAAAGGAAAATCTACACTGAAATCCATGAAAAGACTTCTTGCCATTTGGAGCTTCATGCCAAAGGGAGGTCCAGATTTGTGTGTTAGACATTTTTATTTTGTAAAGCTGATCTTTAATTAGGATAATAGACTAGCCACAGTGAGGGATGCTGGAATAATTAGTAAAGTGTCCCTACCCAAAATATACTCATATTAAAGCAAGAGCAGATGGCTCAATAAAATAAACTATTACACAGCACAAGGACTTTCCACAATATTTTAATGATTCTCTTTACTACTGGAATTATTAATTTCCTGGGATATTTGTGATCAAATCTCATTTTAAAAATGGCTAGGCTAAGCACTCATCTCCAACAAAAATGTTGCATCTTCTTACACAAATAATTCAAGCCTACTGCAAGAATAAAGTCTAGCAGTATTGTTCTAGAGGACTCCCAGTTTAATGTGATAGCTTTGATGATCATATGGTGAAGAAAGTAAGGTAGTTATATTCACCAGTAGCAGATGGAGAGCACAGTCTTATAGTAAATTGCTTCTGGGTGATCTCTAAGGGATTCCTTGAGAATAGAGAAAATGTTTAGTTCTAAAGGCTGTGCCTTCTAGTTTGACATAAGCCTCTTTCCTGGAAAGTCATAACATTGGGTTCACCAATGAGATATCAGTTCAAATGTTTAACAGTTTCAGTCTTTACCACTTTGACCATTGAAGTAGCACTCCCTAGGATTTCGAGACTCAAAATTAATTTTGCCTCTTTTTCCCAGGTGGCCAGGCAAAATACCCACAACACCCCAGGGAACATGGCATAATGGCTGTCCCATTCTGTGAAATAACCTATTAACTTTCATATAGAGATAAACATCACCAGCAAACAACTACTTTTTTAAGGATTAACTTTCCACCTTATCTTTTATTTCATTCCTTGAATCCAAGTGAAAAAACTCAAGGAAGATCCTAGGAACTAGGTTGTGTTTGTTTTAGAAATAAAAACCCCCACTACATTCCCACACTGTTTTGGGCTGTGACATTCATACACACTATTATACCCAAATCTTCCTGGAAGCCTTAACTCATCTGGAAGTTACCTGGGAGCTTCTTCTTGCTGCATGAACACAGCAAGACCATCTATCAAATGTCTCCATTGAAACTTTTAGTTGAGTCCACAGGACATTTACAGCATAAAATGTGAATAGAAACTCCTAGATGTGTTTTTCATTTTTCAGTCAATACAAGCCTCTAAGGAAGCAGAGTGGGAAAAAAACCCAGAATATCTTCTCTCATAAAACCTCTGCTTCCAAATGTTTCCAATGACAAGCAACATTAACTGTACTTCAACTTCCACTTTTCCAGCTGCTGAGGTTTTCTTAGGATTTAAAAGATGCCATGAAGACAGAAATAACCATCATAAATCATTCACAGCTAAATCTAAAAAGACCGTGTTTGCAGTAGTTGCAATTAAATAAATTTCAGTAGACCGATGCTGTAAACTACTTACACTCTTCTAACTTTCCTGCTGGAAAATCTGTCAACACCTAGAACTATCGTATTACTGTGTACTACATATTAAAATAAGCATTAACATGTGAGCAAGTGCTGTAGGAATAAAGTAGTCTCTGACACTGCAAACTTTTCCTTGTTTTGTATAGGAATGAAATGGAGACCAAATGAAAAAAAAAAATAGTGTTTGGGGGGCGGTGTGTGTGTGAAGGGACAGACAGGAGATGGGAAACACAGAAATGCATTAAGTAGTGAAGAACCATCATATTAATTTGTGACATAAATAATTCAGTCTCAAGTTTCCTCTCTGCCTGATTCAGATGAGAAACTTTGAACTTCCTGTACTCCAAACAAAATCTCTCAGCACTGGGCTCAATGCAATTTTCTTTTTCCTATAAATTCTTCTGCTGAAAGTGTTTTTATTTGGTTAATTCTAAGGAGAAAGAGAAAGATAAACATTGTCTACAGTCCAGTGGTGAGGGCACTTATTTGGTACTGAAGTGGGAAAGTTCAATTTCATGTTCCAATAAATAATTTATTAGTTCTACAAAATATAACAAGGGAAGAAAATGATAAAAAAGCCTTACTCTCTTGGGCTGGGAACTTGTTTGATTTGGATATTAGAGACCTCATCTGAGTACTCCACAAGAAGAAAGTTTCCTGAATGTAAGCATCCTGCCTGCATGCATCACACACTCTTCCCAGCGCTACTGTCCCAGTAAGATTCATTTTGTCCTCTTGTGACCAGGAAGGACAACAAAAGATTGAAGAGTCTTCTCCACTGGAAGTGGAAAATTGCCACTAAAATTTTATAAAATGAATCTACAGAAGAAACATCCTTCTTGGTATCAAATCAGCAGTGGTCTACAAACTCATATAAAAAAAAATTAATATTTTCGAAAGGTGTTAAGAGCAGAAATGTTAGCAGCTGGCTAACACAGAAGAAACTGAACTCGCAGATCCCAAATGTGCTTCTGGGAATATTGCTTTTCTTTTTTTCCATTTTATTTCTAGTTTTACAGATAAACAGGAGTCTTAATATAAGATGCTAAATCTCAGATTTACAATACTCACTAGACACTGTAAATATAATCTAATCTGTAGTTAAGACACAACCCCTAGAAACATCAAAATTACAAAAAAGGATGAGCTTTTAATAACATTTTCTTAGGAGAAGTTGAGCAGAAATAGAAATGACAGGAGGAAGTTGAGGTCAAAATCGACCTTCTAGTTCAATGACTGGAATTTGACAGACCCAGCATAAGGAAGCTGCACTGGTACCTACAGTGTCATGCTGAAGAATATGTGGATTTTCCAGATGGTGGTACTGTAAAAGGGTTAGTTGGATCATGTCCACAAAAGAAGTCATTGGAAGAAAGCAATGGCGCTTGAACTAACATCCTTTATTACAGAAAGTAACTGGGTGAAGTTCCTTAGAAATTACTACAAGCATTTAAAAACTTGAATTACTTGACAAGGTATCAGCAACAGACTGACTGATATATCACAGAATCACAAGGTTGGAAGAGACCTTTGAAGATCAGCAAGTCCAACCATTCCCATCCTATGCTAAACCATATACCTAAGTACCTCATCTACCCTTTTTTTAAACACATCCAGGGAAGGTGACTCAACCCCCTCCCTGGGCAGCCTGTTCCAGGCCCTCACAACTCTTTCAGTAAAAAATTTTTTTCTAATCTCCAATCTAAACCTGCCCTGGCCCAGCTTCATGCCATTTCCCCTTGTTCTATCTTCTGTCACCTGGCTGAAGAGACCATCGCCCACCTCTCTACAACCTCCCTTCAGGTAGTTGTAGGTGGTGATAAGGTCTCCCCTCAGACTCCTCTTCTCCAGGCTAAACATCCCCAGCTCCCTCAGCCGTTCCCTTCCCCAGCCTGGTTGCCCTTCTCTGCATTTGCTCAAGGACCTCAATGTCCTTTTTCTGGTGGGGAGCCCAGAACTGCACACAGTACTCAAGGTGTGGCCTCACCAATGCCCAGTACAGGGGAACAATTACCTCAATAGCCCTACTGGCCGCACTGTTTTTGGTACAAGCCAAGATGCCATTGGCCTTCTTGGCTGCCCATGCACACCGCTGGCTCATATTCAGCCTGCAGTCACCCAACACCCCCAGGTCCTTCTCTTCCTGACAGCTCTCCAGCCAACCTCCCCCAAGCCTGTAGCACTGCATGGGGTTGTTATGTCCCATGTGCAGCACTCTACACTTGGCCATGTTAAACTTCATCCCGTTGGTCTCAGCCCATCGGTCCAGTCTGTTCAGATCCCTCTGAAAAGCCTCCCTACCCTCAGGCAGATCAACATTTCCTCCTAGTTTAGTGTCATCTGCAAACTTACTGAGGGAGCATTCAATCCCTTCATCCAGGTCATTGATAAAGATGTTGAATAAGACTGGACCCAGGACTGAGCCCTGGGGGGCACCACTCGTGAATGGCCTCCAACTGGATTTAGTTACATTCATGTAATGAAAGTCTAGAAATATCTAGCAGAACAGAAATATCTCTAATACAGGCATTTGACACTATGCAAGTTCATAAGCTTTAGGAGACACACATAAAAATATCTTCCTATATCATCACAGGGTTTTTTTCAAGAAATAATATGCAGATTAAGAAGTTCCTTCTACAGTAACTGAACAGTCTTTGAAAAGGTGGTTGGAGTTTTATCTTTATTATTTTCTAACTTATTTTGCTCTAGGCACCCTATAATGGTATGGCATATTTTTACTGGAAGTATTTCCGTTAATATGATAAATAAAAGTGGGCACTGTAGACTTCTTAAGAAGAACAGAATACGTGGAAATTAAATATACTATACTGGATCACAGTAAATGTATTAATTCTACACTATAGCACGTGTGAACTTCCTAAGTAAATGATGTCATTAATAAAGGTAGATTTCAGTCTCAATATTGATATTCAAATCAGTTTGTTAAAACAGCATTTCTTTTAGTAATCACCATCATTATGATTCTTGAACTACATTTGATAGCACCCTGTTTACTTTTCTTTTAACACAGAGCAAATCACACCTGAAATTCATGACCATTTAAAAGTGCAAGTCCAACACAATCTGTCATAGTTGGTCTACGCTACCCAACTCTGGTTATCTCCTCTGGAATCACTTTGAAATTATCAGTTTAATCTTTCAAATCTGAATTTGACTTCTGTTTTGTTTTTTAATTCCTGAAGTGAAATTATCAGATATCTTCCTGCCCAGACAGCTACCCTGAGATTTTCTTCCCAAACTCTATGCTGTTGCATGTCTTTCTATTCATGCTCCTTCAATCTTAAAACCCATGCACACCAGAAAATAATGTATCCCACCAGGTATTAAATTTTAGTTCCTTACAAATCCCTAAGAAAAGTCCTTAAAGACTTCAGTGAAAGCATTAGAGTTCATCTTTCAACACACTGAATTGACCATGTAGGAGACTGACTAGAGCTTTATGGTGGTTTGGACCCTCCATTTCCCTTTTAACCCTTTTTGCCACTCTCAAAAGAACTGTTTGGAATATGCGGAAGCTCAGAGAGGAAATAGAAGTTGCGCTTTTGAGATGAACACAGAACACTGACCCAAGAGACCTACAGACTCCAAAAGTCCCTTTTTTGAGTATGTGTGCTACTCTACATAAGCAGCATTGAAGTGATTGAGTTTATGCAAATACAGAAAGTAATGAGGAGCCTAAAAGGACATGGTGAGGACTTTTGGGTGTGTACTTCACACAGAACACCTCAGCTGGCAGGATTGGTGCTGGTTGGGGGCACTTCACACCAAACAAAGCTGTTTGCCGGACCGACACTGGATCCAGGATGGGCGATCTCTCTCTCTCTCTCTCTCTCTCTCTCGTCCTTATCTTTCTTTCTCTTTTTTCCCTCAATGCTGTTTACCAAAGCCTCTCATACTCCTCAAAGCTGCTAAATAAAGCAAAGCCTAACTTGGTCCCCTATAAAGCCACATAGCTTAAAAAGATCTAATTATGAGGGTGCTAACATTAAAAGTACATTTAATTTCCCATTAAAGGGACCTTGGGATCCCTTCCAACCCAGACCATTCTATGATTCTAAAGTTAACATCTGTACACAGGCCTCAGGTGTTGTCTCATTTCAATTTCAATAAAGTGAATCAGCGAATCTGAGTCACTTGTCCCTCCTTTTGGATCAGAACCTGACAAACACTGCTCTGTCCTCCCCAAGAATAAAGCTATTTTTGAATGAAGAACAAGTCTGGTAGCCTGCCTATGCCTAACATCATGTTTCATACAGACAAACACAGTAAAAAGCAAAGAACTACATCTGTACAGCCCCTTAGAGTGCCATCTAGTTCACAGCACCCCTTTCCTCTCATCAAAAGTACTCCACAGTATTTCTCTGCTTTTACCACATGTAGAAACCTGTGAGTTCAGGCTCTTCTAGAAATGTAACCTCTGTCACCAAGGCTCAGACACTCCAAGGGTAAGTGAAAATGAAACTCCCACAACACCACCAGTGCAGCAGCATGGCAGATGTCTTGCTAAATGAAATCGATTCTCCTACAAATGCCATCAATCAGAAATACAAAAAAAATGAACTCAGAAGATGACACCCTGAGGCTTTTGTTACTGAAAGCACGTTAAGAGAAAATAAAGTGGCAGCTAAACATGCACTGTACAGGATACTTCAATTAAAGAGAATTGTCTCCAAAATCATTCTAAGGGTTCAACATTTAAATGAAGGTAAGACTGAATCTGGATAACATTTCTATTAAACCTACTAGAAAACGGTTTTCAGTAAAAATGGCTAATCAACCATAATAGAATTTATGAAGCAGGATTATCATCTTAGCAAATGAGAGTCCAATAGAGAATAAAGCCTATGCATCTAGATAAATGAGATTTGAAGAAATAAAATAGAAGTTTTAGTTCAGTGGAACAAGATGCTATTATGCACCATAATTAGTTGTCAGTATACATTTTGTCAGTTTACATGCTAATTTTAATTTCTAGGGCAAACTGCTTTATATACTTGGACATTTAAATTGATGCTATACGTTTTTAACACTACACTGTTATGAGCACCAGATCTGAAAATTAACCTCTTTTGACAGGCTATTATTTAGGAGTTTGATTCTGCAACAACAAGTGAACCAGGTTTGGCTACAGCTGCAGTTTGGACAGAGAAGGAATTTAGCAGCTTGTCTGGCATATAAACAGAAGCACGTACAGTCTAGGACAACTAATCAAATATCCCAGCAAAGTTCCAGTCACTTCAATGATCCCCTTGACTAACTTCACGGAATTCAAACAAGTAGAGCTCAGTCACTTCAGCTATTTGTGGGATTGTGGGATCAAGCTCCATAAGTGCAACAAGCCCAAGTCAGGATACTTTGGGGTTGCTTCTGGTAACAGTGTACTATTAAAGAAATAAGCATCCATTCAAATATCCTAAAAATCTAGTCACCCCTCTGTAGTAAAGTAAGCATACCAACTCACAAAACATTACTGACATCCACCTATTTCACAAAAGATCAGGTTCCACTGCTCTGATGCTTTTTAGCTTTATGCTAAGAGAATTCATTCTTATTTGGAGAGAACATAAGAGATCTGTCCCATAAGAGCAACTGTCTTTTTGCTTTCTATACCCTTTGAGGATGAGGGTATGAGAAAAATCTGCAGGAGCTGAACAGTATTATTCCAGGCTTAAATTATTCTTTTTAAGCTCCATTTGAGAGGAGAAAAAATGACCTGAACCTCTCTCCTTTCCCCTTACTCCTTGTTAATTTTATTCTGTTCTGAGTATTTCAATCCTGTATCTATGTGCTACATATAACTGCCTACAGAGAACTATGGTTCAGTCTTCCTCATGCTATAAAACATTGATGATATCAATTTATAGCATCACACAATAAAAAGGTAGCCTGAAAGGATGGTTGAGTGGCATTTTAATTTCATACAACAAAGAAAACTACAGAGTAGCACTGGAGGAAGTTAAATAGAAGAAAATTATTACCAGGCATGGAAGAATGTTACAGAACCGTATTCAAACAACATATGTGAGCTTACAACAAACCTGGATTAAGTTTTGTGCAAGTAACTAACTAATTGAATAACACAGGTATCAATTATGAGCTATCAAAAATAGATAATTACGGGCATTCTGAAAAGCAGAAATCAAAAGGCTGTTTAATAATGAGGACTAAATACCATATTCTTTAGAACTTCATGAAGGCACTGGAATGTGAAACTAGTTTATCCTGGTTAATGAAAAATATACTTGATAATCTATTGATAAAATGCTTTCAAAAAAAATTAGGTATTTTATTTAAAAAAACACCCAAACACTGCTGTGACAGGTTAAATTCCATGAAAATGCAGGCCCTCTTTCAATGTTCAGTGATTTTAACTAAAAAAGAATTATTTTAAGCCACAAGCCTTAAAGAGATGACAAAATACTCCCATCACAAACTCTCCATAACAAGGTTACTACTAAAATAACTTCAGAGAATAAATCTAGATATAGACTCTCACAAAGAAGTTAAACTGATGAACTTACTGCCTCACTCAAGACCAGCCACACTGAAACAATTTTAAGATACTCCTACCTCTAGGAGCAGCCCGCTAGCTAAAGCAATCCCTTTAAGTGTAATAAAACACAAAGCTGGTGTCTTTACTGACGCTGGTCATAGACCCAGTGACTTTCCATTTGGCAGTACTGTGTGCTTTAAACCTTATCTTAACTACCATGTTCCTATGATTTCCAACTAGACATTCTCAGCAATTTGTGAAAAATCAGTAAACTTAGCTGCCATGCAAAATATCCCTCCAGACGATTCAGCAACGCAACAACTTCCCTAGATTATCTATGTAGCAGCCAGCACCTACAGCTACCAGGCAATTCCAAGCTCTCCAAACCACCATGGGACAAATGCTGACAGCAAGGAGGGAGGACAAAAGCCTCCACTGCCTTTAGGAACACTCTTGTGGGCAAGTGTCTCAATTCAGTGTTTGCAAGCTCTATTTGCATAAACAGCAAAAATGCATCATTATTGTAACAGCGCTGAAGAATCAGAACCATTATGAAAATGCAAGCTGGAATCCAGTTCCAGATAACCCAGAAATACCAGTTAAGTTTCAGTTCCAAACTCATTTTATTGGGAATGGTGCATAAATCAGAAAGAACGCAGCTTAACTTACATCTCAAGCTGAGCTTGTAGTATTGACAGAACAACAATAAGAAATCCTGAAGTGCTCTGCTTGTAAATTAAACAGGTCTATCTATCCCAGAAGTGCTTGCTTGCAACAAACATCAAATGCTACAATGCTGCACACTCAGTTTGAGGCTATTTTCTCTTTCATCTTAAAAAATAACATGCATTTCCAACATGGAATATAAGGAACTCAAAAGCATAGAACTCATCTACAGTGATGACTTTTGTATTCTATTTCTGCCCATGTAAGAAAACTGCTTAAGTCAAGCAAAACTAGTTAATCATTCTTTCAAACAATCTCCATTTATTATTTGACACTGAATCTCAAAGAGTAATTGATAGCAGATAGTAAGAGCTAGAAATGGTACATGTCCCGGGATGTTGTTTTGTTTCTGAACATAACTGGAAGTCAGAGGAGTAGAAAAACAAAGGCAAAAAGTATAATTTTAAGAATTTAGGAAAAAGAAGAGATAACAACAAAGCAGATTCACTTTTCAGTTCACATCAAGTCCAGATCATTTCTGGATTAGTATGGAACCAAAGTCTGGATTTTAATGAACTGATATATGTATAGATGTTTTTCATATTGTTCCACATATCTTTTCCAACTCCCCACCACAGAAGCATACACTAGATCATACTCTTTGGCACACAGCCATTTTTCTACAAAAAAATAGTTACAAAAGTAAAAAATAAGATCACTGCTTTGTGCAGGATTCCAAGAATATCCAAACAATTCCATTAATTCAGCTGTGGAAGCAGTACAATCAGTTGAAAGAGCAATGAACAACAGCTCCATCATCAATAATATTTTACAACATATTTAAGTGCAGACTGATCAAGAAACAGGAATTATATTTCATTTGAATGCTGTAACTTCCAGTGATTTCATCTGATTTAAGACAAGCAAGTCACTGTTCCTCTGTCCCTTCTGAGCAATCAGAATGAGAAGTCTTCCATTTGTGCTGTAGAGAATGACAATATTTCTTATATATCACTAAGTTTTCTAAGGCACAGTTGCATTGCTTTGGTACTGCAATCTCAACTGTTCCAGGGGCTCCAAGTTATGGAGAGATTTCTCATCTCTCTTGCATCTCATGGCTAATGCATCCACTCCCCCTAGCAGATGCATCTAATGCTATGGCTGCTCTTTCGAAATTAACTGTGACCCATACTGTATCTTTTTTAAAAGCTATAAAAAAATCTGTCTCCGCATATGATAACATTCAGGGAAAACTATTTTCATCACTTTGAGACTCCTTCTTCTGTATCATTATGAGACTTATTATGTTAATGTTTTGCATTTATGTTCTAATCCATCAAGAATCTCTAGGGTAATACTGAAAGGAATAAACAATTAACTACCAGCTAGAAACCTGAAGATATAAGGCAAAAATGAGAAAAAATTCTCAGAAAAAAAATTAACAAATCCATCTATATAGAAGAAACAAAAATGAGAGAAAAATGAGGCAAAAATCCCTCTGAGGATTAAATATTAGTGTTTCTGTTCTGTATTTTATAAAATATCTCACCATTTCAACACTGATTAGACCAATAAAGGCACCACAGTGGTAATATAAAGCTCAGAATGAAACAGTAGCACAGTTTGTAATTAAGGATTTGGGGAATTATGAGATGTTTTAGTCCCCATCAAGCTCTTCAAAGAACAAGAAAAAAGAAATCACAACTTGACTGTGATTTATTTTGCATTTTGCCTCCATAATCCTTACAAGGACAAATATTTAACATTAATTCCTAGCAGCCTATTAAAGATCTGGAACTGAGCTCAAGGAAACAGTAACAGTCACATTTCAGCCTTACCAAAACTTAGATGGGGAAAAAAGCAAACTTTGCAGAATCACTAGCAGTTTGTTCGTTTGTTCAGGCTTTTGAAAGATGTACTAGAACACTTGCTGTGACTATGGTAATAGATAGTTTGAAACTACCATATACAGGGTATACAAAAACTATGTAATTTTGACACCAGCTGTTTTAAACTCCACTGAAATAGTGGGTACATGATTATGAGTTGTTTAATTGAATAAAGACTGGTTTATATTAGCAAAAGAAATAGCAAATAATTATGTTCATTTAATTCACTTGGGATTCAGCTTGTTTTCTGCTTCCTTGATATTAATGAAAAGAAATCCAATTTGTTCTACATGGCAAGATATGTAATTTAGATGCTTATTAATATACAGTTCTGGTAGCAGCTCTCTGAGAAATGTTGTCTTTAAAGTGTTTGTTTTGGAAGTCACAAAAGCTACAAGTGTAACAAAACAACATGTTTTGCATCAAAGTATTACAAAATTGGAAAAAATAGCATTGTTTCTCATGGAGAGCGGGCAGGCTTACAGACTATAACTTGAAAATATTACTTTTACAATATATATCAATATAGTATTTTTTACCATTTATTGGAAATCACAGAGTCATCTAGTCCAACCCCTCTGACAGAGCAGGGTCACTTCAAGCAGTTTGCACAGGAACACATCCAGGCAGGGTTTCAATGTCTCCAGAGAAGGAGACTCCACAACCTCTTGGGCATCCTGTCCCAGGGCTCTGTCACCCTCACAGTAAAGACGTTCTGCCTCAAGTTTATGCCCATTGCCTCTTGTCCTGTCTCTGGGCACCACTGCAGAAAGACTGACTCTATCTTCCTGATACCCACCCCTCAAGTATTTATAAGCACTGATAAAACTAAGCTTAAGGAACAGCAAAAAAAAACCCAACCCTTTTTTTTTTTTTTGTTTTGTTTTGTTTTGTTGTTCCTAATTATGTAAAAGCTATTAAGTCTGTTCTAATCAGGACAAGTCATTACGATGCTTCCTGTACTCTCGCTACTCCAAAAATACTTCCATCATTTATAATTTTTTTACTGCACATATAGAAGCAGTGATGCAAGTACTGTAAACATTAACTGCACTACAGGTTTAAATGCAGTGGAAAAAACCATTATTAAATAATACCTTGAAAACAAGCAAATGGCAGACAATTGCCATTGCAGATGCAGCTTGGGATCTATCCACTATAAGACAAAAAGAACAGCATGACATAAGGCTTCCTATGATCATACACAGCTTCTAGCCTACAGGTAATTAAGTCTGAGAAATCAAAATAAATGGTTTTCTTCAGCAGTGCTTAGTTCACAACTTTTTTTATTGCTAACATTAAAAGGAAAAGGAAGATACATTGTGGAATAAAGAAGAAAAAAAAAGGGGAGCTCATTCCTTTAGATACTCAAATAAAATGTTAGCCGACATCATCAAATACAGAGATGTGAGAAAATCAGCCTGATTCAGATCAGTCTTATTTGCTAGGCAGTGGTAAGTATGACAGTAAACTTTATTTTGGCCATAATCATTAACATCTGTCCAAAGTAAAACATGATTGTAATTTAATACAGAATTCTGACTGGAGACAGTGTTGCCCAAATGCAAACATGAAGTGCAAGTCAGTGAATAAATAAGCAATTTCATTGTAACTTCCATTTCAGCTGAGCCTAACAACTTGATCTGGATACAGTAAAAACCTAAGAAAAACTTCACAATGCTTTTTGACATGGGTCCCTGTCCTCCTTAGGAGAGCTACATCTCCAAAAACAGATACCCTGCCCTGTTTCTGTGGCTGTAACACTAGCGTTTCTAGAGGTATGGTCCACAGGGCTGAAAGGCAGGAGGTACAATGATGGAACTTAATAGGAGATGAACCTTGACTTAATCCATGCAGACCATTTCATTTTGGAAAAACTTGAAGCAAACACATTAAAAAACATTACCACCACTTTAACTCTCTGCTGCAGAAGGGGAAAGGAAAAAAAAATCTGGCAGGGTAAAACACTTTTCCTATCAGTTCTTTTAATGCAAAAGTTGGTTCCCCTTATCGTTCTCAATTAACTTCTGTAGATGTCAGTGCACACATAGCATGAGCTTCAGGAAGGATAGATCCTGTTGTGTTGCACATAATACTGTGACTATTCTCACTGGCTATTACAGTAATTTCTTTGCTATCTATTCCAACAAAGTTTCTTTGATCTTTGTCTTGGGCTATCAATAGTTTCCTTCTAGTCTGAGTTTTAATGTACTTACAGCAACAGAATTACTTGATGTCAACATAACAGCTTTGGGGTATGGTAGGAGGAAGAGAAGAACTACATCAAGTGGGATATATTTGAGTGATGTGCATCACGAGATGAGTCTATTTTTCTCCTCAAGAGTTTTTTGTGGGTTGTGGGGTTTTTTTTTGTTTTGTTTTGGTTTTTTCCCCTCAAAGCTTATTGGAAAGAATAAAGATTGTTGGAAAATTTCTTTTTTCTTTACACTTGTGGGGGTCTGTGCTTGTTTCTATTTCTTTTTTCTGATTGTACCAAAATTTTCCATTTTTTATATCATGGCAGAAAATTTTAAATGAGCATTTGCTTCTTCCATACTACATCGCCAGTTGGAATCTCCACTAAAGCTTCAGGAACCCACTGTCAGAGGTTAAGAAATGTGAAATCATCATCATCAAGAATATTAATAAAATTTTATTACATATTTTAACTTGATTGTCCCCTAGTCCTTCCACAAGGCTGAGGAAACATTTACCTTGCACTATGACTAAGCATAGAATGTTCAAACTACTCAGTAGCCACAAATACAATTTCTTGATAGAGAGTGCCAATACAGTATTTCTCCAGAGTTTTTGAGCTTGATTCTAAACATCATGTTATTCAGCTCCAGATTGATCTGTGCCTATATCTTCCCAAAACTTACCTAATCAAATGGTTTTGGAACAATCTATTTTCTTTGAAGGAAAAAAAAAAGGATATAGCAGATTTTGGGTCACACGGTATTTCATGGAGTTCACATACACAAAGAGAGTTGTGTGTTACTTGCAATAGAGTAGAACCTTGCTATCTACACCTCCAATTAAATTCATTCTGCTATGCTTCTGAATGCAGTTCTGTATCTATCAAGCATCCACAGAGGTGGCTTACTCTGTCTGTAGGCATATTTTGAAACAGAGAGGGTCTCTCTGAACATGCACTGGATCAGGCCTGAGCAGATCTATCTGGTCCAGGTGTTATTCTGTTTGAGCGATTAGTAGCTGACCTAGTTCTCCTGTTTGATCTTAAATCAGCGAGATCAAAATCATGAATGTTTGCTCAGTGCAATAAACTGAAAATTAGTGTGGGAAGTTTTGTTGCAGGAGTAGTTCAAGCCCATTAGCTTATTTTAATATCAACAAAACCAGATCTACACTTTCCTTGACATCTGGCAAAATTAACAACTGTCATGCTTTGAGGACAGCATCCCTGAAGATCAGCCAGCTGTCCTAGGTCTCTCTACTCTTCAACTCAGCCTCCCATGTTCTACACATAATACTTGCTATCAAATCTCCCTGAATTTTAGAATGAGAAAGCCTTTATCTATTACTCTGAATCAGTAGTTTTTAAAATTACATCATTAAAGAGTCTAATTTTCAATAGAAGCTATAGTGACTTGAAAGGAAAGAGGGAGTTGGACAGGAAAGAGTCCCAAAATTCTTCCCAGAAATACACACTTCCTCATTTGCAATCTCTTTTTAAACAGACATATGTTTAATTATACAGATATGCTTCTGTATACATAAAAAGCTTTAAGAGTAAATGTATAGAATACCCACACTAGCTTGTCAGACTGATGTATCTCTAGAAACTAAAATATACCTTGTTTTAAACAAGTGCTCTTAAATTTTATTACTCAAGTTATATTCTATTCCAACTATTTGTCTGTACTGCTAGCTGCTAATTGTCTGCACATCAATAATTGAAGTTTCTGTCAACAATATTTGGATGTCAGTTATAAAGCAGCGAAAATCCTTTTCTACTACCACACCTTACAACTTCTTCCAGTTCGCTGCATTTGGTCCTGATTTATTCATGTTGGATGAACACTTACAGTCCTGAACTTCATTTGTTGCTACACATATATAACCAGGACTGTTTTCCAAATTATGTTTTCCTTTTCTAAATCACATCTATTTCCACCAGGCCAGTTGCCCTCATAATAGTCATCAATTAGTATCTTGAACTTTTTTTGTAATAAAACTTATTTTCCAGTAATTGGAAAGTTAAAAAAATTGCTATTGTTAGAAATCCAAAGGCATTTTGCTTGAACGATAAAATAATTAAACTTCCTCTAAATGTCTTTCTCTTCAAAACAAAGATCCAACATGCAGCTTCCTCAAAAATAAAATAGGATCATAACATCTTTTAAAGCTGAAACACGATTAAACTTTAAGTCCAAAAGAGTGCAAATAGAAGTTAAAGCAGTTTCACTTTTTAATGCAAACATCTGGAATCCTGAAAGTAAACATATATTAGCTAGTAGTAAATTCACTTTTTGGTTTTAGATTTCTTAGATCCTTTTTTTCTACTCAGATTTTTCAATGACACAATACAAAATAATTCGTAAAATATAATTACCTGTAAATATAAAAATACTGGACCTGTTTCCTTCTAGTACACTATATAGGCTTTACGCATCTAGCTAGCATTTGATGTGTTCTTCTGAGGAGAGTATTAAAGAACATAGGATTCACTGAAGGTAATTTTATAACATTGTTTTAAAGCAGAAAAAAATATACAGGAATGGGAAAAAAGACTGGGGAAGCATTTTATAGGCTACTTTATTGGACATTATTTTTGCTCTTGGGTCTGTAGCAAACTGGCTGCACTGCAATACCAAATGTAACATGTGAAAAATAATCCAAGAAATATACATCCATGTCATATTTCTGTAGGGAAAAACTTGTAGCAATATCCATATTGGATCACAAAAAAGACAGAGATGCACATCAGATGCAACTGATACAGTGTTCAGATTTTGCGATTATATTTGTTCACTGAGCTCAGATAGAACAGCAGTGTTCACAAACTCATAGGAGAAAAAAGGACAGTAACAATCTTAGGTTTCCCTCTGATACGCTACACACACATAAGACACTTCAAAAGTAAGTGAAAGATTTGAAACAAACGTGAGCTGAATGTAAGACTGCACTTTTCAGAGAAAAATAGGAAAGTCCACTGCGTGGAAGTTTGCTTTGAGCATTGTATCTCGGGTCTCCAACAATAAACCATGACTAGTACACATTCAGTGCCTCACAGAGTTATGAGAAACACCTAAAAGGGCTATGAGGCTACTGAGTACTTCAGATACTATACTGAATATTTCTCAAAAGACAGCAGTTGTCATTTTTAATTGCACTAGTGTCATTAGAGTTGTGGTAGACGAAAAAAAGGGGAACATCAATTTGAAAAAAAATGATGAGACAAAGATCTGGATAGACTAGACAGCTGGGGAATCACCAGCCATCTGAAATTTAACAAGAGCACATGCTGAATTCTCCACCTGTACAAAGTGGAGGACAAGAAGCAGGAGAGAAGCCCTGCAGAAAGACATCTGTTGAATCTGAATCAACAGTGTGCCCTAGCACACCATAGCTAGGTTAAGGGAGGTGACCATCCCACTCTACACCACACTGGTGTTGCTCCATCTCAAGTACTGTGTGCAGTTTTGGGCACCTCAATAAAGGAGGACATCAAATTAAGAGTGTGTCCAGAGGAGGGTGACCACCACAATAAAAGGCATCAAGGATAAGACTTGGGAGGAGTGGCTGAGGTCACTCGGTTTGTTTTGCTTGGAGAAGGCTAAGAGGTGGCCTCATCACAATCTACACCTGTGAGGGCAGCAGAGAGGGAGGTGCTGATCTCTCTATGGTGACCAGTAACAAGACAAAGGGACACAATGAAGCTGTGGCTGGGGAAGTTCCAACTGGACATTAGGAAAAGCTTCTTCACTGAGAATACTGGAACAGTGTTGGTCACTGGAACAGGCTCCCCAGGGAAGCTGTCACAGCACCAAGCCTGCCAGAGTTCAAGGAGCATCTGGATAATGCTCTTAGCCATATGGTTTATTTTTAGCTAGTCCTGCAAGGAGCAGGGAGTTAGTCTTGATGATCCTTATGGGTGCCTTCCAATTTGAGATATTTTATAGTTCTATAATAATTTGTGAATGTGTGCATATTCTAAAACCTAGAAAAAAATAACATCAGAAGAGACAGTACATGACACTAGAGAGTAAATCAGTAAAAGATTCTCTCAGCAAAGAATTGCTTGCTTCCTTCCTCAGAAGGGATTATTAACATAACCCGAAAAGGACTTCACCTTCTTTATTAAAAGATAAAGATCCAAAAAAAGACGACCATGTGAAAGAATACAACAGCCATTATCTAAACAGCTAATCATTGATAGCAAGTCTAAATATCTGGAACAGAGAAGAGTCCCCTGAGTCTGAAATACTACAAATGTAAACACAAAGTCTGCTAAACTCTGTAGTGGGTGTTTTGACTGAGCAACACAGTACTCCAGATGGCTAGTCCAGGAAAGGCTGATGTAGATATTCTAATATGACTGTTGTTCACTCCTATAATATGAAGAACAAAAAACATTATCTACATTTCTTCAGAACATCTCACCCTGGGATCTCAACAATCTTTGCCAATATGAAATACTTGCACTTCATGATGTGCATGTTGGTTGCATTTCGCCTACAGCTGGAACAATCAGCTCTAGACTAAGGACTGGAAGGGAACAAGACAGCTGCTGCATCTGAAATGCAGCCTGAACTGAAGCAGCAGACCAGGATACTGCACCTTGTGAAAAATGTATTCTAGCAAGCAAAAACGCTTAGAATTTATGTCTTATCCAGTAGATATCTCTGTCTTCAGCACACTTCCCTAACCATTATGGATTATTGGATCAGAACCATTTGACTTTCAGAGACAATTTTTCTTTCTTAGAGATTGTTCAAGCACAAGAAATAAAACTGCACCTCGTGGAAGGTGGTGATCAAGAAACAAACAAACTGGAGAAAACAAACTTCTGATTTGCAATAGTTCTCATTTCCTGGATTTTAACTAAATCATATGAAAACATAGGCTGGACTGAATGGTACAGCAATTCATATCGGACGAGGGCAGTCAGAGGGAATGAATTCTGTTATTGGAAGTATTATCTATGCCAAATAATACTCTAAAGCTCAAAAATTTCCACTCATATCAAGAAAATAACTTTCTCCTCCCACTACCTTTGTCACTGAGGAATACTTCCTTTACATGAATTACACCAGCAATCTATTTCCAATGGCATCTTAAAGCTATTTCATCCTTTTTAGCAACACCACCAAAATATCCAGGTAACCACATCCACAATCTAATCTTGTTAATGAGCCTCAGATGATGACACTTGCTCATTCCAAGATGAAGCCAATCTGCATTAAGGACTTCAAATATGTTTTTGCATGAGATTATCCTACAGAGCATGAAAAGTTGTATTTTCCATGTTTCTTAAGGTACAGAGAATGAATTTCACGAAAAAAAAAAAGCAGACAGAAAACGGTATTAGGTTAATCTGAAACCTAAAAATTTCTCTTCATAAACACTAGTCATGTGTCTTTGAAATCTACGTTAGTTTCAGTACCTTTACGTTCACTCAACTACCACAGTGCCACAGTTTAACATAAGAACCCAGTTTGCAGCTAGATCCACAAAATCCATTGAACTGCACTTGTAAAATGAAACATATATGAAGTGGTTGAGGTGGAATACACCAAAGAATTTTTGTTAACTAGTTTCTTCATTTCAGAGGCCCATTTGGAGTTTCCATCCAACTTGAAATATACTGTGCAGTATGGAAATACAACTGGAAACGTCCCTAAACAAACTTTCAGCATTTGGCCATTCACCTTGTTGATAATGCCATTTAAAATATATATCACGCTACAAGCAGTATTACTTCCGTTAGGGAAAAGGTGGGGGTTTTTTCATTGAAGACAGTATCTCACACACCTCAGCATGGTTTAATTTCTCTCAGTCATCTTTTTAAGTTGACCCACAAGTTTGCAAAATGTGCTGCCTTATCAGTGCCTTAGATTACTCACATTATTAGAGTCAGCACCACAAACAAGAGCTTTGGCATTCAAGTTATGACTTCTGTAGGAAATGGATATTGGCATTTTCTGCATCATTTGCTTTTTCTTTAGTGAAATACTTCCCTATCTTTGACTCTCCTAAAGAAATTTCAAGCTTATGGGAGAATAAAACTAATTAAACAAAACTGGCAAATTTAACTTCAGGCACAGTCTGAGCTTCCTCTTAGAATTAATGTACTCATTGATCTGTTAAAATAATAAACTGAAAGTTGTTGTCTAGCTCATAAAATAGTAGAATATTTGAGGCCAGACACTAATTGACCCTTTAAGGGTGAGTATAATATTTTCTATGCCTATAGGTCAACCTGTCAGTTTTCCAACATAGGATGGGTAAGAATAAACAGAAAATAGGTCCTATAGAATGAATAGACAGGGAAACAAAAAGCCATGTGAAAACTAACACCTTTTTTTCCCTTGGTACACAGACAGAACCCCCTGTAAAACTGCACAGATGGAAAAAAAATATTAATTATTTTAAGAGATCTACTGTAAACTACCTAATGACAGGCTTGGTTGGGCCTTTGGGGGTTTTGCTGTTTTTTAAGTAAACTCTGTTAACTAACATGTTTAAATCCTCTTCCTGAGTCTTTCCAGACTGCAGGTGCTACTATTACAGAAGTCAGGAAGAGAAGGTCTGCTTTAGATTTTCAATATCGAAGACAAAACAATCAATTTTAATTTCTCAAGAGATGAAACTGCTGATGCAGAAGGTCATTAAATACTGTCTGCTCTTCAGTGTTGAGCCCAGAATAAAGGATCTTACAAAAATGACAATCACTGAGATTGAGAAGATGAAGAGAAAGAAAGAGTTTGTACTGGGAATGGGGCACTGTAGATATTAACAAAAGACACATCATCTTTAGATTTTAATCACATGTTACTGGCTATACCCATAAATGACCAGCTGGCCCAACACTGCATGTTCTTAAAAAATACAGGATTCTATAACTAAAGACTACAAATATTAATATTTGCTGTCCACTGTCATCAATTTGTACCTCAGCAAACAGTATTATTTAGAAAATATATTTAGAAAATAAAACAAACCTAATATTTTTAGCTAATTCAGCTATCAATTTCCCTCTGGCACCTTTCCATATGGAATCTTTGTAACTAATTACCAGGGAAACATATGCAAAATTATTAAAATTCACACAAGTTATTATATCACTATGTAGACAAAACCACAGAAACAAGGCTAAACAGAAGAACATGGAATCTGAAATTTGCATCTGTGATTTAGGTCCAACGTTGTACCTCACATTAATTCTTTTTGGAATTGTTTGGGAAACCTTAACAGCATAGCTGCCACTCCCACATTCTTCTTGGATTTTCCAAACACCCTTGAACTTTTATTGTCTTGATAAAAAAAGCCTGTGCGACTAGATTCCATACTCATCTCAATTTGAAGTCAGAAAGACCTAAAAATATCCATTTAGTTTTCTTTCCCTTCCTTGTCCTTTTTCTTTCTCTATCTATTCTCTTTCCTTTTATCCTTTATTTGCCTTTTGTTTAGGAAGTGTCAGGTTTATCCAGACAAGACCATCTTTCACAACACTGCTCTGAGACTGTGACCAATGAGGCAGTCAAGAGAATTGATCTAAACAGTTCCACGTTAATTCAAGTTTGTCAGGTCACAAAATGTCTGATAAGACCGTGAGCTGAGGCCATGTTTCTCCAGCAGTAGTGCTGCTAAAATAAAAGTCTGGGGAGGTTTGGGGCGGAAAGGGGTGTGATGGATTTTTGCACACCCCCCCCCCCCATTTTAGTATTGTTCTCCCCTTGCCTGCATTTGTCTTATTTCCTCATAAAAGAGGTAGGCTGAACACCAGTAATAGCTCCAGTCCTTCTCAAACAACTGTCTGTATTCACTTGCCCTCACTCAACCATCCCTTACAAGAAACAGTTGTTACCATCTCAAAATATATCAAGTCAGCTGTTACAGACTGTTATTCCTTCTTTCCTTGTATCTTTGCAATTACTTTAAAATATATGCAACCACGGGCAGGCCTTGGGACTAAACTGGCCAGAAGCCTGTATATTTGAAACTGTACATCATGCTTAGCTGTTTAGTGTCATAATCAGGCTACCTCCAACTATCGTCATTCATAATTGTACTGGTGTTCAGTGTTTCTCCCTACAAAACAATGCGGCTTTCCTAATACAGCACTCTGTAATTTAATCAAGTTCTATACATTTAAACCAGGTAACCTAGTTTATTATCCTAAACTTGTTATATTCCATTGCCTTAAACTAGAAATGGATGCTCTATTTTCTCCTAATACCCACAGTCATCCCACATAAATGCTTTAGCTAGCTCATTAGTCATTACATACATCTATGCCAAAAAAAGCACACGTGTAAATGCCTTGAAAATGAATGAACTGATTCTCAGATGTAGAAGTAATACTAAAAGACTATTACCCGCACTGCAGCTGTTAACACTGCTGTAATTAGGATTTTAACAATCAGAGTTACTCTCTAAGTTTCAAGTCATTTTTTTACAGTTATGTTAATTAGAACATTATAAAGTAAGAAATACCATATGCTTTCAGTGAATAATAATTTTTTACATTGCCTTCCTTTCAATATATTACATCGAACACTGAAATGTGGCCTAAAGCAAATTGTGTATTATCAAACTGTATTTTAAGCCTTTAAAACACAATAAAAGAATTTTCATATGTCCGATATTTAACCAGAGTATATTTCTGAAAAGGCATTCTAGAGATTTCTTAAGTTCTGTTGACTGCAGGGTACAGCTGAGTGGTATTTGCATTCCTGGCCTTCCAATTGACAATATATTATTTAAAGAAAAAAAAAATAAACTGTGTAAGTTCTGTAGGCAGCATTGGACATACAACATCCTTCTTTTGTAAAGTGTAGAAATATGTGTGCCTTGTTGAAGATTACCCATGCTATGAAACTACAGCCTGTCTAGATCCCTCTGAATGATAGCCTTGCCTTTGAGCATAGTGAATGGTTCCTCCAGTCTAATTTCATCTGTAAACTTCATGCGAGTGCACTCATTGACTTCCACCAGATTACTGGTATGAACGTTCAAGAGGACAAGTCCCAGGAGAGACACTGTCACTACTTATTGTTGAACTCAATGATCTCAGAGGTGTTTTCCAACCTAGTGATTCTGTGATACTCCACTTTGTGCTTGGCCCAGATAGAATAAGCTTATTTGGCCACTGTGCTCTGAGCATGGCCATACCCACCAATTTGCCCATCCACTCAGACTGCAGCATGCTAACTTGAATACAAATGCATTGTGAGAAACAGTGCCGAACACTTTGCTAAAGTCAAGGTAAATGACATCCACTGCTCTCCTCTTGTCCGCAAATCAAGTTATTTTACAATAGAAATTAATCAGATTGGTGAGGCACAATTTACTGTGACAAATCCCTGATGATTGTTCCAAATCACCTCTCCTCCTCCAAGAGTCCAGAAAGGTTATTCCAACAGGACCCAACCCATAATTTTCCTTGGGAGAGAATTTACACTGGATTACTTGCTGTTACCTTCAAGCATCAGTGACACAAGCACTTGGACCACACCTTGACTAGGAGATTAATATTATTTAGACAAATGTAGCTTGTCAACTTGTAAAACCAGATTCAGAACTCTCACATGCTGAAGTGCAACCCTGAATTTGCTATAATTTTTCAGCTGCAAGTGAATGTTCAAGCTATTTGTGAACTATTGAAAGATGCTACTGCATGAAGTGACAGGACATCTCTATTACATGCTACAGTTATATTAAGTATTTTGTTAGCCACAAAATGACAAAACTTTGATGCTTCTAACTATACTTCTATCAGAGTAACAAGTACATAAAATGTTAAATTTACTGTATTATAACAAAGCAATTTTGAACGGCTAAAAGCAAAATGCAAATCTGACATTGAAGACAATTAGGAAACAACATTTCTCTTAGTCTAACTACATACGCATATTTTGCATAAAAATCACATGTAGATCAACTGTCATTCTACAATATCATTATCAAATGACAGCATCTCCCATCATCAATTGTTTGGTATAATGGAAATAGAGTCCCTGGAATATAATGCTTTAGCAGGATAAATTACTCCCATTTTGGAAATAAATATCTCAGCTTCACCTCAATGTTTATTTCCTATGAATGCCAAGGGGATGCTCAGACATTCATCTAGCCGTGGGGAGAACATTATCCCATTGCAATGTTCTACTCTGACACTCTCTCTTAAATCATGCAAAGCCTATTATCAACATCCCTGATCTTATTTCCAGAATTCTTACACACACAGCTTAAACATATGACTCCATGAATATAACTTTGCAATTTCTAAATAGCACATAGGAAGATTCCAAGATGAGAGGGGGAAAAAAAAAGTTCTGCTTTTGCATTGTTTTTGAAAAGATGACGTGCTGAATGCAAAGCTTCACCTTGCAAGATAGGGACTACATACACAGGGACCAATCCCAGAAGATACAAGATGGAGCCTTTTAGAGAACATGTTACCTTGAAAATGGATGCTTTCCTATTTCATGGCCATCTCCATCCAGTGCCAAATGTGTGAGGAAAACCGGGTCACACATTTTTTAATGTATGATCCATATATGGGCCAAGACCAAATTTTTCATCCATTTGGTAAATGTGCTTTTTGAAGGCTGATAACTCTAAGTTAATGAACACAAAACCCCAGGTATTTCAGTGCTGCTAAATTGCTTGAATTCAGAAAACCATTCTGTGAACTCATAAGGGCACTCCCATCTGCAGAGATATGAGCAAGAACACAAGTCTTTTGTAGCAGCATTTAGCTGTATGTCTTCCTCTGATATAAAATACAAGTAAGCACAGAATGTTGAAAGTGTGCTCAGTGTGTTCAGTAACATTACACATTTAATCTGCAAGAAAGGCAACTAACCTTCCCTTTCATACCTGTCACTTTTCAGATTCTGAGAACTTGGCTTAAACATTCTTCTGGCCCCATCTATTCAGACTATCTCCAGGTTCAAGAACAAATTGCTAAAATTGAAGGAAAAAGAATATCTGTATTCCACCAGATACCGCAAGAAATGTAAGTATGATTCATCTGCTTTAAGGAAGGATGCCAATTCTGTTACAGGGTTTACTATCAAAAGGTAATTCCAATAGTAAAAAGCAAATGGTTTTCATCACACAGAGTAGAGAAGCACGTACCTAAAGACAAAACAATCTCAGTATTTACTGTTTACTATACTTCCCCCCTCTTGTCACATAAGACGTACAGATTGATTTATTCATTAAGACCTTGAAAACAGTAGATCCAACTAACATACTAGTAAAATGAAGATGTAACACCCTACATCTATTTGGAGCCATAAAAATCAAATACTGACAGAATACAATGAATAACATTTATCTCCTAATGTCTTGATCCTCAAAGCATTTTTACTGTTCTACAAGGTCTGCTTTTCCATGTCTGGTGCAATGGAAGTGTACAAAAGGTGTCTTCTCTTTTTAGTCTAGCAGAAAACAAACTCTCAAATACTCTTGAGCCTTTTTCTCTGACTGGTCCTGTTTTATGGTTAAAGCTTCCTTAGTTGAAAAATGTGGTGGTTAAAACATTCTGTGAGAGAACTACATCCTCATTGATGTTGCTATTAAGGTTTAGCTAACAGAGACAGTCTGCACAAAACTGGAGAGTCAGTTTTGAGATTTTTTTTTTAACCTTTTAATTTAAAATAATTCTGTTTCACATATTTTTAATACAGTTAACCTGGAATTAATTTCCCATTAAAAAATAAAACAATAATATAAATTTCATCACTACATAAGATGGGAAGGGAGAAATGGGATAAAAACAGAAAACATGCTGCCATTGAAAACAATATCAAGATTTTCACTTGACCTACAAATACTTTAAACATATGCATTCCTTTTGTGTCTGTGTGGAAATACCTTCATTTCTATAGAATATACTTAAAAGTTAACATAAAACTTGGAACCATTCCTAGAGATGCCAGTTTTTCTGTGGAACTTGCCAAATATGCATGCAAAAAAATGTTTATATCCTTCCTTCTGCATTTGGCAGGGGGAAGGGTATCCTCAAAAACTACAGCTTGGCAAAAATAAGAAAGGTTCATCTAAAGTTAAGGTTGTGTCAAAATGGAGAAAAAAAATCCTAAAAGCAAAGACACGTGCTAGTGCAAAAAATACCAACATGACACTGATCTTCCAAGAGCTACAAGACAAGTAAACTGAACAGAAGAGGCCACATCTTTTGCTCCTTGGACTGAAATATGCAGCACCTATAGCACTACAAAACTGTAAAAGATACTGACATTTTAAAAACTGCACTTCTACACAAATATTTATGTCTTTTACAATACAGTTATATAAACTATTGTGTTTTTTCCCCCTAAACCTTCTTTTAGGTTTATACATAAATTCAACACTTGCGGTTACTAACAATCACTTCAACACTGTTTAGCAATACGTGACACACAAGTAAGACTATACTTGAAGAGATCTAGATAATACTATAAAGAATTTTAAAACCTTCTCTATCAATACCTTATGATTCCAAGTGTCTCTCCATACAGAGACAAAATTCAGTTCCCTTGTACTGTACAAGTCAGATATATTGTTAAAAATTGCTTCTTTTAGCCCATGTATTAACAGCACAGACTTTACTAGCTTATATGCCTATGTTCAGCTTTAGTTTTGACCTGTAACTAAGTTTTAGAATATAAAGGGTAAAACTAGGATGCAAGAAGATACAACAAATAAATACTACTTGAGATAACAGGATGCTTTAACCTTAGGCAACTTTCACATCATTTTAAACAAGTCATACTATGCAGCAAAGTCTTTCTAAAAGATCATTAAGGAGTATGTCAGCATTACGCTGCATTTCACTGAAAGGTGGCCACCTCTGGGATAAACACAAACATCTATTTAACAGCACACAAGCTCCAGAGCAGTTAAAAGAAGCTTCCAAAGTTGCAGTGGCATGGTAGGCAAACTGAGTTTAATTGGCCGTCCACACCCTGGCAAAATTCAGGACTGATTAAGTGCACCAGAAGCCTGAATTTCATTTGTGTTTATATGACAGATTCCCATGACAGCAAAAACTAAGAAAATAATGAGGTCCTACTGGGGTTTCATCATAAAACATGTTGACACAATATTTCTGAAACAAGAAAGGACCAAAACACACTGATTATATGTTACTGTCAGTATGTTCAGATGCAGTTATACCCAATAAGACACTGATAATATTATCAGTGAATGTACAGTGTCCCTTGTGAAACTTTGCCCCAGGACTTCAACACAGAACACATCTATAAATGTCTCTAGCAGATATTTGAAGTGTGTGCAGGGTACACATAAATGCAGAAATACTAGGGATGGAAAAGGTGCTTTATGATCCCCTATATTGTTTATCCCTTACCCTAAACCCATAAAAAAAACCCAAAAGGTGGCTTATGTAACCCCATGCCCCTCTGCAACACAGGGAAGCAGCTAGAACCCAGCTCACCACATACCACCATGTTAAGTATTTATATAAAATTTTATTAGTAATTCAATTAACACAAATTGTTCAAGGATGATTTGTAAACATTTCCTGCTAATTTTAAAACTGCATAGCAGTACTATGAATTATACAATGTGATTTTGTACTGTAGTTCAAGGAGAACCAACAGTATGTTAGTATAATCCTGCTCAGGTGTGAATAATAACTAAACCCATAAAGAGCCTTCAGGGAACCTATTTTTATTAATAAAAAACTGGGTTTGCACCTAATTTAATCATAAAATAGACAAACCACTACATTTCTGGGGTTCCTGTCAATTCCCTTGTTATCCATTTTACATTTGTAACAGCTCTCATGAGTATAAAATAAAGCATCAGTTAACCATTCTTTGAAAAATAACCAAAGATTAAGATACATAATTTGCCGCGACAAGTTTGCTTTCTTTTAATGAAGTATTTTCTGAACTACTATAGAAGTACCTTAATTTTCACATCCAACATCTACTGTGATAATAATTAAAAATCAGACTGACAATTTATAGATAAATAATACTTCCCACACAGTCTCTTGATATTAGCATTGTACTTTAAGGAGAGAAGTATATTAAAAGGAGTACATTACAAAGAACAAACATCTCAATTGTTCAGTTATGTATTCCACTAGGGTTGTGTAAAACATACGTTCAGCAGAATTAAACCTAAAGCTCCATTCTGTGTTAACTATCCTATTTTACAAAATAAGTTTTTTTCTTAAAGTATTGCCAGGGTTAATTTACAGAAACTGATGCAAAGAAGGATACTCACCAACTAAATGAAAAAAAAACCCAAACATTTGCTGCCACAACTGTTGTGCTCAAACTCTCCACAACTCCAGGGACTACAATTACGATTACAGTTTACCACATATTATAAAAATAAAATTGCCACCTTGGTGTCTTGCTATATTTTGTTGCTTTTCTTCTTTTTCCCTCATCATGACAATTCCACTTCTTATTCTTCCTCACCTCAAATTATGTATTTGCTTAAACCAACCTAAGTATGTTATACCAAACTGTTTTCCTTTCACTTCCATTTAGTGAGATTTTTTCTCATGCCACACTCCATCACTTCTTCAGCACAGCAAATTTACTATTGCTTTTCCTGCTCCCAAACAGTTCCTCTCATTCTTCTCTCATTCAAATATTCTGTCTACCCTGACACCCAGCTAATCTCAGCTTTTTTGCTGTTATTCACAAAAAATGTTGTTGCACACACTAAGGGTTCTTAGGGCTTAATTTTTAATATGCATCCCTCTAAGCTCTGGTAAAGTTTGCTGAATCTCTCTAAATGCTAGTTGACAAAATGCCAATGTTTTCTTCCTATTTTCCTTCACCAACCTCATTGCTACTGTGACTGGAGAAGGAAACTTGCTATTGATGTTTGGGCTCCTCTTCAAGTCCTCCTTCAGGATAGCTCACAAGCATCAAAGCACGTGGGATTTTTCCAGGTAACAGCAGAGTGAAGCCAAGGTGATTTCTGCCAATTAATCCATGTTCACAGATTTTATTTTTTTTTTTTTTTAAACTTTAATCAGAGAAAACCTATGCCAGAGGCCAGTGAAAGCATTACTCGTGGGAACTTGCTTTGCCCATGTCAGAGTTCAGGAATATCAGTTTCCCAGTTGAAAAAGAAAGGATAAGGAGATGGTGAGCATTAGAGGACACAGCACCTCTCGGACAACAGACACTGACAACCCTTTCCTCTGCAATAGCACAACAATATGCCCAGGTCTCCCATACTCCTGTTCCTGAAACATGACTTCTATTTTCTTGTAAGGAGGAAACTCACTTCTCTTCAGAACGGCTGAAAAACTCAATTTTATGAATTTTTTGAAGGATTCTGGGATGGCTCCAACTTCCATTACGCTACATTGTGAAAAAAATCAATGAGCTACTGTGGTACTGGCCATCTGCAGACTCTAAAGGAAAGCACTGCACTGGATACGTCCAACTTGCCATGTAAATTTTTCTGTTGAACACCATAGACTACAAAACTCCTAGTGTTCAGAAAAACCTGTATGCAATTATTAGCTTATTCAGAGTATGCAGCAGAGCATGTCTTTTAGATTTATTGCCCATAAGCCTCAACACAAATAGCAGGCCAACACATTTCAGCAAAAATCTCAGTAAAAATAAGATTGAAACAAATAGTCAAACAGAACATCCAAGTGCAAAGTAGCATGAGCTCACTCTTCTGAAGTTATCAGTTTTCATTACTGAAGTACAGTGATGAGAGATATATAAGACAAAATGTCAGATGCGGTCATGTAAACTAAGAACCACAAGCTATAGGTCTGGTAATGTAAATTGGCCAACTACAGCAATAGATGCTGCAGGTCACAACAGATAAAAGTCTTAGACTGCAAACTTTAATATTAAATTTCTGCCTTTTTACTTCACTTTAATATACCTCAAATTCTGGTATTTACTTATGCTTATCACTGAAGATGGTACGGTTATTGAGAAAAAGCAGCAGGACACATTCAACTACTCAGACTGCAAAACATTTGCCTGAACTTTGGTTAAGTGTTGATCACAGAATGCTAGAGCTTACAGTTTCACACACACACACATTTGCCAGCTTTGAATTCGGTTGAAGGAAAATATAAACCAGGTCACACTACAACAATGTCACTGATCAAGTTCTTCACAAACAAACAACTGCAGCGTCCCAAGAAGCCAGCACATACCTACACAACAAGGACCAGAATTATCACAGAGCATTCCAGCACACCTTCGTATTTAGTGTGAGGTAACTATTCCAGTATTACTATCATTATATATTCTTTGCATCACAAGAGCACCAAAATTAAGATCACATAAAGTCAGAAAGATAATTTCTCTAGGTACATGTAAAAGTATTCCAGCATTCATAAACGGCTTCTTGTTCAACATCCCAGCATGGAAACTCTGGTCACTTAGCTTCCCTCATGGCTGAATCTATGCTTCTGTTGTTGCCTAAATCAATGTACTAAATGGGCTGCAAATTACATTAAAAATTTTATGACCATTTTAAACAGTTCATCCTCCTCCTCCAATTAAAGATGAAAGCATTGAAAATCAACCACACAGCTCTTCTCCTTAAAGTATGTTCATCTATAACCTAAGGCTGGCAAGATGAAGAAAAGCTTGCAGAAAGTGCAAAGTTATGACACATTTCCCTTTGAAGCAATTCAAAGGTTCAGCAATAGCTCTTCATCCATTTTAATAACAGCTTTGGAAATTGAAGCAAAAGTAAAAAACCCTGTGAAAATGAAGTTAAACTTTCTCACAGCCTACAAAATATCCTAAGACACAGCTGTCCTGGCTTTTCCAAGAACCACTCCCTCCCTTTTCAACCACCTAAGCAAACACAGAAAGACAACTTTAAAAACAAACAAGCAAATAAACATCAAACACCAAAGAACTAACATACGTGAAATTACTGAGGGGGGAGGAAAAAAAAAACACCAAGAAAAAAATAAAAACCAGCACCACATTTCCCTCAAATTTACCCTTTGATTTCACTTCTACTTAACATACTGACTACTTTCTCATCTTCTAAGAATAGAATTGTCTTGACCTTAAAAATGACCATGTAGTAATTATGTTAAATTAGGGTTGTCTGAAACACAATAGTGGTTTTTCTCACTTTCTTAGTAGCACTAAGATAATGCAGTAGGTCTGATATTCTCCTGTACTTCAGCAGGGGGGAAATCTTATAAACCAGCAAATTAAAAGACAAGTTCGGGGCAAACATTGGGAACAAACATCCATCCTGAGTTTTACCTTCACAACAGAAATGTTAAACATGAAACACTCAGCTCCGAGTTGTTGCAAAGTCCTCTGGTGCCCAGAGAGGGTGCCTTGCCACCAGCAAATAGAGCTAGCAAGCCCCGGGGTGCTGTAGGGTAGCCAGCACTCCCCACCTTACCCTACTCAGAGTCCTGGAGCTGCTCCTCTCCTATTCCTCAAGTCTCCTCCTGCACCCACCTCTCCCCATTAGGGAGAAAAGCCTAGAAAATACCCGAGAGGACTCACCTGCATTCAAGTTGGTGCACTGAAACCCAGGTTCAAACCACAATGAGGGCAACTACAGCAGTATGAGGAGACTGGCCTGAGATTCCAGGAACCACCCAGCATCCCGGCCTCCTCAGGGCACAGGTGTCCCCACCCTGGACAGGAGGAGCAGAAATACCCAGCTGACAGTGTTTTATTAAACCACCTGTTGCCACATCCAAAATCTTCTGCAAAACAGTGTTCGCAGCACATTGGTTTCCACTAAAAACATAGATGAATAACCAGAACAGAACCCAGAAGAAAGGTGAGATTAAATATTAAGAAAGCCTTACTTTACAGTCAGTTTAATTAGCATAAATGCTATGCTTAGCTTCATTTGTTACACTCACACTTCACAACAAAGCCACCAGTGAGGGTTCTTCAGATAACCTTGTCATCATTTCCAAGTGAGTGGGGGTTTAAATGCTGGGTTTTTTTCCAAATAAGAACTAAAAATTCAGCATGCACATTTTGCAACATCTATTATGTTTTTCTTAAAAAAGAAGTCTGAATAATCTACAGGTTCTTCATGGTTTTCATATTTTTAACTCCTTACCACCAGAGGAATTTGTTAGGTGAGAGAAAAGCACAAAGTGATCACACCTGCAATGCATTTTACATCCTCACAGCAACACTTCGCTAAATACCACTGAAACAGGTGAGCAGTTGGGCTCTTTTAATGGGAGTGGGATGGGTGTTGGAAGGATGGCCAAAGCAGTGCAATTGCTATATAAATAATCTTAAAGGTGTATATGTAATTCTTTTTCATTATTCTTCTAGGATGCTTGCCCTTTTGCACACTAAGTGCTATTTCGTTACTGGTGCTTTGGGCACAGAATACATTGCAGTGTTTCCACAACAAATCCCTCACAGTATTCACCAGCTTGCTTTTTTTCAATAGTTATAATCCCCGCTACAAGCAGACTGCAGGGATCCTCAAATATCTATGCAAGCTTAGCAGTAGGCAATAAAGGTGTGTTTGTAGCAAAGACTCTTCAGTAGCTAAAACTATACTTACAGGTATTGCACACACCCCTCCTCATTGTGATAGTCTGAATGCAGCCAAGACAAAAATCAGGAAAAGATTATACTCTCTTAAAATTATTTCACGATGCTTAAAAAAATACTCTCACTCTACAAATCTGTTGGCTTTATACAGACAGCAGTTTTATGTGGATATAATGTCTACATCTCACCACAGCTTTATCTTAATGATGTTTTAAAGAAAGGTAGGTAAATTCTTACCTTTGCATTAATTGTGTAGAGTAGCTAAATAAATTTAGTTCAAATACAAAGTGAAGACCTCTAAAATATATATGGTATCCTTCAGATAACAAGGAAAGCAATATAGAAAGGCAGCTGTTTTCAATGAATTGCCTGCAGAGCAGTGAGTTCTGGCACATATGAAGGAACATATCTCAGTCTCTAGTGGAGTTTAATTTGCTTTTGCCTACTGTTAACCTGGTTTCACAGGAATGATTTATCCCAGACTCAGAAATGCTCTACTGAGGAAACAACATGAGTTTTGGATGTACAGAAAGATATCTGAAAACACCATAAAACCTCTCTGTTTACACACTTTCTTTCTTACAATCCTTATGCAAGGACTAGACAGCTCTCCCCTTTTCACTATTACATGTGCCTTAATTCAGACATGCAATAGCTGATAAGGCTATGTTAGCAACATCTTAAAAATATTATTTATTCAAACAGTGATCAGAGAAGTTAGGCAATTCAGGATTCTACATGAGATGAAAATCTTTCCTCCTAGAAGTGTTCGATGATTTAGCTGTTTATATCCACAAAACAAAACAAAAACATCCACAACCCCCAACCATCAGAGTTAAAAGGTCAGTGAGACTGGAACACAAACTGCAAGCACACCAGCAACTAAGCCCCTGGCACACACATGCTGAAGTTTAACTTCGTCATCTAACATTCCAAGTTAGACAAATCTGTGTTAATCTGTGATAATCTTTATTGCCAAGTGTTCTAGAAGATACAGAGTGTTCTGATTCTTAGTTGGAATAAATAATTGCTCCTACCCTTTCTACATTTCTCTTGCCTCTTGGCAGCATTACAGTAGCTTAGTACCATGACACACTGTGCTTTCCTTCACATAGGCAGCCTTGGGCTTGACTCTTTCATTCAGGGGAAAAAGCAGAGTATGGCTGTGGCAGGGTTTATGATCTGACAGGATCCTCCAGTCTAGGAAATCACCAATGTGATTTGAAAGGTATTAATCAATCTTGAGCTGTTAACAGAGTACTTTTGTGACTAGGTATCACATTTCCAGTCCAACACTGTACCACTTAGCAAACATGAGCTTACATTATGACTAGAAAAGCTAGTAAGAGATTATATTTTAACCTTTGCTCCAATTCATTTAGCGAGGAATAATGCTACGCTGAACCCATGGTCCAAACTTTGTCTTTCTAGATGCTGCCTAAATTAACATACCAGAAACTGTGACAGCTACCCAATACAGATCAAACATGAAATATATTCTATTCTTTAGGATTTTTCATAACCTTTTGCTTATGGGCTACATCCCTTCTATTATTTGTAGAGGAAAGAAAACACAGAGATCATGGAACACTATGTGAAACAGGCTTCTGCCATGTCTAGCTAAAGATTACTGCCCTTCCCTGCACTTACAACTCAAAATAAATATTATTATTTTAATTCAGTTTAAGCAACCAAACTCATGGAAGATAAAACACACTTCAAGTCTGTTTCAAAAGAGATAGTAGAGCTGCTTCATGGTCACTTCAAATGATCCAGCTAAGCTTTCATAGCATTAGCTAAATTTAGATTCAGTTTTATGAGTTATGATACAGGAACTTTTCAGTTTGACATCTTTCCAACACAGTGCTGGTAGAAAAATCATTATAAAGCCAAAGGTTGAAATCTTCAAAACTATACAGAAATCTGGACTAATTTTTTTAAAAGTTGCTGTCCCTCAGGATCAAAATTCTTTCTGGAAGTCAACAGTTGTAATGTATCCAGATACCTCTGGCTATCTTCCTACTCATTCAAATTAAAATGAGTGAAGTTTCATTTAAACCCAGAAGGCTTTGTGATTTTTCAGCCTTACATATGACTAAGATGGCTTTTATTTTTTCTGACAAAAAATTTCTTGGTTTTACTGTGGACAGTTTACAAATCATGCCAAGAAACATAACATGGCATAAAATGCCAAGAAATGTAACGTAAAATGGCACAAATGCTAGACACCTTCAGTACTTCTATTTATATTGAGTAGATTAATTGACCTGGTTTATTACTCATTAATTGCAATACATATATTTCATACCATTTCTGTTAAAAAGTTTCAGGGAATAAGACCAGATATCTGTATTCTTTCATGACACTAATATGCATTTCAGTTCTGCCTGTCAGCACACAATTAATTCAAACAAGTCTATTACAAGATGCAAATAATCAAAACCATAACAGAGATAAAGCCGTGCCTTAAATACAGACAGATTAGCTGCAAATTGACTGCCTATTTGGGCAGCAAACTGGTGTCTTCCCAGGCCTTTGCCATAAGAAAAGCAAATATGTAACTGCTAGAGATCCCTCTTTAGAGAAAGTACAGAGTGAGGGGGTAAAGGTGTCTGGAAACAAATCGCTCTAGGAGATTTAAGAAAATACTGCAGGAAGCAGGAGATGCTGTTTCAATGCAGTATTTTGAAAAGGCAAGGGTTTAAGGGAATTTCTCTGTTTGTCATGGGCTTCAGGGAGGGTTTGGTGACTGATGTTTGAATTTCCTGTGTTATTACAGGTAAACAGTGACACAGCCTAGACATTATGACTTGTTCTTGAGGTTCTTGAAGTGAAGACAGGTAGCATAGCCAAAACTGGAGGAAAGATATTTAAATCCTCTAAATCAACTATTAAAATACAGCACTCATTTGTCAATGAGAGATGTGAGACCACATGGACAGTGTTCTGAAATCCAAGAATCTTTATTGTATTATGTTAGAAGGCTGTTTACATGTGAAAAATAGAAAAGGAGGACTTGGTGACTCTCAACAGATTTTTTTATAAACCCCTGTATCATTCCACCTCCATGTTATTCTGTTCAAGAACCTACATTTGTGGAGTTTTTTTACTTGAGCCCATTTCATATAGTATGTCTCAAGCATGTTCACTGGAACGTGGGACCTACTAGAAAACAGTGAATACCTTATTCTAAATCTGTTTCACATGAGAGATTAACCTATTACTAGTGCCATTCAAAGCTGTTTGACAAAAACTCCAGCTTCCTCTCTTGTACTGCTAGTGAAAGCTGTGACTGCATAAAAACAAGAGGAATTTAGATTCCATGTAAATCCTAATTCATGGTCTACTTGAAGACATTCTAGCAGCCTAAAAATTTGTCAGAGTAGTAATACCTATTAAATGACATCACTGCTGGAGTTTCTACATTTTCTGTTATTCTTCCTTGCTTTCAAAGGTCCTTTTAGAAATATGTCAGCCTGAACAAGAGCACAGTATTGTAATACTCAATGAGCTCTATCTCATTGGAAACAAAAGAATCCTTCACTATCAAAGAAAAAATGAAACATAGTCTTTATCACAAGTCTACTTAGAATGGTATCAATGTTTTATTTTTTTCTTAATTTTCAGTTCACCATTGCATCACATCTTTCTACTTTCAGCTTGATTTTTCCTGTTTATTTCCTGTTTTGTCTTTCATTCCATAAGAATTTCTTTGCCTTTCTCTATTCTTTCCTGGAAGGTCTAGTATTAGAAATCAGAAGAAGATGGGAAGGAGTATAATAACAAAGGCAGACAGATGATTTACCATGAAGATTATAGGCTGATAGGCCAAATCAAAATCTAGAAGAAAATGTATGACATAATCTCTGTATTAATGTTTTAGTCAGCTCCAAATTTTACATTAGAAAAATGACAGGTGATAATTGACAGTATTAATATGGCGATAAAGTTAAATGGAAATTGGATGACAGTATCCTTAAGGGTTAGATAATATTTAAAGAGTGATTCACACAAAATAATCTCGGCTGTTTGTGACCTCACAGTCAACATGACAGAAATCAGTGCAGTAAGCTTCACTAAAACACAGAGGGTCCTACAGGGCATCTACTGGACAAGAAGGGAAAGGAAGGGGAAGACGGAGATGCTCTCGATACAACTACCCACAATCTATAGAGTGGCTTTTTAATACAGTCATCACCTGTCAACATGCAGCTGATTCACACACAAACAACAGAAATCACTCCAGGCTGATGAATTGCCAGTCATCAACAGGTTATGACTGTTTCCTCTACCAGTTCAGCTGGAAGGACTATGTAGCCAGTCTCCCAAAATATAGCTGCTGCTTTTCAGTCTTTTAGGTTTAAGTTCTCTCGATTGTTAATAAGCTTTTAGCTCTGATTTTTATCTGATTTCCATACAAAGTAGGACAGAAGAATATATAGGTCACACTTAAATGTAAAGCCTTTTACCCTCACTAACCATATAGAAAACTGCTAGCAGCTGTCTTTCTGAAAGACTGTCCTGAGAGGGAACTCTCTTAATGCTTCAAACAGAGATGAACCAGCTGAAATTTCTGTGTGTCCTACAATGGGAAGAGGGAAATGAAATATATTGCAGGTATTTAGCCTTCACCCCCGGTTTTCTGGTAATTCCTAACAAAGGATTACCTGTTTTGTAAACCTAGCTAAATGAACACTGGACATGAGAGCAGCTGGAGAGTATTTTCCTGTAGCTTTCCTTTATAAAGATAATTCTGTCTCCACAAGAAGCAATAGGGTATCCAGACAGAGTTATTGCCATCTACATGAAAGATGCCATGTTCTGCCTCTTCATTTCTCTAAAGCACAAGCTAATAGTTCCATGAAAGAAGTTAGACTGTATAGAGAAACACCTTATGGTCTTGAATGAACCAGGATAGTAAGTCTAGCTTACCTCTCTAACACCAGACTACTACCAGATTCAGAGCTTTATCCACTATCAGATTTATCAGCCCCCCAGGAAATGACCTGAGCAAATGTTTATCTCCTTCCTTCCACAGTACAGAACAATATTTTGCTGAAGTCACACAGAAATCTCTCATTGAAACAGCAACCTGCCAATGCAGAAGTCCTAAAAGCAGTTAGCACTCAAATCCCTTTTCATGGCATACAAGTAGGAGAGCTTCCAGAGTACTGCAAGGTTGAATACCATAATCCTCAACATAGGTACATGAGTATAGCATAAATGACCTAAGAGAACCTCTGGCTTTAAGGCCCTTGTGGCATTATTGCCTGTAGGGGTATGAGTGTGAAAGAGCCTCCTCCCCTTATTTATTGGGCATTTGGTTCACTCCAGTCTAGACCCAGATTTCATCCCAAGATGTTAACAGTATGTGCAATGACAGGGTTAGGCTTCAGCTCCAGTCTCTGTATCATGGCATACGTGGACTCCTGAGCTCATTAAAATGGTACATATATGAACCCTACACAATATTTTTTTCAGAAAGAAAGGTAAGAACTAGTAGTTAACAATCACCTGAAAACAAAAGAGATGGGGTAGTTAGATTTAATTTTCAGCTACCTTAAAAAGAATGAACAAAGCTGAACATCATACAACCCACTGACATAAGTGATGCAACTTATTTCTAGGACTCTAAAATGTCTCTGCTCAATTAAGAAAGGCTTGTATGCTTCATTTCTCTAAAGCATAGTGGTTCATCCTTTTTGCTGCTTTAATTCCAAGTACCGTTATTTTGAAATTCTGCACTCACTACCCAGCTTAATGTAAAGCCATTAAGCGTAGGAATATGGCAGAACCCATTAATCTTCTCACTTTTTATTAATTTCTGAATTTTAAATTAATTAAATACTTATCACATTAATTTAAAAATCTCTTAAAAGGGAATTTAATTTTTTTTTCAAACGAATTAAACTCTACTGAACTCATCTGCTGCCACATCAGCAACACATCAAGAGTTCATAAAAGCAACTGACAGTACAAGTAAACAATAGCTGTTCCTAATAAGGCCACTGAATTAAGACAAATGAAATAAGTTTAACGTTCCCTCAACACAAGGAGGACAGGAATCTGTTGGAGCACATCCAGAGAAGGGCCACAAAAATGATCAAAGGGCTGGAGCACTTCTCCTATGAAGACAGGCTGAGATAGATGGGTTTGTTCAGCTTGGAGAAGAGAAGGCTCTGGGAGACCTTACAGCATCCTTCCAGTGCCTGAAAAGTGCCTATAAGAAAGCTGGTGAAGAACTATTCACAGGAGTCTATCATGATAGGACAAGGGGTGATGGTTTTAAACTAGAAAAGGGTACATTTGGGTTGGATATTCGGAAAAAAAATCTTCAATATGAGGGTGGTGGATCGCTGGAATAGGTTGTCCAGAGACATGGTGGAAGCCCCATTCCTGGAAATATTCAAGGTCATTCACAGGGCTCTGAGCAACCTGATCTAGTGAAGATGTCCCTGATTTCTGCAGAGAGGTTGGACTAGATGACCTTTAAAGGTCCCTTCCAACCTAATGCATTCTATGATTCTATAGAAATCAATATTTAAATGAAACTATAGTGCCAGCCTTTTCTCTATCAGTGATCCCTCTCATTTTGTTTCTTACAGTTCAACTAGCAAATTAAGGGATCCTGACATTCAAGAGATGTGACATTAAAATGTGTGGCTTAGCAGAAATGGAGAAAGTAAAAAAAAAAAAATAATCAGTTGCAAACCTAAAAAACAGATTAAAGGGAATTAGCACTCAATCGTTATGATATGGCATTCTAACAATGAAATAAATTAGAATTAAATTAATATATACCAATCAATCTCTGCCATTTACTCTCTAAAAATATTTTTCAAACTGCATATTCATTGACTAAACAGCTATGATGAAAAAGGAACAGCTAAATCAAGCACTAGGGCTGGCTGCATGGCATCAAATATTTAATTGTGGTAACACTGAAAAATATGTCCACATGGAAATGTTTGTATTAATGAAGCTAATCTCTGCAGAAAGGTCATTAAGAGAAACAAAAATCTGAGAGAGTACAAGCAATCGCTACGATACTTTTACCATGTGTGGGTTGCTTGTGCATGTGCTGTAATGCTTGCCAAGGCTAACGACCATTTTGCTATGATTCCCCTGTCTTCATACAAAAATTCTATTATTTATTTGTTAATCAGCAATGAGAAGAACACATCTCTATTCTCAGGAGTTTACAAACAAGAAGGCAAACTAAGCTTCATTTATTGGAATAATAAACAAAAATAAATCTATGAAAACAATTCCTACACATTTTAAGTACTAAGGACTTTCTACATTCTTCATGTGTTATGAATCTTACAGCACTTAATGGTTTTGAAGCACTTATCATCAGGGAGCTGGTAGTCATCAGAATCTCATTACTCAACCAGTCAGAATTTTGATTGCTATCATCCAACAATTTGCTAAATCAGATATGAACATTTAGTGAGCAACCATCATGTAAGTGGGCACCCTCAGGGGAAAATACCTTTGCTATTTACTATATACAGAAGAAATGTTCTTCCCACTCCCACCCACACCCCCACGCCCCCTGCCATAAAATACGTAAAGGCTTCTGAGCCAGGGTTTTATAATGTGTTATAATTTACAAGCAATAGGTTTGGCTAGCAGCTGCCAGAAGCACCAGACACGATCATAACAAAAAATCTAGTCAAGTCCCCTGCCAGTATCAATTCCAGGAAGAGATAAGAAATTTTTTTAAAGATAGCCAAAAAAACCAGCCTAAAACTAAAAGAATAGAAGAAAACATAAAAGAATAGTAAGTAAAATATAAAGAAGTCTATTCATAAGAAATTACTTCAGATAAAGTTAAAAGCTAATTATATGTCTGAATAAAGTACTCCTATAAAAGTCATGTTAACAATGGTTTAGACCATGATACTTAGTTACAGCCAATAAAAAAGGTCAGAAAATAGCCTTAGCATCCATAATGAATTCTGAACCTGAAAGTTTCTGCTGCAGGAAACGTTTTATGGGGCTTTCTCATCACAACCAGAGAGAAGGATTTGCTGCTGTTCTTAATACGTATGGTTTACACTCAGCTCTGTTTTTAAAACAACTTGGTTTTCTACCATACTGCCAGATCTTTAATTACTCAGTAACTGCTTTTCTTCCCAAAATGGATAGTGCAACATCTAGCCCAGCCTTATTCAGCAGTTTCATAGTGTAATACTCCTCTTCTGTCCACCATCACCACTAACACATGCTTTGGCTCTTAGGGCAACATATATTCAAGTAAAAGAACACTGTAATTTAGAAAGTTATTCAATCAAATGCAGTTACAGAACTGCCGCTCTCTGAAGTCAAGTTAAAAATAAGAATTTCACAAATAGCCATGTCCTAATTGCCATCTTAAGGACAGAATCCTTAAAGACTGTATCATCTTCTTACTCTCCATCTTAGAATATGAATTCTAGCTACTTAAAAGTCTAGCAGGATCTATTTGAATCTTTCTCTGTTACTCACCAACTCTGAAGACATATGCAGAAAAAGCTAGCCTTTCTACTTGCAAGTAGATTTCACTCTACTTGAACAATTTTTTGAAACACACAGAAAATTACCTTGTGCCTAAAACAAAATCACAGACTAAGTCACAACAGTTTTTAAAGTTGATTAAAATGCAGACTGATACGATGAGAAAGATCAAGTTCATCATGTGCTAGAAACAGGGCTGTTCATTTCCTGCATCTCTCTGTTGACTGGCTTATTTGCTGAAAATTTCAGCTTCTCAGGTCAGAAGTTGGAAATGCAGTCCATTTGGTAATCAAATGATGGACACTGAGGACCAGGACAAGAGATACCTATACTTCAGTCCCTGATCAAATTAAGAGGTAGAGACATAAATGCCCTAATGCCAGACTGAGTTCTTTGACACTGGTATTAGCAGAAATTCTTGCACATACTTGGGACGTTATTTTTAATTGGACAAGAAAAAAGAAGTCACTAATGTTTTCTGTGCTTTTTTGCAACCAGACTTGGCAGAATGAATCTCAAACATGAATTGCCTTGTGAACCTGCTCACAGGTGATGCTATAACCCAGTGCCACCTTTGCTGAAGGACTATTATTCTCACCCTCAGAAAAAACACATCCTAAACAACTTGTGGAGACCCAGTGGACCCAGCTGCAAATACAACACCTTTCAAATAGGATACCAAGCTGTTCTCACAATTGAAAGACCTAAAAATAAAGACGTTTAAAGATTCTGACATTTCAAAAATCAGCACAGTGAAGTTGATGTGCTCAGTTACACAGGGCACTTATGAGCACTCCACACCAATGCTTTGTACTGTCAGAAGTCTCTTGCTGAATAGTGATAAATTCAAGAGCTTTCTCATCTTTAAAATCCTCAATACATTTAACTGACTGCACCTGAGAATGACCCAAAGCTCACAGAGAAAATTTTGTCTCAGTCAATGACAGCCGATTTGGGGTTTACCAAGGTTTTCCCACTGCAGATAGAACACATAGAATGAAACAGCCATAGTTCTACTATTAGGGAATTAACTCTAAGATGCCTGTAAGTGCAAGATTTACTTTTGGAAAACCTAGCTGGAACAATGTTTGAGGTACATATTGTGTTATTAACTATTGTGCTGGTAAAGAAAAGAGGTTTTAACTTATAATTTGTAAAAAAAAAAAGACTGACAGATGGTTGGGGGGGGGTATTCTAATAGAATACTTTTCTATTAGATTAAAGCATTCCAGGCAGTTTGCCTTCAAAACATAGCTTCTTCAGAAAGAAAGATAAACTACTTATCTTACAGAATGACACAACAGAACAAACCCAGCGAATAAAACACAATTACATTAGAGCTAGGTCACACAGCTATAAGGAAGCGATTCTATAAAATTCACAACAAAGCAACAGTGCAGGTGGAGACATGCATGACATCTTATAAATTTCATAAAGTAAATGATGAAAAAAAAATGTCATTTTAACTAATTTGAAAACTTCTTAAAACAGAGGAACAGTGTCTATCTTAAATACAATGAATTAGATTCTGAAATATCCAAACAGCCTTTTCTCCATGCTTTATGGTTTGGGGTTTTTTTTCTGTCTGGTGTCTAGGGAGCTGGATACAAAACAGAGAGAAATGGCTGCAGTTTTGAAATGTGTTGGTTTTCCCCTTTCTTGTGAGATACTGACAATTTTCCATGGAAAAGCACTTGTTAAAACAGTGAGACTTCAAATTACTATTTCTACTCTTGTCATGGAAATTGCATTGCTCAACATCACACAGAAGACTCCCTGCCACATGCTATTTTAACCCTTTAATATGATGAATTTTAAATCATTCATAAAATAATCAGAAGCAGACTGGAAGACATCTGAAGAGGTTCTTTACTCCTCCCGTACCTCTAAGCCTACATATTCCTAACAAAAACTTTTTCACTATCAATGCATAAACTTCTGGTAATTAAAATGCCACGATTACCAACTCATCTAGCCTAATATTTAATCATCCTCAGAATATCAGAGGATTTTTGAAAGTAAAAGAAGTAATAGATCAGAAGTTCCCTCACTGTAATTTCAAAATACTGTTACCTTTCTCTAATTTATTTCATCTATCTGAAAATTCTTTTGTTCCATCAGTCCTCTCTTCAAGAGATTAAATAATCCACATTCTTTCTCAGATGAGATTTCTTGAGATCTCTGCCCATGCTGCTTCTTCTCTGAAATCTTCACTTAAAAGGGGCATTTATGATGAAAGGTAAAATCACTGTTTTATATGATGACTGTAGTAAAGGTCACATTAAATATCACAAAAACATTCAAACCTTATAAAAACATTACTAGAATTATTTCATTGCAATTTAGCAATAGAAATCAACACATTGGTTTAAACTGTTTTTTCTGGGTTTTTTTACAGCTGCCTTTATGTTTTTATGTCACAGACAGTTGGCATTATTACAGTTACTCATCACACACGCTTATTCTTTTTCCTCTAGCTGTACTTAAACTGTTACAAAGAGGTACCCTAAGAATGGCCAGAATTCAGAGGAAAGACCCTTCTGGCCCAGTATAGTCCTCTAGTTGTAACCTGTAGCAGGTGCTTAGGGTAGAGCAAATATGAACAGGGAATGAGCAGAGAAGGGGGCTGAAAAATCAGTGGTAGTGCTTCCTGGTTTACATCAACCTGCTGATGAGGGACATCTCATATTTTCTTCTTGTTTTTTATTATTTTCCTATTCATCCTTCACATTTCATTGGCTTTTTTTATCACTGTTTTGGACTGTACTGACACTGCCATGGAACTGTCTGAATTAGCTCTTAGAGATTTAGCAACAGCACATCATCGGATCCTAATGTGTCTTCAGGTTTCTGACTTGGAATCAGCGCTTCAACACAGAATTTCTCACTTATGAAAAATAACAGCATTTTTAAATGTTTCTTTTATTCTGATGGAGAAGAGACAGAACATTCAAAAGGAAGAAAAGAGTATTTTTGGCTCTGACACCTACAATTCAAAATACACTATGAAGGAATACTGGGTAAAGCCAATAAAAAATTGGTCTGTCATTACTAAAGCACATCTAGAATGCATTAATATTATAGCTATTATTTATTAAAAGCCTGCACAGTTAAACACCTTTATTTCCTACCAAGAGGCACTTAGCACTCTGAGTACTAATAAAATGGATTTATAATTATTTCTTTTCCCCATATCCCAACCATATACTCTATGTACCAAATATTCAATGATATTGATTACTTAATAAAACCATTTATGTGAATGTTCAGAAATAGTCTAAAGAGTTAATGACCTCAGACATACTTCATTTTATAAGGATGAATGTGTTATTTGCAAATCCATCTGCATCACTTTGCGTATTCAGTAAGTACAGCTAAAATCAGGAACCAATACAGGCAGTAAAATTTGCTGTTAAATTTATAAGAAGAATTAATAGTTTTAAACACTAATAATTTCTGCAAATATTTTAAGCACATGGGTATACAAAGACCTAATGCTGAGAGCACTTATAGAATCAAGTTCAAATAAATGGAACTCATTTAATTCTCTGAATGCCTGAGAAGATCAAGACAAGATTACACAAAGGTACAAAGTGTGTTGACTCTGTGAACATCATTTTAAAAAAAAAAAAACCAACCCTAAACCAGACATGTATATAAAATGTAGCCTACAATTAATGATTTTTTTTCTTCTGTACATTCTGAGAAAAAAGTAACCTCAACTTTGCCAAACATCTGAAAGGTCTCGGAGTAGGGAATTAAGAAGATCAAATACAGAAATAAAAAAATTGCCATCTTAGTGTTTGATAATTGTTAATTCAAGCAAACTGATTTCAATCTATTTTGAAAATATATTTTTACACCTGCATCAATATAAAAAAGGGACATCAGCCTAGAACAAAGGTGAGACATAAGATATCTATAGCTTTGACTTAAATATTAAAAGAAAAAATGTTAGAGAAAAACTCTGGATGTTTGAAGCTTCTACTCTGCTTTAAGGCTTTCATTATTTTTATACATTCTTAATCTACTTCTAGCAGCATTGAATATCTTAAGGATATTCACATCCTACTCCTTATTTAAACTAAGAACGCTTAATTATACTAAACTTTGATTAATACTTTTCAAGACTTGACTCTGTTATTTTCATATTTTGTCATCCTGAGAAATATTACCATGCACACCTTAGGAAAATAATTTAACTAAACTGACTTTTTTGTCTCTGAAAGTAATTTTGTTTATATTCTTGCTCCCTTCAAATCTTAGTCATAAATGGAAACATCCCATTTATCAAAAAGATTGAGTACTATAAATTGTAAAATTAAATATTTAGACATCTTGGTAGAATGGATTAGATGTTAACTGTGTCATCTAATACAAGGAAATCTCTATTAGAAATACATTTGATAGTAGATATTTTCTCCTCACACTAAAAGGCTGAGAAACAAAAAATTCTTAGAGTATCACCCAATTGAAAACCATGAATAATTCAGCACTCAAAGTGAGTTTTAATATTTTTATAATGCTTGGGGAAATATTTCATGCTTATGAAAACTAAAGGAGATAAAGAGCATTACAAACCAAATAACTGCTTTTATATTCAGTCAGAAATGATACAATAGCTAATAGAAACCAGTTCTTGAATCAGTGATAGGACTAAAAGCACCCTGAACATTACAGATTCACAGGGAAGAATATCTATTCCTTTCTTTAACTTTCTGGCTCAGGTATTTTGTGAGGTGTCTGATGTCCAACCTATTTCTACACACTGGATCTTTGGGAAGATCTGTGAAGTGGGTCATTGTCTCACCTAGACTAACCTACAGATCAGAGTGCTTCATACCTCTGCTGGTATGAAGCAAACCATGAGCTTCAAAAGCAATATACCTATCTGAATTAATAGTGTCCAAGATATCCATGCAATGTAGCTGCCACTCATCCTTATGCAAATCCCAACCCAGACTTTCTTGGATATTACTGCTGTTTTCTGCAGATGGTTTCATACCCAGAAAAATTAGTCATGGTGTTAACAGAGAAGAAAATAACAGACTTGGCCAAGAACATATTTATTTCTCTTTTACTATTGCTCATTCTCAGCCACATTGGAGTTACTATTTTCATATCAATGATAAAGATTAGCTGTTTTGCTGCAAGCACTGATTCATTTTGCATCATAGGCAATGGAATTTTGTTTGATATTCAACTTTTAATTTCTTCAAGTTTTAGGAATTAGGAAGATAAGGTCCATCAGGAAAGTTAGCTCCATGTTTGCTGAGCCCAGGAAAAAGATTATACATTAGAAATATATCATTTTTACAGAGGAGACTGTGGAAAAAGCCAAGGACCTGCTGTCTGTATTTCACTAGAAGAAATAACGACTAGAACCAGGGCTTGAGTCACCATTAACAGGACAGTGGGTTGAAACAGCTCTTAAATATTTAATTTTGTATGTATAATTTTAAATTCATTACACTTTTGATATTTGCAAATCTAACAGTCATTTATTTGCTGCAATAACATGACCACAATGATAAAGTAGAAGACGCAGTGCTAGCCCAGGAAAACAGGAGAGGCCAAGGGAGGCGCTTGCAATTTCTGCCTCAGATTAATTTTTTAGTTACTTTTATTTCTCAAGAGCAGTTTGGATGCTAAGTTTTCCCTGAATAGCACTACTTTGTGACACATGCCTTAAGACAGTCCAGAAGTAGACACCCACATATTTTATTATTATTTGGTTTTATTAATAAATAAATCCATGTATGGATTTCCTACCCTACTCACTGAAAGAAGGATTCACTGAAGTCACAGTATGTAACTTATTATTCTTGCAAATTATACAGTAAATATGAAGCCATTAAATAAATTCATTTACTGGTAATTGGAAATTCCTGCAAAGGGGCTTTTTGAAGCAAAGCTATTTTCCTGATTTGAAGGGAGAATAAATCGGGTAAAATATTGTCCTCACTTTTTTCAGTAGTGAAGTAATGATTCATGCCAGATGAAAACCTGACCTGTTGTTGTTTCTAAGGGATCTTGTCCCTTTCCTTGATAAACTGTAATAATCTATTTAATGCACAATTAGCTTCTAGAATATGCCAGTGAGAATTGTTTCCTTCTATCTGAACAAGAATTAGTGTCAGTCTGTGTCAGGAAAAGCATTCTATTTTTCTCTTCTGAAAAACATTCCAGAAGCAAGCAGCAGAAAGCATTACAGTGTCAGTAAATGCCAATAGTTTCAACACTGATATGGGTAATCTTCTTAGCTGTATGTCAGTGCAAGTCAAAGGGTTCTGCTTGTACTGACATGAGGTTCTAATTTTACTGATGAGGTCACTATTTGATCACAAATGCTATGTCTAATATATTATTGAGTGGCAATAAAAAATAAAGGAAAACTGCATTTCAAAAAGCCTGCCAAATTTAATGAAAAATATATTTCAATCACCTATGAAGTCCACTATACCTAGAAACAAGCAAAAATAGGAAAAGCCTTTGTGTATTAGCCTCTTAGACATACACAATCATTTATGCTGAAGTGCACAAAAAATGAATACCCTGCCCCTTGCGTGAAGTGCTCAGCACCCAGCAAGAGTAATGTGCAGGCTTTCAAAGTTTTTCCAGGGTGATTATTACACATTTCCAGGCACAGTAAACAGGAACTGGATAACACATAGCATGACATCCTGAATGTTTTATAGGATTGCTCACCTCCAAAAGCTTCAAATCTAAGTGAAAAATTTTTTGCACCAAGGAAGTATAGCAAGTTAATTCAGGATCAGCTTTCTAAGATAGTGGTCCTTCTGTCATCACTTAACAGTGCTGAAATCAGAATTATTGTATTGTCCAAACTTTGAAAATTTGTTTAGCAAGTACAGACTGTATGCTATAGACTGCTTGTGAAGAAAACCAGTAAACAAAGTAATGAAAGTAAGTTCATTTCTCTGCTTTAGGTAAACTCTAACAGAGGAAGAAAGTTAGGGGGAAAAAAAAGAAGAAATTTAAGATGCACTGCTAAGAGCTGAAGAAGCCAATGCTACTTTACCTCACTGCTTTGTGTTAGCCTCCTCTGCATGTACAGTTGTACATGCACCGTTATATGGAGTACCGCAGCTTACATCCTCCTTTGCTCTGCTAGCCTGTGCTGCTCAACACATAGTGCAGCAGCACAGCGCAGAAGAGAAATGCCTTGTCTCACTTCAGAAAAGTGATTAATTCTTATAGTAATGGAATCATTATTTCTGGAATAAATTAAAAAATAAATGCGTATCCTTTGTGTACATACTTATAGGAAGTTGATGTATGTCTGTACTTTGACCTGTTTGGATAGGGTGCTTGAAACTGAAGCAGACATGGTTTTTAAAATGGTGGAAAACATTCCATAAAGGAATATGCAAGACAGAAAAAATTCACATGAACATTGGAATTTGAAAAAGGAAGGACTGCATATGTAACAGTCAATAGGTTTGTATGAGGAACATGAAAGGCAGCAACTATATTAATATTATTTATTCTTAAATGAACATGGATGATCAGCAATTAATGAATGCTAATGAAATTGGGTACTTAAGTGACTACCCAAAATCTGTTGTGGAGGAAAGAATTAAATTTTGATTTCCCAACTCCTCTGGGCTCTATTTCCTTTAAAGACCAATTATAGATACATATCCTGGGTCAAAGAGGAAATGACAAGAATTCATACTTCTTAGATAAGAACAAGATAAAATGAGTGTATGAGAAAACTGGCTGACAGGTGAGGTGTGAGGTGGAAACAACACCTAGCAGATCACATCCTAAGTCATTTCAAGTTTTTGTTGACAACTAAAGGAAGATAGGTAAGATTCCTTTCTCTCACTCATCTAAATTGTTTCCATTGTCGTCAGCAGAACAGCACATAATGGTTTAAGTGCAGAATACTGAAATATTAATTCCTATGCCCTAGTTTTATGCTCTGTGCCCACTCCTGAAGTGCGATAAGTTACTTATTTTGGTTGTCTGATAAAAAATTGATCATTTCTGATCAGTGCAAACCTCTGAAAAAGCCTGCTTTTACTCAAGCGCAATCTTAAAAGCCAGCACAACAAAGCACCTTTGGTGCATTCAAAAAGCAGAAAAGCAAAGTGCAATATCACAAAAGAAACAGTTTTCAATAAATTATACTTTATGGTAATAGTTCGTTCTTTCAATGCAAAGCAACATTAGGTCTGAAAATATCATGCAAGATGAAGATGAATTCTGAATAAATGTTAGGAATATAGCATTCATAAAACTACATGTAACACACAACTTCTATTTACTTTGGTGTATTCAGACTATTTTATAAAGTCTACCTACTGACCTATCAATCTCAAAAATTAAGATTATAAAATTAGTATAGCACCTTAAATTATTTTCTATTAGATTTGGAAATAACAATTACTCAGTTTTCAATTCTTTCATTCAAAGCTGAACCTGCATTCTTAAATCCATTTTCACGACTGGTGTTTGAATTTTTGCACAGGGAGGGAGTTCAAAAACTGACTGCTATTTCAAACGTTAAGCAAACTTTCATATGGCAAGTCAGTTTAAAATACAATAAAAGAATTAAAACATGACCACATTTTAAGGTACAGTCTACAGCTTTCTGGTTTAAGAGTGACACCAGTAAGCTGCCATGTGCAGCATATCCCATAGCACACATCTAGAGGGAGTGGGCCAAGATCAACTATTTATTTATGTAAAGGTCCCTGAGAAGCTGACAGATGGCAACAGCTTGACCAAATTTGATCCAAAGCAACACTTTTTAATAAAAAAAAAGAAAATACAAAGCTGATGCGGCTTTTCATTGCACGTGATTTCTTTCTCATTGCAGATGATTTCCATCGCCCTTCACAATGCTTTTCCTAGTATGCAGTTCCCATACACCAGCCATACTTTCCACAAATAAGGACAGTCTCAAAGTAGCTTAACTGGGCTGGCACCTATGGAATGCAACAGAGCCACGTCATTTTTTCGCCTTTGGCCTACACATACTTTTATTGAGACACTGAAGGGGCAAAGCAGTGAGAGGAGAGGCCATACAGAAACAGCCCCTCAGCTCCAATGAAGTTGCCAGTTAGGATGAAGCAGCTTTGCTGTCCTATATAAAGAATCCCAGTCCAAAAGCATCTAGAAAGTTGATATTAAATTGCTGTCATCCTTTTAATTCTGACATGCTTATTAATTATAGTGTTATTTTTCATTTAATTTCTGAACTCTGGATTCCACATCAAATACAACATTAGCTGTTCCCGTCTTCACCCAGAACTTTTTCGTTAGCATACCTGGAGCCACTCCAAGGCAACCACCTCGGTAAGGAGCTGGAGTCACGTCAGAAATATCCATTAAATGCGTCAAATGTACTAAGAAATCAATCAAGAACAGAAGTGTCTTTAAAAAAGATTCTTTTCAGCAGCTGCTTAAAAAGGGATTCATTCACCTGACTTTACAACAACAAAACAGGCCAGGCAGTGTTTTATATCTGCAGAACAACAGTCACACAAATTCCTTTGCAATGTAACAGGAATAATTTAAATCCAAACATTTAAAATTAATTTAAGCTTGGATACATTTTAAATTATTGAATTAAATTTTAATTATTAAATAGGCTGGTTATTGCTGTCATCAAAACATTAGTCCCCGCTGTTTCAAAACTAACATGAAAAGGGAAATAGATGCGATACATTGTGACTTTTAAAAATCAAGGAAAACCCAGACATTTAAAAACTCAGCTTCCCCACATTTTTAAAGGTAATATAGATCTGGTTTGCAGCTCATACCACCATGGTAATTATGCACCAATAAACTAGTCACATTCAATCAAGTAATCAAAAAATAACCAGTTTGCAGAGCTACTTATTTTTCTCTTAATCTTTGTATTATTTTCTAATCTTAACACAGGAGACAATGCTAAAACTGAGGGAAACTGACCAATAATGGGAATTACATTATTACAAAAAATAATGTAGCACAATTGTTTCTCTGCATACAAAATGCATACACAGGTTAATTTTGTTCAAAAGATGTCATAATTCAATGTAAGCTTTATAAACAGTGTGCAACGTGAACATCTATAACATACCTACCTATATTTTATCTATTCATGCCTTCATGGGTTTCCAGTAAGAACAGAATGTTGCAAGTTCAGTGTCATGGAAGGGCATGAAAAAATTAACCAATTTACAATTCCTTATGCATTGGGAGCTGGAGGAAAGAGCAAGAACTAGCAAGAGAGAAAACAACTATCCAAAGAAAAGGATTAGGGCATCAAAAAGATTACTGAAGGTGCATAGGTGGTATTGGTTGGAGATTTCACATCATTTAAACACACTAGAATGTCCTTCTAAATTAATCTCAGCTGAGCCAATTAGTTGGACAGCTCTAGTGTTTGACATCACAGCAGGAGCAGATGATAATGAGGGCTCTGTAGTGCCAGTGAGGTGACAGAGCATGTAATATTGCAAAAGAGTAGCATGAATGATATATTTGGTTTTCTCAAAAAAAATTCTGAAGTCTACTCTGCTTCTGTTTGGCCCTCCCCTCATGATGGAGGAGGCAACAAAACGCAAAAATGCCAATATTTTCTTCCCTGGGAACAGAATTAGGACAAAGTACTTGACAAAAACCTCCTGGTTTGCACTCCGTAAGCAATTTCCTGCTTGAAAGATGCCTGACATGAGTACAGGTCCTTATTTTTCTGGTTTATAATAAACTCATCTGGTTTAACCAAGCTTTAGATTATGTTATTGTATATGCAGTCATATTGTAGGGAAAAGGTTACCATGTTTACTTTGAATTCATAATTATCCCTCACACTTAATATAAAATTACTTTTAATAGGAAGAGTAATATACAGAAAAACTGCATGAACATTTTCTTCTAAATTCTACAGTCTTCACACAAAACAATTTTTCTCTATTGTGCAGAAGAGCCTTTCAGATAAAGCAACAGAACACTTTTAATGTGAATAGTTACCGACTTGAAACAGGAGAAATATATTTGTGTTCAACATTTGTATCTATCCCTGCTTAATTAAGCATTTCCAAAGCATTTCTAAAAACCATTAGACTTTTAAAATTTTTTATTAAACCCTAAAAGTTCCATGCATGTTAACTATATAAAATAGAGTTAGGACTACAAGAAAAAAAATCACCTAATAAGAGCCACTTTTAACCACATATTATTGTTATGCAGAATTATCTGATCCATTGCCAAGAACAGTCTGGCAGAAACACATCTTTCTGATGGCATAAGCAGGCTTGCTGTAACCCTGCTGCCTTTCTTTCTAATGGCACAGCACTAAAGCAATTTTTTACTTGCTCAGAATAACAACAGTTATACATAATACAGAAACATACTAGTGACTAGCTAGGTAAATCAGTTTTATTCTAGATTTCTGTCCACTATAAGGCAAATAGGGACATTAGTACATTACAAGTCAATTATTGGCACAAAATAAACTCTAAAGGAAAATCTCCATCTAATTTCCTTGAAGACCAAAGAAAAACCACACAGAAGAGATGAGTATTATGATCACTCAAACTGCTGAAGTCTCCATAAACAAGGTATATGTTTTCTCAATCCAATCAACTTGCTTCTGAAAACAGTGGTGAGCAATCAGAACATTAAATTTTTCATAGCTCATCACGGAATCTGTCAAGAGCCTGCCTTTGCTACCCAGTCCATGGAGTTATTTCCAAAGCCCCATTGCCTGAAGTCTAAGTTATAGCTCAGGAACTATCCTTTCTACATTGCCCTTCAGTCTAAGAAACAAGAGGCATCCTGACATCACAGAACATTTCAAAAGACCTGACCCATTTAATGCAGAAGCATCATTTCACTTCTACATGCCACAGTTGTTTCCAAATCACTGCACAAAATTCCTGAACAGTGAAGATACAAACAGATTCTCCAGATACCCAGAATAACATTAGATATTTCTAATTTGGCCATTCTTTTGCTTTGGGATTTTTTAAAATAAAAATATATTAAATTTGTAATATTTGGTTAATGTTCCTTGACAGAGTATTTTGACACAAATAATTGAGGAAGGAATTTTAAGTGTTATGGTGTAATTTGATGCGCACAATTTTGGATAGCATTGATAAACAGTAATCCAGACCAACCAGCACTTAGATGACCTTTGGGTGTCACTGCAATACCAGTGTGACACTTCCCGTAAGAAAGGTTTGTACCACTTAACATGGGACCAAAACCAAATAGGATCTCATCTTTCTTCAGAATAATGTATCAATACACATATAAATCTAAGCCTTTATTTTCATACATTTATGTAATAATTCTACAGCAGTAATTTGAGTTAGTTCTTGTCTGTGTCTCCACTAGTTCAATATCATTATTACTGAAGTTTATTCATTCTCTTAATTTTTCAGATTAAACTGGTAATAAAAATGAGTAATAGTGACAGGTTGATATTAGAATATCACATACAATGAGTCAAGAAAGTCTACCCAGATCTGTGGGTAGATCTTTCTTTTTAAACATCCATGTATTTGTAAACATAGTGATGCAAAAATATCTCAAAATGCCTGGGGTCCTGGACTGGTCATAAAATGAAAACGACTTGTTGTAGGTCAAAAAGTTTTTAGCAGCCTTTGCAGCTACTTAAAGTATTTCATCATGAATAGTTGTGAAATGTGTAGAACAAAGTGAAAAAAATGCATTTTAGATTAACCAACACAGTGCATTTTTTCAAACCTTCTAAGTAGTTTTATACTAGAAGGCTTGACACCTTTGGTTTGTTTACTGCTTAAACTTTAAATGAAAGTAAATAAAAAATGTTACAAGTCAATTAGTAAGGAGGAAATTTCAGCATAATACAGTGAAAGTAATTAGATCAAATAAAATATTTCCTTCAAATAACGTTCTCAAAATATGACTCATTTCCCTAAAGAAAAGAGCAAGTATGATGGTAGTCTGAACAACTCAGCGAACTCAACTCTTAAGAACATAGTAAAAAAGCTTCATTTTTTTCTTTCTGCTTTTGATTGCAAAAGATAAAATATAACAAATCAAGTTATAGCCCCAGCTATAAGGTTATCAAGGTTGCTTGGGTTTTTTTTCTTTTTTTTTATTTGCTTTGAGGGTGATTTGGGTTATTGGGTTTGGTTTGTTGTAGGGTTTTTTTTCCACTTCTGCTCTTCTGTCACTTAATCTTCTATAATATCTGAAGATCAAAGCAATATAAAAACCCAGAAGGGACAGTCTGCGCAGTAAAAAGTCCATTATAACTGACAATAAAACCTTTTAAAAAGCTGTTTAAAATTAAAAGTAAATTAATATATTGCAATTAACCTGAAACAAAGACAGATGTCCAACAGCATGACAAGTTTGAACCCCTACTAGTCTCTCACAATCTCGCCTTCAAAAATTTGTTCACAAGAACAATTAACCAGAAAATTAAGTCCCACTGAGGGAAGTCATCCCCAAATGAATCAAGGGCAGACAATACAGCTTCTTCTTAAAACGGTATTCAACTATTAAAGACTTAATTTTAAATATTTTACCATGTCTAACTGCATATATCATCTAATTGTGCACATCATAAACTGTCATATTTAAAAACACAGGTCTAATATTAACGTCTACTTATTCTGATACATTAAAAAAAAAATCACTGAGAGAGACAAAGTAGTATTTACTTGATATATTCTGTCAAGGTTCAAAAAGGACATGTGGCCTTTCTTGACTATTATGTAATTATAGTCAACACAGAATTGCTATACAAGATAATGCAATCTGGATATGAACTGCTGCCAAGGTGCTCATTCAATACAATCTGGTCATTTTGCCATAACAGTGAACTATAAGAGCCAGTCTGCTGTCAAATACCTTCAATGTACTTTCTTCTGAATTTTATATGAGCACCAGATACATAAAGAGCATTTATAGCTCAGCAGTCATATAAAGTTAAACAATTGGTATTAGGAATTTTTATTTATAACTAATACTTCGTAGGCCTGGATTTTCGTGTGTGTTCTACATAGCCATAGTACTTAACAATGAAAAAAATAGTTCATGTATAAAGCTAAAGAACCTTTTAAAAATAAATTTACTTTTAAATAAAAGCATCGCTCCAACAAAAAAGCAAGGCCTAAACCTAACAGTGAAGTCTGTTGTTCCAATCCAGTTGAAAATAAATAAGCAGATAAGCAACACTGATCACTGCTACAGAGATCCTGTTTCCTTTTCTTTAACAAAGTGGTACTGTTGCCAACACAGACATCCTTTTCAAATCCAAGAAAAGCAAGCACACCCTCTATCTGATATAGCATTACAACAGGCTTGTGTCTTCCCACCCACCACCTTTTCAGCAATTTAACTCAAACATCCAACATCATAAAAATCACAGGACAAAATTCGGACTGGAGGGGACCTCAGCTCTCTGGGCCAACGTCCTGCACAAAGCAGGGGCAGCTATGAACTCATGTTAGTCAGGGATCGACCCATTTGGGTCTTGAAAACCTCTAAATACAGAGGTGGCTCAGTCTCTCCAAGTATCTTGGTCCAGTCTTTTACTGTCCTGGTAAAAATGTTCTGCCTTATGTGCAGTTTGAACCCCTCACCTCCATTCTTATTAGCTGTGTCTCCTCCTCCCACCATGAACAGCCTGGATCCATCCCCTCCTCATAGGTGTTCAGGGGCTACTGCCTTGTTACTCTCAAAAATATCTGTTTTCCGGGTTGAACAAGCCCAGTTCCCTCAGCTTCTCCTCACAGGCCAAAGTGCTGCAGTCACCTGACCAGTCTCCTTATGAATAACTTTTATATGAAGCAGGCCCACTTGTTTCGGTGGAATACTATTTAAGACCTATTTTGCAAATTATGTCTAAATTATGATTACTATGGTTATGTGTTGACTTCTGTTTTGTCTCTGCTCCTTGAGTTTCATGTTGTACTAAATTTACATAGTGCAGTGACAGAATTTATTTTATTCAGGAAAGGTGGAGTAAACAGAACAAAAAAACAAAGCCTCAATACACAAAATTATAACAGAAAAAAAAAGCAAATCTCACCTCAAGAGACTACTTGTCTACTCTACCTTACCTGCAAAGGCCAATTACCTGAAGGAAATTGGTATACGTTTGTGTAGCAGAACACCTAATGAGAGACTAATGTATCTTGTTTTTTAAACCAGCCTGATATGTCTTTCACATAGACAATAAATGCAAGATGCCATACCACAACAAACAAGAGAGGCTGATCACTTAGGGAAAAACAAACCAACCAGTTTACACCTCCTTTCTGCCAAGCTCCTCCTCATGACAAGCACATGAAAAGTAAAGGTGACTGTGTAACAGCTGAAACAAGGATCCTGACAACTGAATGTATCAGATGTACTTGACTGTCTGGTATTTCCACATGCTGTAGCTACATCAAAGCCATCCGGTTTGTCTGGATGAGCAGATATCCAAAAATGCAGGTAATTAATTTTTTTAAGTCCCTTGAAGCCTGCTATAACAAAGTTCCAGTAGAACAAAAGCCACACAAAACCTGGATATGAAACTAGCCCTGTTGTTCCCAATATGTCTCCTTAGAAAACCTAACAAATGCTTACAGTATTTCTCTCTGCTTATCCTTGCCACATCACTGTATCTCAGTGGGATCAGTACCATTCACTAAAGCCCAGTGACATTTCTCTATGCATCTCCCTACATCATATGCTGTGTTTCCATCACTGTGTAACCATGATGTATGTATCTCCCAGGGCTGTTAGTAGCACAGGTTCAACATGCACCTAACACAAACATACTACATGTGTATTTCAGAAAAGGTTGTGAAACAGAAAACAGTGAAAGCTGAGCACAGCAAATCCTCCTTGTGCTTGGTGATGCACAAGGAGACTGTGTTCGGTGCTTCATAGTCATTAAGATAAAAGTACTTAGAAGGTTATATATATATATATATATATATATATATATATATATATATATATATATATATATAAAACATACAGAAAACAAGGACAGTGGAAGAAACCCCAGCCCAAGAGAACAAATTGGCTTGATCCATTTCACACAGCCAGAAGCAGGTGAATTCAACAGAAAATTGATGCCCTAAACCACCTGTCCAGAGTTTGAATTCTTTATATTCTTCTTCCCCTTCTTGCTTCATAAAAGTAGTATCACATGCATGTTTTAGGCTGCCCTGGCAAGCAAAGGGAGCAACAGCACTTACAGGCTATTAAGAGAGTTTATTCTAGTCAAGAAAAATAATTTTTCAGCTGTCAACAGGTTTAGAGGAAAGTGGGGCTTCAAAACTATTCCTTCTATAAGAGAATTGCTGACCAATAAAAGAAAACAGAACTCTAAATACAATTATCTGTTTAGGCTGTTCTTTTAAAATGGTTTTAATACTTGGGAAGCATTTCAAGCGAACATGTCCCTGTTCCTTACACTAACTCACATAGTTCCATTCTGAGAAACACATGTTAACACGACATTTTCCTATCTAATTTAGCCTACTGGCTTTATTTTTAAAGCAAATTGGAATCCTGTAGTGCCAAGTTTGTTGCAGTGAAATTCTAAGTGGTGAAAAGTTCACATGTTATTTTATTAAGACTTCATGGTATTCTTAATTATTTTCTATGTCTGCATTGAAAACTGTTCATGCCTTTAATTTTTTTTTTTTAACTCAGCATCCTTGACCTAAGAGTATGACAAACATAGGAACACATGTAAAGAAGAAATATTTACATGAAGGAGATAGATGTAATTGCATTAACTGAGAGACAATGGAAGGAATGAAATTATGAAGAAAGATAAGAGTGGAAGTTGTACTACGTGACTCAGAATAATTGTTTATTCCCTCACTTGGCTTCTCACACTACTTTTCTCTGGTCTCTCTCAGAGTGCTTTATGTGACTGTAGCACTGGACGTAAAATGACCACAGATTTTTAAATCCCAGGCATACTCTTGAAAGCAGAAATGGGCAGATCAAATTTACTGCTTAAATACCAAATCATGAAGAGAAACAAACTATGCAACAAGAAAAAAAAATGTAACAGGGATACCTTTCTTATTTGTTTCAACCCCTTCACTGACCAGCTTCATGCCTTTAAGTTATGCTTGCTGTTATTATTTTTCAAATAATTTAATTTATACCAATAAATGCTAAAAAATGCTTATTTGTACATGAAGTTATAAGAACTTAAGCCATTATGATTTTCACTGTGAAGGGGTCTAACTACAACATGTTTTGTTCCATTTTTCACCTGCTTAGACATACTTGGCAGGCTAATTTTAAGAAGATGTGATCCTGATCAAACCTAAGGCAGCCCTCAAAATAGCATTCACACCATAGTAAGAGAGTTACTTGATCATCCTTTTTATCCCAAAACACAGGGTTCAGAGATAACAATTTGTTTACCTGAATTACACGTGCTGCAAACTGGCAGAGGTGCTACTACCAACCAATAATTCTATCCATAAATAAAATGTTAGGCTTGCTGGTGAGTCTGTTAAAGTCATGTTTTAAAATGGTTGCAGTCACTTAACATCATTCAGGAGGGAAAATGCTATGTACCCATTATGCTATTCTTCCTGTAATACTCAGAATTTGAACTCACAGCAAAAAATACATTCATCTCAAAAGTTACAGTCTTAATTCGCTCCAAAGATTCAGTTGCAGAAAATTGAGTAGCTAAAAAAAGAATTACTTCCTGAAGCTTTTAAAATATTTTCTTGAAAACAAAGAGGTAATGGAAGTAATTAATTTAAATAAATTTTACTTCAACAGCAGTTTCAGGTACATTGTTCACAATATAAAATTGACATGAAAATAAATGGATAATCACAATGCTTGACACCATTGTATGCTATTGAAAGCATCTATTGACACTTTCATTTTGCTTTCAAATACTCATGTAAACCTTTTTAATGAATAGACAACTAATATTTACAAGCTTGAAATTCTACAACTGAAGCATCAGCAAAAGCATTTAGAAAAACTTTGATTGTTCCTGGATTGATACTTTGAAGTTTACTTTTACTTGCAAAGCTTTGTTCACTTCCAGTGATCATTGAAGAAAAAACCTGCATTAGAATTCATGACCAGTTCTTTCTAAAAGAAAAAAATATTTTTGAGATTAAAACCATAACATTCTAATGACTGTGTAATTTCAAAAAATAAAATGGGGAAGCACAGACTTTTTTTTTTTAATTTTCAATAAAATTTGCCTTATATAATTAGAAATAATTAGAATATAGTTAAGAAAAAGAGTTTATCCTTCCTGCATGATTGCATTTTGTTTAATTTGATTTTTATTTGTTTGTTTGGTTTTTACTCTGGATTCTCTTAAAACAAAGCAAATGTTTGCCAGCATTGTGAATGACACTATTTCTAGCTTTCACCACAATTAGGATCTTATAGGTGAAACTGGAAGTTTTTAACACACTAGGAGGAAGCTCCAAGAAAGCCGTATCACTCAGTTTCCCCTGTCACGGATAGGGCTGCTACATAACAACAATTTCTACAATTAGTTTGAATTTGGCACAGATCTTTCCTACTTGGAATGGAACAATTCTGTATACTGGTGTTTTGGGGTTTTGTAGAAAACTTTGTTTTACTGGATTATTTGGCTATTACCAGCTCTAGTTCTGACGACATTAACATGTTAAAGTTTATATTTTTTTATTAAAGGTAATGATACTCATATGACAAGGCTTCATTAGTTTCAAAGAAGGTGTGTGACAAAATCTACATCCACAGGCAGAGTTTAACATCAATTTTGGGACCTATAGGCTTAGCAATTCCAGTACTTCACATTTAGGTTTACCGCTAGTGTTCTGAACAGCCCAGAAGTTTTAACATCTGACACTATTTTCCTGGCAAGTTCAGTTATAACCTGTTTTAATTAAGCAGGTTTTTAATTAAGCAGTCATTTAGTCTAATACTTCAGAACAATAAAATGACATATTCTGTCCCCATCCTCATGCGTATGTTCACATATTCATAGTAATATCCTGCCACAATTTTCCAGAGATCAAGTTTTATTTATAAAGGTAACTCTTTAAAACTGTTCCAGTTTATTTCACACCAATATTTTCTATAGGTAGACTAAAAGCCCAAGCGATTACCACCAAACCCTAATTAGTTGGTTACTTTACTTGCTTCTTTCCAGCTCCAAGAAATTTAACGTATTTAGGTGTAATAAAGTTTATCTCAATGTTCTCATGCATTACTGGTTTTGTCTGCCAGAAGCAACTTATGTTCACTGTCCATGCATTAAAGTTTAATTTTTTTCCTAACCACTTACTCCTGCAATGACAGGCAACTCAGCAGCTACTAAAAGCTTTATTAGAACACTCTGAATTTGTGAACCTTTTAGTCTTCTTTCAAGACATTAATGCTTCCTGCTTTCATTTCTCTACTGTAAAAATGACAAAGAAAGGCAATCAAATTTCATTGGCAAAAACTTCAAGAACAAAAGAAACCAACAAACCCTCAAATCCCGCATCTCTGAACTTCATGGACTAACCAACAGAGGTCACTGTCAGAGTGATTTTTTGGGTGCATTCTTAATTTGAAACCTAAGCATTTATCACTAACTTCACTGGACAACAAGCAGCATCCCTTGGGTCAAAACCAGAACCTCTGGAATCGATTGTGCTATTGCCAATTTTTTATTCTACTTTAGGTTATGAACACCAAGACAGGATTTTTTTTTTAACCTTTAAAGGCTACAGTCTTTACTTAGGCTACATTAATAAATGTAAAGTTTAAAAATAGAAATTTAAGAAATCAGCAGGTGATTTATTATAAACAACTGCAATACTCCACAGCTTCAGTAACAGTTCAGATTTTTTGATCACGCCTAAGTATCACTGTGAAATAGTTAATACTAATGAATTCTGGCCATGATAAACTGACAACATGCTTTTCTCTGGCTGACAGTAAGTTAAAAAAATAGTATTTGGAGTCACAAACTGAAAAATAATTTCCATATTTTTAGTCTTGTACCAAAAATATTGTTCTGGTTACTAATGCCACTACTTATTAATAAAAGCAAACAAACAAGAAGGCTAGACAGCTTCACACTTTCAAGCGGAGAAATGGTATTTTGTGTTCAGCCCCTGGGTGTAAGTGGACTGACAACTATTGGATTTTCTGTGGTGCAGCTGAGAATATATGCCTCTGAACTGTTGAAATAATAAAGATGATTTGGATGACTTTGTGGATGCAGCTTGTAGTTTAGTGAATATTCAGACATCCTTCTTGGATGGTTTTATAGTCTCCTTATCCTTTACAGTAGTTTTATCACAGAAAAAATGTAGTCAGAGACTGGTGCTTCACCTGCAGAGGAAATCTGATTTGAGCCTGCAGCTGAGACAGAGTACCTGTCTGTGCAGCCAGGAAGACACACATCTGACGTTTTTACAAAAAGACCATCTGTAAATCTATCAAGAGCATAAAATCAGCTTAAGATGTAATGGGCCCATATCACTGTGGTAAAATTACCCAGTTTAACCTCAGTGCAACATACTGCACTCAAATGGAAGTGTATCAGCCTAATAATGGTGACACAGTGAACAGTTAGGCTCTTCACTTTCAAGGACATTGATTATATCGTTGTTCTGAAAGTTACCTCCTATTTCTCTGTTTCATGTCTATATCAGTAACGAAATGGATAACCAAGGTGTACCACCGCCACACTCACAGTGCACTTAGGGAGTAACACAAAAGGCTGTTGCTGCAAAAAAGAATGGGAATAATCTGCTCTGCTAGCCATGGTGGCTTGGACAAAAACTAATGGGCTACAATTACAGTGCACAAAGTTCAGGTTAAGCATCATGAAAAACAGAGAGTATGCTGAAGCGTGGAATAGATTGCCCAGGGAAGATGTTGCATCTCTGTCACTATAGATCTTTAAGATTAAGATAGAAAACTATTTATCAGGAATGACACAGGTATAATGGGTCCTGCCTTGGGCAGAAGGATGGACTGGAGACATTCTGAAGTTCCTTTCAGATCTACTTTTGCACCACATTGCTGATGAAACAGAGTTGCAGCTATTAAAATACAGATAGATGTACTTTTCAAATAGCCTTCCAAAATCCTACAGCATTTTGTGAGGGCTTCTGGCTTTCACAGAAAGAGAACACTGTCAAATTGATTCAGCTGATCTTGCCTTGTTTCTAGCCAAACCACTTCTATGTCTGAAAGGCAAATCCTTGAAGTGATTTCCAGCTGTCTGTTGCATGGCTGACCCTGCAGGTTGGTGCAAATATAATTAAAGTTACATTCCTTCTTTTGGGTGGATTTTATTATATTTTCTAAAGACAGATTTCTCCAATGAATTTCCCTAAATTAAGAAATTAAGTAAGCCTGTACTGCACCTACACCTACTGTATCCTACAGAAGGATGGAAGGCACAACTATAGGACTTGCAGTGTTGTCATGGTTTTGAGGTTGTCAGTTGATTGTTTATTTTCCTGTCATATCCTGCAGGCTGCTGTAGTGAGACTGAAAGATCAGTTGTATGTCAACACCCAAGTGTGAAAATCCCTTTCTGAAGGGATTGAAAAACTAGTTTGGAAAACTACTGACATTATTTCTAAGACTTAACCTTTTGTGAGGGTATTCTCAAGCTTTCCTTCAAATTAGGGCTCTGAAAAAGTACCTGCATCAATACAAGTGAACATGTGCATACCATAATTTTAAGAATCACGATTTTACACTTTCTCCATTTATTGCATAATTTGCAATAAATTAAGAAGAAAAGGAGGCAGCAAAGACCATTCATTGCAATCTTGTGAAAATCTTCATGCTCCAGTTATGAAATAGGCTGATCACATTTGACAGCCAGCATTTTTACAGGCACATTTAGACCTGTTAGTCTCTTATTAGTCCTCACTAGAAACAGACCTGTTGAGAAGGTAACTGCATGGAAGATTCCTTTTTCTCCTGTTATCACCTTTGATTTTAAACATTGGACAGAGATGAGGAAAAAAGTGCAGATTATAGTCATTCTGTCTTGTGATCACTCCATGAACAGAGGTTTGATGTGCACTGTAACAGATACTACTAGAAGGCATTTACAAGACCATTAATAAGAGCTTAGTAGCCACGGAGAGGTAAAAGACACAGGTTTTAGGAACAAAGTGTCCAGAAGAGAAAACAAAAATACTGTTTTTATTTAAAAATTGGTCTATGTCACAGCTAACATTTAAAGGAAAAAAAATGAGAACATGAGAATGGGTACAGGAAACAAACTAGAGCACTGGGAAAAGATAAGAATAATTAGTAAATACCAAATGTGTCTTAATAGCTTAGGTATCCTTTTGTGCTTAGTAGCAAAGTAGTTTTGTTACAGATTATATACTCAGGTGAAGCACACCAGGGTAATCAACAGGAAGAAGGTGATCTGTATGTTGCTCAAAGGACTCTCTATAATATGCAGCTCAGAGCTTGAAAACCACTGCAACACATCCAGACACATTTTGCTCTGAACTCAGAGCTTTTACAGTGAGCAATACAAACAACTCTTCCTGGTTCCTTTAAGACAGGGTTGCATAGTAGACCTGTGCTGTCCTGCAGGGAAAGAGCAGTGCAATCTCATTATCTCCTGGTATGTTATAGTAGTGCATATTTTGTCGTCATTATAATCCTAGAGATCACTGTGCTGCCCTATCTACAGATACCCCAACATCAATACTAACTTCATAAAACATAATGCAGACAGGTTGGAGACAAACACCCAGTGAGGTTTACAGTCTCCAATGCATGGCAACACCACACTCATTTGACATGACAAACTTTCTGGTTTGTCACTATGGAACCTCTTCTTGCAGCTCTCCTTGCTTTGGCCATAAACATAAGCACTACTTACCCTTAACTTCCACAAGTTAAGCAAGCAAGATATAGAAATATGGAATAAGTAGGTATAAATTAGTAGTCAAATGCATGAACTAATTATGCATTTCATCTACTATGACCTGTCATTGCTTTCAATGACCCTGTATATTGTCCTCAAACTATCACTGAGAGAAGACAAGCACGTAAAAAGGAAGAGATAAGCAGAAATATTATAGTATCCAGATAACATCTAGCTATATAGCTATACAGCCATTCTATGGGGAACATAACCCTGGCAATTAACTTGAGTTTCCATCCTGTTGTTTCTATGGGACTTAGTCCCACATTAAAACTGAAAGGATATATAGCAACTGAGGGGGGTCCTTTTTGGTTGGTTGGTTTGGGTTTGGTTCCTATTATTTTCTTTTGGGTGCATTTTTAGTCAAATACACACCAATACTATTGAAAAAATACATACATTCTGGCACCTAACAAACCGCCAGTAAACTATTACAACATCGATAAGTCAAGAGGAAGAAACCATGTACATTTAGTCTTAATAAAGCTTTTTTAAGGATATTTAAGAAGATATATCTAAGCACACCTCAGAAACTGCCCTGATATATCCTTGAATCTGGGCCCACTTAAAAAAATTAACATGGAATTTTTTTTTTTTCTTCCTGCAATAGGTGGACTAAGTACTGAAAACATTACCACAGTGGTAGGGAAAGAACTACTGGAGCTCTAATTCTCTGGTACAATTAAAGACTTATACTGTAAAGTAAGTTTTCTACACTTAAACAAAACATGGTCATTGAAAAAATTCCACATTACAATGCTATTAAAAGTACAGCTACAAAATGCTGTCAGTATCATAGATATATCTATTTTCAGTTGTCTCCTACTAAATACATTATACAAATATAATTTTCCATAAAAACCTTCAATAAACTAGGGATATTATGAAACTAAACAAAATTACATGCTATTAAAACAGAAATTTAACACACAAGAAGTCACTCGAGTAATTTTTAAAAGAGTCTTTAAAAAAAAAAATCAAAAGCACATAAAGTTTTTTCCAAAGAGGTAAGTAATCCAGGGCCTTTAAAGAAATAAAGGGCTCAATCAGTCTTGCAATATTATGTCTGTATTGCAGATTACAAGGCCAAATCAAGAATTTTCCCTCCTAGACCCCATGTTGCTACTTAAAATATAAATAATTCAAATAAATAAATGAAGAAACAAAATTAACACTGTAACATTTATCAAAAAGCCCTTCTGTCTGTGCAATTTCAATATTTCAAAAGATGATTTTCTACAAGAGAAAGTCAGTAATTCACGGAAAACACATTAATTGTCCCAGTCTAAGAACTCAAGAAAATAATCCGACTAGAAAATCCCTATTCCTCAGAGTTTGTGAATGTCTCAATGGAAACAGCACATGTGATTAACATCCTATAAACATACCCAGGGAATGCAAGTATGAGCAGCAACTACAAGATGGCCCACTCAGAGCAATAGAATCCCCGCAAAATGAAAAAAAGGATTTTTTTCTCTAGGAATCACACTTCATTCCCAAATACACATATCTGAAAATTTCACAGATAGATTAAATCTTTGCTAAACTAAACCTAAGTTTACATTACCATTTTCCACATTCTTTGGAACAATAAATTGCACATGTAAGTGAAGGTTACCATTGTAAGGAAAAGGGTACTCAAATGACATTATGGATAATTCTCTCAATTCCACACATTTTAACACATAGTTGCTTCTTGATGAATGCGTTAAAAAACAAAGTAATAATTGGGAAGCAAGCACTTTCGCTTCAAAAAATAGTAACTGAGTTAAGCACATCCTATCCTGAGCATCTTTGTATGAAGTACACCTGCCCTGATTACAAATCAGTACCTCCCAGTTACAGGCTGTCCATTTATTTCTGAATGAACATTGATTATACCTCCATCAGCGAGTAACTTGGTGCCATTGGGACTGATTAGCAGGCAAGTGTGTTTCAGGCTGAGGTTGCTGTATCCATACGTACAGGCTATTTGAGGCTTTCTAAGTTTAGATGAATCCCCTCCACTAAACATTCACAGTGCGTATGTGGTTGAGGAAGGAAATTACTCTGTGCAGTCAAGAAACATGAAGCACCATGAATGAAAAACCAATGTTGATTTTAAAACAGAGATCAGTATATAAATTCATTTGTGAAAACCTCTTTTTCAGTGTATAAGTTTATGCCAATGTATGCTTTTGAGGAAAATGGCTAATAATAATTCTTACATGATGTTGTAAAAATGCTGTTTGGGCCAAGAACATTAACATACTGCTTACTGAACATAACTGTATTCAACAAGAATAAGGATACTCATCACTACCAGCTCCTTTCCTTATAAAAGATGTATGTGATTAAGCAATAGTCTAACTTCATCTTTTGAGGATGTTCAGAACAGCTATCAAGCTTTAGTATTCTCCCTTTTCTTCAAATGTTACTTTTAATAAAACAAGGAATATAAAAGAAAACTTTCTTGACATGAAAAAGTACTATTTTCTGCTTAAGGAACTCATAATCTGACAGAATAAGTGCCAGGAAAAATAGACTTAATACCAGTAAAAACTTCTTTATGACGTGTATCTATAATATAGCAATCTGAGCAAAAATCTTCAAAACCTCCATTAACTTTTCTGTCTAAGTCTTGACACTTATAAAGTACTAACGCAGTATCATAAGATTACAGCAACTTTAAATATTTGTCACATAGTTCATCTGTAGCCAAGGAGCAGAATAGAAAGAGAGAAAGCAGAGGTTGTTATTACTAGATGAAATTATTACTAAACAAACATAACTACACATTATTCCTTTAGGCCATTTTAATAATCCATTACTGTAAAAGCAAATTCAAATTTAATTTTGTGTTTTAATTTTTAAAAGTATGCTGAGAGTGGAAGCCTGCTTTATGATGCTGTTATTAATCACTTGTTAACAACAAATGAACAGACACATTCATTGTGCAAAGCTAGTTATTTCAAGGTCTATGGGCCAATAGTCAAGCCCTGAGTACTAAGAATCAGCCTCTAAATATGTCCTTCAGGTTACATTATCTCTGCACTGCAAAGTCATTACTTACAAATGCTACTAACTTCATCATACAATCCATAAGCTCAAATACTGCTGTTAGTATATGTTCCTACCTGCAAAGGGAACAGGTGCATCTTTATCCAGAGCAACAAGGGGAGGATCCAAAATGACAGTGTCATTGTTTTCAGTTATGATTCCATGGTATGATGTCTCAATCCAAGGCTTGTGTTTGTTCACTAGAAAAGAAATAGTTTGTCTAATTAATCTGATTTGTGCTTTACATCCATTTAGCTCATTTTATTGTTAAAGATAAAATATTTAATATATGTTCAACAATAATGTCATTCCTCCAAAGCCACTAACATGATCCCAAAGCACTTCATAAATTTCCAAATATTAAACCAAAGTGATATGCATATTGTACCACAATTCACTGATGAGAAAGCCAACACTTACAAACATACCTCCAATTAAGACACCAAAATAAAAAGCCAATTATCAAAATACTGTTAATGTATTCCCAAGTGTCAGACACAATTAGGGTCAGACACTTTTGAAGGAATTGCTTCCAATTGCAAAATTCTGATGCAAGAGTAGGGAAATCCAGAGAAAAAGAACTCTTGTAAAGACACAAAGGCAAGCAGAAGAACAAGTTTGAACACTGGATTCTTGGTCAACTTTTTATTTTTTAAATATATAAATTTTTTCTTGTGTTCTGTACATTGTAGTAGAAAAATAAATTTCTACATTTTAATGACTTTGATAAACACCACCACCTCTTTTCTGTTTAACCAGTTTTATTTCTGCTTAAATTTTTCTGAAAAAAATCTGTCCTCAAAATACAGCTGTTTAACATTATGATATCTGGTCTTGAAGTACAAAGAAAAATCACAGGAAAAGACACTTTTAAAATAGGGGGTAACACCACATATCTTCAGATTATTCATGAAACCTTTCAACGTACAGCCCTCTCACCAACCATCTCCTGCTTACTGGCCAGTATGAAGATGCATTTTCCCCCTCCTTTTCACAAGAGGCTAAGTTTTTGCTATGCTTAGAAACAGCATTTTTTTTCCCCCATAGCTACATTCTGAATGTTATGTTTTTGGAACTTCTACATAAGCAGTACAACAGTGTTAACCTAAACAAAATGTAATTTGAAGAATGAACTACCCCAGGCATGAGGGAACACTGCACTAGGGAGTATCTACCATGTTATCATCAGATCCAGACGCAAGGTAAATTTTGTACATATTATTCAGTCGTGTTTAGAGAAAAATGCCTGGTGGGGTAACAGAAATCACCTCAAAGGTGAAGGGTTAACTATTAAAGCAGAAATAAATTAAACAAATGATATTATTTAAAATAACCTCACTATAAAACCAACCAAAACACAGACACACACAACCCTAAATTCCTTCCTGCCTGGTCTTCAGTATAAGCAAAAAATTACAAGAATGAGTTTCAAGTTTCTCACACAAAGTTTCTTCTATGTGAAGAAAGTAGCAATAAACACCAAGACAACAGAGGGAGATCTGGCCACAGCAGAAGAGCAGGGCAACTAACAAATTCCTTTGTTCACTGTCTTCTTGGAAAAAGCTAAGAAATATATATAGGGCAAGCACAAGCATATTCTTTTTCCTTCTTGTTTCTTTGTTTAATCATGAGGAAATTATAGACTCAGGAAGAATCAGCAGAGGTCCTTTTGAAGCTGAATTATTTTATCTTCTAACAACTAATATAATGACTTTGATTTCCTTTATATATTGCAATATATATTCTTTCAGAAAGAGACATATTTATCATTAAGGCTGTTTTTCCCATTTTTGCCATAACTAAGCAATGGAAGATTAAACTGGGGATGTGCCAGGAAAGGGTGAAAAGGAAAATAGGGAACTCAATTCTCTTCATCTTGTAATGGCTATACAGCCAGAGGAGAGAGCAGTGAGTTTATGTAATAGGATGAAGGCCAAAAGTCTTGTCGATTTTGAAATATGAGAAGTGACGGATGCAATTTCAGAGCTTTGTGAGGCATTTGGGATTCCAGTTTGCAGGACAGTTGAAGTATTTTGTATCTATTACGTGAATTGCCTGAGCATCCAGACATAAATATGCTACACTGTTACTCTGATATGACTCAAAGACTTTGATTGACATATGCTGTAAAGAACAAAATGTGATCCCTTAATTGAAAGCAGATACAATTCAATAATGAACTAATAAAGAGGAATTTACATTAAAGGAGAACTACTTATTCAACTAAAAGCTGAAGTACCAAATCAATTTTTTCCTTCCTCTTGGTTCTGTTACCTGAGTTCTCACCAAGAAAAAAAAAGTAAAACCCCCAAAACTCCAACAATAGCAAAAAAATGCAAAAACCATCCATCCTTCTAGGTGCACCCTCTTTAAGACATGATCTTTTTCCTCCCTTATCTACTATCTCTACTTTTCTAATATTAATGTATCCAAGTAAAAACATCACCTGCAACTCAGCCACTAATTCCTCTGCCTTAGAGCAGTGGACCTGTTCCTCAAAATATCATTTCCTGTAACTTAAGCAATATTTCCTTTTAACACCCACTTTTCTTATTCTAGAAAAATAAATTTAACATGTCTGAGATAGATTAACAGACAATCATATCAAGGCTGTATTTATGTTAAGGGGAATAATTTGTGGTTTAGACAATGTATGTAGAAATTGGCACAAAATTACAGAAATCCCATGAGCTGAGCAGATTTTTTTTATGAGCTCCACCTTTTTAACAGATAGCCAAAGCATAGTTGAACAAAACAAAACAAATCACTTTTTTTTATTATAATTGGTTAGAACCTAAAGATCTTAATGTAAACTCATAACATTATGCTTTCCTTTTAATCCACAACTACATTAAAGTTTTATTCTTGGTTATATCAACACCAGTCAAATTTTAGGTCGTGTTAACGAAGACACAGTAATGCCTCTCTATATTTATTTAAACACCAGAACAAAAAGCGTTTACCATGCTGCCTCCTCTAGGCTATATGAATTTAAATAGAAAAAAAAAAACCCAACCAACCACATTAGTTAAGAAATTATGCCGTTCGCATTATATAAAGCGTTTATTAGAAACCCTTGAAGATTATCATGTAAACTATTGGAATTTGATAAACTTCAAAATAAGTAGGAACCTTTTATTTTATCTTTAAATGGAAAAAGCATGAGTGGTTAAAAACATTTTACTATTTCTCAGCAGTGTTTACAATTAACTTTCTATAAAAGAAAGTGATAATCAAACTATATGCTTTAATTTGTATTTGCTAATGATGGAGGAAATCTATGTACACATTTCTACGTGAAGCTTCAGGATCTGAGACAGCAAGCTAAACTCTAAAAAGAGAGCAAACTGCATACACTGCAGGTAAGAGCTATACAGAAAATTGTTTTCCCTCTTAAGGCGTATGATGCTGTGGCATGCTTCTGTTAAATCAAAGAAAAAGGAAAACAAAAAGTATAGTTTTGCCCTTTTTTAATATAAAAAAAACTGTGAAAGCTTTCTGTGAAAGCAGTTATTGTTTACCTTTTTCATGCATTTTTTTCTAGTCTGGTAAATGTGAAATTAGCATAATGTTTTCATGAATTCAAACATATATATAGTTAAGATGTACAGATTAAAAGTACCTATGCTGTGGGTTTGCTTTGTTTTTTTAAAAAGCGTGACTCTTACTATAATTTATTAGTCATTCATATAAAATCATAAATGATTTGTAGCATCTAGGATAAGTCAATTAATCTTTTTTCCTTTACCGCAGTTAGAGGTCAACTCATTAAAGTATGCATGCATTATTTACTCTGTATTTTTATAGTCTGCCCCACCAAAGCTTGTGATTACAAGCCTTTGGATGCAATTAAACCATCTTGCTAGACAACTGCCACTCTGTGTTCCATCTGCAAATGCACTTGGCATATAAAAGAATGAAGTAAAAAAAAGCAAAAGAAAATCAAACTAATTCTGTAGAGTCTGCAGGAAATCTCATGCCCCTAGGAGTGTTGTCTTGAAAGTCAGTTCAAGGAAAAGTCCCCAAATTTAGCCAAATAAACACAGAGGATGGAAGATGTTTAGAATAAAGAATACAATGCCAAAGTTCTACCTTCTATTTAGGTGCCTTTCCCCACCGTCTGCATGGTGCCCTGGGTTTTATCCCCTCTAGACAGCATGCTCAAAACCCCACCCTGCTACTTGCCACCTTGTACAAAGTAAGAAAAACAACCAACCCCTCATGCCAAACTCCCCTAGAAATTATAATTGCTTCTGAGCCCTTTATACCTGCACCACATAGCCCATGGGAATCTCTGCAGCAGAAATAGAGAACAAATAATAAAACATCAATACGTTAGCGTAAGGAAAATATCAACCAACCCCCATCCCAAGCTCTTTGACAATCTAAAAAAAAAGTCCTTTCCTAAGTATGGCCATAGGTACACAAACTTGTGTCTGTAATGTCTACAACATTAGAAGATGACTGCCTGTTTTATCAAACTGCAAGACATGCACAGCGTTTTCTGAAGGCAGTCGCACTCTGTAAATTAAATCTTCCAAGTCTCAATGTCTGTGCGCAGAGCTGCAATTTTTCAGTGCAGAAGTATTATTATAACTGGACCACAATATAGACAAAATGTATGAGGACATCATCTTATGAGGAAAGAAAACATCTTTTCTATAATCCAAGATAGACACTTCTCTGGGGCGGGGCGAGTGGGTGGAAAGCAGCATATGTACATGGAATGCAGTACAATGGTATTGCCAAAATTCAGATGGTTTCTGACTTAAAATACTTAGAAAATGTCACTGATCCAAAAATAACACATTATAAAAGAGCTATAAAAGTGAAAAAGGGAAGACTAGAAGTTTAAATTACTGGTAGTAGGGCAGACTATATTGTCTAGTTGATTTAACTGCTGGTTTCTAAACTTTAGGAAGTTAAAACTTGAGGTAGCAAATTATGAGTTAAGAATTGTTTTATGAATGCAAATGTGTTTTTCTTTCTTTTTTTTCCAAAATAGCACAACAAATTTACTTTACAAATGTACTGATAATATATTCTCTCATCTGAGTTAAAGAGGTTGTTGATTCCACTTTAAATTAACAGAAAAACGTAGCCTTTCTTACCACTTAGTTCAGTTCTAAGTCCTTTCACCTGCTAACTTCAATGATCTTCAGCTCAGCCTTTTTGAATCCTGTCTTTCTAAGTGTCAAAGGGCTTCCCCTAAAAACCAGCTAAATTGCAGGTGCTTAGGAAGCCTCTTAAGCATACGTATGAAATCCCATTAAGTTCTATAGAATATGAGACGGGACCTTGTGATTTAAGACCAGTCTGCAATACAAGCAACAAGTCCTGGTCTTGCACAACAAAGAAAGAGAATGCTTCTAATGCCCTATCAGGAGGGTACCACATAACAAAAATCCTGAAGATGCAGATGACATACTGACATCTGCAAGGCACGATCATTATAGCTGATAACTCCTCCCCAGATCTGGATGCCAGTGGTGTGGCAGTCTACTCCTGTGGGGTAGGTAATACTTTGCTAGGTAAATGCAACAGTAAGATTTATGGGGTCAGCAAGGGCTAGAGTTCTAGATCTTCATTTTCAGAGAAAAAAAGCAACTACAAACTAGAAAGTGCCCATTGCTAAAATCCAGTGGCCTTTTCTCTGGATAGTTTTAACAGTTCAGGATTTAGGATCAAGAAATGGAAACTTTCAAGGGAAAGAGGGAGACGTCAGAGGATGATTTTTATTCACCAGTGTGGCTTGTGTGATATTCAATCTTATACTTCCAAGTCAGAAATTCTGAAAAATCACATTCTTAACAGAAATTTGCTGCAGTCCTCCGTAACTCTAGATACTGATACTGAGCATTTCAAATATTGTTTTCAATAGACAAGTTCTGTTCACATAGTTCATACATGTGACTGTGTTGTGCACATATAACTTCATAACATAGTATACCTTAATTCTTCCACAGTATGACCAGAGATGCAAACCTGGATTTACAGCATTGCCTGTTCCAGAATGGGTTGGGGCTAAAACCCAAAGATAGGGATGAAAGCTAAAATCTCAGAGAAGCAGCTCTAACAAAGACTAGTGGGTTTGGGGTCTTAGGTAATTACAGAAATGAGGATTAGGAGTTTGGTAAAAATTTCAGTCTTCCTCTGGAAGGCAGAGAAAACAAGGATAAGGACAAATGTATTTTAAGAGAAAAGACTAAGCTAGAAGTGGAAACTGAAAATGCCTAGGAAGTATGAGAAGTAAAGTCATGTTTGCATTTTACAGGATTAAACCTTTCTCAGCATTAGCAGCGGCTATGTCAGCAGAAAACAGAATGCCATGTTTCCCTATATACAAAAGCTGCTGAAAAACTTTCCTGAAACTTTCACATATAAACCATTTTTGATACATTTTGCCATAGACAAATTGCAAACAACAAATTTATTCTTCTGTCTCACACACTTAGTTCTCTATGCGATGTCATTGCCTGAATTTCTGAAACACTGGTAGTTACGTTCTGGTTTTGCTTTTAGGTAGATATTTTAAATCATAATGCTTTATGTGCTTTTATATCAAGTAATAATGTGAAATTCCTGTCTCAATTAAGGGGATTTGGGTTTTGACACTAAGTTCAGTTAAAGCAGAATTTATATGATTGATATGTGATTATGAGATGTGAACTCTTTGGAGAACGTTTTAACTAAAGAATACATTACAAGCAGTGCTTCTCTGCAATATTAAATTACTCAGTGGAATTCCTACAGATAAACTGGCATTGGTTTGATCATACTGCACAACAAAAACCTATTTTGCATGTAATAGACTGCACAAGAAAGTCTTCTACCATAAGTACATTTTCAGGGCCCCAAGAGAAGGCCTTTCAATAATGACAATTCCCATTAGCAGAATTTGTAAGAAAAAAAAAGGGGGAAGAAATTGAGGTGTAAGACTCCTCCTTTGCTGGTAGCTCATTCTTATTACAAGCTTATTTAACCAAAAGTATCAAACACCTTTACCTAATGGCTTGAATAATACTAGGCAGTAATCTATTGGCTAAAGTAAACCAACATTCATTCTATTCTGACAAGCTTTGAATTTTATGTAGCTATAAATACACTTGATTCTCTTGTAAAAATGGGGGTGGGTATGTGTGAAAGTTGGAGCAAATTATTTTTAACATTGACCAAAACAGTATTAAAAGTTTAACAGGAACTTGCTAAATTCTCTAGTCAATCCAAACCTGCACTGTTCAGGAAAAACAGTCTAGCTACAAATTCAATTAAACTCTACTCACAACATTGATATGTGGAGAGGGACTCGTTATCAGGAAGTATAGTAATAGGAAAAGAGGTAATAGGTTTAAACTAAAAGAGGGGAGATTTAGATTACACATTAGGAAAAAACTCTTCCCTGAGGGTGGTGAGGCCCTGGCACAGGTCGCCCAGAAAAGCTGTAGCTGCCCCTGGATCCGTGGCAGGGTTCAAGGCCAGGCTGGAAGGGGCTTTGGGCAACCTGGGCTGGTGGGGGGGTGTCCCTGTCCATGGCAGGAAGCTGGAACTAGATGTGCCATGAGTTCCCTTCCTACCCAAACCAGTCTAGGATTCTATGATTCCACGTAAAACTTCTAGCAACACTTTTACTTTTGATCCTTATTTCTGAACAGCACATTTAGAATTTATATATGCATCTTAAGAATAAGCATTTGTGCTTCATTGTCAGCCTTTAGGTTAGCCTAATAGTTATGCCCCCTGTGCCTTAAAATGTTTAAGTTTACAAGTTATTTTTATTAATAAAGAGATATCATCTCCTTAAGATGTCCAGTTCTTATAAATATATCTGTTGATATTTGTCATAACAAATAAGACTACAGAGAATGAAAAACTGAATTCTGAACTACCACAGACTGTATGCCTCAATGTTCAGTCCAGGATGCTGCCTGTGTACTATATATAAAGGAACAAAATTAGAATTTGATGATGAGTCTGTCCCACAACTAGCCATGGGAGCTTCAATAGCTCACACCTGATAAAGTCCTCATATGTGAAAGTCTAGACAGTTAAAAAGCTTGGGGAAAGTATCTAATAGCACAAAAATATTTTCATTCATGTCACAAGGACAGAAAAAGGTCATAATCAAACAAGGCTGTGTTTTCTTATGTATTGAGTTGTACTCAAAAAATTATCTTGCTTACCAATGTTGACCTTTAATTCAACAGAGATTTCTAATGATTTCTAATGAGCAGCCTCATTCTCATTTTAAAATACATAAACACTTGACATTCACAATAATTTCATTTAACTATCTCCAATATCTAATAACTCCATGCTTAGTAAATGAAACTGCCCCATTCTTACATGCGTTATCTTTTTTTTTGTTTGGGCTGAAAGCTCTTCAGAACATGGATTTATGTTTCCATTATGAGAGTTTACAGCACGCATTTCAACCTGACTCTAGTCCTTATTCCTTAAATAAACAACAAATTTGTTCCCTGTGTAGAGTTTTGTCAGATGATACTGTCTGAATCGGGATTCCAGCACAATTGTTTCATGAAATGGATATCGATAACTTGTAAATAAACCTGATACTTAAAGCAAAGCTGAGGAACACACAGATCACCAGTTAACGTTTATATCCATGCAGTGTGTTGCCATAGGAAACAAATGAAAATAATCAATGATTATGCAGGAAAGCAATAGTAATCCCCTAATAGCACCAAAGATAGATCTCACTGAGGAGTTACAGATCTGCAGGGTTCCCTGTTTAACAAATTTGCACATATAATGCCTCTCTGATTGCCTGAAATATGAAAATCAGGGAATTCCAGTTGCTGACATTTATTCCTATGAATGATCTCAATCATGACATCCCTAAAATGAATACTGTAGCTATTACACAACACTAGATATTTTAATATTTGCTTAGCAGATTTTCAAAGGTCCTAGTTTCTCTGTACTTTATCACTCAGGTTAGGAACAGTTTTTCTTTGTAAACAGTAACTTAAATTGAAGGTTTTTAAATGGAAATTAGAGTAACTTAGGTTTTACACAATTACGTCTCAAGAATTTCAGCAGTACTCCGCAGTTGTGAATGGTGTTTTGAAAAACTAAAGATTAAAACCACTATTAGATTATGAGGCTAAAGTAATACAAGAAAATTTTAGAAACTGTAACTTTATATAATTTAGTGCCATGCTATTCTGGCAGCAAAGACTCTTTGGTGTTATCACAGATTGCATCTGACTGAATGCTCTTGCTCCTACACATAAGCCCACACTTTTGGAAATCTTGGGGAATGAGCTAAATCCTAATGCCATGGATAGCAAAGAAGTCGTTTATTATTTTAAGATAGAAGAAAGTACTGATGTTCATCTTTCCATTATTTGTTCAAAAGTTCCACACAGCAGGGGCTGAGAGATACTCCAATTGAGAGAATCTGATTACATTAAAGGACAGGTATTGCTACCTGTCCTTTATTTAATCTAGAAAGATGGGGCCCCAGACTACCCTGAAAGAGGCTAGCGAAGTTTTTCTTTATTATAGCTACTACTCTCCAAACTAGTCATGTTGGTTTTGAAACAGCGATTGCATTATCAAAAAGTGATGCTTTATTCCCCAAAGAAAACCAAGAAACTCAAATACTTAAAGAGAAGGAAAAAATATGAAGAGTGCAAGAAACAACGATACTGATAAATTCTAGACACGTTTCTGTGAGCAAAGGCTTGTGAAGCTGAAAGGTTAAGGGGAAGATGCGACAATGCACAGGAACATAGAGGCTGGGACCTAAGAAAACTTTACAGTATGCATTCTCTGGATAAGGTGTACAAATTTTGGATTATGGTTAAACCTCAAATAGACTACACATGCCAGAATCACTCTTACACTGTGAGATACACACATCTATTACACACAAATCATGGTTTCATGTTAGGACATCCTGTCTAGGATTCTTGTACCAAAAACCACAGCTTATACAATTAATATAAAAATAACTATCAATAGTGTAGACAGAAGAATACTACAGAGCAACACTCAATAAAGTCCATTTGCAAGTATTTCCATGTTTTGCCTTGAGATGTCTCTTAAACTGATATGTGCCTCAGAAAAAATATCAATTTATTAACTTACTGTCCATCCTCAAACCTCTCTCCAGAACACACCTTAAAATGTATTACATGATCCTATGCATTAAAAAAATAATTATTACATCACTTTTACTAGCATGAATGAACAATACTGATGGCAATGGATAGCATTGTCTGTGTAAATCACAGCCAAAATGTGATAATGCACAAGGAAGATAAAGATAATGACAGAATGTCTTCTGGTCTGCTGTCACTACAGTGGGGCTGTATCCATGACAGTAATTTTTTTGGAGATTGTCTATTTTCTTCTAAAATCCCAACATTTTCTTGGGACAGGGTCCAACTTCTTTTCACTTTTATACAGTGCTGCTTAGTTTATGGTCCTTAACTAAAGCTTATGCACACTCAAAAAAAAAAAAGTCTCCCCCAAAAAGCAATAAGAACATGGGTGTTTCAGAAATTTTAAGAGTCAAGACCTCTGTGTTTCAGCTATCCAAGACACAAGAATTAATGTGACTACATCGGCTATGGAATCAGTGTCAAACATAAAGACATCCTGCTTCTCATAACAATAATGCATTGTTCAGCCATATTACATCTACACTTTAATTTTTTCTAGTTTATTTATTTTCTTTTAACAACTTGGTTTAGACTGAGGAACTGCCTGAAATAAATATTTTTTAGCTCTGAGACTGTTTCTGATTATAAGCAGCTCTGACTTTATGACACAATATTTAATGTAATTGTATTTTATGCTCTTCCTCATTAACAATGCTGCCTTTTTTTCCAAGGCAATCCTCTTTCTCTCGGTACACTTTTTACAAAGTTATCACTCATTCTACTTGGATGGTGTATTCTTTCCTCAAAACTCACCCATCTCTTCTGAGTTTCAACCTGAAAATGACCTCTTATTTTTCTTTTTCTCTTCCCCCTCAATATTCTCAGGGTGTCTTCTAATTTCTAGATGATTTGAAACATATCAGTCTATTTGCATAGAAATTAAGTGGCCAACAGCCTAATTTTAAAGTAAAATGCATACATTAGCAAATTCTCTCTCCTCATATCCACATGTATGTATTTAAATAATAAATTGTAGGTACAGTTGCTGTTCTGAGTCAATGTGTGGCAGAAGTTGCCTGTATAATTACCTGTGTCATACTTAAAAAAATCACTGATTCCTGTTCCAGTCAGAGATGGACCATGACATTGCATGAACCAATAACACCTTTCTATCCCCCTTCTGCTTCAACCATAGCACCAAGAGACTGTTTAGATGTCAGCCTCTTTAGGAATGACAGCAATCTATCAACTTCCACAATGATTTAAGACAGCTTTCCAGCAGTACTCTAAGTACCCTTTGTGTACAATTGTTCCTTTCACTTCAGTGTGATCAAAACAAGTGAGGAAGGACATATTCAAACAGAGCAAAGAAAGCTAGACATCACCTCACTCTTATTAAAGATAACTGCTGTCAGCATTCTAGGCTCCTCATTACCTTTCAGATGCAAACATAAACATTACACAATGGTTTATTTTTTCATTTTTCCTCCTTCAAAAGTCATTACTTTCTGTCTGTGTTTCTGCTCTACTTAGACAACGCTAAAATGCTTTTAGGCCTGTGGCACACTGTAAACGGGGCCTCACAGTAAAAAAAGACACTAAGGCAAGACTGACCAACCTTCCTGAATGCATAAAGCCACATGACAAAACCTTCTTATCATCAAATAAAAAAGCAACACAATGCCTGCAGCTAGGTCATAGATAGAAGATGACAATGCCACCAGGTTCCTTTTCTCTACTGAGGATGGAATGTTTCACTCACATGGCAACCAAGTTACATCAGCTAAAGCAATTTCTACCTTTCACTTCTCAACAACTACCATTAACATCGGACAACTCCTGCTTTTCTAGCACAGCCTCACTACTTGTCAAATGAGACATTCACTGTGGGAACAGAAGTCTCACGAACCCCATGCAAGTCAGATGTGGCCCATGAGTTACGGGCCAGCCACTAGGTCTGCTGACAGGAGATAAAGCAAATCTAAAAAAGAAAAAAGAAAAAAAAAAAAAAAGGGAAAACTGCTGGTTTGAATCTTGATGTAAAACATCGTATGTGTAATGGGCTACGAGGATTACCAAGCAAACAGACAAGAGTAAATCAATCAATGGTTAGAGAGGACATCCAGCCCTCAGGCACCACAACCCCTTTGTATGCATATTGTTTAGGAGTCGAACACTGCGCTGTATTTTTCCACCAAAACACGTCTCAGAGAAAACATCTAATTTTGAGAACCTCTGCAAGACTGGACACAATCAATACTCCTTCCCATCAAAAAAGGTATAATACTGGAATAATTAATTTCTCAGAACTGCTCAACATGAATACCGCCATAAAATATTCTCTTTGTATCTATAAATTCCTTCAACACTCATCTCTGCCTAATCTTTAAAACAGCTAAGCTTTAATTCATTACTTATTTGTATTCCTTGATATTTACAGAGATCATTTCTTAATTACTGCTACCTGCTGTAAAGAGAGTTTCCAGTGCAGAAAAAATTGTTTATCAAACAGAAAACAGAATGATGGAAGAAAAATGAAATCACATCTTCTACACATTTTGGGTAATTATTAGTTTATCAGTTAAGTCTCATATCTAAATACAAAACACTGCTTTGCCCAGCTTTGTCTTTAATTATCAACTACTACTATGAATTGCTAATAAGCAAGATTGATTTTGACCGATGACATATCAGCTTTTATCCTACAACGCCACAGATGGGACACATTTTATTGCAAATTTCATTTCATGTTTTTTATTGCAAAAGGTATGGAACAATGAATGATTATTATATATTTTACAGTTCATTCACTTCAAACTGATCATTTGATATTCATTACTCCAGTGACAGGCACATTCTGTCAGTTTTACCCCTCATTATGCACCTATATGCATTTGAGCAAACAACATTTTGAAAGGAGACTTCAACCAAGTTTCCATTTGAAAAAAAGAAACAAGGTAACTGTAGTGGCTGCTGTCAAAGGAACAGTTGACTAAAGTCATATTTCTGATACTTCTTACAACCTGGTTGAAAAACTAGTTTTGGGCATAAAAATATACAACCATATAAATCACTCCCATAAAATCTGAAGAAAAGGTTAAAGCTCCTGGACATATTTTCAAGAAATAAACTTTGACTTCACTTTTTCCCCAATATTTCAGATCTTATAGATTTCACAACACAGAAATCATTATTTTTGGTATTTCAAAAGGTCACCCTGGTGATAGTCAATGCTTGAAAAGGCAAGTAACAAAGAAGGCCTTTTATTCTGGACTTCCTAAAACAACAACCCCGACAGTTTCTATGTATCAATTTCAAGTAAGAGCTCTCTGGATGCTCTTCTTCTGAATTGGTGATAATCAAAATCTTTCGTCCATTAATTGCATGTTCAATGATATATTCAAAGGACACTGTGCCCTCACAACATTTGAGTTGCTAATAGAAAAGTGATCTGATCTTCCAGCTTTTAACATCCCCAAGAACAAGTTCCGGATACAAAATAGGAGGTTATCGTGGAAATATGAAATGTTAAATGTAAAATACATAGAACAAATGAGTACATTTCAAAGGCAAGCACACATAAAAATACACATAAATACAAACCAACAGAGGATAAAATAAAGCTTTGTGATAAACACAGCTGAAACATATCAATGAATGAACACTAAAAGGGAAACAAGACCATCAACTAACTCACTGGCCTTCTAAGAACCTTCTGTACTAGTTTGTGCAGAATAGAGAGAGCATGCAAAGCTAAAATGGTGGGCACCCATCAGATCGCTCAGGCTTTCCTGACAGGAGTCAAGACCTCTATGGAAGAAATAAGCTGGAATGAAGAAGAAATTGCCTGCAGCTACATAAATGCAGAAATGACCCCATATCATAAATGGTAAGGCACAGAAGTACAAATTTTGCAGGGGTCAACACTGATGGCTGTTTATTGCCCAATTTGGAGAGCCTGTTGTTTGAAAGGACAATAGAAATAACGTAACAAATCAGAGTTAAAATTTTATGCAATTACTTGCATTTTGAGGTCCTAAAAATGTACTCCTACATGTACTATCCCCTGTGCAAAGGTAGAAAAGTCTGAATATGTCATGTTCTCAGATGAAGTGTACAACAGCTACAATTAGGTTTCTAGTTCAGGTAAAACTTGTAACTGTCCTGAGTCTCTCATGAATTGAAAAAAGAAGCCACAACACTAACACAAACCATTTAACTCTGTTTTTGATGACTTCAAAACTTCATTCATTTAAGATTCATGCACAGTAACTGCACAATGACAGTTAAAAACTCTAAAATTGTTATATATAGAAGTATAATTGAATGTTTGTATCAAGCTTGGGAAACCAGGAAAGTGCCTGCAGCTACATAAATGCAGAAATGATACTATACCATCATGCAAACATGCATTTTACAAGGCTTATGCATGGATTTGGCAATTGCTTGCATTTGTATCAGCACATCTTCAACACTGCTCATCAACCTTTATTGTTATAGCACAGATTACTTTTTTTTTTAAAAAAAGGCACAAAAAAACCCAGAAAAAAAACCAAAAAAAAAAAACAAAAAAAGGGACACAATTTAAGGTAGTCCACATTTTGTAAAACCAATAGAGTAAAAAATGCCATCTATATTTTTCCCCTTGGAAATTAGACTAAATGAGAAAAAAAGGCTAACTTGACTTTAGGGGAAAAAAAAGAAAAAGATATTTTACTGAATTTTTCAGTAACTGAATCTACAAGCTCAATTCACTTAAAGTTTGAAGCAACTGAAGCCACCTGCCTAGGCAAGGTCAAAGAACTGCAATGATTCAGCAAGAAGGGGCAAGAGAGGACCAATTATATTTGACTAGTCTCATATATCAGTAGTCCCCAAATACAAAGAGGAAGAAAAAACTGTTGTCAAAAATGACGTGCAGTCTAGAGCGAGGATTGACAATCTTTCAATAGTCTCTTCTTTTTTTTTTTTTTTTTTTTTTTTCCCAAGTAAAACTTTGAGTAGCTTTACATCAAGGATGCCAATTTGAATCTACAAATGGGAGCAGGAGCTCACCATTCCTAGTCCTTACTGGGTTTCATTAGAGATTGGAAAACAGCACACTCAGATCACGGAGGACCAACAGCAGGGCTCACATATGTGAGATCTTAGAGGAGCTCTGCAGGAGCAAGGCTTTGGGAGCTGCTGCTTCTCACAGATACACATCAGACAAGATTATTCAAATTTATCAAGTATGTTCATACATTTTAACAAGATGCAGATGACAGAGAGAAATGATGACAAGCAAGCTGCCCTAACAAATGCCTCACATTATTTTCATCTATCTTACCACTGATACTACACAACACATTTGCATAACAAAGTGATAAAAATGCACGGGCCTTGTGCTTACATTGTTTTGAGAAGGAATGCAGAAAAAAAGTCACTGAATTTGCTAGGTATGGCCTTTGTTAAATGCTACTAGGAATAACAGTCATGTTCACAAAAAACCTTATTCTCTTATTCTCTATTGCCTCATATCAACAATATTCCTTCCTTTCTTTGCTAATAAAACAAGAAAAAGAAAAACCCACTAAGATGATTGTGCAGATCATATTCTCACTGGAGTAAGTATAAGGAAAATCCCAAGAGTCTCAGCAACTATTTAAAGGTGACAGCAAACCTACAGACACTATAAGCTCAAAGGTTTGCCATGCTTGCAGTACTAGATTACATCTGAACGCCTCAAAGTTCTTGAGCCCTGCCTTCTGCTCCATGGTTTTGACATATACCTCTGCTCCCCCAAGGCCAGGACTTAGTGCCCAGTTAAGAATCAGCTCCTGATACCTCAAACTTCCAGCTTGGCGCATCAAGCTGGTGCATCAAACAAAAATCTCCCTTAAAAGTAGCACCTCTGCTGCTTTCGACATTCCTCCCCTTGATCACAACCCATCACTACTATTTAGTTTACCAAAATTTTGAAATCTGGAATTGGGAAGAGGAGTGATGGTGGCTGGAGTTTTTCTCTCCATGGAACAGGGCTGTTTTAGTTAACCGCTGTTCACAGGAATAGAGCTTGTTCAGATATCTTAACAGGGTAGTTACAAGCAGAAGCACTTTCAGCAGTCTTCCTTCTTTCAGTCACCATGACCCTCAACCTTAAGGAGGAGGTTGAGCTGGTAAATTGCAAGTGTGAGGGTCATGCCCAGTACACTGGCAGAGAAAGTGCTGCAAGAGGGAAGTTGTATTTTGTAACATTATGAGCTGACACTGGCACAACCATGCAGATGGCATGGTGCAAAGACAGTGCCTTTTTGGTGGGAAGATCCCCCAGCCACCCAAAAAAATCAGTGAACTAACAGAGGACTGAGGGAAAAGGCAGGTCATTTTTTTTTGGTACTAGCAGCTTTTAGTCTTTGCTACCACTGGCTGAAGGACATTGTCAAAAAATGGGTTTCAAGGAACAAAACAAATGTCACATCAAATCACTGGATTTAACACTATAAAAAGGGGTATTTGTCTGTAAAAAATACTCATTACTTTTTGTTAGCTTGTTTTTGGTTTTGTTTTTGTTTTTTTTTTAAATCAGCTATGGTTTAGAGAAATATTATTTGGCCAGGTTTATTACTAAACCTTTTTTTACCAGAAGCACAAAGTGCGACTCTGTGCAAATCATAATTTCATGGACACTTGAACCGAGTCAGAGCTACCGCCCTACGTTTCACTGGCGACCGAGTTTCTGTAACTAACTCTCATACCAGCATCGCTCCCCAAAGACAAGGAAAGCAACAAACAAGAAAATGAAATATTCCCATGCCCATCCCTCCCCTTGCAATGGTGTCTGTTTGGAAGCTGGTCTCATTTGAACTATGTAAGAAATATCTGCAGAATTCTGCAGACTCAGAAAGCTTCTGTGTAACAAACAGTGCCTCAAATTCCATCAGGGCTATACCAGAGGAATCTGAAACAGCATCAGAGAGTTCACTGAAATTACTCTACTTTTAGGTCAAAATAGCAGCCTGATCATGTTTTCACACAGCTAGAAGACAGGTTTGAAAAACCTTTGGTGAAATAATCCCGGTCAGACCCTAAAACTACATCTATATTAATTTTAACATTCTATTTGTGTTTTTCCAGCTTCTGATACTACTTACCAGTTTTATCCCACAGTCACTGGACTGTTTGCAAGAGAAGCATTAATGAGAAGTAGTCCACATGAACCCTTCACCCCAGGTAAGCAGTTTCTGCTGTATGCCTTCAAATCAGTTTGCCATCGTGTTCCACATACGTTCTGCACATCAAGAGGAGCACTGGTTGAGCTGCTTCCTCTTCAGGAGAGAGCAGAATCAGAAATTACATATCCTAGTTTTTGTTCTTTTTACTAGATTTTCCTCTGGTTGCTAGACGAACAATGTACACATGCCTAGTAAGAATGCACAAAGCAGTTTATTTACAATTCTTTCTCAGAATATAACACTAGATATATTACAGTAATCCTTTTAGTCCTTGGACACAAGATCATTAGGTATGGGCTATTACTTGCATTATCACTACATTACGCGATCGTTATGAAAAATAAAAAGTTCTAATCAGCATGCTCTTTTATGAAGCACAGTGGTTTGAAACTATTCCCTGGAACAGCCTAAGCATTAGCACTAACCAAAATGAGTAACTGGGGTATTTTCTGAACCAAACAAGGTTAAAATAAAAATCCTTTTTACACAGGAGATTATGACTGATGGCACATGTCAGAGCGTTCAGATCCACAGAACATCAAAAGGATTCACAATGTCATTCTTAGCAGAACATTTCACTAGCAGAGAGCCCAGTACACAAAAAAATATTACTACCCACAATGAGTCTTGCAGGACTGAATGTATGGTACATCACCACAATGAGCTTCCTTAGTCATCACTGTTTATATAAAGCAATTACACAGCAAGTTACAAATCTAGTAAGATTCCGGAATTGGTGTGGGGTGGTTTTTTGATTTTTTTTTTCTCTGTTGCCTGGGTGACTTTTTGATGGTAAAGACAGTGAAATTTTTCCACACATCTGTCAGTGTTTGTGTTTGTTTATCCTTGTCTGTTTCTGATATTGACTGCAGTATATTTACCTTTTTCTTTCGTACTTTTAACATCAATATTTTGATTTATTTCTTTTTTAAAAAGTTTTGGCATAATTTTATGTAACAGCTACAATATATCAATACAAATTTCTCCTCTACGAGGAATGGTGCACATTGCTATGGATTGGACTGAAGCATGTGCAGGGCTACACTGAAAAAATATGGATGGGCAAGAATTATTAGTACATTTTTATGCTTTTAAAATGTCTCAGTCTTCACCTATAACAGCAGTTAGTACAAGGGGCCATATGCAGACATAACAAAACTTTTTTAAGGTCTTGCCCTCATAATTGCCTTCTAGACTTTTCTCAGAACACAGGTATATAATAAGCACAGTTGTATCAAACTTGCACTGGAGATCTAACACACTAAGCAATCTCACAGCAAATGCAAAAGGGAACAATATGGTCCCAGTATTATGAATAAATATCCTTCTAAATGATGATAATTAAGAGTGCATTACAATATTCAGACTACATGACACAATTCACAACATTCATAAGAAATCACCTGAGCTGTTCATTCCAGTGGATCCAATGGATCCAATGAAACCACAGGTACTCATGGAGTCACTTATGCCTCATCTGGGAGGCACTAACAACAAGTGAAAGGCAGAAATCTTTCAACTACCTCCCAACTTCCACAGTCCCAGTTCTGGCAGTTAACAGTACTGGTGTGGGCTCAAAACCTGCAGAACACAGAGATATGCTGTAAGCTCAGCAGAAGTAAGCATGCAACTGACCAGACGAAATGTTTCTACCTAATGTGGACTTCACACCAGAATAGGCCCAAGCCCTAGCCCTGAAACAGGACTATAGCTCTTAATGTGCCCTCAAAATTCAGCTACTTCTGTGTTTTCAAGTTGGCAAAATCTGTACAGGAAAAAAATGTGCAAGGAAAGAAAACCTCAGACGCCTCACACCTGTCAGCTGAGGGCACCCCATGGCGGCTGTCACAACTTGCTGAGGTAATAGTTTTGTTTTTAAAGGTCTTTGGTCATTTATAGATGTTCAAAGCACTTAATTCCAAAGTAATATGCAAACATGGTTTATATTTGAGAGGCATGACACAAATATTTTGGATGAGAATTGATTGGGGCTTAGGCTTTGGAAACTTCTCTTACAAAGCAGACTCCAAAGAACCCGCACTGCTCCTCTCAACATTTTTACTCGGCCTATGCACCCCACTTTAAAGTCTCAAGCTGATGTTCAACCTCTCAAGAAACACTTCCACAAGCATCACTTTGTTTAGTAAGAAAAACTAAAATTAATTACTGCATTGCTGCCACCTTAAACTGAATTGTTGCAAAAGCCTTCCCAGAAAGACACAGTAAATACACTGCTAGGAACCCATGGAGCCACAAAATTTTACCTTAATAGGCACAAAACAGAGATGCCATGATGCAGTTACTTACTGTTAAATAATACTCCTCATCTCTTTCCACTGAGCACCGAAAGTCCCCAGAGAAAAACATTTTTCTCCTTTTCTTTCCCTCTTTCAGTTTAGATTTGTTTTTCCAAATATAATTTGCAAGTGCATCCATTCTAATCCCCGAAGAAGCTGAATATTGCTTTTTTTATTAAAAATAAATGAAAAAATAATAGCTAACTCTGTTAGGCGTAGGCAGCAAGGAATTGGCGGGAAGGCTGCAGGGGCTGCCTCTGTGAGGCGAGGCAGGGGCAGCCTCCAGCTGCACACAGCCGGTTCCAGCCGGTTCTGCAACAGTGCCCCCACAGGCACAGCTCAGCCAATCAGAGGAGCCGGCAGCGCCTCAGGGAAATGCACTGAAGGAAGGGGCAAAGGCTGCCTGGGGCACAGCCAGAGTGCCCGGAGGGCAGCAGGGTGGGAGCAGGAGGAGATGCTGCTGAATCCCTGAGACACCCCCAGCCCCTAGGGTGACCACAGTGGAGCAGGTATTTCCTGGTGGCTCAGGAAAAGGACCACACCAGACCAGGTATCCACACCAGAGCCCATGGAGCACCCCACAGACCCAAGCAGGTGGATACTCCCTGGAAGAACTCCAGCCAGTAGAGAGGATTCACACTGGAGCAGATTTATCCTCAAGGACTGGCAGTCTGGGACGGAGCTCACACTGGAGCAGAAGAAAAACATGGAGAGGAAAGAACAGAAGAGAGGAATTGTTGGAGAGTTACTGTAGCTCCCCATTTTCCCCCTAAAATCACTCATGGGACCAGGGATGCAGGGCGAGCTAGAAGATTCAAGAATTATGAAGTTGAGCCTGGGGAAAAAAGGGTGATGAATGGAGTGAAGACATAGTTTTAATTCCTCTTTGTTTCTCAGTACTCAAATCTATTTTAATTGTTAATAAATTGAATTAATTTTTCCCAAGGCAAGACTGCTTTTCCTGTGAAACTAATTGCTTAGTGCTCTCCCTGTCTATCTTGACACATAAGCTTTTTCCTTATTTGCTCCCCTGTCCTATTGAGGACAGGGAGTGAGCAACTGGGTGGGCACCTGGAAGATGAAACCACCACAGTAACATAGACAAGAAAAAGTGAACCTGAAGTCTGCTATCTGATTGTCTTCAGTACTGGGATATTCCTCCAGTATGCAAAGTGTTTAGCTTACTCAGTTGTGAGAAGACATTACAGTGTGCCCCCTTGGTGATGCAGACAGACTCCCTTTAAATACACTTAGTTTGCAAATTCTGATTTTATGCCCAATATTCTAGATTCAGCATGGAGTGCTGAACCCCCCTTCATAGGGTCTTCTTCATTCTGAGTTAAAACACTTCAAAACTTCTGGTAAGATTAGGAGCATAAATTTTTTATTTAAAAGTGAAAATATTTTTTTTTCACTTTTTCACGTCATAAGAGATATTCCTCTTATGTTCAGGAGAAGCACAGAAGAACACATCTCAAAGTGTGAAATGTGATACTGGACATGAGCATCCTGCTCAGCACTAGTTGCAGACACATTTTATGCACTTGTTTACACAAACAGGAGAAAAAAAAAAAGGTTTTTTTAAACTGCTATTCCAAAAGCTTAAAATTAACGAATTGTAGCTATAAACCCATTTTTAATATTCTTTATCTGCATAACCACCCTATTTGAATACAAGCCATATTATCCTTGTTCTTCCATTTGAAGACTATATAAATATTTTTATGGCTGTTTGTTGTTCTTGCATTCTCCTCAGTACTTGGAGATCTTAAATCTCTGTAGCTTAAATATTACTCCTTGCAGCTCTTGTAATAATGTAAACCAGAATTCTGAGAAACATTTCTAGGTATGCACTCAGTAGCCCTCAAACACTCCTTTAAAATTAGTTTGCTCAGTATATTTTTCACAGCTTTTGTTTGCAGCTGTAATTCTGTTCCTTAAAGCAGTATCATTTCCTTGATTTCTATGTGGGTGTTAATAAATGAGCCTTTTAAAACTTAGGAGTACAATGCCAGTCTGGTTGATAAGACCTGTAAGCCCTAATTCTAGGGGTATTAAAATAAATGGTGTTTAGATAGATTTATTTTTTACTGACTTATTTTTGTGCGTTGAACAGTAGGAAAAACTATTTCTATTACAATTTGCACTAACAGTGGCATGGATTTTCTTTTTTTGAGATGCATAAGATTAAGAAGTATAGAGAAGAGATTTGTCCACTTATATTCTTTTTTACCAGCATGAAAAGAGGTAGAGCCATGTCACTAGTGAGGAAAATATCTATTAAGTTGTCAGTTAAGATACCATTTACCTTAAGAATGTGTAGTAACTGGAAGCTCAAAACGTGACAGATAATGCAAAGCATGTCACAAAAGTAAAAGATAGAATAGTAATTAGCATGGCAGAAGAGATCTTGGAGATGAAAATGAGGAGAGGGATAAAATCCCCTGTGTGCATGTGTGTATAGACACAGAGAGAATGTAGGTACTATATAATATCTAACAGGCAGGCCAGTTTTGTAACCATTGCCTTGCAACCTCATAAATAACCTACCCACTTGCCCAAGACAAAGATTGGCCTTTGGGTTTCTTAGGCCATTAAAGATGGTATTATTTTCATCCCCTTTGCAGCAAGGGAACACAGAGGAACTAGACATTTCAAGTCCTCCATTTGCTCCTGGAAGAAAATGTGTCTAGGTAGCACAAAGACATATATAATCATTTCTGGCTGAGAGTATGAGTCCTTCTTTCCCTACATCCAGATTTGAGGTGGAGTAATTAATTTATTTTGCACATGCACGGTGACAGTGATATGAATGTATTCACAGTAAGAGTCTCTGTTTTTCAAAGCTAATTTGTAGATTATGCAACAAACAAGTATACAAATACTATTATGTCTATTAACCTTATTATAGTAACCTTATTTGAACGTGAGAATGACAGAAGAACAACAACTTGTCTGTGCAGGAACTTTTTAATGGAAGTTAAGAGGCAAGAATAATGGTATGTCAGTGTTCAGTTTCATCAGCCTCTAAGCTATGTCTTTCCTTAGAAAATGTAATTGAAGTAGAATGAAATGTTGAACTGACAGAAAGATCTGACATCCCTTCTTTAAGGAAGGAAACAATTCAGCTGGAGGAAAAGATGACAGCAGCATTTACCTTCTACTGAAATTAGCGTAACAGCCCCACTCAATTTTAATTTAACAATGACTTTTTTTTAGCTTAAAACTAATACTTTGAAAATTGGCAGCATGCTAAGTTGAATAATAGTGAGACAATAGGATAATCCCCATCTGCTACACATTCCAAACTGGACTGACAAAACTGCAATATTTAGGGGCAAAAGAGAATATTGAATCTTATCTAAGTTGTATAGGATATGCATTAATTACAGCTAATAAAATGGATGCATGTTTAAATAGTTTTGGCAAAGGAGTGTAGAACACTCAGGACTGAACGTACCATTCTTAAGTCTTTCATATGAGTTAATTGACTTATGGACACACATCTGTAGATTTTCAACATTTTAAGACAGATGAATTTGCTGGATCGGTATCTGCATAGATTATCTGCCACGTAAAGTGCCAAACTGCCAACTGCAGAAGATAAGCCTGTCAGAGGCAGCTCTCCTTGCATCAAAAGTAGATACAGAAGTGTCATCTGCAATCCTTTACACTGGTCACCCTTTTTGGCTAGATTGTTTTTTGGCTTTATCCAAAAGGCTACATGGAGTACATTGGGATAACTCGTTGGAGAAGAGATGGGCATACAAAAACAATAGTAGCAAGTCTGTACTTAAAGTTGCAGCAGTATCCTGAAAAATCAAAATAATTTCATTATTCTTCTATGGTGAATCACACTACACACCTGCAGCTAGGCAAATAGTATATAAAAACAACCTCAAAAATTCAGTTGCCAGAAAAATACTTGCTCTACCATCTATGCAATGGTTATTTCAGTTCTCTCCAATGCATCAGACTAGCTGCTCTAATCTTGCCATACTAGAGATGAAAATAACTGCATTAAGATCTACTTGCATGTACCAGAATGGTAATAGCATTATTTGAGTAGGTTTACAGAAAAGACTTGGTTTTCAAGAGAGTTATTTTCTCCACAAAAATGAGTGATCACCTTTTGAAATTAATTCAATTACCCAATCAATTATTCAGTTAGTCCCAGACACACTTTATTATTGTTTTTCCTCAAGCAGAATGGTTCCAACTTTGACTTAATCTACCCCACATTCACATATATTTTCCCCAGTGACAGAATCAAGTACATACGGCACTCGCTGTTTCCTCATCCCTACAGGGAGCCATCATTGTGTCATACTATGAGGTGACTCCGTAATGTGACCATTTAAATGATGTCAGGATCAAAACTATTCTTCTAAAAAAAAAAAAAAAAGGAAAACTGGGAGAAAGTGTGTTATCTTTTACCCCTTTTACCCACAGAATTTTTGAATCACACAGGGAACACAATTGAATGTGTGAGACTTGTAAAACAGGACAGATTCAGAACAAGCTTCAATAAAGCTGGTCTTAGAAGTTCACCATTAGTCCGGCGTTGTGACAATAACCCCACAGGACAGCAAGGGCAGTGGAGTAAAGAAATGCAGAAGCAGGAATTACCCACCCACAACAGCAACTCTTGCAAGCTTTCCTACTGATAAAAACACGTTACAGAATTATTTCTTGAGAGTGTATGTTGTGCCCTTTCCCCTCATCCTGAAGACCCATTTATATTCAGTCTGAGAAGAACAGATTGCTACAGCCTGCATCCACAGGCTTTTTAAACTCACGCTACAGAGACTTTATGCTACAGGGTCTGTGGTACCCAGGTAACCTTCTCACACACCTGCCTGGACTGCAGCAACTGCATAAACACAAGCAGAGAAATCTTCATATGCTGTCATTCCTACTTCAGCACCCTGGTGAGAGCTGCTGTACATCCATCAGCAGAATTCCCTTCTTTCTTCAGAAAGAGAGAATGCAAGTATTTACTTCCTATCTATCCAGTAGAGCTATAAAGTACAGGACAGAGAACTAAGAGACACTGTAGTAATAAGCAGTTTCAACATACATCTCATTCATTACTCTGAGGTATAATAAACTTGATCAGTAGCAATTTCCATAACCAGCTTAATGCCAGTGGTGATTTCATTTACAGTAGTCTGAGGTAGAGCTACAACTATGCATGTAATAGCAGACTCCCACAATCACCTTAGTTCTTCAAAGACATATTCCTTGTACATGCACCCATCTGCAAGAACTTTAATGAAAACTCCATTAGTCAATCAGTTATGAAGGAGAGACCTCTCTCTAAATTCCCTACTCCTTTATTCTAGTGAATAACTCTCTCCAAAGTTTCAAGCATTACACTACCTTGCTCAGGCTGGTTGATGTCTAATTTGCCATATCAGGCACCTCTACAGGCCACACAATTGTGCTCTTGTGTTCATATTATTATGACTTAATACCTACATACCAAAGCTGCAAACACTCAGTGCTCTGGGATTACCTCTATCTAAGATGAGTCCTTCAAAATAACTGATGTTGTATATCATCCCAATGAAAGATCCATAAGGAACTGTCATTCAGAAAAGCTCTTAATCTGAGGGGATAGAGATTTACTCTTGTTTGAGGTACTGCTTACTGTGCTTGCTGTGTTTACCACGATGACTACGTTGCCTCCTTGTTTTATTGTTCTTGTGTAGAGATGGGAGTGTCAGACAAATCCCTTCCCTTTTGTGGGAGAATGACAATACAAGCAGCCCTGAGCACACCAACCAGGGGAAGAGAAACTGTAGGAAGACAAAGGAAACGAGGCATTGCAGGAACAGTGTATGAAATAAGAGCCATATAAAGATAGTAAAGAATTAGTTACCGGCTTTGGAAAAGCATTCAAAAATATTTTATATCACAACAAAACTAAAACATTACAAGACTTGTATATTTTTAAAAATAAACATCAAGGAGATGACATCGGGAAGACAGTTTTAGCATGAAGGCACCTCCAAAATAATCAACTGGGATATGAACAATTCAGATGAGACTCCAGATCCCACATGTAAGGCTAATTATATTTCTCTCTAGGCTATGGGCTTGATGAGGATCTCCCTTTCAAATTGTCACTTTCATCAGAGACCTGAGGAAACAGTCTTGACAAAAGGCTCAGCGAGGCTGGCACACTTCCCCGTAAATTTTCAGAGCCAATAAATCAATGTTTCTGATAAAGCACATCATGCTGAAAAAATTATAACCTGTTCTTACGCAACAACTTTTGTGCTTCTAATTCAAAATATATATGGAATGATTTGGGCACGCAAAAAACCATAGAAAATATGGTTTTCTAGGCAACCAACAAAGTGTAAATGAACTCAATAGCTCCCCCATTACAACCACTATGGTCTAATAAATGCACCAGCTCCAGTTTGACATCCAGTTTTCCTTAAGCCCACAATCTAGAACAGTGACCACAAATGCACTCACTGCTAAAAATCCCAAAGCAGTAAAACCTATCAATGACAAAATCTGAGTTATTGCCCACCTGCCTGCAGTTTTGACTACTGGCTCAACCAGAAGTTAGAAGCGATAATAGAAGGAGTTACATAAAAATTGCAAGTGATATTAAAAGTTTCTTAAGAAAGGAGGCTGTGTTTGCAAACAGGTAATTTCATTTCCTTGTGCTGCCTTGCAAACCTAAGTTTTTTAAATTAAAGCGAGATTTGTTTTCATGCAAGAATCCACTGGGAGGCTGATTATGCTGAAACACACCTCACTGAGTGTTGGAGGAACAAAGAGGAATGCAAAGAATGGCTCAATATATGGAAACTGCGTATTAAGTAACTCCTTGATTTTCCTAAATGAATAAACTAAAATGAAAAATATTTCTTATAGAGCCAGATGAAAATTTACCACAGAGTAATGAATAACTGCAAGCAAAATTATAGCTCTTTAGCCTGCTCAACTTGACGTTAATTTCATTGCTAAATACTTTGAGGAACATTTCTTATGCAAGAATTGTTGTGCTCTCCTTCAATAAGGCAGATGCAGGTAAACTCATGCTGTGGACCATGCACAAGTCCAAAATAAATTCTTATCTTAATTCCCATGACTTGCTTTTATCTTCTGCCAGTTCACAGCCCAGTGACCTCATTTTCACAGTTTTATCCATACAGAATCACATAGTAAGGTTGGAAAAGACCTTCAAGATCATCTATATCCAACCATCCCCCTACCATCTGTATTACTTACTAAACTATATCCTCATGCAACCTTTCCTTAAACATCCTGAGGGACAGTGACTCCACCACCTCCCTGGGCAACCTGTTCTAATGCTCAACCACTCCTTCTGGGAAGGAATTTCTCATAACTTCTAACTTGAGCCTCCCCTGGCACAACTTGCATCTTTCCTGTTCCTTAAACGTATACTAAAATCATATCTAAAGCAAGGTGCATGTCTAATAATCCCACGTGTCATCAAAGTTGCTCGTAACTCATAGGAATGGGATGCCATCCAGAGGGACCTGGGCAGGCTGGAGAAGTGGGCCCTTATGAGGTTTAACTAAGGCAAGTGCCAGGTCCTGCACCTGGGTTGGGACAGTCCATGTTATACATGCAGGTTAGGAGACGATGTGCTGGACATCAGCCCTGAGAAAAAGTACTTAAAAGGGTACTCATAGATGAAAAGCTGGACATGAATCTCCAATGTGCACCTGCAGCGCAGAAGGCCAACAGCATCCTGGGCTGCATCCAAAGAAATGTGGCCAGCAGATCAAGAGAAGGGATTCTGCTCCTCAACTCTGCTCTAGTGAGACCTCACCTGGAATACTGTAGCTTTGGAGCTCTCGACACAAGAAGGACATGGACCTGCTGGAGCACATCCAGAGAAGGGCCAAAAAAATGACCAAAGGGCTGGAGCACCTCTCCTATGAAGACAGGCTGAAAGAGTTTGGCTTGTTCAGCTTGGAGAAGAGAGGGCTCCAGGGGGACTTATAACAGCCTTCCAGTACCTGAAAGGTGCCTATAAGAAAGCAGGGTACGTCACAATAGGACAAGGGGTAATGTTTTTAAACTAGAAAAGGGGAAATTTAAGTTACATATCAGGAAAAAATTCTTCAATATGAGGGTGGTGGATCGCTGGAACAGGTTGCCCAGAGAGGGGGCAGAGACCCATCCCTAGAGATATTCAAGGTCAGGCTTGATGGGGATTTGAGTGACCTTATCTAGTGAAGATGTCGGTGCTCACTGCAAGGAAGTTGGACTACATGACTTTCAAAGGATCCCTTCCAACCTACCATATTCTGTGATTCTGTGATAAATGAAAATTTCAACAAGTATTTGTGGTTAATTTCCATAAATGTGAAACTCTGGATTTAGTTTTGATATAGTACACTATGTAATATTTTTCTTGGGAAAATGGAAAACAAGTCATCTCAAGAAGTGTTTCTGTGTAGTTCAATTAACAAAATAGCAGGAATTTCATTCTCACAGGGTTGCAAGAATTTCAGCTGAGGGCATTTACTTTCAGAAGATTTCTAAATCTTAAATGAATTAGCAAGAAAACGGTGCAAGCATTAACCCACTAGAATTCTTCATTGCTTGGGTGCTTCCAACACGTCCGCAAAGACTGCCCTTAGGAATCTTGTCATAGCAGATGGATTTCACTCAAATGGCCCCATCTGTCATTTTTCATTCGTATGGCTGCAGCTTGAACTCGAAGAACACCTAGGGCACATTCTCATCAAAATGCCTTGCTAAGCAATCCCAGAGATGAAAGAGATAAAGAAGATAATGCTCCAAATCTTACACTGGGCAGAGAATCTGACCCAAACAAAATGAAAATCTGGCAGATTCCTTCAAGTTAAGTGATGGGAATACAATATTCCTCCTCCCCTCCGCCCCCCTTCTTTTCACCCCATGAGCTGCAGAGGTATTTGGCAGAGGGAATTTTATCCTTTCCTGGTAATTTTTCATTTTCCAGGGTTTGGCCATCTGTCCAATATTAGGTCCCTTTGAATGAGAAACCAGTTTAGAAGCACAGAGCCATTTTCAAAACCGTTCTCTTGCAGGGCAGATAAGGATAGACAGGAACGATTAAAGCTTTTGCTGGTTAACAATAACAGAGCAGGAGGGGGAAAAAAGAGCTGATCTGACTCTCATGAGACAGAACCTGATTTCAAACTACTCCTGCCCGCAATTAGTCGATCTGGAGGAATGGAATTTACCCCACACTTGGCCGCACAGCAGTTCAATATTACATTTAAAGTACCTGGCTCTATTAAAATACTGTCATTTCAAGCACATCCAGTCAGATGCAGAAGTTCAATTTCCAGTAAGAGAAGGTGAATAATACAAATGGTGCACACAGCTACAGAAGACAGACCTACACCTTTTCATAAAGGGGCACTTGGTGCTCACATCTCCCACAGCATTCTCCTCTTTCAAATGTAATTCAATATGCTTGCACCTAGTATAGAGGTGGTTTTTTTAAAGCTTTTTCTCTATTTTCTTTTCTCTCCTGAGAGTTTCATCAATATCAATGGAGACATTTATCAAATACTGTAGTAGGGAAGATAATACAAGTTTTCTGATAAGGCAGTAGTCACGCTGTCTATATCAGGATGGTCTCTGGATCACAAATGCATTGTACTAGTGTAATGAAAAAAATAGATTTCATTTGACTAGAATAGAGATGTATGTTTCAAAAACACATGAAAAACAAAACCCCAAAACCTGTTCAAGAGGTTGTGCTTTTCAGAAACATGTAATTAATTTAACAATAAAATCTGTGTTGCCAGCCAGCACTACTTGACCAGGCAGTAAACAGCAATCTGCAGAACACATAACTGTACCAACAGACAGGAACTCATTTATGAAGCTAGCTAGCCCCAAAGGAGCCCTGGTCCCTCCCTCAGGCAATACAGAAGAGCCCACAAAGAATGAGGCTCGAAGTGTTGTGTGAGCACTCAACAGCAGTTGAGTGAGCTACTCATTTAGCCACTGATTGGACATGGCACATTTCAGCTTATTTTCCCTTGCACAGGACAACAAATTCCAAACAATATCCATGTCTCGTGTTCCCCCAAAACTCAAAGCCCTTTTGCTGGTCAGAAGAGAGCCATTCTGAGATGCAAAACATATATTTTGACACCAGTCTCTGCCACTCTTTTCCCTTGCCCCCTTCAGACTGGCATCCTGATTCCTCTCCCAGATTTGCATCTACACATTGGAAAAGTCGTACTTCTGAACATCAGGGGGATGATGCAAGTTGAAGCTCAGGGTTTGTACTGCACTGAAATTCCAAGGCTGTAAGAAAGTTGCACCCCGAAGAGTACACAATGAAAAGAAACATGTTAAGAACTGTCTCAGTGGAACGATACCCTCACAGAAAGCAATTCCAAATGCTCTGTATTAATGTAGAGACTTGCTACCAATAATGACATTTCTCCTGGCATTTTAAAGCTATTTTAAGGACAGAACATTTCATACAGACAGGTATGACAGGTATTAGACCATAATCAAGCCAATGCCAGTAATACTTTAGTGTGACAATATCAAAAGGATACAATAGCTCAGGAATTGTATTTCAGAGAATTGGGAGACCTCAGTGGCAGTATTTTTCTTTAACTTTGTATCACTAAGTCACAACAAGATGCAAAGCATTTCATAATGCCTAGTGAAAACCACTTTTATAAATCTGAGAGAAGAGAGATGAAAAATACAGCAAGAAATTATGCAGGTGAGATCACCAAGCACTGGTGGAACTATACAGAACAGCCTGCATCCCACTCATTCGCAGCAGGCCTAACCCCAGCTAGTATTACCTCAGTTCTATGAATAATAAATTCCCCTCACACTTAAAAAAATAAATATAGAAGTCAATTAAAAATGTAACTCTATATAATGTTTCTATATGCATATACTACATATGTGTTATAGAAGGAGACTACTGATGACAGAGACATGAGAGATTCACAACACACAGTGAGGTGAATCACTTTACAAAAACATACTTATGAAAGCTCAACAGGGAATACATAGAGCAGTGGGTAATTCCCTGTTCGCTCGATAGAGCTGAATTTAGAAATGAAGAGTAGTAATAACATTGATAATGAAAATCCCTTAACTGTTTGAGACCACGAGTCCAGGCATGTGATACACTGACCACTGCATTAGCCATTTTCCATAGGCCGGGGAGTTTCCCAAGCACTATATTTGTTAGAAATGCTGCATTTTTAACCACTTAACAACAGCTCTTTTCATATCCTCTAAACACTCAAATCAGTCTGGAAAATACAAAAAACATACCGAAAAGTTACAGTGATCACAGAAAGTCATTCACCATCAGTTTATTCAGCATGCTTTCACACCTAGAGCACCCCTTAAGTCCTTAGTACGAAAAGAGACACAGAAGAGTTGAGAAGTTTGGACTTCTCATAAAGTCACTGGGCAGATTTAAGTTAATGCTAATACTGAGAGGAGAGATCGCAAACAAATAAATTTGCAGACTTTTCTGCAAATTCTTATTTTTACTCTGGAAAAAAAACCCCACAGAGATAAAGCGATTCTCTGAATTCAGCCTAGACAACTAGCTTCTTCATGTTCGACATGCCTACAAAGGAATGCCAGCTTAACTTACCTGCTGTAGGAAGTAGAGCTTGCTGTTAATCTTGAAGTTTCTTCATCATTTGAAAATAGCAGGCAAAATATTTTTTCCACTTTGTCAAAAGCTTATTTCAATTAGGTAGCTGGGTAAGGTTTTGGAACATTTCCTTCTTTTTGGTTTGAATTAAAGCTCACTGCAGTCCAAATTAGCTTTTCTGTTGACTTTAATCATACATAGGTTAGGCCTTCCAGCTTGCTCCATTCTAGACAGCAGGAAGATTTTAACCAAGTCTTTCAAGATATATCCAAAAATACCACAGCACAGCCCCTTGCAGAGGAAGAAAGGAGGAGAAGGAAGAAGAACGCAAAGCTATTTAGATCAACCAATCAGCTATATCTTGCCTCCTTGTATATAGAGAGCAGATATGGCATCAAGCAGATATTTTGTAAGGCTACAGGGAAAAAAAAAAATTAAAGTCTCATTAAACGTACACTGATTGTTATTCAGAATTAGGCAACTCACCACACACTTGATTTCAATCACTGCTACAATACTCATTTGCTACTGCTCAGGAAAACATTCTGCAGCTATCTGTCCACACAGACCCTTCTCAGTAACAGCAGTACAGCTTTCTGCCATCCTACGTGAAAAACCTGTATCCCATCCAAATTAAAATTTTGTCTTTTCTTCACCAGAGCCATATGTTATCTTTCAGGATTCTGGAGCACAGCTTAAATGATGATGGTCACATAGCTCTATCCAAGTAGAAACAAGATACATATTGAGACATCAGGATATTGCCTCACAGCACGGGGAAGATTCACACAAAGACAAACATGGTGCTCTCAGCCCATTTACTCGGTTGTTGCAGAACACAGAACTGGGATGTTCACATAGATTTGCTAGTTCAGATTCAGATGCTGTCATGCCAACCAAGAACTCAGACAAAGTCATAATTTTAATTCCAAGGTTGGCACAAGCAGCACACTCAGTACTTTCCAACAAAGATAAACCTAATCATTTCATTCTCACAGCTTGTCTTTAAACGTGACTTTTTTCTATACGTTAAAGGCAACACTGTAAGAAAGACATTGCAATGTCTTCCATCATTCAGAATAATAAAAAAAAACTTAACAATAAGTAATATATGTTTCTTACAGTCAGCTGCACAGGAGTATCATCATCAAGTATGAAAACTACTTAATCAATTGCAATTTTTCAATAAAGACGTGAATACTTCCTGAAAAATGGCAGGAACAATATCTAAAACACTGTTTTAACTAACAACAGAATCACATAGCTCAAATAGAGGGTTGCCCAGTGATCAGGTCATTGTTGAACCAGATACTGGAAAGATGATAACAATCAAATTCTGTCTTGCAGCCCTGCTATTGTCCACTGAAAAAAAAGCCATTTTTGCACAGAATCACAGCAACAATAATGAGGCCAGGCCCTTTAATCTTCACTTTATGTTATAAAATTAAGTGTGCTTTACTGCTCTACTTTACACATGAAGAAAATGTGACAAGTGTACCTGCTAAAGGTCAACACTGTTAATTACAGAATCAAGAGCCATGCGAATTAGGACTGGACTCTGGGGACACAAATTTATTCACGTAAAACTATTTGAGCTAGGATGTAAGGCCTAAGCTGCAGGTGGAGTTAATGACTTTTTTGGTTTTCAGTCCAGTACTCCATGTCCAAGACAACACCCAAAGTCAAATAGGTCTGGGTAAGCATCAGATTAGCACAGTAGGCTTGAGCTACTACATCTGCTCCAGAGACAGCACAACTTTGTGATCCAAACTTATATTTCATTTTCTTTTCTTACTTTGTATGTACTTTTAAGCTTACATAAAAGTTATAGATAAGCCCAGGCTCCATGTATGCACATGGGGAAGAAGTCTGCAGCCTAACTCAACAGGATACAAAATCTATCATTCAGGACTAGCTGTACACAGTGATGTATTGCTATTTCCTTTATCATACTTTGAAAACCACCATTTCAGTCCCTCATGTAAATGCATTTTGATTCTCATTTATCAAACAGCAGCAATGTCCTTTTCTGCTAAAATAAACTGCCTAATGTGCAGTGGATATCAGCTTTCCCTCACAGCATACTGAACAACTAAGTGAGCATACACTAAAAGACTCGATCAGAAGGAGGATAAAGTGTTTACCTCTGACGTTATCAAGATAAGACTGGCTTACATTACAATGCCACTGCTGCTTTGAGCTATAGTAAGTGGATAACTTTGCTTATACAGTTCATTTTCCCCTTAACATTTTTATGTATGAGATCTAGATCAAAAGAGATTAACTGGAATAGAAATGAAAGGATCCTAAGTGACAAAAAAATATTTCATTTTAAAGCAGATGTAATTTCAAAGATTTCTGGATACAGGTTTATGTTTTATGCCAGTCTGAATAAATAAAGGTAATTATCTATTTTTAATGGTCAACAGAAAGCATATTGAAATAATTTTCATTAGCACAATACTAGGATGCTATCAATACATTTTTTCAATAAATCTCTCTCTCATATTCAGTCTTAGAGGCATTTAGATGACTTCCTTCAATAAAACAATCTAATTTAAAGGATTTTATCCGCATTTCACAGTCTGCTCATGACCTACTTCTTTGTATTTGAACTAAAACTAATCATATTTCCCACACACTTTACAGCATAATAAGATCAGGAACGGCACATTGGCGAGAATGGAAAAATACCACAGAAGACGCTTCCACACTGTTTCAAACAACCATGAAACAACTCCATCCCTAAGTCTGAAATACCAAGTTCCTGCTTTGGTGGCATTTGCAGCTACCTTGTACACATACACAAAGGCACATCTACCCCAAACACTGTAACAGCGATGCCTGAGTTAATGCAATAACAACGCAGCAGACTGCACTGCAAAGAAACCAGCTTGAGTTTTGAGAAACCACATTGCTTAATTAACACAGAACCATGCATAAGTAAATCATCCCAGCAGCCACAGGAGAGTGGAAAACCTCTGCAAATATCATTACTTGTAATCAAAATTAAGAAGGCAGAACCTTGTTAGCTTTGTGCAGTCCTGCACCACATTATCAGCACCCCTCCCAAGCCTGGCTTTTCATTCCTGGCTCCATCAGTCCCCAATGACATCAGCCCAAACTCTCTGCCTCTGTTTCCAGTGCCCAGCATCAATATTCCCAAAGAAATTTATTTGGGTTCGGTAACTTGTCATCATCTCAGTAACTTTCTGAGACCTAGCCCGGATCTGTAACAGTACTTAAAATCTATGAGACCGATGTTCTTTGGAAAGTCTCAGTAGGCAATTATCAGCATTCTCAATCAAGTTGAAAGACCTAAACCAAAAAATCTGTGCATTCTGACACTCTTCTATATTCCAAAGGGCTCAGTCATCAGAAAAAATAACCCTGGAGTTGTGGTCTATTAAAGAAAAAGACAATTTGAGACTAAAGTCTTGCAAGGTATGAAACAGCATTTCCCTGCAGGGTGTACTTTAACAGCAGCTTTGCTGTTAAATATTTAAGTAAAATAAATTATGCAAGTTTGCTAGAAAAAGTAGAAAGGATGTGAGAAATGTAGTTTATAACACAGGGGGGTTGTTCTTTTTTGAAATTAATTTCAGTGGGCAAGTCCAACCGAAGACCTTAGTTTGAGGAGTATTGATATATTCAACATAGATATAAATGCTGCTGGAAATCTGTCACTTTCAAAGGTTCTGCCATCTCATTATTAACCAATTTATAAAATACTGGCTTTCTTAGAGCCTGCCTTTGTTTCTTTAAAATATACACAGTAGCAAGGATGAAATTTTTGATAGAGCCTTTGTCAAACTGACCAGAGAAAGCGTTCAGTTGGTGGGTGACTAGTACTATACCTGCTTTTCACTGATGATTTGAAAGGTTATGTGTGTGCCGAAGCCCTTTTGAAAGGCTGTTCAATCTTTAGACTTTTTATTATCTTGAAAAAGACTGATCAGATATTTAAGCATCACTGCTTACATTTCCAAGGATTCTAGGTTCTTTAACAATTTTTGCTCATGAGAAGTCAGCCTGGTAGCCTTTTAACACCAGGGCAATACAAACTACAGTGCATTTCCACAGTGGACTGAATGATTTATTAACAGGGCAGGCTCTGGCTTTCTGTCCCGTACCTAGCCACAACAGAACCTATACCAGATCGCAACTCATAACGACCTGTGACCAAAAACCCAAGGGCAAACCTGCCACTTTTTCAGTTATTAATCATTTATGTATCTTTAAAAGGAAAGAAATTGCATGCATTACTTGCTGTATTAAATCATCTTTCTAAAGAGTGTTCTATTTCAGGTTGCGACAAGTGAAATCACAGAGGAATACAAAAATCTTAGTCTGGTATTTCTGCAAATGACAGCCCACAGAAAAGCAAATTCAACATCACTGCTAGTGTTCCCATTTTCACTATGCCAAAAGAATAAAACTTTCCCTCTTCTCCACAAATGCTTCTCCCACTAAGCAAAACAAACAAACAAAAAAAATAGCAAGAAATACAACAATTGGTTTCACAAGAAATTAAATATTTAATATGGTAAAAAAAAAAATTATCCTAAATTCAGTAAGTCACCTTTTGGCAATGCAAAAAATACAATGTTCTCCATCTCTCTATCATTTTTACCAGTATATGTACCTGATTATGTAAGGAAAAGTGAATTGAGACACTGTATCTATGTCTCAAGGAGCACCTCTTACCATTTCAGAGGTGTACAGATGAGATTGACACTGCTGGAACAAGTTGTATCAAGAGCAAGTCTTCTTTATCTTATTGCATGTTATTGCTTAGCAGACCGTACAGTACTAGTATAAACAGTATTCAAACTATTTTTAAAATTTGCTGGTATTCACAATTCTTTCCTCCTTTGCTGTAGTTAATTTGTGCAGAATGTTCAAACTGAACAAACTACATTAACAGGTTTTTATACTGCAGTACACTACAAGGATGCTTCCAAATCCATACTGCTTCTATACTAAAAGCTTGAGCTTTGATTCAAATTGGCAGGTTCAAACATTTAAAAACCACCCAGTCTTTACCAGCACTGCATCTAACAACATGGCACTTGCTGGGCTACCTCATTACTGTTTTCTCCAAACTCAGCACAGGCTACATTTGGCAAGAACTTGTACAGCTCACATCCTACTGCTCACAGGCAGGGACTGGGGGGAGCAGCACTTACACAGAACAGAAGATGCATGAGCTGTCGCTCCACTAATCAGCACAGGAGCATCGTATTAATCAAAAGATCAGCAACAAGGCACACATCAGACAAGCATCCAGATGGTAGCTTTGCGAAATTCCCTAAGTGCTTTACCTGTTTACAGGGTGATATTGCAATGTTATACTCAGCTACACAATTCAGGGAAGATGGGTATATAATTCCATGCCAAGATGGGTTTAAAAAAAAAAAAAAGGAAAGAAAAAAAAACCCACCAGAAGTATTTCAGGGAAAATTATTAAATTATTCTTTTCCCTGAAAGTAGAAAGATACACAGGCAGAACATGGGATTTGCACTGGGCAGTCCTCTTCTTTCCTCCGCACTCCCCAGCCCTCCTACCCTGTGAATAAACAAGTAAAACCAGTTTGATCATACTGTGATGCCCTCACCAACCAAGATTTAAGAGATTAAGGCCACCAAATACTTTAGTTTTCTAAAAGAGCACCACCACCTCTCCACACTAATTAACCTTCACCCCCAACTATAACCCCAAAACAGTAAATACAGGTAAGAAACCCAGAAAAAATTGGGTGATGTGGCACAAAAGTAAATGAATAGCACAAATGTAAATATAAACCACTAACAACCTACTCTCAATTCCCTCTAACTTCCCATAGGGTTAGGGGGAAATCCCAACCCAGCCATATGACTTCAGAAGCATCTTTCCTCGTGACAGGTGGGTGTGATGTATTCCACTCCTCCCTTCTCTAAGATGTGGCCTAGTAAGGCCAGTCTGCTCAGAAACACTCTGCAAAGCTGCTACAACTTCTTCAGCAACTGGCTGAACATGAGTATATTGTAACACCTCATCAGCTCCAGCTGAAGCATCTCTTCCGTCCTCTCCTCATTTTCTTACTTTACACAAATGAATGCACACTTGAGACATGCTGCCCTATACAGCCACCCTGGAGGAGCACACACAATTCAAAACAAGACCAAATACCACCAGTGTCCACAATAAAGCATTGTTTTTTTGTGATCATCTTTCTAGCATCTCCCAGAGAACATCATTTTGCAGGCAAAGGCATTTCAATCCCTTGCTCTGCCAGGGAAGGGGTCACAGTTAGTTCCTTTTTGCTTGAAATTGCCTGCATTCTATTTCAGACATTGACACACAGGACCTTCAAGGAGCAGAAGAAGATGACATACCAGAAGAAGAAAACAGAAAAAAACATGCAGCAAGTAGAACTAAGTGCTGTCATTCACGGTCCCTATCCCAACTAGAAATATAAAATTAACATATGGCTTCCAAGTGAACTCTGACAATGACTTTAAATCACAATCCTACAGACTATTTTTTTACTTGTAATTTTGGCCAGACTTAAGATTTGCATAAGTCTTCCAAAAATGCTGACCTAATTTAAAAGCTTGAGAGGCATCATTTTAAGTGACTCAGACTTGTAAACCTTGGACATCTCTATAGACATCAATATATGTGTAAAGTTTAATGTTTAAATACACAAGCCCCAGTTTCTCAAAATCTAGATTTGGCTTTTTTGTCCTCTTCTTGTGTTTCTAACTCCCACAGGGGCCCAATACATCCAAATCTCTACTCCTGTAAAATTCAAATGATGTAGAGTGCACCAGTCACAAAATTAGTCTATGATTTGTTAAAAAGGTTGAGCTCAAAAATTAAAAACTGCAGCATGTGCAGTGATTACTTCATTTCAAGATGTGTGCAAAAATGAGAGTTACAAGATGACCGGAGAACCTTTTATATTGATTAGAGTTTAAAAGGATAAGAAGAATCCTGTGAACAGTTATTAGTACAGGGTAATCACCACTAATGACTAATCATTAGAAAAAGCAATCTAACTTCTTGAGGGATCTCAAGCAGGTAACTCCACGAAGAGAAGAAAGGAAGAAGGAATTTACAGACTATGGACAGTCGCAGGAATGGGAAGGCTTACCCATCTCACTACCAGATTCCCCTTTATAACATTCTTAGGCCATTTATTTTTTATCTTTAATTTAACATTTCTGAAAAGTTTTTAGGACCGTTAGTCTAACGAACATACAGTAAACACACACATCAATTAGCTATCAATTAGCTTTTACGTATATATTACGATTTCAGCATACGAAGCAATTGGAACCAACGTGTGTACAGATCAGATCGATGTTGCCTTAAGGTAAAAATAACTGATCAGCTCCAAAATCTGCACTGAGCTGCAAAGCAACATCAGCAGCTTTTATGCAGTGTCCTTTATATTGTGTGATGCCCTCAGAGGCTTGGATGTCAAAACACACTTGGGTTAATTAAAGCCAAGGTCAAATGAAGTGTTTCTAGTTTATTTTATAAGTAGGCATCCCATCAAATTTTCTAATATCAGCAAGTTGGGTATCTACATTTGAGCTGCAAAATTAGTTTTAAACTTCAGTTAATTTAATAAGGGTCACAGAGAGGTTAACATCTATTTAAAGGAATAAGAAAGTAATAGTGGGTGCTACACTTTCTCCTGAACCTCCTATACTATGTCTGAGGTTTCACAGCTTCCTTAGCACATCGGTCTTTTTATTTCATTTGCAGCAATAATTGCAGATAGTTAACAGGAAGAACCCATTTACTGAAAACAGTGCCACGTACACAGACCAAAAAATAAAATATTTACAGGTTTTCTTACCTTGCTGGTGTTCTTGCAATAATTAGCAAGTAGGAGGTAAGAAAAGAGTGCTCCAACAAAAGCAGAACATGAGCTGACTGGCTCATCTTCCTTAACAAGAAGAGCCTAGTTTAAGCCTGGCTTTATTTCTCATGGTGGGAATAAGAAGCCACAACTCAACTGAAAGCACACAAAGCTCTTAAATGGCCTAATTGGTATGAGCATCATGCCAGCTTTTTTGTGTAGTAGACAGTCATGTGCCTATGGAAACAGCATTGAATATAGTAGAGAACTAATGACCTACAGAATTTGGGGGAAATGTCTCTCTCTGAAAAGATTTCACTTCATTTAGGGGACCTACGTTCTACAGAGACATCAATTTAAATTTGCCTCAAATTACCTCAGTTCAGAGAGGTTTGTACCAAACTCCATCAACTAGCTTCATAGCTACCGTTTGGAAAGCTTGATCCAGGTAGTATTTTCATTGTACATATAGTATGTTTCTTGCTTTACTTGCATTAGTAATCTCCAGCCAATAATCAAGGATGGCTGTAACTACACAGATTTTAGTAAAACAAAACACTTGAAGTTTCTGAGGCATGTGAATATATGAGAGACCATAAAAACAACTTACATTGCAATTACAGACTCAATTAGAGAAGGAAAAGGATGAAGGCCTCTGCTGCTTTTCTATCTGAGACTTATTTTATTAATATTAAAGAATGATACTTAACCCAGAGAAAGAAATTAAAAAACAGTATCTTTTTCTCAGTGACCTACGTTGGAAAGATCTTCAGATCATTAGCTTAAAAACTGTAATTATTAAAAGAAAAGGTCTAAAACCCTTACCAATTTATTAACTTTCTCTTAAGGAAATGATGACAACACACTAAAGACTCACAGTACAAAACAACCCTCCAGCTGCATCCACACAATTCATGGGAGGTCACAGGACTCATGGGTTCAGGGAAGACTGAAGACAGTCTCACTTCCTTCATCACTTCACCACCACCAAGGTGGTGCATCCCTTCCCAGGGTGATGGCTGCCCCGTGCTCCACGCAGCCTGGCTAACTGATCAGTCTTCCAACCCGGATGTGCAGAACTGATAGATTTCTAACCTCAAATCCTCCTCGCCCATCTTCCTGTTTTGAAGGTTAGCTTACATCTTAATGTCTTTTTGCCCACAAAAAACTCCATCCCAAACTCCCAAAGGATTTTTTGAAAAAATGTACAGAAACCAAACATCACAAAATACAAAAAAACCAAATCACTCAAAAACCCCACAACCAAAACTAAATAACCACAGCAAAATGTCAAAAATCCCAAAAGCCACCATTTTCTCTCCACCCATCAACTCTTCTGTGCCTAAATTCTCCTTCCCATCCCAAAGGTGATGTCTTGGTTTTGAGATGCTATTCTTGTTTTCCTCTTTGCTGAAGCAGATATTTTCATCATTCAGCACAACTTATTTAATTTCACAGTCCAAGGCAGAGTTCATATGAATGTTCTGAGAATTTGTTTTTCAATTTGAAATTCATCATTCCCAAAAATCATATTGAAGCCCTCATCCAATTAAAGCCTGTTCATTGACTCCAATTACACCAGTGCTGATCCTGTTTCTTCCCACACAATTCCACCATAATCTGCTTACTTTTCACTGTAGCCCATCACATTTATCTTTTCAATATATATAATCCCACAGAAAACTTTAAATATTTATAACATTCAGACTGAGCACTGTTACCCAAACATGAGCAGAGGAATGAAAGAAGAGTACAGTACAGTACACCTGTTCTGGGCAGATACAGAAAAGCTCAGCACCTGTCACTTGGAGACCTGACTTCAGTTTCCACAGCTACTGGACACCATCACATGAAGCGCCCTGTCCACCCACAGGATATAAAAGTGGGGCCCACTTGAGTGGCCATTCTCCACTTCCAGTTTCCTAAGCATGGACACGATTATGCCAGTAACACATCCATGTACAGAACTTGTGCCTTAGGCTACTGTAAAATAAACATGGCACAAGCAGAGACTTTAAAACAATTCAGTTGAGCCCCCTGTTGCCTTTCACCCACTTCCCAGTCTGTCCAGATGACACGCCACATCTCACTGTGGGACTCTAGATCCAAAATACTTCTACTATACTCTTAATTACAAAGATTCATCTATCACAGCACTCTTCCCAGTGCTTTCCCAATTACAGTTCAAATGCCTCAGGTGGCAACAACTGCCACGGAGAAACTCCTCAGCAGCACTAGCAATCTCTACTTACAACTTGATTTTCCTTGGTGTTAATCCTAATGATCCTGCTTTACTGCACTCCTCATTGCTGAACACAAAAAAATAAAAAATTGGGTTTTTTATTTGTGCTTGGTACAGTCTGCTGACAACTGGATTGACTATATTACACCCATTCTGCTTTTCACAGCTCTTTTTCAATCCTTCCTTTGAACCCTCAAATTTTATGCCTTGCTTTCCGCAGTTCCCTGTAAATTTTTACTTATTTGTGCTGTGAGTCTGGAATTCAATACAGCATTCTTGTGAAACCCAAACTGCCTCTAATCTGAGCTCTAAACTATACTCATGATCATAGAATGTGTAAGGTTGGAAGGGACCTTTAGAGGTCATCTAGTCCAACTCACCTGCAGTAAAAGCAGGGACATCTCTCACTAGATCAGGTCGCTCAGAGGCCCATCAAACCTGACCTTGAATATCTTCAGGGATGGGGCCTCCACTATCTCTCTGGACAACCTGTGCCAGTGATCCACCACTGGATAATGTGCTACACCTACTGGTTTCTCCAGCATTTCTCTTAGAAATCCCCACCTTCTCTTTTCTCTCCTTTTCTTCTGTTTTTACCTGAAGTCACATGTGTATCATTTCAGCTCTCCAAACAGTTTCTTCTCCAACAAATCATTTTTCTCCCCCTAGAGAAATCTAGTAGATCTATTTGCTACCATCTTTTTTCCAGGTAGCCAGTAATTTTGATTTCTACCTCAACAACACAGACACAGCTTCTCGCTTTCATTCACTGAATGATTTTGTGCTAAAACACACATTCATTCTTCTGGATGCCTAATAAAGTTATTAAGTGACAAATGATCTCACTAGACATTTCATGAAACCCCACTGAACTACCTCCATCCGTGTGTGTGTGTGTGTGTGTGATCTTTCATCTGGTTTTCTAGAACCAAATCTGACAAGTGCTGGGTGAGAGCATGCCTGCAGCCTCCAGGGACTTGGAGACCAAGGTAATAGAAAGATTATTCTTGAGACTAGGGGTAGAAAACCAAAGAGAGCCAAATGGTGACAAGTTCATCAATATGAATTTGCATCAGAAAAGCAAAGGGATTTTGGATGTATTTCTGACTGGAAAAGAACAATGCCATAGAAAGCAGGATAAAATAAAAAGAAAACGCAAACAAACCACAACCACCAGGTTTGTTTTGTTGGGGGCTTTTTGTCAGAAAAAAAATAGGTTTTCCTGCTCTTGAGTCCTGAAATTGAAGGCAGTTTGAAGTATACTTTACAGCATTAAAATTGCTACTCTTTCTTCAACAGTTTTACTTCACATGTTAACAAGCTTTTCTCCAGCAGAAGTAGAATCTACCAACCTATATCGACCTTTTCCTCCTGACAGTTTTTTCTCACCCTCGTGCCTATTCTTGCTTGATTGTTTACCATACAAGCTGGTAAGCCTCCACACTCAGAGTTGATCCTTCTAATAAAGCAGAAGTCTCATCCTCAATTAGTCCATCAATTAGAGTAATTATAAGCAACTGTCACCCTGTAAAGACTAAGTGATCACACAGTACAACCTGTCAAGGCACATTGTGACCTATTACATCCCCTCTGACTAAGGAAGAACTGTGGATGCAACCTTCCTAAATGGGTAGAGTTTTCCAATGGATGAAGTTTATCTTTGCTTTAGTTAAGAAAATTAAAGAACTAGCATAAAGTATCTATGTATGGCTGTTCCTGCACACCTCCTTAAAGAGAAATGAGAGCAGCTGACAGCATGGTGTGAAAGGCAGATGTCACACCTTCAGGGAGTGCTTTACATTTCCTAACCTCAATTCTTGGGTTGGAACTTGCTGTGATCAGCAACAGAGTGTTTATAATCATTAAGTCAGGAAACAGATAAAAGTTAAACCTGATTTAATATTAATTAATAAAAGTATGTCATACAGCAACCCTCAGAAGTCCTGCAAAAGCATCTACTTGTAAATTAAACTGATTGAAGTCACTGGGCAAATGAATCCTATGAAGAGTCAGTACACCAGCAAGCAATCATCAAGCTGAGCCATGCACACTCTGAGCATCAAACTCATCTCTGGTGGGCAAGAGCACCGTAGTGCACTCCTGCTCTTAGCCCACATCAAACACAGGAAAACCTGAACAAAAGGACCAAACTGTTTACCCCACGTTTGCCATTGGCACATCAGCAGGTGGCCAGGGAGGCATCTGCATATTTCCACCCACTGGTCTCAATGATACAGTGAAGCAGAACCCCAGAGCAAGGCACTCTGTGCCGGACAGGGCTCTGAACCCTGCTCTTGTATTCTCTACTGAAGGATAAGGACCTGTAGAATCAGTAGGTAAGTAGCAGGTACAATGCTCCCAGTAATCTGTTTACCTGAAGACACCCCTACTATATTTTGCAACATGTTCAGGCAAATGTCATGAAGGTCTTGTTATTCAGTTCATCAGAAACTATTACTGAAATTATGGAATACAGTAAACAAACTGTTCAAAATAACAAAAATAGGTTTCTTTATCAATTCTACCTATTCCTATGTTTAAAGCCTCCAACCTAGAGCCTGTAAAGACGTAGGTCTTTTCAGTAAATGAAGGGTCTCGCCGATTTGATATAGAACACTAATAATGCAATTAGCACTTCACAGAATCAGTAAGTTGATTCTAAATTCAGATTTTTCAATTTCAACACTGAAGTACTCTGCTACGGACTAGAGATACAAGGCATGTAACCAGACTGAGCTTTTACATTCACACCAAACAGACTGCAACTTCAAAACTTTGCTTTTAGTTTCTCTGGTACAACCTTGCATATCTGCAGTTATGTAATTGAACTCATGTACTAGAGGGTAAGAGATGCAGTTGCTTCTGATTTTCATATTCTGAAAAGTTAATTGGTAATAAAATGTGCTTGTACTGTAAAAAATTTAATAAAATATATTTGAAAACAATAAACATCTACTTCCTTGGTAGATAACAGCCACCGAGAGTGACAAGTCATCATCTGGAAGATGCATTAATAGTAGCTGTATAGTACTTTATGGAAAAGACAACAGAATTTTGGAGAAAATAATACTGAACTGTGAAGTATGTTCTTATTCCTTACTTAAATCTTAGAATGGTTTGGGTGGGAAGGGACTTCAAAGCCCATCTAGGCCCACCCCCTGCCATGGGCAGGGACACCCTCCACTAGCCCAGGGTGTCCAAAGCCCCATCCAACCCAGCCTTGAACACTGCCAGAGAGCATCCACCACCTGTCACCATCTTCACAATGAATTTCTTCAAGTTTTACAAGTTGGAAATCATTTCATATGCACACATTCTCAAAAAGGCGAGAGCTTTTGTATGAGAATGAATATTCAGATTTAACTTAAAGCCTGTTTCTTTTTTTCAAGATTTTTTCATACTGGATTCTCAAACAGCAGGAAGGAATTCAGGCCTCACTGGCTGTCTCCGCTTATACCAGCTATTTTTCTTATGTTAAATATGGTACACACCCTAATGTGGATCTAGTTTTGAACATTACCTTAGGAATGATCAATCTTCAATGTTTGTATGTAAAGAAAGTACATTTTGCAGGCACTCGCCCTTTGCTGCTGTTGGAAATTGAAACAAGGTAAGTGACAAAGGCAGAGAACTGGGAAGGTTTCCAGTTTACAGGGACAGCCTGGGCTACACAGGTAAAGCATATACTTGTGAAAGCTTCATCTCCTTTAAGGGATAACAAGTAACATACCCCCAGGTTATTAAGATGAAAGCCATGTTACTGACAGACTGGTTTATTGTAGTTCTCCCAGAATCTCAGGGAGATTAAGAGGTTGTCAGAAAGATATCATGGTGTTGTTTTCTTTGATAAAGATTTTACAGTTAGGATGGGTTGAAAGAAATATCAACTACAGAAGTAGTCAATTTTGTTCAATATCAATTTAGTCTCTGTTTGGCAGCCTGTTTAGTCTCTAAGCACTAAGGTAAGCTGCTTAGTTCGTCTTTGCAACGAGCGAAGAAAATATTCTTTGATAATATATAATTACAAAATTTTAAACGCGATAAAGAATCTATAAGGATATGCAGCCCTTAAAAGCTATTTTTGAACAGTAATTAAAGATTATGTTTTTGCTGAGTTCACCCAAAAAGAATATAAGAATATAAGAATTAACTAGAAACTATGCAAATTATTTCATTTCCAAGGAATCACAGAACATTTGGGTTGGAAGGGACTTCAATGATCATCTATTTCAAACCATTATTAATGCCTATGGAAATTTCAGCACTTCTTCAATGCACAATCAGATGATCAATAACAAATGCACTGTCTGAAAGGAGGAAAGATCTTATAAATCACCCATGACTGAATCTATGCATTGAGACGCTTGTGCAATGTTTGCATTTAAGAACAAAATGTAGTGTCTTTTCTCCTATCAGAACCAGTATTTACAATGTAAACTCAGGTAAAAGGAATGGCATTACCTCAGTAAATCTGTCTTTGCTGATATTTGGTGGGTTTTCTCGCATGCTCATTGGGATACTTACACTTTTTACTGACACATAATGAAAACACACAATTCTCAGGACAGTGGAAGCTGGGAGGGTACAGCAGAGGAAGTGATCAATCCACAATCATGGGGTTTTTTCTTCTTTTCTTTTCCCCAAAGCATACCCCACCTCGACAGCATGAGAGACAGGCCTGGCCTTTGGAGTGACCTGGTATGTTCTCATTTCAGAGCAGAGCAAGAAATTTTCTCTAAGGGATGAGATGAAGCCTCAGTATTTTGTGAATAGGGAAGCACAGGCTGTCGTCCTTCATACAGACTCCTGAGATACACGCTTGAAGTGCTAGCACACTTCAAGGAAGAATAAAGAAAAACCATTCAGCCTAAAGCTATGAGGGTGAATGTCAGCTCTAACAAATGCACAGGAGGATCGTCTCCTTCCTAAGATTAACCATTTGAGAACACAGCCATGCAAGGATAAGGAACCTTTATAAGCAGAGTCACTGCACAAACACAAAAGTAGAAGATATAAGAGAGGTGGGGGCCCCTTTTGTCAAAGACATACATTCTATTAGCTATTTATAACTTTTAGTTCTGTATCTGCAAACTATCACCAATAAAGAACCAGCATTACTTTAGTCAAGGCCTTTCAATTAGAAATATATGTCAGAAATAAAACAGCAGCCAAATAATTCAGCAATAACTTATAGTAAGGGCTTTATTGTGGCAAATCTAAACAGCTGAAATTATCCAGAATAAAGTTTGGCCCTATATATGTTTCCGTGGAAACCTGAGGCCTGCAAGTGCACGGGCTGCTGAAGCCAGGACGCTCGTTTGCTTATCTGGACTTCGATAGCCCGTAAGTGTCACACAAATGCCCCACAACTTATGCTGACAACCAGCTTTGTGGAGAATAACCAGAACAGAAACTTGAGTCTTTCAGCAAGGTAGAAATAACGTTTTACTCATTTGTTTCTTCTGGATTCCTTTTTCTAGGTCTTCTACTCTTTTTTTTTCATTTTATTTTTTTCACAGAATCACAGAATGATCACGGTGGAAGGGACCTTGAAATACCATCTCCCCAGACTCCCCTGCCAGAGCAGGATTACCTAGATTAGGTCACACCGGAACACATCCAGGTTTTGACTGTCTCCAGAGAAGATGACTCCACAACCTCTTTGGGCAGCCTGTTCCAGTGCTCTGTCACCCTTACAGTGAAAAGGTTTCTCCTTGTGTTTTCCTTGTGTTCAGAGAACCTCCTATGCTCCAGCTTGCACCCATTCCTCCTTGTTCTATCATTGGACATAATTTTCCATTTCACATCAAATGATGTTCTTTCAGTAGCCACTGCTGAGAAGGTCAGATACCAAAGGTAACTAAGCCATAAGTCACAGATAAATAGTGGGGAGGGTCTTCCAGCATCACATATCTGGTTCTGTCCTGCGTGCCCACTTGTGAATGGCCCTGCAGAGCCAAGAAACACCAGGGCCCGAACTGCCCACCCGCCTCCTCAGTGAAATGACATAAAGTGGGAGAAGAAATTGAGAAGGCTAGAAAGTAGCCATACTACCCTGGCCCACAGCTGGTCACAGTCTTTCTCACTCCTCATTGTCCCTTTTTCCATCCAGCATCACTCCCTGACAGCAGGGAACACCAGCTGCCAGATGTCCACCCTATACTGGACAATCCAAGAAAATGCAAGCTCTTCTGCTGGTATTTTTTCATTTACATTGATTTTTTATCGTGGTGATATTATGTAAACAGCATTGCTAAGCAATATAAGATCCCTCGTTTTCTACTAATTCTTAAACAAATAGTAGCAAAATAAAACAAGTCTTTTCAGCATATATTTGTCTAGCTAAATGTAATTGCAGGTATGAAACAGAAACTTATTCAGCAGCATTCGTCTTATATGAAACAAAGTGTTTGATTAAAATGAGTTTAGCAGCTTTGAAAGCAGGGAACACAAAGCTGTTTGTTCTGACTCATGTTATGTAAATAGCAACAAGAGATGGGCAGACCTTTCACAGCCTAGGAGCAGAGACAAAGATTCCACTTGCACAATCATTGTCAGGTTTGCATATTCTGAAAACCAGAAGTGAGACTTTAACAATACAAATTGCTTGGGTTTTTACAGGGTTTGGGTATTTTTGGTTTCTTGATTTTTTCTTTTGCTGCTGCAGTTGAAACAGACAGGGGAATTCTCTGAGAACTTTCAGAGGGAATTGGAATGTTTTATAACACTGAAGATGATTTGCAAAATGGCTAATCATAAAATGCAACATGTTTTGCTTTCATAGCGTACAGACCAGGTGTCTATGCTAAACTATACACTATGCTAATTGCCAATCAGCATTATGAATTGAAAATCTTCACATATAAACTACTAGCTTCTGTACAGATTTACATGATTATGAAAAGTCTATTAATGCCTCACAAGACAGGTATGTTGGGGGAAAACTGTTTAACAGCACATCTAAATTTATGCACACAAAATGCTTCATTTGCCCATCTACCAACCATCCCACATCAACCAGAAACCTTCATTTGCAACTATGATTTATGAAAAATCTCACATTCAGTACAACACAGCACAGCTCTTTGTTAGTCAACAAGATGTGCTTGCAAATGCAATATCTTAGTATTTACCACTGGTAGCTTTATGCTAAGCTCCCATTACACAGCCAGTCACTTAGAAACCAATCCCCCAGACAGGGGGATGGAGTTTTCTGAAGATATTCTTCAACCTTTTGCAAGAAACGGGCACTTGACTCTCGACCTTCTGCAGTATCTTCTCAAGCAGCTGCAGAATTACTATTCCTTTTGTCTTTTTCTAATATAAACTTTTATCTTACAAATTCTGATACACTGAAATTATGAACCATGTAAGAATGAGAGAATTAACTACTTCGTGTGAATTTCATTACTCTTCATGTTAAAGAATCATTGTTTTCACAATTGCCATACTAAAACAATCACAGATACCAATGAAATAACCTTTGTAGGAGTACAAAGCACTATGAATTCTTAAAATTAAAAGTTCAGCTTGAACTGTTTGAGACTGAACAGACATCTGCACTTGCAACACATTTTTAAACATGTTATTTTCAGAGTTTCAAAACTGAAAAGTAGGAAGGAACCAGAAATCCCTGGTTACCCAGGTCTGCAGCACTCTGCCAGCCAGAGAGGAAACCCATTAGGTTTCCCTAAGACAAACTCCAGCACAACACTGGATTGGCATCTCCCATTGAAAAGCATTATAGTTGAAAAGTTCTACTTAATTCTGTTAACAGGTTCTAATACACCCTCATGTGAATTTCTGTAACTTCAAATTCTAGTAACAATCTCATTATTGCTGCTGGGTTTGTTGGTTGAGGGATTTTTTTGTAGACTAAAGAGCAGCTTGCTATCATGAACTTCTCCATCTCACCCCCATATCATTAGTTATATAATCAAGTGATTCCCCTCAGCTTTCCATACAATAATATGTGTTAACAGATTAAGGTGATGATAAATCTCAGTACAAAAGATTTTTGCTACACCTTCCTCCTTCCTGAAAGGTCTTTAAATTTGCATTTTATTTGGTTAGGTCAGCTGAGCTAATTCTTTTCTTTAGCTATTTGGAACATATTGCTATTTCTCTCCCCTTACCTTCATTTTCCCTTTTTAAAGTCATTACTTAAGAGAAAAGACAGAACACGTTTTTATATCTACATCTGAAATGTCCTTTATCCTGGCAAATAAGCTCCAGGATAAGTACACGTCACAAGTGCTGCACACACAGACCACCGACCCAGGCTCCCTGGAACACCCCTATCTATGATCACTCTTCACCACACCTGCAGCAAGCGATGGTTTCATGGGATCTAGCATCCTACTTAGAGCAGAAAGTCACAGAAGCACATCAAAAAATGGAGGGAAACCTTGATAAAGGTCATCCTTCTGGAAAGCCTTCTGTAACAAAGTGCAATAGAAGTTCAAACCATAGATCCTGTGAGTACAGCTATCTCTGTTATCAGCTGCTAACCCTCAAGACAACAATCCTGATGGACTTTTTTACCTTTAGTTACTACATGCAGCAGTATCAAAAAAGTCTGGATTAGTGACGTGACTTTCTTTCAAGTGTCTTGAAGGTAATACTGTTCATGCATCAAGAACACATTAGCTCACCAGAGGTGCCTGAAACAGTGCTACTTCAGCATACAACTCACTCATAGATTACCTCAATGGTTCACTTCCATAATCCCCCAACTGCCATCCAGGAAAGATATTCCAAACAGCATAAAAAATCATGGATACAGGGCAGTAAAAACATACATTACTTTCTTGATGGATCATATAAAGATGAATTAAATCCCTTTTTCCTTCCTTCTCCCCAAAAAGAAATAATTCATGACATCAAATTGCTCTCTCTTGAACAATCCATTTCAACTTCACTAAACTTCCATAGCCAGCTGAGTATATTGCACCAAGTGTGGAATTTGTGGGCCATATCCAAAGCAAGTTTAAGTTTATGTAATAAATTTCTTAGACATTAAAGTAGGAACCAAGAGTACACAGACTTCAAAGCAGGAATGATTGGGAATTGGTTTCAATACAGCTGCAACTTCTATCACGTATCTTGAAAATCAAAAAAAACCCAACCCAAACCACCACAGACCCCCATACAAAGCCCAACAACTGGTCTTTTCAGAGAGCAGTTGCTCACAAAACCAACCTGTCAGAAAGGAACTGTTCTCTAAGATCAACAAGTATTATTTTCAAAACACTCTCAATGTTTTGTTTATTGGCATGTTTTCTGTAGAGCCTGATCACGAAGAAAGCTTAATTTGTGAGGCGAAATGCATATTTCATGAAAGCTGATAAAGTGTTTCTAATTGCAGAAATAACATTATGGCAAAAACATGCTGTAAACTCTTCTTTCAGGAGGAGGGATAGGTTTTTCCCGTATGCTAAACATCCACCTCTACTGAACTAATCGGCTGGTGATGCATGAAATTATACTTCACCTGTGAGGGTGACCTTGTAAAGGTCTTTGTGCAACCCATTATTTAACATGCATTCCAGGACAATTCATCGGGAAGGTCACAGAGCTACACACAGAGCTAAAAGGCACTTAAACACACGCATGTCTTTTTTAGCTACAGATTTTTATGCCAGTGAGGCACATTTTGAGCAACACTGTTGAATTTTAACTTTCAGTATACTTTATAAAGTTGCTAAAGCTATTTAAATATGTCTTCAAAAAATGTTTGCTTTTTTATATGCCTACATTACTATACAGTATTCTATATCTAGATTGATTAAGCTACCAGTTGCTAGAGTGAGATTCAGCATCTTACACTAGCAACCCTCAAAGAGAACGATACAGCTCATCTTCCACTGGAAACATGAAAAAAGCTAGGAAATGCCCCCAGTGAATGCAACCACAGACCAGAGGAAAGGATGCTGGGTAGTACCTCTGCGATTCAAGATAACACCTGGTTGTCTGAGAATCCTACATTTGGTAGCTTAGTGGACTAAGATACTGGAAATACAAAACTTGCACTACTTTCCATTTAAGTGAGAAATCTGCAGGCTTCCAGTAGGAAAGATGGCTATATTGTTATTTGTAGAAAGTAAAAAGCAAGAGGCTACTACAAATCTGATTGCAAACAAAATATAATAGACAGGTCAAGCATCTGATAGACAAATGCTAATGAATAGTGGGTTTTAATCTGGTAATTTTTTTGCTGGTAGATATAGGAGGCATGATTTTGACAAAATATAACCAGCCTTTGACTACAACACATTATCTTCACTTTCACAGTCTGTTTTCTCCCTCCTCTATCGTTCTGCGCAAGCTGACAGAAACTCTGTACAATTACTTCTATGTAATTTAAGAGACTATGTATGTCTTGTAATTGCAGAGGACATTTAAATTCCATGGGGAACATCCAACAAAAAATATATATAATCTCTACTTGTCCTTCATAAAAAATTAAGAACTCTACAAAACCAAGCATAGCTATTCCAGATCATCCACTTACCTCATAAAGCTTCTTACTTATTGAGTTAAAGAAATAGTGAATTGATTTATAAACTAATCAAAGGATAGGAGAGGAAGACAGAAGATAAATAAGCTCTGACAAAGCTAATTTTATTTTTTTTAACCAGGTAACCCCTGTTTCTCTGCAATGTATCATCAATCCTAGCATGTGCTGTGCAGACTGCTTGTCTAGGAAGATCAACTTCAGTGTCCGTGACTGAACATACAGCCCCGTCACCCAACCATCTTCGCTTAAGTCTCATTATGAACTTGGATTTAAACTGAAACTTTCTGACTGCACGCAATACATGGATAGTGTAGGCCACTACCCGCATTCCTACCTGTAAGATTTAAAGATCCCCATCAAATATCAGCAACTGTGAACTACTAGCACAGTACTGTACTTTAAAAACTGTTGCTTAAAGCGAAGCGCTTCCCAAGAGCCTTGCAGGGTAACAAAGCATAATCACTGACTTGACAAGTGAACCAGAATGCATCTCTTAGGACAAGGAGATAAGGTAACTCATTTTTTTTGCACTATTACTGTTATGCCCAGGGAATAACAGGATCAAAAAGTCAAGCCTAAAGACACTCCCCTACTCCCAGCTAGTCTGTTACAAAGGGCTCAGAAGGAACATGGGTTGCAGGCTGATGCACCAGCCATGCCAGGGGGCCTTTCATGATGCAAGATTTCAGCAAACTAGGTAGATGACCATTAGCACACCTCAGTCAGAACAGAGGTAACTTTCATAGCATACTGCCATGGTTTCCCTTTTGGCAAAGCAGAAATTATTTTAAGAGAAAACTGAAGAAACTAGAGTGAGACACTAAGCTGGCTGGATTTCAGTTCAGCACCAACAGAATTCTGGACAGAAATTACAGAATTCTTATTTTGTGAGGAAAGAGATCTCAATACATTGGTAGTCATTTTCATCAACTTATTGCTTTCAACTAGGTCCAGATGTGCTAAAATACTCTAACCATTAAAATGCTGACTTTAGCAAACATCAGTTAAAAAATGAAAAATATTTGCATGAATTTCAATAAGGTTTTAAAACCAAAACGGGCACATAAATTTCACATCTAGAACAGTTCAAGTGCCTTCATTTGGTTCAAGGTTAGTCCTATTCATTCTGTGAAGGTTATATATTGTGTGAATGAACATTAAAAACCTAACGAAATTTCAGAATACCACAGGATAACAGAATCCTTATAACTCCTATAAATTGTCATTTTATTGACTTTTGCAGCAGCATCTGTTAAGCACGGGCCCAGAAAGGTGCACAGAGAGCTGAGTTTCCTTACAGTGTGCAGCTGGAATCAATAATTTTCTAAACTTGCTATATTTCCCCGCAGGGGCTACTAGAAACATCAAACCAAGTGGCTGTTATTAGGTGTCCCTCCACCCTCCCTTTACTCTCTGGCAGGCTAACACCAAGGCTGGCAGAACAGAAGGCAGATCAGATTCAAGACTCAATTGCAATAGCAGAGAAGTTTTTGCTTCAGCATTTTCTTCCCATACTAATCACATCACAGTCTTTTTTTTCCCTCAGAAATAAAAAGAAAAAAGACACTGCATCATTTCCCTCTTAAAACCTATTCCTCTGAAATTTATTCTTCAAGGAGAAAAAAAAAGCCACAATAAAATGAAGAACGCTTAAAAGAGAAAAATAAAAAAGAGTAAAATCTGCCATGCCATGCTCCCTCACAAAGAATAATTCATTACATTTCAGTAAATTATGGCCTTGAGACCACTAAAGTAGTCATTAAATTACTAGGCTATATTTATTCTATCTGTTCATGAAACAGAGGAAATGCTGAAGCAGAGGAAGACTTCTCTGTTCAAGATTTTTCTGCGTTATTAACAAATAAATGTTGGGTTAGTATTTGGAATTTGATAAAGATTACCACTGTAATTTAGCATGTCACTAGAAACCTGTAAGAGAAAACTGTTAACAGAGAACTAAGCTGACATTTGGCTTGCAAAGCCTTTGGTTTGAACTAGAGAGTACATTAATTCCACTGCAAACATCCTAAGCCCACAAAGGCTTATGCTATTGTTCCTGAATTATCCACAAGCTTTGAATTAGCACACTAGAGACCTCCCAGAGGGTCACAGATCATCGATTGTGCCTAGACTAGTCTCCAGCATGCTGATCAATAAGAGACATAATTGGAAGGTCTCAAATAATTGGAAATTTCAAAGGACTGCTGCAGTCTCTACAACACACAACTCGTATAGCAGCATATAAAAATATCAGTCAGCAGGGAGTTTAAAACAATGCTTTAGCTTCAGCTTTTAAAGACTTCCACCATTCAGGAACATCTTCCTTCATCATTAGTAGCTGGCAATTCCACCTGTAATTTTCTTTATAAAATTACTTCAGGTTTATGAATATCCAAGATTCAAAAATTACCTTCTATTGGAATAGTTCTGTCAATTTCTGAGCTAGAAAACAAAAATAGCAATTGTGCTTTAAGGATTTTGTTTGGCAGAACTTGCAAATTTCAAAGTAAAATCAAAGCCACACAAATGACACATTTCATACAAGATTTGGAGTACACCCTGGTTTCACTGAAGAGTAAGAGTTCCAAGAGGCATACAGGTTTACCTAAGCCTTGAGTTCAGATCACACAGGGGTTATGCTGTTAGTATGAAAGAAAGCACAGGAGCCCAATTATCCATCATCACATGCCACTAACAAAACTGCAAGAACCACAGTGGTTTGGGTAGAAAAATGAGCTGTGAGGAGGTATCACCTAGCACCTCATCACAAACACAGGCTGTTTTCAGGACAAAACCTTAAGGTTTCCACCAATATCGTAGCAACACAGTATTCAATCTTGTTACACCATTTCTACTTAATGAAGAAAAGAACAAAGGGTTTGACCATTCCTTTCTAGAATTATTACTGCTTGCAGTTTTGACAGGAACAATATCTCCTGTCAGACCTACTTTCAAAATGCTGCTATTCAGCACGTTTTTGTTGTTGTTAAAGGCCCTTTTCTTTCTTGAGAAGATCAGCCTACTATTAATCTGCTTGAACACAGACCTTCATTTGAAGTAGGGATTAATTGCCAGTGAAAGGACTGCACTTTAAGATGGCTCATTTCATGTTGTAGCAGTCTGACAAGAGAAAAAACAAGTCTCCAGCAGAGTCCTAAGCAGAGGTTGGATCAGCCACGGGATAACAAGATTCTGCTGCAGGTTTTATGATTTGTCATGACGATTAATGAATATTTTATTCTGCCCAGGGGGTACCATCAGGAGCCAGAGTGCTAAAAAACAGACAAAATATTTCTGTCCTAAAAAACCTTCTGTCCAAGGTGATGCTTGCTTTCAACTGGAACTCCATGCTGGCAGGAAAAGGAACGAGGTGACACCTGCAGCCAGCCACAAGTCAGTGTCGTGCTGACCACTCTGCCAGGGCTGCGTGTGTAATTCAGCACCTGGAGGGCAGCCACGGGTGGACAAATGCTTTGCACCCTGCACTGGGAAGCACAGAGTCTGGCGCAGGAAGGGGATGGAGGGAGTCTGCAGGGCACAGTGTGTGTGAATCTCTGACTTGTGCCTTGCTGAGCCAGGGGAAGGCTCTCCCACAGCTGCGAGTGCAGCACGCTGCCTTAAGCAGTGACACCCGTCTGAAAGCTCTTTATGACTCCCATTGCAACACGCCATAAAGCTCCAATTTGTGCTTCAGAACAGGAATGCTTTTACACAAGAAGAAAGGATATTCACCCCCATAACACAAATAAGAGCACAGGACCAAAATGTCATATGCTGCAGAAGAGTGGCTTAAAGGTGTTGATAAATAAAGCTTTCTACAGGAGTCAATGTGGAGGGTAAACCGTGCCCCAAGCTATGACATGCAGAGAAAGTCTATGTCCTAACTTCACAGCCACCACAAACTTGGGACTTTCTCCTATTATTCACATTGAAAAATGAATTGTGCCCACAGTACCATGTATAACAATGCAATGCCCGAGAGAATTAATCTACTTAGCAGTAAATATACCTTTTTTGATAAAATACATGAGAGAGTACACCAGCTTAATACCGTATGCAGAGAAAGGGTACCTTGTGAAGCACGAAACACCAATCTCAAACAAAAGGACTGAGTACAGTTTGCATTTGGTAGTAAGCACTGACAAAAATACGTCTTATCTGACCATATGTAACCAGCATTGATCTTAACAGTTAAAGCATTCATAAGTATCTAACTAATGAGTTTTCTGTTGTAAAAAATTGAAAGAAAAGGCGGTATAATACCAAAGGAAAAGGTTGGATTTTCAGTTTGAAAGGTACGCACAGCTTTCACTGGAAGTTGAACTTCAAGAAAATGGGGTTTTTTCTTAAGTCTTCGACACCTCTCTCTGCATACCCCTGGCCCCAAACACACTGTATCTCTACTGTGCATGCCCTGCTCTTCCGAAATGCAGGGCCACTCAAACTACGACAACTTGTCTATGGTTATAGCATCCTAATAAATAAAGGAGTCATCAATCACGACACATCTCTTCCCACCAAAGCAGATGACTTCTCAAAAAGCTGTCAAATGACAAGAAAGGTGAAGTACTGGGAAATCCAGGAGCCAACAGCAGAGAATGAGCACTGCCCATCGGCACATCCTGCTTTTAGAACATCCAGGTTTTGTCACACACTGAAACCATGTTTTAAATAGCAATCGTGAAAACTGTATGTTTCCTTTTATATCTCCATTTGATTTCTCCAGCAATTTTATGGTCAGGCATTTGGTTCTGAACTTTGCTTTCAAAAAGAAAGACAGCTAACGATACCAGCTAAAGGGGATGGGGGGGCAGTTTGTTGTTTGGACTTTTAAAATTTGAATATTTCTCCCAGTGGCAGAAATTACATTTCACAAAGATGTGTACAAGTGCGACAGAGAAACACTTTTTCAGAAAAAAAAAAATGAAAAAACTTAATTATATTAAAAATTATACATGGCTTCACTCACATCACTCCTGTATCTCTCAAAGGGCCCTATATGCCATCCCTTCTAAAAACGTCTGTCCCACTAGTGACATGCTCTACCCCATTCCAGCAATAGGATGCCAGTGGAAAAGCAGCCCTGAAACAAACAAGGACTTTCAAAAACCCCAAGAAAAAGAAAAACCAATTTGTCTTCTGGAAAGTTGTTAAATATTATGATCTCAATTGCATTTTTTTTGGTTGAACTTGTCCCTCTGGAAACGGCATTTCTAAGAACTGAGAGCACCCCTGAAATGAGCACCTTGAAACACAAATCTTGAAACAAAGGGTTTCTTAATGTTTAACCACCCTAAAATAGGAAGCAGCCAATAATGCAGAGTCGGAGCTTTGCAACAGGAAGGCAAACAGAATCAGGAACAGTGCCCAGTAAATTCAAAGGAAATACATTTTAATATGACTGTGATGCATTTTAAGCTATTTAAAGATAAAAGGTGAAAAATCAATAATCCAGTTGTAATTAATTGTCTTTGAAAGTACAAACACGTAACTTCCATATATTTCTTAACAAACCTTTTCCTTAGCCGCTGAGGTCATTTAGCAGCTTCTCTCTCCGGCAGCTTTCAATGCCAAGCTATTTGACTGCGACAGCTGGCGAGAAACCAGCTTGGAGTTTCCTCATTAAAAGTAACAGGGTGTTAGTAGCCAAATATTTGAAAATGTGAAATGTTAAAATTTAATGATGAGGAAAAGACTTGTTCCAACTTTTTTGTTAACGTATAAACTTGAGGATTGTCACAGTTTTTTAGTATATAAAAGGGAAAAGTTATAGGTGTTAAAAGCTTCATCAGGAAGTTAATAAATTGCAAAGTTGAGACTAAAAAGTCAAAAAGGACAAAGAAACCGAATCCAGTGCTGAATCTGCTTTGAACAGGAGGCTGGAGCACAGACCTTCTAATCCCTTCCATCCTGAATGATCCCTTGGTCACGATTCCAGAAACAACCCTGAATTTGGGAGCAATGCAGAAGTTGAAGAGTCAAGTTGGAGTTCTTGGGAAGGATCTGACTATCCTCAGGTTACCCTCAATGCACAGGAGGTGTACGAGGTCCATCTTCTGAGGGATGGTTCAACCTACTGTTATTGGTGACCCTTACCCTCCCCCTTGGGTATGCTGAACCTTCACATCAATATTTCCAGGTCCAAGAATTTAATGAAGTCTCCATCCCAGTAAATCTGGTTTTGTTGTTTGGTGGGGTTTTTTATTAGTTGGTTTTGTAGTTGGGGGCTTTTTTGGTTTTTTTTTAATGTAGAAATTTATTTTACCATTTACAGTTTATTTGATATATTTAATTCCTTCATGGAATTCGTTGGTTCTCTAGAATGTTAAGACAGACAAACAAAACTTAATTATTTTCTTTAAGTTTAATGTGAAATATTTTAATCTAGATAAAAACTAAACTTAATTGTAGAATGCATTTTTTTCCCTGAACAACACAAGAAATTTCATTTGCTTTTTTTACACTAAATATATTTTATGTTTCAAAGAACAGATTTTAAAAGATGATTTTTCAACACTTATAAGAATATTTTTTAAATTATTTTAATTTGCTCTCATCTTTTCTTCCACACTCAGGTCACATGCTAAACGGCTAAATAAGGTGGTGGGGGTGGAAGAGAGTTAGAAATATGAGAACACACTCATAACATGTGGAATATATTATGACAACGTTTTCCCATAAAGTTGTGACTGAGTATTGGGTCTTTGTAAAGAGTAGGCTAAGCAGCCTTCATTACAGTCAGCACCACAGCTACAGTGTCTGTGCAAGCAATAGCCCAAGTCATTACCACAGCCACTGCTGTGTGATATTATCTCAAATGTGGTAGCTTAAATCCACCAGTTCAGTCTCTTAAGCCATCTCTAACAACAGCTGGCAATCATGATCTGTGTCGTTCAGTAGTGGAAATTACTTAATAAATGAAATAATCTCTCTCTGCCAAGGTCAATAGATGGGACCATAATACAGATATCCAAGGTAATTCGAGGAGAAAAAGAAAGGGAATTGACCAGGCTGCAACTCTCAAGCACAGTCCAGTCACGAAAATGGGGAAAACGAAAATAAAAAGGTAATCTAGATATCAATTCCCCATCAAATTGAAATTGCAACAAGTGAAACGAGAATCTAGAGCAAACTGCTATTTATTTCAGAAAATAAACTGCCTTTTGGGAAGTTTTAAAGCCTGACCAAAAACCTCTCTAAACCACCTTGCATTTTAGAGAGATGAGCTCAACCAGGATCAAGATTAGAAAAGCAAGATTCTGAGAAAAATATCATATGAGGCATAGTAGAGTTGGCACAGGTATAGAGCCCACACACACTCTTCAAGTATTTGTTCTGTAAAAAACTTATGAGTGTACGCGTGCCTGGAACCCACTGCCTGTCTATTACCAAAAGATATCCCATTCTGATGAGAAGATACCCAATCTGATAGACATTCACCAAATCTTTCACTCTTAATGGAAAATGCTGCCTTTGAGGGACACACTTTTATAACAACACTATTTCTTCAGAAATAAACCTCCTCTCATCCTGACTTGAACAAAATGGTTTTACTTGCACCTGGTTTTCTTCACTGAAAAGCATAAAGGGCTGTGAATGGGCTCAATATCCCATTGTTAGTAGGAACAGCATCATGTAATAAGTACTCATTAGACACACCCCAAGCTATGCACCATTCCCCCTATACTGAACAGAAATTAAATCACCCTGTATTAACTACCACTGCTGTTCACAGAGGCTAGGCATTTGGTTTAGTTTTATACAGCCAAAACTGAACTTTTAAAAGACTAAATGATAATTACAAGTCGCTTCTGCCTCCTGCATCCAATACTAAAAGAGAGAAAGCATCAAGTGACAGCAGGGTGCAGTTCAGGAGACATTAATTCAGGTGACAGAATCAATAGACTGGTCAGCAGAGTATCACCCTTAGCTTTAGCATCAAAATACAAATTACTGACAAGAGCAACTTAACTTCACCCCTCCCAAGCACTATGGAACTGGCTCTACTTTTGCATTAATTTCTTTAGTGGGAGCTTTGGGAGTTCTCAAATCCAGATGGCTTATTTAGGTGTTTCATTTTAAGCACCTGAACTTGCTGTGATGCAAGATTTGGGAAAGATTTATACATATTTTTCCCAGTTCAATGAACCTACTCAGAGTAGCAAGCAGAATACATACCAGCAAGTCTCTACAGGAACCAGCTTCACACATAAATTCTGACTCTGCTTTTCAAAGTCAATCACATGTATACAGCCAGGCTCAGGACAAGCAGCACAGACAAGGGTAGAGATCTCTATTATATAACCTCAAAATGACAATGTCTAACTGAAAGACAACCGTTAAGAGGTTCCCTCTGACCAATAAGTGAATTTTTCAGTTGTAGCTTTAAGAACATCAGTCCTCATGTGGTTTTACTATCCATGAGTCTTCAGAATGCTATCAGACATCACGCTCACATTGAGTCACCATGCACAAGATCTCAGCAAAGCCATCGTGACCTCTTTCCACAGGGTAAAAAGGCCTGCCTCTCCGTCTCCTACCAATAGGATTGTCATAAAATCATCCCCCATGGCATCTTCTCCAACCCAGTCTGCCTCAGTAGGCAGGACTCAGAAGAAACAGAACTTATTGTTCAAGTTGACTAGTCAGGCATGGTGGTTTCCTCATATTTGGCATTAACTCAGATAATTTTATTTTTCCATTATGTGAATTTGTGTTTTTTTTTTTTTCTACATAACACTGAAATTATTCAGAAACTTTGTTCCACTGATTTTATTAAGAGAATGTTTTATATTCCAGTTCTGAAACTCAACAAGTTACTGTGAATAAACTGAACCCTGGTAAGTGAACTGTACAACTGTTTAACTTGCAACAAACATCAGGCAAATTGACCGTCACTGAAACTACAATTCCCTCACTTGGGTTTACCCAAGTTTTGAAAAAGAAACTTATATTATTCTTCAGATATTCTACACCATCTATTACTGACTCAGAGATTAGTAATTCCATAAATATACCCATATACAGCTAGATTTCTTCATTTACTCCTCTGAGTGTTTTCTTTGGTTTAAGATTTCTATATACTTCAGGTTCCAAACAAATTCTAATAATGACCTATAGACTTTACAGGATATTATCTCCACTGGAACCTATATAATAGTATCAAGGCACCCATACTTTATTAGCTTCATCACTATCTATATTCCAATGCTGACAAAACACAAGTTTTCCTACAGGAAAAGACAGAATATAAAATGAATTTTATATACTTTAAAATTAAGCTGGTAAATAATAAACTAAACCATCCTTTGGACTAACAAAACCCATATTATGCTGCATAGGCTCTCTTGACCCATATTAATGGGACAGTGTAGACCCCATAAGATTAAGGTCACCATAAATAACTGATTTTTAAGGAGCAGGCCCTTTGTCCCATTGGGGAACACTGGCAGTTGCACAGTTACACTCTCTCACATGAGCTAGCACTGGATGAACATTAAACAAAACAAAACCAAAAATAAGCCTAGATGTTCGTCTAGGGACTATGAAGTACTACTGCTGTATTTTCATCTATTCCATACAGGACTGACTACAGTTACATAAAATCCACGTGATGGATACATGGTGCAATAGATTTCCCTCCAGTTTAAAGGCCTATAGAAGGTTCTTCACAAACCTTAATCTTGCCACAGAAATGGTTACAGATCCTCTTGAACTATTAACAGCAATAAACTCCAAGTGATGTTTGAGTTTTGTGGACTGTGGTATAATATGTTGCTGAAGCAGAAACATCTAGCCAACAGGCAAAAGGAAGCAAGGCTCACAAAGTCCGTGTGTGTGCTGACTACTGCCTTTCAGTTTCCAATGAACTTTTTTTGACAGCAGCTCCTGAAGCCAGTAATTTCCCCTTGCAAAAGGGAGCACAGCTCTGTCTAAATCCTAGCAGATTCTACTCTCTGTAAAGGGTACCACCAAAAACAAAGCAAGGAGGAAAGGTGAACAAATTTGTAAGAAAAATCTGAGAGATGTATTCCTCTGCCTGCAGGAGATTCAGATCCTCACTGCCACCTCACCTTTCCTTATTCTACCAGTCTGGAGTTGGAGCATACTCCACTACTTCTGTTGATAATGTATACTTCTAGACCAGATATCACACACAAAGTGTGCATGCATATAGTGAAACAGCAAAATGGGATCATAGCTGTTCTTCTAATGGGTCCAGACTTTGGTCCCAATCCTGTGTGGAATTTGAATTAGCCAACAATCAGATAGATGCAAGAAGAACTAACAGAAAGTGAATGAAAGTAAAGTCTAACATGGCAAACACTTCTGTCACAAGCTCAGACTTCACATTTTTCAAACAATGGTTTGGACACCCAGCAAGCCTGGAAAACAACCTGGTTTGAAGCAGGACATAGTTGTGCTGGAGAAAGTAACAGAACCTAGATTTCCAATCTCAACTTTTAATCATGGGAAAGAGCTAGTCCTCAGTATACGGTGCCACAGTTGCTGCTACTTCTGATCATGATTTGCCAGCATTTTCTTATTGTTAAATTAACACTATTTTCAGTGTGCCAAATGTGCACACATGGCAGTGTAGAATTTCCAACAGCTTTGAACAGTCTGCACAATTATGAGTGAAGTGCTGATTATGTTTTAGTGTAATTGCTCTTTCCAGCAAATGCTTCAGCAAACTGCAGTGATGCGATCACAATATGTCAATGATCAAGTATTTCACATAGGCCCTGCCTCACTTTAGGAAGTTTTACTCATCTGGGGTTTTTACTCTGTAAGGAAAAACACAAATGTAATTATTTCTATTCCTTTTGTCATTTCAATATCAAATCAATGTTTTAGCCCCAAGAAGAATACCAGTGAGACTTAAAAAACAAACAAACAAAAAAAACCAACCCAGTGCATCTTGATTCTCTACTCTTCAACTTTGTGAGCACAAATTGAAGCAATGGATGGAAGTTCCCAAGAGTTCTCTTTCTATGGAGACAATCAAACTAACTCAGACTTTTGTACTGGTTTCCACTAAACAGTGCTGCAGATCAGATTTTTCCAGGTTTTTATGCAAACAGCAAGATGCTCCTAATTCAGCACTGTATATGCAAGCCAGTTTTGTAAATAAAACACAATTGCAGCTGGTAGTATTTTGTTCATAGGATTGCAGAGTCGTAGAATAACTTCAGTCAAAGAATTTTTCAAGGCTGCCTGGTGCGACAGTCTCAAAGCAGGGCACAATCTGAAGTGCAATCCACTTGCGCATGGTTTTGAACACACCCAAGCTCTGAGTATCTCCAAGGATGGAGATTCTCTTCTCCTGGTTCATCTCTCTTGTGGATTACATTCTGCATCTCTTTGGCTTTCCTTTCCTGTTATACATTTGATTTAAACAGACACAACAGATACCTTTTTATACACTTACGTGGGCTAGATCTGCATGTTAGAGATTCATAAAATGCCTGAAAGCAATTCCTTAGCACCACAGACTGCCACTGTGTTAATTCTCTTCAGTGGATCACTTCTTAAAGGCTTCTTTACCATTAAAGTTTCCTTTCAACATTAATTCCCCATGCCAAAGAAAATGCTTACAGTTAGCAAAACATAAGATTGATACCTGTGCAGTACTACAACATACACAGCAATAGTAGTACAGTCTGCAGTGGTTTAACATGCATTAATAAGAAATAGATTACTTTTGTTTTCTTACAACATACTAGATTCTCACAAACAGCTCACATTCAACTTTATAGAAAGTGTTGACCCACATACTAAAGACTGGAAAAGCAGGTAAATTCCCACGACTTTACTACGCCTTGCTCATCTTCCAACAATGAAACCATTCATGCTGCTGCTACAGAAGAACAAGATTGACATCTCTACAAGGCTACAGGATCTCACCACATCTCAGTTCCATCCATTGAAGCATTTCCATCCAGTAAGGGATGGTTGGAAGTTAGTTATCTACAGGGTTATGGATGAAGCCTACAGTAGCGTGACTTCATCTACAGATCTGAAGTGATTTAAAGCACCAAAAGGTGTTACAGAAAACACACTAAAGCCAAAGACATTCTTTTATTTTGTATTATTCACTCTGGATACTTGAGAATGCAGTCTTGAAAAAATACAAAAGCACCTACTGAGATTAAGATAGGCCTGTGTCATGTTGTGATCTTTCACGGCATCTGCTAATTGTATTAAAATAAATTGGTTAAAAAAACCCCAAGATCTACGAGCCAGTCATTTGCAGATGACATTACAGCTTGAGGTCTTGAAATTGCACCTTTAGAAAAAGGATACTGAAGTAAAGAAATCCAGGTAAATAACAAAAGATTTACACTGGGTTTCATTTTCTTTTTTCTCAAAGGTTTTCTAAGCATGCAGTCCACCTTCCACCCCATCTAGGATTCATAGCCCATTCTTTCATCAGATCTGTCAGAAAATCTGGTTTTGTATTCTGCTGAATTAAACATCCTATATCCTTGAGGATACAAAAGATACATCCTTTATGTTAAACCTCCAAGTAACCATCATTCCCTACCATGTCTCTTAAACCCATCTTATTCAAAGGTCTTTAGTTCTTCCTATGTACTGTCTCTTCTTGCAACTATATGATGTCACAAAATCTGAATGATGCAGATGAGCTCATATTATGCTGCCCTGCATATTGAATTTACAGTTTCACTCAGATCATTTTGCTGATTCTGAGGTGAAGGACTAGATTATTAGATCAGGTTTGGTTTGATTAAGGAAGGTTGGAACTGATTTCTAATTTTCTTTTATGTCTATTAGTTTGTCAACAAATACTAAAATTTGATGCCAATTCGAATGTACATTTTTAAAGAACAGATGGCAAAGCAACTAGAACCCTTCAGATTTTTAATTCTGAGCTGATCATTGTCCCTTTTTATTTTGCAAATTAATCTTCAGCCTAGATCAGCTCTCACAAAACTAACAGCTAATGTGCACCAGTTTGTCGTATGGATTGATCACAACTGGAACTTTAAGTTCAACCATAACCATGCAAAACCCTTTTTGCAACCCTTCCTCCAGGATTTGCAGCACAAAGAAACAATTAGTAATTATATGCAAAGCCTCATTCATTACACATGTTTTTTGCAACAAATCCAAATAAACTTAATATTTCTCAGTAAAACAGCAACAAACAGCACCTAGAATTAATTTATAAGATCATAACTCCATTCAAATGCATGAAATAGATTTACTTGAATTCTTCATCTGTATCATTTTAGTTTTAAGAAGACAATAGTCCATTTCATTCTACCTTGTCACCAGAACCAGCATGAATGTTTTCAGACAGATGCTAATCGAGACTTAAATTATAAAGGTTTTCTTTTTCCACTGAGAGTTATTTTTAAAAGTCTAATAGGAAACACACAAACAAAACAAACGCAAACCTTTAAAAGAATACTTAAATCTTCCTTCAACTGCATATTTAGGTGTAGACCAGTATAACAATAAATCACTAAAAAAACCCCTCTCAGCTGAAGAAACTTCGAGTTTGAAAAAACCTTGAAACATAAGTGAATCACCTTCATTATGCAGTTGTACACAGAAGCTCAGTTATTGCAAAGAACAAGGCTCTTCAAAGTCTGCCTTCCACAAGTCATCATTTGTACACATTATATACTCCCTCACGTCAGAAACAACCATCCATGACATATCTGTCTGAATTATTCAGAGCCATTGTGAGAAGAATTTCTGTTACACCTGCTTAGCAATACTTTTCCAGGCCATATGCTCTCAAAATAGCCCCTTCTGTGTCAAGAGAAGTATGGCATAATGATTCAGTGGAAAGGTGAATCAAAGTCTACTTGAAATATGTTCTGTACATGTCCTCACACCATCAGGATCTCTTTATGTTTGGTAATATTTATATAAGCTTTGCAGCTGGAGCAGCAGTGGCCAGAGGTATACTATTTCACCTAATTTGTTTTGAATTTAGAAAATTTAATATTGAAGAGAAATTTGAAGAAATAAATAGCAACGTTTTCATTCATGTAGTATCATGAACAAAATATACAATATTCCTGTTCATATGACCACAAGAAAGACAAACCAGTCTCATTAATCACAACTCCCAAAACCCAAAGAGTATGATTGCTTTTGCTAAGAAAATATCACACACAGTATTTCCTCAAACATTTCATTTAGGCAGCACTTAAAGACACAGGGGAAAACAAAACAGAACATAACTCAACAAAACCAAACCTCCAAAATTCTTCATTAAACTATCCAGGTTTGCTATACAGCCATTCCCCCAACCTCTGAAAACCAATGAAAAGAAAAACAACACAAGTACAAAGGGTAATCTCTACAATGTAGACTTTTAAATGTCTCAATGTTGAAATTAGGCAGCTAACATCTGCAGCACTGTATCAAACTTACTAAAAAAAAAACCCAATAAGAGGTATTAATTCAATTATTCATTGTAGGTTTTGTCATCATTGCAGCAGCCATGTTTCCTTGGTAAAAGCCAAAATTCAAAAGAAAAAAGTCCTATTAATTTGTCGGCTCTGTCAAGTGCTCATTCTGATCAGAAAGATGGGATGAAAACTTACAGGGTCAGTTCATTTACCTCTAGCCCTTCGTTCAGAAAGGAAAGCCAGGGAACACTGATTGCTACTTACTAAAATTCCTTCTGTCTGCGTAATAAATGCAGTTTACTCACCCTTGCAAACTGCAAATTATCTAATCGGGGGCTTTTTGCAGTCAAGATGATAAATATAAGCATAAAAGGTGGTAATATTTGCAGTCTTATCTTTGTAACTGCCAAGCACAAGCCAGATGTACGAGAGCAGAAGTTTAAGGTAGTACAGACTCCTACACGTGGTCAGAGAGTATTCCTGGAACACAGTGAGCAGATCAGCATTGCCATGGCTGGCTGCACCTCTCTATCCCACAATGACCCAGATGATGCTGCACCTGATTTGGACTGGCATACTGACCTGGCACAGAAGAGAGATCTTACAGCTTTTCCCACTACTAGGTGTGAGAAATCATACAATACAAACCCGTATGGTGAGAAGTCATACCTTTTTAATCACACCTTTTTTTCCTTTTTTTTAAAAAAACTATTACCACTACTGTAACTCCAGGCTACAACTTCTTCTTGTGCATCTGCCCTCCTTATGCTATAGATATCACTGTAAACTCTGCCAGTGATTCTTTGGAAGGAGAAAGTGGTCGACAGGTTTAGATGAAACTGGACGAAGATACACATTCACACCCACACACAGACCAGTACTGACTTCTTCAGAAAAGGAGAGGTTCTTAAGATGAGCAGTTTCTGGGTGGGTGCCTGTTAAAGCAAGATGACAGTTACCAGAGCAATGACATAGACATAAAAGGAAAGACAGGAGTTTCAAGTCTCTCAAAAGTAAAAAGAAGTCTCAGAAGACAGACTGTTCTTCTGCAACCCTGCACTTCCGTCTTAAAGACAGGGGCAGGAAGAAAGATTTCCTCCCCAACATCCCACAAGTACATGAGCTTTATCACATATTGTTTCTTTCCCCTTTTCAGCGAGACAAGAGAAGTCCTTCCTCCCAGTGGTCTCAGGAACAAAAGAAAATGGAAATCACTAACCACACTGGACTAGCTGCTTCATCCCTCCCCTCCACTGAACCCATCTGTAATTCGCTCCTAAGAGAAGCTGTTCTCTTTCCCCACAAACCTAAGAGCCAAACCCACTGTCCAAATCAAACTGCTTTTAACTTGACAATGCCAGAAGTCATTTTCAGGGTTATGTTGACTTTAATAATGCTATATCTTTACACTAACTTCCACAAATATTTGATAGAAATACTACTGGAGGGTGACATCTCCCACCACTGATCATTTGCCTTAATTTTCTTACAGTAATAAAACTTCTAATTTTAAACCATAACAGTAACTTTGCATCTACAGTTAAAAAACCCCTCTTCATCTTGCTGCTGAATTTCTCTCTTGCATCGGCTGTACTATGAACATGCTTTACTGAAAGGATTGCTATTTGCAGGTTTCAAGATAGAACACCAATTACAATAATTATTGGGTTCTTTTAATTATTTAGCTCATTTTTAGGCATAGAACTTAATCTCCAAATGAGCAGAGGTTTAATCTCCAGGGAAAAACACAGCTCTCTAAATTATGGGATGAACTAAAGAAACAAACCCTACATATTAAGCCTGTAATTCCGAATCTGCAAAGTACTTGAAACACTTTCCTTCCTGCTCGGGCTTTCATAGCACATTTTCATAATTCTCCATTTTAAAGAAATAATGAAATATTTGTTTTAGGAAGTGCAGCGTAACAAAGTTTAATTCACATGCACTAATTCTGCTTTCCCAGCAGGTTCCAATGCCACATGCACTCACCTTCTTCTTTGTCTCCCAAGTACGATACAATGTGAACTGCAAAATGGAACCCTCAAAGAAGTGCATGATTTCCTAGGACACCCTGGCAGTCAGGAGCCTAACAGGAGAGAAGATAGGACCTAACAAGAGGAGTAAAAGTGCTCGCTGTGATGTCTTGAGGGACACAGTCCTGAGTATGCTCCCCTGGCAGGCGCCTGTATGTTTGTCTCTAGGGCCAGCTCACGGACAAGAACTGTTAGCAGGAAGGTGCTGGAAGGGGTACCCCAGTGGAGGCTTCCCCAGACGCTCTGCTTCAAAATAAGGGCTCTCCTTCACTGGAGAGGTCCCCCTGAGTCCCACCTGACCCTTCCTGCAGCTGTTTCTCAGCAGTTACCTTGTTGATCCCGAATCCAACGCACAGATTCAGTTTGGACTTGCCCAGTCACTATAAGCGTGTTTAGCAATGGGGACCCTGGTGAAGCCAGGCCTGCCCTGCACTGAGTTTCTGTCCTTTGCCTCCACCAGCTTCTCACTACGCTTGGCTCCCAGTTCCCTTCTCCACTGGGAGGTGTTTGCTTCACTCCTGCCAGATAGAGGTTGCACAGAGGGAGTAGCCTCTTCTTTCTCTAGCGAAATCAACCTACAGACTTAAGTCACACAACAGGGTAAAGCACCCTCTAATCTCCAAAAACCCCTAGCTCTACAAGCCAGGTCAGTACCTCTGAGGCTTCCCATGCTCTTAAACTGCTGAAGTCTAAGAGCAATTCACTGAAAGATACCTAAACAGGGTATACATGTGACAAGGCCATTGAACAGGGCTTGCCAGCATTTCACATCAGTTTAGAGGGCATTTAATTTCTGAACTTCAGATGGGTTTTTTGGGTTTAATTTTTTTTTTCCAGACTAAACCAAAAATTATTCCACCATAAGCAATATATCAAGGTTATATGACCATGTATTTTCTCTCCTTCATCTTGAGGGTTTCAGACTATTCCTGACGTAATTCAAAGAGTACTTATGAAATCATGGTTTATTTCCATAGCTTACAAAGCAACGGAGGGACTGGTCAACTTCAGATACCCAGAATAGCATTAGGTATGTTTACTTTGCACCTTTCACAGACTTTCCACATTTCACAGACTAATTGCTTGAAGATAAGAAACAGAGGAGACAAGTAATATCTTTAATGCAGAATTCCTTCAGTGTGGAAATAAAATTTTGAGGTGCCAAAAAGAAATGGCACGCAAGCCAAGGGCACAGACAAGACAAACTGACGAAGGAGAAGGAATGGAACATCTCACATACTGCAGAATAATTTGAAAGCACTTGCAGGAATCTGGAGCCTATTACTTTGTTTGCTGACAGTATTACTCCCCGGCCTGGACCATCACAGATGCAGAAGTTATAGATACTAACAATAAATATGAAGTATAAAAACCTTGGCTCAAAACTATCAAGGCACTTGAAGCAAGAGCCAATGTCCAACAAAGAGAAGGGGAAAAGCAAAATTTTAAAAATGGGAAATACAAGGCAGATCTGATGGCCATATTTTTAGTTGTAAGATAAATCAGTTCATCTTGAAAAACCACTACCCTCATCTAACAATAGTCTAAGCACACAGCTGCTACTATCCAGCTAGTTATTTTTAGAGGATCCTAGAGAAATTATTTCACCAACTGTCTCTTTCTGTTGCCCTCAAGTATTCTCCTGTAAGACAAATTTAAGGAGCATGTGTGCACAAACTCAGAGCACAATGCTGATTTTCAGGTTAGACTAATAATCATGGAGGGTATCTAAAAAACCCCAAATATTAAAAAATAAAATAAAATAAAACGATAGATTCCCCAGTACAGACTAAAGCCAAAAAAACCCAAACAACAAATAGTAAAACAGGAACATATGTAGCCTCCTATAGTGCCAACATACAGGTAACTTTTAGAAGTCATTCCAGTTAAAAGGGATAAATGATTTAAGAAGCCAGTTTGATCCTAGTAATTACATGGGAGGTATATTTTGTACTTCAGAATTAGTTTGTAACTGCAAAGATAATTAGGCACTTCATTATCCTTGAATTTTAAGATGGCAAGGCACTTTCCACATGTTCTCACCAAAACTGTGCTTGTTAATAAGTTCTTGGAAGTGAAAATTATAACACAGGAGAACTACCAAATAAATTTTTAATTGAAACATCCATTAAAAAAGAAAGGTAATGATGAGTGATGTGGCCATTAACAGTTGTGAAAATAGTATGCAGATAACACGACTGAAGTGTGCAACTTTCTTACAAGGATCTCTCTACTGCCAGCTTTGATGTGAAATGCAGCAGCACCATTTACTCATCTTTTCAGCTGAAACAGAAGACGTGAGGCACCTGCCAGTAAGTAAAAGCATCTCACTCCCATTCATCTTTTTCTAAACGATCTGTCACCTGAGCATATATACAGTTACTGGCAACATTTTATTAGTGCCACATTGTGGTATTTTACATAAACAGTAAACCAGTTAAAACAAATGCTGTAAGGCAAACCATTGTCTGTCAGGGGTAAGCAAGACTTATGTCAGATCATCAGTTTATCTACAACTTCCACTGTTCCTTAAATTAAGTCATAAAATCCTGGGAAAAATTTCCTAGACCTCTTATTTTATTTATAAATGATGTCAAGTTTTTCAAGAAAATTTGCACAGGAAACAGAGAAAGATGAGAGCAGTGATAGGACCCCAACTAAACAGAAGGCTAAATTGAATTGTGGCCTCTGCAAATGAGTAGCTCTGATAGTACATAAGAGGAATTTGTGGGTCCAAACTCCAAGCCAAAGGACTCCTAAATTTCCTTTTAATCAGCAAGAATAGAAAAAAAACCCAAACTATGGGATTGCAACTTTTAAAAAGATAAACCTTTCACTGACATAAAGCAACATTCTAGATTTTAACATTAACACAAATTACACTTGGCATAAAGATTATGGGCAATTCAGAAGACAAAGCTTCTCAGAGCTCTAGAAAGAGCCCAGTATGAATGCAGACAATATTGCTGATTCAGCAGTTGCTATCCTACCCTGAGCGAACAGAAGCCTGAGGAATACTTCCTTTAGCATCAGGAATACCCACAAACTTCAGAGCAAATTGTTACAAACCATATTGGCAACAGGAAGAAAATTGAGCACTACGAGATCCTGCTGCACACTGGGCTCTGCATCTGGCAAATCTCAAAGTGGCCTTTCAACTATAATCAATTAAGCACTTCATAATACACTCTTCTTCAGCCTGCTGTCATAAAATGCTTGATAACACTATGGGGCTTTCTGCATACGATGGTTTAATGGAAACACCTTCAGAATGAATATAGACAAGTTATGATATCTCCTGACAAATCTGATCCTAGAAAACTCTGCTTTACTGAAACTAGTTCAATCTGAAAAATGCTATTTCAGATGCATACTGTAACAAAAGTGAAGCAAAACCCAATGCAAACAAAAAACCTGTACAGGTGTCCTTTAGGTTAATTCCTGGATGACTCTAAGAAATTTATATAGAATAGAAAAAATGGGATTTCTTACCTAGAAGCTCCCAGAGTAATTTTTAAGTACAATATAAAGGGAGCAATACAGAAGAGACAAAACCAACAGTGTTGGTATATGATAACTAAATTAACACATTCAGGGGAAAAAAATGGAAAGGAGAACAATTCAAGGATCTAGAATGGAGATGGATCTAAGAGATCCATAAACAGAAGAAAATACCAATGGAATAAGAAAAGAAATGAGAAAAAATATTATGACAAAAGGCAGTAGGACAAAACTGTATATTCCAAAGCAGCTAACAGATACACCAGGACTCCAGCCAGAGAAAGATGCAGATATGCTGGTCCTAAGTGGGGTTGTTTGTTGGTGGCTTTTTTTTGTCACCTGAGAAACTAACTCCCCTTTTTCAATTACTCTTGGGGATTTAAAAATCAAAACAGCCTACAAGTTGCAGCAACAAGCCAGTATTCTCTTGAATGAATATCATATGTGGCTTTCAGTTACTAAATTTTTATTCTAGCAGGAGGGGTAGGGACAGAGATATTCTTAATTTACACATCTGTTTTTGGGTGACTTTTGCTGCACAAGAATATTGCTCTCCCACAGTGGGAATATCAAACTTGGTTTTGCATTCACAAGAAGTTTGTTAAAATTTCTGAGTTATTTAATTAGTGTCTCCAGAACACTGTTGATTAAAGTTCTCATGGGGCCCAGAATCAAATTACAGACTACTTCCCAACTAATCTGTGTGTCATTTAAAAACATCTGACACAATACAAATAGAGAAGAAAACAGGTAATTTGAATTTCTAGCAAAACATTTATTGTTTTCCAGTTTTAGGTGCCTTTCACCAACTGTTTGAACTGTTTTAACTGCTTGGGACTGAAACAGGGTGAAGATGTGAAATACGTTGCATGAATAACTGCCCAGGTTAGACATGCAGCAGACCAGTGAAAGCAAAGATGCTCAACATCCCTGCTAAGAGGCAAAACTACAAAACAATAACACCATATCCCAGAGGCACACAAAAACAACACATAAAAAAGGCAACTGAGCACGTGTGCCCTTCCCATGCCACAACAGAAAGCATTAATTCAAAGTAGAAAGTGTCTTATTGGCAATTAATCAAAAAAAATTACATCCTATCCAGGCATTTAATTACCTCTCTGAAGATTACTGGAACCTTCTCCACCTTACACATTAGTCAGAAGTGCAGAATTCGTTTGCTACCTGGATACAGTGAGGGGCCTGACGAGCAGGCAGCTGGAGGCAGACAGGCACTGAAAAAGTTCCAAGTGTGTGTGCATGTATTACAGAAGAACAGGGAGAAATTAGACCAAAGTATCAATTCTAAGAGCGTTAATAATATTGGATAAGTAGTCTGAACACCAAGGTGACAAAACCTAGATCTTCTTTATGCATGTGAGGCCACACACAGCATTTCCAAGACGACAGAAAAGAAGCTGCTACCAGATTAGAGCAGCCCTAAGCACACCCTCCCAATGCACTCCAGACAGGCTGCCAGTTCTGGCTCTGCTTCTCAGCACGAACCTCACATACGTGTCTGGCTGCCTGCACAGCTTTGTGTGCTGTCAAGAAGAGATTTTGGTGGGAAAGTGACATTTTCTACAGTAACATCCCAACCAGCAGGTTCTTATCCCAACTTGAGCCAAGAACCATGGACTTCAGCATGGTAAAGCTGCCCAGTGAGGCAAATACCCATCAAGCAGCTGAAATATGCACAAAAATTGCTAAGCAGGATCTGCCTTCAGCATTGCAGAAGTGCTCTCCCAGCAGAGACGTTCTCTGACTCTTCAAAGTACAGTATTTTGTCACATTTTTGCAAGGCACTATTGGGCATTTTGGTAGGGAAGGATGAGGATAGTTGTGGTGACCAACTAGAGGTGACAGAATTAAACCAATTAGATTTCAATTGACTTGGGATGGTGCAAAGCCTTATCTTAACCATAGTTCCTAGGAGGTGCCTCCTCACTGGAAATGATTAGGAAACAAGGATTCAGAAGTCTTAAATTTTGCAAATTCTGTTTCTAGTAAAAAATAATGAAAACAATAACAAAACCCCTTTTAAATAAGAAATAAATAAACAAACTGTTGCTGCTGGGGGTAAATCAGGAAAAAAAATTAAAATAATCAAAACCACAAGGGAAAACAGTGTGTGAGGGGTGGCAGTGGTGATCATTCCAAGGGGGTGGGTGCAAATTAGATCATCATTTCAGTGCGTTTACCAAGACCGAGCAAGCAAGAGAAACCCTACTGCTGTCATCCTCAATGTCTGATGGGAATATTACCTCCCAGATGAAGCAAGACTTTGCAACTGTATTGAATACAGTCACACATATAACAAATACTCATATTTATCCTCTCGTATTCTTTAACAAAATCTAATTTACTTGAAAATGAGCTATCTCAGTGAAATGAGTTGTTGATGGATTGTTAAAATCTATAATAATTTTAAAAGGATAAGAAAACCAGAAATAAGTCTAATAATGAAATACACAGTTATAGGCAGTTTGATTAAGTATGTAGTATTTTAGTTTCTTTTAAGACGAGAGATTGCAGGTAATAAAACCAAGCAGATGTTTTCCTTAGCTGATATTACATCTGAATTATATCTATTATTCTTGTTAAATATATAAAGTATTTAAGTTATTTTACTGCAAGCTGTTCACTGACTACATTTAGTGCAACTACTGTGATTTGTCTGTACTACAGCAAAGGTGAAAACAGCTTTTGGTATCTGCCTGCAATGAACTCGCTAAGAAGGAAGAGGCAATAGGTATGCTCAGCACTGAATAATTTACATGCTTATGTGAACTAACTCAACACAACTAATTGTCTAACAAGTGTTTGAAGGATGACACCCTTGAAGTGTGCGCTTATCCTGAGGAAAAAAGGGAGCTGATGAGAGAGCAGTTCTTCAGCAGACTTCTCCAGTTTGAGCCAAAGCACAGCACAATTAGCTAAATTTCTTCAAATTTACTTCAGTAGGTTATGGATTAAATCTTTCCTGTAGTCTTCCACAAGTCTGACATTCTTTGAAGGATTAATTGAACCCAAAATTATTTCAGTTCAATAAATTAACCTAGCTTATGAAATCATCCTTAACTGACCAAGATGACAAGTAAAAACACCTAACTATAAAACATTAATTTTGCATTACAGTACCAGCAAGAAAAGGGGGCAGCACACAGTACAATTTTACTTATTTTCACTAGAAAAGATAGAATTATGTTAGTTTATAAAAACTCATTAAAAAAATTGAATTCACAAATCATAACTCAAGCTGACCCTGCAAGTTTCAAATCCTCCCCACTTACTCTCAATATTTTTGCAGTTGCTTATTATGTGAAGACTGAATACAGTTTCTAGCATACTAATGTCAAGTATGGTATTTAAAAGCAGATCTCTGAAGGCTAAAACCAAGGAATCTTAGCTTGGCTTTAGACAAAATTCCCTTCAGCTTCTAGATATGCATGTCAAGATTTCTCACTTTCTCATTTGATCTTTAAAATAATAAGCAAAAAGAAGAACTAGCAAGATGCTTTAAAGCCAGTATATTGATAGTAAAAGTGAAGTATTTTGAAATACACATTTCAACTGTAAAAAAGCTGCTGAGGCCTGTAATAGCTCTACCAGATACACACAGAAATTGAAGATTATATGTGCTGCTTTTTTTTAGCCATTAAATATCAGCAATATATACTTTGTTGTTCTAATAAGTGCTCTTATAAAGACTATACTTCATTCTACTTAATTGTTAGAACAACAGTTGTAAATATTTAGATACAGTCCAAAAGGACGTTTTTCTACTCCTACACAAAATAAAATTTGAAGATTTTAAATTAGAATAGGCAAGAAAAAGCCAGGAGCTGGAAACTGAAAATTTGCAAAAAGGCATTCCAAAAATAAATATCTGTTTAACAGGTTTGATCTTTTCAGCTGCATTTCACAGCTATCTCAGTAGTAGTTCTGCAAACCACCATAGATAAGTGTCATTTCAGCTGAAAGCCACAGTACTAGTTACGTATGAACAACAACAAGAGTTGCAATAATTATAAAGGTACCTTTCAGCAATGCAAAACAGCTATTCATTTACATTACTACATTCCACTGTTACTGGAACGTTCCCTTCATTTCTACCTGCATATTTCAAGCAATGCATGTTTGTTAGCAACTCTCACCCACACACAGAACAATTTGGCTATTTGTCTGGTCTCCAGGGAATAGAAATTGTTTCCTTCGCATTACAGAAAAGAAGTGTCCACACTCTAACCATCACAAGACTTCAACCACAGCAGGAGCAAGCCTCAAATGCTCTTCAGCTCTTCTGTTCTCTGTTACTATCTATCAAACCCTACCCAGGAAGGTTAGTCATGAAACAAAGGTTGAGAGGGCTGTGCAGGATCCAGGTTTACATATTTTGTTATACTTGTTATCTACAAAAGAAACAACCAATAAGATGAAGTAATTTAATGCTTAAGGTAACTTTTCAGGTAGGCTTTTTCCACATTCACAATCAAAAAGAGGACTGAGAAAATAGTGACAGAACTGAATATGCTGTCGATGGACAGATTTATAAATGTCCTGTGAAGAAGTACTTCAGTTAGATTTTCTGTGCAGTATTTAGAGGTTATTTGTATGAATCCATGAACTTGACAAAAGCCTGTTATTATGCTCTTAAAAAGATACAATCAAGTTATTTTGAAAACAGAAGGAACTGGATGCATAAAGTGGTTTTTTTTAATGTATCTTAGTGGTGAAACAGAATGCAGAAATGCTTAACCTAAATGTGAGAGTGGAGGCATTTTAAAAAAACTGAAGAGATGCCTGGAAATATTCATATGAAGATCGTTTGATAAGACAAGTCCAGCGTAACAACGTCTATAAAATAATCTTCACCCAATTCCTTCCTGACTGGAATATGCCATTGCATCATATGAATGGAGTGGAGAATTCAATGTTAATCCTTTCCCCTTTCTTGTATCTGTCTTGTTGTCCTCTTTCTTCTCATTCTTGAAGGGATCCTTTCAGGGTTAGCAATGAACAACAACATGAAAAAGCAGCCTTTAGTCCCTCTGGACAACACCTTAAAAATCAATCAAACTGAAGTTGTTCTTTGAACTAAATGGTCTGTTCTTATCTCCTTCTAGTTAAGAAGATACAGACTATGATAAAAAATACTGGAATAGTTTTAGGAAAATTTTACAGGTTGAAGATGAAGTATATTCAAGGCCTTTGTGAGAATTCTTTGTCTGGAATTATACTGGCCATTTGCATCAACAATCTACAGAGTTTAGACACTTCGCTCCACATGCTTGTGGTACGGCTGAAATCCTGCTGCTTCTTGTGATGCAGGTTCCAAAGGATAATTTTGAGAATAATATGAAGCATTTAATGGGGGGCGGGTGGGGAGGGGGCGGGGGAGAGAGAAGTTACTTTAAATGACTAAATTTTGCTTTATGCTTGCATATCCAGCCCAAGATTAAAGCACGCCACATTCCAGTTCTGGTGTTTCAGTTACATATTATTGTCAATAGTGGCTACTATTATGACCATGCAAAGGTTATATGGTACGTAAATACACTTTCAACAAGCGTAAGCACCCATTTAAGATCAGCGCTACACTGCATTATTGGAACTTCTACTACACGTACCACAACACCTCTCTACACCATGCTGTCCAGGGCTCTTCAGTATTTGTACAACCTACAGACAACTATAATACACTACTTGAATTAAACAAAAAACATTCAGAAGAATTTGAAGTTCTACTTTTGTGAAAAAAGGTATATACAAGTACGTTTCAGTATTGTCTGGCTGCTGTGCAGTAGATTTACATCTAGTTTCAGACACCTAGCTTCACTCTACTACTAAGTTACATTACTATTGCTACAACGACAATAGTATGAAAAATTCTTTCCAGCTACAACTCAACTTTAAAGCACAAACACGATATACTAACAGTTTTCAGTAGATCTGAAAAAATAACAGCACAATTTAGGGAACTTTCTCGTATACACAATATTCTATGACTTCAATACCTTAGCCATGCTCAGATCCTAATAGATTAGTGCAATCACTACCCAAACTTTAAACAACAAATCAAATAAAGAAATAGCTGCACCTCATCTTTGCATCCAAATATCCCCTTACGGGCATCTGAGTTGCCATTGAGCAGTGCCAATGCACTCAAACTAATAGAACAGGAAGTTCATGGCAAAAGATTTAAAGATTTAAGGAAGTACTCAAGGGTAATCAGACATGTCGAAGTCTTTACATGTACATGAAAAGAAAACATCTGAATTTCTTAATATTAAAGGCTCATAGCTATAATTTAAAAATAAGCCATCACTAGCAGACGTTGATTACCATCAACCTCGAAGTCACAGAACATGAGTTTACCTAACAGTTTTTCCATGCCAGTGACACCATTTATAGCCAGAGTGATAGAAGGCACAGGCAGTCAGTTGCCATTGTCTCCTTGTTGACTAGAGCACTGTGATACACATGCTTTAGTATAGGGATACAGCATACAGAACCCAAAGCACTGCTTTGTTTGTGATATGAATTCATACCAGTGCAGAACCATCAAGGCCAGGTTAGAATGAATATTCTCCTCAATGTAATAAGTCTTGGAATATGGTTAGTAAAACCAAAACATGCAAGGTGCACAAAAGAACAAAATAACAACAGTAGCAGGAAGTCACAAGAAGCTTCTATTTACTTTCTCATAGGCAGAAGGAGAAAAATCTTAAAGCTAGAGCTGGATCAAGATTGCTGCATCTAAGGGGGGAAAGATTAAAGCCACAAGGCAGAGAAAGGATTGTGAATATGACAGCAGCCAATGTATAAAACTCAAGATAAGCAAAACAGTTGGAAACAGCACTAGAAGCAGAATGATTTTCGAAAGCATTTTATTTATTAACTACGTTTCATTTATGATACACATGGCTGAAGTGACAACAAAAGAATTTGATATGGCAAAAAAGATTTAAGATAGTCAAGGAAAACACAACACGTAACACATTCCAGAAATTAACCAAGCAGCAAGATAATAGCAGAGGATAGAGGTTTTCTCCTTAAAAACACATAGCATCCTAGTTAAGTTTAGGGAAGAAGCATACCAAAGGTTCTTTCCTGAAAAAGAGGAAAGCAAGACTACAATCCTGGCTAGTCTGGATTAAAAAAAAATATCTGATCACTATTGTCCTGTAAAACACACACAAAGATAAGGAATAAAAAAATATAAGTTATAATTGGCTGAAAAGTTATCAAGTTATCACCATCTTCACACATACTGCCAAAACTTTCCTTTAGGATTTCAAGATGAGGCCCCTTCCTCCTTTCACAGCTGATTCCATTGGATATATTAACCAATTCTAGCACCAATTTTGAGAACAAGGAAGAGGAGTTCACTCTTAATCAAGAGTTATATATCTTAAAATTACACAATCAGGTACTGCTTCTTCCCATAGTTTAATTTACCAGCAATTAAGTCCTCAAGCAATCCCAGAAATGGATTTAGCTCTTAGCATTTTTCAGCATTTTTAATAACTGTCTGTGAGTTTGCTAAGAATCATACACTATGCCACATAAATTTACCCTTCTTTTTGCTAAGAGACATCAAGAGGTAATTAACCATTTTGTCAGCTGAAAAGTAAATTGTGTATGATCTATTGCATTCTACAGATAAAAGTAGAATGTCCCTTCAAGATCATTTTAGACACCTTCTCAGATCTCACACCAGATGCAAAAAAAAAGTTGAAAACAGTCTGTTCTACAGGGCAACTTGGCCTGGATATGTCAGAGATATGAAATAAGAGGATCTAGCTAGTTCATCAATTTCACCTATCACTGGCTGAACAGCAAGTCTAGCAGCTGTGGAGAATGCTGAACCAGCAGACCATTCAGTCAAAAGGACAAACAAATCGCTATCAGCTAGAAATACTAAGAGAAGTTATAAAGAAGAATAAAATCAAGGAGGTAAGTAGTTTGACATTCTCTAGGGATTTAGTCAAGGAGAATCTTTCATAAGATGCTGGGGAAACAGAAAAGATAACTCACAATCACGAGCAAGAAGACTGAAGATTCAGATCTACAAAACTTGAAGTCTCTCTCAATTCATTTCTTCCCTTTACTAAAAACTTAGCTACACACGAGACACACAAGAACCCTGTGGTTCTAACCATCAAATATTTAGTTTTGTACAAATTAAAGTTAACCTTGGAAAGGTGTTCCAACTATATTTTCCACTAGCATAAAGGCTGCAGAAATCAGTGTAATGAATAGATGACAGTCCATTGCTCACATGGTCAGGACATGCTTCCAGCCCAACACGCTTCAGTAAGCTTTGTGAACCAACATTTACACCACCTATTTTCACCATGTGAAAACTTCCAGCAAGCACACGCTCTGATGGAACTGTGCTCATGAACACACTGTTTTCTTCCACGTTCTTCTCTGTTCACTGCATTTTTAAGTGAGATTGAGAGACTCAACATGCTATAGCTTTGAATAGCCCCAGGGATTTGATTAAGACCTATGTTTTGGGTAGGAGGCAGAAGATAAACCAAGTCCCAAAGTGCCAAAAGAATAAAAATTAAGATAGATTGCCCATGACAACAAAATACAAGACCCTTCTCATAGTCCTGCCTATACCTTTTGATCTTTGGTGACAGGTCAGTGTTAGGATTTTCTTTGGATGTAACATTTTATTGACAAGAAAAAGAAATACAGTTGAAGTATGCTAGCTACTACACCCAAGTTCTGCTACCAGTACTGAGATATACCAGGGATTCTAATCTGAAATACACTCATTCCCCACAGGGATGTCAACTATTGCTTTCAAGCATTAGCTAATGTCAGCAAGAGCAGGTAACTACAACAAAAGATGTATCAGTTCTCTAAGTTTCTGATTTCCACATGTATCCTCATGGCTCAAGCTGAGCAAAAACATTCCTGAAAGACAGTGAGTTAATTAGGAAACAAAAAAATAATGGTTTGAAACACTTAGAGTTACTCACTTGTTACAAGATAAATTTCCACATAGCTGGACAATACGAAGTGTGATGTCAGAATATCAAAGAAGTCATATTCCTGCATTTGACATGTCCTGAGATAGGCCAAAGGAGCTCACAATAAAGTACAGTGACAAAGTATGGAATTTACAGATATGGAAGTCAATTTTGCTCAACCTCCATTTAAGACAGTGAAGATACAAGATTTTCATTCAGCTTTCCCTGACAGGTTCCACATCTGCTCCAAAAATTTAAATCTACATATTGCATTAAGTACCACGACCACTGTGCAGTAAAGTACCCTGGGACATGCTCTTCCTCATTCTTCTGTTGAATCTGTTCCCCTCTGTAGGCAGCTCTTCAGCATTCAGTGAGACAGCAAGAAATATTTTTACATTGTTAAAAGTTACATGACAAAACTACAGCTTGTGCTGAACTGAGTTTAAAATAAAGGAACCCTCTAGAAGCCATACACACTATTTAAACATTTTTTCCTTCCTTCTAATACCACAGAAATCCCATAGGTCTTCTGTTTCCAAATTAAACAAACCTTCATACAAATCATACCACGTGATGAATAACAAATGACAACAAAAAAATTTAACAGCTTCTGAAGCCCAAATTTCAAATCTAAGTACAACATTTAAAAAATAAATAACTTTTTCCTCAATTTGTGCTTTTGAGCTGAAAAAAGCAGTTGAAATAAGAGTCATCCTACACTGTTGCCATAGCAGAGTCTCACATCCTATTACCAACATTTCACCTAATGAGAACTTACCAGAGCAACCTCATCACGGGTTACTTAGGCGAACTGCAGTTTAGAACATAATTAAAGGAAGGTGCAGGTGATTATTTGAAAGAATAATAGGTGTTATTCAGACCTGAGCAGGCCTGTCTCCCAGGAGCTCTGCAATCCCAGTTCTGGACTATGACTAGGGTCTAGTTAACAATTCCAGTGGTGCAGTCTAGTTTGACAGGGTCATGGTCCAGGAATGCCCCAGGGCAGAACATGTAATTAGTACCATGAGCCAAACATTTTTTGAAGATCTGTATATCTCACCACAGGGTGTTATGTTAGGAGAAGGCTTAGATGTTCCTACATGAAAAACTAAGTTTTCACCAGTATAACCTCTGAACAGAATCCTATATCAGCACACACATACATACTATAAACAGCCTTATTCTGGCTGCTGTGATTGCAAAGCATTTATTTCCTGATAATAAACTCCGCAGTTTTTAACAGATTTTTCAAAGCTCATTTGTTTAAATGCACTCATGTTGCTATGTAAATATCCATGCTCTGTAAGTCTCAGGATTTTGTTCTTAGACATGTACTTTTTTTGTTCTTTCAAGATCAATCATGACAGCTTTGCTGCTTCTCCCAAGACTCCAAACTACACTGGAGGAATTAAGAAATGTGTGCTCCATTTACGTAATAGAAAGAAATACATATGGTATGTAGTTACTGGGAATTTACTAGACCATACAGAAGTGCTGCACAAACAGCTGTCCCTCAGATTTGCGGAACAGACAGACTTAAGCAAATACCAGCAATACAGCTCTCCACACACCTCAGCCTTGCCTGCAGTTATCACATCTATTCCCTGATGTGTGTGAGCCAGGGATTGTGCGTGACAAAGCCATCTTTTCATCACATCCTTTGGAACAGAAACAGGCTTAGCTATTATTTTTCTTATTTTGATCTGCCAAGGCCTAAGCCCAGGTTTGTATGCCTATGGAGTTACACAAGTCCTTGAAGACCACTGTGCACCAACTTCCATAGCTCCACTGCTAAATGTAAAGCCTTCCAGCTTACTCCTGGCAATGCATTTCAGACTTTCAAAACTCACTTCATCACTGTCATGTAATTCTTATAGTACTGATACTCATTAGTCTTACATTTCTGCAACAGTTTTGCTCACCACTACCTGTCCCAGCTCTGAAGAGGTCGTTCAGCATTCTGAATATTTGAATTACATACTAACACCAGGTTCCTGTTTCAACACGTTGGGTGGCTACAGAACGGGATACATAAATCAATGGGGCATTCCAAAAAGATAACATGAAAGATTTATTATACAATTTCCAGGGTTGGCATATATTGCTTCCTAACAATAGTTTAATAGTGGTGTAAAAAATTCAGTTTTGGAAATTATTCATCACATTCTGAAAGGATTTTGGATTGCATTCCAGAATAACTAAAATCTCCAGCTTGACTCCATACTGAAGTCTGAACACATACAGCACTCTGAAACCCCGTGTTTCCCATCTTTAGACCTCCTTACACACTACCTTCTCTTTACTCAATCATCGGCTTCAGCAAGCAGCTCACAGAAAGCTGTCACCAGTAACATGGCTGACAAACTACTGGGACCAATAGCATCCCCAGTGAACTGACATCCAACCTCCCATTTGAGTTAATAGCTGTTGTCTCTCAATGAGGGTTTCTTGGTGGCCAATGTTATCTGTCTCTATTCAGACAGGTTCCCCATCCAAATAAGCAGCTGCTTGTGATCTTTTGCATTAAAAGGGTAACAGCTATTATTTTCATATGACTATCTGAATTGAAAGCAACACAACATGCCAACACAGAATTCGTAGCAATCGTCCAATATATGACCCCACAGCATTCTAATGATCTATCCATCATTCAAAAATCAATTCAAGAGATGTGCCTGCTTTTAAATGAGGTACAAAAACCTTTAAGAATCACAACCTGTTGGGTCAGACCTTAGTTTAAAACTAACACATAAAAAACACTGTCTCTCTTCACAGCCTTGAAGGTTTCCTGAACTTCTCACCAGCCTTCTGTGCTGGACACAATAGGCATTATTCCCTTCCCATTGCAAGAAAAATGGTATTGAGGAAGTAAAAACCTACCCAGCTCAAAGCACTAGAGTATAGTTAACTGAAGAAACACAGAGTTTTACACTCTTAAGAAATATTTGGGCATAAAGGATATACAGGGAATAAAGTCTGAATCACTGTACAACCTTGGTGCTTTTTCCTTTTCAGTGAACACTGACCAGGGATTGCAGTCTAAACAGCAATGAACATGAGTTAACACTGAAAATCAGTCTTCAAACACATACCTGTGTTTTTAAAAGATGTTAGTGTTTTATTACTCTGATAATGGTACATTTCTGCCATTGCTATATAAAGAGGCTTCAATTAAAGTGAATTTACCTTAATGTTTTTCAGGCACATATAAAACTCAATCCACTAGCCAATACATAAATTGCCTAAAAATATATCAGGCTTTTCTGTATGCTGTTAGTTTTAGCCAGTAACATATAATTTCTGTCAGGAAAAAATATTGGTTATGGTGTGTTCAGCACTCCTGTCCAACAAAACTCTTCCCTATAAATCTGTGATCCAGTACGTGACGACCAGTGAAAACACTTCATTGCAACACTTGATATTACCAATATTTTACGGCGATGTATTCTGATGTCAAATACACAGAAGATGCGCAACTTGAACTCATCAAATAAAATCCATCAGTACAGCACCTAGGTTAGGAATCTAATTTATTTTGTGCATCTACTGAACACTGATGGAAAAAGGGTTCAGCTGTTCAAACAAGCAATTTATTTTGCTGTCCATAAGAAAACAGAGTAACACTTGAGCATAATCAAAAACTATCTATTCACTTGCATACACATTGAAGGAACTTCTTGTCCACTAGTGGCTCTGTTTTCCCTGTCTGTCTATAACGTATGTTATAATTAAGTTACAAGACGCACACGTTGGTTGCTAAAATACATTCCACTTTTTCATAAACATTATCTAGTGAGATCCACTCATTTCAGGGAAGAAATGGGGACTACTGTTCTACATCATAAAAACAGCTCCCTGTAACAGAGTACAGCCACATTTCTATCACAAGTTCAGGTTGTTGCTGCACCAAAGCATTCACCTTGGATTTGGAACTAGTTAACTAAGACTTCTACTCGAGTCAACCTTTTCCTCATCAACAGCACCACAGTGGAGGTGGGGGAGCATAGCAGAGCATAAGAAGCTGCCGCAGACCCCCTAGAGTGGGGCGACTCTACTTCGGTGCACCTCTTATTAGTGCCACATATCACTGTGCTACCCAGGGCTCACACCCTCAGGAGTCTCTATCTCCTGGCATTACCAACAGGAAACTGCTTCCAGGGGTCACTCTTTTAGCTCTGCTGAATTACTTCTCTTTTATTTGCAATGTTTGAATAAAGCAGTATACACTGAAGCCACTGCAGCGTAGCCAAGTTCATCTCATTTCACATTTTCTGAGCCGACAGCAAGTCCCCCTCTCCTCTTCCAGCTCAGCCTTCATCAGCCAATACATTTCAACAACAGTGTGTCCCTATGGAACAAGAAAACGAAGTACTAGGACAAATTCCCAAATGCCAGGACAATATGGTTCCCAGCCATATCAGGTAAACACTGTAAGAACAACAAAAAGCCATCTGCTTCTTTCAGGAAAGCCTATGATAAAGCAAGCAATATTCCAGGGAACATGGCACTTGGGAAACAGCAGAGACTCTTCCCCGAGACAGTCTCTCTACTTCAGTAAACACCACGGAGCCCGGAGCAGGCTCACCTGAGCCTGGGGTTTTGGCAGCTACAATACAGCTCTTGTATTTCTACTTTATCTTGTTAAGTGGCACCTTAAAGCAGCTAGAACAGTGGGATTAATGGTTATTTTACTTATCTACCCGAGGGCAACACACACAAAATATGCACAACAGAAGTCTTTTCAGTAACAGGAAAAAGCTCAGCACCACGTTTCAAGGCAGCCTGGGTTGGAGGCAGTGGTTAAGGTGACCAGGAAGTTTACATCTGAACCAGGATTTAAGGAAATACTCTCCAGAAAGAAAGTTTTCATTGGGGAGAGAGTTTTGCAACACATATTAGATGTGTGTCATCTTGTCCCTGTATCCTGTGCTCTCTCTAAATCTAGGTTACATGGGAAATGTAATCTGTCTTCCTTTTCAACTGGACGATCACTGTACAAGCCAGTTTTACAGTTTTAATTGTCTTTAGTGACTAATTTACCATGGACTTATACTGCAGTAACATATAAATGTACCTACCAAGCAAGACTGCAGCTGCTCATACAAATTTTCCCAAATACCATTTCTTGGGAGTAACAAAACCAAATAAAGTGTTGAAAGTAGCAAAGGGAAAACTTGTCACAGACACTGTACCAACCCCTGCTTGTGGGAATGTTAAGTCAGATATATGTATACCCTACTGAGGCAGGATTTGTTCACTGAAGTAATTCAGAAATGCGTCCTCTGTTGGAGATGATAAACAGTTACACAACCTGCATTGTAGAGTTCCCTGGTTCCCCCTGCCCCATCACGTAATAACTGTTTGAGCATCCATTCCTTTCAGCACCTAACAGGCACCCAACTCCCATGATAACTAACACTAACGAAGGATCTTTTTTCCTTAGCTAGAGCCCAGAAAAGTGCATTATTTATCTTGCTGGTGCAGTAAAACAGAGGGAGTTAATATACTTCACTCTCCTATTTTTCATCTTCTCTAAACTAGTGCCTCCATCCAAAAAAAACCAACCCTGCTGCTTACTGTGTTGTGGGCAAGGAAGCTTCCTCATTGCTGAAGAAACCATACACAGTTCCCGAAGTAGCTACAGTCTTCATTACAAGTAAACTAAGTCTACACCTTGATTCCCGTGGTATTTTGAGCTGATTAGCAATAAAATTGACTACACTTTGTTCCACATTAAAGTGATCATTAGCACTGTGATAAATAGCCCCCTTGAATTTTGCAAGAGGCAGCAGTAATGAAGCTGTACACTAGTTAATGTACATCATCACATCCTTTCTGTAGTGATACTAATTATGTTTTCTTGACTTAAATAATGTTGTTCTTGTCCTGACGATCCAAAAAAAATCTGACAAAACCGAGCTTAAGTAATCAAACTTGCACAGAAGACCTTGGGATTCTCACCTCTTCGGCACTCCTGTCAAGCACCACCATAGTTAAATGCTCCAGTAGCACTGACAGCACTGAGACCACGGTCACCAAGAAGTATTTTGTCCCTTCACGATTTTATATTATACCTTTTCCAAGGGACTACTATCCATGCATACAGAGCAACAACTTCAGTTATGCTTACTTCACAGTCTGCATGCCATGAAATTTCGAAGAAATGTGTGGTCCTTTTTATTTTAGAAGTGCTTTCTAACAGACATTCCATGTTGCCAAATATTAACCCATTTATTTTAAACCACTTTTTTATTATTTTAAACCACCTTTTTTCTATTTAGACTTTAACTTCCCAATATTCTTTGGGCTACACTTTTCTAAATTTATAAGACTCACCAGTGGGCTACAAATCAGTGAGAGATAAAAATTTCCTTTGCCTTACTCCAGAATTTACAGCTTTGTCTCCAGGAAATCTTGAAACGTTGCATGACAAATGTTCCGTGACTTAATGGCATTTTAGCATTCCACAAGGGTTGAAGCTGGAGGTTTTAAGCATTGCTGAGCCAGCCCATGGTTGCATTAAAGATTTAGCAATTCAGAGTTGTAAACTACAGTTTATTCATTTCTCAGACATAAGTTAAGTACCGATGCCTGAGCTCTGGAGTAAAACACTAATGCTAATAATTTGCATTTTATAGTCTGAGCTGTTTATCTGTTGCTTCCACGTAAAATTGCAATCAAATCCACTTCAGAAAGGTCAAAGAAATGGAATAAGATAGAGCTGAACATTCCACATTTTAAGATGAGTTTGAAAAATCAGCATATTTTCTGGTGAAGCTGAAATAATTTCAACCTCTCAGAAGGAATGCATTTTGCTTTGCTTCAAAACCATCATTCATTTTCCATTTGAGCAAACCTCAAAATATAGAGAGATTTAACTAGAATGAGCTCTCATAGATAGCACTGTGATCCTCCTAGCTACCTACAAATTATAGTTTGTAGAAACAGAAAATGTACAGCTGGTTTGGGAGCTACAGACATCTTTTGCCATCTGCTTATTGCAAGCAGTTAAAAAAAATAAAACCAACACCAACCCACCCTAAAACTCTATACAAAGCCACCTCCTGCCCCACTTTGTTAGCTTTTAAAGTATTAACACAGGCACTATTCCAGAATCCATTATAAGACATTCCTGCATATCCTCCATGTCTAGCAGAGAGGATGCATGTGAAAGTCTCCTACCTGTGTTCCGTAACAGCACTAATGTGCCAAGGTCAGAATTACACACATAGAATCATGTCCTGTCTTCCATTACTCTCTGATTAGGATGGGACAGATGCTACAAAGTAACAAGATAGTCAAAGATCGTTGCTATTTTACCTTATATTTGTCTTTACAATCTTCTGAGATTTATAAGGCTGAGGACAATGACTACGCTTTCCAGTAGGATGTGAAGCAAGCATCAAGTATATTAATGCAAATCCTTGGGGATATAATAAACCTGAAGAAGTCAAATCTTCACTGACTTCGAAATAGTCAAACAGAATCAAATTGCAAGCTCACATAAACACAAGACCTCCAAAAGTCCCTCTATGGAAATTATCAAAAAACTTGTGTTGAACACTCAATTCCAAAAAACGATAAACTCTGCATTTAGAGTATGAAGACATAAGATTTACTCTCAAAATATTTCTTTTAAAGACAACTTATCCCAAAGCATTACTTTCAAGACACAACATAATCTGTGAGTTTTATTACCAACATGCTATTAGACCCACTGAAACACACACACCTATCACTGAGACAAAAAAAATAGAACCTGCCTGCCCCTACCAGAATAGCAATGACAACATGAATTCCCTGGCAATGATGCTACTAAAGTGAACAGGCAAGATTTTCTCTGAATCTATAGCTATTATCCCAAAATGCACAATCCAAGTGTTTATTTATGCCCAACGTGCTACATATTGAGACAAAGGTGAATGAAAAGAGTTCCATCAGTTCCAAATGGTAATGGAACCTGCAAGAAATTGCAGCGTAGTGAAATCCATGAAAGTTAGTCATGTCATCACAGAAATATTGGCACATATCAAAAAAGATTAGCTGTCCTTTGGATGTGCAATTTTGATTCCAAATTCAATTACTGACAGCTGTGACATCATTTTGTCCTATCAGCATTATCAGAAAGATTAAAATAAAGCAGATTTTAAAATGTGCTTTAAATTAGGAAAAAGTACCTTCACTCCTTTGTTGCTGTAACTTTCATTCCCAGAGGAAATAAAAATAAACCAGACATCTGAAATACCTGCTTACTTTTGTACACATAGGAACATATGCTTACCTGAAACTAAACACATACAAACCCACTTTTTTGTGCATTTTCAGAAATAGGAAATGGTTATTTCAAAGATTGTACCCACTTAAGAAGCTCATACTTTTGTGTTTCAGTTTATCAATAAGTCATAAAGCACACCATGTGCTAATATATATAAGAGCATATTACCAGCCCTAAAAAGAAAGGATGTAGGAGCAAAGCAGTAGAAGTAAATCTACTACTTAAGAATTTGCTGAGGTATCTCTGTGGATAGGATGTTTAAATGTCATGCTCTCTCAGATCTTGTTTTTATGCAGAATCACTGTAAAAGTGCCACAACTGGCACATTAATAGCTTGGAGTACATGTTCACCTTTGGAAAGTAGAAATTCAAGTTGTACCAAAGAAGAAATTTTTGGTAGAATATTACCTTTGACCTTTCCAAAAGGCATTAAGGATACTGTGTGTATAACATCCATCATCTGAAAAAAAAGTAATTTTCAAAGGCTCCTCCACGTGTAAGGAAGAACACGCTCCAACTTTATCGACCCAGTCATACAAAATGGTCCACCATGCTTTTTGTTTTACATCTGAGTCACCTTTTGACATGCTTCCTCTCTTGTCATCAAAGACACCTCAGCAAATGACAGCTAAAACATCCATTCACAGGTATCTTAGCTGAAAGACAGCTGGACACATTCCTCATTTCCCACATACAGTGTGTCTGATAGAAGAATCGCCCTTCTACCAGCCGTGATTTCCTGTCAAGATAAAAAAGGAAGCATGTGAAGAGAAAAAAAAAAAACCTCACTTAAAATACATGAAAAGTTAAATAATGCATCATAAGCTAGAGAGTGTCCACACAAATACTCTAGAAAAATCAGTAATAAAAATGGAGGCAAGAGAAGCTACACAGAGCTAAGTACAGCAGAGGCAACTGCCAATTATTTTATGTCAGCAATGAGAGGAAGTATAAAGTCTTCGAGCACAGTTTGACAAAACATAAGCTGCACCTGTAGCAAAGATTAAACCTGCAAAAAATGTAAAGGCATCAACTGTAAAATAGAAATCGCCTGCTGTTTAGAGAACTATAATACTAGGATTCAATTTCATGTATATATATATATACACACACACACACACACACAGAGCAAAATTCTTTTAACCTCCACTGAATCCTTCAAGGAGAACAGCATCTAAACAACAGAGGGCACACATGGAAAAAGGTATTCAAAGCTTGTGAATTAAGGCAGCATAATCCACATTTTTAGCCTTATGAAGAATCAAACTACTGTTTAAGAACACTAAACTTTCCAAATTGTCTACAGGAGAGAAAGTTTATCCCAAGTACTTGCGCAAATCTGAAAGTCCTCCTGGGTGGCTACATTTTTAGTTGCTTTTCAAAGCCTACCATATATCATACATTTTTGTCTATATTCTTGTTACTGTAAAAAACAATTAACTTTCTCAGTTTGGAAAGGTTATCACCATGCAGACAGACAAGTAGCCTGACCCTCCTCTATGAAAGGGTCGTTATCCACAAAGCTACCTTAATTTCTAGCCCTGCTTCAATGGCTATTATTGGTCACTAAAAAGTAATGGAACTGGTGAAGCATGAGGCTGCACAGGCTTTGCATCCCCAAGGAAGGGCAGGCAGCTGTGGCAGCGTGTGGGGCAGAGCTGCTCTCCCATTGTGATACTGAGAGAATTTTGCAGAGAAGAAATCGGCTTTGGGATAATAGGGTAGAAGGGCAGCTATAAATTTAGTTCTGCCCGGAAACAAGATATATAGGACAGACACAAGATAGAAAAACAGGCCTGAATACTAATGAAACTCTGGTAATGGAATAAGATCAGACAGGAATGTTACTAAAAATAGCTCTTGATGTTATCTTCTGAAGAGTGTTTCAGATTGAACTGTGAAAACCATTGAATAAAAATTCAGAAGCTTCCTTTTTGCAGAAAGGGATCTCACTGAAAAACAAAGGAGGTGAGAGAACAGCACCACTGATGAGCAGCAGAATTACCATTAGCTCAGGAATCAAGAATCACTGAGATCTGGGGATCATGATACACCTTCACGAAACTCCCTCTACGAGTTGCCTCTAATTTCATTTAAGGCAGCTGCTGCAAAAAGACTGAGAGACATAATAAAACATTATAAAAATCAAGGAACTCTTAGTAGCAGCTCATTTTGCATTATCTCCATCATAACATGCTGGGAAAGCAGACCATTAATATTCTGCAAATAGGACTGGGTGCTGTTTTATTACAGGATGGTGTTCTAATTGTCCTTGCTGCTAAAGCAATCATTCATATTGGAAAGCACTTAGCCCAAGACTAAATAAAAGGCAGTTGCTTTACTAAAAGCCATGAAAGGTTTCTTTAATATGTTTCTTTTAAACAAAGTACTTTGAGGAGCTAATGCGAAGCAGATGTTTCTGAATTACCCCAGAGAATACAGAAAGACCTATTTCATCATTTTGTGGAATAAGATATTACCCAAGGCAAATGCTGGTAATAAAATTTTCCCACAGGATTCCTGTTGATATTAGGGATATTATCTTACCCTAAATATAACAAGAATTTAATTTTCATAAATGAAGCAAGTACACAAATTTGCTGGAAGGCAACAGCACAAACATTAAAGCACCTTAGAAAAAACACAACAGGTTTCCTACACAGCTTGAAAGTTGCAGACGTTTCTGTAACTTCTTTGAACAATTTCTTCAAGTCTGCCAATTTCAAAACTCCAACAGTATTCTATTTTTTAATGCCTAAGGAATTGGGACTAGTATGATGCTAGACAACCCTAAGAAAGTCCCATGAATGCCACATCCTATTGCACCCTCAAGTTTCACAGAGCCACACAATCATAGGGGTTGGAAGGGGCCTCCAGAGACCATTGAGTCAACCCCCCTCCCAAAGCAGGTTCCCTAGGACAGGTCACACAGGTGTCCAGAGAAGGAGACTCCACACCCCCTGGGCAGCCTGTCCCAGGGCTCCCTCACCCTCACTGTGAAAAAGTTCTTATGCACATTGGTGCAGAACTTCCTGTGCTCCAACTTTAGGCCATCGCCCCTTGTCCTGTCTCCTCAGAAAACTGAAAAGAGGACGGCTATTTCTCCCTGTGTCCTACACGGCAGGTATTTATAAACATTGGTCAGATCCCCTCTTAGTCTTTTCTCAAGGCTGAACAGCCCTAGTTCATTCAACCTTTCAAAGTTTCCTAACTCTTCTATGCTTTATTTGAACCTGGTCAACTATTTCGCAAAAAAAAAAAAAAAAGCTATCTACAGCTGGGCTCTGTAGGCAATCTGGTAAGAAGTCCTCTTCTGGAGAGGTTGATGTGTAATCTAAGATAATCATAGAAAAGGGAATTCTGAGTCAGCAGGCACTTGAGGTAGTCCTACATAAGTGCTTCTACTAAGGATGCTACTTTTTGGTTAAAACATGGCAATCTCAGGTGAGGGTACCACCAAGTCAGCCAGTTTCCTCACAACAGCTGCAAGAAATTAGTTTGAAAATTCTGTATAGGAGAAAGTGATGCTCCCTTCCAGCCTGGGTAACCAAATGAGACAGGCAGTTACCTGCCCCGACCCACACACTTGTACAGAGGTGCCAAGGAAGGGGGACAGGTCATAAGCAGTCACTTATAGTCAGAAGACATTACAACCACAGCAGCTGAAGTGCTGCTCAGACATAAGTGGGTCAGCCTGGGAACTGGAAAGTCACACCCAGTACCAGGGAGACAATTACCTCATGCATTTTTCCATTTATGTCGAGCACGTCTGATGCAGCAGACAACTAGACCAAGTAATTATCCTTTAAAAGGGACAATGCATAGCAATGAATGAATATATATTGTCCATATAAATCTTCTTTAACAGTTTTTATTTTATACTTAAGAATCTGTAAACAAATGACAGTCACTTATTACACAGTGTCACAGAGGAGACATGCCTCTCACAAGCCTACACTCACTTCACAGGTCCAGTATCAGGAAGTACATTTGGCCCAGAGAGCTCTAATATATGCTCATATGAGCTAAAGATTGCAACCAACTTAAACTGTTGCTTAGAATAAACAAACACTTTGCAACCTGCAAGTCTACCACTGGACCACAGAGCGTAACACCCAGCAGTACATCATTACTCAAGGAGACAAACGTATAGTGCTGATTTCTCCTGGGCAGGCAGACCCCTGACCTGCTTTTGCACCTCACCCCATTTACTTTCTCCGTTATTTGTAAATATAACTTGATAATATAAACTGGGGATTCTTTTCCTTAATACCAAAGTTAGTGGAAACATTTTGAGACCACAAAAGACTTCCATGGGGTTTGAAAGCATACAAAAGCTTTGCACAAGAACTAGAACAGAAAACACTTTCCCTTTGTTTTAAAGAACTAAAGAAATAGCTATTATTAGTATGAGTTCGTAAGACACATCAGTCCCTATGGGGTAACGTGAGCATAGAAGGAAAACAGACTATGGTCAGGTGCATAGTTAGGATGCAATTGTCCACTGTACAGTTTTGGAGGTACTAACGCAACATATAAGAATGAGTGCTGATATATTGCTGCAGAAGAGTTTGTGTGAAAGTCACAGTTGTGGTTTTCTTTTTCTCTGTTTACATGAAACAAAATTAGTTTTTCCTTTTAAACTTTTTCTTAGCTGAAAATATGAACAAGAAAGTGACATTTCCATTCCGAGATTAATGGCTCCATATTTTTGAACAAGCATTTCTGAATTTTAACCTGAATACATCCATGCATTATTTATATTTAACTTAATCACTTGAAAAATCCTCCTTCACTCCCATCCTCCCATTTTCCTAAAGCAAAGGAAAGCAATATTTCAGGAAATTACTTTGTACTTCTAATAAAGAGGTATTTCCATATTAAAAACCTTGAGAACAACTACAGTCATAACATTGTTTCAAGGAAGTATTTGTTATATTGAAGTAAGAAATTAATAAATAAATTGGCCTTAGAACTAAATAAGCTAAAAATTTCCTTCTCAGGATCACAGCAAAGTTTATTACGAGGTTGTCTACAGTCATTTCTCTTGCATACATATAGCGTTGCTGAACATCCAGTGGGATTTTACAAGAACTGCTGATTGATGAGACAAAAAATATTCATGTTTTTAAACATCTACCTATGGCACAGTTGGTAAAATATCTGCATTTTTATTTCCTCCAGACCTATTTATTTGAAATGGTATGATCCTTTGAGTCATTATTTCTACCATATTTAAAGGCTTTGAAAGTATAGACACAAACTTTTTTTTTTTTTCTTTTCAGGCTCTTAGGAAAAAGATCAAGATCTCCATGGAATTAAGGATATCTTTTTACTCCAAGTCAGTCACTTGGTGATTTTATCATCAACCATTAGGCAACACAGCTATTTTTATCTGATTTTCCCTGTGAAAAAGCCCAAATACATAGCTTCAGGAACTAGTAAAAAGGTAGAAACATTGACAGATATATATGAACAGAATTTTAATTTTAGAATTTGATTCTTCAAAACACTACAAAAAGCACATGCATTGTGATAACCTTGTGAATTCATATGTTATCTGAAAAACAGATTTTAAATGAAGAGATCACTAATTACAGAATAAGGACCCACTAAATCAGATCCGAGGCTATGGCAGTGTTGTTATTGACATTCCTATTAGTTTAAAAGAGAAAAGCAAATGCCTAGCTGGAAAATCATATTTTCTACATCACATTCTGGTCCTACATGATTGAACCTCACACCTTACCACCATTTACTAGTAATGAAATCGAGTAGTGAGAAGTCCTTCTCCCACTGTTGGTTTGTAACTGGTTTCAGCACGGTTCACATGGCTGAACACGCAGTTACAAAAGCTGAGCCACTTGTAGAGTGCATTATGAAAGGCTACTTTCACATCACGATCTAATTGGTAATAACTCTCAAGGTGGTGACATCTCTCTCAAGTGTCATTTTAAGAACCAGGAAAACATTATCTCAAATGTCAACAAGAATGAGGAAGCAAGGATAAAAAAAGCAGCAACCACTTCAAACTGTCTCGATAAGAAAAAACCTAAGAGAAGCATAAAGACAAATTCCCAGAATTCTGTTTTAGAAAAACTTTTCCTGTGGTCCACAGACAAGTTCACATTGTGCTTCCACTCTTTCTGCTACAGGCAGCTACATTTTCAGAACTATTATTCCCACATACACAGACCGGTTTCATCCATTGCAAATTCAACCTAAGGATTTCCTACATCTGCAGGCCAGACAGTAGCTGGCTCACAACACTTAATTAGACAGTATGTATTACAAAGGAAAAATACAGGGTTATTGGGGAAAAAATTGGCTACTAAACATTAGACAAGAAACCATCAAAATCATACCTCTCTCTTTTCACGGAACCATTTTCTGGAATGCAACATATTTATAAGTACAGTTACAGTGATGATCCAATATATACAGGAAAGACAATGATTAAGGCAGATCACAGCTTTCCATCCCACAGACTCAAGAGCTGCTTTAGAAAAAACAGACCCATCACTTGACCAAAATGGATTCTCCTACCTGAAAACTGCACTGTGCAGAGCAGCAAAGGAGCAAAAGGAGACTCACAGAGGATGTACAGGGCCTGTGATTACACACAGTGGGGCTGTCTGGACTAAGAGGTTTTGTAGCAAAAAACACATTGAAAATAGACCATTCTCCCTCCATCTCTCTATACACCCTCTCTTTTATCACAGGCAATTTATTTTTTCTTGTGCAAAGTTCTCACTAAAGAAGGACTTCTAGAACTGTTTAGGTAGGCTACCTTTGTCCACTGTCCTTGGTTACACCTGATCTCTCCCCATTTTTCTGGCGGGATCCGGATGGCTGGGGGGACCATTTGTTTGATCCAATGACAATCTCAATAGGCACAGCCCCCTCCGATCAGTCTCCATGCTATTAGCAGCAGGCCTCTTCTTGGGCTGAACCTGTCAAGCACTGACACTGGGGGTCTTACCAGACATCTGTTTAAATTAAGAGATCCAAATTCCTGCTGATTAATTACCTTTTTCTGTGAATAAACAGGAGTATCATGAGTTAATTAAGGTACATGTTCAATTAATCTAATTGGTGTCAGGTGCTTCATATCAGATACAAGGAAAGAGAAATGCTTTGGTGCTTTAGGACACATGCAGCACAAACATAGGAGCAGAACCCTGTTTTATCTACACAGCCATTGAGATAAACACCAGGCAAAAACCCTACAAACACACTTGCAGACCACAAAATTAAGCATTGGACAAACTACATTTATCCTACCACAGATTCAAAAACCTCTCTTCAAAGAGAGGAAGAATCAACTAGACATGAAAATTCTAGCTGGCTCCCTACTTAACGCTTCTAAAGACTATTTTTACCATGCAAACTTGAAAACCCAAAACTAGGGGCTTCAATGTATCAGCTTTGAAGAATGAATACAGCACTGACAACAGAGCCATTATTTTCCATGAATATTCATAGCCTGAACTATTAGGAAAAGTTACTTTCAACCTATTCTAAGTCTTTCAGCATAGCCTGAAGAAGCTCCTGCTGTCAGCTGAGTGTAATGTAGCTGACTAGGTGGCAGGAATCTCCCAAGCACACACATCCTCCAGTTACACATACTGCTTTGAGTGAGTCATGCAAGAGACAGCTTCAATTTTGCAAGTTCTCCTACAGCTCCCTTTGCACAGTTCATTTGCTGCTCAGGTTTTCCCTCCTGCAGCATCTCCACTATTAGTACTGAATAAATTATATGAATTCCAACAAAAAAAAGAAAAAAAAAAAATCATTCTTACTGATGCACTTTCTACCCTACTGTACACTGCAGAGCGTCCTAACTGGTCAAGATATTCCTCTTCGTTCTGAGCAATTAAAATTGACTTTTGTTAAATATTGGTATGAAATCTACAGTGTTTCTCCAGAAATCTAATAATTTGAAAATATTCAGAGACTTTCATGAGACATATAAGAATACTATCAGAAATGTAACACAAGCTAAGTATGATCCATGTCACCTTTATGTGAATAAAATATCAACTTTTAAAGCTGGTATGTATTGTTGCTTACAGGGCTTAACTCCGGGCTGAAAGTTGATACCGTTTCCACCAGGAGAGCTGTGAATGTCAGAACACAGAAGCCAGCGTGACAAGCAAAATGTGAATTTTAAGAGCTAGAATGAGACAGCTTACAGAGTTCAAAGGCAAGTTTCAGAAGAGGGCACTGCACATTGTCTCAGGAGCATCGGGACAGGCATCAGGAGTGCACATCACCATATCTGCATGCCCAATGTAACACGAGAGACATTGCTGTCCTCATCAGTCAAAAAGACTAATCAGAGACCATAGCTCAATATTAACAGAAAGAAAATGTGATAGATCAGTACGAAAAAGGGCACAGAGTAGAACCTTCACTTGGTCACAAAGGTTTTCAGAGGGGAACAGAGCAGTGACCTGACTACGGTCTGGCGTAACATGCACAGGCTGATCTTACAATGTTTTGTGTAGTGTTTCTTGGAAATGTTTTGTGGAAACATTTCCAGGCTATTGGGCTTTTTCTAGGTCTCACTGAAGAAGCCCTGATAAAACCACACAATTCACTCTGGTTTAGTCAGGTCCAGACAGTCTGTGATGACTACTGTTTGGTACCAGTGTGTGGAAAAAAAACCCAAGCCATTGTTCTGAGTACACCAGTTTACACACTCACAGAGTCTTGAATTAACATTTCTTAAATATTTCATATCACGATCACCTTTCCATCTCACTTTTACTCAGCACTGACATTTCTGAAGATCACTACAACTTTCTAACAGACAAGAAACATTTCTTTAGAGTGAAAACACCACTGGGGGCATCTTTACAAAGAATTGCTTAACTGGAATTCTTAATACTGTTTCACTTATTTACCACTCCAAAGCTTCCTCCTCTCTGCTGTAGACTGCTTTTCTTTGAGTTTTTTGTCTCCAGTATATTTTGGGTGAGGAGGGCTTCACTCTCTGCTGAGAAATAGTGTTTCAGATATAAAACCTCATCATTGCAAATGAGATTTTGTCTCCGGGACATTGCCTATTAGAGCTACTGAACTGACTGTTTGGAGGCAGCAATTGCCCTTAGCGGGAGTTTCTGCACAACACTGGCAGCTCCATGGGAAGAGCCCTGAGGACAGTGTCATGCACAGCTCCTGCCAAGACCTAGGAATTATATTGCATGTTATAAGGTACCCTATAGTATTCATTAAGAACATCCAGACACGGAGCACTCCAATCAGAGGGAAATCTGTAAATCTACTATAATTGCATTCAAGGGTTAGAAAAAGTAAAAAGCTTATTTTTAATTAGAAATTTACAACCAAAATGGGATACTTACAGAATGATATTTTCAGAGAAGTAAAACCAATCAGACTGCATAATATAGATTCATTTTCATCTTGAAATTTATAAATAAGATGACATTTGGAGGCTTTTTTTTCCCCCCAAGGGGATGGGGAGGATAAACCTTTGTCTCATAATCCCGCTCATTAAATAATGGTTTAAAAGCCAAGTTTCCAGAACATTCACATGTATCTCTATCCAGATCTTTTGAACACATTACAGCAGCTTAAGATAGCATATACTCACATATTTATTAGACAGAAAATTACAAAGAAACTGAAGCATATTACGTTAATGCTGACTATTGCACAGCTTGTAGCAAGTTTTGAACCACCCTTTTGAAAACTAAATAGTATCAACACAAAAGGTACTTAAGAGCATGAAGTCATCCATTACATTGCCATAGTTAATCAGCAGCAATGAATTTGTTGTTCTTAAAACTATGCACAATCTGTTTTAAGCCTCAATACTATACATAAAATCTCTTTAAATAGCTGCTATATTTCAAGCCACTGGAAAATCAATCTCTTGCTCCTATTGACCATTCCACCTTTCAAGTTATCAGCTATAGGTTTACATTTCTAATGCTAATAAACACTCTTTCTGTAAAAGACTAGTTGTGTTTTCATGTGATACACCTGAAAGACTCCAAGGATGTTGATTGCGTTCTGTTAAAAGGGAACTGTATCCCTCAATTCTTCAGTCTTCCCACTACCTCTTCCATTAACATTTTTTCTTTCCACTTCCCTCTAACTACAAAAGCTGTCCTGCCTTAGCTTCCATTACTGCTACTCCTCCAGTCTTTCCAACTTTACATCTATCAGCATCCTTTCAGGAACAGAGAAACTTTCCTCCTGACAGATTCTGAGTCTTTCCTTATTCACAATCACCCTAAAACCTCCTTTAAAAAGCTGGTATCCCTGAATGAGGTCCTGCCCTGGTCTGAAGATATTTCTGCTTTGATTTTAGCAAGCTGAAGGCCTTGACAATCACTTGAGCCAGAAATGACAGAAGCATGAAAGTCTTTCTGCTTCAAGGTCCATTCTATATCCAATCTGTTATCCCCTTTTCTTTTACAGAGCCTGGAAGCAGACAAGAGCCTTACCCAACTCACAGCAGTTTCAAATGGCAACCCACAAAAAGGTCAAAGGAAAGAAGTTACTAGTCCATTAATGATCTGCATCCACACTTGGTCTCTTCCACATTGCAGAAGGAGGGGCATTATAGTGCATCCTAAAGTGGATGAACAAAGGACTGAAGGAATCACTACGGTCACACACAATGTTTAAGTCCCAACAATGAAATACGAAGACGGGGAACAAAAAGGAAGGTTACATTTCCAGTTTGAGAAACACTTCCCTCCCTGCATATTGTAACTCCATGGAGCTCACAATTTTTCTCCTATAGCCACACCAGAAGACTGTCTCCCATCCTTATTTTCTTTTGTCAAAATCACAGACAGAATTTTCCTTCATACCGAACTATCCTAAAGAGAGATACGGATTTCTGAGCTCCTGAAAAACCCACTGAAGGGCATATTCAACAAAGGCTATAGTGTACTTAAAGCACAGGGAAAAGAAATCCCTCCAGCATAGTCATGCAAGCTACAGTTATGACAGCAAAGTAAGACATTCACTAAGTTGCATTAATATTCCCCAGATGCACATAACCTCATGAACTGAGCCTCAAATGAGCAGAACTCAGAGAAGAACCATTTTCATAAATGGGAAATTCTTGCACCTTCTACGACAAAATCAGGATTGCCCTCAATTAATTCATGTTTTGTATTGAACATACGCTGCCTTTACATGCCAGATGTCTTTTCAGCAGCATTGAGAATTAAATCTTTGATTGGCTGAAGGCTAAGTTATGAAGAAACAAACCTTAATCTTTAAAGAGCATTATTGTTTCTTAAATCCTAGTCTGGGCTAATAAATCCTTTTATCATTTCAAATATAATTTTTGTAAATATCTTATGATATTTGAAAAGTGAAATGTATGCTTTTTATAGTTGTGCAAAACAATTCAAAACGTCTGTTTATTCACTTAATCTTGTTAAGCTTTAGCCAAAGAGATGGAAATTGCATTCATCTAAAAAGAAGAAAATACTTAAAGGTCTTTTGATTATTTTGGTAATTTGGGGATATAAAAAAATGTGTTTGAAAATACACAACTACTTACTAGGACAAAAATGCTACATATCTAAAAATAAGCAATTCAGAAAAAGTTCTGTTGCAAAACTTCACAGAATTCAGTAGACATCAACCATAAGGTACAGGAACGTATCAATTAAGCTGTAGGAACATACACACAAAGTTTTTATGGCTCTTTAGCCATCTCAAGCTTTTAAAGAGCAAGTTGTTCAGTGGAACCAGCTAAGAGATCTGCTCTTCAAGAACTATCAGCAGTTACCGACAGACTTCATCTGTAGTTTCAAAAACTTTTGCTTTCCTCACAGTCAGCTTTTCTCCCCCAGTAGGACATCACCACTTCTTTAAAACTATGTCTAAATTGCCCCAAGATTTGATTTCTTCAACTACACCATAACAGACGATAGACTCCACTGAAAGTATAAAAGGCTTAAATTTTACTTTATGAAGGAGATGCTAAAGAGCAGACCCAGCCAAAAGGAAATTATCTACCAACTTTGAAGACACGTAGTCTGAAAGGGGACTTGACATCACATCATTGCATGCAATAGGATCCTCAAATCTTCCTCTTCCTTCAACAATGAAATAATTTACTTGTATTTTTTCAGATTCTCTTGATCAAGTATCCATTTCATTTGAGGAAAAGAAATATGGATTTTGTTCCACCCCAGGTACCGTCATCATACACATTAATCACGTTCTTGTCACACAAGTAAATTACATTTATTTACTCTGTTGGGTTTTTACCAATGCAATTATAGGCAGGATATCTGAGCACAGAAGATGATGATGGATTTGATAACCACACTTTAAGGAAAAACACACACTCATGCCTTTTTATTTCCATGTTAAGAGACTTTATTTCAGAATCCATGCAGGCACAGTAAATTAATTTAAAAATAAGTCTCCAAAGTGGCACTATTCTTTCGCTCTCAAAGCATTTATACTAATAGTGCTGTTTGAAAGTATTCTGTCAACCTGAATTGTCAGATAATTCTGAAGAGTACTAAAACTGTAAATCAGGTATGTAAGTGAGTAGCAGTGAGACGTAACGAGGATTATCCTGAACTGTGAGAAACTGCAGGCGAAAAGATCACTAAGATGTCAAAAGTTTCAGGAGCATCTTGACTGACCCAGGGACATGATGGAGATCATGGTAGACTGCAGGAGGAATTTCTGAAATCAAGCCTGCACAAGACTTTGTTCTTCCCCAGGGCCAAGCTACGAACCTTACTGCAGTAGTTCTTGATGAAATATGCCATTATTGCCAATCCACATGAAACTCATTATTTTATTCTCATCGTAGAAGATGCTTTCAAGTTCCTTTTCCCCCCCACGCCATCTCAGACAGGGAGAGAAGATTTTTCCAAGTTAAAGCTTATATAGATTCTTTAACTAAGAAGAAATGTCGATTTTCCCATACAACTAGAATATATAGGGCCAAAATCCTTGAATACTGATAACAAAGGATGTTTTGGAGCACAGAGATCAAGGGGAAGCTGAGAACTAAAACTGATTTTTGAGGACAGAGGAATTTCTGCTACATCTTTGTTGACACGGTGGGCTCCTTTAGCTGCCTGGGCAAGTTTAATGTCTGAGTGGGAGGCTGCAGAATCCATCCCTTTCAAACTAACTCTCCCCAATGGAATTTAAGTAATGCAGGCAGATTCTAGAGCCTATTCAGAGAAATTCATCTCAGCTCCTTCAAGTGTGCAAGATGGCATTCAAACACTTGAAGAGAGAATCATATTCTTTCTTCCTCCAAAATTAATGTGAGAAAATTCAAAAGGCTTCCAAAATGGGTATCTGCTCTGAGCTCCTAAGTACAACAGTGAGATACAGCTAAAAAGAAGGAAAGAGCAGGCAAACAAAAAGCCCTAAAAACTGAAGAACAGCAAAATGCAAATGAGTGATCCTTTTTTTTTTTTTGTGTGTGTGTGTTAAACATGCAGGTCAGACTCAAGCAGCTGAAACAAAAGCAAGACAGAAGTTCTATAGTCCATGGCACAGGAAAATTTGAACAGAGGTGATAATGCAAGCAAACCCCCGAGAACCCAGTAGCAGTAATCAGACTGTTAAATAAAACTGGCAGTAAAAAATATAAATATCAAGTGTAGCAGATGACATGAGAAATCTTACATCCATACTTCTAACACTAACATGTGCCAATACACATATCATACAAGTCCTTGCTCATAAAAACAGACTACATATACAAATCACTTACTGTATTATACCCAAATTACTCCTCACTATGAGAGGAAAGAATAATTTAAGGAAGACTGAAGTTGCCTACAGGGCAGGGTAAACTCAGTCTAGCTGATAGCAAGATAACCTTTAACAGCTTTACACTGACTGTTTCTTTTAGTGTTTAATATCACCCATAATCTTTGGAACTGTGCCAGGTTCTAAGGTATTTAGGACAAGAAAACTGATGATAGAAAGACTGACTTGAAAGTTACTGCAACATTTATCTGTTCTTTTAAATATGAATAGAAATTTCAAGTCAGTTTGGAAATTTAGTAAACATACCAGAAAATAACAGAGGGAAATAGTAATACAGAAGACTAGTTTTGCTAATGGAAGATCTAGTAATCTACATTCAGTACAACCATCAACAATAAAAATAGGTTCTTAACACCACAAGCCATTAACTGTCATGAGAAAATGCTCCTAACACCATAATGGGTACAGAACCCTTTGTTTACAAATTGTTGATAAATAGAATAACAACATACTTACCAAAAAAGATAATGCATTTACAGTCAGGTGAATAAAGTATAAAACAAATAAAAGACCTCAAATGCAACTAAGATGACCATATAGTATTCTTTAGCAAAAACAGTTCAAGTGAATAAGAGTTGTTTCTAGGATTTTTTTTTCCTTAAGTACAAAAAAAAATTGGATACTTTCCTCTTCTCCATCCTCTCCAAGAAAGATTTCAAATCAAAATAGGCATAATTTTTTTTAAAACAAAAAGACAGTACAAAAAATATTTCTCCAGTACACAGATAATCAAAGCAGAGGAAGCTAACATCCTATCTTCTATATCAGATAAATGAGGAACAATCCTAATTTACAACGAAAACTCCTCAGATTTGAGTGAAATAATCCTCAGGACATGGAGTATACACTGATCTAGTTGACATCCCTACTCAAGAGACTCCTCTGATTTACACTTATTCTCTGAACAGGTGTGCAGCACAGAGGCAGTGCTAAGAATAAACATATTGCCAGACTTCCCTCACGTTCTGCTTTGCCTACCAAAACATCCCTGTCAACATACCATTTTTTCTTGACAGTGTGTTTTGGAATTCCTAGAGTAACACCTCTGGGGGAAAATAAAACCCCAAAAATAAACAAAATCAAAACAAACAATAAAACCCCCAAACAACACCCCACAAAAACCTCACTCTAGATAAAAAAGGATAGAACCCTATTTTCAATTTAATAAAATTAACATCAAACGCTCAGGTTACGTGTAGAGAGCTATAGAGATTATTTACTTAGTAGAATTTTCTGAATTAAAAAAGGCAAGTAAGAGAAAAATTAAAAGTATCTTAAGATAACAAGGTTAGATAAACCAGTTACAGAAAGAAAGATCACTGAGGAAAAATTTTCACAATTTAAACAGAAGAGATACCTTACCATTTTCCCCTGGAACACTTTAATATTCCTGAAGCAGGAACATAAGAAAGGCCAAAATGGACACTAGCATTTCCTGGGAGATGAAATCATGGCCCATAAGAAAAAATTAGCATAAAACTCACACAGCCAAGTCAACAAGTACAGTATTGCCCTAATACTATGACTTCACATTCAGTTATTCAATTATTCTACTCGGAGAGGCACAGTGGACCGTTTCAGCAGAGCCTAACATTACCCTAACTCCATTTCCTCTGCAGTTAGTAGCCAGTGATTCAAGGAGGAAAAATAGTGAGACAGCAATGACCAAATTCATAAAAACCTGGATCTAGTGGGGGAAAAAGCAAAAAGAAAGACATAATCTTTACTGCCTATTTAATTCTCTCCTGTCCTTGTACCTTGTTGAATTTTGTCCTGTGCCCCCAGCAAAAGCTGCAGTTCAGAATACCTTTAGTAGACTGCCAGGTAACAGCCTTGTCTTGCGTATACGTCTTGACATAAACATTCCAACCACATATCCACTGAGGGTTTGCTGAAGCTTTCTTCATGCAAGCCAATTGAGAGCTGACTGTTTCTCCTATGAAATCACTGTCCTTATTAAACCACAGCAAAAATATTGGCAAATGTTTGGTCAATAATCAAAACAACTACTGAAATTTCAATTGAAATAACTGATATCATATAAATTAAAACAGGTTTATTTCATGAAGTACAAAGAGTACAAAATGGTAGAATAAAGCTAAGGGATTATCCATCCAGCTGAATTAAGGATGCCTTATCTATATTGTTAGCAATAGATGTATAGAAAATGTTTCATCGTGTAGAAGACAACATTTGCTTGAAAAACTTTGACTAACACAAAAGTGGACATAATTGTCTCAAACATGAAATCGCTCCCACATAAGGAAAAAAGGTATCACTGTTTTATTTTAGGGGCCAGGAAGGCACACAGGCAGGGATGCACATAATGCCTACGTGCTACTTTGTACTGGAAGTTGCTGGGAAGATTTCTCTCAAATCATTATACAGTTAAAAAAAATGATTGCTCTGAACACCCACAGCAAAAGTGCAGCCTGTGGCACCGAGTTGTTAACATCTCATTTGGCCTTTACAGTTTGCGTAAAGAAATAAGTCACTTGTTTTGGGATGAAGACCAGATATGTTTAATCCAGCTATGACAGACAGTGGGTACAACGTTTATACAAGTAGTACACACTGAATTGAAACTTCTAACTATAGTGAAGTGTATTAGACTCAAATACAGGTACAAACATCTGTGTGTAAGATCTTTATCTCACTATAGAAATAAGGTTAAAACACTGCAGATAAAAATGATAGTTCAGAGCACCACAAGAACAACTAGAATGACCATTCTAGTTCAGTAGAATCTGACATACTCAGGAAAGCAGTCATATTGAAGACCCTCCAAAAATTCTAATCTACCTTTCTACCAGCATTTACATGACTGACATTGAGCTTTTTGTAAAATTTGGCATTTCAATTTCATATACCATGCACTGCAAAACATAGAGAAATGGATAAAAGTAGATCTCCATTTTTCCAACACACACTTGCTCACAAAGATGATAAACAATGTCTTTTAGAGAAGTGAATATGAATAGATTAGCAGATGCACACTGCAAGCCAGGAAAAAGAAAATACCAAAAATACTTCACATCACCTTGAAGACATTAGCAGCTGAGAGTGCTGCCTATCAGAGAAAGAAACAACCTTGTAAATAGTAAAGAGGCTCTGGGATTAGTGGGAAAAACACAAGTAACTGAGCACAACACCTGTCCCTTTATATCTTCCCCATGAATTACAAGAAAAAAATCCAAGCTTTTTCTGGTCATGCTCTACTGTCAACTTGGGTGCCTCAGGTCATTGTCAATGACATACTTGTTCAGGAGGAGACACGTGAAACAGACTGAAAGACGCAAGACTGAACTCTAGACGGGAATTATGTTCTCCTTTTGCAATTGAGAAGACAGCAAGGAGGTAGTGAATTGTCCTTAGAAGTTTTATCTCCAATAATATGACGATTTGTGCCACTCAGAACCATTAAATATATATCCTCAGAGAGTGAGCACGCAGGCTTTCCATAACCTTGTTCTTCATGTCTACATTTTGTCCAAGCTGAATAAAAGAAAAGGAGTAGCCTTCCCTCTCTTCTTCTAGAGACGAAAATAAATGTCAATTGTGAACTGTAAACCAAACATTAATCTTTACAAATATTTATGAAGTAATGAACTGTTGTATGTCCTTTAGAAACCATCTACTTAACACTTTTAATCACTTTTTATTTTGCTGGTTTAGAAAGACATTTTAAAAACTCGATTACTGTTATTCAGACAGACCTTACAGAGATATGCCATATGAAAACATGCCCTTACATAGCATGTAAATAATAATTAAAATTAAGTGATGAAATTTAAATGTTACCCTGCAGTGTAGCCAACATGGCCAGTGAATAATCTCAGTGTATGTCTACAGCTGGTAACGCTACAGTGATTTCAGCTCAAGGGGAAACCCCCAAACTCGCCTCAGAACAGTCACCTGCAGCTTGATGGAACAACCTCACAGTGGACACCTGCCTGAGATGCCTGACAGCAATAGCACTGGCAAGCAGGGTAACAGGTTTAAGGGAAAGTGTTAGCAGAAGGATGGGAGAGATTCACTACCTGTTAGATGACAAAGTCCTGTCCCCAACACCTAAACCAGCTTTACAATACTAAATCCAGTTTGAAAACTGAAAGGTCATTTTAGCTTCAAAAATCAATGTAACAGTGCAAGCACAGACTCAGGCAGTTCTCCACGCTGAGTTCAGTGCTGTCACAGCTTCACCCCTGCTAGTTTAATAGATACTACAGACAACTGCACAGGCTGCAGCAATGGTGACAGGAACAAAAGCACACAGATCCCCCCCACGGCAACACAGCTGTAGGTGCACTAAGCCAGATGCTGCAGCAGAAAAGAGCATCCTCCCCAACTCACACCAGCTGCTCCTGGGTGCATCACACAAGACTACCAAGTGTAGCTGCCTTGTCCAGCTTGTAGTCTTCTCACAAAGAAGTGGCAGATCAAAGTAATAACAAGGTAAATCTACTTGGGAGTTACTTTTCTCCCTCATCCATTTGTTTCAGTTTTATGTAGAAATACATCTAATTTCAGATATTTCTTTTACATCCAGCTTATGACTCAGATAAACTTGTTTTCTTAAGCATTACAAAGAATGAGGTGAAAGTAACACATCAGCTCCCTTGCTTCGCACTGACAGATCATTCACAGCAACATGCATTTCCTCTGGGTCCCAAGATAAGTTTTGAAGTTAAGAACCCCTGAATTCAGGAAGTGTCAGTTTGTATTCCTTAATATTAAGTTAATTAGGCAGAAAAAAATATTAACTTTGAGCACTTTAAGGAAAAAAGGGGAATTCACTGGTGTATTTTCAACTGAAAATCCAAGCTAACACTTCTCATCCTGTGTGAAGAGCCTCTTTCCATGTATATTTTCAGGGACTTGAATAGTAAAATATTGCAAATGCAGTTAGACAGTGATACATTCTCACGGACAGATCAGAAGCAACCTAACTGTGTTGTTTCAACTAAAGCCAGCTCAACGACTAAGCTCTCTAAGGACATGGAATGCAAAGCCTATTTTTTTTTAAATGACTGCAATTCAACTTCTGCCACTGTTGGTCACTTAAGGCAATCCCAAATGACTCAAACCTTCCTATTCTCGAGATAGCAGATAATAGAACACAAGTCAGGTGAGTGAAAATTAAAATCGTACAGCTTTTTCCCCATCTTCCACAAGTATCACCTTGGCCATGTGGTTGTTTTCATGGTCCAAGAGAGAACAAAAAGTGTTTATCACATACAGTCTTTATTATTTGATATATTTCAACAATAAAATGGTTCATATCAGGATGATTTAATCAAACATTAAGTAACCTGTCATTTGATTCAGTATGCAAATTATACAGTTTTTTCCAACATTATGTATCCTCACAGTTCCATTACCATTTAGCAAGAACAGTATTTTATTTAAATAGATTTTTAAAAACGGGCAAAGTCATTTTGCCTTAAGAGATTCTCCCAGCCTGCCTCCAATCTCTCGTGTTAATTGCCAAGCTGTGTATATACAAGACTGCTCAGCAACACTCAACAGGCTCTGAGAATGTTCAGTTTGTGCAACCCTCTTTTTAGTCCATTTATAACTTTGCAAACATGTTTTATAGGTTTTTTTTTTTTTTTGCTAATCATCTTTTTGCTATCAAGTCCACAACGCAATGAAGGGACAAATACACCATACATAAATGATTCCTGTTTTACACCATAATTTAAGAAGCAGTGCACCTTTGCTTTCCTGTCCTCAATGAGAATTCTTCTCTTTTTTATATTTCCTACCCACATCATCCATATTTTATCCCTGCTCTAAACCAGATTTCTTCAAAGGACCTGTACTCCATTATTCAAAAATATATTTTGTGATTGGCAACAGATCACTTAAGTCTCATCATGACTCTTGAAGGTCCTTTCCAACAAAAACAATTCTGTTTTGTGAGTTTATCCTGTTTTGCATGTTTCAGCAGAATTTGCTACCTCAATGATATTCAAGAAAAAAAAAAAAGCAGAATTTTCTAGTGTAGAGGATCTCTCACCTAGTACTAAAATTATCGTCCATCTCATAGGTGATTATGAAATTTCTCCTTTTCCAGAAGACCAAAGTAGTTTTCAGAACTACTTATAGACTGAGTCAGAAAAAGTATTTCCAAAAATAGAAAGAATTCAACAACCTGACCTGAATTTGCCTCTGACAAGTTTGTAGCTATGTAAGTGTACTTAAAGACTCATCAGTAACCTAAACTGCCATCTAAAACATGTTTCGGTATTATATATCCACACAGAACACACACATATACAATGAATTACTAACTTCCTCTCTACACCTCATGCCCAACTCTTCCATCTAAACCCTGGCAGACAGATACTACTTATCTTCTGTGCATAATCCACTGTAACATTGACTCTGAATTAATGCACTTGATTTATGCTTACCCTTAATTTTAAAACAGGCCAAAGAACAGTAAAGTCCATATCTAACAAAGTTTTGTTCACCACAGGTTACTGATATTTCTAACAATTACAAGTACTCTGATGATATCTTCAGCTAGTATTAACTAAAAAGCATTAAATCAGTTTATTTCAATATAAGAAACCTTTAGAAAACAGTTGCTCCTGATTCTTTGTGACAATCCAGCAAGGTTCATCATACTGGTTCTACGAAGCATTGAAAATACTTTTCTCTTCAGATTCACCCAAAAGAATGTATTTGGGATGGAGCAAGTACAGCAAGCAATCTCATTCCAGTCATTTGCTTAGAAAGTTCACCTTGACCTAAATGAAGAGCTCCTGGGAGTAAGCACATCACATTACTTGAGGACCTGGACAACTCTAAACCTCTCATAGGACCAGAACCACAGGCCTCATCCTTATGTAGAGCGTGCACTTGGTGACTTCTGTAACTTGCCACAGGTTGAGGTCACAAGAAATCAAAGTAGAGGTTTACTGCCTTAAAGAAAGTTTCCTGGACACAAAACAGGAGCCATGCCTCAAATGTAAAACAGAAATTTGCTAGCAGTTTGTTGGTTGGTTTTTTTGTTTTGTTTTGTGTGGGGTGTTTGGGGTTTTTATGTAGCATTCAGCTGTTTTTTTTCTCTTTACCTCATGCAATATCCTCTGAGCCCTACAACAACTGTTGTACGCGTTAAATACATAAGCACTGTCCAATTTCCTATTATTTTACAGGGACAAATAGTTCTATATGGAATTCTATAGATTTCCATGTTCCATTTTGTCCAGTTGCACTGCTGTGAAATTTTGTTTGTCCTCACTGGCTTTCAAAGTGTCATGGTTTAGTCCCAGCTGTTAGCTGAGCACCACAAAACCTCTTACTCAGTCCTCCTTCCCCCCAACCAGTGACATGGAGAGGAGAATCAGAATGTAAAACTCTTAAAACTTGGATAAAGACAGTTTAGTAGGACTGTAAAGGTAGAGGAAAAGAACAACAATAATTATTTTTTTTAAAAAATGTACAAAGTGGGTGATACACAATGCAGTTTGCTCACTTCCCAGCCCCTCCCCAAGCACCAACTCCTGCTCCCCAGCCAGCTCCCTCCTTATATACTGAGCATTGTATGGAATATCCCTCTGACTAGTTTGGGTCACCTGTCCAGGCTGTCCCCCTTTCTCACCTTCTTGTGAAAATTAACTCTATCCCAGCTGAAAACCAGGACACAAACACAACTCCAAGCCTGATAGACCTTAATTTACCACTTCAGCTCTACTTACTACCTCCTCCAATTTGTTATCAATACTTGCTATGCTCTTCTACATGAAATTTCATCTCTTTTTAGGCCAGCTGAGAACTTCTACATGTTAGCTAGTCAGAACTTGATTCTGTGGTTAAAGCAGAGAAACCAAGAATTTATATAAAAACATTTTTTCCTTAAGTTCTGTCTTTTGATTTTCTCATTTTTAATCAGGACTTACATATCATTGCTTACAAATCGAAAGACCCCAGACATTCTGATATGCTGAACAAAATCCTACAATGCTTTCTTCCTGTCCTAGTAAAAAGGGTTTTTAATAGCAGTCTAGCACTTAAAACAAATCCCTAGTATTACTACGTATTACTAGCTTGTACAATAAAACAGTACTAACCTGTGTCATCATTGACTAGTTGTTCATATTACTCTGTCCATTGATCAACTGCAATCTAGAAGGATGTCTACTGAGATCAGAGGGGAGCACAGCTCCTGCAAGGCTACTGGTAGTTCAGCAACACTCGTTAGCTGAGGCTGTGATAAACTACTTTGCCTTTTAAGTGGTACCTGTCTGGTATCAAGGGCTAGGTTTTTATTACTTGTTAACTAGCTTACTATCTCTCCAAAGAGCTGTACTTCAGATGTTGGCCATGAAAGTAATGATACCACTCATAGAACTCAAGTAACCATAAAGAAAAGCACAAGAGCAGAAGATGGGAAACATTCCCCATCATCGACTGTTCCCCTGCGTGTGGCTATGACCCTAAGAAAAATACAGAAAAAATATTTTATATCATGACTTGAACCAGCTCTGTTCTCCCTTCCCCTTTACAAGGGGCTAAGTGGCCCCTCAAGTCATGATTATATAGATGCTATAACCCATACAAAAATTAAAAGTTTTATTTAACCAAGTAATAGAAACCTAACATGAGGGTACAGCAGCAGACAATAACTCAATTCTATAGCACAGTTCAAAAATTATGGACAATTACAAATCCCCTTAATGAAGTTACACCATTAAAATATGGCCAGCGAAATACCACACTATTCATTCCCACAATATTTCTGACACTTTGCAAAACCACTTTTGCCACTTAATCAAATTTCAAGTCACTAAGTCTATTCTCACAATGAACTACGGAAAAATAAGAAAATTGTCACATCTATTAATTGCTAAAGATAAATTCTGTAGATTCAGACTTGCTATCAATTCATGTAAAAAAAGTTTTATTTTTTACCTTTCATGGAGTGTCATTAGGAGATGGTCCCATATGAACATGTGGATACTCAGTTGAAACCAAGTAATCACCTGCATTACCTGTAAATTAATTCTTTAGAGATTACTTTGCTGCCACTGTGGTTTTGGGACTGTCACTGGAACTTAGTGGAAAATGCAGCAGACAACTCTGTTGTCAATACACAACATTATAAAACCCATGTTTTTATTCAGCAGTTCTTAACTTGATTCTCAAATTAGTGGAGTATCTACATGTCAGTCACAGTTTTAAATTTTAATTAATTTTAAATCACATAGCATCTCGATAACCAGGAAAAATGATGCAGGAGCTGACAACCCCCAAAAAACTCTCAGATTTGGTTTGGAGGGGTTCTAAATTACAGTCCCAAAAGGGATGGTGGGAATCACACCTTAAGTAGTACAGCTGCATTGCTACATTGTGATCACAACTAAAATATAAAAACAATTTTAATGCATGCAAATAGTTCTTAAATCATACAAGTGGAAAGTAAATTAACTAGTCAAAAACTTACTTGAAAAACATAGCACTTAGGAAGGGTCAGATGGTTGCTTCTCAACCATTTCCTAATCTGCCAAAAAGCGTGAGCAATGAAGTGTATTTTCAGGGCGCCTTTAGAATACCAAATATAACCTTTCATTCCATTTCAGATAGGGGAACTCTCACTATACTGCATTCCCAAACCATCCTACCTGATAATATAAATCCCTTATTACAGTCTGCAGACAGGCTGAAGTATCTCCCTTCTCATTAAAGTAACAAAGCAGCGAGCTAGATCCAAATCAGATGTGAAGTAAAGCACATTATGCTGGGTTTTTTTTGAGCAAGACAGCAGCCATGTAAGGGTGACACATTTTTTACAGAAAATTGAATCACTGGGTTGGCATCTAATCCTCAGTTTATTCTGTTTTAAATTCAGAAAAAAACCAATGGATATCTCAGTTATAGAAAGGCAAATAAATTTAAGAAAAAAATCAGTTTGCTAAACATCCTAAATTACAAGACATCTCAAAAGCTGTACAATTATCTGGCCAGAATGATAAGGATCAACACAAGTTGACTTGTATCAATTCCACTTCATGAAAAACTGAATTGGGGGAATTTTTATGGAAGACAAATGATCACATGAAAATGGCAAATATGTAGTATCATTTTCTTTCCAACATAAAGAATGGAGATTCAATGTTTCACATCCCTCAGAAACAAATAATCAGAAGTAGTCAAACTCCTGTCAGCACCTGTAATCATTCCCACATCAAGCTATTACATTTAAAAGCACACACAGTCACTGAAAATGATAAAGGACAGAAAAAAAATATGTAACCATATAAGAGTAGAAATTTAATAAATGGCAAAGCTGAACACACAAAGTAACAGCAACAAATTAATCTTGCCCAAGAAACAGAACTCACACCCTGTTTCAACAGCAACATAATGAGTCCTCCTGGAAAAAAAAGCAAAACCCAAAAGAAACCCAAGCAGACTTGAGTGCTTTTCTGTATCCTAAGTTTCTACTCTAAGACCTGCTTTAGAACAGCTAATCATCAAGTCCAGCCATAAACCTAATACTGCAAAGTCCACCACTAAACCACGTCCATAAGCACCACATCTACATGTCTTTTCAATACCTCAACCACTTCCCTCGCCAGCCTGTTCCAGCGCTTAACAACCTTTTTGGTGAAGAAATTTTTCCTGATATCCAATCTAAATCTCCCTAGCACAACTTGAGGCCATTTCCTCTCATCCTATCACTTGCTACTTGGGAAAAGAAACCAACCCCCACCTCACTACAATATTCTTTCAGGTAGTTGTAGAGAGTGGTAAGGTCTCTCCTCGGCCTCCTTTTCTCCAGGCTGAACAACCCCAGTTTCCTCAGCCTTCTTCTCATCAGACTTGTCCTCTAGACCCTTCACCAGCTTTGTTGCCCTTCTTTGGACATGCTCCAGCACCTCAGTGTCTTTCTTGCAGTGAGGAGCCCAAAACACAGTACTCAAGGTGGCCTCACCAGTGCCAAGTACAGGGGGACAATCACTTCCCTAGTCCTGCTGGCCACACTAATCCTGATAGAAGCCAGGACGCTGTTGGCCTTCTTGGCCACCTGAACACCTGCCTGCTCATATTCAGCTGGCTGTTGACCAACACTCCCAGGTCTTTTTCATCCAGGCAGCTTTCCAGACACTCTTCCCCAAGGAAGCATTGCCTGGGGTTGTTGTGACCCAAGTGCAGTACCTGGCACTTGGCCTTGTTGAAGCCCATATAACTGGCCTCAGCTCATCGATTCAACCTGTCCAGATGCCCCTGTATAACCTTCCTACCCTCAAGCAGATCAACATTCCCGCACAGCTTGTTGTCACCTTTAAGAGACTAATTCTCTCCAACTGCATTTGGATCTCTGTGCTGCACCTAGAGCTCATACTAAGGCCTTCCTGAGAGGAATCTGTCTCTGGATTTACTTCTGCAGCAGGCTGAATGAATGAGGTGCTTCCTTTGCATCTCTAAGTGTTGGGAGAAATTAGAGCAAGTATGATTGCTGCAAGATAATTGGATTGCATCAGTTGGTATAATAAAAACCTGCTAATTATGCAATCAAACTGTTTAACAGGCAAATGTCTGCCTGTTAAAGCCTTGCCAACTTCTTAGTCATTTTACGTGTCCCACTCAGACTCCTTTTTCATCTTGTTGGCTGTTAAAACAAATGCTCACTTTGGTTACAAATCTTTCCATCAGTTTTACTCATCTGACAGAAATTTACTTGATTACATTCTAGAGGGATTTTTAAAAAATATAGAAGTTATCCAGGACAGTACCAGAAAAAAGATGCTGCATTTCCATCAGCTCACCTAGCCAGGTTGAGGCTCATTGTTTTGAGGAAGGGGTAACTTGACCAAACAGCACAAAAATAAAATCCAGCCAAACTTTGTCTCCCATTACTCTCAAACAGACTCAAAGCTGTACTTCAGAAGAACTAGATATCTTTATGAATGTAATTAAAAATGAATTGGCAATTGCAAAAATACCATTTGAAAGAGTGAGATAACTGTGTTTCTTTTATATAGTCTCTCTAACCTCACTAACCATTTAGGTCTAATTAGATGGGGAAACAGCCTTTAACTGCAAGTCATTGACATTTCGTGAATGTCCAGTGTTCCCTTCGTAGAAAAAGAAGGCTAAAGCAATAGAATGTTAAGGCTATACCTTTCCAGAACAGCAGAAATTAGCTATTAATAAAAGTCAGTAGATATCTTAAAAGGTGGTAAATACAGGAATAAGTTCTCTTGTACCTGGGACTGTAAGGCCAGGGCAGAGCTCTGTTTGCCAGCATGTCTCCTGGTATTCACTGACATAACAGTATTCCTTTTTATTCTAATCCTTGGATAGTGTATTTCCCCCCATTTGTCAATAATTTTTCCAAAGACAGGCAGACACCACAAGCAGGTGTAAATTTTAGACTTTCTTAATTATTTTAATACCAAAAAAATTACCTTTAACAAGAATTCAGGGAGCCATTTATGAGCAGAGTTTTCAGTGTCTAGTAACTAATGCATACATAATGGTGAATTATAATAAAACCTTTATACTTTTTCACAGCACTCACAGGAATAGTGAATAAGTATAGTTAATATGCAGCTTTATGACAAATTTCAGAAGAATTCCTAATGAGTGTACACTCGACACAAATCACATTCTGTAGGCAAGGATAACATTATGAAAAGACAATCTTTTTTCCACTTTAAGATAAATAATAAAAAAGCTTGTAGTGCACATTTATCTTTCTCCTTCAAATCTTTCATCATGTAAAAGGTAATAACACCTAGAAGTTAAGATCTTGTACTGCACCAAAATGCAAATGCCTACAAAACAATCTTTCAGAAAGAGACATATTGGACTGATTTGTTTGAAAAATCCTATGAAATTAGGAAAAAGCTTTCATTAAAAGAATAGAAAATTTTTCATTTGAGGGCAAGGGAGAGTCTAACTGAACATTGGTTGATTTTTAATAAAGAATTTTTCCCCTTTGAAATGCAGATCTTGCATACAGAAATAATAAACATAAGCCAGACCAATCAGTGAGAAAGGATTTTTCACTATTTCACTGGCTACAGACTTGAATAATACGCAGTTTGAGACATAGAATCATAGAATAGCATGGGTTGGAAGAGACCCCAAGGATCATAGAGCTCCAAACCCCCTGCCACAGGCAGGGCCACCAACTTCTAAGACTGGAGCTACACAAGGTTGCCCAGGGCCCCATCCAACCTGGCCTTGAACACTTCCAGGGACGGGGCATCCACTACTTCTCTGGGCAGCCCCTTCCAGCCCCTCACCACTCTTTCTGTAAAAAACTTCCCTCTAACATCTAATTTAAACTTTCCTTCCTTTAGTTTTAACCCATTCCCCTTGTCCTGCAATTGTCTATCCTTTTAAAAAGTTGAATCCCTTCCTGCTTATAAGCTCCCTTCAGGTACTGGAAGGCTGCAATGAGGTCCCCCCACAGCCTTCTCTTCTCCAGGCTGAACCAGCCCAGCTCCCTCAGCCTCTCTTCGTAGGGGAGCTGCTCCAGCCCTCTAATCATCTTTCTGGCTCCTCTGACCCCTCTTCAACAGTTCCACATCTTTCTTGTATTGGGGGCCCCAGATCTGGACACAGGAATCCAGATGGGGCCTCACAAGGGCAGAGTAGAGAGGGACAATCACCTCCTTGTCCCTGCTGCCACCCCTCTGCTGATGGAGCCCAGGATACCATTGGCTACGTATCTGCTGTATCATGTTAAGTTTCTCATCTACCATGACACCCAGGTCCATCTCAGCAGGGCTACTCTCAAGGAGCTCTTCTCCCAGTCTGTATCTGTGTCTGGGATTCTTCTGGCCCAAGTGCAACACCTGACACTTGGCAGTGTTGAACCTCATTAGGTTCCCCCGGGCCCATCTTTCCAGCCTGTCAAGATCCCTCTGGATGGCTTCCTTTCCTTCTGGGGTGTCGACCACACCACTCAGCTTGGTGTCATCCACAAACTTGCTGAGTGTGCACTCAATTCCATCATCCATGTCACTGATAAAGATGTTAAAGAGCACCGGTCCCAAGACAGACCCCTGGGGGACACCGCTTGTCACCGGCCTCCACCTGGACATAGACCCATTGACCACCACCCTTTGGCTACAGTCTGTCAACCAGTTTACTATCCACGAGACGTGTACACAAGTTTCATTTCCAACCACCTTTGTTCTCTTTCTCCTCTTCTCCCTGACACTAAGTTATGATACCACATCTTGCTGAAACACACTGGTGACTTCATCTCTTTGAGCAGAAGAAAGCTCATTTTTAGTTTAAAACCTGCTTTAGCAAGTGAAACAGAAGGTTCATAACCTTTCTAATACTATATATACAGGGGAACTATATTTACTTCAATTGATCTGAAATGAAGACCTCCCTATAGAAGTAAAATAAATTAGGACAGGGTTACCTACCATTCTTTTCCTCACCCAGGCAAGCTCTCCATGTAGTACAGGTGTCTATCACAATGGGCCTGACTTTCGGATGTACCAAAACTCCACATCTGCCTGCTCTCTTTTAAAACCAGTTATATCCTACAGACAACCTAACTAAATTTGACTATTTAATACAATAAAACATATTCCTTAGTTTCATGCTAAACATGGAGCTATACCAGAGAGTGCTGAACACGTCTTAGAGGGATGCTGTAACTGTAAAGTATGTCCCTCTTTCTGCTGCTGTAGTAGGATAACAATGTTTTCTTAAAAGGTACACAACATTAACGCTTCAAGTGTTTAGATATCAGATGTCAACTAACAGTGAAATTAAACACTTGAGAAATTAAAGTTTTTCAGATCACTTCAGATTCAAGCGCGAATTCCCAAATAGCTGTAATTGAAACCCAAACATCATCTAAACATTTATAAGTGAAACACCTTCTGCAAGATCAAAAGAGCAGTCACTGGTACCAGTGCTGCTTTCCCTCTTTGGAATCTGTTCGTCTTCAGGCAATTGCACATGTTGAATAGGTCATGTTCTTCTACCAATTTGTTTCAGAAGAAAACTATGTACAAAAGCATTAAAGCATTATTTTAAGTTCTTGAGGACACCACTTAAAATTTAACTTCAACAACATATTGATAACAATTTAACTGAAAGAAAGGTGGGTCTTTAAAAACACTCAGCAAAAAGATGAGGAAAAGCTTCCCTAGCTTTTCTAAGCAACCATTCATAAAACTGAGGAGCTTTCACTACACAACTTCACAGCAAACCACTCAAATTACCATGTTGCAGAAAATGAGCTGAAGAGACAGTCTTGGTAACACCACTCCCATCTTAATGATCATAAAATACACATTTTATATTAGAGAGTGATTTCAATGTTATAAAACCTATCCTAGCAACATTAAAATACTAAACACTTGTCCTTATTTCCTTGAGTCAAGAAAGCTGTTGGAGTTTTTCTACTACATCACCCAGTAAAACTAACAGGAGATACGGATGAAACTGTAGTTATGGCATAAATATCAATAAAGCAGTAACTAGCATAGGAACCACAAAAGTTTTCCTAGCATGGGGTTTTAATGTTGACATAGGAGCTCCAAGGACAAATCTAGCCATCTTCTACAAAGCTCATTTCCACTTCTGTAGCTTGCAAGACAGCACTTAAGATCCTTCCTTAAGGAGACACAAAACAAGAAAGCTATAGGACACCTGGGCCATCTTCATAAATATTAACTATATCTACTCTGAAATAAAAGCTTGCAGAGTGGTATTCATCATTTGTTTGTCATCACCTGGTTACAGTCCCTTGATGACTTGCAGTGGTATGACAGGAAATAGGTCAGACAGATACTCCAAATTAACAACGACATCCAATGTTCAGCTCATTATAGAGAATATATTCAGATCTTTAAGAAAATTCTTAAGCTTCTAAGAAAAGAACTGAAATTTCAAAATTTTAATCAAAGTTACAGAAATAATTTCCATTGGTATTTTTTCAGCAAGAGGACCATGACCTATTTTAGCAACTAAATTTCAGCACAAAAGTCAGCAGCAGTCTGGACATTTACTTCAGTCTCCTGTTATGCTGTGTAATAATTACAGTCAAGATTTCTTAAATTATGCTATTATTAACAGTTAACACTTAAAACTGCTGATAGAACAGTAAAACAAAGGATATGGAATACTTTAAAATAGGCTATATAGTACTGAGAGGTCAGAGCAGTGATCTTGGCCAACAACTTCTCTGTTGCTGGAGTTGTGTGACATGCACTCCAGTGTTTGAACAAGTTTTTTGCTCTTTCTTTGCAGGGAACACTTTAATGTTTCATTTCTAAAGTTAGATTTATTCAGCTCAGCTATCAAAGCTGCAGTTACAGATTTTTTCAGATGGCTCTAAAGGTCAAAACCACAGCTCTTCAGCTCAGGTCACCCTTGCTGCTTTTGTACTGTAAATCAAGGCCAAGAAACTTTGTTTCCTCCCATGAAATAATGAGAAACAGTTAATTTCACTACTGAGAGCAGTATCAGATGTAGCACAAAGTAAACAGCAGCAGTTTAACAGACTTGGCATTCACTTCCCACAGATCATTTCCGGTGCTAAAGAAACACTCTATATCAAATTACCTTCTTATGCCATATAATCGAGGCCAATGTAAGTAGGGAAAAAAACTGATCCCATTCTTGTTTAAAGGAAACATTTATCTATATTATATGAAAATATTTCTACATTCTAATCTATGCATTTTCTCACACAATCTTTTATCTACAACATTTCAGTTTGTTTGCCCTTGATTCTAAAACAAAAAACAACCAACCTGTGTTAGAAGTAAGTTTTCCTTCCTCCTCAGAGAAAATCAACCTGATTAATTACCAAAAACCTACCCAGTTGTTTCTGCAGCTGTACTATACTGGACAAATTCAAATTTTTTCAAACTCGCTATTTCATAATCATGATTTAAGCCAGGATCCAAATGCACTTTAGCTTTCAAAAAGAACAATTTGTTCCATCTTCTCTAGGTAAGTTTTCCTCTCTGTATAAATATTGATTGGAGAAGTAGCTTAGAGATTTTCTAGGCAGTTAAAGTTCATAAAACAGGTTCCCACTACAAATTACACTGCCCAGGACTGCATCCTACTGCTGTTTAGGCTGAAAAAAAAAAAAAAAAAAAAAAAGCATCCCAGTAGGAAAGCTAATAAACATAGGGATTCGGGGTCTGCAGTAAAAGGCAGTCACATAAAGGCAAAAGAGTAACACTAAATACAATGCTGAAGCTTTCAGCTGCACAGATGTGCTCCCTCCAGAAACAGTGTATTTCACAGGCAAACCGAATAACCACCCCAGCACCCAGCAGGACACACAAGCACACAGTAGCTATTCCAGCCTACCAAAGAGAGCCAGAGGCCAGTCAAACATGTGCGAGAGCAGTAGATTCACCACTGTGCTGCCACACTTGCACTTTAGGCTCAAACCCAGAGACCTTCCAAATTAGAATATTGCACATTCAAACTTTACCCTCTAGAAGAATGGAATTTAAATTACCTCATACAGAATCCAGCCTAATTAACTAAATTAACTAAACTAAATTAACCTAATTAACTAAAACCATGATAGTAAGAGTTCTAAACCTTCCTGTGAAGATTCATGCACAAACAAAGCAACATCTGTATATTGTAGCTTAATCCCCTGGAGAGCAGCAAATGTAATGACTGTTTCCAAATGAATATCCAAACAGGGTCAGAGAAGCACCAGCACTTGTGGAGACATGGGGCAAAGATTAAGGCTTGAGCTTCTCCACTCCTCCATTTGCAGAGCAGACTACCCACACTGACACTTAATATGGTTAAACCAGCAATAGTTTGGGCTATTTGTCTCCATGACCCATTCATTCACACCCCTAATGCCCCTTGCAGGGACAGCAGGAGATCCCAAGCGCTGAGCTGCATGTCTCCAGATGGAGAGGGAAAAAAAATAATCATCCCCTTACTCAAGCAACAGAAGTCACTGCAGAGCAGACACATGATTTGGTCTTCTGATAAGGGAGGGGCTTTAGAGCCAGTTTGCCAACAAGATTAGGGATACCTATCCTAACTCCTGAAATACCACATCTTCTTCCCAGCCCCCGTAATCTTCATACCAGATCAGTGGATCCTACAACAGGCCACTCAGCCCCATGTGGTACATTGGATATGATGCAACGTGGCACTTGAGTAGCAGGCAGTGCACCTAGAGCAACAGGGAAGCCTAAAAAGGGATTTAACTAAGTAAATCCCACATAAAGTGCATCAGGACTAACAGACCCAGATTCCAGTTTTCATAGTGAAGTACATTAATATCACAATTTCTGATGGGTTTCCATCAATTTTCCCAATTATGGAATTGGGAATAGGACTGGATAGAATACTTCCCCACTTGTCCAGCATTTCAACTCTAGGGGTAGTATAAGCAGGTGCAAGAAGACAGCAAATGATAGAATGCCACGAGCACAAGACAGCAAAGATACTCTGCAAACTAGGTGTGAGTATCTGAGCAGACTGCAACCATACCTTCATCAACTTATTTTAAAATAATAGCACTGATGGCATGCACAACATACATGGATACACTGTAAAAGTGGAGTGGTATTAGGTTACATTTTTGAGTGGTCATAGAAGCATGTGTAATAGAACTGCTAGCCTATTGCCATTCCACCCCCCACCCCAATAACACGACATGAAATTAAAATAAAATTCTTTTGCAAAAACATCTAAAACCTTAGATTGATCTGAAAACACAAGTCAACCAATCTTCACTGGAGAAAAACCTACCTTGACATTATCAGGGGAAAAAAAGTTTGCTCTGTTCAGCAACATTACAATTACTTTTAAAAGTTTTTATTGCTTGTATTCTTATGTTCTTCTTTTCGTTTTGATCATGTCATAGGAAAGCCATTTCAGAACAATATATTACCCAAGACATCAAAACAACTCAAAGCAACAGATTTAGACATACCATGTACTATTATTAATCCTCCAAAAGAACTACTGCTCTACTCACAGAGCAAAGATAACACGGGAATAGCTAGATCAAAATTGAAAGAAATCACTTAGTCCTTAAAGTTAATTGCTTCTCAGTACTTTCTGGGTTTTTTCCCTTCTACAGCTGACCACAGATGGTCTCCATTATTTCACATGATTAGAAACAGTATTTAATTTCATGAACATTTTATTTGGTAGTGATTAAATTTAAAGTCTTTTGTGGTTGCCCTTCTATTCTGTTTTAGGATGGTTTTGAGAAGAATAATGCTCACCCTTGCAAATAACTATCTGGCAGGGAAAACGGAAAGAGAAGTTCATGTCACTTCATGAATGAGGAAAGGAGAACGATGAGACAGAAGGATAAATCCTGAAATAACCAAACAGAAGTTTAAGCCTTTATAAATTTATTTATGTCTACAAAGAATGTTATATGCAGCTGCAGTTGCTACCTAAGTAATAACTAAAAAGTACTGTAATACTGAATGAAATTTGACATCATGAAAAACCGGAAGCCAGCAAAGCATCTCAATGTCCTTAGTATTTCTGTATAATCTATTCAAGTTGTAACTTACAAGTTAAATTGTTTATATTTTCTCAGTAGCAAACTGGAAATCTGCAGACCCTATTTCACTACCAGAATTGAATGTTGATTCCTCAACTACCCCTAAACACATCAAAGTTACTTTTAAAATAAGAAAAGATAAATGCTTTGCTGCTGCAAAAAATAGCTAGTTTAGATTAGTAAACCAAGAGTAACAAATATCTCAGACAATGCAGTTAGAGTTTCACTCTGAGTTTCCCAGCTGTTTAAAAGACAATCACATGCTTTCCTTCGGTTGTGTATCCATCTACAACAACAGCAGATGCATCCATATTCCTACTTTCCAATTCAACATCAACATTTGAAAGCTGTAACTACTCATATCTTCCTAATAGAAACCTTGAATTCAGTGGAAGAATAATTCCTTACTGAGTCATTGATGAGAGTTATCAAGGTTTTCACTTTCTTCCAGCAAATATTCTCTCCTACTTGTCTTTACTGTTAATTTCATGGATTTGAGCTCCTCAACTCTCCTTTTAAAGGCAGAAACATAATTGCATCAACAGCACAATTGCATCAACATTATTTGGCAACACTGGTTCACAGCTGTAGAAAATGAGTAATAGGAGTAATTGTTTAATGCATCTGCCAAAAAAATGTATTTTGACGAATACATACCCAGCTATGTCAGGTGCTACACATGGCCTAGCCAAAAGCATGAATAAACTCATGAAAAGCAACGAGGCAATTTAGTTTCTAGAGCTAAAAATCGGGATATCCAGAAAGTCTGAGCCCCAAAAATGCTTCCAACAAACAGATTCAGAGAAAATCCTGTGGACAGCAAAACCTACAAAAGAGAACACATTTCAAAACTGTGTCAAGCAAACAGAAACACTTCAAGAAAAGGTCAACCAGATACCACCACACCTGAAATGCTCTATGTTTTTGTTGATGAGTTCTTTCAAAATAATTTACTTACTTTTCCAAGTATCTTATGGCATTATACAGCAACATCAGCCTCTGGGACTGGGGGATGAAGGAAGAGACAAGCAAAACAGACAGAAGCAGACCATATTGATAAGGGCACAGAAAACAAGATCGGTTAGGTCAGCCTTGTTTCCTAGAATAAGAAGTGACCCTAAATGTCTTTTACTGGTTTCTCTGCGGCATATTCACTCCCCAAAATCAGACTGCCAAGAGCAGACCAACTGGAAAATCCTAACACTGACAGTGGTTTTAATACCCACCCCACTGAGGGCACGGCGTCACACTAATCAGTCTATGTCCTCTCAAGTCTTTATCCTACTTATGCTCTGCCCATGTGAAACCTTCAAAGCCATACTGATCTGTGCCCTGTGCTGCAGTCATTTGTGCAGCAAGGAGGATGGGTTTAGAGACAGACACCTTTAACACAAGCTAGAATATCCCTTGAGGAAGATGAGAACACTTCCATGCTGACAAGTTCTTGTGTATTTCCCATAACCTCTCCCTGCTGTCACATCCCACAAACTCACAAAATCTCCTACAACTTATTGAAAAGTAAAAACTCCAAGAACCTCTGGACGAAAGTACCAACAAACCCAGCCATGGAAGCATGCATAAAAATATAGAAACTGTGTATATGCAACAGGCCTCTGCTTTGGGATACCTCATACTTTGGTTATTCAGAATTCAAGTGCAGGTCATCTGGGCTAACTACAGAGACAAAAATATATACATTACAGAGAGCAAATTCTTCTTTTTCTTCCTATTATGAAACCACACTCCCATGGTCATGCAGCTTCCCCCAAAAAATAGAAATTCTTTTTCTCTTTTCTAACTGCCTTTAGCATCTTTTCACCCCTGCAAACCTTGCATTTGCATCTTAGCACATCATCTGCACAGAAGACACCAGTATTCTGTTACTATTTTTACAGCGGCACTTGAGCCACTGGCATGAAATTGAGGAGTATTTCTGATGCAGAATCTTTCTGTTGTGATCCATGACAAAATTCTTTGCTGAAATTAAACTCCCCTTTCAGAAACTGCAAGTTCTGCTTGAACAAGGACTATAAGAAATCCCCTGCCATATTAGATGACATAATACAGGGCACACAGTACCTCTAGGTAACTGCAGGGCAGGATACAAATGAAGATTAATCTATTTCACTTTGACACGAAATAAACAACAGCTGGGGGTTTACATTATATCATCAAATTCACCAAGACATTAAAAGCTGAACAGTATTAACACCGATTTTCAACCTTTATGTGAAAGAGCATTCACTAAGGTGCTAACAGATTTTAACAGCTTTGGGAGAGATGCACATCATAATTTGTGCTTTGCTGTTACCACTAAAGCTTCTGCTCATCAAAACTCAAATGAAAATTGCCCCTGTTCCTGCCCCTTCTCAAAGAACCGTTGTGCTGCAGAAAGTGGTCACTGACTGTAGTTTAAGCAAAAGAACACGCAAAATACAGAGATTCTCACTGGGAAAGTAGATAAACAATTACACAGGGATTTTGATTACCATAAACGTTTACTGTTATTAAAAGCATTATTCAAATTTGAACATGGTCTGAACATTTCACACTGCGTTTAGTCAACAGCAATGTTTTCACCTCTCAGCAGGCTACAAGCTAAGCTGTAGCTTTGTGGCACTGTGTGTGGCAGAAGAATCTAACCACAGAATTATCCCATTTATCATCCTAATTACGCCTCAGAAGCTGCTGCATTAACATCAATATCTGCATCAAACTCCAGGTGTCTCTACAAATTCTCAGGCAATAAGCAATGTCAGCATGTGAAAGACAGAACTGCCCAGGCAGAAATCAATGCGATATTACTCTCTCACACTCCCCCACCCACCCGCCCCCAAGAAGCTGATCAGATGAAGAAATACCTGCATTTGATCCTTACATTTAAAGGAAGGCCCCAGCTGGCACCCTGTACAGCTCCACAGAGCTGCTTACAGAACCCTGAAAGCCACACAGATCAACAATTTACACATTCTCATCAAGTGCAAAAATAAGATGTGTTACATGCAATACTTTTGAGAGATATGTGAAAGGAGCAAATAAGATCCCTTTGCTAGTAAGTAAACTTAGCGAAAAGAATAAACAGAAAATAAGGTATTCTGTAAGATGTGCTATAGAACACTAATACTGTGGAAACACTATGATATAGCTAGTTATGACCAACAAAGCAAACTAATGTGACAGGGTCACAGTGTCCACAGACTGCCCACAAGACTGGAACCTCCAGATGTAATGGTAGAAAATAGACAGTTGCATGAAAAGACTCACAGAGAAGCCATTCCATAAAATTCATTTGAAAGCAACCCCAAATCCAGTTTTATGTGTTTGATTTTGTGTTGATAGTGTTGGAACATGACCACTAACAAAAGAAAAAACAGTTATTTAAAACAAACCTGTCCAGTGTCTTATCAAGGAATACCTATAGTGTCTGCAAGGAGGATAAACACTGACCCACATTAGTCACTGACAGACAAGTTAGTTATTTACTTATTTTCATCTAGCATGGACAATATCACTGTGAAATCCTCTAGCTTCTTGCTACAGATAAACACCCAATACAGCAAAAACGAGGAATTAGAACCTTTTCAAAATTAAATTTTTCTAAAACAGAAAATGTCTTTCTTTCCCACACATTAAATAAATTCTTTGATTCTGATCTGAGAGACCCTTGACTTTTAAGAACAACAAACATTACTGCATTTATATAAAAGCCCTCAGACAGGGAGCTCAGTTGATTAAATATTCAATTGCCACTGAACATCACTACAGCCTTATTATCTTGTGGTGGTGTCTCAGATTAGATCGGCTCTAGCCCACCATTAAAGCCTGTCATTTTTTTTTTCCTTTACTAAACTTGCTGTTCTATATTTGTGCAGATGACTAATTCACCCACAGTAATGCTTCTTTGCCTGCTCTAATAAAAAATCCAAAACACAGATCACAGGCAGTTTAATCAACACTGAGAGGTCGTACAGGTCCTAAAATGCATGGGGAGCTATAGGCAAATGATCAGAAATAGAGACAGCAGCTTGCCCTGTTTATTCGTGCACTCTGGCCAGGTTTGTTTAACTTTGGATGTTTCATTACAATTTAGAACTTTATCAGAATACTTGTTTGAATTCTGACTACACTTGATAGAAAACGGTTGGAAATCCAGTAAGCTCTCACCAGAATCCATCAAATCATTTTTAAATGGTTATCCAAAAGGACCATGTAAATACAGTATTGTCCCACTGGTTAAACCAGTAAATATATTGATTATATTTAAAGTATTATAAGCTACTTCAAAATTGACTTAGCCTTTTTTGTTTAGCAGTGTTTATTCTTAATAAAAGCTAAACTCAACAGCACCATTCTGACTGCAGAACAACTATCTATATAGAGCAAAGAAATATTATGCAGAATAAAATAGATCCCCTACATATGGCCTAACAGAACCATAGCCATCTTTATTATCTCCTCTAATTTCAAGCTGTAAGAAACCTTGTGTGTTAAATGGTGAAGAAGTATTCACAGAGAGCAATCAGTGATAATTTAAGTCAAAAACAGTCTGTTCACAGACTTACACTAAAAGACAGAAAGACTTCGCAGGAGAAAGGGTGTCCTTGCAGCACCAAGATGGCATCACGTGAAAAAAAAAATACTTATTTTTAAATAAAATATAAAATCCATTTTGAAAACAAGAAACAGCCAGGTTAGGGAAAAAGCTTAGTTTCATAAAGACTAAAATAAAGCTTTGTCTTAACTTTGTTCTGAGACCTCAAATACAAGGGAAATCCTGCTGTTGCACTCATTCCCCCTTGCAGTATATGAAGAAAATAATATATGAAATTATTTTTAAATGTCTCACATATCTTAGGTCCCCCTTTCATCTTCCTGAAACAATACCCACAACACTTAATTTCACAAAAGGACATAAATAGAGATTAAAAGGATGGAGACATTACCTTGTTTTTTTATTTTTGTACAGCAGTGCAAGCAATTAAATTATATTTAATGTTTTATCTGTCAGCTACTCCTGATAAAACAACATGGTACTTCCATCTGAGCAGTAGTTTCTGCCACTTATTGTTTTTTCTACATTAATATTTTATTATATTAAAAAAACCAACAAAACAAGAACAAAGTCAGCAGTAAAAGGAGAGACACAAAGAGTTATTTCAGGCTTCATTTTCTATTCATGGTGTGTAGTTTAACAAATAGTGTGTCTGTGTTTGATTTTATTATGTTACCAAGTGACCTGCAGAATCTCAGGAGACCAGCTAAGAAGAGAGATGAACATTATTCCATTAGTGAGAAAAATCAATAATGGTAGTTACCCAGTTTATGCAGGCTTTTGCAAAACTTCTATTTTTTTAAAACCTTAATTCATATTGAATTTTTAAGAAGAATTAAAAAAAAAAAATCCTTAGCTTTCCCTAGCCAACAAAAAAGTGAAAAAAGCCTATGTTGCTTCCAGAGCCAAGGCCAAGAGTGTCGTTGCCATGCATAAATACATAAAATTTAAATGTAAATAGAATCTATATTACAATACAGGGTTGCTGTGCGGTTTTCACCCCCCTCCCCTTCAAATCTATAAATTCATACCTATTAGGAATAACATCCGCAATTTGCACTATCTGGAAGAGTTAAACTGAGAAAGCCTATGCAAATGGAACTAGAGATAAGAGCAAAGTGTTCCACCTGGGGAGAAAAAAAAAATCCAGAAAACGAAGCTGTAAACTTTTCTCCTATTTCTGTGTTCTCAGGCTCCTTTAGTTCTTCTGCTAGAAGAGAAATGTAACCAAAAACTGGGACAATAGGACAACTAGCAAACCCTAAAAATATTCTTAAAGCTCTAAACACCAGTTCCAAACCACTAAATAATCACTGCATGTTATACTGCACATTCATTCAGGCCTGAGTAATGACTAGATGCCCCAGTCACCAAGCAGGACCCTACTGTGCAAGATGAAGGCTGGCATATTTAAATGACAGTATAAGGATGTAATATACAAAAATGAAAGAATGTTAGCTTGATGTATACTGCAGGAGTAACTCTCAAACCAATAATTACCAGAATTTTTCACTATATTTTTAAAATTACTTTTGAAATGCATACTAAAATTACAATTTAGTTTAAGGAAAAAAGTGCCACTATTAATATCAGATCATAAACAGCAAAATTACCCATTTCTCAGGAGGTGTGGGGATGTTTAGAACAGTGAAACTCCCATTCTCTCCTATGAAAAACTGCAAAGCAGCAAGAGAAGTTTGGAGAAAAAGTGCAAACAGTGGCTTTTTCTCCAAAATCACTCATACATAGGACTTCTCTGTTTATTTCCCTAATTATTAGTATTTCATACCCAGTTCTGTTCATAAACGGAGTGCACATCATCAGAGCGCTTCATCACCCGTCGGTTGCTATGACACTATGCAAGAATGCTGACTGAGGCCTTTTCCTTCATCAAACACAGACTGAGAGCATTTGCTGTCCTGCAACAGGGAAGCTGCAAAAACATACACTCCAAGAGAAGCTTTCATCCTTTGGACCATCTGGAGAATGAGCCAGAAAGTTGCTCACATCCTTTAACAAAGGCAGCAAACATACCTTTCAGCTCCAGCTTTGTCAGAATCTAGGAAGAGGAACTCTTGGCTCTGGAGACCGTAGCAGAAGCCTGCAACTGGTACTATCAACCCCGCAAAAGCTGTGCTCAGAGCTGGCATGCTCTCTAGTCTAGGAGAGGGATGTAAGTTGCATACACTCCTCCTTGAGGTGATTAAAAACATAATAAAATGACTTTATCACATCTACCAGTTTCAATGAAATATAATAAAAGAAGAAAAACTACCGGAGTCACCAAAGAGAAAAATAAAACCAAAAAGAACAAAACAAAAAAAAAAAAAAAAAAACCCCAACCCCACACATACAAGAATAAAGCCTCCAAAAGCATTGAACAAAAAAATCCCAAACTGTTTCTCAGGAATAGTAAAACACCCTTCGGAAAAAGATGGGATGAAGCATAGACTGGGACTAAAACACCCACAGTACCAGTGTTGCTGACACAGTCTCCCAAGCAGTGTTTAAAAACACAATTAACTTATTACAGTTAAAAAGGAAAGTCTTTGACATGTGCCAATAAAGACAGCTCCAGATTGTAAGAGAGCAAGAGAAGAGAAAAGTGAAATCAAGCCAAGAACCGACTAGTTTGAGTTACCTTCAAGCTAACTAAACTTTTTGGGATAAGGCATTTGGGCTGCAGAAGTTGTTTCCTTCGTGTGTTTTAGTGGAAATTAACAAGTTTTTATCACAGAACTCTGTAAAATCAAAGTACTTTTCTCACTTTTGGTTTAATAGCAGAGCTAAGAATAAATAGCAACATATTCATTCTACCACCACCACCCAGTGAGTTTGTTACAGAACAGAGAGATCATTTTGCCCATTCACAAGAACAGAAGGAGCCACATAAAGCCCATGTTCTGGGTCCACATGGGAAAAAGCGTTCATCACTTGCTCTCCTTGCACACCACCAGCTACACAAAGTGAAAACACTGGAGAAAAGGGTCTGGTAGTGCCAAACAGATGACAAGCAGATATTCACAGATTATGGGTTCTCTCTTAACCAAGTGTAGAATTTAAAATAGAAACAGCATCACCTCTTCCACAAAGAATAAGCGGCAAACTTCAAGCACAATCCTGCCTGTAGAATCTCAAAGAACACAGAAAGAAGCACGAAGACCAGTAAACCCACAATCTCTCATGAGGTATGCCTTAGACCTGCACACAGAGACTTCTTTCTTTCCAGTGCCATATTTCAAGGCCAATTCTAACCCAAAGTCAGTTTATCAAGAAATACAGGTCTATAACCTTCTTGAAAAACCCAGCCCATACGATTGTTTTGTACTGCCTTGATCTGCAGAATATGCACTATTATTATTTTTACAATGGAAACCAGCTCTGATCCCTTTACTTTAAATTCCACTCACAAGCCACCCCACTGGTTTCAGTAAGGAAAGAAACAGGAAAAAACATAACTCATCATAAGGGGATTAGAATCCAATGCATGTTAAGAGCAAACCATTAATACTGCATAAAAAACCCAAAGACATTACTTGGCGTTAAAAAGCTCATCTTTTTACCAAGAAATGAATGACACCCGAATTGTCTGCACTTCAAACTATTTACACATCTTGCCTGCAAGAATTTCAAATGAAATACTAACAGGTTATCAAATCCATCACTCCCATTACAGAAACAGTTGCCAACAGCTAATTGGTGCATTGCTGTATGGACCCACCGGATCTACTTGTAAGAGGAACTGGAACAGCACAGTTGAACTCCATGTACAATAATTTCTTCTATTCAGAATATGCAAGGTATTTACATATACAGAAATAATACAGGGTATGCAGTAATTATACACAATATTTTTAAAGTAAAATTTTTACTTGAGTGCTCAAATCAGTTTTCTTCAATAAGTGCAAACACTTTGAGCCGCTCTTCCAAATGTATTTAAAAAAGAGCTAACAGCATGAAAATCCTTTTTAGAGTAGAGGTTTTATAACAGACTTAGCAAATATATTTGAATTCTAATAAGCAATGTATACACCGCAGGTAAGCTTAAGCCTTGTCTGAGTAATCTCCCTCAGTTGAAAGAGCAACACGTTGTATGAGGGGTTTCTGGGTTATAACACACAAAAACTGCACAAAATGCGTGCAGCAATTTTTTTCCTGTTATCAGCTGCATTCAGATGTATTGGTGATGAAACTTTTTGTAATCCATCTTCTCTTCAGAAGAGTGCCATGCTGACAGACAACCTTGTCCAAACACTAAGCATCGTCACCTCAGCGTTGAGCAAACCATTGCCTGCATTTTTAATAAAACAGCTTTTATTCTGTAAAAAGTATTTTCATAAATCCCATGTACTTTTAATATCCTTTCCAATTGCTTCATAACTTTACTTTTGTTAGGATACAATCAAAAGTTCACTGGTATGAGTTTGTAATGACACCAACAGTCTCCTGTACAAAATTCGTTATTGCTTAGTTTCCCCCAACTCCACAGAGTCAAGGATCGTGTCACTGACTGAAAGGACTTGGCAAGTAAATAGATAGCCCGAATAGGCTGTCAGCACCATAAGAACAAGAGAACAGTGAGAGCTCTAGGCAGTCTAAAAGGTCTTTTCTAGAAACACAGGAAAACATTCAATCTGGTACACTCTCCAATCCTCAAACAATATTTATCTCAAATTTTTAAACCAGGGACAGCTCACTATTTTTGTCTTCTCCTGCACATTTGTAATTAATCATTCATTAAACTAAAGGGTGGCTAAAACTTTGCAAAGCATCACTAGAAACCATGCTATTTGGCCAGGTAATAATTTGATCAACACGTTTGTAAACACATTTACACTCTTGACTCACCTAAGAGTTAATTTTTTTTTAAAGAAAATAACTCTCTTGTTCTCTTCTACTTTTCCAAGATTTTAAAACTCAAAATTTTACTCTCTAATCTTAAAAAGCCATGAAATATGAAAAGCACTCTCTCATTATACTTACCTGTGCTACAAAAAGGGAATAAAACAAGCTCCAGAAGACTTCAGCCCACCCAGCGTGACTTTTACAAAGAGGCTGCAAAGTTCTAATGAGTGTGCAGAAGGCAGGCTATTTTTAAAAACTGAAGACAAAAACCAACTTTACAAGTTTGACAGGAAAGAAAAACATTAACTGAAGAAAGAGGAATAAAGTCAATTATAATTTTTAATTAGCTTTCCAAGCTATTCAGAGAATGTTGGTACTCATGAATAGCAATCAATAGTACATTCTAGTGATTTGTTATGCAAATAAAGCACGTCAGCAGTATTATCCCATCCAGAAGTTAATGCCCTTAACAAAAACCTCAAAAAAGATATATCTACATGCCCTTATTATAAAGGGAAAAAAATGAAAGAACAGAGAGCTTTGTTGGAATTCGAGCTAGTTCTGCAAAGGTACCTAACCATATTCAGGAACAACTTGCACATTTTGAAACAGATGATTTTGATACCTAGATGCTTTTGAACCACCAACCCTAAGTTCACAAGAGAGAGTTCATTCAAAAATTGTATCATAAAAGTGAATCAGCCTGTGTACAGTAAGTTTACAGTCCTAGTTTAGGAAGAACAAGCCAGTATTTCCACTTCGAATGAAAAAAACCCAAACCCAAAACCGAAATCAAGACTCTCACACCGAACAGGAAAACCAAACCATAGATACTGGCTAAATTGATGCCCAATGGAAATATGGGCAAACCTCACTTGTTTCCTGGTACAAGTGTTAGGATATAAGATGGGCCAGGAGTTCTCAACTGTTCCACGTCTGTTATAAAAGCAGAGTAACAGTTGCCAGGGCTGCGGCTCCTGCCTTGCATATGCACACACAGCAGGATTTCAAATACAGGCACATGTGAGTGTGCAAAGCCACATTTCACCCTTACATGTTATGTGAAGCATACTATACACAGCAATTCATAAGTGGCATCAAATTACCCCTAAGATACTGCAGTTGGGAGCTGATGAGAACTTAATTTTTAATAATTGCATCAAAATCTTTCTTTCATTCTCTACTTTAGCTTTAGCCTGTAGTATAAAAGAACATGTTCATCTCCAGCAGCAGTCAGGTATTTTACTGGTCACATAGAAGTTTCACTACCCTACACATACCAGTGCTATTTGCAAAACTTCAAGTAAATCTTCATTACTTCTGCAAACACAAAGGAGCATCATCCCCCAGGGTTTGTTGGGTTTTCAGGCATACTACCTAGTATGTTTCTATTTTCAGTCACAAAAAGAGAATGGAACATTGTTCCCCATAAACGCTTGTGAACCATGGTGAACACAACTTCTAGTTGAGGTTCTGTACTCTTGTATGCAAAGTTGCAGATTAATAAGCTTCTGCACACACGGCCTGATTCAAGTCTTCTATATTTAGTTAGTAACTCTTCTATATTTAGTTAGTTACAGGAGTCACTGATTCCAAAGCAAGCTGATACACCACTGGAGTAAACGTATATTTCAGAATAAAGCTTTCCCCTTCCAGAAAAACAAGCACACACTTTTCCCCCATTTGTTGTAAATTAAACACTGCATTGAAATTCCCCTGAAGCAAAAGTGTCTTCAGTTAAATCACTGCAGTGAACAGGGCAGCAAGTTTTCAGGGTCACAGTCTTCGTAGAACCCGTCTGGATACATAAGCTGAATATTACATCTCCATTGCCTTTCTGCAACTTCATGATCATGCTCACTCTCCATCAAACACATCTTTACCAAAAAAACACTGGTGTGAGCACAAGACCCTGGAGTTCCTCTGCAACTTGACCAATTAATTTTAATGGGGACTACAGGGGAGCTATCCTCACAAGACAGATCTAATTGTTGTTCCAAGACATGTATCCTGACGAGTTTTCTAGTTGAAGGGCTGAAATCACCCTCAGTTTTGCTATGTACACTCCAAAGGTTAGAACAAAGAATATTAACCATCCAATGGGTCATCAAAAGCTGGAGGTAAGTAGTTCCATTGAATAATGGGAAAACTAAACGTAAGATGATTCATGAGTAAGGACATGAAAGCTACATCAACTGTTCTACCACACTTTTCAGATCAAATTCCTGCAACAAGAAGCACTAAGTTGTGAGCAAAGCCCTACCTTACAAAACATTAATCTCAACATCTTTGAGAATGTGGAAGGATAAAGGTTCTATTTAATTTTCTTCTTGCTTCACAGATCTCAAGGTGCTGAATTTTGATAGACTTACTATATGAAGTAACATGAACCAGGAAAGTATCACAGTTTAGAGAGTTCTTACTAAATTTTACTTTTAGAATTGTGATTTGTGATTTATTTTGTAATAACACAAAACTGTATAGAACTCTACTTTTTTTGTAACTACAAAGTCCTCTGGCTGAAAGCCTTTTACATAGCCTTTGGAGACTTATAAGGAACTATGACATCACTTAGGATGCAGAGAAGGAAGCAAGAGTAGAATACAATCCCCCACATGCTCCTATCCCCTATGTGAGGGGAGTCTGGCACAGCTATTACTGCTACTTAGGAACAAGACAAAATAGCTTTCGAGTAGCAGCCTATGGGCGCCACTCTTTTAAGAGTCCCTTGCTTGCCTCCACTCCCCATCATCAAATTTCTCCTGCTGTGTACGTAACAATAGCTGAGAAAGATAGCAGCACATTCTACACATGAGAAGATCACAAACAGCTCCCTTTACACAGATTATAGCCAGTGTTCTTTAGGTCCCGGGTGATTCAACTCCCCTGTATGTTTAGCCTTTGGTTTCCTCCTTTGTTCAACACAGGCATTATACTCATTGCAGCAGGAAAGATAAAAGGTCAAAAGTGTGTTCTGGGATGATTGTAATTTATATCAGAGTAATTGCTTATGTGGAATACTAGTTAAATCTCTAATGTGGAGTCAGCCTAAAAGAACTGGGTCAGACAAGATCTGGGAAAAAAAGATACCCATGAAACATTTTACAAGGATAACCTCAAAAATCCTTTACAATAATGCTACAGTCAGCACTTCGTAAAAGGTATTTTAGAATAGAAAGTAAAATGAAAGACAGAATAATATTAATTTTCTTCCTATGTCCTTGTACACCCCTCAGCTATTCTCAGGATTTTCCTAAAAACACTAATCTGCCAATATTGGTAAACTCTTGCAAAAATACATGGGCTTGTACTAGCTCCCAGTGAAACAGAAGCTGGGGTAGAGCTCGGTTTCCGTAACACTTCATTTGCCTGTCCTAATTTATTTTCATTAATTTTTAGGACTTGTGGCCTTAATGAGAACCACTCTTTGAAACGTAGTCAAGGCTAGATACTCAAAAGTTTACAGAATTTCAATGCCTTCCCATCAATCTGAAGCCTTTGGAGACTGAGCTCATGAACTCAGCTCTTGGCTCTTGGTTCCTAATCGCTTTCTGCCCGTTAGGATTTATAACATTGGCAGCGCTGAAGCTTAGGAACCACAGAACTTTAATCACCAACATCTGCTAATCCAAATACCAAGCTTCCCCAACCCCCACATTGATCTTGCTGTAAAGCAAAATGTTCTCCGTGGTACAAAATAAGAAGTATTTGGAATGGCCATTGTGCAAGATTCCTTCTCATACAACCATCTACTGCACTGAACACATTTATATTTTTCAGTTTCAAATACATCCAAACCACATCTACACCATGCACGGGTTTAGCTCTTCTCATGGTCAAATGGAGGTTCTAAGAAATGATTAAGGGATTTTAAGATTTATCTCCTAGAAAATTCCACTATAACTTAAGGAATATATACCTGTTGAGACTAGAAGAGACAGCCAAATCTTCATTTTTTAGAATGTTATTTTGGCCCTGGGAAAAAAAGACAAGTAAATATTGCCTGAAGTGATGATGCAACCATGTTTTGAAGGTTCATCTCAAACATAAGTACTCCCCAAAATACAAGCCCCTTCGAGTTCCCCAGTCAATTCACTTCTCCAAGTACTGCATAAGTTAACCTTTTGTCCCAGATATTACCCCTTCCTTATCTTCACCACACCACTTCCTCCTTACTAAATAACATACGTTTTAGCACTCCCCTCAGAACAAGTTAAATTGTCCTGCAGACACTGATGCAGTACTGAAGGCATGCAAACACCATGTTTTTCTGCTTGCCCAGTGTGCATTCCTGGTGACAAGAGAAGTTCCCTTGCAGAAAGGCAAGGTGCACAGTGCACATGCCCACTGGACTGTGCTTCCCTTTGAAAGCTCTTCAAAAACAAACCAAAAAACCCAACAAAAAAACAGCCCCACCAGAACAAAACTATGAAAAAGCATTTGTAACATAATAGAAATTGACTGCTTAACATTTTGTCGCCACAATATCCTAATGTACCTCCCGTGCTGCCTCCTAATCAAATGTAGCCAGCTAAGTGTTGCAATCAAGAGTTAAGTACAGGACCCACCATCACCGAGTGAGACCAGGAGTAGACCCATTGTTTCTATTGCTCCAGAAAACATACATTTCTGGTCTAGCTCCAATTGCACAGAATAAAGAGCGTGCTTAGAGCTCTTTAAGCAAGTTTCCTAAGAAGAGACATAATCAGACTTTAAACATTTTTCCCTAATGCATGTACACAAAAAAAAGCCCAACTCCAGACCTGTCCAGTGACCTGTTACAGCAAATATTCAGTCAAGGACAGAGAGAAGTTCCACAGGACACTTCTTTGGAAGCTTCTAACAGATTTAGAAACAAACAAACAAACAACACCAAACAAAAAAAAGCCAACAACAAAAATCAAGCAAAATGCCCCCAACCCAAATCTCCCTACTCAAGCACACCCTTACTGCAGGATGACTGACTCAGCTGGCTTACAAGGGCACTGCTGATGTACACCACCCAGAATTGTATCCCCTTTTCCAGTTTGCTAGTGAAAACATTACAACTCTTATCATGTTGATTTAAGGAACTTCAAGTATTAAAGTTTTACCAAAAAAAGGAATAAACGTTTAGATATGCACACAGCAATAAATTTGAAACTTACAAAGTAGTTTGAAATGAGTAGTGCTTATTTACTGACATGCTGAATCCTGTAAGAATTTATTTTCTCTTCAAACCTACACAGACTACATCTAAGTTATAAAATAATGTATTCATACAAAATATCATTTATTATTAGAGTCACACATCCAACTAACAGATTGACACATTTTGAGGTTACATTGTTTCCACCAAAAATATTCCCTACAAATATTTTTGTTAATCTTCAGAAGTAGCTCCAATACTTCTTGATTTGCAGATCTCTACAAATTTAGAGGTGGACAGCTGGATGGTAATGCAAGCCTACTGAAAATAGACCTGCTTTTCTTGATTATTTTTTGCAGTGATTGGCAGTGGTCCACAGACCCCACAACACCAAAAGCTACAGTTAAAGAAGTAAAGGGGGGGAAGGGAATTAAAAATATTTCCTAAAGCCATGAAATATTTGTCTTCAAGTTATTTATTCTCAAGGATTGTATGTCTCATCTCATGTCTTCCACTTCAGAGAAACACTAAAATAATTGCACTTAGATCTTCCTACTTCATACATTTATATCGTTTACACTCTATTCAAGGAAGAAAAAGATGGCAGCCAGCTACAGCATCCAGCGCGTTTCCACTTATGACATCAAATCGACAGTTTATGATTCTGCCTTAGCTAGATCTATAGGTCACTATCATAAGCAACTTATTATAACAGCTTAGCATAAATCACACTGATTGAAATCTCACTAGGTTTTATTTCTCAACGTGAATTTAAAATTCTGTTAGCCAAGATCTTAAAAGTTCATTTTTCTCCTTCCCAGGACTGACAACCATGGCAAATGCCATCTGCCCAACAGTAGCACAGGGAATTTTAAAGTAGCTCTCAAAAAGAAAAGGGAAAAAAGCTCTTCAAATATGATTGCTATAGTTTCTTCAGAAACACCTCAAATATTATTACCAATGCACTCTCTCACATATTGGACCTCTGCTAGCAGCCCTTGAGAAACCAACTCCCAAACTGATTCCAGAAGCCAGCAAAGTCTGCCACACAGAAAGCCATGAGAGAGCACACAGATGATTTTGTTCCATTTATAACCAGGCTCCCTTCATTTATAACCAAGAAATCCACAAAATTGTATAACTGGGTTAACACAACACAGACAAGGTAGGTTGATGTTTTCAAGCCACAGTCAGATTTTTATTGCGTTTGAAACATTCAAGTGTAAGGAAAGAAAAAAAGCACAAAGTTATGAGGGAAGGGTCAATTTGTGTTTGTAAGATGTTAGGATACACCTGCATCACCTTTTCACTTCTTCATATTGCAGGTAGGGTTTATTATCTTCTGAGGAATAAAATATTACATTTTCTTAGTCTACTGATTTCAGAAGCTGGGGGTTTAAGGGAAAAAACCCACAAATATCTTCAAAATCAATAAGAACATCACTAGTCATTAAATCCTTGTAAGCTGGTAACGGTCAGACACACATGCAGCACATATACAGACACACACACATAGTATTTATAAGCATATGCGTATTTCAGTGAGAGGTGAGTCTAGTCAAGTCAGAAAGCAAGAAGAAATCAGTCTCTAAGCAGAGTCCAATTTTTCTCATCTATTTTACTCTGATCTGTTAGCAAGTGAGTGGCAGGTGAATGCTGATCAGAAAACAAAATTGTCATTTACATTTGATAGCATTTTTCTTCACATGAAATAAAGGTGTCCCACTTCATTTTAATTGACCTAAGTATGTATAGGAAAGTAGCAGTAAGGTAAATAAAATGTCCTTCTTAAGAACTGTTATTAGAAAAACAAACAAGTACTATCCATCCATATCAAACTCCAAGTGATTAATGTAATTCAAATCAGCAACAAAAAACAGTTTGACAAACTGACTACGCTTGAAACACTGCTTATCAATGGGATCCTGGGGTGCATCCAGAGGAGTATAGCCACCAGGTCAAAGGAGGTGATCCTCACCCTCTACTCTGCCCTGGTCAGGCCCTACCTGGAGTATTATGTCCAGTTCTGGGCTCCTTGGTTTAAAAAGGACAGGGATCTCCTGGAGAGAGTCCAAAGAAGGGCCACGAAGATGATTAGGGGCCTGGAACATCTCCCCTATGAGGAAAGGCTGAGTAAGCTGGGACTCTTCAGCCTTGAGAAGAGAAGACTAAGGGGGGACCTAATTAAAGTTAATTATTATCTGAAGCAGGGGATGCAGAGGGAATCAGCCAGCCCCTTTTCAGTGGTCTGTGGGGATAGGACAAGGGGCAATGGCTGCAAGTTGGAGCACAGGAAGTTCCACACCAACATGGGGAAGAACTTTTACCCAGTGAGGGTGAGGGAGCCCTGGGACAGGCTGCCCAGGGGGTGTGGAGTCTCCTTCTCTGGAGATATTCAAGACCCGCCTGGACGCCTATCTGAGTGATATGTCCTAGGGAGCTGCTTTGGCAGGGGGGTTGGACGCGATGATCTCTTGAGGTCCCTTCCAACCCCTACAATTCTATGATTCTATGATACTTATAGTGTTTAACCAGTAACAGACAGAAACCATGGGGGTGGGACAGGAGACAGACAATGCGGAAAAACAGGGAAAACTGACTGCTTCTTTACATGTATTTTGAAAGTCAGTATAGCAAAGAATTACCAGGCTCAGATCTGTAAGATAACTGTCTCTCAATACTTCACTTAATAGTTTTAAGTTGAACAAAAAGCATTTGGGGAGGGGAGGGAAGCCACAAAAATTGTTCTATTGACTCAGTGAAAGCCATTATACCATATAAAAATCATAAGGTGAAAGAGATTAAATCAAACATTCCTCCTGGTCAGTTAAAGGCAACTATTAGCAGAAGAACATTAAAAGCTTCAAAAGAACTGTTTACATTTCTGCTAAAACACACAAAGGATGAAATCCTGATTCCACTGAGATACACTGCAAATCTCATATTGATTTAAAGAGGGTCAAGATTTCACGTACATAGACCAAACATCTAAATAAGAGCATTAACTGCTAGGAAACTTCAATTCCATGCAGAGCCATCTTTACAATCAATACAGAGAGAAGTCCCACTAAAATGAATTGTATTTCAACACATATACTTCTTGTATCCAATTCCAAAAAATGCTTTTGGAAAATCAGCAAAATCTTCCTTCATAGTCCAATAGTCCTAAATGATATATTGGCCAACTTGCACTCCAGATGAATGCTCTTGAGGACACCCAAGTTCCACAAAGGCCAAAACAGCTTGTTCATTGTTGCCATGAGTGAACATCTTGTACAGAGCCCAGCTACATCAAAAAGCCGAAAGCAGAGATATTTTGCCACCAGGAAACAGAACTCAAAAGATTTTTATACAAACGCCAACAATTTCTTGAAAGGCAGATTTTAAGAATCATCCATCTCCCACATTATGTAGGATTTTGGAATGTGTTTTAAACAGTGATTTTTTTTATTTTATTTTTTTTTTTGTTTCAGTTATGGAGAATGACAAACATCAAGTTAACTGATGTAGAGATACATACCCATATTTTTCTGACTAGAGCATTTATGCGGATTTATCCTAAGTTTTGATGTCATATTATAATGCATGTTTTAACAACTTACTTTTAACTCTCCTAATCAACAAGCAGTCATCATATTCATTATTGCACTACCTACAGCAAAAACCAGGAAGTCATTTAGAAAGAACTCTCCTAAAATACACTTTAGCAATCTACACTTAAACATTTAAAATATGTTAATTCCCCTCATTAATCAAGTCTATATATTAAACTTGCAGTTCATAAAAGAAGACAAAACACTGAGGCATTCATTACATGCAGCCAGCAGATACATGCTCAAACCCTCAGAGTGAACACGCACAGTTCTCTCCAGCTGTTGTCAGCATCCTGAAATACCCCGATTAATATAAAACTAAAACCAATACAGAAGTTCTCATTCTGGGGTTTTGCAGTCATTCAGAAGCAGCTGGGTGACATGAACAGAGTTCACAAAGATGTAAACAACAAGGAAATGAAGGCTTAGTCTCTTTCTTTCCACACTAGGGTTTACTCCAAAGAAAAAACTGCAACAAAGCATACCCAGCCAGTCTGTGCATCCTCATCAAGGACTTGGGGCACACTCCAACCTTACACTGCAAGCTCTGGAAATGTGGAAGGCAAAATGAATTGTGAAGTTTTCTTTGAGATTTGTCTAACTTCTTATACCCCACAGTTTCAACATGTAGGCACATACATACGTATAAAAAATTAAATGTTTCTAAGAAGTATAAAGCATACATATGTGTGTGCTTTCATCTACACATTTTCTGAACACTACATAAATCAGTCATCCTGCTACACTGCTCTGCAAGGAGGACTTGGAGCACAGGGAAGTATAAGATCCTGCAGAAAGCACTTTATATATTACATCATAAAGTGACAGACAAGTAACCCTGCCTCTACATCCAGTGACAGATTTCACAACTCTTTAAATATGCCACAAACATCTCTTGCAAAATTGCTTCTAACTTATTTTTATAAGCCCCCCTTTCAAATCATGACAACTTATCTATTCTTAAATAATGACAACATAAACTCATAGGTAAGAGTCTAGCAAGATCAAACCACAAACTTTAACTTTAGTCAGAGAATATTTTCTTTTTCATAACACAAATGCCTTTCTCAAGTTTGACATTAAGCTTCTTTTTCCCACCTCTAGCTCTTTTCACGCTGCCTTTTCTTTTTACCCTTATTTACTCTGACTCATGCTATTCAAACTTGTCAACAAGGTTCACCTGTTCTCTGATTCTGAAGTTGAGCAGAACTGGATTCCAGACTCCTAGTCACCCTTCTCTCTACCACAGCTACAGTTATCAGAGGTATCCATATAGCATTTAAGACAGGCTTGCCAGCATGCTACTTAAAACCTGCATTTGTGGAAATGAAAAAAACCCATGCCAACCCTCAAATGTGCTAGGATGTTCTTCAGAATTCAGTATAAAGCCCATAACAAAACACCACGGTTCATATTTGGCAACTAGGCTAACTTCAAGTCACAACCCCCCACCTTTACTGTGCTGTCTGGCAAAGACCACAGGAAGATACAGTCTGTAGGAGAACAAGAGACAGCAGAAGCTAGTATCCCTGGCTTTGACAGTGGCCAACTGCAAGCACCTATGGAAAGGAAAAGCACACATACAGTTCTGCTCCTGGAGAGCCTCCCCGCTGCTGGTTGCATAAGACCACTTCAAGAAGAGGTTGTGCCTTTGTGTTATATGCACGTTGGGTTTTCATGAAGCTGTACGAGCATTTGCTGAATCCATATGAAGCATCCTGAATCTTCTCCCACAGAGAAGGGTTTGGGGATTACATGACTGAAGTTGCATGTTTGTTCAGTATCAAAGATGCAAACACCTCGTATGATTCATTCAAGCACCTACCGCTAGATTGTGATTCTGTGGACTTCTCCAGAGAACAGCAGAAGAGGGGATACAACTTGTGCTGTTTGGGGCTGGGGTGGAGTTAATTTTTTTCTAGTTATTATGGAGGTGTGGTTTAGATTTGTGCTGAAAACAGTGATGATAGAGAGATGTTTTCATTAGCACTGAGCTGTGCTTACACAGTGTCACAGCCTTTTCTGCTTCTCATGCCAGCCTACCACCAAGCAGACTGTGGGTTATGCAAGAAGTTGGGAGTACACAGAGCCAAGGACAGCTGACCCCAGCTGACCAAAGGGATATTCCATACCATAGGAGTTCATATGTATGTATGTAACTAGGGAAGCCAGCTGGGAGGTGGGATCACGGTTCAGGAATAGATAAGCACTGGCTTTGGGCAGTGGGAAATTGTGCTGTTCATCACTTGGCTTGTATGTTCTTTTATTATTTCCATTACCTTCTTCCTTTTCAAAGGGGATGAGACTTTGAGAGACTGAGAAACTGTCATTTGAGCACAGTCATTAGGGAAGCCAGCAGTAAGTCAGAAGTCCCTTTGTATCTATCCCCTGTCTATTATTTTCAGACTGCTCTTTTTAAGGATACCAGAGGGGGAAAAAAGTCTCTAAGAAGAACTACACTTAGTTTATGGTTGTCTCCTTAGAAAACACAAACTGTAAATTTGAGACAGGCCAAAACTCACTGTTACTGGGTTTTAAAAATTGTCTTTTAAAATTATACTTAGAAAACATTAACTAACATAAACATTTTTTGAATGTCAGGACTTCATTATTTGCCATGTTTGCAAAAATAGGCTTCGGACAAAGGCGAGCTACACTGACAGGAGCAATTAGCCTGCTACAGAAACAATGCATTTTATCTTTCATTTTCCCATCACTTATTTCACAGTAGGGAAGCGCTCTCTACTAAATGAAGTGCTAGCTACACCACTCAGACACTCTATAGGAACCAGGCAAGCTATTTGCTGCCTTCTAATACAACCTTCTTGGAAACAAAAGAAACAGAAACAAATCACTTTGAGGCAAGTCAGTCAAAATGGGGACAGTGAAGAGGAATGAAAGTGCATTTAAAGCTAGAATTAAGGCTTTGAAACAACCAAAACATATCTACCCTCTAACATTTTTATCAGATAATAAATAACATCATCATAAATCCTTTTTTTTTTTTTTTCAAAAGCCCTATAAGAAGTGTTTCCTAACACAGGCCAAGCTATACCTATGTAAAACCAGTACTTTGCACTCTGCTTTTTCGATACATGGGAGTACCGGATCATCAGTACAGTTTTCCAGTTAAAAAGTAAATAATTGAAACAAGGTGACAGTGCCTCTGAGAGCCTCTATCAGCTTTCACACACTTCTCAAAATCTTTAAGAGATGAAAAAAAAAAAAAAAAAAAAAGATCTAAAGCCACTTTCAGGTGTGTTATTTGGCCATGAGAATGTCTATCTGTATACAGACACTGCCTCCAAACTCTGGGCGCTCTCACTTCAGTATAAACACCTCTGATTCCCCACTGCTGTCACACCGCAATGTTTGGTGACAGAGAGACATACCTTCCAGGGTGGGTGTTTTTTGAGTGGCACGTGTTTTGCTTACAATTAAAATATGCTTTGAAAGCTCTGAAGCTCTTAAGTTACCGGCTTTGGTAGCCTTCCAAAAACCACAATTAAAGTGGGTAACAATATGATTATGGCTGGCAAACATTCTCTAGCTTTGTAGTGACAACTTAAATATAGTTGTCAGTCTTCTGTGCTGGAATACCTGAATACTAAAGCAGTTATCAAATACTTCATTTTCTATCTTTTGAAACCTCTGAATCATTTCATTATCTTGACACCCAGACTTAATAATCAGATGAATCTTTTATCCTATGAGAATAAAGAGTCAGTTTTCATTAATTGCTTTTCAATCAAAGCACTTCCAAAAAAAAAAAAAATAGCATTCCTGAACATGAATATTCTTATCTCCATACACTGATGAGAAAATGGAAATAAGAAACCATGGAAAATAAGAAACTATTAATGCCTTTTCCAGGATTGCTTAGTGACTTACAGAAAGCACCAGCAACTGGACACAATGTTGCTTCATTCCCATCTTCTGACCTAAGCAGCATGCCAAATATTACTTCTCATGTATGTCAGATGAGGATGAAAAGGTGGTTTTGTTGGGGTTTTTTTAATCTTTCCTTTGAACTGATATGAAAAAGTATTTAATTATTATTTACTGTGGAAAAAAAATTACAAGTAACCTTAGTGCTATGCAGAAAAAAAAAAAAAAAATCAGAGAGTGAGATCTATCTAGCACCTTCTCAAAGGTTTTCCTTAGATTTCTTTCCCCACCCAGGCTTCAAGATTTCTTTTACGCAGCACATACTGGCTGTGTCTCCCTGGGTTAGTTGTTTTTCTACCACAAATAGTCATATCAGATGTATTCACATAAGAGACTTGCCAAGTGGGACTGAATGTTCCATTGATTTGGAAATGTCCTGAATGACTAAGACTTCAAGTTTTGCCCATGTAATTAATTTAATTGGAATTAAATATTCTTTGTCATTCAGATCATTGAGATGCTTTTAGTTGTACTTAAAAATTACGACTAGAAGGACATTTATGTTAATGATGAAGTTCAAATACAGTCAAACTTGAAAGGTTGACTAATTAGGTCTCAGAAGGAATTCGGATGTGGCAAGCTTTTTTCAGATTCACTGTTTAGTTTAAAAGTAAATATTAGAATTAGATCAATAATTTAAAAGATCAGCCTTATACATAGATTTGTGGAGAATCAGAAAGTGAAATGCTGCAGGTAGAATTTCTCACTGCCTGCAACCACATGCACCTATGAATTTTGAATGTGCTGAGGAAAAAAAACCCTCACCCTTCAGCATCTGGTATTTTACGTAAGTGAAGGTCGTGAGAGACTGACCACACATCATTAATGCAAGCCCAGCAACCCAGAAAGCGTGCCCCTCTGTCTTATCAAGCAGCCCACTGAAAACACTTCACAGAAATCATTTGTCTGTCCCAAACGGTGATTTTACGGGAACCTATGGCAAAAAATGCACTAAAGAGCTAACAATGCCAGAAATGGCATGTGAATGTTTAGCACACAGATTAAGGGCTGTAACTGACCAGCCACTAAACATCTCAGCATTCCTTCTTACGTTTGTTTTGCCATAGGAAACTTTAGAGAGTCATGTTTTGTTTCCTTCTATGGAAAGTAAACGGTTTTTGCAGCCTGGAGATATTTTTCTGAAAGAAATTGATATTTTCTGCTGAGTGAATGGTGAGAACCAGGACTGTGTCTGTAATCCTTTTTCCCATCCCCAAATCATGTCAGGAGAGGAGGGGAGAGGGAGGTTGGTTTTGTTTTTAAGATGAGGAGCAGCAGAGCACAGCAAAGCAGATGAGATAGGATAAGATGTGAAATCATTATCGTAGATTCTCTTTGCTACTCTCTACAACAGGATGCATAAAGCACCAGAGGAGCTTTGTACACACGGTGTCAACCTTCATCTCCAACCTCTGCGTCACCCCCCTTCAAGCTAGAAGTCAAGTTTAGGGTTAGAGTACCAAGCTTCTAAATTGTGTGTGCAGAAGACCCACAAAAAGCCCTCTGAATTAAAATTTGCTTTCTATAGAAAAATAGAGAGCAGCACCAGATTCTCCTTGAAATTAACCCTTTTTTCTTTCATCTAAGAAAAAATAAGGGGGGGGGGGAAGAGGCCACGGAGGTAAAGATATCAGATATTACCCACATACAGTGCCAAGATATGTTAATTCATTAATCCTGCATTATAGTCTTTGATGATATCTAATGTTAAAAATAATGTATGCAAAGGAACAAGTGAAAATTTGAAGCACTCAATAAATATAAATATCGCAAGAAAACATAAACCCCTTAAACATCAATATAAACACCCTTAAAATGTCTATTTTTAAATATTAAATACTGGTAAATCGTGGTTACTGTGATCCAAAAATGCTCTTTGCAGCCCTCCAGTGGTCAGAGACAGAGTACACCCCAACAAGAAAACCACTTGGATTTGGCTGATGAACTACCTGCAGCATTTAAAAAGACGCCTCCCACGAACTAAGAATTCGCATCCCTGTCTAAGGAAAATAAAGGAAATATAAAGGAAATAATTCTCTTGAAGTATGTAACACAGTAAACAGGAGAGAAATAATTCCCCTGCACCAAAACATATCACGTTATTGGTTCCACCACGCAGTTAAATCTGTCCAGAAAACACTGTATCCCACAAGGACCTCAAGGTATACATCGTGTTAGGAATATAAGTAGCAATTCATTTCCTATAGATAACCGTCACAGAGGTTAATCTAAAGAAAGTTAGGACAATGTCTGCTGGAAATAGTCCATTTCCTCTCGTATTTAGGACTCACGCAGTCGTTTTCTTAAGAAAACTAACAGAAACCCAACAAACGCTGAAGTTTTCCCTTCCCCACGAATAAAATAAAAGGTAAAGCTCCATATAAAGGTAAAAAAAGGACAGACCTGCTTTTAAATAATGCAGAGTGAGATACGGTTCTCAAAACTAAGTTTATAAAACTTGGGGCTAGAGAAATCAAGCCAGACCCGCAAGAAAACAGTGCCAAGGGAAAAGAAACCAACCAAATGGAAGAAGATCCAGACCCCCAGGAGACCAAAGCCTTTCCGAAAGCACAAGGCTTGCGTGTCCGCGGGTCGGGGAGCCACGCCGGGGCAGCGCTGCGCAGCAGTAAGTTTCAACGAGCCTCCGATAACCCGCGCGTCCTTACAACCGGCGGGGTAAACGGGAAGCACACCGAGGATTTCGGGATGCTGCGGATGACCTGATGCCCCGGCCTCCCAGAAGCCTCGATAGTTGCCGTCTCCTTCTCCCGCTTCCCTCCTTTGGGCTCATCCCTGGTAAGCGGGAGACCCCAACCTGCTGGCGATCCGCCAACCCGCGGCTCCCACCCGCGCCGGACTCCCGGAGCGATTCTGCAGCGCCGGGAGCGGCGCCGCCCGCTCAGCTCGACCGCTTCCAGCGTCCCCCGTCCCTGCCGGCGCCGGGCACGCCCGACAAAGTAGCGGGAGACGGACGAGCCGTCGGACCGCGCTGACCCCGACGAAGCGGCCCCGGCGCAGCCGCTAGCGGCGCGGCCCCAAACCCGCGCAGCAACCCGGCACCGCCCCCCCCCCCCCCCCCCCCCGCCCCAAACTTTCTGCTTCGCCGCCGCTCCGGGGAAGGGCGCGTTGCCCGCCCGCGCCCCGCGGGGTGACGGCTCCGGCCGGCTGCGCTCAGACCCAGCGGCGGAGCAACCGCCCGGACCCCTCCCCACCGCCGCGGGCTCGGGCGCCGCGGTCACCCCTACCGCCCAGCCGCCCAAGTACTCGGGCGCCGTCCGCGGGCGGCGGCACCCTCTCCCCGTCCTCGTCGCTCCCGCCCGCGGTACCTGCCTTTGGCGGCGAGGAGGCTGCCCAGCCCCAGCAGCAGTAGCGCCGCCGGTCCCCAGCAGCAGCGCCGCCGCATCCCCGCCGCGGCGCCGGCTCTCCACGCGCGACACGCCGCCCTGCGCGGCAGCTCCCGGCGGCGGCTGTCTGCGGGGCGAGGCGGGCGGAGGCTGTCGCCGCTCCGTCATTCGCCTTCACTGCCAGCACCGGGGCGGCTCCGGCTCCCACCCCGGGACCGCGGCGACGTCACGGGGAGGGGAACATGAATATTGATGAGCGGGGCGGAGGGGGGGGAAGCTCCGGGCTCAACCGAGGGGGCAGCGCCGCCGCCGGGCCCGGCTGTGAGGCGAGCGGGGCGGGGCGGGGCGCCACGGCACCTGCGCGCGGGGCAGCCCCGTGCACCTGCTCGCGCAGGTGCCGCCTCACCCCCGCGAGCGCTCCGGCCAGCGGCGGGAATCTGGGTGGCGCGAGCCCAGCGGGGCGGCCCCGGGAGCGCAGCACCCCGGGCTGAGGGGCGGGAACGGCCGGCAGCGACAGGCGCGGCGCGAAGGGGAGACCCCCCAGCTGGGGCGCAAGGGGCAGCGAGGCACAGAGACGGGGGCTGAAAGAAAGGAACGTGGGCAGACAAAGTAAAGCAACGGTTCAGTAGTAAATCGAGGGGAGAAACAGGGCCCTTGGCAACCCTCGGCAGGGAGACAGCGCAGGAGGAGAAGGAGAGAACGTGAAATGGTTTTGCTGGAGGGCAAGGGCAAAGTGCAGAGGTTTGGGTAAAAAAAGAATGAGGGACGGACAAGACTGAAAACCCTTGGAGATGGAAGGGATGTGGGAGGGGTGGTGAAGTCAAAGAAGGCTGTGTGGTGGGTCTCAGAAGTTATCCCCAGGTGAGCCTCACAGCCAGGACTGTGAGGGCTGAAACGTTCTGGAAGGAAAGCACAGGCAAGCACGGAGACACGTGCAAGAGCACAAACTGCAGTAGCTATAAGATACTAGTCACGTACAAGCTGAGAGAGCTGCAAGGAACTATTGCAAGGTACCTTGTGCCCTGCAAAGTCCTTTCCCTGCTTCAGCTGCTGTCTTGTTTGTGCTCTAGACCATAAATTGCTCATCGAAGCCACCTACCTCTGGAAAGCAAGTACTGGCAACAGAATCACGACTCTAACACATGCTTGTCTATCACTTGACTTTGTGGGGGCTGCCACTCTGACAGAGAACGAGTTCAGGCTGCCCCAGAGAAATGCTAGGGGCCTTAGTTGAGCAATGGCTACCAAGGAGCAAGGTTAGGATCCACCCCACACATAACACACAGAAAACACAGTTATTAGCTAAAATTGATTGGATTTGGGTCTTTGCCATTATTCCTTTCCAGTACCTTTCCATGTATCCCTAGAAGCATGATGCATGGAGCAACTCATCTGGAGCAGGTGGGTTGCGAATTCCCTCCTCCTTCTTCTGACTACACACAGGGGAAAAGTGGGATGGGACACAGGGTCAAGAGCTCAAGCCCTTTTCCAAACCTCAGTTGTAACACTTCATCTGCTCAAGGAGTAGACTGGAAATACACATTTACTGTTCCACTGCATCCAGACAAAAAAAATTCAAGTTAGACTGTTTGGGACAAACTTTTAATGCTCCTTTTGGTTGCTCGTCTAATCAGCTATGGAATCTGCTTTCCTGTAATCTCTACTGTGGGATGAGAATGGAGGAGCATAAAGAAAAATTAGGGAAAATCAGCAGTAAAATAACTTGGTATACCTGACAACTATGCATGGGAAATAATTTTGCTAGCATTCAGTTCCTTCTCCTCTTTCTACAGAACACAATTTTGTGATGAGAAATTCAGCTACTTGAAGTCACTTCCATTAGTCAGGAGGAGACTTCTCCATCCCCAGAGTGTTAATGTTCCAGACCAACGTTTGCTACGTATGAACAGGGAGGGTTTCCTGCAAACAGCACAAAAGCACTTTCAGTAGATGACACAAGGCTTGACCACATCACCTGCCTTGTGAAACCAGCCATGGACACAGCAGCGGGTTGTTTCAAGGGTGCACTGCTGTACTGAGTGACCAAGCATCTGTCACCTGGAGATAGAGAGGTTTAACTAGCAACATGAATGGGAATTCCAGGGTAAATCCATGGCCCAAATCATCCCCATTTATAGCAGTCAGGCTGACAAGACTGTAAAGTCGTAGAAGGAACTTTAAAATCTATGGGATTTCAGTTTGCTAATTAAAAAAAAAACAAGTGAAGTGGCAGGCAGCAGCAGCAGACGGCCAGCAGCATGTGCAAGGTTAGAAATATGACCTGTGGCCTCACAGTAACATACATCTAAATACAGCAACAGCATTCAGAAGAGGGAGAATTGGCAAGAATTTCAGGAAGCTAGAATTGGGAAATACTGCTTATTAAGTCTAAAGTATTATTAACAATCCATAATGTAGCTGATTTGGTGGTGGTACCTAGTAAGCAGGTTTGCAAGGTAGATGCTGTACAGGAAGAAGCATCTTTCTATTCAACATCTTATAGTCTAAACAAGTAACAGAAATGAAAAGGGACAAATGTGACCCCATCCCACAGGCAGGGAGATGAAAAACAAAAGATGAAGAGTCTTCACCTATAAATAATATTATGTTGATGTCAGAATCAAAAACTAATTTCAGGTGTGGTTCTTCAATCAAAGACTGTTCTCTTTTTTACCTAATTGACATGACAGCCTAGTTGTTCTACAGTCTTCTGGTGGCATCTTGTACAAGTGGTGTATCTACATGGACAGAAATATTTACAAACAATAATAATATTGTAGCAGTCTGCAGAAATTTAAGGTAAATAATTGCCATTAAGTCCTACATTTTAAGCTACTTTGTAGCCAACCAGGCATGTCAACTGCTGCAGCCTTTACCAAGGTTTAAGCAAGCAAGTTGAAAATCCTGTATTCATCTTACTGATTCCATCTGATCATTGTGTAATTGAAGAATTGTATCTTTCAATTTTTGCTTATATACATTTGTGACAGAGCCATTACAGTAGGGAAATGTATTGTTTAGCCCCGAATGGGACGCTGCTGAAGGATTAGCTCTGACCAGAGATCCATCCATTCACATGTCTAGAACCACCACTTTGTTCTGACTTGTTTTATTGGCCCTGTAAAATAGAAATTCTAAAACAAGGGGGAAAAGGTCATAGCCATGCATTCACTGAAAATTATTGACACGGACCTGGCATCAGAGGCAGTCAATCAGAAAGATCCATTTGAGTCTAGAGATGTAGAGATTATTTTTTATCATAATTTTCCCAGTGTAGGTTCCAGATACTGCTGGAGGAGGGGATTTAACCGTGACTGACAGAGTTTGATGCAGAAATGTGGGTAGCTCCAAGGTCATGGTCAATCCTACCTCATCATTATCAGGACATTTATCTGGGACTTTTAACTATTACGACGATCGTATTTTCTGCATAGAAGTTAATAATATCACGGTGAATATCTGATATCCTAAGTAATAAAAGATAGCTAAGCAGTAATATTCAGGCACAAGGTGGTATTACACTACTGTTAAGGGTATTAGTCTCCATTCATTAAGAAACAACTTAAGCAGCAAAATAATGGAAATCATGAAAGAAGGAATTTTTTTCAATATTATAAAATTCACTTTGCCATCCATTCAAAAGATTTCAGAACATAGATATAGATAATTCAGACCCTAAAGCAAACCCCATTGTAGCATTCATTACAGGATCAGGGTCTAAGGTTCTTTACTACTTCACATTAGGACATTGCTCTGTGTTTGCATAACACCAAAAATGGGAAGCACATCATCTGATTGGGTGCCTAAAGCCATGATTCAATCAACATTAAGCATAAGATGTAGTTTAAAAAAAAATAAATGCCCCACAGTAATCTAGATTTGATTACATTTAAAAGTGCTTCATGTATTACCAAAGAAAATGGCAATGTGTTCTCCTGTTGATAAAACAAAAGGGAGAGGAGCAGATATGCCATTTTAAAGAACAGAACAGATCTAAAAGATAGTGTTACAAAGCATGCATTTCAATATAATACATAAAAGTCTGGTATTGCAATCAAGTAGAGAAATAAGTATGCACTTTTTCAATAGAATGGGAGTGAAATTTGGTTTTGGTAGTCATATAGAGTAATGGGGTTTATGTCTGCCAAATGCAGCAGCAATGACACTGAGATAATTTATGCTTCCTTACAACAAGTTTGAACTAGGCCTAGGGCCTTCCTGATTTTTGCTCTTTAGCTCCATGGGTTTAAACTTGCCTTGAACATTAGAGGACCTGGACAGAATGATGTAGCACTTGGCTACTGCTACGGCAGGTTCCGTCGCCTCTCAGGATGTCTGCAAGCATTTCTCTAGAGACTTATTCAGGTCAGGAGCTTTTAATAAATAAGTAGGGTCGTCAAGCAGAATAGAACAAACAGCCTCAGCACTGAGTGTAAATACAAACATTAGTTTTCATATATGCAGCAACTGCTAATGTGTTAATTAAACAGAAGAAAATATACTTAAATTATTTATTCTTAATAAATGAACCATCTGAATAATAAATAAAAGTGTTCTGTAATCATTGGGAAGTTTTTTAAACAAAAGGCTCTTTTGCAGCAGGACGAATCACAGGGAGGAGGCGGGGAAAGAACTGTATTTGTTTGAACAGCGTTGAGAACCCAACCGGAGCCAAATCGCTGTGGTGTTGGAAATTAACACTGCTGACAGTCTATTGCATCGTCCCTTATAATTTGTGTACACCATTGTAATTCCTACTTAAGAATGCAGATTGGAACTCAGTAACTGTATGTAAACCTGCATTTTCTAATTGGTATAATGGGAAATGTGCAACTAGTTCCTCAGCTCTGGGAGTTGAAGCCTTAACGCTGAAACCCTCTGCTTTCAAACTCACTGCCTTTGTCATGCTCTTAAATTGCAAGAGACGCTGATCTTACCTTGGGCTCTGTAAGAGGCACGTGCTTTTAATTGCCATTTCAAAAGCAATATGTGTTCTAAACATATTATGAAGCTTGCTTGATTTTGTTTAGTGAGAGATCACTAAATATAATTATGTTACATATTACTTAATCACATCAAAATAGCCTTTTGATGGACACCTGTACAAAAGACTTGTGTCTGGCAGAAAATGAAGACGGTAATTCAGAAGGAGATATGATTCAGATCTAAGCTAATGTCCTATGAAGGTCGTGCTCCTAGATGTGCTTTGGAATGAATTGCATAACAAGTCTTGACAGCCCGTTCTCTTTAACAGTCTTGCAGTGCTTTTTGCAACAGTAGGGATCTTCTACCCAAATTCCTTCCTGGTTGATTAGGTACCACCTACCTAACTCCTCCTTAAAATTTTAGTTGGAGATTATTCTCTCTCATGTTCACAGACACAAGGATTTTATGCTCAACAATGTGTTGAATATCTAAAAAGATTAAGTAAAACTATTTGGGTAGTCACCAGATGGAATCCTCAGTGGATCACTTGACTCTGTATTCGTCTTTTTCTTGGGGTTTTTTTCCATGAAAGATTCTCACTCTATTTTAATATTTACCAAGGAAATAACACCTCTAAGGTGTTTGTCTCCATTTTCAGTGGAGAGATGAATATCCTTCTTTTGTGTTATCTGGTTTGGATCTCATTTAAGACATTAGTTTGTGCAATTACATCAGAATTTGGAAGCAGACATCATGGGTTTTTTACATGACATTATTGAGATTGTCAGCAGATTACAAGGAAATTAGCAATTTTCTGAAAATTTTTAATGAAGGTAGCACAGGGTTTGAACCTTGACATTGTATCTAAATTGGGGAAGAAAAAGTTCAGAATTAACACATGGAACAGTGAATAACAGTGTTTTGCCTACAGCCAAGATGTAATTTCAACAAACTTAAAGCAGAAAAGACACCGAATAAATATTTTTGTCATTTTTTGAAGTGTGCCTTTGACTTAGTGTTTGCTGCCTTTTTCCAAAGGTATCAAAACCACCAGGTGTAAGCCACAACTAAGCATCAGATTCTGGATATCCAGATAGAGAGATTAATTCCTCCAGCATAACCATGGTTGAAACTTCCCACATCCATTCACCATAAATTACTTCCTCTTCTAAAAACATAGGCAATGCAGTTTTACATTTACATATAAACTGCTGGCAGCTGTTTTTTTTTTTTTTCAGGTAAGCAGCTGTTTTACCTTTGACTTCCTCCCCACCACCACCACACACACACACACACACCAGCCCTCCAATTTATTTTATTCTCTTGACAAAGATTTCAATGGAAAAGTGAATTAATTATAATAACATGATTCCAAAATATCTAGGATTCTTCCCTATTTCATTTGTAAGAGTGTTCTCTGTGTAATTTCTGCTACTGAAAAGGTAACAACCCTTCTCACATCTTCTATTTTGCATTAGGTGTTGAGCTTGAGAAGCAATAAACCAGTTTTTATTTGGCTACCAGTGAGATATTGGATGATCCAAGCTGCCAAGGTGGGCCACAGGATCTAAATCAGTGTGTGACATAACGTAGTCCTACCCTCTTGGAAAGGTGATAGGTCAGCACCTGCACTGTGACTTGCATCAAGCAGAAAATGAGAAGTTAATGTAGGGTGCCCAGCACGAGTGTATAATGCTCTCTTCAGATGATTAGATTATTAAATTGGTGCTGCCATACAACCTGCTCAAAGAGGGCCTATATTTCTGATGATTTTTTCAATACTCAGCGAGGCAAAACCACAGCCTTCTGGAACACTGTGTCAGCTCTTCATGGGATGCACTCCATGCTTGGTGAATTTGCATGGTGGCAACTTCAAATACCCAGCAGAAATGAGAACATCAACACGTCACCAGAACTACAGTAAACTTAGTCCTTGGAAGCAAATACCATCCCCTGAAGGCATATATAGGCAAGTCCTTTAACTCTTCAAAGCATTAGTTGTTCCTTACATTCCCTATTTCTCATATTACCTGCTTTCAAACCAACTCATCTTCTGCTAAGTTCCATTTCACAGGATATACATTCTGCAAACAGCATGGTCAAGGTAGAGAAGCAAATTGGTAAACCCCTATTGCTAGGTTTATAGCCCCTGTAAATTCTTTAGTCTCAGATTTTAACACATGGAGAGGGAAGAATCAAAAATATCCAAGGTTACCTTTGAAGCCCAACTAAAAATGCCCCTTTAAGAGCCCACTCTAGCTCCCATCAGACTACATAACAAAATTTCTACAGGATCCCTTTTTCATGCTCTTTGCCTTTTTTTTAGAAATTTTTCAGTCTTCATGCCTTTTCCCACATTCTAGATCTTTTAATGAACATTTAGTTTATCTTGTTCACCCTCAATATTTACCATATCAACTTTTCAGTTTAATCAATACCTACTGTTCCTACCTTCTAGTTTTCTGTATATTTTCTTAAAACTTCCTGAAGCTCTATCAGACCCTAAATTAATCCAAACTATCCTAAAGTCTATGAGCTTTTCTTATTATAACAAACATGAGTCATTCCAAACTAACACTAAATAGCTTCTATTTATTTTTCAAAGGCTAAGCACAGCTTTACAAACTCACAATCTTCCAAATGAAAGCACACACCTTTGCAGGAGATGAGGCTTGGAATTGCTACATGGCGATTAACACCCTTGTAACTGTTACCTTCCCCGTAGTTTAATTACCAGCTTATTGCACCAGGCTGCTAAAAAAGGATGATGCAGATAAAGATTTTCAAGTCACTACAAAATTCCCACCTCAAACCAGATTTGAATCCGTTACTTTCAATAGCTGGTTTGGGGTGTTTTTGATGGATAATTTTTTAATAATTTCCCACCTTTTTCTCCATTTCTGACTTCAATAGAGACGTATTATTCTAGTATAATCTCACACGATATCTATTTTGTTTTCTTCTAATTCAAATTTCTTGATAGTAATCATTTTACATCTAATTCTGTTTGATTTGAGCTGCCAAGATCTCTTGCATTTTGGCTAATCACTGAACAAGTCCTGATATTTACAGGAGGTAATCTTTTCAGTAGGAACATAGATAAAGAGTGCCATCCAGAGACATACGGAGCTCTAGGCATACTGGCAATGAAGAACCACCTGAGTGCTGGGAGTCACAGAACTTGTGTGTTTTCTCCTCCATATGAGAAAAAATATAACACAAGCTGCACTATTTTTTACTTTTTTTTCTTTAAAGACCAGCACAGATAAAATGTTTGCACCACAGGAAATCAAAGTACCAGGATACTTCATGGTACCTCACATGGTGCAGTTCTATAGTTCATGGCTTCTACTGTTCCAGCTGTATGAGTTTCCTTTGCAATATCTGAACTCTCATACATAGAAGAGAAGCCACAGTTATTTCTGTGGTGTTCAACACAGACAAATGAAAAGCTGGTTCGGAAACAAATCAGAAAAGCTGTTAGTAAATGTTAGAATGTTTCTGAAGATGATAAATAATGGGAAAATTACTTTGGAAAGAACCAGTGCTGAAATGCATCCACACAGCTATCCACATGAATCTCTGTATTTCAAATTTAACAAAATTCAGCTGAAACCAAACAAATGAATTGCAGTCAAGGCCACCTAAAAAATGAGCTTGAGAGGCCCAGAGTGACTTCAGAGAGGAATCGTATATACAGGGCAGAGAGAGCAGATTCATCATCCCAGGAGCCAAGATGAATTCTTAAAAATATGGCCTTATGCACTTGGCTTTCTGAACTAACGGAAATAAAATCACCAAAGAGTTCAAATCCTAAAACAATCCAAATGCAGTCCTCTCTCTCCAGCACAGATTTAGATAAAACAATATTTTCCTTACTTGCAGCATGCTAGAAGACATCCAAGGACAAACAAGCTACTAATTTAGCCAGAGAAGAGACCTTCAAATCCACAGTGTTGCTTGATAACTAAAACAATAGCTATAGCAATATTGCACTTAGTTTTATCTTGGCACTCCATAAAGGCTGAGTTTCCAGAAGGACTAATCCTTTAACTGTGAAAGTGACAGATATTGTAATTATTCTTGGTTTCTTAAAATTATTTGTTTTAGTATATAAATAAAACTTGAGTAAGGAATCTTTTCCAACATACAAAGTGGTTCAGGGCAAAAATCTCAAAGGAGGCAGTAAAGATTCTCCTAGACTCACTCTGTGAGTGAAATTTGAAGTGAACCCCAAAACTATCCTGCCTCATTAGCAAATTCTAGATGACATATTAATTGGTCATTACCAACAGATGACATCAACTTGGAGAAATAGTTCATTGAAACACAATGCATCCTATCAGTCCCATTCTCTACCAGACATTTCAGTGCTAGATAGAGAGTATGACCTGCTGCTTGACTGAGGTTACATGGCTTTTTATGCCCACTGCATCCACTTGTTTTCTGGCAGCACAACACAGGACTCCAGATTAAGTAGATTAGTGTTTTTTTCTATAGTATATCATTAGTGAAAATGCTCTGGCTTGGAAAATTACATTGTGCTAGACTTTCATGGAGAATGTTGGTCTTCCAAGTAATTGAGAATTGACTATTCTGAGGACTGTAAACTTCAGCAAAGCTTGTGGTAGGCAATGAATTCAAAACGAATGTGTTAGCCCACTAAGTGATCCAAATACTACAACAAATGGGCTAACAAAATAAAAAGGAAAAGAGGCAGAGCTTTTTTGCAGAGCTGCATTTTCTTACTATCTCATTAGAATCTTGCTGCAGAAACTGCAAATTTCCCAGTGAAGTTCCTCATTGCCAATAAACAGTAGGCAAGTATTGTTTAGCAGGTGCCCAGCAAATGATTGGCATTTACATTTCATTTGTCACTGGCAATGACAATGTGGCTTCTATGTTTTAATAATATAATGGTTTGAAAAAGCTGCAATTTTGCTTTGATAATATGAAAAATTGTTATTGTTGTACCAAAAATTATTACTCTCTAAAAGCTCCTAGAACTTGATAGCTACCAATTCACAAAGCAAGAGATATGACTAAAACACCAAACAATTAAGCAGCGTGAAATTGTTTCAGATGCACATGGATCAATAAAGAATAGCCTGTACCTTAAGTAGGTTAAAACTGTCTGTTAATCAATTGAATGGTTGCTTTTCCTAATTCTTTTTTTTTTTTTAAATAATTGCACTATTTTCCCCACTTTGATTGGAAGTTTGTAATTCAATAAAGCTCCTGGTAGTTAGATAGTTCCTTAGATTTTCCTTGCTGGATATATCATTTCTAGGGGTATCATACAGAAGGACATCCTTCTTGGTTGCAGAGCTTGCACTTACATTTCTCTCCTCACAGGGACACTAAGTAATAGTCGTACACATTTATCCCCTTAGATGTACAAGGTGCTGTCAAGTATTGATCTGATTTGTTTAATTGGTTTTGTATCTTTGCTCTGGCACAGCAATTTAGTAATCCCGTGGTGACAAGCATTTCTACATGCTATACAATTTAAATACCATCCAAGCACTTGAACATTTTAAATGTGTATATTGGAAGTCCACATTCTGCAAACCTTTGAGTGATTAAAACTTAATTTCCAAATGCTTGCAGGAGCTTAAAAAAAAAAAAAAAAAAAGAGTCAAGTGTTTTTATAGTGGTTATCCAGCTTTGCCCATTTTGCCTCAGTGAACATCAGCAGGATAGCATGTAGGCAAAAAGTCTGCTACCAATTTATTGTATATATTTTTATGTCCTAAATAAATGTGAAAGGATTTTGTGGGTTGGGGTTTTTTTCAGTACATTTTCAAAAGAAATTAATCTCCTGGGAAAAACAAAACAATCCAGCTGAATTAATTATGAACAAAAGATATACTTGGTAAAAAACAGCAGAGGTTGCAGTAACCTGAGGAGTACTGTGGCCTTTGTTTAAGAAATTATATGCAAGTCACCATCTTATTTCTATCTGTATCTTGTCATACAAATTACTCTTCAACTGAGAGCTGATATCTTACCAAAAACCATTATAAAAACGTAATTACTACTTCTGCATCATTAATCTGAAATAGCAATATGCTTCTGCATAAATAGAAGTCAGTTAGAAGTTCTGCCAGTCCACGGTATTTCAGAGGAACAGTAAGACTGTTAATTGACAGAAGAGAGACCTATACAAAGCCCATATAATTTTGTAATTTCCACTGAAAAAAAGCAAAACTTGGGGCCAGATTATACTTCTGGCCATGTTACCACTTCCCTGGAAATTTCCTTCTCAGAGCAGAGGACATCCTGCAGCATTTTCCTGTGGTTTGTGCAGTTATCCACTCCCTCCTTAACTGCCTCTTCCTTCCTTACCCAGGCTCACAGTGAAATGTAAACTAGGGCAAGACCTTCACTCCTCGCTGCACTCAACTTCCAGGATGCTCAACTTCTCAGGAATGTGTTTGTGCCTAAATACTTTCCAAGGATGACTACATGCTCCTTTCTGCCTTACTCTTTCATGCTATTTTTTCCTTTCTTTTCTTTTATCTTTTTTAAAATATTTTTATCCTCCAGTATTTCCAAACTCTGCAATGACAAAAAGTCATGTACTAAATTGGATGTGATTAGTCTTGAACATGAGATAATTACTGGTTCACAAATACAGCATCCTGTCATTTTATAGTTGTGCCTTTGCACATCAGCATACACCTTAAAAGAGCAGCTGATTAAGTAGCACATGGTGAGATGACTTTTGGGAATGGCAAGGTAGAAAGGAGTGAGAGAAAAAATTAGAAGAACTGAAGCCAAGAAGACCAGAGGTGAAGAAGTTTGGCAACTGTAATTCATCTTTGAAGATCAAAGACAACTTTGTGAATGAACTACAAAATTTGACTCCGAAGTGAGTAACAGTGCATTAAGCTTACAAAATAAATGAGAAGATATAACTTGGCTTTTGTCAGAGTTTTCAAGTACACTTTTTTCACTCTGCAGCAAAGTTGCTCTTGTGCTACTGCTGATAGATTGTCTATAAACACCCCCACTGCATCCCTAGTACATTTTTGGGGCACAAGTCATAAGGAAAACCACCAGAAGATACCCAGACCTTGTACAACCATTGTTAGCAGATGTGAGAGCTCTTAAACTAAAACTACAACAATAAGAGAACTTCTACAGATGATATGCGAGCCAATTGCAGAAGGACTGGGGTTATTGCTAAGCAGCAATGGAGATTTCACTGAGGCCAGTGTCCAAGTACTGCAGAACACACAATATTTCAACTGAGACATGTGGGGCTATCACACAAGAAACAAGACTGGCTAGGTTGCACAAACAATAGTTAGAGCATTCATATTATAAATTATATTTTGCATATTTGAGTATTGATTATATAAGGTTTCTGGGGAAAAACTGTTAACTTGGTTTTCCTATGAGAAAATAAAAGTAAAAAATAAAGTTTTTTAGATTTTCCTTCCCATGGTGCCACATAACACCAAGAACAGCAGGACAGAAAAATTAACAGTCTAATCCCCCCTCAATTAAAATCAAGGTTTTGCTCTCCAATTGCTAGCATAAACCCCCTAATATTTCATGCCACACTGTTAATTACTGTCCTGATAAAGAACTCTATTGTAACACAAATATTTAATCTGTGGAAGTAATTTAATACCACACTATGGGTAGTTTAAAAATAAGAGCCTCATTTCAGACCCACAGGATCAACTACCACCGATTTCACTGAGTTTTGCCTTAAGACCTAATATCCAAAGGCTTGGAGTTAAACTTCCAGTGTTCCATGAGTGTGGCCAAGAAAATGCATTTCTAATCCACTTTGAATTAATTCACATATGTGAAATTAAGAAGAATCAAGTGCAAAGCTTGTTTTACAAAACCAATTTTTAGTGGTTTTGTTTGTGGGTTTGGGGTTTTTATTTGTTTGGCTTTTAAATTCAACTCTTACTTCACATGAAGAGCAGGGTAATGAATGGTCCTTTTTCAAGAGTCATTTTGTCCTGAGTCAATTGCAACCAGTTAGTTTGTGACGCAAGGCTCAGGCTAAGCAGCACTCACTAATCCAGGCACTGAGCAGATCTCAGTGGTCTCATCTATGCTCCTAATTAAAACAGGTTCAGGAAATGAGCTCGGGCACTGGCCAGCTGGTCAACCATTTGGTTGCTCCCCAGCCCCTTGCTGGCTCGTGCCAAGTTGTAGTTTCCCAAACTGCAAGGGCACAATCCGGAGAAGAGCTTGTGCCAGGGACTGCTCCCAGCAGGCAGTGGGGACAGCAGCGACAGGAAGGCCAGAGGAGATGCAGAGCCAACTGCACTGTGGAAGCCACGTATACATTTCAGAAATAATCATGTCCTTCTTTGGCTAGAGATATCTTGGCTATTTGTTTTCTATTGCAAACGATTCTATGACTGTTCTTCTCTAGCATATACCATCTGAAAAGGCTTTGGGTTTTTTCCTGTGTTTCATCTGACCTCCCACTTTCTCTGTGTTTAAAGAAAGCTCTACTAGTTTGCTACGGGTTTACTACTCTTACTGCAGCTAATAAATATCTCTGTTCCATTTTCCTTTTGTCTGTTGCTTGCAATGCTTTTGTTCCTTCTACAACTGCTTGTGTCATAAACTGTACGTTCCCTTAAGGATACAGCAATTCAATGAGCGTGGATGTTTTACGAAGCCAAGTACTATATATGTAAAAAGTTAATCATTTCAAGGCACATAAAATTGATAATTCACAGAGATGTAAGAAAGAATTAGAAAACTAATATATGAAATATATATGTAAATGCTGCCCCATTACTGAGAGGCAAAATGTGGATATGTCAGCACATTGGCTGCCAAAAAGAGGATTATGACATTGGGATGCATTTAAAAAAAGATAACATCATATTTGAGTCAATTATTTCTTCTCATTTGAACAGCCCTTACATTAAAATAAAAATATTGCCTACATTCTGAGGCATTTCAGATAAGAAAGAAAGATCAGATCAAGAACAGCAATGAGTTTGAAGGAGAAGGAGGAAATCTAAATTGTCTTCACAGAAATCCAACAAAGAATCAGCAGTCTGAAAAATCAGTGATCACACTACAGTCAAGGCACAAGGCAGGCAGACTGGAGAGACATTATGGAGCAGCAGGCCCTACTTACACAATGTAAATGAGGAACATGTTGCAGCTAATTGTCTAGAGTAAAATAAGCTATGCATTCAAAGATGGAGGAATTCCACAGCAAAATCCTCATCCATTTCTTGCCCTTCCTGCCTGCTTCCATACATTCTCTGAGGATGCAGGAGAATCTGAACTATATTGGTTATTAATTATATGAAGGCAGCTTCTACCAAAGAATTTCAAAGCATTTTGTCAAACATTTAATTAAGTCACACAGTTAGTCTCTCTTCAAAAAGGTGTTAGTATTGAAAATTTTTCTGTAAAAACTAAAAGGTTTCTGTGCCCTAGTAAGATCACACAGCAAAATCTTTATGAAACTGAAAAGCTGTTCTCCAAAGGCAGAGGAGCTGGAGGCCAGGAGAGAGCCACCACCTTTGCACCAGTGGGACGGCAGCTGCCTGAACACATCTCAGCAACTGTCCCACCTACTTTCTTGTGGAAAGAAGTACCTTATGGAAATAGTGTGTAGTTTAGAAAAATTAGTAGGCAATCCCCTTTGGATTCACTGTTTGGCACGGCTCATGTGATCCTTCCATGGACAGAGGGGCATATGTCAAGTAAGGGGAGTTACAGAGGAGATACTACCACCGTGAAACGATTGACTAATACTGCCTCTAGCACATGAGCATATCAGGACTCGGTCCATGCCATGAAGAGGCATGGAAGAACTGCAGAGGAATTATGAAAGAACTACAAGAGTGTCTAGAGACCTGAAAAATATGTTTTGTACAGACCAAGCAGGAATTTCAATCTATACATTTGGTTAAAATGCATTGAGTCAGGAACTGGTTAAGTACAATAAAGAGAAATAAATTATGAGATTATTTAATTTAGCAGACAAAAATCAGGAAAAAAACCACTAAAAGCTGACACAAGGAATAAGTTTTTTTTTTTTTAATAGAATTAATTAGTTATTGGCACAGATTACCAAGAAAACTGACAAATTTGTCAACAGCTAGAACCTTTAATATAAGGCCAGCTACATGTCAGAAAAAGAGACAGCCTACTGGAAACTGAGTGCAGCATTTAGGTCAGCTTCATGATCATAAGGATTCTGAGTGACCTTAAAGTCAATGAATCACTATGAAACATTTCACTTCCATGCAGATGCTTCCCAATCATGAAAATGATTTAGTTATTTCATCAAACCCTCAGGCTTTTCCCAAAGTAATGTACATTAAAAAACCCCCAACATTTAAAGAAAGACATCGGGAGAAACATCACATTAGGGAAAAGATGGAAACTCCTGATGTCTGTGTAATTCCTCCAGTTGTTTCTACAGTTTGACCTTGTTCTTTTTCTTTGAAAAAATCTACAAAACAAGCAAGCAACAAAAACCCCAAACAAACAAAAAACCCCTCATTCATTAAATAGTCCCTTGACTATTTTATCAGTCACCTTTAGCTTTCAGACACATCAGGTATCAACATGTAACTACAAGTCTGTGAACAGGAAAGCTTGGTAAATAAAAACTGAGGGACTAGAGGTTTTGGTCAAATTCCTATGGTTGAAAGATGTGCCACTGATGAAAAGCATGGTCTAGACCTGCTACTGTATAACCACCCTAGGCAGGGCACCAGTGGGTAGACAGACAAGACAGAGTATGAACAGTGTCTTTTTCTCTCTGTGTGGGTATTATTATTATTATTATTATTATTATTATTATTATTATTATTATTATTATTATTTGTGGATTGGTAGTCTTTTCGTTCAGCTCTTTGTGATCTGTCTGTTTATCAAAACGGACATATTTTGCCAGTTTTTCTAGCAATAACATTTCCAGGCTTGCCAGCAGTGCAGGCAAAATAACTTCCCTTGTGCACATCCTCAGTGGTACTGAAAGTCGCTGTTGCTGCTGCCAGCGAGGGGAAGCAGCTGGTGCTGCTGCTAAGAGCAGCCGTGTACCCCCTTCCCCGGCCGGTGGGACCGCGGGACACTCTGGAGCCGAGCAAGTCCAGCCCGGGCTGCCCACGGTGCTGCTCCGGCAGGAGTCGGGGCTCAGCTTTCCGCTTTGGTCAAAGGGCAAAATCCAGGGCAGTGCTGCCTCTCATCCAGCTGAGCGCTCTCTCCTCCAGCACAGGCAGAGCCGGCACCTTTCAGGTCACGGTTTTATTCCCCCATCCCCCAGCAGTTTGCTGCCCACTTTCTTCAGCTGTGCCCCACTTCCTGCTATGGACGCAGGACCTGTTTCCATTAAGATCAGGATGAGCTGGATCATGCCTTTAGACAATGCAACAGGGAAAAAGAAGAAAGGGGAAAAAAAATGGTATTTACCCCATTTTCAGCAAGGGTTCTAATGGCACAGATTGGCATTCGGTAATCTCCACACACCCCAGAAAGTGAAAAATACAGTCCTCCTCAGGTAAATAACACTCCTGGGTACTAAGAGAAGTAGGTAGTGGCCCCATGGGTCATCCAGGAAATTCAAAGCATAGGATAAAGAAGAAAACCTGTAAAGTGGTAAAATATAGGTAAACATGCAACATACTACAATTTGTTATGCCACTATTTCTCTGACTAAATGTAAAAAATAACATAGGTAAGTACTTAACAAAAAATCTAGTTTAAATTCTCTAGTATTTTGGGTTCCCCAAATCTACTATTCAAAAGGAGTTGAAGTGCTGATAATTAAAGAGTCACTTTATCCAGGGGGTTGACAAAAAGCTATATGCAGATTTTAATTTCATATTATCTTGTCCACATGGCAATATCAGACTTTCATACTGCTGGGATGTCATGAGCACACATTAATAATTCACTCATTTTTATTCTCTCTGCTTTAATTTTGGTTAATATGATAATCCAGAAGTCAATTTTCTTTGAAATAAAATATAGGTGTTACAAATCTAAGATTTGTAACAAAGGATTTGCAAAGGAATATCATAAACCAAGCTACGTGGAATCATTTCAATGCTTTCTTTCCATTTCCCATTTCTGAACTAATCTATTTAAAGTTATCTTGAGAAGAAGGAATAATTGTAGCTCTTCCAGTTTACTTGTATTCCTGTCAAATACACAGTACACAGGTGATACTGCCCAGGAACTTCAGTGTGGAAGAGCGAAGCATGGAAGACTTTGCAGGTTCTAACTGTAACACAAGTATTCACCCTGAGCCCTTGGGAACTTGGTCTCATGGTGCAAAGATCACCTTCCTTCAAAGCAGGGGATTTTGGAGTTTTTCTTTCCTCAAGAAATGTCAGAAATGATCTTCACTATGTGGCAGCAGGAACAAAGCAAATGATTGTTGGTATGAAAGACCTGGGTGCAGTACCATCAGGATGCTACAGGGATTATCCCAGAAATGTAGAGATGAGAAGATTTTTTGTAATGCACATGCACATCTGATAGTGTCGGAAGCTTGAGATCTACTGAAGGAGGAGGCAAAAGGTAGGCATGGTCAGTTCCTACACCCTGCACACACTGCATTTCTTTGCAGGAAGATGGAAAGCTTCATTTGGCCACTTTAAAATACAATAATAAAGGCAATGATTTTACCTGAGAATAAAGAAACTGTCATTGCCAGGGTGCATAATGTAGTCTGACACTTCTCATTCAGAGTTGATATATTTACAAAAACCCTGCTGGCTCTTGGGCTGCGTGAATGCCTGAGAAGCCCTTCTGTTCCAAAACTGCAGGAACCCCATCTTGGGACTCCCTCAAGACAAAGAAGTTTTGGTCAAATGATCAGGAAAGAAAAAAAAAAAAAGAAGAAAAAAAAAAAGGTAACAAAGAAGATTGTTCTACTCAGAAAAACAAATTACAATTAAATAAATGCTGTAAAAAACAAGTCTAGACTTTAACAGAAGAATTTAATTCCCTGCATTCCCAGACTTATTTTTACTTAAAAGCACATGAGCCCTAAATAAATAAGTAGGAAAAATATTTTTAGAATATTGCTGCTAACTGCAACAGCAGTGTTCTGCAGCAGAAGCAATGACTATCGCATCAGTCTTTGCCACAGTGCTGGAACCATCCACTTTGCTCTTTATATTACATCCTCAGGCAATGTTTTCTGCAATTGACACAGGAAGACCTAAATATTTTTCCTTGAGTGAGGAAGATGAGAATTTAGTTTCTTATTGTCTTCCTCAGTGTTTCCAAGCACCAAAATAGCACTTCAGTTAATGCAGTCAATTCAGGAGCATCTCTGACCTTCCACTGCATTTGAAGATTGCAAAAGAAAGAACATAATCTGCCTACGTAATCTGTGAGGCCCAAGCATATGTCAGATGTCATGAAGAGGTAATAATTCCCTACTTTACGGCTTCTCTTTTTCATTAGGACAGAGTGTACTATCCCCCTACTTCTAAGCAGAGCCAAACCTTATTTCTACCTTGGAAATTATGAGCAAGTTCACAAAGCCAAGCATAAACTCAGTCCATGATAGGAAAAGAGGGAATTACACAGCACTGGAAGAGAAAAATATCATTCTTACCTGAACAGATTTATCAGCCCAGGCCACAGCATATCTGATCTTTACACAAGTACACAGCAAAAGCTTGTAAGAAGAGGGGGAAGCCCAGGATGTGAGCCCTGCCTGTTTCCCTGAGACCTCAAGAGAAAACAAATCTGGAGTTCCCACCACACACATTGGCTCGCTGTATGGATGAACACATGTTGCACTGAGATGAGTCAATACCCATCTGCCCCCATGGAGCAAAATTGATGGTGGACCTAGAGAGGGAAGTGCCATGTTCTTGATGCCAGACTGGAAGTCATCACTGGAGTCTATTAGGGAGCATCCCATGAATGTCACAGCTGTTTCTAGGAACACTTCTAGGTTTAATATTTATACTATATTTTTTTGGTGACTGTTTTGGGTATCTGGGTTTTTTTCAAGCTTACTTCACTCCCAGAACACTTCACATCTAAACTCCTACCAACCAACTGAGATCTCTTATGCCACATCACAGTGGAAGTCCACTCAAGCTGGTGACTATGCTGAGAGATGTGCTTAGATCACATCAGCAGGGCTCCCTGAACTCAATGGGGACTTTTGCTTACAGAAAAGAAAAGGGACTGAGTCTTGAGACTTACAGCAGATACAAGTTTCCCTTTCCCAGTGTCTGGCTGTTGAATGACAATACAAGATTCCTCGTCTTCCCCAACCACATCCTACAAATTTACTTTCCTGAATTTCCCTTGCAAATCTTCATACTCCATTCTGATCTCATTGACACCTGTTAAAACTCCAAAAAGACAATAATTCCTGCAATAGTTATTAGAAACCCTTATTTGTATTCAAGCCTCTTAAGGCTCTCTGTATTTTACTTTGTGCTATGGGACCACTACTGGAGAGAGGAGTTGGATGTACTAAAAAATAAAAATAAATAATCAGAGGGATTTTTTCCTTTTCACAGAAACTAATGCTAACCTGTCGCAGGAGATTTGGGAAAATACAGGAAAGATACTTGAAAGACATTAAAATCTTTTTGATGTCAGAAACAAAAAAAGACTAATATGCATTTTGGTTTCCAGCAGAGATTTAAAATTGATGCACAGTTCCTTATGAACCCAGGTATTCACACAAACTGTTAAAAGTCAGCTCTTCCTGCACACCAGAAGCCATTACTCGGAGTGTGCAGATTTCTAACCAATTTGTCAAATAATTCTCAAGTTTAATTTTTCCATGGGTTCCAATAATCACAGCCATACTTCAAGCAGCACGATAAATCTACAGTTGTGTAAATCTCTGATTCCAAAGAGTAAAACTCAATAGGTTGCAAATGTTAAGCTTAGATTATAAAATACCATTTTGATTAGTTTATAACTCCCAAAGCATCAGCTTTCTGGGTTGAAGTTTTGCTGGAATTTCACATCATGAAAAGTTCCAACGCAACTGTTCAGCTTTTCTACCAAAATGGGGCTTGAACAAAATATGTTATTCTTCTCTGCCCATAATTTTTTCTCTCATAGCTGTATTTTTAAGACTCTTTAGAACATCTCTGTTTTGGAGCACCTGAAAAGGGCCTGGAGGTTTGGTTCTGTGTACGTCAAGCATCCTTTATTACCACATTTCAAGGGCCAAAGACTTTTCCTACCCTTCCAAGCATGAGGACAGCTGTGGTCAGTACACACAGAGCCCATCGCTCCTGTGCTCCCCAGTCTGACCCTTCCCCTGGCAGCAAGAAAAAAAACAGAAAATCCTGACAGGAGTTGGAAGTGTCAGGGAGCTGGCTGGGAGCAGAGGCTGAAGGGCAGTTGAGATGCAAAAACAGAGACAGTTCAGTGACTGCTGGTGGCAGACTGGCTGTGTAAAGAAAGAGGTATTGAAATAGCACAAAATTATGAACTAAACTGTAATAAGCAGGAAACTAAACTAAGCACAGGTAAACTTAATTCCAGTATGTATGAGCTTATTAATACTTGCCTTGGGAACTGTAGGAGCATGATGGGTACATGTGGGAGCCAAAGGAACACAAAACAAGTAGAATAGAAAGGAAGAATATAATTATTATTTATTCCTCTCAGATTGGCTTGAAAGCTGCTAGGCACTGTAAAAACTCAACGTAAGCGACAATTCCCCTATAAATATTTTAAAATCTAAAAATGTATTGCAAGGAAAGAGGTAAGAGGAAAAGCACCTGGTTCAAAGCCCCCCTCCTAAGTCAGTGGCAAAGGAGTGCTTTGATTTGCTTTATGGGCAATAAATAACAGAAAAACCTAGAAGATACAGAAGGACTGACAAGGCTGTGCAATCCTCACCGGACAGCACACACAGCTAATGAAACACATTGGCTCATTGCCTCCTGTGCTCCTCTGTAATGTTCCCCTACACCTGAGTATTCTTGGTTGAAAAAGGAAAAGGATGAAATTGTAAATCACAGCTAGAAATATAATGAGTTTGGCACATCCTACATATTAATTCACACAAAGCTTTTACAGAACTACTTAAGCACCTAAAAAAAATGAGCAAGCAGCATCTGCAAATTAATATTTCTTTTGCTTCAGAACATAAAGTCCTGCTTTCCAAAGGCAATGAGTCAGGAAAGGGCATGATGCATGAAGAACATGAAGAATTTGGTCTCCTACCACCTCACATGGAAAGGCCTCTGTGACTGCAGGTTGCCCACAATAGCCATTAGAAAGAAAACCCAAAAGGTAACATTTGATGATCCCGACGCTGTTTCCACAGAAAAGGGGATTTTTGCTACCGACTGGGAAGGGTACAGAACTGCACCTTCCCTTCCCTGCTCTCCATTCACATTCCATCATCCCAAGGTCTCTCGACACAGCATCTAAGGCAAGCCTCCTACAATCTCAAAAGGTAAATACACTTCTCCCTGCACTACAGCAGATTAAGCACCATCACATTTTATTAGAGTTAACAGAAAAAGTGCAGGTCTGCATACCTTGTTAAAAATGTGTTTTACACTGCAATGTAATATTCTGTGATGTTATGCTACCAAATGCTGGGCAACCTGACAGATACATCTGTTAGAAGCATAATTACACAAGATAACTTGTATTGGTGTCCCTCTCTGTTAAACAAAACAATGGATTTTCATTCCAAGGGGCACCTTGGAAGATTAATGGCAATAATGAAGCATGAAATATTTCCTTCCTAGAGTGGTTAATCTGAAACAGAGGAAACAATCATTTCACCCAGGAGGGATAATCCTTTGAGGGAAATTTTCGGTGAAATAATGTATAGCAATATCTCATCCCACATATGTCAACAAAGAAACTATCAGTGTTGTGCTTAATGCAATAAAGGCCAACAAGCACAAGGAAGGAAATGGAAGCGGCACGGCGTAAAACCCGATACACGCTACTATCGGCAGGAGGGAGTGGAGGAGGCAGGAAAACAGTGGCAGGAAGAAACAATACAGGCAGCAAGGGAGGAGGGAGACCACAAATTCAGTACTAGAGGGAAGGAACTGGTCAAATATAAAGGCAAACCAGAGTTTTGGGTCAATTTTTTAAGTTTGCTGTGTGAAATGTCTGTCACAATGCCGTGGGCACCAGGGCGGGTGTACGTGCCAAGTGAGGTGCTGCAGTGCCCCCCCATCGCTGCAGCTGGGCCGAGGAGCCGTGGAGCCTGTGGAACAGCAGCGGCCAGGCAGACGCTGCACGTCAGAAGTTGGCTCCTCTCTCCCCTTTGTACAGATGGCACTTTGGCAACGCTGCCACAGCGCTGCTGCCCTGGGGTCCTCCTCAAGTGATGTGACGGCTTCCTGACGGCACAGAGCTTTAGCATGGGCCGCCTCAGACACCGGACCAAGATACCAACACCTTCACAGCTGGGTGGCTACAGTGTTTCTGTAACAATCTGTACCTTGAGAGGGCTAAAACACATGGAGACAAGTGCATATGGATGTGAGTATATACAAGAAAAGCCACACTTAAAGAAAGAGAAATATGTATTTTTCTAAGTCAAATATGGGTGTTCATAGGAAAGAATCCCTTGATATTAACTTATTGGAATCACCCCCTCCCAGTCTTGCTAATAAACCTATGTTCCATCTTCAAAGAACACTCACAAGCCTTTCATTTTTTGGCAGATAAGCCATTTGATCAATATTTTCAACATTAATCAAGGCCAAGAGCAATCTCATTTCTACCCTTTCCCTAAATTGAGCTGGAATCTAAGCCAGTGCATTGCTCAGTTCCTTTGCTCGTGGTAAGCAGATTCAGCCGAAGGAGATAGAAGCTTTCAGCGGTAACTAATTCTGTTCAACTGATAATACTTTATCTTACATAAACATCAGTACAGCAGGAAACACTAAATTTTCTCTAGAAAAAAGCTCCATTAAAATAACTATATTTCTAGATTCTGTTTTTAAAACATAAGTGCCTTTTTATTACTTGAACTGATGACTGCTGTTGTCCCAGTAATTTTTTTGTTCCACAAGATGCTTTATGCTCAGAATATTCTCAGCATGAAACACTAATTAGAACCAGAAAACTGTTCTACTCTCCCTGTCTTTTTGCTGTCCATATTTATTGCGGAAAATAACTTTTTAAAGCAAAGTACACTTTCTCCCTTGTTGACTTGAAAGCTGGGTGCGTGTCAGGGCAGTCACATCACACTGTTCAGCTGTGCCAAGGGAAAGTTACATCCCTCAGCACAGAGAACAGTACCTGTCTGTCCTGAGCTACAAACAGAGCATTCCCAAGAGTTCTGCCTACAGCCTTTCCTTCTGTGGTGGTTTGTTTGTTGAAATCATACAGCACTCGTGATGGACACTACACAGCCTGATGGCACAGCAAAGCCCAAGATTTGAGGAAGCAGCATAGCTACAGTGACCAGCACTTCCTTGGCAGTAGGTTTTAGGCATTTCTAATGGGACAACTTCCATAGCAAGAAATAAATCAGCTTGCCAACTAGGTTTGTCTTTGGCCCTGCTGATAACCTTGTGTAGATGTGGCTGTGGCAGTATGAACATTGATGTTATGATGCTCTCATTAGCACACTTCCTATTTTTGTGCCATGCAGCAGTCAGTACTTTGCTGCTGCCCAGAAAAGAATATGAAATTAAAGTGTGGAGAATACCACAGCAGCTATAAAAATACACTACTACCATGCTTTATTTTCACTGGAAGAAAATGAAGCTTGACTACTGCAAGCTCAGTAGCAACCTGCCTTCAGCTTTGAGAAGGCTGTTTTGGCTCTATCCCTCTGCGGTAGGCACTTTCAAACACGTCACAAAATCCATTTTTTTTTACCCTTTGTTTCTTCCTCTGATATTACAACATAAAACACACAAAAGAAAGAGTTCCCTTTCACACACATCGCCAGAGCTGAATGCTGTCTACTGTGCAAATACAAATTTAAAACAATTTTATAGGGCCCGTTATTTACCCAGCTATAACAGCTTCTTTGTTAGAGGACAGCACTATAATTATCTGCTTTTATCATTAATACTTTGAGCCAGTGGTTAATGCAGAGGTGGCAAATCACTGAAATGCCTGACAGTTTATGGCTTTTAGCACTAAGGAATGCCTTTTTTATTTCATATCCCTTGTGTGTATCATATTTCCTTTGGATGTCTTCTGTTCTCTTACACACACATGCGCATTCATAATTAAACATATCTGATCATAACTTATTCACACACAACCAATTACCAAATCTCTGCTGTTTAGTGTAAGTGTGTATTAATTAAAGTTTGGAAAGTGGTGGAACAAGAGGAAGAATTCTGACTGAGGAAGTACCAGGGTAACTGATACCCACTCTGCAGCAGCATGCAGCAAAGAAATAAACACATACACATCTGCTTGATTTTGCCAGCCATCAGGAGGGGTGAACTGCCAGTGCCCTCTCCTAGACTCCAAAGAATGGAATCGGGTATTTTTCAGGCCAAAAGCAGGAAACTACCCTACTTTCCCCACAGACTCAAGGGCTGTATTTCACTTGCTCCACACCGCAGGAGGACAGGCAGATATAGCCAGGATGCCTCCCCCAAGTGCTGCTGACCACAGGGCCTGTCCTGGGAGGGGCTGGGCTGTAAATGGGAGGATCAGAATAGAGGCTGTAGTCAGCATTAGAGCACCTTTTCCATCAGGAAACAAAGTGGCTTCTGACACCACAGGTTACACATGGAGCATGTTGCTACAGTGGGTGTTTCTCCCTGTGTATAAGCATCGTTTGCCCATACCATTTGTGGGGTTTTTTCTCACCCTCCTGCTCCCAAAAACACAGGCACAGCTTGAAATGAAACGTAACCCCTTGGGTTGTGGGAAGACAGGCACTTTTGGAAGCAATAAGTAGCAACTGTTAAAACAAAACGAACTCCATTTCAAATCCACCATGAAGTAAAGGAGCAAAAAAAGAATGAAGCAGAAATGACCTTATCCGCAAGCACAGCCATAAGGCTAGTTAGGATGCCTTCTGAGCAAAAAATAGAGAAGAACAACTGGCAAATGTCAGCCTCATTATCATGAACTCCTTTTAGTAGTGAAACAAAAATTAGCCCTTAGATCTTTTTTCAACAAACGAGACCATTCTGTGTGTTAGAAGCCTTTCCATTTCTTTTGAATAACTCTCAAGTTATGGGAACACCTTTTCCCTTTAGTATTAAAAGCACATGTTTCAGCCTTAATAGCTACATGTGTACTGTGTTTATCTTTCCACAAACACTTGATGGTTAAATAGTTTGGCCATAATGTTGTGAAATATAGTGAGAAGGAAAAGGAAAAAAAAAAAAAGAAAAAAGGAAGCTGGGCAAAAAGAACATTGAGTTCAAAGGTAATTGCTTCTCTGTGATACATGCAGCTTTTCATATTGTCCTTGGGAAATACTAACAATTGGAACATTCCAGCTAGATAAAAGAAATCCTGAAACACTTTCTTATAATGCCAGTGCCACTGTTTAAAGCCAAGATAATGTTCTTCAGTCTTGAGTCTGTAGTAAATGCTATAGATCGAGTATTTGGTTGTCCTTAATCTGATAGATGTCAGTGGGAGTTTTCCAAAGTAATAACTCGGTAAAAAGTCAGATCTTAGCACATTGCAAGTTATTGAAGCTCTAGTAAAGTTAACAGAATGGTGCCATTTCATGCCAGCTAGGGCTCTGGGACAACATAATTTAATCAAGACATGAGCTGACTCTATATTTCTTGCTGGCAGTTTAACATTAATGCACATTTTTACAAGTCCCTTGATGAAAATACATGGCAATTTCTCATTTTGGCTTGTTTGTCTCTGGCACAGTTTGGGGCGTTTATTCTTTGACATTCTCCAGTAACACACCTCTCAAGTGGACACCCATCTCTTCTCGAAGACCAGTGCTTTAAGTCTGCAGTCATTGTGACAATCCCCTCCCAGCTATGACTCAAGAGTTACTGCTTTCTGGGACAGTGACAGAGCACAGCCAATTTTCTCTATTCATGCCATCAGAGTTTACCATTTATGGGAAGAGACTGTTCATGTATCCCCACCACCTATAGGTAATGCTCAGAAAAAAACCCAGCTGTTGTTTTCTCTTGGGATTTTTGTTTGGGTGGGGGGAGGGCTGGAGGGTTTTGTAGGTTTTTTGTTTAGGATGGGGTGGGTGTAGGGGTTTTTTTGTTTGTTTGGGGGGTTGTTTGGGGTTTTTTTTTACTTATATCCTTATCCTGTGAGAGTGTTGTATCTGATCACAATTAGTCATCCGAATCCTTCCCCAACTCCATTTGTCCAGCTTCCTGAAGTGAAACAAAGCTGCATGGGTCTCAATCATGTTTACCTGTCTAGGGATATGCATTACTGAGCCAGGAGCAAAAAAGACATTTGACTTTCAGCTCATGTTTTATGTTTCCCTAGTGTATGTAAACATAAACATGAAGCTGACTCTTCCAAGTTTCTATGTACTCAAGATCTCACAGTGTTTATCCCTGGAATTCCACAGAGATGTACAAACTTGATGTATCTCCTGAGCTTTGGTACAAACACAGCTAGGCTTGCCCAGCTGTAGTGGCCCTGCTTCAGCTGCCTTCACCAACCTCCACTGGGCACCCTGGGTTGAGAATCTCAACTCCACACAGATGGGGAAAATGAGATCAGACCTAGTGAAGGTATTTCTGACAGCTTACCAGGGAGTAGCAGAGAGAAGGCATTCTGCCTCAAGTCCCATTCATAAAAGATCCCTTGGAGTCAATTCCAGGCAGCCAAGGCCATTTCACAACGTTTGCAATCCCCAAGGTGAAGCAGGAACTATAATCAGCACCACATCAGAATTTTACTATGTGAAGGGCACAAGGATTCCACTCAGCCATGAGCCTAAGATCAGAATATGAAGGCTAAACAGAACATCCCATAAGATACACTAAAATGTTACATTTCATATTTGAAAAAATTGGAATGGTGATACTTGCTCCAGAGGGATGTCATGCAGCCCAGTTTATTCTTAGCAAAGTTCTGTGTGAGTCTCTGATGTGCCCTATCAATGCCAAGTACTATTACCTTCGAAGAAAACAATCCTCCAATGTCCCTTGCCAAAGTATGATTTATAGACCATGCCACAGAGCAAACCAAGGGGACAACTCTGATAGATGCAGAAAACAGCAGCCTGTAAAACAAAGGGTGTTGCTGACATGGAGCTAACAGCCTACAGAAATGGCTTCTAGAGAAGCAAAACGCAGGACTGTGTCACTTAACAGCTCCCCTGAATTTATGAGGATGCTAATAAATCTTCTAACATTTTTCCTACTACATACAATGATCATCTATTCTACACCTTGAATGCTTGCTGGGAATCAGTGCTCTACACAACTGTGACAGAGTATTCAGGGTATCTGCAAGGCTGAAATCCCACAGAGTTTCCTGAAGTTGTTCTCACAGCTTTAGTTCAAGGCAGCAATAGGTCATCTCCTTGAAACATTATTAGGAGTACATAGGAGAACATTTTCCATTTTTTCCAATGAATCCAGAAAATTCAAATGCAAAGTCAGTTGAGGAGTATGTCTATCATCCTAAAACATTCTGTGTTTTAAATATGATGCTCAAATTACTATTTCAAGTTACTTATAGCTGATATTCCACCAGAAAACAGATATTCATAATATATCAAATGTACTTTATGACATAAGAGAAGAGAAAGATTCACAGTGATGGTATAGCATTTGTAACAGCTACTAGGAAGGAAAAAATTCACAGTCGCCTAGCTCATGATGAGATAGTCAGAAATAACCCAACTTCATTGCTAGGAAGAGACACTATTAACTTGTGACCCAGTAATCTAGCAGCTGTGAAGTAATGTTTTCATTTAAAAAAAGCCCAAGAAAGCAACCAAAGCCCAACAAAACCTACTACAAAAAAATAGGCTGAACATGTTGCTTATAAAATGTTTACACCCAGTTTACCAATTTGTGTAGTAATGATGCTTAAAGTATGTTTCTCCTGAATGGCTATGGGATGCTAAATGCAAAACAAGAATTAGAAGGCTAGAAAATAGAGAGCAAATAACTGCTACCAAAAAAAAAGATGGTATCAGCATACTGCACATACCCAACAAAATCCATATGGCCATGGCTATTTTCAGCTCTCTCTGTAAATTCCAATTTGTGCTTTCTTCTGAGTTTATATGTTCATGTTTTCAATTAAATTTCCTGCAACTGTTTGCATTTCATGGCACAGAACTGGGCCACATTAAACTCAGAAACAAAGCACATCAGCAGTTTGGCAATGGAGAGCGCTGCTGCAGCCCAAATGAGGCAGAGCACACAGATACTCCTTTACAACCTGCCCAGGGTAAGTGCAAATCACGTATGTCTGGGGACAGGGGGCATGAGAGACGGGGACACGTAATGTCACTACTTAGTGGGATGAAGCAAAAGAGAAAGGTATCCTCCAAGATTTCCTTATGCAAAGCTTTCCAGATCTCAGGAGGAATGAAGAAGAGGCCTAGGCTCACTGGGGTGACCTAGAAATCGACTTTTCAGTATATTTTAAGAGTTCTTGTACATATTGTGACGTTTTTGATATCTGGTTTTAGGATCATGTTAAATTCCTGCTCTGGAAACATTACTTGCCCAAATTTGATGTTGTAGCTTCTAAAAAAAAAATTGGTTTCTTATTTCGTGAACTAAAATAGCCGTTTTGCCAAAGCTTGTAAATAGAAAAACTCAGCTTCTCTAATAAAAAAATATTCAAACATTTGCTTTTCTGTTGATTTTTTTCTCTTAGTTGAAGGAGTTAACCAGGTACTACTTCAAAATATATTTAAAAATCTAAAAAACCTCAGTTCTCCACACAAAAAGCCTTTTGAACATCATATGGTGGGAGTGTTGGAGTCTCCAAAGTGTCAAAGTGATCTTTTCTGCGTTACAGCTCCCCAGAAAGGTGCAGACAGGTATACAAAAACACATGCTTGCAAAAACCGCAAAATACAAAAAGGATTAGTAATTTCTGACATAAAAAATACCAAGAACAGAGACAGCAGAGAAAACCTGGCAGCAAAAGCTTGCAGTCAACATTAGAAACAACTTTTTATGTTTCACTTCTGAGGGTGGATATCCCTCCCTTTCATGTGGTTGGGAGGGTTGTGCACCCAGTCTCTGCTATACAACAAGGAGCGCTTACCATACCAAAAAAACCCCAAATCAACCACTTACTGAAGAAACACAAGAATATGGTATTGCCTTTTTTCCCCCAGGAAACGTGGCTCTCACTGTATGACCAACTATGACAAACTCTGTAAAGAAAAGGAGTTGAGATTAGATCTTCCCAGGGTGTCTGTTGTGATGGAGCTGAAAGGAAAACTCCTGCTGATGCTTGATGAGAAAAGGAAATTAGAAATGTATGTCCTGTTGTAAACACAGACAAAATGGAAGATATGCTGACATGGAAGAAGATAGAGTTCTCTGAAGCTCAATAATATCATCAAATACAACACAAGCTGTCCCAAAAGCAAGACTTATTTATTAACCAATATGGAAATGGCCAGCAAAGCCTGAACTCTCTCAGATGAAAGAGCACTGAGAAGCAGTGTTTGTTTTTCTCATGATCTGAGTTCACAGTACCCACAGTTATTGAGAGGTTCAATCTGCAATTTCCTACCTGGCAACTTTTTGAAGTACAAGCACAGATGCAGTCAAGGAGACTCGTGCAGTTAAAGTGAAATTGGAATTTTAAAAATATAAGCCAAAGTCTTACACTCCGTTTACATGACTGAAAACAGCAGTGATAAAGCAGAAATCTACAGATGGGAGAAACTAATCACACTTGCCCTTTGTGCCTTCCCTGAAGAAGCTTCTGGCCCTGCATGGCTTCTTGGCTTCAAAACACCTCTATGGCTGTAAAGAAAATTAACCACTAGAACCCAATTTCTGCATTTTTGGCCCTCTTGATTTTATATACCTGTACACATACCTGTTAACATGCACGTTGTTGGGTAGAACATAACATGTTGCCCACATAAAGAATTCTTTTAGGACATTGCAGCACATGAAGTTTAACATGCTAAATACCTTAGTGCTTCAAGAAGATGTAAAGCCTTGGAAGGCAATTTGTAGCAAATGGCCACATGCCAAACAAACTACTGTGCAACAAGTGACTAATGTCTTTGCTGATATCCCCTATTTCTCTGCCAGCATCCTGCAGCAAATCCTGCAGTAAACTGGCAGCTCCACTCAAGTGAACAAGGCTGAGATAATTGAGATCTGCTGGGAATCCACCTCTTCTCAGCTATGTATTTCTTTGGGCAGCCACTCACAACTAATCTACTCTTGGAGAACTGAGGTAGCACTGTTTCACTTGTAAATATAGCCATTTATATTTGTCCTCCTGAACCCCCCAGATAATAGGGATATTTAAATATAGAGTGCCATGGAGGAATTTTTTTAAGCCGAAGAAATATTTATAGCAGCTAGGCACCTAGACCTCCCATAAAACTCACAGCGTGCCTTGTTTGAGAGCCAACAGCCTGCAGTATGACATAGGAAAAAATAAAAGGAAAAAAACGTTTAAAAAAAGGCAAAATCCAGTCTTTGTTAGCAGGACCGAATGACTATTGCTTCTTGGAGTAACTCCTTGAGGTGCCAACAGGAACAAGGTCTCAATTAAGACACAGATTAAAAGGCAGTCCTGAACAAAGGTGTTTAGCTGGTGACAATTTCTGTATCTACCTTCTAACAGCAACTTCACAGCAAAGCTGAATGTAATAAGACATGTGTGTTCTAATGGGAAGTCTCACATGTCACTCACCCTGCCAGCGGTGGAACCAGATTCTCCTTCAATCAAATCCTGAGGCAGCCAGTACCAAAACTCTAGTGCTCATTCAGGAAGATGCTCATGTCATGAGGTTCAACGTGCTGGATGTAATGGAGAACTTTTGGCCACTGAACATGAATTATTTTAAAAACATGTTAGCATAAAAAATACTTTGAGAGGTGAGTGGATGGAATGGGGAACAGTCACAGCAGCATTAATACAATTCAGAATATCCAAGAGCAGTTAGAAATGCTTCAGAATCAATGCCAATAAATAGAAAACAGTAAATAAGACACAATTTTCCAACCCATTTCATCAAGCACAGGTACCATAGTCCCTGAATTATCTTGTTTAAATGAGATTACCTCTAAAGATAAATCATCAATGCTATTGCTTTTATATCATGTGGACATGATCTGTGTAACAGTAGCAAACTCTGGAGAAACAAAACTTTAAGCCATAAAATATGGTAAAATTATGGTTTATAAATAGATGCAAAGTAGTTGCCATAGTTTAGGTATAGAAAGTTCTGTAGATAGGATTCAGAGAGGTCTGTCCTAGTTTTGAGAAATGTATAAAGAGTTAATTAAAAATTAAAATAACATGAAATTATATTACAGATATTGAATTAGTTAAAAATATAGTTCTCAGAAGAACTGGAGAACCCAGACTGTCTGCTTAAAGTGCCAAGGACAATGACTTTACTTCAGCAAATGTAAATAAAGATGTCTCATTAAGACAGACACACAGCAGTTTAGTAGGTACACTGTTAAAAAGTGAAACCTGTCTGGTGTCCAAGAACCCGGCTGATGCAGGTTTATGAATCAAAGGAGTGAGATAACAGTATTTACTAATGAGCCCTCAGCACTGATTTGATTGTTTGTTCTTCCTGATGTTTATTAACATGATTACCTCTGAAGGGAGAGAAGTTTTTGTGGTTTGGGTTTTTTTATCTAAGCATTTTACACGAGCTGTGCCAAGTTTACCAGTTGCCAGTTGCAAAACAGCAGAATATTTACAGCAGGCTCTAACAGCAGCCACTGCTTATGGAGACTGCCCCTGGCAAGCTGTTGAAGTTTCTCCTTGAACGGGTCTTAGCTAAACTGTAATGCTTAAAATCATACCTTCAAGTGCACAACCATCTGGTTTTGCTTTTTTTTCCCCCTTCTGTTTTAGGTTTTGTTTTATTTAAATGCAGCATTTCAAGTCCCTCGACTGAATTTTTACAAAGATCTGAAAGAAACAAAGCATCAATCTGAAAGATTAAGAAAATACACTCTGTTTCTATGGTTATTTTAAATCAGTTTTATGCAGGTTTTGACAGGGGTCTATTAAATCAAGAGCCAAAGATTGAAGTGGCAGTTCCAGTAGAATTGAATGAAAGCTAAAATAACTGCGGTCAAAGGAAGGATCAAAGCCTATGCACTGCTTTAAAAGCTACTTTACTTTATTTGTAACAATGATTTTTAAGCTGGTAAACATTCTGAGTAAAGAAACACACAAATGAAAGGTGCTGAACTGAGCCCCAATCCACGAACAGCTTTCCCTGGTCTTGGTGCCTCTGGACCTGGCCCTGTACCACATCCCTATAACCTCTCCAGAGATTTTTCTCTAAAAGCTGTGTGCCCTACATACCACCAGATGCACTTTCACTCAGAGGCTGACATGCATGTCCAAGGAGGCTCCATCCCCCTCTGTTCCAGAACTCATGCTTTGATACATTAAGAGAGCACAAGCAAAATCACCAGAATGGCCACACATGTGACCAGACATGGTCCACTTAGCCAAGAAGCCTGCTTGCTAGAAGAGATGATTTGGGAAAGAATACAAAACCAGGACAATGTGTTCTTGTGGGTTCTTCCAGCCTTAAACAGCAGCAGGGCTTTTGAGAAAATCCAGATGCACACAATGGTTTAAAAAAGCTGTTGATCCACCATGGATTTGTGAAAGATACTTTTTCTAAGACACTTGTTGAATAACTCAGTGGAAAATCCTCAAGGCTTTTTTTGAGAAACACTGACTTTTTTCTGTATATATATTTCTACTTAATTGTTTTTCTTCTTCATGCTGCTACTGATCTTAAAGACCTCGTATCCTCTCACACTGTATGGATTTAAACGCCTGTGGAAGACTCTCGGTGATATTATGAGCTGAGAATGTGTCTTCCATTTCATGTGAGCCTTATTTCATACTCATTTAATGATGCCTAAAGCTGCATTAAAAAACCACAACTATATAGCAGAGCCCACAGCACTGCAAGAGCACCGGCTTTCAGAGGAATAAAGGTCAAAATCAATCAAAGAAATTCCACCACTAGCAAAGAAGCAACTCTGACAGAGTTTTACAAAAACAACAGTTTTACAGTTGTCACTGTCAGCATCTAAGAGTACATGATGACCTCCTGGGAAAGCTCACAACAAACCTTTGTCAAGATTAGTGAGGAATGTGAACCAGGAGCAGAGAGTCTGTCGTGTTTACAAGAACACTCTTGGGTTTGTTTAGAGTATCTAGTTTGTTTTCCAGTTTCATAAAAGAAGTGGAAAGAAACAAAATGAATTGCACGTTGCACCTGTCACCATGAATTAAAACTTTCTTGAATGTAAATGTTTCACAGCAAACAACTGGTCAAATGGATGTTCTGACCACCTTGTCTTTTGTTCCAAGCTTCAGCCAAGTAACCCGGATATCTGACCGGTATCTTTAAATCCTGAATGACATCCAAACTGCAATGGCTCTGCAGTGATCTGCTTCTAGAAACCAAAAATTACACGTGAAAGTAATTCAAAGTACTCAGGGGAGAAAGAGTCCAGGTCAGAATTATTCTGGGTTTGATTATATCTTTCAGTTTTCAGACTTCCCTTTTTTTTTTCCCCCTTTTGCATCTCTTAATCTGAGGAGGGCTTCTAGTTATAGTCCATTTCATCAGCCTGGAATAGGGGAAAGGTGAGAAGTTAGAAGCAAAAGAAAACCAGAAACCATTTGGTACTGGAGAAAATCTGGGAAAGTAGGAGGCTGGTGACACTAACAAGGGTTTGATAAAAACTATTTAATACCAAAGCTGCTTAAAAGAAAAGGCCATATTGCTAGTCAAAAAAAGCCACCACCACCAAAAACACAATACAGACCAATGCAGCCACCCCCAACTCCTCCCCCCTCCCAAAAAAACCCCCAAACTAACAATAAAAAAATCCCAACAAACCTTGTCAGACAAAAATATCTTTGCATTGCCAGTTGAGGAACCAAATGTTTTGGCGATGTCGCTCTTTAAACACATCTTTAGAAACTTTTTCACAAATATCTGTAAAAATCACCTTCATAAGACCCAAGGATTCATTAGAGTAACAGGAAACTTCACCATGAAGAACACCACCACAGTGGAAAGAACTGTGTGATCAGGATCCCCTGGGTAATGATATGGAGGAGCTTCAGCCACATGTTCAGTTGCCTCTCCCCAGACCTCCTGTGGAGTCATTCAGCACCTTCTGCCTGACAGTTGAATTGTAGGAAACACAGCATCTGTCAGAGCAGCCCTGAACTCAGGCTGAAGACCTCACTCCTATGATGCATGTCCCCCAAGGCAACAGAGGGTCTGAAGCCCAGAACAGACAGCCCATGAGCCACAAGGCAGCAGCACTCGTGAAAGGAGCAGCATTCAGTGGACTATATGTTACAGGCACTTCCAAAGGCTGATTTTTCTCTGCAAGGCAAACACAGCCTCCAACCAGAGGTCTCACAGCATGTGGCTTCTTCAGGCGTCTGGCTGTGCCAGTCTGGATGAGAGAGAAGAGCATCTTAAAGGAACCATAAGGCAGATCTTTAGTTGATGCTTTAGAACACTGTCTTTCAGGACAGAATAGCAAAGATGTTTTCAAAACAGCTTCTTTGCAGCAGCTTCTCTCTTTCATGATCCCATAGAGCAAAGCACGTGCACAGAAGAAACCAGCTAGAAAAACACAAAAGCAGGAAGGGAAAAATTCTCTCTCAAGCTAAAAGGTGTTATTGAGAGATTACACTGAGGCAGAGATAGTGCCAAAGAATATGTGTGCAACACAAAGGAACAAAGTTAAGTAATTTCTTCAGAGTTTTGAAATGGTCATCAAAAGGGTGGAGTTACAAAACACAAATGAATTTTGGTCAGCGAAGGAGGATAAAGTATTTATACATTTAGGATTAGGGGAACTTTTATCTGGGATAAGAAAAGATTTTTCTTTTTTCTCACAGAATATTTGTTTCTCAATTTTCCAGGTATTCTTCTGTTCTACGCCAAGATCTCAGCTGCTTATTTCCCACCAGCATATCTTATGAAGTTATGAAATACCTTCCCCCTTCCTTTAATAAAAACAAGGCAAGAAAATAAGACTGTGGTTGTGTAAGAAAAAGTTGAAACGTTCTATTTAGAAGAGATAATAGCAGCTGTACACCTGTGTCACCATGCTCACCAGCTTCCCTCATTTCCTCCAGGATGATCCAGAGGAGATGAACAGCAGCCAGAGAAGTGTTTTCAGGAGGAAGGGTCTGCAAAACCACAAATGGTAAGTACCCCTGACCTCTCAAACGTTTCCCATGTACTTCTATGCATAAACATGGTCATGCCATGGGGCACAACAGCACATGGTAGAGACAGACAGTACTTTCCAGACCCCTCAATTATGGCAAGTGAAGAATAATTGTGTGGAGATACTCTACCACACCTTGTTGAACTGTATGCAGACATATTGCTCCTGCAGCAACTTTGCCATTTGAGTTACTACACTCCACTGGGAATTTTTCCTGGACTGAAAAAGTGGTTTGATAGTTTACTTTGAACATAACAGCACTTTCCCTTTACAGAGTTATCTGGGAATGCACATTACAGCTACTGCTAACGCCTGCTATTAAAGTTAGGAAAGAGTTTTAAGCTGGCATGCAGTGAGAGCCTGTGCAGCAATCTGCTCTAATGTAAGCCAGGCCTGTTACACTGCCTATACGAAGACAGCAAAACTGGGACACTGCATGCTGGAGACAGGATTTTTCTTGTTCTCTTCCCAGGATGGAAGTGTGATGCAGAAACCTCTCAGCTGGGCTTGAGACATTCACACTGCCATTTAGTCCTTTAAGTCTGACACTGCTGTTGTGTTTAATTGGTCAAATGGGAGACTAGAGACCAGAGGGAAAGGAGTAAAGAGACCAGCCTGGAAGAAAGAAGTAAAATTGCTGTTTCAACCTCTCCACAGTCTCCTTTACTTAGTGCCTGAAAAAGTTAAATATTTTGGTTAAAATCTCCAAGAGTGTATCTGAAAGTCAAGTCATGAGTTAGTGGCATGTCTTTGTCCCACAAATAAGTTGTGCCCAATGCCCAGAGAATTTTTTGTGCAAATATTTCAATGTAATCTATTTATCAGATGCTGCCACTTTCCATTTGCCTGTTACCCAGGAACAGACTTTTCCTCACGTTTGTTTTAAATTCAAATCAAACCAGGACATTGTTTTAAGATTCCTGTCTCAGAAATTTACTTGGACAAATGAAGAGCACAAGACACCTCCAAGGTTTGATGGTTATGAGCTTAGAAGATGATTTTCTGGAAATATTCTAAAATTTGAGTAAACATCCCATCATTTACTAGAATATCTGAAGAATGGAAATGCAGAAAAGCAAGGGACAGGAGGAAAGTGAATTCACCAGAAGACTGAACTCCAAATTCAGAATTCCTTCCACGAGCTCTGGTACAACTACTGCATCCTGAAGCCAGCAGGGACTCCTGACAGGCCCTTTTAACAATGCTTATCTTCATCCAGTGTGAGGAAGTGGCTCATGCAGTTAGCCGCCCTGTTGTTTGTGCTGGTTCTGCACCACCTGACCACCCCCTTACACAGAATACAGACAGTTTAGAAGACAGCAAATAATGAAAGGTGTTCAGTGTCTCAGACAGCAAAGGGCTGAATGAGGTGACAAAATTATTTTTTGGACATTCATCTAGTATACCCATTACTTAAGCTATGCATTAATGACCTTTAGGCATGTCTAAATGAAGTATTTGAAAGGATCTAAATAATTTATAATATTTACAGTAGGGATGGTGCAAGAAATTCCAGACCAGCTTGACAGCCAGTGATCCGGGAAGAAAACAGTAGATAAGATTTTGATTAAATTTTTAAAAAAAAAGAAAAAATAGGGCTGTGCACATAAACATTTTTTCAGGTTATTCACACAGGCTGCTGGTTCTATAGGAGCGCAGTGGAAATGGCACTGTTATGAGCCTGGCCATGGGGACACGGCTGTGCAGTGGTGCAGTGCCTGAGACACGCAGAGGAACATGAAGCTCTTTCACTAACAGGAATGTGAACTGCACCCGGGCCACTGCAGGGCCTAAAGGCTTCTCTCCACCTTGATCATTAAGTCCGAGTCTCTACCACACAAGAGACATTGATAAAGCGAAGGGTTTCAAGCTCAGATGAAAGAAACACCCGTGACAGGAGAAGAGAGGAGGCAAGGAAGGAAGATGAAGAGAATATGGAGCATTCCAGAGAAGTAAAGAACAGAGTGTGCAGTGCACTACATAAAGGCACACAGAGCAGAAGGCAGGAAGATGTCCTTCTACTCATCTCTTCTCATTAATAAAAGCAACCACACAAAACTGAGCGCTGAGGACCACGAAGTCGGCAGGGACCTCAGTGCCGAAGGGTCGCAATGCCACAAGGAATCATGGCTTTACGGGCACAGATGAGGTCATGGATCACAAGGCAGATGAGGAACAACTTTTTCATCCTGGGTAAAAGATCAAGTGACATTATTGCAAAACATTAATTCTCTGCTGGGATTCAGAATACATATACCTGTAGTTATTCTCAACACTGGGAATTTCTGACAGTTTCTAAAAGAAATATTTGTCTGCAGGTAGAGACCAGCAACATGGCCCAGGGATGTGGCCAGCCCTTATGGTAGTGCCTAAAGTCCAGAAATAGGTCAGAGAGTAAAAAATTCCTCCAAATTTTGGCTTCACCAGTATAGGGGCACTATTTTTAAATTATACCTATCAAGACCTGTCTCTTTGAAGATGACCTTTCACAGAACTTGCTACCTATTACATAAGCTGAGAAATCATGTGATAAGACAGCCCTGTAAACCCACATCAATAACAAAACTTGTGCTTTAAAGACAGACATAAATGAAAAGCTTTCTGCTTTCCATGAATCATTCTCTGATTGCATTCCACTAGTTTTCAATCAAATACTTGATCTCATTCATTCTGAAACAGTACTCATACTGAAAATGTGGCCATTTTCTTCCAAATATATAATGGTAGCATTTCTATTCCCCCATGAGTTGAACAATATACTTATGTGTGTCCTCCCACTGCTTCAGATCTCCACTCCTGATGGTGTAAGAGACACAGATTAGTGCAGGTTGTGTTCTTGTTTCTCCAATTTCATGTTAGATCTGACAGGAGGCATAACTATACACTTGCCATCCTTTTTTAGACACTTATTCCTTTTATCCCAGGGCCCAGATGCCTTTTGTTAGATTATGCTTCTCCTACAGCTTTGATCTCCCTTCACAAAAGGCAGAAAGCAGCTCTGCACAGGAACGTGAAAAAAAATCCTGGAAAAGAGCCTCTAAAATATTGTATCTTCCTTCAATACTTTAATTTTTATATCTCCCATTCTTTCAGTACTTTGCCATAGGGCTCCCCATAAAATATCTGGATGAAAAATAAACATTCTCAAATTAATTTCTCACACTGAAAAGTCCTTTTTCCTCAGATAACCCCAGGGCACTAATACGATCTTTTTATATATTCCTGCTCATCTTCCCTTCCATCCATTAAGTCTCTAGATCAAGGGTTCTTGGACTCAGCTTGCACAATCTTATCATGCTGTTTTCTTAATTTAAATGCTTGTCTTCACTCCACAGAGTCTAATACTTCATCTGTTCATTGCAAGTCTCCTTAATTCACTGAGTTGATTAAACATTTAAAAAATATATATATTAAATATTCATAAGAATCAGTCATGTGTCACGCCCCCCCCTTCCCCACAGATTCTAGCCCTGGAGAAATATAAACAGTCAGTAAGGTTGATTAGTGCAATCATAAAGGCATCTTCCTCTCTCCCTTTCCCTGCATCAGAATAATTTTCTGTAACTTTTCACTGGCTCACATCAAAGCATTTATTCATCGCTACACTCTTCTCACGCGTTGCCATTGTATTTTCCTCCCCCACCAGCACCATGCTTGGGTCATGGGTCTAATGCCAGCCCAGCCACACTGCTGGACAGATGAATCCTGGTCTCAGCAATGCACCTCCTCTCCCTTTGGAAAAACTGTCTGGTCAGCGGTAGATCAGGGCAACTAACAGCACAGCAGCCTCATGGCAGCGTAACAAAGCCACTGCTTTTAAATGATAGCCCTCTTTCCTAACACCAGCTAAGATGAGCTACTAAAAATGGATGGAGATTCACAACAGCAAAGCACAAATATCAACCAAGCCTGAGAACTGTTTTAGCATAAACATCTGACAGAAAAGGTGGGTATTACAGCACAGTACAGCTCAGTGGCACCCACTTTCTTCTGCCACCGGGTTCAGCAGCGATGGCTGCCAAGAGAAGGGGCACAGCTGGGAGCACAGTGATTGCCTGAGCTCCTGCCCATGTGCATTACTGCTGGCTGTCTCTTGAAATCTGCTGTCTTAAGAGGCGTCCTGCGTTGCCTGCATACTGCGTGCTCGTGCTGGCTTTGGCTTCAGGTAGACGTTCAATTGGTTTAAGAAACAGTGCCCCACGTTCACATGGTGGGAAAAAGAGATGGGAGGACTGAGGAAAAACATACAGCACCAAAGGTTATTCAGACTCAGCCACCCCCACAGGTTATCATCTCATCTCAGTACTGTTATATTCAAGAACATTTCAGAAAAATCAGTGGTGCTAAATTTAACTCAGTCACATTGATGAAAGGTGCAACCTGGGGAGCTTTTCTGAAAACTGGTCTGGATGGGCTGACCTGTTCTCTGACATAGCTGAGTGCACCATCAGATCTTAAGTGTGAAATACAGCTCCAGCAGAAGTCAAAGGGAGCTCTGTCTTCATAGAAAGAATACCTCTCCCTCAAGCCTTCGGCACCGCTTTGTAAACTATCAGACATCTGACCAACTGTTAGAGCTCTGGTCATCAAATATATAATGAAAGAGTGGGCAGTTTCATGCTATTATGTTTTTCATTTTAGAGGTCTACAGTTTCAGTTTTTGTTTTGAAGCAAAACACAAATTGAATCACAAGCTACATAACATCCCTCCAGGGAAGCAGCCTCATTTCCTAGCAGGGAAAAGGCACTCTGCAGACAAGGGCAGCATTCCTGGAGATTTCCAAGGCCCTGCAGGAGACACCATTCATGCCTGCAATATTCCTTTCATCCCAGGACTGACTCCTGCAGTCCACTCAGGTAACTTTGACTTCAACTTCAGTAACTGAAAATAGAGCCCAATCATCCTCTCACACATTATACTTACAGAAAGAACAAGGAAATGTAATCTGACTTAAGACAGAAAACTTTAAATCAATATATCACAGTTTCCATCTCAGTGTTTTTTTTTCTAATGAAAAGATTTATTTCCAGCAGAAACAGAGTAAAAAAATGTATTCCTGTACTTTATACATTTTTCCCTTTGTTAAAAAAAATAATGACATCAGTCTAGGAAGCTGAACGTAAAAGACGTTTCTTCTCCAACAGAATTTCTTTCACTGTGGCTTTGAATCCCCAGTTCAAGAGGTTAAGTTGCCCTTTACAGCTAGTAATGGTCTCAAGTACCCCACTTTCCAGGATTTGTAACAACGTGCTACCTCACCCTCCTGCTAGAATTTTACTCAGATATGCACCTCTCAGAACCATGATACACTACAGGGCTTTACATTAATGGTAAATTATTCAAAGCCTCCAATGAGTTTCAAGACACTATTACTGAAAACTGATGTCACATTTAAAATTGTGTTAAAGCAGTGAGGGGCTTTTGGTTATTTCCAAACTTTGAGGTATTTTCATACTGTAACTCTAGCTGCACCACAAACACATAATTAATATTTCTCTTCTGCTGCCACCTTCTCTCCTTTCGCCTCATCCCCCTCCTGCTGCTGTAATTCCTTCCCAGCTGCTATCCCACCCAGCTCCCTCTGATTTGGAGCCACCACCTGACAGAGGCAAGCTTTAAAAGCTGAGTTTGTCTTTATTTCCATCAAGAGCAATCACAGCTGCAAGTTTCAGTACCCACAGAGGCTTTTAACTGTAACTTTTTATTAGAAGTGCTAAATTGGGAGTAATAAAAATTCCCAATTTAATAGTTTAATAAAAAAAGGAAGTTAAAAGCCAGCATGGCTGTAGAGGAGCAGCACGGAGACTAGAGGTGCCAAATGTTTGGATTCTAAATGGCTAGGCTTTCTCCTGTGTTTTATGAGTATAAGGAAAAGCTCTCCAGTGAGATGCTCTGGGCATAGACAGATTTCTGTTCACGAGCTGAAGGCTATGTGTACTTAACTGTACCCATGCTACTCCTTGGATGCACTGAGGCTACTCCTTGGATGCACTGTGGTATATGTGGATAGGTGCCTTTCGCTCAGCAGTTGGGGGCAAAATGTACTTAAGTCCTTTCTAACACATTGTGCAGCCAGACCTCAAGGCTAGGTTCTTTGAAAGAACAAATGATTAATCTATAAATAGGGCTTTGGAAAACTGCCTTTTCCCAGTACACGTTTAAAATCTGACCCTTATTTCTTCTAACAAGTGTTGCTCTTTTTCAAAAATAAGGTAGGCTTCCAAATTTGTTTCAAACAGCAAGGGGTAACCATGAGAATTCAGTGAATTTGCAAGCAGAATCCTACACCCAAGCACCCAAAAGTCACACAAAAAGGCCAGAATTCCTTGTCAAAGTATTGCCAGATTCACTGGTTGTGCATTGTGCATTGTGCTTTCATTATTCTGCACTGCCATAAATATGACAGGGGTTTAGTCTTATTCTCAGATGTCAGAACTCTCTTTAATACTCCCTTCTCATTGGGAACTGGATTTGACCCGGTAATCACAAAACCCAAAATCAGACAGAGAAAGGAAACCTGTAAAAGCAAGTAACAACTATGCTGATGCATATTAATGCCTAGTCCAGCTCCCTGGGGAGGCTGCACATCCCTCAGAGCTCCGAAGGAGACTGTAGAACTTTTTGTAGGTTACATCACCACCACAGCAAAGCCCTGTCCACTGTGCAAACCCCAGCTGCTGTGGAGCTGGCTTCATGCAGAGCCAAGAGGGACAAGGTTCAACTCTTCCCACAACCTGGTGATGTTTGATGCCCATGTATGAGGGGAGAACCTCATAAAAAGAGACTCCTTGTGCTGAGGTGCTGTCTCTGTCTCCCTTTTCCCCCATCATTCTCCACACAAAAAGCCAGATGCTTCCCAAACCTAATTTCTTCAAGAATAATGCAGATTTACCAAAGCAAAGTCCCCCCATTTGGCTTCCCTGGAGCATTTCCTCTCATTACCTCATCAATTTTCCCTTCAAGACAAAAGTCCAAAAGAAATCATGACAATACCAAGTGATTCTGTGATTCTGTAATTACAAAAAAATTAGGAAAAACATTCAAATTAAAAAAAAATACTGGTGGTTCTGAAATTAACCCTTCCTCCTATTTTTTTCAATTATTATTATTAATGAAGACCAAGAGTCAGCTTTGTGATCTGTAAGAGCCCTAGCATTGTATGCCTTAAGCAACAACGAGGCAGTATTTTTTGAGAAGATGAGTCTCAAATCACATATGTGCACAGCTACACGTGCTAAACTGAAAATTAGCAAAGGCCCAAGAAAAACATAACTTAAGTGACAATTTTATTTAAAGCAAACTGACAATTCTAATATTTATCTAAACAAGGACAATCGATTCTTACTCTCGGGAAGAAAGGACAGACCTTGGCTAGATTGTGGCAATTCTCCTCTACAACATTAGAGAGTGTACATAACCTCTACTTAAAAAAAGCAATTTAAATGTTATTTTTCTTTTATTTCTGTATGCTAAAGCAAGGCTTTCTAGACTCCTGACAGTTGCTTTTCCTTACCCTGTAAACCGTAACTTGAGTTTTTAGCCTTACAGAAGTCCAGACTAAGCAGATCTAAAATGTTATACAAGGAATTTTACAGGTTTATTTAATGACTCCATTAAAAAGTGCTTATTACTGTGGGAGTACATGGAAGTTAACAGGCAGAAATTATTCCGAATCATCTAGCATGCAGCATGAAGAACTATCACCATATCAAAACAAGACTCACTGCTGGACGCCACCAGAATCTTACAAGAAAGCATCAGGGGAGAAGGAAACTTTGAGGAAGACTAAACTAAGTGAACAAGCCTTGCATCAGTCCCGAGGGTTGCAGAGATCTGAGAGGCAGCGTGAATGGAGACACACAAACCCTCTGCTCAGGAAGCTCTGCTGCCAGACTTAGCAAATCCCCTTCGGGGAAGGAGCAGCTCAGATGTGGTTACTGCTTCCAGTCACGCGCTCCGTTTTAATTGTCAAAATCCTCCAAGCCTCTGTTCCCAGCACTCCTCTCCAAAGATGCAGATATGCATACTTCTGTCACTCCACTCTTCCACACAGGAACATTCCCATCCAACCCTACTCTGAAAGCATTTGTTTCACCCATTTTAGTATTTGTCACTTGAGAAGTTTCTATTCCCTCCTCTACTAGCAACTGCTGGCCAGGAACCGATGTTAGTTCCTAACCTTTGTTAACTCCCTCTTAAATGACATGGTAATGGGCAAGGAAGGCAGAGTGTGTTTCAAAACATGCCATATGCATTAGCAATACCAATAAATACAGAAGAGTATCAACTGACGCAATGGAGGAGGGAGCCCAGAGAGTGTATTATTGGAAACTCAGGGCTTAGATTAATTAAAGGAAACAGAGTCAATAACACTCCTTGTATTTGTTCCACTCAGTTGGGGTTTTTTTCCAAATACTTCTGAGAATATTACAGCTATTAATATGATTTTACACAAACTCCCTTTATAAAGACTACCATAGATAGTTGAAGTGTTTTCAAGAACTTCTGGCATTTTTTTGATAAGTTTTGCTGTTCTTTGCTGGGAAATCTTTGCATGTGCTTTAGAGGATGGAACTTTTCAGTACCACAGAAGGTATCAGTTCCGTTTCAGCAGTAGATGAATAAAAATGGTTAGGGATTATATAAATAAATGGATTATCGGTAGAAAAATATTACTCTGTTGAAACAGATACTTTCCTACTAAATTTTCATGCAAATTTTATGAGAAAAGGCTTCTGAGGTTCAGGATTAAATTCAAAGCCAGAGCATAAAAAGCTGAGTCGTAGTCTCCGAACAACCAATTCAAGCTTACATATATATAAAACTAAAAAGGTCCTCAGGAAAAGGAAGCCCACAGATTCTGGAGAAAGACACTCACCATGATACTTTGGGCCTTGCAGACAGACATTAGCCTCCCAGATTACAAGTGTTCTAGCCTTAAACCCAGAATCACAGCACTCTCTTCATTGTTTTGGAGATATTCCCCCCCTGCTCCCCAGCCCGCACACTCCACCAGCCCCCCCAGCACCCCCTAGCCCCCCCCCAATATCAAATGTTTTCAACTTTCAAATTAATTTTTAACACAAATGAAGATTTAAAAAAAAAAAACTTAACTAAATTACCGAAGTCCTTTTTTTTGTGATTTATAGAGCTTGTCAGTGGAAATTTTCCCACCACACTCTTGCCCACAGACACACACACTCTATTATACCCAGGCTCCTTTCCTCAATTATCCTTATTTCTCAGTGATGAATTTTCAGCTCTCAGTTTCTCCACAGTCTTTGGCCTGACTCCCAAAAGGGTGGTGTTTCCTACCATATCACATTTTACAACAATTTCTCCACAGCCTGCTCTAAATGACAACTGCTAGATTTCTATCTGTAAAATTCTGCAACCCTGGAAAGACCATTTAATTGATTTGTGGTCATGGATGAGATGCCAGGTGGGTCTGTCTAGCATAGGAAAAATTTGATGGTGTTGCAAACATGCAAAAGATGGAAAAAGCCAAGGATTGGTAACTCTGTCAATAAATTTCAAGGTCATCTAGAAACAATGGTATATAATTAAAGAGCATAATTGCACCACTGGCAAACTGATCGCAATTAGGCATTCTATCAATTCTTTAGATGAAAAAGAGAATGAAAAAACCTTTTGTTGTTTTTTTTTTTTTTAATCATACTTTCAAGACATTTTTAAGCTCTAGTCACAGGCTATCCTAAAAGCACAATTTTCCACCCCTGACCTCTTCTGTTATTTACAGCTCAGGCATTTTATTTAGATACAACTACAACTCTCCCTACTTCTTTCCCCCAGAAGAGTTCCTAGTATTTAAAACATGCATTAAAGGACTGGTGATAGGATGTTAAATCTATTTTTGTCCTTGTAAATACTGCTTTGCTTTTGGAATCCAACTTTATTTGGCATTCCTATTTTGGAACCAGAACAGCCAAATGCCAGGCATAACATCTAAGCAAAGCAGGAGTCCCCTCCAAACGCACACCACTTGTATCACGCTGAGGAGAATTATCTCTGCACATAGCCCTTCAAAAATAGTCAGCCACTGCTACTCCTGTCTCATGAATACTGGCAACTTGGTAAATGAAAAAGCAGCACAACATGCTTCTGGAAAAAGATACACCTCAGAATGATTTACACAGCAAGGACGTTTCAGACTGATAACTCAGTGCGAGACAGATGTCTTTTTATGGAAGTTTTATATCATTCCATTGTAGTAAGAGCAAGTAAACTGCTATTTCTTATCACTCTTTCCTTTCTGTGTCTATTGACACCTATCAACAAGCAGGTGAACTTTCTGAGCTAGTTTCTCCAGGTTTTTGTCTGGAACTCTTACCTAGATAAGGAAAGATGGTAGACTACCCTCACTTTCTCCAGGCTTCTACCTATGGGAGATCAACATCATATATGGAACCCAAAGACTCTGCTGGCTCACTCCTCCCCTCAGTTTTCCAAACTGATTTTTCCATCTGCTCCTTCATATTTTTCTGAACATTCCCATTTGTACTAAATGTTGCCAGGCACAAGGCAGAGTTTTCAATAAAACAGCACATGCAAATGCATACACATATATTTGTAGTGTTTTGCTTCTGTTTTTCTGTCAATAACAAATCAAACCAAAATTTTGGAAGAAAATCCAAACATTTCCAATTAAATAGAAATGTGGAATGTGATAACAGGGAAAACTAGAATAGTTGGCACTGGAATGGCACTGGAATACTCTTGAGAAATCAAAGAAAAGGTCTGAAATAAAATGGTGCATCTTAGTGAGAATAAATACAAAGCATTGCAGGTAGGAACTATCAACTACAGCAAAAAACCCTCCACCAAAATAAAAAAAAACACCCACAACAAGAGGGGGACACAATGCAATAAGCACCAATTTTCCAGATAAGGAAACCAGAGTTATGATAGATCTCAAATTGAAATCAGCATCATCATATTGCTGCTCAAAAGCAAACATCCCATTAGGAAACAAAGTACGTGTCATAGGTGAGATACATGAAGCAATTCCTCTATCCAGACTGATAGTGTCTTAGCTGGAGTATATCATCTGAATGCTGCATTTAAAGACAGACTTAAATTAGCCACAGAATCTCCATAGGAGAAAATATGAACTACCAGAGACCCAGCAAGACATCAGAGTTGTATGTCTATTGAAATGTGTAAGAAAAATACTGACAGAATTAGGATTATATGTTCTCTGAATGAGCACTTTTCCATAATTCTGTTCCTACACATCTATGTACAAGATACAGAGGGAAATAGGAATTAATAAATTGCTAATCTTCTGAGGGCAGAAGAAATAATGGACCAAGCATACAGCAAGTTCAGGCTGGACTCTAGGAAAACGTGGGCAGCGAGGCCAGCGGAGAACCGCAATACATCGGTTTAGCACTTAAGGAGTTTGAAGAACACATTACAGGAACGTTTATCACTAAAAGCTTGGTAGAAGTTATCTTGCCTTGTGGAAAGGTAAGGACTAGATGGTGGTTTGGGTTTTTTCAAGCCCATAAGTTACTGCAATGTTTTCAAAAGCAGTAATTCATCTGCGAATTTCAACATATACTCCCACCCATGTTAGTCAGATTCATTGGTATTTTCTCCTTCACTTAAATCTTCTCTCAAAGACCTGTGCCATGGTCACCCATTTTTATAGCTGAATAGAGAGCTGTCTGGACACTGTAAATATTTGCCCTTTTCCTAGACTGAGCCCAGCACCCTCACAGGAATCCAAGCCTCTGTAGCATAAGGAGTAAGAAGTTGTGACTGGAAAACCAATCAGACAGAAACCTTCCACTGAGACTCGATGCTGCACTTATTTCCTTGGAGTGTTACCACCGTAATAATTCACAGCTATGTTCAGTGGAGCTGTGTTAAAGCTCCTTGGCTGCTCTCAGGGTTTCATTACTAAACTGCAACCACACAAAATTAATCAAATATTTCAGCAGACCAGAGTGTTTTAGTATTAAGACTGTCTAATTAAATCTTGAGGGGAAAAAAAAAAAGAAAAAAAGATTATTTTAAGTAGGAATTAAACAAACAGACTTGATGTGTAACCATTTCAACTGTTAGTACCTCCGTGTTTTATCAGCAAATGTGTTCAAAATCGGCTTGAACTGGAAACTGGAATGCAAATATCCAGTTTGAGAGGAGCTGGGGTTTAGAACTTAATCTGGATTTTCATTTTACAAATAAAGCTTCTCTCCAGTATTTGTTGAGCTACAGGCGAAACATCTAAGAACTTTCCCAATTTCCCTACTTAAAACATTGTCATTTTTGACTCTCTCTCTTCCACAGTAGCTGTTTTCCTGTGAATTCCTGGGCAGCTTCCACCAGAGTGGAACAGATCGCAGTCCTTACATTACCATTTGTGTTTTCCCCAGTCAATACAGGCAGTCCCTAACAAGACATGCATTCAAAATACCAACTTGGTTGTTCATGTATTGTGTGAACTGGAGGAATTTCACCTCTCTGCTCACCTTCCTAATGCATCCAGTGAAGGACCTGGCTCTGAATACGGTATCTCCTGAGCTGTCCAGATTTCACCGCAACACAAATAACTCTTAACAGCCCAAATCCTCCAGTCATGCACTACTGCAGAGGGAAGTTTGAATCATAGATATTCTCTAACTGTGCTCAGAAAGCTTGGGTTTTTAAATGCTATTTCCTACACCCCATGCTGTCTCCTAAATTCAAGAGCATTTTCCAAGTAAAATCAAAGGAGCACAACACAATAAAATTAAACAAATTAACTGGAAAGTGTCATTCAAATGGAAGAAGAGCACATGAGATTTTGGTGAGTTCTTAAAATGAATATAATTTAATCTATTTAGAACAAATAAAAGGATAAATACTACCCCAACTTCCAAGCCTGGCTTTTGTTCTCATCTAGAGATTCAGCTGTGTAACAGTACATGGGCTTTTAAACAAATAGAGGAAAAGTGATTAATCACCTGCTATAAAATGCATTTGACCCACATGTACAACTTTTGTCAGCAACAGTTGGAGATAAGCAGTTATATCAAATGAGACTACACACTGGTGTCATCGTGACGCAACACAATAGGATACAGACACGAGGTGCTTCATGTTAATTAAACAGTGCTATGAATTCATCTGGATACACTAGATTTGTGCAAGACTGTAGGATACATGGGCTGCAACACAAGACAAGGCAAGTTAGTTGTGCTTCCATCTCTGTGGCCAAATACAAAATTTCCAAAAGCCTACCTGCATTTTTCTATCCACAGTTCCAAGCGATCTCCTTAATGCCACCCAAATTCAGTTTTAAGTATAAAGAAACTCTGGGCCAACCCTCCAAATATGGAGCTGGCTTCCCCACATCAAACTGCCTGGCAAGGATTCACTCAGTAATTCTGTAAAGCATCTTGGATGCCCTGGAAAAACCCTGCTGTAGGAAGACAGTGAGTTAATTCCCTAGCAGGAGATACGTCAAGGGATACACGTATGGTTCTTTGTCTCTGCATACTTTTCAGGGTGGAAGCTAGGGATGGTGTATTGGAAAGAAATTTTTGACACTGGATATTTGATGGTCTTTTAAAACAAAATCCAGTGAAACCTATTTAATTTTAATTTCATTGCTTGCATTAAAGAAGTCCAAAGCCGTGCTAGTTCTTCGCGTAATAAATATATTTCAAAATAGTGGTACCTGTATATTTTCCAGTAATTGAGTGTGAGTGACTATTTCTGGTGCTTTTTGGTAAAAAATTATAGTTAATTAAGAAAAAAATCATAGCAATTACATAACTCTCAGATTGCAGTAGGAAAGAAGTGCTGGGAGTAAGCAGAGGGCAACTCAAGTCATCTTGAAAAGGATTTACAACCAACAGAACTGGCATATGTTCTGGGAAATTGGATTAACTGATTCTGTCTTAAATAAAGATATCAAATCTACCTCTTGGCATTTCTACTGCAATCATCTAATTCTACTCATAGAAAATAACTAATCAGATTAAAAGAGTTAGGCACAGATTCTAGCGATAGAGTTCACATCAAGTACTTCAGTTGCTTTATACATTCACAATAAATTAAAACAGTTAAAATAACAGCTTCATACCAGAAGTAGCTCTGTATTAGCTGTCATTAAAGATCAGAATACCACACATTAACTATTCCGTTAGAAAAAAGAAACAAATCAGAAACTGAGACAACACAGATCCTGATAATAAATGATGCATATTCCTCATTCTGTCATCATTATATTTCTCATTCTGTTGTCATTTCACTTTGAAATTGAGTGATGGGAATACGCTGCTTTATCCCTGATATTACGGCTGGACTTAATCGGTGCAGTTGAGCTCTACCAGAATTCTAACTCTGAGCTACTCTTGGAAAAAAACCCTTTGCTGAACAGGGAGGGGAAGGGAAAGAAAAAAAAAAAAAAAAGGAAGAAAATCAGGCATGGAACCTTTCCTCCTTCTCTGGCCAAAGCTCAGCTTCCACACCACAGCAAAGGGCAGAAGTAGGTACTGGTGGCTGTGCACAGCAGGCTGGCCGTTTTCTGCAGCTTTACACGCCTACAAGAATGCCCCAGTTTTATTTCAACCTACACCTGCTCCTAGCCTTCCTCATTCTGTAGGAAAGGTGCCCAGAGTATGCCTCAGCAATCAAGAACAGAAAACATTCAGAAGATACCTTAAAAGTCTATAACAGCTATTCTTTCTCCAGGATAGGTTTTAAGCTCACACTTAATCAAAGCCAGCTCTAGTTTATTCCTCTCGCACCGAAGAACACTCTTACTATATGACTTCTGACCCATCACACCTGGATTAAATACCAATTACCATCTCTAAATCCACTTCAAAGAATGACTAATAGCAGCAAAAAGGACTTAGGTAGTTATAAAGAGGAATTGTAGCTTTTTTTCCCTGAGATTTTCTAAGTAGAGAAAGAAGTTAAACTCAGTCACTGCTGATGTAAAGCAAAGCTATAGCAGATTTTATGTTCTTCACAAAATGCATCAAGAATCTCAATATTCAAGCTATCAGGTTGTCTTAATGGATCTTCTGTACCTTAACAGCACAGATAAATTTCAAGTACTAGTCTCTGCACGCAGCGTGTTTGTGCAAGGTATAAGGAACTGGCTAAATCAAACCTTTCACCTCTAAGCAAACTCAGAATTCAGTTTCATGCCTTAGCCCAAAGGAGCAAACTCCACAAACAGGAAAAAGCAACACAGGTCGTTTACTAAACACCAGAAAGGGACCTTGAAATTCACAAAAAGGGGAAGAAGGTATAACCAGTTACTGCACCGTGTTTGAAGAACCTGTTATATAATCTGCACCAAAACTCTATTAAAGTTCAGCTGGCCAAGCATGCTTCTGTTTATGGCATTTTTTGTCAAAACAATAGTGTCTGATACATTGCTTGACTCAATTTCTTAAGCATCCCATATTCAACAGCACAGAAATTCTTCATTTAAAATTATTCATATATTGTTTTCCCTGAGTGGGGTTAGAAAAAATAAAACCAATAATATAAAAATAACCTATTTTATTTTTGGTTTGTGAAAATTAGAAACAGTTTAAGAGTTCATTCCAATCAAGCACAGATGAACTTTCTTAACTGCCAATTTTCTTTCTGAAAACTCCATCCTAACCGACTCCAAATTAAGATGCTCCTGCAGCTTCCCATGCCGTAATTGCTGACTTCCTCAGTCTAATTTGCTTATTCTCAGAATACCAAAACAGAGTCAGGAAATGCTATAATGTTCATACTGTAATTAGTCACTGTAGGTGGGTTTCAGTGGCCTAAATACAGGCATGTGATACCCTTCAGATGCTCTATACTACCCCATCAGTGCTCTAACTGCCACCCCCAAAAAGTGTGGGTGGATTGCCCATACCACACAAATCATAAAGGTTTTAAATACCCTTTAATTACTCTGAGCAGCTTCACCAGAGAGCTCCAGCTGAGGGCCCAGAAGCCCCATATAAACTCCAACCTGGACTTTCAGTCCTAGCTTATGCCATGTTAGAGGTTTCTGTTTCTTCTCCTGTTCCTATGATGTTTGAATTTGACATCAGACCCTAGTCATTACTGTGATGTGCTCTCCTTGCCTGGCTCTCGGTGCAGCAGGACCATGCCCTCCAGGTAAGTTTGCAGCCTGGCCAGCACTGCAGCTATCCACAGTTCCCTGCTCATCTTCCCTTAAGAAATATCTCTGTTCTTACTGTTTTCTTACGTTATTAGCATCACAGAGATGTACAAGATACTCCTGACATACTTGAATCTCATCCTATAATCCTTTCTTAGTATGCCTTTGTTTACAAAACCAAAAATACTAGTGTCCCACTCATGTAACCTTACAGTTCCTGAAGTCCAATTGTGCACTCTCAACACCCCTGCTCAGTTGCTGTCTAACCACAGAGACACCTCTGCTTTATAACCAACTCCACTTTCATCATTGAAGTTGCCTGACCCTCAAGCAGGCTCAGAAGTCAGGCTTTAACTGGGCTGAGTTAGTAAGTAACTAACCCTAACAGCACTGCCTCCCTACCTGCACTGCCAGTGGGGTCTGTTGGCTGTGTTCCCAGTTCAGGGCATTTTGGGCATCCAACTAATCAGGCACTGCCACAAAGCCTGTATGCTTACGTCCAGGCTGTGGGGAGCCATCTGTTGCAAAACCTAACTGGCTTGCAGTCCCAAATTACTGTTTATCTGTGGTTACACTGAAAATGACAGTGCAGAAAAATTCAGTCCTCTCCCCCACGTGACAGGTCACACTGATCACTGAACCATACTTCTGCTTGGGCTCCTCAGCAGAAAAGAAGCTTTGCTTTTCATTAACTAAGTCTGAAAAGGAGGAAGGGAGGAGCGGGGGCCATGAGAAGAAAGGCTAAAATCAGGATAAGGTAATCATAACTCCTGTTTAGCAGATCACAGGATTTTTAGCACTGAAATTCTGCTGGCTGCTTTTTCAGTGTTACACTGGAGCTAACACTGCAAAGAACAGGAGGCTCCAGGGACAGGATAATGGGGTCTTTTAGCACCGGGTCACTGCTGTGAATCCAGCTCGGGTCAATAACAGCAGCAGTTTATCTGCCCATGTTACTTTTGCTGATTGCCTCAGTCCAGGTCTGTAGAGGATCAATAGCTACAAATAGCCCATCGCCACATTGCCATTATTCAAATAAGTTCTCAAATAATATTAAATACCAAACAGAAGGTGCAACAAACCTTATTTGCACTAAGGCTACTTCTAAGACTAGATCTAAGCCTGTAAGTGGGGTTCCTATAAGCAAGAACAAATATACATTTGCCTTTTCTCCAGCACACCTACAGCAGGTAAGCAGTCACAATTCCATGAGTTCAGTTTAGACATACTTCTGCTTAAATCAAAGGTTTACTGTATATAACCAAATATAAGTTTCTTTTCTGGGCATAAACGCTATCTTTGAATAGGGAAGGATTTTCTGTTACCTTAGTTTAAGTTTAGTAAAGCTTTACTTTCAATATTAAGTTCTCTCAAGATTTCTTTGGTGTCATTTAAGCTGTAAGGTAACAAATGCACAGCCAGACACTGACCGATAACACAAACAGCAAACGGATGGATATAACCTCTGTACATTTACAAGCCAGTTTCTGGCCATTTATCACTACAAATACTGGAAGTCCATCCTCATAATCACAGTTCTTGCAGAGACAGCGCAAACTAAGTTGTAGGAGTGCTTTAGCTGCGTATTTTTTCTGAATTGTGTGGCTATCTCTTGAATAGAGCTTTAACTCTGAAGACATTTCACTGGTAATGCTGGTTTAGAGTTTATAGAAAACCTGTGTCCTATTTAGGCTCATTTGCCTGGGAAAACATTTTGAGTTCTACAAGTACAGCTCAATAGTGGCACTGCTCTCATGCCATGTACTAGCATGGGAAAACACTGAAGTGCAAGAGGGCAGGAAGTTAAGGTTGAACATTTTAGACCAATAATAATAAGCCCCAGCAGACGCAACAGAGCGAGAAGGATGTGCTGTGTCTGAACTTTCCCTCCCCAGCCACCAAGACTGAACACCGGGAAGGCAGCATTAGCAGTTCCAAGGGGACAAAATGCTTTGCACTTCTGCTAGAGTGATCCCATCTGGCCTAATTAAATGATCTGCATTGACAGACTTCTGGGGAAAGTCTTGTTGTGTTCTCCCAGCTAGAGGATGGAAACACAACTGAGGCCTGCTTGAGGGAAATAATATGAAAGTGTCTCCCAGGGATCTGGGATGTGTCTGATGTTTTTAAAAATGCAGGAGCAGCAGGTAAAGATAAAATCTAGGGAAGCATCATCACCAGTTTTATGAAAAGCCAGTGACCTACTTTCTGCTGAAGATAAAGGTATCACCTGCAGGTCTAGGTCTTCCTCAGTGCACAAGGCCAATGAAGAACCAGGAAGGAAGATTTCCTGCAGAGGAAAACAGTACTGAAACAGAGTATGAAGCACTGAATGCAAATAAGCTATGGCCAGTAACATAATGAGTAGCTGAGAACAAGAGCAAAATGAGCAAGTGATAGACTAATTATGACACAATATGAAGAACTGCCAGCATCAAGCACTCAGATACTGTAAGTCAGGTCCCATGAAAATCATAAGCCACTTAAATGTGGAGCCTTTTCATCTACTGTCTGGTTTTGCTGAGCTCTTAGAATCATTTTGCACTCTTTCTCTAACCCACAGTAAAACTTGTTTTTCCCTCGTTCCCCTCACTTTCCCAGCATTGACTGTTGCTTTTTAAAGTACTGCCCTGCAGTCCCAGAAGGGTCTGTTCAGGAGAGGGTGTTTAGCCCAGCATGGTATAGGGTACAGTATTTCTCCACTCTGCTTCCTCAAAGCTGCTGACTAGGAAGTCCTCAGGTTTGCCTTCTAATAGTCCCAATATAATTAGAAAATTTATATATTTAGATCATGCAGCTTTTCAAGTGATATTCCCCACCTATTTAGTGCTAGTAACATTCATATAAATCTTTCCATGAATTCAGGCAAGAAAAAGAAAAATCTTTGAGATTAACGTCTTGTTCTCATCAGTTACCTTTGTCAAGTGGATTTTTAGTAAGATATTTCCTGAAACACCAAGAATACCACAGCCTCTTTAGACTGAGATGCACCACGTTTGCTTATGGAGTGGTGTAGACTCTTTCCCACTATATAAACACACATTAAATAAAACGAAAATGTTCTATTTGAGAGACTTGAACTGGAACAATGATGATTTTTTTGGGGCACTGCAACAAGGCGAGCAAAAGTAATGAGACTAATTCTGGTGAATCACATTCAGCTTAGAGGTACCTACTTCAAAGCTGGAAGCATGGAGCTGTGATCATTTAACCTGTTAGTATCGTAGCACATCATTAGCATAGCACAAACTGCATCGCACACTGACAAAGATCTTTGTGTCTACGCAGCATTTTCAAGAACTGCTTTACTTACCATTCTTGCGCTCATTGTGATGTAACTGAGAAACAGATTTATATTAAAACAGATGATCACAAGCCTGGCTCAATCTATAATTTATGTGCAAACTGAGGTTTACTGTGAATTTTAAACCAACAGCATGATGTTACATTTCACAGCGTTTTTTTCTTGTGCTAATACCACCCTGAAACAGCTTCTTCAAGAGGTCACTGAGTTTCATCCACTCTCATAAATTTGAAGATAAAACCCCCAGTACTTATGCAGACCTAATGACATTTATTTGAAACTGTATTCTCAAGTAACTCAGCAAAGCTCAAAATTAGATTACATATGTAAATCTGCAGTGTAATCTAGGTGACAGGCAGGTACAACCCTGGCCATCAGGTTGTACCTTCAGCCAAAAGAAATCTGTGGGCATGAACCACAAGAGATGAATAAATGCTATTGCTCTTCAAACAAAAAGCCTCAGGAGAAAATATTTGCATATGTATATGATGCTTTACCTCATGGCTGCACTCTGTATGCACACAGATCTGCAGGAGGCACATCTGTATTTAAGGTCTTTTATTTATTTGATTTTCCAGTTTTAATCCTAGCCTCTCTTAACTTTCCTCTGTCTGTTCCAATGAATAAACTAATTCATTTTTACAATTCCCCCTTTTTTTTCCCAGCAAAGATGCAAATTCTCAAAACTATAAGGAATGTGCCATAAGTGGAGAAAAAGACATGAATATGATTAATGAATAGATCATTAAACTGAGAATGAGAGGACTTGAGCAGAACTCTCAGTAGTGTTTCTGTATTGCTGCAGAACTTATGGCAAACCAAATTATTTCTCTGGACCTCTCCTTTTCTGTCCATTCTCTTGCTTTGACATTCATTTTCAAGGCTTCATCTGTATGAAGAGAACTATGGTGGGGACTACAGCACCCACACCATATTACAAAATTACTCAACCACAAAACACTAACACAAAGCTACTACTTGCACCACAGTTGTAAATATTTATTGTTTTTCTTCAATATTGTCCACAAAGTCAAGGGAAGGAAACTGAAAGGCTCCCTCCTAGTCCACTAGATTTTGGTTCAGATGAAATTCAGAGTACAAAAGTCAGATCCCTCTTTCTATTCTAAAAGACAGTAGTGATCTGAGCTGGGAGCTCTCTCTTAAACACATGCTAGAGTTAAGACTCTAAAAATCTTTAAGTCTCCACTTAATCACATTAGTTCTATGCTTGTTTAATGGCTTTAATATTTCCCCCATCTACAAATTCATTGCCATAGGTGATTCAGAACTCATTCACATGCTCTACATGTACAAGTTCCTCCCCCGGAATTCTGACAGTTCTGTTGGTGTCAGCACCACTGGCAACTCTGCTTCTATGTGTTTAAGTTTCCCGTAGCAGTTCTGGTTGGTTAGTGCTGACAGGAGCAAACTCAACAAAACAAAAATGTGCCTAAACAGAGAAGAGCGAGACTACAGTGATTCTGTGTTTACAGCAAGTACATTAGTTGAGTAGGTAGATGTCATCTTATGCAGCTGCTCTTCTGTTTACTATTGTTATACTTGAGGGTATAAAACCTAACCTAAACAGAATTATAAATTTAATAGACTCCAGCATTCTACTAGTGCTTATGCTCTTTAATTACAAGCAAAAATCCAAAATTATGTACAAAAAATCCACACCTATGGTGAGGTAATATTCAGTGTTCTCCTTTTCAATAGGAATCATATTTTTATTTCTCTTTGTAATGGCAATAACTACTTCCAGATCAGACAATCTCTATCATTTAATGAGCAGCTAGTTTAAGTACCTCAGGCATTGCCAAGAGCATCAACTCCTTCAGCCAGCCAGCAATTGCCAGGAAATACCTGTCCCTGAAAGTCATTACCCTTAAATATAAAGTATTATAAACAACTGTAGAAAGAGAAGATGCTGTTACGCTTGCTTACAGAACTCCAGCTTTGAGTTTCCAACCTACTAGGTTTTAAAATTAGTGTTACACATTCTATATAGACATACCCATCATAAAACCACTGCTTAGCTAGAGGAAATAGAGAATGTAGCATCAATTTTATTAGGGAATTACTCCTTGGATGTGACTTACAGTTATGGAACGACTAAACACCCCGTCTTCAAAATGAGACTGATATCAAAAGCATTATTGATGTTGATCCACTTATCAGATTTTGTGAGTACAGCGGATATGGTGTTGGTTCTAAGCTAAGAAACAACCTTTTTCTTTCAAATATTGTGGTTTTGATCCATAGAAGCAATTGATCTAGATGGTTTTTCAATTACATGATCAGGGTGTAAGAATATTTGCATGAAAGATTTTTTACTCAGATTTGTTCCCTCCTTGTTTATGGGTTGCATGAAATAACCTAATTGCATTCATGCTTAGAATGTACCCAGTGTCCACAAGCAACTTCCTCTCTGCTCGTGCCCAACTGTTGAGAAAGATGCAATCTGAAGCCATCTTTGGTGGGAGAATAATATCTAAGCCTTAGTTGTGTGTGAACAGGGCAGCTATAGATTTTGTAGTTATTTAATGAAATACAGTTTTCTTCCAGTTTAACATGAAACCTCCATGTATTTTAGCATTATTCAACACTACTTATCCAAAGAATGAAACTACTTAATTATTTACAGTAAGCTCCCACAGAAGCACAGCTGCTAGATAGCAACTGATAACCTACATTCACAGCTAGAAAGGAGATCCAGACGTTTATGTGGCACTATTATTATGGGAAAATTAAAATAACAACTGCTATTTTTGTGGTTCAACATAGGATGCAACAGCAGCTATTATAAAAGGGTCCTGCCTGAATTGATCCTCGTTGGCTCTGCAGCATTCCAAAGGGGTGGCCTAATCTGCAGGCACCCCAAAGCACAGCTGAATTTGCAGTCCAGGACTCTGCTCCACCATCTGTTCAGCGTTCTGAACTGCCAGGCTTATCATCTTCCAGCCCAAAAATACATTTTTTTAATGGCACTAACTTATTTTTCTATGAACAATTAAGACAGCTCCAGGAGACGGATTATTACAACATGCACTTAAGTCACTGAAATGTTAATTGGATATTCTGGACCAGCCGGAAGACAAGAAGTCCATTTTCCAAAGTTTAACTGATTTAGAAGGCCTGGTGAAAACAGTCCAATCTACTGTCCTCAATAAAACAAATCCAATCCTGCTCTCCTAGTTCCACAAGTGCGCACTTCATCACAGCTAGATATGAATATGCATGCAGATTACAAAACTACTGGTGTATGATAGTACAAGTAGCAGAATATCACTCGGCATGCTCCATGGAGAATTTTCAATAGCCAACACCTGCTGTATCTTGGGAACAAAGAGGCAGTTGGGGAAGGAAGTGGAATCATATGAATTGTGATATCATCATATTAACAACAGAAATTCTCTTTACAGTTTAACTAGTCAAGGTAATTTCTTACTGCCACAAGCACTAACTTCACCAGTAAAAAACCAATGTATACCTTTAGTGAAATCTGATTTTACATGGCATACCTCTGCTATAAAGTGCAGTATATATGCAGCAAGTTCCTCAGGATTTATAATATATGGCGCTGTTCAGTTTAGATAAATTCTTTATACTCCTATGAATATGGTATGGTTCCTACCTTATGGTGATGTTTAATAAGCATATTTACTGTAGTAGTGACCCAGGACCAGCACAAGCAAGTTTTGCAATGAGGTCAGCCCCGTGTCATGTTCGACATTGCCATACTGCTTCTGTTACCCCAAATCACAGACCAATATCTGCTTCTCTGTGATGAGCTTTTTTAGCACATGCTTTGTTAACTAGCTGACTAATATGTTAAGCATTCATTTGTGTTCACTCAATATATACATAAATCAGAGTGGTGCCTATGCAACACAAACTCTATGCATGAGTCCATAATCAACTGTGATGGAAAAAGAAAAATCCCACAAATGTCTGAATACAGCACCAGGCCAGATGAAGACAAAATTCTAATGTTCTATAAGCATGAATGCTGTAGTCACTCTTCCCTTGAGTACCATCTCTCCAGTACTAAATTCCAGCTGCCTACTTCCTTTCTAAAGAATTTGTCATGATGAAGATATTATGCTTCCAGGCAAGTTTCCACACTTCTTTACTGTGTCAACAAAAAGAGGAACAGAATGTTGGTGTAGGATTGCCCAAAATCACTCCAAAGCCCAGATGGGGAATGCAAGCGGTCTCCAATACAGAGCCTGTGGCACACCTCACCTCAGACCAAGACGAGGTATCTCAAAAGTCCATTCTACAGTCAACAGCTCTATTAATTGTGACACTTGCTCTCAATTCTCACTTCTAACTGCAATTCCATTTAGCCTGGTCTCCTCAGCTGTTATGAGAAACAAAATCCCTATTTTCTCTGGTGTTCCAGTACCTGGAACTTCAGGCTTTTTTTCTCTGTATTCAGAGAAACCTCCTGAAGTCATCATAGCGGGAGAGACTTTCTGTCGTCCCAGGGCTGAAAAACTCCACGCACGTACCATTAGCATGCTGCAGTTAACAATTTGATAAGGGATAACAGTAACATATAAAAGAGGTAATCCACAGGTAATCCATTCCTAGATGTTCCTTTTCTGGACCTTTTTATCATAGGAAAACATACAACTGTTAGGGCTGGAAGGGACCTTAGAGATCTTCAAGTTCCACACACACACACACACACACACACCCCCCCCCCACCATAGGCAAGGACACCTCTCACCAGAACAGGCTGCTCAAGGCCCCATCCAACCTGGCCTTGAACACCTCCATGAAGGGGTCATCCCAACTGAGAAACCTGTCCAGTGATTCACCAAACATAATGAAGAATTTCTTCCTAATATCCAATCTAAACCTACCCCCTTCCAATTTAAACCCATTCCCTCTCATCCTATCACTCCATGCCCTTCTAAAAAGGCTTTCCCATAGCCCCTTCAGGCACTGGAAAGCTGCTACAAGATCTCCCCGAGCCTTCTCTTCCCCCGGTGCAACAACCTCAACTCTCTCAGCCTACCTGGTCTAGCACAGTCCTCCCACAAGGACTTCCTTTGAAACAGGAACACACACACCTTCCCATAACATGCCCACCTGGTTCCTCAAGTGATAAGCATCCTCAGCACCTCATGCCAGCTACCCAGAAGTAGCTTTGGGACTGTTTACGTGGCAAAACATTGGAAGAGCAGCTCATAGAAGCTCTGACTCCCGAGTAACCTCCCAGGCAATGTGGTAGAAACTCAAAGTTTCCAGTACAAATCTGTCAATGACTCGAAAAAGATTTATCTAAACTTTGCTTCCAAAGAACAGATAAGTGTTTTCCAGTTATACCATATCAAGTGCAGCTTTTCATTCCCTGACCTTCCTTTCTCCCAAGTGCCTTACTGGGCAGACCCTTTCCATTTGGTTCCATAAACATTCCATATTTTTAAACCTGACATAGAGACAACACACCACCTTCTGTAAGCCATCATAGTAAGCAGTTTATAATTTTGGTTTGGGAATCAAGTCTCTATTTCTTCCTATCTTTTTTGACTGTGCTAATGCAATGAATAAATCCACTCCTCCCTCCCCCCTTTCTGTGGATGTTGGAGTTGGGATCCAGCCAATCAGAGCTTGCAGGTCATTGCAGAAGTGATCAGTGATTAGCACTGTTTTGTCTAAGAGTATATAATATTGTATAATTGCTACTGTTGTGTATGATGCTGGAAATCCAGCCTACAGCAATTGGGTGATAACTCACTCCCAATTTTCATTTTATTTGGAAGTCAAAATTAATACATCACACCACACTGCAGCCCCCTCTTCCCCCAAGTAATATCCACTTCACCTCTCAGTGTATTATGGCTTCATTTTCATTTTTAAATCATTCTTTGTCAGCTCTTGGCTATCAGTCCTCACTTCAGGTATTCAGAGAGATTAATCAGCTCCTTTCATCATCTACAGCGTGTTTGTTCTAGAAGCCATTACTGTTATAGTTTAGAAACCTACTTCAAAAGGGGTTCTATTATTTGATTTTACTTTTAGGAAGAGAGCTTCCTAACGGCTTCTACCAACTTCAAGATTGCTGATGCAAAAAAAGTAAAGCAAGCAGTGCAAAGAGGAAAACCAGTATACAAAATGGTGTTCCCAACAAAAATAAGGGGTTTGGCTAGAAGAGTCTGTTAAGCACGACATTCATTGTCTTACAGTACCACAGTTACAGGAATATCCTACACTTCATAAAATCCATTTTTAAAACCACAGTATCATCCACCCTTGTACAAGCCATAGCTGAATAGGTAGGAGAGAAGGCTAAGCCTAATGCACTTTTTATCTACACTTTGCTTTCCTTCTGTCCTTGCCATTAACAACATTTTTACTGGGTGAAAGAAACTACTGCCTACTAATTGCCTACTACCTGTCATTACACAAGCCCCCAAAACAAGAACAAAACCAAACATTTAGCTGTATCACCCTGAAAAGAAAGCTACATTGTAATATTCCTTTTCTAATACCAGAAGCCTAAGATGAGAGGTACACAAGTGGCCACCCTCCATAAAATCCCACAAAAAGTGTGTTACAATCTCTGCTATAATGTATTGACCAAATACTTATCAACAGCAAAATGTAGCTCCAAGGACCCTTTAAGCAAACAGGCAACAGATCCATTGACTTTTTTCCTAAACCTTAAACCTCTACCATCTTAACACCAACAAGCTCAGTTACATGATCTAAAGACCACCTTAACAAAGCCCATGAGTAGATTTGTGTGCATTTTCCAAAACACCGTTTCGAATGCTGAAGCTTCTGCTGTTAGAAATTGCATCAGGGCAGCTGAGAGAAGGATATGAAAAATAAGAAGCTCTCCATCTTCCTCCCAGTACACAACGAGGTAAGAGTTTTCAATACACCTGATAGAATTTTTAAATTAGACCTTTAATTATAAACTTATTCTCTCAGGTTTCTACAACCTCTGCGACAATTTCCTTCCCTCTAAAAAGCTCTGAAGTTATTTGAGCCAGGCGGGGAATAGCCTTACAGTGCCTCTAAAACATTCCAATTTCAAATTCTTCCTTTCTGCAGAAGAAATTCTTCTTTTCCCTTTCAGGGTTCCCAGGGAAGCAAAAGCATCAGGTCCCAAGAATAACTCCGTGCTGAAGACATCCATTAAGTCACTACCCTGAAATTCTGCCAGTGTCCAATAAACACACTCATTACCATGATCAAGCTGGGGAAATGTACTGGGATCCAAGGATTCAAGTTTTGCTCATTTCAGATAGATGTCCAAATGGCTGCAAGGCTTCTCCAAACACAGATCAGCCTGTCCACGTTAATTTACTAAGATTTAACTTAAAAGATCAAACTCACTTATGCCTCTATGTTTGCTTCTAGCAATTCACTCAATGGATTTAGGACAACCCAAGGGCTACTCCACTGAGTTAAGGCTGACTCTTGGCTGGAGGTCTTTTCAGAATGGCAATTATTTCATTTGACTTCTGCATTTTAATTTTACTATTTGTATAGATGTCATTGCATGGGGAACACAAGATATTTGGGACACGAAATTGAGGGAATCCTGTGATATGCAAACCTGAGGTTTGGCATTTCCATGGAGTTGTCAGATTTATGCTGCAGAACTGTTCTGGGGCTTGTAAAAAGAATTCCTGCATATCTCCTGAGAAAAATTCTAACAGTGCACATTATCTAGGGGAATGAAAACTTCCTAAACTGCAAAATGGAGCAAAGATCAAAGAAGAAGATAAAATGGAGAGCAGAAGAGATTCATGCAGATGAACAAGCAGACAGAGCTGTCTGACTGCAGGAGAAAAACAGAGGCAGTGATTTTTATATAGCAAATCAGTAAATAAAATGATGGAGAAACTACATATAAGACATATTAATTGATTAACAATAAGAAAGAGAAAAATCACAATATCTACCAAAATTTTTTATCAATTAGCACCACCAATCATATCTTGCCCAAAAGCACCCTAAGTATCTCACAAGGTGCATAAGACTTCTGAGCTCTGTATTCAAAAACTCAAAGTTGAGATGATGGACACTTGAACTTAAAGCACTGAATTATCTTATGAAATTTTTCCTGCCTCTGTAACACCACAGACAGTTTGGTGAGGAAAATTGTTTCACTGTAACATTTTAATTAGTTTACCTCTTCTAAAGCTTCCTAACAGATGTGGATTTTAGAGAGGGATTTCAATGAGAGTGAAATATCTGGCAAGTAGATGCCGCACCTAATGATTTTGGAATCTAACACACATTGGTTTGCCATAGGACATAAGCTCCTGAATCACACTGAAAAATTCAGAAACAGTGAAAAGAAACCTAGTGTTATTTTAAGATGTCCTCATTTTTCAAAACTCTACTACAATTTCTAAAAAAATCAACAACTGTTCATGAAAAAGTAAGCATGACACTTCTAAAATTATAGTATCCACGAGATACTACACAGCCTTAACACTCTTCCCTGCACAGAGTTTGGGGTTTGTGTCTGCTTCCTATAAAAATCCTCCACTGCTGCTTCTGGTCAGCTCAAGGCTGCTCCAACCATCTAGAGACTGAATCCAGCACAACACATCTCAGTTTTCTTTATGCAGACCAGGTCCTGAAAGGCAGACAGACAAGAACGTGAACAATGGGCAATGTCAGAAACAAAAAAGCAGCAGTAGAGGTTTCAGTCCGCAGGTGAAGTACGTGTATATTTGGAATCTGGTTTTGCAGCAATAGGAGCTACAAATATAGGCAAATACTGCAAAATCTTTACCCAAACACCTGGAAGTCTTGTGTTTATTCCCTTGTAATGTGGATTTGAGATAGATACCATGATAGATTGCTGCATCACACATCTTTTTTTATTTTTTTCCTCATTCTCCCAGTCCACACAGACTCACCAAGATATAACAGGAATCCAGAAAAACTGGCATGAAGTGCTTATCTTTGAAACCCCAAGGGTGAGCAGATTTGAAATCTTCAAGTCAGTTTTACAGGAGCTGAACATACGGTGATGCAAAGTTGTACGAATGTGGGAGAAGACCAGCTTTGCTCTTTCCAGGAGATGCAAGGATTTCTTAGAGTATTAAAATAACTTTCCCTCCTTAACATTCCCTTTCCATATTGTCCTAGAAGCAGGCATATCATTTATTTATTTTTGTCTAATACACAGTTTAAAACCACTTCCCACTTCTCAGGTCTGCAAGCCTGGGGGTGCTCTTAACAAAATGAGATTTTTCAGCTGTCACTTAGTAGCTGGACGTGAACGTGACAACTGCACACCTAACTGTTCTGTTACCTGCTGCTATTGCCACAGGAACAGTTGTCAGACTGCAAAACTAAGGGATTTAAAATGATAACTGTTTCCAAACTCTCATTTACTCCATTTTCAGCAGACTGACACCTGTTGCCACAGAAACAGTCGGAGAGCAGAGTAGCAGGGAACTCAAACTCTCCTGCTTGCTCGCCACAGCTCTGTACAAGAGACAGACTGAAAGCACAGCCCCCAGCAATCCATAAACCTTTCCAGACCATCCCTTCTACAATTCCATTCTCTTCAAGAAATAGCCACCAAAACAATCCAAAACAAGACACAGTTTAACCCAGAGCTCTAGGATTCTTCCAGTCCCAATCCCATTACCAAACACCATTTTTTAAAAAAGTATCTTATTAAAGGCACTGTAAATAGAGGAATCAGCAACGTGTCATTCACTCAAGCAGTCATAACACTGAGCTAAATGCCTACTTCCTTTCTTGAAGATGGTCTTCCAGTCCCAATTTGCATGACTGAATTTCAAGGTATGCAATAACACGTGCAAGTCTAACGTCTTCAGTACAGCCATCATCTTCTCCCAAGGCTGGAGAGCAGCTACCTCAGCTGGGGATCTCCTCCTGCACAGCTTACTCTGGCTCTGCTTGCAACTCCACATGCAATCATCTGCTGCTTTTCTCTACTCCCATTTTGTATCATTAAGATCTGAACAAGCCAAGAACTGAGTTGAGCAAACACAACCAGGTAGTTTACAGGACAGCAAAAAGGATGAGAGCTGCCACGATCACCAGGGAACGAAACAGATGCAGTTATCCAGCGTGCAAATTAATAGTCTGGAGTCAGACTGACCTGCAATCCAGACAGCAGCCCTGGAATAGTTTCTGCTAAGCACAACCACTTCAGTATCAAAGGCTTTAATATATTGAAATATTCATTAAGTAAATCTTAAATATTTTAAATTCTATGTGACAGCAATTATTCTGGTCTTTTGATCACGACCTTTTGGTTTTGTCACTGCATTTCCATAAAGCCTCAAGAGATTTGTACCTACACTATCAGTGCTCAGTTACTACAGTGATAGCAGATGCAAAAGGCTCATGGATGATGGTTACTTTCCTTAGTGGCTGTTAGCTGTCAGGAAACTAACACCGGGACACAATTGGATTGCAAACATCCTACAGGCAATTATAAATACAATACAATTCAATGTCTGATAGACTTCAAATTTTACTGGGGGCACCAGCTGCCACTTGAACAACTGACTGGCCATGCATCAACATCATGCTTTCATTCAGCACTGGTAATGAGGGCAGGCAAGTACTGAAACACAGAGCCCCTGCAGCACGGTACCCAAGCACAACTCAGTCCTTAGTAGTCATTAAGTAAGTCAATAGGAATACAGTAAATGATTCAAAGTTACCAAGTTACTATGACTTAATAGGTTGTTACCCATCAGCTTCAAGAAGACTGAATGTTTGTTGTTAGCTTCTCCCAGTTATGAAGCTGTATGGAGTAGCTTACACCACCCTCACAACTAAGAGCACATCCATGTGACCACGTGGCCATACAGGCTGAGCCAACAGCTAACTCTTACACCACACAAACTCATTTGCTTTTTTTTGTATGTCCATACCCTGGCCTCACTGGAGCAGGTAAAATCCAACATATTGCTGTGCACACTTTGGACAAGACACCAAGAAACTTACTAGTCAGGAAGAGATTTTTTGATACTTGGACTACTTCCATTCTGATTTAAATCAATAAGAACTGCATTAGATCTACACTAAGTACCTGGGGATGCTCACCCTGAGTTTCTTTTTGGGATGCTCAGCAGAGGTGTAGGCATTTTTTTTTCTCATTTATTTTTTTTTCCCTCGATTTTCAAGACTTAAAGTGTATCTATAAAACCCTGCTGGTATTTTCAACATGGATTACATCGTGCACTTCCCAGACTTTTGCTGAGACACATTCATGCAGGTTGCCAAATGCTTTAAAAGGTCCCCAGTTTGTGAACTCAGGTTCAACTAATTAAAGCAAATGGAGAATTCTCAAGTTGTAAAAACTATAAGACATCAATAAAACATGAAACATAAAGCCTACCAGGTCAGTCCAGAAGTCAGTGAGCCCATTTGCCAGCCAGTGAGTAACAACAAGGGTGAGGAATGCCAAACGGCAGTGGGAGATTGTGGCAATAACAAGAAGAAAGGTCCACTCTCTTCACACATTCACTGGAGATCAGAGGTATCCAGCTTTTCATTGGCCACTGAATCATAAAGAGTAAGACTGAATCCTGAATGGGCAATTCCTGATATGTCATCTTATTTTCTGTGCCACTCTGCACCCTCTAACCAAGAGTCTGACCCAGTAAACAAAGCAGTAGGATGGTACGGAGGAAATTGGAGTTCTATCCTTTGTTCCACCCCTGAAGCTGAGTAACACTGCAAAGGCCCCTGTCTTTCTCCAAAACCCCCTGTAAATTACATTGATCTTTGCCAGGTGTGATTAACTGATGAAAACAAAAAATCCCTTAGGTGTTACTTTCTTAGTATGCAACAAAATAAATTTATTATCTCAATGATGGGGAAAATTATCTTCTCAGATTGTTGTTGTATCCAACCATCTCCACATCTGAGCTATTTGAATTGCTGATTTTGAAGGGCAGGAACTTTCCTGCAGCTCACAATCTGAACACAACACAACAATTAGAAACAGAATAGTTTGTATTATCACCTACTTCTTCAGCTCAGCTACTGAATAGAAAGAGGAGGAGAATAGTTCTCATTTTCTCTGTAATTAGTGCTCTCCAACTCTGCCTAAACCAACCCAGTCTGTGTGTGGGTGTGCATGTAAGTACACCCACCTGTCATACGGAGGCACTGTAGTCTTACATAATCTTGCTAGTAAGGCCGCTAGTGTGTTCTACTAGCATAGGAAACCGCACCTGGTTTCCTTATGCAGATTACTTGCTATATAATTTGCTTGCCTTTCTCCCAATACAAGCTTTTGTTTTCCGTGGAGCATTTTGTACTACTGTTTCTACTCTGGTAATTTCTAGAGGTTCTAATATATGATGTGTCTTGTTGTATTAAATACTTCAGAGACATAGCAAAGGCATTACACAGCCTTAAGGAGCTGCTGATCAAAACAGGTAACATAAATGGGAAAGAACATTCATCTTTAGAATTTCTGCTTAAATTTGCTACCTCCGCATTCCCCAAATCCCTCATTCACTCACATGTCTACTTTGTATGACTTCCAAGCAGGATTATGTCAAACAAAAACACTTTAGTGAGTGCCAGCACATCCACACAGCAACCCACAGGGTGATACCTGCCCGGGACCCACCGCTGTAGGGTTACACAACAGCAAAGGGGAGCCAACCCCAGTTTAAGAAAGCTATCTGGACCAGATTTTGATAAAAATCACAATAATGGGATTTTACCAGATAAAAAAAAAAAGAGGCCATGTTTGTCAAAAAAATAGCGTGTTGTTCTTTCTAAGTTTGGGTTATAACTCTGAGGCAGTTGTTTGTTCTTTCTTTCTGGCAGGTTTATCAGGAGGAATTGCTACCTGTTAGGAAAAGGTCATAGATTATGACAAGGGAGAAATAAAAGGTAATCTACATACACATCTCATTTCCTAAGAATACGTCTTTTTGGGGCCAAGACCATGTAGGTGCACTTTAACTAGCATTTCTAATGGCAGGCATGAGCCTTTTGCACACTCCCATAAAACGTCACGTTTATGTATTGTAAGGAATTCAGTAGAAATGGATCTTTAAAAGAGCACGTGCAAGGAAGCCCAGAGAGATCAAAGTTTGCACGGAGAGCTGGCAGAAAACAACACAGAGAAAATTATGCAAGGAGCCAGCAAATGAGCAAGAACTCTGGTGGAGCAGAGGGAGGTTATTCACTTTCAGCAGCACTTCTACACTTTGCATTGACATTGCACCCAGGTGAGAAATGGCTTCAGGGTGTTGGGGTCTGTGCTTGGCTCTTATCAGCCTGTTCCACTGATGGTGGGCAAGCCATTTCACCTTGCTGGGAAATCAAAGCATGGGGTGGAAGACATGCATCTTGAAAATAGAATTCTGTGGACACTGCAAGAAACTCTTGGCCAGTGTAGGCAAGAAAGCCTGAGTCTTGATTCTTCTATAAAATGATGCCCCCTTTGCCAAGTGATGAATGACAACACTCTGCATGGCTACATTTTGAAAGTGCTGCAGATAAAGCCATTTTTATTAGTGTCATATTTTAACTAATAAAATCTGGAAAGATCAGTATACATTTGCTTTTTAAAAAGACTGTTAAAACTGATGCTGTTTTATTGGAAACAAATGATGACTTACCTGTTGCTTTCTCCCACTAATAGGCACAGAAAAGTAATTATCAGCTGTTTCCATTAACTTCCTCCTGTCAAAATAGAATGTAATTCTGGTTTGTTGCTTTGCAATGGAAACAAAGCAACACAATGCCAGATACAGGAGAGCCAGATGACACAGGAGAATGGATAGCCTCAAACTGTGGCATCCAGCCACGCTGCTTCAAGTACTCTGAGCCAGTCTGGCAGCTTGAAGTATCCATCCTGGACTAGGACATTTTTCTGGCAAAACTTAATGTTTGCACCTAGCAGCCAGAAGCACCAAATATTTCAGTAGGAGATAAATCCTTCCTCCTTGAAACAGCTAACAAATTGTCCTTTGTTACCTTAAAAATCCCACTCCTGACTTCAGCCCAAAATCACTGAAGCTTGATTTTTAGACATAATTTTGAGTAATTGTACATGTTACTGATCAAAGGACTCTTAAATCCTTCCAAAATCCCACTACACTGTTTGTTTGGAAAAGTTCCACACTGAACACCCACTTCATTTATTCTGGCAACCAAAAAGATTACCCATAGCTTGATTCACAGAAGGAAAAAAAGTATTTCCAATTATTCCTTTAATAATGACAATTTTTCCTTAAATGCCAGCCACCTCTCAGATTTCAGAACTCTACTGACCATGGAATAAAGGTTTGCAGTCAGGTGCCTCCTGGGAGGAGATTAGTGTGCAGTGTGGCATCTTCCAACGTGCACAGTGATGATGCAAACTAAGTACAGGCAATTCACTTCCCTTATCAAAAAACCTGAGTACCTGGTACCAGGCACTCCTAGTCCTGGTAAGATTACTCCAGAATGTCCACTCTGGAAGGTGGTATAGGGTGCCTAGTGCAGTCTAGATTTACAGCCTACTGCACTGAACACCACTTTCCAGCCAGAGACAAAACTCCAGATGTTGCAGTCAATTCTCATATATCAGACCACCTATAAAATCAAGAGTAGCAAGAGAGGGAGAACAGAGAGCCATTTCCACCACATCTCCCAGTAAAAGAATTATGGGATATCAAATGAAGCAGTTTCTTTTTAAAGAGAGAGGGGGTTTTGCACCCAACATCTTTCAATTATGGAACTCCTCACTGCGTGACATCGATGTCAACAGTTTACACGATTTAAGAAAAATTTAGTTAAATTATTGGCAGAAATAACTAAAAATTATTAAGCAATGCAGTATGATACAAGCTGCAGAAGTGTACCAGTGAAGAATTAGCGTATCTTTGTTGTTAAACTCTCACTGTGGATCCACTGGCTGCCTAAGACCTAATGTACTACTCATATTTTTCACCTGGCTTCCTATAGGCTCTTCAGGATATCTGCTGTACCTTACAGAAGTAATTCTTAGGCTATGGTTTGCAAGGGTGTATACAGGACCCACGGCTCATGCACCAGTCCCACATTTGAAGCTACCCTTCCTGCTAAGGCACTTCCTCTCTTTTATGCAGAATTGTGGCTTCTCCCCTGATGAGTGACCCCATAAATCAGACGTGACTCCAATACACAAAAAACCCTGCACCTATACAATGAAACTTGGTGGCTAGTTTATATTTCCACCTCCATACACAGGTGCACTGTCCTCGTTCCACTATGAAATATCCACGTGGCAGTTGAGGTGTATGTCATTTTTAGTGCACTGGTACCAGACTTTTTCTATTAAATTCTGCAGTAACACACATTCCTATTTCAAATTTCCTCTGCCAGGCCATTTTTTTTCCCAAGGGTTATTTTCTTTGGCTTTTTTATTTTTTCTTTGGGGTTTTGGGAGGTTGGTGGTTTTTTTGGTTGGTTGTTGTTTTTACCTGCTTAATAATTTATTTTCCTTCTTCAAACCACAGGACAATGACATTAAGTCTTCATGACTCTATTGGTTAGAACTTACAGTCTGCATGCTCCAAAAATATTTGACACTCTGCAGTTCCTTGCCTAGAGTGTATTTAGCTTAAAAACTGACTGCAGGTGGGAGAGTGTCCCAAAATCTAGATTTTTTTTTTTTTTTTCTTTCCAGACACTAGAGATTTGGCAGCTTTTGCTAGTTCAGAAATAAACATTCCTGGTAATATGCTCAAGTGCCCTACTTCAAAGCTATAATTTACTTAGCATATGATGTCCTGTCTTGCATCACCCCACAATGTGATTGCATTTCTATAAACTACTACATGTCTAAAGCAGTTTCTTGAGATGGCACTGCTTACCTTGTTTCTAATTAGGTATCTGCAGCAACTTCTAGTTAATATTAAAAAGCAAAGTGGAAGGAGTATGTGTGAAAACAAGTGTTATCTTTGTCTTAGCCAGTAGTTAATAATTGTTACTAAATATTTTATTCTGTTTTAATGAAAGGGCAAATTCAAATTTTAGGGCAACATGCTCCAACCCCAAGTGACTCAGAAGACATGCTTAAGCCAGATATAGATCTCTAAATATAAGAACTGATTGGGCACTTGTGAGAGTGTCAGCACTGGCCACTAAAAACATGCAAGAACAGAATTCATTTCTAATGAACATTCAACTAAATTTAGATGCTAAACTTTGACCAACAGGCTTTTTATTATCCCTGGAAGAATAAGACTAATTTATTTATTTTTCATATACTAAGATTTTCATTGACTCAGTCTCCAACACTCATTTTTAACTACCTGTCTCATTCTTTGGTACTCCTGCTACCCTTGCATTAAGAACACCCGGAGCTCAAAGCTGCCAAAACACACTTTGAATGTATTGACAATGAAAGCCAGTTCTCCTCAGGTATTTACAAATATAATCTAGGATGGTATTGCAGCCGAATCTTTCCAAAATTGACCCAACCAAACGATAAGCTTTCTTAATTAGCCTGCCTCTCTTCTCTCAGATGATAATTTATATCTTTTATTCTGATAATTTTTTCTCTTTTCCATGCCAAATAAGCTTTTTTGGTTATGAAGTGTAGAAGGGTTCCTTTCGCTAGTGTGTTACCTTAAGCAAATTAGCTGGCCTAGCCAAAATTGCTACTGGGCTAGAAGTGCCTTGACTGAACTGTAGACTAGTTAGTGCTACAATATAAGCAAATACACTCTCAATTTTTCTCAACCTGGAAACAGAAAGCTTAAGCATCAGCCTGTTAAAGCAGTAAAAATACTGGGGAGGGTTAAAAGATTGGGGATGTCTTGCTAGTCTCCTCTCGGTCTTTTCCCACGATCCCCACCTGAGGGGCCAGCCATCCCACAGAACTCTGCCAGTTCTTGCAGATCTTTCAAGATGCAGAGACACAGAGTTTTCACAGGCAACACAAGGGAGGATTCAGATTATTTTTCCTTATAATCTTTGCCTCAGACTTAAGGACAGGCTCAATTAACAAACATGTTATTTTCAATTCTACAAATCCTTTGGGTTTGTCTGTGCTGATTATCAGGTCGTGGCTGAAGTACAAATAGCTACACAACCCTTGCCCACACATCCATGTTGTTCAAGCATGACATGTCCACAGTATGCTGTAGTTAGGTGTATGGTGTGTTACCTTGAAAGAGGATGGGACAGATAGCATTCTCCCTTACAGTATTCCAGGACTTAGAGATAACCAGGGAGCTTTATGGAGTGCAGTCAAGCCGTCTGAATACAGGGCAGGCAAAAATCTTGTGCCTAGAGTTGGATTTATACTTCAAGAAATAGATTAGGTCCCACTGAAAACTGCTTAAATTTTGCTGGCAGGAAAACCAACAGAATATCAATTGTGTTGAATTTTCCAATAGGAAAGATTTAGATCACCTTTAGAAGAGAAGCAATTACTAAAAAAAGAATGAGATCAGAGTTCAGGAAAAGCACGAATTAGCTCGCAGCTGAAGCTCCCTGATGCTTAGATTCATCCCCACGTTACACACTATGCCAGTGAAAGAGCTGTGCCTATCACATTTTTCTTTACATTAAGTAGCTCCATGTCCAACTTGAAAAAAACCACGTGAGGTATGACTTCTAGATAAGACAGATACTTTATGAAAGGAAAAAAAAAAAAACACAATTCTGTTAAAGAAGCAAATCAGGAACTCAAGGGCCCAGCTTTCTAACCTATGAAATTACTATTCATGCAGCATGATACATTATATATAATAGCATGCAAGTACTAAAAAAGCTGAAGGATGCCTAATTATTACTTGAGATGTGACCACAAATAATATTCTACTGACATCTAGCCATCGAACTACATGTTTGTTTATACCAGTAAGTGAGATTGAGGGAATGCTTTATATAATTCACTGATACGATTTTGAATTAAAGCAAGAAAAAATATTTCATCTAAAGATTGGTATTGTAATCAACTGACACTGAAAAAATATCCAAGCTTTTGAATCATTTCAGGTTTTGGGAAGATTCATCACTGAGACAGCTGGCAAATTCCTAAGGCCACTAGAAATGGGTCTTTATTAACAAATTTGTGTTTTCTTTCCAAGCAACTGAGGGGACTTTCTGATTCCATTTGGCTTGGTTATTATTTGTAATTAAAGAAAATCTGGAGTTGTGAGGTGTTTTGGCTTTTTTATTGTTGTTTTTCAACATACATAAGTTTCAAATCATTTAAGGCTGAATAATTTCTTTGCCAAATTTCAGTTAGGACAGACTGGTTTATGTCCAACTTATAAAACCGTACAAATTCAAACCTACAAATACTGACAGGAGGTGTTATAATACTGCAAATACAAATGTTTGCACTACAGCAACAAAACCCTAGCTATCTTTTCACCTCATCAATGGGCATCAATTGAAAAAGATGAAAGCTTCAATCAGAAACTTTTACTGGATTTATCAACACACAATAAAGACATGAACTGCCAGTTTATGCACTAACATTTCCAAGAGGATGTAGCTCCTAGCTATGCTAAAAAGGACAGGATGGGAAAGTCATGTTTTTACAGTACAAACACTCAAAGAGACAGGAGTACCCTGTCTGCTCAGCTCACTGATGCAGAGTAACACAGCGCAACATATTTACTGCCTTAGCTTTCCTTTCCGTTAGGAACATTTGGTTCTTCCTGCCGGTCAACTTGCCCATTTAATTTCACTCTCTGGCATAATACAGCCTTTTCCTAGCTGGTGCTGTTTTATAAATCATAACAAGAATGAAATGCAAAAGAACCACCTTTCCCATTCTTCATTTCATTTTGAAGTTCAGGTTTAAACAGATGAAACAGATAACACCTCCTACCTTACTCTTAAGCCTTTGAAGCTTTAATTTCCTATTGTGCAGACATCTCTGAAGACTCAGAACCAGACCATGAGAAAAGCCATTTATAGGGACTTATAATTTATAATAATTTAGGCTGAGAAAAAATCTGAGCTCAAATCAACAAAGCACTGAAAATTAGGACATGATACCTTTGGTCTCCTGTTCAGCCCAAGTGGAAAGTGCTGCAGAGATTGCTGAGTGTATTGAGCAATTCAAGATTCCTCACCATGCAGACCAGTGCTAACCAGGGAACTACTCTTGCTTTATGCATTAAAATATAGATACATAGAATATACTGAGTTGGAAGGGACCCATAAGGATCATCAAGTCAAGATATTAAGTCAAGATATGGCTTAGCTAAACCGTTTAGGGAGATGCTTCTGGCAACCAGGCTTTCCCCCAATTGGTCCATTTCCTATCTTCCAGAATTTCTCTCCCTTCTGTTGCTTTAAACATGCAACATGTGTCCCCCAAAAATGCAGCTTTTAACTCTAAAGCAGATTTCAGCTGTGAATATCATAAGGTGGACAAACTATTTTTCACCATTTATCAAGTGATTTCACCTCCCTTTGGAGACAGGATTTTCCAGGCAGGTATCTACAGATAGACATCAGAGAAGGATTGATACATAACCAACATGGGCAAACAGACATGGCATACCTTAGCAGCAGGAACTCTGCATTCCCATCACAGCAACTCAACCACATGTTTTTTATAAGACTAATGAAGCTTCATGCTACCTCTTAAACAAGGTGAAAAAAGTAAAACTAGCCCATGAGTATAAACTGGGAGATTTAATTTTGCAGCCAATAGCACTTTGGTATTTGTTTAATCATTTTTAAATTGAGTAGCTTTAGATAGAAATGAAGCAGACCATCCCTTGGAGGTTTTTTGTATTCTCCATCTTGGATTCTTCTCACACAGAATATGTCCATGTTACTGCTTCAATTCCACTGATTTTTGTTTTTTCTTTCTTTCCATTTCCTTTCAGCCAGTTTAGCTACACTTTTGAATTACAGGTGAAATATTGTGGAAAAAGTATGCCAGACCCACTTTTCAAACTGGCTACAAGAGACATACCCATTTGTAGCTTGGTAAAAAAATTGATAAATGATAGATGAAATACAGGCAAAAGTCTCTGCAACAATACAAGGAGCAATATTCCAGACATCAGTTAAAATAATATACTTGTGACTATATTTGAAAGGAAAGTTAACTATCAGCAAACACAGACAGGAATGAAACCCAGTGCTGTCCAAACTCTAACAGCACACACCCTTGCTTTTCATCTAAAAAGACATAATCTTGCCTGTTCAGGAATTATTCCTGTTCTACCTAATCTTCTTCTTAAATACCTCCAAGCCAGCATCTGAATTTGAAGCCAACAGTATCCCCTGCAGAGGCTGCAGCTGTCACCTCTGAAATAGCATTTCTTTGGAAATCAGTAAACAGGCTCACCTTTAACAATCTGTTAGAGATCATATTCCCAGGGTGCTATCTGTCCTGGTTTATATGTGATCATTGCCCAATTTGTTCTTATTATGTTATTAGTGCTGAAAGATGTTATCCATTAGATGGTGCAAGCTTTCAAGTTCTTGCTAGCTAAAAGATGAAGTTAGAGGCTTTCAGCTCTTACAGGGGAGACATATTTGCAAATGTTTGGGGTTTATGGAGCAGACCCATTTTAGCACAATAGATTTACCAGTTGTATTTTAGGGTGTCTTACTTGAAACGAAACTCCCAGTCTGTCCAGGATTTTTCTACAACAGCACTAATTACATCTTAATAAAAAAAGAAGTCTGATCAACGTTTCTGAGAGCATAGCTTTGAAAAATATGCCAGAATACAATATTCTGTAGCAATAGGCACAGGTACAGGAAAAGGCATGATGCACTGGAGCAGCTGGGGTCATTCATTTCAATAATAGCAGTTACCAATTCAAAGGAGGTCTGGGTGGTAGGAAGTGATGGCTGTTCACTCCTGTTTGATTGTTATTCCATGGTCAATGTGATCTGATTTTGTGCAAAGTACAGTTCAAACCAGATGGGTGTCTGTATTACAGAAGTGCTTATCATAGTCAACACCTGGATTGCCAGGCACATTCAGAAAGTCAGACATTTAATGGCCAAGGAAACAATGTCTTTCTGTATTTCACTGCAGCTCTTCCATGCTGAGATAAAAGCAGACTAACTGGGTGCTGTCTGCTACCTGTGATGTTCTTCACAAAAGTGCAATAGCCCTCAGCTCCTTGACTTAATCTAGTATTTACTGCAGGATGCAAACAGATAAAACAGACTTAAAACACATGTACCTAACTTGCTGAGTAATTCCTTACTCATACATTGACATGTCATTTTATTTTATTAAGGAAATAAAACTTAGATCACAATGCAAATGCCCTTTGTCAGTAAACATATCCTATACTTTGAAGGCACATATATCTCAGAGCTCTTTACAAAGACATATTATCTTTCCCATGTAATAGATGATAGCCAAAGCAAAGCAACTGCCTGGTACTGGACTCCATAGAACTAGAAACCAGACCTTGTTTTCCTGCTGCATTCATGGTGGACAGCCAATTGGGTAGTATTTTTGTACTAAAACATTTGTCACTAATTTTTAGTATAAGTAATTGTAAAAAAATTCTTACAAGCCAAATACTCGTTCAATTATATGCTTGTCTTGTGAAGTGAAACTCAGTAAGGTTTTTCCATTTCCAGTAACAAGAATTAATACCCTTTTAAACATTAGGATCTTTTCTCTCAGAAAACTGAGACCAATGACACTGAACTTGATCAAAACACAGTGCAGAGCTGTGGAAACTTGGCGACGCACGCCCTCCACTTTGTAGGGGAGATGCAGTTTCTCTGTTACCCCAATCAAAAACTGACAACTATGTCAACTTTGTGATGAACACAAATGTCACCAAGGAATTTCAGGTTACACCAAAAGCAATTCTATGTGTAAAACCATCCAATTATGAACTGCTAAGTACAAAGCTACAAAGCTGTTCACGTACCCATTACAGCCCTGGAGTGCCTTGTCATACCCTCCCGAAAAATACTCTGATTTGAAAGGAGCTATGACAGTTTTAATAGGAACAACCTTATCTAACCCTGGTTCTCAGCCACATGTGCTCATGTGGTGATAAATTAGATTTATTTAATTATTTGGTTTGGTTCAAGGGAAACATCTTTTTCTTTCACTAGTTGATACCACACTTTTTCCTCTGGTGTTTACACAGAAGTATTTTGGTGGATCAAAGTTAGCCAGTGTAAAGCTATAGTTTTGGATTAATAATCAGGTGGCTAAGAGCAAGAGAATTTATACATTGTTTTGAATTTACCACTTCTAAGTATGATTTTGACAGTCCACAGTAATGGACATCATCCTCAGTGCAAAGTTTCAGAGGAATATCTACCAGCTTTATTGTATGTGAGATACATATAATAAAAAGTAACTTGAAAACATAAATACACATTCCCCTCCAAGTTTACTACAAATGTTATTCGTTTTCCAAGGCTTTGTGAAAAACAAGGTATTTCTTTATTCTCTGGTTCTGGAGTGACCCATACTAATAAAAAACTATTATCTCAGAGTTACAGGATTAAACAAGTAGGATGTCATTCTCAGGACTTCAGTGCAGAAATACCTTGTATGTATCTTGAGGGCATATACAATACAACATAAGTGTGCAAGTCCACAGTGTTTCCAATAAGTATTTCAAACTACTTGAGTTGCATCTATGCTCACATTAGCAGCTGAAGGGGAGAAGGACTTGAAAAGGTACTGCACCGTTTATAAGGTGTAGTCCTAAATAACAGACTCAAACTCCAAAAAGGTCCATCTAAAACAAACAGCTCAAGTGGCTTAAAACAATCAATGTATAATAAAGTAAAGTTTTTACCTTTAAAAGTTTAAACAGGTCACAGTTCACCAATCCTATTCCTGTCTTAACAGCAGCAGCTGCCAAAACCTAGGGAACAAACACTTCTACAGTATCCCTTCCTACTGCACCATTATTTGGCTCTGGTAGTTAGACTGGCTGGGTCTCCCCCACTCCAACAAAAATTAACTGACTTGATTAATCCCAGTTATGAAGTCTAATTAAATCTCAACTAAATACAGAGGAAATACTTCAGCTGTGGCAGTCGAGGTGAGGCTCCTTCTGCCTTCCACAGCAGTTCCATCAAGTACCTATTGAGATGGATATAATCATCTCTTTACAGTGCCACATACGGTGATACAATAAGCCTACAGCATGGTAAGGCAGTAACCTAAGCACTGTTTCTACAAGGCTAGCTAGAATGGCCAAGGTGTGAATTACATTGGCAGCACTAACTTTATCAGCTCAATTACAGTATTTCCCCATAAAATACATTAATATATAAGCAAAGGAGAGCCACGCTGTTCTGTTCCTAAAGGGACTAGTAACTACTAGCAGTTCTGGAATCAGGTAATGTATTTTTCCTTGGTTACATGTGCCCTTCTAAAAAGGGGAAGGTATATAAATATTCAAAGAACAGTAATATTTAAATGTTCTAAAATTTAGAGGACACTTAAACAATGCCCAATGGTATACGTTCCACCTGAAATAAATTTGGAAGGGGCACTTAAGTCACCATCCAAAATGACAGCAGATATCTAATCCTAATTTCAATAAAAGGCTCTTATATTTTTAAGTCTGAAGGTACTGGATTGGTCCCTCAGGGTAGAGAGATAGGATCTGTGAAAATCAAAATTCATCACTGTAGTGATGATAACCAGAAGGTCGTTGTAAATCAAGGACTTAGCGATCCACTTAACAGTTTAAACCAAGGAGACACAGGCTGTGCTGCATGTATAGCCTGACCTTCAGGTCTGCTGCACAGTAAACTTAGCCACCTAACTGTAGTGGCTCCCACTCAGTACCAGTGATCAGACCACCTGCGTGCTCTCACCCTTACCTAAAAGTGCCACAAGAAGTTCCCATGTGAACATCCTTTTTGTTTGACAGCAGAAATAATTAATAGAATTATTTTAAGAAAATCCTGTAGTATCTCAAAAAACTCAAATTGATCAGCACATTTTCCACAGGTGTGATCTGCCTGGTATGCTGCACCTTGGTTGGAGGTCCATCTGATCTCACACAGCTTGAGGTTCACAGTATCTGAAGGGATGTAAGACTTATCAACTATTCTTCTTCTGCACATAGCACTCTAAGCAATACTTGAGAGTCAAGTGTTTATTTTACTGGGATCGTAATGAACCATCACCTGCTGGTGCAAAACAATGTCATGGAAACTAAATTTAATCCTTCAAGATTTTCTTTCAGAATTTCCAACATCCATAGTTTTCATTTTAGCTCTAAGCCTATCTATGTAAAGTGTGCTGGCTACAGCTTGAGCAATTGGAAACAACAGCCACAGCTACTACCCATTTTTACAGAAAAGCATGCTTTGTACCTTATATAGGTTTAAAAAATACTCATACATTTCATTGCTGATACTTATAACTGAAATATTCAGTAAGGAGGTTGAATTTAATTATGCAAAGGAAATATTCTGGTTTCATATTCCGAACTGAAAGAAAGATTCCTCTCCAACACTTGTTACTGTTTACTCTAATACGCTACAGCTTTAATACTTAAATATGAGAAGACCCTGGGACTGTAGACTCACCAAATTCAGTCTTATTTCAAAATATTTGAACTTGAGAAAGTACAGCATGTGGAGAGCCTGCAAGGATGGCTGTATGGTGGATAAACTCAAAGACCAGAAGAAAATTTACAGCACAAATTGCTAATGGCAACATCTTAATCTGGCAATATCTGTCAATGTGTCAAAACACAGAGAGGTGCTTTTTGAGAGACCACGTACATATCTTCATATTCTAAATAGTGCCTCCTTCCTATGGAATACCTTTTTCACCTTATTAGCATATTAGATTGTATTAGTCATACTCAGAAGATTAACTAGGTTTGATTAATTTTAGCCACAAATGCTGACCTGCTCTATTATTATTTATGATCCAGAAGGAATTAAATAATAAGTCACAAAAAATGGATTGTTATATATTCCTATATACGCCCATGATTTGATATATTAATCCAATAACACAACATTTTATTTTATCTTCTAGAGAGGTATAGAAACAAAGCATTACAATATAGAAGTAGAGAAATAAAGGAGCAGACAACAACAGGTTAGGAAATAAATACTGATAAATAAATACTGGCTGCCCCTGGATCCCTGGCAGGGTTCACACCCAGGCTGGATGGGGCTTTGGATACCCTTGGCTAGTGGAGGGTGTCCCTGCTCATGGCAGGGGTGGGACTGGATGGGCTTTGAGGTCCCTTCTGACTCAAACCTTTCTGTGATTCAGTAAGCATTTTTAATGGGTCAAACAACTGCAGATTAAAATCCAAATTGTGGCCCTTGGGTATGAGCATTGTGCCGCATAAGATTAAGTCCCGTGCTCTAAACAGGTTCAGTAAAGACAGATACATGCTGGGAAAAGGCTCACAAATTTCCTTTGTCAGGCACAAAACAGACTAAGAAGTTTTGATATTCCTGCAGCTGTCTCTTCAGAGGAGATGAAGGGGAAAATGTTTTGGCACTTGCACAAGAAGGTTGACAGTCACTGCTCCTGATACTCTCTGTGTCCACAGCAGGCAGTGAGAACTCTTACAAAGCAGGAAGGGGCTTGTTTCTGATGCTAAGTTTTCTTTGAGACAGCCTTACCTTTAGAAACCCATTCCTGTTCTGGGTGGAATCTTGCTGGATAGGTTAACAATGCATTTCCTCCTGTTAAATAACAGCTACATTTTAGCTTCTCAAAGTCTCAGAAACTCCTTGGCTGTTCTTTAACATAATTGTCCAAAGTCACAAATGTTCCATAATAATTTCTAGAAGGTATCAAAGTAAATAGGGGTCTATATTATTCTGCTGATGCAAGAGATTAAGCACAAATCAAAAAATATACTTCACTACTGCATAATTCCAGTTATGCTCACTATTAAAATTTGCATTTCTAATCTTGATTAGCTACCCTAGCAATATCAAAATCCTTGTGACTTTTGAGCTATACTGTGATCACATCATTGATGAACAGTTTCTCATTGAAATAGCTCTGTTCAGGTCAGTGGAATAGCTTGTGTGCATGATTTACCAGACCATAATTTGACTAAATATCTCAAAAAGCTTTCCAAAACCTTACATTTATTAATATAATGTATGAAGGTGCGATAGATAAAAATTTATGAGGTAGAAATGCAATATACCCTATCAAATACCTACTCCTTAATATGTACATTCAGATAATGGTCTAATTTAGAACCATATAAAAACTTTTATATAACCAGTTAGCAGCTATAGTAGTGCCCAATAGAATGCTTACAACAGTGGTAATGGCCTGTGTTATGTCATTATAGATGTTTGAGATAACTTTGTCAGAGATTACTTAGTCCTTTTCATTATCATATTCCAATTTCCAGCGTGCTCTGAAAGGTTAAGCATGCAGAGTGAAGTTTTCCATATCTGAAATTTTCTTTCAGGAGATTTTCCTTTGAAGGTCAAATAAAACATCGCCTTGCCATTTCTATAAACATGTTTTACGCGCTTCTAAGAATTCTTTTGGAGGATCTAAGCACTGCCATTATTTGGAGGACAATGAAATTCAGCAAGGAAGCTTTTTGGTACCACGTGTGAGCCTGTTCCCATGGAAAAATGCATACACTTGATCAAATTTTTACTTTCAGAAGCACTTCAGTTTATATACACTCAGATTCCATGTAGGTTAAGTGTGGCATTTTCTGACTCCTTGGTGTGCCACTTTCTAGCTTATCAGGGCTCTTGGTCAGTTTTAGTGTTTGGTAGTAAACTTGGAGGTTGGTGAGAATGTTGTGAGGATTATATAGACAATATCTTCCTAGCTATATACTGGGTACTGTCGAATTAATTTGATTGTATATGTTGGAATTTGTTAGGTAGACCATTTACTGGTAGATTTCATTGCAGTCTGACCTTTTCTAGGCTCAACCCTTTCTAGAACCTAAGTTAGTCAATGTCAATAACAAACCTTGCAATGTAAAATACTTAAACATCAGCAGAGATTTTCTAAATAATGGGCTTTTAGACACCTGTGAAAATACAGGCAAAGCAATCATCACAGCAACAGCAGTTTTTAAACTATTCCAACTGATATGAGTGTTATGACCTGAGACACAACCAATTTCTGACTGATCCATTGTGTGCTTCATTTTAAAGTGAATCCTACATCTTTTCAAGTACTGTCAAAACAATAGATGTCATACCTTCAATGAGCTATTAGAATTTGATTAACTACAGATCATGTAGTCCTATGTCTTGGTTAAATGGGGATTTCCAAAGCTACCATTCCTGAAGAGTGCAAAGTCTTGTCAGGAAATTAAGAACTTTCTCATCAGTATGTGTAGGCCTGGGTCAGCCTCAAAATAATGGTCCTCATATTATTTTATCTCCCTCACACAAATACCATGCCTTACCATGACTGAAAGAGAATGAGACCTATTTGCTAACATTCATCCTTGGCAATACACAAGCTTTTGTAGTAATGTATCATAATCTTCATGCTGGTACTTGATTAAGAAAAAAACCCAGCCACAAATAACACCATGAAATCATTACTGAAAGGAAATTTTACTTTTTAAAAGCAGTCTTCTGTCTAATATTCTCATGGAAGTAAAAACTCAAAACAAATTCTTGATTTAGCTGCATTTTTTTTCCCTAATGAGCAAAACCAATGATGGCTCACACCTTCAGGCCAGCAACAACGACAAACCACTGTTGGCATCGACCTTCCTCTTTAAAAAAATCCAAGCAAGAACCCCCAGAACAAAACAAACTAACAAAACACCCCCTCAAAAAAACCCCAACCTTTTATTTCCCAACAAATCTGGTAACCTCATGATTCTGAGGATAATCTTTCAGACAATAGCTGGCTCTTAAAGATAGAAAAGATACATACATAGAATACATTATAATTGAGCCACAATTTATTTCTATTTCCAGACTAGAATATTCAGAATAAGTTACTCCTTGAACTGGCCATGTCCAGTTACAGTCCTTCTAAAGAAAAAGTAGATGGAGTTTTCACTTTTATAACCATTGGACATCAAAGAACAGACTTTTTATTCAATATTTTTCTTGCTAGCCTTTCACCTATGCTGATGTACAGGATTAGATGGAAGTTCAGATCAACTCAAGACCCCTAGCATGGTACACATAACCAGACATATTCCCTTATTATCTATCTCCAGCATATCACAACCTATGAAAGAGCCAAGTTCAAATGAAAAGGTATCATGTCATAGCAAAAGTTATTGTAATTAGTCTCATGTGTTTGACTTTTAACAATTAAACTTCATTCTATTTTCATTAGTCAAGTCTACAAGGTCATATAAAATTTGTGGATGACAAAATGAGAAAGTATTACCAGTATTGGAGGAAGACTGGATCATAAATCAGAAAGAATTATTCTCTTAAATCCATCTAATCCTTCCTAAATTATGACCCAGTCCTCCTCCAAAGTTGGTAATACTTCCTGACTTTGTGTCATCCACAAATTTTATCATTGCATTCACCTCGTTCTGGTAACAAGGTCACTAATTGAAATATTGGACAGGATTGCTCTCTAGATCAAACCTTGAGAAACAGCACTAGTAACTTCTCTTCAGTCTGGTAACTTTCCCTTCAATATAATTCACTGAAGCTTCTACTTTAGCAAGCTTTTTATCCACCTCACAGTTTTTGAATTAAACCCCATTTTCTCATTCCTTAATAATTTCCCTTGGGGAATTATACCCAATTCTTTGCTTAAATTTGGAAAGATTAGGTTCGTTGCATTACCCTTCTTTAAGAAGTCAGCTATCTTATCAAGATATTAAATTGGTCTGATAAAACCTGTACTTGATGAAACTATATTGCGTGTTACTCCATTTCCATTTCTTTCTGAAACCTTAATTACTCTTTCATTTAAAAACTAGAGTCTTTGCACAACACTGGGGTCAAACTCACGAGTTAACACATTGCTTGGGTAACTTTTACTTTTGTGAGCACATCATTCATGTTTGTTATTTTCCACATTATATTAGTATATGTAATGGGCCACCACAGAAGACAATGTAACACAGAGATAGTGATTTCAAGCAGAATCTAGGCAGAGATTTAACCACAGTCCTTTTTTTTTTGCAGAGACCTGTACATCAGCAGGAGTCACTGCTGTATAACACAAGCACATAGGTTGGCATGCACTGCCTTTAACAGCACCACATGCGTGTAGTGCTTGTAAGAACTTGGTCCTATGGAAGTTCAAGTACTGTAAAGGTAAAACACTGACAGCTTTGTTCTCTCAGAAGATCTGCCTGTAGAAGCAAAGAACAGCGAGGCTGGTGAACCTCACCACAGGCAGGATCCATGACCAACATGAAGTGTCTCATCCAGTGCTGCATTCACCAGGCTTTCCAGTAGCAGAAGGGATGTATAATTGCAATCACCTTTTCTATTTTTATTATTTACTTAGTGAGTCAGTTAACCATCCATGAATGTCCATGCCTTTCTTCCTGAGAACTAGGACCAGCCTTAGTATAAAACAGTATATTAAGCTTCCTGTACTTTTCAGACAGTAGTGCTACAGTCACATAAACCCAGAGTAAATGCATGGTGAAGACTTTTGGTCTTTAACAAAGTCTTCTTTAACAAAAGACATTCTGGAAACTGCAGAAAGACCATGGAATTATTTGTAGGATCGGTCAAATAGGCTTTGTTATGGTTTGATTTTATAAAATCATACACATCTCAGTGAAGTTCTGCTAATTGTTCTCTAATGAACATGGCAGCCTACCTATTTTGAGTTTTCGAACATCGTTAATTTTCTTCAGCGATTTTTTTTGCCTTTCTTCTAGGATGTTTAACTAGCACTACACATAGCTAGGCATAACAGTTATCTTAACAATGGAAATATGATTTTGCTGTAGTGAATGCTCTGTGTTAAAGGGACCTGAAAGGAACAACCACTACCTCTTCCTTTGCTAAACTTGAAATGCAATCTCTTTTTGCAGGCACTATAATAATAAGAGCTACATGGTAAAGTCTAACCCCTTTAAAATGTATAATGAGTAGTTTCTCTCTGGGAAAAATTCTACAAGCTCAGGCCAGAGCTTCTTTATGAACTCCAGATTGTTAAGAACGAGTCTCCAAGAATACAACAGATTTTTTCATAGCCTGCATGAGCTCAGGAGCTCAACAGGTTATTGGTATTGATTTGGCATTCAAATGAACACTACTGTAACTCTTTGAAGAGAACCTAAGTCAGCAAGAAACACAGTTAACACCACTTAAGTCAGGGTTGGCCCAGTATAACAACAGCAGAGTCCGAGTTACTTCAATTCCTGTCATTGTCAGCTTGAAGCATTACATATACAGACAGTTGAAGAAGATAGATTTTTGAAAGCTGGGGAGATTAGAATTACTCCTTCATTTCAGCCTATTCATTATTAATTGGTCTTTGGTACAAGGTAAGCTTCAACCAATGACCAAAGCCAATGTGTGTTGATAATGGTAATATCCTGGCCCAAAACCATTTGAGAAAAGGTTGGAAGCCACAAAAAATAAGAACAAATGAATCCTAACGTTTACACATGTAATTCATCTGTATTCCCACATGTAGTATGGGTAATCACAGATATCATAGACACCTTAATAAGCCCAGGCTCCCTTTCTATCTATATTTTCTTTCAGTTTTTAATAATTCATCTTTTTAGAAACATGCATCCGAATTTCCCCAACAATACAAAAAATAACATGCTTCATGCAAAGTTGGTCATAGTGCCTCACTTCAGTGACTTACGTGATAATTATAATGTATGTGTATACAACAAGGACCAACATTGTGCTCAGAAGATAAGCAATAGGCCTTGGGAGTAATCAGAAATTTCTATTTCCCCTCCTTTGTCCTTAAATAAGATGTTGTGAAATACCATACAAAACCAGGGAGAATGCAGATCTCCTCTTCCCTAATGCCTGACAAGGGTAGAAATCAACATGCATACAATGCCAACAGTACAAGACAAGACAAAAACATATTTCATTTCATTTCAAAGGAAACATTAACTTCCAATTAATGTGTATCATGAAAAGACAAGAGAATATACTTTAGGAATAGAACATACACACTGTCAGACTGACATCAAAATACCTAGGCCAGAGGTGTTCACATGCACCATAATGAAGGGCAGGGTAAAAACCTCTGTTACGACAGGAAGAGGCATGTGTTTCCCTGGTTCTTCAGCCTCAAAGCAGCACAATGACGTTTGTGAAAGCCAAAGAAACTTCTACTGAGCATCCAGCATGCATGAACTCAGTCAGGCTTCACTGAATCACATCATTTTATTGATCTGATTGAAATCACTCTCTTTTATCCCCCTAGATTATGTTTCCTCAGGAGAAACTAAATGATCAAACAATCACTAGACCTGAAGGGAAGCCGAGCTACATCCTTTCAGTAGCCCTTTTAAGCATAATGTGACACTGCACATGGTGACCTTCGCACCTTCTCATTTTCAATTCCCTTTATTAACATTCTTTTTTTTTGTTCTGCCTCCAAAGAAGTTACATCCCTTAGCATACTAGTTGCCTGAAAGGAAACTAAAAAAAATAGATCTGTCTAGTTTGCAGTTACTTTATTATTCTCTGCATACACAAACTTACCCAGATGCTGACAGATTTAACAACCAACCTAGTCTAAACATTTGTCTGAAACTCTTCCATCCCCTTAACACACACACACAGCATGACACAACACAAAATACAGCTACACAACAAAAAAAACAGCCAAAAGGCACAAGGATGATACTAGTTCCTTTTACATAAACATTCATGTAAAGTATATGCAGATTGTTTCTTCAAGGCGTTAATGTTAAATATGCTGCATCACTTGAAGGAGTTAACAACACTTATTTCCACCATCCCTTCCACTTATTTTTTCACAAGTCTAAATAACAAGGTTTAATCTTTAACAATAATCTATTCACCCTGTTGATAACAAAAACTTCCCCTATGGCAGCATCTGAACCCAACAGAGGTTACACATCTTATATGTTTACAGGCAGGAGACCTTAAAGCCAAGCTGTTTGAGACTTCATTTGTGGCACAGGCTCAGGTTCCTTTTATTTCATTTCTCTGGCAGCCATAGCATAAGTCTACCAGCGATTTGAGGGTGTACATTATGAGCATAATGTACATGCTGCTGTTCTGTATAAAACCACAGACTTTTACTAAATTAAATTAAAAGAGATATTAAAAAAATGTAATGTTTTACCAGTGTGTTGAGCATTTTCCATATTGGTTCAGAGAAGTTGATCAACTTGGCAAACATACATAGCAAAATTTGAAATCTGAGAGCACTTTCAAATTAAAATGTAATTGATTGCACTTCAGACTGGGGTGGCAGGGGAGGGGGAGAAGCTAGTGTTCCTACCAAAAGCCATTAGTTGCAAGGACTGCTCCAGAAGCACAGAAACAAGCAAACCCTTCCTGTGAAATAATGAGGAGTTCTGAACACAGTTATCCTCTGTCTAATGAGAACAATTTGACCTTCATGAACACATCAGTCACAGATCCTTTAGTCCTGTCTGATACATTTCCAGTTAGAAAATCATGCCACATGTGTACCCTGCAAAGCAGTGACTTGCTCAAAACAACGGAACATGAGCAAAGGGGACACCTACAAACCCTCCCAGCGCACCCTTCTCTCATAAAGCCTCCACAGCATTAAACCATAATGCCTTTTTATTAATCCTTTTGTCTCAGGTCTCTCTGGAAAGTCAACATCTGAAATAAGAAAATCAACCTTTCTGATCAGCTCATCAACAAACTCACATAGCACATCAAAAAGATGCATTTTTCTACCTGTTTCATGCCATAAATGCCCTGCAACAGGCAGGATAGAAATTTTAACCATGTCGTCCTCTGTATGATGTTGGGAGACAGGTTAGCTTTGGCTTTACTTGTTGGGCTCCCTCTCCTGGTGTATACAAGGTAGTTTCAACACTACAAAAATGAGAGGTTTGGCTGATCTGAACTTCAAGCTGCATTTCTGATTTCTTTCATTCACTCCCTCGCATGAAATCCAAATCCCTCAAACTCCCTCATATAAAAAGCTAGATAAATTTCAGCAATTACTCATGACCAATTCTCTGCTTTTCCAATACACAAAAGGCAGTGTTTGCAGATTTTCTTCTAGACATTTTTATTGTCTTGGATGTCTAGCTGCACTTAATATGTGTGTTTTTTTAAGATTTCTTCAAATGGGAAACAAACAGGGATTTTCTTGGGGAGAGGGGAAAAAGCCATTGTGGTGAAAAGATTAAGTCCTGTGCATTTTTAGGAGAATTCAAGCCAGACCAACATGAGAAATTGATATATATGTAGGCAGACAAAAGTCCCCTTAGTATCCTTAATGCCACTAAGACTTGGGGCAGAACTTGTCCTGCTTTATTATATACTCTGGGAAGAGGTGACAACAGTCATTAGACAGCGATTCAGACTCTCTTTCATCCTTAGACAATGCAGCAAATGAAATTCAGTGATCTGTCCTGCCAGCCTTTTGTATTACCTTCCTCCACTTTCATATAAAAAAAAGTCTAGGGTACAAATAGATTCATTTTTAAGAGTTATGCAGCAAAGAGAAGTATTGTGAAATTGTCATTTTCTGGCTGACACAAACCACCTGTTTATAGGTTATCACTATTTAGCTCCTATTGCTGAATTTTATGGTGTAACCTGGAGGATGGCATCCATCAGTCCCATCTGGTCTTAAACTTTGTTCTGTCAGAGGAACAGGAGCTACAGAAATCCTTGACAATTATCAAGAGGAACATGAAGCATGAGTTAGTGATGTAAAAATAAAGGGATCTATTTCAGAGGTTTTAATAGCTCCAGGGACTATTTCATGGCTAAGGACCTTCATTTCAATTTCTAACTTGAGTACGTTTTCTGTGTCAAACTTCACTTCTCACACTGTGTCAGAGTATAAGAAGTTTTCTGTCCCAGTTCTCAAAGAAAGGAAATTTCCATTGTGTTCTGTAGGTGCTGGGCTCGTATGAATAGAAACAGGAGTGTATTTCAGCTGCACTGCAGTCCCTCAGACCTGTTGGGGACTAGGACCCTGACAGAGAACTTCAGCCTCTTGAGGCTGCAGTTTAGGCTCTCAAGTACTCCAGTCCTACCCAGCCCTAGGTTTATTATACGAGGAGCTGTTAACTCTGATGTTTGTTATCTCCTCATTACTTAAAAGCATTACATAATGTATAACTTAATATAAAAAATAAGTTCTAATGTTATAATTAAAGAAAACCATACTAGTGAGAAAGACCAGCATGCATAACGATTTAAAGGCAAGGCAGAAAGCAACCATTTCTTAGTGAGGTGAAAAAACAGAATGCAAAGGTAATTCCTACCACAACCTAAAAGAGGATCTGAGACACCAATCATCCATCACAGCAAAATAAATGTTCTTCCTTTCTACCTACCGCACCTTGTATTTCTGCTTGCAGCATACCCCTCTTCCTCTAGTGTTTAGCTGACCAGAAGGCCAGAGGGTCCATCCTATTCCTAGGGACCTGTTTCTTTCAAAGTATTTTGACACCACGTAGTGAAAAGCAGCAAACGAATGCCTGATTGCACAGTAAGTGGAACTCTGTTCTGCACCACCAGCTGTTCGGGGAGGAGAATTCTTCCCGGCATAGCAAGGCAGCACACGAAGTGCAAATTAAAGCCGGGGCTTCTACACAGCAAGGGTGGAAGGCTCAGCAGTTGTGCTGGTCTGGTGATATGCACCCCAACCTATGCACATGGAAGTGACAAGCTGGGATGGACAGCCGGCTGCACTGCAGCAGCTACAGGGGCTGTGAACAGAACCCAGGCTTCAATTAGGAAGTGATTTGCACTTCTGAACACACAACCTATTGGAGTGAAGTTCATTTTAATAGCTACATATTTTAATATTCAATATCTAAGTAACAGTATTGTAATATCTCAGGTGTGTGTACATTAAACTATACAGCTTATTGTCAACAGCTATTACTCCTCTGAAAAAGCAGAAGCTGTACAGAGAGCTCTGACCAGCCAATACTAACAAAAGAATATCAATCATCAGTCAAATAACAGCTTCCAGTTTCTGTTGTACCAGGACAACTTCATGTAGGTGAGATTATGTCAGATGCATTCTGACATAAGAGATGCAAAGGATCAGATCTGCTGACATACTTCAATGGTCTGAGCCACTGTGGCAGGGCAAATCAGCCACAATCCCTGCTCAGCCCAATGGGCAGCCAAGGACTCTCCTCTATATCACAGGAGCAAAGCTGCAACAGCACTATTGCCCCTGAAATAACAAACCTCCTCAACTGCATAATAGGAATGAAAACAGCACACAGCCAGTGAGACATTTGCTGCATTTAGTGCATTTCATTTTTTAAGGGGTAGAGCTGGGACATTTCTTGTGTTTTCATGTATTTGCCACGGTGCAGGACGTTCACTTTTGTAGGCCACCTCATTACGTATTTGTGACACTGTCTTGTTTGCTGCTGCTTTATCTCTTCTGTATCAGGAGGAATTTAGTCTCAGAGTACAACTCTCAGGGAGACAGGGCTAGGCATACTGATGTGTGAGGGAAATCAAGAAAAACATATGTTCTCAAAATAAGAGCATAGAAAATACCTTAGTAAAGGTCTCAAAGACCAAATTGAATCTTAAAATCTTATGTGCAGAAGATACAATGTTTAAAGATGTGAAGCCCTTTCTCCTTATGTGCAATGAGCAGTAATATTAGTCCCCACAGATCAGAACAAACCAGAGCTTTACTTTCCCCGTTTAAGAAAGAACTGGTTCTAATAACACCCCCAAAATTCAGAATGTAGAAATGTAAATTAACATGGCAACTTCCTTAGAACTGAAATAGGTACTTTTCACAACTATCTTTGCAGGAGTCTAGTATTTCAATTTTACATATATTATTAAGATGTACAGGCCAGCATATGACAGCCTTCCCTACATTTTGGGTCATATCTCAGTCTGTATAACCTCAGTGTTTTCAGTGAGGAATCACTTGAGCAAAACATTGTGTTGTGAAGAAATTCTGACTTCAAAATCCTGCAGTAGACTTTAGGTGTAATTAGACTTTGCCTCTTCATGTCTCCCAGTAGTTGCTCTACAAAGGTCCTTATCTGTGTTTATCACAGCTGCTACAGCAGATTGCTGAGGGATGGCCTTTGAAATACTTTGCAAAAGCTTTAAGACTAAAGCGCAATACCTTCAGCTGAATCTAAGATCAGAGGGAATGGCCAGTACAGCACTGGGAACTGTTGTGTGCGTTTCCCTTAATTCAGCACCTGATCCCAGCTTGTCAAACTCCTTGTTTTCATGCAGCTTTCATAGCAGCCATTCAGCAAGATGCAATGGCAAACCACAAATGGTAAAAAGCGAATACTTCCAATCAAAAGCCACTGCATGCACAGGAAGGAGGTGGAAACAATTTCCTTAAGTGATGCAGCTTGTTAAACTGTTTTGGACACCTGTATTTGTAAATGTCAGTGAAAATATGGATGGATAAAGCAGGAAATGACAAAGTGAGCCTATTCCAGCTTTCCAAATGCAGAGAGGAAGATTATATTAATCAGCTCAAAAGGGAAGAGACAAATATATCCTACATCTCTTAAGACAGAACCGTGCCACTCAACAATTCTCTGGGATGGGAACAGGGACTTTTCAGTGTCAACTGCATACAAAGCTGTTAGCAGGATAGTCATGTGCATTTATTACAGCAGAACATATTATTTCCCTGTTGAAATTTATAATTGTGGAGGAGTACATTTGTAGCTGTTTTGCAAGAAAACTGCTGGCGATTTGTGGAGAAAGTGGAAGATCACACATCAAATTAAAACTACAATATCTGTAAGCTTGGTGCTATCTGAAGAGCTTTCTGTGTTTTTCATGGCAGATTAAACTCATCCTCTCAATTTACCACCCTTTTCCATACTGTTACCAGTGGTGATACAATGAGACGAGCTCTGGCACTTGGACACTTTACAGTTCAGCATGAGATGCAAATGTATAACTGAAAAAAAAATGGGATTATTTTGTTTATCCTGCTCCCTTGGGCAACAGTAGTTCTACCTAATCTTGAAGATCACATACTTCCACAAAAACTAGATCAGAGAACAGCACATCCATGTCCCATAAGGGACCTTATTTTGGAGTACCAAAGCGCTTCCGTAATGGGCTAAGCTCAGAGGAAGCTAACACCAGTGGCCCTCAGTGGGAAGGTTAGCTGTGTGCTTCTCTATTTTCTGTGTAACTGGAGGCTGAACACCCTGTACAAGGATCACCTCCTTACAAAGTAAATTCCTCTTTCTGAGCTGCCTTTCTCATTAATTCAGCCTTCGCTGTGAAGCGGCTTATTATTGTTCTGTTCTCCAGTGCGTGAAATCTCGCTTTTCCCCACTTCATATTTTCTTTAGTTATGGGCTTTTTGCAACAATTGTATGGATTTCTTATTAGTGCTGCCAATGTTTTATTTAAAATATTGCTAAAGAGAATTCTAAGTGTATCAAAATCAAACTATGCAGTATTTTCCTTGCTAATCCAGTAAGTGTATCTGAGGAGCAAATGATAACTCACTGGACCTTCTGTCTAAGATGCACTACTGGCACAACTCCAATGCTAACAAGGATTTCACAGGCTCTACAAAGAGGCAAGTTTAATAATTTTTATTTTTTTTTTTCAGTGGGTCTTCTTCCTTTCTCACTTGCAGAACTAAATCACATTTACAGACAATTCAGTCTGGCAGACAGTATATAAAGGCACAGAACAGTACATTTGCAGAAAGTAGCTACCAATAAATTTCATCCTACAAATGTTTGGCATAATTCCCTACTAATTTTGATTTCAACTGCTTTAACTTCTCACAGTTTATCTCCTTTTTTGGTATTAATTTTAGGTGTTGCACACAGCTTCAGATTGAATGCTGAAGGACATAGACAGACCAAGGTTTCACTGCCTATTACTGCTTAAAGGAATTACATGACTCAGGTATTTGTTATTGTGTTGCATACTTTGCTTCTGTCTCTGCAAATCAAGAGTTATTTTAACCTTTCCTTTGACAAGACAGGGCAGCCATGTTTTAAAGTAGTTGTACTGTATTTTCTTAGATGCCTTCTTGCTTCAAAGCCCATACTGACCAGACTTTTACAGCCAGAAGTAAAAAACCAACATTCTCCACAATTCCATCAGACATTCTAGCTATGCTGTTCAAAAATACTTGTCGTGTTTAATAAATAAACATGTCAAAGGAAAGTGTAAAAGGAAGTATTTCATACTGACACTGGTGACATTCAGAATGTCATCTCCATATGGAGAAGTCTGTTACTTGATAGCCATGGGAGTTCTACAGGGCAAGGATGGTCCATCACCCTGGCTTTTGGGTGAAGACTTAAATTTGATTTCTATTATTTCACAAATTTTCTATTTTACCTTGGCTAAGTTACAGAAATCCAGGCCTTCAAGAGTTATCTAGACATTATAGATCACTCTGGGTTTATGTACCTAAACAGTTTTCAGAATCTGTTAAACTTTTCCTCTCTGAAATGTAGACAGTATATTCTTACCTGACACAGATGTTAAGCTAATAAACATTTTAAAGCTCATCAGTTCCCCTGTAACAAGTGCCAATGATTGATAGGAGGAAAAGTTACCTAGGCTTTTTGAAGCATCTCTTTTGAAGAATTTTTATTCTAACTTAAGGGCAAATTCATTTCTTGAATAAAGCAGTACTGCTGTTATTAACCTCACTGAATTGCAAGCCCTGGCAAAAAACCACCCACCTTTCCTACTACTGCTTTGATTCAAATTATTCATGTTTAAAGAAAGCCAAATTAGTAAGAAATGTGAATTCAGTTCCATAAAGCAATTTCAGAGATAACGAGCACCTGCATCCTCAATGCAGAAAACTTCACAAGAGGAGCCCTTTATTGCCTAATTCACAATTCAGCATTGCTATGTATGGGCTCAGGAAACTCTGGAGGAGAATAAATTAAATGTTGATTATGTTTCCTTTAACCTAACTCCCCTTTAATATGTATCTGTTTCAAGGAATATCGTATGAATATATGGTTGAACCTTTCTTGGCCTAAGATGCTTTATTTTAGATGTGAAAAGATTTAAATCAGGTATTACCTTCCCTAGATATTAATGCTTTTTTTTTTTTTCATAGACATTTGGTTACTGTTTGGTTTTTTTTAAGACTTCTCTTAAGGAAAGTCCATTATGTTTGAAGAAAACATATGCCTGATGTTTTTACAACACTGTTCACCTTGCTGTACAAGTTCTTGCAAACGGCAAAGAAACTGAGTCATTCTGAATACAGCACTGTCCAACTCATTCACTGCATTTCAATGTCAACACACAGTCAAGTTTTTGGATTTCTTTCTCCCCTCCCTACTACTCTCTTACTCTGATTTTCTTTCCTTTCTGAAATATGCCAGTCCTTTCTGTAGTTGTTGGACTTTATTATATACATAAACAAAAAATTAAGAGGTTAGAGACACAGATTTAACCTTTTTTCATAAACAAGTAAAAATTCCTCCAAAGAGATGCTGCTTTTCTAATTGCAATTTTATTTTTAACTAGTTTTTTATTCAATGCCCTGCTTTACCTTGAAGGTTCTTAACTTCTGTCTTACAAGGAAATCTGTCATCATTTCCACTGGGGTTTAGAGTATTAGATTCCAAAAGACTAATAGTTCAGCTGGCACTGAAGTTGTTCTCTTATGCAATTCTAAGGGCTCTGTGCCAGCATCATACTCTGCTCCCAACAAGTACTACTACCAGGAGGAACTTGGAGTAATAGAAAACAGGAGGGGATGAAATACCAAATGTCAGCAGTACACGAGCGGGGCAGACTTACCATAGCTTTAACAAAAATCAAGATCTATTTGTTATGAGTCTCAAACAAATGTTTGCAGAAAAGTCTGGATAGGACAGAGGAAAGTGAAGAGCTGGTTTAGTACATTTTCCTCTCTTTCTCTGTAAGATCAGCAGCATGATGAAATGACTCTACAGTCATGTTCTATCACCCTACATGAAGCAAACTTTGGCCACGCAGGAACCAGGATGCAGACAGGTAGATGTGGCTCTCATGTAAAAGCATTTGTCACGTAGAACCAACAACAGAACTGAAGCTCTGCTAAGGTAAAGATATTGGAGCCTGGAAAAGCTCAGGGGATGCTGGGACAAATGGAGTTGCTGGTTTTGGGTTTTGTCTATTTGTATTACAGGTGTCTAAGGGGGAGAAACAAGCAAACAAACTAGCCTGCTCTGTGCATTATGAATATTTTCAGCAGAATTGTTTTCATTTTTCTCCATTTCTAACCTAAGCAGCACTTCAGAAATCTTAAAAACAGGCTGAGTTTTCTTCTCCTGCTGCTAAAATGGCCACAGGTTTACACCAACCTTAGCTTATAATTTTGACAAACTAAATATGCAAACACTGATTTTTGTGTCTGCCTTCCTATGTTAAAAACCCACATGTCTGGAGGCGTTTTCCTATTACATGCACCTCATAGATCAGCATAAGCAGTCACTAGAGGACACTGCAAAATTGCTCAGCAGAGCAGGAGGAAAGAGAACCTGAGAACGATGCAGGTAACAGACGGGCAAAACCCTAAAGCTAAGTGAAATGACCTGAGCAAATTGCAAGTAAAATGAGAGTTGAGCTGAGGAAATATAGTCCTTCTCAGTCACTAGAGCCACCGCACTGGGATTTGTGCTGTTCGGACAGGGGATACTGACCTCCCTTCAGACTCTCTTGGTTTTTGTCCAGCAGCATTCCCCAAGGCCCAAACAAGAATAAACTAACATGCAGATTTCACACTAAGTTGAAGAGTAGTAACCTGAAACATTCCTCTCCCCTCTAAGGAGAGGTACCAAAGCTAGAGCCAACATGTGGACGCATCTTTCCTAAACACCGAGCTACCTCAGGACTTCCTCTAGGGCTTCATCAATTTATGAGTGGAACTGTTATTTTTCTTTCAGAGTACTTGACATGAGAAAGCTTTAGAAACAATATCCCCCTCCTGAATGGCTTTTAATATAAGAGACAATCATTGCTTGGAGTACAGCTAGGGAGCTGCACAGACTTACTGAGGTTTATACCTGCAGCTACAAATATATGAGAAAAAAAAATCTCATTGACATAAAGGAGCCCCTCCTTCATAGCAAGATACTTTCATATTCCAGACAGTTCTCACCATACTCTGATCACATCATTAATCATAAAGGCCCCATAGCTAACAAAATATCCTATTCTTTGGCAAGAAAAACAATACTGAAAGGTCAATGGAAGTAGCAGCATGAATCATAATAGCAGGCAATTACATCTGCTGTGGTATCAACAAGGTACTCAAAAAAACGGCATCAGAAGTTGCTTGATCAATGACTGGAGCAGAAGGATAAATGAGCTCATCAGTGAAAGCCTAGCTGACTGACAGCTATAGCAAATGCCTTGACTACAGGTGCTTGAAGTTCATTACTATTAATGACAGGCTCCCACTTGGAGGCCTGAGTTACAGAATCCCCAGTGGAACGAACAGTTAGCAACACAGACAGATATTCTCAGAGCTCTGTTACAACACTGATACATTGGGGGTTAGGATTTAATGGCCCTAATATGTTGAGGATTTGAAATGGTATTTTTAACTACAGTTAAGCTAAGTTTTTGTTTAAATCTTTTGTTGAAGTCTACTCCATTTGAGTTAGCTTCTAAGAAGTTACTACAAGAGATCAGCTATCCCAGAGAGCTGTTTTAAATAGCTAGGCATGACTTAAGTATTTCATATTCTGAAGAGAAACATGGTACACCAGCTTTTGTGCTATTGTGGCATATTCTTTGTGTGTTTTACTGCAGTAAGTGCTCCAACCTGCATTATCCACTTGGAGATGCATTTAAACATCTCAATCCAGAAATGAAGAAGTTCTATCCCACTTCTCTTGCAAACTTCCCTTCTGCTCCTCTGTATCAAGAAGCTCACCCTAAGAATTTTTTGCACATAACCATATAAATCATTCTGGTTGCAAGTATATATCACAAATCAGCAATCACACAGTAAGGATTAGCACATTTACAGACTGCAGAGCAAAGAACTAATTTTTGCATTCAAATTCTAGCAGAAATTTCTAGAAGAGGTATCTCAAAAAACAACATATGGACAGTCTTCTCTTAATTTCTACCTCTGAAGCCCTCTACAGATAAATCCTTGCAATCTCTTACAATTACACAATTTCTGCTTTTTCTTTTTTGTTGGCTATTGCAATTCACACATACAAAGCACTCCCTCACATTTCCTGGTTAACATACACAAAGCATCAGCAATCACTGAATACAGGCTGTCAAACTGTCCAGGTCTTTCTGGAAAATAAACTAATGGCAACCTGCTGAATCTCACTAAGGGGAGATTTTGCAGTTTTTGGTGGAGCATGCAAATAACTTTACTCATGCTGCAGAAAATGTTATTAGGAAGTATTTCTGCAAGTTGCAAATCAAGAATTTTTTTCAATAAACCATGAAAATATATATAGTAGTATCTCATCTAACTATACCCGTAGTTACAGTTAATGCAACTAAGAATAAAGTTCCATTAAATCCCACTTGAAGCGACAGAGCAAGCCTGGCACACCTCTTTGTTGATTTAGATGGTGCCTTTAAACACAAGGCAATAAATCTGCAGCTTGCCTGAAGTTGAGCAAAATATGCACTAGACCAACCATCGTTAATGGCATTAATCATAGCATTTAACTGCATGAAATAATAAACAGCCACAGCCTGAATAATGTTCATAGTTTGTTGACAATGCTTTTCCAGTCAGTTATCAAACACTTATTTTCCCCAAATAAAATCTTTATTATACATTTAGGAGAATGAACAATATTTAAAGCCTCATGCAGGTCACGATCAAGAGAGATTTTTCCCATCGTTCAGCAATAACTTATTCACTTTTTTCTTCTTTTTATTCAACCAAATTGCTACAAGAGCAGTTGCCAGGACATTGACATAGTAACATTTACTTTCATATGTGGTTCTCAAAAACATTATTTCTCCACCAAATTGAACACTGAAAATTGGATAGATTATTTCTTGAGGGCAATGAAAATAATGTTGTTTACTGCTATTTTCCTAGGTTTGTACATATAGTAAGACTCTGAAATTAGCTCCTTGGAAAGGTAAATGAAGTAAAGTAAGCCCATTCATTGTACAGCAGAAGTAATAACTCAATTTAATCCCATGTTAACATAATTTTGCCTGCACTTTTTAGAAATAGACCAATTCTGTTCTGTTCTGGTGCAAATTATGCACCCTGTGCACATTCTGAGCATGCCTTGATAACCACAGATTCCATTATGTGTTTAATAATTGACTATTCAATAGAGCATTGATGCATTTTTGTCTGGAACTAATTCACCTTTGTGTATCAGCATGAATGTACAGTGAATTACAGATATGATCTTGAAATGTAAAGGCCATATGCTTTATTCATCTCAGGTTTTTTAAACTACATATTCATGACAGACACTGCTTGGAAATTAATATCCTAACTTGTATAAGCCAGTATATATACAAAATGATTTATTAGAGCAGTGATTCATTGAAAAGCACCTTGAACCTTTATTGGGAAAACAGCACCTCCTGTAACTGGCCTGACCTCGAAAATGGAATTACTCATTGCTGTATTTACAGAGATATGTACTACATGCTGTATTAACAAATAAAAACAGTGGTTAGAGTACCTAAAAAATAAAGTTTAATAAAGGCACAGAGAAAAATGCTATTACTCATACATATGAATATCTCTGTGGCAGAAAAACAAGCATAAGAATGTCCCCACTGTTCTGTGCAGACCTGGTACCCACCACTGCCAACTCAGAAAAAGGTTTGTAACAAATTGTTTATTTAAAAAGTGCTTTTTCACACATACAGGACGTTCCCTCTTACCAAAAAATAAGCATCTCCAACACCTCTGTTCTCACCAAAAAATTCTAACCAAGATAAATCAGTGTTGGTAATTAGAAGCACAAAGTTACTGATTTAAGCCACACAATCCCACTGAATTCAGTCAGTTTGAACTCAAGAAAAACAGTGAAGAAAACCATCTCTAGAACATTCAAGGAATGACATATAATCTCAAGAAGAGAAAGCAGTAATTTTGCTCCTCTGAAAAAAAAGTTCTCACTTAGCTATACAGTAACCAAGCTACTTTGTCATCTTTAGAATGTCTATGCCTAAGGGCAATAGCACACCAGTCAAGCCACCACCTTTAAGCGCAATAAGTGTACATCAAAACTATTCGTGTCACTTTGCCATAACTACACAATCAGCCCAACAGTGCTTCTGAATTTCCTCTATGGCCAGGGCCTCGTATTTCAGAAGTGAAACAGTAATAGCCAGAAGACAACAGCTGCTTTCATCTTGATTTGTAAAATCATGTGTTATATGCATTGTTATCCCATTCTTATAAGACACCTCCTTTCCCCCCAACACCATGACAGGTCAGTGACAGCCCTCTGAATGATTAAGTGCTATAAAAAGCATCACTGATTTCACTTATTCCAAATTTGTTTGTCTTGAGGTTCACCTTGGGCTACTTATGGTCTCTGGATAAGTAATTAGCAAACCCTTCATAGCTTTGATTCCACTGCTCAAATCAGGTGAAAGATTGCTTCTTTCTTCCTCACAATTTTATCTCTTACACTACCTTATTATAACATATACAAGCAGACATTTATCATATTAGAATATATGCTAAACAAACTATAATATTCAATTTAGCATTTCAAAATATTTCAGTGAAAGTGTTATTGCTTACTATTAGCAAGTATTTATTCCCAAACTGCAGAGTACAGCACCATTTCAAGCATCTCCACAAGCTTACCTTAATTCTTGCTGTCTCCACAGCCATCCATTCTTATTCTTTTGTTTTAGCACCTTAACGTGTTGACTTCAAACCATAATAGACTTTCTCCCCTTAATTGGCAGCTAATTATTTTCCCTCAAAAGGTTTAAGGAATACTATGCAATACCTCTATTTTCCAAGATGACAAAGGGTACTGCAAATACTTTTGTCCATTGTCCCACAGACACATCCTGAGAAGCATTTCATTCAACTGAATCAGTTTTGCCAAAGTTATGACAGAAAATACCACAGTGGTTACTTGCCAAAGTCCCTGTACAAGTGCACTGTTTCAAAAGCCCCACTCAAAGAGACACACTATCACAGCAATAACTCACACCTGAAAGTTCAAGGTATAGACAACCTGATACACTTGCTAAATTCTATTTTTAGACCACCTACAGACTGATCATGCATTCAGCTGGATAAAAAACCTTTCGCCACCCCTATCAAACCAGTAAAACAAAGCTGCTGTGTTCTGCTAAATAAGTGTGGTTCATCACCCACCTGTGACTGCTGATGAGCAAGCTAATTCCTTCACATATATGGAAAGAATCCAAAGTCTTGTCAGCTGCAAGCTATTGGCTTGGTTGTAGCAGTTGGGTTACTACAAGTACCCCATTATCTTTTAACTCTTGTTCCTGGATAGAGAAGAAAAAAAAAAACAAACACTGAAAGATGTGACCCAGGATTTTTAGGAATTTATCTTTATTGACTTCTAACACACTTGCAATGTTTTCAATTCCCTGAGGACAGATTTCCAAGTATTGCACAGCGTCATTCTTGACTGGATCCCTGTCTGTGATTGTGTTACTAGTGGAGCCCTCAACAGGAAAAGTCAATTTGGCCATTTTCTGAGGCAAACAGTAACTTACCAGGTCTGGACTCAATTCACAGGCCAGTTAAAGTCTTGGGAATCTCTTCAGTGATATCTTTAGCTGTTTAATGTGGTCTTGGTGCACTGGAATATTTCTACTCTTTCACACCTTTCTTCACTGAGAATACCTTTGAGAAGCACCATCGATTCCCAGTGATTTATTTTACTTCATTCTTACTTAACAAGATATGCTCTTTACCCATTTACATGGTGTTACAGCTCTGATATGTTGCACTTTCACACCTATATTTCTGGTTTTGTTGGGAATATTACAGAAGCCTGGGCAACAAAGATACTGCATATTAAACTCTTAATTACACAGCCTGTTTTCCCTTGATTTTTCTTCAGGACCATTCATTTTTAACACAGAAAGCTGGTTTGGGTTATTTCTGTTTGTATGGAACAGTTAAGTTGTCACTGCATTTAGCAAAATGTATCTAGGGAAAATGATAAAAGGGAAAATGCATTCTATTGAAGACTTTTGGGAGATAATGCGGGTTCTGCATTAGCTGGAAAATTACTGACATTTCATTGCACAAGGGATGCTGTTTTCTAAGTGGATACTTCACCTTTTAAAGGGCTTATTACAAGGTTGGCTATACACTGTACTATTACACACAGATTTTGCCTTTCATCAACAACAACGGCAAGCAACAACACTGTCCTGAAGCTCTAGAGATATTTCAGCTGCCAATGGTTTCTAAGTAGTGAAAATAAAGCAGCAGTTTCTCATTCCTGAGTTACTTTATGTTCTTCACAGTCGGCATTCTTGGTTCTCCGTATGCACTCTAAATAAGTTGTTAAATGCCCCACTCAGGACTAAAAACGCAAATGCACTCAAAAACACAAGGGAAAGAAAAGACTGCTATTAAAATATCCATATTGTTAATGAAAAATAGAGGAAGCCCTGCTTATAGGTAGTTCTCTGTCTCTTTTTTAATATGCATATATTGTGAATTGAATGCTAGCGCATCACAGTCAGCGACTCTATTTTGCAGCAATAAGTAACAATGACAGTTGCGCAAGGTTTTACAGCTCTCCTGAAGGAAAAAATCTTGACACAGCAGTAATGAAAAGGAAAAAAAAAACCCTTAGGTCTGCTTTTCACAGAGCTTCATATAAAATATTCTTCTCTGCAAGGGTTTATTTCACCAGTGATCTCTGCAGGAAGAACAGAGCTACAGATAAAGTTAGGCACCGCCGTCAGACTCTGAATTGCCTGTGTACGGACAAGCCAATTAGTGACTAGCCATAAGTCATCAGGTGCAATTGAAAGGAATATGCAATCTGGCTTTCCCTTTCTCAAGAGGCACTTATCTTCTCATCTATTGCAGCTATAACTTGAAACTCCTCTGCAGTTGCCATCTGGCATGTAAGTGTGGATCTGGGCCTAAATGAGAAACAATAAAGATGGATGAAAGCCTTGATGCCTTGCGCTGCGCAGTTCTGCTTTGTAAAAGACCCTTTATATTAAATTATACTGAAACCAAGATTTTGAGCATTATATTTATGCCTCATCATAGCATTTTAAAGTTTATATAAAACAGATGAAATAATCTTCCAGCCAATCATTAAAAACTAGACTGGTAAGGGCTGAGAGAAAGAGAAATTCCCTAGCTGACAAGGGTAAGAGAAACCAAGAAAGAGAACTATGTTACCAAATGGGTAAAATGGGATATTTACATTGCATTTAATCTTTATGCTTTAAAGTACAATATCACATGTTTTTAAAAGTGTAAAATACGAACTTTTCTCTTTTTTTAAAAAAACCCACATGGAGCATCAGTAGTCCTTGAGGAGGATGGCAACATCAGCTGCACTAGAAAGGCAGACAGCTGACTGACATCCAGGGGCTGCAGCTGACCATCGCCTGAGTAACGCTTCCCACAGCTCAGTGAGATTGTACAGCTTATTAAGAGCATGAGCACCATCACTGTATGTGCACAGAGAGAATTCTCTTGCAGGAAGAGAGATGCTGCAGTACCTCCCCAAAACACAAAAAACACACTTTGTCCATAAAAATCCTGGTATACTAACTCTAAGTTTGGTTGTAAGCAGGCAAAAGTTCCCTCAATTTCCTCTGAAATCAATAGGAGAGGGGAAGAAAAGGAGGTCATATGGAGAAAAAAACCTTCTAACTATAGTTTGCTCTCAGAAAAAAAAGCAACAAACTTGAGCATTTCAGCAAACCTGTGTGGCTGTGGCAGCAAGAATCAAAGTCTGTATTACCTCCATTACCTAGAGTGGGCAAATGATGAGCCATCACAGCAATGCCTCTCACATAAGCCATAATGAAATCCACATATTATACCCATTTTTCTATGTGACACAACTCTGTTTTATGGAGAAGCTATTCCTAAAATTACAGAGCTCCCCAAAAGATGACAGCTCTGTTTCACAAGAAACCTTCAGGGTTTTGAAATTAGTCTTTGTTCTGCATTGAAAGAACACAAAATCCTCTTGGTATCTTTGTAGAATGGAAGTGCTTCAGATACCCAGCTTTATGAAAACCTGTGTGCTTTCCAGCATTACACTTGTTTTCTTTTCTCTCTGCTTTTTGTGCAAGAGATCAGCAAGTAGCATGCAGTCAGACCCTCACCAGAACAGATATGCCACCATGATACAAGGGAAGGGAAGGGAAGGGAAGGGAAGGGAAGGGAAGGGAAGGGAAGGGAAGGGAAGGGAAGGGAAGGGAAGGGAAGGGAAGGGAAGGGAAGGGAAGGGAAGGGAAGGGAAGGGAAGGGAAGGGAAGGGAAGGGAAGGGAAGGGAAGGGAAGGGAAGGGAAGGGAAGGGAAGGGAAGGGAAGGGAAGGGAAGGGAAGGGAAGGGAAGGGAAGGGAAGGGAAGGGAAGGGAAGGGAAGGGAAGGGAAGGGAAGGGAAAGGGGCATGAAAGAAATGAGAAATTTTTTATTTATCTGCCTTTCATTGGTTGTATTTTATCTTCTAGATATGTCTTCCTACGTTCTGTGATTTTTATTTGAGCTGTTTTAAGTCATTGTTTTTCTCCCTTAGCTTTCAAATAAAGCTTTGTGTTCTGCCCTGTGTCTACCTCTGCTCATTTATCCTCCACAGCTTCAGAGGAATACAGCACACTGGAGTCTGCTTTGCTTTGTTTCTGTATTGCATTTTAGCCTTTTGATTTCTACTGCTCATCTCAGTAATAATGGATTTGCTAATGTTTGCCTCTGATTCTAATAGCAATCAAGCAACCGAATGATTTCCATTTACAGGAAGTTAACATTTTCTTGTCCACCCATATTTGTAATATTTCATTTAATGTTCAAAGTAACCCTAACTGCAGCATTTAAGTAATTTAAAAATAAAAGCTTGTGTATTTACTTCATAGATTAAGCTGAGTGAATGATTGCCTCGTTGTCCAAGCCAAGACTCCAAGCTAATGCTTTCCAATTCTGTTATGGAGGGTAAAGGTTAATGAACACTCCTCTTGTGTTTCTCTTCTCCATGTCCTCCCAAAAGAGTCTTTTTCAGATCCGAACCACACATCAGTAAAGGCCAGATGCCCAGAACTAAAAGACTGTGCTGACTTGCTGTGCTGCTGTTTTGGCAGGTTTTACAATTACAAGGCCTAATTCTACAGCCTTGTTGTGCATAACTTATCCAAGGCCCTGGGTGCTCTGTGTCTCCAGAATCACAGCCAAAGCCAAATTTTCATACTGCTACCGATTTACAGCATCTGGAACAACTTTGGCTTGGAATTTCATACTCATAGTTTTACACCTTGACATGGGGATACTAGCTTATGTTTTACTTAATGGTAATAGAAGAGTAACAGAATAGTATTGGTGCTCCAAACTCCCACTGGAACGAGTCCAGCATTGAAACTCATGAAAATAAGACTTGGATAAAGAGCAGAAGCTGGTCCAGCGATTACCACTACCTTTAGGTACTTGTCAGAACGTTACATGATTTTTTAGTGCTAACTTTGTCTTAATTTAATTGCTGGAAGACAGGTTTTACTTGGTTCATCTTTCATAATCATCTTGGAACTTTCTGTGGCCATTTGCTCTTCCCTTGCAGCGTGGCATCTCAGTGCTTCAGCTCTTGCACACCTTCTTGTCTGCCTGCTCATCTCTTCCCTTACCATCTCTTTTACATCACTGCAGCTGCAATTTCATCCATTTCAAGAGGGCTCAATGGAGAACACAGCTCAGATCAGACCTACTGCTCAGTTTATTTACCATCAGCAAATTATTCTAGATACAATTCATTTCAAAAGGCATTTTATTTTTATTGAACAGTTTTGAAATTGAAAGCTTTAGCTTAAAGGCAACAAGCAACAATAGCTCACTGTACAAGAAAAATGGACACATCCTCAGCTAGCATAGAACAGTTCTTGTTGAGATCAGTGGAGCCACATTGATTTGTATCAGAAGCTCACCCTTAATTTTCAAGCTTGATGAACAAGATCTAATCTTTAACTTGATTTTCTGGTTTTGTAAATGAAGCACAATGTTTCCTTTTATAAGCAATCTTATTTATTCCCCAAACACATAACAGTAATTCAAAATCTACAAAGAGGGGGTTTTAATTCTAGCTACTTATTTTCAGAAGCAGCTTTATCTGTTTAGTAAGCCTGGCAGCAAAAATAAGTGACCTATTATGCACTAGGATATCAACTTCAGGATGTTTTTTAAATTAACTTTTCTCCCTCAAAGGGAGTGGGAGAAATTGTTGTTTCTATAATGCTGGAGAACCCTTGTAAGAAAGATTATTCCTACATACACGTTAGTTAATTTCAAACCTGCCTATTTGTTTTTTCATTATATAATCCCACAGGATTTTAAAGCCTGAGCACCTATAGTCTAGGCTGCTTATATGTAAAAAAGTGCTTGCTTTGTCTTTTTGTCCAACATTTTTGCATCTGAATATGCTTAAGAGCAGCAGGCACAATACTTTATATACCTATCTGGATCGGGTTTTTTAAGCTTATGCCTTGTATTGAGAGTCTAATTTATTATTTCAGACTATCTAAAGTTACGCCTAAAAAGTATATACCCTTCTCCCAGTCGCAAGCCAAAGACCCAAATGCTGAAGCAATCCCTTGCCCAGCCTTCAGCAAGGCCAACCAAAGATTTGAAGGACAGCTCGTGGCCTCCGTGCAGCACTGGAGTTTTATCATTTGCATGTGCATTTTACACAGTAGAGCTTAAATTACAATCCATGATCCTATTTATTTTTATCACAAGGTCAGACAAGAGGAATAGTTTTACTTCCCTTGAACGTTATAAAACTTAGTAGGGTTTGGTAGATTCGAAAATAAGCTGATGCCACTCTGACATCTCAAGAAACTGGACTTTGCATGACTAAGAATTAAAGAGAGTAAGAAAAGGACTTAAAACTCTCTGGAGTTCACTTTTTGCTGGGACCCATTTAACACACAGTTGTATTCTGTACAATATTCAATAGCTGCTGGAGAAGAGGGTGATGTTATGAGGCTACTCATCAAGCAGAGAAAGCTGAGCTTCGTTATTCGAGCCCCTGAGAAAGTCACAAGAACTCACACTCTTTTCGGTTGCAAACGGACCTCACCAGGCTGAAAGCACCGCCCTGGAGCCGCAGAACCCGCCCTTAAGAACAGAAAAAGCAGCAGAAGCCCAAAGTTTTGGGACGTCACCTTCAGGTGACGATACACCGGAGTGGAGTGTGTATCGACCCTCCCGCTCACGAGCGCCCAGCAGTGCCCGCTGAAGGGCAGATCGCGATGCCCCGGGCGCAGCGCTGGCAGGAGCAGGTGGCAGTGCGGAGCCAGCCCCGGGGCGAGCGGCTGCGGGGGGAGAAGGGTGAAGGGGGAAGCGGCGCCTGCGCCGCTCCCCGCGCTCGTCCCGCTCGGGCCAGCCCCAGCGCCCCGCCAGCCGCGGTAAGGAAGGAAGAACCGGGGCCGCCGGCTGCGGGCGGGTCCGGCCGGGTGCCGGTGGGTTTCTGGGGCAGCCGCCGTGCCGCTTGCGCTCGGGCCCTGTCCCTCGGCGGGCAGACGGGGCTGGCGGGGAGCCCGGAGCGCGGCGGGCTGGCGGCGGCGATGGCCCGGCGGCTCCGCGCCGCCTCCCTGCTAGGGCCGGAGCCTGGCGGGGCCCGGCGGGGCCGGGGCTTCGCGGTGTGCTGGCCGTGCGCCCGGAGGCGAGGGAAGCGGCCCTGAGGTGGTGCGGGGCCGGACCCGGGCTGCGGGGCCGGCATCTGCGGGCTGAGGTTTGTGTCGGGTCTGGCTGCAGCGCCGCGTGTCCCTGCACCCCGCGGAACGCCGGGCACTGCAGTCTGCCCTACTCTCCGCGTCAAGTGCTTGACAAAATGCTCCCAGGACCATACGTGATACAGTTAAAGTAGCAAATTAAAGCTTTTCTCTTATTTTCTTTGTTTTATTTTCCCCCAGAACACCTACTGGAGTGCCAGGGAGAGTTAAAGACAAGAGGATATATGGCTACCTTTTTTTTTCCCTTTAATCCGTCTGGCTTTCACTGTGTAATTTATTCATCTTTCTCTCTACTTGAGTTTAAGAGGTTGTTTTCCCCCTTGTGCAACAGCTGTTGTTTGGTTTTATAAATGATCCCTGATGTTTGTTTTCTTTAAGCTTTGTAGCAATACAATATGTGTAAGGAGTTCATTTTTCAGGCATTATTATCAGCTACTTAGGTCTAGTTACTTTGCACGATTCTAGCAATAAATTAGCTTAATGTCTTTAACATTGGAAATGCAAATTTTCGAATTTAGTGTAGCTATGATAAGCTAATTAGCGTTCAGATGATCTAGAAGGCCTTAGAGAACCCAGAGATGTCTGGGGGGGGTGAGCACTGAAGACTCAATAGGAGACAGTTCTGTCAAAGGGGAGTTGGAGCTATTTGAATTTCTGCCTTTTAAAATAATGAGACAACTCGGGTTTTATCACAGTGATGATTTTTAAGGTCTTAATTCGTGACATGTGTGAGTAGCTACTGCTGCGTGTGGCGTTGCCAATGAAGATGTCTGGGTGAAGCTGCTAACCCCCAGCTGCCTGCCCTGTCCATAGCAGGGCACTCTTGAAGGGGGGCTGCCCCAATCAGTTTCACAACTACATTTCTTTCCACATATTGTTGTTTTAGTGCATTCCACGAGTCAAAAATGCTCTAGAAACTCCTTTGTTCATCAAGCACTGTGTATTGTTCTTAACAGCAACAAGAAGAAACTAAGGAATTATGCTTACAAGTTATAATGGAGATCCTCAAAAGTGTAAGGAATGCCATGCTGGACTAATGGCCTGCCCAGCCCAACAGCCTGTCTCCAGCAACAGAGAGAGAGGTGCAATTTGTGGGCACTAAGCTGGCCACTTGCTTCCCCTTGTGTCCCCTGCCACCAGCCACATTTGGGACACCATACAACGTGCATCCTCTGACAGGTGCACTTTTGCCTGCTGCAAAATGTTGGTTGCTTTCAGTGACTGCCCCCTAGACCTAATATTTCAGGGAGAAGTTTTACATTTGGTTTATCTAGTACCTTCATCAGTTTGAAAACCCCAACTCTAGTCTCCCTCAAGCCCCTCCTCGCCAAGTCAAACAGTTCCTGACATTTTTTTGCCTCTCTGGAAGAGTGGTAGCTCCACTCATTTGACCATTTGAACTGTCCTTCCTGAGCTGAGACCAGAACTGCTCATAGTTAGTCAAGACATGGACCCACCCAAGCTTTCTGTAGTGCTAAAGCAATACCCTGTATGATTGGCTTTGTATGGCTATTGATGTTTATTTCAACTATTAGAAGAACTTAGAAACATTTAGGGTGATAGTCACAGTGTGATTGCTGTGGTAATTAGGTACCTCATTTCACTGTAGTTGTTTCAGGATCTCACTCCCTTTTCTTTGGATAGATAGAAATTCCTGTACAGGTGAGAGATCGTTAAAGAGTAAGCAAAACATTTTGGACAATAGGCAGGACACACACGTGTTTTTATCATTTCCTTGAATTCTTTGGTTGTACAAGATGAAACAAGTAGAAGTTCTAAATCAATCATTTAATTAAAAGATAAGGACAACAAATAATGTGAATGTTTGAGCCTAGGAGCCATTTATTTAAACTGCCTCACTGCTGTGCAAAGCCCTCAGTGTTAGGCAAATTCACACATTAGAAATACATGTAATGCTTTTCTGTTTGATGACTTCAAAATTTAATTGCAAGTAGCCTTATCACTGTCAAGTCTGCTACACTTAGGGACACTGGGATTCTACTGAATTGATGCTGGAAGACAGACTGTTTCAAATAGCAGCTTTATTATGATTATATATTGTTATTGTATTCAGTATTGACCTCGATCCTTGAGTTGGGTTTGTTGGCTCTGGCAGTAACCAATAGAGGAGGTTTCAGAGGAAAATGAGATGATCTATCATGCACTTAACAAACTGAACAGTTCTATATATTGCAGAAGAATTCCTTTTTGCTTCCTGGAGGTGGTCAGGTGAACCTCGAAGCATAAAAAGATAGCCTCCTTAGTCAGGTTTTTAATTTTAATTATTTACTTTGCTAGTAGATCTCTTCCATGTAACTGTAAAGCCAGTGAGATGTTCTTTCCTAACTACACTGTGTCAGAAGTTAGTTGCTCCTAACACAGTGGGCAGCAAATAGTTACCTCTTTTTTAAAACAGAAGATTAAGCTGTGGGATGATAGATTTTGATGTTTTAAGTTTGGTCTTTCTGGATGTTCTGGAAACCCTACATTACCCTGTGTTCGCTGCATCTGATTATTTTGCATCTTAATTGTTCTGCAGTAGTACAGATTAGTTTCATTAGTTTACTACTTTTTTTAAGCCAGCTTTATAAGGAAAGATTTTAGTGATGGAAGATGGTTTGTTTACCACTACCACTTAAATATGCAAGTTCTGTTCTGTTACTAGATTTGCCTTAGGTTCTGTTAAATGTATTTTGCTAATTGTAAGAGAATTGCAGAAGACATTGATAGAAGAAAAAATGCTCTGAATGGCTTTTCAAAAGGAACTCTGGAAGTTGTAGTAAGATTTTGTTTTGACAGACTAGTCGGTGCTTTCAGTAAATCAGCAGTTTATTTGCTTGAAATTAGCTGCCCCAGGTTGCAGTTCTGCATGTATCCTCTTTTTCTGGAAATCAATGTATTGTTCTTTCTGGATGACTGACTCATACATGCAAGTGAAAGGATGGCTATTGGTGCTTGGAATAGTTTATACAACTGCAGAAGAAGAAAAAGCTTATTCATTAGTGTGGTAAGGGCACAAGGAATAGGAAGGGAGTTCAATGTTAGATGTTGAGAGAGCACCGGGGATTATTGGTGAAGTAATTATAAAGATCATGCTGCAGTGAATCCATGAAGATGTCAGGAGTTGGTTGGATTCTCTTGAGCTTGTTGGAATGCTATGAAACCGTGCGGGGGCTGCTGTTGTGTCATGTGTGCTGAGGTCCTGCATGACCCAGCAAACACTGAATGTGTGTAGTTTGCCAAGCTGGACAGGTTTTAACTCCTTTTGTGCATAGTTCTGGGTTGATGTAGTGTCATCAGCTATGTCAAGTGATGATGTAAACAGATGAAACTGCTGCAGAGCTCCATATCAAAGCATTGCTGAATGTTCTCTGGGTTAGAATGAAATGTTTTTTTTACAAAATGGAGACATTCCATGATTTTCCCAGCCAATACAGGGAAAGAACGTAAGAGTGTTATTGTGTGGGTTGTCTACCTTTCTGCTGCTTAAACACAGCAGATAAACCTGACAACCTCAGAATGTTTAGTAAATGCACGTATATATGCACGTAAACAGTAAGCAAGTTTGCTGTGGAGGTACTGGAAGGGTGGGGTTTGAATTCCACGTTTCTCAGTTGCTGAACACCTTATTGCTGTCCAGGCAGTAGGCAGCCTGTCAGCATGGTTATTTTGTAGGATGAGGGTCCAGATTAAGAATATTAAGAAAACTATATCCTACAGAATACTATCATGGGAGTATCTCTGCAGACTTCTTACTGGCTCTAGACGCTGGGGAGGGGCACTTTTGTGTCCTACTGTCTAATTCTGGTTACAAACCTGCAACAACTCACAGGCTTAGAAATCGTTTTGTAGTTGACTTGAATTCACGGGCACTGGTTTTTGTGTGTTGTGAATACCATTTTTTAACGTTGTGTTAAGGAACTATTCTGCTCAAAATTTCTCTTTTTAAAAACATTTAAGGTGATACCATGTTCATTATTAGCTGGAGATTCACTTTAAGTCTGTACTTCAAACTGTATGAGTCCCCTGTTTAGTTTTGGGGTTTTTTTCATGCTTTGCCCATGTACACTTTTTATTGTGAATTTTCTTGTTTAGTGCCTTTCAACCATAGTTTCTTTTTAGCAATGGAGCAGAAATAGTTGGGAATGGAAATTAAAACCAGAGAACTCATTTTTATTTGGAAGAAAAATCATTAAAAGGACAGAACAGCATAAATCATGGTTTAAATTGATTTCAGAGATGTAACTGGTGAAGAGGTCTTGTTGGCTCTTCTGTGAAAAGGACCTTCCCCACTGATACTGCCTGAAATAAAGAAGTGGCAAGAATGAAGTGTCATGCTGTGTTTTGAAGGATTCTAATCGCAGAAGAGGAAGAGACAAGTCTGCTGAGGTTGCTTCCTCTGTTAGTCACCCAGACACTTGGAATTTGGGACACAGACATACTGCAGTTTTCTGTGAGGTATCTTGCCCGTGGGTAGCTTTTTGATCACTATTTGCTGGGAAAATTGCTGCCTGGACAAAGCTGAAGATAAAATGGTGAGTACCCCAAAACTAAGCTGATCTTCTATCTTAAGTAAAAGAACCTTATGTGTTACTAAAGAGAGTATTTGTTGTGCTTTGGGCCATTTTTCGTAAGGTGCTGCTCTAGTGAAGACCACAGCAAGCTTGGAGGTGGTTAGGTTTGGGGGTTTCTGTGAACCAGGTTTAGAGACTGCAATGGCACTTGCATTGCATTCTGACTAGAAGTCTGCTATGGAGTTTGGAAGCAGCAACTTCATACTGGTGATATGCTGAATGCAATGGAAAACCATGTATCCTATCATATGCTTGGTTACTGGCTTTCCAATGAAAGTCAAAGAAATGAAGTGCACGTGGGTCACTGGAATTTAACAATAATATGATCCATCATGTGACCCTGAAAAAGCTATTTTAGAGGATTAGAGTGTCACACTAGGCTTATGTGAAATATATATGTGCACCTTGTAAAATTTTCCTGGCCAGGGTGAGGAATGTTCTGATGAGCAAATAAAATATCACCCTAGATTATGCATTTTTCATTTTGTCTCTTACCCAGATATTTATGCTGTGTTCATTACTAAAGTGGAAGGTGGGATATATAGGTAAATATTTATCACTCTTGTGGAGGATTGATTTCAGTGACAGCACATACTGGGAACTTACTGATTGGAGGAACTTTTGTTATGGCAGTGACTGCCATTACTAACAGCGTGAGGAGATCTGATCTCCAGTTACATTTTTAAGGACTGTTTGCATGCTGTGGTTTGCTGTGATTTGGGCCAGCTACTAAAATGTACTTTCTACTTTCTGACTTTGCAATCACAGCATCCTTAGTGTCACGGGGTGTAACTCAGCTTGGCTCAGTACAGCTACATGCACTGGTTGAAGGTAATGATGCAGCCCAGGAAAAGACTGAATGTGGGCAGCTTTGAACTTGTTCATATCTAAATTTCATCTAAATTAGTCAAGATTCACCCTCACAGGAAGAGTTAACGCTGTTATCCTGTGCTAGGATTCAGTTTGTTTCTGCTCTTTGCAGAAATTTCACCTCAAGGCTGAATCTGCCTTGTAGCATGCACGTATCAGTGTCTTCTCCTCCAGTTTACTAATTTAACAGCTCATGAATCAGACTGCACTGCTCAGCACTCCATTGTGCTTCTGGTAATTAATCAGATATGGCTCTAATTACTGACTTTCAGCAGAACTAAACTGTGGTCATCTGTAACGTCATCTATTATTGACATACAGTAGGAGTATAGACAACAGAAAAAGAACTTGCAGGAATTTTCTAATGAAAATTATAATGATCTTTCCATCATAAACCCTTTTTAATACAGCTTAAGTGTGACCTCTTCATTTGAAGGTATCTGCCATCCTATGTATAGCCACATAATGTGCTATATGTTGAAAGCTTTCTAAACTGCAGACAGCCACAAGAAAGGTAATGAAAGGCATTTATAAGAAGACGCCTGCTTGGCCAAGGCTGTTGGTATGTGTGCCCAGGGCAGAGCACACAGACTCAGAAGTGCTCACAAGAAGGAGCCATGCACAGTTCTTGCATGAAATGGGAACATACTGTAACTTGTCTCCTTCAAACCTTATCAAGTCATCTCTTTCATCATTAGAAACAATACCTATAATGTTCCAAAGCAGCAAGACTTCACAAGTCTGTGGTCAGAGCTGTGCTTTCTCTTGCTTCCATTATTTATGAATTTTGAAGACAGAAAGATGACAAAAGATGTGTTATCTTTTACTGATTGGAAGTACATCAAAAGGCACTGTGTGTCATGTCAGAAGGAAAGCTGAACTAACAAGAGATATATTTACAGAGCTTACTGACTTCATGCAAAAATCAAATGTAGTTTCTTTTCAAAACCATAATTATGTTTCTAGAATTAAGGCAATTATTATACTTTTGAAATAAACAAATCTTAGTAATGCTGCTCAATAATAGTGATGTTAACTGATTTATTCCCAAGATTTCTGTTTTTAAACTTTTAAACTTGTTAAAAGTGGAAGGTACAGTCTTGCAAATTATTAGAATACTCATCACGTCAATCAAAAAATTCTTACAAAGCTCAGTTAACATCCGTGTCTCTTGCTTTAACAAAGTTTTTTCACTAACATGCTCTAAGTATTTTCTTTAGAATTCTGAAATACCGAGGGGTTTATTTTCTAGTGGGATTTCAGGGGCTTTGACTTTGGTTCGACGCTTTGAGATGCACACATGGACACGGTTCTGATGCAGAGCATCGCTTCTATCATATGAAGGTGGTTCAGAGATAGAGTAGTTATGGGGGTGGGAAGGAGAGCATTAGTACAAATGTAACTTTTGAATTATGTTCTGCCCCTTCTCTCAGGAAACTGAGGATTTGGAACTGGTTTGCCAGGTAATCAATACCACATCGTTACCACACAATTTACTATTTCTGCTTCTTGGATAAGTTTGGCAGTTGCAGTAAATCATAGAATCACAGAATGGCTTGAATATGGGGGGCTGTTTCTTTTAGCAGCAACATCTAAAAATGACTGATTAGTGCTAACAAGAGAGAGAGACTTTAAACAAACAAAAAAAAGATTGGTTTTCTTTTTTCTAGCAGAAATTATTTGTTAACAGTACCACTGGGTAAACTCAGTAACTGCAAGAACTATGTGAAACAAAGCGCCTGGTGGTGGAAGTTTTGGTTGCATTCCTTCTCTGCAGCCTGTGCTTAATCAATGTTGAAATATACTGGGAAGGTACACAGTTGGGTAGGGCAGGAAAGGTCCTAAAATTGCATGTGTGCAACAATGCATTTTTCCTTGTAATGCATATAGTATCTTTATTAAAATAGGGGTGATACCAGTATTGGAATTTCTTTTCACAGCCTTGCAACAACACTGGATTAACAGTTAAATTGTCCGTGCACAACTTCTTCAGAAGTACTTATTTTAGCTAGACTTGGGAGCAGCAATAGGAGGAAACACTTTTAGGTTTTCTGGGGCACCATTATTGGAATACGCATTGGGTAGGCAGGTACAATTCAACTATACCTGGTAAATAAGTTTAGGTTAGATTATATAGGGGGTGCTAGGAATAAAAATGTTGTTAGTTTGATTTTTATTTACATATGTATTATATATATATAAGGTAAGAGGGTGCATATATGTATAAAAACATCTTTTGAAAAGCCTCTTTACTACATTTACTATTAGTATGTTCTTGATTTCATTGTTTTCTTTTTGTCTTTTTTGTTGGTGGTGGTTTGGGTTGGGTTTGGAGTTTCCTTTAGCAGTACCATCTGGTTATCATTAAGAACTACACGTTGATGTGTTTCCCTAGAGTCTCCAAAGTATGAGTAAAAGCTGCAATCAAACCATCCAGTACATCTGCTTCAGGTGAGAAATAGAGAAGTCTACAGAATGAAAAGCTTCTGTTAAAGTAAATAAATAAATTATTGCATTAATAAATGTTAAGATGGCAAAGAAAATGTAAACTGTACTTCATCAGGACAGAACAGAGGGTATCAGAGCCATCAACTAGCAGATGTAATAGATAGAACTGCTATTGATATGTGTAATGGGGAGGAATGGGTAACGGGTATGTGTTTTCCCCCTAGAACATGTATTTGTTGGAGTGAGGGGCTGACTGATACTGCTTGGCAATTGGGTAAAGTTATATCACTGTGTTGTCGATTTTAAGTTAATATATAAGATTGTGTAAGCCTGTTTGCAGGGCTGGATGTTGACCAAGGAAGAAAGGGGGGGAAATCAGGTAGTATAAGGACTTGGAACAGTGAGAAGCAGGCTCTGAGCTACAGCGCTTTGGAACACTGCAGATGGAGAATAGGGTTCTGTTAAACAGACCACACAATCTGTACCAGATTTGGTCTGTTAAGCCAAGGCTGGCTTCTGAATTTTGGGATGCAAGTGTCTTCTGCAGGAAGGCATTTACACTTGATGGAGTGGGCTGGAAGCCAGAGGAAGGGAAGAGAATTAATTGTGTGTGTATTGTAGAGACTTGAAATCCTAGGAAAAGAAGAGATCCTCATCTAAATGTTGGATTCAACAGATACGTATGGAAGCCACAGCTGTTTTTATCATGCTGGATATATTCTGGATCAGTTGGAAAAAGAGGAATTGTAAAAAGTAGCTTCAAGTACAGTCACTAACAAACTGATTCCCACCATGTTTATATTGAGAAGACTGAGATTTTAACTAAATTATATAAGGATTGTTTGTAAATGCACCTGCAAAGCTCCTAACAGCATTGCTCCCCACCCATTCACCTTATTTATTTAATTAAAAAATAATAATAATAATCTGCTTTTGTAGCAGACCTACAGCTTCCAAAGTTATTAATAGTTGGTTGGCAGAAAGACAGAACAAAACCTTGTTTTCTGACAAAAGCAGATTAAAAATAAAAAGCATGTAAAAAATCTGACAATTTTTAATACTGTGACAATATGAATTTCTAGGAATGATTTCTAGCCATCTCTGTATGTGGGGAAACAGAATTTGTTGGTGTTGTTCTAATTAACATCAAAGAATGTGTGCATTTCTGAGCTAATCCTTCCTATATGCTATGATGATACAGAAGACAGATCTTCTGATACTTTAGCAGTGTTGCAGGAAAACACAGCTCTGGAAACAGCTCTGTCAGAGGAAGAGTGAGCAGACTGCTCTCAGGCTGCTCTTTGTCAAGCTTGTCTTTTTGTTTTTTTCTTTAGGGTGGAGTTTTAATGTTTTGATGTCAGAATGAAGATCAGGATACCTGTCATTCTTCTAGCTTGTGGCTCCTTTAACCCCATCACAAACATGCATATGCGTTTGTTTGAGCTGGCTAGAGATCACCTGCACCAAACAGGTCAGTAAGGTGGTGGTAGGGACACGCAGACATGATGCTTTGCTGTGACATGCAACAGAGATTTTTAACACTTGCTATAGATAAGCTGTCAGTTTACAGCTGGCTTAGTTTTAATATTCCTTATTGATCATCGAATATGAGGCTTTCATGGCATATTGATTATAGAACATGCAGCATTGCCTCTTCCCTTGACTCAGCACATAAACAAGAATCATAATGCAAATAAAGTGGAAGTTTTATCATGGATTTTAAGAGCATATTCATGGAGCAGGCCAAGCATTGTGAAAGAGTATGCTTAACAAATTTGAAACCAAGAAGAAACATTTCTGTTTAAATTTCATGCTTTGTATTACGTTGTGTTGTAATATGAAGAAGTGTTAGGGTTAGCAGCTTTGACAGTCAGGTGAAACTGGAGAAAAAATGACACAATTATTTGTCACCCATCTTCACTATGCAGTAGAAGTTATCTCCCCTAGCAGAATAATTTCTTTGTAAAGGAGATCAGAAAAGCCACAAGTCAGCAGGCTAGAAAGCTTTGGCTACAAAGGAGCAAGGTAGGTGACATCAGGAACTTCAGCAAGAATCAGGAAAGCTGCTGAGAAGCACTGAACTCTGAGCTTCATCAGCTACTTAGTTACCCAGGCACTAATTTTTTTTCCCATCTGGCCGCTAAAATACACACCTCTGTTGCTGGAGGGGTTGGAAGGGTATCACAGAGAAGTTTCTAGGGAGATGGTTCAGTAGGAACCTGAACAGAAAACAGTAGTGAAAGGAATTTGGCTGTCAAGTTGAGGGGAGGGGGCGAGAACCTGGTAACCACTGATAACATTGTGCAGTAAAAGCAGTAACTACACACTTGCCATACACTGTGAGAGCACTTCAGTTTTTGTGAGGAGGAATTACACAGGGGACTCTGAAGGCTGCTCCCAGAAGGCTCAATAGTCCTGTAACTGTAAAATAGTTTTGTTACTCACACAAGACAACAAATAAAGGGTTAAAAAGGGGTTAGAATTGCCTTTTTCACTGCAAATTTAATAACTGTTTCTGTTGCCCAGGCGTGGAAGGAGTAAAAAGATAATGTGAAAGCAATTGGTAATGCTGTTTACGTCAGTAAAAGTTATTGTCCAGTAACTTACTTCTTTACCTTGAAAGAAGGACTGAATTGAGAAATGAATTGTGGTTCTGTCTGAATCACAATTCATTCTCCAATCTGCTCCAGGGTCTGTGTAACAAGACTCTGCTCCTTACTCTGAGCAGTTTACTTAAATAAGTCTCACGAAAATCATATTAAAAATGATATTTTGAAAGGCTGAAATGAAAGCTCTGGATAGCATGTGACTCGCCTTTTGACTTACTAGTTTAATGCGTTGAGTCTTAGTAGTATAAGTAGTTCATACCTTAAAGAAGGGGACTAACTTTGAGTCTGGATTGCCTACAGTGTTATCATTACACTTTCTGAATCTAACCCAGGGTGTCTGCAAAGAATCCTTAGTTAGCTTGTGGAAGCTTTACCCATCCTGAGTAGAGGTAGCGTTATTTGAAGTAACTGTAGGCGTATGCGTTTACATGTAGGGATACAGAAATCTGGTGTATGGTCTTTCTCACTACAGTGAAGGCAGTTTCTCAAACAGAAGGGGTTGGCAACATGATATAAAAATGACCAATTCTGGATGCCTGTTCCATGAGAGAGCTATTCCCATCCAGGAAATGAATTGCTCACTCCTGGTTTTAGTCCTGTTTCCACTTTTGCAGTTACCCAGGGAAGGAGAGGAGAAATTGGAGCTTATTTACTTAGAAGAAGTACTGGTTGCAGACCGGGAGCTGATAGTGGGGATGGAGGACAAAGCTTGTTTGAAGTGAGCTCATGGTCTGCCATATTCACAACCATCCCCTTCTCAGTGAGAACAAGGCACTTCCAAGCTCACATACACTCTGAATGACTGAAGAAGTAACTAGCGTTCGTGAAGAGTTAACTAGCATGAGGGACGATGCTTCCCAGGCTGTGAGGATGCCTGACTTCTGGTGATACTTGTGTGCTTCTGCTCGATCACAAATTGAGCAGAAACAACAAGTTATGCAATCGCTTGGCTGGAGCTGACTTCACAGTCAGGCTTTACTGTTATGAATGACATGACTATGCCCGATGTGCATCCTGACTGACACTTCCAGTAATTCTGTGTGCCAGCTTTTTGCACATCACTTCCATTTCAGATGCTGTCTCACCTTATTTTTCATACTTCCTTAACTTAAGTAGGCAATTTTATTGAGTTTCTGATAGTTTAAGCTGTGTCCATAGTTTCATTGCCACATGTCAAGTCATCCTTTTTCTGTTAGTATCAGTCGACAGTTCTTGTTGTGCCACCTCTTAAATACGTCAGATGTAGCTATGTGTGACTGAATAATTATAATCATTATCTCTATTTAAATTTCATCTCCGCTCTTGTGAATTAAAGTTTTTACACCTTGTGCTGTTTTTGGCTGGGTTAGAGTTCGTTTCCTTCACAGCAGCTGGAATGGGGCTGCATTTTGGATTTGTTCTGGAAACAGCCTTGATAACACAGGGATGTCTTTGTTACTGCTGAGCAGGGCTTACAGAGAGCCAAGGCCTTTTCTGCTCCTCACAGCACCCACCAGTGAGTACATGGGGGTGCACAAGGAGTTGGGAGAGGACACAGCTGGCACAGCTGACTTGAAACTGACCAAAGAGATGTTCCATATCATATGACATCATGATCGGTAGGTAAAGCTGGGGGAAGAAGGAGGAAGGGTGGGATGTTTGGAGAGATGGCATTTGTCTTCTTAAGTCATGGCTACATGTGATGAAGCCCTGCTTTCCTGGGGATGGCTGAACACCTGCCTGCCCATGGGATACAGGGAATGAATTCCTGGGTTTGCTTTGCTTACATGTCTATCTTTTGCTTTACCTCTTATAACATCTTTATCTCAACCCACGGGTCTTCTGACTTTTACCCTTCTGGTTATCTCCCCATCCTGCCATGGGGTGAGTGAACAGCTTTGTGGTGCTTAGCTGCTGGCTGGGGTTAAACCATGACACACATCCTCACACACAGATAGAATTTTCTCACATTCAACCCCCTGTTTTAAAATTGTTTCTTGCAACTTGCACTGACTGTGGCAAATGCCTTTGCAGTCTGTTAATACCTAATGCTTTTATTTCTTTTTGATTGGTTTTCTCATTTGACTATAAAGTCCAAAGAAATAGTTCTAGAATCAATCCATGTAAGATGTTTGAAACCTTGTTTCCCAAGTATTGCCAGTGAAGGATACTTGCATCACCACGTTTCCAGATAAGAATAGAAGGGGTAGAGGGTAAAGGAGGGTGGTATGAAAAACAGGATGTTTCTATCTATGACAAGACAGATGCAAGGAAGAGGTGAAGAAAAATGAGTTACTAGCTTGTGAAAACTTGGGGACAACTTGACACAATCAATGGGTTGTGTCAGATGCAGCACTGAGAAGCAGAGCTAAGAAGTTCAAATTAGTCACTAACCAGCCTTGGGAACTTGGAAATTTATGTTGTTCAAGGGCTGCATCTGATTAAAACAGCCAATATTTTCAAGAAAGGGACAGACACAGGTTGTAACAGTAGCAGGTCAGCATAAATGCAGGCGTGTTTTCCTGCAGCAATTCTGGTAGTTGGAATTTGAAAACAACAGAAAAAACCCTGTTTGATCCTACTGTTTTTATAGTCTAGATAGTAATACAGACACGAGTGGAATAGGATCAGATAAGCAGTAGTTACTACATACACAACAAACAGACAGTAAAAATTAACTGAACTCAAAAAATGAAAAGGAGACAAGTCTTTGATTTTTTTTTTTCATTACAAGCTTTGCAGCAGTGTTTGCTTAGAGCAGTACTTGATTGTTTTAGGCTCTACCCTTGAAAGGCACATGAAGAGGGATGCATGTGTGGCTTAGTATTCAGAAAGAATTAAAGCTATAGCGTGTACTTTGCAGAGGTGCAAATCAAAGCAACACAAGCATAATTCTTAAAGCATCTCAAGACATGCCACATCCCTATAGAAACACTTCTGAAAACTCAGTTTTCTGAATACTGCTATTGTTGCATACACTTCAGGTCCTAACCTTTTTCTGAATTTAAGGAATTATTTTCTAAATGGAAGAAGTGTAGGCATCTGTGTTCCATGGGTTTTGTTGTCTTACTCCAAAATCCAGCAGAATAAGGGGTGGGCATCCCCTGCTTGCAGTGGTATTTTGGTTATGCCTTGTATTTGACTTTGAAATCCTGGTCATCTGTTCTGTAGCATCTCTGAAGAGAACTGTTGTTTTCCAGTCATGTTACATGGCAAAAGTCAGCTTGGATGAGAGCATTTCAGGTGTCCTGTGAGTAGAGCTATGATAATTTATTATTCATATTGTTACTCTCAAGACAGTGGTTTTATCCTTCCTTTCTGGAGGAAATCCTCCTTGTCATAGCTGTCAAGATACCACCTTTCCTTCTTTTTGTCCAAACTCTATATTAAAGATGAGATGTGCGGACATCATTCAACATTTATTTGAGGACTGATCATTGTGCATGCTCAGTTACTTGGCTGTTGGAAGAGACTTCCAGAAGTCTAAGTGTATTTTGGTGGCTGGCTGAGTGCAGGGGTAAATCTGCATCTTTAGGCCCTGTAGTTCACTCAATCAGGTGGATAAGATTTATGTTTGTCTAGGTACTCATATGGCATCTGTCACTACAATTTTTGCACACCTCATCTAATTCAGTGAATGCATCTTTCAAGCACTCTGAAGTGGTGAAGGTAAAGTCATCCATCCTATGGAGACGTAGCCTAAAAGATTATCCATTACTGCTCTCCTGTATTTGTCGTTTGTGTTGACCTTCAATGCCATGACTGCTGAATTGTTTACCCCTTTGATTTTCCCTCTGTTGAATTCCCCCCCTCTCAGAACATGACTGAACATGAAGTTAAAAAATCTTGTCTTTTTTCTTTTCCTTTTTCATGCTTGGCAATCTGTACATACATGTCATGGGAAGGTAAGCATAGGATGGTATCCTTTTGATATTTAGTCTGTAAATCATTCTGAACTCAGATGTTTGGGAATATTGTATTAGGTATTATGCAGTGGGTTTGTTTTTGTTTTCCATCCTGTGTAGCATCTGAACAAAGATGTTCCAGATCCCTCCCTGCATCTCAGTTACTTGTAATCAATTAATATATTTAATATTTTGTTTTAAAAGTCATGATGAAAAAGCCTTGTTTTTTCCTAGCCTTAGTAGGCTGAGAATTCTGGCACGGTAACTGTTGATTTCTTGAGAGTTCAAGGGAAACCATTACTATTATTTCAATACAGAATTTTATCTTGTGCTTCCAATAGATGTGTGGCCACACATAGACGACTGATAAAAGAAAAAATAAATAATCCGATTAATGAACCATATTCATCAAAGAAATTGTGCCAGCGATTGGAAATTAAAATTTACTTTCATGTAACCTTTTCTCCACTTGTGATAGCAAATTTTAGGCATTTTATGTTTTGCAATATGTTGTATCACAGTTGAAAGGAAGATGAGTATTGGGCGAGAGTTAAATGCATGGAAGTGTTTCTTTTATTTGGTTATTTACTTTTTGTATTGCTTGTAATAGTAAATCCCACACTTGCTACTAGAAGAAATTAATCTTTAACAGCCCTGCCAGAGTACAGGGCTTTTATTTTATTTCGAAGTGCTAAAGCTTGTAATTTTAGGTGGAAGGGTTTCATGTGCATCATGTTTGCATAGTGCTGGGTTACTCAGTTGCTATGAATCATCTCAAACAGTTATTGTATTTGACTTTTGGTACGTTAAGTCTTGGCAGCCTTGGGTTTTCTCTTCCAGTTGGTTTCATATGTGCTTTGGAACAAGCTGATGTGGCATCACAAGCTCAGATCTCATCCAATTTATGGAGTTCTAGGTCAGACTAGAGACTGAAATCTTTACAAGGTACAAGGATATGGCAGAGTTGCACTCATACTTGGCTAGCATGATCTCACACAATTTTAAATTTTGCAGTTAATATATTAATTTAAAATTTAAGGGAACCATTTTTATCTGTAGAAACTGAAAAGAAAACAACTGAAATGTAGAAAATAATTTTTTTGTGTAATAAAAACCTTTTAATAAGGGTAACGTATTAATGAATTCAAACTGGAATGTCATTCAAACATTTCTAAGTACCAGAGAATAATTGTTCATAAGTCAAGTGAAATTATTTCCAGTTTTAGATCAGGAGATGGATTTAATTATATACACATCGCTGCATGTTTCTGGAAAAGTGTGTCTTGCTCTATTGACCATATTGCCTATAATAAAATGTTTTAAAACAGGGTAGTCTGGACTGACATTTTAATGGGCCTGTATATCTCTTTGAATCTTAATGATATTTTATAAACCAAACCTGTTTTGTTCAAAAAATTTACCCTATTATATCAAAATAAATGTGAAGTTACTAAATTACCATTTTAGAATATTAAATTTTAATGTGCCAGTATCAGAAATTATGAGGAGTATAATTTTCATTACAAAGCAACAATGGGAACTTGCCATATTTAAGTTTCTGTGTTGAAACAATTTAATTAGAAGAAAGGAAGAGGATTATTTTTTTCACCTTCAGTATCACATTTATCATAGTTATTGAAAATGCATGTGTGACATTAGAAATAATTTTGTTTCATTTCTGTTTATTTGAAACACCCTTTCTGTCCTCTTCATTTCTGGGTGCATCTCCCATTAGTGCTTTATTTCCCTGTTGATTTATAAAAATGAGAGCTACATTTTTGTCTACTGATTTAAGTCCAGGACTGCAGTCTAACAAAAAGAGCTTTTTGTGTTAATAATTACATTATGTTACAGGAGTAGAACAAATTTAGGCGTATTTCCAACTTTTATTAACTTGATTAGCCAGATAGAAAGGGCCTTTAATGGCTTCTAAGCTGATGTTTAGACCACAGTGCTCTAAGTCTCATTTTAGACTCCATTAGCCTCATCTTTGTTCTTGAGTCTTCTCATTTGTTTGAATCACATTAATCACAGTTGCAGTAATATGCTATAATTCTTGCTTTAACACAATGAAAAGGTGCAATGATTTTGATAAATAACAAGCATGAGATGCTTAAGAACAAAGCAGTGGTCAGTTAAGTCATCCACTGCTCTGGTTATATAAAAACTGTACTTACTGGAATATAAAACTTCATTTTATCTAGCAATGCTGCTAGTTTGCATCATAAATTAGAAACATCTCTACTTGCTTGAAAATTATGGCTTCATCCATCCCATTTTGAATCATCTAATAGGATAAAAATATTGATACTGATTGTGAGCAGTTCACAGAGGAACAAGGAGGCTGCTTTTTAATTTTTTTAATTGCTCTTAATCTATTAAAAGTAGTGCCTAGATCACGTTGCTCATAGCCACCTACAACTGAAGTTAAGCAGGGTTTGAAGAGGTTGGACTAGATGAGCTCCCAACGCCCCACAATAAATTTTCAAGATTCTGTGAAGAATTTTTTTTTTTTTTTTCCCCCAAAAGGAAGGTATGAGGTGATTGAAGGCATAATGTCTCCTGTTAATGATGACTATGGGAAAAAAGGCTTGGTTTCAGCAAGGCACCGGATAGCAATGGCTAAACTAGCACTGGAGACATCTGACTGGATTCGAGTTGATCCATGGGAGAGTGAGCAGAAGACCTGGACAGAGACAGTAAAAGTATTAAGGTAATTATATATTTTTTTTCCTTTCTCTGTAAATTACAGATAGCCAAGAATCTGCCAAGCTACCGAGTCAGTGCACAGAACTCACTGCTGTAAAGCACCAAAGCAAAGCAGAACCTGGCTGTTTGTGGCATCATCTGCTATGAGATAAAGTATTATCTCTACTGTAGTACTCCACAGTACTGCACTTGGGCCATTTAAGTAGTTGGAAGCATGTGCAAAGCCTCTGCCAAGGGGTCTTGCAATACTGTAGTCACTGAAAGACTGCTGCAGAAACTTTCTTGGCTCTCATGTTATTTCTCTTGTTTTTAAGACTCTAGGCAGGTCATACATCTTAATCAGAAAGTAAGAGAATTTACAAACAAACCTGTTCTTCAGGAGCATCCCTATTCCAAATTAGCTATGTTGGCTTTATTATGCCTGCAGGTTTATCTGTTAACACATCCTTGAAAAGTTTTCTTATTAACTCTAATGGAGAGTTAAAGTCAAGCACATAATTGCTGATGTTTTTCTTCAAAATCACTGAGTTTTGCTGTGGTTTTGAGCTGGAAGGAAAAATTAATTTGTCCAAAACCTGTTAACTTGATGTAAAGACCTTGAAACAGACTTTGTTCTGATATGGTAATTAAAGCATATATGGGGCAAGGTATGAAAACAAACTTTTGTGGAGCCACTTTTTGGAAAGAGATGCCACAGACGTCAAAAGATATTGTTAAAGTGAAAGATTTCATGGATGTCTTTCAAGAACGCAAGTGTGGTGTAAGAACTATCAATGATTCTTAATTTCTATCCACATATTGTAGGTAACTTTCTAAGTGGAAACAGTTATTTGTATAGCTTAAGACTCCAAAATGGACCTTCCAACAACTGCCCAGAAAGCTCTTATGGCTCTATGTGAAAGCAATTAAAAACCAGACCTGTTACTTTACAAAAGCATGCATAAGAGTATCCTACATACCTAAAGAAATTCAAAGATTCTTTTAGTTCTGTTTTTATCTGCTTTGCTGTGTGACCATAGGCATCTATTTGCTTCTATTTCCCCTTCCACCCAGCCAGCAAAATAGGATCAGGGCAGGAATAAAACTAGGCAAAAATTAGGCAATGTTACTCTGTCTTTGAAGAAAATTTCTCTGCTATTTTCTCTAATCACAATTGTATATTCAAGTGTGAGAAATCACCAAAAAGCCTGTCCTGCAGTATTGGTTGGGTATAGGATTTTTCTCCTAAACTTCAGTTTTGAAAAACTCTTTTCCTCCAGAAAAATGTTAGAAATCAGGTGCTTCTACTTACAAAGGCTTTGATCTTGCACAGCTCCACGTGCAGTGAGTACCACTTGCAAGATTGGGATTATAAATTTAAGTCCCCTTCAGAGTCCTTTAGCATAAGAGGTACAGTAAATAAAACCTCTATGTATATTTTTCTACTCAGGGAAAATGGTTTCAATTTGCTGTGAACAGCCAGACTTTCTGTCTGTCTAGAAATTGAACCTCTAGTTTTATAAATAAATTCACAAAATGTTAACGTGGCTGCCTGTTAAGGAGGGAAGTGAGCACAAAGCACCTTCTCCATGATGACCTATGTTAATGAGCTGAACCAGTGCAGTATTCTAATGCTGAACCCTGTCCCTTGAATGGGGAAGCAGCATCCTGATGAATGGTCTTTAATAGCTGCTAAGGCATTTTAATGGTCACAGGTGAATTTTTAAAAAAGAGGTTAGCTTTAGGGCTAGATCCTTACCAAGGATAAGTAGGCAGTGGTTTATTGTGGTGGTGGTTGTGCCTCTTCTGTAAGTGTTGAAGGTTAATCTATGGCTTCTTTCCCAGTCAAAGAATCCCAGAACCAAAGGCTGCATTCACTGTAAGTCCCCTAAGGTACGAACGTTCAGCACCAATACAAAGAGGTTTTCCTATTGCAAGGCAAAGGCAAAAATCATTGTACCTAAATGTCTCTTCCTATCAGTATTTTGAATTGTGCACTTAACTGCAGTGGAACATTGTGTCCTGAGACACATGAATGGCCTTTTCCTAGTATACTTGTTCCACCTGAGTGCAATGAAATCATCATATTTCATCAAAATCTCTGGATTCTGCAGAGGCTCCCAAATAGTTATGACATAAAAGGATTTTAAGCAGTAGATCTCATATCCCTCCCACTTGTGGTGGTGCTATTATTGCCTATTACAATGAGTATAGAAATTTTGAAGAGTATCCCAAGGCTTTTTTTAGAGAGGAGAAGGGAACCGGAGAGCTATTTGCCGCTTAGCTGCTGTCCCTGATTATTATTCCTAGACAGGAAAACCATATTGTCAGTAACCAAAGAGCTACATTCATTCCTCTTGTAATGTAGATTTGATTGCGGTGCAGATACACTGTGAATTAATTTAGAATTGGCAGAGATCTGTCTTACACAACTTCTGCTGAACTGTGTTTGTGGTTTCATTATATAGTTTTTTCCAAGCTTCATACACAGTTTAGAAAACGCTTGATAAACTGACAGATTGCTTTGTCCTTTTTGGTGTCTCTTTAAAATAACATCAACCTCCTTGCCCCAGCACTGAAAACACCTGCTGAACAGGCATTTCTGCAGCTCAGATTTTGCAGTACTTGTAACGTCAGTCCTGCAGTGAGCTCTTTGCCAAGCATTCTTACCTTTGAATCATGGCCCAAGAATGTCAGCCCATGATATAAAGTGAGTGTGCTTGGCTATACATAGCATCAGCCTGTTTACACCATGGCAGGATTAAACCCAGAGCTGTAGGAAGGCACAGGCCAAGCTACAGCTCCCTGCTCTCTGCTGACATACATCCCCCACCTCTTGCCTCGGCAGTTTCTTTAGCCAACGCTGAGCATCAAAAGAGAAAGTTTTGCAGCCTGGTGAGGTGTATGTTCATGACACCTTTGCAACTTACTCCTCTGGCTAAAAGTATTGGTGTGATTTGAAGCGGGTACATTGAAATCACAAAACTATAAACCTATTCCCTAGGCCAGACATCCAAAGGGTTATCTGTGGCTTTGTACACATGCTGAATTCAGACTTTTGCTTTCATACTGTTATATATAAGACCTGATGTCAGAGATGGGAAACTGGCTGGAGTCTGTGTTTACCTGTCCTGTTTAACTGTGACCTTGTTTCCTGAAACGATTTTGGCTCATGCCGATACGAGCAATGCCTACACATGGCTCAGGATGCTGCGAGGCAGGGACTGTTCTGAACAGGCAAGGCCATGCTGATTTGGAAGGAAGGAAGTTTAGGTGTTTGGATCTAAGACTGGCACATGCCCTCATGATCAAAGAAGCGGTGACTCCCATGAGGTAACAGTACTAATATTACAGCAGGGCACTAGTGATTAGGAGGAAAAAAAGATTAAAGTAATAGAAACCTGGAAAAAACTGAAAAAAGGCTCCTTTCCTGCCTTCATGGAGCTGAACTCAGTAAAATTAGAAGAACAGCAGATGTCAAAAAATCTTACAAGAATTATTTTTAATTTCTCAGGGTTCTGATTCTTTTAATTAATATGAAAGGGAAAACCACAGGGTGAAAACTCAGGGAACATGTTTTTGTGGAGAAGAGGATGAGAGAAAACAAGAATGTCTGCTCCTGAAAAGTTCAGAGCACACCTTATAGAAACATCATCACATTAACTACACATCACAGGAATCAAGAAATTAAATGCAGTGATTTGAGTGTAATTTAATCCTTTCTCAGGCAAAAAAACTGCACAATGTTTTAAATGCAGTGTTGCTACCCAAATTGCCGTAATGGTAGAATTTCAAAAAGGGATTGAAACCAGAACCCTGCTAGACAGATTTCTTATGAATTCAGCAAACTAACAACTGCATTGATACTAATCTCATGGCAGAATGAATATGCTGAATTCTTAACAAATTGTATTCAAATCCAAAACACATAAAAGCAGGCTGTGTTCTTGAATCTGAAAGTGCCAGGTAATCGCTTTGTGCATCTCTGAGAGGATTACCTCACACAGAAGCCTTTATTTTGAATTCAGGCACCATTACAACGAATCACTCAGATCGCTCCAGTCCAAGAAGGAATTCATGAAAAACAAACAGCCCATAGAAAGATCCGCAGAGGATTCCATTTCTTACCAGCACTCAGGTTGGTCCATAGCTGTAAACATAACTCTGTTTACCCGTAAAAACAATACAGCTTTACCAGACTAATTGGTGAAAAAGTCAAACATAGTAGCTGATAAGCTTTGAGGGTTGAAGCTGCTTGACAAAAATGCCAAATGCCAGCATGTCTGCTGGTGCAGTTATTTTGTAGTAACTCCCACATAGACAGGAGACTTATTTTGGAGTTGTATTAATTCTTGGCTTTCTAAGCATCTCTTTAGCTATGTCAAAGACATACATTGTGGCCCTGCTGGTTTTGCAAAGCACAGAATATATGAATGAATTCCAGTGAAATGAACTTGATGTGCACCCTCCTTGCTGCTGTAAGGATCTTGAACACCAGAATTTCATGGTCACTTCAGCCAAGGCTGCCCTTGAGCTGCACATTCCCCACCAGCCCCTACTTGTTGGTGAGAACAAGGTCCAGGATGTCACCTCTTTCTGTTAGTTCCTCTGTCCCTTGGAGAAGGAGGTTATCCTCAGTGCATTCCAAAAACCTGCTGAATCACTTATGCCCTGCAGTGTTGTCCCTCCAACAAACACCAGGGTGATTAAGGTCCCCCATGAGGACCAGGGCCTGTGAATACGAGGCTGCTCCTATCTATCTATAGAGGGCTTCATCTGCTTGGTCTGCCTACAGCAGACCCCCACTATATTGTTGCCTGTCCCTGCTCTCCCTTTAATCCTGACCCTTTACTGTACTGAAGCTAAATGATTAAAAAAAAAGTGTTGAGTTAGAATAACTACTAAGTATAAGCTTCCTATAAAGCCAAGCAAATAGAGAAAGCTCTCATTTCCATTTGTCTTTCCAGTTCTGCCAGAATTAAAGCTGCTCTGTGGGGCTGATTTTCTACAGACATTTAAGACTCCAAATCTCTGGAAGGAAGAACACATTAAAGAAATAGTGGAAAAGTTTGGTTTGGTCTGTATTAGCCGTGCTGGCTCTGACCCTGCTCAATACATCAGTGAATCAGACCTTTTAACTAAATTTCAGCACAATATCTTTCTGGTGAGAGAGTGGATTCAGAATGAAATCAGTGCAACACAGATACGCCAGGCCTTGTGCAGAGGGTTAAGCGTGAAGTATCTGGTGCCGGATTCCGTTATATCCTACATTGCACACCACAAGATCTACACAGCAGAGACTGAGCAGAAGAATGAAGGTGACCTGCTTCGGCCGCTCAAGTTGCATAACACAGCTGTAAACCCACTCAATGACTGATGTCTGTAGTGTGTGGACAGATACTTTCTCAGGTCAAGTTCTTGAGAAAGTTGTTTCTTGTTAATGAGGGGAAAGTACATCAGTCCAAACTTTCTTGAATTCATGTGGTGTTTTAAATTCGTGGGTTTGTGTGTGGTAGTGCTTAAGGAAATTGGGACGCTTAAAGTGCATAGCTTAAAATATATAGAGAACAGCTTTCTTGTGAAAATAAAAGAAATAAGAATATGTAAGGGTCAATTGTAGTACTTTCCTGAATTGGAACTCTATAATCCTACTGAGTGTTTTATCGTGAAGATGCTTTAGTGTTCTGAAGCAGCAAAATAAAATGATCCAAAACTGTTCTTTGCATATAGTTAAACATTTAAATATATATTTCTGCTAAACTTTGACATTTTAAGGTCCTGAATAAGTTTTTGTATTTTAGCAGTTTGGACAACAGATGGAAGTATATCTTTTTCATGGAAAACACTTAAAAACACATGTACCATTCATGTCACTTTTAAGCCTCCAGATTCACAAGTGAGAGACAGTCCTCATCCCCAGATTTAAAGTGGGTTTCTTTGCTCCTCTGATACAGTCTCTTCTGTTAGAGTAAGGAATTGCCAAAGCCCTGGAGTAGATAACATAGCCAAGAAGAAATTCAGCCACACCATTTGAAAATACACAGGGAAAATAAATGAAAAGAGCTAAGAGGCTTTCTCAGTATTTGAGCCAGAAAACTCCATTCTCTTACATGTTGGTTGCCTATTCTGCTGATTCAGTCTATCTGTTTTGACAGAAGACACCTTCAAAGACCATAGAATCTCTTTAATATGTTTCAGTGTTGCTTAAATTAACTGAAAATACACATTCAGTAGTGATGTAGCATTTATCAATATACAGAATTAACCAGTGCTTCTTAATACAAGTTTCCACCTAACTGGCCCTTTTCGAGCTCTCGTTTGGCCAAACAAACTCCACTTGTAGATCTCTCAAATTAAGAAGCTTGTGGAACAAGTGAAAAGATTGCCACACAAGTATTGCTTTCACTGAAAGAGTTTGTATAATCATTTTCTGAAAAGAAGGTGGCATAAAGTAGCTGGAACATACTCGAGGGGGAAGCATTCACCTCAGAAAACACGTAACATAGCACTTGTATATTTTTGGCTAATATCTTAACTAAAGGTATTTAAAAGTGTTTTAAATCGAATCTCCAGATAATAGGTACCCTCACAGAAGTTACAAGTAAGTTGAATGTTTCATTCTGTTTAAATCAAGTCATCCTGCTGTCATTAGAAGTCTCAGAGGTTCAGCCTTGTGGAAGGATTTAAAGGCAACACTTCAACAATAATCGGATTAGAAGGACTTGCATAGCTACATGGTCTAAAAAAGAGATAAAAGAAACCAGAGTTCAGACTTGCCACAAAGAAAGGCAGTGAGCTGTGTGGTGCAGAGTCAACACACTGTTCTGAGACTTTGATTTTGACAATTTCCTAAAGCAGGGATGCCTGCAGATTTCAATGGTTACTGGAAAATGGTCAGCAATGACAATTTTGAGGAGTATCTGAAAGCACTGGGTAAGGTTCCCTTCATGTTTCTTTAATAAATAATAAATGCAACCTGTCATAGTCTTTACATGAATCTTTTTTTTCTTGTACAGTCATAAATTTTTTTTGTGAGAAATATTTTTTTCAGAAATGCACTTTAAGAATTGCCTTATGCAAAATTGTTTTGTCTTAAGCAGCCTCTACTTTTTATCATCTTGAAGCTTACATTAACAGAGATTAAACTACATAGCTTGCAAAGGTAAAGGGCAGATTTCAATCTTAAAAAAAAAAACACCGTAATTTGAAAAAGAGTAAATTTTTAATGTGCAATAAAGAGACAATAATATACTTAATGCAATTTTGTGTGTTTGCATTTGATGTAAAGTGCTAGTTATTTCTATAGAAATATCAAAGGCCTTAATGACTGTCAAATACAAATGGTGTTCTTTAGGGTTCCACATAATCAGAAAATCAAAACATTACCTTATTTTCATTAAAAGAATTACATTATAGACTTTTCCTGATGAGAAAGCTAGCCTGGAAGATCTGGACATTTATTTATCTTTGTCCGGTTTAGTTCTCCCCAGAGCTACAAGCTTCTTTTTGTGGTAGATTTTTGTGGATTAAAATAATTCTTTTTCTTTTTCAGATGTAAATGTTGCTGTAAGAAAAATAGCAAACTTGCTAAAACCTGACAAAGAAATCCTTCAGAATGGGGATCATATGATCATTAAAACGCTAAGCACTTTTAGAAACTACATCATGGAATTTGATGTAGGAAAGGAGTTTGAGGAGGATTTGGCTGGGGTGGATGATCGCAAGTGCATGGTAAGAATTAGAACTGTGACAGACAAACAAAAAAGAATCTGAGGCCTTTCACAGCCCACATCTGTTAACTGTTTTGTGTGGCTATTCCTCCAGTTATTGCTGTACTTTGCAGAGATGTGCACACAGATTTGCATAACATTAAAGGAATGTTAATTCTAATGAGCACAAAACAATTTTATCAATGAACGAGCAGTAACTTCAGTGAAATATTACTCAATTATGTGGTCTATTTGTTAGTCTGAAAGACATGTAGGCTCAGACTTTCAGAATCTCTTCACTGAGCAATGTTGTACAGTACAGGAAATCAGTGATTGCAGAGTCAGACTCTATTCCCCATGTGTAAGAATGGCCAAGTGCTTAGAAATTGCAGCTTTTCTTCCTTGTTCTTGTTCCTGTGCTCCTTCCTTCCTGGGTGTATTTATTAGAGCAGATGCATTAATTAGCCTGGAACAAATCTTGCAATCAATAAGAAAACACTGAGGACTGTCTTAGGAGCAATTTTTGCCTGCTAGAGAGACAATATTTCCTAACTTACAACTGATAAATACCAATTAACTGGTGAAAAACTTGAGAATACCAAATTCTTTCCATTTAGTTTGAAAGCATGACACCTGCAATATCCTACAGTAAAGAAGTGGATAAGCAAAAGAAAATTACCTCAGGAGGACTACAGAGAAGAAATCACATGAAAGAGAATTAGGTTTCCATTCTTAGAATGATGGTGCCATTTGAAACCAATACTATTCTCTAACACTAGGATATCCAAAAGTGCTTTTGCTCTGGAAATGGAAGGAAAGAGAAAGATTGTGAAGGAAAAAAAGAATGGTTAGCTAGTGAGTGCCTTAGCTAACCTTTCTGTACTCCTTGTTACAGAGGGCAGAAGCATGATAGAGTGCAGAATACAAAATTGGAAGGGAGAAAAGCAGAGTATTTGTGTATAGGCAAGTACGCCTATGTCATCATACATTTTTGACAGCTGGAAGGCTCTCAATTGTGTTAACAAGGTCCATATCCACTGAATAGTTATAAGCCTGAAAAAGGACTTACACTTAAGTAGTTAAATTACTATCAAAAGCATCAATGTTCAGAACATCTGCTAAAAACATCTGAAATCCTCAATGTTTGATTCAGTAAAGTGCTGGCATATGTGTGAACAGAACTGTCTCCATTATCTCTACTTAAATAGCATTAAACACACAAGGAGGACTAAAACATCCTCTGTGTAGTGGAAAGAGGTAATGGTGCTCTGAGGCTCCCTAGCATGTACCTGCAGTGAGTTCTTACAAAATATGTCGGACAATTAATGCGCCAAAAAATTGGATTTGGAAGACATGGAAATGTACCCTTGCCCAGTCCTGCTTTTGGAATGTTGAATAGATTTAACACATAACTTAATTTCTTGACAAATACCCTAAATGCTCATTAGTTCTCTACCCTGTTTTGCTAAACGGACTCATGGGGAACAATTAAAAATGTTGAACCAGAAAGAAGAAATTAGAGAAAAAAATATTCTAGTCAGAGTAGAACCTACTTCACCCTTCAAAGGGTTGCTTAAACATTCTAACTATTGGCTGCTTAGTGCAAAATGCTTACTCAACCTTAGAAGGTGAATTTAACAGCATCCTCTTGCCTTTTCAAAAAAACCACAAGGGACAGTTCCTCCCTCTAAGAGTTTGTTAAGAATGGCTTAGGCTCGTAACTCAAAAAAACATCCAGAAATCCTCCATGTTCTTTTATGGCCCCCAACAACAGCTAGCAGCTGCGGCTGCGCAGTTAAGGTCACCGATCATGGTTCTCTATTTGCCTTGTAGCAACGTAGCATACTTTGTAGTTCAATTTTCTTATTAAAGATTTATTTTCTACATGAGTAGAAACCTCAGTTTTCTCAAAGACAAAATAATCCAAGGACCTATCTTTCTAAAACCACTTCAGCCCAAATCTGATAATGTCAGGAAAACTTGCACTTGAGCAACAAAATAACTCCAGTGGTCCAGAAATTTTCTTGTGAAAGAAGGGTCGTGGAAGTAATAAGTGATACTGGACCACTCCCTGAGCAGTGGTATGAAAAAAGCCACCATAAAACCAAAGGTTGATTATAAGTCTTGGTGTTTCCTTTTCTCATCTATAGCTTGTGAAACTGCTTGTCGTAAGTAGCTTAATCATTAATAGTCAACATGTAATGGGAGAGATTGTGAATCAATTATTGTTATTTATATTGTGGACTGAGCAGACCGAGCAGACCACTGGGCAAGTTTTATCCAAGTGGCTCAATGTATGAGAAGTACAAAGTAACATGGATAAGATAAATTACACATTAAACATTAATCTATACAGCAGAGCAATCATCGGGAAACGAGCAAAAATAACCTTAGGAGCAATTAATCAATAGGCACAGATCATTTTCTCTTTTAATGAAGACTGTATCATCTAACTAGAGCTAAAATATATTAGCATGGTGAACAGGTTAGATCTTAGGTACAATTCACTGACACTGTGTTCACCTTTCAGTTGTAAAGCACGTGTTTTGAGTCAGTCTGCGTAGGGTATAACTACAGGAATTCCAATCTGATACAAGCTATGATGAGTAAAGGCTTAAGAGTTTTACTGATGCTTATTTTAGAAGTAAAGCAAAGCTTTGAGGTTGGGAATTGATAGTCCTGTGATGGTATAGACCCTCCCCTTCATTTCATTTTGTCTTTTTTATAGTTGGTCACTCCTGGAAGCTTGTCAGAACTTCCTGAAACAGCGAGTTGAGCTGGATAAACCTTAGAAGTGTCAGGTTTTCCCTTTTTTTGACCTTTATCACTTTCTAGTATGCAATGTGTTTTTAGGTGATTCTAGTTTTTTAGGGATATAGATAAGAGCAGTTGGTGGTATTAGTTCCTTTAAGGTTTTATTTCTCTTGGGAAGTGAAAACTTTCTGCTTTGGAATCACAAGAAGCTTAAAAGCCCTGCTAGTTCAGCTAAAGATGCAACTCCTGTGTTCTGCCAAAGTAAAGATTAGGATAGATGACCACACAGATGCATAGACACAGGATCACTAATCATAGTGCCGTGCACTTCCAGGAAGACAGCTGATTCTTGCATTACTAAAGAATTACTGAAACCATGTATGAAGCAAGCTGCAGCACAGCCTGGTCTCTTAAGAAATCTAGACAAGGCATCTGCATTCACTTAGCTCCATAACACCATCGTGCTTCTCCCAGAGCTTTTCCACAGACACTTTCTCTCATAAGTAAAAGCTGAATAGGAGTTTCTCTGTTTGTTTGGCAATGTCATGAAAGATGTGTTTCCTTAAGTTCAATCATAGTTAATATTTAGGGTTGTTAAAACTTGGCAGTTTGAACTACAAAGGTAGAATGAAAGTTTATGTATTCGTGAGCATCTCTTTGTGAATGTTACAAGGTGCACATTAGACAGTGTGGAAAGAGATTTAGAACTTTAATATTTTATTACTTTAGTTCTCATATGATGGAGTTTGAATAAGACCATATGATAAAGTTTCTACTACTTTGAAGAGTTTGTTCATGGCTTTAACTGGTAACACCTATCAGCTGGATAGAGTACAAAGACAGAAATTTAACATGAAATGGGTAACTGTGGCTTTGGTATTTCCTGAACTGAGTATTTGGTCCTGCTGTCATCATTCTGAATGAAGCTACAGCCTCATTCTTGAAATTCCATCAATTTCAAAGATAAATTCTGTAATCTAAAGTTGTGATTAATTTAGTGAGTATCTCAGGTGTTGCATTAAGTATAAAACATTGTTTCATGCACATAAACTTTACGATGGAAAAAACTGACTGTGCACAAAGATGCAAGTCCTTATTGAAACAGCAATTCATTGATAGCCATCTGTGAGAGCATGTCTCACTGCAAAGTAGTTTTGCCTCCCTTTTTCACCATCAGTAAGAAAGTGAAGATAAGGAAACATCTGCAGTGTGAAATAGGTACCTGTGAATATAAGAATGGGGCAGGATCTGACACTAACAGAAAAGTTAGCCTTATGTAACTTCACAGAGTATTTGCTTAGTACATCAGTCAAAAGTTGATTAAGAAGGTAACTGAAAACACTTGAAAGCTGAAGCTTCATGTTCCAAGTCTTTGCACCCAAGGAATCAAAGCAGACTGAGAATGGGTTAGCTCAGATAGATAGAAAAATCACTGACCTGAAGTTGTAACTTTTCTAATAATTTTGCTGATAGTGTCAGAGAAAGTTTTCTACATAATTTTATTCTGCTGTTCAAACATTTTGCATGGAATTAACAGCTGTTAATCTAGATGAGAGTAGATATTGGAGGGAAGACTTTGCTGCCAGAAAAACACCAACAACCAATATTCCTATGCTTGGAATTTCCACAGGGATCCCCCACAGGGTGACAAGACTGAAAATATATTGTGCCTGCCTAGTAAGATGCAAAATCAGCAATGTATCTTTGATTCCTTTGTTTCTTTACCTCCTCAAATACTGTGTTTTTATTTTGGGCTTGTGCGAATTTTCTCCTGCAGTCTGTTGGGAAAAGCACTGTTCTAGAATGACTGTTGCTGGGAGGTGTTTTTGTCTCGTTGCCTGTGTGTATATACTAGTCTTCTGTTAAACATAGTCCCTCTCTCTCTGCAGTGCAATAAATTCCCCAGCTCCTCACTGGAACATTCTCTGACTTTTGAGAGTTTTAATTTGAAGGAGGTCATCTTCGTTTCTGTTGATACTTCTGACCTTTTACAAACTGCTGTCCACAAGTGAGGGAGAACAGCCCTCCAGTGAACCCCTCTGAGGCTCCAGAGCATGCAGGTCCATTCTTGGATCTCTCAGGCTCTCTAAAACTCTGGTTTGTTCAGACTCTGTGCCTCAGTAAAGAGGAACTGTTTCCTTTTTTCTGCCTTGTTTCACGCTGCATGCACTTTTGGCATTACTGCTTATTACCTGTAAGTGATATGCTCAGCACATTTGTGCAGTGATATCAAATGAGATCTCTATAATCTTTTGCCATATAATTTAAGATGTCATTAACTTCAAATTTTGCAGTGCTGAACTCATGTCTAAAACCTGAGACTGATCAGAAGCTTTGAGCTAGTTATTCACAAAACCTCTGCTGACACACTGAAGCTTTGTAGGGGGTGGGTTTGCCTGGGCTTACCATTTCAGCTCTTTTTTTGGGGGAATCCTAAAATGCTCAGTTATGAATGGAGAATGCAATCAGAATGAATCAGCTGAGAACCTGAGAACCAAATATCCCAAATCCAATTTTGAATGAAAAAAACATTAGTGTTATGTACAGTTGCATCTTGCTAAAATTACACAGAGGATAAGACAATTATATACATTCATTTAAACACTAAGTGTCTTAGAATTGATTCTGATCCTTGTACAAAGTGAATTGGATATGCTGTTTTGTACTTTTTATCCTGGCATAGGACATACAGAAGTCTTCCTATTATTTTAATTTGTATACAATTTTATCTCAAGAAGGAAGAAAAAAAAAAAAAGGACCATTCCTAAGAAATATTATGCACTGTCCAAAATATGGGTTCTATTTCTCCTCCCATGTATTGTCACCTGCCTAGCCTGGAGCTTTGGTACATTTCTTTCCTACTCACTGTAACATGTTTCCAGCCCTTCCTTTTCTTCATTGCTCTCATGAGCCAGGATTCAGAATAAGGAATTTGAAAATTTAAAATCTGATCCTATCTGACAGCAGCTTACCCTTTGATCTAGAATTTGTCAATCCCATCCTAATCCCCTTTGCTAGCAATTGAGATGCTGACAATCATCCAAGCAAAATACTGCTTCTAGAAGTGTCTCATCTTTGACTACAGTGAACTTCAGAAGGCTTATCACTCAGGTACAGAATGCCCACGCTATAACCAGCTTGTCTTTCGATAACAATCTGAACAAGTCTGTAATGACATGAGCACATTTCAGAGTCCTGTAGCTACAGATACCTATTATGAGACATCTGCCAGTCCCAGAAGCAGTTGAGAAATGAGTTGTATTGTACTACTGTTTCCTAAGAGTTACCTTGGGGAGTTCTCTAGCTGCATGGCTAAAAACAGGAATGATGAAAGGGATGTTAGATTTGTAAGTGCTTCTACAGGGCTGAACTGAAGTTAGTGAGAAGGAAAGGTTCGATTATCATTCGATTTAGCCACAGATGGCTAAATACGATATGTGTAGCTGTTGTCCAGCAACACTATCTTGAGATCAAGTCCAGAATCTTACCACTTTTTTTTCCTGTTGGGTTTGTTGTTTTCTCAGTAGTTTTTGTCACCAAGCTGCCAAATCCAGATGCAATGTGTTAAGAGGAATTACAGGATGGAGAGATGACAAACCCTGAACATGATTGTAGCCCTCCTTTCAGCAGTGCCTCCTACACAGGAGGCCATACATAGGTAGTGACTGCAACATTAGAGAACGCCTCTTCACAGTTAGATTAGATTTTGTCTGTGATATCAACATTAATTTATTCTACCATCACTTCATTTGATGGAAATTTCCCCTGCATACTGCTAACCAGAGGGTTTTGTATCACTCTGATACTCATTACAGATGAAAATGCTTTACCTTGAGATGCTACTAAATATCTTGTTGGATGTATTGCGATGTTTGACCAAAAATTCTAGGCTTTTATCTTGGGTGTTATTTATAAATGCAAAAGATACAGCTCAAATTGAATTTTCCTATGTCATCTGACCTAAACTATTACTTTCCATTATTTTATCCTTGAATCATAATTACAGTTGTAAAATGACTGGTCATTCTCAGAGAATTATTGGATTGAGATGGAGCATAGAGCATGTCATGCAGTTTTAGAGCGTTGCAGTCATTTGCCACGCTATAATGTAGAGACAACACTCTGAAGAAAAATACATCTGGTACTGCTGTGTTTCTCCTACAAATGGGAAGTCAAGAACATATTTTTGATGAAAGGTGGTAGCTACAACTCATTTTTGAAAATTGTGTCAAAAATCTTTGTAGCATTAACAGAAAATGTTCGTGGACTGCCTTTTTTTTTTAAGTTGTTTTCTTTCATTCACCTGTAAAATACATTATGTATCTTCAACTACAGAGAACGTGACACAAGCAAGCACATTAGGAATTACCAGCTTGAGAACTGAGGAACATTGTGCAGAGCGAGTATCAAATGTTTTTGCACTCAGACCTCACTAGGAAATGGAAAGTTCTCTGAGAAAATAGTTTGTTTGATGAATATTTCAGGAAATTACAAAAGTCAATGTCTGTGGTTGTGGGTCAATATGACTTGCCACTGGAAGGTGGAAGTAATATCTATTGTAATTCCGCAGGACTTCACTACTGTTACAGCTACCAGAGAAAATGCAAATGCACAGACAATAGATCTGTTTTAGTTTTAGTGAATATTTAACTTAATAAATCTACCTTGTCTCATCACTGAAAACAATAACGAGGATAATTATTTCTTCTAGCTTTAATTTTCAAGAAGATCATGTTGCTATGCACATGTATTTATAACTTCATAACACAGAGATTAATTAACTAACGAAAGCATGTGAATAGCCAAGCAAAAAAACCCCTCCAAAGTCTACAGAAATCATATCAAAGAAAATTTGAACTTTTTTTATGTTCTAAAGATATTTTCTATTGACGTTTCCCACAAAATTGTATGCATTTTACCTGAAAAGTATTTTTCTTCAGTTTAGGTGTGTTCAGGTATTAAGTAAACCAAAGTTAAACTTGCTTATGAGAAGTTAGATTATGGACTATCTAGTTGAAAGGAGTAAATGAAGTCTTAGATTTATCCTACGCGTAGAACAAGATGTTCAAGGCAGGAGTTCTAGAGAAATAGTACATTTTCATCTAGTTGGTTCTGTTACTGTCAGGTAACTGCAGCTTTCCAGCGTCCTGAAAGTTTGTCTATTCCTCCTGTTGCCTGTGGAGGAAGATGAAGAATAGGAACTGTCTGTGCAGGGATGCTGTGCTCACCAAACCCTGGCAAAGATTTTCAGTCATTCCAGACAGGAGAAAATAGCTCAGTTTCTGAAATCAGACAAATCTTGAGTAATGCTATTATCAAAACAGGGGCAAACAAGGGTAATTATAAAACCTACTTTTTCTAAGGAAAGTTGCTTACATAAAAGATAAGGCATTTCTTTATCTTGATATGCTGGGAGAGGAAAATGATACCAACTAAAGGTTCATACAGAACTGCCTAAATAGTCTGTTCAAGTGTTTGACTCCTACAAAGGCAATATCCTGATCCCATCTTTAAAAATAAACCTTTCCTCTAATATACAACAAAAGAGATTCTATTTACCAACATTTTTCCTACAGTGGTACTTTTTGGATATTCTTATGTTCTGATTCAAATATTTGGAAGTGTTCTAAGCATTGCTGTATCTTAGCTGTTGGTAAAGGGTGGACTTTCAGCAGCATCCAGCACACATATAACAGCCATAGCAACTCCAACATCAACTAAAACTCAAATGTGTGCCTCAATAGAGATATCCAGAATGGAATAACTTATTTCAGTGTGAGTTAGAAGAGAAATTTCTATTTTCTGTACTAGTGGCGTCTTTTAGTATATAAGACATTATAGTTTGACCCAAAGAAAGAAAAGATAAAAATGCTACTGATGAATCTTACTGTCGTAAAGTGGTTGTTCCTGCAAAGGAAGGAACATTATGTCCTCCTGCAGTATATTCTGTCCATTATAACTTCATGGCAAAAGAGCCACATACCAAAAACAGAAGTTGTATGGTTTACTCATACCCTTCAATATTTATATTTCTCAAAAGGAAGACAAAGGATGGTAACTGAGCATATTGGCTAATAAAACAGTTTGGTTAATGGCCTGTGGTATTATACTCTGTAGTTATCACCAAAGTGCCAAAAGCAGCATTTAATCTTGACTGGAAAAACAAGAAAGCCAGAGGAAAAAAAAAAAATGGTGTTGTTTACTGAGATTAAACAATTTCAGTCACACTTGGAGACTGAAAAAGTTGGCATTTCCTTGCACTGCTACAAACATGTCTCAATTATCCCAAGCGTACTAAGATAGTGAATATTATCAAGAATATTAGCGTACTAAGAAAGTGTACTAAGCTAGTAAATACTACCAAGTAATAAAAAGTTAGATCTTATTTTATCATGGTATATTTCCTCTGAAATCACATTTAAACCCGTAAAAATTAACTATGAAGCTATTCTAGTGATACAACTATGCTGAGCGATTACTTGATGGATAATAATAAATGCAGTTACTAGGTAAAGTTGCATGTACAAATGCTTCATTCCATAGTAACCCCCCCATCTACAAGTCATTGGTAGAAATGATATTCATTTTCTGCCAGTGTCATTTTTTTTAGAATCATCAGAAAGTCTTAGTTATGTAAACTTAGAAAACAAACATTTTCCACTTTGACTGGCGTTATCTTCTACCTCCAGCTGGACATCTACAGATTGAAAACATATGAAAGGGGATATAAACTCTGATGACCACGTTAACTACAGAAGTTTTGTTCCTGCCTGCATTAGCACTTTGTACATTAAAAGGATATGTTGGGGGGGTGGGGGCGGGGGGGCGTGGGGGGGTGGGTAAGCATTATCTACTGCTTGGTTTAAAACACAAGTTTATAAGAGTGAATAGAGGAATTTGTGAATGCCTTTTGTAAATCAAAGATTTTTAGCAAGGACACATGAGTTTGTCTTTCAGAGACCCCATATGGTGCAAGCAGACTACATGGGATCAATAGCACTGCCTTGCCTATGATTATCTACACTGGCACTCTTTCTAGTGATTCATTTTCCATGCTTGTTTAGTCTAAAGCTTCCCAGGGGTGGAGACTGCTGACTGTACTCATTTAAACACAGTGGCTATCATGGTTATCACTTAAGAATTAATTGTTTGTGAAATATACAAATTAAATAAATGGGGCTGTGTAGTTCTTGAACTGGTTTTAGTACCCAAAATGACAAATGTAGGCTGCTTTTCTTAGAAATGACACAGGAAGGATGCAGCTAGTTGAATGGTAGAATAGAATTATTCTTCTCTCCATATTTGGCTAAAAGGTAGACAGTAATTACATGTTTAGGCCTCAGATTCACCTCAAACTCATTTAAAAGCCATGTGCTAATGCTGATGTAAAACAATTCTCACCAAGCATGAATTGTCACTGCTCTTCCCCATCCGTGTTAAAATATTTTAGAGAGTATTGCTTCTCTTTATCTTAGGGAGATATGAAAGGCAAATAGTAAAGACTAACCAGAGTCACAAGATGTAGGATGCATCCTCGTATATTTAAGTAGTTTTATGAATCAAGCTCTATTGAACTACTTGCGACAGCACCAATATTCACAAAAGTTGCTGAATCCTGCAGCATCTTACTCTCTCTTCTTCTGCCAATCCTGGCTGAAGTAGTTTTCCAGCTACAGTTACACAAAGCAGGATGCTGGCTCCTTCTGCAAATGATGCCAGACTACACATCCCTGCTGCTACTGTGGTTGTCAGCAGCGATAGAGGAGTGCAGTCATACCCAGTGATTTTGATGATATACTTTTCTCCCACTTAGAGAGCTTTATATCTCATCTTTTCAGGTTTTCACAGGCAGTTGGGCAGGCAGCAACTTTCAATTTAAGGTCCTTTTGTTTATAATTATCCTAAGGGTTACACTGCAATTATTATTCCTATGAGCTATACTCATCATATATTATTAGAGATGTTTTGCTTTAAGGAACTAATAATATCAGAGAATACCACAGTAACACTGAACATGTATTTTGTTAGACTACTGTATCTTGGGATGGAGATAAGCTGCTTTGTGTACAAAATGGAGAAAAAGAAGGTCGTGGTTGGACCCAGTGGATTGAAGGAGATGAAATGCACCTGGTAAGATCATGTAACAGGTTTTAAATGCCACTTTAGTCAAATGGTTAGATGTAATGCAGCAGGCTGTGTGCTATATTATCTTGGCTTACTTCGACATAATTATCAGTGCAGCATTTGACTTGTTTCTAAAGCAACAATTTCATTTGGAGCCATTATGCTTTTATGTCACTCACAAAGGCTGCCTGACTTCAAAGCAGTACTGAGTTAACTATCTGTCCAGACATACCAGGTTGAAATGTTTACACTGAGGAAGACATTTAACAGAACGTCCTTCATACACCCTGTGAAATATGCAGTTTGGGAACTGGTGAAATTATGCATCCAACAATAAGCCATAAGGAGAAAATACACCATTGTTCTTTTAAAATAATTACAGGCCAGACTGCATTAGAGACTAGAGAGCTAAAACAGCAATGAAGTTTTTGGAATGTTGTGTTCTTTCAGATCATAATTTTTATCTTTCTAAGTTAACAGGACCTGGAAGAAGATGCTTTTTCTTTTCTCACATAGCTCTATAGCATCCTCACTCTCATCAGTGTGGGTAAAAGTCTTCCTGCTGAAATAATAACATCCAGCCTCCATTTATGGTCACTGTTCAGTCTAAATGGACATCCTCTAAATTCTCAAATCAGTAGCAAAGTTATAAAATCCTTGCAAAAGTGCCCCAAACCCCTTGTTACTAAACACAATTTTCAGGAAGTTCTGGAAGTCCCAGAAACCAGTTTGGAAAGGAATGTGTATGACAGAGCTTACCACGTAGACTACATACTTGATGTAATGCAGATAGGGAGAAAGTTACTGGGCAGGTGATCGCTTTATAGCTGAAGTCATGGGCTTGCTGAAGGCAGAGGGGTAGCAATATAAAGGAGACTCCAGAATTTCCTGTGTATACATATTCCTTCTATCTATACACAAGCACACTGAAGTACTTCCACACCACCTCCCAGCTGCACAAAAGCTGGTGCCATGACACCCATCTTCAGCCCTTTCAGATTCTCTGCTGTCAGACAGGTTGCAATTAGCCATACAATGTCTGTCCTGGAAGTTCAGCTTGCACCTTGCAGCACTATCATACATGTATGTGCATTCATCTGCACACACACACAACAAGAACACTAGTTGCTCTTGGATTTCAATACAAATGACAATGGTCATGCTGGTTTCTAACCTTTGATAGCTCTATGTTAATTATCTCTTCAAATATCCTGTCCTCAGCACCAATTTTTTAGCCCTGATCTCTGCTATCTTTAGTCTGACTCATGCCTTAGCCATACAACCTAGACAGGGACCTCCAGGCCAGACCACTTTCTATACCTGACACTGTCAAGAGTTTGATTTTGGAAGTCATAAATTCATTCAGTTGTTCAGATGTGCCTAGTGCCATTTTAGGTGCCCCAAAGTAACCTGACTGATCTGAGACTGCTTTTCAGAAGGCAGCGAAGAGTTCTGTGTCATACCTGGCAGCTCATACAGGCATCCATGCACTCTTTGGCACTTGTACCTTTTATCACAGTCTGATACATGTTCGCAACAGTCAGCACAACGTTACTTCATGCAAAAGCAGTAACCGAGTATTGGACAGGCCAGTTCCCAGTATTTCATTTTTATATTTATGAACTTCAAAAGATGTCCTTTTTATTTCTCTGAATCCTTGTTCATGTAACTCTCTCCATTAAACACACAGTAATAGAGTCCCATTCAGTATCTTATTTTTGACCAGCTAAGATTACTAGGTCCTATACTCTTGAGAGTCCTTTGATACAAAATTGATACTTCGATGGCTTTATGATCCTACTGAACTTTACACAATGAGCCAAGTGTTAATTTAATTCTTTCCACAGTTCTGTAGAGAGTAGTAACACATCCTTTGGTAGTTTATCACTTCCTATTTTCTCCATATCATTCTATGGTCTCTACTTTGTAGTTCTTTTTCCTCCTTAGTTTCTATTTTATGTGAGTGACTTATTTGACCATTCTCCCATTTCCTTTTCAGTTTTATTGCCCTTTTCTACTCTATTGATTGCTTCTGCTCTGTAGGTTTTTGTCACTGTCAGCAGATCTCTTAGCCCTTATTGCACACTCCTCCTGGGTTACCTATATAGAGATGAACAAAACAGGTCCTAACTAAAATCACTCCACTTATTTCATCAGTTCATCATGAAGCATTTTCTCTTCCTAGGGTCTAGCAACATGTGCCAATATGGTTATTAACTCAGTGTAATTTTTTTTTCAGTGAGCATAACTTCCCATAAGAAAATGTGCATAACTTCCCAGGAAACTCTGCCTCCTGTTTCCTCAAAATACCCTGATAGATTTATTAAAAGTCTTATCTTGAAATAGGAGGTACATCCACTCTGCTAGGTCATACATAACCCTTGTCTTTATGCCTCTTAGGAAACTCTACCTCTTTTTCTTCCACCTCCACACAGCTGCACACAAACAGTGTGCACTTCTCAGGTCTAACTGTAATAACATCATTGCTGCATCTTCAGTAAGATTAGGTAAGCAACAGGCATCCTGAATCAGTGCTCAAGATGTAAACATCATTGCACCAGCTTATGCACAGTTCATTCAGATCCAGTGACCAGCAGGTAGGGAGGGATTCCTGAAAAGCTCCTAAGGAACATAAATGAACAGTAGACAGCACTAGGCATCCAGTATGATCAGGTTTAGTCAAAACTCACTGCTGTGCTGTGATTGATAGATCTAGATCAAATCTGTGAACAACAACTAATTACCTGTCCTTTTCTACCCAACACCATTGTTTTACTAGAGTGGGTTTTCAGCTGATTTCTGGTTATGTAGGTTTGAATTACCAGTCATTACCAGACAGATTCAGAACTGGTTGTTCATATCCATCCCCAAATAAATTTATGTGTCCAAAACAGAGAATGCCAATTTCAAGGACTATGAGATCCCAAAATATTCACTACAAAAGCAAAGAGCTCCCTTCTGAGCTGGTTTCTTTTAGGATTAAAAGTAAGTTAAAATACATACAAGCTACCCAATTTAATTCGCTATAAAATTGTTGATTCAAATTAAACTGGACATACATATGAATGTATAGTGCACATGTCTTACGTAAAAGTTGTATTTTTTAATTATTTTCCTAGGAAATAAGAGTGTGTGGAGTGAAGTGTAAGCAGGTCTTTAAGAAGGTACAGTGAGCCTGCTGCTGAGTGAAGAACAGCAGAATTTAGAGACTTCCCACCAGATCGCCAGATGCCAGTAATGAACATCACCAGTGACAAGAGCTAACACAGAAATGAAGATCTATTAGAACTGTATATTTTTAACAAATCATTTTAAAGAAATAACTGCAAATAAAACTATTTTTAGAAATGCCAATTAAAGATATTAAACACTATAAATGTCTGCATGCCATAATTCTTAACTACACCAAAATTGGGCTGTTTGGTATAGAATAAGATACTGTACTTAAATACATAAGCTAATTTATTTTACTTACAATGGAAATCTCCCTTCCATAGCCTTGGCAAGGGGAATTCAGGTTGTCTTTTCAGATGTTGATGTAATTGTAGGAAAGCAAGTGAGAGCTGTACTATGTGTCTTACACATATTCTGAAGCTGATGAGAATTTTGTCAGCTCCAGTGGAACAGTACTGCTCTCAAAATACTCCACCAAAAATAAAATTCTGTTTTCTCAAAATAACTAAAGGTATGGATCAATATGCTGGATAAACAGTATTTACAGAAGCATGGCCAAGGGGCAATTCTTTTCTAAACATTTTAGCCAATATCTGGCCTTTTTTTTCTTTCTTATTCTGGAGAATGTTGTGGTTTAACCCCAGCCAGCAGCTGCTCACTCACTCAAGGGTTGAGATAAAGATGTTTTATTAAGTAAAGCAAAAGACAGACATGTAAGCAAAGCAAACCCAGGAATTCATTCCCCATATCCCATGGGCAGGCAGGTATTCAGCCATCCCCAGGAAAGCAGGGCTTCATCACGTGTAGCCATGACTTGGGAAGACAAATGCCATCTCTCCAAACATCCCACCCTTCCTCCTTCCCCCAGCTTTATATGCTGAGCACAACACCATAGAGTATGGAATGTCCTTTTGGTCAGTTTGGGGTCAGCTGTGCCAGCTGACTTCCAACTCCTTGTGCACCCCCATCTACTCACTGGTGGGTGCTGTGAGGAGCAGAAAAGGCCTTGGCTCTCTGTAAGCCCTGCTCAGCAGTAACAAAGACATCCCTGTCTTATCAAGGCTGTTTCCAGAACAAATCCAAAATGCAGCCCCATTCCAGCTGCTAGGAAGGAAACTAACTGTACCCCAGCCAAACCCAGCACAAGAAACTAACAGAAACCATATATAACCCCACACATATCACACAAGAGATGACTGTACATGGCTTGATTGGTACAATAGGATTTGCACAATAGGATTTGGAGATTTTTTCCCAACTCATTACAGTCCTCATTCTCATGCAGGCCAAGTACAAAGCACTGACCTAGCAGTTTCCAACATTGATTTAATCACTAATTATATCAATAGTAATTTGCAAACCAAATCGCCATATTTTCAGTCTGACAAAACAGTGGATATGCCACCACACCAAGTTCCAAAAGACACAATGATACAGGGTACCTGGGTGTATCAGACCCTTGGCACATGACACAGTATTACAAGTCTCTCCTGGAACAGCTGTCATTAGCCATTTTCTCTAACTTAATCACTGGGGAAGCTGCTATGGGAGAGTTTGAGGTGTTCTTAAGTCCTTGTTTAAGTTACCTTGTAATTCTTTCCTTGGCAACACATTATACTCATGCCTATGGAACACTGGGTATTATACCTGAGCCAAGTCAGCCAGGTACACGCAGAGTGTGTCAGCCATCCTGCTATGTTGCTATAGCTAAATGGATATCCCTCCTGACCAATATACAGACCAGCAGTTAATGATGAGGAAGTTTTCTTGCACTTGGAGTGGGACAGGTCAAAACTGATGACGGTTAAGCAAGATAGAAACACTGTGGGAGATGGAAAAGGATCAGAAACCTGCGTATCTCAGGTGAAAAATACCATTATACTTAAGTGAAATTGTGAATAGCTGTCTACTTAAAATGTTATTTATCACCTTACACAAGGTGATACACTGGAGATATCCCAGTTGTCAAATTTCAGTGCAGCAGTCATTTGTTTTTCTTGCAAGATTATTGAAAGAACTTCTTTCCTTCAAGTTTCTAAATTATTGATTTCATAACCACACACAGCCTCCAGAAATATCTCTACTCTTCAGCCCCCAGGAAAGTTAGAGAACAATGGAAAATAAGGAATGAACTCCAATTTCTCATTTATAACAGATCTTAGTTTTTTCAGGCAACCTATATTTTCCTTCTCATGTGAAAACTGAAGCTACACAATAAAGAGATGGTTCACACCACTATCCACAATTAAACTTTGCATAATTCTTTTTTATGTTCAGCACTGACTGGGGCCTTTTTTGAAATGTAGTTTTTCTTCAATAGAACTTGGCAGTTCATAACCCTTAATTCACCAGATGTCTTCTAATTTTTGCCTCTAGCTCCCTGCAGTCTCGTGTAACATTCACAAACTCCTTTTGCAGAAGGTTGTAAATGGATCAGTTAACATCTAGCTAAGTAAATCCAATTGTTAAAAGCTATTATTATTGTAATCAAACAGACAGCTTTTCCCTTTTGGGTCATTTGGTGCAAGGGCAAATTTAACACCATACTAGTGGCTTATCAACCAGAAGGAATGTAACCTGCTTCTAATTATGGAGTAAAGGCAAGCCCAGGAAGTACTTCCATAGCTCACATATGTAAAACACAGAAATTCCAGAAATATTTTATGTTGAATACATTTTCTTCACATCATCTCAATTGCCTATCATAATTGCAACCTCTTATCTCTACAGCAGCAAGCATGTCCTTTGGCGAAGGAAATCATGTTCATTCATTACTTCCATCATGATGTTCAAGTAACATGTATAAAATTAGCCATGCTATTTCCATAAACCTCTAACAACTTGTTAGAGTATCTGCCCTGTCCAGCAGAGGACATTCTGCTCATTTGGACAATACACAACTGTGGGGGCTTAACCCCACCATGAATTCCCACTTGACTTCCAAGAGGAACAGAGCTCACCACATTAGTTACACACTCCATAGCACCAAGTTCCAGTGCCAGAACTGGGCCAAGTACTCTAACAGCTCTACCTAAAGCCTATGGCTCTAGGCCATGTCTTTCCTAGAGTTAAAGCAAGTCTCATGGAGGTATTTAAAATTAAACCAAGTTTTTAGGTACAAATTCATGAAAAGGGACTTCCTGTCCTATGCCAGTGCAGTAGCTATAAGCTTTCAGTTGTAGTTAAAAACAGCATCAATGCAAGAGACCACTTCCTTGATCTCAGATCCTTGGTTGTATACATTTAAAATTAGCCTCTGCACAGAACACAGCAACACCAACCACTCATTAACAGTTGTTTTTATAGCAGATGGAAATTAAAATGACACTGGTCAAGGATTACATGTGCTAAAGTTTCACTTTTGTAAGTGTAGTTGCAGTATTACATTATTTCCACCTCTTGCTGCAAGACCTTGTTTCTTTAGGTAAAACTCCATTTTCAGTGTTCAAACTACAGACAGGTAACTTGGTTGACAATTTTCTAGTATCCAATTCTTAGGATGGCTCCACTGATACAAATAGTGAGAGTCCTTCAGATATATGCTTCTTGGCAAGTACTCACAATATACTGTTTACAAGACAGCACAAACAGCCAAGAGTTTACTCATCGTAAGCCCACAGAGGCACAGGCACACACCCAGGACAGGTTTCAAAGTAGAGACCAAGTTTGGAAAATAACCCTGGTGGCACAGTCACAGATGTATTGAATCTGAAGCTTAATCTGCTGTTCATAACACTTTCTTAAAGCATGCAGCAAAGGAAACAGTTTCCACTCTGAATGTAACACTTCATGTAAAATAAATCAGGCAGCCAGGCTAATTACTGATTTACTATTAACTATCATCTTACATTCTCCATGTTATTTTCAGTTCTAAGATCCCAGCCAATTTAGAAGTAAATGTGTTACTGCTCTAGAATACAAGTGGAAAAGTGCAGACCATCACTGCTGTTACCATCTTTGTGCAAATAAGGCATAAAATGTAAGCAAAACTCAATGAACTGCCTAATCTTGAAGTCCACAACCTCAATGCATAGCAACACACTGCCTGCCATTCTAACATTTAGTAGCCAACATCATCTAACAAGGTATTTAAAATCTAATTAGGACAAGACCAAGGAGAATACTTGTTGAGAAACCAAGAGAAACAACTGGAATATACTGGAGGACATAGAAAACGAACTAAGTTTATGAAAATACTTGTTAGCATTGCAGAGGGGGCAGGATAATGCTGAGATGGGTCTCTTGAGATCCACTTCACATTTAGAGATTGCACATCTCTCTCTCCTTCACAGATCTAAGTGAGATTTCATACACATTCTGTGAAGACAATTCTTATTTTTCAGTGGTAAGAAAACTACCAAGACCCTTTTTATAACATAAAAATTAGGAAATACCAAATGCCCTACTTGCCAGGATTATGCAAACTTTTATTTTAAACTTCACTGTGCTAATCCAAGGTGCCAACCATTTTAGTAAATTCTAAACATACTTTATTAGGAGTGATAAACCTTCTCACAGGTTTAAGTGGACACTGTAAAATCTGCTGTCCACTGAGAAACACTGTCCCACAGTGGACAGCAGATTAGACAGATGAATTGTTTAAGAGGCTCCTCACAAAAAGGATGCTTTTGAGTCCTTCCATCCCCTGTTTTTCAACATAATTTAGCAATAAAGATTAAACAGTGTGATCCTCAGCAGCCTTTTTCATGGTATTTGTGATTGTCCATCATCTGATCTACCTGTATCATTACATAAACACAGGAAAATGATTAAAATTGTGCGCTCAGAACATGTAACCATTAAAAGGCTTTAACAGAGTAGAAAATGTTTCTACAGTGTTTTCTACAGTTTCAGTTGGATTTGGAAAGCAGAGAGTATCTACAAATGCAAAGGATCAGGTGCAGAACCAAAACCTTTTGTAGTAACATGATCTGTAAAGAAAGCACAATGGTCTTTTAAGAGGAGGAGAGGGAAGTGTGAGAAAGAAAAATTACCAGCACTAATATTTTTTTAACAAGTTGATTATGTTTGATCTAACAGCATAATCTGTACAGATGATATTTTCATTAGGAAAATTATTTCATTTCTGGTTTATATGAATAATTCAAAACATACATATTAATTTTAGTGGGCCAAATAAGGGTATAAAACATTTATCTAAGTTCTTGAAGACTGGATATTTGATGTGAGTGCAAATCTAATCTTATCTATACATAATACATGTATGTCTAAGGACTGTTAATTTTTTGTTTCTGTATTGTAGAAATCCAGGATTTTAATAGATACCAAAATATTTTATTGGCACAGAACACAAATTAAAAAGGATACCATTACCCAGACAAGTGTTTTAATGTTAATTAATATTATGAAATTAATTGTATTAGTCTTGTGAGGGGAATGGCATTAATCTTATGAAATGCCTTTAGTGTGGCTAGACCATTTAATCATCAGATACATTCTGCAGTACTCAGAACCCGGGGTTTGTGATTTCCACACATGACTAACATTATACCACAACATTCTCCCAGCCTTTACTGACCTGCAGCTCAAGCCAGAAGATTTTCTCTCTGTATTTAACAGCCTTCACCATATTTTTTTTTTCTGTCTTTAAACTCTCCAGTCACTTTTGGGACCATTGTAAACTTCTAACAAACAGAACTCTTTGAGAAAACACTTTTTTGTTATTATGATGCACTTCCTCCTAATTCTTGTATTGCTGGACACCAAACAGCCATGCCCTATTTTGTCCATGCCACTCAGACTTTCTTTCCCCTGGTATCTCAGCAAGATACGGGTTCTAACAGAACCAGGGGCACTAGGCTGATTCCAGGGGGTAAACTCTTTGTTCCTAGAGGCTTTTGTTTAAAACTCCAGATCACTCTGTTCCCATTTCAGCCCACAACACTGAAATACTCCACGGAAACACATGAACGAAGAGCAGCTCACAATCTGTAGAAACCAGTATTGAAATATGAGTTAGGGTTGCAGTCTACATTCATGCAACAGTCTGACTATGAAGGATGGGAAAGAATTGCTGCATGTGATCTATGTAACAGCTTTATTGCAAAATAAGCACAAGCAGACTGAATGGCAAATAGCTTATAACAAGAAGGTACATTAGAGTCCTAAAGAGTCTCTTATGAGACAGAGCAGTAAAGGGTAATAGTCTACTGACATGGCATGAAGGATGTGCTCCACTAGAGACATCCACTTTCATCAATGTCTCTCATTTGATTGACTCTACTGCATTAAACTTAAGTGGACAGTAAAAAGCAAAAGTTCTCCAATACAACATTAATAAAACTTTCTTGGTGCGCATCATGTCATGTTAGATTCCTTTTTGGACAGTCTCACCTGTAATCACATAACAGATTCATGGCTATTCATCTTCCATTATTAACAGATTTGTCTTGGAATACTACTTCTATAGTACTGCTATTTCCATTTTAAAGAGGTTTTTTTAATCTTAAGGCAAATATTTCTTTAAATTATTTACTCCTGTCTAGCAAAAATGCACACAAAAGTAGAATCCCTTCAGCACTGTGTGTTTTATTACCAGGGTGAGCACTTCCACTGTATTAATAGCTAATAATAAGTAATCACACCAAACACTTCAGCAGTTCCTCACCAATCCCTTCAATAGGACAGCCTAAAGATTAAGTTTCTACAGTATGGAGGCAAAATAAAATTCCCTCTTACAAGAGCCACACTTATTAAAGGTTGGGGAGGGAAAGAAGGATGGGAAACCGGTTGTGGTCATTAACTCTACAGTTGCTTACATAACAAGAGACCATTTATCACATGGTACAACACTGTTCTGATGCTGGGCAAATTAAAATGTCAATACTGTGACAAGAGCGTTTCAAATTTAAAATACTGGATTTCAGTGTTCAGCTATTTGACATGTTCAGCTATTTGGCAAGTTCAAGATTGAAGCTGAAGCATGAGTAGTTAATTATGACACATAAGCATTAGAAAGTAGCTAATACTTAGAACTTGCTTGTACACACGGAAGTGCTCAAGGCCAGGCTGGATGGGATTTTGGGCAACCTGGGCTAGTGGAGGGTGTTCCTGCCCATGGCAAGAGGTAAGAAGTAGTTGGGCTTTGAGGTCACTTCCAACACAAGCCTTCCTGCGATTCTCCGTAAACATACGGACCTTGATTATCAGCAATAAACTGCAAAGATGTGCAGTTCTTAAAAATGCCTTTATCAACATTATAGCATAATTTTGAGAGTTACCCTGTAGCACTTTGGCTGGCCTTTCTTTCCCCTCCCCTTTCATCTACACAAAGCAACAGTACAAAAGTGCAGAGTTGCAATACAGAAAAGGTAAAGAAAGAGGTGATGCAAAATTGTACTGGAATTTGAATTTACATGTCTGTTCTGATGTTCCTGCCCAAGTTTGTTTTCCAGTTCCAGCCAGTGCACCTATTACAAAAAGGGGGCATTTATAATGCAACACAGTTGCCATAATAATTTGTTAGGGCTTCGAACCATAGCATATGGGGCAAGTTCACTGAAATTTAACATTCAATCAAGTGCAACAAGCCTCACAGCAGTTCATTGCTCCCCTTCTCTAATTCTAAATAAGCATGATTCAATTTATCTTTTCTTACCAAGACACAGATGCTTATTAGCCACAACCACTACTATTTCCAACACTTCTCTCCAGCTGGGCATGTTAAGGGCATGCAGAACAAGTTAACACATTTCAGCAGTACTTCTGAGAAATGACTGTGTGATCTTTCACTCATCCTGTCAAGAAACATGCTGCCAGTCTTCATGCTGACATTTCCAAGTTTATTTTTGGAGAGGCAAAGGGGAGAAGAGTGCCATTTTATATCTGTCACAGGAACACAGCAAAGAACTTATTCAAACACACTACCAAGCAGCTCCTCCAACCACTCATTTTTAGGTACAACAATGTAGCTTACTGAAATGCAGTCAGTCCTCTCCACAGTATCACTGATACCAGTGTTCATCAGGACAATCCTTAAGAGCAACATATGGTCTAAAATACCACTATCTAGAAAGCTAGTCAGCACTACTCCTTTATTCCAACACATATGCTCCATTATTTCAGATATAAACACACATACTTTCTCAGTTCCTAGGAGCTGCTCAAAAATTACTCTGAGAGAATTTGGAAGGAATTACTTGTCAGTTTAAACCTATTATACCTAAGAAACAGCAGAAAGCACAGAACAGACTTTCACAACACTCTGCAGCAGTAACATATCATCCAACATTGGTTGAAGCCAATTTCAGACAGACAATCTCAGACACGGGGGCTGAGTTAGGAGCTAGACAAACAAGGACTGCAAACTAGATTTCACACTGTCCTAAATGATGCAGAAATAGATGATTCATCCCCTCTCAAGCAAAACAAAAAATAAGTAGAACATCAAAGTTGTACAGCAAATAGTCTCTGAACAGTCTGGTTCCAACTCCTGAAGGAACAAAAGCCCCCAAATTTCCATTAGACACTTTCCACAAGGCAAATGTCTCCCGAAAACATAGGCGGGGGGGGATTGTTTCAGAGAATGTTTGTTGCAACATACCTACAGTCCTTTACACTGTGTTTTTCTCACAGAGCAAGTCTACCTTCTAGAAGTTTGAACTATCACATTACACAAAATTGTGTTTCTAGTTCCCAGCATCACAGAATACATTTTTTATTATATTTCCAAATGTATTTTGGTGACCAAATAAACAGATAGGCACTTAAACTGCTGGATGGAAGTCTTCCATATTTATCTTGCCTGGTAATTCCTCCTCCTAAAAACATCTGTGTTAGTCAAGAGAAAAAATAATGGCAATAGGTATCCACAGCAAAGGGCACTTATCATAAGGGTATTTCTTTGTGAAATAAAGTCCTTTCTGGACTTGCTAGAGCTTTATTTGAGCACATTATGTGCTATTGTGCAACATTTGCATTCCACTGGACAACAAAAAAATGTTTATGAAACAGCTTGGGCAAAGCAACATTTCCTTTCATTCATATTCAATCCCTTTCCAGGGCAAGTGCTCCCTATTTTTAAAAGATTCATCCTTGTAAAGCTATACCACAGGTCGTTTCAGTGCTTATTTGCTGATAGTTCAATCTCTTCATAACGAAAGTATTTGCTCATATAATTTTCTCATTCTTTTTTCTTTCCTTGAAATGATAGCAAAACCACCCATAATTGCACTGAGAATTTCACAAGTTAGTATTTCCATGTTCAAAATTAATCTAAGTATTTTTACTTGTAAGTAGATATCTAAATTCAATCTACTGTCTGTATTGCAAATGTGTTTGAATGGGACTCTACAAGGTACTGAGATCTCTACCTTGATATGAAAACTATTAAAACACAATGCTATCCACTGACAGTAAGCAAAAACTTATGTCGATGTGCTGGCTAGATAAAAGTCAGATTACTCAGCTGCCTGCATGGCCAGACACTAATGAAAAATATATTAATGGAGGGAAGGACAGTTTGGGGCTGCTTTTGTTAAATCTGAACTTTCAAAGCATCCCATTAAAAACTCAGTCTAACGAGTGCTCGCTTAATAGACACTATATAAAAAGCTATAATAATGATATGATGTCTTCTTTGAAACTTCAGAATCTCTGACTGCCACGCAGTAATTTAACCTTTACTCACAAGTGAAGGATATGTTCCTGGACAGAGATAGTAAATCAACCTTCAAAGGCAACAAGCATACTCCAACGAACAGCAGGCATAAAGCAATTTCACAACTGTCCATTAGTAGGGCTCTTGTACCTTCCAACTAGGCTGTACTTTGCCACAGTCACTGTTACATGGTGCTATTTCAGTTCTTCGGACTGCTGGCTAAAGATGAGCTATATCAATCACAAGAAAGAGGGACTACTTTTCCCCTCATGCTGATTATTTTCCTACAGATTTTATCCACTTTTAAATGTCCGCATATATTATCTGTGACTTCTTGATAACAGAGCTAATTCAGGCAGTGCCCATCTCCCAGAAAAGTTAATCTTTCAGCTGGGAAGCAACAGAGCCCAACACCCTGACAGCCAACACACTCTCTTTTCCCTAACACAGTTGTCTTACACTAGCAACCAAAGGCAATGATAAGCAACATTCTAACAGACATGTAGCTTTCCACAAAAGCTTCTCTTTATGTTTGGCAAGGGAGAAAAAACTACACATTTTTATATGTTTTTATAAGTAACACATTTCATTCCAGCACATTTCATTTTAGAGTCTTTGTAAGAGTCTAATGGCACTGAAGAAATATTTACCAGCTCAAGCTCTTTTTTCCTTGTTGCTATCACAGGGGCCAAAGCTGGCACTTCACTTGCACTGTTTCCACACACTTAATAGTGTGTGGAAGATACTGGTATTTTTCTCTGCTTAAACCTCAGATCATCTGGAAATTCTCATGCATTCAAGGTAAAAAATCAAACCACTAAAAAGCTTCAAAGACAGTCTGAAAGGGTCAAGTGGAAAAAAGTCTCTAGAGACTTGACCGGATAATTTCATTTTGCAATAAGTACCAAATAGTTTTTGCAAGACAGAGATAAATATGGTTGCTGTGCCTTATTCATTCAACTTTTGGCAAATGCTTCTTTTTTAACATTCTAGGCAAGCTTTCAATACTAACTATATAATGGATTACAGATAAAAACGCATCCAATGGGAAGAGGTATTTCATTTCCTCTCTTTCTCTCTTCCTTTTCTCCCTCCCTCCCTTTCTCCTTTTCTTCCAAAAAGCTCACTGGCATAGTTCTCACCATGCCTTAGAAGCTATTAATAGGAATTTGGAAAAGTAACTTTCAAATACTGTCTTAAAAGTAACCCTCCTAATGTTGGTTAGCTTGACTTGCTTTTCACATATAAACCAGAGAAACATATCATCTTGACCATGAGACTGAATTTCTGGGGAATCCTCTTCTAATCCAAGAATATATTTAAGCTTCAGTATTTGAATTTAGATATCACCTAGTAATTATTTTACTTTTTTCTTTTATTCTTCTACTAAAAGACAGTCTGCCATTATGTTATATCATGTATATGGATAGCTATACCTATAAGTTTTCTTCTAAAACACACATTTTAAGAAACTGTTTTTATTTTTGTCTTCTATACTAGATGTACCTGGTACTTTTTATTGAAAACTGAAAATACCATATTTATTAATTCCCTATTTCACTTCAGACATCCAGCGGCAACATCAATAAGTCAGATGTAAATGGTACTTCCCCCCTGCTTTGCATGTATGTGCTCCTGAAACCACACCATATCACTGCTATTAACAACCCATCCTGTCCGATGTCTGGGAGAAATCTTAACTTCACCAATATATCCTGAGTTATATTGTTTGGTCCACCACCAGTGATTCTTTAATTGATTGATTATATGCATGCTTAAAGGGCTTCTTGCAGTGTCAAGTGTGTTGCATTTGTGTTTTAGTAACACATAGTATACCCATTTAAATGCCCCAGACAATACTTGTTTTTTTCAAATTACCTTTTTTAAAAAGATTACTACAAATTCCCGTCTTAAATGCTACTTCTATCACATAAAAGCCAGAAACACACCACAAAGACAGACACATCTAAATGTCATTGTTACTACAACAAATTATTTTCTAATAAGTTCCAGGATGCACTAGAGAATTAAGCACTGGCATTGTTTCTCAACTATGATATGGAAGAATGAAGCCAGGGCCTTTCCCACAGCAGGAGTGCTATTGTGGAGCTGGAGTTGCAGGCAGACATGAATAACCATACAGCACAGAGAGAAATAAATTTGTGAGATTTACAACACAGAGCATCCCTTACTGAGCAGGAAATAGAGACTTATGCCCATGTTCTAAAAGATATGCAGCCACACAGGATGAGAGCATTCAGTTTCCTAGAAGATTTTGCTTCTGGATTATTGAGCTAGTATTTTTTTTTTTCTAGTAGAAGCAGTAAATCTGATTGATGACAAAAAGAAAGCATTCGGGAAATAGATACACTCACCTACCTAGGGGTTTTCCTAGCACTAGGATAACAGTTCTAACTGCTCTACAACAGTAGCAACATAGTGAACAGGCAAAATCTTATTGTGGGTTTTACCAGTATATCTGGACCTAATTTACAGTCCTTCTGGGACAGGGGCTTTAGGTCCTCAAGGTTATCACTAGGAGGGCTTTAGCTATAGCCATTTAGAAAAAAAATTCATTCCAAATTGTGCAGTAATTGCAACTGCTGATATGACGTTTTCTATTTAACTGAATTCTAGAACTTTAAGAAAAATCTCTCCAGCATCAAATTTTACCACTTAAAATGTATGTGAAAACTTGATGTGTACGATACTTGAAAGTATACCTTTTATAAAGAGTTCTCCAGATGATGTAAAATGAGTATTTCTGTTTGATAAAATGCATTCCTTAAAATGTTAATCTAATGGATGAGACCCTGCATTAAAATGACATCTCAGCTTTTATGGTCAGGCATGAACAAGCTGAAGGAGATGCACATTTTCTTAGCTAAATTGTGCTTGTCATAGAAGCATCAAAGAAAAAAAAAACATACTGCATTCTATAGATTCTTTTAATTCAAAACCCATCAATCAGTATTCCAGTTCAATGTCTGAGTAATGCAACCTTTATCTGACGAAGATAAGAAGTGGCAGTTGCAATTACAAAACTTTGCCACAGAATAAATACAATTACGTTCCAGATTACAGTTACAGCTATTAATGCACAGCTCATGCAGTGAATTCAGAACCTGAAAAAATCTTTGAAGGGAAAACTTAGGCAGCCTTAGTGGCAATGACAAAGCACTTAAACTGGGTTCAGGTTTTCAATCTACATTAAAGTTAGCCCAGGAGGAAGCACGCTTCAGTGGGTAATATAAAGGGTTGTACTCACTAACTTGCACTGACTAGTGGCTTATTTCACAACCTTGGCCAAACCATGTTGCTATCTAAGTTTTCCTGATTTTACAAAGGCTAACAATTTTTAGCTGCTTCCTTGAAGCAGGAGAACTAAGGCGTAGTTTGAAAATCAAAGTCAGCGTTATCCATAGGCGATTATTTCTCCACAGCATCATTTAAATAAAAGTGGTTTACATTAAAAAAAAATTAGTTTGAGCCAGTAGGATCCACTAGATTTTTTTTATTATTAAACTGAGTTACATGATCACCAGTGACATTGTGACGTCTAATTGCTAAGCCAAAGTCCTTAGCTGGAGAAGAGGACAAAGTCGTAATACTTGCATCCAACTCCATGAGCAAAAGCAGATGGAGTAAGAGATAAGAATGACTGAAGGCAGACACTCACTGATCAAAAAAGAAAAAATAACCAATGGCAGAAAGCCAATTATTTTATGTCTGAAAGGGATTAAAACAATATTTTTGTGCATCTTTGTTTAAAATTTATGTCAGTTTGGTACATGTTCTTAAACTGCAAGTTATATGTATGTCCTCACCCTACCACAGCATTTGCAACCTGTCCCTACTGTTCTGTCAACAAGATGTCAGACATGTTCCTCTACTGAGATGTGAATGAAGGACTTCTCACTGGTGTCAAAAACATTTGCTCCTTCATAATTCTGTTTTGACATGCTCAGCTAAGAACTGACCTCAAATAATAAGTGTTTAGCTAACAACCATACAGACAACTGATCAAACCTCCATTCCTTCTCTGTAGGGTCCAGCCCTGAACAAGCAAGCTCAAGAATGAGAAGCCAAAACTCTTAACTCCAAGCCATGGAGGTGGGCTGGTTATGCACAGTTGCATCTGACCTGACAGGAAAGCTTCTAAACTGGGCATATCAAAGGTAGTTCACTGTAATTTGTTACTGGGGAAGTCAACCATTAACAGCTGGGCAATTAAATACTATTTGCTGAGCACATTTTGCAAATAACCCCTTTTAATTGTCCTCTCCTGCTGTATGCAGGTCTCCTACTGCTCCTGCCAGTTCTTAGTACTCTCTCTGCACAGTAACTAAAGACTACCTTCACCCAGCTGAATCCAAGGCCTGCAAGCCATCTTCCATGCTGACAAGCAGCGGATTGCCTCCCTGCAACTTACTTGTAGTTGTCATAATGTGACTACTCCTGTTTGTGCTGAACAGAGCCCCAAGCCTGGTGAGATAGCACCTCTGACAGTTTTTGCAGTAGCAGCCATCACTGAATACATTTCAAGTGATTAATTTCTTAAAAATAAATATAAGTCTAGTGAGTGCACATGTGCTAACAAGTTAAAAATAATAATAGGTGTCCGTGACCATGCTGCTTCTGTCTGAATCCTTCAGGGGAATTCAGTTGCTAAGAACAACTTACACAGCTTACCATATTTCTGTGTGTTAAACAATCAAATAACTATAGGCAAAAGTCCCAGCTGTCAAGCATGAGGAGTGTAGGGGCTGATTGGGGGAGTTCAAGGCATTTTTCTCCTGTTATATATGCATATTAGATAATTTAAAAGGAAATTGAAATGAGGTGAGGACAGAGTGGGAAGCATGCTATCATCTCCTCAAAATACCATGCCCAAAAGTTTACTGAAATTCTGTTTGACCAGTAGCTCTATTTTTTATATAGTGCTCCTAACACTGCTTTACAGCACAGAAGTGCACTACCAACTATTTCAGATAGCAAGAATGCTGAAATTCATTAAGCTGCCTATATAAAATTTCTCGTCCAGGCAGGTCTCAGGCACAGTTAGAGGATCTGGAGCCAAGTGTTAGAAGTAGCATTAATGACAGTTGACTCAATCCCCAGAAACAACATTTGGGCCTCACTTCTCAGTCTAGCCTCTTCTTGACATGTGTTGTTTCAAACTGCCACTAATCAATACTGATTAGCACGACAGAGGTGAGAAAACCCATCCTTGTTTCTTGATACACAAATAAAGATGGTTAAAGTTACACAGGCTTTTAACAGAAGGGTTTCGATTTTTTGAGACTTCGCTTTATTTGGAAAGTCTTATTACTCAGCCATAAAATTTATCCCTGGGTTGAAACCTGACACATGCTATCAACTCAGAGCTTTGGTTTTTTAACATTCATATTTGGAAAGCCTGAAGACACCCCTCTGCCCCCATTGCCACAGTTCAGTAAATACTAAACAGGGCATCCCTAGTGAATTTAGTGGTGGACGTGCAAGGAAAGGATGCTGAGAACAAACTAATCCTGATGGTTAGAAGGCAGTACCTTTTCTCCATTTCCCCAAACTTACAGCATAGGAGGGAAAATAATGTTTTACCATTTTGAGAGTTTGTCTTGATGCATGTAGCACACAAATAATAAACACAGAGCAAATAGAATAATTGCTAAGATCTGAAGTGGATAGTAAATCGAAATTGTAAAGCTGACATGAGACAAGTGGCAGGTCAGTATAACTAACAAGGCACAGACCCAAGTGACTGCTGAGGATACAGTGGGTCAGTGAACTGCAGAGTTACAATTATCCACATAGGGCTTTAAAAAAAAAAACCCAAAACTGTTAACATTGTCTATGCTGTCTTGGTTTCATATGATTGAGGAACACATTTGAATGTGGTAGAGGTTTTACTGTCTACCAGGTTACGGATTCAGAAACTGAAAATTCTTTGTGGACCTCAATGCTCTTTAAAAGTTCATGAAGCATCACAGAACTCTATCAAAGTCAATATTTCATTTTTTATTAATTCCCTACTTAACCAATTATTTGATTGATTAAATGTAACATTTGTAAAAGCCTTCTACCTAGGTGCATGTTTACCTGAAAAGGCTCAAAAGAGCTATGTCAGGCTGATGGATAAACACATCCCTAGAGAATTTCTAATATGGAGCTGAGGCTTAGTCCCAGCCAATAACTGAGCACCATGCAGCCTCTCACTCACCCCTTCCTCCCCAACGGGCTGTGGAGGAAAGTGGAAAAAAACCCTTGTGGGTTGAGATAAAGACAATTTAATAGGATACAAAAGAAGAGAACAACAACAAAAACAAGTGATGCACAAATAAAATGGCAAACCGCATGCAGAAGGCAAAAAGGCCAACAAACAATGTCCAGGTTGTTTGCAAGGAGGGATCCCAGGTCACCTCCACAGTTTTAGAGAGAGAATGACATCACACAGTAGGGAATAACCCTTTGGCCAGTCTGGGTCAGCTGTCCTGGCTCTGCTCTCCCAGCTTCTTGTGCCCCTGGCAGGGCATGAGGAGCTGTAAAGTCCTTGACACTACAACTACAAACATGAGTTTATTGGCGTTGTTCTCATCCTAAATCCAAAATACAGCATTATACCAATACTAGAAAGAACATTATCTCTGTCAAAACCAGGACAGGAGTTTACAAAATGCACACACTCAAAGAAGTTATTCCAACAAATAACAGATGGGCATAAACAAAGCATCCTTGTGAAAACCTGTACCCTTTTATGGGTATACTGTTAATTAATTATGAGATGAGAACATCCTTTACCTATAAGGCAGTAATTAATTTTCTCTGATTGTGCCTAGCTCTGCATATCTGCAGCAATCAAACCATGTATTTCCATATTAGTTCTTCATGGACATTAATTGTTGATCACTTGATAGTTTGTCACTTCTGCATCTTACTGAAATGACCATTACCTAGGCAGCATGCTACTTCAGCACTAACATCAATGAGCATATAAAATGTCTCACCATGAGCTTCTAGCATATACTTTGATTCTATAAGTTGATCAGAAACACTCAGTCTGATACATTCCTCAGAAATCCACCGCTATGCATTTGTAGGTATAAGGTAAAACACTGAGCACCTGCTTATGAACTCAGCATCATCCCTTTAGTACTCTGAAGGAAAGAATATCCTCCAATTGGAAAAACTGTGAAAATACACTTAAAGATTATTATGCATGTGCACACGGGAACTGATGTTGCTTACACAGCTGATTCTGAGTGGATGTGGGTGATAGACATGGGAATGATAAATTTCTTTTGTTTTTCTAAAATATTTTACTATATACATAAAACGTATAAATAATATTTATTGAAGTTAATGCAACATGAAAGCTAGGAAAGAAAGTACACCAAGGTATGTAAAATCAAACCTGGTACAGAAGTATTACATATCACAACAGAACAATTTAAGCACAAAGATTTTCACATTTCACTTTCCACTGAACATCATTCGTAGTGTTTCATCTAGAAATTCTTAAGGTAGAAGCAAATATATAAGTAGGCATGTTCAGCCCAAGAAATTGCTTGAAATGAGGCATGCATTTTAGAAAGCCCCTCTCTGCCTATTTAAATATTTCAAGCAGTGATTACCAGCTTCCCTGGGTAAACTGGACTATGGACAAACTACACGCTTCAGTTAAGAATGCGGATATCTTCCTATACGCATTCACATAGGAATTCACTTAACTGCAGCTTTGAGTCACTGCAGTTCCTTGAGCCTTTGTTTGGTATTTGATTGAAAACTGTTAAGTAACTCTTGCAGGTATAGAACAAAGCTTCTTTTCCTTCTCTTAAATTAGCTCGTTAAATATCACACTAAGCCATTTTAAGAACTCAGCTGCCAGAAACTGAAGTTGCTTGTTTTTTTAATCCCTATATAATTTTTCTGCATTTGTGGAATTTTACATTAGATTTTAACGAAGTGAAAGCTTTCAGAAAACATCATAAGAAGAGTAACTCTTAAACTTTCTCTAGCTAACTTGAATATTATTCCTATTAAATAAAAAAAATTAAAATAAAGGAGAAAGAAAAGAAAGCCATTTTGGACTTCTGATCACTTCAATTATTCTATCTGTAGATCCCTCTAAGTTACCTTGACTAATTAAGGCCAAATAGCTTAAAACCTTAACTTCTATTAAGTTTTAGTGCTTACTTTAAATTCCAATAAAGTTCTACAGCACATTCAAATTCTCCATTCAGACACATCCTGAATGTGATTTGCACAACTGAAGCCCCCACAATAATGGAATGCTACTGGATGAAAAATAGCTTTCTAGCACAAGCCATTGCATTTCAGAGTAGTTAAATAATTTTAAGGGTACCATTGATACTAATTATAATGTATTTAAATTTATTTTACATTTGCTAAATTTGCTGTTAAATTAAGACAAAGATGTAGAAGTGCATTGGGTAAAAGTGCAGCTTTTAGTACGCAGATATTTTGAAAAATCGAAGGAAAACAAGAATATTTTCAACAGAAGTATTCTACTTTTTGCCTTGCCTTGCATTTGTTATACATTCAAGACTTCCACCAATTTTAAAATGCAACTTCTGGGTGTGTCAGCTTTGTAAGATCAGTTTTTCATAGGAAATGTGACACATAGGAAGTGAGAAAGAATTCATCTTGGAAACTTTAACTGGGTTGTACAATTTGCCACTGTGTTCAATATATTTCAAAGGTATCACATAATAGCTAGTAGTTCTTTACAAAGGTCACTGTAAAATCACATCCTGTATTACTACATATTTCAGAAAGTGTTCCTTGTCTGCCAGCTGTTCAAGAACTTTGTTAATGAAGGCAAAGTTTTCCAGGGTTATCACTCTGACCCTTAAACTGTATTATCTAGAAAACCATAAACCTTACAAAAAAGAGATATGAAAAGGTTTATAAAACATTCTCTTAGAAGATCCTGTTTCCAGACTCACCTTTTGGTCTGAAGTTGGTTTTAAGCTCTTGCCACCATGCCAGCTGATTACAATGGGACGTGGGAAATGGAAGCCAATGAAAACTTTGAAGGCTACATGGTTGCTTTAGGTAAATGAAAAAATATTAAATATATAAAGATAAAATGTTTTATTTGTAAGTTAAATGCTTCTAAAAATTAATGAGACTATTTCTGTAACATGCATTGCATAACAGTTTCTGCTGATCATGTTAAATCAAATGACTGTGGTGTATTTACAATTACCCAAGTGTATACGCAAGACAAGTCTTCTAGCTGAAAATATTAATCCTCATTTAGATAAGTGAAGAAGATACAAGTGGGGGAAAAAACCCACAAAAAACAAACCAACATACTGTCAATACAGAAGGGTTTGTTTATTACTGGTATATACTTACTGTAGCAGTCAAGCCACAACCTGGTTTGTTCTGTTAAAGAGGAATAAGTTATATGTAACTAAAGCAACAATAGTTTGTAGTACTTAGTGCTTTGAACTAGTAGGAGTTATATGTACCAGTTGCATAGTAAAGGTGATAAAAGCCTATAGAAGCACTTAAAAATAAATGAGCACATATTTCTATGAACTTTTGTGGGTGTCATGCTTACACAGGGAGGAGATTTAGCTCACAGGAGTTCTTAATGTAAGTTTACATGATTAACTAAGCTTCATTTTATTTGGCTGTGACTGTCACTGATAACAATACAGGTACACAGGCTGAAAGAGTCATTCTCTCTTTAGGCAACTTTCCTTTACTACTTTGTCAGTATCTTTATCATTAGAATTTGTATAGCCATTGTATAGGATATTAAGCATATTCTTAGCGATGTTACAATACCAAGGCACTATTTGCTGAAGGCAAGCAATACCCCTGTCAGTTCAGATCAAGACCAAGCTTATGTTGTTTGTAGATTTATTTTTCCTCACACTGACAGACTCAATTTTTTGTAATGACTGAGATATTTATGAGAGAAATGTCTTCTTTTGCTATACCTATTATTTTCAATGTAAGTTGCCTTTCAAGAATTTTTGTTCTCAGAAAGGCATAAACTTTTTTACTCCAGGTCATTATGATTATGCAAGTAGTGTGCAAGAAATCTTTCCTCTACTTAGGGTAGCAGAGATGTAGATCTTTAATTCACTGAAAAGCAAATGAGAAATGATGGCTACACAGTGTGCTTACTGATTTCAAACTGTCATGAGGAAAGGCTGAGAGAACCAGGTCTGTTTAGCCTGGGGAAGACTCAGAGGGGATCTTAATACTCATATCTAAAGGGTGGATTTCAAGAGGATGAAGCCAGACATTTTTTGATTGTGCCCTGTGACAGGACAAGAGGCAACAGACACAAACGGGAACACAGGAAGTTCCATCTCAATGAGGAAAAACTTCGTCACTTTGAGGGTGCTGTAACATTGGAACAGGCTGCCCTGAGAGGTTGTGGAGTCATCCTCTATGGAGATATTCAGAACTTGCCTGGCAATGCTGTGCAACCTGCTTGAGGTGATCCTACTTCAGCAGGACATTGTATCCTCCAGGTCCCTTCCCCACTTCACTTCTCTGTCAATCTGTGTTATTATGTGAAAAGAAAAAATAATAGAAGACATCGACATTTCTCAAGAATTCCTTCAGTACACTCTGGATTAGCAGTGAAAGAACAGTTCTCTCTCCAGCACTGCAGCCAGGAATAAAATATGGGCATTAGATGCAGGAGAAGTGTAATCTTTGGAAGTGGGAATCTTCTCTCAGCTCTACTACACAGATGAAAGGCAAAGAACTGGTTTCCTTACCACACATAATGCCTACAAAACTTATACATGACAAGTAGTCAATTTTGGCTAATTGAACCTGGGTTGGAAGAGTCTGGCTGGCTCTGAACCATAAAGCAGTGTGTGGCTAAAATCAAACCTATATTTTATTTTTATGTTTATAATTGATAGCACTCAGGGTTCCACCTGAGTTTATGTACTTCTTATGCCTAGATGTCTCACTGTTTTCTATACAGTGGTCATGGATCTCTACCTTCTGTTCAGCATTTGCTCTTATTTCTCTGCTTTTCTATAGTTGACATGACTGTAGGAGTGATGCTGAGGAACAGGAGTTTTTTCAGGTCAAAGTACCTTGTACTTTAAATCAGAAGTCAAAAGCAGACTCAGGGCTTCTCATGCTTTGTTCAAAAGGTGTTGAGTCAGATTAATGGAGATTGAAAGAATGTTTGCTCAGATTCCATCATATCTATTTGTAAAGAAGCAGATTGTAAAAGCAATTCAGTGGTTCAACTCATTGAGTACACAATATAGCCATCTTCCACAAGTCAAGAAAACGTATTTAAGAAAGAGTCTACAGTGTAGAAGATAATCAGGTAATTAAATCTAATTATTTTCAAGCAATTCCCAAGCACCCCAATAGTCTACACTAGTGACTGAGTCATAACTACCACAAAATCCTTAACTGAGATGAAAAATTTGATGCTTTAACTGATTTTCTACTAGTTGTACTCTCAAAGACTCCAAAAATTAATTTATCTGTTCAGGTTGGAAGAGAAAACATATATAGAAATACATTAAAATAATCTCTCATTATTCAATAATTGAAAAGATTTATTTCCTCGAGGTCTTCCAAGCTTCAACTCTGGAGAGAAAGGCAAATTTCATTAGTCATAGCTTTTAGCCTTTGCACTTATGAAGGAAAACTTAACTTCAGGGAAGTGTAAGTACCATACACATACACCTGTGAGGTAAAAAAAAATAATCTTTAAAAAACTGTTAAACCAGTATCATGAATTTTAGGAGAGACATGTACCTTAATTGATGTAGTTTGCCGGGGTTTGACAGTTACACATAAAGAATAATTGCTACTTTATATGCAACTGAAATGCGATTGCAGCATTAAATATGCCTGCTGCAAGTGAGCCATGGGGCCCGTTGGCCTGGATGATAGTTCAGTCAGCTTCTAGTTGCCCCAAATTGAATATTCCAGGCTGTCTTCATCTACCTCAGGATTCTTTCACTGTCTACCTCAGCTTCTGCTCTCACCTACAATTCTTGCTCCTAGCTCAGTTCTCACTGCTTTGGCTTCACTTCAGTCCAGTCTCAGCAATTTGTTCCAAGACCTGACCTATTTTGTGAGGTGTTACTCTAACCACCAGTCATGATGGTTATCCTGCTCCAGCTGTTTGCGTTGTAGTGATAAATTTCATCATGCTAGATAACGCTGTTTTGACAGTTATGTTGATAAAGATATTTTTACTTTTTAGGTTTATTCCTTCTTTTTAGGATGCAAATCAAACAAATAAGTATTAACCATATGGTGTGCATATTTCTTTTCCAAAACTATTGGTAGTTATGTTGATATTGTTTCACCTGGTTGTAGTAGCCATCTCCTTGTTCCTTTCGTCCCATCCTGGGTATCTTCAGATGAGATTTTTATAATTGAGTTCAGCTATATCATCTCACTTGTATATGTATTAAAACCCAGGAAAAATGTCAGGGAAAAGGGCAGCAGCTGCTAATAACATGCATTACTTTCAATTTTCATTTACCCACTGTAGAATTTAAACTGTGACTTTCAACCAAATCCAATAAGTTATGTCTAACAGTCATAATACAAGTATTCATTATATCAGCCTTAAACTAAACCTTAATTATCATCCTTATATTCTAATCTTTTTATAAGTAGTAATCCATTTTCCAATTTTATAATTCATTTTGTACCATAAATATTAGCATGAACTGCTCTGCAGCAGTTTCTCATTGCATCTCAGTGGCATCCTTAGAACCATTTCAGTCAGTGGATAATTTATGATTTATTAAATCTAGTGAATTTTTGATCCCTTTCTGATCTTATACATCCCAGTGAAAATTGAGAAAAAAAGGATGAATTCAGCCTGCAATGGGGTCTGGACTACAGATATAACAATACTGGGAAACCTACTTGAAAAAAAAAAGTAACTGTTCATGAGACAAAAAACTTGACCCACTCAGGAGCTTGAAACAAAGCAATACAAAGAATGTGCTAGAATAAGGAATGCAAAATAGAAGTACTTTTTCCTGGGAAATACTTTGGTTCATTGCCTACCCTGGGCAGACTGTACTGGAGAACTTACTGAACTTTCTGATAAAATTTTCAGAGTACTTTCCCCAGTAAGAATGCCAGCAACTGGTTGGGATGAAGGAGCTACTTGCAACAGTTGTCTGGACCTGGACCTCCACGAACACATTGTGATTTAATTAAATAGTGTTAATAAATTAGCAGAAAACCCAATCCTGAAACCGATGCAAAGGTGATTCTCAGAATGGAAAGAAAATAAAAAGAAGGGGTGAAAAAGTTCTTTTTCTGCTCCGTTTCTCAGAATCTTCCATGTGGTTGATACTTTAAGTATTAAAGTGCTCAGGTTCAAAGCACACCGAGGTTTTGGGTTTTTTTCAAATTCATCCATCCTTATAATTAAGACATACACATTTCTATACTTTAATTAAAGAATAGGTTTGCCCTTTAAGCCAGAAACTTTGATTTTATCATAAACATCTTACAAAGTATTTTAATCTACCGTAATAGAACAATATATCATTTTTATTGCTTGTATTGTTCAAAATGCAGTTATGAAAACCATGGTTTAATAAAACCTCCCCTGATTTTTTTCCAGGAGCTACAGGACTAATATATTAGTCAGAAATAGCATTTCTTTAGAAGTCTAGACATTTTTTTTCCCTCAGAGAGAACTACATTTTATGTTACCTGGCTATAAATCAGACCTGGAGATACCTTTAATCCACCACAGGAGATAAAATATACCCAAGAAGTGTTTAATATAAATAGTGAACAAGAACATTATTCCCCATGTTAAAAAGTCACAATTTTTTTTCAAGGCAATCCTCTTACTCAATTCAATTAGTACTTCAGAAGTAGTATAATGAATCTACCAGAAGAGAAAGGACTCCATTAATACATGGCACTGCTGAGCTGACAATGATTAACTCACATGCAAAACCACTAAAGGATGACTAACAAACCAAAACCATTTTTCAGTCTCTCAGAAGCATGTGAGATTATTTCATTTGCATACAGCACCATAATAAGATTCACTGCCAGCTGGTCAGAAATATTTATTGCAGATGGTAATGCATCTGGCACTAGGTGGACTGTCTGGGGCAAACTGTCATGGTAATATTTATTGTCCTTTTGGTAACTTTCAAGGCATTCAGTTTCAAGCAGTTGTTTATGTTATAATGTTAGTCTCCATTATGAACAAAATAAGGATGTTAAGAAGATCAGTACCACATAAAATGCAGCCAGAATATTAAACAGGAACCATCAGATGCTGTAGTTTGATACTTTGACTTTGAAATTGTCCCTTTTTAATGTCTAAACTGCAATCTATTCCTGTCTCTGCTGTCTAACAATAAAGGATAAGTCAGATTTTTACTTGTTTCTTTTGGATTCATCAGTATAATTTTCCATATTTTAAAATACTTATTTAACCTTTGCATACTCACACAGACTATAGGTTCATTACAAAAGTAACATGCCAAAATCTCTTTGATTACATGCTCATTCTAATGTGCTTATTTTCTGAAAAGGGAAATTATTCTGAGATCCTAATTTTGGTGGGTGGCTAAAATGTGTAACCCTGTAGTACACATAGTGGTGCCCTCATATGCCTCAGCTACATGACTTACACTACACACTTCGAGAAGGGAATGCCTCCCAGGCACAAGATAATAGCACTCCTGGCATCCCACAGCTTCCTGCCTGAGTGAGGTTAAAACGGCAATGCCAGTCTTAATAGCTCCTGTAGTTTCACCTTCTCAAATCAACCTGGAGATTCAGGTGATTTAACATGCCAGTATCTATTCACTACTAGTTGTGCTTACAACATTTCCACAGATAACCTGTTAAATAATTTATAATTAGTCAAAGATCCTCAAATTGAAAGTCTACTTGCACAGACTTTTTTATTGGAAACCATCTTTTTCTCTGCAAAATGTTGCTGGTACAAGCATTATTTGTGGAACCATGTTGTTGCTATTACTGCTGTTTATGTTATGTGTACACATACGTGCAGCATTTTTTAATTTTAAGTAAGAAATATTGGACTTTTCATTGTAACACACTCTACTTTTTTGGCAGGTATTGATTTTGCAACTCGTAAGATTGCAAAACACTTGAAACAAACCAAGGAGATTATTCAAGATGGAGATAATTTTAAAACAAAAACACTCAGTACTTTCAGAAACTATGAACTGAATTACACTGTGGGAGTGGAATTTGAAGAAAACACCAAAGGACTGGATAACCGGGTGGTAAAGGTAAATCATTAATACCTGACAGCTGTTTACACTACAGTCAGTGCCAGGAATGAGCAGCTCCACAAATCAGCTGAATACATGGGAAAAACCCAACACAGTATTTTACAGACATCATAGGATTTTTATAGCACACAAGTTACTTGCACCTTGAGACAGTTTTCTTTCCTGCTACAAGCATTTATTATAAATGCAAACAAGGATGGTTTGAGATGACCATCATGAGATGCATGACAATCATTGATTACACTTCTTTTTAGCAGGGGATTTTCCCAGATTTTCTAGGATACACCTTTATGTATTTAGAAAGCAGAAAACCTGTAAATTCATCTCTGCGTTTAAGACTTTCTCTGTGTCAATATAATTTTTCAGTTCTGAATGGCTAGGTTCACACTGTGCCTGTAATCTGAGCCTGCACAGCCTCTGATGGACAATTTAATGGTTGGACACTGGTAAAAATAAACCAGCACTCAGCTATTAACTTCTAGGGAACTTTGGGAAGGGACAAGAAAAAAGCGTGAGCCAAAGTTGCCACTGGTATGGGTGGCAAGCTGACAAGCAGTGGTAAATAGGCAAAGAGAACCAGCAGTGCATACTTTAGTATCTTCAGAATTCATGGAGTAACCTGAGCTCAAAATTCCCCTAGGAAACTGTGGGCCTATGTTCAGACACCTTTCAGTGAGATATGTGGACAAGTGATGTTTGGATCGAGGACCACAGTATGTGTCAGCCCATGCCTTACCTCCTACAACAGACTCAATTAATAAATCTGTTCCTATGAAGTATTCAAACAAGACTGCATCAGGGAAGTCAGCAAGGAAAATACACACAAGCCCTAATGAAATTCACTTACTGAATTCATCAGCATGTTTCTGTGTCAATACTGCTTCTGTTTTGCTCTATTCTCATCCCTAAAATAGTTACGGAAATTCTTTTAAAGGGAGAAAGACCACCAGATCTTAAGTTTCCATTGACTGTCCCCTTCAGAGTCTTGCTAATCTTGCCTTTGTCATCTCCCCCTGAATCTACCTGCACCAACTCTTCTGTCAGTTACCACAGCTTTACTCTTCCCCTCATTTCTCAGCTCTTGCTCTTCTCCAAACATATGCTGTCTTTCCCATCAGTACCTTCTCAACAAACAAGGTTTCAGAACTTGTTGCCAAACTCTCGGGAAGCTGAGATTAAAGCTGGCTGTCAACAAGAACTGTTTTGGGTTGGCAATTGCCACAGGAAACAGGCAGTGTAAAGGACATATTTATGTTTGAACTCATATCATCCTTCACTGGAGTGGCACAAATTTAACAGAAGACATTGAAGTGATGAATAGTGAATAAACATTCTCCAACTTTGTGCAGTGTAATTCCCTATGACTTTTTCCAAATTAATTCTCATTCACAGCCCAGCAAGCTATCCAACAAGGCCCATGTTCATCCAGTTCCTTGAACATCCCTACCTCTAAGTTTTCTTCCTATCACTTTCTCCAGTGAGCACTGGCTACAACATGTTCCTGTGACTGTTTATGCTTAAAGCATTGATCCCATATCTATGAACCAGCTGAAAGCACCACATACTAAAGATTTAAGGATTCATTAGGTGCATCACTCAGGGAGGAAGGACAGACTGGGACAATTATTACAACCCTACCTGGTTTAATTTTTTTGTCTAATACCCTTTTCTGAACCAATTTTATAATTTGTTTCTAACAAGAAGAGAAAGAAAAAGAAAGTATCTCATGACATTATCCTCTGGATTGCTATAAAAGAATTCTCTGGTCATTTTATTACCAAAACAATGCCTCAAACACATTGAAGGTAGATTAAGGTAATAAAACTGCTAGGCAACATTTAAATGTAAAGAGGGCATGGATAATTTAAAGAGCATGTAGCTTAAAAACACAGTAAATAAGAAAGTTAAGTGAAATGGAATGAATTTAGTCTTGTTATTAATAGAAAGCTCCCTTGTAAGAGAAATAAATCATCTAGTGCTGAACTAGAAAATGAATTAAGCTCCCCTAGTCTTGGAGCTTTTTAATAACTGAACTTCCACTAACTGGTCTCTGATGAGGATTTGCCTTTGATACATGGTTAAATGTCTCCCAAAAGTACAATGGTCCAAATCTAGAACAATTCAAACAAAGTTACTTGGCATTTACTCTAGTGTATCTGAGAAGGGAAATCAGTGTGTAAAGAGAACATTACCTTACACATATGGTCGTTCTACTCCTGGACAAGAACCAGCATATCCAATACCCTGCTTATTAATGACACACTGAATCACACTGATTCATGAAATGGTTGAAAATGAAAGGGACCTCGAGAACACCTAGTCCACACCTCTGCGCTGTCAGGGTCAGCTAAAGCACATTGTCCACCTTATGATCATATCTCAGTAAATTTTTGTGAAAGAGCATGAAAGATGCCATAAAATAAATTTATTGCATGAAATTAACACGTACTTATTCATTTTACACAGAGCTAAAAAAGTGTTAGTATGGCACTAGTTGGTATAAGGCCCCAGGTTTTCAATTATTATAGTGTTCCTATTAATGGCTTTAAAGTCTCCATATATTGTACAAATCTCTGTTCTTTCACTCAGGAATTCATTAGTTAGCATGAACACTGTATGTTCATGTATGTGAAGAAATACATGCAAATCACAACACAGGACTGTAAAAGCTTCACATAAGAAAGCTGTTGTCACCTTGAATGCATTCGGGTTTTGGTTGAATGGTTGATTTGGAGTTTTTTAGGAGGAAAATTGGCAATAGTATCTTATTATTTTTGCAATTGTGTCCTATTATTTTCATGTATTCATAACCTTCTTAACATATTTGAGTTAATTATCTGATTTACACAGACACTAGTGACCTGGGATGGTGACAAGCTGGTATGCGTTCAGAAAGGTGAAAAGAACAACAGGGGGTGGAAGCACTGGATTGAAGGAGACATACTGCATCTGGTAAGGGCTGCTATACTGATACATAGCACACAACTGAAACTGCAACAGAGTACAGTTCTCCCATTTCAAAGGTTTTGTTACTTGTTCTAGTTAGAATGGTCTTTATTTAGACAGCTCTGATCTCTGAACTCTAAGGAAATCCCCCTTCTGCTACAACTCAGGAATGCTCTCTTTCTTTCCACCTGCTCCCAATTAAGTTATAACCCTGCAGTGTTATTTTGCTCCAGTCCACTGCCCTCCAGCTACTAACCCTTCCTGTTACACTGCACCTCAAACATCATCTCCTTTTCATAATCAGGGATAGGAAAAAAGAAACAAAGCAGCATGGGAAGATGACCAGAAAAATATGAATTTTGCTCTGAAAGAAGAACTATGAGATTCTGTAATACAGATCAAAAACCTCTGGATACACAAGAGAATCCTGCAAACAATCTACACTGCAATTATTTTGTGCTAGTGAAAGAAAAAAGACAAAACATTCTTAGAAATAACTTAGTAAGATGGAGCTCAAGGACAAATGAGTTCAAGAGGAGCCTGTGCAGGAAATAAAGAGTCAGCGAAGTCCAGAAAGACTTCAAAATCCTAGATACATAGTGATAACAACGCCAGGGTTTCTTGGGAGATCAGTCAAGAAATGTCCATGAACATCTTGGATGGTGCAACGTGTGGGTGCAGAGAGATTATGGAGAACTCACTATTTCTATCTCAATTTGCATCCAGATATCTACTCCTTCACAAGTTTACCCTAGAGATAGTTGGAATGGTCAACCACATTACCTCAAGTCTGTATGCTTGAAAGGTCAAAGCAATGAATTGAAACCCACTATCTACCACTTCACTAGAGGCCAACTGTCCAGCACACTTTTTAAACTCTATTTTAACACATTCAGAAGCTTACCTAACAAATTGCTACATTCTGGCACCAGAATTGAGGCCAAGATTGGTGAAACAGAGGCAAAGTAGATTTTTTACAGCAGTCTTCAGAAGCTCTATTGAGGGTTTTGATAATTGCTGGCCCCAAAGTCAGCTTCAGCTCACCTCAAAGTCTTACTTGGCACAGGAATGCTGCCTAATCCAAAGACTAACCAAACTGACTGCACTGCAAAAGCACAGGTGTGCCAACCTCTAAAGGTTAGCTGCAACACTGAGGAGTGGTGTATTGTTTTGGCCCCTGAAGATTGTCTGGGTGCATCTCTGAATGATATGTCCTCACCTTTTTTAATCATCCTCCTTTTTTTCATTTCCTTGCTTAATTGCTTCTCACGAATTATGAAGTACTGTGAATTATAAGCTATCAGCATATATTGTTTTAACAAGTAGGAAAAAGCCTTGCATTCAAGAGCTGGTTTTATGCATTTTTCATGTTTTATAGCTGAATTCAAGTGTCAATTTAAATACTGCAGCATCATACATGACTTCTGATGGGTTACATGTAACACAGTATTCTTTGTTGTCTTTTTCACAACCCTATCTTGCTAATGCAGTGGCTCAGTTGTAGTGATTTCTAGTGCAATCTGCTGTGTACGCAAAACACACTTGATCCACAACTAACTTAATACTTTTTTAATACCATAGGAACTGACATGTGAAGACCAGGTGTGCCATCAGACATTTAAGAAGAAAAACTAAATTTGACCAGAAAGCCACCCAGATCATCACTGTTATGCTGTATTGTTCAAAAAGAACCAACCCACATTTGCTATTATGTGACACTTATGTGAATGTATTTTGTGCCTGTTTAAGGAAACAAACGTTTTGTAGAATAACATCAGTTACAAACATAGTAAATGTCTTTGTCTTTCATTCAAGTTAAATAAAAGTGTTTGTCTTTAAGTAATTCTTTCTTAGATCTTTGTAATCATTTCCAGAGATATTTCCTTTAAAAACAAGGCTAAAAATTAACAGTCACAATTATCTCAACCACAATATATCTCTCCACAGTGCTGTAATATAGTATATTCAGATGACTGAGTAAAATCGGACATTCACTGGACTGTTTCTACTTAATTTAGTCCTGGATCACTAAGTCCACTGTTTCAGACAAAAGAATGGCTCAGTGAACACAACACATTGCTTTTCACATCCAGGTTATTCATTTGAATTTGGCTCAGGCCTATATTTGCTAGTAGTTATCACCAGATAAACATCTCATGGCCAATGTGAAATACTGTAGCTCCTTAATATACTCATGCTTCATTGACAATGCTACTAAACTCCAGTTAGAACTGGCACCCTACTAATAATCCCCATGGAGAAGCCCACTGTTTAAAGCAAAGTCTACCTTCAAGCATTGCTCCATGATGTGAAAACTAAGGCATACTTGCTTACAGCTATAAGAGGAAAACTGCAGATTATACAGACTGCAGGTACCCAGTTCATCAATAGTACCCAGCATGCTGCAAATTTCACCTTGTACTTACCTTTCAGAGACTTCAAAAAGAAGATCCATTTCCATGCAACTCTTCTCAGTTTTATCTAGACTTTTTCAAAAAGAATTCATGTTCTTTGCTAAAGGCAAGTTTAAGTTAACCATGGATGGTGAGTGCTACTTCAGCGGATGGAAACTGAAATTATTCAACAAAATGTGTGCACATGTTCCTCAGAACTGAAGAAATGCTTGTATGCCCAAAAGCTTATCTGTTTTTCCTCAACTATATGAATTATTCTAACAAAGTACACTGTCTTTCCTACAACCTTGCTTGAAGATATATGAAATTTATCACTATTTCAAACCCATCTTGCCCTGAAGTCCCCAACTTTTTAGTAGCGGAGGAGTGGAAATTCACTAAGTAGATCAGTTGTAGGGAATTACAGGAAAGATGTGGAGAAGAACTCTGCAGAAATGAGGGAACACATGCTTACTACCCATCCCTGCCTACTGCTTAGCCTACTAACCTTCAATATCTCAGGATAGGAAATGGGTGAGAGTTTCCCAGCTGAAAACAATGTTACATCTGCAGAACCCTAAGTCTGATTAGTATGTTACTAATACTTACACAACCATGGGCATATAAGTGCATATGTAGGGAATTTTATGAATTTAACTTTGCTGCTCCTGGTAAAAGTCAACCTGGTACTACATTTCCTCTATATTTCCACTGAGCAGTGCTCTAATGTTCATTCACATGGAAGAAACTGCACTTGGAGCTAGTAAGTTCCTTCTTTTCTTATTCAAACCTGACCTGGACTTTCCAGTAGAAGCATATTTAATTCCTATTTCTAAGTCTCTGCTAGTTACTAGGCTAAGAAGTAGCACAGTTCATTAAGCTTTCAAAATGTTATCAGAACAAAGTAATCACTGGGAAACAAAATGTGCCTGTTTAAATCAGTAGTATTTTTCATAGTTGGCTCTTGCCAGGAGTAAGGCTGCACAATGCAAGATATCATAACTTCACAGCAATTTGTAAAACAAAGGAAAAGCCTTCATATGTCACAAAGAACTATCATTAACTCACAAATGAGTTTGAAGATGGAAAGCAAGCATTGTTAATTGATTTTTTATTATGCTTACTAATTTTATCTAATGGGAAGTATATGAAATACATGATTGTGCACTTGAATAGACTTTGATTAAGGGAAAAACAGGTCTGACCTTCTTTTTGCCAATTTTGGAAATTTCAATTCCAGACTTTCTGACAGGAAGTGAGAAAGTGAGCAAGGAGGTTTTGTTGTGGGGTTTTTTCCCATGCTCCAAACCAACATTTTCTTCCTGCACATCCTGATACGTAAGAACTCTCAGCATCCTTTAGAACTGTGTGTGCAGCACTGGAGGCAGAGGAGATATTCATTATGTTGCATTACAACTACTCCCAAAGGTATGCTTGTCTGTGCCATATTTGTGACGTTAGGCTGGACTCTAAGCTGGAACAAGTCCCTTATCTCCTTGTCAGCAGACTAAATACTCACACTGAAGGAACAGGCCTCACTGGTAAATCAAAGAACATTCATTCACATTTTTCAGCCCTCTGGCATGCAGTAGTGTCTCAGCTGTTTTGAAGGATTACCATGTGCATTGATTCTTTTCCTCGTAGAGAATTAGTCAAATACAGCAACCAGGAAGGGAATTTACCAGCAACCTTCTGATCCAGAAAACAGACAAGCCTGTACCATGACAAAAGCACTTCGTAGTGAGAATAGTACTAGGCAGAGTCAGTACCATAACTTGTCACTAGACTTTTCCAATGATAATGACAAAGGTGCATGTTAGAAATGTTTATGGTGGGATTTCTTAAAATCCTCTGCCTTGAGCCATTTTTTCCTCCCTAAAAGTCAACTAGCATTTTCTTATTGACTCTAAAGAAGAAATCAACACTGCAAGCAAACACTACAGAATCATGTTGTAAATGTTCCTACCAATACTGCTCTGTGGCTACTGCCTAAGATGCTAGCTTTCTGTTAAGCTCTGGAGAGTCACCTAGGTACGATGTTCACAGAATGGCTTTCAAAATTTCCATTAATATCCTGGGTGCTCTGCTAATTTGCTGCTTGTGAAAGATGCCTACTCCACTGCCATCTGACAGAAGTTGAGTTTTCTAGCTCAGCGTTTACTTCAAGATTTGATGGAATCAAATAAATTTCACCCAAAATTTACAATTCTTTATATTATTTTTAAGCAGGGGTATCTATTTTGCCTTAGTGGGGAGGGATTGAAACAAAATATTTCTTCCAAAGGTTTTTCCCCCAGTAGAACACATTCTTTTCAGGTTTAATTTGTGATTGATTTGAAGGGCAGAGGTTGCAGATATTTTAATTTCAGCTTGCTGATTACACTTGTTATGCAGATGGTGAAGACTAGAAGAAATCATTTTGTGAAAATGAGATTTTAAATAAAATTAACTAGACAAGCATTTCAAGCAATTCATCTGCAAAATTTTTGTCAGTTTTTCTCTAAATATCACACTTGTTTAATTATAATTCACACCATGGTGCTTCAGTCATCATTAAATAGAAATGGTAACGCAATAGATGGCAGCACATATTCCAGAGTTTGTAGAGGTGGAAGAATCCATGGAAAGATTATGAGTTTTGTTTAATATGACAACAAATAGAGATTTCACTTGGCATAAGAACACAAACATGAAATGCTGCTGCTAAAGGAATGATGGTACACTGTCATCCATACCCAAACACAGGAAGAGGGCAGAACACACACAACACCACTTAGGAACCACTGAAAATTCCATCTGCCTGTTTTCATGTTGGTTCCCTGCTGGTTTTAGTTTAGGTAACAGCATCATAGAAAGGCTTTCTGAAAATCTGGTAAATACTTCATGAAGGTTCTTTCTGTCAGAATAGTTATGACTTCAGAATTAAACCATGGCATGAAAGTTAAATGGCATATCTCCCTATGAAAGCTGCAGAGTGCATTCCTTTGAACTGCTTTTACTAGCTAGTGCCCTTTCCTGCAACCTATTTCATTCACTTTGGGATTTATACATATGCACCTTTGCACACATGTAGTTACATTCAAGGGAGAGGAATTAGCATCATTGCTAAGAAAACAAAACGTAGGTGTTCACAATATTTGTTTGCTCAGCCCCTACAGCTTTTGAACCAGTGTAGACTGGTTAACGAAATCTGACAAAGGATGAAGACTAAGATATAACAGTCTTGCAATTTTTCATGAAAATTAATGGCCTGATAGAAACTGTTCAGTACACTACAGTCTACAGGCTGGACTCATGTTTATCAAGTCTCAGAAACATCACTTAGGATAAAAACATGATAAACAGCAAGGAAATTGTTTGGATGGAGATCATATCAGATGCAAATCAATTCAGCCATGGGGCAAAATCCACAGGAAACCAAACTTCAGTAGTTCTGCTGCTCACAGTTGTACCTATTGAATATCTTATAATATTCATTTTTTTGCCACTTAATTCTCTGGCCTCTTAGTTGTCTGGTATCCAAAATTCACAAGAGCACTTTAATAGCTGAAGAATAAGTATGCGTTTTTTCCCCAGAGGTGCCCTAAAGCCAAAAATTGCTTAAAATTGTTGGTGGTCAGATTAAAGCAAAGATCTTTCAACATGCCATCCAACACAGTAGTCCTAAAACTCCACTGAATACCATGTCTTTTCATCACATTGATTCGCTGACTGAATAATACCATACTCCATGGTCATACATTCTAGGTTGATCAGAGAAAGATTTTGTCACAAAAGCAAGTAAAGTGACAGTAAAATGCAGTTGGCTTGACCAGTAAGCCAAAACTATATTCTCAAAATAATTTTATCTTTTCTTTATACCTTTTAAATTAAATGTTAACTTCTGAAATAATTACAAGGGTCTCTAACTGTAGATTGGTGCTGGTTTTCTAAGTAGTTCTACTCAAGCCAGAACATTTCTGTAGAGTCAATTATTCCTTTCAGCCAGATCAGATCCCTACTCAGGTCATAGACATCTGCTGACAGCCCAGGCTACAGACTCTGAAACTGAAGGATTTACAATATTCAAAGGGTCAGTGTCAGAAAAAATGTGTATTACTATTCACTGTTATTGATACATGCTTCAAAGATTCAGCAATGAAAGAACGCAATAAATTCTCTGAATGTTTAGGAGCAAGGTTTTTAAGTTCAACATTTTTCACTCAGATGTTCAAAGCATTCAACTAAAAATAAAAGCATGTGACATATGGCAACTTTTTTGTTATCTCACAAAATATTTGAGAATTTATTTCTATGGATATATATCACATTGTGTTTTTTTAATAAAGCACCAACAACTTAATACAGATTACACTCGCATTTCCTAAACACTTTTGAGAATCCAATATCAGTAAAATAGGAATAACACCTGGAGGATGAGCTTTACTGGTTAGAGGATTAAGGCAGAGTTGAATCACTCCCTTTGTGAAATAACAGCCTTCATTCTCTAAAAACACAGATTGCTGTTTGCTACTAATGGGTGCCTTGAGTAGCATTACAGCAAATTGCTTTCCTTGATGGCATAAACTGAACACACAGAAAACGTGAGCACTTAGTTAAAATGTTAGCACATCAAAAGTCACTAAAGGAAAATAACTGTTTTCCAGAGAAGGGCTTTGTATGATCATAATTGAACTATTCCTGTTTTAGTGAACTTGTGCCATTTAAAATGGGAATCAGAACCAGATTTTCCACTGCCATGCTGATTGCATAGTCATGCAGCAGTGCAAAACATTGATGTAACTAAATCACAACGGCAGGAATAAAGTAACCATTGGCCATCAGGCTGCAGGAGGAAGTATGGTCCCCATTGGAAGTCCAGACAGCTCCAAACCTTGCCCAAATTTGGACTTCCAGATACAACATCTGCTCAGAGCAATAGGGCTATCAGACTATTTTGGTTACACCTTGTCCTACCTGACTCCTTTGCTTAGCTTGCAATGTACCTGCACTATGAGATTCTACAGGGGCAATGCAGTACAAGAGGGTAGTATTTATCAGTGGATGATTGGCTGAACTCTTTCCATTAAAGAAGTTAACTCAAAGAATTTGCCAAATATATTTTAGTATAGTAGTTTAAACTTCTGTAATGTTCCATTGACACAACATGAAGTACAAGCCAATGGAAGATCCTGGCCTGTTTGCTCAGACTTGGGTTTACAGATATTCATGAGCTGTTTTTTCACAAGGATAACCAGTATAAGTTAGGGAGTGGCTTGTTGGAAAGCAGAATAGGTGAGAGGGACCTGGGCATCCTGGTGGACAGCAGGATGACCATGAGCCAGCAGTGTGCCCTCACGGTCAAGAAGGCCAGTAGCATCCTGGGGAGTATTAGAAGGGGTGTGGTTAGTAGGTGAAGAGAGGTCCTTTTCCTCCTCTGCTATGCCCTGGTGACATCGCACCCGGAATATTGTGTCCAGTTCTGGGCCCCTCAGTTCAAGAGGGACATAGAACTCTTTGAAGGAGTCCAGCCCAGGGCCACCAGGATGATGGAGTGGAACACCTTCCTTATGGGGAAAGGCTGAGGGAGCTGGGGTTTTTTAGCTCAGAGAAGAGGAGACTGAGGGGTGACTTTATAAACATGTAAATGGCAAGAGTCAGGAGGACGGAGCCAGGCTTCTCTCAGTGATGGCAGTGACAGGACAAGGGGCAGCTGGTGCAAGCTGGAGCAGAGGAAGTTCCATGTGAATATAAGGAGGAACTTTTTCACTGTGAAGGTGATAAAGTCCTGGGACAGGCTGCCCAGGGAGATTGTGGAGTCTCTGTCTCTGGAGACATTCAAACCCCTCCTGGATGTGTTCCTGTGTGATTTAATCTGGGTGATCCTGCTCTGGCAGGGGGGTTGGACTAGATGATATTCTGAGGTCCCTTCTAACTCAATGTTCTGTGATAAGTCTCCATATACTGTTGTTAGTTTATGTTTGTCTTTGATTTCAAAGAAGAAAGTCAATTTTTCCAACAGTCATAAACAAAAAAATGTTTGGCTTACTGTAAATCTCTACATAAATAAACTATAAGTAAGGTTGTGCATGAAAACACTGTAACAACTTCTCAGATATATTTACAAAGTACATGAAAGAACTCTGCAGCTGTCTTAGTGCAAGTAATTTTTATCAGATCAGACCTAGAACATATTAGGAATCTTCCAATGAAGATCAGAACCTATTTCAGCACCTTGGAATAGGGCTAGAGAAAAGACCCAAATAATCCATCTGTCAATGCAAATTTATTTCCCAATGGAGGCAAGCACAGATTAAAATTATTTCACAGAATAAATCTGAATCACTCTATTGGCTATAACGACTGTGTAACAGCTTATCTAAAAATCTGGGCCTGCAAAATATTTAAAATCTATGGAGTCCCTTGTTAGTATCATTGGTAACCTAAGCAATCAAGACATATATATATACACACACACTCTAGATATAGTTCCTCAGTCACACATATACAGACTCAGACAGAACAGTCAGTTTCACCTTAAGCAGTTTGCAGTTCAAATTACCTTCTCAAATATCAGATCAAAGCTGGAGCACTAGGGCTGCATGTTTTAGTTGTTGTCTGGATTTTGCTTTGACTAAGGACAAAATATGGAAGCATTTCCATTAGTTGTCACATATTGTTAAAAGATTACAAGTTACCCTTCTTTCCTGACCACTCCATAGGTTTTAGTAATGAAAGCCATTACTACTTCTAGCCTTTCCTGACAGCTGCATAAGCAGTAATCTATCTCCACTGACTGAAAAGCACAAATGACTCTTTTCCCCTACATTACAGAATCACATGGTTAGAAAAGACCTTTAAGATAGAGTTCAACCGTTCCCATCCTAAGCTAAACCATCTCCGTAAGTACTTTATCTACCCTCTTTTTTAAATATACCCAGGGTCGGTGACTCAACACCCTCCCTGGGCAACCTGTTCCACATCCTGACAACTCTTCCAGGGAAGAATTTTTTCATAACATCTAATCTGAACCTGTCCTGGCACAGCTTTGCATCATTTCCCCTTGTCCTATCGCCTGTCACCTGGCTGAAGAGACCATCACCCACCTCTCTACAATCTCCCTTTAGGTAGTTGTAGGCAGTGATAAGGTCTCCCCTCAGCCTCCTCTTCTCCAGACTAAACATCCCCAGCTCCCTCAGCCACTCCTTATAGGATTTGCCTTCCAGCCCCTTCATTAGCCTGGCTGCCCTCCTCTGCACTTGTTTCAGGACCTCAGTGTCCTTCTTATGGTGAGGAGCCCAGAACTGGACCCAGCACTCGAGGTGTAGCTTCACCAATGCCGAGTACTGGGGCACAATCACCTCCCTAGACCTGCTGGCCACGCTATTTTTGATACAAGCCAGGATGCTATTGGCTTTCCTGGCCACATTGCTGACTCTCATTCATTTGGCAGTCAACCAATGATTATAGTCATTATGTATCAAAAAAGATGACAGAGAACATCTTTATGTAGGAGAAGATTCAATCTGAGAACTTCTGTATCTACTTAAATGCCAGGTCTTAAGTACCTAATCAGTATTGGTTAGAAAAAAAAACAAAGAAGAAAAACCCACCAAAAATACCACCTTGGCTTATGTAGCTCTCCTTAATGTGCAAGGCTGCAGCCACATCACTCTACGGTGCAATACGCTGCCAAGCACAGCATGCCTCTCCTATCTAATGCACACTATAGGTAAACTTGCTTAAATACTTAATACTAATATACTCCATGGGCTTTTAAGAAGTTACTTGAAACCACACAATAGTTTTCAGCATTTTACTAAGACAAATGTTTTGGTTTAGTGATAATTTTTGTAAGATATTTTAATAAAAATATTAATACGCATATTTTTTTCTAGACTATCATCTTCAGCATAGAAGTTCCTCAAAAGTCTGGTCTGCACTGCCAAGGCTTATTGCCAGAAACTTTTGTCACAAAAAGTATAAATACAAGTCTAATGCAAGCTAGCAAAGTCCAGGTTTTTACTTGTCCAAATCAAATCTACTTTCCCAAACAGCAGAATGCTCTCCTCCAACATACAGTCACCAAAAATAGGGCTGACAAGACACAGGCTCCCAACGTTATTTTACTTAAATTCCCAGCTTCTATTTGCAATCAGGGACAGTCTTCTCAGTTCCATCTCTGAGAAGTCCCTCAAACAACTGCATCACTAATTTCTGTTACATTTAACAGAGCAATATTTCTCATTTGTCATGACACAGTTCATATAAAAATGAGATAGCATTTTCATTGAAGTCCACACTGAAATAATTTTGAAGTTTCAAAGGGTGGATAGCATCTTGTCCAGTTACAAATCCATCCCATGAGGCAGGACTTTGTTAGCAAGAGAGCCAAGTACTCACCCGGACATAGCAATTTCCTATCGTACAAGATCTGTTATAGATTTTTATAAAGAATTGCCCAGTGCAGCACTTTGATACAAAAAAATTATCAAAGAAAACAGTTCTCATTGGTCAACTTGGTGCAATTATCTACCTGCAAATATCTGCACTGAAGTACTGCTCAACTCCTCATCTTCAAAAGGGAGACTGTTGTGATCTTTGTAATTAATGGCAAGAAACTGCCAGGTAGAAACACACACAGTTTACTGTGGAGCAGCTCACCCATGTTAATTTGTTATTGTATGGTAATCTTGCCTATCACAGGCTACAAAGTTCATTAGTGCAGAGACTAATAAATGATGAATAGGAACTAGAGCAATTGCCTTGATTTGTGGTTAAACAGAATATTTCAGTTTCTCTCCCTAGTATGGTCCACACAAGAATTATTTAACAATATAGACATGTCAGTACCAGGATCAGTGATAACTTTTACAAATGTATGAGCACAGATCATAAAATGGATACAGATATGCCATTATTCAAGTGCTTTACACAAGTATAGTTTATTCCCCACCACCACCCTCCTAGGTAAGGAAAAGGCTGCACCAAGTGAAGCGCATTTATACAGGCATTTATCAACACATGCTAAATGTCAGGTTGTGTAGAGTAAACTACCCTGACCTGCTTCTAATTTTAAGTTACATTTGTGAAGCAAATGGACATGAAAAACTTGAAACAAAAGCTTTAAATAATGTAAGAAGAACATCTAATTTCAAAAGGAGTTTTGTCCAAGACAAGTTATCCACATGAAGGAAGAAGAGAATCTGACCCCAAAAAACAAAAAAATTCCAAATTTCCCCCCAAAGCAGACTGGAGTTAAAAGCAGCAGTGACATTGAAATAATGTTATTTACCTCAGTAAAAGTAAAAATTATCGTTTGAGCGTATTTGCAAAGCAATCTTTCCCAACCGGATTTACTAGAGAAACAATTTCTGAGCCAGACATCCATCAGGGAAAGAAAAAAGCCATGAACAGAATCAAGGCGTCATCTTGTGGCTAATCTTTTAAACACACAGACAAGGGAGCAACCTGCACGTTTAGTGTGAGCTTCCTGCCCTCCTCACAGACTCAAAGCTACGACTATCATTAATTTTACACCACTATAGCAAATGAAACTAAATTCTCATATATGTACACATATATATTTGTGGGTTGGGTTTTGTTTAAGAACACTATTAAGACAGCGTGTGTAGTCTAAACCACATCACAACTTTACAAGTGCTTTTACTTTGAGGGAATTAAATTCCAACTACATACTAGCTATGTGTTATTAAATTTCATCAGTTTTAATATGTATAGCCATATAAAAAGAGTAAATACACATTTTTGATAGGAGAATTCAACGTGTCTCTTCATAAAAGACATAAACCCATGTGTAGGTGATAGTCATTACTAACTGGAGCCAGGGGGGAAGTGGAGTATGTATTACAGGATGGGAGCATTTCCAACAACAGCAGCATAAGATGAGTTGGTCCAGAAACCTCGGGTTAAAAGCTTGAGCTTGAACTAAGAATGCATATTGATGTTCACTCATTAACAGAATGAATTCATCCACAGGATCTGAATGCTGCAAATCCTACATTAGGTTCCATTTATGCAACATATTGACAAAGGGCAGAGAAAGAACAGGCACTCGCTGCTAAAGGCATTAATTGCTACAGTCTGAGTTTAAAAGAAATCAAGTGTTGTATGGGGATAGTTGTGATAACTTGCAGCCTTCAGGTTAGATGAAGAGGGTACATAGCACACACTTTTACTATTAAGTTACGTATACGACTATCTCTGAAAAAAATCTAACAATTCTGGTTCTAGTGGAAATAAAAAAGGAAAAGCTTGTATAGAACTGATAGATACAGGTACATTGCTACGTTTGCACTTGGCAATACATTATTTACGTGTGTTATAAAAGAGCAAGGATAAAAATATACTATATTTTTCAGCACTGCCTGCTCTCCTACACAAATAACTTGTTACTAGGCCATTGTGAAGAAAAAGCTTCAAAGACAAACATTCAGTGCTATGGAAATGCCAGACAAGTCTGTGATTGCTAATTGTTTGAACTACAATGTAAACTGCAAAATCATCTAACAACACAGCTCATATCACAAAGAGTAGTCTCAACTTTTCCCAAAACAACCCTACATATTTCAACTACTGAAAAAAAAAAAAAAATAATGTTCACAAAATCCCCAAGCCTGTTGACAGAGCCACTTGCCATTTGGTAAGCATATCCTTAGAGAATGGTTGTGGATTACAGTCATGTTTTGAGTCTCTAAAAGCTTCTTCAGACATTCTGCATCAATTAGGGTGAAAACAGAACTTAGTAGAGTTTTACGTGCTTAGTACACCCCAAGCCTGGCCTGCATTTGAGCCCATGCTGTTAACAACTATTAAACTAGAAAACATAAGACTGCTCATAGCAGAGCATTAAGGTGATGTGGAATGAGCGACTAAGCAATAACATCTCAGTAACAGGAACAACAGCTACTCTTTAACCTCTACATCCCATAAAAATAATTTTAACATCACTACTGTTCAGGTAAAACACATCGGGGTGGGTCAGCCCCAACCAGTGGCTGAGCACGACTCCCAGAGGAGAAACAGAGCCTCCATGGGTTGGGATAAGGACAATTTACTGACAAAAATCACCGTGAATGAGAACAATAACAGCCCATAGCAAATGACACTCACACCCACTAACAACCCAGAGTAACTTACCGACAGAAAGTACTGCATGATACTCAAGCTGCCCTGGAGGCACCCAGGAGCACCTCTTTCCTGAGCAGCCCCTTTTATGGGGGAGTGATGTCAGGTGATGTGGAAAACATCCCAGGCTAACTCAGCTCACCTGTGCTGGCTGCTTGGGGAGGTTAACTCTGGCCTGGCCAGAACCAGGACATATACTAATGTAGAATATTTAAATATTAACTCTATGCCATTCATTTTAAATAAATAAGTGTGCTTTGACAGTTTCATTATATTGTTATGTAGATTGTATATGCAGATACTACACCAGGGACTGAAACCTCCTCTCTGCATCTGGAAAACACACAACTATCTGATCAAGCCAAAACAATGTTGTTCATTCATGAGTTATCAATTACCAAAGTCTGGCCACTAAACTTTCACACTGACTAAGTCAGCATCCATCATGCTGTTCATAACCTTCCTTTTATTATTGCTTTATATCTGGATTAAAAAATAACTCTATGTCAGTCTTGTCTAATAGAAAATAAATATATTTTCAGTTTTTGAGAGTGATGGCAACATATCATTCTGATGGTTGGTAGTAAGAATAAACATTCCTTGCAAGCTTATGGAAAACCCTATCATTCCCCAAGCACGCTCCAACTCTGCAGTCAGCAGTGATAAGGTAATAATATATAATAGCAATTAGAAATTAAAACAAATTAATATTTTTGTCCTGAATTCATGAATATGGCAACAGAAAATCTTAAGTAGCTTTTGCACTGGTACTCCTCAGACAAGAAGAAATAATTTTGTAGGTTTTCTAGTTCATGTTATCTCAAGACAATATTCAGGGCCAACTAAACTGCTTGTTGAATCAGATCTTAGTAATAGTTTAAGAGAGAGTTTTGAGGAAGAGTGCAGAAAACGGAATAAGTTTATCTGAAGCCTCAAAACTCAATAAAAGAACATTAATACTAACATTCAGCTATAGTGGAACGTGTTGTAAATCTGATAAAAAAGAAATTACATGCTCTAAACTTGGAATACCTGGGAGGATATATAGTGCTGCCTTCCAAACCACTTCTGTGGTTTCAAGGCCTGCCCTTTTGCCACGGATCTTAATGGAAGTGGAACCATGCCAGAATTGTGACTTTGGCCTCCAGAAAATAAAACACAAAGAAGCAAGCATTCGTAAATCAGAAGCACTAGCAGGTCAATCAAGCCCATTCCTGCTAAGTGATTACATAGACGACCTGAAGATAGCACTTATCTAATGAATCAAATGGACTCAAAGTAGCTGTAGCACAAAAGGGGAAGAACTAGATCCTTTATGTACAACACATTCACACTCACTGACAACCTTTTTTCTTTTCAGAGTTCCCTGCTTATGGAGATCTCTCTCCTCATTTTCAGCTTGCTGGTAACTTACTATGCTACGACAATATTTTGTGTTATATCTTCTGCTTAAGGTAAGTTCATATGAGATGCTGCTAAAAATATTGATGGTTATCCTGTTGCTGATTTTAAGGAAGCTGGTATTTTGTGCTCCCTTGATACCTTTCTAAAATTACTAACCTTCTTACTGAAACCAGAAAATATAAGCTGACATAGGTCCCTTATTCAGATGAAGACATCCAATACAAAAAATTCTAAACCCACACAGCTGAAGTTTGGCAGAATTGTAAGCTGAAAAGGCAGGCCTGTAATGAAAGTGTCAGGTGGTATTATTTTAAGTGACTTCAAATATAAAACTTCCAATCCCTTCTTTACATACTGCTGTATCTACTTTCTCTGTATGCACCACATATATAATTGTATTTCAAGCAACAACCATTTTTTGAAACAGTTTATGCACCATCAGGCTGCTACTGGCAGGCTGCAGGCTTTGGAGAGGATGGGATTAATTTTTCTAATATGAACTCTACAGGTTTGACAGTTCTGCTAAAAATTCAGATTTCTGTACTGGCATTTTAATTCCTCGTTATCCCTGCGAGTTGAACACTCTGACCCCTGTGTGTGAGGCAGGGTGGAATCCTGTATGTTTCCAAGAGAGTGAGAAGAGGCAAAGGCTGGGCATTTAGGACTGAAAGATACAAATGGCACTCCACAATACTGCTGTATCCCTGATCTGCAATGAAATGAAATACTATAGTTTCAAGGGAGCTTTTAATTCAGATTTACAGTGGGGTTTGTCTCAGAGCTCTGCCACCTACATGTTAATAACACCTTTTCTCTAAACCCACTGCGTTCCATCAATCTTTACCATCTTCCATGTTAAGGCTGCAATAAGTTTTACTTCAGTTCACTGCACAGCAAGTATTAACTCCTGGCTATGAACAGCACTTCACATTAATTTCCTATATGAAATAAACACTTTGCAATGCTATAGAGTTGACCTAAATATATTAAAGTCTCTGTATATTCTAAAAGAAAGGAACTAATAATACAGTAACTCAGGTTCCAAGATAACTTAGGGATTTAGTGAGCCATCCATAATACTACTTCAAGATAATAAAGTCAGTCAAGCTCAGAAATGAGGGCACACTGAAACCCAGAGTGAAATGCAGTGATTCTGGGAGGTGCCATGTATCCTTGTACAGTAAATAAGGAATGGCCAGAGTCTGGAAAAACAAAGAATTTACATAAGAGTGGTGGTGTCCTGGTTAGAACAATCAAGCCAAAGAAACGCTGGACCCTCAGGACTGAGCTGCCTACTGCAACAAGCAGCAGCACACACTATATTTATTACACCAGAACACATTAAGATTTTTGCCTGACTATGAATTCCCAAGTATATGGAATGAGACACATGGATATGGCTCTTATTTCCACACTGCTGAGAGAAAAAGAAAGCGATTTATTGTTAGCCTTCCCATTCTCTGTTAAAATTCATTTGGTAAGCTATAGGTGCTTGTGATTGGTATCCCAAACAACCTTAACCATTTTCTTTGGAAGAATCACACTGTAGTATTTCTTAACACGCTATTCCACCTCCAGAAAACCTTTTATCATACAATTTCAAAACATGCCAAAAATTTCAGAGCCAAAAGGATCTAAGCTGAAATCTCAGAGAAGTAAGGTCAAATGGAGTGGCTATGCTGAGAAGCAAGAGCCTTGTCAAAAATAAATCACCAGCAGGTGGATACAGGACCACAGTTCCTTCCTCCTCACAACTGTTGTATCGCTCGCTGCAATCCCATTATACCTGATGTACTTGTAACTAAATCACCAACAATAAAAACGTGCAGAATTTTTCTATCACTGAACTCCAGTCCATTTTCTTAGTTTTATAGAATTTAATGTGTCTTCAGCTACCAGCACTTAGCTGGCCACTCGTTTAGAATACTGATTTTCTTCTTGTAAGAAAAAGAGTCCTTTCTAGTGCTTTGTGCTGAGAACTTTCAAGAGATTTGAAAGTAGTTTTGCACCTACAGGAAATGCCCACAAGAAATAAAAGTTTCCTCTGTTCTGCTACTCTGGGAGAATATGTTTTGTTGGCTTATTTTTTTACCTGAAAAATATCTTTTGGTAAACAGGCATAAAAAGAGCTTGTGGGTCACATAAAAGAACTCAAAGTAGAGATTTTGTTCTTGTTTAATGTCTGTAATGAAAGTCTTCTTAAAGACTCCCCATGGCTCCAACTACTTTGTGTGTAACCCCTGGTGAAACAGTGGCTAGTAGAGAATATATAAGAAAGATAATTAAAGGAAAACAAATCCATAATAATATTTGCTCTTTATACCCATTTAATTGCCAGTAATTAGTAGATCGTGGTCTTCTTGGCTCAGAACTGGTACTCTTGCATCTAACAGCTGTGAGGGATTTTTCTTATTATTGATTTCATTGCTTTATTTCATTGCTTCTCTACTACTGTAAGGTCAACCTTAGCTTATACCTTGTGCCTCTTTTCTGCACTCTAGTTTTTCTATTATTACAGCTTCCCAGGAGAAGTTAACAGCAAACTAATTTCCTCCTTTCCCTGCTGTTATTTTCTTGACTAACAAGCTCTATTCCTTCATCTTTCACTTACCTAGCTTGCTGTCTTTGATTTTCCTGTAATAACCTCATCTCTCTCTGGACAGGACCTTGTTGAGCTTTTCAAGGAAAAACATACAACGTGTGCTGTTCATCCTCCACTACCTACAGGGCATCCTTCCCCTACAGCTCTTCTTTCAGTGCCCCAGCCTGTTGTTCTTTCAGTGTTCTACCTCAGCTATCTAAAAATCATGAATTAGACTCAAAAGTCATGTTACTGAGATCATTACTTTTAAGCAACCTTATCCAGATTCTACATCCTGAAATTCTGCACTCAAGTGTTTTAAGCATTATTATGCCATCATTACTATAATGAAATGAAAGTAAAAAGAAAGACTTCAAGAAAGCCAAAGTCTAAACTTACCCATAACAGGTGACATCATTGTGGTTTTTTTCTTGCTACAGGTATTTATTTTCTCATTTATTTTCATCAGGCTTGTGTACTTCAAATTTTAAGTCTCTTCTGTCTTTGCTCTCTTGGAGTGAAAATAACAAGAGTTGAAGTAATGTCTGTCACTCTTTTGTTTGTTTATGTCCTTCAAACTGTAAACACTCCAGGGCAATGTAATCCTTCTTACTGTGTTGTAGGACAGAGCAGACAGGGCTCCTAATCCCCAGGTGAACCCTCGAATCAAAAGGAGTATTTTCTCTAACTGAATCCCAGTGACTATAAATATCCTCTGTGTTATTCCGCTCCATTACAGAACGAAATGTAGGGATTGCAATTTTTAATTAAAGATCAAGCCTCAATCTGGCAGCAGTGCCAGGAGAAATTTTCTCAACAGCGGCCCCCAGTGCCTTGGTGCTTCCCGAAATCCCCCACTGCCTGCAGTGCTTCTACTAGAAGCTGACTGGCATGGCAAAGGCAGGAGCTGCAGCTGACAAAAAAATTACCACGTGGAGAAACGTGTGATGTATTCTTTCACATCTCAAGGTCTGCACGGCTGACCAGGCTCACATCTTCGCTGCTGCGTGAGAGAGAAGCTGGGCTGCTCCCAGGGGCTCGCACCAGGGTCCTGTCAGACTCCCCACTGAGGCCCTGGCGCCCCCTGACCAAAGCCGCCATTTTCCACACTGAGTGGCCACGCAGAGCAGGTGAGGGGGACCAGAGGCACCTTCTCTTCTCTAGGTGGCTCTCAGCTGGGCAGAGCCTGGGAGCTCTCCACCGCCACTGTCATAAGGCTTTCACTGAGGGGTCACTGAGGCTGTGATACAGCTGCCGCCAGGCGCGCCGCCACCGCCACGCTTTTCCCGCCTCCGAGGTGAGAAGTACAACTCCCAGCATGCCCCGCGCCGCCGTGAACTACACATCCCGGCGGCGCGCGGGGCGCGCTCGCTTTCACGCGAGGCTTGGGTGTGCCGGCTGCTGCTCTCGCGAGAGCGGCGGGCCCGGAAGCTCCACGTCGGAGGGTCGGAGCCCGCCCGGGGCGCTGGGACAGCTCAGCAGTCGGTCGGCGCTGCCGCGGGGCGACGCGGCACCATGGTGAGTCCCGGAGCCGCCCCGCGAGCGAGGCCCGCGGCCTGGGCAACCCGGCCCGCAGCGGGGATCCGCAGCGGCCGGCGGGTCGGGTCGGGGGCTCCCCAGGCGGGCGCCGCGGCCGCTGATGACGGGTTGCGGCGGGGCTGGCCGAGCGCGCTGCGGGGCTTCGCGAGGTGTTTGTACGTGGTCGCGGTGGGGTGGCCCAGCCGTGCGCCCAGCAGCTGCCGCCCGGCCGGCTCCCGGGCAGCGCAGCTGGACGCGAGCTGCGGAGCGAGAGGCCCCGCAGGGTGAGGGCCTGAGCGGCCGCCCCGCCGGAACGGGCGGGCAGCCAGGCCTGGACCTAGCGGGGCCCTTCTGCACACCGCTGGCCCTGCCCGCCGCTGCTGAGTTTGGCTCTGGGCAGGGCGGGCCCGGCCAGGGATGAGCCTGTGCGGGGTCTTGTCGCGTTTGACTTGAGCTGCCTCTGCCTGTGCTGTGGGAAGGGGATGTTGTCTTGCGCTGTAATTTGAGTTAAATGCAGCAGGAAGTACTTGAAAGCCCCTTGGCATCGTGCTTGTGGTCACAGCACATCCCCTGGGCTCTGTGGGGGGTGGCATGATAATCTATCGAAAGGACCGAGCAGTTGTCAGAGGGGTCTGAGTATGTGTTGCTTTTAACTCCTGAACCTCCAGTTAACACCCAGACTGCTCTGTGCAGCTCTGGGGCCCCCAACATAAGGAAGACATAGATCTGTTAGAGTGAGTCCAGAGGAGGCCATGAAGATGATCGCAGGGCTGGACACCTCTCCTGTGCGGGCAGGCTTAGAGACTTGGCTTGCTCAGCCTAGAGAAGAGAAGGCTCCAGGGGGACTTTGTGTATAACAGCCCTTCAGTACTTAAGTGGGCCTACTTGAAAGCTGGAGAGGGACAGGTTACAAGGGCAAGGGTTTTAAGCTGAAAGAGAGAGGTTTAAATTGGATATTAGGTAGAAATCCTTCCCTGTGAGGGTGGTGAGGCCCTGACACAGGGTGCCTAGAGAAGCTGTGGCTGCCCCTGCATCCCTGGCACGGTTTAATGCCAGGCTGGATGGGCCTTTGGGCACCCTGGGCTCATGGAGGGTGTCCCTGTCCATGGCAGGGGCTGTAGGGTCTATGAGGTACCTTCTGACCCAAACCATTCTGTGATCCTTAGATCAGCCATAGTCTGGTGTTTAGTCACAGTAGATAAGAGCAGCTCTAAGGATAAGCACAGAATCACGTGCAGTTATCTTGCCTTCTTTTCTAGAATTTATGGCAGGAGACAAACTACAAGATCATTCTCTACCGTCAGATGTCACAGCAGTGAGCTATGGGTGCTATGCAGTAGCTTTTCTCTTTGCAGTGCCTAACATGTAACTGCAGGTTTTGTTAACTTTATTCCACTGCTAAACACAAGCATGTTCTCTGATCAGATGTTATCCAGGTAAGATGTCAGCAGCATTAAGTGACCCTAACAGTCTTGGAGTGTCTAAGCAAGTCTGTAATGCCTCAAATATTTTGCCACATTTCACGCTTTTTAAAAGCATTTGCCAGGGGTGAAAGTGGAAAGTCAGAGCCTTTTTTGTAAGGAGAAGACATAAAAATTTCCTTCCCCACAGTTTCTACAGTAGTGTGTTCCATTCTAAAACTTCATGTTGGAATTGTGGACAGGAAAAAACTTAAAACAGATAAATGTGTTCCACTGTGATAACTGGCCTCCCACCTGGGCTTTTAGAAGTAACAGGAAGATTCATTTTCTCTCACTTGTATGAGAAGCAAATTTGCTTTGCTTTAGTAGTTTGAGGCCACCAGGGATATGTGCAGTCCATCTTTTTTTTTCCACTCTGCTGAAGATACCTTTTTACAGTATGAACAAACTCTGAATTTCACAGCAGTAAATTAAATGGACCCGTTGTCATTGGCAGGGATGTGATGGGTCCAGAACCCTCTAAACAAATAGGCAGATGGATAGAGCCTTCTGTTTGCTTGAAAAGCAGGATTGATTCCTTTTAAGGCTTAGCTTCTGCTTGCCTTCCATTGTGTTTCTGTGCCAGTTTTAGTTTTATGTTGTATAACTTCATGTCCTGAATTCTTCCCCTCTCCAGCCTCTCCGACTTGATATCAAGCGGAAACTGACGGCCCGCTCTGACCGGGTGAAGAGTGTGGACTTGCACCCCACAGAGCCATGGATGTTGGCCAGCCTTTACAATGGCAGTGTCTGTGTGTGGAACCATGAAACACAGGTGACTATTCTGATTTTCCTTTTTTTGTGAAATCTTCATAACTGGTGGATGCACAAATTCTTTTTTCAATGTGTGGTAAGCAAGAAGAATCTTAAATAACTGCCACTAAGTGACTGTACCATACGCTGTCTTATTACAAAAGTCAGTGTAATAATAGACAAGGAATATCTTTAGCTGTGACTCAAATGATGTTTCCTTTCCTATACATTTCTTTTTTCAAGAATTATCTCCTTTGTGGATTCCTTGCAAACTAATGCCTTCTGAAAGATTAGATGCCTCTGTTTGAAGGTTGTAGGAACTGATAGACCCATACCTGTCTGTCAAGTGTAGTTGAAATAGGGCAGTAGCTCCAAAATTGAGGTGGGGTTGGGTTAAGGAAGGGAAGCCATAGGGTGATGTTAAGAGAACAGAACAGGTAAGTATCTCCCTTCTTGGACAGGTGTGTTTCTTTTAAAAGTGTGAATGTCATGTTGTGGGGTTGTGGGAGACTTGCCAAAGGCAGCATACTGGATGTTGTTGAGAAAAGATAAAGATCTGATTTCAAAACTTAGATTTTCTGTAATGCTGTAAATTTAATGTTTTAATTTTTAGACTCTGGTGAAGACTTTTGAAGTCTGTGACCTGCCAGTGAGGGCTGCCAAATTCGTGGCGAGGAAGAACTGGGTCGTTACAGGAGCTGTAAGTTATCAGTGTCTTATTTCCATATGCACTAGTACTTTCTCTAACGTTTTTCATGATTTTCCTTTGAATACCACATAAATAGGATTTGATACGAATTTGTAGGAGAGAATGATATTACTTGATGACAGTTTCCCAAAAATTTTCTCCTTAAAAGTAAGTTTAGGAACTTAAACTTTTAATTTGAAAGGAGGAGAACCTAACATCATGCCTAATTCTGCATGCAGTGCAGCACAGGTCTAGATTAACTTTCACTGTCAATCAGAACACACTCAGTATGCAGTTTTGACTAAATACTAGTAGTGCTACTTCAGCAAAGGTGAAACTGTTGGCTATGCTAGGCACGATGACTTTGAAGTTGCTTTCTACTTTTAATTCCTGGCTGTATTAAAAACCAATTTTCTAGAGTTTTATTCCTATCTAGAGAAGCAGTCTGCTTTTATTCAATGAGTCTACTTTGAGAGGAACGATTTTATTCTAGTATTGGTAACACATTTTTCTGGATGGAATTAATGTGCTTTGTCTAAATTGTGTTAATGCCTAAATTTTTTATCTCCTTTTTTTTTCCTTCTGCCCTATGTAGAGTAAAAAATTTCTTGTTGCTTCATTGACTTACGTTGCCATGACTTGATTACTTCCAAGTGCACATAAGTTAGAGCTCTTTCCCAATAAATACAACACTGCCTCTTTGGTGGCACAAGAGTTCAACCAGCTGCATGGGGACTGGATTAGCAACTGATCAAAGTTCAAATCTTCACTTTCATTTGTGTCAGTTTAATTTTACCTGGATCAGTTGCTTGATCCACTTCACTGTGCAGCTGTGTAGCTTTCCCAAGGGAGGCTGCAATGCAGTAGCAAGAAGTGGTAAGGAAAGGGAAAGACAGCTGCTTTCAGCAACAGGGCCAAGTCTTCGTGGTTGTGAGAATGTGACATTAGTCACTGCTTGTTGTGTGTGTTCCAAGTTCATGACACTGACAGGCTGCTCTCAAAATCCTAGAGCACCAGGCTGGAAGGGACTTCAGGGATCACCTGGGTCCAACCTTTCTTGGCAAAAGTTCTGTCTAGACAAGATGGCCCAGCACCCCGTCCAGCTGAATATTGGAAGGGTCCTATGCTGGGAAATCCACCAGTTGGGGAGATTATTCCAGTAGCTGATTGTTCTTGCTGTGAAAAACTTTCCTCTAACTCCTCTAATTCCTTTAAGTCAGAATTTCCCCAGGAGTAACTTGCATTTGTCCTTTTCTGCTGTTCTGGAGAGTTTTCTTGAAGGGGTGCTCCTTAAACAGGCACCTGGGCAAAAGAGAAGAGTGGAGAAGTAAATGCTTGGGACAAACCAAGCAGTGTAGAGTTCATCACTACCTTTCATTTACTCTGAAAGTCATGTTTACTTCTGAAAGCTTTACCAGTTTTAATCTTTGTCAGATAGCTCTCCAGGAATCTCTTGTAAAAAGATTTGGGAATACTGCTTTTAATAATACTGCCTCTGAAATTAAAATCTCCCCCCTCACTGAGAAAATCTCAGTTTTAAAAAATAAATTTGAAATCACCTTTCCCCTGGACTTACAAGCTACAGCTTCTTTCTTCTTGGCCCCACAGTGTTAACATCTTGCGCTGAAGAACTTTGCTTTCCATATCAAGCATTAACAACTTTGAAAAGCATTTTTGCACTTCCTTAACTTTAAATCAAAATGGTGTTTTGAGTGCATCTTTTCTAAATGGAATTTTAGTTGAAGTCTTTTCCTCTTCATAAATGCCTGGGTTAGGATTGAGAGATTCTGCAGACTTGTGAATCCAAGTGTAGTTCATGTCGTTAGCGGTGTGTCGAGAATGTATCTCACTGTTAGAGGCCCTTCAGTGGTGGAATGTGGGGGGATCTTTCTCTAGCCACCCTGCTTTGAATATAAGGTGTATTACATGGAGAGTCCTGTTTTAATGGTGGGTTTTCTTCCCTTTCATAGGATGACATGCAGATTAGAGTTTTTAACTATAACACCTTGGAAAGAGTTCACATGTTTGAAGCGCACTCAGATTACATCCGCTGCATTGCTGTGCACCCCACCCAGCCTTTCATACTCACCAGCAGCGGTAAGAGCTCTTTGGCCTGTTCTTATATCTATTAATTAGCTGTTCTTAGGCTTCTGTTTTCTGTCTAGTGAGGGATTACATGTTGTTTACTTTTCTGCCAAAATGGGAATTGTTGAGCAAGTAGCCACCAGGAGTTGTCATTTTGGGGTGGTTTTGTCCAGGTGCATTCACATTTTGTTTACTGGAATGTGAACTTTTTTGCAATTTACAATAGTTTATATTCTTGTCAGTGAAGACCAAAGAACCTTGTTGTTTAATTCCTGCTTGAGGAGAGGTTTGTATAAGCACTGATTAGCAGTTATTTGAGTTTGCTGTGCTAAAGCTTGCTAAAGTTCTGTTTAGAAAAAACCCCAACTTAATAGCATGGACTATGTTTTCAGTTGGCAGTGCAACTCCAAGTGACAGATAACTGTGTGACTTTTTTCCCAAAATACTACAAAGCCCTCTGTCATTTGAGGTGATCTGTGTTATTCAGTATCACACAGTATCCCAACAGATTGGCCCAAGAACATGTACATCATGCTGCTTGGTCCTTTTCATTCCCAGAAAGCTTTGTGATGCAGTCAGAATGCTGTAAGAGAGCTTTGAGTCTGAAGCACCATATATTTTTGTGTTGTGTGGTTGAAGCCAATACATTTGAAATAAAAGTACTAGGAAGCCAACTCTGTATCTGATTACTATTCCTTAGCGCATGTTGGAGGAGATGCTGTGGAAGAAAGCACAGGTCCAGTTACTTAATATCTATCCAATATTTAAAGATTAATAATTCAGTACATTAATATCAAGTCTTAATCTCCCTTTTAAAGTCAGATGTATTTCTTGATTGATTTTTATCACCATTTTACTGGGCAATCTTTTTGAGAAACTTGCACTCCCCATGGTCCTTCTGCAAAGAAAAAATGGTAATCTTAGACATGAAAAATACATGGAGCAGTGCCCCCTTTCAGGGAGGAAGGGATGAGTGAGCCTTTAACTTGAAATTATGAAGGGTTATGTAGTTTAAGAAAGTGGGTATCAGAATGTATTAATCTAACTGAAGCCTGTGTTGGTGGTTCTTGTTTTCTTTTTCAGATGACATGCTCATAAAACTCTGGGACTGGGATAAAAAATGGTCTTGTTCTCAGGTGTTTGAAGGACACACCCATTATGTCATGCAGATTGTCATAAACCCAAAAGACAATAATCAGTTTGCCAGTGCCTCTTTGGATAGGACAATCAAGGTAGAGAAAGTGCATTTTTGAGTTTTTAAATCATTAAGTAATCAGACATTGTTCACAAATCAGTAACACTGTATGGACAGTGGGTCAGAATTCTTGAAAACAGCTACAATCATGGATTATTTTTTTAGTGGAATAAAGACCTGAAAGTTGGTCAAGATACTATGCACCTAAGTAATTTGATAAATTTACAAGATGATCTGTCATCTCTAATCATTGAAATGGACTTTCAAGTCCTGCATTTCCGTTTGGATTGCACAGAAATATTGAGGAGGGTTAATGGTTATTTTGTCAGAGTCATTTGGGAGAATTGAAACTATATCTATACTTTGGGTAAAGCCTTTAACTCTGTGCCTTTTACAAAAAAATACAAAATTTGGATGGGAAAATCACGGTGTGTACAGCTTGACTTGATTCCTTTTGAGTCCTTACTTAGCATGAGATTTGTCATTCATTGACTGTAACTGGGAAAAGTTTAATTCAGGACAGTTGAGGACAACCTGTACATGCACAGTTGATACATTTTTCTAAAACTATCTGTTAATTTCATAAACATACTGTAACTTACATGGTTTTGTGTCTTTTAAAAAAAAGTTGAAAGAAAGCAATTCTCTTGTTTCAAGGTGTGAGCCTAGTGTGTGCAACTCTGCATGCTAACTTCTGTTTGTCTGTGGGGGGAGGATTGATGGTTTGATAAGCAGTTGTTCAGATTCTTCACCTAAGAAAGCAACTGTGTCTTCGGAATTCCATATTCTGAATCCCTGGAATTTAAATCTGAATGCCTGCTTTATCTGGGAAGGGTGACCTGCATGCAAAAGATGGGTAACTGCATGTGATTGGGTTGTTTTGTTTTCTGGGAAGGTGTGGCAGCTTGGCTCTTCTTCACCCAACTTTACTTTGGAAGGCCACGAGAAAGGAGTGAACTGCATTGACTACTACAGCGGAGGAGACAAGCCCTACCTCATCTCAGGGGCAGATGACCGGTTGGTGAAGATCTGGGACTACCAGGTATGTGCTCAGCTCCTAGTGAAATCTTGTGCAGGCTGCCACAGCTGTTAGTGAAGAAATAGAAGGAAAGGACTTGAATACACCAACCATCCTCTCTTTTCCTTGAAAGGAAGGAAGTGGGGGCGAAATATTTAATGACATGTTTTTCAATTGGGAAAAAAAAAATAACCCTTGAGAACCTGCTGTGGATTTAAATAACCTCACAGTGAATTTGTAGAACTAAATTTGATGTAAGGTTTCTATTATTAGCATCAAGGTTTTTTCTTGTAAGGTAGTAATCCCTTCCTTTTGGACTTGTTTTTAAGGTGCTCCTTGTCTATGTTGAAATGTAAACACTGTTCATACAGGATCTCTTTCCATCTTTTCACTTTGCATTCTTTCTTTCCTCTCTTATTCCCTTCCTCATGGGGTGACTTGCTTGAATGCCATACAAGAGACATTGAATCCCCAGATTCAGTTCTGTGGCTGGAACCTGGAGCTCCTAAATTCTTCCTCTGTACAAGTGTATGAATGGCCTGAAGGGCAAGAGAAAATGTGTTCAGACAGTACTTCCTGGCTGTTAAAGCGTAGTGCTCCAGAGTACATCCAAGTTCAGAAGTTAAAGCTAATGCTGTTAATTTAAGTATGTGCTGTAGTAATGACCGGTACATAACAGTGCTTGAACCTTGGCCACTGCATATAGCTGCAGACATCAGTTATGGAGTCTAATCTAGGTTGTCTCAAGCAGAGTAGACTTTTCTTTCACAAAGGTGTGAGCATTCATTACAAAGGCAATATTGGATCTGTCTTCACCTATAATTAGATTCAGATAGATGCTTTGCTTTGATTTTTTTTTTTCAGTGAACTCTGCTTTCCATCTTGCTTTGATCTGTTATGCTATCTCAGGTCTGAGAGAACTTATCTGCAAGGGGGACACCATCTGAAAACAGGAAAACTTAGTCAAGGGAAATAGTTTTTCCTCAGAAGAAAGAAGTACTTAATGCAGTTATTTTTAATCCATCTAACACTTGTTAGAGTATCTTGGAAGTAAATCTTACTAGAAGAAATCTAGAGAATTATGGGTTGGGTTTGGGGGTTTTTATTATTGCTGAAGAACTGAAAGTAAAAATGTAGTGATGTGTTTATTATCTGTACTTGTATTTCTGACTTTTTCAGGGGTTTGTGATTGTGTGTTTTCTTTTTTAGAATAAAACCTGTGTACAAACACTGGAAGGGCATGCTCAAAATGTGTCCTGTGTCAGTTTCCATCCTGAACTGCCCATCATTATCACAGGCTCAGAAGATGGTAATTTTTGGATTTTCTGATATAAAAAGGGAAGGACTTAACAGGAGAACTCTTGTGGTGTGGCTACACACCTCCTGCCCTTGCACTGAGAAGGGGTAACACAGGTGTCTCTCCTCTAGGAACCGTGCGCATCTGGCACTCGAGCACTTACCGCTTGGAAAGCACCCTCAACTACGGCATGGAGAGAGTGTGGTGTGTGGCCAGTTTGCGAGGGTCCAATAATGTGGCCTTGGGGTATGATGAAGGCAGCATTATTGTGAAGGTACAGCTAATGATTTGTAACAGAAATTGTCATTATCGCCCTCCTGTGTACAGAGCAGCTGATCTCTGATTCCGTGATAATGTGTAGAACACCAACTTCAGCATTTTAACTGCTCTTTCTGGAAAGATCCAGAGTCTTTTAGAGGTTCTACTGAAAAGAAAATCAAGAATATTTTTTTTCCATGTGCTAAATTGTTATGCTACACTTCCTAGCTTGGCCGTGAAGAACCTGCCATGTCCATGGATGCAAATGGCAAAATTATTTGGGCTAAACATTCAGAAGTCCAACAGGCTAACCTAAAAGCTATGGGAGATGCTGAAATTAAAGATGGAGAGAGACTGCCACTGGCTGTAAAGGATATGGGGAGCTGTGAAATCTATCCTCAGACAATTCAGCACAACCCGAATGGACGGTAATAGATTTTTCTAGAGCAAAATGCTTAAATATTTCTGATCTTATTTTTTTTATTTTCTGTTTTACTTGCTGTATGGAGAAAAAAATTTAGTTGCATGTGGCTGACAGCCTGTAGAGGAACAGGTTTGAGCCAGGCACTCTAAATTCAGAGCAATAGATGGGCTTTACCTCCTTGAACAGACAAGCTGGACATTTTAGGTAGGGGCAGATGTGTGCTAACAAAATATAAAAGGTAATAGCAGGAAGTGGTATTCTTCTATTGCTTATCTTGAGTTGTTAACAGATAAATCTGGCATCCTTTTTCTTTTAACTTTGAGCTGCTGAGTAGATGCCAGGAGGAAGAAGGAACAGAAGTAGCCAGCAATGTGGCAGAGAAAAGTCCCGTTCTGTGACCCTTCTAGAATGTATACAACTCTTAGTCTGTCTGTGTTTCCAGTGCTTATATTGGACTAGGAGCCTTTCCCTTTTCAGACAATGTCTACTTGATCATTCCTATTGATCTATAAAGATTTCTGATAAACCCATCTTTTCTCCTGCTCCAGGTTTGTAGTAGTGTGTGGTGATGGTGAATACATCATTTACACAGCTATGGCTTTGAGAAACAAGAGCTTTGGTTCTGCCCAGGAGTTTGTATGGGCCCATGATTCTTCAGAGTAAGTGTTGCTTGGTTTTCCCTTTGTATTAATTTACATTTGTTGCTGCTGGATCAGGCTGAATGCACAGTAAACCAGCCTGAAGACTAAAACTTGTTTGGATAATGAACTTCAACTGTGCTGCTTCACAACTTGTAGAGCTGTGCTAACTTTGGAAGATATAACAAATACAGTTGTTTTATAGCAGTGTTTGATTTCAGTAACTTGCTGTTCTGGAAGCTGAGTATTCTTCTTTTAACTGTCTTAGATATGCAATCAGGGAGAGCAACAGTGTTGTGAAGATCTTCAAAAACTTTAAAGAGAAGAAGTCATTCAAACCTGACTTTGGAGCAGAAGGTAAGTATTTACTTGGAAAATAGAGACACTGGCACACTTGTTGCACAATGTGGATTTCTTTCAAATTTTATTTTTGTGCAGGAATCTACGGTGGCTTCCTGTTGGGGGTCAGATCTGTGAATGGCTTGGCATTCTATGATTGGGAGAACACAGAACTGATTCGCAGAATTGAAATTCAGCCCAAACACGTAAGTTTCTAGATGGGACTGAAGATACTTACCTTATTTTTTTACTAGACTGATTTTTTTTTTTTACTAGACTATTTTACTTTTTTTATTTAGTAGACTGATTTTCTTGAATGAAGCCAGGCCGTCAGTCACAAAATAACTGCTTAAGTTTATCTCAGTCTTGTAGGAGAAAAAAATCCACATGTTTGTGTTGGATTCTTGAGTCCAAAAGCTGCTGTAAGAGTTAATATATTTTATACATCCTCCTCTCTTACCCTGGGGTTGCTAAAACAATGCTGCTATTGATTCTGATGTGACAGATTTTCTGGTCTGACTCGGGCGAACTTGTCTGCATTGCTACAGAAGAGTCATTCTTCATTCTGAAGTATCTGTCAGAAAAAGTTGCAGCAGCCCAAGAAACACATGAAGGTGTCACTGAAGATGGAATTGAGGATGCTTTTGAGGTAACTTGTGTTTTAAAAGTGGAATAGGAGTAGAGATCACTGAAGCAAGTCTTCCCAGAGTGTAGCAAACTTAGTCTGTGCCGTAGCCCTGTTAAATTGTAGTTTTGGGAATGCTGATTGCCACACCGTACTCATCTGCCTGAGGAACACTGATCAATCCTTTTCTTTGGGTTCCCTGTGAAGAGTATCCCTGTTTGAATCCTGGTGTGACAGACCTTGTGATGCCTACATGTCACTTCAGACATCTGTCTCTTGGTGTTATAGAGGTTATTTTTAAAGCACACGTTTGGGTGGTATGTTTCCAGAGCTTAAACTACTTGTGCATTTTTTAAGTTTTGAACTGTTACTCAAGTCTGAGAACAAGTAAATAAACCTTACTCTGTTAAGTGTTGGGAACAAAAATTGCCTGGAGGAAGTTGTCTTTGATTATCTTAATGCTTTGTTTACTTGTTTCTTAGGTTTATATTTAGATTAGTAAAGAATTAATGTAAAGATTTCATGTGCTACAGCACTTTTGTAAAGCTGAAGGCATTGTTTTCTGTACCTTCAATCTGTGGCCAAACTTACTTTTGGGACTTGCCCAACTATTTACTTGAGTATAGAATATTAATTTAAAAAGGGAGTCCTGTTGCTGCTCAAAAGCCTCCTATCTAATTAACCTTAATTTGCAGGTTCTTGGTGAGATTCAAGAGATTGTAAAAACAGGCTTGTGGGTCGGAGACTGCTTTATTTACACCAGTTCTGTGAACAGACTCAACTACTATGTTGGAGGAGAAATTGTCACTATTGCCCATTTAGACAGGTAGGTTGCTGTGTTGGGTTGTAAGGTTCTTTCAGGGGTGTTTGGGACAGGGTGAACCTTGTCACCCGCTTGTTGTATGTTACTATATTTTCTTCCATATGATGCTATGGCACTTCCTGTGGCAGCAATGTACAGTCACATAATGTGTAGTAAAAGTAGAACCTTCCATGTGAGTGTTCCTGCCACCATGAGAACTGTTGGATCTACTAAAGATGAATGTTCTTTGTCTTGTTTCAGGACAATGTATCTTTTGGGGTATATCCCAAAGGACAACCGACTTTATCTGGGTGATAAGGAGCTAAACATCGTTAGCTACTCCTTGCTGGTCTCAGTGCTTGAATATCAAACTGCTGTCATGAGAAGAGACTTTGGGATGGCTGACAAAGTTCTTCCCACAATCCCAAAAGAACAGAGAACCAGAGTTGCACACTTTCTTGAAAAACAGGCAAGAAAACTACTACTTAATAATAAAAAACTTAATAAATGAGTTTATTCATATATATATGTAATGGAATTTGCTAAACAAAACCCAGTCATGTTATCTGTAAGTGTAAACTCCTGTTTATCATCCGTTTGAGAGTACTGTAACCTCCTGTTCAGAGGGCTTTTGCTAGAATGTTTAGGATGCTGTTTGACCTGACAGATCAGCCTTACTTCTAGGTTTTTATTTTAGGGTTTCAAACAACAAGCTCTTGCAGTATCTACCGATCCAGAGCATCGCTTTGAACTTGCTCTTCAACTCGGAGAACTAAAAATAGCATATCAGCTTGCAGTGGAAGCAGAGGTAACTATATGTTTGGTGATTCATATCTGAGTATTAGCATGGAATTAATAGAGAGGAGGAATGGCAGGACTGAAGTCTCCAGGCCTTTGTACCCACCCTGGGAACTCACTCATGCACTAGAAAGACTGACAGGCCATGATTTGTCCCATTACTCAGAGGATTGATCTCACAGTTCCTGTTGTAAAAATAATGCAATCGTGATAATGAACCTTAACTCACAGACATAAATCCCTTTCTTACATTCTGAAGGTTCTTTGGAGCTTTCTTCAATGTAATGTTACTGTTTAAATTTACAAAGCTATTTGTACCTCCTCCCTCCCTGTTTAATGAAACATGCTTTGGTTTAGCTGTGTAATGATCTGGCTGTAACTCTGAGTCCTGCTGTGAAGCTGCAGCAGTCATAGCATCTCAGAAGTATAAGGATGAGCTATATACCCTCACAAGTAAACTTGCTTTTTTTTTTTTTTTTAGTGAATGCTCAAAAAAATCTTTAAATGCTGTGAAATGAGGGTTATTTTTGTTTGTTTTTTCTTTCCCTCCCTCTTCCCTTTTTGTGTCATTAGTCAGAACAGAAGTGGAAGCAGCTTGCTGAGCTTGCCATTAGTAAATGCCAGTTTGGCTTAGCCCAGGAGTGTCTTCACCATGCACAAGACTACGGAGGGCTGTTGCTCCTTGCCACGGCTTCAGGGAATGCCAGCATGGTCAATAAGTTGGCTGAAGGGGCAGAAAAAGATGGCAAGAACAATGTTGCATTTATGAGCTACTTCCTGCAGGGAAAGTAAGTAGCAAGCAAGAGCTCCAGATTGTTCTGCTTTCTGACATGCAGAGAACCTCAGGTTCTTTGAAGGGTTAATTACAGCTTGCATGGAACTTCAGAGGGAGACTGGGGCGTGTGCCTTTTCAGAAAATCTGATTTTAGCTTATGATGGCTGCTACTTTTAAAATCTGAAGAGAAGGTGCTGTAATGTAATAGAAAACAGCTAATCTACTGTAAAGAGTCTTTTTAATATACTGGTTAAAATCACATTTTAAAATCTTCTAGGCTTGATTCGTGTTTGGAACTCCTGATTAAAACTGGACGTCTCCCAGAAGCCGCTTTTCTTGCTCGGACATACTTACCAAGCCAGGTTTCAAGGTAAATTCCAAGTGCGTGTTGGGCATGGGTAGCGATGTCAGAATGAGCTGTGTGTAACACGTGGGTTTGTATCCTCAGGGTGGTTAAGCTGTGGCGGGAGAATCTCTCTAAAGTCAATCAAAAAGCTGCGGAGTCCCTTGCTGATCCTACAGAATATGAAAACCTTTTCCCTGGATTAAAGGAGGCTTTTGTTGCTGAAGAGTATGTTAAACAGAGTCTGGCTGACTTGCGGCCAGCCAGGGAGTACCCCCTTGTCACTGTAAGTAGCACGTGGGAGTTCTTGTCTCTAGGAGAAATATACTTGGTGCTGTGTAAAACCAGCTTTCAGCAAGTCAACTCAAACACTCCATGAACAAGCCTTGCTGTTCTTGTGGGTTTCTTACTGTGTTGGTTTGGTTTTTTTTTAACTTTTAGCCAAATGAAGAAAGAAACTTACTTGAAGAAGCAAAAGGATTTCAGCCTTCTGGAGTAACAGCACCTCAGGTCAGTGTTACTACTAAATAAAGGAGGCAACTCTGCTGTTGTACAGTGACATCTGGTCTGGAGAATATTTCACCAGTAATGAAATTACTGCCCTTACTGGCTTGACTGTAAGCACTGCAGCTGCTTCCCATGTTCTCTTGCTTCAGACTCTTCTTAATCTACATGTGTAACTACTAATGACTTGAACAAAGTAGTTCTTGTGTGTTGTTTCTTATCTGGGGTATCTCTGAGCGTGAGTAACTGTAGGATCTTGTCACTGAATTCATCCTGCAGAGAAGTAACATCAGTTGTGCCAACAGATACTGCCTCAGCTGTTGCTGGTCTGTTGAAGGGTGGGTAGCTGCAACCTGGAGACACTGGCATGTTTCAGCAGTCAGATGCTTTCTGTTCTTTGCTGGTGTGTATGGTTACAGAATAAGACTGTGCTGTAACTAACCAGGAATCCTGCCCAAGTAGTTGAAATTACTTCCAATATTGATTAGAATGTAACTCAAATGGATTTAAATTTTTACCACCTCAGTTGTCCAAATATTACACAGAAGCCACATGACGTGTATACACATTACACTTGAAATAAACACTTAAAATGCTTTTCAGAGCTTAAACAGAAGGTAATATCTAGTTCTTGCTCATGTCAAATACACTTTACACTTGAACACAATAATCAGAATGCATGACTTGTTAAAGACAGTTAATGGTGATACAGTTCTGATATTATAAACTTCTACAAACTGCAGTGGAAACTAAGGAAGAAACTGTCACAGCTCTCCACTGTCTGTTTTCCCCTCACAAGAGATGCACTGCATATGTCACTGACCATTTAGAGAAGCAAGCTTATTGTCAAGTAGATGTAGTGACTGTTTGCTCTTTGTGTCTCAAAGCAAGTAGCATGAAAGCGAAATCCAACCTGTGTGCACGTTTGTCAAAGAAGGTATAGAAACAGCCTTGGAAATGTTACCTAAAACACATTTCAACTCTCTCGCCTTAGAAACTGAAAACAAGACCACAGCTGTTACAGGTGTCTTTGCATGTGGTTCATGATTGCATAGCAGTCCTGAAGCAGAGTACAGGAAGTTTTGTAGGAGATTACTCTGTAATTAATATGAATAATAGTACTGTTTCACTAGCTGTATTAGTAGCAATTAATCAGCTAAGAGACTTGTGCAGCAGTGAAGAAAGAAGGCGAAGGGTTAAACCATTACAGGGTATGGAACACCAAGCCCAGCAGCACTAGGATTGACTGCCTTTGCTGAAACTTCTGTGGCAGGCTCAAGTGACCTCACTTACTGGCTGTGCCAGTGTGGCTTGAGGATGATTGAGGGAAACCTTGGGAGAGAACCACTGGGGAGGGGAGCTATAGGTCTGCTGTTTAACTTGATTTTGTTGGAAGAGTAAAAACTTAAGGAATCTCTCTTTAATTAGAAGAAGGGTGAAGAACCAGTTCCGTCTCCTAAACAAGAAGTGATGAAGACAGTTTTGCAGAATTCTGATCAAAAGGTACTAGAATGTATTTTTATATATATGTATATTTATGAAGGCAGGTACTAAGCTTGTCGAAGACTTCACCTAATAATGCAACTCAGCCAAGCTATTGGAACCTCGCTTTCTGTATTGAGAGACCCAGCCCACCTGGGCCTGGTACAGTGTACAGATTCCTCCCCATAGTACACAGAAACTGCACACAGTAGTACAAACTGGTTCCTACAGCCTTGTGGATTTACAAGGAACAAAGGGTGAAGTCCCCACAGCTGGTTAGGACATGGTAAAACACTGTAACTCGGAGATGCTTTCTTACCAGGAGAGTAGCTTTTCTCTTTCCCCTGCTTACTGTAACAGAGATGCTCCACCTGCCTGCCTCAGCTTGGTGTTTGTGTAATGTACTTGCACATCATTCAAATCACTCATAGAACAACAGCACTATTCTCCCCTTAATCTAGTCTTGTCTCTTCCTAGACACTGCTGGACTTGGAAGATGACTTGGATAACTTGGATCTGGAGGATATTGATACCACAGACATCAATCTGGATGAAGAGATCTTAGATGAGTGAAGATAGTCTCTCAGATAAGCCAGTCAATTACTCCAAAGCAAGCAATGAAGTGCTGTGGACTATGTGCTCAAAGTTAATTTGATTTTTATACTTTAAGTGGACCATGTACCTGTAGAAAGAAGGGTAGACCCTGTATCTGTAAAAAAGAATCAGCTGCAAGTATGTTGAAATTCAAGATGTATACTAAAGTATGTACTTAAGTGCTTACTAAAATGTTTTCACTTAATTCAATAAACCCTTTTAAACATTCTATTTGTCAGTTCTCCATCTTGTAGTATCCTAACTATTTTTAACCTATCTTCAACAGGGTCAATTGCAGGCCTTAGCTCAGTGGTAGCAGTTCAACCTTTGTTTTGTAGCATATACACTTAAGTGGCTTCTTCACTGTGCTTTTTACCTGGTAGCTGTTTCCAAGCAGGAGCCTTGTTCTTTCATACACCACTTAGCTAAAAGCTCTCTAACAGAACTGTACTAAGCTGCAAGGGTGTGATGTAGGATTATATACTTTCCTCAGGTGAAATGCAGCGTGAGTGATCCTTTAGATTCAGGCTCTAACAGCAGAGGAATTAAACTCAGGGTATTTGACCACCTCAAACCAGAATTTCTGCAAGTAAGAAGCAGCTGTAGTGATCATTAACTATTTTAGTGAAAACTCATCTGGAACAATCAGTTGGGTGAAGTATTTATTGTGGAATCCCCTTGAGAGAATGTTTATAAACACACTTAGTTCATCACAAGTTTTAAGACTTATTTCATGAAGCTGTAGAAGTAGCTGTTGCTTCTTCGTAAGCCTGGAGAGCCAGTTGTATGTAGCCTTCTCTCTGGGACTCGGTCTTCACAAATACCTGCAAACATGGCAGCGAAGAGATTAATGTACAATTAAGAGCAAAACTGGATGATAAAATTTCACCATCCCAGGGTAGATCACCCAGCTACAACAAATCCTGATGCAGTCATACATAGTTTACAAAAAGAAATAACCACCAAAACCTGGCATGCACAACACTTCTAGTAAAGTATCTGCTACTTAATTTAAGAAATTTCAGCTACCAAGGAGGCTTGCACTGTTGGTAAGCTTCCTCTCCTATAGTTAAATAGCCAGAAAAGCATACCTTGATCAGATCAACTCCTTGAAGTTTCTGCTCTTTAGCTGCATTGGCTGATTGGGATTCAGGATGAATCATATGATACAATGTAATTAAACTTGTGGCATCATCCAACCTAAAAATAAAGGCTCAGTTGTAGCAATTATTTATAACATTTACAGTATTTAGAGCATACTTTTTAAGCTTTTATAAACTCCTGCTTTCACTGAGTATATGATAATTTGAATATAGAGCTAAAGAGGCAGCATCTATTGCAATGGCCGCCTCATGAAGAGAAGGAAAGCCAGAAGCTCATGAACCAGGTAAGGTCCATCCTTGTCCCTACTGCAGTTTAAGCCCGACGTATGGCCAAAACTTACCTGCTGTGACAAGTGTGTTTTACAGAAGCAGGATGAGGCATCTTGTGCTCCCAGCCAAATCCAAAACAAACGTGTTTTACCTAAGTATATTCATAAGCCTCAAAGTGGGTGAGTGGCAGGTAAAGATCCTCCAACCCGGTAATTTAAATTGTCTGATTAATTTTCCCTTTAACAATTTGATTGCAAAACTGGAACCTTCATTTCTTCATATCCTCAGGTTTAAAAGTAAGATCTGCCCCTTTGGTGAATGTTTCTAACTTCAACAGTAGGAAACAAATGCCACCATCACTGCAACTTGGGAGTTCCAAATGTTTGCTTTTTCCTGAGCTCTAGTGACATTCTGAGCAATTAAATATCATTTTCTGTGGGGAATTTTGAGTAAGTTTAACAATGTAATGTTATGGAGTTCCATCCATCCATTTAAAATTAAAGAAGTGTATCTCTACTCCTAAGACTTGAGAATTTAACTAAACCCCCAATGCATCCATAGTAAAAGCTAAAATTGAGCTCAGCGGTGTAAAACTGGTGGGCAATACTAACAGGCTAGAGCTGGAACTGTACTGACCATTACATGGGAAACAAAAAATTCCCAACAAGTACACAAGGCTAATTTCTGCAGAAACCCAGCTTAACATCCTGCAGCTTCATGGACTGTAGTTAGTGCTTCCACGCAGCATCTATAGCAAAAAGTTACAGACTGCCTAAACCTTCATCCAAATGAAAACATGCATCTTAAAGAAATAAATACTGTTTGTCTTTCTTTTCAAACAGTGGTACTTGTTTGCTGTTTGCTTGGACATGCAGAAAGAGTAAGTGACAAACACCACTTACAAGTCTCTGTGGATCATATCTATCAGCAAGCCATCGGTTCTCTTTCTGTTTACCAGGTACCACACCATGCCTCCAAAGTGTCTTGTGGAACGGAGCAGATCATATTTGGCATGTTTCTCGATGTCGTCGTATGTCCGATGATGAACCTACGCACAGAAAAGGCTTCAGGCTCATCAGCGTAACTGGAGCATGGAAACTTTCTTCCCTCTACCTCACACTTAAATTTTTCAATCTATTTTCAGACCTCCCTGAAGTCCAGGAGTAAGCCACAGGCTGAACACACCACCTTAAACCTGTTGTAATTCAGGCTAACAGTGGGATAACCCAGTTCTCAGTACTCAGCACAGACAACTCAGTGTTAAGAGAAAGCTAAACATTAGGTACATACTGAATATTTGGGGAGGGAGAGACATAACCTTAACCTCTGAGCCTTCACTTCACTGTTGTCCAGTTGTAATCTATTATTTAAAAAGAAAAATGCTAGACCAAAGACATGAATCACAGAATCACAAGGCTGGAACAGACCTTTGAAAATCAAGTCCAACCATTCCCATCCTATGCTAAACCCTAAGTACCTCATCTACCCTTTTTTTGAACACATCCAGGGAAGGTGACTCAACCCCCTCCCTGGGCAGCCTGTTCCAGGCCCTCACAACTCTTTCAGTAAAAAATTTTTTTCTAATGTCCAATCTAAACCTGCCCTGGCCCAGCTTCATGCCATTTCCCCTTGTTCTATCTTCTGTCACCTGGCTGAAGAGACCATCGCCCACCTCTCTGCAACCTCCCTTCATGTAGTTGTAGGTGGTGATAAGGTCTCCCCTCAGACTCCTCTTCTCCAGGCTAAACATCCCCAGCTCCCTCAGCCGTTCCCTTCCCCAGCCTGGTTGCCCTTCTCTGCACTTGCTCAAGGACCTCAATGTCCTTTTTATGGTGGGGAGCCCAGAACTGCACACAGTACTCAAGGTGTGGCCTCACCAATGCCCAGTACAGGGGCACAATTACCTCCCTAGACCTACTGGCCCCACTGATTTTGGTAGAAGCCAAGATGCCATTGGCTTTCTTGGCCGCCCGGGCACAGTGCTGACTAATATTCAGCCTGCAGTCACCCAACACCTCCAGGTCCTTCTCTTCCTGACAGCTCTACAGCCAGTCTGCCCCAAGCCTGTAGCACTGCATGGGGTTGTTATGTCCCATGTGCAGCACTCTACACTTGGCCATGTTAAACTTCATCCCGTTGGTCTCAGCCCATCGGTCCAGTCTGTTCAGATCCCTCTGAAAAGCCTCCCTACCCTCAGGCAGATCAACACTTCCTCCTAGTTTAGCGTCATCTGCAAACTTACTGAGGGAGCATTCAATCCCTTCATCCAGGTCATTGATAAAGATGTTGAATAAGACTGGACCCAGGACTGAGCCCTGGGGGAAGGAGTTTCACATTGAAGAAAAGGTACTTGACGAGGTGCCCAGTAGAACTTATATTCTCAGTGGATGGAACAATTATTAAGGCAAGCGCTGACACATTCACCAGTACCTACAGTTACTAAATTTAAATATTTCCTTTAGAAATATATTTTTATATCTGCCCTTTGACAAAAATAGTATTTGTACAGTGCTCTCAGTTGCACTGCACCACTTACATACTCGGTCCTTTCAAATGCTAACATCGCAGTTAGCATGACTTTATAGCACAGCTCTGGCTGGGCTTTATCATCAATCCTGGCTTAATACCAAAACACCTGTGTAAAGACTATTTTAGTGCATCTGTAGTTCTATCTATACAGCTGGAAATTACTTAAAACAGAATCCTGGTTTACTTTTCTACAAGGAAAAAACCCAGGGAATTCATCAGAAGGATAACAGTTACTCTAATGGAGGGGGGAGGACCAGGGAAGAACATCTATGAAAACCACCTCTGATCCCCAGACACTACTTGTGTTTACAAAACAAACCCTAAAGCTCTTCACTATTTTTTCACTGAAAAAAATGGCAAGTCAACTTACTCTGATATAGTCAGGTGAATCAGGCTCAAACTGAGCGATGCACATGTTAAGGATGTCCTCATGACGATCCTGCTGAAACACAGTCTAAGAGAACAGGTCAAATTTAGTAATGGGTTCTGTGTCACAACATTCCAACTCCCCAAAACCTAACCAGCAGCCACCATGTTTCATCTCTGGGCACTGCTTCCAGCAAGTATCCTTTTAATCACAAGAGAAAACGGATACAAGTGCAGGGACTGCCTCGATGGCATTGGCGCAGTGGTTCTCAATTTTTGATTCTGAAACACCAGTTCACATTTTCACATTAAGCATACAATTTCATCAACATATAACAATTAAACTGGTTTTATAGTATTCCAGAATATTTACCATTAGGATTCTCCTGGTGCCAAACTGGAACTGTATTATAAATATTTGAAATAAGTTACAATGATAAGCAACTGTTCAAAACAGCATTCAAGCACCTTAAAACATCACAGCAGCCCGGTTTATTTAGATCCATTCCGCCGGTGTACCACAGTTTCACTATCAGAGCACAATTAAGAAAGAAATACTAGTTTACAAAATAACAAGGTCCTACCACAAGTTGTTCATCCTTGAATATCACCGGGGGAATAACTCTGCGCCCTTCTTTTGGGAAGAATATCTGTATCATTCTGTCTCGCTCCTCCCAGGTGGCTTTGCGTAATACCCCGCTCGGTTCTCTAACGACAATGAAACGTTCCTGACAAGAAGGTAAAAAGAAAAAAAGCCTTATTTACAAAAGTCATTCCTCCTTGTTGCCAGAACCACTGTAGAGAAGATTCCTATCTTCGAAACCTACAGTAATAATGCCGGTTTCTTTCTGGTCATCGCTATGTGCTCCACTCTTCGCTTCTCCCTCGGTACATGCTAATTATGTGTTACATTTGCACCTTAATTTTTCTCTATGATGTAGCTGTACATATGCCTGCACTGAACGCTACAGCCTTGTGAAGTTTTGGCAGGTAACATAACTAGCACCCAAAGCAAGTTGCTGCTAGCCTGATTTTATGCATTTAGCAACACTTATTTAAGAATGCAAGTGTCTTCCACTTTTTTGTTTCAGAGGCTGATATTAGAATCAATTAAGGGCAAATGCAAAACAAGGAATAAATAAAATAATATACTCAGATCTGTTCACAAGTATATTTGACTTAGGCTGCAGCCAGGAAAGAGGAAGTTTTCAATACACTGAGGCAGAAAATAGAGGGTTCCTGGAGAAAGATCCCAGGTGAAGCAATAGATTGAAGATCTGGGAATTCATTTCACAGGATCATCACTATATGCATGTTTCAACTATGGAGACTTCTTAGCATCATAACTACTGTTAAGGATTTTTCCAGCTTTTTATTTCTGGCACTAATGACAATCTAGGTTTTTGATTATACAAACAAATCTAGTTGTCATCTTTATCCTTGTACTCCACGATTTTATTTGACAATTGCTTCTTCACAGATTTTCCACAAATTCATTTATCATTTACTCACTCTTCCACCAGATCTTTGCAACTGTGAAGTAGCTCCATGTTTTGGTCTATGCACAGGACTAAGTAATCCAACTCCAGAGAAGGCTTCTAGGAGGTACAGAAGAGCTCAGCACTCCTCACAAATCACAAGCATATGCTTTCACAGGCCCCCCGCCTGGTTTTGAGCACCAGAATTAACTTAGCATTATAAGTCAGAAGCCAGTATTTATTAATACATGTGCTTGTATTGCCTGGTGCCAGACTGAATTTACAACTCCTCAAGCTTCTGGCAGGCTGCTATAACTACATTTTATTAAAACCTAAATCTTATTTTGAAATTAAGATTGAGAAGTCCTTAAAATAAATTAATATATTGTCACTTACACGATGTGGAACAGAGTAAGTTAAGTCTGTAAACACGTATTTTGTAGCTTCCATTCCTTCCAGGAATCTGTCTTCTGCTAAGACATCGTCAATTGGCTCTCGTTCATCCAGAACAGGGGGCATGATCAGTTTTTCTTTAGCTTGCTCGATGGCTTTTTTTGTGGCCTCAAAAGAAAAGTTTCATTTTACAATTTAAAAAATTATCCTGTTGGAAAGCTAACACATCATTTAGGGACAAATATTTTAATTTAAGGAAAAACTTCTATTTTTTTTCTTATGCAGTCAAGAAGACATGAGACACTAATTCAATTTCAAGGTAGAATAATTGTGTATGAACAACAGACCACTACTACAAGTTGGTCTAATTGCTGGAAGAAGGTTCAAAACTAAAATATACATCTACATATAACTGCAAATACCAAGTCTATTTCAGGTATTTTTGCAAGGTAAATTTCATCCAAAGCATAAACCACCATAAAGAGTTTATATATTGCTGAGAGCACAGTTACAGAAGAACTGGTTCAAGTCAGGTCCCTGCATCATCCCGGACCATGATCAGACAACAAGAAAAAACAGTAGTAAAAGGATTTAATAATTTAAGTATCAGGATAAAGGCACTTAACACAACTAGGCAGCATAAGGAAAGGCAATAATGAGAACCTTTCAATCAAAAATAAGGGAAAAAATTAACCTATTTCCTCTTATGTTCCATAAAAATCAGGAATGAGTGGATAAATAAAAGTCACCGTTTAAACTGAAGAAACACTGAGCTACCCTAATTTAGGAGATGACCTGAAGCAAAGGCAAGAAACGAAATGTTTTCAGCAGCATTAAAGGAAGCAGAGGTACGGGCTGCCACAGACTTTCAGCTCAACCCAGGACCTCTTTCAAAAGGAAGCAGAGCAGCCTAACCTCTTCCAGCTGAGCTTCTGTCATCAGCTTGTACTTGGGCGGTTTAAGATCCATTTTCACCGGCCTAAAAACCTTCTGCAGGTCGAGCCCTGTCATTTTGTAGAGCAGGTTCTGAACCGCTTCGTCCGCGAAGGCAGGCTTGGTGGCTCTTCCTTCTGCGGGAGGATTTCACGCACGGCTCACCCGGGTGGCGGGAAGCCGCTGCCTGCACGGGGCGAGGGGACGGCCGCGCTCACGCCACCCGCTCCCCTCAGGCGAAGCGCCGGCGGCAGCGCCCCACGCTCCCCGCCGCCGCCCTCATAGAACCCCCTCCGAGCCAGCACGCACACCCACCCCGTCCCGCTTCACACACGCGCACCCCGGGGTCAGCGGGCACCCTCCACAAAGGGCGCACGGGCATTTGCGAGCTATTAAGGCCAGGCAGGGTCTATCCACTCCGCGCCCCATCTCACGTACCGTTCTCGGCCCCGGCGTCCTGCCCCAGGCACCGCCGTACGTGCCAGCCCCAAAGCGTCCGCGCCACGCGCGATAGCCGCCCTGGCACGGCCGCGGAGCCCCACGCTCCGAGAGCCGCCATCTTACACACGCCCCACCCAGACCCGCCGGCGGCGCGCGCACCGGATCGCCTCATAAGGCAGGGCGGGAAATGGAGTTCTCTCTCGCCTCAGCAGCCTAAGTGGCGCCCCTGGGGGCGAGCGGCGGCCTCGGGCGGTGAGTCCGGTTCAGTGAGAAAGAAACGCTGTTCCCTGGGCCGGCCGCCTGGAAGGAAAAAGCAAAAAGCCCCGTTCCTAGTGCGTTTGTGTACGAAGCGTCTCTGAGGCGGAGGTGAGGCGCGGGGTAGAGTAGGAGCCTATTCTGCCGCACCGGGGGCGGGATGAGGGACAAGCAATAGGGGCCGCTTGCTCCCTCAGCCGGCAAGAGTATGGAGCAGGGCTGCAGGCTGGCAGGTTTCCTTCATTAGCGGAGGGGCAAAGTAGCAGGGGGGGGGGAAAAAAAAGCGCAAAATTAAGGCCATGGTGCACGCTGACGGGATTAAACCCCTCCTAAACCACAGCTGCCCCGAGAGTAGAAAAGGTGTGAGGCGGCAGGTGGCTGCGCTTTGTCAGGTGATGTCCCTCTAGTCGCTCAGCAGGCAGGCAGGCAGCTACCTGCCCTGTTCCTCAGGGATGACCTTGAGAAGGAGAAATACTGTGGTAATTTATACTACTTTAAAAGCTTCTTTTGGCTCCCTTTGGTACTTGCACGGTGACTTGAAAAGGCTGTATCATCAGGTAGCAAATTTTACATTTGTCCCATAACTTGAGGAAACTCTCAAGGTCACAGGGAGTAAAGTGTGAGTATTCATACTCAAGGAGTACCTGTGCCTCCGGTGCGTGGATTTCCTCAGCCTGATAAAAAGAATCATTGTCATTGGGACTGATGAGTTTAGTCTTGTGCTTTGGGAGCTTTAGCACTCCGTAAAGGAGATAAATAATTGTATTCAAGCATAAGACCAAAATGAAATTTTATACCTGATATAAAGGCAAATCAGATCTAATGACTGGAGAGAGGTTATGCAGTTGAAACGAAGATATTATTTCATTAAAACAACATCTGACTTCTTGTAACTGAGTCTATTTCAACAGGTAAAAAGTTTATTTTTACTTCAAGTTTATTTTCTTTAGCTGGTTTGTATCTTCCACTGTGAATTTCAGTCTTACCGGCTGTGGTTAGGGGTGTATGAAACAGAAAGAAAACCTATTGCCAGCAGGCAAGTCTCTGTGCAGCGGTCCTGAATGCTTCAAATTTTAATGTGTTCAAAGCCACACATTGAAGCAAGCTGACTGATGACTTCCTGTTGAAGTAGGAAATATTTTATCGCCAGGAGGGAAGATATGGAAACACAAGTAATGTGCTTAAATTCTGTAATTTCCAGCACTTTTAATGTTTAGTGGGTCACTTGTTGCTTTGCTAAATCAAAACCTAAATTATGTTGCATTTGAAAATGGAGGTTGAAGTCTTGGAGAAAAAGTAAGTCTTTATAGCATATATTGGTTTTCATTAGAGTAAAGTTAAGCATAAGATGAGAAATATATTTGTTTCTAATAATGGAACTTCATTGCATTGGGGAATATTCCTGTTTTCCTCAGCCTTATTCGGTATCCAAACACATGTGCTGAGTTGCATTTTATATTCAAGCTTTTCAATATCCTGGCCTTTGCACTGTCAACGAGGTCGCAGGAAGGCATAGTCTTCTCATTTTTGTATTGTCACAAATAAGTTGAAGGTTTTGAGAATTGAAGAGTGCAAATGAGTCCTTAAAATTTTTTTAATATAATATTGTGCTTAATTTATTTAAATAATGCTAAGAAATTGAAAAATAATTTTGAGGAAAGGGAGAAGATGTCGTTTTTCAGTTCTTGCTTGGGAGATCTCTGGAGTGAGACCTATACCCTATAAGGGAATTGGAAAGTTATTTGGCGACTTGCCTAAAAGCCACTTCAGACCTGTTCATGAATTTGGATGGCAAGCCAACGTCTATTTTAATTCACAGAAGTGCTTAGAAAAACAACAGAATTTATTAGGCTATATCCAGGAGAGGTTAAATTCACATTTGTTCTGTACTGGAGTAGTAACAGCTGCTGTGAGGATTAGCCTTTTGGCTGGTGGGATGAAGGGAAATATTAACTGACTATACTGTAGATGGAAGTACAGCAGGTTATCATAATGTATTAAATGCTATCAATTTATATTGGATAGGTTGATTGTATTTGTACTGAAGTAACCATTTGAAGTAGAATGTTTTGTATTGGTATACTTAAAAATACAGCACCAGCTTGAAGAGCCAATTGTGTAAGAATTGATAATGAAATAAAGAATCTTGCTTAGCTCTTGTTATTATTTTGAATGCATCCCAGGACATTTGCTGTTAGAAAATTACAACCACCTGATGACGGGTGGATATCCCCTGTGAAACACCTTGGAGGTCTAAGTCTGGATTCTATTGGAAAAGTGTCAATACAAAATCACCTCTGTGATTGGCATTAATTTCCTTTTTGTTGGTAGTTTCAAGAGGGCAAAAGGATCAGATGGCTGCTGAGAGTGAACCAGCTTAGTTCAGGTCTCAGGGAAAAAGGTGGCGAATGGGGAGGTTAATAACTTGTATTTTTGCTTTGCCTATTTGATAGAATAAGTGGCTGTTGTTTACCAGAATTTCTGCATAACAAATATGTGGAATTAGTAGTAAGAAGTTGTTAGAAAGGAAGAATTCTTTCTTAGAAAAAATACTGTGAAAAATACAAAATATAAATTTTGGTAACAGTGCATCCAGCTGCTGTAAGAAGTGGACCCAGTAAGGTTGTGTACATGTCCATGGTTGATGACATGACCTGTTTAAAAATAATGGTTGGTTCTCTTGTTCCTGATAAGAAAGAATCTGGCAATTCTGAGGAACATTCTTCTGAGGGACACAATGGACCATGTTGAAAGCTGAGTGGATTAGTCTGAAGAGAAGGCAGAAAGTGCTGATGTAAAAGAGATGACACAAACCATATTATATCATCAAAATAGCCTTCAAAGAAATACTATATTAGATGTGGTTGGTTTTGTTTCCCCATGTACACAGATGGAGTGGGGTATTTGCTAAAATTATCGGGGTGGTTGGTTGTAGTCTGATTGTTTTCAGGCATGTTACCTGCAGGCATCTTATTTGCCAGTTTCTTTTCTTTAAGGGTAAGAGTATTATTTTTCTCTATAATTGTCTCTTGAAGTCTATAGCCGTGGATTTGCATTGCCATCCAGTGCCCTGAGTAGATTTTTGGTGATGGTGGTGGTGATGAGGGTGCATCAGCCTTTGTTAATATATCGCAGTGGCTATTTTCTATCTTAAAGACCATCTGAGTATCTGGAGCTGGTTTATTTTCCAATTTCTTTTTGATACTTGGCAGCAGGGACAGATGAGCGTGGCTGTAGAAGTCTAGCCCAGGCTGCTGGGCCAAACTGACACCTGAGAGCAGAGTTAAGGTTTGCCTGTTTTTACACATAACTGAAACTAAATCGAGCTCCACTGTACCCATTATCATCCTGTGTCAACAGCTACTTCCTGTTGCCCAAATAAATAATCCCTAATGAGAGGGAATGGGTGAAACATTATGCAAAAGTCTTCCAAGCTTGTTCCTTTGGTGCTGCCAGTTTATGGCAAGTGCTAATAGTAAGCCAATAGTAAGCATAGGCTGAAGAGCAAAGGTCCTGCTTTCTTTAGTTGTTGGTTTGTGCCTTGTCTATTTGACGTTTGTATTTCAAATCTGAAGAAAAAATACAAAAAGGATTATATGTGCTGTGTATTAGAAATTCTCAGCCCAGTTTCAGGCGAATTTACACTATTCACGTGTGCTATATTCCTTTGGGCCACGGGGGGGCAAGATTGGGATTTAAACCTGAAGAATGAAAGTGCCTGAGTAGTTACGGTGGATAATGTAAATAAACTGTGTTCAGTAATTACCCAGATTTGCCTGTGTCTCACATAAAGCTGCCATAATCTCACTTTAATAATGATAAATTAGATATATACAAACACTGTCTCCAGTAATTGAGATTACATACATTATTTATGGTAGGGATATAAATCCCGCTTCAGTTTATATTGTTTTCTTTGCTACACTACAAGGGTTTGAGCCAAAGCCCATTAAAGCCATTGGAAGTCCTTCTCTGACTTCAGCAAGTTCTGAATTAAGTCCATATTTTTCAAATTAATTTTATTCTTCCTTTCTGTTCTTGTAATATTTATCTTTTTTTAAAAAATAGAGAAAAATATTAAATATTCAGTATTATTCAGAGTAAGGTAGGATTTGAGTAATTGTTTTCCACCTTCTCAGTTTTTAACTTCCCTCTCCTTCATCGCTATTTGAAGTCCTGTGCATCAGAATCCAAGCACTTGCCAGGGCACTGTGAACTAAATCTGGTGTCCAGCACAAATTATGTGTGGGCAGGATGGGACATATCAGATACCTTTATCTCCATGGCAGAAGGACAGAGCAAAGATCCTGGCAGATTTGTTGGCTTGCTTAATTTTCTGAGGACAGGAATGTTTGGAGGGGATGGCATAGTCCAGTTCAAAGGGTAATTATAATTTTACCTATCTCTCCTGCTGCTAACACAAGAAGTCAGTGCCTTTCTTTTATAATGGTACTTTTATTTGGTTTTCATTGAAACCTGACAGGATATTTTGAAATCTACACTATCTGGATTGAACCTAGGTGTCTACTACGTGTATCGCCTGAGATGTTGTGAAAGGCTTCATAAAAATCTAAGTCAGCCTATGTCTACTAGTTGCACTTCGTTTTCACTCTTCCAAAGTAGCCCTGGTCCATCAGGGCTATTGTATCATTTTATGTTACATTTAATTATTCTATCAATGAATATTAATTTACCTGACACTTATCATCCTAGTTATAAACTGTTCTCATACCTATTCCATGGTAACTGCAAAATGTTGGGGTTTTTCTATGATCATTTTTAAAATATTTTTTCCCAGTTTAAAGAGCAGTTACATCACAACCAGCCGTCTTGTTGCTTAGTGATGCCAAGAAACCACTCTTAGCCACATGCCATTCTCTTCTCATGTTCCTTTTGCCTCTGATACTCCATCTGTCTCTGGGGTTCTTTCACAAGTTCCCTTTTTCTGATTTGTGATTTATTTTTTTTTAAATCTCCTAATTGTTCTTCACATCACCCCTAAACCTTCCTGTTTTCATCTTGTATTACTTTGAATTAATCTGGATTTATTAGGATTTATTTTGTCACCTAGTTTTCTTTCATCCTTCAGAAAATTAATTTTTCATTGTAATAAACTGTAGTTTCCTAATTTAACAGTGTGTATTTTTTTATTTATGTTATTGTTGGTAAGGGCAATGCATACCTTTTGCTTCCTATTATATATTTAAATAGGCTATGTGATAAGGGCAACTTTTTAAGCCAAATTCGTACCTATACCGGAATAAAGGACTTTTTTTACACTATTTAAAAAAAAAAATCTTCTCTCTTCTGAAGGGTGGTACTGGAGGAGGTTGGGGGGGAGGAGGGGGGGGGAGTGTTCTGGGTTTGGGGTTTTTCTTTCCTTTGGACCCAGAATGTAATACAAATTACGTTTTCTTAGGCAAAGCCACTCTGCATTTAAAAAGTCATTATAAAGACAGGATCCTGGGGGTCTGACAGAAAAGCTAAACCAGCTGTGCTTTCCAGTACAAACAACACATAAATCTACGGTATCTTCTCTTCATGATCAAGCAAGTGAAAGAAAAGGCTCAGAAAGAAAAAGATATTTTTATCTCACAGAAGCAGAGCTAAAAGTATTTAGTGCCAGTTTAAATCTCAGCCATTACAGTTAGGCTGTCAAAATCTGACATTTTTTTCATTTGTCTTAAGCAGAAGCATTTTGATTTGCTAACTGAACAACTCTACTTACCTGTTTGATATGAAGGTTGTCTTTAGGGCCAAGGTTAAAGGGTTCTTCAGCTGTTTAGTGGAGACCATACCTCACAAGAAAAGTTTCCAGTTGTGTTTATTCTTGTTGGTGTCTATGCAAGCACACAGCCCTAAACAAAAATGGACATAGAATTAGTTCGGTCAAATAGTTATCAGATTGTTTATACCCTTTATTTCCAATAACCACTTGGCATTTATTAGGTTGCCACTAGAATTAATAGGAAGATTCCTATCTATTTTTTGACAACCTGAGTTGAGTATGAGATGTCATTAGATAACTTCCAGAGCAGCGTGGACAAAAATGATTCAGCTGGTGATATATCTTCTTAATCTAGGGTTATATATATAATGAGAGAGATATAGATAGATTTGGTAGAGTTATGTATATGGGTTTATATGTATATTCTTCACAAACTGTTTTAAAGATATGTGCTGAATGAATAATTGCTTTTATGCTGCTATTGATTTCCTCAGAGTATGTATATGGGTAGAAACCTGTACACTGTGTTACCGCAGCTCTTTCTCTTGTGTATCCATAATCCCTGTATGCTTAGCCATGCCATTCTGCAATACATGATATGATCATTAACATATGTCAATGTTTGTACGTTTGGACTAGAGTAAGTGCTTGGATCTTTATGAAGGCACATATTACATATCTAAATAAATAATGAAGCCGGGCAGCTGGAGGGATCTGGTAGTGGCTTTATAAAATGTTTCAAGGGGGAAAAAAGCAGCAGACAGCCCAGCATGCCAGGAGAAATATTAGTGGCAGAACATAAAAAACACAGGCCTAACTCTGCCCCATGCACTGTATGCAGTGTGCCCCCATTTGTCAGAGGGATGAGTGTATGAGACACAAAGTCAAAGCATGGAATTCTTTCCTTCTTGGTGAAGGGGATGAAAAACAACCTTCCAGCAAGCAAGTAGACTCAAGATTGAGATGAAAAGCTAAAAGTGCTAGAACTCCAAATGTTTGTATCTGCTTAGTTTTTTGTTTTTTTTTTTAACAACTGCATAGCAAAAAGGGAATGTTTTGGTCCTCCTTTTTATGCACACTTTTCTGGGCTGTCTGATTCCAAATCCTTCCCTTAAACCTACTCCTTGCCCACACATCATACCTTTTTATAAAGGGTCTCAGTTTATTATCCAAGTTGAAACAATGAACAACTTTCTTTCAGGTTATTGAGCTGAATCAAGTCAGAGGGGTCTAATGAGCAACAAAGCCTCTGAGGGGAAAAAGAATGGAAGTAGAATCTTCTCGTTTCATTAGCAGCAAGCCTCCAGATTATGTCACAGTGTTTCAGGTAACTGTAGCCTCAAGATGCAGTTTTATAACTGGCCAAAACTGATCTAAGACTATCCTGCTCCCCCTAATCAAGCCCTCCCTTGGGCTGTTTTGCTTGCTGGAAACATTTTGGTCATGAATGACAGTAAACAGCATGAATGATTTTCTTCTGAATTGTGATTAAAAGCACAATAACTTGGGCCATGTACAAATGCAGGATCTGACTCTGAAAAGGAACTTATGCATGGTTTGGAAAAGCAAATCAGATTCTGTCCCCACTGTGTGTCTCTGTAACAGCACAAAGATTTCTTCAACCTTACAAGGTATTATTGAGATACAGCCAATCCACGCAATATTTTATAGTAGAATGCTGCAGCACTGAGATCACTTATTTTTTCTTGTGTGCTCCAGTGCAGCAGACTTACTTCCAACCCAAGTACTATTTACTTTGTAAGTAGGGAGTGAAATTTTTGATTGGTACTTAATTTTTAAGTAAGCTATTGCTTGGATTGTTTTAGTCTAGATCCAAAAATGTTGAGGAAGCAGAAAATCAGGTCTGATCCTGTGTGCAACAGAGCAGTGTGAGACCAATACCATGTAATTTTGGGTAACTGTGTCTCAAATTAACTGTGCATTTGCTGTGCATATTTCAGCCTTAAGGGCTGGTTATTTCACCTTAAAGCAAAGTGTTTTAATTAGTTGTTTACTTTCTCACTCTCATGTCTCTTTTTTTTTTTTTTAATGGTATACCAAATCAAACTACATCAAACTACTTCTAAATGCTGGTACAATATGAGATTCTGTGCAGTATGCTATATGCTTTAAATACGGTTATATGTCCTGCTGATGACAGTTAAATGATGCTTATTTCATAGTCATTCTTTTGCTTTCCCCTAATTTCCTCCACACTACTCAAAAAAAAAAAAAAGAATGGTAGCTCAGAATATGATCTGCCTTGTCAAGTATTAGATGTGATTGTTTTATCACGTGTGCTGTACATTGTCAAAAACATAACTAATCCGTGTTTATTACTGTGAAATGACGTGGAATATCCTTTCGAAGTTCTCGTTATTCCCTGTACGGCCACAGAACACTAGATGGCACTGCGTGGCTGCGTGTCATACACGGGAATGACGGTAGCAAAAGTTTCAACACATGAAAGAATCTTCATCTTTCAAAAATATTTTTAATATTGCCTTTTTATTATTTAAACAATTGAAACGTTCCGTAGTGAGGAGCATACTGATGATATCAGGAACTGAAAATTCTCCCCATGGGTGGATTAATCAATTGGAGAGCTTTACAGTAGACAAAAAAAAAAAGCAACCGTACTCACTGGTCTATCTCATTAAGAAATGTTCATGATGTAATTATAATGCAGAAAAAAGGAGGTTTGCAATGTTTTTGGAGTGTAAAAATTGAGCATGATCTTACACAGATAATGCTTTAAAATGCCCTTTCCTTGCATAGCATCTTCAGGAAAAGGATTGAGGTTTTTTTGTAATGTAGTTAAATCACATGTGTGGTGTTATTTTTCTGTGTCATATCCTACCTCTGTTTCACTGTTTTGGCGGTCTCTTCCCTGGTCGATGTGGTTCACTTCTCATCAAGACAAAACCAATCCCTGGCTAGAAGTTAGGTTCTGTTATTAAGTGCCACAGACTTGGTGACTCGGGGCACTTTCTGATTTTGGGTTTAATTCCCTTAGCTTTAAAAAAAAGATGGCTTGAATGGATAGTAAAAATCAACTCATTTATTTTAGCCTCAGTGAAATATATTAATTTAAACAAAATATTCAAGTGTTTCATGACTAATTGTTGTGTAAGATTGAGGGGTTTTGACTAGGTATTGTTTTAATTTCTAGTAGAATTTTGCATTAACTTTCCAGTATCTTTTAAACAGCCCAACTTTTTAAAATGCTGCCTCTTTATCCAGCAAGTCTTCCTCTTTCCTGTTTGGCAAAGATAATTATCTCATATAACAGAAATAATTAGGGTAGGTAGAAATAATTTTTGGGAGAATGAGACAGTGCCTCTCTACAGCTTTGCATATAGAGTATTACTGTTGTACAAACAAGAGGGAGGTTTTTAATGGTGAGTACCCACCAAGAGTATTACCGATTGACATTATGCCTAAGGCATCACAGAACGTTGCATTCCCTTTGCCCCTTGTGTATTCTCTCTGTAGGGTAGGAAGGCTGTGTATCTGCTTCTTGGGACAGGGATTAAAAGGCTCCAGCAAAACTGACTGATGGACTGTCCATGGCTTGTAGTTCCTGATGGATCACAGGACTCAGTGAAGATAGGATGAATGTGGTCTGTCTCATTCTTTCTCTTCTTATAGGCAATGCTGCTTTCTATGCTAAAAAGGAGACGTGTAGCATGGAACAGCCATCTTATTTCCAGTTCCTCCCCATTGTCTTTTTTATTCTTCTGCAGCAACCAGTTTGTCTTTTGACAAACACCAGCAGTTGTTCCATTTTGGAAACATGGCTAACTGAAGGGAGGGAGAAAAGAGAATGTGGGGAAGAGGAAGCCTGCATGGGGAAAAATGTTTAGGGCTAACAAAAATAAGATCTTTAGGGCTTTTATTAATGACTCTTCTCCACCCTGTTTCCTTTTTGCTATTGGGTTCTCTGTTCCATGTTTCCCACTGGTGCTTTATTTTGACATTTTTTTACCCTCTGTGCGTTTTCTTTTTTTCTACCCATTATCCTTTTCTCTCCTCCATTTCTTTTCCTAGTAGAAGTGCATACCCCTCAGTGTTCAGTTTGGTTTGGGTATGATACCTGTCCCCTCTAAGATTTCTTTTTCGGCACTCATAACCACTGTGTGTAAGTATAAACTGTTACCTCTGGTGGTTACACTCCTGTATTTCCAAATGATGAAAGAATATTCCTGAGGTTTGAACTCTTTTTTTTCAATAATGCAAAATAAATCAGAATCCAAACTAGCCACAGAGCTGCCTCCATCCTCTTACAAAGCAGCCAATCTCTTAAAAAAAGCAAATATATATTATGAACAGATGCAAAGCCCAAATTATGTCCCCAGTACTTTAGAAGCCAAGGATATCTGGTTCTTCCCTCCAACAAGGGAGAAGAATGCATATCCCTTGCTGAGTTAGAGAATGATGAAGCCCACCTGCTCTGTCCGACCAGGTCACTCAGAAACACTGCTGCTTTCTGCAGCCGGCCAGGTCAGGGGAGGAACTCCAGCCCACCCGCTCTGCTGGAACACCACTGCCAGGAGACCAGGAGGCCTGGCTAGGCTGCGTTCTGGTTTGGATGGAGAGACAACTAGGGAGACAGATATTGCTTGGGAACAACGGCTGTATTTCAAGATTATCTTGATGACCAGAATGCATCCCATCATTACAGAACAAGTTGTTTCCCCATCATTCCCATATACAACACCAGAACAGAGGACACTAAACTAAGTGTGCTGTGTCTGAGGAGATATCCATGCCTCAGGATTCCCAGCTGGTGGAGAAAAAACCCTTCAAAAAACCCTTTTCAAATCAGATTGTTTTAATAATAGCAAGACCAAATGCTGTCAAATCTGCTACTTATGTTTTCAATGAGAAAATGGCCAAGCAATAGCCAAAGCCCCTCACAGAAACAGGACATCCTGACCTGTGGCAGATGGACTTCCTTTACAGAGCTTTAATGAAAGTTTTCAACAATAGGTCTGTGTATGTGCTTGGGGGTTAGCGTGTCTACACACGGTGCAATGCTACACAAGCTTTTTAAAATATATAAAATAGTACGGGATCTGTATGTTTTGCTGGGAGAAACATTTTATAAAAAGTGTGTGGGTATTTATACACATACTTACTCTGTTATGGCATAAGGCAGGATTAGGTAGAGAGGAAACTTCAGGATGTATGTGGCCACAGTTGAAGGTCTTACACTGAGTGTTCAGTCAAATATCTTTGGAACATAAAATAAATGAAGAATAAACTTCACCAATGTTTCAGTGAACATAAACAAATCTTGATGCTAAGTAAATATTCAGAGGAAGCCAAAGTGCAATAATTAGAAAGGGATCTTAGAATCACAGATTCATAGGAATATCAGGTTGGAAGGGACCTCAAGGATCATCTGACTGATTGTTCTCATTGTGGAAACTTTTCCTCTAGAGTCTAGCTGGAATCTCCTCAGGAGTAACTTGTATCCTTTGCCCCTCTTTTCCATATGACTCCTCGTAAAAAGGGATTCTTCATATTCTTCTTCTTTGTAGCCACCCTTTATGTACTTGAGCACAGCGATGATGTCTCCCCTAAGCCTTCTTTTCTCAAGGCTGAACAAACCCAAATCTCTCAGCCTTTCCTCACATGGCAGGCTTCCCAGTCCTTTGATCACGCTGGTGGCCCTCCTCTGGACCCTCTCCAGCCTGTCCACATCTTTTCTTGTACAGTGGGGACCAAAACTGAACACAGTAGATAATTATGCTTTCTCTCCTTTCTAGAAGAGGTGGGTTATCTTTTTTTGTGATTTCCTAAATACATAGCAAAAATAGCTAGTGTGAGATGCTAGTGAAAGATGACAAACCTCTGATGAAATTTGATATACAAGAATCTAGCTAGAAGCCTGTTCCATGGTAATAGAGACAGAGTAAAAGAAAAATGTAGACGTTTACCTGCTGTCACATATTAAAAAGTCACATTTAGTAAAGCAAAACAATTACTATTTTGTAATTTAGACAGGAATGGTGGTAACACACGTTATCCAAAGTTTTCTGAAATTGTCATGAAAGCTCATAGCTTTTTAACAAAAAATGTGTTGCAAAAATGCAAGAGGAAAAGATGGTACATGAATAAAGTTTTGCAAAGTTTTCATTTGTGCTCCAGCTCAGACATTGTTGATTACCTGTGCCTGGGTTTCTTTGACACAGAAAGCTAGGAGTGCACTTTCCTAAGGCATGTAGTCAGCCATTGCAGCAAAAGTATGGCTTCTGATGCAAGCAGAGCGTCTGAGTGTCTGGGTTTGTGTCACTAAATTATCAAAATGGTGCTTATCTTTCCTCAGATCTTACTGGTTTTATCACCATCAAGAAAAGGTACAAAACAGTGAACAATTGGAAATTATGGCAATATGTCATGGGCAATACATACTGCACTTAAATGCAAGGTAAATGCTTATAAGAAAGGTGATTTTTAGAAATTTTCATAGAAGGAAGTGATTTTCATTAGGGAAGTGATTGTGTCCTTGTACTCCACATTGCTGAGGCTGCACCTCGAGTACTGTGTGCAGTTCTGGGCTTCTCACCACAAAAAGGACATAGAGGTCCTCAAGTGAGTCCAGAGAAGGGCAACCAGGCTGGGGAAGGGGCTGGAGAGAAAATCATATGAGGAACAGCTGAGGGAGCTGAGGCTGTTTAGCTTTGAGAAGAGGAGGCTGAGGGGAGACCTTATCACCACCTACAACTACCTGAAGGGAGGTTGTAGAGAGGTGGGCTATGGTCTCTTCAGCCAGGTGACAGATGATAGAACAAGGGGAAATGGCATGAAGCTGTGTCAGGGCAGGTTTAGATTAGATATGGAAAAAAAATTTTTACTGAAGGAGTTGTCAGGGCCTGGAAGAGGCTGCCCCGGGACATGGTTGAGTCACCTTCCCTGGATTTGTTTAAAAATGGGTAGATGAGGTACTTAGGGATATGGTTTAGCTTAGGATGGGAATGGTTGGACTTGATGATTTTCAAAGGTCTCTTCCAACCTTGTGATTCTGTGAAATATTCTGAGATGAGTAAAAAGAAAAAGAAAGATTTATTTTATTCTACCCTTCGCCCAGTTCCAGATAATTTGACTTTGTAGTGTTTCACATGAAGTAGTCACAGTTCAAAACATCTGTCTTAAGCAGCAACCTCCATGGTACCATAAAGTGCTTCTGGCTGAGCGTAGCTGTTGGTTATTGACCTGGAGGTGAACACTAAAGAAATGAAAACCCCTTTAAGATAAGTTCAGATAGAAATAATGTTTAAATGTTGGGGTACCAACCCACACATATACTAGTTGTATGTCAGTACTTACTGGAACAAAATTAAATTGACAGTGCCCGTCTCAGTGGTCAGATAATAAAGCCCCAATAAACAAATTCTATTGAAGGAATCAATATGTGAGTTTTCATGGTTTATTAATTTTGTATTTTTGTTAATAAATAGTAGGTTGATTTGTGATAAGCATATCTTCTTCCTTTTTGAAGAAGAATAATTATTCTATTTTGTCTAGTGGTATTTGAGACTGTCTTACAAATATATATAAGCTCTCTCCTGTTTAGCATATAAACTTGCAGGAATTACTTTCCTCTTCTCATAGCTTAGAAAAAGCACACAACCTTGTTAGAGAAACCTATGTTAAATACCAATTAAGAGAATTCAGGAAGGTGAAATGTAATTCAACTGGAATTTAGCCAGAACCTAACTGCCTATGAGTAGACCTTAGTTTCTTACATTAATTAAGATATTTCTGTACCCATATCCACCCTGACTCAATATAAAAACTGAGACGGAGAGTTGAACGTATTGTCTGAGACACAGGCATCCTTAAATAACTGCCCTTAGGATTCTAGGGACATGCTATTGGCATGTAGAGGAATAGCATGTTTGGAGGAGATTTTAGCTTTTAATGTTTGTGAGTGTTAACTTTAGCTCATTTCTGAGGTGCCAGTTTTCTAGAAAGAACAGCAGATGGACACTGTTCTGACATCAGTTATCTGGTATAGCTCCGCACAGCTCAAGAGAGTTTAGATTTTCATGGAATGTTGTGAGATAATATACTATTCTTATGATACTTTAACAAAACATTGTTGTCAAAATCCAGTAACAGCATGAAAAAATATGTATTAAAAGCTCTTTGCTTTTCTTTGTACAGTAAACATTCTGGTCTTTAAATCCCTTTTGGATGAGTTTAGGCTCATGCCCATGCTTAGAATACCCGACTCATAACCACAGTGGCACCTTCGTTCTATTCTTTCACTTTTGTTGTACTGTATTTCCATAAATCTGTCAGAATTGGGGGCCCAATTTGCTGTAAAAAGACATGCCCCAAACTCAATACTAATTGCAAATCTTATGAGGAGTGGCTGAGGGAGCTGGGTTTGTTTAGTTTGGAGGAGACTGAGGGGACCTTATCACTGTCTACAATTACGTGAAAGGAGGTTGTAGAAAGGTGGGCAGTGGTCTCTTCATCCAAGTGACAGGTGACAGGACAAGGGGAAATGGCCTTAAGCTGCCCCAGGGCTGGGTCAGATCAGATGTTAGGAAAAAGGTCACTTAAAGAGTTGTTGGGATATGGAATAGGCTGCCCAGGGAGGTGGTTGAGTCACTGACCCTGGGTGTATTTAAAAAAAAAAAGGTAGATGAGGTGCTCAGGGATATGGTTTAGCAGAGGACAGGAACAGTTGGACTCGATCTCAAAGGTCTTTTCCAACCTTGTGATTCTGTGGTTCTGCAATTGAGAGCCTCTTCTCTTGTTCCTATCATCACAGTATATAGAAGCCCTCCACTGCACTTGTATCCAGGGTAACAGCACAGTGGGGCTTATCCAGAGATCTCAGAGTGACCAGGAGAGAGAGGCTGCACCTCCACACTTCCCAAGATGCTTTAGACAGGATGAAGAAGGCTAAAAAAGAACAGTGCTGAATGGAATGCTTGATTTAGAATTTTTGTGTCATTATTGAAACTACAATGAGGTAAAGACTTTTTGGGTTTCTTCTCTTAAATAAAGATGTGAAAAGTCTTTCCTTTTTCTATTTGCAAACTGGAACCTGGCTTTTATATTTCTGGGAGGCAATGAAATGTGGGCAGGAAGTGTTTATTCTTTGAGGAAAAATGCTGTGGTGTGCCAGATGAGTTGGAATGCCAAAGCCCTGAAAGTATAAAACTGTAAATTCTGCTGAGTGCAGGTCAACAAGGCCAGCCCCAGGTAGGTTACAGTTGCATTTAATGCACAATGATCTAAAGTACTAGAAGTAGAAAGAAATATTTCCTTATCTTTTACTTACGAGTTAATTTTTGTTGAGGTTTTACTCATTTGCATCTTTTAAAAACAAGGGGTGTTTTCCCATAAATTTCCTGCAATCTGGGAAGATTCATAATTTTCCCCCGATGTTCTATTAGAATCTTTAGTTGGAACAATTAAGGACCTCTTTAGAGTTACTATGATTGGGATGACTGTCACCTGAAAGTTGGTTGAGCTTTTGCCTGGGGCTGCACATGGGGCTGAGGAGGAAGAGAAGGATGAGTTTGAGCAGACAGCCACAACCATTGCAATGCAATGAAAGAATTTGTAGGGATGTGTTTTGCTTCCATGCCAAGAGGAGGACACTTACAGTGGACAAAAGGAATGTGTGGCCCTGTATACTGAGCTATTATACAATAAACTTTGATTTTGAGATTTGCATTTACCTCTCTTCAAATCTGATTGTATTCTGAGGTCCAGCATTACAAGCTCTGGACTCCTGATTATTTTTTTTTTTGGAGTTGTACTGTTTATGGGCAGATTAGAAGCAGCATTCACTTGTTTCCAGTTAGGACTGTCAGTGAAACGATTTTTTTCACAATTGCCCAGCAGATCCAGTTGAGAGCAGTTTTGGAAGAATAGCAACTGTATCTCTTGGAGAAACCAGGTGCTTTGTTTTCACTGGTTAAGTGAGGTCTGAGGTCTCCCAGAAATTTAATCAGTCTATAAAGACAGTTTGTTAACAAAAGTTGCGATTCAGGATTATGTTGATGCAGCCATATGTTGTCACATCTTTGATTTCTTTAGGAAGATTTAGGAGATTGGGATTAATTGTTACATTATGACCTGGAGTCTGATTCCAGTCTTCTCTTTTGCTCAAACTTTCATTTTTGAGTCATTCTTCAGTTTGATTTGATGCAAATACTAAAATAAATTACTTGAAGTTTGGTCTTTTTTTTTTTTTAACACAAACCAGATTGAAAATAAGGCTTTTCTAGACTGCTTTTTGCTTTCTACAAAATAATGGGGTTTATAACTATGAATAAGGAAAATTATAATTGCATTAAGTGCTCTGTTAGCATCCAAGCGCCTCTTAGCATCACGGAAGCAAGTAAAAATACTCACTGTGACTTAATAACTGTATTGGCTAGCTGGTAGGAAATTCAGTTGACTAACACTTTGTTCAAGATGTGTTCCACTGAACCTGAGACCAGCACTGAGCTGTCTCCTTGAGGTATTATTTCCCTTGTAGGTACAAACAAAATAGCTTAGAACATAGGAGATAAAAATGGGTCATCTGAGAGCACTGGGCGAGTGACCTAAAACACAAGATGGTTTATTGCTATGGGTTAATTTTTTTAATGATGGGCTAGCCCTCAGAGAATGGGTGGAACCCTCTCTCCAGCCAGAAGAACCCAAAAGGTTATGAGCTCACAACAGCAACATGTGGGATTTATTGTGTTTTGCTCAAATCTGAGACATTAAGCCACACAGGCCTGATAAATAAAACTGACCTGTTGGAATGACCGTAATACTTTGTGTAACTGAAATCACTCTGATAATTTTGGGAAGTATGTGAAAATATCTTATAGAAGAATTAATATCTTGAATCGCAAACACCGGAGGCTGGATTTTATAAGGACACTCTGCTGTATGTGAAAAATGGAAAGGAGATATAGTTTAACCTGAGTTTTCCTTTAGTCGTTGTTCTTGTAAGGAAACAGGGAAATGGAGTGTTGGCTCCCAGTGAAAATAAGTTGCTGCTTCCAGATTTCACCTTTGTAACCCCTGTGCCAGTCAGTGGTTGGAGCGCATGCTCCTTTTAATCCTTCCCCACTGGCTCCTAGAAAGGGTTATATGGCCTTGTATTCATACTTTCATTGCTTAGCCTGCTTTTGATCATATTGTTTCACCTGCATTAAATCCTGAATTTGCTGTTGCACATGTACAAAAGTTGCACTGGTAACATCTTACCTTTTGTGTTAATTAGCTCACACTACAGAAAGATTGTCAAGATATGTCTACAAGCTGCTCGCAGAGGAAAGAAAGCCTCATGGCTGAAGTTAACCCCACAGGACTTTCTCAAAGCCACACAGGAAATCTGTGACAGATCCCAGAATAAATCCCAGATTTCCTGTCTCTTCCACTTGTGCTGTATCTACAGGGCCCATAATTTCTTAGCTGAGGAAAGAGTTGTCCAATATTATCTCTATTTTTCTGGTATACTGTTGCTTCACATTACTAGCAGTTGCCATATATTATGCTGTGGCAGTTCATCCCTGCGACTCTCTTTTGTGGAATATTCATACATATCATAAGGGGAACAGTATTAATTATTAATATCAGCATTTAAGCAAATAAAGCCCAATAAAGAAAGGTATAAAGAGTTAACCATGGAGTATTTGCAGGTACAGATTATTTATTGCCTGATTCCCTCTTCCAAATAAAGTGCTTGTACTTCTAGTCTAAATAGCATTCAGAGGAGCTGTGTTGGCATATATCAAATGATAGTTGCCTATGCTATCATTTAAAAATAAAAATAATACATTTTTATAGAATTAAATTATTTGAGTAGATTTTTTGGTTTTGCATATGCTACTTGGTACTTTACAAAATTGATGCATTCTGTCATTCTTTGGCACCCTTTAATGAATTATCTTTTGGCACTCTTTAATGAATTATAAATTAATAGATGCAGAATTATCTTATAAAGTAATTCATTGTGGATCTGTAACAATGGGATGCACTTAAGATTTTATGACTTCTATTATGACTTGATAAATGGAAGTTAGAATACTTTGGTGTGCTAAGTAGATGTCTTAGATGTTCATGCATTCAGATCTATTGCTGAATATCTAATCCTAATCTTTTTTTAGATACTTTGCCGCTAGGTTAAACTTTAATAGTTTTCATTCTGTACTGCTCAATTTGCCCTCATATGGTTCTTTTTTAGATAACATTACTTGTACAAATTCCAACTGAGGCAGAACCAGTAATCTTCAGCCAGTCTTGACAGCATTTCTAATGCAGTGCAGCTATGGAATTTCATTCTATCTTCTTGTTTTCTAATTTATATCCAAATAACTGAACAGAAACATAGGGACAAATGAACTTTGCTAAACACCCTCTTAATTAAAAGGATGACATTTAGAGCATTTATTAAATGTTTTTGCTGAATGCAAAACATTTGTACTACAGTGAGAAATTCCACAAGTAGTAAGCTGAAGGTTCTTGATTTAACAATGCTTAAAAGTGAAAATTAACTTCCAGGGTATTTTTAAGTGTAAAAATTATAGCTTGCTTTCTCAAATAAAAGAAAGAAAATTCATCCCACGTCAGCCATCATCATGAGCTGCATCTGTCTTTAGAAGTAAAGATTCAAAATTCTCTTTCTGTCCAGTCATGTCAAAGCCAGTGTTATTAAATTTGATGCAAGGAAGACTGGGTCCTAGAGCCTGCTTCTTAGTAAGGTCCTTAGGTATGCCGCAAACTTGCAGCATATGTGTAGTCTGCTTGAAGTGATGATACTGTACAAAAGATAAAAGTTGCACATACATCCAGGTCCCAAATAACAGGTACTTAACACAAAACAGGCTGCAAAAACATTCTGGAGGAGAAAAAAGGACACTGGGTTTAGAATAAATAGAATCATGAAGCAGCTGTAGCTTCTAAAATCAGTTTAACTGTGAAGCATAGTGGTACGATATTAGCATGTTAAAATCAGAACAGTATCATTGGATTTGACAGATATGTGAGATGTAGAAGACCCACAGAAACCTGAGCAGCCTTTTGGGGAGTGGGGATCTAAAAACTCAGCGATGCTGGACCAGAGCACATGATAAGCAGAGCAAAGACTGGCTCAGGGAGCTGCTCTAGGTGTAACCTAACTAGTGCTAAGCCAGAGAAACACCCAAAGAGAGCTGACTGGCCATCTGTGCACTCTCTCCAGTATTTGGGGTCCCAAAAAGCTTGTCTGTGAGGCAAACAGGGTTCCACAGGATAGCTTCCATGTTCCCTGGTTCCTTTTCTAACCAGGAGCAATAAGTGCAGAGAGACTCTTTACTCTGCAGCAGTCATTTCAAACCCAGAGGGACTACTTACCTCCAACTCACCATTATCCCTGTTGGATCTAGACCAGCTCCTCACAGCTGTCTCTACATCATGCAGTCTGGTAACCATTTTGCCATGTTTTTACCATGACTTTTACTGTCCTAATTCCCATTTCAGTGGTTAATGGAGAGCCAGCTGCATTACCGTTGTTTTAATGTAAGATTAATTGTTCTTTGTGGTGAGAAGAGTTACTCTTTGGGATAGGTGCCACCACTGGTGGCAACATGTATATTGATTCTGCACATGTTGCCTTGCAAAATAAAACAGAAGATATCAAATTAAGGAAGGACAGTGCTCACTTGAGCCCATCACAGAGGCAGAAGGATAATGAAGACTTGGAGGATGATGGTGTTCGGTTTTCCCACAGACAGAGCTTTGAACATGAAAGTGAAATGGCACAGATCCAGATATTGAACTCCAGATGAAATCAGAGTAAAGAGGGAGGCTCTTAAGCCAGGTGGTTATCACATTATTAGAGTGTAACAAAGCATTAAGAGAGTTATCATAGAAAAGATAAAACTTTAGCCTGACTATGCTTTTGAGAAAGAACACACTGTGGTTCTTAATTTTTCATAAAATGAGAAAGAAATCTGTTGATATCCTCCTACCTGTCGGCTCCTGACCAGTACTCTATATTGATCTCAGTATTTGCTATTCATGGTGTATAAGGGAGGATAATAGTTCACAGCAGACTCCAAATAAGGTGTGTGTGAACTGGCACTCAGCCTTTGAAATATTTTCCACAGCTGCTTTATTTTTGAGCTGGGGATGCTAGACTACATGAGCTACCAGCCTAAATCCTAATGGGCATGGAAATAACCATATTAGCCTTTCAGGCACTGTTGTTAACGCTACCTAAGAAGTCAGTGCTGAACGAAGGCATGGTTTAGAACTTCTGAGTAGGTGTTTCTGTACACTGGGAAGCCTACAACCTAAAATATTTAAGGTGGGTGCAGTTGGGAGAGGAATCTGATAATAGATTAAGAAACTATGTACTTTCCGCTTAGAGGGAAAGATGTTTTCTTCGTCTTTCCTTCATCTCTCACCCCTGATTTCTGATTATTTTTACAGTAATATATAGAAAATAGGATATAGTAGCCCTAGGAAAGGATAGAGTAGTGCCAAAAGCAAGGTCTGCTTCTGTGGGAGGAGTTCATCTTGGGCAGAATCTAGAAAGTGTTCCCTGGTAGCTGGGACAGATCAGTACTGTAAGCAACAGAGTCTTCCCAATAACAAAACTGAAGGTATGTGTCTCCCAGGTGCTGATGCTCAGTACCTCTCAGACCTTGGGCAGTCAGTCTAGCAGTGCTCTCTGCTGACACTGAGCTCCAGAACAATATCCACAGTAAAACTTTAATTCACTTTTCTAAATCAAGTAATTACATTCACATGAATGGAACAGTCCGCTAAATGACTGTATTAATAGGATCTTGTAATGAATTAAAAAGGTTAACAGGAGCAGAGTAATGCTTAACTAGTTATACCGAGTTGACCTGACATACACGTTTTGGTTTCATAGGATTTGGTGTTTAGCTTAGACTTTGTATATGAAAATGTATTTCCAAGCTGTTATTCTATATATGAGTGATATGGCTCATTCAAGTTTGGAGATCTAGATGGTACCAAAAGAATTTACTGTCCCCTAATAGTCAATTCCTCGCTTCGCTCCTTACTCAGGATGGACAAAGCACTACCATTCCTCACACTGCAGTGGTACAGTACCCCACAAAGTATGGCCAACTTCTGATTACATCCTGGAATGTATTTAAGGAATAAGAGGCAGGTCACAGATCATCTTCAAGTGATCAATAAGTTTCAGGGACACAGAGGATATTTACTGGCAGCTCAGAGCTGAACTGGTCTGTTTATTTAATAGTTGTCTCTAACTCCATTTTTATCTTTGTAGTTTGAAAATACTTATTTGTCTCTGTAGCTGCAGAATTGTTTTTACGATTGTGATGCTTCATAAATCCAAGTGATATGACTAGCAATTTCTCATTACTGTGATTGCAATTAAGACAAGTTAAAGGAAATATAAACCACTTTTAGTTAAAATATTACATCCCTCACATAAAGTACTCCTCACTTAATCTAGTTGTTTATTATGGGTCTGTCTGGTTAATGAAACTACATGCAGTAGTGTTGTTACCATAAACTATTAGGTCTTTTCATGCTGCTGTTTTTAGTAAATCTTACTTCTTTGAGAAGAACAGATGTTATATACTTAGACTGTCTGAGTTCAAAGACATAATCAACAAACCTCATAGATCTGCAGTCAGAAAGCTGTTTAGTTCTATGAGACTCTGTGCTGATTGCAGAATTAGAAATATCCCTCATAACAGCTGGGTGCATCTGGAGAGTTACACAGCCATACTTACTTGCATTCTTCATCTTATTACAGATGTTGGTTTCTATCTTTGTATTTTCTTCCCAAGTTGATCTGAAATGCAAACAAATTTTAAAATTTTGATTTAATTTGCCAAATCAGACTTAACTGAGATGCCTTTTAGGATGAAAGAAAGAAATATAACCATCATGTAGCCACAATCACTTTGCGCAAAGTAAAGGTAAACTTAAAAGTTATTTGCTTTGTATAGGGGTATAGAGGCATACGGAACAATAATGTGTATCATAAGTGAGTATAAATTTAAACAATACCAGTATAATCAGCAATGTTTAACACAGGCACAGGAGTTTGAGTCTGTATATGCAGTGAAGGGCAAATACCTTAAATGATTAATATAATAGTTTCCCCCAGAAGTACCACAATGCCTAGTCAGCACACACATTCGTAGCCATTCTCAATTCACAGGCTAAAATGGCTTTTTCTTCTAATTTTGCTTTGTTGCTCTTGTGCATTCAGTCATGTGATTTGGCTATTTCAGAGGTTCAGACAGACCCTTATTTTTACATCTTCCTGATCTGTAAAGCCAGTTCTGCTAGGCAAGATGGGGCTGGGCTGATAGCAGGTTTCTGCAGTAAACATGAATCCATCCATGAGTTGCAGCAAGTGATCACCCGAGGAGCTATATAACTAAACTTACACATAACAAAGCAGGTGGCTGGAGAGTCACCTTGTACAACCATTCCAATTCATTGTCAGACGGTGTTTTTCCTGTGTGCAGAGCTATTAAGGAAGGACAGTAGTTTACTAGGTAACAGTGCTGTCTTCTGCAGGGACATGCAATCTGAGCTGATTAGTATGGTGTATTTGGCAACAGGATTTGAGGCAATGCAGCTACAGTGCGTGATACTGCGTGAGCTTACTAGTTTGTGAATTTGTTCATGTGTCAGCACTTGAGGTTTAAGATTCCTCAAGTCTGTAAAGGCACAAGCTTCATGGAATTGCAGTGATATTTCCCCCAAATAATATATAGCGTTCTGCAATATCTGTAAAGCAAACACATGAAGCTGTCAGGTAGGATTTCTTTTCTTCAAATGAATATGTTTTATACATACTATGAAATGAGTATGCTTATACATACTAGCATATAGTAAAGTCCTTTAATTGCTGAATGTTTGTCTTTAATCATAGCACTTGAGTGATTTCATAGGGATTTCTCATTAAACCACATGCATTTAGTGCTTTAATGCAGGCTAATAATCATTCATGTAATGTTCTTTGGAAGAGAACTCACTCTCCTTCTAGAATAATCTGTTGTGCCAACTTGTGAAAATAGTTCATTCAATTAAATTATTTTCCCAGAAGGTAAACAAATAACGTAAAAAGTAACAGTAAATAGTCAAGAACTGCTTACATTACCAGCTATATCCCCAAATACTGTAGAAAGACAATAGAAGACAACTTTTCTTACACAACTCTTTGGCCTAAAAAAAATCTTCAGAGACATAGAAGCAGTATTCCTTACAAACATGTGAAAAAGGTAGAAAAAAAATTTTTTTTCTTTCCAATTTGTGGCATTAAAAGAAATGCTGTGTTACTTAACTAGATGCTTTGGAATCACAAAAAAGCATTTTTAGGTTCAGTCCAGAGGATGTTTTCTTTTGGTAAGTTTTGTTGCTTCTAACAGATTGACTCCCTCTTAAAAATCTTCCAGAAACTTTCTTGATCCAGAATGGAGTTCAGAAGTGCAAAATTAGAGATCAACATTAGCAAGGAATACCCGGAGTGGCAGCAGAAGTAACTTCAGAAACACTGTCCATTCACAAAAAGGGTCAACCCTTTTGCCCATCTTTGTGCTGGCATTAGTATCTTCTCAGTGTGACGGAGAAACTCAATCAGAAGCAAGGCAACTCAAAGATACCAAAAAGTTCTTTCAGAAGACATTCTTCCCCCCAGAGCCACCACCCTTACTAAAGAAAAAGCTGCTTTATATAGCATCCCTATTCTCTAAGTTTCTTAAAATGATAATGAAAAGAACAGGGCATATCTGCTGAGTCAACTGCTGCTTTATTATAAAACCAACTGGGGGGATGGGGGAGAGTAAAAATACCCTGGCGTAGAGAGTTCACTGCAGAGTCAGTTCAATAAAACTTGCACTTCCCAGTTCTGGCAAAGCTTTTGGACATTTCAAAGGGCTTGATAAACAGCAATAGCCTTGTCTCCCACACATTAAAGCTTCATCAACGACATTATATGAAAAGAAGAAAAACCTGGCAGAACAGTAAAGAAAAGGGTAAGGTGTTCCTTAGATGGGTCAAGGTGCTCTGAGTTCCTCTTGCTTCACTGAAACAACAGCATTTTTTCTGGCAGCAGAACATCTGTAACCTCCGTCTGTGTCGAAGCAGCACATCTGTTCACAGTTATGGGTCAGTACCCATCAGGAAGCGTAGTTGTACTGTGCTCAGAGATGCTGGATCATAGCTCACAAAAACCATTTTTAAAACTCTAATTAGTGAAGGGACAGGAGGATAAAATGAATGCAAATCTATGAGATTTAAAACCCCCAAACTGCTTTCAGTCTGAATGTTTAGACAGAGCTATAGGTGACAGTAGTAAGGTTTTAATTCAAAGCTGTTGGGGTTTTTTTAATTGTTTTAGTGAAAAGCCATGATTCTAAAAATTACCAAGGAATAAAGTTTATATCAATAATGCAACAAAGTACATGATAAGCCTGGTGGGCTATCTGCTTTTATGGATTTTATAGCATAGCACATTTTCTGATGTCTCTTCTCTCCTGTCAATCCACAGCTGTTGTCAGTGCTTCCCCTCTGTCAGGTAGCTTCTTGGAAATACTTCTACATTTAGAAGGAAAATTAAAGCATGCAGCAGATAGTCTGTAATAACATTAAAATCAGTGTACTGTTGCTAGAATTGTCTAGTGCAGAACATACTATTTTTTTGTTTCTCTTGTGATGAAATATTTTGAGAGGATTAAGATGTATATTTTCAATCTTAAAATATGTAGGCCTATGTAGATGCAGCTGTCTAATTGTAATATCTACCTTGAATCAAGTTATTCTGAGTCTGCTTAAATTGGAAAATGTAAATATTTCAGAATAGTCAGAATAGTATCACCAAAACCTTTTTTTTTGTGTTAGGAAACACGTTATGTATTTCGTAGCATCATCCAGTGACTTTGTTCAAAAGAAGCAGTGGGGTTCTTTTGAAATACACAATATTAATTGAAAATTGACTATAAGAAAATTGACTATTAATCCATTACCCAGCTGTTTGAGGTATGGTGTTAATCTTTCATTAAAGATTCCATTTTCCTACTTCCTCAAAGCGTAGAAACTTCAGCATTTAAGGGTTCTAGCAATGTGATTTTTGTGAACTCTAAATTCCATCATGAAGCAAAGAAGGGCCACTGCTGTAGAAAACAGCTTCTAACACACCATAAGTTGCAATTACTAAAACAAATTAATCTAGTGACTAATCTTTCATTCTTAATTGGTAATTGTAACTCGTAACAAGAATATTCAGCATGACACTGTATGCATTCATTTGTGTGGGCATGAAGTGCTGTATAGCTTTTAAAAAATAATGTATAAGATAAGACTAAGACATAAAAATGTCTAAGTTATTTACATAAAGACACTTGGGAGCCTAATAATGTACTCATTTCTGGCTTAACTCTCTTCTAATTGCAGTTAATAAAATCTCTGCCCTTCCCAAAGTTCAAAGGGCAATAATGTTCTTGATTAGTAAGTTGCAGCTGAATGTCTAGCTTCTGAGAGTTAGGTAATACAAAATGGTCACTGCAGGATAGTATTTCTTTCTGTATTATAGGAATTTTCTGACATTAGTGTCTAATACATGGTTCACAAGTGGACAGTTGAGTGCCACTATATTACATCAGACAAAGTCCTGCTCGGATACAACAGAATTCTGGATTCCTGAACCCATTTAATCAGTTACTGCAGAAGTACATAACTCTGAGATGATGGAGCAGTCATCAGGACATAATTCAGTGTTGGTCTTATTGTCAGAGAAACTGATCCTTATATTTAGTGACCTGTCATCAGTAAACCTTCTAAACATTGACCCTTATACATTCAAAGACAAGTCAATATTCAAACAAGTCTTCTAGCTTTTCTGATTATATGATACGTGATGCCACCTTCTCCACTGCGGATAAATTCTACATAAGCTTCAACTCAAGCCCAATATTTATGCAGTTATACATATAGAAATTATTCACTGTAGAATTATGAACTGTAGAACTCAGCCCTTTATAGGATGCTTGAATATCAGCATTTTTCCCTGTGTAAAGTTTTGGACAGATAAAAATAAAATTAGCATTATTTATCACAATGGGATACGGTATAAAACTAGAAAAAGACACGTTTTCAAATATGTATTATTCTGTACTTTTACTGATAAGTGCTACCAGTTTATTACTTACAAGTGTTTGAATAATAACACTTTAAGGTTTCAGTTGGTAGTAAAGCTCTAAATGCAAGGCAGCGAGATGAGAGGGAAGAGCCTTCAGCACAGCTTACACTGCATTGGATGTATTCTGTTGTTTTGTGAGCTTGATAAACAAACCTTCAGAATTATTTGCCACTCAAAACTGGCTTCAGAGAGAACTATCCAAACACAGTGCACAAGCTGTCTGATCCTACATATGGCTCTCTAGCTTACACTGCAATCCATGTTCCTGCATCTCTACTATTTGATAAATAGTATTTATTAATCTCTCACCTGCAGTGCAGGTGTATTTGAGCGTGTTTAATTTTGCATGCATTGCTGCAGTTATGAGGCAGTCAGCACTTAAAGCTGACCTGGTGGGAAGCATCTGGGAAGTAGGTTGAATCAGTCCACTTTTCTACAACTTTCCACAGACAAGCTAATACACAAGAAGACTTTTTGAAAGTGAACACAATTGTATTTGTCTACTTCCCAGTTGTTTTCAAGTGTAATTAGATAAGACCACACGGAGTACCACAGTAGTAGAGGCTATACAAAAAAAAACAGTGTTATATACTTCTTGCTGAGCATTGTCTAGAAAACAGTAGCCATGAGAAGTTTGCTTTTAGAGGATGAGCAGAAACACAAGCATAACAGATGTCACTGCAACTGTTCTTCGGACACCAAGGTCAGAAGGCTACACAAGAGGCAACGAGAACATAGTTACAGAAGACAGTTCTATTAATTCTTGCTGCCCATAAGTTGAGGGGGTAGAAGAGGCTATCAGTGACTGTAATAGAAAGAAAGCGTTAATGAACTTAATTTAGAAGTAGCAGATAGAATATCCCCATGGGAAAGCTAGGCAAAAGTTGATCACAATATATTAGAAGGCTGTAAATAAAACTGAAGGAGTTACCATATTCTATGTGGTTAGATTGAAGGTTTGTTATAATAGCGTATAGCTTGAGTTTTTGCCTTAAAAAAATAATTTCATCTTTCAGTAATTTGGTATGCTGCCTGGCAGAATATACCAAAATCTCCAACTACACTATGGGCTGCAATGGCTAAAAAAAATCTGGGTCGTAAGTTGTTTCATCTAAATGTTTCCTCCAAAATATTCACAGCAGGTAAGTTTTCATGCTTACTTTCTTAGTAACTACTATTACAGTCCAAATTCTTATCAGACACTTAGCAAGGTCCTTATTAACTTTAGGTTTGCCTAATTAATAAATAGAACAGCAGCATGGGTGATGTTATATTGAGCAGAGTCATTCAGAAAAAAGGATCGCAAATTTTCACACACCACATATGGGGTGTGTGTTGATGCTACATATTAAAATAAGATAAATCTGTAAAGATTTTTTTCGGTAAACACAGTAGTGCATAGAAAAGAAACTTGGCAAAAGTATTGAGAATAGTTAAGACACTGCAGGCTATGATTTATACTGATGTTTAAGGCACAAGAGAAGCATATGATTGTTTTATCGAGCACTAGAAGCTTTCCCAGAGAAACCTTGCTGGTTCGGTTGATAAGTGTACAGCTGACCAGTTGCTTTTTACTCTAGCAAATTATTCTGTTGATTGATAGCTCAGTTAATTTCAAAAGTAGCTTTCTTGCTGCGGATGCAGCTGTGAATTCTAATCAGCTGGAGCAATTAAATGCTATCTCTTTGGCTGCAGAGGAGCCAACTGGAGAACCAAATGTACTGAGAATGGGCCTTTGCAGATAACTGAGAAGAGTGAATTCATGCCTAGCATGTACTCCCTGTAATGTTCCCTTGATTTTCAGTGTTGATCAAGATTTCTATTTTCATTATATTTAGTTTTACTTAGTTTAACAATATTTAAGTGGAATTACACAAGAAGACCTTAAACTGTCTTTAAGTTAAATTGCATCCAGTATGAAAACGTGGAAGTTAGTTAAGTACTCCTTCCAGTGCCCTGAGTGGAGTTTTTTAAAGATAGTCTGCAACAGGCTTCATTGAGAGGAAGTTTCATACTAGAAAAGTAGTTAGTGTCAAAATGAGAAAGAAAAGTAGAGAAACACATGTTTTAAAGCATTTGTTTTCTTTGAGAGAGGGAACCCACATGTCATCGTTTTATAGCCCCAGCACCATTTTAAAAACCCTTGTTTCCTGACCAGAACTCATCTTAGACAAATGTAACTTGCCAATATTAACTTCTGCTGTCACTTTATCCAGTTATGATGGACTGGTATTCCATGTCCTAAGCTTTTAAACTGTAGCAATCCTGGTTTTCTTTTTTTTCATGTAAGTTAAGAGTGGTAAAATTTAGGGTTCTTTAGAGTTTATTTAGTTTTGATGGCCATGATCTAAATGGTCATTCTCCTCTTCAGAATTATTTGATACCAATTCTCCAGACTATATCAGGTCATATAAAGCCCAATGTGTATCAGGCCATACCAGAGTAAAAACTTTTCAGGATTAGGTCTTTATCGTTTGATGTCTTAGTTTTTTGTTACAAGTTGTAACTGCTAATACTGCAAGTCACATAAATAAGAAGAGAAGCAGATGCAGTTTTTCAGAATGATGAACTCCAGTATAAAAACAGTAGCACCGAGTAGTTAACCTTGCTTATAATATTCTTCCACATTCAGTTTTTCGCTTTAATGTCAGTTAAATCCTACTTAACTTGGAAAAAAAATTATATGACAGCTTCTTCCTTGCCCCACTACGTTTTCAGAGTGCCTGTATGCAGCCCTGCCTCACCCACACCTGTGTCCACCCATGGGCCCCAGTGATCCACACACTAACTGCAGACTGATTTCTTGCCCTGACCTTGGCCCTTTCTCATCACTTTGGCCTGCCCAGCAGTCACTGGACTCGTTGCTGAAGCTGGCTGCCTGTCAGTTCCTTTTAGCAAGGTGACTATTTCATTTGCATGCAGAATTAATACCCAGGTCACCTGGTAAATTTAAAGGTATTTTCTAATGACGTGGTGGGAAAATTTTAGTTTTAAAAATCCATTAATCATGGGCAAGAAATGTAAGCACTAAAATGAGCTAGAGAATGCTGAGACACTGAATTCAGAATCCAGCAGTTGAAGACAGCTGTATTTCATTCAGAGTAGTCCAAAGAAGATCTATTTTCTCTCATAGATAGCAAGCTGTAGAACTTCCTCTAATGTGCAGTAATATCCATCCAAGCTTTAGTGTGAGATAAATTGCCTGGTGTCAGTTACGTGGAGGAAAGCAAGCAATACAGGACAAGGCAAGCTTTTAAAGTTTGGCAAATTTAGTCCTCATTTATCCAAAGTTAAAATTAACTGCTGTTGGATCAGTACTACGTTATCTGCAGAGGTTTTTTCTCTGTAGTCAGTTTTTAAAAATCAAGACAACTTTCCAAGGGTTGACTTGACTAATCTCTGCAACCAGCTCTTTCATTTAATTCTGTTTGGAAAACTGATTCCGGAAAGACAGATTTCTAAAGCCAGATTTATACTGGGAAAAAAATTTTACTGGTGAAGATCTGACATAGCTTTTGAACCATCCCTTTATAAATAGCTTCACATATGTCAGCCCATTACCAAGTTCACTACTGACAGACACCCCAAAAATGTCTTTTAACGTGATTACTTATAGCTATAAAGAGCAATGGTGGTTTGTTTGCTTTTTTTAGACACCCAGGCACTGGTAGTTTATGATAAATTTTGCTTCCTACTTGTTGTGACTGATGTTTATACCTTTACATTTTTTTTCAAAAAAAAAATAAACCACATCTCCCCTTCTATGCCCTAAATACATTCTGGTTTATTTACTCTCCTGGCATAAAAGAATTGTCAAGAGGGTAGAAATAATTTCAGAGTAACTGAAATGCCACTTTTTTTCTTTTTTTTTTTATTCCATCTGACAAAAAGAGAAATACTTTGGCTTCAGTATATTTGGTCAAGCTGTACTGCTGTACCCAAATAAATTCCCTGCCTTTGCCAAGGAAAAAAAAAACAAACCCTGTAGAACAAAAGAAAGTTTGGAATAAATAAAAAGTTCAATAGGAGTAGATAGTATCAGTTCTGCTCTTTTAGTTGAAAAGAACATGAAAAACCTTTTGCAGTGTTCATATTAAACTCTTAGAAGACACTAGTTTCTTGGAAGCTGTTCGTAATATAGGTATGCATCACTGAACTCACAGCTGAAAGACACAAAGACCTTTTAACCTATCATCTTTTTTTTTTCTTTTCATAATCAGGGATTTAATAGTACAGTGGTTCAGTCAAGCACTGTCTTTGTCAGTGATACTTGTGAAAGGCATTCCTACCCTTTCAATTCCAGCAGTTTGCTCCATGCCACAGTCACTGATCCCTCAGTTGTCACAAAGGCTGTGAATGGTGCCAAAGAGCTGTGTTTGGGAATAAACCCACATTATTCTGATTTTAAAAACTATTATTGAATTCCCATCCAACTTTAGCATCTTCTTTCTAGACATCTGGATCTGGAATACTACCTTTATTTCTTGCAGTTGACAAACTGATAACAGATACATAAAGACTGTAACTTCTGGTGTTCTGGGTTACAGAGTCCCTTTTAGTAATGAAATGCTTTTACATATTTTGATAGAATATTGATATCTGTTTTGACAGTCTTGGTTGAGTGTTTTCATAGTAATTGTTCTTGAAAAGGAAAACCAGTTTGAAATGCTACTCTAGGCTAAGTTTCAACTGGGGTAATTACATGCTACTTCCCTTTAACCCCTTCTCCAGCATTGTTCCTTATGATGTTCCTTAGCTGATCTCTTAAACTGGAACAGTTCAACAGAAGCTGCTCTTGCTTTGAGGTGGATATGGTTCTCTAACTGACACAGTCTTTGTTCATATTATGTTCAGGGGTCATGGAGTTTCAAAATTGCTCAGCTTTGGTCTACTTCCTTCAGGAAGATCATAACTGATCCAGAGCAAATTCTACTCTAACTCTTCACGTATAGAATCACAGAATATCCCAAGTTGGAAGGGACATAATAAAGATAATCATATAGCTGTGTACTTCTACAGGTGGACTTCCCTTTTCTTTAAGGTAAGAAGAAACTGGAGTAAAGGCTTCAATGTTTAAGCAATACAGGTATTTTTTCATTAGCTGTGGTGACTTTTTCTAAGCTGAAGATCCCTGAGCCTGTTTTTTTGCCTGAATGTCCTGTCCAAGAAGCAAGACAAACTGCTGATGGCTCACAGTGTCATCGACCCAGGCCAGGTAATATAGTGAGATTAGAGAACTGATTTATTTCTGCCGCCTGAAAAATATCAGTATCTCTCTCATCCTTGCTTAGTCTGGCCAACACATGAAATGATATCTTCTTATGACGCTAGTATCAAATTCATTCTCAGGAGTGGTCATATAAACCCTAACTAGCTTTTTATAATACTTCTCCCTATAGGAAAAATTACTTTGAATTTTTGATCCACAAGGAATACAGGAAAAATGAAGCACCTTTCTTTCACTATGACTTAGCCTCTATATCAGTAAATGGTCTTCTAGAAACTATAGCTTCTTTGGTTTTGTGGCACCTCCCCTCTGTTTCGCAGTTGAGATGAGAGTCTTGTAGCTATCTCAGGGTGGGAAAGGCTGTTTTGTTTCCTTTAGCCAAATCAGTAGCCTTGTTTTCAGAACAAAATGTCATTGATGGAAATAACCGTTCTTTTGGTGAGAACTGAACTGGTTCACAGTGTAACAATAGTGATAAACGTCGCCTCTGTGGTTTGACTAAACCAAAACAACTTGGCATTTCCAAGCAATTAAAATGCAAGCAAAGAAGATTAGACTGTATCTTTAAAAAAAAAAAAAAAAGACAGAAATTGAATGCAGATAAGTAAATTGCAGCTGGGACAGGGCAGTTTCACAGCATAAAACCTGGGCCAAAGTCTCATGTGAATCTAAGAGGGATGAGGTAGCAACTGATAATGTGGGAAAAAAGGGACACAACCTTCCTTTTTGGAGTTTTGAACCTACTGATGTGGCGTGGGCTTGCATCCTTGTCTCTTCCAGAAAGCTTGACTGCTTTGCTGTTTTTTTTTTTTTCCTTTCAATTTATTGAAGGCAAGGGAGAGTAAAGCAGACTTGAGAATTGTATTGTAAATGATGAGGTGGAATGTGGGAGACGTGCTGTTTGCATGTGTGCAGTATTTAATTCGTTTGGAAATAGGCAGTGGGTTCAAAAGGGAAAAACAGCATCCTTAATATTGCATGAAGTTCTTGTGTTTGAGATCTGGGTGAATTTCCGTGTCACGTACACACCAACATCCACACGTGTCTGCCTACATGCTCGTCTGAAATAACGGATTGAAAATTTTCAGGCTTACAGAGAATTTGTGAGAGTAATTTTGATATGTGAAGCTGATGAAATTATTTTACTTTTTTAAAGTGTCATCAAAACAGAATATATTTTCCATTACAAGCAAATTTGCTTTCAATTAAAACACATTAATTGCAATAGCCTATTTTGATCTTTTCTAAAACAAGTCACTTTCTAGTTTGAAATTGCTGTCGTAGCTAGTGAGTCTATTAAAATTATTTAAAATCTGCATAGGATCACACAAAGTTCTATCTCAATTTCACATGGGGAGAATTTCTGAAAGCTCAAATATGGTCATATGGCAAAAGAGTTTCCCACCCCTTTGGTGTCTCTTTTGAAATCATTAAATGGAGTGTGAAGTGTTGCCCTGATTTGCCATGCTGAAAAAAAATTCTTTCAATTTTAGTATTGTGGAAGGTAAGGAACTTAAATGCAATAACATAATATCTGTGATATTTGATAAGTATCACTATATATGAGTTTAAAGTGCACCTTCCAGTGATGTATTTGAAAATGAAACTAAAATAGCAGAAATAATATTTATTAATTGTTCCTTTATATTATCAACTTCAGAACAGAGGCCCTTTTACCCACAGCCAATATATTTTATCTTCTCCATAAAATTGTAAAACCCCTATTCAGACTAATCCAGGCATCAGAATACAGCACTGACTAGTTGTAGACTGATTTGAAACGGAGGTAGATTGACTGATTGCATCTTCTGCTCCACAAATTCACCATGTGACAATCATGAACTTTTGTCTCATTAATCCTGACTTTTATGCTTCTTGTTATGTATAACTAGTGAGGAAATAGTACCTAAAGAACAATAGCAAGCATAAGAAGAAAAAAGCAGTTGCTGCAACAGTTCTCAATAGGAAAATGCCTAAAAAATATGCAAACTGAAGCTAATTTCTAATATTTTTTCTGTCCTTGGGGTTGGGTTTTTTTTATAAATAAAAGAACTCCAAATTTTCCCTTTCATATATTTTGACTGTTTTTGCAGTCCTATATCAGTAACCCTTAGCTTGTATAGGATATGAACTATTTACATATTTATAATCTGTACAGAATTGTCCTAGAGTACCCAACACTTTTGCCTTTGGTTTCTTTGAAGTGATTTCAGGGAACCTCTACTGATTTAAATCATCTACACTTATCACAAGCTTTATAAAATATTTAGCCTTGGTAGTATTTAGAGCTACAAATTCCAGAAAGTGTTGCTGTAACCCTGTAAATATATATATAAAAATGGGTTCCTGGTCTTTCAAAAAACTTTTTGTAAAGTCACTATGAAAGTTGGACGTGTCTGGAATGCAAAAATTGTCCAATTTATTTCCATGGTCCTGTCCTTATTTTTCAAGCACAAATAGTCTCTTTGGTTGCGCAGTTTAAGATAAGTTTAACCCAGTTCTCAGCAAATGCCAGGAAGCACCACTGTGCTACAGATACACCAGGAGAAATTGTATTAATCCTATGACACATTCGGCAGAGCCATCATATGTGAAAGATTTGCTCCTTTCTGTATCATTTGAGCCACTGACTCAAGAATTGAAAGATGTGATTGTACTGCACAGAAAAAGGGCCCTAATATTAACAGTGTGAGTTTGGGGAGGTATAGCTGTTGTTTTTAATCTTCCAGTATTTAACAACACATTTCTTTCTGGAAACAAACCCAGGTCTTAGGTGAGGTTTTGAGACTTCTTGGGTAGTTCACTTCTGATCAGATGAAGCTTCATATGAAGATGTATCTTTTCCTAAGATCAGTTATCCACACATTCCAGTATTTCTTGCGGTTTCCTGTTTTTTTTAATAGATTCCATAGTTACTGAAATTATGAAGGAGCATTTTCATTGGTCATTTAGGGACGGCATAGGGGCTGGGATCCCTCAGGTGTACCATTCCAGGTAACTGTTATTGTTGTTCCTGAAAGCTAGCACCAGGAGAACTTGATATCCAGTGTGCCAACCCATTCTGAAAATCTCAAGGTAGCAATTTCTGCTGAAATACTAAGGTTAGTGGATAGACATTGACTAAAAGAGACAGATGGATAAGTAGAATGTGTAAAAGCTACAAGAGCAACTATTTAGAAAAGATGACAGCTATAAATATAACACATTGAAAATTAATTTACAATGTTCAGCCTGTCTCTCCCACTTTTCTGTCTGGGACCTGTGTTAACATTATACATTTAAGACATTATATCATTATTCTTATTTTAGTGCATTTCATGCCCACAGATCTAATATAAACAGAGGTGCTGACAGGAGCTTCAGTTTAAACAGGTTTAAATGTGAATTTGACTTTATGATTTTCATCAGGGAAAAAGACTAAACAGTTTAAGTTGATTAAATTTTCTTAAAGCTGCAGCTAAATGTAATGAAAGCCATTTGTGCATTTTTTTTTTGGTAGGAAAATTGACTGTCTCAATGTTAGTGACTGACAGCTTCGTGCAATGAATTCTTTTCTTGTGAAACAAAGTCAAAACAGTTTCCATTTTTCATAAACTTCTGCAAGGTAGTTTCAATTTCTGATTTTTAGAGGAATCATAGCTTTCCCGTTAAAGTGTTGGCTTATTAGACCAAACTGTGTATGTCAAATTACTAAAAATACAGATCATACTAGATACTCCTTAAATATTGATTTCTTGTACTGTGGAAATCACAGTGATCACTTTTTTCTTCCCTTTTTTTATTAAATTTGTCCTTTTTTATTGCTTCCTATGAAATGTTCTAATTAAGTAAGCCAAGAGCTCTGATTCAGTCTGAATACCTGTTTAAGCATGGACCAGATTCCAAGCATGCTCAGGCACATGAAAAAAGGTGGTGTGAACTTAGAAATAGATAGATACATAACTCAGGCTCTGATTAAAGACAGTATGTGTTTACTGGAGGTTATTCTTTCACATGAGAAACAGAAGGTCAGAATAGCTTTGATTAGAAAAGGAAAACCTTCTCTGACATGTTGAGAGGAGTCTTGGAAAATGTGAAATTTTAAAATATGTTGCATCAGTTTTTAAGTGGAATGCTTCAAACAGTTTGTAGTGGATTGCTTACAGCTAATGCCATCCTTATATATTTTGTAGACAAAGTAGATTACCAAACAGGGCATCTTTTATCTTTTTAATCATTACTTGAATTTATCAACATTTTGGAAAGCCGTTTGGAAAATCATAGGAGCCCCCTTTTCCTCTTGATTTTGAAAGCAGATTAGGATTTTCTGATAGTGACATACATAGCCAGAGTTACAGTAAAGCAGTTAAGTAGAGGGGGCTTCTAGGGGAGATCTAAGTGGAAGAAGCTGTTGTGAACTCTTCCTTTGAAATTTTGCAGCACCTGTCTATGAAAAAACCAAATTGGCAAATGCAGAAATCCTTTCTGCAAAGATCACATGGACTGATGTTTTCTTAAATGCTGATTTTGATCTGTTTACACTTTGATGTTTGATCTGCATTTGCCTAAAGACTAGTAGTAGTTACCTACCTTTCAAATTTGAGAACCATTCAGAGTTTGGGCATTCCCAAATCAGTAGTACCTTGGGATGATACACTCAGCTGACCCAAAAAAACACACTTTCCTTGGCTTTGTGCGTGCTGAGAAAAGACACACAGAAAGCTTGACGAGTTCTGTGTGCCCAACTGGTGGCCCAGCAGTCAGGTTCAGGCTGTGTATCACTTCCATCATCCCTGCTGCTTCTCCCCCAAGGGCTCAAAATGATCTTCTGATGTCAAAATAAGAAAACTAGCACTTCAAAATGGCAATGACTAAAGTCAATAAAAAGCCTCTACCCTGAAGGAATTTTTGTTTGTAGTGTTTGAGTGTCAACATCTTCTAGTAAAATGCCCCCATTTATTACAAGACCTTGGCTGCAGCTTATGAATGGCTCTTGAAACCTTTAATTTTAAATAAGCATCGGGACTTAGAACAGATTCATGATATTGCTGACTCTGCCTGTAAACTGCAAACAATAATTTTTTAAAGTATCATGGCAATATAATCAAGGTTTCTCTGTCCTGAGTGTCTGCAATGTCAGATAACGTCAGATATATGTCTCTGATCTGCAACAAAGCAATTTAAACTATATTCAAGGGGAATGCTGTATCCAAAGGCGGATTTTTTTTTTATCAGGTGTAACTGGAGCAGGCATTTGGGATGTGGTAGATGCATTTTGACTGTCATTGTCTTCAGTCAACGAATAGGAATACCTTCTGTATTCACAGTGCTACAGTATTTTCTCATTGTAAACAGTTACCCTGTCACACTGAGAGGACGCCATCCTTGTATACAGGTAAGTTTGGGACAAGGAAGGAAATCTACTGGCTGAATGGTGAACACCTGGAAAGGGTAAGTACCACTTGGACATTCTAAGAGATCCTAGACTGTACCCAGAAACAAGTCAGTTTTCTTTGAAATGGCAATCCAGGAAAGCTTCAGTTTTATTTTTGTGCAAGTGATTCATCCTCTTCCTGCTTTTGCAAATTACAGAAATATGCTTGTTCAAAAGCTCGATCCTTTCTGACACGTTCTTAAGAATTATTTAATATTCCTGGCTCCAGTGTGCTACTCCATATAGCAGGAACTCAGAGACAAATGCTGTGTGTCATTGCAACATTATCTTGAAGTTTCTTGAAATATCAGATTAGACATCACGGACTGTGTCACTTTTTAGCACACATTATTAAACTTGCAATATTTTGCTGCACTTGCTTGACATTTTTTGCCCCATTGGTGTTAAAAGTCCACTGATGTTAACTTTGAAAAATAACTTTCCATAATAAATCAGTTTAAATTATGATCCCAGTGGTTGTTTTTTTCCCCACATTGTAAGTGATAGGTTGGATAACTGCTGTGTTTGAACACTTGGCCACTGCTTCCCTCTGATATCATGACAAATCACATTGCTGCTGTGTACCTCAGTTTCCTTCACCTATCCATGTACTGATTATGCCAAATCTTGTATTTAAAGCAAATTTAGAAACTTGGAATCAGAAAGGGAAAATGGGTTTGCATTGAGTCTATACGTGTCAGTTAAAAAAAAGTTTTTCTGAAGTTAGGCTTATGTAGAAAATGAGAGATTCTCAGGTCTTGTGTGTCAAGCTTAGCTGTTCGAGTATGTATTTAGGTGGACACTGAAGGTGTATGTGTTCAAATTTTCTCCTGATCAACACAACTTGCATTCCAGCTACCGCACTGAGCAATAGAATCTCAGCTGTTTTTTTACCAGCTTAAAAACTTATGATTAGCTCTGTCATCCTGTAATATTTCAGGGCATATTTTTGGCTCCAGTTCCTTCACTTCTTTGACGTTTTTGGAGCATAAAATAAGACTATAGCAGCTTCCATACTTGCCAGGCCTGCCATAGGAAATATCCTTGGGGATAACTGTCTCAATATTTGGAAACATATCCTTCTTGTGTCACTAGATTGCAAGTTTCCAAGGATATCTTTGGATAGCTCCACTATTAAATTTATTCAGAAAGTCAGAGAGGTCAGTAAGTGCATGGGAAAGAGGATCAGTAGAAGCAGTAAAGGCAACCATATGTAATGATTCATTCCAATAAGAGATTTCATCCTAGTAAAAATTAGTCTGGAACCAATGCTTGGACTGTTGCCTTACAACTCTTTCAGGTATTATAACTAAGAAACCCACTGTGTATCTAACTCAAGGTCTACCCTATTTTACAGAAACTGGTGTGTGTGTTAGACTGGCTTGAAGGAAAGATTCTCCTGGAAGCATCAGCTCCAGAACTGCTCTACATACTTGGTTGGGTAGCATATAGGCTGCAGTGCTAGAGAGCAGGCAAGTGCAGGGCTGCGTATGAATGGGAAGTATGGCCCTGCCTGCTGCTGTGCTTCAGAGAGTTGCGATGAAGCTCATCCTCACATAGTACGAGACACTGTCTTATATGCACAAGTTCAGTAAGATAATAATGTGCTTTCTGTTGGAAAACGGGGATACTAAATACGTGCATTCAATCAAGGCATATTATTTAGTAATGGGATTCACTTAGACATTTAGTTATTAATGGAGAGAGTGTGAGAAGTCTGGCGAAGTAACTTCAGTGGTAAATGGATTTTGTCTTGCACAAAATGACCATCTCTGTCAGCTATCAAAACTGTGAAAGCATGCTTGGAGACACACCAAATATAACATTGCTATTAACTTCCTCTTAACTTAGCCATAATTGCCTCACTAACTGGAATGTACAACTCAAATTGGCTTACTTAGGGAACAAAAATCTCCTGTTCTTGCCATGTGGAATAAAACAATAAGTAGTAAATAAAAGAAATCCTTGTCATTATAAGGAAGTTCCTCTTTTGGTGAAGACTTGCTAGTGGAAAATAATAGATGTAGGTTTAAAAATGAGATCATAGTGGCCTGTGACAAGACATTAAAAAAAAATTGTTTGCATCCAACACACCCACTCACTTGTAAAACACACAGTTAACTAGATGGTTAACAAAGGGCAGTAAAGATAAACAGCTGGAAGCTTAACAATTAGCAATAAAATTAGTCATGAATACTTTTTTCCCCTTGTGTGCAAAATAATTTTTATTGCGAAAGAGAATCATTCTGAGTGGCTTTTTTTATTTATATCTTTAAAATGCATGCACAGGGACATGCTATTCAAAAATGCTTTAGGCAGCATGTTTGTACCTGCAATACCTTCCCTGACTAGCAAAGGCCACACAGGCTGCTTTGGGACATGGAACCATTCTCTGTAGACTCTTTTTTTCTAAAATTATACTATAGGTCTTATTTCTAAACCTTTGCTGCTATTAGTGCAAACAAATACAAGATTGGAAGGACTGCAGAGGGCACAGATTTTTAAATTACTTTTTTATTTGTACATGTTAGTATTTAAAAGTACAAAAGCAGTTTTGAAAGGTCTTGGTTGGCTTTGCAGTTCTACGGCAATTAATGCAAGGACTCCCAAAAAAAATTCAGTGGGACTGAATCTGACCATAAATCCTTCAGGGATGGGGAGTATATACCTCAGATTTCACTGCAATGTAGATGTACCTAAGCCAGGTATACTATACCCAGTATAAAATTTTTAGAATCCCAAAGGGCTTGTGTTACAGTAATGTGTAAATACACGCTTAAGGTTGCTTTCCCTGAAGTCTATGTTCTGTAAGCACTTGCTGAAGTCTCGATACAGCTCACTGAAGAGTTAACCATCTCAAAGAAATAGAGTTAGTCTTCATTAAGGTGGGATTCATCTGATCTGTGTCTGAGCCATTCATTTGTGTTTTCCTTACAGTCAGCGGAGAGAAAGAGGCAAAGCAGTTCATGTGTTTCAAGTGTCTGCTTCTGGGTGAGAGGAATTGTGGCCTAAAAATGTCTGATTATACTTGCTCTGCTTCTATTTACTTTCTGAGAAGTCAGCTAGAGATATTTGTGGAGGAAGGATATTTTTCTGTGTTTTAAAGAAATATCAAAATGAAGAGGAAATGGGGGAAAAATGTGCATTTCTGATAAAGAAACTTATCCCAGTGTATGGATATAGAGCACTCTCTAATTCAGCAGTGAATGCTGCACAGGTATGCAAATGTGACAATAAAATCATGTGGCTAGCACAAGTACTAAAACCAGTATAAATGAACTTTAAGACCTTACATTACTATGTGACCACGAGTCCATTACAGTATTCCAACAAATGTAGGAGGAAGCAATGAAAACCATTTTAATAACAATAGTCATATTTGTGCCTAAAATAGCAGCAGAGGGGTGGTTTGTCACAACTTCAGGCAAAAAATCTTATGAAAACTACAAGCTCATATACAGACTTGTGATGCAAATAACTATAGGGGTTTATTTTATAAGCATTCACTTAACCACTGGACAAAACCACTTCAATGTTGCTATTCTCATATTTCATAACAGTGCACAGAAAACTCTATTTTGATGCTCTCTAGGATTGATGCGATGACTCTATTTAGGAGAATACATAATGCACTGTTCTGCTGGCATGCAGTAAATCGTCACTTTCATGTTTACGGGCCTCAAACAACCTTTCTGAAAAGGATCCCATACTGATGCTTGTGCTGTGTAAAGATTGTATCAGAAAATTTGCTGTTACTTCTTGGCCTGAGAAAACTAGGAAAGTATGTGAATTTCTGGATCCCCTTTTTCCCACTAGCCTCTTTGGGTGTGAGGCCCTTTTAAAATGGGAAAATAATTCTTTTACACTCCTCTCTTGCTGACTTAATGAACTTCTTGTTTGTTAATTATTCTTCTGTTTTCTGAGCTGTGCAGTCTAGAATTTCATCCCAAAATAAATACAATTTACTCAATCTGTAAACAGATTCTAATGGTATCTGTCCATGATTTACACAGAATTGCTCCTGTGGTTAAAGATTCATTTAGATATATATGCCTAACTCCAGAGAAAGAGAGTATTTTATGCTTATATTGAATTTCCTGAGTGAAATCCTGTGACACTCCTGGCACTGGAAATCAAGGTACTAGGCCATCTGATATATCAGTTTGTGGAAACATCCCTTTAGTCTTACATGTGACTATCTGAATACTAATTCAGCAACGTTATAAATATCGACTGCTTCACTAAAACAACTTTCATTAGTTCTGTAGGACTGAAATAGGTATCTCCTTGATGGAGAAGAGATCTGTACTTTTATTTGTTGTACTGATTTCCGCTAGGGCATTCTTAGATTATACACAAAGCTTAAGTGAAAATAGTATGGGAAGAGATTATCAGAGAATGTTAATTATCTGAGTACCATCAACCACAGTGAGTTGAAAACTTTACAAGCTGAAAGTGTAAGTGCAATTCAGCATGTTTGAATACACCTGTTTATTACTCAGATGTCCTCCTAAATATAATGGGCTTCTTTGTAGGCAAGTCCTTTTTCAGAATCAAAGTTTAGAGAACTTGACATGTTCATATTGATTGTACTAAGTAATACATTAAAATACTTCCTTTACAGTGTGGATTGCAGCCTAACACAGCCTTTGATTAACAGCAGAAGGTTGTTCAACACCAGTGTTACAGAGCTTCTAGGAAAACATCTTATGCCTACATAAGCAAACAATTAGTCAAGCAGGAAAGAAGAATTTTGGTACTGTGCCATCTGCCCATTTGAAGGCTTGTCCCACTTGCAGCACAAACGGCTTAATTCTGCACTTAAGAGGGCAGGAGATACTGTTGCCAAAGTTGCTATCTCAATTGCCACATTATTTGTTTTTCTTACCATAGTTCTGCAGTGAGGTTTTGCAGCTTTACACTCCTCAAGTTAAAAAAAAAAGAAAATACAGGCAGCCACAATAAAAGAGGCCCAAGAAGTTGGAGAAGACTGAGGCAAAGCTGTTCCCATTTGCATATTCTTATTCTGAAAGTTTCTATTTCCTCTAATATACAATACCAGTGGGGAGGGATGTATGGAGAATTAACCCATGGGGTGTTCAGAGAGAAGCACGGAGACATGCTGAGGAGAGGCAGGCTTTGGTGAAGTTAATGTCTCATTTATTACTCATTTGGTGAAGAATGTCTCATTTATTACAACAATTTTTATGACCAGAGCATACTTTTATGACCGGAATCTACTGATGATGACCACTGTGAGTAAAGCATTCTATGCAGAGAGAAAAAGATGATCCTGATCCCAGAGGGCTTACTGTTAAATTGTAAAAGAAACAGACTAGCTAGAGATCTGTGAGAACATGAGTGAGACATTGTGGATCAATATTCTGTGCAATTTACTTATAAAATATGTGTCAAGATCTGATGAGCAGATGAGGTAGATGGTGTACTCAGCACATCCAGTTATGCTATTTAGCAAAAAAATGTTACTGTTAAGGAATTAATCAGAATTATATCTCAAGTTAAAGAGTAAGTTAAAGTAAGTCGAAAGACGAGGAGCCCTTTAGTAACCCAACACTTTTACATAACGTCAGCCAAAACATTAGTGAACCAATAAATGTTCTTTTTCTAAAAAAGTTTCAAGATAGTGCTGTTACAGGTAATAGAATTGACCAAGGACTCTTGTATGGGCCCATAAAAGATACCTACTTTGGGCTGTTCTACTGAATTGTGGATCTGTGCCTTTCTAATAGACAATTGCTTTTGAATTCTGCCTATGTTCCCTAAATGGTTGTGGGGAGCCATATCAGTATATATGTGTCTTTTCCATAGTATCTTTTTTCTGATTTTTTTTTTCTGATTTTTTTTTCTAATCTCTGAGTATGTTGAGCTGCAAGATTTTTAGGGCGAAACCTACAATATTGAGTTTATGATTGATCAGTAATAACCATTTTTGCTTTTGGATAGCATGTGCAAACTGTCTTTGAGGGTCAGTATGACTGTTTTTTTGTGCTCATTTTAAAAAGAAAGAAAAAGACACAGTTGGTTACCATAACATAATAACAAAGCCTTAAATACAATATAAAATTCAATAAATAAAAATGTAGAATGGAAATATTTGCAGTGCTTCTTTATGCTTATACCTAATGGATTGTCATAGTTGTTAAAAAGACATTGTTGTAATCTGCATTGGAACCAACATGATCCTTTTACTAGAATCGGACAGGATAATCTGCCAGTTGAAAGTGCTGTTCTCTGCACTTAGTACTTCTGTGTCCTACATCAGTACTTGAGGATTTTCAGAGCAGACCTGGAAAAGGCCCCAACCTCTTACAAGCAGAGTGGTCAATTTGACCTAAATAAGAGTTGATGATAAGTGCTCCAGAGGTCTGGCCCTACATCTGTCCACCAGGGAAGGTAACAGACTCTCTGCTATAGGAAACAGCATGTGTCCATTATGGACAGCTTTTCATCATCATATTTTCTCTTCTTTACCATAAATTCTTTTTTAAAAAGACCCTCATATGACTTGTTTCAGAGACTCCTATACATCAGGTGTTCCCTCCCCTGAAATATTTTCCTGCTGAAGCTGCTCAACGGTCATTCTCCTGTCATCCTCTTGCTTCCTTTTCCAATCTGTCCTTATTCCCCTGCCCTCCTTTCTCCTCATTCCTTTTTATCAAGTGAAAAGCAGTGGGTGATGACCAAGCCAAACATTTTAGCAAATGGCTGACCTCTTCCTTGGCACTCAGCTCATACGTGAGATTGAAAGGACCTCCCTGACTGTGAAATGAGAGATAAGAGAGACCCCCAGACTCCATTGTGAGCTTGACTATAGTCTGAATTTAAGGAAACAAAATAACGATTCTTAGAGGCTGGGTAGCGTGTTGATAAAACTTGGCTTTTCTTAATTTGTATGGTTACTGCACTACACAGGTGGCAAAATTCTTCTCTGCTTTGAATGCTTTTTAGGTAGCTTCCTGCTAAGCAGCTACTGCAGAAAGAACAATAATAATACTGTCTCTTAGCGTAGGTGCATGCACTTTGGCGGGGGGCGGGGGCAGGGGGGGGAAGTGTAGCGTCCCTTATACCACAGCATCTCAGCAATCCTGGCAACTTTGGCACTATGATACATTTGGAGCACATGAACCTTCCACTGTCATTGGTAATTTGATATTATGTAGCGTAATTTGCCACATTAGCAAAGAGTGCACACAGTCTTCTGTTGCCTTGTAAGATGCAAAACCTTGTGGATACATTAAGACTGCAATCCTTCTTCAAGGAGCAAATATTCTACTCCTTTAACTGAAGATGCTCTGTAAACTTCTGTTATGTTGCTGAGGAATGCAAGTGTAGCTTGCAAATAGCTGGTGTATGGAGGGCAGGTTCCAAAACATGTTTTCCTCTTATTCCTGTGATTTTATGAAAGAAGCAAAATTTACTTAAAGAGCGGGCTCTTAAGAATAGACTGACAGTCTGATCTAAGTCTAGGCAAGTTTTGACTCCATTTTATTTCCTTTGGGCAAAGCAATGCATAGCTTTCTGGTGCTGACAATGCTGATTTCTTTGTGCTCTGCAGTCCTTTATTCCACCTTTAGAGATCTATTCAGTTTTCTTATGATAAGTATATGATTGGAAAGTGATGAGAGAACCTCTGAGAGAAAAGGGCCTTAACTTAAACCAGCAAAGAAAGGCACATCAACAGTATTGTGAAGCTTAGAGCTTAGAAGTCCCAAGTTCAGTTCCTCAAAAAAATCATAGAGCCTTAACAACTGGGGGAGTGGTATTTTGCATTTATTTGACTTCTAGCTTGGAATTTCTTGGTGGTTAGGGGTTGTACCATTAAGATGTAAGTTATTTTCTTTAACTAAAAGAGTACAGGACTTGTCAAATTGGATGCCTTCACAAGCTAGAAATATCAAACATTGTGCAACTCAGAGTAAAATACTGGGAATTCACAATGCAGAAATTAAGACCGAGTTCTTCAGCTCAATATTGGTGTGGATGTAATCATCACAAAACAAATTTGACTGTAGGATATTTGGAATATATCTAGGCATTTATGATAGGATTACTGTTTGCTGCATATTGGTCTTCTGGAATAAAGAGCTAACTTCAGCTATCTGTCTGTAAGAACTTGGTCAATTTGGATTGAAATGGAAGCTGCAGTATGTATATTAATCACTTTCTCTAGCTCCTTGTTTATTTGTTTCCATTCTGCCACTGCTGGATAAGAGGTTTTGGCAGAAAGGTACAGTATTTGGCAACAAAACATTCTACTGTGCCATGTATTCATGTTGCTTATACATGCATGCACCAGTCTGCATAAAGGTTTTAATTGTATCAGTCAGATGTTATTTAGTGCATCTGGTGATAAAAGTCTACATAGTGAGTCAAATTTTCAAGAGTTCAGCATTCAGCAGTTCCCAGTGAAATGGTTAGAGCCATTGCCCAGCCTACATGTGAGTCTTAGCCCTTATGTGGTGTGTGACAAAAGACTTGAGCTGTTGACACAGGAGGTTTAGGTTGGATGTTAGGAAGAGGTTCTTTACTGAGAGAGGGGTCAGGCACTGGAACTGGCTCCCCAGGGGAGCAGTCACAGCACCGAGCTTGTCTGAGTTCAAGTAGCATCTGGACGATGCTCTCAGTCCTGTGCTCTGCCTTGGCTGGCCCTGTGTGGAGCCACAAGTTGGATTTGGTGACCCTTATGGGTCCCGTCCAACTCAGGAGATTCGATCATTCTATCCCTAGTGTCTAGGCAGTGAGCTTTCGCAAAGTTAGATAAATTCTTCAGAGACATCTTTTCAGAGGGAGGTATTTTATTCTCTTCTATCTCTCTCCAGAAGATTATTCCTGCCAGTCATTGAAAAATGTTTCATAAGTGTTGCTTGCTTCTTGCTTCGTTGCAAATTTTCTAATGGAAATAGTCCCCTTTAATTATCTTGATACTGTGGGGTGGTGTTTTCAAAAAGGAAAGTACATCTACTTATTAGCCATAATGCCCATCTTCAGAGGATTGTATGTAGTAATATTTCTCATGCTTTGTGATGACTTCATCTTTTACTATAAAACAAAACCTTAATCCTGACCTGTAAATTCTGTTGGCTCCTCATTGATCCCCAAAAGGAGCTCCATGCAGTCCAGCTCATCACTGATTTAAGGTGACACCCTTCTCCATCTCCCTTGCCTGCCTTTCCATCCCAACACTCCAGTCATAGGAGCCATCCTGCAACTACTCTGTGATGCCAGTGAGATCATATCCCTGCAGGCTTACACACATCTCTAACTCCTCTTGTTTATTCCCTTCACTAAGTGGTTTTGGATGGAAGCCTTTAAATTAGGCCCTGACTGACTGACTGACTGGCTGGAGTGGCTGGAATTCCAGCTCCAGATGACCTAGGATCCTTCTCTCAGCTATGGGCACCTATTGCTGGCACTGGCATCAGACTGATAGGAGCGGGATGGGCTGAGGTTCCCCCTCCACTGACAACTTTACATGCCACTGGTCTTGTTTCTCCTTTTAATTCCCATTTTGGTGGGTTTTTTTAAATTTTTGATCGGTTTTCACAGCTTCCTGTGAATGTTTCTAGGCTGCAGGACTGCACCAAAGACCCAAATTTGTAGATTTTACTTCAATGAAAGCCATATTCAGAAGGAACATGAATGTTATTATTTGTATGAACATTATTATTTTGTTGGGGTAATAGTTTACAGTATTTCTACTATTTTATTTCTTTTTAACACATAACCCATTAGAAGTACCCTGTAGCCATACGTATGATATGAAGCAGAACAAGTAGATTTGGTTGTGTATTTTGTAATTGAAGCTAGACCAATTTCTTCCTTGTTGCTTATGGAGTAACATGATGTCTAATTTGACTAATTTAATTTCAACCATTAAAAAAACAAATGTGGGGAAAATGCAGTAATTGACAAAACATAAACGGTTATTTCCCTGAAGCCAAAGTGTCACTATGTAAAAATTAGGTTATTCTTTGATTAGAGATTCCAGGATTAGATTTCTCTTTTTTTTCTTCTGTACTTGTTTTTTAGTAGGTTTTGTTCCTTAAAAATTTTGAGAAAAAGTCTAAGGAAATATATTCAAATTCTTACTTCATAGGGAAACACAAGGAAAGATAGTCTGTTTCATTAGAAATAAATTAGGAAGCTTCTTTAAGTCATCTTTAAAATATATGTACACACACAGAGAGAAGTCATTATCCAGGCAGCTATTTCTGGTCAAGATATTGCCAAGCAGAAAAAGAAAATGCCGTTATAAGTCTTCTCATTTTCAGTGGACAAAACAAGGAGGAAATAAAGAACATTTTCTTTAGAGAAGAAACTTTTATTTGTTTTTGTTCTCTATTGACTCTACCATGTATCTGTTTTTAAACAACTAACAGAGTACCAAAGCCTCCCTCTTGAAAATCAAAATATTCCTGACTAAACCAAGTATGTATGACTTCTGGTATGAAGCCTTCAGTTCTTAAAACATAATCACTAAACAAGAAATATTTACCTTTGGGCCTTGAGTAGGAGATACTGAATCGTGCAACAGATTTCTTTGCAAATTTCCCAGTGAATCTTAACATTTTGCCTTTTACTTTTTGGCATTTGTATTTTAAGGATTTTTTTAGCCTGATATACCTGTGAGTATCAGCAAGGCTAGTTTGAAACATATGTCTAATAAATATTCTCTGTGAGACATGTCATTGCATGTCAGTGTCACAATTTATATTAATATAAAGCCATGTTTATGGGAATCGAGAGACCTTGGCCTGTTCCTATTCCTGTCACTGACTGCTGGGTGACCTTGGGCAAGTCACAGACTCTGGGCTTCTGCCTGACTTCTCTGTGCAGTTCTGGGCCTGAGTACCTTTCATTCGTGGATACATGCACGAGGTTGTATTATTCTTTGAGAATATTTGAGAAGTTACTTTTCTTTTCCCCTTTCCCCTGACATTCATACACTCCCTCACTAGATTTAACAAGCCAAAACACCCATATAAAGTGTCTAAATACATACAATTTCAGTGTCTCTCTTACACCCACAGGGCATAGTTGTGCTACAGATAAGGAGAATCTAATCACAGGCAAAAATTTACCTGAAATGCAGTGTATAGGGTAGACACACGATGGAAGAGAGTAAGAAATTTTGAAAGGTGCAAATGCTCATTAAGTGCCTGCCTTTCATAGGCAGCCTGATGGTTGGTTTGAGTTTCATTTTACCAGATGGCCTTTCTGAATAAACACTTATTCCTCTGTCTTTAAAAGGATTAATTGAGTTTCATCCTCTATAAATAACAGGCATGTGAAATACTTAGAGCTTCAGAGTAGATTTCATTTAAAACTCAAGGTGGACATCTGAGTAAAGGCTTAGAAATTGGTATGCGCCTCTCTGTAACATCATTAAAGCTCTGATTTGTGGTGATGAATGTTCCTCCCTGCCTTCTTGCCTGAATGTCTGCCTCAAGAGCTGTACACATCTTCCCAGGGTTAACACACTGCTGAGAGGGAATCTGGTTTTGTTCCAGGGGCCTGCACAAACTCTGCCCAAGGAGCAGAGGACTTCTACATTTCATAGAGAGGTAAACAACACTAGACTAGGATGATCTTCCATGTGAACACTTTGGAGTTGGAAAGACTGAGCTTTGGCCTTTCAGTTTCTGTCACTACCAACTTCTTGCCAACTTCAGCAAATCATTTCATAGGTGTAGCTCAGCTACATGTCCCCAGAATATAGCTAATGCACAGAAGTGTTGAAAACAAATCCATTCACGTGGAAGTGATGCTTACAACAAAACTAATAGATAATACAGAGATAAGGAGCTCTAGTGAGGAAAATGACTGCGCAGTTTAGGCAGGCAGGTGAATCATGCATTTTTCCCATTGATGATATCAGCTTAGCGGGGCATGGCCACATAGCTAGCTAGCATTACATCATTTAAAAGAATTATTATTCACATCTTTCATACGTTGTACCAGTATGTCTTTGTTATTACAGAATATTTTTTAAAGACTCTATGTATAAACCAAAATTAATTATTCTTCTATGACACTCATCTATATAAACACATAATAAATGAAAGCCAAACATATATGTATGCACACACACAATTTCTAAGATTAATTTGATACTCTCTCTATATATATCAGTTACATCCTAGTCATGTTACTGGTACTTAATTCAGTCACCACAGTACCGTAGCCATGTATAGCACGTCACAACTGGCAACCATAAATCTCTAGTGAGAGCTTTTGTTCTGCATCATTTTGGGCTGTACTCTAATCCAGTTAGAACTGAATTCTTGCTAATATTCATGATTTTGGCTGAGTCTTATAGTCTGTTGTGTTGGCAACAGAAGAAATACTGTTTATCTTCTTTAGGCCAATGGTGCCTTCTACTGTACAATCTTTTTCCAAAATCTGCACTGAGGACTTACCTTTTTGATTTTTTACCACAGTATCTGACAAAGAATGCCTATAACAGTCCCGTTTTGCTCTGTCAAATCTAACAAAGGGCTGTGATGTTTTTCTCCAATGTATTTTCTTTCAATTGTAGACACAATTTGTGACATACAGCGTTTACCTGGGATCCTTCTAGTGGCCCGTTCAGAAAGCAAAATGAGTTCTGCCATTCTTCTAACACATCTCATATTAAAGGACTCCTTCTGTGAGCTGTAAAAGTATCTCTTAATTGGACAAGATCTATTTAGTTAGCTTATGGTGGCACTGAAATCAGAAAATGTTTTATGTTGAAAAAGTAATAATTTACAATAATGTGTTAAATTGAGCTATAGCTTTAAATGAAACCGCCTGCCCCCAAATAACCAAAAAGGAACTTAAAAACTTTGCTCATTGCAATAAAATGTAATGAACTCTCAGATCTTGCAGTAAACTGATACTATTCTTTTTTTTTTATCTGACACACTTTCACAAGAACCTATTCTCTCAGCATAGCCCCCTGACATAGAGCTAATTTAGAGAAGATTTGGGAGTATGATGCAATATCAGCTGCGTTTGCATAACTCATCACTGTTTTCATTTGAAATCTCTTGTTAAGACTCATATTACTGTTTGGAAACTTACTCAGTTCTGTGCTGTTCAATGACTGGGCTAATTTGGTAAACTTCTAAGTATATTAAATATTCTGGAAATAAAAAGAGTTAAGATCATACTAGACATGAAATTGTATCGTTATTCATATCAATGTAAAGGTTTCAGGCTAGGATACTAAATGAAAATTCCAGGTTTACAAGTAAACAAATTGGTTTTGTGCACAAACAAATAAGAACTTAGTGTCCACATTAATTTCTTGTGATCTAATTTGTTCCAAGAAGTCAGTTTTCCTGAATACTTTCTTAATTTTTTGGAAGTGAAATCTGAGGAGTTTCTTTAAATGTTTTTAAACACTACGTAGGAAGCGTTTGATTATCATTTCAGTGTTTAAAAATGTGTATGTTCTATAATATCAGAGGAAAACCTGAAAAAAACTCATTGGCAAAAAGCATGTTTTTTAGCATAGCGAGTGCTTTATTTTAAAACACTTATACACCTATTATTCCCAGATTGTCTGCAACTAGTTTTGTAGTTGAATTTGCTCCCATACATTACTATATTAAATTTTATTCTAGTTAAAGCATAAACCATCCACTTGTTTTCCATTAAAGCTATTGTAGAGAAAAATGTGAAGTAAATTAAATCATCCTTTTATGCTCTTTCTCTTTAACTCCATTCAGTAAGTCATTTTTAAATCAATAAAAATCTGAAACTCAACAACCATTTTTTTCACAATGGTACTTATATGCTTAAAAGACATTTTCATACCATTTACAGTAGTTGAAATAATTTAGTTACTCTTAAAATATTTTTAAAAGGTCCCACAGAAGTCCATATGAAGTATTATTCAGGTCTGTCAACATTATCTATTGACTTCATAAAATGCCACTAAACAAAACTGAAATATAAGAATTGCATTGCATTTGTCTATATGTTGTGAGCAATTGTTAAATGATGATGTATCAAAGAAAAAAAAATCAACTACAGCATATGCTGTGAAGAATTTTATTTGGATACCAAAGTTTCTGTCTGCTAAAGCTGGGTCAATAGAGTTAGTATTGATTGAAATTCGGCAATGTGTAGGGCAAATGTTAAGTTGAAATGGACAGCATTTTAAATCCGTTTTGCCATTCCGATGCATATAATCCACTGAGTTCTGACAAACCTGGGCCTTGTAGACCTTACAGATTCAGCCCAGAGTTCGACCAGTCAGGTTAAATTTCCTGACCCACTTCTGCTACTCTGATTGTGACCATTGCTCGGGAAAAAAGAAAAAAGAAAAAACCCCCACAAAACACACACACACACAGGCTTCCAAAGGAACATCATGGAAGCTATATTTCTTTAGTGAAAATTTTTCTTCAACCTGCTAATAATCATTGACAAAAAAACACCAAAAAGAAGCGCCACCAAAAACTTGAATCAAGCCTTCAAGGTTTGGGTTTATTATCTTTTAAAAAAAAGATGGTTTTGAGAATTAAAAGCACTTTCAGTAACAGTATTGAATCTTGTTTTCGTTGCAATACATTTGATAGTTTTCATCTTTTGCTTTGGCTTTTTTTTTTTCATATGAAGAAAGAGAAAAGCAGTCATAAAATGTCTACTGAGTATTCAGAGTAGCGAAGTTGTAGAAATCGGGGTAAGAAAGGGAAGTGTCGTGAGAGACCCACTGACAGGGAGCTGTGTTGCCTCAGCAGCTTTCCAAAATGATTGTGTTTGGGTACCAGCCTGAGGTTCTCTCCACACAGCCTATTGTTTCAACAATGAAATTAGACTGTGGTCCAGATCCCTTAATACATTAGGCTCTGCAGCCAAGCAGAAACTGCTTTAAAATCCTTATTTTCCTGGGAGAGAAACAAGTTAATCTTATATGAAATTTCCATGTTTCTTCACCTGACTGCTTTTAAATACATGTAGCGTACATGTGCCATACCTTTGTTTTGAACATCTGTTGTGAGATTAAAATAAGATCTTAATTTCTGGTATGCTATTGATGTTCAAAAAATGTAGGATAGAAAGCATTATTAGCTATCTGCTGGTTGACAAGAGGGCAGGATTAGGTTTCTTTAAGGGAATTACACTTTTGATGACCCCGCTACATATAAAACATGTTAGCTAATGGGGGTGCAGAGGGGGCAGATTTAAGTGTTTGATCAGGAAATCCTGCATGAGCATATTGGATGGAAATTTGATTAGTAACCTTAGTGACAAGGGGATCAGATCCACTCTCTACATACAATCAGATCTGGCAGTACATGCTTTTTTGTCTCTTTGAAGGAAGGGAACATTTGTACAGAATCAAGACAGCGTATTGGATAATTTAAAAAGCTGTTACATATTGAAACCTGGAAAATCACCTTTTTCGTTTTATTTTGGAAATATGCTTGCAGTTATCCTGTTGCTTTTTTTCTTTTTTTGTTGGGTTTTTTTTTAAGGATAAAAGAGTAAGGCTTTTAGCATTCAGAAGAAAAGAAGCTTTTTCTAGAAGTAATTCTGTTTTACCTATGTTGTAAAGAAAGTTAGAAAAAGAAGAAAATGAGAAAAATGATAATTTTATCTATATTTACCTGATACTGTGCAACAGTATTGCTGTGCTTTTATACTGCTTGCAAGCAGTGCATCTGTGGAGGAAGTTGATTTAGTTTTGAAAGCCAGTTTGTTTTTTTAGATCACTAAAGCATGTTATCATGTTTTTTACTAACGTGTTAAAAGTAAATATTTCTGTGTTTTGATAGCAAAGCTCTCTTATTTGTGTTTGATTTTTGAGGGAAGCTCGAACTGACTGTAGAAATCAAAAGGCCTCCCGTTTCTTCGGTGAGAAGTGTAAATTGGGGATGATAATGTGGTGACGCCGATTTGCAGTAGCCAAGCATCTGGACCCAACTGCTTGTTTTATAAAGAAAGAAGGAAAAATGAACTACCTCGTGCTCTCAAATACCTTGTGTGTGAGACAAATATTGCATGTAGCTGCATAGCGACTTTCAGTGCAGAAGCATCCCAGTCATTCTTAGCTTACACTGCTGCCTGTACACGCTGAGGATAGAATAGTTCATTGGATCCATGTAGACTCCTTAGCTGTGAAGAGCTGAGTGTCCTCTGCTTCATGTGAAGAGGTAGTGAGGGCTGAGTGAGGGCTGATGCAGTATTGTCCCATGAGGCAGGAAATTTTGCTGAAAATGCACTACTATACAGAGTAGAAGACCTGGGTTCAAATGCTGGCTCTGCTACTGACCTTAAATAAGTCATTTCCTATCTCTTTCACTGACTTGTTTTGATTTCCAGTTATCAAGGGTGGGATGAGGGCTTGGAGCACCTACCACATGTCAGTACAGCATTTAGCATCAGTGGTTTTCAGGCTGTGGTTGAGTGTCAGGACGCTACTGTATTAAAAATAAGACTTAGTTATCACAGGAAATCCTGGCACCTGGCAGAGCAGGCTGTTCCTCTGCTTCAAACTGACTGTAGACTTTAGCTCTTTCTTACTTGGGATTTTCATGTTTTTAAGGACAACAGTTTGGAAATTCAGGACATGAAATCAGCCTTTGAGTTTGAAAAGGAAAAGCACGTCAAATTTTCCAGTGTGTTTTGGAAAAAAATACTCAGAATAACCTTTTTATATAAAGTCCACTGCTAGAAGTAATTAAGTAATAACATCTGATGACACAAGGACTGTCATCTGTTTAAACTCAAAAAACTGGAAAGCTCAAGGAGCCTAGATATCAGATAACAGGAGTGCCTGCACTGCCGAGCTCCTTAGCAACTCCATTCTTGGGGTGGATAACAATTAACAATTGAAAATGCTCATTTTTAAAAAGCCATGCATTGAGGAAAAAATAGACAAGTGGCATGGGAATGGTTCTCAGCAGTCTCAGGCATTGCCCCTCTGAGGTCAGTGGAACATCTTTTTCTTTATATGTACAAAGACTAGAGGAGAATCCAGTCCTGTGTGTGTTATCCAAACCCACATCTATACACAGTCTTGGGACACACTGAAGAATTTGCAATGTATTCTAAAAGTAGTTCAATGAGTATTAGCCTTTCCTGTGAGTTTGTTAACATTATTTTGCGTTTCATTTATAAAGTAGTCTCATGAGAACAAGCAATGCTTTCATTGTAATTAATTCACCTAATAGTTCAAAAATAACACACCTAGCAGTTTAAGGCCTCCTGCCCTTAGGATACAGTAAATATTTGAAATTGTTGGGGGATTTTTTATTTTACTACTTGATGTCAAAATACTTAGAATTGATTTCTCCTTATAGTTAACATTAATTTTTTCTCTTTTTAATACTACCGTCCTAATTGCAGAGAGTTATAAAGGAATGACAAAATATAGTGGAAAAAAAGATTCTGATCGGATTATAAAGGCTAACAGCTAACCAGCAAAGTGGAACTTTTTTTTAACACCATCCAATGATGTCACCAGTTTGAGGTTTCTCTGGGACTTTATTAAAATGTTTGTGACAGAGCCAATGTAAACCATCCTAAATCTAACACAGAGCTGAAAGGACTGATTTTAGGGAATGCGAAGATATGGATCATTGGGTCTGTCGAAGCGGCATCTTGAGCCAATTATTGGTGTCATCTTGAGCCAATTTAATCAATCCAAGGGGGACTCAAAGGGGGTGGGGGTGCAGGGTTGCAAGTGTTGGTCAAACATTCTGGCAAAAATGCATTTGTTGTAAGAGCAACCGATCTCTTGATTTACTTCCTAAACATCTTGGTTTGTGCATATTGTAAATAACTGATCGATCATTTGAACTCCTGGTCGGTTTTTAATCGCTGGGCAATTTTTCGGATTATGTGATTGTACTACATATATGTGAGCTCAGATTTACTTAAGGCACTTCTAAAGTGGAGGTAATGTAGCGTAAAAGAACCTGAAATACCATACAGTGTCACTTTCAAAATAGTAAAAGAATAAAATATATTTCTAAAGAGTAACATCTGCTGACATTATCTGAGCTTAATCTTGTACACAAGTAAACCCAAGAGTTTTAATTCGTATACTATGAACTATTCACTGTAAAGTTAGTTTTACAGTTGAGTAAAACTCACCCACAATGCAAGTATTAGCAAAACAGGCTTTAAGTGAGAACTATAGATCTTTAAGCTTAACAATGAATTTTGGTTTATCCTGACGAATCCATGTCAACGATTCTCAGTCAGAAAATATATGTGAAAAATCTTTTCATTTTAATTCTACTCAAAGCTGTTTTTAAAGAGTTTTGGTTTTCTTTTTTGCCATCATAATATCATGATATGATAAAGAATTTTGTATGAATTGAAATTCTGTCAAATGCCCTCAGTAACTAAAAAAAAAGCACAGGAAATCCTCTTCATCAGTCTGATTTTTCACCTGAGTGAGCATTTGCAAGTTAGGGTACTATACATATGCTCTCACTGTAACTGCATATGCAGTTGTTATTTTGTGATGCATTGATGCTCAGATGTTATTGAAATTATAAGTGACAAATGTTTCCTAATAGTTCTGCAATTTGCATTTTGCATTATTTTAAAGGTAGATACACAGTCAATCTCTATAGGGCAAGAAGTGAGAGAATAAAATATAAATAGATATAGGTAACAATAAAGACAAACATCAGAAACAGCATACAAATCCATGCATATAGTACATTTCTTATATGTGATAAATGTAGTATGTATATTTTAAGTAGGTCTCATAAAGATTATCTATGAATATTCAAACTAAATTAGTGAGAAGAGGTTATTTGGTTTGGATAAGATGTCTTGGAAAAGCAATTTACATGTTTTGGAACTGTTAACACTGCAGCAAGTTATGTCACACTACAGCACAGAAATGACTGAATGCAATGAGATGGAATGTGAGATGAGCTGATAAAATAAAAGCTAAAATTTAAAGAAGTACACACTCAACTTTATTGAGCATCTTTGCTCTTTAAAAAATGGCTATTTGCTCTAACAGATCCCAGCAGATGAGGAAAAGACTACTTAGGTAAGTGTCCCAAAGCAACCTCTTCTACCTTACTGCATTCACCCAGTGGGCCTGTTCTTTCCCTTCAAGTCATCTTTCTTTCTCACTGCTCAACGCACTTCATAAAAAAAAAAAACCAAACCCAAAAGTAAACCAAACACTGCCAGCTCTGTGCCTGTGCTCCTGCTTCACATGTCCACTGTTGTCAGTGCGGATTTCTGTCCAGAATAAGGAATGGATATCTGCAGGTGGGGAGGCAGGCAGAAGGCCAGTTACTCCTCTGTGTGTTGAGGGTATTTCAGAATGACTATGTATGTCTCTGCAGCAGCATCTGCTTCTCTCAGTAACACAAAGAATAAGTGTGAAAGCAGAGCAGTATTGTTAAACAAAAGTAAGGTGAATCATAAATGCAATGCTTAAATCATTTGAGACTGGATCTTTCCAATAAACATCTTCTGCAAAAGTGTTGGTTTATTTGACAGTTTATTTGTCAGTTTCACCAGCCGAAAAGTGACGATTTAAATTCAAGATGCAAGGTAAGTCAGCTTACAAAAATCACATATAAATTCCTAATCTTCAATGCATTCACAGCTCAAAAAATATTATTAGGGTTTAATTTATTAATAAAAGAACAATTCTTTTATATTTATAAATAGTGTTATACTTTTTATCACTCCTATCCAGTGTACCTTTTTAACTTAGCAACATCTTTATGATGGTTCAACTTCAGCTATAATCTGCTGGCTCTAGGTCTGTAATTTATTATTTGCTCTAAAAGATCAGGTCCAGAGTTTAAACGTCCCTAGCTGAAAGTTTATACCAGTCAGGACAGAAAATTATTCTCTATGCCTAGGTTGAAGTACATTACTTCTTTATTGAATTAATTATGATAAGGATCATAACTTTAAACTAGGGGTGAGGTGCTGGCTTTCTACTAGGATTGCTTGAAGCAATTTTCATCTGAACATTTTTGTAGAGTTATTGAGTCTGGCAGGTCTGAACTTTATGAGAGAGTAACTTTCTCCACAACTTGAAAGGGGTTGGACATTGATCTAGGCAAAGGTTTACCATATCCCATGTCTGTAGCCAGAAAAATTTGCACTGCATACTGAACAAATAACTACAGAACCAAATTAAACACATCTTATGAGCTTTTAAAATAAAAGCAATGCTGGTCCTTTCCCTGAGGGACTGATCAGGGAACTGAATTAATATGACAGCTCTACTTCTTTTTTGTTTGTTTGAAGTAGAAGTCTAAAATGATTTTTGCTCAAGAAGGAATTAGTCTACTATGTATGTATACATGAGTCTATTGAACCATGTATATTCAGTGACAAATTTTATATCTCTATCAGATTGGAAAAAGTTTGGCTTCAAAAGCAAGTAAAGGCATTAATCCTACAATGACTGTTTGCCCCTGATTGGATTATAAAACCTATGAAATACGGAAGGAAATTACAGATCTAGGAAAAATTTTTAAAAGCCATTCAGAAAGAAGAAAAGCATTGAGAAAAGTGGGTTCCAATAGTTGTTCTGTTGTCTTGAGTCAAACACTCACCCAGAGTTTGTGCAACACCATAAACAGTAGGCTCTCTGGGAAAACTGTGGTTTAAGTAATTTACCTAGAATTACGTAAGAATTCTATGACTCAGATTGGATTAGGAATAATTTATTTTTCATCTACTCTGTGTTGCATTACCTATGTTATACCAACTGTTTGCAGAGTGAGACAGACAAGAAGCTGTCCCCTAACACCCTCATTCACAGGACTGCTCCAAAAAGTTAACAGTAATTTAGTGCAACAATTTAAAACTTCAGAATTGTTTCTATTAAAAGGAGACTGAAATTCAATTGAATTTTTTATGGATGTTATTTTATTATATGAGATTAATCTTTTAAATCTTCAGAAATTTCAATCGTTTCCTTCTCTTTTATGTCACGGAGTCCAATAACAACAACAATGTCCAAGATATTATTTTATTTCACTCCTTTTCCTAATTTCTATCCTGAAAAGTTTAGAGTACCAAATGGAGAGCCAGTAATCTTTAAGAAAGGCCTTCTACATTTTCAAAACTTTCTGGCTATGGGAAAGAGGTTTTTTCAGCCTTAGTAGCATTACTTTCACAAACATTTTTGTTTCATTTCTGTAATTTGATAGTTGAAAATTAAAAATAACTTTTCTATTACAAACAAACAAAAAGAAATCTACGCCAAATTTGACATTATAAATTGCATAGGAATAATCTTCAAAGCCAGGGCACTGAAGTAGCAAATGTAATTACCACGTTATAAATATCATTAAAAGCTTTGTCTTGCCATGAGAGCATAGATTATAAAGGAGGATATGCTGTTTTACTACAAAGACGTAATAGATGCCTGTTATTTTTCAATTCATTGGTATTTATGGGTATATAAGACCACCTATAAAACGTTCTTGCCTCAGTGAAATGCTAAAATTAGTGGCAAAACTCCCCTTGTCGTCTATTGAGCTTACTGAGTCTTACAGTACATTATAAACCTAAGTCAATTTTATTTGATATACTGATTTTTCACCTTGTCCGGTTACTAAATATTTTAGTTCTGCCCCATTTCCCATTATTCACTCCCTGTTCAGCACTGCAGCAGTGCAAACACAAACCTTGCATTTGCATTTGACAGGGCAGTGTGTGCTGTAAACTACGCTGGCATACAGCAGAGGCTCTCCTGTCCCCTAGCAAAAGGCTGAGAATATTAAGTGCTCGCTGTGCACTTCAGAGAAAAAGAAAAGTAAGAGCTCCAGTTCTGCCAGTTCTGCAAATCCTTAAATCTAATGGAAGACTTGGTGCTCAGCTGGAATACAAAAGACAGCTGCAATACTAAGTAAGGAATTGATGACAAAGAAGTGAGATTTTACCTTTGTGTCCCTTTTTAAACTGTGCATGTAGGTTTGGTCATCTCTGCCCAAAAATACATAGCAGATCCAGAAGAGATATGGAATAGTGCAACAATGGCAATCAAAGGCATAAAACATGTTCTCTTAAGGGAACTAAACAGAGTAAGATTCTGTCTTGAGACATAATTAGTGGTTAGTTATTAAATATGTCAGAGATCCATACAAAATCTGTAGCAATATTAAGTACTATAGAGAAGAAGAATTAGAAATGCTTATTCACTTTTTTCCCAAAATAAAACTTATATGGTGTCCAGTGAATTTGTGAAAACCCTTCATCCTTTGATTTCCAGATGATGGGAGGTTACACCAGAAAACAGACTGATCTCAACTTCCGGCTTTCTTCAGCACTGAATTCCCCACTTCAGCACTTATATTCCCCAATTATGCTTTTTGGGGTCTGTTGTATTTGGTCTTGAATGTATTCTCAAGAGGTCTACTTTATTCTGCATCTTGTTCCTCTTGACTGCACACTTTGCTTGGATTTTGTGCATGGAAAACACAGCTTTTAATGGCCTAGGGTCCAGTATCACATTCATACTACTACTAGTAACAATATTAGATATAATTCATATTTCATAGAAGGTGCTGTTTTAAATGGCACTTCTTTGTTACAGTATTTTTTCAAGAGTCCCATTTCTGGTACTGAACATAACCAAAATGACATGAAAAGAGGATGTTGTCCCCCAAAAAGAAGACTGAATATATGCAAATGTATGCATTGGATATTACTTATTTACCCTTATTTATATTGTATCTAATATATCACCAATTTTTTTATATCCTTTTTTTTATATGTCTTTATACTTGCATTGTTTCTTTCCTGATGAAACATAGTTGTACTTTTTAATGTGCATTTAGATGGAGATAGTGTTTTCTATGTCTCTAGGTTGATGTCTCAGTCACTGATGATGTTGCCCATTACTCTATAAGAACAGTTTTGCTTTCTCCATTCTACCAAGGCCATGCACTGCTGCTGAGTACCATTTCTAAAGTGATATAATCCACTGCAGTTCTTCTATCATTCTTCCTATTGCCAGGCATTGCCTTGGTTTGAGATGGTTGCTTCAAGGTTGTTGACATGTTTGGGTTAGTTTTGGTGAACTCTGTTTATATTCTGCCTTTTTTTCTTACAGTATTTTGAATTCTGTTTAGAGTATATCAGAGCTGGCTGCTTACATAAACTCTGTTCTTGGAGAGCATGACTTTCTTTATTCAGCAAATGTTCATTTCTGGGGTTTCTTATATCTCTTTCCAAGAGTTTTGCCCTCAATTTCAATGATTATCAGATCTTTTGTCAAGGACTCATCCCTTCCCCGTAATTGGCTTCTTAGTTTATGATTAGCAAAGTCTTTTATCACCACCTTTTTCCATTTTGCTTAACATTTTTCTTTGTATCGTTCAGCTCAGGTCTTCTCATGCTTCTTTAATGCAATTGGTTAATAGCTAGCTTGCTCCTCTTGATTAACACAAGCACTTTAAAACGCTTGCTATCAGAAATACAGATCAGTTCTGACTGTTCTCCCTGTGGCTGTAGCCCAGGGATTGCAGATTCGTAGCACATCTGTGAGAGCATTTTCAGGATGATTGCTCTGTCTGTCCATGCTGGTCAGGAGCTGTGTCATTGTGGTAGAATGAAGCCAAATCTGAAGCAGCAAGTCCTGTTGAAACTGAATGATTCTTTCAGACAATGCTTCTGGGCCTTCCCAAACCAAATTTTTGGTTTGAGAGTGATTTAGAAAACAGTTTTGTCCCTTGAGAGTTTCTCAAAATTTTGTTTTCTGTAAACTACTTCAACGTGTAAGGTGACTTTTTTGGGACTATGAGGAAGCAAGCCAGTTGATAAAATCATTGTGATAATAATAGGGGTAATGATGGGCTCTGTGAGATGTAGCTATGGTAGCAAATATTTCCCATAAAGGAGAGTCCAAATCTTCTATTTCTCCATGCTCAAACAGTGATGCATCTGGCCAGATGGAGGAAGCCCAGCACTCTGCATGCTGCAAAGCAGTTCTGAACATCTGGCCTCCATGTTTTGATGACAAAAATGGAGTTGAGTTCTCTCAAAGGTCCAGGCCCTAGTTGCCAATTGTAAGCATTACTGAAAACCCGGTCCCTTTAATTCCACTTGCTAAAGACATTCAGAGGTTTCCCCCAACACCGAATTTTCCTCGAGTCATTTTGCTGAGGCTTTCCCCTGCCTTTATGCAATTTGTCCAGTGCATGTGCAGACACTGAAGCAAGAGGAGACTAAACCAAGGCGCTGCCTCTTGCACTCCGCTAACGCTGCTGCTTCTTCAAGCCTCTGGAGGAGAAAAAATTATCTTCCAGGAATATTTCCTTAAGGTAATAAATGTGAGATGATAACTAGAGAAGTGGAGAGAGCTGGTTTCTGATTTTTCCCTCTATAGTAAGGACTTGATTCCCCATAAATGAGAATTTAATTTCTATTGTTTAAACACAAATTCCATTGCAAGGGTTTGCTCATGAGTTTTATTCTAATGCAGTTGCAATACTTTTCTCACAGGCAGATAAGGAGTTCAGTCCTGATGCACAGGACACTTCAAAACCAGTGAATTCTGCAAGTATCATTACTGCATGCTATTTTCACATCAAATATACAAAAAGCTGTTTTGAAAAGTCTTTTAGCATTTTACATGAAGAGTTTTGGCAAAAGTACTACTTAGGCACTTGGCTCTGACAATCAATCTGGATTTATGCAGGCATTTGGACTTTAGCTTTTATTTCTGAAGTGCTTTAACTTTTTATTCTGATGGTCCATATTTAACAGGGTTTGCTCCTAGCACCACCATTGTCTTTTGTACAGAGCCCAGAAAGCCAAGTTTTTCTCTTAATACATTTGTTTAGGCTTCATAGTATACTAATATTGCATTACTGATGTTTGAAAGACTATTTTTTCATGTTTGGAAGCTATCACTGCATTTGATTTTAATTTTGCTCTGTTTTTTGCACTCCTCTATAGATTATTGCAGTGTTTAAAAGTCGGCAACCTACTTTAATGACATTCTTAAGTCTCAGGCCAGATTAATTATAGCATAGTAACGTTTTTGCCTTAGTAACAGCTGAAGTGAGTTGTGTCAACAAGATGGAATTTGAGTCGCTTAGGCTGTAGCACCCCTTTTTAGGACTGCATGTAAATGATTAAGGTTACAGAGAACATGTGGACAGTGAGTGTGTATTACTGTGAACTCGGCAGTGGATGAAAAACATCTGCCTTATTTAGCATCCTTTTAGAGACAGCCATCCCAGAGATGCCTTTTGAAATCAGCATGCTTGATTTTTTTTTTTTTTTTTTTTTTTTTAATCTGCCAAGGTAAGCATAACCTTGACCTTCCCAAGAAACCATTTCTAGGTGTGATGCTGACAGTGATTGTGAACCCTAGAGACTGGGTATTACCTTATCTGTTTATAGCACATGCATAAATTCATGATCTACCATGGAAACATCAGAGGGCTCTGGGCAGCCATATTGTCACATAACTGCTGGAAGCATGTGTTTTGGAACTAATGAGACCTTTCAGATGGCACTCAGACTATGTGTGGTGGTGTGCCCGGGGCCTACCACAAGTCATGTGTAGAATTTGCCCCTCACTGTAAGCAAGCACCTTAGACTTGAGAGGAAGCTCCCTGTACTGAAGCACCTCTCCAGGAGAACTGAATGTGGAGAAAGCTAACCTGGATGGTTACATTCAAAGAACGAGTCTGTACTTGGGGGCTGCCCCTTTTTCTCAAAGATGGATGTATTTTGTGAAGAGGTGGCTTCATGTTTGTCATCTGTATGCTGCGACTCATGTTTAATTCTCTAATGTGCTGCTTGGCTTGCTTACCCAGTCTTCAAATGTCAGGACAGAATATGTAAAAAATTATTATTAAAAGGCTCAGATCTATTGACGTTTGGATTGACTAGACTATGCTAAGTGGAGAGCTACAAAGTTATTTTGTATTTTATACATATTCTGTCATGGATAAAAGTAAGATTAAATGTCAGAAACACTAAAGTCCAATTTAAATCAGCTTTCATAATCAATAATGGGTTTCACTGAAAATGACAAACGTGGTGAGAAAATACTTAGGGTGCCAGGGATTTACATTGTTGGTAAATCACTGTTAACAGAAGATCCTGTTCGAGGACATTTCAAAGTGATCCTACTTGTTTACATTTCTTATTAAAAACAACTGATAGTATGAATTTGAAATTTGTCTTGCATGTTAAGGACAAACCTCAACAATGTCAGCTTGTTCTCACATTTAAACTCTTGTGAAAAAATAGATAGAAAAACAATATCAATTTCTAATACAGAAAATATTTTAGCTTGCATATGCAGATCAAGTATCCTTGATGACAACTGTGAGACTGTTGTGTATACTTGGTGGCAGTTATTCATGCACAAGTGACTAGAAGTCCGTAAGATTTGTGCACACGGAAGGCCATAGTCCATCAGAACTCTTCACACCGTGTTTAATCTAGCACTGAACTGACTGCTCAGAGCTCAACACATCTTTAAATGTCAAGTACTGATCAGAAACCTGCTTTTCTGTAGCTAATGAACTCTTGCTCCAGATTAATTTAGAGATTTTTCTCTTAAAGCCAAAGTCTATCTAGTACTGGCCCAGCTTTCACACTTTGCAGATAGATACTTCTACTGTAATATTTCTGATGGCAAATCATGTCATTGCTGAGAATGCTAAAGTGGCTTTAGCTGCTTTGAAGCAGAGACTTCTAATATGTTAATGGTGGATATTAACAAGGAACAGAAGCTGAAGTGGAAGGTCCAGGCTGAGGTTGTCCTATGAGAACAGATGATCTTATAAAATATTTTTACTAATATAGTTCTGAGTCTCATGAGAACCACACATAATTAAATTCTAAGCCAATAAGAGATTGATTATTCTTGAGATATGACAAAATCTATTCAGTCTGGTTATTTCTAGAAGTCTGAGGAGAAACTGTGTTTGTGTCTTGTGGTACCAATTGCAGGGAATGTATCTGAGCCAGCTCTTTTCAGCAGAAGTTAACAGTGAACAAAGGTGTCTGAACAGTTTCTGTGCCCTACACTAAAGGCCAATTTCTCTGATGGTGCAAGCTGGAAAAACTTTACTCAGGTCTTTCTAGTTCTATTTTAAAATTTGCTTCAGCAGGAACATTAGAACTGGCCTTTTTTGCTAGAGCTGGGCCAAAGGAAGAAGCTTATGAGTCAGAGAAAAGTAACATTTCTGCTTAAGGTCTCTGTTTTCTTTAAATAGAAAAAACTTTTTGGGAAGATACAGAAATAAAGGCAGAAGATCCTCAGATTCAAAATCCAAAATCTTGCTCGGAGAAGGAAAGCTGCCCCTATGTTTGCATTTTCAGTATCAGTGCATAAAGTGTTTCAGTGGCTATTTGAGGCACAGACAGTATAACTTTGCTAGGTACCTGGGAATAAAAGGCCTGAGTTTTCTGCAGGAGTGCTACAAGTGAGTGACAGGAACACGTGGCTGTAACCCTAAACAGTATTGTGAAGGTCTTTATCCAGGAGCCAAGTTTACAGATTTTGCAAAGACGTTAAACAAACACTGCAACTTTTAACATAAACACAATTAACTAACATAAATATTTATGCAATTTTCTTTTCATTTCACTCAATGCATATATCACACATGAATCAGAGTTTACTCTTAAAGAGTTAGCTTAAGGATACTACTATCATTCTTATCAATAACTAAACTTTTCTGGAGCAAACAACTTCCTTGTTTAGCACAAAGACATCTCCTGAATTTAGTACCTGCTCCAGAGGATTTCAGGATTTTTTCAACTTCCAAGACTTATTAGCTGTTAAGTAAAGGCAGCTTCCTTCAAGGTTCAGATAGACAAGAAAGTTTTTTCTTGCCATGCTGAATCTCCAAATACTCCAACAGGGCAAGAGAAATCTTAAAATGTGAGAGCAGGTAAGGACTGGGTAATGGATATAGAAATTACACTCTTAAACCAGCATACAGCATTACTATAATATATATATATAAAATATACAGCATACAGCACTACTATAGTAGCACTAATGTAGCATTACTCTAGTCCCTATTGTATTCATAAGAGGTCTTGCTATGAGAAACAGTCTAGTTGTACAGACAGCTAGAAGCACTGTACAGATACAGAGCTCTTGGAGAGTGTACAGTCTAAACACAATAGGTGACCGAAGTAATTACTACTGTCCCAACAATATGGAGTCATAATCAGCACCACTGAATCCTGTGTGAGACTTATCAAGGTTGCAGAGCTGGAACTGAGCCTTGCAAAGGGAATTTTATCTGGGGAAGATAAGCCAGAAGATATTCCTTACTTGATAAACCTTTCTGAATTTAGTCCAACAAAAAGAAAAACGTGGGTGTAGAAACTAAGGTGCAGACTGTATACAAGTCAATCAGTCACATAAAAAGCCACCAGTTAATAACCAGTGGTTTGTGCATACACCAGGATGATGAAAAGAAATCTAAAATTCAAGTATATCTGGAATTCTCCACTTTATCCTCCACCTATCAGAGATGTCATTGCTTTGTTTCTCCTCTTTTCCTTTCCCTGGCATTCGAAGCAGATATTTCATGTAATTCTATTATGAAAGAGTTCTCTTTCCCTTCTTACATCCTGCACAATTGAGTGTCTCTGGATACTGTCAATAGAGCATTATGGCTTCACCTTCATCAGAATAAACATCACTGCTGAGAAATGACAGAGAAAAAATGGAAATCATTGCCAAAACATAAAAGTCAAACAAGCATCCTATCCAATGTGCCCTTACATGGATCAACTAGCCATTTGTCCTTAAATAGCACTATGCATGGAGAGTATCAAATGTTTTCCAGTCAATGCCTAACTAGCCCTGAAACCAATTCCACAGAGAATGCAAGACCTCTCTACAGCAGGTAAATATGATGTTAGTCATTTCACAGGAGACTTAAACCAGACAACTTCAGGTTGTTTGGACTCAGCTCACTCCAGAACTGAGGGAGAAAGCTCATGAGAAGGTGACGTTCAGCTTTTGCACTTGATCATAAACTGTCAGTCTTAAGTTGCATTCTCCATCACCTGCTATCAAGTAATTGAACATCCTTAATAAACCCAAAAAAGCGGAGTTAGAAGAATGGGATTTTGGTCATTGTAGCATTCAAGAGTTAGGAACTGTCAGAATTAAGCTTGCCTCTATGCCTTTCAATCATCCTTCCCTATATATACATTCTTACACTGTTTTAAATTACCAGATTTCATACTATTTTTTCCCCATAGGACCCCTATATTGTTCAGGGGAAAGTCTGGAATTGTGTGGGATGACTCAGGCTGATGAATCAAAACCAATGTTGTCCCTAAGCTCTCTTTGTTGCATCAACTGGAGGACATATATTGAATGATGCAGAAGGAAAAGAAAATCTAAAACTGTTACTATATTTTATCATATTAACACCCACAAGGGTCATCAGCAGACTGTAAAATAAATTCAACCGAGCCAAAAATTGCTTTCTATGGAGATCAATATTTAAAGATAAAGTTTACCCCAGGTCATTTTTGTGATTGCATAAACAGCAGCAAAACTATTTTCAAACTATGAAAAACTACAAAATGTTCCAAGCCTTGGAAACTTAAAACTGCTTCTATGATTCAACCTTATTCACACATGCACACAAGAAGAGTATTTTTGGCCCCAAATGAAGCATACGTCTTTTCAGTGAATTTGGGGGTCTTTCTTGGATGATTGTGTGCTGGATATTAGTATGCCTAGACTAAGAAACTGGCCTACATTATAATAATAGCTGAGGCTTTGTTGTACACATCCTTGCAATCCTAAAGAAATGAACATTGCCCCCTCTCCCTATTTAACAAAAAGCATCAAGACTCTTCCAAGTTCACACTGGAAGTCAATGTCAGACCAGGATGTGAACCCCAAGACTTCCAATTCATTGACTGATGCCCCAGACAAGAAAATACTCATCTTGATTAATTACTAACTTAATTACAACATTCCTAAGACATAGTTGTATTTCCTTTGCATGTAATATATTCTAAATGATTTAGTAATACTTTGTCCCTTATATCAACAACTTAAAAATAGTTAGAGGATCTCAACAGAGCTGTCAGCGTGTTAAACTGATAGAGAATCAGAAGTCTCTGGAGAATGCGGGCATCGATCCCGCTACCTCTCGCATGCTAAGCGAGCGCTCTACCATTTGAGCTAATTCCCCAGTCTCAACAAAGCTGGCAGCATGTTAAACTGATACCATCAACACAACAGGCATGTCCATATGAAGGTGACAAAATTCAGACAACTGGACACATCAGGTTGCTGGAATTGTATGAACATTTAGAGTGTCTGGTAGGAGTAGCCTCAAGAAAAAAGACTTTTGTATGTGCTTCTGCAAAGAATGTGGGAAAAAAGCAGAGTTCTGCTTTTGTCTAAGGGCTCAGAAAAAGCTGGGAATCAGAAATTCTTGAGCGGTTACACTGACTGTAATAACAGGTCAAGGAGGCTTTGCTTTATGCAAATTGTGTTTTCTGTGCTGTTGTTTCTCCACTCTTCTGCATTGAGTGGCTTGCTTATTAGTGTCATATATTAAGAAATTTCATCACCAATGTGCTAAAGATTGGAAAGAGTAGACAAAGTGCTGAGAATCCACATGGGCTGTTTTACTCAGAACATCAGCATAACCAAAGTTCATGAAGAGTTTTCTGCTCTCATTCATGTCTAAACTGCTGGAGGTGTAAGTAAAAAGGACTTAACTCCAAGAAGCAGAAAGGTGACAATGCTACAAGACCCATTTTTCTAGGACTCTCACTATAGAAAACCTGTGAAGAGTGTCCCCACTCATTTTAACTTGTGCTGACTGGTTGTACCACTACCCATGTGAAATATAAGATCAACTGTATCAGGTGAGAGCAAAAGTCCAGTTAGCCCACTTCTCTGTCTTAAAAACTGCAGAAATCTCAGGGAAAGGGATGAAAACACAGCAAACCTTTATTTATCTTTTGTATCTTAGTTTAGCTTTTGTGTCTTCTACAAAATACATTTTGAGCCAAAGGCATAAGATATTAAGGGAAATGCAGCTGATTCAACCTCTTCCCCCTGATCTGAGGAGATTTTAATTAAGTTGGCGTATATGTCCCTGCTTCACCGATGTGGTATCTTGTGTCTTGTCCAAATTATCAAAATAAATTAAATACAGAAGCTTTCTGATACACTCAAATTAATACAATAGTCTTATCTGGTCCCATAGTTCATAATACAGATGCAAGAGTGAGTAGGAAAAGGGCTATCAATGTGGAAGATGTTTTGGAAAAAAAGGAGAAAATAAATGAAAACAACTTTTGTGGTTGTACTGATTCTCGTGTTTTCTGAGACACTGCCAAATCCAATTTGAAGATACTCAGAGCTTCAAAACAGTCTTTGGGAGCTTGTTGAAGTCTACCATTTCTTTAGGTGACTAAGTATGGACATGAACTCTTAAAGAGAGGATAAACATTCCCTTTTAATATGCATATCTACTTACTCCTTCCAGTTGAAAGTTTGGTGAAAGATAGGAAGAAAATGTTTCTTCTGTATTAACAGTATCAAGCATTGACCTAGGAAAAAGAACCACACAGAGCCCATTGACATGGGGGAAGTTTTTCTGTTGGGTACAAATAATACTAGCTCAGGCATATATTGAAGTAACAGGGAGCTATAATAGAAATAAATCAGAATATGTATATTCCACAAGACCTTTTTTAATCTCCGTAAGAATGTTTAAAAAGAAATCCACCATAGACACAATTGAATTAGCATATTATCTTTGCAATCTACTATATTTATTTTTGTTGCAGAAGAATATTAAAGTACTTTTTGCAATGTGAGGGGGGAAAACATTATTTAAGAAACATATTTGAAAAGCAGTAAACATGCAAGATCCCTTAACCATGGTTGGTTTCAAGTATCTTACTAGAACTTTCAAGATAGCATCTGGTCAGATGCTAAACAGGAAATAAAACTTTGTGGCATCACTTTATATTTGTGAGGCAAAACATAGACATGAATTTGATCTACAGATGTGACTGTAAACTGCCGTCTTCACACATCCTACAGTTTGTTAATCTATGGGCAATACTTAGCTGGACAACACGCCTACTCTAAGAGCTGTATTTACGGTAACAATCATTTGAAGTTATCTTCAACTCCTTGGGCAAATTCTGCCAAGCAATATCAGGTTATTAAACCAATGTACCCTGTTTATATAGACAAAAATAACATCTATATTTGCTTTCTGAACATCTTCAGATGTTGTGAAATACATATGCTTTAATTTACTCATTCTGTATTTCCTTGTTCTTTCAAATAGGCCAGATTCAGCAGCTCCTACCTGTGAAGGCTGGATTTCTTATTATTAGAGAAATATACCCACAACATCACAAGGTTTTATTGTCACCAGGCAGTATGTTTAGAATCAGAGGAAGGACTGAGAAACAATGTAGGGGATGATGAGAAATATAAGGAATATCTATTTTTAGAAGCTATAATATACTTGTATTTAATTATGCTGTGTTTCTATCTTGTGCAATAGATGTTCCTTCCAAACATGAAAAGATACAAGCTGGATTACATTTAAATGTGGTCATCTGGTGTGAATGTTTTGGGCAACGAACTTCTGCCATTATGATTACTTTCCATTCTCACATGCCATTTAATATTGCAGGAAGCAAAATAGTTCTGTGTGGTTGTAGTCTATCCAATATAAGTGTGTTACTGGGAAGTTAAAATCTCATCTAAGCCAGAAATGTAAATCTGCCAGACCTCCCAAGAATACTGAAAGCTTCTTTTTCTCTCTCCCTTCTTTAAAGGGTGGAAGAGATAACATCGCTTCTTTTGTATCTGGGAAATCATTCTTTCTGTCTGTTCCTCAAAAGTTTCTTCAAAGGAGGATTGCTTTTCTGAACCCTCTTGCTATCCTTTCCTAGCTAAGTAAAAACTGAGGTGTGTGGACACAGAAATTTTGTAGGGTACTGTATTTATCTGCAGTCTTTAAAAAAAACAGTGACCTTTTAAATTCCATTTATTAGTGAGGAAATGAAAATGTCTCAAGGTTTGGGGTTTTGCGCTTTTTTTAGTAAGTACTATATGCACCTCACTTTACCTAGGTGATGTTATTCTGTTCAGCTTTATGGAGTTAAATTAAGAAAGGCCGGGAAAGAGAAAACAAAGCATAGAAACAAAAGGATCACATCGTAAAATATGCTTAGATGCTCGAGGAACTGTACTTAATGAAGCTATCAAGGCTTATGATGCTGAAACTGGAACCTATGAGCAAAGAAAATGCAGAAAAACTAAAGATACTGTCCTAGGAAAGAAGAGAAATTAACAGCATCCCAAAGGACCAGGAGCATGTCACAGGAAAATAGTTTGCATCTTCACAGAAGCTTTAGCATAGGCACTGTAGCTTATGAAAGAATGAAAAGAAATATGAAGGTCTAGTTTAGCACATTCTGCACGCACACTTGCTTTGTTTGAATCTTTTGCTTGTGTATCTTTGGGTGAATAAATAGGGAAGTAATTTCTTAGTCATTTGAATAGGTTTCCAACTGCAGAGTCCCTGCACAGTTTACAGCTGTGTCAGGTACATAAAGCCTCCTCTGCAGAATCAATGAGCCATTTGGTAAAGGCCACAGAAGCTATTCTCTGAGCATGTACTTTATGGAGAGTGGAGGTGACCTCAAGCTTACCATGGCTGTGCTAATGTTATGTCTGTAAGGGCCAGCAAAGGGGTTTTTTCCTAACATAAATTATAAAACTTCCTAATGATATCTATTATTTCTTTCTAAGTATTAGAGAAAATTTAAAATGAAGTATGGAGTCACAACATGAACATGCCTGAGTGAACTCTGTGATGAAGGTTTTTAAGAATTAAAAACTCGCTCCCAAGAACCAGTGGTCAAGTTTCTTATAGTTTTCTGATGCAAAGCATAAACTATCTCCATCACTGCTGTCTTTTGGAAGAACAGACTACACAGGCTGGGGGCTTGCCAGTATAATTTCTGTGTTTAATGCTGTTCTTCTGTGAACCAGTGGAGCAAATTAATGTCTTTTGTGATAATTCCATTAAAGACTTGTTATTTTGATAAGTCGTGGGGAGGTAAAGGTCATGATCTCCTGGAAACTTTGATTTGAAGCTATTTTGCTCAAGATTTCTGTATTTATCTTTACTCATGGGTTACTACAGACATTTAAAATGCCTCTCAAGTTTTGTTGTTCTCTTACCAATGTTTCTTAAAAAAACATATTGGTTGCTATTTTAAAATACTAAGTCCATATCTTCTCTGATATGTTTTTACCTGACCAGTATAAATTAGGGAGAAAATATGAACTGGAGTAAAAATTCTTTCAGCTCGTTGGGTATATGTAAGAACTAGTAATGTTAAATATAAAGATACTACTGAGAACTGAAGGTTTGTCTTGAAAAATGCCATTGGTGCAATCTTGAGGATTATATCTAGTTAAGTAACTATTTGAGAAATCTATGCTGGAGGTATGTCACCTAAAATTTGTCATTTGACTGATATATTCGCTATGCACAAAATATAAGCAACTACATTTCTTTTACAATGCTGATTGCTGACCTTCAGATTACAAACACTAGTTATTTGCTGAGAGTTGGGGTGATTCAGAGGTAATTCTTGGGAGTTACCTCTTCTTCTAGAAGTTGATCCTTTCCCAGACAGCTGTTCCATTATGACAGTACAAAGCCTGAGTCTGGCTTGAGGGCATATGATTTAAGATGACATTTCCTTATACCACAGCATATATTTGATGGTTAATCCACCTGAAGAAAACATGCTTGGTGGGAGAGTGCTAGGACTCTGTTAAGAGGTGAACTTTCATTTGAGTACATAATCCTAGTAAACCATCCTAACAGTGCTCAACAAAGCAGTGCTGACAAGAGAAAAAAGCAGTTTGGTGGTCTAGGTTATTCTACTCGCAGCTTTGGAAAAGTTATATCTGCAAAGGGTCTTTAAAATGGTGTCAAGTGCACTTCCTTCAAGGGCGTAAATGTACTTTTGTTCTGAGCTCCAGCTGTTCTCTGTGGGCCAGCATTGTGGAAGGTAAGGTAAGGAGCTGGCTGGACCCTCTTCTTTTTCGTCTGACCTTGAGAGCTAGGACTTGTGTGTCTAAATCAGAAGAGGATGAGGATGAGCCTCTCTAAGGCAGCACAGCTCTTGTAACAAGGAGACATAAACACAGCAGGAACACGTTTGGCAATCTGGGATTTGCTTCTAGGAAAAAAAAATGCCATTTTAACAGTTTAAAACTATATGAGACTGCATCCAACACAGCCCTGTCCCTGGGGACTGACCAGGACCGGTTTAGCCCTTTAAAGAACAAAGAAAGCAAAGACCTTGCTGCAAGAGCTCAGTGCCCTTTCACAGAGTTCCTAGCAAAGGAATGACTTGTTATTTATTTATTTAGTGTCTTCAGCTAAGCTTTGATGAGAGGTTCCCTAACTCTTCTGTAAAGGCTAAGTTTCCTGCCTGAGATAATATTTAAGATGAAGGCTGATTCTTTCTCCTGTTTCCTTCCTATAGACCAAAAAGAGACCCTTTGTCTTTAATCTGGAAGCAGACATGTCCAGTTTGTAGCCTGCATCTCCTCTACAATGGCTAGTCTTGCTGCTTGCAGGTAACAGTTTTTTAATCTCATTTAATCCTTCAGGCCCCCTTCCTTAATTTGTACTATGCTGCAGATGAATTAGACTCTTTTTTTTATGCTGTGCTTCTGCTGTATGTCCTCATGATATTATAGATAAGTAAACATAGACTTTAGCCAACAAATTAGTATTATTTCAGCAATTTTTTTTTTTAATTTAGTTTGGCAGCTATCTTACAACACATTCTATTTTAAATGAAAAGGTGTTTCATTACAAGTCTTTAGATATGTAGGATCAGATTTTGCAAAAATATGCTTTTATTTATCAATTTATTATTATATTTTTCTAATGCCACAGCTCTTGATAATATTATTCATTCAATGTAAATTTCAAAGTGTAAATCACTAGATGATTTTTTTGTTTGTTTGTTATTACAAAGAGTAGAAACAAGTACTTAAGGCTTCAGAGGATGGCAGGCTAAACCTTTATTGGTCATACTCTTTGCATTAACCAGCCGTGAAATAAGACGCATTCTCTAACAGCATGATATCCATCTGAGAGGCTTTATAGGCCGCTAAGTAATCATTATCATCCTGTTTGTTGGGCAAATACTTGGTTGATAGTCTGTAATTAAATAAGGGCAGAGAAAAAAAAACACTAATCCAATGTAGACTGATATCCCTTCCCCTCCTGCATGCTAACTAATATGTAGTTCATTGGGCCATTGATTAGAAAACACTTTTTTCCCTCCCGGGCAGCTTGTAATGTTTCAGTTTTGGGTGATTTATTTGTATGTCTTGAAGTTGTGAAAACTATATGTTTATTTATATGTTAGTATCAATGTGAATTAAACATGTCAAAATTTGAACTTTGCAATAACTTGGTATATTATTTATACTTTTTAAAAAATGTGCTACTTAACCTGGAAACTTAGTAAAATATATGGATGTTTTGGATAAACATATTCTACTGTCTCTTCTGCCCTCTTATGGAATTGATACACATTAAGGTCTTCATCCAGCTCCCATTCAGTAGGGCATTTGCCACTGATTTCAGTAGCAGTTGGATCAGGCCAGAGAGATATTTTGAATGGGTAAGGTAAAAGCAAATGAATGGAAGGAGTGGCCAGTTGTTCTTAACACCTGAGTAAGAAGAAACAAGCACAATTTACATGTGCATGTGTATCATCACAGATACATGCATCAGCTCCAGGGCTGGGAATAGTTCTACATTTTCCTAAATATTTTTAACAAGTAGCTGTAGGTTACTCTGGCTGTCTTCATTTATGGAAACAGATGTTTCTTTGTGTAAGTGTTTATGAGAGTTTGGTCATGGAGTTCAGGTCCCATGTAGCTGCCAGTTTCTTAGCTACTAAAAGCAGCAGTATTGTTTCTCTTTGCTTGTTGTTCTACAAAATATGCTTCCATTCCTTCTCAGTCCCAATTTACGGAGTGAAAACTAAGTAAATCTGTTCTTGTTTGAGCAGCTGCTTCTGTTCAGATTCACCTGCTTGTTAGACGATGGAGATTCTAAAGGTTCCATTGCTTTCTAAAGATATACAAACTCCTGGTGCTCACCCTCTCACATGTCTTTCAGTTACTTTCTTCCCAGCTATTTTATTCTACCTTCTAGAGTTTCCCTGTGGCAAATAGGGGAGGGGGGGGCTTTACTCAGGTATGCCAAAATTATTTTAGAAACTCCAATCAAGAAATGATGCAATATATCTAACAAGTTACATTATTCATGGGGTCTTGGTGGAAAAAACTTTTTCTTGGCATCTTCCTTCATTAATCATGCTTGCATAAAAGACTTGTTAATGTGAAATACACATTGTACGACTAATTCTTTGTTTGGAAAGTTGCTGGGTTTCCATGAAGGACCCGTCCAGTTGGAGAGATGCAGTTTTAAGGAAATTCATAATTAAATTTTGAGGAAATATGTATCTGTGCTTTTGTTTACACATATTTGAAAGCTCATTGAAGCGTCATTGAAACTGACAGTATGGGCTGTATCACTGAAACCAGTGATACATATAAAATCATGGCCTGTCCATGAGGAGTAAAAAGAAAATCTATCAGAAAAGTAGATCAACATCCCTGCAAAATCCCATAGAGGAGAGAAGAAAATGCAGTGTCAGTCACAGGAATAGAAAATGCTGTAGAATCTATAATAAACTCTATAAAATTGATAGATACCTATAGATCTTATGCCAAATATTTATAAAATCTAATAGAGTTGGTACTTTTCCAAAGTATGTTTTCTTTTAAATGTCTCTTAGAATTCTGTTGTGGGGTTAGTATAAATTCTTAGCACAACAGAATGCCATAGAGGGGATGTTTCCCTGTTACATTTCAAAAGACTAACAGAGAACTGGTTGTTGTTACACATTCACATAGTGTTGTCTAAAATGGAGCCTAGAAGATTATCATTTCTGGGCAGAAAATATAGTTACAATGGATTAGATACCTGCTTAACACAAGTCGTGCAACTAGTTAAGAGTTCAGCAGAACTGTTTATAGTAAGTGCTAAGTTAAGTATGTGCAAAAGTTTTTACAAGATCAGCACCTAAGATTTTAAAGATGTCTATGTAGAGCCAGATAATCTTACAAAGAGGGCAGTAAAATTAGTTCTGTGAATACAGCCGTAAATCTGTGGTGGTTTCCTGTATATCATATCACGATAGCTCAATTAACCACAAATCCCTGCAATAACATTTCTGTTCTCCCAAATCCTTGTTCCATCCAAACAGTTACTAGAACAGTTTCTGAACTGCATGTTTTTCTTTCTGATCCCTCTGTGCATCTCCCTGGTTTGGTGCACTAGGACATAGAGGTTTTATGAGTGACAAATGTGAACATTTCTTTAAAAGGAAGGTGTGTTCATTTCTTATGTGTCCAGAGAGTCATGAATATTATTATTTTTTAATAAATAACATTACATCAAAAAGACACCTGTCTTCTGTCACTGATTTCTCATGCTTATGGTAACAGCATCATGAAGTCTCACATGCCTGTTATCAATGCAAACCTGGGGGATACTGGTAAAAATGGGAGCAAGAAAAGTGAATTGTTTCTGTAGTGCAGTGAACTGTTCATCCTCCTAGAATGTTTTCAGTTGCTTTCTCTGTGCATGTGATACAGAAAATGGAAGCATGAAATGAAAATACTGTGTTTGGAAAAGCTGAGGATTCTGTTTGATAAACAGGACTAAAGCATTCATAAGACTTGAACATTTCCTTTTTGGGTCAATGCCTTGTCATTTTCTTCCCTTGGAATAAAATCTTGGCATTTTTTCTGGCATTCAAATCATGGCCTGAACTCACATATGAAGAATAAGAGAGTGAGTCTGATAGTGTGGTCATTTATTCCTCTGTCTACCTGTACTGTTATGCAGGTGTGTCCTTTACTTTTGTATGCTGGTCCTTCCAGCAGAAGACCAACACACGTTAGGTGTTTTGCTCCCTTAACTTCTACAGGAGACTGAGGTTATTCCCTCAAAAACTATTAAGGTTAAGGTGCCAATCCTAACTCCCATATCTGATAATGTCATGGAAGCAGAAACAGTCAAATGCAGGTCATCATCATCCCTCCCTCCACCCCACTACCGTCCCTCCTCTTCATACTTGTTCAAAACTTCTGGCAATGGCCTTATCCAGATTTGGACATCCAGAGAAAAAAGATGACAAACTATGTGAGTTACTAAAGGTATTTTATCCCCTTTGGATCTTTAGCTGCAGAACATGCCGTGAAAAGGAGCCAGGGCTTCAAATACAAAGGCTAGGTCAGAGCAAGACATTGTTGTGTCTCACATCCTCTGCATTTCCCATGGCACAGTACTGTAGCCTCTTGTTCCCTTCTGTGATAAGGTTAAGCCCCAACTCCAATAGGGGTATGAAGTGAAGAAGGGCCCAGACTTGTAGCAACAGTTTGGTTTCAGAACAGGATTTAATGTAGAAGCTGAAATTCATACCGATTATCCTAATCTTCCAATGAGATCCTAAATCTGTTTCATTGTACCCACTGTTTTGGGGATATCTTGATGTACAAAACATGGTCAACAGGCTACCAAGACAGCACAGTCTGGAACCTGCCAAAGTCAGTGGGAACAATTCTGTGGGCTCTCAGGTTGGTTTCTACAACTTTCTTCCACATCGATTAGTAGCTTACACTGACAACGGTCCCATTGTCTTCCGGGGGCAATTAGTAAAATACCATCTTGGTCAACATGACTAGGAAAGAGCCTCAATATTTAACCTTTAGATAATTGGAAGGAAGTGGGGTGTAGAGAGAAAAGGGGAGAGGAGAACTACAAAGGACATCTATTAATAGATTAAAAGTAAAGATCTCCTTCTCTGAAGTAATTCTGTAGCATAAAAATAGCAGTGAGATCCTAAACTGAGGAGCATCAGCAATAGGTCTTTAGAAGCAGATGGAAGCTGCATGCGCAGCTAGGCTGACAGGCATGATCTGAGTGCGTAGCAGTGGTATGATTCCAAGCTTGGCAATAAGGAGACTGCAGTAGAATAGCTTTATTGCAGATACTTAATCTAGATGAAACTAAGTTGGTACTTACCAAATGTAAACAAGTGCCTAATATGAATGCACATGATTTATATAATTAAAGATTGGTACAGAACGCTACTTTAAAACTTAGATTATTTTTGTCGATGCGCTCACTGTAGTGAAATTGAACTGACCAGTCTCCCAAAATTTAGACACACACACAAATTTGTTGTCATTTACAGATATTAAATTATGCACATTATATTACAAACTAATTATCTTACCCTTATGGGCTTTATTTTATTAGCTTCCCTTAGTTAAAACCTTTTTACAGTCATATAATGCAGCAGATTAAGCGTTCATCCTTACTGCCTGTTTTCAAAGCAGTCTGTCAGTTGTGATCAGACATGCTGTATGCTACAAAGCACAAAACTCGACCTGATGCCTTCTAACCAGGAAAGCAGTCGGCAGGAAGTTCCAGCTGAGGTTCACAGTTCCAAAGTCCGCAACCTTCTAATATTTTCAAGGTTTCATGTGTTTTACACAGGTCAACACATGGTCCGCTTCTCCTAAAAGTTCACCAGCAGTTTAGTAACATTGTGAGCTCCAGGGTTAGGAGAGAGAGAAAAATACATTTATATAAAATACCTATTGTTGTTGTAATTTTTATAGCCCAGACGTTTCAGTAAAATCTCACAAGGGATTGGATTCTCAGCTGTGAGAAACACTCGGGGCTCAGAGTCAGTGAAACAGTTAATTTACATCAGGTGAGGATCTGACCTAAATTTGTTTCAACTCTGATTTACCAGTGCATACACTGCATTACTCTCACATATGGAATCCTATCACTGCTGTATCAAAGATGTAATTAAAAACCTGCCATAACAAATGTGCACTATGCCCCACCAAGTTCTTGCGCTGACAAACTGCCAGAGGGGAAGAGTTTGATCTTTTACTCAATGTGGCTTGCCTCTGGTCCTAAAGGTTTTAACAAAGAGCTTGAGAGAAGCAAACATGGCAGTAGTAGGGAGAGGCAGCTTCAAGTAATCGGTTGCCAGGCTTTCCAGCCTTCTTGAGTACAACTTGCATGCTGTTGTAGCACCAAGCAAAAGATAGGCTGAGCAAAACACTGAGCATAGTTTGTTTTATGGTGATAGCAGCTCCTTTCTACTAAGAATGTGAGTAGCAGAGTTCTGCACCAGCTGGTACTTCTGGGTGGTCTTCAAGGCTAACTTCAAATACAGGCCAGTGCCGTAAAACAGCATGGAGGTGTCAAAGACATAAGTAACTCTGGTAAGGTCCTTATCAGCAGACAGGCCTCCATTTTTTGACCAACTACCCACCGAGAAGGAGCGTAACAAGCCACCATTCCTGCCAAAAACCCCTACAGCATGGATGTGTATAAAGAAATAGAGTATGCACGGTGTTTCTTAGAATAAATGAGTTCTCAGACAGAATGCAAAAAGGTAATGATCAAATGCTAATAAGTATCTTCATTTACTTCCCAAATTCATTAATCATTTGTGAAAACATAGCTGATAAAAACATGTTGGATTTGAGCAGCGGCAGGCCAGAGGATAGTCATAGAAATTGTTTACATATATAAAGCATCCCATTTATTTCATCAGTTCTTTTTTGTTTGTATTCCTATAAAAGTTTTCAGTATATCTCTTAATGCCACCACTCAAAATAAATTCCTATATAACCATTATTCATACTATTTAATAAACAAAGCTGAAACCAAACCTAATCACAATAAGTATAAAAGAACCCTTGATGTTAACATGCAGAACATCTTGATTCCCAAATGGCTACTTTAACAAAATTGTAAGAAACAATTTTGCCTAAGGACTATATCCAGAGTCCCCAGAAATCAATGGGAATATTTTCATGAGTCACTAAGATTTATATCCAACCATAAAAAATCAGAATATTTTATAAAACATATCAGTTATTTACAGCAGGCAGAAACTCTTGCTTTCTTTGCATAGAACTAATATATTGTTTCAAAAGCACACAGAAGAAGATGGCTGCCTCTCTGTTTAGAAAATCTGTAAAACTTTAAATCAATGGTGATGTTTTCTACTCATTTTATTCATATATACCCAGGTCATAACAAGTAAAATCAGTAGAAAACGTCATCACTGATCTCTAAGTAGGCACAAAACCAAATATTATATTGGGGATAGATACCTGAAGTGGTACTACAAATAAAATGCTTTCATGCAAAGAAAGTATATGAAATCTGAAAGTTTTACCACTTACTTTGCTGACATTCCTTCATAATAATTCAATTTTTTAAATAAATGTTCTTTAAAATAATATTGCATTAATTTTAATAGCAATGTATTTTTTTTCATAATTGCAGAATTTAAAAGGTATCCAGCTTTCTTTCTGCACTAAAAGCTAATACCAAAAAAGAAACAAAAATCACCTGGGAATGTTAAAATTCAAAGACCTAAATGTATCCATGACATATTCCAGCTGTATACAAAATGCACTTAATCCTGTACTGAGAACTTGGCATTCAAACCAACAGACCTAATAAACAGAACTACATGTTTTCATTTGCTGTTAGTGCCCTTCACTTTTGTCTGCTGAGGGAAAGGTTAGTTTCAAGACAAAACTTTTGTTGGGCAGAACAGCAGAGCACAGTCTGTCAGTGTTATCAGTGTCTTTCAATGTGGAACATATTTAACTTGACACAGTAAGAGTAAAAAGAAAAATAGAAATAGGGCTTGTGAACTGAAGTAAAAATATATTGAGGTATACTATATCCCTTGGGAACAGAGAAGCAGAAGAGAGGCAGGGGCACCTTCAGCGTCCCACATCACAGAGGCAAAAATACTTTTGTTAAAATACACTGGGAAAGGCTGGATTTTTAGAGGAGCTAGAGTTCATGCCCAGATCCTTTACACAGCTGAAGATGTCAAAGCCCACTAAAGATCTTTACCAGCACCAATGGCCAACTGGAGAGAGCCAGTCTTGACAGCTAAACTCCAATTTTCTTCTGAGACCCATAGGATACTGCAGTTACTCGGTGGTAGTTGTATGGTGGCACTACAGCAGTGGACCAGATTTATTTAATATTTATAGTACTGCTGGTGTTCAAACCTTCTCACTAAAGAAGTCATGCCTTTTTTTGTTTGCACACTGAGAGCAAAAACAGCTCCTTTGACTCTAACACGAAGATCCCTGCAGTTCTCTGAAGAGTATAAAGAAACAGCAAGACCATGACTGAGGCCAAAGCCAGAGCCATGGATGACCACAGGACAGGCATTGCCCTCACAGATTACAGCATAAGCCCATGGCGTTTGAGCAGGGTGCTAATAACAGAATCCATGAACAGCCCTAGGCAAGATGAGGTGGTGAACCAGGACTAGGGCTTGTCAGGAGCAGAGGGGAATAGGGCCAAAGGAAAACAGGTGAAAGCAGTTTCAGTTTGGTCCAAGGCCCTTCTAAGAGACAAGACTGCAGACAAAGCTACAAAACTGCAACATAGGTCAGAACAAGACTGAAATCCCTGGCCTGAATTTAATGGGAGTTTCTTGAAAAGTGGAAGTGGGTACCCGGTAAGGCTGCTAAGGGCAATTAAGGCTAATTAGTTTAGTCATAGCCTTGACCAAGGCTAATATGTGTGTCTTGGCTAAGGAATTGTTACAAGTTCTTTGTCTGGAAGCACAGAAGATCTCAGTTAGTGGTCATTGTTTAGCTTACAATTAATTTAGTAAAGGTCCAGGGTAAAGTTTTTATTTTGGAGTTAGTCATGTTTATGTTTTTGAATACTTATCCTTGTCAAACTGAAGGAATTCTAATAGTCATAAGGCAGGAAAAGGTTTTGAGATTTTTTTTCAGGTATGCAAAGTAATTTTAGTGTGTCTATTTATGCTTCTAGTACAACACTAGCAAAATTCTGTGTGGGCATAAAAGTTGTTTTTGAAAATAAAAAAAATTATTAAGCTTCTCTTTTAAGTTCACCTGATTGTTTTTTTTTCAGGTAATATGGGAAATTTCAATATAGGTATAACATAAATCGAAGTCCTAGAGTTTGAAGTAACTGGAATTAAGCAGTTTGTTATATCATTGTATCTATCTAAAGCAGGAATCACTTAAAGGATGTCAAAAAAACAAGTTTTAGATATACCTAGTGCTAAACAAATGTGGAAATTAGTTCATAGCAACTTGCAAATGGTGATCCTAATATTTTTAGCAAAGAAGTTTATTATTCAAAGGTGCCAATGCCACTGCTCCTGCTACAACACAAAGTCAAAAAGTTAATCAACTTTGCAAACCAGCAATGAGAGTGAAATAGCAGTATGACTTGAAATGGTTACTATTCTTTCCAAATTTTCCTCTACCATATCATAAAAGCAGTAAGAGAACTGTTCCCCTATTTCTAGGAACCATACCTGCTCACAAGACCAAAGTTCTTTCGCAAACATCTCCTCCACCCCACACATACATGTTGCTGCTTTTATAATGTTGCATTCCTGGTACTGAAGGTGCTGTGTAAAGGCATAAATAACAACACATAGGCCAGCATTGTAGACTGACAGTTGTTGGTTTGTGATTTCACATAGTAGCAGAAACATCCTCTCCAAACAGTGTTTTAGGTGTCTGGGTATCTGTAGCTATTTTCTAAAGGAAGTGCAATTAGAATAAGAGAGGAAAAGCTGTTTAGGTTGAGTACCCTGCCAGCGAGGGCCCTCTTTAGCCTCTCTGTGTATCAGCTTAACAAGGGGTTCTGAAGCAGAAGCACCAACTGCTGAATTCGTGGTAAATCTGTGATGTTTCTTTCTTTAAAGTGATGTTTACTGGCATTATATTAACATTGCATTAATAGGAGAATCTTAGTGAGAATGATTTTATAGCCTTTGCAATGAAAAACAAGAGGTTCAAACAGTGGAAACTGCTTCAGGAATAAGACGGTTTATTTATAAAGCTTTTTTCTTTTCCCCTTTATTTAAGAAAATTCTGTTGGATTAATTTAAATATAAATAACCTTCAGCTTCAAAACATTTATCAAGGCTAGATTAGTTTTTTTCAGTCTTGGGGATTAACAATGTGTGAGTAAGTATTTCAGAAGCTTGCGGTTCTGAAACCATGTAGTCCATTTTTATGTAGGCATGGTCTGGCCTTATGGATGTCATGGTGAAACCCTGTGAATGATGTTTAGATTTCTCCTTTGTTATTGAGAAAGTGTTCGGGCTTTTTGTCTGAAATTATGAGCCAAATAAAGATTTCATGTCTGATCAGTGAACATCACATCTTTTTAAGGCTGCATTCTATTGCCATTTGATTATTAAAAGCACAAATATTATAACATTTTGCAAAAATTTGTTTGTAAGGTTTATATGACTGCTGTTTCATACTTGCTGTTATATTTAGGGGAAAAGCTTACAAACAGTTATACATTAGGTTAATTTTAAGTGCAAAATATTCTTCCTGAGGCCATGCTTGATTTAATGAACAAAAAATTAGAGACAGGAGTGTATGCTAGCTTGAAACCTAAATTTCCTCAGCTTAATTAATGTGAAGTATCCTCCAAGGGTATTTTAAAAGTTGTGAAGTAAAGAGCAGAATTTCAACTTTCTATGGGAGGGGGCAGCCCCTCTCAGATGATACAACCTGTAAATCCTTTAAGCTCGTGTAGTTTTGTTGCATTTAGTGAATGTGGCTGTGTGTGAGCTCCAGGTTAATCAAGCATATCACTAATGTGAAGGGCTTTACCTGCTCTCCATACTGACTTCTCTGACAGTGCTCCGGTTCCCAGGTCCCCTGCTAGTCAGTCTCATTTTATTTCCTTTAGATCCTTTGAAAAGGGCTTTGCAAAGTCACCTATCAACAAACCAAAGTATTTGTGAAGTCTTACTAGCATTTGGTAAAAAAGGCAATCCTCACAGCTTGGGACATCACCAAATAAAAAGCAACAGAGTTCAAATGAGATAATTTAGTGTTTGTGAATCTGTTTCCTATCAGAGACTTAGCTGTCACCATGGCTGAGACGTAAAGAGCCAAATGAATAAACCCAAACTCTTCTTTTACTTGTTCATCAAATAAAGGCAGTTGTGATTTGAATGTTTTGTGAGCAGTGTGTTTTGTGCCTTGCCAAAATGCCAAGTGAACAAGCTGTATTTTGCTTCAGGTGCTGGTTTGCTGCACGAAGGTGAAGTAATTTGCAAACTTGAGTTTTACTGTGGTGATGTCTGTAAGTGACATAAGTATAGAGTAACAATTAGCAGTGGCCAGAGAAGTGTTGACACCAATTCCTAGAGGACATGATTTACTCTTAGCGCTGACCTGTCAGTAAACAATGATAAACTTCACCAAGAGACAACAAGTTTTTAGTATGTAAGTGCTCTTGTTCCCAAATGCTGCTGAATTTTACTTTCCATCTGGCCCAGGTCCTGGGGGCTTTATGGTTATGCCTAGTGATAAAGGCCAGGTGGTCAAGTTTTGGGAGCTGTCTGTCACTTGTTCAGAAATGGGATGTGGCTGTAGTTGAGAGAAAATAGAGAAACAAAAGTGGCAGCTGGGGTAGGCAGGGAAGCAGAATTCCTCTCATTCCCAGCCCATACTCCTGTTCAAGCTCAGCAACACCTGGATGTTCCTTTGGTAATGGCTGCTCTGGGGATTCAGCTGAGGCTGTTGTGAAAAGCAGTAGTCTATTTTTATCAAGCAGTATCTTGAGAGTGGTGAATACATTGCACCACTGCCATTGCTCTGTGAGATACTTGTGGTAATGGAGCTATTCTACCTAGAAAGGGCGGCTCCCTGTTTTTTGTCTGACAACCTTGCTCTAAAATATGTTCTCCTTTCCAGGAAAAGATGTTCATGTAATGTATATAGTTGCTGGCTGTATCATCCTGTTAGTCTGGTGTCTGTAATAACTTCAGGACACACTCATCACAGCTTGCTAAATGCTGTAGCTCACTTTTGTACGAAGTCCCTATCTTCTTGTTTCTGCTTAATTGAGATGAATCATGTAGGAGATAAGGCACCTTGTGCTCTTTGTCACAGGATGTGCATGTAAAATTTAAAAACCTGTGATGTTTACAGAGCTCAGACCTCTAGGCTTGCAGTAACTCCTGGCTGCCCTTCCCATAACGCTTGACATTAGTGAAGTCTCTGTTCTCTTGGACAAAAGAAAGCCCTCAGGCATTCTTAAATGGAGTAGGAAGACATAGAAAGGCATTTAACAAAATGTAAGTTTAGTGCTACTTAGGATATAAATTCTATTTGGGTCTTTGCAGTCAGTGGGTCCATGTTCTGGCAAAGGAAACTTTGCTGAAGCAAATCAGGTCAAACTTCTTTTACTGGTTTGAAGACAGTGTAAAGGTATCTGAAACTGGGTGGTTGGTACTTAGCTCTTCCAGTATCCTGGTAATGAACAGGTGGCTATTTATGACAGTGTTTGCTGAAGAGGTACTTAGGATGTTGACCAACTAAGAGAGCAGTGGAGAGAGAAAGCAACAAATGCAGTGTTTTTGTTACTTCGGAATTCATCCCTTGTCAGCATGGGAGGACAATGGGCTCCGAGGGAGCAGTGACACTGCAGCTTGTTTTCTTTCCCTTACAAACTTTCCTTCTTCAGCTCCTCCCAGAGAACAAGTGGTATGTTTTACTTTGATTGTAATGAGTAGATCCTTTGCTAATTAGCTGTAGTGGAAAGCAGATGATATGTCTACTTGATAAAGTCTTGCTGAGACTTCACTGAGGGCTGAATTGAGCTTAATTGCTTTCTATTTGCATATTGCTAGCAATAAACTTTCAAGGAGTCACTAATTTTCCTTTTTATGCTGGCATCCAATTAATAAAAAAATCAGGTGTTGCAAAAGTATTGGAAGTAAAATTAGCATGTGTGTGCTTACCAATGCTCTGTGGAAACATCTTAGGGATCTGAATATTTGCAAGCTTTAGGGATTCTGCTGTTATTTTTTTTTCCTAATGCTTGTTAAATGATCTAACAGAACTCACTTTTCTTTCTGGTTTGGAAAACAGTTTTGAAACACTGGCTTATTTTTGTTCAGTGGGCGGAGAAGTGATTAGTTATATCAGATACCCACCATTATCTGTAACTGTCTAGTTTGGAAGCACATCTAAATGCTTTCTCTAGTTTATTGCTTCAAATATTTTCTTCACTGATAAAGATATAGACTTACATATCATAGGTGTAATAGTAATTTCTCTTTTTCAATTCTGAATGTTCTAAAAACTTATTTTAATGTTTTTCATTACTCCACCCATTTCTAGAAACTTAAATAGTTCTGTACAGTCCTTGATAAATGCTGTTAAGTTTGACTTTCAGCTAGAAATATTTTGGAGCTTATTAGGCACTGTTAGATTCAGTAGAGCCTTTCCATTGCTTTCTTTAGGGATTGAATCAAGTCCATAGTCTGCATTTTCAGTCCCTCTGAATCTAAAGGACTTTCAGATATTGGTCAGGTATGAGGCTGTGCTGACAGAGAGAATCCTGACTGTGTGTCCAGTCAAAACCACAGACTGGAAATGCTTAATAGGTGTCAAGGTAGAAGAGCTTGTGAAAAGCTCCATCTCAGTTTGACCTCTTTGAAATTTGATCACCTGAGTGTTCACTTCTTTTTTATGTTGGAATAGTGAATTTGTAAACAAGCCTTGCTTTGCAGGACCTCTGAAAATTGTCAAAGGATAAAGCCTGGGAGTGGTAACTGCATGATATTTTTTTAGAATATGCAGCAAGTTGGCAAGGCAGCACAACAGTGACTTTTAATTGCTACTGTTGAAAAATAGGAAGAGTAAGTAAAAATTAAGTGCATTGCTTGCCATTTGTGTGCTTTCTCTTTTTCTGAACTCTTTTAGCTGTGGCTGTCCTATATATTAAGAGTACTTAGAGCAAAAGCATCACAGTTCCTTGTGTATATGATCTTGGTTATTTGAAAGTTAACAACTGATTTTAGGTTATTGTATTGCTTACAGTTAATTTTATTCCCTTGATAAGAAATGTGAAAAATTTAATAGATATCTGCTGAATATACCAAAATTTTACATATAATTAGTTACTCAACACATAATTGTGACCAATTAAAAAGCAAGATAATTTTATTAAAGCCAGTAGGTTAAGGGTACCTTATAGTCACATGCCCAGCATGGACCTCTGGAAACTATTGAAATGTTGGATATAACACAAGAGCAGCATAGGGATGTTTTGCTCTCAATTAGTTCATATAATTGACTGGTGTCAGAGGAATACTGTGAAATAGACTTGCTATCTGACACCTATGAATGAAGAGATCTACCTCCAGTCTTAGACACTAACTGGGGTCAAAAATGTAACTGGAAAGCTAAAAGCAGTATAAATTAGATTTTCTAATGCAGATTCTCCTACCTACCTTTTATTGTAAAAAATATATAAACTGAAAAAAATAAAATGAGGACTAATAGCCTCTTTTTTTAAGGCAAATATGAATGTAAACAGGCAGTCAGGGTTACAAACCCTGTACATAAATTGTTAGTTCTACGGTTGCTCTTGGCATGAGCTTGATCTTAGTTTTGTATTTACAGAAAACAGAGGAACAAAAAGCACTGTGTGGTACAAAGATGTGCAGATTAAGTATGGCTACATGTTGTTCAATGTATGTAAAGAGAAATATGGTTGTACTTTTAAGGTAAAGCCTAAGTAATCAAGCATAGCACAGAATAATGCAATCAGAATTCTACAGTTAATTCAACACTTTTCAGTACTCAGTGAAAAATGAGCAGGTACTAAAAATAAACATGGGAAACTACCAGTGTACAGAATTTTAGTTTGAATAGGGAGGAATTAAAATCAAAAGTTAATAAAAAGACACTTTATCATCTTACACAGTCATCATGTCTTTAATTTCGTATTCATGACAGAATGGTGATAATATAAATGTCTCCAGTGCTTGTGAAATGGAATTCCAAAGATTTCAAAAATAGAATATCTTTCTGTTAAAATCTGGGCAAGCCTACCATTGACGTTAGGGGAGCAAAACTGGTTTGGAAGCAAGAGTCCTTACAACACCCAGATAAAAATGGGAGACTACTAGCAAATGTGAAACATACAGTTAGATTTTTGAACCTTTCAAAGAAGTGTATTTTGAGATAAATGTGCAGTAAAACCTGTGTTTAATCTAGGAAGAGGAGCAGTATTCTACTGGTAAAAAGCAGAAGGGAAAATAAATTGCATCATCTATAACCTTTGCAGTCATAGGCTCAGTGAACAGAACATCAAAACCAAATGTAAGGAAAACAAGCCTCTGTATTCAATTTACCTAGTGATATCCGGCCGTACAAGAAGCTTTAAGTGTGTTCATTCTTCTAGCTGCAGTGTGAAGAAGAAAAAAAAATTCAGTACTGAGCTCAGTCTTCAATGGATGTATATATATCCAGGGGGAAAAATCACTTACAGCTAGATCCAAGGTCTGTCTAAGTGACTGGAAATAGTCTCCCAGACTTCAGGGGCTGTGGGTCAGTCTCTTAAACATGTAAATGAAAGTTTGATTGCTTTGGGTGAGCAATATTTCTGTTAATCGTTCAACAAAATATATCTGATTATTTGGAACAACAAATAGCCGTTTGGTTTCTGACAGAATACAATGCGTGCTTAAGCATATCAAATGTGTTTGGAGTTAGTGAAGGAAGAATCTCAAGATGTTTGGGTTTGGTTTGGATACACATCCAAAATGTGCGTGCTTAGCTAAAGCTCTTCAGTGTGCAGCAAGGGTTTGTTGAGGAGCGAACGATCGTGCTAGGCGTTCCAGTGCCAGAATGCCAAAAGGGCCAGAGCAGACAGGCTGTTGGTGAGAGGAGTGAGAAACTGGGACAGAAGCTTTTTTTAACACTCAAGTGTCTAAAACACACAGTTCAGCTTTCCTCTAATGGCTTGGAGCACATCTTCCTGCTTTCATGTAGGAGGCTGTCCAAGGACATTGTCTGCCCCTGAGAGACTGTCTTCCATTTCTCCTGTAGGCATGGCGTTCTCGTGGGGTTTGAGGCTTTGGTGGCTGCACTGAAACTCCATTTTGGAGTAACGTATGAAAATCTTTATGGGATTCTTGCTCCACAGCTTCCTTTCAGGTGTGTGTATGTGCATAGAGGCATAGAAGTGAGATGGTGAGCAATGAAATCTGGAGTTGTCTTGACAGTCCAATCCTATGCAGATTAGGGCCTCCCCTAGATATGGCTTCATAGCTCCGTTCACTCTCCCTGCTGGGAGCCTGAGAACCCAAGAACCACTGATGTCCTTCTTTCTAAAGTTGGGAAGCTGCAGTTTTGTGTCCAGAAGAATGTGACTGTGGTTGAGCATGGTGAAAACCAGGAGGTATGAAAAACTGATACAGCAACAAAAATTTCCATGTTATGCCTGCTTTCTTTCTGTTGGACAAAATAATTTGTGTTCTGCTGGTCCTTACTGCAGCAAGGAAGAATATGAAATGAGTGATTCCTTTGATGTACTGCACTCACATAGTTCCATTTATGCTTAAATAGAGCAACTGACATACACTAACTTATAGACTGTGGCCAAAGTTGTGTTTGAGTGTGTGGTCTCTTACTAAAGTAAAGCTGAAATTATGAGTCTGCTAATTCATGGAGTTCTGTCAATGTAGTGACAGAATCTGTACCTGATTTATAGAAGTTTAGCTCTTCTGAGCATTCCTTTCTCAAACAGAAACCACCCAAATTAATTTTATTTGAAAGCTAATTAGACTACAAGTAGGTAAATACAAATCTAACTCACGGGACTGTGGATAAACCTGAGCAAATTAAATGAACAATAAGTTTCTTGATGACTTTTGAAAAGGACCATAAAAAGTATTATTCTGAAGACAGCTGTCATCTTTTATTGGCCTGGGTGTATGAGTGGTTTTGTTTGGTTTTTTTTTAAGGGGAGGAGTAGAAGTCATCTTTGGCAAGTTTTCCTTGTCTAAGAATATCTGATTATGAATGTTGCGCTTTAGCTATCCTCTGTGACTGGTTCTGTGCCAGGATTTATCAGAATGGAGGATGTTCTCAGTGTTGGTGCACTTTTTGCCACTAGCAATGGTTTTTCCTAATAGGGCAAGTTTAGAAGACTCATTACCAAGAAGGGAATAACAGGAAAGGAAGTTTCAGTGTGATTTCTTTTTGGGTTTTGTTTTTTTCCTTTTTAAAAAAGGGAGATGGGGACAAAGGATGGAGTTAATATAAAATCCTGCTCTCCAGTGAGCCTAAAAGATGACCTGCAGTTTTTGGAATTACGGTATGTTCAAAGATATGTCACTGAAATAATGTAATGCCACAGACATTAGGCCATAATGACCTAAAAAAGTATGTGTTTAGTAGTTTGCAGCTGGAGTCAAGGAAGGAGCAAAACCGCTTGAAGTGAGCCAGACCCACACATTCTGAAAATCATTATTACATTTAAAGCACTGGCTAGGAAAAAGTATTCCTAGCTAAAGGTTTGCCTTTGGTTTAGATTAAATGCCACGTGATTAGTGGCTTGTGATAGCACAAAAAGGACTTCTACAGAGGATTTTTTTTACATAGCTATCAACTGTGACCTGAAATATCACAACTGTGGTCCAAATAAATGGTGGTCTAGAATTTTAGGGGATGGGATTTTATGATTTGTTTTTTGGTTTGTTGGGGGGGAGGGGGGTATTTTAGCAAAGAGAAAGGACTTAAGAAAAAAGATATTTGATATGGACCACCCAGAACAGGTGAGGGATCTTCTGAGTGTTGTAAAACATCTGATAAACAAGAGGTCTAGGTATGTGCTCCAAGTTTACTGAATTAGGAATTAATATATGAACAGCTTGACTCTGCAAGAGTCTACTTGACTGTGCAACTACTAGCCCAGGGTCCTCAGTGCAAACAGCAACGTGAAGAAGCAAAGTTACTGTTCATACAGATATAATTTTCATGCTGATTGCCTTAGCACTGGGCTAAGGCATGGGCTTCACATGTCTTAATTGTCACTTCTGTGCTCTAACAGCCAGATTATTTTCATGTGAGAGCTTTTTTTTCTTTTGCTGTTTAATTCACCAGTGTGTGGCATAATATATCCAGGATTTAAGATCAGAGCATCCTCTAACACTAATCCTAGTGTTATTTTTTTAATCTCCATGTGTTTTCTTACTCTTCCTCAAAGAAGTTCTAATTACATACCTAACAGCTGAAAAAAATCATGTTTTGAAGTGCAGTACTGAATTTCTTAAATATTACTGCATAATAAAAAAACACCCAAGAAAGAAAGATTGTAGACCTAATCAGAATCTGTATTGGCCACTACCAAACTTGCACTTAATTGGTTTTCCGTATCCTAAATGACAAAGGATGACAGTTATTCATTTATCCTTATGAAGCATCCCATAGAAAAGCATCAAAGGATACTTGATAAAATAAGCGATGATTTTACCAGCGTGGCAAAAGTAGTGAAATTCTGCAACCATTGTTTAAAATGAATTTTCAAAGCCCATTCTAATACACTGGACTAGCAAAGTCTGTAGGTAGACTGTCTGGCTTCCCATATATGCAGAACTACAAGTGCAGCGATCAAAATACCACATTCAGTGTAAATATTCATTTCCATGTAGAAACAAAAGAAAACTATCAGTACTGCCAACTCCTTCCTTATTTGTTCTTCTGAAACATCCAAATAGAAATTTTGCTAACACATAGGCACGTATTGGAAACTAATCTTATCAGTACTGACCGTATATGGACTATGCTGGATCCATTACATATAGGATAAAATGCTAAGTAATGTAAGTTGGATTGGTTACCAATGCTCTTGGCAGAGTCCTGACCAAAGGTAATTGGACAGGCTTTGTACTGCACTAACGGCTACACCTTCCCTCCCTTCTCAAGAAAAAAGGATTTGGCTTTTCTCTTTGGTTGGGTTGGTTGTTTCTTTGGGTGTTTTGGGGACTGGGTGTGTTTGAAATGTTTCTATTGTGATCCATATCTTTGACTTAGAGTTTAATGACTTTGAAGTGAGGGCTTTTCATGGCATCAGCTTTACCAAAATTTTTGGTAGAATGTTCGTAACAAATACTGTGGTGAAGTTTGAATTTTATTAAAGCTTTAACCTCACAATCCTACCAGGCTTGCTTTAGGAAACATTCTCAAAGCACTGTTATGAAGTAAATGGATTAATTGCTTGTTGATTCATCTGATGGTGGTCTTCCTGTAGGTGCAAGTGAAACTAATTCTTTCTTTGTGTTAGTTACTAATTACCTAATTACAAATCTGGGGTGTTTGAAAGCACATTGCCCTGCTCTGCAAATAAATACAAATTTTAGTTTGAAGCTTTTCCTGAAGAGGAGATTGCATATTGCAGAACCTATCAATTTGTTTTGGTGACACTGGTTGAGCTAACGAGATCTTCTCTTCCTACAGATATGGCCCTTTTAACCATATAAAATCAGACTTATTAGCATTTATCTCAAAAGTGAAGGAGCTGTGGAGAAGTAAATAGGAAAAGGTTCTGATGTGGCTAAAGAATAACCACTGACTGTTGGGGTTTTTTTTCTGGAATGGCAATGCTGTGCTGCTTGGGTGTTCTTGAATAGAAAGTGTTTTGTTTCTTTCACAGTAGTTTGGTCTCCATATGTTAAGCGATTTCATGGACAGTCTGCTCCAGAACATCTTTGGTTAATAAGAAACTGTAAGATAAGCCTTGTGATAATTGATAAGTCATTAGCAGGACTCTAGTTCATCAGATAAGGCAATTAATGGCTTCATGTTTCCTAGAAAGGGGCAATATTGGTCTGAGTCACTACAAGACGTAGGATGAGGAATTCTTTTGTGAAATAGCTTGAATGAAGCACAGATTTATATCCAAACATCTTTGTTTTCTGCAATACATAATTTGACTTTTCAACAATTTTTATTACTTTTGAATCCTCAACTGGAATTTGAGTGCCTGGGGTAGGAAGAATTGGTATTTTATTCACTCAGTTTTGGTTTAGCAGGAGCTAAACCAGTTCTCTCCTTTCTCTCTTGTATATGTTAATCATTGGAAACGTATTTCACCTTTTTACTGCACAAGTGTTGGAAGTGATGATTATGATTTGAGCATCATGGAGTCAAGCTATTCCATAATTAGATTTAAAAGTAGGAAACATTCTTTCAGATCTAATTCCAAATATTTTAGGACTTTTTTCGATATCTGAAATTGAAAAAATTTTTGGCTGGCTGGAATCATAATTGTCACTTGTTATCCGGTATGGCATAAAAATTCAAGGGATAGTAAAGACAGTAACATACGATGACTTATACATTCAGAGCTCTTTAATATTAGTACTGAGTACTTTATCCTGCTTTAAACACAGGCAGATCAAAGTGCTCAATCGTTGAGGCAGTATTTGTTAAAAGAACTGGGTCTTTTTTATTTCAAAGCATGGGCCTGTTGTACTGAACACCTATGAAATTAGTTTTGATGGGGACATTGTATCTTGCAATATTATTTGTAGGAAAGCTTGCTTTTAGTGAAGTGATGAAACAAGTCAGGACTGATGTCCTAAATAGTTTGGGTCAGTAGGTTTGTTGGTATTGACCTTGTACACCCAAGATGCCACTGGACACTTAAGACACTTGCAATAGTGAAAGCAACTCCAGCAGTGCTGACTTCTGATGTAACCTGTGGGGGAACTGCAGCTGCCTCTGAAGTGATGAGCAGCAAGGCAATAGGTTACTTTGTGAGTCTTTTTTGCTTTCTCTTTTGTGCTGCTGCAGTCATAGTTAGGATTTTAAAACACTGTTGGTGGCTGGACTTGAAACTCAGTCTCCCAGGGTACCATTTGGAACCAGTGGTCTGTAGCAGGCCCTTGTTGCCTAAGATGATGAATGCTCTTTGCTGTTCTCTCTCCTCCCTGTCCTTCCATCTTCATTCAAGAAATGTTCCTTAATGTTTCATACTGGTTTTGATGAATTAGCTTTTTATATTGAATTAAAAAAAAATTGGTTGTTAAAGTTCCTACTGGTTTGTAGTCTGTTTAATTTTGAAAAAGACTGCACAACTGGTAAGCAAATTCCCTCCTTACAGTGAAGCGACGATCAGAGATAACAGCCCAGCTGAACTGCGATAGGCATTCCGATGGTATTGCTGGTGAAACGCAGGCATATTGTTAACCTGTTTCTCTCCATCCACAAGGGCAAAAGCTTGCTAAATCTAGCAGGGATGTCTGTAGCATTGTAATGCTTGTCACTGAAGGTTCTCAAATTAAAACACTCATTTAGGAATTCTACAAACCAGTGTACAAACAGGATTTTGTTAAAATATTGAGTGAATTTTGCCTGAAAAAAATTCTGTGTATAAAATAATATGCCTGCTTAATTACCTGCTTTAAATGTGTGGCTCTGAGAGTAAAAAAAAAACTACATGTGTTATGCTGTGTAGGAAGGCTGAGGACTAAGCACCCAAAACTTGTCATTTGCAATGGGAAAGTTGATACTAACTGTACAAGCTGCTTCTCTGCCTGCGTAAAGAAGTACAGCCTATGTCCAGAGGGTAGATATGGATTATGCTCACATTAGCATACAACTTAAGGAGTTAATTGCAGTGCTTAAGTGAGCTGATAGCATCTCAAGCTACAATCTTGAGTGTCAGAGGAAGAATAACATTAACATGACTATATGATTTAAAGAGATGGGAACATATCCTCTACTGATTTAAGCTGACATCACTGGTTTTGCCAGAGTTCAACTTGCTGTACAAGGCAATGCCAGAAGTTATTGGGAAGAGCAGTTTAAAACCTATCATAGCTGGAGTTTACTTAAGTATTTCTAGATACGTGTTAAATCTCCTTCATGGTTCTGTATTGAAGTTACTCCTGAGAGAATCCTTTTAAATTACTTGGAACTGAAAGATAGCAGAACATGGCCTGTGCTTAGTAACTTGGAAATGCAGTTCCAAAGGTAATATTCAATTTTTCTATCACTTTATCTGTAAAGTATATTGTGTGGAATGTAATACAATACAGTTTCATTCACCTTAAATGATGCATATGCTTGCACTACGTTGAGAGCAATAAGTTTCATAGAGCAGCGGGTGGAAGAGAAGACAGAAAGGGGCACAGGGAGGAGAGAGATGTTGATGTTACTAAATATGCCTCAAGATCTGTCAAGTCCAGACAGGTCACTGGGAAATCTGGAGACAATGCTTTTTAGCTGGTGATTAGGGCTAAATCAACTCACAGACACAAGTGAAAACACTGTTTCTTAACCCTTCAAGGAGCTGAAGTGTATTTACTTCACTCAATGACAGCTTAATTGGAGAGAAAATAGTGAGAAAAATAGCAAAGTGCTATCCTATTTAAATTAGTAATTGGTAGCAGCCACTCTTGAACAATCCCAGTTTAAGGTCCTTGCGACAAAGCTTGGTATTGCTGTTGTCCTGTTACTTGTAAATTTACAAGTCAGGCACTTGTGAATGGCTGCTTCGTTTGACTTTGCCTGGAAGTAAGGAAGGTGTTACCTGAGTTGCATCTCTTTCCCAAGGCTCCTTCTAGGGCAGCACAGCTGTGTATCACCTCTTACACGAGGCTGAGCCAAAAATGCTCAGTCTCACCCCTACAGCAGAAGAGCTACAGCTTTGAAAGCCAACAGAATGCTGGGTTCCATCAACAAGGGCATCACCACAAGGAATGATGAAGTCATTATCCCACTCAGCAGTTGTCAGGCTGCCCCTGGAATACTGTGTTCAGTTTTGGTCCCCACTGTACAAGAAAAGATGTGGACAGGCTGGAGAGGGTCCAGAGGAGGGCCACCAGCGTGATCAAAGGACTGGGAAGCCTGCCATGTGAGGAAAGGCTGAGAGATTTGGGTTTGTTCAGCCTTGAGAAAAGAAGGCTTAGGGGAGACATCATCGCTGTGTTCAAGTACGTAAAGGGTGGCTACAAAGAAGAAGAATATGAAGAATCCCTTTTTACGAGGAGTCACATGGACTTTAGAGGAAAATTTTTCCCAGTGAGAACAATCATCCATTGGAATAATGTCCCTGGGGAAGTGGTGGATTCCCCAATATTGGATGCTTTTAATATTCAGTTGGACGGGGTGCTGGGCCATCTTGTTTAGATGTACTTCTCCCTAGAAGGAGCTTTCACCAAGAAAGATTGGACCAGCTGATCCTTGAGTCCCTTCCAACCTCCGGTATTCTATCATGCAATGATATGATTATGGTTCATTAAGGTAGCTCCTGTTTTAATCATATGCCTTACAAGAATTTTGTTTAGCTTGTGGATATGTAAAAATTAAAAAAACTGTCGCACACATATTTCTAATTAACAATGGAATAGTCTCCTTCATACTTTTTTCATTCATAAACAGATTAATTCCTGAAATTTCATCTCCTTTTTCTCTGAGTGCTTTAGGCAGTGACTATTCACAGTAACTTCTGTTTTCTTTCCATCTCCCAAACGAGTTGATACAAATGATTCGTAGGAGCCCTGTTGTCACTGTTTAATCCGCAGCATATACTTGCAGGAAGGTAGAAGTGCACAAGTCAACTTCAAAAGACTGTCACTTGAAGAAAAAAATCAGCAGTCTTTATAGCAATTAGTGACAATAGAGGCACGCACCTGCCGTGAGGAACTTTGACTCAGAGAAGCAGATCTAAAAAACCTTTAAGCACTGCAGATTCCTAGTCTTAGGTTTGAAGAACTGACAGAAATGACCTGTTCACCTCTGAACCAGTGACCTACAGGTGGGAAGAAGTATTGTTAGAGGCATGTAAGCAGAATGTAAGGCTGTGTTGTTTTGATGTTTAAGCTATCCATTTCATCTTGGTGCAAAGAATAACAAAGAGGTGGTCTCACTGATGAAAGGTAAAACTGCACTGGAGCGAACTCAGCTAGAAAGCCAGCTTTTGCAAATGTTTTTGCCGTCTGCATGGTGGAGATGTGTTCATTCATTTGCACAAATCCTTCATTTGCCAAAGTCAGGGATTTTAAGACTTACTGTTCTTAACTATATACACATTCTGTAGTCTCTAGGTAATTTTAACCTCATGGAGTAACACGACTTTGGTTTTAAAATGAATGATGCAGAGCTTTTTGCCACTGACTTTGATGGCAGGAAACCTAATATTGTTCAAGAAGTTTGATTCCTGTGACTCTCCAGTTCCTTCACCAGAAAAGAAGTAAATTCTTTGTGAGAGTGTGTTATTAAGGCCCAGAGCGAGGTGGTGCCAAGGAATCCACATGGCAGTGAAGCGCATTGCAAAAGACTTTCTTTAGGAGTTATGTTGCTCATTGGGGAACTAATGACAGCCAACAGCCAGTGGTGTCATAAGCTATCTTCTGATAGGAGCAGTCATCTCTTTCAGTATGGTATGTTCATGCTGGATGTGACTGTTAATATTGCAGCAGTGCTGTGGTGCTAAAGGCAAAGGTAAGAACCATCATTGGTTTCTTCAAGTGCTTGAGTTTGGCAGAAATTTCTTAAGCGGTTCTCATCACAAGATTTTTAACTGGATAGGAGGAAGGGGGAGAAGGAGGTGTATGATTATGGGTAATTGGACTAGTGAAATGTTTTAGGATGGCATAAAAATTATAAAACACTCAAATAATGTGAAGAGTCAATCTGCATTCACTATTTAACATGCAGTGGCTGCTATTAAAATTTTTGCTTACTTCTAGAGAAAATAATGGGAAATGTTTTTACTCATGTTTTTACTAATAACTCTTCAAAGAATGGGAGCAGAGGTATCCTTTTCCAATGAATTCCCCCTGCTCTGTCTCCTGATCCAAATAAAAGGTGCATGTCTACAAGGTATCTTTTCTGATCTAAAGAGAAGCCATGCACATTTTACATCAAATAAGGCTCAGTCAAAGCAGAGTTCTCTGTACTGTGTGCTTGCATACCTGGGGAGACAGACATGATGGACATTGTGAATCCAGCCAATGCTAATGTAAGACAGATCAGCGGCTAAGAACTGTGTAAAACAGAGTAGTTAATTGAAGTAGATTTAAAATGTTTAATGAAGTGGCTAGTCATTGGTTCATCCATCCTCTTACTTACACAGAATTTCTCAGAATTATCAAGTAAAATGTCCCAGGCATGACAAAATATTTATCTAATTAGAAGGAATAGAAATCTTCTCTAGAATATACTTTTGGCATCCAGTATCTTTTAGAATTGTAAGCCCACAGCATATTGCACAAAATATTAGTTTTTTTCAGCAGGGAAGTCTGTGTGTGTTTCATGTGACAGCTCATCGGAAGGATTGAAAGGCCTGCAAATGGATGTATGTATTAGCAAGTACAAATCAATCTTAATTTTAAGTGTTAACTACCAGTTGCTGCTTGTAAATCAAGTTCCAAACTGAATTAAAATGGCAAGAGTGTACAGCACCTGTCTTCCCAAAGACTTACCAAGTTTTATAGGATCCACAAAAAAGTCACATGAAACTGGAGTAGCCCATTTCAAAATCGTTTTAATAATGACTGATCCATTTGAATTTTAGCAGATAAAGGATAAGCTGAAGCAGGGATAAACTGAAAAGGCCATGTGCTGAGTCTTCATTATCTGTGTGACTAGAAACTACTGCACTTTATCATCTGCTGTCTCTTTTTGCTATCTCCCTCTTTAATTTTCCTAAATGGCTGGTGCACTGCTGTTGAGATAAGGTATTTAATAAGGGAAAGGATTTAGATGTTCCTACAAGACCAGTCCAGGCTCCTTTTTTTTTTTTTTTAAATGTCATCTTGATTTGTGCTTTTTTTCTTCTCTCTAAGTAATAGACATAGGGATTATGAAATTAATCTGGAAGCTAAATTCCACTAACAAAATCCTTGTATCCACTGGTAACATAAATAACAATTGATTCATAGTACAATAATCCCAGACAGTAACCACTATGAGAAGATACATAAACTGAACCTCATTTTGGGTGGATTTCTTTTAAAATACAAAATTTAGAAGCCATAGTTCTACAAGTATTTAATTTGTAATAAAGTTGTCTGATTTAACTTTTTATTACTTTTTTTAAGGATAAGGAAAACATTATTTAATATAAAGAATGACTGGTAATGGATATATACCTGCTACTTCATGTCTTAAAACTCATCCTGTCACTATCCCTTTGAATTATGCAATCAAGTATTGCACTTCAGTTCCTACCCTTGGAGTGTATTTTAAAGGAAGTAATCCTAATAGTAAACCAGATTCTGTCACTTTTGCAAATGTTGAGTAACATCTTCCTCCAGATGCCTCCTGCACATTGCTACTAGGGGATACCCCTGCAGAGAGATGGTCTGCAGTATCCACACTCATGTTCTACTGTGGATCAGAAGTGGGTTTCTGAAGTGAGTCTCCAATCATTACTGCTGACTGTACATAGATTCAATTCACAGGTCAGCCTTGGAGCTCACAAACAAACATGGATAATGCCCTTTAGAACCACAATTAAATACTCCAGCCATTTTTGGGTGTTCAGTCAGGAAGACCAGGTTAGAGCAAGTAACACCTTCAGACTGACTATAATGTTGATATCGGGTCCTCTGTGTCAGCTGCTTCTCCCTGCAGATCTGTTCCATTTCTATAGTAAAACTTGTAAATATAAATGCATCTTAAAGGTGATAGGAAATAAAAAGGCATTACAGCAAAGTGTTCACATTCAAATTGGCTAATATAACTTTGACTCTAGCCCCTGTGTTTGCATATCATGTTAATTTTCAATGTCATGATCATGTACTGAGTTGGTCTGCAAGAATTCTCACCTTAGTGCATCGTGGTGTCTCCTTCCCCATGAAAAAATCAGTAATTCCTTATTTCATTATCTGTTTCAGGATGTTTTTACAGCAACCCACTCATGTGAATTTAAGAATATTTTCCTATAACTTCTCAGTTTACTAATGGTGAGGAACATTCTGGTATTACCAGTTAAGTCTGTGGGATGTGCCAAAGGACCCATATCCTAATGGGGTAGGCTATGGCAAGCCAGTTTCTATGTGGATTCTCACATCTGCGCTGTGCGGCGCTAAGGCTGTGAATAAGGGAGCCCAGAGCCACCATCCACTGAGCTTCCCAGTGCTGTGCTGTGCAGTGATAAGAGACTGTGGAAACAGTGCAGCTGCATTTGGAGGGTGCTGGGTCTGAGCTTGGCATTTTCCAGTTCCCAGCTGAGCTAGAGTGTCTCTGCATGGTGCCATGATCTGACTTGACTCTCCCTCTGTTGTGTCCCCCTGTGTACATGTAACCCTACCAGAGAAAGACTGCATTGAAGCCCAGAAGCACTGGGTGAACTGTCCCCTGTACATAGTTTGAGAGCATGTAATTAGTGCACCTGAAACTCCAAGGGCTGAATCATGTAATAGGTATTTTCAACTTCTTGGTTTAAAGTATATGCTAGAAGGGTCCATAAGAGGATTGCTTGTGGTCTTCATGTGGTAGATCATACTGGATAGGGATGGTACTGGATCTTGGATAAAGGCAGAAAGGCTGACAGGACTGGTGTTGGTAGGTTGAGAGTTGTTTTTGAAGGCACCAGAATGAGCTCAGATTGCACAATACAACAGGAGCACAGTGGTTATTTGATTTACCTGAATATTAGGCCAAGGGGTGGCGAGTTTAACCCACAGTGTTAAAGTGTTTTTTTTCATACCTGACACCTTTGTTAACAGCTCTCTCAGCAATTATAGCAACTGTGTTGCTATAGAAGCAGCTCTTCTAGCTGCTGAAAGAAGCATAAGCTTGCAGTAGCCTGTTCTGGAAATTCTCTGGTACCTTTCTGTAGCTAGAGGGAGGAAACTGATGGATGCAGCTGCTACCTATATAGTATTATAATGGAAACTTTATTTTTATTTAAACTCAGCCTTATGAGCCTCCTGTTTACGCGTAATACTTGGTAGGAAAATTATCCAAGTTATTGAAGTAGTGTGGATAGGGAACTGGTTTCAGAGACTTGACCTCAGTTTCTACCTGGAGGGGAAAAAGCCCTGATCTGGAATCCTGCAGATTGACTGTAAAGTCAAAGTAAGAAGGACTAGCAAGGATGCTTTTGTGTAACTTCAGGAGAATCACACCGGCAGGCAAAATGGGGTTTTTTTGCTGCTGTGTATCAAGGACCTTTGCTGCAATGTCCTGAGATAAGGTCCTTGGCATCATGCATGATCAGTCAGTCCCTGAGACAGCCATGCAGAGCACAGCGTGTGCACCAGCGTGAGCAGGGTCTCTGTCCTTCATTTCTAATGAGACCTGTTCCCGTTTCCATGAAATTGCACTGCTGGTTTCTCCTTTAGGCTGAGTCTCATCAACTTGAAGATAGTTTTTGTCAAGGTGTTTTCTGCATGCAATATAGAGAGATTCCAATTCGTTTTCACTGCAGAAGCTGGTACACAATGCAGTCCAGTGTCAGGAGTAGTGTGTATCCTTTCAAACAAGGAAATGGTTGAAGAGTGTGAGGAAATGTCATTTCCATCTTTTGAATGGAAAACTGAAGGGTAGAAATGGAAATGACTTACCTGAGATCTCACAGTAATGAAATAGTTTTAACTTGGATTTTCTAGATCTGTTTTCAGGCATGTTTTCACTGATTCCCTGAAGGGAATCAGGGCCACTAAGAAATAGCTGAGCTAACTCAGAAATAAGGAAGTGGTGATGTGTAATTGGGGTTCTTGACCTGTGCCAGTTAGCCCCACTCTCAGCAGGACTGTACCACACTGCAAACCAAGCCAGCGTACCTGCACAGCCCTGTGCTGTGCCAAGGGAGCACACCACTGGTGCCTGACCCACAAGGCTAGCCCTTTCTGTCAAATTCTGCTGGTCTTAGCTCCCACAGCTGCTGTACTCTTAACATCTACATTGCTCAGAAAGATTGTTTACGCCCAAAAGAGAAGGGCCAGTATAAGCTAACCAAGTGAACCTTTTTTCCCTAGAAAGAAGTGATTCTAAAGTTAACTGCCTAACATGATGCATGCAGCAAATATTTCATGAGCATTGCTTTCTACTATTGTGTAACTGCTACAAGAACACAAAGGGGTGTGCTAAACTTCACAGTGGATCTCTGTCCTTCCTCTGAAGTCTCTGCTATGATTATTTTTTGTGTGAAGTGACAAACTTCAGCACGTACTTTCATGTTTTCTGAGGACTGCCAATACCCTACTTGGTTAAATGAAAGAAAAATGCAAAAATAAAAATGTTCAAACACATATTTAAAGATCTGCCTAAGCTGAACCTACTTTCCTCCTTCTTCTTGGGTGTGTGGGTGCTGCGACTCAGTTGAGCTTCTCTTTGAGAGCTGCAGTCAGCTTTAGCACTTCTAACTCTTATGTATGTTAGTGAACTAAATGTAAACTTAATGTTGAAAGCAATTGATCTTCAAAGTGGTGTGTTGAGGACAGTTTCAAACTGGTCAGCAAATCTTTAGTAAAGGATCTACTTCTCAAAAGATGTGAGCTGTTCCTGCAGAACTCAGTGCCAGCAAATTTGTGCAAAATGATGCACGAGCTTATCCTAATTCAAGGAGCAGGTCAGTGGGACTTAGCTGTTAGTGTTTCTAGGTATAATGGTAGAAAACTCAGGCTCCTCACAAAATCAGAGTGCCATCTGCTTTTGTAACCTACCTGCTGTGAAGCAAGAGGCTCTCAGCCTGTGTAACATCACAGGCAAAGCTGAGAAGGGAGACACAGGCACAAAGAGGTAAAGGGGTCCCACTGCAGATTCAGGACAGAGCTGGGAATGCAATCCAGGTCCTTCCTCTGTTTTTTGGGGCATGCTGGCCCTTGCACTTCCATGCTGATTTCAGCTCTGTGCAGCACTAAAGGTTTTTTGTATGACCTCTGCACCTGAACACTATTGGTTTATGGTGCAGTTCATGCTATGTTGATGGAAATAATTGAAGAACACTTGAATCTTAGAATGAAGGCCTCTAGCTAAAGGTTGGTTGTGATAAGGTAAAATGCTAGGAAGCAGATTTTTTTTTTTTAAAGTTTATAATAGTCATAACTTAGTGTTTTAAATATTAGGTGTTTATAGGCAGCTTGGTTAACCTTTGTTTGTACACAAAAAAGATGTAAATAAAGAGGGTTTTTTTAAGGTGTAGTCTACTAGTCACAAAGAAGGCTCTATGGAAAGGTATGCAGGAGAGGTGGATCAAGTTATGGACCTGAATTGCTATTTACTATTTATTGCTGGTGAGAATTTATCACACACTATCTGCCATGTCCTTACCTTTAAGATGAGGGTGTTTTGAAGCACATATCAAAAGATAACTCTGAAGACAAGCACTGACATAGATCTCAGACATACTTGCCTTGGAGCTGGAAGGTGCATGTAAGTAAACAAATTAAAGCAGAAGAGTGGAAGGTAAAACATGATGTTTCTGGGAAAATTAAAGATGTATGGAAGATCACCTAGCCAAATCTTGTGGTTCTAGTATAATACCACAAATAAAATGCTTTGAGAATTTTGAAGCATCCTTCATTATCATTCTATACCATATGCTGAATTTTCACTTCTGTGGTTGAGATCCCTTGGAGTCTCCACACCTTGATCTATTTTTCTGCTTACCTTCAATGTATTATGTAGGGGGTTTGGGTCTTTTTGGCTTTTATTCTCCTGTGATCATAGAGGTAATGATGGCAAAATACAGAAAAATTAAAACAAGGTGTGCTCTCAATCTTTAGGGGAAAATGCAATTATTTTCTGCTTTTGCTGCAAACCAGTGGTGGAATCATTCAAAAACCATCACACTGGGCTGGAGGTCTTTAAAACAGTTTTACCTTCTGTGAATTAATAAAGAAAGAAAAAGTATACTTTCAAATTTTCTCATTGTTCATTCTAGGACAACGTTGTATTGCTTAAGAATAAGTAGAGTTAATTTTTCATGAAAGGATAGAAAAGTGTAACATTAGAAGATCATAGGTCTGATTTGTTTTGAGGGATTGTATTTTTGCTTAAGAAAGCACACAGTATTGCATCAGGATTCTAGGAAGAAATTGGCGCTACCTTCTCTGAGGATGCTCGCTGTCTTTATGCTATTGAAATTGATGAAGCTTGGACAATTTATACTAGCAGTGCCTCAGCTTTATTTTTGAAATTTTAAGTATTCCCCTGCAATAACCAAGAAGAGTAAAGCTTTGGAATGCTAACGAGCTATGTTCTTGGTACCTTTGGAAAGTGTATCTCAAAAGAAAGAAGATAATATTTGTAACAGGATACTGTCAGAGCTTTCAAAAGGAATATTATCATTTGCCTGTGTTAGTGAACTTGAATGCAGCCGTGTCTGTCACTGTGACCTCTTCTAGGTATAGGAATCAGTATGAAGACCAAGAAGGAAATAAAAAGGGAACGTGAGCAGTCGTCTTTACTGGGTTGACCAAAAGTTGAAGATCACACAAAGAGGGGGATAGTGTGTGATTAAAACACATGAGATCTGGCCGCTGGTTATTTACTTAAATCTTCTGCCATTGGGAGTTTTCTCAAACTACATGAAGTCCTAAAACCTGGTAACTCAGCCTAAAAGTAATACAGAACAACAGTTCCTGTTCCTGGCCAAGTAAATCACTATGCGAGTAGGGCAGAGAGAGGAGGAGTTGTCTTAATGATCTGAGTAAATCCTGGACGGGGTCACTTTTGTTTCATTAAGTTACAAGCTATATCATGGTGTGTACTCTTTAATATCTGTTTGGTGAATATTTTTGAAAAACAAGTTATCTTTATCTAAACTATGTACTTGTAAAATTAGAATAAATTAATCAAGGGGGACTTCTGAGCACAAATTAAGGCTTGTAAACCACTGGTTCCCAATATTATCACTATTTTCAGAAATCTGTTCCTGGTAAGATTTGGCTGCAAAATGCTGGTTGTTCCAAGAGCTTTTTCTGGTCTTAAATTTTGCTTCTTAGTATTTGTTAGCATATGGGGTTTGAGAATCCAGCGTTAAGTCAGACAAGGATAATTGTTCTTCAACTCCAGCTATTATCTTACCTGAGATTTCCCATTATAAAATGCTCTTAAATCAATGTCTGTCAGAGAATCAGATTAGTGCCTGATTATATCTGTCAAGTTTCATCTTCCAATGTGTTTTGTGCCAGATTTGGATTTGAGAATGAATACTTAGAGTATTAGAAGGTAATATATGATACAATTGAAAGCTCTATTAGGTAATTACATTTTTCATTTTGCGGGTTTTTTTACCCTAACAAGTACAGTAGGGCACGAATGAAAGGTTTTAATATCAGAAGATTTACTATATGATGTCATGTACTGCATCCCTCCCAGAAGAATTTGTGTTAATTGTCACTCGGTCTTGCCAAAATCATGAGCACTGAGCAGTAATGAAATCCTAATAGCAGACAGCTGGTTTTAAAGGTGCATAGCAAATTACTTTAAAATTTGGCAAAGAAGATGCATTCATCGTGCAAGGGCTAGCCCTGAACTCCTGCCTCACCCATGCAAGGGAGAGAAGGGGCACACTAGCAGCTCAGCAGAGCCGGGCAGTCTCTGCACATTCTGCCTGTGGCAGAAAGGGGCAGTGTATGCATCTTTCTCTGCCTGGCTGAGCCAGAACCAAACATCTGCCTCTATGTTAAGTTGAACTGCGACACAGATTTCTAATTATCCCTTCCCTTCAGCACCCTCACAGATCTTTTTTCCCAGGCACCAGCCCAGGGAAGACCATTCTCTGATGCATATATTTTTATAAATGGGTCATTTCCATGTAGCTTTGACCTCTCCAGTCAGCTTCAAAACCTGTGCTGTGTGTAGAGGAGTCCATTTTCTACCTCACAGCAGACATACTCACTCCCTCTGTTTCTCAGAGTGGGGTACACATCCCAGCAGGTATCTTCTTTCTTGAGATTTACTTGTGGATCATAGTGAAATTTATGAGTTCAGCTTCCTACTAGTCAGTTTGTTCAACTTCACAGTTGACAGTCCTGAACAGAGAGAACGGAGGCTGTGATGTTATTTGAGAATTTTTTTTTTTTTTAATTAAAAAAAGACAGTTTCTGGGGTATCTCATTCATGCTGATGAAGTTTAATGTTGGCTGTCAGGTTGTCATCCTGACTTCCCATTGTGTGGTCAAAAAACCTGTAATTTACCAGTTTATGTGTTCACGTTGTGGAGAAGTAAACTGCAGGTGGATGTATCCAATGACCAAAACATCATTTCATAGATTAGTTCTTTTTCTGCAAGTGAAATTTTATTTCTGACCTGATAGGGTGATGATCTTTATTAGTATCTATATGCAACAGCCCTGAATAGGCTTTTGGAAGGCCCGTGTTTGTTTTCTGTTGCCAGTTTTTACCTGTTGATGTGTTCATTGCACCTTGGGGAGGCTAAAACCTTGTAGTTTCACCCATGAAGAGTGACAGCTATCACTGCAGGGAAGTGAAGATAAGTGGAAGGGGATCTTAGTGTATGTGTTGTCACTAGCAGAAGGAGACTGCTACAGTACTGTCTTTTACGTTGAAGAGAGAGGTGAATAACTATCCATCCATAAGCAGTACCTCTGAGGTACCATGCATCATGTGTGTAATTTTGCACTGGGTATCATATAAGGACATGCAGATGTATCTTCAGATGAACCACTAGTGGAGGTGGTGGCAACCCAACATAGAACTTGTTCTTGAGCAGGGAAAAATCCCAGCTGTTTATCGCCCCAGAAACAGAAAAAAACCTCTTTTGTTATAGGAGGCCAAATGAGTCTTCTGTCTAACCACTAATAAGTGAAGGGCACCTGTTAGTATGATGATGAAGATCCAAGTGTGGGCTGCAGATTGCATGCTTTACCACGGGGAGAATTACACTGCTGAAATCAGTAGATGGGTGATGTTAGATAAAGGAGATTCCTTGGGAATGAATAGATTTCTCTAGATCCATTAAAAAGTTTGGAGAACTATTGGACAGCCTTCTTTTGAAATGTCTATAAAGTAGAAAGTTGGGAGGTGCGTCAGCGTAGAGTGATCCAGCGCCAGGCAATTGCTTCTGCCCGTGGTGTCTTCAGGCTCTCATGCTCTTTAACAAAACAGCCATCCCAGTTTTATATGTTGTGTTTGTCAAGACAGTGCACACTCAATGTAGTACAACATTACATCACCTCCACCAGAGGATTTTTTGCTACTTCTTTCTATAATAAATAATAGTATAAACCAGCCACAGTGCATGTGTGTCTCAGCTGTGCGTGCTGTCATCTTTTGCATTTTTCCTTTGTCGTACTGATAAATGCTTAGGTACTACAATATTAGAGCAGGGAGTGCAGTAATGGTTTTTAAAGAAATAATAAAGCAGTCACTCCACTGTCAGGGGCTTAGCTGTATAAACAGAAGTTAATATTAGATCATCTCCAAATTATGTGAGGGAAGAGCAGAGAGATCATGCTGATAATTTTTTCTTTTACACAGCACCAGTTTAATAATTAAGAGCAGTAGCCTGAAGAATGAACACATGCATGTGGATAAAGGGAGTGATTTTCAGGGAACTGAGTGATAAAAGGCAGAATAGGAATGAAGTCTATTCAGCAGTGGGGAGCCTGGCTCCCAGCAACTGGATGTGGGGAGAAGAAAGGTGGCTGCCTAATAGAATTGAACTCCTCTTTACATTGTTTTAATGTGAATATGTATAAAGGTAAATTTAAAAGTAAATGTGAAAAGTATGTAAGTTGTATTTCCTATGACAGCTCAAAGCAAATGTCGAAGCTGGACATGGGGGGACAGTATCCTTGTGCTCCTATAGAGTTTTCACTGTGTACTGCCAATGCTGCTTTTCTGCTGTGTTGTCCTTAGGTGGGTTCGTGTGCGCTGCCTAGGCATGGGGCTCCATTCAGTTCTGAAAGCGTTCAGAATATGTTTTGAGGTAAAAGGTCTGCCTCTGCTTGCTGAGGCACTGGTGCCTGCTGCCTAGCAGACTTGAAATAATAAAGCCAATTTATTTTTTCCCTTGCCAGCAAAGACAAACCATCCAGTTCATGATACTTACTAAGAGAGAAGATTGCTTAAATTCTCTAAGTTTCATTTTTGAAATGACTTTAGCTGTACTTTTGCCTCTACTTAATGTGAAGGATATCTTCTGCATCAGTATCTTTACATTGGAATAATTGGTGTATTTAGGTAAATGGGAGGTGGGGTTTATATACTTTCCAACAGTACTAGGTTTGTCTTTATCTGATTTCTGTGGGTTTTCTTACAAACCAGAGCAAGGTCTGAGAAAATAAGAGAGAATGGCTTTGATATGAGAACAGTGGTGCAGAGTCTTAGCTTTTTGTTAGACCTTTGAGTACAGCATCCAGTTAGGTCTGCCTGCCTTGAACCAGTCGATGATGGCATATGCAGGAAACCAGCTCTGTGTGACCGGTGACCGAACAGCACCCTGTCTGCACTAGTCATGAAATGTAAAGTCTGCATCGCTTCTAAGGCCTTCAAAAGAAATGAATGTGGTCAAGCTCAAACCCTCTGTTTTTCTGTACACTCCCCACCCAGGTGACCGTGCTTTCAGTCATAGCCTGTACCTACGCAGAGCACTTCAGTGACTTTTCCTGGGAGCACGTGGAGAGGTTGTTCTCACTGAACCATCTCGTGTTACGGAACAGCCTTGCCACATGAGGCCGGGCATTAGTCTCAATCCCCTTTTCAGTGTGGGCTGCAGTATGTCAGTTTGCCTTAATAAGCCAAATATTGCCATCTAGAATTGAAGGAGTGTTTCTAATCTCCCCACTGTTAAGAGCTGGTATAATGAAAGGGAACAGAAATGACCTCTGGAGTTCTGTGCAGCCTGATGAGCTTTCACAAGGCTTTCAAATGCCATGAGTTCCACACAAATGACTATAAATAATTGCCTAGGTTGGCCTGACCTCGGGTTGTCTGAGAAGATGATCTGATAATGGCACGAGTGACTCTGATTCTGTTCTGAAGCTGAGATCCCGTTTAGGATTATACTTATTTGAACTCTCTGTAATTTAAGAAGAAAGCTTTCTGCATGCGCCAGTACTGGAAACACATTCTGAACACAAAGGTCACTGATGTGGCAGTTGAAATCATCATGAAATAACTCACTTGGGACATGAGTTTAAGGAAAACTGAAAACTTACCTCCTGTTTGACAGTGCAGTTTTCTTTCCCTGGTCACTCGGCCCTGGTGAGTGTTGCCAAGTTTCATATCAACTCCTCAGTCCTGCAGACCTTGTACCAGGCAGATACCTCCTTGCAGGACCTTCGACATGGAGCTTTGTGCATGTTGGATTACACTTCAGTCCCTGCAGAAGGGCTAGTTGGGTACCACTTCTTTGCTTTGAAGCATCCTTGCCTACTTTTCCTTTCAGTGGCAAGCAGTGAGCATCGATTTCCAAGAATTACTGTTACACTTCATGAAATAGGGTCCAAGAAAGAAAAAAATATTAAGCCTTTACTACAAACTTGCTTAGTCACTCCTTTCATATTTTTCTTCAAAAACTACAAAGAACAAAGCTAACAGACTCAATCGTCTTAAAGGTCTTTTCCAACCTAAAGGATTCCATGATATTTTTTCTCAAAACTAGGACTAATTCCATTACTTGCTTTCAGTCCCCACCCAAAGTGCTCAGAACTCACATCATTTCATCAGATATGATGCACATGATGCAAGCACACACACGCAAATCTGGTTTTAACCTGTTACAACACTCATAGTCCCAATCAGAAAGATGTGAAACTTGTTTTTTACCAAAGTTGTTAATTTCCTAGTGAATTTATCCTAAAAATTATCCTCAAGGAATGAGGGAGATGTAAAATAGCATTAAAACACAAGATTTAGAAACAGTTTCCCAAAACAGCCATGCCTGTGATTTGGTGTGCTATTGCTGCAGATTTTTCAGGTTTTACAGAAAATAATGATTTTTAGATTGCTGTAGAACACAGCAGCCTTGGTAATGTGATGGATGTATCACTGGTAGGGCCAGAAACCACTTCAAAATGGCACACAGCCTGGCAAGCAAATGGGAGCTGGTGCTGCCGATGAAGGTATTTGCTATTGCTGAAGGTTGTACATGTGGCAGAAAAAGTTTGGGAAGTCCCTGGCTTGGAGTAAGGAACCCCCTGAAGGTAGATGGTCTGTACAGATTAACTGTGGCCTTATTATCCCAGGCTGTTACCAAATTGTTTTGTTAGTGGTACCATCTGAAAATCTTTAAACCTCATACAAGACTAGGAGAAAGCTCCAGAGAGATCTACATATTTACATATTTCATTTCTTCCCAAAAGGTTGTAAAAATAATTTAATATCACTGTTTTGCTGAATCTCCAAAGAAGCTCATGAAATTCTTCAACACACCACTGCCTTTTCTGAAAGACAGAGCTCTGCTTATCATTTCTTTCCTTAGCCAAGAGCAATCCATTCAGGGATGTAACTAAGTATTTTGAGAAGTCTTTTTACGTTTGCTGTAGCAATAATATGAATAAGATAAATCAGTTGTATTATCATAAACAGAACCCAGTCTGGAGGGCAGGTTTAATTAGGAAGCCTGTGTAGGGACAGCAGAGGTTTTATAGGTGACAGATAGGAAAAGGGTGTTCTACAGTCCAAATTCCAGTTCTTCATGCACTATGTTTCTAGCAATAATTTGTAACCTATTATGAGAGATTTTCAAAATACCTGTAGGATTTAGTCACGTCTCCCATTGAAGTGTAATGGGCGATAAGTTTAAATACCGTGTATTTAGGGAAAAAAAAGATTGAAAACATTTTCAGTCATTACTGAAGCGTACTATAGTACATTTGTGTGGGGATAAAGAAAAGACAGGTGAGATCTACTGTATGGGTAGGCAAGCTTCCAAGAGCATTAACATTTTATTTTAAGAGATGAATAAAAGCCTCAAAATCGCTCTAGACTTGGCAGGTAAGGATTGTTATGCTGCTTCTTGCCTCTTGGCCAGAAAGCTCAGTAAGTGGGAGCTTGCCAGATACAGCAGTCTTCCCCACTACCTGAATTTAATTTAAACCATTCTGTGCAGCCCTGATTTTAATCCTTTCATTTTGGTTTTGAGTTACCGCATATATGGCACAATGGAAATATTTTTTCGAACTTAAATTGGAAACATATTTTAGGAGACAAAAAATGTGGCTGTCTTCAGTGCAGAGTGAAACATCTTTAACTGTTAGATGAAGTATAACCATTGGAATATTTTGCTTGAAATGTTTGATTATAAATAGAGAAAAGTGGACTTTGTGCAACGTGCTTTTTGTTTCCCCCTCCCTCTTGCAGTTCGCACACACTGCACAAACCGTCTTGCCCACCTTTGTGATAGCTCACAATAAGTGTGGGTTTAGAATGACTCAAGACAGAAGTGTGATGTGTCAAAGGTAAAAAGAAAAAAAAATCATTGTGTTCATCTTGCTTTATTTTGATAGGTAATTACAAATGCTGCTTCTCAGGCTAAGAGGAAACATTGTAGTGCACACACCTACATCTTTACACATCTAAAATAATGGGGGGAGGGCTGTTAAACTTTACTGAGATGTTTTTCTTTGCCATAAATGATGGCAACATTGTTGACACTTCCAAGGGTAGGTGTTTCCAGGATGTGCCATCAACTTTTGCTCTAAATACAGTTGTGCCTTGATCTTGAATTTTGCACAAAAGGCTGGCCTTGTTTCTTCCACAAGGAAAAGCAATAGGCCTAGTTGATGAAGAACAAGGATTTTTGTATTGCTCTCACGGCATTTTCATAGGCAAGCAGGACAACAGTTCAGATCTTCATGGAACAACTACAGTATATGTGTGAGCAGCATGGTGGAAGCCTGTCTCCAAGCAGTTACCAGTAACTCATTATCAAATGGAAGGATATATTGGGTGGGATTTCACAGAGGTACTGGATGTGGTGCTATCCAACACCATCATCAAAACCATGGTTGAAAGATTAAAGAGTATGGACTAAATCTGCAGATGACAGTTATGAACTGATCAAAACCAGGATTCCAGTCGAGAAGGATGAGTGTGAGGTACCACCCCCAGGCAGGAATAACCTATTGTTTAAACAAGCAAGGGTCAGTGACTAATTTAGTACCAGTTACTGTGACTCTTTCATCCTTATGCTCCACTGAACCTACCTTGACATTAGTATTGGGGTGTTATTGATGAGACCTGTGGAATAACAATTTTATTCCAGTAGTGCTGGAAAGCATCAGGCCTGGTGTGTCCGACTCTGCGTTTCAGAACCTATGAGTACTAATGGGAGCAATTCAGTTTGAGAAGTGTGCCTTTTGACAAATTGTGACTATAAATTCTATCAGTGAAACACAGGTCACTTATTGACTGAGTCAAATAGCCACTTATGTGATGGTCTTACTGGTGCTGGTTTGGTTTTTTAATTAGGTAAATGAGGCCAGTGGAAAAATGGCCTATTTCTATTGTGTGTGGGAAATGGTGGAGTGACCATATTTCAGTGTAGCTTCCCTGAGTGCTGGTATGCAGACAAGGTCATTGAGTCACCCTTGGGCGTTGGCCAAGATCACGTCATGTTTAAAGCCAAACAGAATGAAAGAGAGGAAGGGACCACAGGGTATCACTGGTGAGGAAAGCTTATCAGGCAATGTGTAAAGAGGCCAATTAGCTTTGCTTGTCCTTCCCTTCCTGTTGTTTCCAGCCCAGACATAAGCCACTCACAACTTCTTCTTAAAGCTTTGAGCAATGAGTTGTCTTTTCTAAGAACTGGCAGGAAATCATTTAATAAGCTGGGGGAGGGAGAAGTTTCCTGTTCTGCTTACTCCCTATAAAATTCCTAAGCTAAAGGAGAAGACAGTTCAGAGTGTCAGACCACCAGCCCCAATGTCCTCACATGTGTTCCTCTGACAGTGAAGGCCTAACTGAGCTGATCACGTCCCCATGGATTTCACATTCATCCCAGTAGTACCCCTGAAATCTTTAAATGTATTCTAGCAAATAAATTGAGTGTTTTCTTTAAGTTATGTGTTACTATGATGGAAGTACTTACAAGGCCATGACTGTGTGATTAGCTGTGTGCAGATGGGCTGGACTGTGACCTCAGGAACCCTTTTTGGAACCTCACAAAAATGTAATGATGAATCAGTTTAAGTTCAAGTGAAGCATGTTTTGCAATACATATAAAAAGCGTAACTGAGATTGATTATATCTTTGTCTTGACTTACACCATAAAGAATTAATACTTTACTACTTTGATCTGTGAGTAAATGGGCTTTATTACTTTTAATCCTAAAGATACCAAGATGGATGCAAAGAAATTCACTGTGTGTGTGAGTGCCCGTGCCTGACCAGGACATGCCCAAGCAAAGTTAAAGGCAGTGAAAATCTACATACCCCCTTTCTGCCCAACACAGGGCAGCTGGGCAGGCGCTCTTCCTGCACCAGCTCTGCGCTTCCCCTCCGACCTGGAAGTCTGCAGGAAAATGTCTGCATCCAGACACGCTGGGGTAGTGGGAGCAAATGCAGATGGTCCAGATTCTGCTCTGAAGATCTAACGTTGTCAGTTGACTAAAATGCACAAAGCAATTACATAAATCTTGCTAATGCTTTGGATGACTTTATCTCCGGAATTTTTCTTGACTTATTCTCAATCCCAGTAAACCTGAAATACACTTACACATTCACCAGAGAATGTGTCTACTTGTTTAAAGTTGTGTAAAAATACTATTCTATTCATATGACTGTATGAATGGTAAACATAAATTTTATCAAAAGCCCATGGTAAATTTAGAGATTTCATACTTCAACAATCCTGCTTGAGTTGCACAGAAAGGGTTGTATATAAAAAAAAAAAAAAACAAAAAAGACCAACACAAAACCCACACACACACAAAAAGTGAAAACTGCAACAGTTCTGTGATATGTCTGATAAATTCTGTCAGCTCCAGTAATAGTGTTCCTTACTGGAATAAGAAATACTGGGGGGTGGATGGGTGTGTATATATATATAAAAAACCATATCAGTATTATATTAGCAATATAATGCTAAAATACTATTATATAATAATATGAACTTACTGGTGTAATACTAACATATCTTATATAATTTAAATATGGAATACTAGTATTCCTTACTGATATAATAATAAATATATTAATATTACTAGTTGCTGATAAAATACTAAAACAATTAGTATTATATCAGTAAGGAATACTAATTTTCCATCTTAAAAGCGGTACTAAACCTGTGCTATTAATGTAGAAAAAATACAAACTCTGCTGTGCTTCCAAGTTTATAAATAGATTTACTCAATACCTGAAGATAAATTATTTACTGAAGACAGCATTTGTTTTCTGAAAGAAGTGTGTGTTTGTTTCTTGAGCAGACATCCTCAGGACAGCTGAGAAATCTTTCTGCAAGCAGAACACTTCGGAAGGGTCCCGAGGAAGGATATGCCAGTGTTCTGTGAGATGTGCCGTCTGGCAGACAGCCTGCTTCCAGTGACCCAGGGACCCTGGCAGGTACAGTGACGAGTTTGGTTTTACTGAGGTTTGCAGCATGTTCCATGGGGGACGTGCAGCTTTGCCCCTCCTGGGACTGAGCTTTTCTGAACAGTTCTGGTTTAGTGTTGCTAACTGTGACTTGACAACACTGGAGGGTTACAAATTTGGTTTCCTCGCAATCTCAAAGAGAAATTTAGCAGGCCAGAGATGCAGCATACGTCCTTCAATTGTGCTCTCTCTCTGCTTTCCAGGATAGGTGTAATCAGCATCTCATCCTTTCTAGCTGTAAATTTGGAAGTATTTATTGTTGTAGTCTTATACCTGCATTTCTGTTCTGTGGAGCTACCCACAGGTTTTTTGAGAAGTCCCCAAAATCATGCTATTCACATAAAATCTATCTCAATGCAACATAGTTTCTGCATTTATTTTTTTATAGTTTTCTACTTTTTACTTATCTGCAGCCACAAGAGCTTAAAACTCTCACCTTTTAAGTGACATAGTTGATGATTTGCGATGTAGAAGTTGTAGTCCTCTGTGGCTGCAAGAGCTGAGGCTTTCTCAAGAGTATTAGAAATTGCAGAAACAAAGAAAAAATTGAGTTTAGTAGAATTTAAACTGGTATTCTTTAGTAAAGCTGGAACTATGAGGCAATTCTTGCAGTGTAGTTATGCTGACAGTAGCAGTGTTCTGTTTGAAAAGAGGGTAAAGATGTGTGTGACAGAGGACAAGAATACTACTTGGTCATTAGTATATTAGAAACCAATTCTGGTTCACTGTTCTGACTGTGTCCTCAGGACAACGGCAGGAGAGACAAGTGAAATAATATTGTTCTAAAAACAAGTATCTGTAACCTGACATTGAGAATACATCTGGTTACAAATGCTGGACAGTTTTGTTTGGTGATGTTTTCCTTGTGATTGCTCTGAAAGGGAGCTAAAGGAAAGCATTATTCTTTTGTTGTTTCTGGTAGTTTTATTACTGATCATAAGTTCTGCTTAGCTTCTGCTGCTTCTCCCTGTAACCCCCACAGGTAGGCCTATAGTCACCTCTCATCTCAATTTGAGAGTCTGAAATCAATCTGTAATTAAAATCTGCAAGTTGAGAGGGAAAAGCAGCTGGGGGGGGTGGGGGAAAATCAATGTTTTCCAGTTAAAATGAAATCTTACCAAGCCTGTTTCTGTTACTTTGCTTTTATATACTGCCATGAATATTCTGTCCAGAAGTTAGAGACCATGTGTCCTTTGTGATTTGTCCCAAGTCATTCCAGAGAATTTTCTCCCTGGGTTCTGTGTCATGATGAGCTATTCATGCAGGAGAAGGCTTGTTTTCTTGTATGTATTTTGTTTGCTTCCTGAGATGCTCTGTGTGGAATTTCAAAGCGAAGGAAAACTTCTCTGTGTGTGTAAAGGGGAGAAGCTTCTGACAGCAAGGGCTGGAGTGTGTATTTCAGATAGCTGTGATAATTCCAACAAGGATGTAATTGTGAGTAACTATGAGGATGTATTAATCTGCCAGCAGTTTGACTGGGATACAAATATCCATGCATGCACATTGCCTGAACTACCCGAACTAGGCTTTTGTATCCAGAAATAAGTCGTTGATTGTCTTCCATGGCACTGTCAAAATGCCTCCACCACAAATATGTTACAACCTGTGTTTTTTCACCACACTTTCCTTATTTTTTCCTGGACTGAATTCTTGTAAGTTTTTCTGTTCTTGTATAAACCCAGTTGCTCTGCTTTCCCCCTCAGCCTCCAAGGATTTAGTCCATAAGGGGGAAGTGTTTAAAAATAATTCCAGTTATGGTAGAACAGCCTGTATCCTTTCTATAGAGTAACTGACATCAGACTTCTGAGTTCACAAAATGGTCAACAAAAGATCAGTAAAAACATCTAAGGATTCTGAAGGACAAACACATTTTTTTCCTCTTTCCTTTAAAGGGAAAATGTGACTTCTCCGACTGCGGAAGCCTGATTGACACACACCTCTTATTATAATTAGTATGAATATATATCCTGAATAACTACCCAACTACTTAAGAAACTTCCTCTCCGAGGATACACATAGCTCTTCTGTAATACCAAGTTAAAATATAGATTAAATATTAAAGGGACCTGTGCATGAGTGAGGCTAAAGACTCTCTTCTGATTTAGTGACAGACACATTTCTGTGTTGGCTCTTGGGGTGGGATGAGGGTTGTATCTGATCATGTTAAACCTGGGGGAGGTGAGGAGACACAACATGAGGCTGCAGGTGGAAAGCTTCTTTAGACCTGGGAATATGTGCTTCCAAGGAAGACACGGTGACTGGCTGTCCCTGTCATAGGGTTTTTCAGTATAGGAGACTATAAAGCAGGGGCCAAATTATGAAATGAGAGACAAAAGCTGAAGGGGAAGCGGGTATGTAGGCAGGAATCAGCTAAAGTAGAGAGGCAGCTAGACTGTAGTTTGCTCCTATCCTAGTACCAGCAGTGTGCTGAGACATCATTGCTGTACAGTCAGGAAACAGCAGGAGGCTGGAGGCGATTTGGTGCTGTCCTGCTTAGAGCTACCCAGCACCGTTTTCTCATTGAAGCTGAAGGGATTTTGAAGCAAGAACCTGAAGGAGAGGCCAAGTGGCTGTGCAGAATATTTCCTTAGGCACTGGCCTGGGGGACTCAGAAATTTCAAGGCAGAAACTCCAAGGGACTTGGAGGAACACAGGCAAGGAGTACACACACAGCTCAGCAGTACCTGAGACAGGAATGACAACAAATTTTTGCAAATCCTTTTATTTTAAAATATGCATTTATGTGGTCCAGACCAAGAGCTGGAAATGCAACAGTACTGCACGTTTTCCTTGACTTCTTGTTTTCCCTACTGTTCTTGAGAAATGTTGAGAGGGACTTTAGAGACTTTATAGGAACTTATTTGAAAGCACCACAGGATTGTTTATGATGGCAGTATTTTTTTAATATATGCACATGCAATTGTAAACCCAGCAGTTATGTTTTCTCACTCCCTCCTATCTAACAAAGCCAGAACTTCTTGTGAATTGAGATCTGCTAGGAATAGTATTTTTTACTTGCCAAATTTCTTGGCTTACTTTTGAAAGACTAAATCTTGAAATAATAATTTTCTTTTAAATAGAAATTTAATTTTTTTTCCTGGCATGTAAGATTAGGCAGGGAAAATAATACACAGGTTTTCCCTATTCGTAGTCTACATGCAGACAGCCATGCAAAATCTTTCTAAACATTATAAGTATATTAGTTCCTTTTGTTTCATGCTAGTGGATTTTTCTAGCAGTAAAGATCCTTTTCCTATTCTGAAGAGAAACTGCCAAATCTGTGTTTGAAGTTTTCTCAGTGCTTTCACTTTGTTTATAGGGTGTAAGTTCCTTGGGAAGGCCCAGAGAATGCTCAGGCACCTACAGGAATGTCTCACCAGGCACATCACCCTGTTGGTCTGCTGCAGCTGTCTCCTGCCTGCCTCCAGCCCTCTCCCATGATCACTGTTTCACTGATGCCCCCTTCTGCCATCCTTACCTCATATCAGGGAAAAGACTAGTTCAAGTCTACTTGGAAACCTTATAGCATCGGACATTGAATCAGGGTTTGACTACTGCTGAGTGGACTCTGGGGACAAGGGGCATCCTGATTGCTTTTGTCTTCATGAGTCCTTCAGTAGCTGGTTGCATATTCTGCAAGTAGGAACCCTGTGAATGCATGAGAAATACCTTCATGTAGGAAGATGTGATTAATCTCTTAGAAATCCTTGTGTGTGTGTGACCAACAAGCTCTAAAAAACCCCACAGGTTCTACTTGTGTGCTCACCTGTGCATTTTTAGCCAAATTATCACATCTGAAACAAGCTACTCCTTACAAAAAAATGTCAGAGCATATCTGCTCCTGGTGCAGACAGCAAAAGGAAAAGTGTCCCAGCTCCAGGATGCGTTTCTACATTCTTGCCAGAGAGATCTGATTACAGAGATGAGAAAATGACCCAGATCCAGTTCTTTGCTGGTGCTGTGTCTGAGGGTTCAGTTCTAGTTGGCTGCATTTGTGCAGCCCGCACTTTGCTGGGAAGGAGAGTGAAACCAGCAGCTTTCACAAGCTTTTTTTTTCCCCAATTGTTTTTGAGATGTAACCTTGGCACAGAACAACTTCACATCTGAAGGTCTGCCTGCCCTTAGAAATCTGTTCGGGAATGGCTCTTTGCTAGGAGTCCTTGTGTGGATGCTGACTGCATGTAGCACACCAGGGACTCTTCTGGAAGTGGTGGGGAACAGCCATTCTAGGAAACATCCCCACATGACAGGCCTTTATCCCGAGAGGCCAGTCGTCCCCTTATCCCTGAGGATTTTCAGAGAGCTCCTTCTGTATAGAAAACTGAGAGTTTCTGCCAAGGTCTATACTTCGGTCCCACAGACCACAGCTCCAAAGAGTGCAGCCACTTGGGCAAGCAAGAAACTCAGAAACTCTGCAAAAGATTTTGTTGGTTTAAAGTAGGGATGAGAGGATAAAGGCTGCTTTGATTCAGCATGAAAAAGGTGGGGGACAGGACACACGAGATTTCCTTAATTTAAGGAATTTTTAGGGAAGAGATGTCTGCAGCAGTGTTTCTGGCTTTTTCAAATATAGTGCAAAGGTTGTGACACTGTTTCCCCACATCAGCTGCACACTATGGTCTCTCCTCTATGCTGAAGTCTCCTGTTTGTGTTGCAGAGGCAGGTTGACACAAAACGACATAACGACTAAAACGAAAAATGGTACAATAATTCAGTCCTCATGTCATGAACAATCTAGGAATTAAAAAGCATAGCCTAAAATTAATGTATTTTTCAAAACCTCATTAAAATAATGATCTTAGGGATCTGTTAACACTGACATTTCAAATTAATATTTAGCTTTAACCAAACATCTATGTGTTTTCTAAGGAAAAAAATCCAACCAAGACTAAGTAAAGCCTCTGTATCTTAAGTTTTCTCCCAGCTCCTGATATAGCTGTTCCTCAGAATAAAACTCCTGCTTCTCCCAGTAAACAGCAAACACCGTGAACTGACAGAGAGAGTGCCTTCCCACCACCTCCTGCTCAAGAGATGTTGACATATAGGAGTGGCAAAGAGGAAGGTGCAAACAGATGAAAATCCCAGCTGAATGAGTGGGTTTTTAATCTTCTTGCACCTGTTTCCAGGAGGGAGTGTGACAGTGATAGGGTGCGGAAAGGAATGTTACGACCTGGGCAGCAGGATGTGGGTGGAGGCACAAGTCCCTGGGGGAGAAGGATGGGGGAAGGAGGAGCAGGAGCTCGCATCGTATTTCAGACCTTGAATTTGGAAGAATTGTGGTGTTGAAGACAAACACATTCCAAAAAAAAGTCAAATAACTTAAGAGCAGCATTTTGGTATGGAGTTTACTGGGGAAGGAGAGGTATGTGCCAGCACAATGTGAAGGCAGCAGGTTTTAAAATAATTTAATTTCCAAAAGCAATTGCTCTGAGACTTTAGTAATGACTCCACTGTGTGTATTTCATGCACGGCAGAACCTGATCTTATCTCCCAAACTTACTGCCTGTGCACAAAGTGGGGCTCTAAGGGGTTAGTAGCAGCATGTTGAAAGTAACAGCTGTCCCAAGTAGCATTTGCTGTTAGGTTGGAGGATGGAACAGTCTCTGAAGAGGGGTCTGCCACAGAGTTGCCAATACCTTTGTGGAGACAGGGGGGTGTGGGTGGGAGGAGTTGGTGCAAGTCTTTTCAATAGCACTTTATTCATCTCCAGTTGATAATGTCCTCATGGGTAGTGAGCCTGAACCCATGCTTTAGAAAAGCCTGGTTGGAGGCCAGGAAAGCACCCTGGATTTCCAGCTGTGTGTTCCTTAGTGTTCTTTTTCATCACAGGGACAGGGTTGCAAAATTGGCTAAAATATTCAGCTTTGCAATGTTTCTGGAGATTTGCAAACCTGCCCCATACTGACATGTATCTGGATCCTGCACCAAGTACTCGATGGCTAGTGATGGCAATTCTAAGGCAGCTCAGGTACTGCTTAGTTCTGGTCCAGATGCATTTGCAGTCCTTTGAAATGATTCAGACTAGAGATGAATTTCAAATGGTGTTTAAAATCCTATGTTATTGCTATAAATCCTCAGGTTATTCCCCTTTTGCTCTCTTTTGGGCGGACTCCTAGTAAGTTTGACAGGAGAACAGGACGTCTTTGATATATGGCATTGGGTCCTCTAGTTCAGAAACCCCACACAGAAGCTTGTTTTTAGAAAGAGAGAAAATAAGATTAAACAGGACAGGGAATGCTGTTATGAAGGAATGAAAATATTTTCATTACCAGAGTATTTGTATGTCAACAGCTGATAGGGAATGATGTGAGACATTCCCAGAAGGACTCCCAAAGATTTTTTCTTGTGCAATAGACCAATTAGTAGAGCCCAGATGAAATGAGTAATGTCACATTGCTTCTTCTATTTAATAAGTGTGATATTTGGTCTCTTTACCTAGTAAATATTTGTTCTTTTTATCCTTGTGATTTTGGTTACACTACTTTTAACAGCTCTACGTTCCCAAGAAAATGTTAGCTTTAAGATTTTTTGATGGATTTCTCTTGTGTAATATATATTTTTAAATATTTATTAAGGAGAAGCTCTATACACTCACAGGACATGCACACTTGTGAAAAGGAGGGGGAGATTAAACTCTGCTAGCCCAGAACTTTTAATACTTTTAAGTTGACTTCATGAGATAATAAAGGAGAAAATGAGCAAGTTGAGTTTCAGATTCTGCTATTCAGCTCTCCCAAAGCAGCCCTTCAGCTGACCCAAAAGACATTATTTGACCTACAGTTATTTCCTGATATTAATGTAGTTTGGAGAAATTTTAATCTCTTCCTAGATAAAACAAGTGACTAAGTAGAATAAAGATAGCTAATAAAGATAGCTAATAAATTAGCACTATTTAAAAAATGGTTTGCTCTGTTGCTTTCTTTTATTAGTAGTTTTTGGATTCCACTACAGAAGTGGTTGTATTCTGTTAACAGGACTCTTTTCAGCCTTTACCTGCCTCTGATTTTATGAATTAATGTTGAAGTGGGTAGAAGAAATATTGCTCTATACTTAAAGAGCATTAACACTTAATTTAGTTTTAGGATATATTTTTCATTTGCACGTGTCTGAAGATTTGCACAACTTGAATGTTAGTCAATGACTGATCTCTCTCAGATAACCTACTACAGTTATTCATGTCAATTTAGAATCAGATGACTCCTTTGGAAGTGGTGTGATCTGCATGACCAGTCAGTTATGCACATTCATTGAAAAAAGGTAGAAATAGTAGAATTTTCTTCCAATTTATAATAGCATTTACAGGACTGTTATTTCACAGGGCAGTCTTATCCATGTAATTATTTACTAGGCTTTCATCCACTGGTGTTTTTGCCTCATCTTTATTTTCCTCTCTCAAAGCTGCTTTTTTGCTAATTGCTATTTCTAAATACCAAGCATGAAACCTCTATTTCTCAGGTCAGAGGAACACTTGCCAGATGAACAGTTAATTCCACTAACAATATTTATTAATAACATTGCGATAAGCTCCAGAATAGGCTCAGGATCCTACTGTCCAAGTCACTATATGTATATGAGATCTTTCCCCTGAAAAAGCTTACAATAGCACCTGTGCTGGGCATTTCAGAAGGGCCTAAGTACTTCTGCATTTTCTGCCTTTGCACAGCCTCTAGCAGACCTTCTTTTTGGAGATACCAGAGAGTTGCTTTAGGACTAAACGTAATTCCTGCTCCTAATGTTTTTTCAGATTTCCTTCTGAAGATTACTGGATTTCTTCCTTTTTTGCTACCCCCAGGTGTTACAGACTCTAGCTGACACCATTTCTGGAAGCTGAATTATATTTTGCTGTGCCACCAGCTGTGAGATCAGGGGTGTGATGGGAACCTGCCTTCTGTGTCATAAAATGTGTGCACTAAAAGGGAAGGTTGAATTGTGTCAGAAAACAGTGGGTTTCTCCCTTGTCAGCACCTCCATGCATACTTTGGGGTTTTAGAGCACCTATTTGGTAATGCAGATGTTCCTGGATCTGGGTGTTTCTTTTGCAGTTATTCTCTATCTGTTGCAGGCATGTCTGTATAAATGTGTTCAGGAGGAAAAAACAGTTTAAGAAAATTAGAAGAAAAATGTTACCCACTACTTATGGAGAGTGCTTCTCTAGAGCAAAGCTGCAATAATACAAACAGACGTGTTATTCCTCCCCCACTCCCTTTCCCACTCAAAAGATCCCAGAACATGAGGGTACTTCCCTGGAAATGAACAAAGCCCCCTGAATATTGCCTCTTGTAGGGGAGAAGGAGCAGGCCTATCACCAGTGTCAAATTAATGGGCTGCTCCTTTCCGTAAAGAGGGATGAGTGTGAAAATAAAGAAGCTAAATCAGTATCTAATGTTGATTGTCTAGAAGTCAGGTTTGAAATGGGTTCTTCCCACCCCTAAGTATTGCTGGGTTCACTTGGAAGAGGAGCGACTGGGGATTACACTAAGGGTGGGGGTCCACAAACAAGAATGCAGTGAGTAACTTGACAAAACTGTGCAGGCCTCTACCCATTGCAAAGAAGCCTTCACCTCTTGCTGGAGTTATTTTGGCATCCAGAAGAGCTTATCTTCAAGTAACATGTAGAGTGTAAGGTGAATTGCAAAAGAGGAATGCAGACAGCTTCTCCTATCAGCATATTGTTTTGGTTTAAACTCTACTGGAGTTTTGTAAAAATGCGATTGGGGGAGGGGAGACAAGACAAAGTCAGCATGTCCCCTGGGTTTTCTTGGTTAATCAAACGAGCTTATTAAAACATTAGCACTTCCAGGCTTAGAAAAGAATCCTCATCCTATTTCAGTTTTTGTACAACTTCAAACACTGTACCAGCCTGTCTGAAAAAGTCACAGAAAAATAAGTTCTTGCAGCTCTGGCTGTAAATGGAAACACGGAGGGACAGGAGCCTGCATCATAACCAGTGGTATGGCAGGTTTATTTTGAGAGAGGAATGTTTTTAGGTCTGACTTCTTGTGGGTGGCAGTGGATCTTGTGGCACTCTGGATGTCGACAAGAGCAAAATTCTCAGCAAATCACCTTTTCCATTTGATTTTTCTGCTTCGGTTTGAGGTTATCTGATAACTTCTGCAAATATTAACTGTTCTTTCATGCCTTGTACAAGAAGATCATTGTAAGAACTGCCTACTTGCAGGGCTGGGCATCCTGTACTTCCCTCTCCTGACTAGATCAATGTGACTCTTACAGGATCCCTGATGCGAAAAGTCTCCTGGATAATTCAGATGTAATTTTCAATACTTTATTTATTTTATTTATTTATATTATGCATTTTCTAGCTCGTTTTTGCAGATAATTAAAAAAAACCCAAAAAACCCAAACCCCATGAATCTGCAGGATGAGTTGACTTTAAAGGAACTGTTTCCCAGTTCCAGCACTGAGTCACCATCAGCTTTGTGTGCTTTACCGCTTGCACTGAGGACACAGTACCTCTCTTCCCAGCATGATGGTGGTGTTCTCTGCCCAGAATAGCTCCTGAGTAGTCGCTTTAATCTCTTTGACCAGGCTTGCCATCAATCTATCTAGTTTTCTTCTTCCTTTGCTCCTGTTGTTTCTCTCTCTCTCCTGTGATATTTCTTGACCAGCTTCTAGCCCACAGGAGGTTCAGTGGTTGCTGACTGTTTCCTTAACATCTTTTACACACTTAGTGGCTTTCACATTCTGTGGTTTGGCAGTTTATCATCTTAGAAGCAGGACCATGTTGCACTTCTCAGGTAACTGAAATATGCAAAGTAAAGCCTCTAATTTCAAAATAATTAAGATTACTTAAAACATAGGGTATTGTTTTGTTGATAATCCCATCCATGATTTGTGGGCTTCAGAGTCCCATACAGTCAGCTGCAGAGCTTGCAGCATTCTGTGCCCTTACCTGCTCTCTCAGAGGGGACTGAACAGGGAGGTATGTGCAGTTTCTTGTTTCTTAAAGAATTGGAATCTGAAATAAGCGAAACAGCAAATGTCAGCACTGCTTGGGAGGAGAGGGCTGTAGCTTATTTGTGGTAGTTCTGTGATGCAGAAATTCATTAATACTTATAAATGCATCAATAAGGGGTGCTATGATCATACGTCTCTTCCTTCCTCAGCAGTATCCCAGCTGAGTTCTTCCCTGTATCCGTGTAGGTCCTTGTCCTGGTCTTTATATTCTCTCATCTTGCAGGATGTTCATACTGAAGCAGGCTTGCAGCGAAATGAGGGATTCTCTGTTGTGGTCCAGTGCCTTTAATGAACTATTTGAATGAGTAAGGGATAGTGTGTGGGCATGAGTCACTCTGGAACTACATGTTCTCTCCAGGACAACCTTCGGGAGGAGGGGGCGGGTAACATCTGCAAGGATACTGGGGAGAAGGTTACTGCAAACTTTGTTATTTGATCACTGGTGAAAAGACAGGGAGGGGAAACTCTCAGCTCCACAGCCTGGCAGTTGCTAAGCTCTATTTGGACAGGTACGCAGACGATTATATCTGAGTAATACTAAGGAGCATTACAGTCGTTAACAAGACAAGATTTGCAAATTCCTTGTCAGCAAATGCCTTTAGGAAACGTACTGCAGGAAATAAAGAAAGGAGTCCCTGTCTTGTAATCTGCGGCCATTTCTATGTTGCCTGAAGACCCTTCTCTTACCCTGGCAGTTGAGAGACATTTCCTGAGTGCAAATGTTGCTTTGAGACTAATGGACTTAAGTCATTCTGTAACAGCAGGAAAATAGACCTCAATGGGGCGTGTTGTAGGAGCATATTTAATATGCAGGTTGTCCCTATGGCTGTGAAATTCAGGGAGCTGCAAAGGCTATATAAATCTCTGTGGTTTACAAAAGAGCTCGTAAAAAGCAGATATTGAACAGAAGGAATTTTTGCTGAAGTAGTTTGATTACTCATTTGGTTATGCACTTATTCTAATAACTCCTGTGAAAACCTCATGTGGTCAAATATGTCCCTGTGGAAATGCATCATACTAGATTTGGTTCCTTGAGCTTTTTCCTTTTCTTTTTCTTTCTTTCTTTTCTTTGAGGTTCTTAAATGGATTTTTGGCTTATGGATGAGAATTAACAGAGAAATTTCACTGTATGCCTCTGTGTTTGGAGGGAACCAACAAGGTTCCACTTGCCTTCTGCTGGAGCTGTTAGCCAAAAAGGAAGACACCTCTGGTGTTGCACCCTAACCGAAGTGTCTGTTCAATCCTGTTTTAAGCTATCTGACAGGGAGGCATAATTTAGCATTAAAAAAGTCTTCCAGTTAAACTTCAGTTCTTCAAAATGGACTAATCTTGGAGTGCTTGGTGTCAGTAATTAACAGCAAATAATTTGAGGGAGTTAACTAGCCTAAGGAAAACTCTGGGACTAACAATCGCTTTGCTCAAACTTACTCTAGTTTCCCCACTTCTGTGTCCTTGGTTTATGCCCCTTCTTTCACGTTGAGGGGTCTAGTTAAGTGAACCTGTTAATTGGCTGGACTGTTTTCATTACTTTTGTGCTGACTATACGAAACTTCTCTCTTTTTAAGAGGTAAATGAAAGTTCAGTGTAGGCAAGAGTAGGAGTGTGCTGTCCCCCTTTGCTGCCTGGTAATAAACTCTCATCGCTCCCTGACAGGTAGTACTTCTGCTCCAGGAAGTTGCCCCTTTTCCAGGATCTGAAATAAATGCTTAAGAAGTACCAAATTTTGTGAAACAGCTGCAGAATTTATGCACCATGGCAAAAATGATGCAAATTAATGCTCAACACTTGCAAATTGATTACATTGAGTTCAGATCTTTCATTGACAGACCAGGCCAGCTGTTCTGACCAGAGCTTCGTTCACCCCTTCCGAGGGCACCCATGTTACACCTGCCTGTGTCCTTGGCTCCTCCATGGCCAGCAATGCTGTGTAGCACCACTCAGGTGAATTGTAGCTGACTCAGGTTCATGTGCAAAGGCTGATATGTAGCAGCACAATTACTAAAGCAATATCCCCCAGAATCTGAGTCTGACAGAGCTGCTTTTCAAGTCATGAGATTAATTTACTGTCATGAAAGTCCTGAGGTAGTTTAGAGGGATAATGAACACAGGAAATGTATCAATGAAAAGTCATAATGCATGTAAAAATGCAGGCAGCCTAAAAAAGATACATTGGGTCAGTACAACAGTGGCAATTCCTTCTAATTCAACTGCTTTGGCAAGGGGAAACATCCCAAAATACTGAAGATCTACCAGTGCTATTGTTATTAAATAAATTCAGCAACCCTCTTGCAAATCTCTTTTCTTCCTTATCCTGTGGATAACCTGAGTTAGAACAGCTGGATAGGGAACAACTCTGTCTTACAGATGCTGCAATTCATATTATATTTTATTAAGCTGAAATGAGAGACATAGCAAACTCTCCTAGGGAGTTCAGAAGTTTCCACCCTTCTAGTAATTGCATACTGTACAGGAAATGGAGGTTAAAAAAAATTACAAAAAGTCATTCAGGGTATCTCTAATAGAGTCATTGCCTTGAAATAAATTCTCATCTCAGAAGTCTCTGAAATGAAAGAATTGGGGAAGCCTTTTTGCAGTTCTTGGTATTTGTCAAAAAGTAGGAGCAGAGGAAGGTAGCTAGTTCTGAGCTCTAGCACTGGGTCTGTTGGCCTCCTGGCCCCATGCAGGACACTGCAATGCACATCTGTATCTAAACTGTACTCTCTAGGCCTCTGCCAGCTCAAATCCATGCACAGATTTATCACACTCATATCACAACTGCTTTGCACTGTAGACACCATCTTTTAAAATATTCACTATTCCTACAAAGTAGAATTGAAAGTATTTCATGCTGTTAATCCTACATACAAACAGACAACAGCATTATCAATGTGCTCCTTTCATCTCACTACAGTGATGTAAGATAAAAACTCAACACTCTCCTGAAACTGGAGACTTGTGTGGCTCTTGAACACACCCCATCTTTCTTGCTCTGGGACTACAGCTGTGCTCGGCGCTTCAGTCCAGCCACCTGGACTCCAACTAGACCTTAAAGGGAGAGCAACCTTTTTCCTCCTCTTCCCTCTCCTTCCTCTTCCTTCCTCTCATGACAACAATTTAAAAAACAAACAAGCAAGCAAGCAGGCTCAACAGTAAGTCTCTGCTGCTGCCTCTTGAGAATAAGGTTGTTTTGGCAGTTGCAGGTCATGACAGTCACTATAAAAGGGATGCTTTATACTCAGTTTATGCTTTGTGAAGTCATTCTTCAAAAACTTGACAGATAAGATACTTTAAATACAGGTTTCACTTAGACAGTCCAAACTCCTAAAGCTGAGACTCCCCAAGGTCTGATATAGAGTTTTTCCCACAGGATTTCACTGAAATTGCTTCATACTTATGCAGGAAACTGAACTCCTTATGTAGCAGGGTTACCTGGACTTCCTTACATGTGCCAAGTGCTTCACGACATGCCAGTGAAACAGGCTGGTGTTGATGCCATCATATTTTATTTGGACTATTTTACAGAATAAACACAAGATTCAATATATTCCGCCAAAATAACTGTATTTGAGTTTAAATCAAAAATGTAAAAAGGTGGAAGGGGGGAAAGCTGCAAATCTTGCCTAAGATTGGCATTAGTATAATAAATTAGTTACACTGCAAATCACCCTGCTATGCAAAATATCTTCTGTAGTTCTGTCTTTGTAGTACGCCAACCAAAACTGGTCCATGATAACCACTGATGTGAAAACTGAACAAGGCATAATAGGTATGTTTAGCAATGCAGGGGGGTAGTGGTGGTGGTGGTGTTACTTTATATGAAGTAACATTTAACAGCTGTGTTAAATCTTGCAAGATTGATGACTAGCAGGATGTTCAGTAAAGCTTAATTCATATAGGATGTAGGGTGTATCTGAAGCATAAAATTAATAAAGTAGATTTCAAATTAACATTATAGAATGTCCTTAAATTGACATGAATATCTGAGTTAAGGCTCTGTCGGTAATATTAATGTGCACCAATCGTTATCAACACTTATTGTACTTCTTTCTTACTGAAAGTATATTTATATAGTTAACAGTAGTGTCGTTGACTTAATCTGGAGGAGAATTTGATTCTATATATGTGATAACATAAGTGCTCAGCAAATATGTATTCATTAAGTTAGATTTTAGTCAAAAATTACATTTGGAGGTTGGCTACGTGTCAAAACATGTCAAATCAGGCAATACAACAGCTAATCATCCCTAATACACTCAACAATCTAAGCTAGATGATAGGGTGATACAGACATAAACAGACTCATTGCTAATAAATGGAAATCCATGCACACTGCAAGGGAGAAAGTGTTTGAAAGGCTCTAGATTGACTTGGTTTACAATCTGAAGAGATCTTGAAACTAAAAAAAAAAAAGGGGGGGTAAGAAAAGTTCTATGGAAGTTTCTGTTTTCACGTTTGATGCAGATGCATAAGAAATACAAATTCTACACTGTATTTCCATCTTTACTTTTAATACATTCAACTTTTAATTATAGGTAATTATTAGGAGAGAAACGTAGCCTGCAGGTTTATGTAGTTTCTCAGAATTCATTCTTTTCTTGCTGTAAATATTCAAGAAATATTAAAGGAGTATTAAATTTGTATCAGGGCTTCAGTGAAAGCTTTCTGTCAGTAAGTATCAACTGGCTCATTTAAGTACTTTGAGGTTTTTATGCTCCTTTGACGTGCAGCCAATAACCAAATTCCAAAGGACTTCACCCTGGCCCTTCTGTCCTCTGTGAGCGCAAGAAATGGCTAAAATAATGTTAAGTTGAAATCAACTTGCAGGATACTACCCAGACAGAGCACTCAGTCACGTTTGACAGATTCAGCAAGAGAGGCAGATACTCTGCATCTATACAATGAATCACATCTGATGGAGAGACACAAGATTGTAGGGGAATGGATTAAGATCATTTGATGCACTGATAACTTTGGTGTGCTCAAAGGCATGTAACAGTAAAAGCACAAAACCTTGTGGGCTGGGACCTTCTGATTCTCGTGTCAACCAGATGTTTGCTGGCCCTGTCTATTTAGACTGAATGTATCAGTTTGGCATGTGTGGAGGAGAGGAAATGGTTGACATCAGTGAAAATGTTGCCTATGGTGGTCTGCTCACTATCTTTTCCATCTGAGGCTGCTTATCCTTTCAGAAAAGCTAATGTGAGCTTATGGTTTGTTCTGAGAGATGGATCTGGAAAAGGCCCAAGCCGTGTGAGGAGGTGTCCTTTTCTTCCTCCTAAACCAGCGGAAGATTACAGGCTGTGTAGACCATGACCCTTAGATCATGGCCCTTAGATACTCCCTTGTCCCTCACATTCACACAGGATATGATCTTGCTGACAGATGATTTAGAGTAGAGTGTTGCAAGCAGAGGAAAAGTAGTGACTAAGTTCACTGCCTTGCAGGAAGTCCACAGTCCTGAAGAGCACTTTGTGAAGGGACAGCATGAGCATTTGCTCTGTTGGGACAAGGCATGCAGAACTGTAACTGGAGCTGGTTGTGGTGGTCCATGCCAGACTTTGGTGGATGTCATCAGATTAAAGAGTGTCTTCACACCTCAAAATTTCAGTATGTTTCTAGGAGAAGGCTGTACACACTTTCTAGAGGTGTAGGTGCAGCATTACATCGAACCCTTTGGGCCACTTTCACCATTAAAGACATCCTTTCCATTTTGAGAGCTTCAGAAGCAGAGGAGAAGAGTCTTTTCTGACACCTGGTCACCACAGAGTTGTTCACTAGAGTTAAATTCAGAAAGATTGTGAGCTGTGCTTGAAGGCAAGGCACATGGGTAAGCACATGATACCTGAGGAAGGTCAAATGTTCAGGTGGACAAGGAGATCACAAAGAACAGTAAGTGGCTTAGGCTGAGTGTGCAAGGAGCATTACGCTACAGCCAGTAACATGCATGGAAATGTTTAGATCAAAGAAGGGAATAAGGAAAGAGAAAACAGAATTTAGAAGTTGGTAAAGTCTTAGTTGTCCTGGTCTAAAACTTGGAGTAGCTGGAAAGAATAAACTGACAAGGACTTGAGGAAGAAAGACATCGGTACAAGGATCTCGGTTCATCTTCTTCATGCTGGTCATCTTTCTTTTTCATGTTCTCCATGCTACTCATTTTTGTTTCATGTTGTGTCCTGCTCAATGGTGTCTTTTTCCTGCCTGAAAAGTCATGGTCTATTTTGTCATCTCATTTGTGAAAGATGCTTCATTCTTTCTGCCCGTGATTGTGCCTGCTCTACTTTGTTCTTTCTGAGATGGAGCCAAGCATCATATAAATTAACTATATGAGCAAACCATGGGTGTATAGACTGGCACAGGAATGTTTTCTGTTATATTCCGTACTTTCTTCCTAATAATTCATAATATTCTCCCTGCTATTTTGTCTGTTGCTGGTCCCTAAGCTTGTATTTTTGTAGAACCACCTATTTCAAAATCTTTCAATTGCATAGTAATCACCAGAGTCCATCACTGTATGTATTTAAATATTTCCCTAGTCTTCAAATCATGTAGAAGAATTTCTGTCTTACCTTCTGATTTGAATTTTCTTTTAAGAAGCTTCATACACTGTAATTAAAACACTGCTGTAACGGGTGCAGAGCTTCTACAAGCAGCAATGTGCTTTGAGTGCTCATGTTCGTCAGGAACATTTTGAACCAGGTGCTGTTCATGGCTCAGGGACAAGTAAAGAATTGTCTCTGGTCTTGTCTGTTTTCTGACCAAGTGCTTCATGAAACTTTTGTGGATGGATGCTTTATTTCTTTTCAGTATAATACTGGTTACAGAAAAATTTGGAAATGTGGCTAGAAATATAAGGTGACATTCAACAAGTGTTCTGAGAAATTGGGTGAGAAGATCATCTTGGTTAGACCTTGATTTTAATGGGAAAATAAAATCTTAACATGGATTTCTCAGAAGCCAAACCAAATGATCTCATGTGACACAAAATCATTAGCTTTCATTTAAGCAACTTTCCTTGAAGATAAAATTGAAGGTGATGTTGAGATGAAAAGGCTATTTAAATACAAAACCTTTATTTAAAAAAAAAGTAATAGTTTGTTTAGGATCTTTAAATAAACATTTAAATAAAGTCATGAGCTTTCTTTTTGTTACTGCTAAGTTTGCACTTTTGTTCCTCTTCCTTTTCTCCTCACCCCAACCTAATTTCTATCTAATTGAAATTACTTTCTTCATGCCTTTCTTAAATTCTGGCAAGGATTAGGAAATCAGAATGCCACTATAAGGTCCACTTCACCTACATACCAGGTGTGTCCTGAAGGTCTGTCATGCAGCAGATTGTCATCCTCATACAGGGAGAAACCAGCTGTCAGCTATGGCAAGTGCAGTTCACAGGAGCTGGGCCAGCCAATGTCTTGTTACCCCAGAGACCAGCTGGGAGGCCTCTGCAGTGTGCTAGGTGGTTGTGCAGCGTGCCAGGACCAATAGGCAAGATGAGGTGGTCGAACCATTGATTCATTGATGTGTGAGTGAGTAGTCACTGGTTATTGCTATTGATGTGTGGGTTTGGTATGTCTTGCTTATGGCAACTTGTTTTGCAAAGCTAAGTGCCCTTCTTTAAAATCATTACACTGTTTGAGCTATAACCTATGCTTCTTTTATTTGTCCAATGACATTATTTTTTCTCAAAGCATGACATAATTAGTGTAGATCACTTGGGTTTAGATTTTTCTTTTCACATTTTTTATTTCATAAGCCTCTCCAGTCAAATCTCTGGTTCCTACTTGAATTGGTGTTCTCTTTGGAGTTATGCAGGTGGCTCTTCCTTTTTTGATGGTGTTTGAGAAGAATGGTTGATTAGCTCTTCTGTCATCTGCCACCTCTTGAATATATCATTAGGTTAATGTGTTTGAGGGTAGTATCTTCTCTGCAAAGTGCCCCTTATGTTGTGGGGAAGAGGACAGCTTTTTCAGGAATGACAGAATTCAATGACTGACATTACCATGACACAGAGTATGTTGGCTTGCAAGTGCTGCTTCTCACTACCTAGTGAATCAGTCAACTGATGGACCTCATCAGTAGATTGGAAATATATCAACTAGCCTATAAATTACAGTCCTGACTCAAGCAGCATTGCAGCATTTGGAAGAGCATAACTTCCTTCTTTTCCCTGGCAGTTCCAATTTATAGAACCCCAAAGTCCAGAAAACCATTCAATAGCACCACCCTAGAAATAAGGGATCCCTCTATCAAACTTATTTCCAGAATTATTATTTTTAACATCTCCTCAAGGCAGTGGGAGAATTCAAACACGTACATGACAGTAGGATCAGCAGCAGTGCCTGCTCTGGGCATCGCACGTTTTGAGAGGGTGCTCAGCCGTGTCTCTTCCCTCACAAACTAACCCAGAAGCAACGTTCCAAAGGTTTGGGGGTAAGAATCCCTTTTCAGATAATTAATGCAAAGTGGTTTAAAAAAAAAAAAAGACAACTCCTTTCTTCACAAGTGCCATCCCACACCCTCTCCTGAAAGCACTAGTCTGACATCTGCTACTACTGCTGCTCTGCCTGTTATTATTTGTCTTAGAGCCTCTGCCCATTCTTTTGCTTCTACAGCTGCTGCTGGTGTTTCCTCTTGGTGTTTCCTGCCTGCCTGGCCTAAATTCCATCTGACACCCTCTTGCTCCCCTGGCTTTCTGCCCAGCTGGTTAAGAGCTGGCATTCAGTTGACTGCAGCAGTCATTTCTGCAGTAGGAACATAAAATAATATTTGGGTTTAATTTTCTTTTGAGGAGCTCTTCAAGATCCTTTCATGAAGGTAATGTATTAGTTTTTCATACTGACCCTTCAGTTTGATCTTTGATCTCCAGAGAATCTTGTACCTGTGTGAGAATTGTCAATGACTGTAAGGACTGCAAAGAAACTAGTGGCAAATTTCCTGCTTCAAAAAACATGAGTTGGTTTGGTTGGGGAAAGTGGTGTGAGGGACAGTTACATCCTTTCTCTTCAACAGTTTCACAGTTAAGATGACTGAAGAATCTTGTTCTGGCAGCATCCCTGGTATCTCTGTTTTTTGTAGCTACTTGACAGTAGTGGGGTGGGGCCAGGACAGACAGGTTAATGGAGTTACAGGTTAAGGAGTACAGGTTAATGCCTTCTTTCTTGTTCTTTCACCTTGATCTTTCTGAAAAACTCCAGAGAAGAAGTGGTCCATGTTGACTCCATACTTTGCAGTGCTTCAGGAAAAGATAGAACTTCTTAGGAGCTAACAGCTGTCTAAGCATTTTCCATCAGCAAAGATAATTATGAACTGGATGTACAGGAGAAGAGGCAAGTAGCTGAAAGTATAGTGTCTTCTCCTTTGTCACCTTCAATTGTCAAATTTAAGGCATTTCAAAATACAGTACTGAGTTTAACCATAATTTTAAGAACTGACAGATGAAAAATTGCCCTCTGGAAGGCATTTGGAAGAGTTCAGAGCTTATGGCAACAGCTTATCAGCAATATCTCCATATTGCTCATAGAGATGAGGTTTTTTCTAGCTTTATTAGATCACCTAGGAAACATTCCTGTCTTGTGTACTAGCACCCTGCCAACATGCTGAAGGTGCAAAACCTGCTGACCTGATTATTTGGGAAGGACAACTTCTTTTTCTGTCCTGAAGCTACCACCTGTATTCTATTACTGGACAAAACAGACTTCTGATATAATATTTGCAACTGTGAAATAGCACCCATCCCATCTTGGGTTTTTTTTAATTTGGAACCCAAATAAGTCCTGGAGGAAGAACTTAGCCACCCTGCAAGTAACCTGATGTTAGCTCATGCACAGAAAGCAATGGCTTTCTAAAGTGGCTGGTGTGAAGCACTACATCTACAATTTCCCATTTGTCTATCACCTAGATGCTCAGCATCCATTTGCACTGGATGGTTGTAAGATGTTGTCTTAGGAGGTAATAGCATGCAGTCTACTAAGCATTTTTATATAGATGAAAGTATTTCCTGAACAGCATGCTGGGACCACTAGTACAGTACAGAAAATACCAGGGAAAGATGAAGGCTGAACTAAACGTACAGAGTGATGTTCTACCTGCTGCACAGAGTGACACAATTGTGCTCCACAAAATTGTGACCAAGGATAGATCTCCCAACTTAAAAGTGAAGACTCAGAAGGGAAATACAAGCAAACTAAAAGGAAAAGAGCTGTCACTCTCTCCCTTTCTCTTGAAGTCAGCTAGTTAGCTGTGTTGAAGGAGCTGAATACAAGAAGAGACACAGATCTGAAATGTGCAAATACCAGACTCTGAAAAGAAACTATTTTGAGGTGGAGGGATCAGTCTGTGCAGAGGCACAAGGTTTGTTTCATGCAGCTGGCCTTGAATGCTTTGCTGTTATCCTGCCCACACCACGGTTAAGTAGTACTTAAAACATTCTCAGGACAAAGAAAATAATGACTGTGGGGAAATAAGTTCAATCTTAAGGGGCAAAAACCTGTAGCCTGTAAAGCAAGTAATCTTTATGTACTGGTGAAGAGCAAGTATAGTCTTTTGCCAAAAAAGCTAGTTGTTAAGAGGAGCAAGGCTGATGAGCACTGTCATGCCCCACAGCACCCATTCCTTAAATCTATATCTGACATACTGAGATTTCTATCAAAATATAAGGAAAAAGCAGCAAAGAAAACCTCCAAGCTTTTAAGAACATTGAGTAAAAACCCAAAACCATAACATATTGGTAGTACTGTCCTGCAGAGAGAATCCCAGTGGACTTCCACCAAAGCTCCCCTGTTCTTCCATTTAGTGTGTTCTTGGGCTTCACAGGTAGGTGCTACACTGGAAATTATATTGCCTGTCCCAAAAAGTAAGAATGAGTACAAGTGGGGTTAATTTTAACTTCTTGGTTCATTCTTAGATGGTATCTTGGGAGTGTGCTTGACAATCTTAACTTGACACCTGTATATATATTTATTTTTATTGGAACATAGAATTACATTGGATTTTAAGTGATTCCGTTTGGTTTGTAAAATGATATTTTGTTTACATTGGTTCTTCTGGTTTGTTTTCAAAATGTTGTTACAGTGAGTTCTTAAATATTTTAATTAGCAGCACATTAAAAAATACTGTTTTCAGGGAATTAAGTCATTTAGAGCTAGTTAATGCCCTTCTGTAACACTTTAACCTGAAGCCAGGCTGCTAATCCTGTTGAATAACAAAAACACTGAATTTCCCTCCCTGGTTGTAGACTCAGAAAGATGCTTGCTAGTAAAGTGCACCTTAAATGTCAGTTAAGGGAAGAAAATCTATTTTTTTGATTGATCTCTAAAATGTAAATTAACTCTGCTAGGGTGTCAATCCAGTAGGCTAGTGGAATATCAGAAATTCCTCAGGTATCTACTTTGGTTTTATACCATACTTCTGGTGATGTCCAGCAAAGCACCCTCAGAATGTCCCTACTGTAGTACTCAAACTGGAAAATGCTTTTGGTTTTCCCATACTTAAAAACATTTGGGTTTCTTGATATTGTTACATGGATTTTAACATCATGTATTTAAAAGAAAAATCCCCAAAGCCCTTAGGTTTCTTCCCATAGATTTTATTTAACGGATGTCAGAATTTTGGGAACGTGGAAGTAGATAACATATAAAAATGTATCATTTATAGCAGTGTCTGGAGATATGACTATTCAGAAGTATAAGGTGTACATTGTATATATAACTAGGCTTCTGTCTGGCCACATCAGATGCCACCTTCTCTTGGATAGGAATCCTCCTTCCATTTACTCTTCTCCTGGATTTCCTGGGATGGCAGAGCAGGTTTTGACCCTCCATCCAAATCTGTGCTGAGTTGTACCCCTGTCTGTCTAGTTGCCTGATTTGCTCCTTTTCCACTCCTAGATGCCAGTTCTCTTTCTAGGGTTAGTCCTTCCTTACGCTAACAGACTAATAATTTGTGTCATCTCGTTAGAGCTCCTTAGGCTGATATTGAGCTGTAAAATACTGATTGAAATCTCTCCTTCCCTCCTCCTCTGCTGTTCTTAGCAAAGTAAACTGGTGTCAGCACAGGAGTTGAGTGAAATATCTGAAAGAATATGAACAACTGAGAGCATCTTCTGTTGTTCTGTTACCCTTGCTGCCTTCTGGCCTCCTCACATCTATCTCCCTTTTATGAGCAGGATAATTCTACCACCAACTTAAGCATCTGGAGCTCAGACTTAATTCCAGTTTGGCTACAATAGTTCTCTGGAGGAGCTGCACTTTTTTTACTTTTTTTGCCTTTTTTTTTTCCTCCTCTGCTGATTGTGCTGAGAGACAAGGCAATGGGTGTTCAACATCAGATGCCTAAATCTTGCTGGTCCCTTGCATTGCCCAGAACTGCAGTTTTGCTGATGTGTTGCAGCTCTGTGCTGCTTCTTCCTCTGAAGTCCCAGCGCAAGCATAATTTTCCCACCCAGGGTCTCCTAGATAAAGAAGCACAGGCTCAAAGCCCCCAACTTCAAATAGCTCCATGATTCCCTGATGCAGTTCAAACTGCCCTTCTTGTTTGTAGGCCTCTCCCCAGGATTTCTTGGGCTAACTCCAGCCTCCCTAAATAACCTCCCCTCTTTGCTCTCCTCTTCAGCTAGAAGTGGCCTTCTCTCTGACCCTGTTGCTTCTGCCACCTGGAGCAGCTTTCCTGTGTCTTGCTGCCTTTCTGACTCACCACCTACTTTTCAAATGCCATGTGAAAGCCTATAGTTTCAACCTTGCCTTGTAACAATCTGGAGCAGCTTAAGGAAAACAACCTCTGGCTGTTACCCAAAGAGGGTTCAATAATTATTTCTCTAACCCTCCTAAAGTAAAAAGGTTGGCCACCAAAAACAAACAGGAGGAGGACCCCACACACATCATCCATATTGACTTTTTTTTATCTGAGAGGTAACAAGAATAAAATAAGACCTTAACAAATTACAACTGCTGCCCTGCAAATATCACAGTACAAAAAATACAGTATCCATAAAAAAAAAACCAAACCAAACAACAGAAAAAAATGCAGATTTGTCATTGATTTTTTCTTTTGTTGTTGTTAGCTGTTTTTTCCTCTAATGTTCCCATCAACTCCTGATTCTTCATCACTGCAGAACATGGACACACTTTGCAGCGCAGCTGTTGAATGAACATTTTCCGTATGGTACTTTCTGGCAGTGGAGGTATCAGGACAGAGAAAGGTAACACAGGGCAGGCTTTCAACCTTCAGCACGGTTCAGTAGTTTTTAGTAAAATTAATGCAGCAGGCAAAACCCATTTGAGATACAGTTTCTGTCAAAGTCCATGCTAATCCCCTTATGGGATGCTTGTAACCAGCATCACTTTCCCTGACTGCTTACTACTTTCCTTTCCTTCTTAAGGGGCCATTTTCCATACACTTCCTGTATTTTTCCCACTGCTGCTTGTGGTTTTGGTTGTGAATGCTCATCCTAACCAGCCTCAAGCACCTTCTTCCTTTGTGCGTGGGGAAGGGAACACCCTGCTTCCAATTAGCAAGGCAAGTTGGCTGCAGAAGCCTCTTTCCAACTAGAAACACCTCTGATGCTTATTATTTGTATTTGGTGCCTACTGTCTGCAGTCGAGCTCAAGAGATTGCTGTGCTTGGAGCTAGATATACAGATCTTGTCTTCATTAGGAGAAAGATATTTAGATGTCTCACTGAGTGTTCCAAAAGACTTGAGCTTAATACAAATCAGTTGCTGTTTTTCTAAAGGGGGTTTGTTGACTTTGAATAGCTGAAGGAGATTAAAACAGCTGCTGCCTTTGGTAAGACTGCAGCAATGGTTAAAATCAGGAAATAATTGTTGTGTGGCTCAGCCAGGAACTGCCAGCCAGGTTCTGTAGGCAAGTCATGTAAGCTCTTGTTTCTGTTACTGAGGCCAGTTAAGATTTACTTTCCAGGCATGCAGAACTGCTTTGTGTGAGCACACACGCTTACCTCACCTGGTGAGTGTTGCGTAAGGTAGAGCAAATTGCGGGAAAATAGGGCTTGCAACTTAGAGCAAGTTCCTCATTTCTCTGAGCTTGACTCTTTGCTGCCATTCACCCTGTATGAGCCCACAATGGATAGGAAATTCTTCCCTGAGTGTTGAGGTAGCTGCAGCTTTCCCCTTAGGCTGCTTGGCAGAGCTGATGCAGCACCCGGCCCTGCTCGCTGGGCACCCTTTCTGCCATGATTCCCCTGTGCGCTTCCTCCTGGGAAAGGGCTCCAGCCCCCAGCCTGGCTGTGGTACTTCACAAATGTCCCCTGTCGTTCTGAGGGGAGACACGAACATGGTGTTGGACTAGACGGTCTCTAAAGGTCCCTTCCAATCCAAACCACTCTATGATTCTGTGACTTGAGGTCAGGCCTACATTGCAAAATGTTATTTCATTGTTGATGCTTGCTGTGTAATTGCATGTATTAGTTTATTATTAATTATAAGGAAGAAAGCAATTTCATTTTTAAATGGAAATGTATCTTATTAAAATTTTACATGAGGAAAAAAATGTGCAACTGCAAGGAAGAGAAGAAAGGCATCATTAAGCAGATCTGAGTGGTGAAACCAGGTGTGTGTTTTGCCCATAGTAATCAAGATTTTTCTCTAACAGGCCAGCCAGCTTTATATCCATATAACTCAGTTTATTTCAGTGATTGTCCTTCAAAGTGTGGTACTCTTCCTGTTCTCTTTGATTACTGCAAGCATGGCAACCATTGATGCAAACAGTTGTTTCTCTGCCATTATATCATTTCTATTTTATATTAGCCATAATATATGCCAATCTAATTTCCTGGTTAACCTTAATGTGGATACGAGTCCTTAACATCTCTTTTAATGTTTTCTTCAGATACTTCAATTACATCTTCTCTGAATTAGAACTAGCTTGCATACTGCCATTATATTTAAATACATCATTTGTGTCTCTGTAGGTAAGTGCCAGTTTAGTTGCAATTATTGCACTGCAAGCCTGAGGCTAGAGTGAGGTTATTGCTTAAATAATTTCTTAAAGGAAGGAGGCCATTTGGCTTGTTTTGTTAAGGATCCTGAGGTGATCATTTATATCAAACCACCGAAGGCTCATACAAATGACACCTGTACAAACTCTAGGGAGAATGTTCATGTCAGTCTGTGCTTGAAACCCCAGCTTGAGAGTCATTAGTGAAGTAGGGGAATTGCAGAAAGCTTCCCTCTGAAATCTCTAACAAGAGATTCAGCAATAGTTGAAGCAGCTAAGAAGCATCACTCATCACTGCTCCAAAATCTGAGGGGAGTGGGGGTGGGGGGGTTAAGAGGCTCTTGGAAACTTTTGAAATCATTGTTTTCATGCTTTAAGGGTTATATTTAACCTTCATTAAATGTTCAAGTAAGCGAATATTTTGATTTAGTGGGGTTCAGGTTGCAGTACAGACCACCACTCAATTCTGCTTTAATCTTTGCACTTGTGGAAAACATTTACTAAGTTTAGACACTAATCTCTTTCAAGTCTGTTATCTTAAAACCAGCAATAAAAAAGTAAACTTTAAAAGAAAATCTTATTTACCTCTGGTATAAACCAAAACTGTGTTTCAGACTATCTAGGAATGTATCACTTTCTATTTTGATAGCTTGGACATGATCTCTGTGAGATGGGAAAAGTCCCAGTGTATTACTGGATTCCAGGTATGCCTGACGTGTGCAGGAGCTACCTGTAATAGGGACCTGCAACCATCCAACACTGTCCAGCACACAATTCATGGCATTTTGTTTGAGGGGGAACCCAAAGTTGGATTGTTTGCAGTGACTACCTCCTGGGGCTTGTCCTAGGGCAGAGGCTGCACCCAGGCTGTCCCAGTTAGGATTTCCGAAAGGTGCATAGCAGGGTTTGGTTCCTGAAGGTCCTTGGCATTTTATCTTTCTAACAACTCTGCCCGCTGGGGAAGGATTTGATGGTGTGAGCTTGCAAACTTGGAGACACGAAAGAAGTACTGAAAATTCTTTAAAACTAGCTAGACCTGCTTCCAAATAGCTTTCCTGGTGTTTTCATCCTGCCAGAGACTGAGCGCTGTGGAGCTCTGCATCTCGCAAGCAAATGACAAAGCCGCGATTCTTGCCCTGAGGCAGCTGCGATCCAAGACTCGGTCCTGTGATCAGGCTGTTGCAAACTGCCACGAGCCCTCCGAGGGCTCTGCGCTAGTGCTGCACTCGCAGCACACGTGCGTTTTTGAGCCTGGGACTGCAGAATGTCAGAGCCATATTTCTTAAGGCAGTCGGTGCTGAACTGTCCCAGGCTGGGGAGATTAAACCCCTCCGCACCCTGGCTGGGAGTTTCTGAAAATAATTCCGAGACTCTTCATACTACCCTCTGCAAGGTTTCCTTTTAGGAAGCGAGGGCTTGGATCTGCCCTCTGCATGCACAAGGACTGGATTGGCTTCAGCAGGAGCCAGCACACTCTGGCAAAGAGGCTGTGCTGGAAACGGCATTCTGCTCCTTCTTCTGCATATTCGCATGAGTGATATTTTCCAAGGCGCAGGCAGCCTGTACTAATGGAGAGGCAAATCGCGGGTGAGGTTGTTCTGGCCTGTGTTATTAAGGAAGTCAGACTGCATTTGACGTACCACCTTACAGCGTAGAAAAATTAAAGTACTGGGACTAGTGGCGCTTACTCTGGGTCACACATCTATTGGGACTATAAAAGCCTGTGTACAATAGGGGTATGCCACTGGCAGAGAACAGTTATCCTCCCTGTTACTCGAGTCTCCCATTTTAGTGGTCCTGTGATTAGGCTTGGGTCTTTCTAATGTTCCCATGCTCCCCGTTAATTACATGTGTGGAGTCTGAGGAACCTCCCTGGATCTGCCTGGGAGTGTCAAGTTCAGCTTTTGTGTAAGTGCTGGCAGGCGCCCGGAGCAACTGGCTCTGGAGCCGTTTGGAGTGCTGCGATGTGTGGATGTAAGACATATGGCAGGGAGGAGACACAGCAATACCCTGGATCGAGGCGTGGAGGAGAACCTCTGTACATGAGCCTGTGGTGTTAGTGCTGAGCTCTGCTGCAGCTGGGGAGAAGAAGATTTTGCGTTTATTTGTCAGACCCTGAGCTGCTCCTGCAGTTGGCTAATTTTTTGCTCATAAGAATGAAAATCTGATAAAACAACAACAGAAAAAAACCCCTCTAATAAACCAAATTGCCCCTCAAATCGACTCAGTAGTCTGTCTTACTTCATCTTCAGTGCTTTCTCTGCACTTGTAGAGATGTTTGTGATTTCTTCCCTGATGATGGGCAGCGTTGTAACTAGAGTTGGGTGATGCTTTTCAACGTGCTGTTTTTATTATTCAGCAAAAATGCAAGTTCCAAAATCCTTTATTAAATTTAAACCTCCTAATGAATAGGGGAAAATATTTTTCAAAAAAGACATTTCTCACAATATTTTAAAAAGTCTGCATTTCTTATGTGAAATTACATTTTTATTTCAAAATGTAAAGTTTTAATTTCGTTGATTCTGTAGATTGGCAAAACTTAAAAATTTAATCAAAGTTTCATTTTTCGATCAGAAAAAGGAGTTCTTTAATCGAGTTTTAAAAAAATACAAAAAAGTCTCTGAAAACAGAAATTCATTTCTGAGAGATGGAATAAAGTGAAAAATCTGGTTTTAAGCTTCTGGTTCAGCCAGTGAACAAAACTTCTTTTGTTCCAGTCATTGTTCTTTGGAGCAAGTGAGGTGATAAATCTTCATCCAGCTTCTGTTCAAATAATTAAGACACATTTTCTGTATATTACATTTCCTGGTAATATGATAACTTCATTTTTACATAATGCTACTTTAGGATTTATAAGACTGGAGGCAATTAATTCTAGTATCATTTGGACATCATTAGTAATTGCCCAGACTAGCAGGTAAGATTCTTCAGAGAGCAAGGATAGGAAGAATACATAAAATCAAATTTTTTTTATTGCTTTCATTAATAAATAGTAATAAATTAGAGATTCAAATGGAAACTGAAAGTCAAAATAAGTTCTGTCCTTGCAGGAGTGGGCCCTGACTGCAGCAAAGGTACGCTGACTTACAGCACCCCACAGACTGTGGAGACTTGAAAGATCTTCCTGCAGCAGCAGGGACATAAGCCACTCTCTGGTATAAATTTCAAGCAATAACTTGTGCACATGAATAACCCATAACAGCACAGGTATCTCTTAGAGCCCTCAGCCTTGCTAAAGTCTGTACAGTCAGTGAGCTGCTTATTACCTATCAACTATTCTGTCTCCCCTTATATAATGCCTATTCTTAGCACTAATTGGAAGTTCACAAAAGCCTCAAAAATACCTCTAGTGTTCGAGCACGTGAGTTCAGAGGTCCTGTTCCATAACCTTTATGTGACTCTGCAATGTGCATACCATTCCAGGCAGCTTGTGAGCTTCATGCAATCTGTTTCCACTGAAGACAAGCAATACTGGAAATATGATTACAATAATTGTATTATGAACACGGTATTGTCGTGATCAAGTGAAGGGCTCCAAAATGTAACTGATAAAATTGTAACTTTGACCCCCATCTTTAGCTGAAAAACCTGATACAGTTCAAATACCATTCTGCATTAGCCTTGTTAGCGCAGAAGCGGGCCTAATAGTTCGATCCCCGCTCCCATGAGTCACTTCACAGGCAATATTCATGTAAACAAGAGCTTGTGGGAGGGGAGAAACAGGATCCATCTTTTGATGTCAGTTTAGAGCGTAAAAGACTAAATTATGCGCTGTCACAGTTCCATCGATTCCCCAGAGTCGGAGCAGCAGAGGATTCAATTTGAAATTCCTGTGTAAACATGCTGGGGCAAATTCATGGTTGATGTAAATTGTTGTAACGTCCTTGACTTTGACTCACTGAAACCAATGAGTTTGAGCCAATTTAGGAGGATGAGGATCTGTCCCCTTCATAAATATTTATGCAATAAATGAGAAAGTTATCATAATTTAAAAAATATTATAGTGTGGTGTTCCAAATCGTACAGAACATAGTAGACCCCATCTACTTTGTTTTCCTATCCTCTGACTTCACTCAGGTCCTAATTTGAACTTCTCAGCTAAATATGGAAAGAAATGTGTAAATTGCACCAGTTCTACCATTAGCTTCAGCTTGCAGAAGTGCCATTGATACAGCCTTCTGCATTTATTTTGGGTGGAAAGTGTCTATTTAAATTGTGAGATCAATCGTCAAATTAGATGTGTGACTGCACGCATCGTTCCAGTGTTTATTTTCTTTTCTGGCACACTTGTGGCTCTTCGGGTTTGAAGAATGTAACTCAATTGGAATGAGCCTCGGTGATAAAATGGTCATCACATAAGATGTCTTTGTGTTGTTTTGAAATGTACTATTACAAGGCATTTTAATAAACTTTGTTTTTATTTTCCTTGATTAATAACACATTTGCTTGTGAATTTTCTGGGATGTTTGATTCATGGTCTTTCCTTTCTTTTCCTTAGAACTCCTTGGTGGCAGCAGCCTACAGGAGGCCTTATGGGACTATCCCATGGCGATCTGACCTGGTTCTGGCTTTGTCCAAGTAATTTTAGTCGCACTAACACTTTTGACCCCTGGTGTCATTGATAAGCTCCAGAGCACTGAGTGCTGGGTCAAAAAAGTTTTGAAAGATCTACAGAAAACTAAATGCTTCAAGCCATGTGACTGATATTTATTTGTTTTAATTATAAATATAGAAAATAATAGTCTGTCACTTTCTCTTCTCTTTTCTGCACGCTCACAGAGATAGAAAAGTTCTTTTATGGATAGTAGATTCCTTACAGGTATTAAAAATGGTCCACTGATGTAAAGAAGGATGGTTTTGTTGCAATCTTCTCTGTTCAATAGCCGATATGATTTTGACCACTTCCTCAGCTGCATGACTTAGTAGGATTGTGTAAGGCATTAAGCAACAGCAGTTGATCACTTGTACTAGTATGGTTTCACTATAAAATACTGTCATCTTCTTTTGATTGGCGTTTGCCTTTCATAGAATTGTTTGGTTAATGTGGTGCTTAATACTTTCATTTTCTGTCTCTTTTTTTTTTTAATTTGAAATGGCTTTTATCTTTAAGCTGTTTTTATAAAGCAGAAAACTCTGTTCCTTTGAACTCATCCTCTGATGTCATAGGAGCTGGGAGCTGACATGAATTATGCTGTGAAAATACTGACATTTAGAGCTAGGTACCAGCACGTACTAAAATACAGTAACGCATGTTGCGTTGAGAATGTTTTTTAACATACTATTATTAGTGGCAGGCTCTTTGGTTTGAACGCCTTTGATAAGTGAAATTAGCACACTGTTTTTCCAGCCTATGTATGGTAAATTCTTTTCCCTTTTGGGGTCAAAAAATATAAATATTAAAGAAAACTCCAAGTGTCGCTATTTGCAAGGTTACAATGTTTGTTATTAGAGCTGTGAAATATGTTCAGTCTTTTAGGCAAGATAGTAATGGGGACCCATGAAAGGACAGGAAACATCTATATTTGCTGGCAGCATGCCTACATTAAACATATTGCTCACAGTGCCATCCTGATGGCACTGTGGGGAAGGACAGTTCAGCTATGCAGTATGAAAACATGCCATCATATCTGTATTTCATAACATAGCACGCCTCAGTCAGTCAGGAGTTTAAGTTAATTAGATGAAGTTCTTTGCAGGAAGCCAGCTCTGTGGACAGCTACAAAAACTGAGGATGTTCGGTGGAATTAGGTCCCTAATCTTAATCCTCTCCCAGGAGAAGCAGCAAAATGCAGGAAGCACTTTGCACAACGCTTCCTCTGGGTCCCCCAGAGGTGTCCCACAGAGAAGCCTGGTTTTAATGCTGCATTCCTTAGCACAAATAAAGCCCAGCTTTACATCCTCACTTGTGCAAGACTTGGAAAAGAGACTCTTATTGTACCCTACAACATAGGTATGGTGAGGCAGTTAGGGATAAGTACTTTTTCCTTTGTACATTTTCTTTTTTTAAATACAGCAGGATTGTACCATGGGCTTTTGATATTAAGGACAAAGTGGACTTTCAATATTAAGCAACATAAAGGAATGATACAATGCTGTGCTGACTGAGAAAAGGGCTGAATTTAGCACTGTTTCGTCCCTGCTACAGTATCGTACCAGTTCTCTAACTGTTGCTTGTATAAACAGTTTTGATTCCATCAGGCAATTTCACTGATTGTGTTAATAGAGATTACTCTTCCCATGAGTATATAGAAAGCTTGGAGATGCTTTTAATCTCTCTGTTTGTTTTATCCAAAGAAAAAAGATCCAACCAATGAAAAAGCCCCCAGCTTTTTATTTTTTTGAATCTAGTCCATAGCTCCTGGAACTAACTAAAACAAGAGAAAAAGAAATCCAATGCATTTGTAAATAATTCCAATTAAGAATAGCAGATTTGGCCAGCTGAGAGTGCCTGGGCTGCGTATGGAAGCAATTCGTCTGGCTCCATCCACTCTTGTCTGACCCAGCTGAGTGCGGGGTGGTCCCCAAGGTCCCTGCAGGGCAGTGAGAAGAGCCTGGGCTCCCTGGGGACCCTCGGTGCTCGGTGTCCATCATGTAAAGCGCAGATGACCTGATTCCGCTGCCTCGAGAACACCAAGGGCATCGCAGCCCCATCAGAGCACGGGCTGTTGGCTCTGTGCTGCAGGCAGGTCCCAGCCCTGTTTGCTCTGCGCTAGCAGGGGCAGCTTCACACCTGCAGCAGGGATGCCATGTGCTTGTCACCCTCACGCCCCACGCAGTCCCAAGCCCCTGGGCTCAATCTGAGAGGTTGGTCACACATTCAGATTTGTGAAGGAGAGAACAGGGGGCAGCAACTGTGGAAAACTAGTTGGCAAGCTAAACCATGCAGCACAGCAGTGCCCTTGCACAGACTGAGGGCCAGTAGCACCTACAGGTCCTCTTCAGCTTTGCCTCCTCTGCTTAGGTCTGTGTTCTGGCAGTGGGGGAGCTGCACCCTCTGTGCATCCACACAGGAGCATTGTAAAATGTAACGCCTGGAAACAGTGCAAATGTGTAGGTAAGAAGTGATACAGAGGCTGCATTTGATATTTGTTACATAGAAATAATCATTTAAACAATAATTGTGCAGCCATTATCAGTCATCTTTACCACTTCCTTCTAGCCAAAAAGCAATTATCTCTTAAAGATTTCTGCTATTTGGAAGCAGGCCTGGATTTAAAACCACAAGATAAAGTGATTATATTCAAAAGAAACTTGCTACCGAAAGAGCCTACAGAAGGATGATCTGATGCTGTGTTCTGCTCTTGTTTCATGCCTTATGTTGCTGCTTCTACTCATCTAGAGCAGCCCTGGCTTTTGTGCTGTACTCAGCAGGAGGACACAAGGGTGCTGGGCTTGCTCGTGAAGGTTTCCCACCCCTCCATCTCCGTGCTCTTCCCTTTTCTCCTTATCGTGGTTTTTAGTGGTAGATTAATGTAGGCTGATTGAAATAAAACACTGGTAAAGTTTTGTTCAGGCCAAAGAATGCTGTTCTGTTAAGCATACTTTATTTTCTTTAGCAGCTTTAATTTTGGCTTTGATTTTTCTAAAATATTTTGTCCAAGTAGTGTTAAAGACATGAGAAATTGTCATCTTGCTTTTTCTCCCAAAACAGAAAAGAAAAAAAAAAGAATTAAGAAAATGCTCTAAGAAATAACCAAACCCAGGCAGATGTCCTCTACCTTTGGAAAAGCAAAGGCAAAAAGAAAACAATTTGTGATGTGTTTTTTCCAGAAATGGGCTATTTGGAGGGAGGAAAGTTGTCAGGTTAGAAATAAAGAAGGATGGGAATTATTAGGGGAGAAGAAACAGCAGGAAAAGAAACCAGGAAAGGAAGGTTAGAAGAGCATGAGTGATTGCAGACATGTATCAAGGGTGAAGCAAATGCACACTGGGAGATCCCAGGGTACCACATGTGGCTCATGGGTTAATAGTCTGTCATCTTCTACCTCCCTAAGTTCCCTAACAAAGTTATTCCAGCAGGACTGATGATTTTCATCTTCTCCAAACCACTCATAAAATTTTGAGAAAGAGTAACAGAAAAAGAAGGGGAAGAGGTCAGTAGAACTTGCAGGCTTGGTAGTTCATAAGAAAAGAAGGTAGGAGAGGTTGAGAGAGCAGAAAAATCCTCCAAGAAAGGAGGTGGACATGTCTGTACTAGGTGGTGGATGAATAGGCATTTACAGAGGCCTTACAGTTACCTTGTTGGGTACGAGAGTGGTGGGATATGTAAGGAATAGGATATAGAAAGAGGAGAGGTGAAAAGTCAAGCATGAATACACTGGTGATGAGCTGTCAAAAAAAACTCATGAGAAAGAGGTTAAAGTTAGAAAAATGAGAAGGTTGAAGAGCTTTGTAAGTCAGATAATAAAGAAAAGTGGACAAGTTTTGCAGTGGAAGCCTGTGTTGCTGCTACCCTTTCCTTCTTTGCCACACTTCTTCTGAGAATTAGGAAAAAAAGATGTGAGCTTTGTACATGAGCTGAATTTGTAGCTGGGTGTGTATTGAGAGCATTCAAGTATTGAAAGCTGGGAAGGAACACCTGGTATGCTGGTATCAAAGCTGCATGAAAATAATAACGTGTATTTTGCACTTGTATGCCATCTTGGAGAAGATTGTAGTAGGAAAGCCATTTTCTCACTTCATCCAAGTGAACCTGATGGGACGTTCTCAGCACTCCCTGAGCTATACAACCCACTGCCTATACTGGGGTCTGTGTTCTTTGGACATACAAAATACCCTGAGAATCCTTTCCTAGTATTTTCTGTACACAGATGTGGGCCTTTGACTTTTCTTGGTAGGACTGTGGAGCCATCCAACTGCTGCATCTTGCTAATACTCTGGGGAGTTTTAAGATAACCAGGAGGATTCTTGGCCACCCGCCTCCAAAAACCCAAAGCTCTGTCACTGGCAGAAAGGACGCCACAGGCTTTGTGTGTGTCAGGCTTGGGGATCATCTTCTGAGCCTTCCCAGCTCCTGCTCTGGCAAGGTCAAACTTTTTCTCACAAGTAATGGACTATTAATTGCTACTAGTGCACTCAGTGATTCATCTAAACTGATCCCACCTTGGTTCAGCACTGCTCTTTACACTGGGGGTAAACCTGTGCTGCTCGAGTTGGCAGAGGGGATTTATGAACTAGCAGAAGAGTCTGTGAGCTGGAAGTGTGACCTCCCGAGAGGTACAGGCAAGAATCTGTGTCAGGCGTCCTGTCCTCCACTGCAGCGGGTGGGTGCGTTACAGGCACACGTTGCTCGTGTCGTGAAGGCATCTGTGGGGGAAACATCAGGTGAGGTGGCTGAAGAGCTCTGCTTTGAACGGGTCGGGTCCCAGCAGGGGGAACTGGCTCCAGCCTTGGCTCATGTAGAGACTGGAAGCTTTTTCTTCACAATTTGAAGACCTGTATTGTGTAAAATTGTTTAATACTTACTATTTGATTGATTTTAAAGTGGATAATCATTGCTGAGCTTTAAACACACAGAGGTTGTTGTTGGAGCTACAGATTTTCTTTGTTAATACTAACATTAAATATTTATTCTGGATATGGATAATCTAGTAATATGGGGAAACACCTGTGATTGAACTGCCGTGATAAGGATCTCTGCTATACACTTCTACTGCCAATATTTTCACAAACCCCACTATATTCAGTAGCAAATAATTTTAATGCATTTTCCACTCCTTTTGTCTCACACATTTGAATGCTCTTGATGCATGAATCTTTACAGCAGGTTGTAAACCCTGATTCATGTCTTTAAGGACCTATACTAAATTGCTTAAGGAGCTCTGTCTGACAGAAGTCCTCTTTTTTCCTCCAGCACTAATCAGGTCGCTTTAGGCAACACCAGAGCTGGAGAAGGCAGCTGGAGATAGTGTGTGAGGAAATCCAAAACCACACACAGACTTACAATGTTATGAAGCTACAGCAACACACTGTCTCACTTCATCGGGTATCACCAACAGGCAATTCCTCTGTCTGCAGTAACAGCCCCTCTTCTGTGGCTTTTTAAAAGTTATATAGTGGATAAACTTTTTCCTTGAAAATTGGGGAATGAAGTGATGTGTTTCTTTCTCTGGCAATAATATATTCAGAGAAAATGGTGCTGAATACCTCTGCGTGTGTGAATGCTGGATGCTTCTTTATCTAGTGTTTTATATATTATATTTTTCAATAGAAAATATCCGGTAGCTGTAGTTTTTTAAATGTCTACTGATATACCATGCCTAAATTTAAGTACTTTGAATAATATTTTGATCCAAAATGACCTATAGTTTTTTTAAAGATCCTCTTGAGAAGGGAACAGTTCTGTAGCATTGATATTTTCTTTTCAGAAATGCAGCCTTCTCGCAGCAGTTGTCACACATCCATGTAAGCATCTGATTAGGCTCTTTTTTACGTGAAACTACTGCACTTCAGTGAATTGTTCTGAGCTTTCATTTTGTAGAAATAGTAATATCTTGTCATTTCAGTTGCTGTTAAGACATAGCTAAACCTGAACTTCATGAAGTAAACAGTACATTTCCATTGTCTTTAGTGAAGCTGAGAATTTCTCAGTGTAAAGACAAATTTCTCTTTCAGCCTTGTACAAAAGCCAGGGATAGCAAGTGATCTGTCAGAGGAGTTCAAAGCAAGAGCAAGTGATCCACAGTCCCAGCTTGATTCAGCCATGTGTGAGGGACCTGGAGAAACTGTGTGAGATGAAAATAGGCTTGTCCTTTAACATCTGTCCTTATCTGAAAATCCCTGTGATGGGAGCTACCCACAGCCTGAGTTATATTGGTGTCTTAAAAGCAATTTTAATTCACGTGAGGAGTGATCTTTCCAAAGTAGCACTGTCTGATTCTGGTCCCAGCGCTGCCTGTATGCATGTGTATGTGGGAGACATGTGCTTTCAGAAAGCTCTAAATCTGTTTTCAAAAGTGGATTTTGCAGCAGAGCACATTTAACCTCAACCTCAAATTGCTGTGAGTGCTTTGGAATTACAAGTGTGTCTCCAGCCCCTTCCCATCTTGTGCTGTTCTGTGCAACACACGTGCGTGCAACATAAACAGGAGCATTTCCTTGTTTCCACTCAAGCAGTTTGCCACCTACTGAAAAGAGCTTTGCTTTTCAGAGTCCCTGCTTTGAGTAGGAGTACAGTTCTGACAGCAAAGAAACTCAGTGCTTCTGTTTTCCATATTCTGCTGGGTATTTTATGATCCCTACGCAACGCTGCAAGGTAGCAAATGCTACGTTCTTTCAGTATAATGTAAGCAACAAAGAACATTTCCATCATAGTTTCTGGTGCATTTAAAATAGTTTTTTGATCAGGTTAAATCTGAGGTAAAAGAAATCCTATAATGCTGCTTTACCTACGGATGCTCCTGTTTTGTTTTAGTTTGCTAAATACTGCTTGAAAGGCTCCGGTGAACTCTTTCAGTAGACTGCTGACTATCCAGAAAATGAAGTGCACCTTCTCTTGTGGTGTCCAGTTCTGGTTACATTCTTTTTAAAGGAGCTTGTCTAACTAGAAAACACAGGGAGTTAAAGAGCACCTTTCTGCATACCACGTCTTTCCTTCACGCACTAAACTGTGTACTTAAACATTATTCAAGCATTTTTCTTGTAACTGGTTAAGTACAAGCTCTGGGACAAATATTTTCTGCTGTAATTATTTCTTCCAGAGCTGTGGTGTCTCTGTTCAGCCCTGTTCTCAAAGGAGAAATAGTCAGATGAAACCTAATATGTAGATGAAATCTAATAATAGCGTGGAGTTTCTCCTTTTTCACTTCACTGAATTACGCTGTAAATGGGCTTTAAGTAGTTAAGTTGCCCTGTGAAAGCAGTGGAATGCAGTGGAGTATCAGCAGTAGGTTGGCTGCTTTTTTGTATGGCTGTTCCAAGGAGTATGTAAGTCTGGATTATTTTAATTTTTTTTTTTTTTTTTAGCTATTGTAAAGCAATAAACAATGAAATTAGACTCTCACAGATAAAATGTGCATCTTGATTTGGATTTGTTTTACTGTGTGACTAGAGGGCTAATCTTATCCTTGGTCAAATTCTGACCAGGTCCTTACAGAGGAAGGACAGTGAGAGTGTTCTCACAGCACTTAGGACAGCAGTAGCAGGAAATGAAAGGTACCACATCTTCCTTCTCTAAGTAGGAAATCAACTGGGTTAGGAAGCAACAGCTAGACTGGGGTGTCCTCTAGGTGTCATTGGTTATGCTTCAGATGTGGGTCAATTTCACATAAAGGAACCTAAAGTTCAAATCAGCTGCTTCTGAGGCCTCATCTAGAAACGTGATCACACTTCGATTATGTTGAATCTGAAGAGGGCTGTGGGATTGCAGCATATTGTGGTCAGGTTTCAGACCAGCCTTCTGCAGCCTGGCTCTGCAAGCAGTCCCCTTGCCTGTTGCACCAGTCTCATGCTGTCTGCTTGCACAGTTTGCTGTTGTTTAATGCAAGCATGACAAATACCAAAGTCTGAACAAATAACTTATCTCCCATTTTCCAACCTAGAGGATTTTATGATTATATATGCCTTATCTAAGCTTTCAGGCTACCAATATTTCACCGTGAGAGCTGAGGGTTTTACTGTTAGAGAGAGATGTTACAAGCCTCCTAAACTTTTGGAGCCTGCTGACAAATAATAGACCTTAATCAACACAAACCTTTTATTTTTAAGCAACAACTGAGAAAAGAGGAGGAACATGAGAAGTATTTTTATAGTAAATAAAAAAATCCAACCACAAAAGACAAAGCTGATAGTAATAAGTACAGTACAGCAAAGCATACAGTAAGTGCCAAATGATCTGTCTGGATAGGCCTGTTTTCCTACAGACCCAGATTCAGATGGGCAGAAGATGTCAGTATCACAGATGTCTTCAGGTAGAAACACAGATTTGGACCTGCTTTTGTCTTGATTCTTGCAGCTAGACCTGCCTTAGACATGGGCAGTGAAGTGGGGTGCTGGTACAGCAGACAGGCAGAGCGTTTGGGTACAAGCAGCAGGACTCTCTAGTCGTCCTCTGCCTCTGCTCTCTATGTGAGACACAGAGTCCCTGAGCACCAATGCGGAGCTGCCCTGCTCCCCTCCGCTCCCACCCACCACTGCATGGGCTGGGGACTCCATCCAGCACACCCTCTGCTCTCCTGGGGTCCTGTGGGGACTGGGCAGGGCTCAGATAAAACCTATGAGAACAGAGGAGCTTTCTGATTCGTTGGGTGACAACATTCAGCTTGACATGAACTGAAATACCAGCAAACACTTCAGGCACTGGGGCCCTGTACACTGGGGCCAAATAGCTGCAGGGGAGCCTCCTGATTCCACAAGTTTCTTGCTGTTGCACTGACATTTGCTAAAAAACCCAGCACCTTTTCAGAGCTTGCTTATGGAGCCCTCGTGAAATTATCTGGGAACATTTGCTGATACTGTATGATTAGCTTATTTTAAAAATTACAAGTTTACTCATCTAAACTCCTTTTTCTGTGTTGCTTTAGCACCCATTTATATAAGAAGTCTTAAAAAAATTAAGCGAGGATGTGAATTTAAAACAAATTACTTTAACGGCATTAAAATCCTGTGTAGGAATTCTTTTTAGAATTGGAGTGCTCTAAACTGCTGTTAACTTAGTTAACTTGAAAGATTGTGAGTAAGATGGGGAATGAGGCCAATTAATTAATCCACTTTAAACATTAATTCAGTATCATTTCCTGAGTGAGTCTCTGTAGGCAGTCCTGAGGAGTACAGGCTGCAGAAACAGAAAATAATATGGACTGTGCTTTCTTTCATAGGACTTTGTTTTCCATCTAGGTCTGGTAACAAGTAGTTAAATTTAAAAAGACCTCAACATATATTTTTTTTAATTTCTTTTTTAAGATACGTTTCTTAGGTACAGTGAGACCAAGAGAGTGCTAAGCACTACCAAAAGTATGTCTGTGCCTATCAGTGTGTGTTCCACTATTTAAAATCTAGTCCTGAGCTCTTTAGAGTGTATGTATGAGTTCTTTAAAGTATGCAGCCACTGCATTGTTGGAGAGCTGGGTTTCTTACCATCCTCTTATGTAGCCTCAGTATCCTCTTCAGCAGATTTTCATTAAGTATTTTGCTGGGAAAATTTAAGTTCATTAGAGATGTTGTTTGTGTCAGCCTTCCCAATTATTTTTGTGCCTTAATGCGGTGGAATTTAAGGAAATGCTATAAGCTTTGTAGTAAATCTTGAAGGGAAAATTTTGTTGGCAGAATGTAAGGCACATGCCCATCATCAGTGCTAGATGCTTCTTTGTATAGTCTGTGCTGACCTGAAAGTACAGAACGTAGCTTAGTGAGGTTTGTGATCAGAAATGATGTAAGCTGTGCATCGTGAAGCAGAAGTCTTGTGTGCACAGTTTCTTTTCCAGTGGCTGCTTAGAGCCTTTGAAATTCTACTTTACCCTGTTCCAATACAGGATGTAATAGCATCGCTGGGTAAAAGAAAAAAAAAAAAAAAAGTCTTGATGTTACACCAAGTATTTAATGGCAAAATCACAATTTTTTTATTCCACTTAGCAATTTGGCAGGGGAAGGGCCCTACTGTGTTCTTTCTTTGAAGTCTGAAAAAAAAATCTGGCCTAGGTTTGTTATTTGGGGAAAAGAGATTTGCCTTGTGTAACAATTATTCTCTTAATGCCACGGGACGCTCAGGGTGCTTGTGTTTTCCTGACACACACTTTTAGCATTTAGCTCATCTTTTGTTTTTACACCCGTGGTCACTCAGATGAGACTTGCAGAATTTGGAAAGAAAATGAAAGCACCTTCTAATAAGGGGTTGTCTTCTCGTTAGCCCTACTGATTCTCCAAAAGATTGTGCTTTGTGTAATGCATTATAATTATATGACAGGAGAACAGTGGAGAATATGGCATAGCATTTCCCATAGGTTTCCTCTCTGAGATAAGAAAGATAAACATTCTGCTTTGCTTCTCCAAGAAGGACCAGAAAAAAAACCCACCCAGCCCTCTGCAGTTTCCTGCGAGGCCGTTGGATGTGAGCTGCTCTCTGGAGCTGCAGCTTTCCACTGCCAGACAATGATCTGTGTCAGGCGGGGAAACTGGGTGTACAAAGTGAGGAAGCCCCCTGGACTGAGGTGTGTGTCCTCAGCTTCCTGAGAATGTGCCTTATCGCCCAAGGGTCCCTGCGCACTCAGGCGGCTCTCTCTGCGCGGCTCCCGCAGGGGCAGGGCGGCTGTTTATTTTTCCAGGGCGCTCTCTGTTCTGGGGGAAACAAGGGAGGCCTTTAATTGGATCTCTCTTTTGTTCCTGGATTGCTGCGACTTCAACGAAATCAGGAGGAGCAGGAGCAGGACCGCGGTCTGGTTTAGGGTATGTGTAGCTTGACTCTAAATGACCCACCTCTGTTTTAACTGTGACACCCGGGCCAGGGAAATGTTTTGCTTAGGCTGACTCTCTTCAGGCAGGGACAGAATCTCTAGTTACAGAACGAAACCAACAGCAGTGATGCTTTCAGTTTGCTCCACTCTCTACTGCACATCTACAATCTGAATTGTGCAAAGGGGAAAAAATACCTAGGCATCATTTTTTTTTCCCCCATACCAGCTGGAAAGCGTGTGCTGCCATTCCTAAAAAGTCTGGATGGGTGAGAGGTTTAAAAGCTTCAGAAAGGTTCAACAGGAGAACATGTAAAATGACATTAATGCTCCTCGTGTTAGTGGTTAACAAGATAGTGTCAAACTGTCCTTGGTAGCTTCAGAGCTCTGCTATTCCCTGCATTTTTGCTTTCTTGCTTAACTTTCTCATTCGTAACTTCTTTTAAGCTCAAACCAAGTTTTGTAATGCACTGACATCTGCTGTGTGTTTGACTAATGCAGCCACTAAAGAACTGAAGTAAGCCTTGCAGCCCACGCATAGTGGGACTTGGGAAATAAAGCTTCAGAAAAGGGGGAAGGAGAGTGGGAAAACCTGGTAGCTTATTCATGCTGTAAGGAGGTAAGAGGGAGCAAGTCACCCTGCCCTTAGGGATCTTGTAATTGTTTTACTGAAAGAAACAGCACAAGTAAGTTGATTTCAGTCATGCAAACAGCAGTTCCATAGATTGAGTGTAGTGATCACTGCTTAGAAAGCGACATTAGCTCAATTTTTCCTTTTTTTTTCCTTTTTTTTTTTCTAGTCAGAGTTGTGGTGATGAGATTGCCATGATGTGATGGGCATATGATCCTGATAAATAGCTTTTCTGCCTATTTTCAGAAACACTGAAATTGAGGAGAAAAGATTGTAGGTGAATAACCCCACAGAGTGCACAAAAGGCCCTGTATTGTTTACAACTGTGAGATGGGAGCAGCCTCTAACCCACCAGCAAATAACTGTAGGTACAGTAGCAGAGGCTGCTGCACAATCACATCACTCTTAACGTGCCAGGCCAAACTCTGCAAAGACTCGTTAGCAGCAAAACTCACTGCTGGTCTAAAGCTTCCCTGAAATATTTGATCTAGTGATTGATTTCTGGCTGGGAAGTGAGGCAGCAGAGGTGCTCCACGGAAGCATGGGACAGTCACATCACTGCTGTCTGTAGGCTGAAGGTAAAGTCACTGATGGCCTGTGCATCACTTCAACCCAGACCGCAGCCTGTGCTCCTACCCAGAACACATTGCAGCTGAGACCCAGGGCAGTACTAAATCAGAAATCTTTTCTCAAAACAGTTTAAATGAGAAACTGACCTTTGCCCACAGGAATAGTTAGGCAGCTTTTCATTTTGTCAAAAATTGCTGGTATTTCTAATGAAAAACTCAAGCCACGCTGGGATTTTTGGTTATGTTGTTCAGCTGAAGATAATTTCTCAGAAAAACACCTTTTATTTTTTTTTCAGAAACAAAGTGTCCCAGGAAAAGGGGGAGCATCCTAACATAGAGGGGTTTTCTCAAAATCCAGATTGCCACCAGCTCCGTGAATCGATGTTAGTTACAGGGTGTCTGTCCCATTAGTCCTTCTATAGGTAACAGTAAGGTGGTGAGTCTGACACAAGCAAGATCCTGTGGGTGGGCACCTGAGCAAGGAAAGGTAGACAGACTTGCGTCCTTCTTATTTCTTTCTATTCCAAAGCTGGCTGTAAAAACTTGTTTTAGGTGTGTAATTTATTAGAGCAACTAGGTTTCAAAGGCATCATTAAATGTAGTTTATCCTTTTCTTAATTCCCAGCAAATGTACAAAATGGCTGCAAGGCTGTGACAGTGCTGGATTAACACCTCGCCAGCAGAAAGAACTGAAACAGAAAAGTACCTTTTCATTATGAAAAATCTTAAACAGTAGGGGAAATCCTGCTCCCCTTGAGATCAAGAGGGAAATTCCTTTTCAGCTTCAAAAGAACCAAAATTTAGCTGTGTATTATTCTGAAAGCTTGGTTAAAAGCCCTGGTGTTTCTAGCACTTCGCTGTCTCCCCACAAGCAGGGAAAAGAGATACATCTTTATGCAGAGACACAGCTCTTTGCATCCTTGTATCGGTTTTGTACATCTGTAGAGGGTTTGCTCCTGGATGGTACTTAGGAATATTTCTTCAAGGGCATGCAGCATTCAGTGGTTGCTGAGCCTTTCTTTTTGTTTGGTTGGTTCAGTGAGAGGGATGCCTTCCCTTCATTCATTCTTTTTAATGCCTTTTAGGTCAAGCTCTAAACATTACATTTGCAAACTGAGATCTCTGGCATTAGCAATCATGATCAGCATTTAGACATATGAGTTCCCAGGTGCATTTGAAGATGTGTGTTACCTAATTTTGAGAAACCACATGTACAAAAATGTGATATTAAATGACTAGTGGAGAATCCAATAGCAAGTAAAACTCTGCTCTATGCCTTACAGCAACAATGCTGTTTGTAAAATACTTGAAGTGCCCAAAACGTGGCATGCCACCTAAATGCCATATATTATTGCAATCTTAAAAGCAACTAGTAGAGACCCATGCTTTAAGCAGAGTTGTACCTGTTGATGAGCTAACTCCTCAGGTTACACTGAGGCTGTATCTCCTCGTTGGAGTGTAAGCCATGTGTAGTGCTGCATTTACTCCTCACTATGCACTGCACATTTTGAGAGCTGCTCTCTGTGACGATGCTAGAATACACAAAGCACTAAAAGCTAACAAATCTCTCAAGGCAAAAATCTTAGAAAAGAAAAAGAAAGGAAAAGAGAGAAAGAAAGCCAAACCTCTTCATTTCCTCTGCTATTTATTTAAGCCAGATAAAATCAAGGTTAAAAAACTTCAGGTTTCTGCCTTGGCCATTAAAAATTAACCACAGGAGAAAAAAAAATAATTTTTTTAACACTATTATTCCAAATATCTGCTGAAGATTTTAGCTCACCTTCAGTGCAATACATGCTTCTGTATTTAGTAGGCATTGCGAGAGCTAAGCCAAACATGAAGCCATCCAACAGAACTGGCTGGATGCAATATTCAGTCATGTGGCGCACAGACTAGTAGTCTTCCTATGCAAATACTATTTCATGCTTGATATGAGACATCTATAGCACCAGAAGGATGAAGATGAATGGGATGATGCTAATTAGGTACCTAACAGGACAAGAGAGAAGTGGAAGATAGGTTTATTTTGCAAATAATTGCCTTTTGTTGTTAAATAACATAAGTGCTGTTTACATTCTGAACCCTGCTGAGGGCATCCTGGTGATTCTTACAAGCCCCAACGGTATTCATCCCCTGTCATATGTGCCTTGGGCCAGAGTTCTGCAGGAGCTGCTCTGACAAAGGTCTCTGGGCAGTGAGCTGGATCTTGGAAACTTATGGTGATCCTCACCTTTTCCCTTTCCAACCAGCATCACCTCTGTGGGCCGTGCGGGCTGGCCCGGAATCACGCTGTCAGGAAGATGTTGGTGTGTCCTGACCCGCACACGGCGTTGCTGCCCTGACCACGTTGCACTGGCTGCCTCCAACACAGCCTTTGGTTTGAACCCTTGGCTCACGGCGGGGCATTATTTATGCCTAACACAGGTTGGCCTCGCCTCTGGGGCTTAACCTCTTCCAACAGCTTTTCTTGCAATGGGTGTCTCTCTTGTACTTGTTGCAAGAGATAGCTACAAAATGGATGGAAAAAGGGAAACAAGTTCAAATGAAATTGCATGTAAGTACACAAACTGTACTAAAATGAACGGGCTGAACTTTCATCTACATCTCAACTGGATATGAACCAAGCCCCTTCTGAGAGTCTAAGAAAGTTTGGTTAATTATTTTTTGTTTGGTCTGCTCTGCATTTCCTTGCTCTCATTGCAACCAAGAGTAGAAATGCTGGAAAACTGTGAGCAAGCCAGATTTGATGTTTCTGGCCAGGTCAAAAGTAGGACATGCTGGAAATGTCATGCAGGCTCCCATGTTTGGTAGGTTTCCAGTTCAGGTTTGCATACCCAGAGGGTTGGAATAAAATTGAGATAAACAAAAAGACCTCAGCATGATTGCATGGACAAAGATCAACTTCTGGATTTTAGGTGGCTGAGGTTAAACTGAAATATTCAGCTTCTTTAAGGTTTCTGTTCTTGCTGTGAAGGGAAATTTAATGTTTTGAGGTTGCATTGTGCTTACAAGCTACCTGGTTGGTTGTGACAACGCAGAGGCGTAAAAGGTGGCTGAGCATCACATCCATCTTCCACAGGACACCACAACCTATGTCTCCAGTGAGTCTATGCTTGCAATTTATGTGTTCAAGTTTTTGGGCGACTGTATAGAATCAGAATTTGACTTTGCTTAAAGCTTAGCCCTTTTCCTCCAGAAGGAAGAAAATCACTTCCATCACGTGACTTTTAACCTGGTTCCCTAGAGATTGTGTGGGGTTTGATCCAATAAAACAGATCTGTTCTCAGACCAACCCTAGTTATATAATTTGCAATCTTATAATCTTTATAGAAACATAGTACTTACATTGAAAAGGAAACAAACTTGTGCTTCTAATTGTTTTAAAGTGCAGCATGTGCTCAGTAGAGGTGCAGAGAGTGGTGGGAGGGGGTAGATTGTCAGGAGCGCCGGTCCAACTGGGGAACTTAGAGAACAGAAATGGCTTTCCCACTCCAGTTCATGCAGGCTGCATGTACATCCGTGAGGCAATGCCAGGTATTCCTCCTGAACATGGGCTGAATGGGAGTTTTTGAGAGGAGGGGAATTGCAGTCCTCTCTCACCTTAACTCTGCCCTCTGGATCTGACAGGGTATCATCCCCATGTTTCAGCCAGGGCTTCTGTTTGATAAGCAGGTGGGAGAGAAGCTTATGTATGTGGTGTTACTCACAAATTGTTTCTATAGGTAACACGTACATAAACGCCAGACATGGACAGTGTATTTCAAAATAAAAGTGCCCTGTTCCTGGCTAAGCCAGCTCCTTCTACAAGTTCTGGAAGACCTTGGGGCATGACTGTTTAGCTTTACCCAAGTCCAACTGCCTCTACTTGCTCAGAAAGGGAAAAGGACGTGACTTACACGGTCATAATGCAGACAGCAAAATCTGAGTATAGCTGTGGGTGCTACAGCATGTTGCTGTATCTGTATAGCTTGTCTCCCAGAGCAGCACCTCCCCAGCAGGAGCCTGCAGAAAGTGGACAGAGAGCACTGAACGTGCCCAGCACAAATTCCCATGAAGCTGCTAAAGACAAAACGTGAATTCACAGTGTGCACATGTGCTGCCCAAATTCAGTGGCCTGAGTGAGTCACCACGAGTTACTCAAACTAAAATCAGCGTAGCTGCAAACATGTACAAGCATGTCCCCATCTGGCCAGGTCTGTTGTCAGAGTGGGAGCCCCCACATGAGCTTGAGCGTGGGTATCCCCATATACTGCCCCAGCAAAGCTCTCCCAGTATGAACAAATCTACCTGATGTCAATTGCTGGAGCTGCTTTCAGCCTCAAGCCCCGTACAGGGCTCTCCAGATTAAATCCCCTTTGCCAGTATGACTGTTTCTCTAAAAGGGCGTTTGTCAGCTACATTTTATCAGGTGAGGAATTGCTCTTCTCCCAGTTGCTAACACTGCAGTTATGTTGCTACGTTATCTTGATGGATCCGTGGCTCTTTAAAATTAACAGCTCTAACTTGTAACCTGCATAACCTTTTTGAATATTGTTTCCTCAAAGCAGTTATGTCCTGGATGCTGGGTGAAAACAGACCTGAGTAGATTATATGAGTTCAGAGAGAATTATGGCTACAGTTTGGGACCCATGTTCTCAGAGAAATAATAGAGGACATAAAATCTCTTTGATATCCCTTGGTTAGTTGGAAAATTTTCTCTTGAAATTTTGTTTTGTGGGGTTTTTTTTTAATAATCTGAAATTTGTAACATTTTCCCTGGCTGGACCTTTAATGGTGTGATTTTTTTTTTTTAACAGTCTAAAGAAGCATGCAGATTTTGTTTTTTATTACCTAAAAATCATCTGTAAAACAGCATATCTCTGTAGTAACAATAGGAGTGTCCTACTTTGGCTCTCAATTTGTTGTGAAATGCCATTAATTTGCAATTTCAGGGGGATATGGACACAAGTGGACTTGTATGGTTCGGGTTTTTTAGCTCCTTTTTCTTTTTCCCCACCCATGCTTTGTAGAAAAATAAGCATCAATTTTGAAGTGCTAGAAAGAGCAGCTTGCTTTGGAAGTTGTCAGACTGCTACAAACGATCTTTGCTTCGAGCTTCCTAAGGAGACATAATTTCTACTCTGTCTAGAAAGAGGAGGCTGGCTTGTTTGTTTTTATTTGCAGCATTCAGCAGCATTGCTGTAGGCCACTAACTGCAGGATGGCAGTAACACAGGATTATCCTGCAGAGCCGTAACTAGTGAATCCATAACAGCCAACCTGAACTCTGCTGCGGGCTGCCATTTAATACCACAAGAAACTGTTTGCATTTCATCATGTAACCGGTTGTGTGAATTCAAGAACCTTCCCTGGATCAGGCTGTGTTTTCAGATGAAAGAAAGGAACTAACAAATGGTAGAGTGAAATATATAGTTTGTTTTCCTGTAGGCCTGTCCTCCAAGCATAAACAAATATACCCTAGTGAAGACTCCGGCTTAGGCTACAGAGGAGAAACTGAACAGAGAGAAGATAGGAAGTAGAAATGTAAGAGGGGAAAAGGTTGGGGCTGCCTTTTCTGCTGAGAGAGATTTCTTTGATATAGTGGCAGTACGAACAAATGCAAAAATAGGACAGTGAAAAGCATCTTCATAGTGTCAGCTGAATTGGGGGAATCTGCTCTCCTGATCCTAAAACCTTTCCCCTAAAATCCCCATTGGAGTGGGTACAGAAATGAGCCCGTTTGTGACGTTTCCCTCAGGCCCTGTTAGATGGGCTTTTATTCAATGTGATTTCAGTCCAGATCATAATAAAGTTGCTCTGTTCCTCATGAAGCTCACATTATGGATGTACAGCCATCATGGTCTATGGACTGCTTAGTTTTTCCTGTAAAAACAGAAATCCTTGTACGGCTGGGAGCTTGTAAAAACAAGCCTGAAGCTACCAGAATTTTTAGCTTTGCAGTTGTAACGAGAAACTAAATTCTCTGCTGCAAAACATATATGCACCTATATATGCTCAAGGTTTTGACAATGAGACTTATTCATGCAGAAGAAGACACTTTCCAGGCGAATATTTCCTTGTTCTGGCGTCACACACCAAGTAATGCAATTAAAGAGCGTTTGTGAAATGTTCGGGACTGTGTTGCTGGGAATCCTGAACAGACGGGAAAGTAGGATTGTGTATGTTTGTGGTGGCCCTAGGTGAGAGAGGTGATCTGCGGGCCAAGTGAGAGGCGAGGTTCGGAAAACGAAAGCTTTTCCAAGCCAGAGTTTAGGGTCTAAGGGACTTGGTGACATACGTGCGATTTTGTCTCACATGATGAATGCGTTGGGGTTGCAAAGATTATTGTTCCTGGGAGCCAGTGCTGTGCCGCTAGCAAGCACCCCCAAGATCAAGCCCTGCCTTCAGGTGTCATTTGGAAAAGGAGCGAAACGGGAGCTGGAGAGGCGGCGGCCGGCCCGGCCCGCTCTGCCCTGCCCGTGGGCTGCGGGGCTGGAGGCGCCGGGTCCCGCGGGCACCTCCGCGCCGCGCTGCCCGCAGGCACACGGAGCTCCCGCGCGTAGGCAGCTCGGGAAAACGCCTCCGTCCGCCGGCCTTTTCATAGGTTAAATCTGATGAATTTTCATTGAGGCAAAAAATATTTTATTTCCCGCGGTACATTTTGTTAACCCTCCTGAGCGCCGGGGTGCGGGACAGACCTTCACAGGCCGGGTTTACACGGCTGCTCCTTTCTTTGGCACGGCAATAACTACGCTTCTATCTTAAAGATTAGTACTATTCGGGAAAAGAAGGGGGGGGGGGGAATGGGGGGGGTGTGGAGGGGGGGGGTTGTGCGGCGGACACGACACCTAGAAATACTTAAAACAGTAGCACGGTGACTGCCCTGTCCCCCCGCTCTGGTGGCTGTGCCGAGGAAGGGAAAGGCGCTGCGAGCGCCGCGGGGACCGAGCAAGGACCGAGCGCGTCGCAGCCCTGCCCGGCTCCCGAAGTCCCGCTCCGCCGCCGCAGCGGGTCCCGCTTGGCGGGGAAAACGGCGCTCGAAAGAAGGGGCGCCTGGGACCGCTTTTAGACCCGTGTCCGTGCCGTTTGACGTAAGCCAAATTAATACGGGTTGATGTAGTCACCATCGCTGTGTGCTGAGGGCTAGAGCGGTCCCGAAATGTGGTTACTTACGGCTGCACCGTAGCGCTGGCCGTGTGTCCGTCCCTGGGAGCGGAGTAGGAGCCGGAATACAGACAAAGGGGCTGTGGCGCTTGTCCCCGTCTGGGTCTCGGCGCGGGAGGAGGGAGCCCTGCGCCGGTGACTGCAGGCGGCGGCTTGGCTGCGCTGGCCGAACGGGAGCGGGGCGCTCCGAGCCGGGGGCGTCCCGTTGCTCGCCGCCAGACACACGTTTTCTTTCCGAGAGAGAGGAAAAAAAAAAAGTTTGGGAGAGGAAGCCTGCCACATTTTCAAACAGACAAACCCCAAACCTTCCAGGTAGAAATCGGCTCTGCTGCCTGCACGGGGGTGAGTAGGAGAAAAATCCCCACTCGACTCAAGTCTTACCAGTGCTGCTGCCGAAGGCACGGCTTTCGTGGGAAGCCGTGGCCGGGCTGCCGGGGCACGGCGTGGGGGCGGCGCCCTGCCCCGTGTCACCCGCGGCGCTGCCCGGTGCCGTCGGCTCAGACCCCTGTTGCTTGCCGTGCTCCGTTCCGGGCGGCGGTTCCACCCGCCGGATGGGCTCAGCCGCTTCCCAGGCGGAATACCGGACTTGGGGCCGCAGTGAAGGGTCCTATGCTCTGTTCGGGACAGGGGACCCGGCTCGGCTCGGTACCGGAGAAGCAGGGCGAAGCCCCGATTTGCAGCCCTTTTCGGGGTGCTGCTTATCGGCATTGCGCGGCCGGGGCTGAAACCCTCTCTGCCCGCCTCCTTCCCGGCTTCCCTGTACTGAGAAGGGGCTGGGGCTAGGGCTGTTCTGTTCTCCTGTGAAAAAAAGCGAAAGCGCTTTCCCCGCCGCCGCTCAGCGTCCCGCGGTGGGATGTGCCCCTTGCCGTAGTGGGCTGGGGTCCGGGCCCGGCGCCGTGAGCTCCCCTCCGCTGCTAGCTCCCCTCCTGCTTCTCAACCCCAGGCAGCGGCTGCAGGCCCGGGCCGGGAGCAGCTCCGCCAGTTCCTTCTGCATTCGCTTTGTCCGTGTTCGTCTCCTGCCCGGCCCCGGGAGCGCCGGCCGGCGGGGCGCGGGCTCTCCCGGATGCACCGGCGCGCAGCCACCGTCCGGTCGGGCCGCTCCCCCGGGGTCGTGGTGGGATCCCCCGCTCCTCACCAGGGAAGGGCTCCACGCGCCCCGCTGCTAGGTCCTCCATCCGTTATCGCATTCCTCTCGCCGCTGTATTTCTGTGAGTGCCGTAAGACCTCAGCTCTCCTCCTAACTGCAGCTAGTGTCCAGCCTCAGCGGTACTGGCGGGCTCCTCCGCTTTCGGGTCCTTTAATGTTCCCAGAAGCTGAGCTAGCAGCGGGGAGAGGAGAGAGCCCGGCAGTACCTGCCTGCCCTTGTGCCAAACGCTCGGGTCGCCGCACACGGGGCTGCGCGCTCACCTTTGCCGCTGCTCGGCCCGACCGCCGCTCCCAGCGCTGGTGTTCCTTCGAAATGCCCCTTGGTGGGGCTGTCAAAAAAACCCAAACAAGCCCCTCGGATGTCAAATTTCCTTTGCGAACGAACGAGCCCTGGTAAGGAGCTGCGCGCCCGGCTTAGGGGTGACAAGGGAGGAATCTGCCATTTAGCGGAGGTGATGACACACGCAGCAGTGCTGTTACACCTGCACCAGCCCTTGCCGCGGAAACGCCGGCAAGGGGGTGCGCCGAGAGCAGCATGGGTGGCCGGCAGAAAGAAGCTACCCCCGGCCCTGGGGAGCCCGGCAGCCCCGGTCCGGGGAGCGCCGCTTCGGCGAGAGGCGGCGGGGCACACACAGCTGGCTCCGGCTGTCCCGCCGCTCTGCGCAGAGCGAGCCGTCGGGGCCCGGCCAAGGAGGGAAACCCTTGAAGAGCGTCTTTCCCTCGGGCCATATCCCTCCGGAGTTTCGTTCCTGTGCGTTAGGGGAGTGCTTAGTGGGCGGCGTGCGCTGTTCCGCGGCTGTGTGCGGAAATATAGGGGCCTCGTTTCTGTCACCGCATTTGTGCAGTCCAGGTTTTAGTGTATGCGTTTGCCTGCCGGTGGGAGAGAAGGGATTCGTTATATGGCCACAGGCGAAGATGCAGAAACATATTTTAACCGAGAAATATTATATATGTATGTATATATAAGTACAATAGCTCTCCGATGGGCTATTTTCTTTCTCAGCTAAAATACGTTTCTACATCCTCGACTGCCTTCACCCGCAAACAGCGCTTCCCTGGGAGGGCAGCAGGCACCCGTGTGCCCTTTGCCGGGCAGAGAACTAGAGATCCGCGCATGGGATGCCAAAGCCCCCAGGCGCCCCCACGGGAGAGGCCGGCTGCACCGGGCATGCTGTCCGAGAGCCGCCAGCCCGCTGGGCTTGCGCCTTGTTACGAAAACTGGTGTAGCACGTAAAATCCGCGGGACGGGGAACAGCGCTGTGCAGCGGTCCGCGTTCAAGAAAGGCGAGTGTGGGGGCCGTGACCTGCCGGCCCTCGGATCTGCAGGCGCCGAGGTGTACGTGTAGCTCCTCCGAGGGGCCCTTCTGGGCAGCCCGAGAGGGGAAACGTCGAGTTGTGTTTGGGTACGGGAAGGGAGGTCAGGTCCGTGCGGGCAAATCCCCGGGAGCGGAGCCGCACCAGCAGCAGCGGGCTCACTGCAGCGCCGGGCCCCGAGGGCCGAGTGGGGACCGCGTTTGGGGAGCGCGGGTGGCCCCGGTCCGGTGGAGCTCGGCCCGGCTGCCTCGGCTGCCGGCGGCCGCTTTGTCAGGTGGAGGAGCTCGGGGAGACCGACGGGGTTAGTTCGCCTCCCTCCCGGGGATCGGGCAGGCTCCGTTAGAAATCAGTGCAAAGCATCCTCTGTCCGCCGGCCGCTTCGGCACCTACGGCTGGAGCAGCCCGATGTTAGCGATTTATCATTACACGGCACCTCTTGTGCTCCGGCTAGCTGAGACTGCCTCTCTGCTGCTCGGGGAGGCTCCACTTAAAGGCAGGAAAGTGGAAGTAGATGGGGAATGTCGGTGCCACATACGCTGCTTCAGGAACCGTATGAAATAAACCGGAGCCCTCCAGGGGAACGAGCAGGAAAGCTGCCCGGTGTGTCATCCCCCGCCTAGCCGCCCTGCCCCGGCCCTTGGGGCGTCTTTTAGCCTGCAGCCGCGCCGGGTGCCTCTGCGTACTTTGCAGGGAGGGAGAAGGAGCGACATGACACCTCTTACTCTCTGCCTCCTGCAAGTAAGGGCTGCAAGAACGGGCTTGCAGGGAGCGGCAACAGCCTCCTTGTGTTCCCCGGGCGTGATCGGTTGGCGGGGCCTGGGGCCAAGACATATAAACGCGACCGCGTGTGCGGCTGGACGTGTGACAGCCGCCGGGGCAGGGGCGAGAGCCGCCGCCGCGGGCACACCCCCTCGCACCCACCGCCTCCTGCGCGGACCCTCACCGGGCGGGAAGGGAGCGCCGCACCGCGGGGCCCCGGCGGGCTCCCCGGGCGGGCGGCCGCGGCGGAGGCTTCCTCCGCACCCCCCGAACGTACCCCGCCCCCGGCGGCGCGGCCGAGCCGGGGCGGTTCTGCGCCGCTCCGCGGGGCCACGTCGGGCCGCGTGTGCGCGGGGCTGAGCGCGGCGCCGTGACTGCGGGGTGAACTCGGCCGTGCCCAGCGGCTCGGCGGCGATAGGGGAGCGGGCTCCTGACGAAAGCGGAACTCGGCCGGGCCCATACAAATCAGAAAAGAGCCCGGCCGCCGCGGCAGAGGGGAGCGGAGCCCGCGGGGGCAGGGACGCCGCCGCCGCGCTGCACGAACCAGCGGCGCCGCGAGAGGCGCCTCCCGATCTCCGTCGCGGCTTCGGCCCCGGTTCCAGCGAGCGTGAGGCCGTCCCGGCCGCCGGCACCGGGCTCCACACACAGCGCTCCGGGCAGCGCTCCTCACCGCGCTGCGCGCCCTGGGCAGCGGACGCGGGGCACCATGATGAGCAGCTACCCGGACGGCGATGAGGACACGGTGGCGCTGCTGGCTCATGACACCAGCGGCAGCAAGGAGCCGGAGCGGGACAAGGAGGAGCTGAGCGCCGACAAGGGCCCCGAGAAGCCGGACCCCTCGCAGAAGCCCCCCTACTCCTACGTGGCCCTGATCGCCATGGCCATCCGGGAAAGCGCGGAGAAGAGGCTCACGCTGTCCGGGATCTACCAGTACATCATCAGCAAGTTCCCTTTCTACGAGAAGAACAAGAAGGGCTGGCAGAACAGCATCCGCCACAACCTCAGCCTCAACGAGTGCTTCATCAAGGTGCCCCGGGAGGGTGGCGGCGAGCGAAAGGGCAACTACTGGACCCTGGACCCCGCCTGCGAGGACATGTTCGAGAAGGGCAATTACCGTAGGAGACGAAGGATGAAGCGGCCCTTTCGGCCGCCCCCGACACACTTCCAGCCCGGCAAGACCCTCTTCAGCCCCGACAGCTACGGGTACCTCTCCCCGCCCAAGTACTTGCAGTCCACCTTCATGAACAACTCGTGGCCCCTGGCGCAGCCCCCCGGGCCCATGCCCTACACCTCCTGCCAGATGTCTGGTGGGAACGTCAGCCCCGTCAATGTGAAAGGACTCTCGGGCCCGGCGTCCTACAGCCCCTACTCGCGGGTGCAGAGCATGGCGTTGCCCGGCATGGTGAACTCCTACAACGGCATGGGCCACCACCACCACCCGCACGCCCACCACCCCCAGCAGCTCAGCCCGACCAGCCCCGCGTCGTCTGCGACCCCGGCCGCGAACGGAGCCGGCCTCCAGTTCGCCTGCGCCCGCCAGCCCGCCGAGCTGTCCATGATGCACTGTTCCTACTGGGAGCACGACAGCAAACACAGCGCCCTGCACTCCCGCATAGACATCTAGGGAGGCTCCGGCCGGCCGCCGCCGCAGAAATACCCATGCCCCGGCCCCGCTGCCCCTCTCCGATCCCGCCGCCTTCTCCTGTGTTTTGTGTGTCTCATCTTCCTCTCTAGCTACGGACTTTCCTCTTTCTGTGCCCAAACTGTTGCGGTGGGAAAACAGTAGCCCTGCTCTGCATGTAGTGTAGGAGCCGTCCCTACGGTGAGGAAAAGGTAGTGTAAGTGTGGGAGCCTCCCCAGCGGGGCTGCGCCGGGCGCAGCCGTGGCCGAGCCGGCTGCTTCAGGCGAGCTGGGATTTACCGTTCGTTTCTGTGCTCGTCTGTTTGTGAGGGGGATTGGTGGCGGGGGGGGGAGCGGGGGGAGAGAGCATGTAATTAAAAATAGGCTGTTCAGCCCTCAAAATTCTGCTCCTTTATAATTCGGCCATATTTTTTTCGGGCTCAGCCTTGGGGACAGTAAACGGAGCTTGCAAATAGCGGAGGCATTTCCACGCGTGGCGGTGCGGGGCTGGCGGGGCCTAGACACTGTCGTGTGCCCTCGGTGCTCGTCCTCCTACTCTTCATCTTCTTTTTTTCTTCCTCGGTCTGCAAAGCACTGCCCTTCTTCCGAGTTGTGGCTTTTCGTCAAAATAGTACTTACGGGAGGACTGCTGTAACAGCAGGACATGTGCGATATTGCTGGTTATTAGTAACCAACGAACAAACCCCACCAGGGTCACTGGTGAAACGTTTCGGCAGTGGTAAATATATTTTTTAAAGGAGACAATGTCCTCTGAGGTCTTAAAAGTAATTTTATGTAGGTCTAAAAAAAAAATTTGATGTTAAAAAAAAAAAGACGGTTTCCTGTAAATTGGAATAGCTTTCCGTGTGCATATTATTAATAATAATGAAAGTTTAAACTACCTTCGGTTTTTTGATCCCAAACCTGGTCCAAAATGGATTTTCCGGTAGATTCTGCTTTTGAATGCTTGCCCTTTTTCTTAAAAAGTTTCGATCCTTCTATTTTACATAGATTAATGTGGAAAAAAAAAAAGAGTTTATAATACAGGGGCCAGTTCATAGCGATTTTATAAATGTTTATGTAAGCTAATAGATACTGTGGCATAGTACCATTTTGGGACCAACTTTTCTAGAGTGAACTAGCACTTTTATTGTACTTTCTAGCATTGTAAAGTCTCCAATAAAATGCCTTTCCTTCTTTCCACATCGTTTTATTTCACTCCGCTGCTCCGTGCTCGGGATCGAGAAGCGGCAGCGGAGAACAGGGCGGGCGCCGTGCGCCGGGGTCGCTCCGCGCTGCCCGGCCGATTCTCGGCGGCGGGCACCGCTGCCGACCCCGTGCCACGGGAGCGGGCTGGCAGCGCTCTCCGCTGCCGCGCACGCCCGCTCCTTTGCGGGAAATGCGCGGGCTGCGCTCGGGCTCTGTGTCGGCTCCGTTAAGCGCCGCGGCGGGCTGCGTACAGGCGGGAGAAGTCCGGCGGTGCCGCGCCGACCGGTGCGGTCTTGGCGTTCGCCGAGGAGGTGTGGGGACGGTTTCGATGGCACCACGGGCGGGCTGTTCTGGGAGCGCCTCCGCTCCGGGACGCGGGCAGCCGCCAGCATTTCTCCCGGGTGCCCGGCCTGCCCGGGGCGCCGGCGGGCAGAGCGCTCCGTGCAGTGCTGCAGGCTGTGCCCGCCGCACACCCGGCCCGCTTTCGTTTCTTCTCCGCGTGCTCGGGGCCGCGGCGGTGGGCGACGCATCGCAGACCGGTCTCACCCCAGTCGCGATGCCGGTATTGGAACCGCCGGTGGCTGTCGTTCTCCTCGCCGGGCCGGTGGCTCCGACAGCGGCGCTACTGAGGCCTGGGCCTGGCTTCAACGCCTGCCCGCGCTCGCAGACAGCGGCCCTTGCGAGGACGCCGGGGGGCTCAGGAGGGGCCGGGACGGTGGGCCGAGCGGGGTGCCCCCACCCGCTGCCGGCCCAGGGCACAGCGGGTCCCACTGGACGCCAGCCTGGGCAAGGCCTGCTGTCCCACCGGCGAGAGCGGAGATGCGTGTGTTGTTCCGGGTTACGCGAGCGGCTCTCTCCCCCAGACAGGGGGTGCCTGGGGCGAAACCCGGTACCGGGAGTGAGCACTCTCCTCCCGCTACTGGGGCCTGTGGCGGGGCCCAGGGGGACACGACCCGCGGGCGCGGGGTGCAGACTGGCTTCTGCCTGGCTGCCTGACGTTCTCCCTCTCCGCCAGGGCCTTCTGCAGACTCTCGGCACGGAAGGGAGCGGTAGCCTCCCGTTCGGTCGGAGGAATCGGTGGGGAGACGTGGGGACCGGTTGCCTCTCTGCCGCGACGCAGCTCGGTTGTCGCGGCCAGGGGAGAAAGGCTGCGAGGCCACTCGCTGGGACAGTTCGGCCTCCCCGAGCGGGAAGACGCTGAGAGCTGTGGTGCGGCCGATGGTCTCCGCTCCTGGGAGGGCAGAAAACGGGGCGGCGGCAGTCGGGGCCGCTGCGCGTGCAGGGGCTGCAGGGCCGAACTGCTGTCCCGGGGACCGGGAGAGAAGGAGGGAGCCCAGCCACTAGACCAGCATCGATGTAACGGGAGGCGAAAGGCCGAAGCGGGGCAGCGGGGAGCACACACGGGACACAGTCCCGACTCTCGGCTTTGGGACTCGGCGCTTGTTCGGCGTCTCTGACCTTCCCGGGGCCCTCGGGTAGAGGGGTAGGATGGCACCGCTCACATGCCCCGAAGAACACAGAGCGAGTGCGGGACTGCCCGGAGGCCGGTTGTGGGCCGCAGCCTTGCTCCAGAGGGTTCGGAGCCTTGGCTGCTTGGTGTTTAGATAGATCCCACTGGTCCCGCTCCGTGGTGCGTCGGGGCCGTGTCAAGCTCGCAAGGGAAACCCCTTCCGGCGCCACAGGTGGGCACGGGGCGAAGGGAGGACGGGAGCGCCGCCCCGGGCAACTCACAGCCCCGCCGGGGTCGCCTTGGGCCTCTTCCCGGGCTGCGCCATCACTCAGCCGGGCTGAAACGCCCTGGGGAAGCATACGGGACCGGCTGGGGCCTCGCCGCCTTTGGGTGATGCGGTAGCTGTCGGTGCCTAGGTAGAGGAGGAAGGCGGCGGCAGCCCGGACCGGGCACGGCCGTGCGGTCCCCGGGACCTGTCCGACTCCTGCGGCGTCTCCAGGTGATGGCGCCGCCGGGGGAGGGCTGGGGCCCGCTGTGCGTGAGCAGGACCTGGCTGTGTCAACACGGAGAGGCAGCGCGATGGAGTGCCGTTCGGCCGTGGGCCACCGCTGCCTCTCGACGAGAATCCCTTTCCCCATGAGGGCGCGGTGCAGGACTGGGGGGCAGCTGGGGGGCACACAAAGGTGTCCCCCATGTCCCCGGACAGCCTTCATCCAACCGGGGCACTTCGCTACGGCTCTCCGGGGCCTGGGCCCGCCAGCGGAGAGACGGCTCGTCCTACCAACTGGGAGGCCTGTCCGTCTGTCGGTCTCCCAGTGCCTGGCCGGGGCTCTGCTCACCTTCGGCCTGAGTCCCCAGCGCTGCTCTCCGGCAGCAGCGCGTCCCCGAGCCAGCCGGTGCCGCCGTCGCGCCTGTAGGATGTTTTCACGATCGTTTTCTGTATTTTATAAACAGAGGCTGACTGAACGTAAACTCGCGTGGTTTATTAAACAGCCACCGTGCCCTGGGCACGGCTGCAACCCCCTCCCTCCACCCTGCCCTCAGGGTGGCTCCGGCAGCCCCGGTGCGGACCTCTCCGCTGCCTGGGCACTGCGGGATGGGGCTGGCAGGGCCCCGGGCTGCCTCCAGCCCGGCCGTGCCCCCAGCAGCGCCTCCTTGCTCTGCCCTGGGCCCTCCGCAGAGGGAAATGAGAGCGAGAGCTCGGCCGGAGTCCCAGGTCGGCCTGCCCGCGCTCGCCGGGCGCTGTGGAGAGGCCTGGTGCAGGGCTCGGCCGGCCGGCCTCTGCCGCCGACGGGAGCCGCCAGGTCTCCCGTTCAGGTTTCGCAGGCCAGGGGAAGGGGCGGTCATCACATCCCTGCTTGCACGGGTGCTGGCCTGGGCGCCGGGCCCATGTGGAGCTGCCGAGACCTCGCTGTACGTTAACAAACACCCAGGCGCTGGCACGGAAGGACTGGGCCTCCCGTAAGAGACATGCCTCCCCAAGCCGCAAAGCTCAGGCTACGGGGCAGCCTTGCCGCTGTGCAGGATTGGGCCCGTATCCCTGGACAGTGTCACTTAGGACGGCAGCGGCTGGGCGGGAGAAGGGCTACCGACCCCATGTGCACACAGCCCCAAGCACGAACGGCGCGGGGCACGTCGTGCCCACGGCGCCTCACCGTTCCCTCGCCCTGGGCCGCAGCGCCAGCACCTCCCACGGCTCCCACCTGCCCCCGGGCCGCGCCGGCACCCAGCGCCGTCGGCCCCTTACGAAAGCAAGCGGCTAAGCGCCGGTCTTTTGGCAAGAGCCGGGTTTGCGCGTTGTGTAAGGCCTTTCCCCGTTATATAAATGACGCAGGAGGAACGTTTCGCGGAGCGGGACGCGCTCCCCGAGCCAGCACCGCGGCGCGTAGCCTCCTCCGGCCTCGCTGCCCCCGCCCGCCGCGGGATTGCCCCGGGGGCCAGAGCCGGGTCGGGGCGGGCTCGGGGCCGCCGGCTCGGCGGAGCTGCCGCCGCTGCCCTGCCGGAGCGGCCCCAGGTTTATGCAACGCTGGCGAGAGATGAAAGCAGAAGAGCGAGGGCTGTTTTCTCCCTGCACGGAGCGGGCGTGGAAGCAATCAGCTTCAGCCGCTGCCGGAGCGGGAGCGTGCTGCCCGTGCCCTCGAGAGAAGGGAAGCGTTTGCTCCCTGTGGCTGAGCCGGCTCCCACCGCCCTCCTGGCTGCTCTAGCCCCCGGGACAGTGCCGGGCCCGGGGGAGCTGTTTTGCGGCCACGGGGATTTTTCCTCTATGACCATGTGAGCATCCCTCGAGCCCTGGCCGGGCTGGGAGGGTGGCAGAGCCCTCGGCGCCGGGAACGCTCCCCGCCGGCACGGCACGGCACGGCTGCCCTCTGCCTGCGGCCCGTCGGGAGCACGGGGGCAGCCGCCCGACGGCGGGGCGCTGAGGGACCCCAGGGCAGCAGTCGCGCCTCGGGGCAGGTGGGTTACGGTACCGGTGGCTGCCGGCAGGGCAGAGCCGTGCTGCGGGAGGAGACACACACAGTGCGCTCACCTTGCGCCCCCCTCCCGCCCCGGCCGGTGCGGCTGTTTAATACCGCCTGATTCCTGGTATTCTTGTCCGTGTTTTAAGTGGTGAAAAAGTCATTTCCAGTCCCATGGTCCGCGTTTCACCCTGAACTCATTGAAAAGAGAGTGCGGGGTCAGGACTGTTTATTATACAACCAATTAAAACAGGAAAATATGCAAAGGCTTCATTCAGCGAGATCCGGCTATTGTTAAGCCGAAAACGATATTTTTGTTTCAAAAATAAAAAAGTTCATTTGTTACTTTAAAAATCCCCGCTCTGCGTGTGTGACGGACGCGGCTCCCGGCCGCTCTCCCCGGCTGCCCGGCCGCCGTGCCCCGGCGGTCGGGAGCGGTGCGAGCTCCGGTGGCCCCGGCTCCCCGCCTGCCCCGCGCCTCGGGGCCCTGCCCAGCCCGCCCGCCGGGTCCCGCAGGAGCGGCCGGGCAGCCTCAAACGCAGGGAGCCAGCTCCGGGCAGGCGGGCAGGGGCAGCCGGCGTGGTGCTTTAGGCAGTGGGGAGGGGAAAATACTACGAGGACTAAACAGCCCGACACTGTAGCGGGCGACGGACAGGGCCGGGATAACCGGGCCGGGGGGCCCCGAAACAGGCTGCTGAGTCCTGGGCGCAGAGCTGAGACCCGCCAGCGGCGCCTGCAGCCCTGGGCACGGCCCGGCGGGCGGGAGCGGGGATGAAGCCGGGCCTCGGGCGGGACTCCTGTGTCTGCGGTTCCCCTGCGCCTTCTCCATCCGCCTATGCGCAAACCCCCGGAAACCCATCCCGGGGTCTGTGGGGTATCTCCGCGGCTTGGCAGGGCTCCGCTCTGCGGCGGTATAACATCTGCCCCGCAGCAGGGATGCGGACCCACGCAGGGTAGGCGGCGGGGAGGGGGCCTGTCCCGGCGGGGGTCGGCGCCCTCCCGCTCCTCTGCCCGGGGCCGCCGCGGCACTGCCGCCCGCCCCAGGTAGCGCTCGGGGATGTGCTCAGCAACGGGCCTGGGAAGCGCTCACCAAAACAATCGCTCAGGCCGCCCTAATCCAACGAGTTTATTTTAGTCCTTAAACTGTATTGAAAACATTAGCTCTGCTTCTTGTGGTTGTTTACAGTATGTTGGTCTCAACATCACAGCCGCCCTTCTGGAAAAGTCTTACAGGCAGAGGGAAACCAGCACAGAAGTGACTCGGAAAGCGTGATGGCAAATGATTAATCAAATCAGAGACAGGAAGGCGGAGGTAATCAATGAGTTTTCACTTATAGTTTACTTGGATGGACATCTTTTTCCTTTTTCTGTCTATGAGTTTAGAAACCACATGGGGTTTTATTAGCCAAATAAGCAGCTGCAGGGTTTGGTGGGCTGGTGAGAATTCGTTCAAAATCAGCTGCATGTTGCCTGAAGCAGAATTCGGCTTTCGACAAACCTCGTGCTTGTTCCCGCCCCGGCACACGGAGCCGGACAGCAGGCACCGAGACTGGGCTGCACCCCGCAGGGGCCCGCCCGCTCCCGGTTCCGGGGACCCGCTCGGTCTCCCAGGGAGAGGGAAAACACAGAGGAACGCATTGCGCTGGAGAGGGGAGCTTTGCTCTCCTTCGAGTTGCACAGCTCGCAAAACCGGTGAGAAATCTTATAAAGTGGGATCTAAAAGTGAAGCACTGGCTCTCCCTCTGGTAGGGACTACACCCTGCCCTGAAGTGCCGGGGTCCCCAGCTCGGTTTCCCGGAGAGCGCAGGCAGGCGCTGGCACCCAGCTGTCTCCAGGACGGGTCCGGACCTTCCTCCCGATATCGGCGGAGGTTCCCGTTTTCCCAGCAGGTCCCTGTAAATGTTGTCGTTTCGCTGACAGGTGAACTGCTCACCAGCTTTCGTTGACTCGCTCTCACTCTCTCTCCAACGGGATTTACACAAACATACACCCACCACCCTCCCCCCTCACCACACGAATAGCTAATTGGGAGCGATTACGAAGTAACAGCACGGAATACCACATTTCTCGTTCACACTGACTATTTTCGGTCAAATTGGGCAGCACGGTGTGAGTGCCGGCACGGGAGCGGCGCGGTGCCAACGGCACCAACCCTTGGGAGAGCTTTTCACTGGCAGCCGGTGAGAACTCCGGCACCAGGCTGGGTCGGGGGGCGAGGGGGAAGGGGTATCCTGAAAAAAACCCGTGAGGCTTTGGTAAATGGGCTCTGGATGAGGATGAGGATGAGGATGAGGAAAAGGTTCGTGGTTTCTAGGCTGGAGGGGCAGCTTCCACTTCTTCGGGCAAGCGGTGAGTGCTAAGATCGGGTCTTTGGAGGCAAGCTGCTGGCTCCACCGCAAAGAGTTAGTGACCTGTTGTTTAAGACACGGCTCCTGTTTCTCCGCATTTCCTCCAACGATAACAGCGGTTCTTTTACTGCTGTCCTTCTGTTCTGTGAAAACCCAAACAATCAATGCAGAGCGAAGCTGAGCAGAACACGAAGCGTTATGTCCTGGGTTATCAAAAGGAAGAAACAAAAAGGAGTCACACGCTACTCTCTTTTTTTTTTATCTCTTTTTTTTTCTTCCCCGTCTTGCTTTTAACAAGACGTTCAGGAAAAAGGTATCAGGCACGTGTTGTTGACGATGTGCTGAGTGTTCTCTGCCCTTGCTGTGGGAGGCGATAGCGCTCGGTGCTTATCAGCCACTGCGGCACCTGGTACGCGAGTCCTAAACGCCCCCGGCGCTCAGGTACCGAGGAGCTTTGCAGAGCGAAGGCTGCCCGGCCCGGCAGCCAGCCCTGGCTGCAGCCCGCCGAGCCCGCCGGGGAGGGCTCCTAACCCAGCAGAGAGCAAGAAGCGGCGCTGGTAACGGCTCGCACAGCCCGGGCATCGAAGCGCTTTGTAAAGCCCGGCAAATGTTCACCGCTGCGGTTTGCCTGGCTAATAAAAGTGTCCCGACCTTGTGCCTCCCTCCCCCCGCGCGCCCCGGGGTGATGAGGCTGGGAAGAGTTTCGGGGAGAGGCAGGTTTCAGGAGGCTGAGGTTTTGGCAGCTAGAGCTCTCCCTTGGTTGGTTTCCAGCAGGGTTTCCAGGCCGTACCTGCTGCCAGGTGAACGCGCTGCCGCGGAGCGCGCTGCCAGCCCCTTCTGCCTTAGAAGCCACCCCAAACGGGGCAGGAGGGATAGACCCCGACTGGGAACGGCCACCTCACTAACACCAGCGGGAGATGAATCCCGTGGCACGGATTGCCATGGCAACGATCTGATGCTTACAGGGCGCGGCGGAGGCAGCGACCGCCCGGCCGGGCTGGCGGCGGGGAGGCGACGCGGGCAGGGGCGGCTTCTCTGTCCCCTGGCCTTACAGACGGTCTTTTTCGTTCTTGATGCCTCCGAGGTACAGGGACATTTAAAAAACCCCAAAACGAATAGGAGATTTTTTAAATTGGCAGAAGGATTTTAAAACACACGTAATCGATCAGGTCTGCTGTAGAGCAGTCTCCGGCTCTGGCTGCTGTCGCTGCAGTCCCACGGAACGGCCCTTCTCTTTTTCACTCTTTCCCCAAATCAGTGGGCTTGGCTTGGAAGCCTCTTGGTTTGCCTTTTTTGATAAACTACCGTTTCAGTTCAGTCAAGAGCGGCCAAGTGTTGTCTGGGACAGTCACCGGTTGCCCTGGAATAGAAATGGGAACCACTTGTTTAAACATCCTAAGGTCCCAAAATCTCTACGAGCCATCACAGACGGGTTTTTTTTCCCTTCCCGCTCCGGGAAGGGAGCAAAGGGATTACAGGGAGGAATGTCTGCCCAGGCTGCTACAAGCACCATAAGATTTCGGTTTGCCTTTTTTTTTTTTCCTTTCCCCATCAGTTTTTCCATTCCTTGAGGAAATTTTTTCAGTATCTGAATCAAAGTGCATTATTCCAACTTTTTTGTTGTTGTTTTGTTTTATCTTAGCCCTTTTTCATGTTTTCGTTTAAAAAGTGACAGATTTGGTAGAACTCTCAACTGTTTCCCATTAGAGGCAGAGTTCACCAGTGTGCCTTTCTGATGTTCCACATTACACGTTGCGGAGTTTAAAGCGGGAGTACATCCTAAGTAGTTGCAGTTGGCCCGACACGGGAAGCCTCATGTCTTCATCTCCCGCCCGAGATCGCACAGCGACTCCTGCGGCCCGGCCCGCCGCTGCCCCCTGCCGGGCCCGCACCGCCCCGCTGCGCCCTGCCCTGCCCTGCCCTGCCCTGCCCCGCGCCGCCCCGCTTCGCCCTGCTCGCACCGCACCGCCCCGCCCCGCTTCACCCTGCCTCGCCCCGCTCTGCCCCGCATTGCCCCGCACCGCACCACCACGGCCCGCACCCCGTGCTGCGGAGCGCCCTGCCAGGGCAGAGGGGTCTCCAGGCTCCCCACCGCACAAGACGCGTTTGCTGCCTGCCGCCCGCCACGGCGCGGATGCGCTCCGGATCCACCGATTGCCAGAAAATCCCCACGAAAGTCAGGGAGATGGTTCCCAGCCTTCAGGGCGTTCCTAATCGGTCTTGAAATGTGGGGAATTCCTGGGATATAAATAAGCAATTGCACACTTCTCCTTTTGCCCTCTCCATTTCCCTCGCTGACTCTTCTTTTCTCTTTGGTGCTGCTCTTACTGCCACTGGCGCTCACCCTGTCTGTGATATACAGGAGATATAGAAATCAACTCCACAGCAGCTTCTACCGTATCTCTGTTGTTCCATATTTCTAACCACTAATCTCGCCTTCAAGGAGAATCCTCTTTATGTGACAAGTCAGGATGAGTCTTTGTGTTTTTGGAGTGTAGCCCTGGATAACTCCTAGTAAGGCGGTGTGGAGAGCAGCTCTTGGTATGAGAGTTAGTATAGTAGGTGTCAGGTAATCCTAATGGAAAAAAAATTACTGTAAATACGTGCAGGATACAAAACGTATATAAAAAATCCTCCTTTGGCAACTGAGACCTTGTAACTACAGGGAATGGTTTTGTACACGTGAGGAAATTTTTGGTGATGAGTCTTTATTTTATATGACTTGGAACAAAAAAACCCACTGGGTGGCCCATTGATCTGAAGCACATCTGTGATTGCAAAATGTGAAATGAGGAAGAGGGGAAAGGCTGTGGGTTAGGGAGTTATCCCTTTGCATACATTACTCACATTTGCTAATTCACAGAGACGGGATGGCTGAGAGTTTATAGCAGCGGTTTGTAATTTATGCAACATCACCAAGTGCTGTAGTTCCCAGTGTCGCCGAGTTGAAGGTCCTCACAGATTATTGGACCCACCTGAATTCTAATATTCTTTATATGATCAGCCTTTTATTTGGAAAAGAACTGAGTGGTTTTAAGTATTATGAGAAACAGAGTTTGCTAGAGAAAATCAAGTGCCGTGGATTCTGGAGAACCCCAAGGCACGGTGAAATAATTTATACCAAAGTAAGAAGGAAGTCCTGGTTTTATCTGTGCTGACGTTGAGGTCCCTCGCCGAGGCCTGGGAGCAGACCTTCCCTGTTTCGGTTCTGTGCTGGGGCTGGGCAAGGGGATTTGTGCGCTGGCAGCATGACTACCCAGGGATTCCCCGCGTTCCCCTTGTCTGAACTAGCTGAGGAAGACCACAAATATGACTCTGATCCTTGTGCCTCAGCAGCCATCCTGGCTGGAAGATGAGATATGGGATTATTGCCTCCACCACCAACACAGAAATGTAGACTGCAACTGAATCCGCCGAGTCTTTGTCTGCCCAGACTTGGTGCAGGTGAAGCCACCTTCCTTTTTAGCCTTGAGGTGTCAACATCACAGCTCTGCCAGTGGGCTGTCATTGTGCAATGGGAAGGACTGAGATAGGGGAGCTCTCCACAGTGAACAAACACCTCTCCTAATTTTCCAGGGTTGTGTTTTCTTTAGATCTTGAATCTTTTAAGTGACAAAGAGTAGAGCAGAGCTGAACTGAAGAGTCCTTGAGCATCCACAGCTTGAGCCAGCGCCATGGGGAGACGGGGTGCTGGCTATTTCTGAGAGGAAGGCGCTCACCTGACATTGGGAATGCCAGGAGCGGGGATTTTTTGGGGGTGGTTTATCTTTATAGTTATTATTCTATTTGTTTACTGTTCAAACCAGACTGGGGCGTTGCTGCAGTGCCACGGTATACGAAGCAGCCCCAGATACTGAGAGCCCCAGTCAAAATATTTCTGTGATGTTTCCCAACTGTTTGCAGTCTGAAATGAAAGGATGCCCTGCTCACAGAGAACTTGCCAGGATGCTTCACTGGTGAAATCAGCACAGGAGTAACAAACCCAGTGCAGCCTTCTTCTGTGAGGTGTGAATTTCTACTTGTGTTGATGTATTCAATTATTAGTACTTATTTTTCTTTATCCCGGGCTTCATACCACTGTAGTACAGAACAACTGTCATGATTTAACACTTGCATTTTTCCCCAGGTAGCTGAGTGAGATGGATTGCTTTCTGGTAGCTACTTGCTCCTTCCTGACTAGCAACTGGAAAAAAGCTCATCCACTTGAAGCCCAGCTGGGACAGGAATAGGGTAGAAAAGATAAAGCTCTAAGCAGGGCTGTGTTCTCAGACTACTTGGAGGAGGGTGCCTGTGGATTCGGCACCAGTGGATCTGACACAATGTGAGAACTGTTTTTCTGTATCACTTACATTACAGCTGAAATGTGAAATGAGCTCCATGTGGCAGCAGCCAAAGGAAAGAAAAAGGGAAAGGAAAAAAAAAAAAAAAGCAGCACTCTCCAAAAGTTTCAGTTATCCCTTGAAGCTATATTACAGCATATACTACTCTAATTGAATCAGTGTGAGAACTTTCCCCCTCCATTTAGAGCTAGTGTCTGTCCACTTTTCCCTGGAGAAGCTCACATTTGATCCAAAGATGTGCTGGGGACACCCACACCTAGGGGAGGATTTTAATGTTCGGTTTCATGCTCTAAATGCTGGAAAGGAAATGCAAATTCTTGCATGCCTTTGGCAGAATCCATCGGGATTTTCTCCTCTCCTCTCCCCTTCTTTATAGAGCTCGCACCAGGGTGTGATGCAGGAAAGTTTTGTGCTAGATGGGCAGCGAGGAGACAATGGATTAATCGACCATTTCTAGTGAATTGGTTTGGAATAAATGAATAAACCTTAAACATACTGGTGGTGCCTGTGAAGAGCCGTTAGCAGGGCTGATGATGACAGGGGATGAAGACGGTCTCAGTGCCGCCCAAACTCTACCACTCTGTTAGCCCTGGCCCCCAGGGAGTTGCCTGTGAGTGCTTCTGGTTCACCTGTGACAGGACGCCCAGCGAGCCCGGCAGCACGGTGAGCCCTCATTCGCTGCTTTTATGGAGTGGGGAGAAAATCTCAAGCTGTTGGTGCTATTACACAGAGCAGAGTTAATTGACAGCTCAGAAAAGCAAAAACAACTGATACCTAAATACATGTCTGTTCTATAAGTGCTCACATGTGTGAAACAATACGTGATCCACAAAAACATATGGCTCTTGTATCAAATACGTGAAATCAAGTTGAATTATGAAGACTTTGAGAAGGTCCTCGGTTTAAATGTACACGGCTCTCTGAAATGTCCAGCTAAGTCTGGTGCAGCAATTAAAACCAGATAGATTGTCAGGATGCATAGACTGAGGGTAGAGTTAATTCAGTATGAAAGAAATGAGTGACCGGGAATGAGGGAGAAGAGCAGAAGCAGCGGGAAAGGAGCAAGAATGAAAAGAGACAAAATGCTAATGAGGGGAGCTAGGGAGAGCCTGGAATAGAAGAGGGGGAAAGAAAGGAGCAGAAATAAGGAGAAAGGAAAAGAAAATAATGAAGGAAGGGCATCAGAGAAAAAAGAGAAAGAGAGCAGCAAGAAAAATAATGACATCTTATTGTGTAATCTGGCAGCTTTCACTTTCAGGAGAACAAAGCCTGGAGCAGACCTAAAGGGTACTACTTACATATTGAAAGTATGTGGGAGGGCCTGTCTTTGATGGTTTTATATATTTATATATATAAATACACACATACACATAATTATATAAATACAATTACATAGAAATTGCAGTCTTTCTGGGGATCTGGCGCTGCTCCCTGGAATGACAGTTTCCCCAGGCTGCTGTGTGTCCGGCAGCAGTCCTGCCCTTCCCACGTGCCACGCTGTGAGCCAGGGCTTTCTGTTTCAGTCTGCTGTTTGTCTCTGTCCTGCCTTCCCGGAGCTGGAAATGGTGCTTCTGGCTCCCTGCTCTGTGGCTGCTGGTGAGGTGATAACCTGATGCGACCTCGGGGCTGCCCGCTCAGGTATCGCTGCTGCTCACAGGCGGCGTTTCCTGATGTGGATATTCATGGCAACATTTTCATTTCTCACTGGCTGATCCCAGTCACGTCAAATGTTTTCTTGGTGAATTTGGTTTGGGGTTTTCTATTGGTTTTGCCTTGTCTGTCCCTCCCTGTGCCAGCTACCAGTAAAATGGCATAATTTTTCATGCTTTTTTGACTAAAAAGTCATTGAATGATATTTTAAGCTAAGGCAACGCCACTTGATAGTTTAACAGCCCTAAATATTGATCAGAATCTGTCTGCCTCCTTTAAAACAAGCCCTTTCTTGGAACATCATCTTCCACCTTTGGATTGGGGACTACTGGGACCATCAGTTGCATATCTTTGAGTAATACTATTTATTCTCATATATTTAGGCTGAAATTGAAACTCACACCCAGTAAACTGTGCTCTGTCATATGAGAAATAACACTTGGTGGAGCAGAAATGGATTGGGCATGATCATCCAGCTGGCTTTAGGAAGGCTGTCTCAGGAGGATGGGAAAAATAAATGAAGTTTCTGGCTTGGCCTTATTGGAGTGAAGCACATTTCTGTAGGCTGCTGAGCATCCCAAGGAATTTCTGATGCCTACTGGAGCAGGTGTGCTGCCAAACCTCCCCAGCTGTGTGCTGGGCTGACTCTTCTCATTAAACCAAATAGTTCTCTGCACCTCCTTAGGTAATCACAGGATTCATTTCAAGGCTGCCTATGGTCCTTGCATGTGTTCTGCTCTTGCTTGAGGACAAATTGTCACACCCACCACACCCAGGATGTTGATGATGGTGGAAAATGTCTTCATCTTGCATAGCAATTGATTTGTTCCTAGATGTCTGCATGGGTGACATACAGCTGGCTACAAGACTTGCAGTGATTCCCAGTTTTGTGTGAGCCATTCCAGCTCTGTTTTGTCTTGCCATAGCAGTTCTTCCCAGGGTGTGAGGTGGGTTGGACTCCTCGGTTTTCTTCCATATGCTGTGAGGAGCTTCCTCTTCAAAGGCAACTTCAGCTCATCACATGATTATATCGGGTCCTCATCCCTCCAGGGAGGGCACCTTTGTGAGGAGTCCAAGAGATCAGAACATTTGTCGTTCAGTGGCAGATACTTTATTTCCTGGTGCTGTTATAGAAGTGGCATCTCTGCATTTTGTTAGTGACCTGCATGCTTTGCTCCTGTGCCGTGTCGCAGGTGGCATTGTTCAAATCACCCTTTTGGGGGTACAAGGTTTTCAAGTTTAAGCATTAAGTGGTATTTAGTTAATTTGTATTTTTTTCTGGGGAAAAACAACAAAAACAAAAGGCTTCCAGCCATTGCTGGACCATTTTTAAATGTCTTTTCTGCTGATTTGGATAAAAATCTGAGTTAATTTGTGCCATTCTCCTTCATCATTTCCCTGTTCCATTTCTCATCATTCTAATAGTCCTGTTATGAAGACAAGAAACAGAAACATGGATATTTAACACTTAACAATGTCTTATTGTCTCATTGCTTTTGGAAAAGGGAATGGAAGAGGAAAAACCTCCCATATGGCTATAAACAAAACAGAAGGAAGTGAGTTCACTATCCACGGGAAAGCACAGCTCTCCTGCAAAGGAGATTTTTCTTTCAGCTGAGGGGAAATGCAGCACTGCTCTGGTGCTGAGCAGTTCTGTCTGCAGGCTGCGATGCCGAAAGGCTTCCCAGGGAACCCTGAATGTTCCCTGTGTGCCCCGGGAGCATTGCTGATGAAGATGGTGATGAACACGGCTCGTAGTCTACCAGTGTGAAGTCAATAGCAAATTCATACTGAGTTCAATGCTGCACTTGGGCTTGCTTGGAGAAAGAAAAACTGTATCCTGCCTTTCCAGAAGTGCAATTTTCACTTCAGTCAACCTCTTCTAGTCTATAGTACCTGCCTGGTCGTTGCTTTGCAGCTCTTGACCTTTTCAGAGTCCCATGCCTTATCTTGGGTAGTCCTCTACCTTGTCTTTATTCCTGATCTGCCTCTGGGCATTATAATGACCTAGAAACCCAGTTGGGTCAGGGGGTGGGCATCCTCCAGCCACTGCACATCTGGGTTTTCATCACTAAATATAGTAAAAAAGTGGAAGTTAGGAATTCTGGGGTGGTTAAAGGGATGTATGGTGTAAAAAAAAAAAAAAAAAAAAAATCCCCTGTATTTTAATAAAATAGGAGAAAAAGAAACTAACTAGGCAAAAAGTGCTTCTAGAGGCTGAGGTAGATCCAAAACCTCAATGGAGAACTGGGGATGAAATGGCTAAAAAGCCCCCTCCCCAAAGTGCACAAATGTAGTGATCCTTGTGAGAATCGCCAAGAGCTAAATGACGTACAACATTGTGGTTGTTACTGTGTGACACAGAAGTGCATTGTATCCTCCGTTTAGAGCTTCAAGAGAGTAACAACAGTGAGTGTAACATCAGCAGGGTGTGAGCTTTCTCAGGGATACCCACAGTATCTCTCTCAGCTTGGCCAGAGACAGGGGTTGTAATAGATTATTCAGTGCTCGAGTTTGATAAAGCACAAATATTATTGAGCTTCCTCATTTTATCCCCTTCCTCCAGAAGATGGCAAAAGTTAGCTGGGCTTACTGCGGATAGCTGAAGAAAAAACGTTTCAGGACTGTTTACACTATACTCCAGTTTCAGGTCAGCACTTGTTTAATGCTCCAGATGCAAGGGTTGTCTCCCAAGCCCACTGAGATGAGCGGTTGTTTGGAGCAGGCAGCCACCATGCCTGCAGCTGGGCAGCACTGCAGTGCGCCGGGTCAGCTGCCGCGCTCCCGGCAGCACAGGGCTGCTTGGCTGCTGCCTCGGGTGCTCTGTGAGCCACACAAGTCCTAGCTCAGGATGCACATTTGCCTTTGTCGGGAGGGAAACCGTCAGTAGCGTCTCCATGAAGATCACAGCCAGAAACACGGGCGTGAGAAGTTCAAATGTTGTACACAAGGTACCAGAGACGTGCACTGCAGTGTCTGTTAGTGCTCCGCGTTACGGACCTTCTGCTGAAGTAAAAGCCCTAGAGATTCACTCCTTGAGTACCAAAGAGGTTAGTTCCCACTAATATAGCATATATTTTGTCTAGGACACAGTGGAGAACTTGCATTTACAGAGGAACCTTGACTGAAAAAAGGAAAGAATATGTAACAAATACATAGAAAAAGCCATCAGGTTAAGTAGAGGTTTCGCAGCAAGGAATTTGTTCCCAGCTCAGCAAGAAACTCTAGAAAAAGGAAAGAAGTATTACTAATAAAATCAGAAGAGACACAAAATAAGCTTTTCTTTCTTGTACAGTTAGCTTATTTTGTTCCTATATTTAGCTGCTCTGGCAGTTTATAATTTCAATATTAGGAAAATGTGAGAGTATTTGAGTAAAGTGATACGCTGAAGTCAAGAGGCTTCCTGCCAGCAGAGAAGAACTGAGGACTGCTTGTTTAAAGGATGCTTCTGAGGTGGTTCAGCTTAGCCTGGTGCTTATCCCATGGGGAAGTTTTCATTTGATTCCAAACAAATTTGTCCTCACAGGTTTTTTCAGCCTCAGGGTTTTGACAGCTGCTGTAGCTGACCGATCAATGGGCAGAGTGGATTTGTGCCCCTGGAAGGGAAGGGAGCAGTGGGCCAGTTTGGGGGATGTTACAGACACCCTTGCAAAAGCCAACATGCCAGCAACCCGTGCTAACAACACACCAGCCCAGGACACCTATTCCCCTTCTCAAATCTCCTCCAAGAGGAGGTAGGCTGTGTTCCTAATTGGCAGAATGCTCCATCTTCTTAGGTAACTTGTATCAGGGCAGGCCCAGAGGTGGTGCAAGGACACGTCAGCTCCCACCTGAGCTGCATTTACCCTGAGTTTTGGTTTTGGAGAAGATGTTGCCATTTGAACACACATTTTCTTCTTTGGACAGTGTTCAACATACCAGTCATGTTGCCTAAAACCCACAGTAAGGTAGTGATTGTATCTTCTGTTACAAGAAAATGTCCTTGTCACAGAATCACAGAATCACAGAATTGTAGGGGTTGGAAGGGACCTCAAGAGATCACAGTTGACTTCACAGAGGTCATATCCTTATTATTCAAGCCACTGGGGAAGTGATTCCCTGGCTCACCACAGCCTGAGAAAATGCACATTTATCAGAACAAAAACTTGATTTAAAAAAAAAAAATTGAAGATTCTTAATATATCAGATTATTCTGTTTCCCATCCAGAAGGAGGGAATGTTATCTCCAAATTTTTGGCTGAGTTGGGCTGTCTGGGTAATACAAATGTGCAGAAGGAGTACTAGCAACTGGCTGTTTTTAGCAACGTGAGAAACAATACCAACCACGGGGGCTGACCCCGCATCGCTTTCGTTTGAATGACTCAGCAGTCCTAATTGTCAAGAACCGATCCCGATCAGGCTGGCAGAGCCTTGCAACTGCTGCTGGGTTAGTTCGACCTCACCGGCTGCTGCGTCACTGATGGTTTCCCTAGCCCTGAGGCAGAGGAAGCAGCGAGACAATAGCTACAGCGGTAGGAAGCTTTCTAGCCTCACCCCTGCTTCCTCCCGTCAGCGGGGGTATTACCTGCTTGTCCGCTCCTCTGCTGGGTTCACCTTCCTATAATCCCTCTGCTCTGGGAGCTCTGGTTTGGATACAGGCAGTTGCTCAAAATCCTGCAGAAATGAGATTGCCCTCCAGGTATGTGTTTAGCAGCACGCTCTGGCAAGCTCTGAAGAAGCTGTTGCATTAGTAGCTCTACTGCTGCCAGCTGAAAGAAGGAGAGTACTCAGATCTAATAAATCACCAGATGTTCAAGCAGTTTCTGCCTTCTCTGTGGCACTGCACATCAGCAGGAACGTGGCAAAATGCTTCTTTGTACCCTCTTGCATCTGGCGTTTCAGCACATATTGTAAGTGTGCATTAGGAGACTGGGATGTTGCTATATTTGTACTTGCAGATTTGGAACGAGAATAAAATCTGGAGAGATGCAATGTGCACATGGAATGTTTTCCAGAGGGGCTGAGGAGATCCAGCCCAGTGAAGCTGGAGCTGTCTTGAAACTTCAGGTTGACAATGCAGTGCTATTTTTAGGGAAGCCAAGCTTTTACTGCTGAGACTTGATGGGGCCGGGATGCAGCACTGTCTCACTGCAGCCATGGTGCTGTGCATCAGCACAATCTCTCCCCATGCTTCTATCAGCTGTTTTCCATTATATCCCTTCTAGTCTGTTAGTAAGGCCTCTGGAGTCACCACAAGCCTGCCATCAGCAAAGCTACTCTCTGCCTGTGTCGAGGCACTAATAGTCACTAATTAGCCTGAACCTGGGGCTTCCAACCCACACCCACACTCATGGCCCAGGAACTTCCTGGAGCTCTGCCTTCAGCCCTGATCTGAGCTGTGTGGCTGGAGCATTCACCTCCAGCTCAGCCTGCGTCTGGCCACAAACCCTGTTGTCCAGACCGCAGAGTGACATTGTAGCCAGGCCTCAGACCCTGTCACTACAGACCTGCTTTGGGGACAGGCATGTTGACAGAGTAGTGAGGAACCAGCAGCTGGGGCTGCATTTTAACATGGAAAGCAGGACGTGGGAGATGGGCTGATGTTTAACTCGCCTGTCCTTCTGAAGAGACAAGCGAGTCTCTTCACAAGGTGAAGGAACCTTGCAAAGGTGGAGGAGGTGAAGGAATGCTCCTGCATGAGGTGCAGAAACTCCTTCCTGGGAGATTTTTGCTGGGGGGTCAGAGTATCCTAGAAGGTGGAGGCAAGAATGGTGAAATTTCTTTCTGCCTTCCTGTTTTTTAGTCCTTCTCAGCTAGCTTGTTTGATTGTTTGCTCTCCTTTCTACAGTCCCTTCTCTGCTCCTCCCTGCACTCTGCTTTGTCCTTTTTTAGGAGCAGCACCAGCTTTCCTGCCTCCTTTGCTTCCCTTTGAGGCACCCGGGTTCTGCTGGTAATGCTGTTTGTTTCCAGCAGAGGCTGCTCAGGCTGCCTTTACAGCGAACCAGCTCCCAGGAGGTGCAAGGGCATGCTGCTTTCTCCTTCCAGAAGGCCCTTAGATGTTTTCCTTTGATGGGAGACCATGAACTGAGCAGTTCAGGGAAGCTTTTGGATGCTGCTGGAGCTTGGGTACTGTGGGAGCATTCATGTGTTTGGGTTGGGGTTTTGTTGTTGGGGTGTTTTTTGTGTGTGTGTTTGTTTTATAAGGAGCTGGTGGGTAGACAGACCTTGCTTTACCGGCACAGAAACTTGTCATTTTACCCCAGAGATGAGGGGTTCCTTTCTTGGTGGACCTGGAGATTGGGCACAGAGCAGGGGTTTGCAGCAGGCCGGAGAGCAGAGCCTTGGGCTGTTAGTGGCTGCCCACGTCACCCTGCGGCTGCATCCCGCGGGGCCCCAGCCTTGGGGCCCGTTGGGTATTGCGGGCGCTCACCTGAAGGCCCCGGGCAGGGGCTGTGACAGTGGGTCCGTGGAAGAAGGTAAGTGCTTGTCTTTACCCCTGCCGTAGTCAGCTGGGGGGGAGCCTTTGTCCCGGGGTGTTGAGCTGTTGGACACAGCGCCTTGGCTGTGTTCCGTGTCTGTTAGTCAAGGAGAATCCCCCATGGTCATCCCTGTGCTAGTGAATGCGTCCTACGGCTCCTCTGGCAGGGCATTCTGCTCCCGGGCTGCCTGGCTGTCCAGGGCTGAGCGTGCCACTGCTGTCGCCATCTAGGCTGGTTTGGGGCGGTTTATTTCGCTACGAAAGCGATTTGGGGTTCAGACTTGTGTGTGCTGGCCGAGAAGGGGAATAGGGAGCTCGGTATGGGCAGCGATCCGCCCGTGAGACAGCGGCTCCGTGCCGGAGGCGCTCCGGGAGCTTCCCCCGAAGCCCGCAAGCCGGGCGCGCCGCTGGCAGCGCGGGTGTCCTGGCCGGGTCATGGAGCTGCCGCCCGCGGCCGCCAGGTGGCGCCATGGCGCGCGGCGGGGCCTCTCCCAGGGCGGGCCCGCGCCGCCACGTCCGGCCGCGGCCGCCCCCGCCCCGCCGCGCTGCCGGCATTGGGTGGGCGTGGGGCCGGTCTGTGGGCGTCAGTGTCCCGCTCCCGTCCCTCCCCCGGCTCCGAGCGCTTCCCGAGGTCGGCAGGTGTAAGGGAGCCTCAGCAATCGGCACGGGTTGAGTTCTTGTGCGCTCCTGCCCCAGGCGTGGTGCGTGGCCCGGCCGGAGCCGCCCGTGGAGTCCGGCGGCTGCTGCCGCCGCCGAGAGTTCAGCCCCGCCCGTGGTCGGAGGGGAACGGAGCGTCAGGGGCGGCACTCGTCAGCGCCGTGCCCAGAGAGCCCCTCGGGCGTGGCCCGCGGCACTCGCCTGTTGCCGAGGCCCTCAGGCCTTCTGGCCTGTGCTCCGAGGGGACTGGGAAGGGTCCCTGGCAGGTGCCTAACCGGGTGCCCGCTGCCCTGGCTCCGAGAGGGAGCCGGCTGGTTTTATAAATACCTGTCCAGTCCTCTCTGGGTACGGAGCAGTCTTGGCTCAATTCAAATCTTCTGGGAATGAGTTCCATAGGTTAATTATGTGCTGTGCAGAAAGGGATTGTTAGAATGTAAAATGTCGCCTTTCAAATTGTAGGGAAGTCATCCTGTTCTAGAGGGAGCAGCCAGTCAGCCCAGAGATGACAACAGGCACTTAATCGGTGAGCATCAAAACACGTTAAGCACAAGCAGGGGGTGGGTTGCTATCCCCTCCAGTTAATGTACAGACTCTCTCCAGACTCCCCCTAAATTTCTGTGTGAGAAAGTATTTCCTTTCCTCAGATTTGAGTTTTCCACCCTTTATGTTTCCTTGCATATCCCTGAGTTCAAACACCAAGACAAGAAAGAGCTGAGCTCCTATCTCCTGTATTGATCCTATTAATTTCCAGGTGTGCTCATATCAACTCTTGTGTTACTACTTCTCTGGCCTGGAAAGTCCTGGTCTTTCGGTCTTTCTGTGAATTTTCCCAGGCCTGTATCTTCATATCTCTCTGAAGATGAGGTAGCCAACAGCTTGAGGGCTGGTGTTTTACCCTGAGGCAGGCAGGCTGTGATCTCCCTTCCTAGTACCGCTTAGCACTACTCATGACTGAGCATTTCATAAGCTGAAAGAGTAACTCTACAATTTCATATAACTACAGCTGTGCAGTGCTCACATACGACAGGTTCCTGCAAAGATGCTCTATTTTTTTGCTATCCTGTACCTCAAGCATCCAGACCACTTGTTGCCTCCTTTGACCATAGCTATGTGCTCCCATGAAGGCCTTCCAGAGCTGTAATACCCAGGTAGATTTTGTATTAATGCTATTAACTGTGAGCAACAATGTCTGAAAACAGCCATGCCTTATTACTTTACTGAAGTGCAATTATCTCTTAAAATGCCTGGACTGGGCTGGCCTTTATTTTATCCCCTGTAATTGAAATTTGGCTTGAAGTGTTTGTAACTACAGCCAGTAAATAGAGAGGAAACCCTCGGCAGTAACTTATTCACCCACTGTCCAACAATGTCGCCAGTGATTTATTTGACGACAGTTTCTGGGCTGCGTGTGAGATGGGGTGAGCAGTGGAAATGGTACTCATTAGAACAGAGGGGAGCACTGATGAAAAAGTGGGTTCAACTTGCTGAACAATTTGGAGGTTGCGTGTATATTGGAGACTGAAGTGTATGTTTCTTGAAGGAACAGGAGGGAGCATCAAACTGTGTGTGTCTCTAAGTAAGCTGGCATCCAGACTTTGTTGGCCTGACTTAAGGTTATCCTCACAGGCCAACTCTCAGACTTTCCTGAACTTTACTTCTGTAATGACTGGGTTTTCTTCCTCTTTGGATTTTGTTCAGAGAAAGTGGGGAGCTGTCAGTAGTGCTCTGAGTAGAGGGTATGGCCAGAGCACATGAAAATAAGATAGGATTACACTTTATGAGAAGTGGCAAAATCTGGCCTGTAGATATCACCACTATTTTTCCACTTACAGAGAGTATTGGTCATACGCCAACAGAACAAAGCTGCCAACTAAAACCTTTTAAGAAAGGAAATGCTGTCTGAAGCCTGGCAATAAATGTTTTCCTTCCCCCGAAATATGTGCTGAACATATAGAAAGAAGACTCAGAAGTGTCTCATGAGGTTTAATGCTTTGTGATTGTATGGATGGATGTGTTAGTATTTTTCACACTTTGTTCTTTCATAGAAGAGCACTGTAACTAATACTACTCGGTTAAAACCAGTAATTAAACACTGAAAACAAGAGGTAATGTCATGCAGTTGGAGAAAGCTGTTTAAAAGGCACTAGTGTAACATCAAAATGCCAACACCGTGAATTCTTTGTCGGTTTAAAATTCCTTTGCTGTTCTGCCACTTTCTCTCTTTCTTTGTGCCACTGTTTTTTCTTGTGACTGAAAACATCAGATGACCACGAGCAATGAGCAAGCAGCGGTGCTGCCTCCCAGGATGTGTGGCAGCAGCCTCTAAGCCCAGTGTTACCGCAGCAATCGGGATCCACGTGGCCAATTGTTTTGCAGACATAATGGTGGTGTATTTATGGATCTCTAAACTTGTTTTTCAGGATCTGTGTCTGGCTGCCTATCGTGAAGCTCCCTGCTTAACAGCAGAAATAAAGCACTTGTCAGGCAGAAGCAGTGCGTCAGTGCAAAATGGAATTCGCAAGACTAAAGTTTACACGAGGCAACAACAAAATCTACTGTGCCATTCTGTTGGGCAACAAAGGTAATTTGTTATGCAACATAATGAGGACTTGTGTGTGATAGATGGCAGTGGCTCTCGGTTACAGGGCGTTGACATCAACAAGCACATGCAGCGTGCAGATAGAAGAGAATTGCTGTACATAACAGAATTCAAAAGCTTTGTTGTTATTACAGGGTTTTTTTCCAACTTAAAAATTACAGAGTAAACAAATACACAGGGACTAGTCCTGCTGGTCTGTATGGTCTGGGTATGACCCTCATCATTTCCTTTTGGGTTGGTCTGTGTCTTAGACTTAGTCGACCATCAGCCCGGGGACACAAGGTCAGGGCTCTTGTGTGTCATGCATTCCATGTGCCTCTGACACATTTGGCAGGTCTCCTGCCAGCCCACAGAATGACAAAGGAGGAACAAGTGTAGGGGGAGAAGTAAGATACATTCATAACGCTGTTTACTGCTGCCCAGAAGTCCACTATGTCTCATCCCACATGCTCCACCACTAGCATATGCACTCCTAAAAGGCAGCTATCCTTCCTGTATGGAGGTGATGGTCCTTCACCTGTTTTGCAGATAAACCACTGTGTACAGAGCCGGGAACAGAGCATGACTCACAAAGCAGTGAGGCTGATCTGCTTTGCCATATCACCTTTCAAAACAAGTGTAGCTGCTGGTGGGATTGGACCTCTTGTTTATGATGACTTAGCTTGCTCTCTGCCTCCAGAGCTGGGTCTAGACCCAAAAAATCCTGTTTGCTGACATTCCAGTGCTGTCTGACAAATGCTTGTGTAACTTGCTGCCAGGTATGTGTTTTCCTGGCCCACACTGAATGTTTCCCTTGTCATTCATCTGTAAGAGACAGTCTGGGAGCAATCTCTTCCCAAGAACTGCAAGGGAAAATCTGGGCTTGAGCTTCACTGATAAATTCATCTGGGAGAAACCAGGAATCAAGACTGTGCCATGTAGCGGGCAGAGGACTGAGCTGAAGCTGTGTTGGTAACCTGGCAGTCTGTGAGGTTGGTTGTTTCTTTGGTGTGCCTGTAACGTCCTACCATAAACCTGATATTCTGGACTAGTCATGATTGAGCAAACAGTTTTATTCCATGGCTGCTGTAGCTGGGAGTTAATGCTTGCTTTTTGCCTCAAACTGCAGGCAAGCTTTGTTGGCCAGACCACGTTAGGGGAAGCTGCTCCTGTAGAAAAGTTCAAGACCCCCATTCCCTTTTGTACAGTGCCTGTAACGTCCCTGTCAGCAGCAGGATGTTGGAGTTCTGATTGTGCCAGTGACTCAGCAAGGGCTTGGTGCATTCACTCCTACTCAAACAGAAGCCCAGCTACTTCGTGCAGTCGTGACAGCAGTATGCTTAATGGTAAAGCACTGAGTTAGCCACTACCTGGGTCAAGCTGCTTTAACTCTTGGTGACTTAGGTTACATGGGAGTACCATCACTATGAACTTGCCCTCCAGTGCCTCAGGATTTAACCAAACAGGCTGAAATAGCTGAAGGGGCTGGATAGATGGTTGGGCTCGATGATCCTGAAGGTCTGTTCCAACTGAAACCATTCAATGATTCTATGAAAAGCTGTGAAACAAAGGCTGCTTTAGTGAGTTATGGTGTAATGCTGGGCATGACGCTCAGGCCAACACTTTCAAACTAATACCTGATGGAGAAAAAATTTGATTTAGGTGCCACATGGGCACCTGCACTTCATTTCCAGAGATGCCAGGCACCTGCCATTATGAAGCAGATGGGGGTGTCTGGCCCTGTTTTTCTTGTGTACTTTTTAAAGCCTCTTGAACAACAGTGGTCTTGTCCTGATTGAGATATTTTAGGAGCCACCATTATATAAATACTTCATGATAATACTGTTGGAATTTTTTTAATTTTAGCAGGGTTAATTTAATTACCAACCAAAGTAATTAAATTAAATCTGACCAAATGAATATTGCGTCATAAGAAGCAATAAAATTCCATACTGTGAGGATAAGAAGCAAGCAAACCAACCCTGCCTTTCAAGCAGAAGATGGTATCTGGCATTTGCATAGATATTGTATACATTGTAATTAAAGCCATCCTTAATGTGTAATGCTGTTATTACAGCCCTTGCTGTTTTGTGGCAGTTGGTAGGCCTTATAATGAACAACTACAAAAATATCCCAGGAACTCTAGAAATCATTACAGCTACTTTGCAGACAATGACAGTCTTAAAGCAAACCTCACAAGCACCCTTGCTTTTTCACAGGGAAACATCTTGGCAGCGCCCATCAGTAAGAACGCGGTTTCGCATCCTGAAAATGCCGCTGGTGGGACAGCCTGGGTGCAGCTCGCAGGAAGCTCACAGGTGAGAAGCCAGCTGGTTCCTCCTGCAGCGCGAGCGTGGCGTGTTTTCAGATTCAGGGTGCTGAGCCTCGGGTCACGGAGAGGCGAGGTGCTGTGCCAGACTGCCCCGCGTGAGCTACCCAGAGGTACTCTGCTTGGCTGGCAGAATTGTGCAGCGGCAGGTGATCCTGTGTCTGACGTGCCGGAGGGTTGTCTTTCCACTTGAATGGAGCTACTTGCAAATGTTCTGCTGCTTCGTTCCTCTGCAGCTTTCAGGACTGTTTCAAGGTCAAAGTTACTAACAGGGCTGTGAGCACAATGCCTCCTCTCAGACTGCAATGTCCGTGGTACAGGGGTAATTATTTATGATCTGCTTCTGCAGTACCTACTGCACTGAAATGTTATTTTTCTCAGCACTTGTGACCTGCCTAGAAGCCACACAGTTCATGTGCCTTTCGTGCATCTGTCAGCCCTGCTGCCTGTCCCTCCGGGTCCCAGAGTGGGCAGCTGGGCTGCCCTAGCCTTGGGGTTCTCACCCCGGATACTGTTCACAGGGAGCAGCTGGAGTGATTGATGCTGGGGATTGAGGCCAGCTTCTGGGGCTTCCTTCAGCCAGCCCTTCCCTCTCACATAGGCAGCAAGCAAGCACCCACCCACCTTCCAGCAGTGCCAGCACACAGAAACACTTTTGGTAACTGTACCAATCCCTGAGGTCTTTCTGCCAGTACCCCTTTCTCCCTTGTTTATTCCTTTGTCTTCTGCCCCTATAGCAGAGGATGCCCTACCATGTCCTCAGCCCCTCCTTGCTCCATTTCTGTGGAGCTCTGTGTTCACTTTTCTAGCACTACTTGTGTCAGGTGCAGCAAGATGAAGCCACAGTTCAATAATGGTTAGCTGAATAAAGTATCACATGTAGAACTGCACAGAATTCGCACAAAATTTGCTTCTGCAGCTTATCACAATATGAAAGGGTACAGTTGTTTGAACACCAAGTTGAGAAGGATTTTCACATGTAAGCATTTGGACTGAGATTTGGTGTGGTGGCAGATGGACATGTGGAGTCAGGGGAGTTGCCGGCCTCTACCATCCCCAAGGTACATGTCATGTTCCTCTGGGTCAGGGTGGTGGAATTTTCTCCTTAGTAGGAAGCTTGACATCTGACTGTTCCCAGTATGGATATTTCTTGTGCAGATGGTGCATCCATAGTGCTTTAAGGTCTGTGTTGTGTCCAAAGTGCACCTAGAAAAGCTTTTTAAAATTCAGGAAAGGTGTCTGTAGCAGGGTTTGTTTTTAATGATTAAAAGAAGTAAACATTAACAGGTATTCTTTTAATCTGCTTGGATCAGATGAATGGGGCTGTCAAGGACTGACAGGTGACCGATGAACTTTAGTTGACCAAATTGGTAGTTCTTCTGTTGTGATCTAAACTGAAGTTTACAGCATGTGTGTTAGAGGTATTTACTAAGAGGCTTGGTAAGTGCTGTTAGTAAGATGCAACTTTGAATCATGCACTTTGAAAGTCATAACAGGTCAAATATCTAATGAAAAATTTAAGAATGAAATTAGTGGGAACAAGAGAGTTCCCACCAGAGCAATAACGCAGTCCCTGAAAGCAGTCAGCTGCCTCTGCAGCAGCAGTTTGCGTGCTCCTCTCACAGCTGCTTGCATCTTCTGAGAGTACACCTTGGCTTAGTTTTCATTTTGTTTGTTGTCAGCACAAGCTGATTTGAATATGGTTTGAGTAAAACCAGTTAAAATCTCAGGATCAGCATCCAAGAGAGTTTCAGCTGTATTTTCTGAAGTGGTCATGCTGACCTTTGCTGACAGCAAATGGTTGTCCAACAGTAGTCAGTCATCTCATAGCCTAGTCTTACTTTCACACTTAGCTATAAAGCAAGAAACACTCAGAAATCTGCTGCGGTCCTGATACACAAAGATCACTTACTGAAGGGGAAATGTTTGGGAGTAACAAACATGCCATTTCCCCCTGCATTTCCCAGCCCAGGACCAGAGTGCCAGAAGGGACTGCAAACCAAGTGGGCCCTGGGGAGCAGTGGGCAGCTCTGCCTCATAGCCTGCCACCTCCTTCCCTCTGCTTGGCCTAGATCAGCTCATGGTTTACTCAGCGCTTCCTACAGGGCTGCTCGCTGCCTGGGGGTTGCTGCTGCACTGCTGCTGTTTTATGTGAACGGTGGGGTTTGGCTGCCTTCTCTTCCCCCAGTGAAAGCAGAGTGCTGAGCTCCCTCCCGACAGGGTCACCCATGCCAGGGCAGTGAGAGCTCTCAGTGGTGCTGCCAGACATGCTGTCTCAGCACATCTTCTGCTCTGTGTGTGTGAGGGGGCTGTTTTCTGGCTTGGGGTTGTCTTTTAAGTTTTCAGATCTTTAAAGTTCTGTCAACCTTAAACATCACCCCCTCCCCCCTCCCCCACCAAACAACCCACCCCAATTGTAGTCTTTATTAAAAGAGCAAATAAATTAATAATAGAATCTAAAATAATTTTTTTTTCTGTAATGATTGCATGAAAAAACTTAGAAGTGAGAGGCAGCTGTAACCTAATAGTTCAGGCAGAAATGAACTGATAATACATATGAAAAAGTTATACTTTTAAAGTAATTTGCATGATTTTTTTAAATGCTAACTATTGGCAATATAATCTCTTTAACAGCAACATTTAAGAGTACAATATTGCTTTTTCGTCCAAATAATATTATATCCAAGTATGTTTAATACTGCTAGTTGATTAGAATTGGGCAAGCATAGACAAGCAAGCAATACAGAACAGCACAAAGCCAATTCCTTGCAGACTTTACAGGACCATCAGGACATTCTCTCTACTTATCAGAAAACATGTTAATAGCTCCTGGCTCCCTTACTTACTCAGATAGGGAGGTAAGATCTTTTCCTGTAAGCCGCCTTCCAGGAAACTCACCCTCCTCAAGGTGTGTAATGAGAGAGGAGAGTAAAAAGAAAAGGCAAGAAGAAGAAAAGGCAATGTTAGATAATGATAAGAATAGAAAGACCCTGGGAAGTGGTGAGGGAGAGATGTGGATTGTCAGGACCTAATGTCTAGAATGCTAAATGTGCTGATAAGTGACAACCTGGGGAGATTAAACTGTGGTCAGGGGTATGTAGGTTAGGCTGACAAAAGCTGTCTGCAGGCTGAAATGTCCAACTATGCTAGTGGACATTCAAAATAAGATTTCTTCACAGCAAGGGCATGAAACCGAGCAAGTCAGACTTGTCTCTGCAGTATATTAGGCCCTGTCAGCCTCAGCTATGCTCAGTGCACGGGGAACAGCCTTGTGTCATCTGCACAACAGCACCTGCTGGTGTGTGGAAATGAAGTACTGGCCATGCTCTGTTGGAAGAAGTTGGAAGTTTGGGTTAAGGAGCTGATTTAGAGACACTTGGTGGAGGATTCAAGCCAGCAGGGCCTTTGCTGCTGATTGTTCTCTGGGATTTCCAAGTTGACACGTTTGCTCCCTTAGCAGAGGTAGTCATACCCTGGTGTCAAAAGGAAGTAGGGTCCTTTCAAAGCGTGCTTTATCCTACAGATGCCATAAAAGCTGCTGGTCAAAGTTGGTCCTAGAGAGCTATACCTCTCTCAAAATCTGTCAGTTCTGATGCAGATATAAACTCAAAAGCACCAGCATTCTATGAGAGAGACTTACTGGTGGAAGACACTTCATATGGTCCTGTCTTTCCTAGTTGTTCTTTCTCAGCTGCTTGTAGGGATTTCATCACATGTGCTGTTGCTTGCCCTTATTTCGGTCTGAACAGGGACAAAGGGAGGGAAGAGCTCTGTCACTGAGAATTCACAAAGCAAACCCATGAGCATAGCCTCCAGAGGAGCCTGGAAAAGGAAGCTCCAGGTGGAAGCTGCTTTGGGTTCCTTTGTTCTGTGCTGTTGGCTTTCCTGCCCTGCTCAGACCCCTGTTTGTGAGCAGCACAGCTGTATGGGACGGTCTGGAGTTGCTATTGTTCATTGCAACCTATTGCCCCTACAAAGCATTAAAAGACCACCAGGCTTCAGAAATAGAAGGTTGCTGCATTTTTAGTGTATGTTCAACTTCGTGGGTTTGAAAATTCTCATGCAGCCTTTCTGCAAATAGTACAGTTTCCAAGCAAACATTAACTTAGGTTCCTCTGCTGACAAGCACCATTCTTGCAGCCAATAAAACAGGCATACAAGGTTCAACTTGCCCAGTAGGATCTTCCAGACCTCCTGCTAGGGCATATTTCTGGATTTAGGCTTTTCTTAGAAGCCACTTTTGCCTTCAGTCCCAGTGGTTGAGGCCACCCTTCCATGGTGGCTGTGTACTGTCCTGCTTTTAGCTCTACCAGCTGTTTCATGTCTCCTAGCAGACCCCTCCCCTCCCAGCACTCCCACCAAACCACAGCTGCAGAGCTCTGGAGGCTGGTGGGCAGTGAACCAGCAGGTTTTATTGCAGTAGTCGCCTCTCCTGAGGGAAGGATGTAAAGGGGAAGGAGCGAGGAATAGCTGTGTAGTTTTTAGCATGACTTTTAACACTTCAGTACCAAGTGCTAAGTCATGGGTGAAAAAAATGTGACCCTGTGGGGCTGGCCTGCTCTCCTTCCCGAGTGAAGGTACTCTCCCTCCTGGGGTGGCTGTGTACGGCCGGGATATGCTGCCAGGCCTCCCCTGGGCTCCCTCTGGGCCTGGGGTGCTGCTTGCAGGCAGCCTGCTAATGCCTGGCAGGGAAAAGGCACTGACCCGAAGCCCTCGGGGAGCTGGGAGCCCCGCCGCAGCCCGGGATAGCCAGCGTTAGACTTGGAGGTCTAAACGTGCCTTTGTTCCGGGGCCGGGGGGAGGAGGAGGAGGCGGCGGCGGCCGCCCCGGGGTGGGGCAGCCGGGCAGCCTGTGCCGGGGACGCCCAGCCGGTGCGAGCCTGCGGGAGACGGGATCCCCGCCAGCACAGCCCGGTAGGACAGCGAGTCTCGCTGCTGCTTCTTTATTTCCATCTTTAACCTTCCGCCCGGCCCCTTCCCAGCACGGAGGGCTCCGGGGCAGGCTCGCCCATTCCGGAGCCAGCCGGGCGCGGGGTGCCGGGGCGCGGCGGGCGGCTTTCCTTCCCGGCTGGGCTCTGTCCGCTGGCAGCCGGCAGGAAGGGCTGAGCTTTGCTACCGAGCGCCTCTCGGCAGAGGATCGCTTAGACGGCGCTGCTTTGCGCGGGGACGCCGAGAAGAGCCGGGACGGAGGGACCGGGACAGCCTGGTCCTCTGCCCTGGCAGCGCCCGGCCGGACACCGGCTCTGCGGCGGGAGAGCTGAGCTTGGCTTCCTGAGCTGAGAGCCGCTAGCTGCCCGCTCCTTCCTGGCTCTGTGCGGACCCCTCCCTCTCGTTGGCGCCTGGGGCTTTTCCGTGTTGGGAGAAGCTCCTGAGCCCCACTTCAGCGGACGCTGCTTGAGCGGGTGCCCAGCGCTTCGCGGCAGTGCATCCCCGGGAGGGTGAATCCCCCCTCTCTGGAGATGCTTCTGGGGTCTCTTCCCATTGTCGGGGGGAGGAGATGAGAAGAGGATTTGATATTGAAAAGGAAAACAGAAAAAAAGAAAGACTCGGAGCAGCCAAGGCGAAGTGCCTATGGGGGCTGCTTCACCCCAAGGCAATGGGAACGAGGTATGGAGCCGGTTCGGAACCTCGCGAACCCGTGAAGGTCTGGCAGCTGCCAGCGGTGGGGCAGCGTGACTGGCAGCATGTCTGGGGCTAACACCTCCTGCCTGCCAGCATGTCAAAACGTTTAGGGTGTTCATGGGACGAACTCACCAATTAAACAACATTTCATCTTTTTTTTCCTTAAATGTTTTCCACGTGTGCTGTCCTGAATGGTAACCTCAAATTTTCTGAATGATGTAATACTGTTGCCTGTCTTCTGTAACAAGGTGTTTTCTTTAGCTGTGATTAATCATCCTGTTTTTCTATTCCAATTAAGCTGCTCACATGGAGCACTGAGACAATCAGCACCTTATCCTATGAGCTGGTCTTGGAATTACCAGTTTCTCCCTCAGATTGGAGTTCGGGTAGACCAGAGGTATTTTCAGTTTCAGGCTATTGTATTTTCCTGGCAGTTGTAACATGTGGGAGGTTACTTGAGTCAATGACTTGTTAAAGCATGAGCAGACTGGGAGGGGTCTGATAAGAGTGGAGCCTTGATTGCATGTGTGTGCTTGGGTTTACTTCTTGCAGACTTAGTGTCCTGGAAGACAGCTCAGACAACTATGGGCTGTCAATTGCCCTGGGATCAGAATAATCTATACTGAATGTTTGAAGATGATGTTCCAGTAATAGTTTTTGCTCCTTAAGCACAAAGAACAGTGATTTAGTCTTTGATGTTGTCAGGTTGGTGCCTTGGTGAGCTTAGACCCTTGTGGCAATAGGAATGGACAGGTACTGGAGCTGACTGAGATGCCTGAGGAGGGGAAGGAATGGAGGAGGAACAGCTGACTACTTGAAATTCCCAGGAATGGGAAGAGTCTGGCGGTGCTTGGCTGTGGCTCCTGCCATTGGGGCCTCCCGCATCCCCTTGTAACTGGCTCCTTTAGAAGTTGCATCTTCAGGGACCCCCAGAAATGGTGAGGAAGAAGCCTGGTCACCAAATGCATTATTTTGCAGAGAATTACAAAGTGGAACATAGTGCTTTTGCCAGCGCTTGCAGTATTGTATTCTTTTAAACTTTTGAATACTTTTGAGTTCAGCTTTGGCTGAACTGCAGACTCTTCCCTGGCTGGGCTGTATCTCCCCAGCTGTAACATCATCTCCCTTTTGGGGGATCTCACAGCGCCTCATGGGAGGTATGCTCTGGTGAGTGCGTCCAGGGTGACTGAACCACAGCTCCAGTGAGGCACTACTTCAAAAGCAAGTTTTTGTTGGAAAACAAAAGGTAGTAGTAGATACTGTGTTTTTAGAAATAAAGTACCAGACAGAGTGAGTGTTTCTAGTGGAACGCTGCTTTTTTGTCAGTTTTTTTTTTCCCCTTAGGGGAAACCCACAGTTTTCAGTAGAAAAACATCACAGAGAGGGAGTTCTTGGAGCAGCCCCAGGCAGCAGTTACTAAGAGAGGGATTAAGAGGGATGAGAAATGAATGCAGTTGATGTTGTCCGTTTCTCGCCTTGACAGCATCCAGGAGTGAGACGCTGACTGCCACGTCATCCTGGCGTGGCACTTTCCTCCCTAAGAGTCAGTGGCCTGTATAAATCTTTACACTTCACTCTAAAAGCCTGTGTGGTGAGTCGGGTAACACGAGTTCCTTTCATGCCTTGGTGCCCTATGCACTGTTTGTACAGTAGTTGCCTCGGTCCAACAGAGCAGTGAGTAGCTGGGTTTATTTTCCGTGCTTTTGAGGCATATATGAAAGGTTTCAGGACCTGGGACTTCTGCTGGGTGTTGTCTGTTGCACCAAGTGCTGTTTTCAAGGAAAAATGTTGTGATTAGGTTCTAAACTTTCTGACTGTGGAGTCATGTTCCAAATGGCAGAGAAACATTACGCAGCATGTAAGGTCTAACTTGGTGGTGGATTTTAGGAAAACTTTTCTGGCCCGGCTTTCAGGTCTGTCAGCTGTGTGGCTGGGAACCTTCCTCTGCAACATCTGGGTATGAGCAGTGCTGGAAACAGGATCCTTGGCAAAAATGAGCCTTGTCTCTGAACCATTGTGATTTTTCTGATGAGATCAGTTGCCACCTGCATCTCTCTGGTCTGTGACTTTATTTTAGAGATGTTGTAAATGTATAAACAACCTTCTGACCTTCCTCACTTCCATCTTTTGCTTTATTGTAGTTTCCTTCTCTTCCTCTTCATCCTCTCTCACAGTCCCGTGTCCTTGCAGACATTCCTTATTGCTGGCTTGAGACATGTTACCAATTGACCATTGTTTCACAGCCACTTCAGACAAGAGGAGGAAAGAGCTCGTGTGGTTAGATGGATAGCCTTCAGGGTTTAATGAGCACCCCCCAAATATTGCCATCAGCTAAGCTCTGATTTTTTAATTTATTTTTTTTTTTAAGGCGTCCCAGTACCCTGGTTGTCATTCTCTGGCTCGTGAGCATTTGTGGTGTCTCGGCAGAGCTCAGTGGTGGAACCCCTGCCATGTGCACATTGAATCAGCTTCTCCATCTCATGAACAGAATGGACTTTATTAGGGAGTCGTGAGCAGTGAGACCAGAATTCCCCAGTGACACTGTGACTCAGTAGCTCCCCTTGATGGGGTAGTGCTGTGAGAGAGAGGTTTATTAGTGTTTTTCATGGAAGTTTCACAGATAGAAGGAACTTGTGTTCAAGGCCTGAATATTTGGGATTGTGGTTTTTATTAATTGTAATCAGTCAAAACAACATTGGCACTGAAGCTTCTGTGGGAAAGTTGTTTGTGAGCTATTAATTATTTTCAGTCTGCTTGGCACAATGTGAGGGATTATTAACATAACTGGTCTCGCAGGTGATGACAAATTCAACAAGTATTGCTTCTACTATTTGAAGAGGTTGGTTTTCATTGTTCCTGATTTTTCACATAGCTGCCCTCTTCCAGCTGACACATTCCTTATAGAGCTGTCCCAAACCTTGTAATTTGCCAGGAATTTAGGATAGCTTTTTATTTAAAATACAGTTTCCCCCCTTACTTACCATAGTGACCAAAACCAGGGCTTTCATTTCAATTTGCAGGAAGCAAAACATCATGCCATTATCTCAACACTGCAGAGCTACCTTGCATTAAATTCTGTGTCTTACCAATCCATCTTAAGAAGAACATGGCTGTTAAATCACAGGATAATTGTTGTCTTCTCCTTCAGTTAAACACCTTCCCTCATCAGTATGGCCAGGAGGAAAATAGTTTTCAATTGTTCTTATATATTTACTTTCAGTATTGAGTGTAGCAGCCTGATGGAGGCCAGACTGAGAATGGGCTTAATGTTGGTGAGGAGGATACATAAGTTTTGGACCAGCTTGTGCTCCTGATACACCTACAAGCCTCCTCTGTCAGGTTACTCACAGCTCTGCCATAGCTTTGTCAGCATATGTGTAAGTGTTAAATTGCTTTTGTGGCTTTGATGGATATTTGTTTTGGTGAATACATATTAGTTTCTTGCTGGAACTAGTGTCCAGGTTGAAATGAAAGGCCCACAGTGTAATCTCACTCATTTTCCTGCCTCCATTGTATGTGTTCAGGTAGTTTCCAGGCGCGCATTCACTGTCTGGTACCATACTACATCGGTCACTGGACTGTCCCATGGTTTTCAATGGCCTTTGAAACAGAGCAATAAAACAAGTTCATGAGAAAGGGATTCACAAGTTGCTATCTATTGCAGTGACTGAAACACATCTGTGAGATAAACCAGCCTTCTGATAGTCTAAATAACCACTCGTGTATCTGTAGGAAAGAAAAAAGTCATGTCCCCAGCATTATTTTTATTAGTAGTAAATATTTTGATCTTTGCCCTCAGTGAGCAGGTGTGCTGATGGTGTTTCGGTAGTTAAGGAAATTAATCTGTTCTTGGTTCAGTTACTTGCTTGTTTTGGGGCATCAGATGAGTGAGGGTGACTTGATACTGCTAGAAGTACTCAGATTGTTTTATAATGAGAGCACTACTCTTCTGATAAAAACCATACCTTTCAGTATCCCACCCTCACAGTTATTTTATCAGTGACTTACTGAACTTTCCCTAGTCTAAACAAAGCTCTGATGCTGCTATTTGTCTTAGTTCTTTTCATTGTAGGCACAGTTTATTTTTTTTTTAGTTCCACTGAAACCTACCCTGCCTCGTTCTTTTGATACAGATGGTTTTGTGGAGCTTGAAATAAGCTGCCATGGCAAAAATACTGTTTATCCTAAGCTGAACTTAAACACAGCCTTAGTGCTCAGAGCAGAGAGTGCAGGGCATACCCCACAAGCAGTGATGACGTGTCATCTACACATGTCCCTAAGTCTCTCTGCTTCCCCTTGGATATACAGAAATGTGTAACAATGCAAATAATTGCTCATACCCCTATTTTCTTTGTGTTTCCACAATTGAGGTGCTGCAGACAAGTAAATACTAAACAGGAATGCCTGTTCCTTGTCTTGACTTTTAACTCGAGTAACATTTCAATGGTGAAGAAACATCTATCCTGCCATTCACCTTCTGTGATGTGGTTCAGCCAGCAACAGTCCAAGTTCTATTTGAAAATACCCGTTATAGAGAACGAGTTGGCCGAAGGCAGCTGGTATTGTCAGTACACATTACAGGGCTCCTTCAGGAGTACAGGTGACATCAGAAATCATCTAAGTGTCCTCTCAACTTTGTTTCCTAAAATGTAGATTCAAATTGATTTCCTTTGCTCTCTAAGCTCTCAAAGAGACAGTAGCTTCCTCAGAATGGCTCAAACCTCAATTAATACTGTAGAGAACTTTCTTATGAATGAGCCAATGACTCTTACAGTTCTTCTTTCAATTTCTTTACTTTCTTTTTTCAGATTTTTCAGCTGTGTGTTTTACTTGCAGTATTTGTGCTCTGTTTTTGGTGAGTGAGATGAGAACATGGAAATCCCATTTTTCACGTTCTGCAGCTGCAGAGCCAGTGTATTATAGTTCCACCTGTGTTGGCAGGGAGTTCCTGTTTTAGAAGATTAATTACAGTTGAGTAACTCTTGAGTTCCTCTAAACCAAACGATTTTTCTTTCCTGTATGGCAAGGGAGATTGCAGTCTTCTGGGGCTGTAAGCGTGTTCATACCTACCGATACAGCAGTTGGCACCACTTGGAGATACCTGTCTGGTTTCAAGTCTGTTCTGTTGGGTGGATGTAAATCCAAATGGATGCTGTGGCTTCCTTTACATCTTTTAGAGGCCAGATTTTTTCATCCATCCAGAAGTTTGCCTCTAGCTCTCATTATCTCTTCTTTCCAAGTCAAAAGTCACTATTGGTATTTCACTACATTTTGGAAAAGAGCTGCCCCCCCCCCCCCCCCCCCCCCGATTGGGGTCAGATCTTTAGAAACCACACTTGTGTGCTTGTGGAATTAACATAGCTGCCCAGTTTGGATGGCCCTGAGTATTTACATGGAAATAGTTTGGAATTGTTTTGTTTCTTTTTTATAAAAATTTTCCTTTTTTCTCCCCCCTCCCCTTTCTGCTGGCTGAGTGGCTGTTAGCTGGTCCTGGTCTAGTTCCAGTGAGGAAATGGCCTTTTTCCTAGTGAATCGCACCTCTGGCAATTCCCATTCATGTTTACCGCATTAAATTGCCGTGTTTCTTACCTTGCTAGGAAGTGTATTTAAGCACAGCTTGCTTAGGAGAGCTTGATTCTGGCTTTGTACTCATTTTTTTGGTATGTCTTTGGGTGGGTGGCATCATTTGGTTTGAATATTGACATTTGGGTGCACGTGCACCATGTGTCCCTAGAGATGCGCTGTCGGATGCCTTGCTGTGCGGATGGCTGAGGAAGCTGAAGCAGCTGGTAGTGGCCGTGTTCCTGTAAGACTGTCTTTCATAGTGGGTTGAGGATGTAACGTACAAAGAAGGCAGCACCAAAGCCTCCTGATCCAAACTGGGGCCCAGCGGAGAGGTCAGATGCCTGCTGAGTGAAGCATTTATGGGATGTGTGCTGGGCTTCTTTGCTGAGACATGTTGTGGTGTTAACTGAGCCAGACAGAAGACCTTCCATGCGGTTCTGCCTGAAGCTCAGTGGTCTGCCTTTGCTAGCCCGAGCTGCACAGAGACACTTGGCTTCTCAGGCAGTGGCCAGTGGCAGGGTGCTGCGGACAGCCAGTGCTCAAGCTGCAGACCAAAAGCACTTTCTCGTTCCAAAGCTCTACAGGTTTGTGAAACCACACTGTAGTAACAGATGCATGTGGCACAGATAGGATGTTCTTGTTTTCTTCACCTCTGAAACTCAAGCGAGTCTAAGTACTGTTATTGAATGTTCTGTTACTACAGGTCTCTTGAGGCAGCTATGGAGAGGCATAGGCAGGCTGATGATAACAGCCAGAACCAGCAGGAAGGCTAATGAGTTCAGATGTTCTCTTAGAAGGCAGCCTCATCCCCTGGGGTTTCTGACACCATTGTGTAGTTCTGGTTTCTGCGTACTTCCCAGATCTAAAATATTAAAAATAATACTAGACAGTTTAAGCTGCATCTGTTACTGACTTCTGCCAGTGTAGTTTGATCACTTTGCTTTAAACTGGAAATACTCAAGACAGGTTACACCATAATTTTGAGTGGCTGTAGGTTGTGCTGCTTGGTTTTGCTTTTTCCCCCCCTTCTTTTATTGATGGCTTGTTGGGGGGAGGCAAGATGGGAAGGAATCACCAGATTTCCAGCGTGCCAGCACTTGGTGTGTCACTTCTCTGAATCCAACCTGTGGTTACAAGAGAACATGAAGTCAAGATGCAGTAGGGTGGTAAAGGTGGAGAAACAAGGGACAAGAAGGGATAAGAGCAGGAAAAAAAGTGAAGGGGGCAGTGCATGTTCCAAACTGGAGATTGTGGCGAGAAGGGAAGGAGTTCATGAGGGACACTGAGATTTTCAATCTTGTATCTAATTTAGGCACAAGCCATAAAAATACATGTATTCATATATCTTTCATATGACTGGCTTTGAAGGCTGGTTAAGATTTTCCATGAATAAAATTCTTTGTTCCCCTCTCTGACCTGTCACACTCCATCTTTTAAAATAGTTACCATTTAGCAGCAGCTGTAAGAAGATACTTGAACCACTCTCCCGATTCCACCCGAGCATCCGGACCCAACACACCAGCCAGTGATTAAAAAAAGTTGTAAGAAGCAGCAATGTGGTCTGCATGTGCCTCAGACACGGAACTTATTTGAGATGGCAGGGCAGCAGAACAAAGAGATGTCCCACTGTATATTCAACAGATCTCATCAAACCCAGCTCTAGCATTGTTGATTTGAGACTACTGTTGATTTGACATTAAGAAAAAATAATTCTTAACAAACACTTGGGAAATACTGTTTGAGAGATGTAACTTTTCTCTCCCTCCTGCTGTCTGTCTAGGTGGACTTGTGGCCACAAACCAGACTTTTGTGTGTTTTTTCCACTGTGTGTTTCATTTGTCTCAGGCAGTTTTCAGGAGTTAGACTATAAGATGCCAGCTCAGCTAGAGAGCATTTTTTTGACCTGATGTAACAAAAATAATTTTATACTGATTTTAAAGCTCACACTGACAAAAATTGGAAAAATAACTTGACAAATGACAGGCTTCTGCCAAATACCTTTGAAAAGGTCACGCTCAGCCAGCCAGTTTGGAGAAATGCTCTGGAAAGAAACTGAGTTGATCTAGTTCTTTAATAAATTTCTGTTTAATATCATTGCAGTGTACATCAGATAGGAAAACCTGAAAGGAAAAAGGTAAATTTGAAACCTTGGAAAATCATCGTCAGCTAGACGGAAAGGGTACAAACAGATGGGATGAATTGGAAAAGGGTAAGTACAGAGCCTGATGTGCTGAGCACAGAGTGGTTTGGAAAGGCAGTTGAGCTTGGTGGGATTGCTCGCGTGTGTAACGTTGGGTGTGAGGTTATGTGGTATCGATGGCTACAGACCCAGAGTGAGAAACAAATCAGGACTTTTCTCTGCATTAAAAAGGCAGATTGCTAATTATGATACTCAGTATCTGTTGGAGAACTTGAAGGAAGAACAGAACTGGCAATGGCCTTTCTACCCAGGCATTTCAGGCTGGCTGACTTCGGTAGCCTCAATTCTGACCCATGTGCATCCATGTGCCATCACTTGCTAAGCACTTTGCAAATATGCAGATCAGGTGCTTGCTACTGAGTCAGTTGGTTGGGTGTATGAGCTGCAACAGCACATTCCCATCAGTACAGAATGTTGGTGGGAGAGAGAACTCATTTTTAACTCAAAGCCTGGGAGGAGCCCTGCTCTGGCAGCGGAGGTTTCTGAGAGTCTGCAGGAAGTACCACAGCCACAATACCACGTTAGGTGAAGGGTGGGTTGTCTTACTGGGGGTGTGATTTATTCAGAGTTCGCCCAGAAGGATTTATTTCAAAGTGTTTTGTTTCAGGCAAGATGCGTAGCACAGGAGACGAGTTACTCCTTGTAAACTGTGGTACTAAAGCTCCTTTCAGGTGTATCTTAGCAGGGTGTGCAAAGCCAGTGTTACATGCCTGCAGTGTGCAGCGCGCTCCGGGTGCTGGAGGAGTTGTTACCAGCTGTAATGAGAAATACAAAGCACCTTCTGTTGAGTCACTCCACATTATTATTCTAATTTAGGGTTTACACAGTGCAACAGCCCCACTTTTTTATCAGATAGTAATTAGGGTCTGTTGGTATTTTTTCATCTTTTGAGGGAGGTTACCGGCTGATCTATATCAGTTTGAAATAATCAGGTTTTTAATAGAGTTCATATGGCCAAGCCACTGTAGAACTGCATGTCTGTTCATTCCCTCAGCTGCTGTTGCAGGGGAAGGAGAGAAAACAACCAAAGAGAACCGTGCTCAGTTTTTCAAGGTATGTTTATGGTAAATGATAATTTAGCTGAACATCATTGATTTTTAGGTTTGCATCAGGTGATTAAACCACAAAGATAGAAAACCTGACACCCTGTAGCAAGACCTTCTCCCAAGTAACTAGCAATAGGACGAGAGGAAATGGTCTCAAGTTATGTCAGGGGAGGTTTAGATTGGATCTTAGGAAAAATTTCTTCACTGAAAGAGTGGTCTGGCAATGGGACAGGCTGCCCAGGGAGGTGGTGGAGTCACCATCCCTGGAGGTGTTCAAAAAATGTGTAGACGTGGCACTCCAGGACATGGTTTAGTTGACATGGTGGTACTGGGCAGGCGGTTGACTTGATGATCTTAGAAGTCTCTTCCATCCTTAAAGATTCGATTATTCTATTACCTCATTTTCTATATCTATCTGTGTTTCTTTTTAACATGTCTGTGAAAACGGGTAGTTTGAAATGTGACTAGGATTCAAAGAGAAGAGGTATGAGTCTCTAATACTGTACTCTAGACTTTCTCTCAAAGGAAAATTTAGCATTAGAATCAAGATTTAAAGGTTAAGTATGCATTTTAAAATTAAATTATTAAAGCACTGAGATTAAACAGTAGTGTTTTAAGAGGTTATTTTGGATATGTTACATGAAGAAATAGGCATAGAATGGATTTCAGTTTGCAGGGAGTTACTTCGTGACTAGAGCCTTTTTTTCACTGCAGTGTGGAGGAGATGTCTTTTTCTGTATTGTGGCTGTTCTAGGTATCGGATCCGCTTGTCGCTAATGGTGCATGAGAACAAGGATGGCATTTGTAAGGTGCATGAGAGCTGACACTCAGTGTTCTCTGCTGTTTTGGAACACCCCTCTAGTCCACACCAGAACTGATTTGCTCTGCCTGGAAGTTGTACTTGGCAAAAGAAATTTTAAGTATAGTTTAATGACAAGGTAAGGATGTGTCTGATGTTTCAGTTTAAGTGATCCTCTCTACCAGCTGTATGGTGGCATTAGAAACGCTGTTGGATTTGCGTGGGGTAGTTAAAGGCAGCGTGCTCTTGTTTACATCGCATTACACGGTCTTGCTTTAGTTAAAGATGGATCACTGCAGCTGAAATAGACTTGCCAAAGTCCTCTGCTCAAAGCTCTGTGCGTTAGCGCACAGTACTGAGCATATGGGTCTATGTGTAGGCAGGTATGCAAGCATTTCCATATGCCAAATGTGAATGGGCTCTCATTACCATCCCACCCTGGCCTTCTGCAGTGAGTCTGCTCCCAGCTCCCTGCCGGGACGCAGCGTACAGGGCTGGTACAGAGGAGGCTGCGCTGCTGCACCGGGGCTGCGCTAGTCCTGCCAGGCACGGCCCTGTGACAAAGGGTGTCAGGCTGAGGTCTGGCATTTCTTGCATGTATTAAAAGACAGGAGGCCAAGTTGCTGTGAAGTTGCAGGGGGGTATGGATTATATACATCTACATGTGTGTGCAGTGTGCATGCCAGTAAGCCCACACAGGAAAGCCCTGCTTTATCCCAGGTACCGCTGGTGCGGAGGCTGCAGCAGATGCCTGCCCTGCCGCGGGGATGTCTTGGCTTTTCAGTCCAACACAAGTTCTTGAAAAGCCTACAGGGCACTGGTCTTCCTGAGAGTCCATGTAGCCATGGCAGCAATGTTCTTCGAAGTCCAGAAAATAGTAGTTTTATTAGTCTGTCACCAAAAAGGCTACTTCACAGTATAAACAATGAAGAGTTCAGTAAGGTACTTTCTCTTTGGAAAGCAGCAGTGGCTACCCAAGGCTTTCTCTAAAGGTGTTTGCGGATGGTTTGGCCTTTCCAGTAGTTCCTCTTCTGTGGAGAACTAAAAGCAGCAGGGAAGTAGCATTCAAAAACCTTTCTTCAAAACACTCCTTGCTGAGCACTGGCATTCCTCTGATAGCTGTAATGCAATCATTAACTCATTGCTGGGAACAGTTCTCTGAACAGGACAGGCTCATTGCAGCATGGCTTTTGATTTGTGCCTTTCCTGATCAGCCCAGATGTAAAAGCAGGCCCACATGAGTTACTGAGGTGTGCACTGCAGTTTTTGTGTTATTGTGGCCCGATTTTGCCGTGTTTCCCTAGGCTTTGTTTTCTTTGAACAGGCACCAATACTGGTGCAGCAGTTATCACACAGGGGTGGGAAGCGCTACGAGCTGACGGTCTTGCTGTGATACTGGGTATTGCTAACCCATTACTACTCATCCAGGCATGAGAGATCAGGCCAAAAAGGCTGCTGCTCAAAGCAGGGGGAAGAGAGGGATCAGAGGAGGCTGTTCTCTGGTGTTTCTGCTTTCCATACGGTGCCTAAACAGGAGCATGTTTCTTACTAGCTGCAGTTTGTCTCTGGGAGCAGCCCTGCTACAACTCAATAATGAAGCCTAGGAAAACTAGTTTCACTTTAAGACAGTCTTCCAAAAAGCTGTTTGGGAGCCAAATGGTCAGTAAACATCAAACCAGGTTATTAATGTCCTGTTCTTGGAATGTTCCTATGTCTTGTTATGCCAGAAGACTCCACGTGCGCTGTTGCTCATGAACTCCAATCAAACCCATGTTTAAACCCCATGTTTTACTGTACTTTCAGCTTGGAAAATTAGTTGAACTTTTTCCTTTCCAAGCATCTTTGTGTGCTGAGAAAGATATATTTTTTCAGGATCAGTGAGACCCTTCTTTCAAAGTGATGTTTAGTGCTGTGTCTTCAGCTGGGCTGTAAGTTTGATTGCCAGGAAAACGATTTATGGAAAGGATAACAGTCTAACTCAGCCTGCAGCTCTCAGCCCTGTGCAGCTAACAGACATTAAAAGAAATAATTTATACCTGGAAAAATTTATAGAAAACACATGATTTTACCTTCCTACTTAACAGTTCTGTTCAACTCCTTTGCCAATGCACTTTTCAAAGTGGAATTTGGTGGTGTCTCCTGGGAGCTCCTCAGATACTCGACTCTATGTCAGTCTCTCTTATGGAAAACCCTTTGGGAAAGTACAAATTCTATTGGAAAATCCCAGAAATTTCCTTTGGCAGCTCTCCTTTGGGACTAATGGCTCTCAGTCTCTTGGAGGTGATTTGAGAGTCCATCGTCATCCCAGTGAAGTTTTAGCTTTTAAGCATATGTCCTCTTTTGGTTAGTTGGCTCAGAACCATATTTGTCCCTGTCGTGGAGTGTCTTAAAGGAAAAAGGAGTTACTGGCATATGCTGTGCATGCCTGAAGCAATACTGAATTCCAAGGGGATTTCCTCTATCAGATTGAAAAGGACTGCAGCTTCCCAACACCGTGCCCTCACACCCATGGGATAAATACGTAATCTCAGAATTGGGTGGTGGCAGCGGGGGGAATATTGTTGGACAATTCATGATGGGAAGTCAGGGGTTCATATGAAATGTCCTCAGTGGTATGAGAAGAACCCAATTTATTTCCAACTGGAATTTGTCATTTCTCCTTAAATGTATTACCAGAACTGTAACATTTTGGGACTGCATAGGCCATAAGGCCGATCGGAGACCACGAGAGAAGGACAGCTCTGAGTAAGGCTTTGTTAGGTAGCTTTTCAAGGCTTTTAAAGCCTATATTGAGAGACAGGGGAGGAGGAAGATTCCAGTCAGTGATCGGTATGAAATTATTCATGAATATTAAGCTTTAGGTGCAGAACAACTCAGGAAGTTATTTTTCCACTGTCACAGAGGGAAGCAATACCAGTTAAACCAAGGCCTGCAGCAGAAACATTTACTGGAAATGTTTACATGTTACTTAATACCTTGACATGCATTATTCAACTTGTGTAATGTTAGTCAGGGTGGAGCAGGGAGGAATGGCTTTGCAGAAGAATTTGTTTGCTCCCTGTGGAATATTTTCCTGAGCATAGCTACCTTCTTTTGCAATGAGGTACGTTCCAGGAATAAAAAAAAAATGTTCTTCAGCCACATTTTTATGAACTGCTGTAATGTGTTCTCTTGCAAAGGTGACCTAACCTTGTCCAGATGGTTAGCCCCTCTCTGAGCAGTCTTTCTTCACGGGAGAGCAGAACTGCAAAGAAGCCCCCTGCGAGCCCCCTCCAAGGAGGAGCACTGCACACTAAATGGTGGAGGCATTTAAATGGATGCACTTCTTATATTGGAAATGAAACCCTACTTTGCCTCTCAGAGCCTCATGCAGCAAGCACTCTCTCCTGACCAAACAAACCACTTAAGCATGTCCTTCAGTTTTCCTGATGTGTCTAAACGCCTCCTTTGAACTGCAGCCAAATGAGCTGCTGTTGAGAAGGTGCTGAGAAGAGTTCATCAGCTGGTATTAGCAATGTCACAGTGATGCAGCGAAGGAGGCGGCAAGGAGAAATAGATGGGGAAGCGTGAAGTTAAGCTGGCATCTCTGCTTCCCTCTGTTTACTTAGTATCCACACAGACAGTAATTTCACGATTCACCTGCTGAATGATTAGTTTTGCTGACAAGGCTGTGACAAATAGCAACTTGACATCATTTGCAGAGGTTTTTAATCTAAAGGCGTGAGAGTCACAAGTGAAGCTTCCAGGCTGCTTGTGGTAGATTGCCAGACAGAGTGGGTGAAACACACACATGTTTTGGTTTGGTTAATCAATACCTGGAAACATTGTTGCAAAAAGTGGTTCAGCACAAAGCCTGGAGTTTCCAAAATAGTAAGGCAGTTGTTAGTTTTGAAAGTAATACTAATAGACTTTTCCTCTTGCACCGCAACAATCTCTTTTTATTTATTTGCTATGGCATGGAGCCAGACTTGGCTATTGAGGACTAAAACCGAAGATGATGCATACATAGCTCGAATACACTGTCTGAAGTGTAATTCCTAGAAATAACGTGAGTCGTCCTGATTCAGGATGACTGGATTGTCTACCAACAAAAGGCCGTGCAGAGTATTGCTTCAAAAGATGTGCTGGCATTTTAGGAGCATTCCCAGAACCTCTGCATGGGTGGTGCAGTGCCTGTCAATACCACTTTGTGGGGGCTGCTCTGAAACGTGGCCCAGTGCTGGCTTTGCAGAGGGTGGAGTTCATGGATCCTGATCCTGGTAAGCTAAATTAATCCAAACTGTGAGATGAAAGTGTTTGTTCCAGCAGAGCACTGGCTATTCTGGGTTCTCACTGATTGCATGGCAGTGATCTTCGGTAGAACAGTTTTATAGCAACAGAAACATTGGTATGATTACATGCTCATGAATTAGTATTAGCTTTCTAGACACTTGCAACATCCTTAATGAGAAATCTGTAAATGCCTTTTGGATGCCTATCTGCTAGGCACATGTATTTTTGATACTCTTTTTAAAGTTAAAAACTCATAAGTAGTATAAAAATTGTAACACGTTCACCAGAGGGAAAAAGTTCAAATCTTGAGGTTTTTAAATAGGGATTCAAGATAATGGTCCATTTGTAGCTAAGAATTGATAATTTTAGAGGAATGATGTTGCATGTAGTTTTTTTTAATCTTCTTGAGCTTATAGATTTTTAAACTTTCACATGAACTTTTTCAGGTTGCCCTGGTAAGTAGGTACAGATAGGCACAAGCGTACCAGCTTCTTAGTGGTCTGTAACAATCAGTGAGACTGAAGTGCTCACGTTTTTCCACGGACTAGTGAAATGTTGATGCAGAAGCTGTGTTTTATGGTAGCAGTAGTATGTCACACTTGCTTTTATCTCTTCCTTTGGTTTGCATGTGCATATAACACGTGCAAGATAAAGGAAGATTTGGTTTTGAGCAAGTCTTTCATGGCTCACAAATGGCATGTGACCGAACTCAGAAGTGATGTTCACAACGTACTGCAGGTCAGCAAACGTGTTTGACTCAAAGTGTGACAACACCAATGTCATTTAGGGGCTAACGACTCCTGAGTTTTCTCTCTTACGGCAGTTCTATGCAAAACGGTGTCTTGCTAACCCTGCCTTACACCACTGTGACTGGACACAGTCTGTGAGCTTCTCTAACCAAACATGACAAAACGCTAGTTGAAAATCTTCTGCAAGGCCAAATTCAGTAATAAATACAGTGTATTTCATATCCATAGTCATTAAAAAGTGTGATGCACTCAATAGTATCTGATTGTTATTAATTTTCACAGTTGCTACATGTGTTCTGTTATCAGAACGGCCTTAACAAAAAGGCCAGCTAGAAAATAAATATGTAAAGAAGGTGGGAGAGATACAGGTCTCTCTAAACCATTTGTGTTCCAGTTTTGTAATGAATCTCTTTCTAGTTTTTGCCTCTGGCTGAGATTAGTAATATCCCATTAGCCCAAGAGATGTAAAACATGCTGTGCTGTGCTTGGAAGGGTGTCAGAAACTCCTCCTGTAAGGATGAGAAGGCATTTCATTGCCTTTTCAATTATTGGGCAGTCTAATCCTAGTAAGCACTTGAGCAAAATGGAGCTACTAAAGTAACTGTGAAGCCTGATGTTTGATTTTCATAATGAGCACATTGCAAAGATGAACTGCTAATATAGGTGTATTGAGGCAGGTACAGCAGCTATTACACTTGAAATGGTGTCTAACACATTACAACCTGCTGGACATTGAAGCCTATTTTTAGTAAAAAAAATAAGCAAGCTGACTGTGCCCTACTTTTTGTCAAAATGTGTCATGGGATCTTTATATTTGATTAGAAAAGTCAGCAGAATTAACACAAGGGAACTCGGTGCCTCTTCTAAAAGCTGGCAGTCTAACAATCCAGTGCTGCCTTTTATTACAAAAATATGTTAATATTGGGTATGAGGTCAGACCCATAAAGTGGGCAGTGAAGATAATAGCTGGTGGGAGACTTGCTTGTGTGGTGTGTGAGGTTACGTGTGGACAGAATTCCTGTGTCTGTTAGGCAACTGGCTATTCAAGATGCTTTTGATGAAAGAAGTCACTTTGCATTGATGAATGGAACTATTTTTTCAGATTCTGCCTTCGGAAACTGGAAAAAGGAAAAATTATGTACAGATTGCTCTCTCCCTGGCAGGGTTTGAGGCCAGGCTGGATGGGGCTCTGAGCAACCTGGGATAGTGGGGGGTGTCCCTGCCCATGGCAGGGGTGGGACTGGGTGGGATTTGAGGTCCCCTCCCACCCAGTCAGGTCTGTGGTTCTGTATTTATATATAAAGAGAGAATAAAGCAGGAAAGTCAGATGACCATTTCAGGATGCTGCCGATCTTTGTAAAGACCTTACTCTTCCTAATTAGGAGCAATTTTGTTGATCTTTACTGTCTAAGATAAGGTGAATGCCCACACACCTCATGAATAAGCTGTCTCATCAAATGTGCCCGTAGTCGGAAGCCTCTGTTGGCCATGAGCAGATGCAGAAAATGTGCAATTACATATACATTTGCTTTAATATCAAATTAGTGGCAGCTAAGTGCTTTCAACCAGTTTATCTACAGATAATTGATAATCAAAAAAAGAGCTGCATTATTACAATATAATTTGTATAAACTGGTCAAGAATGCCACCATTTAAAAGGATCTGCCTAAGAGCTTCCAGTCATGGACTTTCTGTGGTTTGGAAGCAAAATGAGGATGAGCCTGGTAGGTGTGGGTTTGCAGGGGGTGGGCTGTCAGCTCCCAACTCGTACTGGCACACTTGCAGCCCCAGTACAGGGGGACTCTCCAGTTCCCCAGATACAGGGAGCCTGAGAGCAGCAGTCGTGCTCTGTGGGATCACGAGCAAAGCTGGTGCTGCAGGGGGAGAGCTTTGGTGGGCTACGGCCTCTCTCCAGCTCGGGCCTGCTGCTGCGCGGCTGCTCACACAGCTTGCTGCCTGCGCTGGGAAAAGGGGAAGGAGCTGAGCCCACTCACTCAGAGCAGGGCTCTGTCTGCCCTGCCGGGTCAGTCAGCTGGTGTGCTGGTTCTTGGGCTGTGTTACAGCACCCGGGGGAGGTCAGGGAGGTGGAGGAAGAGGCCCTCTGTTTCAAGTGGGTTTACGCCATTTAAGTCAGGCCTAGCATTTTAAAACGAGAGGCCTCAGACCCCGAATTGAGTAGTGGGAACAGAAGGGTGACGTGCCGGGATATCATTGCTGCTGGCTGTTTGAGGCACTGCTGTAGATAAGAGCGGTTTGCCTCCCTGTCTCTTGTACACATGCTGTAAGTTCATGGAGAACTTTTTCACTGCAGTTTACAGATATTAAATAACTTGCTTTAGCAAAGCACTGTTAAAAGCTGCTTGTTCTTGCTGCAGGCGGTAGCTTCATTAGCCAAATTCAGCATCCGTTTTGTCTGACATCTGCATTTGCAGTCTGGTACTGAATGTCACTCAGTCCATTATTTGCTGCTGCCTCCCCCTTCACCGGAGTCAGTGTGAGAAACAAAGAGAAGCTTATTATAGGCACACACACTGCTGCAAGCACAGGAAAGGAGACCAATGTACTGTACAAACACCTTTGAGGGAATGCTGTGCTTCTGGAATTGAGCTAGCAGGTTATGCTGAGTTTCTCACCATGCCATTAGCACTTTATAAGTGCACCCTGAGAGGCCTTGATGGCAACAGCCAGCTTGGATTTTGCGGATTGGTCTGACTTTTGCGGAGATGGGCAAGGAAGGTCCCGTCCAGCAGGCCAACTTTTGTCAGCTGAGACTGATTGTGTTATCCACATGCCATATCTTCTCTCATATCATTTATATGTGTTGTAGTACTTTAACCTGGTGTGTGAAATCACATATAGACTTACTAAGCTTACTTTTAACATACAAAATTCCTTGGGAATCTCTTAGCATTTCCTTTTTAGGAGATTTGACTTTGTTAAACCTGATGGTAATTTATTTTTTTCTGAACATGTGGCATGAAATAGACATGCCAAAAGTATTTGCTTGCTTATTAACACCTCTTAAATTTCAGTGACTAATGAGAGATTTTGTCCCCCAGATAGTAGCCACCTACGACCTTTAGGCAACACAGGGCATTTTTTTCTACTATAGATGGAAGGACTTAAATGGGACATTCAAGTTTTGTTAATTCTGGACAAGGTATTTTTTTGATGTTAAAATCCAAACTGACTTTCCTTTAGTGACTTCTTAGGAATCTGTCATGTTATTTTTCATACACGAGATGTTCCAAGGGCTTTTATTTGGATGACAGTAGGCAGCATGCTGACAAAGGAATGACCCTGTGGTGTTGAGTGGTCATTATTCTTTCTACCATTGCTTGTGCAGTTTTGAATATAGTTTTTTTGGTTTGGGGATTCTTTTTTAAAGGACATACTTATGAGAGATTCTTGTGTTATTCTGTATTCACCACAAAATGTTCCTGTGCATTAACGAAGCTGGTTTGGTTTGTAGATGTTGTAGGTGTCACAGTATCAGACACTAGCAAGTTGTTGTGAGCATTTAAGTTTTGTGACAATTTCCAAGCATCTCCTTCCCAGTACTAGCTGTGTTCTGGGTCACACTCCTTTAGACTTACTCATTTGATTTTATTTTTTTTCTCAGACCAGCTTTTTCTACTTTAGACCACACGTCCTCTGCATGGTGTTTCCACTTGCATTTTCCTTGTCCCTCCATCAGGGTCAGCTGCCACAGTTCTGTGATGCCTGCAGACAATTTATGTGTTCGCTCCTCTCTTCTGACCATTGCAGTGACACAGGGCTAAAATAATGTAAACCCAGAATTCCGAAAATGACACATTTTCAAGTGACCAAGAATGTGCCCTAGGTGTACAGCTGTTTCACATGCAAAGACATGACTCAGATACAGCCCTTTTAGACAAAACCCTTTTGTTACACTGAGAACACATGTAACAATAGCCTGGGGGAGAGAATAATGAAACATTTGTTGTTTTGTGAGGCGAGGTGGAAAGACAATCTAAAGATCAGGAAATTGAGAATTAAAATTATATTTTAAGTCTGTTTTTTTCTTTCTGCTGCCACGTAGGGCATAAAACATTTCTATAAGATGTCTAGAGACAAGTTCCTTATCCATACTGCACACACTGTCCATAACAGCTCCCTGAGTGACAAGGACATGAAGATCTTGTAGGCTGACCAGCTGTAATCTGAAATATGTTGATCATTACTGATTGAGATCTTGCTACTCCCACTGCTAAATACTGATGTTGTATTTGGAGGCATTAAAACACAAAACAGAAAGGAACTTTAAACTCAGAAGTTCAACACTACAGCAAGACTCTGTGTGGGCAGCTTTCCTTGCAGTCTATTCATAGATATAGCAAAAATTGTCTATACAAGGCAGTTTTTAAGTGCTTGGGGCTTTATGCATGACAGACACTTAAATGCATCATTATTTAATGGAAAAGATGGCAGTGCAGTGAACAGATTTTGAAGTTTCTGGATTGTAGCCCTCTGCTCAGTCTACTAAATCATTCACATCATAGTTGACTTACACTTTACAAAGACTTCACTCGATCCTGTAGAACAACGACGTGATGTTGCAAGATCCAGAGTAAATAGCTCTTTCTAAAAAAAACCCCATTATCTAGCCTTTCCAGGCACAAAACCATTTGTCATCAGTGAGGCCAGTTAGTGAGCCAAGATTTAAACATCTAGGCCAAGACTATCTGGAATATTTAATGTCAAAACCGCAAGTATTAGAATGGTTTGAAAATTGACATGTCTGTGACATTTCGCCCTACTGGGTTTCATTAATACCCTGTTTTGCGGTCAAGATGGTTTTACCACGGGGAGGTCATGTTTGATGAGGATATAACCAGGGGGATAGAGGATGGTAGGGCAGTAGATATGGTCTACTTTGACCTCAGTAAAGCATTTGACACCATCTCCCACAGCATCCTCATGGCTAAACTGAGGAAGTGTGGTCTGGAAGGTCGAGTAGTGAGGTGGATTGAGAGCTGGTTGAAGGGAGGAAGCCAGCAAGTTTTGATCAATGGGATAGAATCTACCTGGTGGCCTGTGTCTAGTGGAGTCCCGCAGGGGTCAGTACTGGGACCTGTGCTATTCAATATATTTACTGATGACCTGCATGAGGGAATAGAGTGCACAGTCAGCCAAGTTTGCTGATGATACAAAATTGGAAGGAGTGGCTGACACACCAGAGGGCTGTGCTGCCATTCAGCAAGGCTCAGACAGGCTGGAGAGCTGGGTGGGGAGAAGTTTAATGAGATTTAACAAGAGCAAGTGTAGGAACTTGCATCTAGGGAAGAACAACTCCAGGTACCAGTATAGGCTGGGGACTGGCCTGTTGGAAAGCAGTGTAGGTGAGGGATCTGGGGGTGCTGGTGGACAGCAGGATGACCATGAGCGAGCCGTGTGACCTCATGGTGAAGAAGGCCAATGGCATCCTGGGGTCTGTTAGAAGGGGTGGTTAGGGTTAGTAGGTCAGGAGTGGTCCTTCTCCCCCTCTACTCTGCCCTGGTTAAACTGCACCTGGAATGTTGTGACCAGTTCTGGGCCCCTCAGTTCAAGAAGGACATAGAAGTCTTTGAAAGAGCCCAGGGCCACCAAGATGATGAAGGGAGTGGAACACCTTTCTTATGGGGGAAGGCTGAGGGAGCTGGGCCTCTTCAGCCTGCGGAAGAGGAGACTGAGGGGTGACCTTATTAATGTTTATAAATTCAGATGGAGCCAGGCTCTTCTCATGGATGGCAGCGACAGGACAAGGGGCAGCTGGTGCAAGCTGAAGCAGAGGAAGTTCCATGTGGATGTAAGGAGAAACTTTTTCACTGTGAGGGTGACGGAGTGCTGGAACAGACTGGTCAGAGAGGTTGTGGAGTCTCCTACTCTGGAGACATTCAAACCCCACCTGGATAGGTTCCTGTGTGATTTAGTCAAGGTGATCCTGCTTTGTCGGGGAGTGTTGGACTAGATGATCTTTCAAGGTCCCTTCCAACTCCTGACATTCTATGATTTTTCAGAAATCTATTTCAGTTGCAATGTAAACCTTAAACAAAACAGACAAGTGGCTCAATGGGCTGAGTTAAACTTCGGTATGTAAGACACGATCCACAGAGATGGATGTATGATCTGTACGCTTGCCTGATAAACCAGTCGCCTTAATTTGAAATCTATCTGTGGTTTGTTTTTTTTATCTTCCAGGAAGAAGGGAAGTCAAGTGAAGTTACCACACTCCTGTGGTATGAAGAAGCAGCATGATGTTCAGAAGCAATGCTTGTAGTATCGAGCAGCCTTAAAAGAACCAGTTAAAAGCAGGAAGGGGGACTATTAATTGAGACACACAACAGATGGGCTGTGAAGGCGACTGACACACGGTAGGCAGTTTTCTTACTACCTTCTGCACATCCACTGACATTTGCCTCTATGTTGCATTGCATGCTCACCATACATGCAAAAATCCCATTTGCTGAAGTAAGTGAGGAGATGGTTGTCCTTCCCATAGATTTCCAGCCAATCCATGTTGTGGTTGGTTGCTTTGTAATGAGCAACTAAACATCCCCTAGATGTATTCTAAATTTCATGAATTTTTAGTGCCTTGAGAATCAGTAAATGAAGTTAATGAGGAAGTAAATCCATCCATCTTTCTGGTTTAGAAACTGGAATAACTGGAAAAATGGAGAGAAAAATAGATGAGACTAATAACATGGGATGATTATTAGCACAGGGATGTTAAAACATGCATAGTACGTTCATTTTTAAACGCGGACAAGGACGTGCGCTGCCTCGCCCTATTCTCATTAAAGGCAGCAGGAATGTTGCTGCTGATTCCAGTGGGTGGGGACACGTCAGCTGCACGCAGATCCAAGTGGTTTCATTACCGGTTGCATTTCTACCTTGCTTTTCTTTGATTGTTTCTTTTAAGCCCTAGAAAGCCACCTGTTTTTTATAGGTACCAGTTTCAAGGCAATTATTCCTAACAGCCTAGCGCCGAGACTCTGAAAATGAGGATGCATCACGGAAATCAGAGGCAAGGCACTAGGCTGCTCTAATGAGCTCTTCCCTGCTGATTTCCACAACCCCCTCCGGGCAGTGCAGCTCTGCCGTGAGCCCTTGTCGCGCCAGCAGAGCCGGCCGCCGCTCGCACGCTGTAGCTGCGCAGCCCGGCCGCAGGAAGAGGTGCAGCAGTGGGCTGGGCGCGCCTGCGGTGGCTCGCCGCTGCGGGTGAGAACTGCGGCCGGGGAGCGCCAGACGACCGGCAGGGAGATGCAGCCGCTCGTAAACGGTTCCCGGCGAGCCCGGCCGTAGCCTCCGCCAGCGCCTCCGCGGCCCGGGACCGGCCGCCCGCCCGGCGCGTCCCGAGAGGGGCGGGCAGGCGGCTCCCGCCGGCCGGAGGCGCCCGCGGGACTGCCCCGGGCAGCACCGGCGCCTCCGGCCCTGACGGGAAACTGGACCCGGGAGCGCCCAGCCGCGGACGGGACGTACCGCGCCATTGGCCGCCTGCGCTCGATAGCGAAAGCTGCGCCCGGGTTGGCAGTCCGCGGGGCGGGACCCGAGGGCGAAGCTGTCGCCTAGGTAACCCCGGCCCCGCCTCCGAGCGGGCGGCAGTGCGGCCGTTGCCGGCGGCGGCGGGAGGGAGCAGGCTCCCCGCTAGCGCCAGCGCCGCCGCGCTGGCTGGGGGGCGGCGCAGGAGACGGCGGCGGTCGCTGCCCGGGCAGGTGGGTGTGCGGCGGCGGACGGGCGGGCCGAGCTGCTTGTGCCGCGGGCGCTCTGAGGGGGGACTGGCCGGACCGGCGGGGCGCCCGCGGACGGGCGGGTCAGTCTGGCGGTGGCGGCGCGGCGGGGGCTTCGCCTCGGCCGCCACCGCCGGCTCGTTTCGGTCCCTCCCCGCTGCGCCGAGCTCCTCAGGAAGAAGACGCTGCTCGGCTGCCGCTCGTTGCGACACGGCGGTTGCCCAACCGCGCGGGAGGCGCTGCCCGCTCCCCGGGCGCGCTGCGGCCGCTGGTCGGCGGCGAGGTCGCGGGGCTGGCGCGAGGGGCCCGGGGCAGGCGGTGGCCTCGCGCTGGTCAGCGGCCGCGCGCCTTTGTGCCCTGCCGCGAGCCGGCGTCGCGCAGGGGCGCGCGACGGTAGCGGCTTCCGCGGCTCGCGCGTCTCTCGCGCCCTCCGGACGGCGGGCGCTCGCGCGACCGGCCCGGGACTGACTCGCCGCGCCGGCTCGGGGGTCTGATGCGGCCTCCCGGCTCCCGCGCGTCGGGCGGCGGCCCCTCGGTACGCCTCCGGGGCGGCGGCCCCTCGGTACGCCTCCGGGGCGGCCCGGGACTCGCCGCGCTGGCTCGGGGGTCTAATGCGGCCTCACGCCCCCCCCCCCGTCGGACCCTTGCGTAGCGGCGCTCGAAAGAGGGTCGGCGGTCCCTGGGCGGTCAGCGCCTTCTCCTCCGTGAGGTGAGGCGGGGCAGGTTTGGCCCTGGCTTCCCGCCGGGGCGTCCTGTAACGCGGTTCGTCCCCCAGCCGAGAACTGTTAGTGGCTCCTCCGGGATTTTGAAGCCAGGCGCCGGTACTCGGTGCCGCTGGCAGTTGTCAGCCCGATTCCCGAGCGCTGCGGTCTTTCCGCACCGCGGACGCTGGCGTGGAGAAGCAGCGTTTGCGTTTCCAGTCAGGTGCCTCAGTTAGACGCGGTCCTGTCGCGCTGCCCCCAGAGCGGCCCTTTCGGCAGCCCGTGGTCGTCCCGTTCTCTGTTACCAGACAGCTAAACTCTCCCACAGATGGGGACCTGCTTGTGTGCAAGGGCAGTAAATCATTAGTCCCAAAGAGTTCCTGAAAGAGAAACGGAAACCTTTTTATGCCAAAACTGCTGGTTGCTGTAGCTCCCGCGCGTGTGCTCTCACAGGCCCACGCTGGACGCTTCCCAACATCAAGAAAGCTCAGGGGGTTCTTCTGAACAGCACTTCTCTGCATTTGCACTGATGAGTTTTGCTCATTTGGAATTGACAGCTGTAGCCAAAGTAAATGGTACGTGCTCGCTAAGCCGACGCTGCCGTTACACTGGTGGTGTTGAGCTCGGTTCAGGCTTAGGAAGGTGTCGAGGCTGGGCATTGCTGGGAACCCCAGTGACACTTTATTTACGTTTTCAGGACTGTAGTTAAGTGATTGCGTGAAGGATGTTGTAGAAACTTGGGTCAGCCTGTGGTTTGCAGTATTAGCTAGAGTCCCACAACTGTAGGTTGTCAGAGATGAATTAAAAGGTGACATCAAACACTGTAATACACTTGCTTTTAGGAAGACTGCAAATGAAGAAATACTGCATATCCATATGCCTGTCAGAGGGTTGCAAAGTCTAGTGGAGTGCATGAAGGTGACTAGGGGAATCAGTCACCCAGTCACTTGGAAACCTTGATCTAGAAGCTTCAGTTCTGAATGATGATGTTTTTCCAGGCTTCAGAAGTTTCATGCCAGCAAGCAGTGCTTTTCAGAATGTGGTTGTTGGACAAAAATTCTTTTTCTTTTTCTTAAGAATATCAGAGGTATGGGTAATATCAAGAATGTTTTGTTGTAGATTGACTTGGAAACATGTTTGGGTGGCGTTTCAGCCTGATAAAACGTGTTTTAAAACGTTTTTGAAAAGGAACTTTCTCTATACATGGTCTTAAAAGATCCTTGTTGATGTCTATATAAATATCTTGAAGAAAAAAATACTTCTGTTAAGTCAGGTTTCACTTCCCAATGTTATGAATTTGCTGGTTCTCCAATTGTCTATAGACTTTTGGCAGAACTCCAAATGCTGGTGTAGGAAAGACTTCTTAAAAAAATAATAAATCTTTCTCTGATTCTTGTAATGTAGTACGTGGCACACCCTATAGTAAAGAGAGAAGGTATCTTGCCTCTTCTTCCTCATTTCACTGCTCTTTTCCCTGTCTTGGGGGTCAAACAGAGTCAGTAGGCTTGTGAAATACTGCATGCTTTTTTTTAAGTTGGCATGTGTCTGCAATATGCTCTGTTTCGCAAATGCAAAATTGAGAACCAAAATCCAGTAAAAATACAAGCTGTGGGAATGCTCTGTGTGCACGGGGAGCACAGGGAAAATCCTGTTGCTTCTTAGAAGTTGGGTGGGAATGCACGCTGGTGTTTTGGCTGTTTGGCTGGAAATCTGGTGCTGTGTTTCAGTGACTAGAGTTCAAGTAGCTGAAATGTTTTTGCGTAGATCTGGAGATACACACGGAAGCATTGTCCTTGGTTCACTAGGAGTTGCCTCCAGTTAATGTACCTGATCGTTGGGCTGTGGAACTGGTGCTGTATTTTATGTGAAGTCCTGGGCCTGGTTTGGATTGAGGTGGACTCTGACTTGCCACACTTGCAAGCAGCAGACCATTAAGTTATGAACTTAACCCGTTTCCGCAGCTGGCAGTTCCCATGAAAACAGTCTAGGAGAGAAACACCTGAAATAAGCGTCACTTACACCATTATGTAGAAAAGCTTGCTCGTTTGTGTGTTGTTAGCAAATGCTTGTTTGTACTCAAACCAATACTCTGGGAGTACAGACACACGCGGTTTTATGTTCTGCATCTCAATTTAGTTGCCTCAAAATGAGGACTTTAACTGGGGGGGGCGAAACCAAAGCAGCGTTAGTGTCCGAGTTGTGAAACAGTCTGTTCTGTGGCAGTGTTGTTTGTCAGTCCTCGCAGTCACTCGCCGTAACAAAGTGTCCCGTGTTCTGATAACAAACCCGATCTGGTGTTAGAAATTTAACAGGCTTTTAAAGGTAATTTTTCGGAATCACCATAGTAACCCGTAAGCAGGCGGGTTTGCTTTGGGGTGGTAAGGTGTATATACTTGTGGTCCAGAATTAACAGCAGGTAAAAAGTGGGGGTTCCATCAAAAATGATCAGCGATTCTGGGAGGTTAAGGATACATGTGTTAGTGTAGCGCCTGAAGTATGGGTCAGGGACCAATCTGTTCTACAATCTCCCTAATTTACATGGGTAAATCTGAACGTTTGGTGGAAATAAATTCAGGAATGTGGTCTATTTACATATGTTAGTGAGGCCTTCATGTGCAAATGCTTGTGGATGGCAGCTACCAAAATAATTAAATTTGCATACTGGCTTCAGAAGATTAAAGAAACAAATGGTGACACTGACGTGCCCCAAGCCCCTTCCTTTGAGAAGTAGAATTGGAGCACTTGTACTGTCTCCCACTGATAATTTTTTTTTTGGGGGGGGAGGGTGGAGGGTGTGCACGTTGTTTATTTGTTCTGGTTTCAGCAGTTCGGGAGCCAAAGTTTAATTGCTAAAGTTTAATTGCTAGCCTGCTATAGTGTGTGGCCTTTTGTGAATTTGGTTGTATGCAAATAGAGGGCCCAGACTGTCTGCAGGTACAGTCCTTGCTACTTTCACTTCATGGCTCTTAGCCATGGGGGGGGAAGAGTGCCCCAAATCTTTTTCACTTCCCTTGAAAGGAAGAAACAAACAAACGGAGGAGGGGGGGAGCTGTGAGAAATTTGATTATTTAGTTTCTTACCGTAGGTACTCAAGACTTGAGAATTAATTGAACTCAGAAGTAATTTTGTGTCTTTGGAGCTAAATTTACATCTATAGAAATTTTTTTTGTATTTATTTCAAAAAGAGCATAAGAATGAGTACTGACATTTTTATTTTGATGCAAAATATACTTAATATAAATTTTTTACTCACAGATTATCTTACAAAATCGTCAAACTGGCATATTTTTGATAAGTAGTGTTGCATTAAATTTTCACTATGAAACTGAATTGTAAAGGGTGCTTTCCCATTTCCAGAATATCTTGCTATTATTTGCAGTAGTTATTCTGATGTTTAAAATAGCTTTCTGAATTCTTCATCAAAATGCTGTAACGAAGCAGTATCAGAGACAGGATATAGCTGTATGTGATGCTGTAATACTGAACAATTTTACATACCGTGTTAGGTTGATAAATGATCTCCAGATTTCTTTACTTCACTTTTATTTATTTTTTTTTAAACAGAAAATTTGAACTAGAGAGGTATAGTTCCCTGGGGCAGGGGTGGAGTGAGTTGGCCTGATGGGATAGATCTAGCTCTGTCTCTTAAAAATAAAGTGCCTCTAAGAGATCATGGAAAATTGTGGATATTACACACAAAATAGCTTCCCCAACAAAAAAAACCACAACCCACCCCAATGATTGTTGAATGGGAAGCTGTGTCCTGTAATGGAAAAAAAAAGTCCCTGGGTTTAATTTTTGTGCCTGTATATGATGGTTTCTTCTTTGTATGAGGTTACTTGTAAGAGGGAAGGAGGTGACAACCCTGTGATTTCTGTTTTCTTTTTATGAGACCCAAGTAATTGGCATGTTCTCATTACTGTCTTTTGAAGTTCACTTCTGGGACAACTAAAGATTCTGACTGAAGAATCAACTTCTTTTCATGGTCCTCGAGCTTTTTTCCCCCCAGACTTCTTGTATCCAGAGCAGATAGCAGAGGCTTTTCTTTACGGGTTAGTTTGAAACTGCTGAACATGTTTAAGTGATGTGGAGTCCATTACAGCTTGCAGTGTTTGCTCTTGCTTTGGGTCGCTGCTGCCCTCCCCTTGCCCCCAGGCACCATATATCTACCCGATTAAAAAACCCCCAAGGACTGTGAGTGGTGATGTAAGTTTTGAGTTTGCATTGACTGGCAGCATGTAGTGATGGCTTGTTTGGATAGCAGAGGTAGATAAACCGTTTTGTGGAAGTCACGGGGGTGTTTGTGGTTTGTGTTGCCAGTTAATAAAAACATTAGTGTGTTTTGGTTTTATGATAGTGTTGTTGTGAAGTATTTTCTAATTATCAGTGTTCCCAAAAGTCCTTTGTGCACAGAAGGTGTCTTTAACAAAACAACGAAAGATTTTAAAAGTACATGTAAGAAGGGTCAGTTGTTCCTGATGTGCTCCCTCTGTGCCAGCCTGGCGCTGTGAGAGGCTCACAGTCCTGCTGTCGAGTGGTTTTGTGGCAGCTTTAATGTGTAGCTGCAGACTACTAGAAGCAGTTAAAAACTGGAATAGGTAGATGGTTTGGAGAACATTTAAAAAAATCCAAACATGAAAAGCCTAAGAAAACAGAATAATCTGTTACACTGGTAGTGCTTGAGGTTCTTGAGCAATGCCTTTTTATCTTTTGTAAATAAAGTGCTTGAGAGGTGGATTTTGATCTTGTTGCATCGTATTTTGCTTTGGGGTGGTAAGAATGAAGGATGATATTTCAAAGTGTGCTATGTTTTGACGATTTATGTTCATAAGAGTAGAATGTTAATAGCAGGAGAACATAAAGCATACCTGATAAGAACTGGTTACATTGGTGTCACTACACATAACCCTCCAAAAGGCTGCTTCAGGTACTGCAGTGGGGTGGTTTTCTGTCAGTGATAGGAGTAGTGCTGTTTGGTATTGTGTCCTCCAAAGGGCTATCAGTTAACTGGTAGTTTGTGTATACACACACAGGTGGGTACAGACCCATGCACACAGAGAACATGGTAAACAAAGGTGGTAGGTACAGACCCATGCACACAGAGAACATGGTAAACAAAAGTAAATGTTGCCATTAGAAACTCAAAGCTAAGTACAAAGTTGATGTGGTGGAAAGAAGCACACAAAATGTTATTTAATAGAGGTATTGGTCACTCTGTCCCCTTCTTGATTGGCTCCACACCTCAAATTCCTTCCTCAGTTTTTGAAAAGTAATTTGGTCCTTATACTTGTATATTCCTCCCTTCATCCAACTTCAAGTATTTCTGGTTTTTAACTTTGTTTTTTTTTCTTCTACTGTCTGTCATTATGTTTACTACTCTTGACTTAGGCCTCCTCCCTTGATCCCCTGTTGTTCCCCTCCCAGGCCCAAAGAAATTAAGGACCTGTGTGTTAACTGTGTTTGAGTCTTCACTCTGTTAATTGTCTTGTCTTTTTAGACAGCTGGTTCTTGGAGGCATAGGTTAGTGTTCCTTACAGCTCCCTGTGGCAGGATGTGTATTAGAAATAACTCATGCTTTACAAAGCAATCTGGGATTAGAGGTACATGGAGAAGATGTGGGAGTTGGTGTGCTAGAAATCATGATGCTGGAATGCCTGCTTTTGGGTCCTGTACCTTTCAGTGCTTGGAAATGGCTGTCATATGTTTGTTCTCTGCTAGTGTTGGGATGTTTGTTTTTCTGTTTGTTGTGGGTTTTTTGGTTGTTTTGTTTTGTTTTTATTGGGGGATTTTGGGTTGTTTTTTCTTATTCAAATTCCCTTTGGACATAAATGGTTGTTCCTTAGGGAGGCAAGGCCTTTGGGATTCCCCGTTGTGTCTGGTGGTCTGAAAATCTTGTGGGCTTGGAGTTTTTGTATTTCTAGCCTTTAGTGCTGAGTGTCTGTCTTTTGTTTCTGCTGATTCAGAGGAGGATCTCTGAATTTACTATCCAGTTATGTATATGCCCTGCTAAAGATGCAATTCAAAACATTAGTGAATATATTTAAAAATTGTCTGGGTCATAACCAGGGATTCTGTAGGCAAAGAAGAGTTAGTGTACAGACATCAGTAAAACAGAGATAGTGCATTTTATGTGTACGCAGCCCATATAGGTGTATGAAATGGCCAAATGTCAGAGACACATAGTAGAATGTAAGCCCTGTTACTAGGTCATGAAAATCTACAACAACAAAAACCCCAATAATGAGCCCAAGCCTAGTAAGAAATAAAAATTGAAGTGTAGCTTTACAACTACCTGAAAGGGGTTTGTAGCGAGTTGTAGCGAGAGAAGTAGTCTTTTCCCAGGTAGTGAGTGATAGGATGAGAGGAAAGAGTCTCATGTTACACCGGGGGAGGTTTAGATTGACAAAAAGTCTTTACCACAAGGGTTCTTAAGTCACTGGAACAGGCTGCCCAGGGAAGTGGTGGAGTCACCGTGGATTCACCTGGAGGTATTTAAAAGACGTATGGATATGGTGCTTAGGGACATGGCTTGGCTGTGTTAGGTTTATGGTTGGGTTCCTCTAAAGGGGTCTTTGCCAACCTTAATGATTCTGTGATTTTATTCTTTTTATTCCTTCAATTTTCTTATGCCAGGTTTGAATGGAAGTTTCATGAGAGTCTCACAGACACCGTGACATTAGGATTGAGGTGAAGAACACTTGTCTGTGTGTTTTAAATTATTTATTCATAGTAATAATTTAATGTGAAGAGGCACGTGTGTGGGAAAGAACTGATGGCAGGACTGTCTTTGGGAATCTGTGATAAATGCTGATGGAAAGTAGTAGTTTGGGAACCCTCCTGAGGGAAGAAAAGCATCATTAGTCTGGCAGATTGTCAGCAGCAAATGGTACATTAATTTTTGGCATGAAACTCTTGCTAGCAGAGAAAGACTTTCCTTTCTGTTGATAATAATAAAAATGAGGAGGGACTGTTCATCTGTTCTCAGCAGGCTGATATTGTTCAGCTCTTTTCAATATCCACGTAAGATGGACACAATGGCTTTGGCAAAAGCCCTTTTACATTTTATTGTTGACAAGAAGTGCTTTATAATACTGATAATCTGCATTCATCTACATAACTAACTTTCCTTCATACAGTTTTATTATGATCACAAACTATAAATAAACTGTTGCAAAATTTCAGGTGTTATTTAACACTAAAGAGATACCCGTGTTCATATGTGTGTTTCACTGTATGGAGTACATGGTGGGTCTTTGTTCTAGGACAGTTTTACTTCCCGAGCACTTGGGAATGACTGTTTTACGTCTACTGCTAGTGGCAGCAGTAGAAGGAAGTCGTTTTTTCTATTAAAGGTGTTTATTTACACTTGAATTAGGTGATCTCTGTGTTGAAAATTTTATTAAGCTCACACAACGGGTTTTATTTTTTACCTGAGTAATAAAAAAAGCATTTTTCTTTGCTGTTTTTACTTTAAGTGTTAGGGTATTGGGTTTTTAATATCTGATGTGATCTGCCTAAGTTCTTAGAGTTCAGCTAACAAAAGTACATAAAATTTGTTTATTTCTTTATGGTGGTCTGTTTTGATAACTAAAGTAATTTCTGCTTCCTTTGGGTGCTGTAAATATATCTGGTGTATGGAGAATTATAGCAGGAAAGTACTGCATAAAAAGGGAAGGTTGTTCAGTAGGAATTGAATTCCTCAGTAAAAACAAGATTTGCAAGAATGTGAAGACATAACTTAAAAAAATAAAAGTAATGTTAAGACCACAATCGAGCCTTTTCCTCACCATTTCTCATCTGAATTTGTAGCAGTTTCACCAAGATGTGCAGCAGCTCTGTATCTCTTGAAATTGAATATGCATATTGGGTGCTTTCCTAATTTTTGTCATGGCAAATGTGCTGGATTACAACTCACTTTATATTCAATTTCCTATTCACCAGAAAATGACAAGAGTCCTTACCTGTTTCTATGTTTCAAATAAAGAACACTGTTATTTTCTTTTGCTCTGTTTTGTTTAACTTGAACACTTCAGCATCAGTTTACTTGGGCAAGATAGACTCTGGGTAAGGCCCAGGTTAGGGATTTGTAATCATAGAATCACAGGGATTGGAAGCTGACCTCGAGAGATCATTGGGTCCAACCCCCCTGCCAAAGCAGCTCCCCAGCTCTTACTGCACAGGGAGGCATCCAGACGGGGCTGGAATCTCTCCAGAGGAGACTCCACACCCCCTGGGCAGCCTGTCCCAGGGCTCCCTCACCCTCACTGGGGAAAAGTTCTTCCACGTATTGGTGCGGAACTTCCTGTGCTCCAACTTGAGGCCATTGCCCCTTGTCCTGTCTCCACAGACCACTGAAAAGGGGCTGACCATTTCCCCCTGTGTCCCATGCTTAAGATATTTATAAACATTAATAAGGTCCCCCCTAAGTCTTCTTTTCTCCAGGCTGAACAGTCCCAGCTCACTCTGCCTTTCCTCATAGAGGAGACGCTCCAGGCCCTTAATAGTCTTCGTAGCCCTTCTCTGGACTCTCTCCAGGAGATCCCTGTCTTTTTTGCACCAGGGAGCCCAGAACTGGACACAACACTCCAGGTGGGGCCTGACCAGGGCAGAGTAGAGGGGGAGGATCACCTCCTGTGACCTTCTGGCCACACTCCTCCTGATGCACCCCAGGATCCCATTGTCTCTCTCAGCCCCCAGTGCACACTACTGGCTCATGGCCAACCTGTCATCAACCAGGACCCCCAGGTCCTTCTCCGTAGAGCACTTCTCCAGCAGGTCACCCCCAGCCTGTACTGATACAAGCAGTTATTCCTTCCCAGGTGCAAGACTTTACACTTGCTTTTGTTGAATCTCATCTGGTTTCTCCCTGCCCAGCTCTCCAGCCTGTCCAGGTCTCGCTGAATGGCAGCTCAGTGCTCCTGCGTGTCAGCCACTCCTCCCAGCTTTGTAATAATTAGGTTCTGTTTCCAAGGGTCTCACTTGGAGACACCGTTTGGGCTTAAAGGAGTTTGGTTTTCATCTGTGTGTTGAGGGTGAGAGGGTCACTTTTTCTTTAGCCAGGGTCTTTGCTCAGTGAACTCTTCTGTTGTTTGTGTCCTTGAACATATATACTGTCAACTGTCAGGGACCTTCAAGTGTGTGAGATGCTACTTTAGGATAAATGCAGATAATTGAAAAATACTTTGTAGCAACTGTGGTATTTGACGTGAATAGCAAATAGGTTGTATGTGGTGTTGTTAAGTGGCACTATTAAAAAAACCCAAATGTTTAAGTGGCCACATATAGTCATCCCAGTCAATGCACAGCTTCACTCTGTACCTGTGAAAATCTTTTTGTTGAAAAAGACCCTTCTTTATTGTACTAAAAAAAAAGAGGAGAAATTATTCTTGAAAAGAAGGTAGAAGCAGGCCATAGTTTAGTAGCTGAAGTGTTTTTAAAGCATCATATTAAAAGATTATAAAGTTAGAATCTTTAGTGTATTGTTGTCATGGGAATAGAAATGTCAATGATTAACCCCCTTCTATTTATAGCTATTTTCTCCTGAGTTAATATTCCTGTTCCAGTTAGCTTCTAGGTAAATTTTAGGAGAAGGCAGAGCAATTCTTGCCTTAGTCTATCACTGCAGCTAATAGTTTTAGTGTCTCACAGTTACTTTCTTTTTAATGTGAATTCCATAATTAAGGTTCTGTATTTTCAGAATTGTTTGTACTTTGATAACTTGTCAACTTTTCTGGCATGGAGCTGTAGGATTGAAAGACGCCTTCGGCATTTGCCCTGATTGCCGGTGTACTGTCAGCCTTGCATCCATACATAAGGGCTAGAAGGGTTATCATAAAGCTGCTGTCAAATGACAGAAGTGTAAAAATTAAAGCAAAAGTCCAAACCTGTATTCAGGCTTGCTAGTAGCTTTCTGTTCAGGTTTGCTGGTTTCCCCCACCCCTTTCAATGCATACCAGGTTTGCTCTTGAGCAGCTAATGGGAGCAGGAGGGTGTCCCCACTTCCTTCAGACTTGGCCCATCTTGCTTATGTGGTCCTATAGTGGTACTTTCCCTTTCTGTTTGTCAATGTTCTTGGAGGGTTTCCATACACACACTGAGAACTGCAACTCCTGTGAAAATTCCTGCGCTTTCAGCACCAGAGTATGAGGCACTGGAAGTGTCTCTGCCTGAAAGAGGGGGTGCATGGGAAGTAAAAGTAAATTAAAACACAGTGTTTCATTACCTAGAAGAGCTTAATAGATTGGCTTTTGAGTGTTGGATATGGCTGAAGGTAAACTGAATTTGTTGGATGCTTGAATATTTCCTTCTTCATCTCAAGAAATATTTGTAATGATGGCTTTTAGTTTCAGAGAGTAGCAACTGTATACATGATGCAAGTGACGAAATACTGTTGATATTTATCATGTGGTAATGTTTGGAATCAAGCAGCAAGTTGGACCGCAGCAGCATGTCTTTGAAGTAGACCTAGCTAGACACTACTGTGTTTGTTCGTGATCTCTTGTAATTTGTACTTTGGAGTTTGTTTTAATCTTAAGCAACAAAGCCTTTAAATTGGTATCTGGACAAGAGTGGGAAGTAGTTTCACGAAGTAGCTCATAACAATTACAGAAAAAATGTTTAGTCTTGCTGTTTAACTCTACTAAAATCTACTCTTATATAAATCTCATTTATGTAAAAATAAATATACAAAAATAAGAATTTGGGAACTAAATAGAAGACAAATTGCGTAGTTGCACCACATTAGGCACTTAACAGCATGTAGCTGGGATGTGAAATATCAGCATGTGAAAGTAGTGAAGAAGATGGACTACACAGAAGACATCACAAGAAACAGAAGTCCTGCTAATAATGTTGCAAGTAACTAATTGTAATAAGATCTTTGTAGAGCTAAGATAGAGTCATTGTTTTGTTTCTTTGTTTAAAAATGCAAGGAAGTATTTATTCATTTTGTAACTGTTGGGTGGAACCAGTATCGGGTTTTGGAGTGGTTTTGAGATCTGTGACACACTAGAGAATAGCAAATGCATCAGCAGTAAGGGCCATGTTCAGGTATCCTGAATCCTGAGGAGGTGCCTGGTCAGCGAGACCTATGCACCTTAACTCTTTCAGAGTTTAAGCTGATCAGAGGGAAATAATGGAGAAGGACTTCATAAACTTTAGGATTACTGGAAATGGCCTTGGAGCTCATTAAATGTATATAAGACTTCTGTATCAAAAAATGATGGTGTGGAGGTAATTTTGTTCCTTATGTTCTCTGTTATGCCCAATAATCAACTTAGCTTCAAAAATAGCAGGCTAGTTAGTCTCACCTCAGTCCCTGGAAAGATGTTGGAGAAACTTGTTCTGGGGGTAAAGGAAAAGAAGGTTATCAGAAGTATTCAGCTTGCATGCACAAGGGGAAGTCATGCCTGACTAACCTGATAGCCTTCTATGAGGGCATGACTAGATGGGTAGATGAAGGGAGAGCAGTAGGTATTGTTTACCTTGACTTCCACAGCATCTGCATAGGCAAGCTTAGGAGATGTGGGTTAGATGAATGGACAGTGGGGTGGATTGAAAATTGGCTGAAAGATAGAGCCCAGAGGGTTGTGATCAGTGGCACAGAGTCTAGTTGGAGGCCTGTAACAAGTGATGTTCCTCAGGGGTTAGTCCCGGGTCCAGCCCTGTTCAGTGTAATCATCAACTAATTGGATGAAGGGACAGAGTGTACCCTCAGCAAGTCTGGTGATGATACAAAACTGGGAGGAGTGGCTGACGCACCAGAAGGCTGTGCTGCCATCCAGTGAAGCTGGAGAGTTGGGCAGAGAGTAACCTTACGAAATTCAACAAAAGAAAGTGTAGGGTCCTGCACCTAGAGAGGAGTAGCCCCATGCACCAGGACAGGTTGGGAACTGGCCTGCTGGAAAGCAAGTCTGGAAAAAGACCTGGGAGACTTGGTGGACAGCAGGTGAACCATAAGCCAGCAATGTGCCCTCATGGCCAAGAAAGCCAGTGGCATCTTGGGGTGTATCAAGAAAAGTGTGGCAGGTCAAGGGAGGTTCTCCTGCCCCTCTGCTCTGCACTGGTGAGCCCTCATCTGGAATATTGTGTGCAGTGCTGGGCTCCCCAGTTCAAGGACAGGGAGCTACTGGAGAGGATACAAAAAAGAGCTACAAAGTTGATTAGGACACTAACTTCTCTCTTACAAAGAGAGGCTGAGGGACTTGAGACTTTTTAGCCTAGAGAGGAGAACACTGAGGGGGGATTCTTATCAGTGCTTATAAATGCTTGAGGGGTGGGTGTCAGGAGGATGGCGTCAGTCTTTCTTCAGTGGTGCCCAGTGACAGGGCAGGAGGCAATGGGCATAAACTTGAATATAAGAAGTTCACCTAAACAAGAGGAGAAACTTCTTTACTGTGAGGGTGCAAGAACACCGGGACAGGCTTCCTAGAGAGGTTGTGGAGTCTCCTTCTCTGGGCACGTTCCTGTGTGACCTGCTTGACGTGACCCTGCTCTGTCAGAGGGGTTGGACTAGATCTCCAGAGGTCCCTTCCAACCCTGGTGATTCTGTGAGTACAGAGCTCCTGCTCTGAATCACTTGCTGGATAAATGTAATTATGATATTGAGTTCTTCTTAATGAAGACATGTGCCTCAATTTAGCTTCAAATCATGTTTCTAACTGTTAGCCATTTAACTTAAAGAATAACACTGACCCATATTTTTTAGTTCTTCATAAAAATGCTTTGTGGTCTTTATTTTGGCTGCCTGAAGGAACAATAAAGGCTGAAAACTGACTTGTAATTCTGACACAGATTAATTTTTGCAATCGTTTGGCTCAGAGCTTGGTATTCTGCAGATTCTGTCTCAGCTGCTTTTTTTGAAAATTATTCTCTGTGGGTATTTTTACGTGATGAGCTCTTGTAGCTACAGGCCTGGTTTGTCTTGATAAAAAAGATTTTGTATGAGATAGGTGGGTTTCATAGAGCAATTGTGTTCTGTGTTTTAAAGCGACACATTTCAGAAAAGGCTGAGGCTTTTTTAAAAAGGATATTCTTGTTTTTTACCAACCACTGACACCTGTGAAAGTAGAACAGAAGGAAGAACACTGCTGTGTGTGAAAATACGCTGTCTGTTATCAATAAAATACTTTGTCTCTTGGTATTAGTGGAGAAATAAATGCCACCTTTGCAAGGTCAAAACTGCTCCCTGCTGTTGAAGAGACTGTGGGCACTGCATAGTTAAGGTGGTGCTTCTGTACTGTTCTACTGTTCGGATCAGTCTGTGTGCAACATTGCAATGGGTAGGAAATGGTTGGGTTGTTTTCAGATTCAGGCTTTAACTTGAATTTTCAGCATCTGCATTAAGATGTGCAGGGTGTGAAAGTCAGGAGTTGTGCTGATATAGCCAGGTGTGTGCTGCTGTGAGTTCTTTATCTCACTGTTTTAATTCTTGAACTTGGATTGTAATGCTTTAATTACTGATAGTGAAAGTTCTTGAATAATTTTGTGCATATTATTGTTGAAACTTAAGACTGAGAAAGGAGAGAAATAATATTGCTTTAGATTTCTCAGTATTTTTTTCATTTTAAGATACTTGATGTATTTACTGATGGTTAATCCTCCTCTTGTCTCACTCGGGGAAATAGTGAGTTTCTTCATTGCCAAGTGGCTGCTACAACAGCTAATTCAGTTTGACATTCCCTTGTCCAGTCTTCAGTGCTGTTGAGAGCATGAAATGCACAGAACAGCTTTCAAGTAGCTGAAGATCTAAACCTAGAGTTGTACAATACTCTAGCAGTATGTTTCTCTAGGTATCACTATCCAAAACATCCACTAGTGCTTTCAGTGCAAGTCCTGGTGCCTTCCTCAGTGTGCTCTTCCAGAGTAGGAGATGCTCAAGAAACTGTTTTATCATGTCATTTACCCACTCTGAGTTCCTGGAATATCCTTTCTAACAAATGGTTTTGTTTTGTTCTCTGACAGAACTCATAGAGAACCCTGAGTGATGGGTCTAGAAATTGTTGTGGTTTAGGAGACCACAGAGCCACAGTTAGTCCAGTAATTTCTATGTGGCATCTTGTATTTCTTATGAATAAATTGTTCTTTTTTCTCTCCACCCCCACCCCCTTTTTGGGTGGCCTACTTCCTTGCCCTACAATTGTTTTATGTCATATACCTCACAGACGTTATAGGCAAAAATTCCTTGTAGGTTTTCCCCCTCTCTCCCTTTGAGGTACAATTTTTGGGTCATGCATTCGTAAGGTTTCTGTGGACATAAAGAAGTATGGAGGGTATCTATAGCACTGTGGAAAGCTTCACTGGATTGTCACAGGTATTTTTCTTGTCTCCACACAGTTTTACAGTTCCTGAGTTATTGTGCAAGATTGTTAGTTTTTTTTCTAAAACAGTTTTTTGCATAAAACCAGGTTTGCACAGACCCAGCACCTGTGTAGTAAAGCTGTAACTGAAGGATTCACTTAATTGTTTATTGTGCAAAATACAACTTCTCATGCAGAAGGGCAGGCTGAACTGGAGAAGGGTTTCTGCTAGGTCTCTGGTGGCACTTCGTGTAGCAGTGCTGTGGGTCTGGACCCAAGGGCAAGTGCCTGAGGTGGTTTTGTTTTGTGTCTTTGGCTGAGCTCATGGTGATGAGCAGAGACTGGTGAAGGAGGTCCCACTGGCAACATCAGGATGACAGTTCTGCTTGTCCTGCATTCCCCAGAGAGATAAAGTGGGGTAAAGGTGTGTGCTCATCACAGAGTCCAGCTTGGGTTCAGAGCCTGAGGCAGTTCCTTGTCTTTCTGATCTTTACTCTGTTCCTATTGATAATGTTTGCATGTTTTCTTATGAGTTGGAGATCTCACCAGCTGTTTATGGTAGTTAGAAGGCCAGCAGAGTTTGTACCTTGGTCTGTTAGGTAATATAGTCATCAGCCTTTGAAAAAATTTCCACTCATAATTTAAAGGTAATATGCTGGCATATGAAAGGTTGACCATGATGTGATCTGCAGTTAACACCGATAACCATCTCTTGTAACCTCTGTTCTGCTTGTCTGAAAAACAAGAGAGGTTGAATAGCTAGAAAAACAAAGCTGCACACTGTCATCCTGTACTGAAGGATCTGTTTCTGATGCTTGAACATAGTAATGCGTAGTTTGCCTGTATGCATCAGAAGTGGTTTAAGGTCTGGAGGACTAGGTGTTCCCCCAGCTACCCGCAGGGTGCAGGTGCTTGCAGAGGACCAGCAGGAAGCCTGCTGTCCATGTCAGGTCTGAAGTCCTCTGGAGACAGGAAGAGGGAAGGGGTGGGAAAGGACAGAGAGCTGTAGAGTAGGCAGCAGAACTGTAGCAAGCAAGAAGCTGTGGAGAACATGGGACTTGATACACCGTGACAGTAGCTATTCACAATGGGCTGGCTTGTTAAATGTGTACAATGTAGGGACCCCAGCTATTTTCTGGGCTCTGCATGTGTGCCTGACCCTCAGGTTTGATGCTGGTGCATTGTCTACTGCACTAACTCATTTATTTCTCACCAAATTCTGAATGAGGCATGTGGAACATTAGGTCTCCTTGCCTTGCCAGTGTCTAAGGGGTGAATATGGTACAGGAGGTTGACTCTGTCTAAGATAGGGATGATTTGAAGCATGATAGGAGCCAAGCAGCTGTTGTCAGTTCCAGGTCACAATTTGCACTGTGTGGTGTGAGGAGACAGGAAGGGATGAGGCAGAAGAAGGCTTGGACCAGAACTTACAGCACTAATATGACTGCCTACTTGCTGGTACTTGAGCTATTTCATGCAGTGCTTCACCCCCAGCCCCCAAATGCACTTAGTCGAGAGAGCTGACAACACATCTGTGTTACACATTGTTCCCATTTATGAACTTAATAACATGGGTAGTGTTGTGGTTTAGCTCCAGCTGTCAACTAAGCATCATGTGGCTGCTTGCTCACTCCTACTCCTGGTGGGATGGGGAGGAGAATTGGAAGAAAGAGGTAGAATTCTTGGGCTGGGATAAGGACAGTTTCCTGGCATGGCAAAAGAGGAGAAAATAACAACTACGGCACTGAGAATATACAAAGTGGGTGATACACAGTGCCCAGCCCTGGCCAGCTACCCCTTATGTAAGGAATGTGACATCAAATGGTATGGGATATCCCTCTGGCTCATTTGGGTCAGCTGTCCTGGCTGCGTCCCCTCCCAGCTTCTTGTAGAAATGAACTCTAACCCAGCCCAAAACCCAGACAGGCAGGTAGTGTGATGTAAGGAATGAATAAGGTAACAGTTTTATCCAATGTATCAGTGCTGATATTAGATAACCAGTATTGTGCATTTTCCCTGTGATTCCCATGTGCAGTTGTGAGTTTCTCAGCAGTTTGCAGACCTCCATGGAAGCTGTTGTTAAATTTGTCTCAGATATAGCAGCAGGGGTATATATGCAATTTCAAACCACCATTCTTTGCTATGTTGGTGCCAGTAGGTTTCCCATGAAAGGTTTCTATGAATTTAGAATGCTAAATTCATAGGCTCCCACAACCTGATTTGTCATCATGTGACCCCTTGAAGGTTGGGATCTCTGATTTTTTTGTTAAAATAACATCCTGCTTCTGCCCCAGGGTATGGTACTTCAGATGTACATTGTATATCCCCTTTGAGGAGCCACACATCATGAAAGATTGGTTCCTCAGATGGAAATTCTGGATGTAATGACTTTTTTATCTTGTATCTATAGTATGATGCATTTCACATCCCCTCCTGAGCTCCTGCCTTCTGGCCACTAGCTTTTGATTCTGATTTTTCTGACTCTGTAAACACAAATATTGATGTGGCTGTAAAATATTAGTGCCAGACTGGCACTTTAGTGTTGGTTGTAAGAGATTCACTCTGTTCTCTGTCCTAGCAATTTCTAACTTGTGTAAGGCTGCCTTCCTTTTTTCTTATTTTCCTTTTTAGCTTTTGCCTGCTGCAGGCTCCTAGGCATTAGTCATCTGAAGTTTCTGGACTAGTTCATACCTGGAAAACAACCTTGTGGTCCATAAAAAAAGTTATATATGTAGCAGTGACATTTTAGACCTAAGTGGATGGGGTAGCAATTCTTTTTCCCTTAAAGCCACTGAAGAAATCCAAGCTGCTTCGCAGTGCTGTATGCGCTGATCTCCAGAGAGGTTCTGCCCTGTGTGGGACAGCGGGAATGACAGCCCCTGTACCTGATCACTGTGGACTACTTGGTGTGGTTTAGAAAAAGAAATGTTTATGTTGCATGCCTTGTGTTTTGTGGCTTGGCCTACAAACTGGTAGATTATATCAGTGTCAAACCAATAAACAGGGCTTTGTTCTCAAGGGAGTTTTAAATATTTTTTATTTCACTTTGCTGAGAGCCTGGTTTGCAAGGTAGAGCTAAATGCAGATCATGTCTTGGCTCTATGGAGATACTTTGTCCTGTACATCTGCAGGATGATGATAAGAGGAGATCTATTGAAGCTTGCTTCTGCTGTTTCGCAAGTTGAAATATCAACAGAAAGTTGGGATCACTTGTCTTCAACTTGAATTCTTTACAATGAAACTACAGGTGACATTACATGTGAAAAAGAAAACAAACAAAAATTGCCCCACCTGAAAACAACAGCAACAAAACCACCCACCCACCGCTCTCCAAACCCCCCAAAACAACCAACCAAAACCAGCTTACAGCAGAGTGTAAAAGAGATCATGGGGTTAAGAGAATGACGGCAACTCTATTTCCCTTTCTTTTGTCTTTAATTGCAATGGACATCTGTTGATCTGATCCAAATTGAGTGTATAAAAATGTAAAAATTATTTATAGCAGCTAAAAAATGTTGTGACTATTTAATTCTTTATTAGCATACCTATATTGCCAGTTACGTGTACACGTATACCTATATTTTTCCCTTTCCTGTTCTCTTCCTGGTAACCAAGTGCTTGAGAATTTGACATTCATTTAACTGTTAGGTTGTGTAATGTGAATTGCAGCTCCATCATCCATCAAGCTAGCATGAGTCTTCAGTTTATAGATCTCAGAATGACTTTTCTTCACTGTTTCTACTTCTAGCTATTGTGAATTCTAGGCTGAGACGTGTGACTCATGGTGCAAGAAGCTTAGCTACCTGACTCAGGGACTGTGGACTGCATCTTTTGGTACTAGATACCCCAACATTTATAGGCCGATACAGTATAATTCTTAATTTCTGTGTGCTTCACTTGCTTGAGGTGGAAAATCTAATAATTTTTCTGTCACCATGTTTGCATCAGATTGTAAGATGTTTAAAATATTCTTGTGGAAGTCAGAGACTAGGAAAAATCTGTGTCCTTTTCCATTTGCCGCAGATTTTATTCTGTGAAGGGATATGTGAGTGTCTTTCTGCAGGAGCCATTGGAAATGCACTTGAATGCATGGTTAGGAATCAAAAATATCAGGCCATTAGGAGTGGAAGAGGGTGGAAAATGGTTTTAGTTTACAAAAAGTATATACTGGCATATTGCTATTGCTAAGAGGAAATGACTCTTAGTTGCTTCTTTGAAAAGGGATGTGTACATCGTGGTGTCATAATTTGGGTAGAAAACTGTCTGTGAAACCTAATCAGACAAGCTAAGCTTTTCCTACTTGGTACTTTTTTCAAAGTGGTTTTTAGCAGAATAACTCATTTGGCTTGATGGGTTGGTTGGTTTTGGTTTGTTTGTGTGTGTGTGTGTGTTTGTTTTGTTCCGTTGTTTGGTTTGGGTTTGTTTTTTGTTTTTAAAGGAAGTATTTATATACATGTTTAATTGAAATTTTATAGTAGTTAAAGAGATTAGTGTGCAGGTTACTTCCCTATCTGGAAGTTCTTGAAGCAAGTGTAACAGTTTTAAGTCAGAACATGTAAATCAGTTCCTGATTTGGGCCATATGTCAAGTGGCCAGTAAACATACTCATGAAAGGGCCTTGTAACACCCGATGCTTAAATTCTGACCTCTGATGTTATTTGTCTTTTACTGACTTACCAGACCGCACAGTAGAAATATAGGCACCTGTCACAATGTCCAAATAAAATAATACCTATTTGATGCTTGCACATTTGTTTGGACAAGGTAATTTTTGACTCTGGTAATCAAGTCACCGAAACAGATGGGTAATAAAGTTGAAACTGAGCTCTTCAAACAAATGAAAAGAAAATGCTCACTGGAGATCATTTTAGTCATTTAAAATCATGGTATACAGGCGTATGCCAGGCACAAAACTCTCTGGTGTGTTTGGTTTCAGTAGCCAGTAAAACTGTGCTTCCCACCCACCCCTGCCCTTTTTTTACAAGGACTTAGAATTCTCATGTTATAATCTGAAATCAATTCTGATTTGTTCTTTTGGGGGAAATATTTTTGACCCTTTTTTGTTTGTTTTGATTTGGACATTTGTATGTGCTTGTACAGATTTCAGTCATCGCAAAGTATTTTGCAATTACAGTCCTTCATTTAAAGTACTGAAGACATTAAAATGAGGTCTTGATAGTGTCTATATTCACAGATTAAAAACCAGGTGAAGTTCTCTGCAAGTATTAAAAGCAGATGCTGAATCTCACAGCTGTGGAAAAGTCACCCCAGGCACAAGTCAGGCCGCTGAAGGTAGCTACTAAAGGCTCTGAAGGTAGCTGCTTTTCTGGGAGTCTGTAGGTTGAGCGTGAGTCAGCGATGACCTGGCGATGGTGGAGATGAGCCATGCCTGGGCTGCCTCAGCAGCGTGTGACCAGCCAGGGGGGAACGGTCATTCCCTTCTGCCTAGCACCTCTGAAGCTGCATCCAGAACAGTGTCTCCCACTGTGGGCTCTCAAGAACAAGAGAGATGCCCACAAACTGGAGAGTCAAGTGGAGGGCTGCTGGTGAGGAGATTAGGGGGCGGCAGTGTATGACATTTGAGGTGTGTGGGGGTATGTATGACCTCTGTTTGGAGAAGACAAGAAAAGATCTTTACTAGAGTTTTCTACTGCTTGCAGGAGGATTATAGAGATATCTGAGAGGTGGGGGAAAGGCAGAATGCAAGTGGCAGATCACACAAGTTTCAACAAAAGAAATTCCAATTGAACATAAGGAAAAAAATTCACTGCGAGGGTGGTTAAGCACTGGAGCAGGTTGCTCATGGACACTGTGGAGCTTCTGTCCATGGAGACTGTGCAAATTCCTGAGCTACATGCTTTAACTTCAGTGTTGAAACTCATCTTGGGGACTAGCTGACTTCCCACCTAAATTAGTCTGTGATTCCTAGAAAATTTTAATCATTTTTGGTACTTAAGATGTATGACCAGGACTACTACTGGTTTTATTGCCAGTAACTCAATGACAAAAGTACTGATTGTGTGCAGTTTTTATCATTATTCTTTTCTACCAAGTGGCATTATATTTCATGTTATCTTTATAAATGTCATGAGACATATGTGTAAGATACTTCTAACTGTCTGCATTAGGTTTGAATTGTGGGATTTTCTCCAGTGTTCAGCATTGAACAGTCCTGTTCATGTAACAAACGGCTGTGAACAGCTACCTCTGAATCTGGGTAGTGGATGACATTGAAGCTTGTGTTGGAAGAAAACTGACTGCAGAAATCCAGACCAGATTGTTCTCTGTAGGGAACTGACCCGGTCAGTCTGATGAAGCATGCAGATGTCTTTATCCACCACTCCCCCTGTAAGGAGCATCTTTCTAAGATTTTAATACCCATGGCATCACTGTATATTAAACTTAAGCATGATCTGCTTGTATGATAGCTCTGTGTTTGGTCTGTGTGCCCTCCTTTTAGGAGAAAATTTCACTCCTAATTAATTTTCCACTGTTTTTAATTATTTTACTTCTTTACCTCTCTTTCTAGATGCGTATGATCTGTCTGCTAGAGAATAACCCTGTTTCCTAGAGGTTTTGATTGAAATATCAGAAATAATTGAAAAATGAATCTTGTACTCCCTGTGTGAAGAAGTATCTATATATAGGAAAACCTCAATTTCTAGTCTTAACTTTTTTTTTAATAGTAGAAAGTCATCTATCTTATAATTTAAGATGTAACATTTTAATAGCTGGGGGAAATGGCTGCTGGTGAAATCTGATGGTCTAGGTCCATTTGTACAATTCAAAAGGAGAGGAAATATTAACAGTTTATATATTTAAATGCCTGCTAAGTGGACTGTTTACTCCTCCTTTCCTCCCTGTTTACAGTGGAACAAGTTACTACTCTGAGTGGTAGACCAGGCGAGAAAATACCAGAGAGCAGAACGAGTACTGATGTAATGTTTCATAGAGTTGTTTTGTTAGACTATATTCTATATAGCAGTCGGGGGCTGGGACTCTACAGGTTACTCAGATCAATAAATTAAGCACAACTCCAGATTATTAATGCATCTTTTCAGATTCCTGACAGAGGCAGTATGTAGGCTTTTAAATAGTAGCTTGGGCTGTTATAAAAGCAGACCTTTGGGCTGTAGTTTGAAGTACTGTAAAGTGGCAAGCCAGCCCTGGGGCGGCAAGAATCTCTTCCTCCACCACTCATCTTGCTTCTGTTTACATCGGCACTTTGCTGGCACAAGCAGTTAAACAGCTGTGTAGGGAACTGTGTGACTCACCTGTGGTAAAATGACATCTGGGTTCTGGATTAAGGTTCAGCTCTTTCTCCTCCCTTCCCCTTCAGTGTGGCTGGCCAGGCCTCTTTCTTCCCTTGTGCCGACTCCACTCACCCTTTTGGTTAAGGTTTTTTTGTTGTTTTGTTTAACACAGCCATGCAAGCATCCTGCTATTAAAATATTCAGTTTTTCTGTTTTTAATACTAGAACTCAGCATATCCTAACATCTCAGGCTAACCTTCCCCCGGTACATAAAATATCGACAGTGAGTTGGATTATGGAAAGTGAATGATTATCTAGGTTGTGAGCTAACCGGCTGTAATCTCCAACTCTTCAGTCTCATCTGAGTGCTGTGGAGTGCACTGTACGGAGTGCATTGGGCTTCCTGTCAGGTCCTGCTGACAGTTAAACTAGCAGCTCTGCCTGCTGCTGGCCAAAATCTTTAGGGAGCTAACTGTTTACAGATTTTCCTAAAGTTGAATGGACCAGGTATGTTCTCATAGCCCAATTGACATAGAGTATTGACTTATTTCACTGGAATTTTTCCTTCACTTGAGATTTTTCACTTGTCACCCTGCCTCTGGGTCAAGGTGCCAAACTGACTGCTACTTCTGTGACAGTGCTGTTCTAATCTGCTGTTTTCTTCCAGTTCCTTAGCTTGCCTCCCATCTTGACCATGCAGAACTGGATTACAGTGAGCTGAAGGGGGGATGTTTTCTTATAGTGGCCCCAGCTTCAGTGCGATCTGTGATCAAATTCTTCTAAAGAAAATTTCAGGCATTGGCATTTAAATGTGAAAGGATTTCTTCTCCCTGCAACTCACATTAGCTACACAATACCAAAAGATGGCCTGAAAGTCCTTACATATATTTTTCAGTGCACCTATATAGTGATTTCAAAGTACAGCGAAGGATAGTCATGAATTAGCTGAGAGAAGCTCGTATGCTACTTTTGCATTCGTTATGAATGTGCTGCCTGTGAATTGTCTCAAGTCTAACAGAAAGTGGAAGTTTTATTCCTTTGCTTGGTTCATAATGGATAATCTTTGGAGGGAGCAGGAAGTGTGTTGACTTGCCTGAGTATAATGTCGAGAGCAGTCCAGAATTTCACTTCATCCTCTTTGTTCAAACTCCAGCCTGTTGGGCTGTTCTCTACCTGTATACCTGTTTTGCAGGAAAAAAACGTTGAAGACAATCTCGTTTACAGCTAGTTATAAAATTACATTTTCATTGAATTATAAAGTAATTTCCGTAAGATGGGATGATCAGAGGTCATCTAATCTAACCATCTGTTCAAATCAAGATGCTTAAAATTAAATTAAATTTTAATTTGTAACCAGCTAACATGTTTGCATTTTTTTCATATCTCTCAAATTCACGTACTCAGCATGTCTTGAAAACTGGGCTGTTTTTATTTACAGGCAGTAATATCAAGGTAGAAACTCTGTTCGTTGTGGGTTTAAAATCCTGGCTTCAGTTTTTAAAGCTTAATGCGTAATGCTATGGGTACGGCAGAGGAACAAGGCTACGGAAGGAGAACAGGCAAAATAATCAAGGAACATGGAAAAAACCTAATTATATTCCTTTTGTGGAAAATTAGCTGTATTTTATGAGGAGAATGAGAGTCTAGACATGAATAGCTGAGAGACCACTCTTGGTACCAGTCTGAGCACTGTGAGGGAATGACATTTCAATAAGGCCTTTCGTGTTTTCTATACTTAGATGTTTTTAGGAAACTAAATGATGATATTTTTATTCTGATTTTGGGAAGGATCCTGACTAAATGGACACTTAATTTTCCATTCCATAGGGCCAGCTTATGTGGCAGTTGAGCTAAACTGCTGGGAAATATTTATAGTATCACATGATCTTTAAAAATAACTTCCCAGGCTGCACTGTAGATGTCTTGAATTCTTAAAATCTTTGCTATTGTACATAGATAACCGTGACATTCTCGGAGTGGAAAAATCTTAGCTTTCCTGGTGTAAGCATTCTATTTATAATCAAGTTGTTTGTATTTGCTTTTTAAATTTGTAAGCAGTGTGAGCTGCAATTCACCTGTGCGGCTCTAGAAGGCCAGAACCTGTTCAATCTTTAGGGCAAAACATTGCTCTCAGTGCCATGGTACGAAATAACCTGCAGAATAAGCTGTCAGTGTGTTCGATCCTGTCTCCAAAGGAACTGTGAGGTCTAGTGAACACGCAGCACAGTCCTCGGTACTACATGTGTTGCTTAGCATAGGTGCTTTCTCCTGTCACATCAAGCCTTTAAACCAAACCAGGGTTGCAGTTCCACATTATTACACCCCGTTTCATCCCTGTGACTTCTGCTGGGGAGCAGCCACAGTGTTCATCTCACCCCACCCTTGCTTCAGATACGGTGCCGGCCTGTCACGGGGTGAGGCAGGTCATTCCCTGAGTCAGTGGAAAACTGGTAATGTTTGTTTGTTCGGGTTTTCCATTGTGTGGCTGGGGAGGCGGGGAAAGCAAAAAGCTTAAGGCCTGCTTCTGGCAGCAGCCCGTCCCCCGAGGGAGCTAGGGTAAGGTGCTGCTGTGTGCTGGAAACACAGTGACTTAATGAAGTGGTGCTCTTGCAGTCAGTATAAATACAGTGGAAGTCGGGAAAGTGGCAGTCCCACGCAACACTGTGCAACACAGCTGGGGTGTGGACTGCACAACAGTGAGCTTGACCTGTGAGCCCACAGGCTGGGGCAGCGGCTGGGGATTTGCTACAGTTTAGGAATACAAGAGGAGGTAGTTCTGCAGAGCTGTGAACTGGCACACTGGTCTAATGTAGATAGCTGACTTCAGAGTCTGCAGAAGAAATCAGAATTCTTTTCAAGTATAAAGAAGGAGGAATTTTTCCTTTGGTTTTGGTTTGGTTTTTTTTGATGCCTCCTAATTTTCATAGGACATAAACCATCCTGCATATTTTCCCTTGTTTAATCTTTGCTTGTAGATTCTTTTCCCTTATTTGTTCTCAAATATTTCCTTTATAGCTTGCTCATCTTTTTATAGTGCTAGATGTTTACGTAGTTAGAAAAATGATTACAATGATTATATTGTGTAAGTGCTTAGTGTTTCTCCTACTTAGACTATGTGATATGCTGCTGCTGTTTCCTAGAAAATAACTGTGGTCAGATTGTCATCTAGTCTGTTCTGGACAGTAAGATATTGTTTAAACACTGTTCTTGTGTGTCTGGATAGGGTGTCCCTTCTGAACTGCTTTCACTGCTGCAAGACTTCCCCCACCCCTCCAGCCCCTTGACTGCCACATGACAGAGCAAGCAGTAGATAAAAAGCTGTATTGATCGTGGTGATCATCTTGAATGTGGGGCTTAACAGCTGTAATAACTTATTCTATAAAGCAGGAATCTGGATAAGCAGAGTGCTCTTAGTTTTTGCATGATCATAACAAGCTAGTGAAAAGAAAAATAAATCCAGGTTTATATGTAACTGTAAGAGTATATACTTATGTGTCCTTAAAATGCACCCTTGTGTGAAAGAGGTGGTGTAGAAGAAACTTATTTCTTAAGGAAACTGACCTTTTCATACACAAGTGATTTATCTCACTCTGCCTATCTCCCCCTGTCCCCCAGCCCCCATAGATATTGCTAGCCATTTTGGAGACATAGTTCTCATACCATCCTGAGAACTGTGACCACATTTCAGGGGTAGGTGACATCATTTCAGATGTACAGTATCTCTTATAAAGAACTGTCTGAAGATGTGAGTTTCTGAGGCAACCCAGGAAAATAAAAGCTGTGAGCAGTAACAGGGCATCAGAGTTTTCCTCTAAACTGTTATGTGGGTGTTTATATTTACCAGCTTCCTTGCAGTTACTTCTTCTTGTCTTTTATTAGTGTTCTTTTTGATTATGTCTCAGGATAATAGATTGAATGGTGCAATCTATTTCTTGTAGTAAAAAAAATGCATCTCAAAAGGATTAGTGTTAGGGGATTTGTGGTGACACTTTCTCAACTAAAGGAGCATTTATAACTTAATGACATAGAGTGAAATTTTGTAATTGATGCATTCTTCAAAATGAAGATTTCAGAGGAACTTACCTGACACATTAATCTTGGGTGTTGGCAACCGTCTGTATAGACTTGTAAGTACTTTTTAATGACTAGGTCTTTTGCTGATAGGATGAATAATTTTCAAAGGAAATTTTATTGCATTGTTACTCCGTGTCTAATTTTTTGCAGTGCCTTCAGTCTTGCTGCCTCTGAGCATGCTCTTGTTTAGCTCTTAATTTCAGGATAACCTTATGAAATCTCCCCCATGCTTTGCTCTGTCCTTCGTATCTTCTTGGTTGGCACTGTTGTGTGTCAGATATTTGCAGCTCCTGGATTAGAGGCTTTTACATGAGCAAATTAACTGCTCGATTCAGGTAAAACTGAATCCACCGACCCTTACAGCAGCTGGATGGTCCTGGGCTCTCTGTGCTGCCTTGACCTGAAGGAGTCATGATGGAATTGAGTTTCCCACAAACTGCTTTTGCCTTCTCAGCAAAATGGGATTAACTTCTGAGCGGATGGGACCACAACCCCAATTTATAATCACAGCTTCTGAAACCCTACTGATGCTTTAGTCCTAGAGATAAGTCTTGCAACTCTTTGATGTTCTGAATGCCTGGGTTGTTTTGTTAATTGATACTGTGTCATGTTCCAGTGGTTCTGCTGGTGGCTGACCCTGGCTGGAAGTGTTGCTTATGTGGTTTTTGTAGAGTGGTTTTGCACCTGCACGATACAGCACAGGCACGGTTCCAGTTGCATGTCTTGCTTAGGGAAGAGAATGAGCGGGACGAAATTCCCAGAAAGACATAGGAGTCTGACTGACACCTTTCCTGAAACCATTTGAGGAATCAATGAAGAAGCAGACTGCTTCTGGTAGGTTTGTTTGGTTTTTTCCTTAGTGGTCTCTTTGGTTAGAAGATGATTATACTTGTGTTGAGGGTGAGAATCTACAAGGTCTCTTGACTTCTGCAATAAGGCTGTTAGCACTAAAGCAAATTGTTCTGTCTGCCTGGAGATGGTAACACCTTTAAAAAAACAAATTTTTCCCCCTTGCAAGCCACAACAAAACAAGAACAATGAAGCCCACAGTTCCTAGGAACACATAGCTGTTCGGGGACTGCAGTCTGTTCATTGGTTTCTCCTGCTTAAAATGTCAGATTTTTCTTGTGATCAAGGTCACAACACAGAGGAAAGGCAGAAAATGAAATTCTGTAACTTTTACATTGATTTCACAGAGGAAATTCTCACCCTCTGTAGGAATTCGTAATGAAGAAAAGAATAGCTTACATCTATCGTGAAACAGTCTGGTGTGTTGGTGAAGCAGTGTTGAAGATGATTGTGTGCTTAAGGAAGATGTCAGTGATGAAAATCTACATAGCTTACTGTATGGTTCATTAGATTCCTCCCTTTCCTTGTAACTAGTTGAAACTATATCAGTGCGAACTATTCATTGTGTTTTGGGCTTTTAGAATTTTAGTTGTATTTCATTTGGTAATTCTTTCTCCTTATTGAAAGTCACCAAGTGTTATTTCATGCATTGCCTAAGATACTGAAAATCTGGGCTGCTGGTTGTGCCCTGTTCCCAACGAAGTGTTACCTCCACCTTCTCTCTGTTCACGCAGCACACTTGCTTAGACAGCTCTGAGTGAAAAGTAACTTTCAAGAAGAGAAATAAAATCTCGGTTGGATCAGTGCTCTGATGGTGCTGACAGGCAGGTTGGTGTGATCTGTTGGTTTCAGCCAGTTGTAAAGCTGCATCTTGAGGCTGTCGTTACCTGAAGGGGTGTGACACAATCCAGAGGCTTGCTGCTAATGAGAAGATCCTGCTTCCACTCTCAGGCACTCTTTGTGTCCTTCTGTGACTATTCAACTAGATAATGTGAAAGAAAATTAATTGATTCCACCTGAATGATAAGCTGAAAGAGCTCATGAGGAGGCTCAGCATGTGTGAGGCCAGGGAGCAGGACTGGGCAGCCCGGGGTAGGGGCGGCGAAGGGGCGATGTGGCTGTCAGTGAGCATGGCACTGTACTGCACACCTTCGCTGGGAGCGTGTGATGAACACCAAGCTGTGGCACAGTGTGGAGGCTTACAGTCTAGGTACTGATGGCTTGTAGTGGTACTTGTTCTACTTCAGTCTTAATGCTTGGTGCATGTGCCATATCCACAGATTTATAGATGGGAAAATTGCAGGCAGTTGTCTTGGTTTGAGTATCTTTGTTGTAGGTTTTCTTGTTTGTGTACATTAAATAAATACATACAAAGATGAGTGTTAAATTGTCTTTGTCTGTTTCTTGTTCTGCAGATGTTCTAGTGTGTGTTCTGTGTCTTTTCATTGGTCTTCCAGAGCTGCTGGTATGTTAAAATACAAGTTGAGTAGTTCAAAGATTAAGAGATTAACATTTGTATACATGAATCTGAAATGAGTAAGTCAAAGTTTAGAGAAAATGTGTACTTCATCTGGGCAGGTTTATATGCTGTCTGTCATACTACACACCTGTGACTTTAAAAAGCATTTAGTATTGGCCTTTGCTGCTATTAAAATCAAACAATCATTGATTACATTCTTGAGTAGCCAAGATTAAGTACTGTTCTAATTACTTCCTTCTTTTGTATGAGAAGTTGTTTTTACCATGATGGTAGGCAAGAATAGCTATGAGGTTAAAAGCCTGAAATAGCTTTTTATTATTATTTTGATTGTTGTTTTTTTCCCTTTAGCTGGAAGTTGTTTAAAACGTCTCTTGTGATACTACTGCTCCCAATCCAGATGGCTCTCTGCCTTTGTTTCAGTTACTAGATGTGATACTGTTACTTAGTCACTAGTGCCACCACACATTTTACAGTTTGGCCCACAACTCACAGCCATCTCCACATTGGCAATCTTGTTATTTTCAGTGAAAATACTTGTTCTCTCTTGACTGCTCTGATACCAACTACTGGTAGAAAATGGGTGCTGACTGTAAAAGATGCTGACATGTTTCCTTGAGGAAGGAAATACAAAGTGCATGCCTGAAAGCAAGGATAGCTTCCTAGCGTGCTCAGATTGGTGTGATGACTGCTTGTCTCCCTTTTTAATTGAAAATGTAAATGGACTTTTAAAGATTCTGATGGCTGTGTTAGAAGTCTGTAATTATAAAAACTTCAGAACTCTGTGTGGTGGTGTCTAGGTAATAGGGTATGTAGCAGTAGTTTCAAGTCTTGCTGCTTTGAAGATTTTATACTCGTGGTGCTCTGAAGTGGTTGCAATGATTGCAAATGTTGTGGAAAACTGTCTGAAACAGGCTGAAAATAGAAAAGATTTAATGCTGAATTAAAGTAGAAATGATGAATGAATTAACTACATAGAACAATTGATGTTTTCCTTGGTGCTGTACTGTTAAAGTACTGCTTTATAATCACAATACCACTTTATTTTACTTTAGTTTAGTTTTTGGTAATTCAAATGATCTTTCTTTGTCTGCTGTTTCAGTTGGAACAAAGTTACAGCCACGTTTTTTTTTGGTAGAAGTAGCTGGATGTCATCCTGTTTGAATAGTATCTTGTTAAAGCTCTACTGATGGGTAGTGAGGAGCCATGTGTTTTCTCAAGATTTTTAGGGTGGATGCTGTGTTATTGTAACAGTGTAGTCTGTGTTGTGTGGTGGGGTTAAATGTTGTTTTCCTTCAGACAGTTTGAGAGATTGTGCACTGTGCTAAACTTTCCACACCCATCAGTGAGTGAAGGGGTGGGTTTGTAAAGCTCTGGTAGTTAAGATAAAATATTTTCATATCTGGTTTGTTTGTTGTCACTGGGTCTGCATCCCCCTCCTCAGTTCATTTCGCTTTGATTCAACCAGATGCAGCGCAGATTGATTTGGGGAATGAAGGCCTGATGATAATAAACTATTACTTGATAATGGTGATGATAGGAGCTCCCTAATTGTTGCTTCTAATGAGGAAAAATATTTTTCCTTATGTATTTTTGCTTTCTAAAAGGTAGAGGGTTTTTTGTTTGCTGTTAATGACAATTCTGTATTTTTATCTAATACAAGCGAAATACAAAGTGATCCACATACTTAGTGCGGTAATGAGGTGTACTGGCAGCAGCCATGCTTGCAGGGGACCTCAGTGACTTTGCTAAGGCTGAATGGAAAGGTTCTGAAATTACTTGGGTCTCATAACTGTGTGTTTACATGGCAGTTAGAGGTGAGATCTAAGTGTGATCTCGTACGTACGGCAGCTCTGAGCTGGCAAGCTGACAGTAGCACAGCTGCGGTTCCAAATAGGTGCACTGCTTTGAGGATTGAGCTGGGTGGGTGATCAACTGGCTATTCCTCCGGTGACTGAGCTTTGGGAGATCTCAGTTCTTTCTCCCCCTTTCTCTGCGGGACATGTTCATGTTCTGATTTTTTTCCAGATGTTATAGGAGCAGTTTTAGATACTTATGGTAGCTGGAGGGATAGAAACCAACGCTAAGGAATGAAGCAGAGACAGGCTGTGAATGTTTTAGAGTGGTGATTTAAATGGTATTGCTTAACAGTGATGATCAGTAAAGGTTAGCACTGAACAGCCCTTTGTAATATAGACAGAGTATTAATAGCTTGTTTGTCAATAAAAAGTTATGTTTCTGTAGTTTATTTTTGTGTTGCTGGCTTATTCTGTTATCCATTGTAGGCACGTTCATTTTTGTTTAGTGCTGGCTTGCTTATTTATGTTATTGCAAGCTGTGTGTATAAAGCAAGGGGTTACAGAGGGAATTGCTGAAGTCCCATTTTTTGTATTTCTGTTGCCAGTTAAGAACGGTGAAGCACCACTTGGTTTAAAAGCCTAAGGATTTTAAAGAACTGAATGTCTGAAATAGCATCAAACAAGTTTAACTTGCTATAAATCAAGCGTTAACTCATGTGCATCATGAAGTTTGGGTTTAGTTGCTAGTGGTGTGACTTTTCTCAAACTAAGCTGTTCTATAAAGGAAAAAAGATAAGCTAGAAAGGGAGGGGAACAAAACACCTTTGTTACAATGTAGTTGGTCACCTGGAGTTTTGTGGAGGGTTCACCTATAGTGCATTAGAAAAAGCTTTTGTAATTGCTTGTTTGGGGTGAAGAATGTTAATAAAGTGCTGAGGGACTCTGAAACCACATCCATAAACACGTATCCATTGGGGGAGTTTGCACAGCACAGTGGCCATCTGCAGGTCTTGGCTGGGGCCAGTGTAAGTGACCTTGTCCTGTATCTGGATGTACCTTTGTAGGCTTAGCACCTGTAGAAAGCATTGCCTTTTGAGAATGAATTTTGCCTAATTTCTTCTCAAAGGGGAAGAATGTTATGTGTCAAACAGACTCTTCAGCAGCATAGTCCCCAGGGGTGGCTGGGTTCAGAGGGCTGTCATGCTATTTGGTTTTTTCCATTTGCTGCCGAGCTTGTTTGAACCTGCTCTGTGATGTGTAAAGACCAGCAGCACAGTGCATTGGTCACATCCTGCTTTTCCTGCTGGTTCTGTACTAGGGGAAGTACCTTCAGTTAAGCAGAACAAACCTTGTTTCAGACCACAGGGAAAGGATCTAGAAGAACAGCATTGATAAAAGTAGTGAAAAGCTGTAGTAGTAGCAGAATTGCACATTCTGGCTTATGCTTTACTAGTGGTGATTTCCCACATCTCGTGTTGTCCAACAAGAATTAGAAAGGTTGTAGGGGTAACCTGTCTTTATTGGAAAAGTGCCTTGCTGTAGCGTTTTTCAACACTTCCCATCCCTTTGTCAGCTGAAGAGCATCGTCTGAATGAAGGGGAAGGTAAATCAGTGATTGAAGGGCAGATATATAATTAGAGAGTGGTAATCAAAATAGAAGACTTGGAAGGTCAGAAAACTAGCGGTAACATTAAGAGTAAATAAAATGTCCTGAAATATGAAGGACAAGTAATCAGGAAGCCAGTGTAGTGAGTCAAAGGAGATCACACAAAGGGTTTCCCCCTGCTCGGCAGTAGATGTAGTTCACACACTGGGTTGTATTCATAGGAAATGATCTTTAACAGTGAGAGTAAGTTGAGATAAATATCTTTAGAGGAAAATGGCACTTTGTAATAGTGTTGAAGATGATTTTCCTGCTATTAATAGGGACTTTGAAGTTGAGTATGTCACTCTGGCCGCACTGGAAATTTGCAAAAGCAAAATGATGAAATTGATCGTTTGTTTCCATATTAAATATTTCCATCTTCATCCAGGAAGTTTGCTTTGACTGTATTTTATGCAGGTAAATAGTTTGAGAATGTAAAATTAATTTCTAACCTCTAATTAGTTAGGGTTTTTCCTTTTATTACTTTGTCTTAATGATATAAACGTTTCTGCAGTAGTGCTTTACAGGGAAGTGCTTTCATTATAGTTAATAGAATTAATGAGAAAAACCCTGCTTATGTGTTTGCAGTGCTGGCACTTGAGACCTCAGACTTGCAAACTGAGCTATACAAGCTGGCTTATGTAAACTTTCCAAAGGCTTTAAAATGTGTGTCTAATTATAGAAGGTTAAGTATACTGAATTTTAATTTTTTTTCCCCCCCTGAAGGCCATGTGGTTATGATATTATTGAGATTCCATAATGCCTCCTGCCGTGACAGACAGCCTTGACATCTGGGCCGTGGATTCACAGATTGGTGCTGATGGCTCAATATCTGTGGACTTCCTGTTGCCCACTGGAATCTACATCAACCTGGATGTCCCTCGAGATGCCACCATATCTCAAATTAAACAGGTAATAGTAAATGGTCAATTAACTTAAAAGTTAGCTGCATTTGGAATGAGTGCTGTTTCTGATTTTTATATGCCTTCTGGCAAATCAAGTAATGAATCTGAGCAGGCATAGAAATAATGTATTGAAGGGGCATGTATAACGGATTGATTAATAAAGATGTATGTGTGCCTGGGGGGGTTGGAATGGGTTTGGGCAGAGGGCAAGGCTCAGAGAGATTACTTCTGGTGGTACACTTCAGCAGAGATAATTCTATTAGCTCTATATTAATACTGTATTGCTACATCTAAATATTTTTTAACACATTGGTAATATATTATGCATTGATTTAACATTTCTCTTCTCAGTGCGAACAGGAGATGCTGTGTCTGATGGAGTTTTAGAAGTCACACGTTGGGCTCCTGTTTCAAAATAAGTTTCAGAAACAAATCCATCAAATGTAAACTTTTAAAATTGGGACAGAAGTATTCTCACAGAGATTTGAATACTATTTAGGTCAGGAGAGATCATTTTATTTCCAGTTTTGATTTCTGCAAAGGATTTGATATATTTTATGTATTTGATAAATTGATGTACATTAGCCAGAAGAGACAGGCCAAAGAGAACGTACCCGCCTTGGTAAATGAGACAGGAGAATTGGCTGCAACTGATGAGGAGAAGGCTGAGGTACTGAATGAGTTCTTTGCCTTGGTTTCTCTGGCAGCCAGGATTCTCATAATTCTCAAATCCCAGAACCTTGCATCCCTAGAACTCTAGGTGGGAGCTGGGGGAGCAAATCCCCCCCCACTGTAAGAGCAGAGCAAGTCTGTGACCGCTTCATGAGACTGAATGTCAACAAGTCTATGGGGCCAGATGACATGCATCCCAGGGTCCTGAAGGAACTGCTGATGTGGTTGCCGAGCCGCTCTCCATCATATTTGAAAAGTCGTGGCTGTCAGGAGAGGTCCCTGGGGACTGGAAAAAGGTCACGTCACTCCCATTTATAAAAAAGGGAACAAGGAAGACCCAGGGAATTACAGGCCAGTGAGCCTCACCTCTGTGCCTGGGAAGATCATGGAACAGATCCTCCTGGATGACATGTTGGAGCACATGAGGGAAGAGCATGTGATCCGGGACAGCCAGCACAGCTTCACCAAGGGAAGGTCGTGCCTTACCAATCTGGTGACCTTCTATGATGGAGTGACAGCATCGGTAGATAAAGGGAAGGCGACCGATGTCATCTACCTGGACTTGTGCAGGGCCTTTGACACAGTCCCCCATCACGTCCTTATCTCTAAATTGGAGAGAAGTGGATTTGATGGGTGGACCATCCATTGGATAAGAAACTGGTTAACAGACCATAGCCAAAGGGTGGTGGTCAATGGGTCTATGTCCAGGTGGAGGCCGGTGACAAGCGGTGTCCCCCAGGGGTCTGTCTTGGGACCGGTGCTCTTTAACATCTTTATCAGTGACATGGATGATGGAATTGAGTGCACCCTCAGCAAGTTTGTGGATGACACCAAGCTGAGTGGTGTGGTCGACACCCCAGAAGGAAAGGAAGCCATCCAGAGGGATCTTGACAGGCTTGAAAGATGGGCCCGGGGGAACCTAATGAGGTTCAACACTGCCAAGTGTCAGGTGTTGCACTTGGGCCAGAAGAATCCCAGACACAGATACAGACTGGGAGAAGAGCTCCTTGAGAGTAGCCCTGCTGAGAAGGACTTGGGGATTCTGGTGGATGAGAAACTTCACATGAGCCAGCAGTGTGCCTCTTGCAGCTCACAAGGCCAATGGTATCCTGGGCTCCATCAGCAGAGGGGTGGCCAGCAGGGACAGGGAGGTGATTGTCCCTCTCCACTCTGCCCTCGTGAGGCCCCATCTGGAGTCCTGTGTCCAGATCTGGGGCCCCCAATACAAGAAAGATGTGGAACTGTTGGAGAGGGGTCAGAGGAGCCACAAAGATGATTAAAGGGCTGGAGCAGCTCCCCTACGAAGAGAGGCTGAGGGTGCTGGGCTGGTTCAGCCTGGAGAAGAGAAGGCTGTGGGGGGACCTCATTGCAGCCTTCCAGTACCTGAAGGGAACTTATAAGCAGGAGGGGATTCAACTTTTTAAAAGGACAGACAACGGCAGGACAAGGGGAATGAGTTAAAACTAAAGGAAGGAATGTTTAGATTAGATGTCAGGGGGAAGTTTTTTACAGAAAGAGTGGTGAGGGGCTGGAAGGGGCTGTCCAGAGAGGTGGTGGATGCCTCGTCCCTGGAAATGTTCAAGGCCAGGTTGGATGGGGCCCTGGGCAACCTTGTGTAGATCCAGGCCTTAGTTTGGTGTCCCTGCCTGTGGCAGGGGTGTTGGAGCTCTGTGATCCTTGGGGTCCCTTCCAACCCATGCCATTCTATGATTCTATGATGTTACATAAGATGTAACTGCTACGTAAGTATTGAGTGCAGTAATGAACTGTTTTGTGCTCTGTGGGTGACTTGCACATCTCAGTGGCCTGTCAGTGATTCACAAATAAATTTACTTTGAGCTTCTCCAGACAGCAGGTTTTTTTGTTTTGAGGTTTTTTTTAAGTTCAGGAATTGTTCCATAGTGAGAGCTTCTTGGCTATATATTACAATAATTACTCAAAAAAACAGAAAGTACAGATGTGTCATGGGGGAAGGATTTTGATAGGAAGTGTCCAGAACACCTGCCTCTGAAATCAGCAGGTGCTTTGTTACTGTGGTGGCAGCCACAGCCCTGCAGCTGTTACTGGAGACAGGGCTATAGTGGGTCAATTCCAATGTAAGCATTGAGATGAGGGTTAGTGCTGCCCTTCTCTAATCACCTCATGGTACTTGTGCCTCTGTTTTTTACCTCTGGGATATTTGTGCAAACAAGTTGCTAAAAAGTAACCTCAAGATAGAGACTGCAAACCAGAGAAAGTAAATACAGGGATAAAAATGAACCGAGTCAGCAAACATGTTTCTCTTGCGTTCTTCTGGGAACATAAATGGAAATTAATGTTACCTTCAGTGCCCTAAGATCTGTCCCTGCTTGCTTGTTTTGCTTTAGCTGTTTGTTTGTTTTCTTTGCAGCTGTTATGGAAGCAGGCACATGCCTATCCACTCTTCCATCTCCTCATGGAGATTGACTCTTACATGTTCTCATGTGTGAATCAGACTGCCGTACATGAAGAATTAGAGGATGAAACACGGAGGCTTTGTGATGTTAGACCCTTTCTTCCCGTCCTTAAACTAGTGACAAGGAATTGTGATCCAGGAGAAAAGTTGGATTCCAAAATAGGTGTCCTTATAGGCAAAGGTAACGATGCTTTAATTTTTTGAAAAATGAAGGTAAACTTAGTTTTCTATGAGAGTCATAACTGGGCAGGTAACAGTGGGAAAACATAAACAAAAATATTAATAGTATTTCCCTGACAGAATTTCCTGTTCTCATACTACTACTGGTGTAGTTTAAAGCATTTGAATCCTCAAGATGAAACATTTGAAAGCTGCTGAAAGTACTTTCTGTGTTGTGTTTTGGCATTGTATTGCTGCATCAATCAAAAGCAATGTTTGTCTTGCTGGATGAGGGAGAGATCTGTCATCTTATTCTTACTGGAGGAAAGCGCGATCCCTGAAAAGCGTTATCACAGCAAACTGGAGGCACAGAGGGAACTAGAAATTGTTACGGGTTTGTTATACATGGTTTCTGAGTTGGTTAACAATATGATTCTTGTTTTTGCTCTCAATTGTGGCACTCATTTTCAGCAAACAATGAAAAGCTATTTTTAAAGGTTTCGCAGTAACTTGTTCTTGATGTTATTTCAGAATTTTTAGCTTTAAATCTACTCTGCTTGGTTATACAATCAAGATTGACAGGGTCGTGTGAGGTCATACCTCTTGTTTTAAAACAATGAACCATTGTTAGCTCTTTTATAAAGACTGCAGGTTTTGTTTAGATTTCAGCAGTACACTGTCTGCCTATTTGTTAAAACTGACAATGGAAACAGTTAGCCAGTTTAACCATTCAGACATATTCTGGGAGATTCACATTCTTTGATTGAGAGCTCTGCTTATTATAGCTGTGCAAGATCCATCCTTACGCAGCCCTTCTTTGTACCTCAGCAGTTCCTGTCTGAGCTTCTAAACTTACTGCTTTGTTCTCAAGAGGTGTTCAGTGCTTTGTGTAATTTGGACAATGTCCTTCAAAGTTTAGGAGAAAAGAAAGAAACAGTTGTGGGCCCTACACTTCCTGAAGTAGGGAAGAATCGCAGCTGTGTGGACTCTCCACTGTGTATTCTCTCTTTACGTGTTTTGGAAAAGGAACTTTCCTGGTCTTGGTTTCGTTGAAATTTCGTTCCTGTCATTTTGACTTGAGTAGATTTTAATCGCAAGGAAAATTCAATAATAAATGTGTCTGTTTATGGTGGCCCCAGTATCCATTTTTTTTTGACTTTTAAAGAAAATAAAAAAGATGGCGTCACCTTTCTGTGGAATTAAAGAGTTTGCAAACACTTTCACTGGACTTCCTCTTGTGAGGAGAGACTTGAAACTTTACCAACTGTCTCGAACTTGTGGTGAAGTTGGCTTTTCCGTTTAATTGTACCTAAGAAAGACATTGGTTCTGGCTGTTTAAACGAAACTCACATGCCAGGTTGCATAGGGATTGTGTGAGTAAATTTGGAAGCCCGCTGATGTATGGGGCAACATAGAACCCAACTCACTTTTGAGCACCAGTTTTGTATGGGATATTTGAAGAAAATTACTTCTGTAACCTTTAAGTGAAGATAGTAAAGGATTAAGTGGGAAGGTGAATAGATTTGTACAGTTATGTATCCTTCTGCTTGCTTGAATTCTTCCAGGTCTCCATGAGTTTGATGCCTTACAAGATCCCGAAGTGAATGACTTCCGAGCTAAGATGCGGAGAATCAGTGAGGAAAAGATTCAGTCACTTGTGGGGCTCTCCTGGATGGACTGGTTGAAGCACACTTACCCACCGGAACAGGAACCTGTTATCCCAGAAAGCTTCCAAGATAAGCTCTATAGTGGAAATCTTGTAGTGGCTGTTCATTTTGATAACTGCCAGGTAGGAACTGTTCATCACATTTCATGTACTGTTCTTGAACCTGATCTGAATTAGCATGTGATTGATCAAGGGTGGAAATGAAATACTCATAACATTATCATTTGCTTTAAAATGCAAATTCTTTCACCAGGATCCTTGACTCTTGAAAGAAAGTGAGAATGCAAACCTGCAGTTGGGAACTGAACTTCTAAAGTAAAATTGGAACTTTCTACTTTAGAAGCAGAACTCTAATTTGTATATTCTCTATTTCATATTCATTTAAAAGTAAAACACAAATTGAAAGTTGTCAGGACTTTTTCTGGCCAAACATTACTGTGTTGCTTCACTAGCATTCGTTTTAGGCTCAGGGGGTCCTGGTGAATTGGGAGGCACCATATTTAACAGACTTCCCTTTGTGTGTGATTCATTGTTGGACATCTGTGGGGCTGATCTGCTAATAAGGTTGAGCAATACGTTTTTAAAAAAGAGGAAATAACATTCCCTGCCCTAGACACACATAAAGACAAATGCAACACTAGCTGAAACTTAGTTACCTTTTCATTCAATCTAAATAATCCCTAGTGTATTTTTAAAATAAAACCCTCTTTAGTTTCCACTTCAGTGATTGAGCTTCAGTTTTTTGATGTTGAAGTTGCTATAGTTCTACTTCAGTCCAGCATTCCCATTATCCATTTATGCACGGTGTTCCTTTGTGTAACAGTGAAGGACCAGTGTTGGAAACGTCACAGGTGTATAAATGTATCTGGCTGTGTCCATTTTGACCCAGGTGCTAGATACTGATTTTCTATGATTCATCTGATTTTATATATAAAACTATATTTCTGATGCTGTCTTTTTAAACATAAAAAAACCCCAAAAACAAAATGCTGAAATAATATCTGACTCTGGAAACACTAAATGGAGAGGTGAATACTGAAGTTGCTCACCAGTAGCTCTTGCTGATGCTGGGTGCGTAGGTATTTTCCTTTTTCCAGTCATCTTTGGCTTAGTAGAGGACTTGTAGTTGTCCAGGAGTGAGGGTATCTGTGTGTTTGTCAGCTTCTGACTAAAGTACCGTGTGTATGTGCATGTGACAAAGTACAAAAGCAGTGCAAAAGTTCATGTTGCCGCAGAGCGTATTCGCCTGCCACTGTAATAGCTTTGGCTGCTGACATTTCAAATGTTTTGAATGCTTCTGCTGCCAGTCCTGACCTTCAAAGCTATTAACAGCTCCAATCTGAGCTGCTCTTTAGAGCAGTAAACTCTCTTCTAGACTGTACTGCTTGCACTGAGTACTGGAATCATCTCTCAAGAATTAAAGAGGAAGGTATGGGGACTCATGCTGTTTCAGTAGGAACACTGCAAAATTGAGAGAAGGGAATATCACAATCATTTGTGTCTAGAACACGCAGGTGAGCTGTAAAAGCTGCCTAGCTGCTTCTGGAGTAAAAGAAAGAAACAAATCCCCATTTCTGTGACATATGTGGAAAGACCTACAATTTGGGAGTAACATGGACATTGTTTTGTCTGACTTTACTGAGTTAATTTTTCCATTAAGCGTGACTGGCTTCTTCCCAGTAGACTTCTATATAAATTAGCACAAATCAAATGAATAATCTGGACAAAACTTATTCTTTTGAATGGTTAAATCTTCAGGAGTGTGTGTGAATAAAAAAAAAAACAACAAAACAAACAAAAAAAATACCTAGAACTTGCTGGATCAACCTTTGCAAATAAATGTGTGCAAAGCAACATGTGGTAGATTAAAGGAAATGAAAGATTTCACAGAGACCTTTTACATTAGGAACTTGAAATTAAACTTTTTTAAAAATTTAACAAAGAAAGTAACTTCTTACCTTCACCTTTTCAGAATGCATCAAAGTTAGAGATACTTTGGAAATAAATAAATTTTTTTTCTTTGAAAATGTATATTCTTTTATTTTGTATTGAGAATTCTACAGATGTTGGTCACTACCCCTCTTTTCTGTAGTCCTCCAAATAAGATGGTAGTTTTGTACATACATTACATTAGCAGTTTCTTCTGCTATATTACTTAAGCTTTATTTTTCTTTTGAGAACAGTGATACCTAGAAAGCAGATAGTTTACTGGTGGACAGGAAGAAAAATTAACACATGTCGTATTGCTAAATGCCTTGCAATGTGTGTGTGATCTACGGGCTGCTTCATTCACATTCTAAAATACAAGCTGAATCAACTGAATGAAGTTCTATTTGCTTAGAAGTACTTCTGTGGGAATTGATTACTTTGCTGCTTGTAGGGTGATTATTGCTGTGATCACACTGCAGATGTTGACACTAACTGCAAGTGTCAAAATAGACTGGTTTGAACAGTTAAGTGTTTCGATGTAAATTATTGTGTGTGCTGTGACAAACGCCTTGTGCGTCTGACTGTGACAAGTTTGACATTCAGTATTTCTGTTTGTATTTTGTTAGGATGTTTTTAGTTTTCAGGTGTCTCCTAACATGAATCCCATCAAGCTGAATGAGCTGGCAATCCGAAAACGTTTGACTATCCATGGAAAAGAAGACGAGGAAGTTGATCCTGCTGACTACGTGCTGCAAGTTAGCGGAAGGCTGGAATATGTTTTTGGTGATCACCCATTAATTCAGTTTCAGGTACCTAAAGCTCTTTGGAACTTACTGTAACAGTTCTCTGGTGCCTTGGCCAAAATTTGACCTTGCTGCTTGTGCCACTGAATCTCCAGCTATGCTGAACAGCAGTACACTTCCTCCTCATGTCCACAGCCCTCTCCATTTGTAAATATGTGGCACCATTTCCTGTGTATCTTTGTATTAGATTACTTGTTTCTTTGTTTTGAGATTTGGTGTAGAATAGTCTGCTAGCTGATAACAGCTGTTTTCCATGGGCTTTTAGTATATTCGCAACTGTGTGATGAACAGGACTCTTCCTCAGCTGACTCTAGTTGAGTGTTGCACCATAAAGAAAATGTGCGAGCAGGAGATGATTGCCATAGAAGCTGCGGCAAACCGAAAATCATCCAACCTTCCTCTTCCTCTGCCACCAAAAAAAACAAGGGCAATGACTGTAAGTTGATCTGGAGAATGTCTAATACCCAAAAGTAAAAGTAACTTTTAGAATATGAATCGCAGTGCTACTACTACTGTGTTCCGGTGTAGGTCACCTGGGTCTACTCAGAACCTCTGGTTGCTTGTGAGAAGGTCTACATCAGAAATAGAGCTTGAGGCTTTTTGGGAACTTATTACCTTCCCTTGCCTCATCCATCCTCCTCCTCCCTGCACTGTCTCCTTTCCATTGCTATCAATTCCACTTTTAATCACAACCCAGAACAGTGGGTAATCAGCTGTTGCCAGCAGCTGGAGAAGTTACTGCAGAGAACCTAGGTTCTCCAGCTTTGCCGCAGTGCATAGCCTCTGCTAGCTTGGGCAGTAGTGGTCTGTGATCTCTTACGTTAGCCCAGATACCTTGCGTGGTGTTGCCACTTCAGTGACGGCAACATCTACCTTAATATATGTGTAACTTTTCTTTTAATAGGGTGCTTCCTTTATTGCTAAACCAGCGGCTTTAAAGCACAGTTAGAATTTATGAGCTGCTGTTCAAAGAGATGTGGGCAGGCTTTGCTCTGTTACACTCTGTAAATACTCAGAATGAGCAATAAATTTTGAGCATAATTCTGAATTGGCAGCAAGCAGCACTCAGTGTAGTTTTTCATTGCCACCCCCTTTCAGCTGAGTGTTTTCTTGTAATTTTTTCCCTCTCTCGGGCATCTTGTATGCTCCTGTGGGAATGATAACCAAATTGTTTCCAAAGGTTTCAAATGTATATTTTTAAAAATGCATCTGTTTCAGTTTGTATTTATGATTTTTGCATAAAACACCTAGTTAAGTCTGAGCGTGTTAAATTGATTAAAGAATAAACTTGTTCATTTGTTTCTTTTCTCAGAGTGTATGGGATATTTCCAACCCTTTCAAAGTTATTCTGTTAAAGGGTAATAAACTAAATACAGAAGAAAATGCCAAAGTAAGTAACAAAGTAAAACATTCGTCACTTGAACGATATTTAGTGTTTTATGAACTCAGGATTACACAGATTTCAGCTCAGCAGAAGAGTAAACATTCTTAGTTGTTCCCAGTTCCGTTGGCAGTATCGGTTAAAATCCTGCTTTATTGCTGAAGTATTGCTTTGCTGTTTGAAGTTGGACGTGTGCATCAGAACAGTATCAATAATCATGGACAGTATGACACTCATGTCCTTTTGGTACTTGGGCTTTTTTTAACATGGGGTCTGTAAAGGGCTGATACTGCTGTGAAATAAGCTGATTCAAACTAAACTGTCATAAACATCTGACAGGCGGAAGCAGATGAAGTAGGAAACATTTTTCAATGGAGCATAAGGTATTTTTGTAGTCCAGAATGTATTCTCTCCATGTCTGAGCACGGACTGTGTGCTTCTATACAATCTGTCTTTTATTTTCTAAACATGCTGAACAGGAAAAAAAGCTGTAGTATCGCTTCCTGTTAAAATGTACACGACTGGGCTACTGACTGTTCTACAGACCACAAGTTGTTAACACATGGGAATTTATTGCACAACTGTTTTAAGACCTTGCAAGGCACGTGCCTGTGATGCAGGACATTAATTTCCTTATTTTGTTTGGCAATCAATAAATTATATAGCCAGTCATGTAGGAAGGGAAGAAATGCCATTAGCCATTGAAGTCTGCTGTTCTGATGCAGTGAGTATCCTGAACAAAGCATTTTTTAATTTCAAAACTATTGTTACAACCTCCTCATATATTCCCAGTGCTACACTTTACTACACAGCTAAACGAGCCATAGTTACAATTTTACACCCAGTTTTCCAAATATATGATATGTGAAACCACTTTTCTTTTTGTCTTGCTCTTTGGCTGCACTATCAGTATGTCCTGTTTCATTAATAGAAGAGTTGTGTCAGAACAGGAAGAGTAACATTAGGACCCAATCCCTTACATAACAGGATTGGAAATCACGGAATTAGAAGTAGCCAAAAGACAAGCAAGAGAGCAGTGTGTCCCAAGAAAGCAGTGCTTTGTTACTGACACATTTTACTTCATCACTTATGTTTTTTATATTAATGAGATAAAAGTCGGAGAAGTGCAGTGGCATGTTAAGTTACAATGTCAGGTGATGGCAAGGCAAAGAATATTCAACATTGTGCAATTAAAACACAGGCAGATTTAATTGTGTGAATTAAAACACAGGCAGATTTTACAGTATTTACAGTTGCTGGTGTTAAAGGCGAAGGAGATAACACACTAGACCTAATCTTAATTCCGTAAGATACGTTAAAACCAGCAAAATAGCTTGATTGGAAGTTCAGTTGAACATACAGGGAATCTCCAAATGAATTAATGGACTGAGGTGAACTGTTCGAAGAAGAATATGAACCAACGGGTTTTACTGAATTCTCTGACATCAAGCAGAGTATTTCCTTCTTGAAGAATGCAAGGCTGCAGGCTTTAATTTACTACCGACTGAATTTGAGTCAGCAGTGTGCCCAGGTGGCTATAAAGGCCAGTGGCATCCTGGCTTGTATCAAAAATATTGTGACTAGTAAGTCTGAGGAGGTGATTGTGCCCCAGTACTCGGCTTTGGTGAGGCTGCACCTCAAGTGCTGTGTCCAGTTCTGGGCTCCTCACCATAAGAAGGACCTTGAGGTCCTGGAGCAAGTCCAGAGAAAGGCAACCAGGCTGGGGAAGGGGCTGGAGGGCAAATCCTCTGAGGAGCAGATGAGGGAGCTGGGGTGTTTAATCTGGAGAAAAGGAGGGGAGACCTTATCACCACCTACAATTACTGGAAAGGGGGTTGTAGAGAGGTGGGTGATGATCTCTTCAGCCAGGTGACAGGAGACAGACAAGGGGAAAATTTTTTTTTCCCTGGCTCAAAGCTGCTCCAGGGCAGGGTCAGATCAGATGTTAGGGAAAAAATTTTTCACCAAAAGGGTTGTCAGGATGTGGAACAGGCTGCCCAGGGAGGGAGCTCAGTGTTTTAAAAAAGGGTAGATCAGGTACTTAGGGATATGGTTTAGCATATGTAAGTCAGTGAGTCAGTTTAGCCCTGGGTGTTGCTGTGGCACCTGTGAAGGAGTAGCGTGTCCCCTAGCAGTGTGCTCCCCAAGCCCCAACTCCTCTGCCACTGCCTGCGATCTCTTGGTCAGCAGTAGCAGTTGTTCCCGAGAAGGCCAGAATGATCAGAGCAGGTGTGCCTTGGTGCTGCTGCTGCCTTCTCCGGGCATTGTTGTGGGCTGAAGACACATTTGCTCTCTAGAATGACATTGTTTAAACTGTATTACAGTTCATCAAGGACTAATATATCAGAGCTAATTTATGAATGGTGAGCTTAGTACTGAGCAGTAGTTGGTGTAGTCAAAAATATATTGAGATTGGGACTGCTTCAATGTCCATCACACTGTTGTTTCCTCAAAGGAGGGAAGGATAGGTTCTCTTCAGAACAGATCATGTCTGTGTCAGTTGGGAATTCAAAGCTGATTTTTTTTTTAAATCCAAAACCTGTACCAAACTTTAAACATCTCTGCCTTCCCATTACAGTGGTCAGAAATAATATGATAGCTTAAAGGGAATGTTGGGAAGGTTGGTTGAGGAGCATAGGGAACCTGAAACATCAGTTCACCTTTTACTCTTTAACTGTAACATTGAGAACTTCTTTTTTGTATTGACCAAAGGGTTACCTTTGTGGCTTTTTTTCCTCTTGCTCTAAAAACTGATATTTTGTAAGGTCAGCTGAAAGAAGTTGTAGTATTTATCTTTGTTGTTTGCTCAGGCAACAAAAGTAAAGACCTCCCTTGTCATTGCTGTTGAAGCTGTCCAAGAGGATAGACAGGCGCTCAGAAACACATACGCTTAGAAACATATGTGTTTCTAAACAGAAATGCAGAAATTACCCACATCTTAACATTGACCTGTAATGTGTTTAATTTCACTGTCAGTAATTCCAGCTTCCTTCTCTTCTTGTCATTCTCCTTTCCTGTTCGGTATTTTTATCATTCAAGCTAGCTGGCCTTGTTGTTTTCTGGGTCCTAAAGACAAAGCAGAATCCCTGGGAATTCTGTACATTGCTATTATTACAGGTGATTTCTGATGTCAGTGTTCCTTCTGTACATTTTCGGACAGGTTAAGTAAAAAACCAATGTTGTTTCTTATGCTGAAAAAAACCGAAACTTTTCTCACTGAGAAGCACAAATTAGTTCTACCTGGAGATTTGAAACTGTATTGAGGGTATTAGTCCTACCTTTTTGTTTCTGCTTGGTTGATTGTTCCCCACGATTTCCTTCCATGTTAGGTGTGTTGTTAGAAGTATTAGTATATCCATATATTGTATTTGTTACTACAAATGGGTGGTTGTTGCTGTTAGAATTGGTAGCCAACTTTATTTAACCGATCGATTTTGATTTGGCCAGGAACTTGAATAGCCGTGTAAAAATAATTTGTTCTCAAGAATTGTTTAGTTCCTTTTAAAACCTCAATATTAATATTTCTTTTAAGGTAGAAATATTGATGAAAAGTATGTATGTTTTCTATATGCTATACAGAGTTCTACAGGTTCTGTGTCAAGTGTAAGATTTTTCATTTCTTTGTTGCAGGTTCATGTTAGGGCCGGTCTTTTCCATGGTACAGAGCTCCTTTGTAAAACTATTGTAAGCACAGAAATATCTGGGAGAAGTGACCATGTTTGGAATGAAGTCCTCGAGTTTGAAATAAATGTCTGTGATTTACCAAGGATGGCAAGGCTTTGCTTTGCTGTTTATGCTGTGATGGATAAGATGAAAACTAAAAAATCAACCAAGGCAATGAATCCTTCCAAATACCAAACCATTAGGAAAGCAGGAAAAGTGGTAATTATTTAATTTGTTTTTCTTGAGTGCACCTCTGAATTATATTGAAATGAGTATTCTGAAGACTTTCATGGTCCTCACTTTCCTCACCTTAGTGTTCAAGAATGCAAATGAACAAAAAATAATCTAAAAATAGCATATGTATTAAGAATTGCTCATCTTGGTATGAAAAAAAATATATGTACTTCTCAGACTCTGAAAAAGACGTGAAAATGTTGGTTGGAAGCCAGTTCACAAATGGCTGCTTTTAAGGTCAGATTTTTGCTGAACTTTAGATGCATTGTGATTGGGAAAAGAAGAAGAAATTAGCCACCGGGCTGATGTTCAGGGAAAGGTTCACCTTGAGTGAAATGTGTATGATTACAGTGGCAGAGTGATACCCTTAATGTGAAGTCGTGTTGTCCTCAGTGTTACTGGAGTACATTCTGAAAACTGCATGTGTTTAACTGCTTTTCTGAGAGGTATCACTGCTTAAAAAAACAATAACCCTTTCAATTTTACTTCTGTTGTAGTTCTTGCTGCATAGTAATGTTCTCTGACAGAGTTTCCATGTATAAATTCTTTCCTTTAACAGCATTACCCTGTAGCCTGGGTAAATACCATGGTATTTGATTATAAAGGGCAGTTGAAGAATGGAGAACTGGTGCTGCACAGCTGGTCATCATTTCCTGGTAAAGATTAACTTAATTTTTAAGATTTGGACTTTAAATACTTACAAGACTAAGCAGTAGTAGTATCAAATAGTAGAATATTTACTGTATGCATGTCCCATTTTCCTGCCATAATCTCTTTACTACTCATATTTTTTATGTGGATAAATATATAACATCTTAATCTTTTCCTGAACGTATTGTGTATCAGGAAGGAGGAAGGGCAAGAGTCTTCTTTGGAAATAGTATTCTAAAAGTTTTATCTGTTATAGAAGGAAAATCCCATAAAAATAAAAGTATGTTTCTATCCAGTGTTACCTGTTTGTAAGATGCAGTTGAGATTTAATTTGGTTCCCTATGCTGGACAATCTAAATGAAATAGATAAGCTACATTGTATGTGACAGCAATCATGTCAGCAAAAAATGTCAGTTAAAGTTCAGCTTGATGAGTTGAGTGTCTGAAATCTCCAGGTCATTCCTCATCCCATCCTGAGAAAGCCGGTAGCAGCTTGGCTGTAGTGCTGAAGGAAACCGGGCTTCGAACTGTCTTCTCTTTCTCGTGCTGTTTGATACAGAGGCAGTGTGTGTACTGGTTTAGAGAAGCTACAGCTCTTGCTGGGATTTGGTTCCATGCAGGGATATCTCAGCTTCCCTGCACTCTTACGGTTATTTTGGAAAGAGAAAACCAGTGTCTCCCTGGGGCAGCCCAACATTTGTACCTGTAAGGGGCACGGGTTGTTAGTATGGGAAACGGAGTGCACTGTAGTGAAAGTAACGTGCTGCAGAAGGTGTCCCTGTCCGCATCAGGCAGTAAACAATCTCTTACTACATCTTTGCCTTTGGGATTTTTTCATTCCAATGCATGTAATGTTGTAATTGCCTGTAATGTTAATTGCTATCTCTGACGTTTCAGATGAACTTGAAGAAATGTTGAATCCAATGGGAACTGTCCAGACTAACCCTTATGCTGAAAATGCAACAGCTTTGCACATTAGATTTCAAGAATATTCAAAACAGCCTATAAATTACCCCGCCTTTGATAAGGTAAGGTGTGGCATAAGGAGCAGTTCTGAACACTTATGTGTTAATAGCTACTCCTTCTTTCCTGCCTCTTCGTTAACGTACGTCAGTTTTGCGTGCTGTGAGAGGGTGCCAGTGCTCTGACTTCGGGGTTTTCAGAGAGTATTTTGGAGACATAGACTTTTAAAAATACTCTGTGGTCAGTTTCCAGTATGGATGATCTTAGGAGAAGTTAAGTTTGTCTGCCATTCTGCAGACCTTCAAACTGTGCTTGCCTGTGATCTATAAAGATCTGTTATTTCTTTGTACAAATGTTACCTGCTCTTTGGGATACTTCTTTCCTCTATGAGCTAAAATCTTTTTAAGGATAAATAGACTCTTGATACTCTATGAAAAGGGATTTCTTAAGGTCTGCTCTTGAATTAAATCCATTTAAGTTGCCCTGTCTTTCTAGAAAGGAAGCATATGTTTGGAATACATGTGGTAATGTCTGGAGTGCTAGACAGCAAGTTCTTCACAAACCAGCAAATAAAGTTAAGACCTGGAAACAATTAATAAAATAAGCGTTAAAACAGACAGCTAACGGTGCATTGAAAAAACTCATACATACATTGGTCTGCATTTTGGTTTTGGGAAAGTTAATGGCAATTAGAGAAAATTGTCATTTTATTTCTAAAATGGCTTTGCACTTTTGGTGCATGAACAAAAAAACAAACCAACAAGGTATATCAGTCAGATCAAAGTGGGGTTTGGGGTTTAAGGTTCATCCAAATGATTTTATTTTGATTTTGGGTTGGGATTTGTTTCTTCCCCCCCTTCTTTGTGCAGTAGTTTTTCTTGTGTTAAAACAGCACTGGAAATGCCTTAAGAACAAAACCAGGACCAACTTCTGAATTATGATTGACCAGTTTACTCTTCCTACTGGACGTATTTTGGTCAGTTTTGTTACTGGTGTATTTGTAATGTTTGAAGTGTCTTGTTACAGTATACTGTTTCATGTCTAAAGGAAAAAAGCTGCTCATGTGCACATTACAGACATGTTATGTAAATGCATGTTTCTTAATCACGTATTTGTTCTAGCTCTGTTGTCCCTTATTTGTACCTGTGATACCAAGTTTTCAGTGTGTTAAAATGCTGGGGTGAACATGGACTAAAGGTTTTACTGGGTTACCTGGTCTGATGGTCTGCATAGTCCCTTGCAACGTTTGCTTGCCTACTGGCTTTTTTTATCTGATGGCTTTGCCTCCTTGAACTATACCTGAAAAATCCTGCATGTCAGGTAGAGGAAAAATCCCAGAGCGACCTTATGAAGAGATTGCAGAGCTGGTAATGAACATTCATGGAAAGCATTTGACATTCTGGAAATGCTACAAAATGTGTCCTTCTTTTCTTTTTTCTTTCTTTTTTTTTTTTTTTCTTTTTTCTTTTTCTAAGCTGGTTTTATTTTTTCCTAGTTAACTCTTGTTACTTGCAGTTCCCTAGAGTTAAGAAACTGTTCTGCAGTATCACTGGGAAAATTGCAGCCCTAAACTCTTTGGCAATTCCATTTCTGTGGGTATACTGAAATTTCTCCCTCTTTCTTCAAAATTGCCTGGAGGAGATGTGCTTGCTGTATGGCTACTTCTAATTTTCCCAGCGTTGTTGCTTGTTTCTGCCAAGAAAATGGAGAATCAAATGCCAGGTTGCTTCTTTAGGAAACTTGATGTGCAGAATTAAATGAGTCTTTTTGGATGATCACATCAGTCTGCTCGCAGTGAAATGCTGCGTGGGGCCGAGTGAGCAAAAGTGCCTTGGCAGTTAATACAGAAGCTGTTCTCTGATGCAGGAGGAGCTGTATGTTGGCCTGGTTAGTGGTCAGTGCTGCTGATGCACTGAGGGGCACATGGCCCAGTTCAGCAAAGCTGGACTTGCAGAAACTTTCCAAGTTTCTTTGCAAACAGAGTAACTCTAAAAGCACAAGGAGGCAAGCATCAGCCACAGAACTAGGGCACTGTAGGTTTGTTTAGGCACACTTTCACCTACAGTATGTAAACAGGCTTTGTAGCCAAGTTGCAGGTGTAATCTATCGTGTTAATAAGCATTTCATACAGAGGACAAAACAAGTTAGTGTTCTTGTCTCAGGATTTTAGCTGCTGGGTGTTTATACTGTGATTACTGTAGTCTTTTGCTGTTCCTCACATTGTTGAGTAAAGACAATCCAAGTCTTGCTGAACCGGTGTCCAGGGCTGGTGTTACATTCCTGGGTGATGGGACAGGCAGACCTCTGAGGGGAAGGAGATGGTGTAGTTCCTGAATTGGTATGTCACTGTATGAATTGCTTCTCCAAGCAGTTCTTCTCCAGTGTCTGACATCTTGTCGATACACTTCCTTCACCTGGTCCAATAGCTCAGCAGTCACCTTTCTAAGATGCCTCTCTGGGTTGTGGTAGTGTTCAGAGTGTGGTTTGAAGACCTGCACCTCCAGCCATACCTAAGGACCCATCCTGATTTATTGCATGAACGGCAATAGCCAAGTTGCATGTTCAAACGGCCAAAAAAAGAGAAGTAGCCAGAGTAACTGGGAGCTGAGCTGCTGGGGAAATGTTGCTTTGCTGTTAACGAAAGCAATCTGTGGTCCAGAGGGCTGCTGTATACTGACTGGTGTGGAGACCTTGTTGGTGGAACATTCACCTTATCATTAAGTAAGTTCTTGTTGGAAGGCTGGTTGTTCATGATGTTACACAAGAGAAGATCACAGATTTAGAGAAGTAGCTGAAAACACTAATTGGGTTCATATAGGTGATCTAAGAGAATGGTGAAAGGACTGAGTTTGTGGGTTCGTACTGAAATAGACGGTCAGAAATGCAGATCTGTGGGTAACAGGCTTGACTTGCGGGACCGGTGCCCTTGAAAACAGCAGAGGTAGAGATGAATAAGGAAGTGATAACTTGGGGTTGAGGAATTGTTTTGCTGTACTGAAAAAAAGAAACAGAAACAAAGATTCTACAGGGAAGACTCTGTAGCCCTAAAGTAGCGAAGAAGAAGAAAATGGAGGTGCTCATGACCATTCCTGTTCCTGAGCTCCATAGCCTGCAGATTAGAAAAGGGATGCAGCATGGAAGCCCATGTTATACCACAGTGTATACAAATTATCTAAAAGACAGCAAAGTTTCCTTATCTGCTTCATTTCTACAATATTATTCTTTCAGTGCAGTCAGATTGGGTTTTAAATCTAATGTATTTAAAAATAACCTTTTTTGCAGATACTTGAAAAGGCAGCTGAGATTGCAAGGAGCAGTGACAATGCTGCAATGGCGGTAAGCATCACCTAAAGGCTGTTTTAAAATCGATTTTATATATATAGTATCAGGGTTTTTTAAAAAAGTCTTTCTCTTCTACATCAATTTGGAAATAAATCCAATTTAATGACAGTACTACTGCCTCTGTTTTCTTATGTAATTCACTTTAATGAACTGACCTGAAATTCAGGTTTGTATCTCCTTTTTCCAATATATTTTTGATTTTTTGGCTGCTTTTGTCAAAAAGCACAATGGCTTCACATGCTGTATGTTTTGGAACACAGCTAAGATTTTCATTAGATCTGGATGTGGAACACATTCCTGGGCTGGATAAAGTACTGCTGGAGAATTTCTCAGTTTTATCAAGTGTGATGATTTGCTTGCTTGTCAGCTGTTTCCAGATAAGTGCTCTCAAAAACAGTCATTGATCTATAAGAAGATATTTGTTAAACATAGTGATTAATATCCTCTTCGGAGGAATTGGGTAGTTCTAAACTTGAGGACAAATTTAGAAAAGATCACCAAAATTTGCAGATGTTTTCTTTGTATTGTACACAAAAATACAGAACATGACAATTTGAGATGGTGAAAGCATCCGTTTTTCCGTTAATGTCCAGACCTTTGCTGTACTTCTTCAAATTATACAGAAACTTCTTCAGCTTTGTGAAGATAAAGTTGACTTTGGTATTTAACACTTGCCATATTGTTTTTCAAAATATGTATTGAAACTTATTTATTCTCTTCAGCTACCTACCACCTCCTTGCCCAGAAGCAGCAGTTTCTTTTGTCTCCCATTAATCTATGGAATGCTGCTGTTGCTGATATCATTGCTTTAGTTTCTGCCCTGGCAGTTTGCACAGAGACCAGACTGGGGACAGCAGAAAGTATTAACAGAGCCATTAAGCCAGTCCATGCAAGCTGATTACAGAATAAGAACTAATGTTAAAGCTTCAGAGACATAACATTGAGCAAGGTGTCTGGAAAAGACAAGTCTGGATTAGATAGAAGACAAAAATCTGTTTGTATAAGCAGCAAATGTGATTGCCTTTGGTTATTGTTGAAGACTGGTCTTTGGCTTCTAGTTCAAAAACCCAAACCTATGTATATATAATTAATTTTCCTCACTTGAAAAACAAAAGGAGAAAGGATGTGCATCCAAAGGAAAAGTTCTCCTGTGGTAGAGCTGGAGAACAGAAATATTGCCATCTAGTGTCATTAACTCCACAGTTCAGTTACTTTTTCAGAAACTTCTGTACACTGAATTTTGAATGTATGAGTTACAGTTCTTAGAGCTTAAGAAATCTGGAAGAGAGGGTTGTTGCAGTCATTCCCCCGTGTTTCGTGAGGTTTATCTGATTGTCTTTCTGGTGTAGAATTTCTAGTATTTGAGCTAAAATATAAGAATCTTACAGAATATACCAAAACATGATGTGTTTTGCACTTTCTAGGGTCGAGGTGGTAAGAAGTTTTACATTGTGCTAAAAGAAATAATGGAGAGAGATCCTTTATCTCAACTCTGTGAAAATGAAATGGATCTTATTTGGACTTTACGATATGATTGTCGTGAAAATTTTCCACAATCACTGCCAAAGCTGCTGCTCTCCTTAAAATGGAACAAACTTGAAGATGTTGCTCAGGTAAGGGAACAGACAGTGATTGTGGGGAAAAATGCTGGGCTTAAACCATGAGTAAAAACAGGGCTTCTTTCCCAAGTGTAGGCGTTCTGTAACAGTACTGTTGTATAAGCCAAAGTTGTTTGTGATGCCTCCTGTGGCCTGGACACGTAAGAAAACCTTATTATCTTGGGAAAAAAACCCAAAAGCAAAATGCATTTCAGAGGTTCTCTGAATGATGAGAGAAGTGCAGCAATTATATATGCAGGCTAATTTTAAAATCTTGTGCTCAACTTTGATCTTAAATGTAAGGACTTTCAGAGAGTTATTTACGTTGGATGGGACCTATTGACATCATCTAGTCCAACCCCGTGCATGGTCAGTTAGAGCAGGACCATGTCCAGCTGAGTTGTGAGACTCCAAAATCCGTCTAGGCAACGTTTACCACCCTTACAGCAAGAACTTCCTTTCTATGGTGGGGGTTCTTTTTTAGTTTTGTTTTGGTTTTTTGTTTGTTTGTTTGTTTTTTGAAAAGGAAAGTATTAAGCTTGTAAATCAAGATCCAAAATAACACTTCCTATAAAGTAGTGAAACTGCTCAAAGATATAAAAATCTACATCTCAAGGTAATTAAACCTCATTGAGGCAGGCAGATGACTTTTCAGAAACATGACACCCAGTACTGGTACAAAATTCTTCATTCTCATCATGTTGACTGACCCAGTAGGGTCTCTGTAACTATCAGTGCTGGTGCTGTGATACAAGATGACATTTTCAGTAAAACTGAGTATGGATGTGGAAGGTTGTTTCACTGTGCTGTGAAGAAGTGTGTGGAGCTGCCTTTTTCTGTGTTCACTCAAGTAGAATCCAACTCTTGTGATGCTTTTTGGGAATAGGTGGAACCTTGATAGAGGGAAAAATACACGAGTCTGTAGTGAGACCATTCCTGCTTGATAGACTGACTGACAAGTAATGAAACAACTGACCCGCTTTCTAGTCAGTGTGCAGAGCAGGGTGGGCAAAACCACTGAGGTGTGGCCAGTGTCAGCAAGTGCTGTGCTCGCTTTAAGGGGTGAACCCAAATGCTGCTCTGTTCATCTGCTTATCATGATGGAATTGCACATTTAAATGATGCTCAGCTTCTTCAGCTGGTGTGCTTTCCATGAGTCTTGTATTTTAAATTTTAAACTATTCATTATTACAATTTTTAAAAAACTCTGAGGTAAAAAGCATTTGCTGTGAACAATTATTAGTCTAGCTTAGGATTCTGACCTCTGCCTGTTACAAGCCAGGTGTTCTTGGAAGAAAAGGAAATCACTCCATGAAAACGCAACTTCCATCTATTCATCGTGTGATTTTTGTGATTATCCAGTCACTCAGAATTGAAGTGTGCCTCCAGCATGGAGTTTATTTTCTATTACATCCTTCCTACCAGCTAGGAACTTATCAAAATAAATGGAATGTCACCCTAGCTCATTGTCTGTGTGGTGAACACTAACAAAGTGTAGCACCCCCACATTCCTTGCACACTTGTGTTCTTTCACATGCAGGAATCCGTCGCTTCTTAGTAATTCCATTATGTTCTTCTGAATTCATTGTCCATTATTAAAAGTTATCCGGAAGTACAGGTGGTAAAAATAGAAGTAGGTTTTTGTTCACACATTAAAATATGTGAAGGAAAAGGCATTCCAGTTGCTTGCTAGGGGCTTCCAAATACGGCCTTTGGTAGCAGAGTTTTGAGAAGTTGTTTGGACTGTGGATATCAGCTGACAGCTCCAAGTCCTTTAAACTTGGTAACGTTGCTAATACATATACAGCTTTTTACTTAGAGATGGGTGGAAGTACGTAGTGATCTTGCTTGTTACTCTGTACTTTCTGGCAGGAATGTCATATTTATCTATCTAAAAAATGAGACCTTATCCTTAAAATACGCCAATTTTTTCTGTAATATGTAGACATGGAAGTATTCCCAATGGCTTATCTTTTCAGGTGAGGCAAGACAGCCTCACGAATCTTACAGATTCCAACATAAGCAGGCCTCGTAATTTACCTCTTATTAAAAGAAAAGAAACATGTAGAGCACTGTCTGTGTGTTGTAATATTTGTGCTACTACAACAACATGCAGGCTGAGGTGCCAGAAGGTTTCTTTAATGCCTGCTGTTAGCAGGGTTTCAGTGAAAGTCTGACACTAAGGCAAAATGTATTTTTTTTAAGGAATCAAAACCCAACCAAACACAACCCCCCCCAACCTACAACCTCCAAACACCAACCCAACACCAGCTGTTTATAAGAAAAGCGAATTATATAAATATATACCTGCTTCTAGTAGTGCAGATCAAAAGTACTAAGGAACAGAGCATCATATGTGATGGTAGACCACGTTTATGGAAAGATCCAAGCAGATTTCATGTATTATTTACCATAGGGATTCCATCCAAGCTCTCGTTGCATTGCAGTATTAAAGCGGACTGGTTGCAAAAGGAATTCTAAAGGTGTTTGCCTTTACTGTTGCCAGAACCTCCTATCTCAGCAGAGTAGCAGTACAGTGTCAGAACTTACTAGCATAATTCACAGGCAGCATTTATTCTCAAAACACAGGACTCAGTAATTATTAACAAAAAAATCCACCCACTTTCAGTGAAGTGACACCAACATTCATGAGAACTAGAGGAAGGACAGCTGATTAGAGAGTTAATTTTTGAAATACTTGAAATAAGTGAAATAAAAATACTGTCCTTAATTTTATTGTCTTGTATGGTAAACCTGTCTTGTTAGGAAAGAAACCATGGTTATTTTTTCCTTATAAAAAAAAAAAACAACCTAGCAAGGCCAGTTGGACTTGAGCTTTCTGCACAGCTTTTGGCTGTTACCAAGGCCTGAGGATCCTCGTTTCTCACAGCTTGTCAGGAGTTGCAAGCCGTCTGAGAGGAGAAGTATGCACTATTTCATGTTGGCAGCATTTTAATATGCTGATAGTGAAAAAAATACAAATTTAAGAACTTGAAACACATAATTTGAAATGTACAATTTCTTTACAAATGAGATGTACTTGGAAGTGCTTCAGAGTTGCCTCTCTGTTGCCAAAGCAGATGAGGTCATTTCATGGTGCAAGCTGCTTTTCTCCAAATGCAACAAGTATTTCTGACACCCTTCCCCCTGCGCTTGTGGGAAGTGTGCAACGCGCCTGGGAGGTTGGACCGTGCTTGCCCATAAAAGTTCCAAGGCAGAGTGCAAACAGAGCAGTAGGTATTTGGAGCATTTTCTTGGCTGTTTCATAGATCATTTTGATGTTGCTTCCTCTGAACTCATATCATTTTACATTTTCTCATTGAAATAACCTTTGAAATAATTTCATCAGTGAAAAGGAGAGTACCTGTGTCTTCAGATACACTTCACAGTTCACGTACGTGCTGTAGACCATGACTTTCAAAATTCATTGCCTGGTACATGAGGCATGTAATGCCACTGTGATTCATCTTTTCAGCCTGTATTTCAGGTTTTCCAGCCACTTGGATCGTTCATCATTAACAAAATGTTTCTGTATTGTGGTTCTGCACCTGATTTGACGTAGGTCATCTAGAAGTGTTGATGCATTTGTTTTGAAGTTTCTTACTGAAAAGCCTAGCTGCTGCTTGCATTTGCAGCATATGATTTATGGGGTTAGTATTAACTTCAGATTTTCAGAACAAATACTCATATGTCAGTTGATGGTGGTGTTGGCCCTTACTGGGCTGTGGATTGCATGCATTTTGCATGTGTGTTTCTGTGGGGATATGACCTCTATATTTAAAAACTTCTTTAGTTTTACTTTATGTAATTTTGAATCTTGCATTTGTTGAGATCAGCATTTGCCCATGAAAACAGTTCGATTGATTCTTTCCTCTGCTTCTGGAATTGTGGTGTGGACCCGGGCTTTGGCCTGTGATTGATTAGTGCCCCGTTCTTGCCTTTTGAATGTCACAAAATCCAGCCCCCAGGGAGTTCAAGTAGTATTATGAAAATGCTGTTGTCGATGCAGGTTGCGACTGTGAACTCACATGTGCTTGTCACACTTGAACTGGAAGCATTAGTCCAACTGTCACACATAGTCGAAAATAGGGATTTTCACTGTTGGTGTAAAAGGATTATTAAATCAGGAGGAAAATAAGATGTTCCTAATCATTCAGAAGTTCCTATTTAAATATGAAATACCATATTTTTATCATGAGTTATGACTTGTTCCTACAGAGAGAATAAATTTTGTGCTGTTGATAACACAGCATACATCTTGAGTGCAGACTGGTTTAGTGATGCAACTGAATGTTGTATTAAAAGCATGTTATTAAAAACACACCCTCAGCAGGTAGCTTCATTAAAATACAATAACCCCCGTTTATTTTGGGGGGCCTCTAGATGTTTTTCTTCTTAGTAGTCCGAAATAATACACAAGTGTTTCCTGTACGTTTTTTCAAGCACATCATTGTCTTCAGTATTGGAATTTTTATCTTTATATTCAGTATCTAACCTGGATCATCCTTTCTGCAGTTGAAGCCACCGCTGTTTACAGTGCATGTGGGAAAAGGCTCCCTCAGTTGAGGTGGATAAATATTTTTGGCAGAGATTTCTCTCAATAAAAACCGACTTCAAACTACTTTTGTAATGGGAAACTTTTACCATTACAAAAGCCTGTATATGTTTATGACAGCATTTGTGAAACATCTAAATTTTATTGAAACTCTGTTTCTAAGACATTCACACCTAGGGTTGCCTAATTTTTGTTTACTGTGTCCTGTCTCTGTGTTAAGAAACAGACTTTTCAACTTGTGTAAATGAGATCTGGTGCAAAAAAAAATTCTCTCCTGCTAGTGAATGAACCATTTTATGGGCTGTTACACCCAGCTCGTCTTAAATACTTACTTTACCCATAACCTAATAGTCATCTTTTTAAACCAGCTTCAGGCTCTCCTTCAGATATGGCCCAAGCTGCTGCCTAGAGAAGCATTAGAACTATTGGACTTCAATTATCCAGACCAGTATGTGAGAGAATATGCAGTGGGATGTTTAAAGCAGATGAGGTGAGTATGTTGTATTTCCTCAGCGTGCGAGGGTTCCTGGGGTGAGAAAGTGTGTTCTGTTTGTAGGAAGAGAAGGCTCCACAGAGCAGGGGTTAAACACACCACCTGCCAGGAACAGGTCAGGTAGAGCAGCCTGGTCTGTAAATAAGCATGTTGGCCACCAAATACAACCTTCTTACTCGGACATCTTGGACTCAGCAGTGATTGTTTTCCATGCTGCTGAGAGAGCACCAGTGTAGCTCTGTCCTGGAGAGGGTTGTGTGCTCACCCCTTTCTCGGACAAAGGCAGAGCAAGGCAGTGTGAGAACTTTCTGGTAACAAAGGGACAAAACACTAAACTAGGACAACTGCCATCCATCCACTGCACACTGTGTGTCAGGTATGGGCTGTATCATTTAATAGAAAAGTAAGCTGTAGCATATAATAAACCCCAGAGAATTCCTGGTTTGTTTGCTCTTCACAGTAGCCTTTGCTATCTGTAGTTCTTCCTTTATCGTGTGTAGTCTTGCTCTTCACTGTAACCTAGGCCAGGATTTGTGTAACGTTATCGTTTGCACCATTACCACATATTTCCTGTCCTTGAATTCTAAATTCTCTAGTGACTGGTTTAATGATGAAATATTTTTAATGGTCAAGGCTAGACTTTTGGGATAAAAAAAAATAAATATTTTGACTTCTTTCAAATGCAAACAAGCAATTTAGCTGCTGGGTTGTCCTAACAATACTGAATGGTTACATCTGGAATTATTTCCAGAATTCTTAGTTCTGGCTCTGAAGCAAAATGCTGTTCTGCCGGGTGTCAGAAATAAATTCTCAACTTCTTTAAAAAGTCTGATGGAGGCAGCTAAAAAAAACCCTTAAAACTGTAACCTAAAGGCAATCCTATTAGATGAAATTTAAAAAAGATGACCATGCAACACAGCATAATTGGAAGTTTTTACCAAGTTACTGAAGTTTTACAGGGTAGAGATGGAGAAAATGAAAGAATTCAGTATTTGCATCTCTGAAGACTTCAAGTAGTAGACAGAAGAATTTGTTCTTTACTCTTCCATCTTAGGCAGAGAGTTTGGATTCTGACAGCCTTTTATAAAAGAAAATGCACTCAAACATACAAAATGAAGGAACATTCACATTTGTAGAGCAACATAATTGTCAAATGTGAGACTGCTTTTTTTGCAGGGGAAGGGGGGATATATACAGGATTTAATAAAAAATTATAGATATTATTATGTAATAATATTACATGAAGTAATTAGCATAGACACTTGTATGTTTAATGCATGTTTATGAACATACCTTCAAGGTAAATACTTACATTTGCTTTTCTAAATTAGGAGTAATTTTGACACTGGTTTCTCAAAGGTGATGTACTTTTATCCTCTAAAAACCTTTGTGCTGTTGATACAATTAAAAACCCCAAACAACACACAAACTAAAAACCCACCAAAACCCCATCACTTTGTAGCTGTACCTTAATAAATGACCACCTATTCACTGACTGGTAGTGACTTTTTCAGACAGTTTAATCGAATTGCTTTAAGTTGAAGCAATGTTCTTCCCCTTCTTTGTAAGCAGAGTGCCCCATTGTCAGTTCTAGTCCATGGTTGCTGCAGCCAACTGCTTGGTTAAGTGGTCCCTTATGTGGTTCAAGCTCCTCAGACAGAGGTTGAGTGGTCAAAAAGAGCCAATGTCCAGTCTGAAATAATTGGAAATAATTCACCTCCAGGACACTTAACCTAGCACTCAGGCTGGGATCTTGAGCTCTTTAAAAGCCCACAACAGAATACTAGGGCTTTATCACTCTCTTACAGGTTTGAGGGCCCTAAGATTCTGTTAGAGGTGTAACTTATTGATGAATTGACCAGTCTAGTAATTGCACTGAGTTGTGTATTACTGTCCTTCTCTGTGTGACTGAAAAATTGGGTGACATTCTTTCTGTTGAAACAAATCTGTAATGGTTGGATTTGTACTGTGCATTTGAATTTTTGGAATATCACTCATAAGGTTACTCTTTCTAACTGCTTTTTATGTGCCCATTCTAGTGACGAAGAGCTCTCTCAGTACCTTCTTCAACTTGTGCAAGTCCTGAAATATGAACCTTTTCTTGATTGCGCGCTCTCCAGGTTTCTCTTGGAGAGAGCACTCGCTAATAGGAGAATAGGACAGATGTTGTTTTGGCATCTAAGGTAGGAGTTCTTCCCCTTAATGTCTTTCTGAAACTGTTGAGCCTGATTGGACTTTCAAATATAATTTCTTGAGGATTTTTCTCAGTGAGCCATTATCTCTTTCCCCTACAAGTCCTCTCAGCATTTATAGATCAGAGCAAGCCTATAATTAAAAATACACTGCAGTAGTTTGTAATCTACTCTTTGATGAAAGCATTCCAAACTGTGTTCAGCTCTGTGGGGTAAGTTAGGTTTGTGTGTAACCTTAGTGTTTGTTTTGGATCTGCGTGCAGTAGAAGTACAATATTTATACTGCACAGTTGGGAAAAATCTATGTTATTTTTGAGAGTCTTATCAGCAAATAAAAGCAGTTGTATGTGTCATTATACTCTTGATGACCAGTTCCGTGAATGGCAGACACCTTGCAGAGTGGACTATTGGTTGATTCTGTCTTGAAAGTACAACCCACCCCTGGATTATTAACTGATGTTAGTATTTCATGGTGCTACATAAAAATGTTTTGGATGAGAATGGGCTCTGGTATTAGGTTAGTGGTTTGTTTCAGAGTCTTCACCCTCAGGCAAATTTTGACTTTTCTCTTTTTGAGAACACATGGTTTAACACCAGCCCTCACACTTGATATCATCTTCTATGACTTACCAGTGACTACTTCCTTGAATAAAAGGGGTTCCTGAAAACAAGTATCTAATTGCTACTTGTAACGTGACTGCCTCCAGCAGTCCTAGGCTGTGGAACAAGTGGCATGCAGTGACACCAGCCAGGCCTTACAGGGTTTGGCACAGACGAGTTTTGTTATTTCTTAAGAAATCTGCTTTTCGTGTTATCTACATAACCATGAAGCTTTTGGGGGTTTGTTTTTGTTGTTGTTGGTTGGGGGGAGATATGTTGGGGTGGGTTGTTTTGGTTTTTATTCATTTGAATGGCTTGAAGAATGCTAATCTGTAAACGCTGTGGTCTGAAGAGAAGCTTTTCTCTATAGGTCAGAGATTCACATACCTGCTGTCTCAGTCCAGTTTGGTTTGATACTTGAAGCCTACTGCCGAGGAAGTGTTGCTCACATGAAGGTGCTTGCTAAACAGGTACAGACTTCCCTTCTCTTTTTGGTCTGGACTTATCCCAGCTTGTAACTCCAGTATTTACTCCGTTGCTCCTGTGAGGTACATTGATTACTGTGACAAAGTCCATCTGCTGGGAACAGGGAGAGAAGGAGGCATCGGTGAGTCAGAAAGAAACAGGCTAGGTAGGTAGATGTATGATGGAGCAGCCCTCTCTGGCACAGAAAGCAGCTAGTGCTGGCTCAGATGTTGGGGGCTGGTTTTACAATGTTCCAAAATCCATGAGGTGTGTTCAGCACTGTGCATGTGCTCTGGATAGAGCAGCGGCCTGTCTGGATTTTTAGCTGAAGAAGGGTTTCATTGCACTTGAGTCTTGTGATCTTTCCCCCCCCAGTAAGAGCAGCTTGTTCAATAGAAACTACATTTCCATCTAAACTTTATCTAGCTGACTCCACCTTTGGCTTTTGTTAAAAGTTGATGTAAAAACCCCTGGAGTTGCAGTATAACACAATACTCCCTGGAAATCAAGATGTTGAAGTAAACCAAATACTCATTTCAGTGTTAATATAGATGTGCTGTTTACAAAAAAAAAAAGGGGGGGGAGAGAAAAAATACCCTACTAACCTTGTAGGTGTAGCAACAGGTCATTAATAGAGACACAAACCATGGTTGAAGGCTCTAATGCAGTTTTAACAAGTTAATTTCGATAGTGACCATACAAATCTTTGAAAAGTCATCTCTCCCTGGAATTAATGTATTTGTTGTTTCAGGCCACAAAAATTAGCTCAGTAGCTGCTTGTCTGATGTGTGTTATTTCTAAACAGCTTTGAGCCGCTCTGCATGGAAGTTGTGCTTTGAGAGGCGAACGGACCAGGAATGTACCATTGTGCTCTTTATTACTGCAGTTCTCAGGACATGTAATAGAGCATCTCTTACACATGTGTGCTTGTTAGTATTGTCAAAATCATAAAAAGATTAGGTGATGAAATGCTTTAAGTGATAGACCTAAGGTCAGTGAAGTTTTTGTGCACTTCACAGGAAACAAATGTCAGTACAATCAAAGAAGGGGCAAAAAAATTCCCAACTGTGCAAACACGGAAGAAATTCAAAGTAGAAATACTTCAAAAAGTTCCTGTTTGTACAACACAGGTTCCATTTTGTTCCCTTGTCACTGATGTTTGTACAGCTCCTAGAATAGTGGAAGAGCAGAGCATGTTTGGTTTTGACAGATGGCTGACCTGGCAGGTCTCCATCGCCTCAGTTTTATAATCAGGCTGCATACAACTTCCACAGCATCCTGCCTGACAGGGTTCTGTCTGTCTGTAGAAGTGCTAAGTTTTGACTCAGCACCTTGTAAGTTGGACTGAAGCTTCCTTGTATAGAAACAGACTTTTGTAATTATTAAATGGATGTGGTTTGGTAGAGAACATGTTTTACTGAGCATGTTAGCTGAGGCTAGTGCTGTATTTGCACCATTGTCGTTACAAATATTGTATTTGTACAAAAAAAATTATTTTCTGATTGTCATAACCTATTTCATGTTCAGCTGTCGAGTCACTTGGGTGTGGATGCAATGTAGAAAATACATTTGCTGCTTGTGTTCTCTCAGCTTGTTACAAAGGGCTTTGCTCTGTTAGTGTTAGGTACATTTACATCACTGGGTTACTTGTTCTCTTAGAGATCATGTACCTGTAAAAGACTTTCCAAAACTGTATTGATTGCAAATAATTGCTTTGCCTTTGGGTGTGTTTTTAAAGTAACAGTATTGCTTAGATAAGATTACAATTTGGAGCATTTACCTTATGCCTAACTTCAGCACAGTTTTAATAAACTTTTGAAGGCTTTGCACTGTGGATGTGACATGTAGTTACGTACGTGGAAATTGTCTGCAAGTAGTTGTATGGCCATACTCTATTGTATGCATCTAACTGAATGGTACAATGAAGTGTTGACATCCATAGCTCATCTCATCTAGAGGTGTAAAGCACTCAGCATTTCCGTTGACTTGGGTATGGATAGAGGTGCCTGTACTGAAGGAGGAATTGGTGTAAATATGTCACACATACAAATGCCTCGTTCATTTTCTGAGGAATGTCAAGTCCTGCTTTAGCGTGTCTGGCGGCTTGGAAAGCTTCATCCCATCAGTGTCCTTATTACTTAAGAAAGTGGGATTTCTGGGATGTGAGTGACTTGGAAAAGGCTGTTCTCGGGTGTTTTCAGGAATGTCATCTTAATTGCCACCTGTTGCTTCCATGTTTTAAAAAGTGGTAGAATTATTTGATACTTTCATTAACTGTTTTGAAATGAGATTATGCGTTGCATTATGTGTAAAACCAGAGCAATAACTTTTAAAGGTAAAATATCTCTTTCAGGTGGAAGCCCTTAATAAAATGAAGACTTTAAATAGTCTCATTAAGCTGAATGCCATGAAGCAAAGCAAAGCAAAAGGAAAAGATGCAATGCATACGTGTTTGAAGCAAAATGCTTACAGAGAAGCACTTTCTCACCTCCAGTCTCCTCTGAACCCTTCTGTTATACTTTCAGAACTACAGTAAGTTAAGAATTAGTGAGTAAAATTTCGCTGTAGCATTGGCACGGAAACAGTAAAGCAGAAGCACTGGTGTGCTTCAGCTTCCTTTGGCTGTATTGTTCAGCAGATAAGCTGCCATAGGGAACTTGTTCCATCCTGAGACAAGCTCTGTTGGGAATCTTCCTGAGGTTAAGATATCAGTTAAGTTACAAACTTTTTGTGATCACCATGAAACTTAATATTCTGTTAGCCAATGTATTACCATAGCTAAATATATTTAAATATAAGCTTCAGAGTGAATGAGACCAGGTTCCTGGATTCTGATTACAAAAGTAAGCACAAAAGCCATTAACACTTTTAACAGCACTTAAATACTGAGCCTTTAAATTGGGGAAAGAATATCAAGGCAGCTATTGTCTCTGAAAACACTGGTGCTTAATTAAATCATTAGATCTGTGTATGCCAGTCAGGGTATCTAGTACATTCCGTCTATAACCGTTGTGTATGTAACTTGGTAAGCACGCATGTCTCATAGCAGAAGGAGGCAGAGATATTTTGAAGTACTTCCATGCTGGAAGTCTACATGCTTCATTGTGGTTTGGGCAACATTTAGGCCTTTTCAGTTGAATTTCTTGCTTGACTAAAACTTTTGTTGTATTTTCTTCTAGTGTTGAGAAGTGTAGATATATGGATTCTAAAATGAAGCCTCTCTGGATTGTATACAACAATAAAATGTTTGGAGGAGATCTTGTAGGGATTATCTTTAAAAATGGTGATGGTAAGCAGTGCTACAGATTTTCGATTTCTTCTTTCCCTTCCTCATTCCCACACTTGCTCTTGTCTTGCTCTGTATTGCCATACTGTGAATGTGGTTTACTCTGACACTGGTAAGCAAATGAAGCATCTTCTGACTGGGCTTCAAAGTACAGACATCATCCATCAGCTTAATCAGTTAATCCCACTGTAAGCTTTAGGGTTGATGAGTTTTAGGTAATTTTTTTCTGAAGACGTTATAGACATTAGAAAGTTTGTCTGCAGCACTCTGAGACTGAAATAGCAGATTCACCCTTCTGTTACAGATCTCCGACAGGACATGTTGACACTCCAGATTCTGCGTTTGATGGACATACTTTGGAAAGAAGCTGGTCTGGATCTCCGGTAAGGATCTCCTCAGGGCAAGCTCATTGGGATGGAGAGTCCACCTTTAGTAGTCCAGCTTTCCTGGTTTTTAAAATACCTTTTTCCACTTCTCATTTTCCAGGCATCTGTATGGATGCCTAAAGGGTTCATAGTCGTAGCCAGGGTGAACAGGCTATAAAAAGCAGTTCCTGTAACTCACTAGATGTCTTCTCTTTGCAGTTCATTCCCTAGGTGGTCCACACTGTTAGAAACCATTCAGAGGCCATAAATTCAATTTTGTATGTCTGCAAAAGAGCTTTAACCCTTTGTTTGTAGTTTTCAAGTGTTGTTTCTAAGGCCAGAAGCACCTATTTGAACATCACGTGAAATATACTTCATCTAGGTTCTTTGAGCAAATCTCAGATTTTGTGTGGTTCAGGCATACTGCTGTGATCTTCAGAAGGCACGTAGCATCAGCACACAGATAAGTAAAATTACAAACTTGTTGCTTATGCTACTTATGGGAAGATTCCTTTGAGTGAAGTGTGAGATAAGGTAAGAATGTGAATAATAAATTGTTTCTGGAAGTGTACGTTTCAGTGAGGTCACTGAGTGTGTGTTAAGTTGAACACTGATTTGAGGAAACTTTAGATAATTTATGTCATTATAAATAGATGGTGAGTAGAATGATCCAGCATTTAGGGGCAAGGACAACTGTGGGCAGCTGTGGAATCCCAGACGAGGCATTCTTTGGTTCCTGCCTTTCCAGAAGCTTAGTTTGTGGTTCCAGCCTGGGCCACACACCATGCCTAGCAAACAGGAATAGTGATCAGGAGTCATCAAATATGCTTTTCCTGACTAAGGCTTTTTTTTTTTTTTTTTTTTTTTTTTGTAAACTCAACAAAGGAAAACCAGAAAGTGGCTCTGGTGTCCAAGAATTTTCTTAAAACTCTCAGAAGGAAAAAAAAAAAGCAGAAAGGGGAAGTTCCTAGTGAGAACTGAAGTTCTATAATTGGCCCCTTCCATTTATTTACTTAATTGGGAGCATCTTCCTTCCATTCATCCCCTCATAGTTGTTATTAAAAATCCTGGGATTGAGGCAGGGTTGTAATTTGGTGTCTATCAAAGAGAGATTAACCCAGAGGTTGCTAAGGGAAGGCTCTGAAATAGTCTTAATTAGAAGCAGAATTGGACAAAACAGCACTCCAAATGCCTGGAGCATGAGAATGCAGCTAAGAGGGTGAGACACTGTGATCTCTGTCCTCGCAGTCTACATGCCTCTCAAGAAGAGACAACTCCAACATCTATGAATTAAAAGCAGTGGTAATGACTTGTGTTTCCTCGTTGACGCATTGGGAATTGTTAGCTTCTTTCTTTCTGCTAGGGTAAGATGCACGGTGTGAGGTGAAAAAAGTAGTGTCTGCTTTCCTGAGAGAGAGTTCTGCTTTCATGAGAAACACAACTCCCTATGTCAGTGCTAACGAGGGGAGTCTCTTCCTCTTGCCTGTATCATTTTAGTTTCCCTGAAGCTGTTGCTTCCCCATTTCCTTTTGTGGATGCGTAATGGATTTTGTGCCTTTCAGCTTTTTCCACTACAGAAGGTCTGATAACTCTGTTCAGGTAAAAGCAGTGCTTCTCACTGGCTTCACCAGTGTAAGAGCAGAAGCACTTGCTGTTTACGTCTCTCTTCCAGTCAATAGCATCTTGCCACAAGCAAATCGTACAGCTCCTCTGAACCATGGATCAGAAGGCAACCAGCGTGCTGTCGTCAAGGAGTTTGGGATAGATCGGTGTCCTTGTAATTGGGCTGCAATCTGCACTCAGTTATTTAGTAGTAATTTAGAATGAAATCTTAGTCCAGTCTGTGTCTGAAGTGAGCACGATATTCCCAGTGGGAATTCTTACCTCTTGAGATGGAACACCAAATATATATCTATAGCTTTTGAGAGCTCCCAAGCTGAAGGAGGAGAAAGTTGTGTTTGTTTTTAACTGTTGGCTAATTTGCCCCGTGGGTGAGCTGGCTCATCTGACACTGCTTCTGTGGCCGAGGCTCCCGCGGGTGCGTTCTGACCAAATGCCTGAATGAGAGAGCAGGGCTGGTATCCAGAAGGAAGTATGAGTACACATGAGGACAGGACAGGGTGCTCCAATATGCCCTTCATCCTGGGCTGTCCCTGGATGGACTTTGGAGCACACAACTGAATAAAAACTCAGATGTAAATCGCATCTGCTTCTCAGTACAGCCCCAGCCATGAGACAGCAAAGACCATTGCCCCAGATGGATGCTGCTCTGCCATTTAAAGAAGGTTGCCTCAGAGTCAGCTAACATTAGACATCTGTCAGTCAAATACCAGAGAGAAATTAGAAAACCCCCAAAACGTATTCTTTAATCCCCATACTTTACCCCCCCCCGATCTATTAATTTCTAAGACTAATTGTTACCTGAAAAATGAGCAGGAAATATTTAGCCTCCGAGATCAGTAAGTGTGTGCAGCAAAACTTCCTCAGTTCTAGCTGTGGTTTATCTCTTGTTGTTTATTGTGTTCTAAGTTGGAGCAATTAGGGAACAAACTTACTCAGTTGAATGATGTTTATGTTGAGGTTGCATCTGTGGAGTAACAAAATGAGACTTTTAGAGGTTCAACCCCCCTGACAAGTTACAACTATACGAGTTATTTTGCTGTAAAAATATTCTACATCTGAAGTCACGTTGTATGGGCATTACTCATAGATGACTTCCTCTTATTTCTGCAAAGAGTGTTTAAATATTACAACATTACATGTATTCCCAAACATGCTGTGGGGTTTGCAGTGTTGCACCTCTCAGAAGAGTAGTCCTTGCATCAAAAAGTATTTCTACTGCTTTACCAGTATTACAGTATGGAAATTGTGGTAAAGGAGAAATCAGTAAAGTCAGAGCACAACAGAAAATGTGAAGTTTGAGGAAATTGATCTCAGTGATCTACCTTTGCTGTAGTAAATTGTCATAGAAGTATTTAGTACTTAGTTACTTTTCAGACAGATGGAGTTCTCCAAACTACTTTTTCATTTTACGACTTATTTAAAAAGAATCTTTATTTTCACCTCCCTTCATGTGTGTGAAGTCTGATGTTAAGCAGCTGTGTATGAATGAAATCAGAGTTCACAAATATACTCAGAAATGTATTGGTAACAAGTCGAAAGAATGTCATTATTTTTAAGCCATTGGACTTGAAACTAGAGAATATGTTGATAAATCACTGGAATTTGGCATTGTACTTGGAAAGATGCTTTGGAGGATTAAACTTTTGCAATAAAGAACAGAATTAGATGGAGTGAAAAAGACAATTTTCTGTCCTGTCCAAGACTACTGTATTGATCTGTCCGTGGTCTTTGCTGGCACTAAAAAGCAGGGAGCATATCCTGCAAGCAGATGTTGAAGTCAGAAAGACCCGGATGAGATGGAAAAGGCCCAGAGGATTTGTCCCTAACTTGACTCCTGTCAAACTGTCTCTCTGACAAGGATGTTTTTTCCTCCAGTTGTAAGCACACAGCCCTCAAGGGGCTGAAGGCTTTCATCATTGCTTGCTTTTGAAGGGGAAGTTGTTGGACATGTGCCCGGTTAAGCTGCAAGTAGGGTGGGTTGAAATGCCATGGAAAAAGGCCAGCGTGCACTTTAACCTGGCAATATTTGGCTTCCATTTGTCCTGTCGTGATAAGGATGGGCAGTGCTTCCTTGTGACATGAATGCTGGTGTTGGGTAGTTACGGATACCTTCTGTTCATTGTGAGAACCCTCTGGGCCTGACAGTTGGGGCTTTAATTGGGAAGTAGAATAGAAACGGGAAGAAGGATCCACATCTGCACTTCTTTTTTTGGGGTGTTTTTTGTTTTGAACTTGGATGTTCTCTAAATACCCCGTTGAAGCCCATGTTTCAGCTGTTGCTGGTAGAGAAGAATTCCCAACTGTAGTTATTAGTACTTGCACTGTCTCAGTTCTGTGTTATCACTGAGGTAGAAATACTGTTCAGTTACCTAATAGCTGTTATGCCAGGAATTTCCAATTAATTTCTTTGGAATTTTATTGATTTTTATTCTACTGCTTAGGATAATGGGATGTGTCAGTTAAGACATGGTTCTGCTTTGCAGCAATTAAAATCAGGATCTCTTTTATTTATAAATACCAATGACAACTCCACTAACAGGTTAGGGGTTTTTTATACATGTGTGTATATATGTACACACACACACATTTTAATACACCCTGCAGTGCATGCTAGCCTATAGCTTGTGTAGTTAGATGTGCATGGGCATCCATTCTTTAACACAGGGATCCAGGGCCAGAATTAAGATAACATTCTGAGATGGCTGACACGAGCGTGACGTCTCGATCAGTGATGCCGTCTGTGCCTGCAGAGAGTTTGCTTTCCGTTTGCGCCGCGTACAGCGAGCAAACGTCTACGTTGCGATTCCATTGGGCATTATAAGCATCAGGAGCGAGGAAACGTGGACAAACGCACGTACCTGTTGAGACACATCTCTCCTTCATTCGTATCTTCATCTTCATATTTTAATGCCATTATAATCGTTACAGGTATTTGTCCTGGGCATCGTATACAAATGCACAGGAACAGTCTTACTCATTGGGGAGATAAAAGATGGATTCCTGGTTTTCATCAGGTATCCAGGCTTAAAATTAGTATGAGTTGGAAAATATTATTTTATGTTTATATATAAAAGGATTTTTAGCATTTTAAGTTGAAATAGGAAGAATGGGGAAAAAGGATAAAACAGTCTTTTCTATGTACACAAATAATTTAGTCTAGAATGCCCATGAGTGTAACTTACTGTCTGTTTAGTCAGTAAATTAACACATGAAAACAGAGGGCTCCCTCTATGGTTTCTCCTATAAAATTACAAGTAAATGTGTTCTCTAGTAAAAGGGGAAAGTTAAGGGAGGGTTTATAGGGTCTTTTACATACATGTATGTAAGAGCAAAAGTGAATGTTTTAAATGTATTGCTGGTATTTTATCTTGGAAGCAATATCTGTAGGTTAACCTTTGAGATAATGCTCAAGTTAGCATCAGTATCCAGCCACAAGATACTGATCCACTGAAGCAGCTTTCTTTTCTTTTGGCTTTAACACCAGTCTGTGTTTTTTTCCAGGATATTGCCATATGGCTGTTTAGCAACTGGAGATCATTCTGGCCTTATTGAGGCTGTTTCTAGTTCAGAAACCATTGCTGACATTCAGTTAAATAGTAGCAATGTTGCTGCTGCTGCTGCCTTCAACAAAGATGCTCTCTTGAACTGGCTGAAGGAATACAATTTAGGGTAATTTCTACAGTTATTTTCTTGTTTTTAGTGTAAGCTACAAAATTCCTGTATGTTTCTATTTCAGTAGTGGATAATGTGTGGCTCTTCTGGCAGGTTTGTTACTGCTTATTTTTCTAGTATGTCAGATTCTGACTCGCATTCATGATGCCTCTGGAATTCAAGCAATAATCCAGATGAGATTCTGGCATTTGCAGCATTTTGACTGCATGTTGTAGAGTAAGTTATGCTAGATTTGGCAAAACAAGCAAACCCAAGTAAGCCACATGGGTCCTAAGTCTTGATGCCATTGCATTTCGTAATAGTTGTGTTTCTCCTATTCTTCATAGTTACTTTTTCCAGTATTTCCTCTCAAATAAGTCTGTATCCTTACAGCATCCTAATGGGTGTCTGGTTTAAATATGCCAAAAATCCTTTTTGAGGTCAAGGCATGACCTGAATTGCCAGCAGCCTGCAGTAATACTGTTTGTCATTACAGAGATGACTTGGACCGAGCCATTGAAGAATTTACTCTGTCTTGTGCTGGCTACTGTGTAGCTACTTACGTGTTGGGCATTGGTGACAGACACAGCGATAATATCATGGTCAGAAAAAACGGCCAGGTAAGAACCTGTTCTGTAGGCAGAATAACCTACAGTGCTTCTGTTGTGCAGGAATTGTCCTGAGCACATTCTAATTGCTTTAGTGTCTCGGTAAAGTTCAATCCACACATTGTTAGAAGTGATGTCTGTCTTTGCTGAGAATTGAGATCTCCAAAGGAAGGAAATGTGGGACTCGCAGAAGGACCAGCCAGTGCCTGGTCAGTAAGCAGTTGTGTATCAAGTGAGGCTGTTCTGTGCAGCTTTCTCAGAAGGTCCAAAAGCCCTGTTAATAGTTCACATTCATTGGATAAAAGTAATCCTGTACTACCTTGCAAAAGACCATCCTTAAACTTGATGAATTGCTGTTTTGGGCAGTGTAGTTCCTGGAATTAGTCTCTGCAGTCCAGCTCAGCAGGAGTTATCAATATGGAACTCAGTACAGCACAATGCTGTGCTCTAAGTGTCAAAACCTAGGACTAGGTAGACTCTTAGAAAGGTATTTTCCTGTTTGTTACTTTCTACTGTAACCTGTCTGATTTTATTTAAAGTATTCTGCCTATACAGCTAGCAAGGGTTATAAAGGCGAGACTTTTGTAGATGTCTGAAGTATTGTTGTAAGCTTTTTATATATTAGGAGAAGAAGTTGAAATACCCTTAACTTTGATTATAAAATGGGACTATGATTATAGAATGGGAAAATGATTATAAAATGGGAAAGCTGTCACATTTCCCTTCCTAAACGCTCCCAAAGAGTTGCAATTGTGGGCTGTGGGGAGTAGCATTATGAGTTAACTGTTCTTGATACCAGCATCCTGCAGGGATATTAGAAAAATTAAATGTTTCAGTGGAGAAATAAATTTCCACTTATGGTTTGGTTTTTTTGGCTTTTTTAGCTCTTTCATATAGATTTTGGGCATATCCTTGGAAACTTCAAGTCCAAGTTTGGAATTAAAAGGGAACGGGTACCTTTCATACTCACCTATGATTTCATTCATGTTATTCAACAAGGAAAAACAGGGAACACTGAAAAATTTGGTCGGTGAGTATTGTTTTGATCTCCTCTGCTTGTAACTGAGATGATCTCTGGTGATAACTCCCAGCACACCAGGAACCTGTCCAGGTTTCGTTTGCTTATTTGTACTTGTATGGAACTGTGTATTTACGATGCTGTCTGCTTCTCTGCCTGAGCTGGAGTATGTATACAAATCACTTCATACATCAGAAGCTGCAGCTGTGCAGTGGAGAGAGAATGTTTTTCTTTTTTTAATCTCCTCTAGCAGGAGATAGCAGATTCTTCTGGGCTCATCTTTTTCCTACACTGGGTATTAGGGAGGGATCCACAGGCTGTTCAAGCAAGGTGAAGCACTGGACTGGGACAGGCTTTCTTCTGCCCCTTCTGTCCATCACTGCACGTGCACCGTGCTGATCAATCCTGGCCCTACGTAGGTGGGTAGGCACATAGAGCCATGTGCACCCAGCATGTTGGATGTCCTGTCCCATCTTGGGTTAGAGAGCTACAGTGGAACATGTGAGCAGATGACAAGGGAAAACTGCCCTCTGTGGCCCTGCCTGTCGAGGTGGATTTTCTGTTTCCCTTCTCTGGCATTCTCAGCAGATGACAGGAGGGACATTCTGAGTGTTTTGCTCTCATTTTGCTCTCAGTTTTCACCGGAAGAATTTATTGCCCAAGATAGTAAATACTTAGGTACAACTTGAGAAATTGTGTGGCTACTTCTGATAGAAGAAGCTGTGTGTATTTTTGTAATGGTATGGCTAGGAAGAATGAAGAGCAACTGCCAGGGACCCCTGTCTCCCCTGAAGAGTAAGGAAACATATCTGTAGTTCCTTTTTTAACACCATGAGGTAAAGGCTGTAGATGACTGTGTTAATACAAGAGCTATGGAATATGAAGCACTTTAAATGGTCATAGGATTCCGCTTTTATTTGATAAATGTCTCAGAAGATAAATTATTCCTTAAAGTATAACTTGTCATCTTAATCTGAAGGGGTCTTCCTGTCTCCTGTGGAAATTTTCAGATGAGACACTAAGCAGTGGCATGTAGGGGGACATTGGGCAAGGCCTCAGGTATCTGTGTGGTGGGTCTTCATTGCAGATCTGGCAGTCTGACCATGTTTGCAGGAGGAATTACCTTACAGTGCCAGGCTGGGTTGGTGGGGACTGCTGCAGAACTATTGTTTTTCCACTGTAGGTCTCCTGCAGAGGATCATAAGGGTGTTTCACCTAAGAAAGTCTCAGGAAGATGGGACCCTGGCATTACCTTTGGCACTTTTTACCCTTTTAGAAGAGCAGTGGTTTGGGATTTGGGTTTTTTTTTTTACGCTTTTGGCCTCTCGTACTGATGTTGTAAGGGCTTGTTGGAGAGGCATGGGATGTATTTGTGGGACTGTGTTGGAGGTTCTGCAGACAGCTCTGTTGTCCTTTCTGTTACCCTGTTCCTATGATACATGTGTTAGGTTGGTACATGTCTTTTGAAAATAGTTAGACGTTTGTCACTGTGTGAGTTCTCACGTTGTGTTCATTGCATGTGCCTTGGGGTGACCGTGAAGGTTCCGGCAGTATTGTGAAGAAGCATACTTGATTCTGCGAAAACACGGAAACCTATTTATTACCCTCTTTGCACTGATGTTAACTGCAGGGCTTCCAGAGCTAACCTCAGTCAAGGACATCCAGTATCTCAAGGTAAAGTAAGATTCACACCTCAGCAGGGCTTTGTGTTTTTCCAGAGTGCCAGTGCTGATTGCGAGGTGAATGTATTTTAATGGGTTTGTATTTCTCTCAAGACTTCTGCAGAGTTCTCGAAGCTTCTGTTTCAGCTCTACAGAGGGAGGTCTGTAGTCAGTCCTGGGGCCAAAGAAACCAATGGATATCTGTTCCACTCAACTGTTCTGTAAGAAGTTCAGCATCCCTGCATCTTAAATTTTGTCATTTCTGGGGTGCTTTACATCTTGGCTCATGCACAAGCATAGACCTGAAAATCATTTGCTTGATTCTTCTTTAATTTTATATTCAAACCCAGAAAATTCCACTGATTTATTACTTAATGAATAAGAGGTGAAAAAGTGTCAAACGAGAAAAAACCAAACAGAATATGATTTGTGCTGGAAGGTGGAGGCAGCCCTAATGGCATTCTAAAAATTCCTAACAGTACTTGTTTCCCTGTCACCTTAGGACTCTCTCGCCTTAGGGAAGAGTGAGGAAGAAGCACTAAAGCAATTTAAGCAAAAGTTTGATGAAGCGCTCCGGGAGAGTTGGACTACTAAAGTGAACTGGATGGCTCACACGGTGCGAAAGGATTACAGATCCTAGGAGATTTTTGCATTTGCACTAAGCTGAATGTTACCTGATAAGCGTTGGTAAGGGCGATCTGTAGCATGGACCAAGAGAAACTTCTTGTAAATAAGAAAGAAAACAACAACGAAAGGAAATGGGCTGAAATAATTCCCCAGACTTTTGCACTCTGCTTCTGAATGCTTGATTCCAAGACTGTCTCTACGATCAGTGAACATCCTGGATAATCAGTTCCTGCTGACTTTGCACGCTGAGAGCTACTAGGCATTTTTAAAACTTCTTTGGTACTTTATGGAGGTGTAAATATTTGGTTTTATACATTAGGGTAATGTACTTTAACGTGCCCAGGAGGTTTGAAGACCTCTGACAGAACTTTCTGACTGTTCTTTGTGTAAAGTTGGGACTTGAAGAGTAATTTTTTATATATATATATATCCTAATCTGGCTAAAAATGACTGTATTGTGTATATTTTTCATATGAACTCTGCCCTACTGGCACAGGCGGATTAATTCTACTGTAAATAGCATCCACGGGATCACTGTACTACAGGGAGCTGCTTAATGTCTGATACTGCTGCCAAAAGAAGAGTAGGTGTTTGCAAGGTGGGAGGCAGAGACCTTTGAAAATGATGCAGCATCCAGATGTTCAGGGTTGCACAACTTTGTTCCTCTGCCACAACACAGGAAAGAAGCCCTTCAGTAAGAGGAAAGTTAGGCCAATTCCAAGCCAAGCAGGTCTGAGAATCCCTCCTTGGCAATGGTCTCCCATTTGGCCTCTGGGACTTTGCTTTCAATGCCTTAAGAGGCCCATTTATTTCAGCTTCAGCCAAGAAGCTCCTTACAGCCTTACATTGAAATCACATCTCAGATTAGTTGTGCCATGCAAATATACTGACTTACCTATGGAAAATTTTCATTAAATATTCTACACATTGTGATTTTTAGAGCATACAGACCAAAAACCCTGAATGTTTGGAAAAGCAGGTGTTTACGGGAACAGATTCTCCCATAAAGCGCCGGTGAGAAGTCATTAATCTTTCCTTTCTGTATTTATTAAAAGCTTGCAGTAATGTTGTTTTACCAAGATTTATATGTTGAAGATGGTTGCTGAAGAAACTGGATTTGTTTTAATTTATTTAGTGAGGTACCAGGCTGTTAGGTGCTTAAATGGAGAGCAGATTTGTCATGTGCAATAGGGACCTGCTGGTTAAAAGATGTAACATACTGTTTCTGAACATCAGCAAGACGGACTTTAACTACTGCTTGTTCTCCAAGGAACACTGGTAGCTCTCAATTCTTGTTGACATTTGAAAGAGAATTCAATGTGTATATTTACTTTTTGACTAAACAGTTGTTTTGCATAGAAATGTTGTTTTACGTAGGAATTTAATTAAAAGTGGTTTTACTTTGTCGAGAGTGATTTATTAATTTTTTTGTTGCTCAGGGGTTTTGTTGTTTCTTTTAAAGGTCAAGAACCTGTCTGGAGCCAGGGTAGCATTTTATGGGGTGGTTTGATTCTCTTGTCTTCACCCTTTGGGCTAATCTGGATGAAAAGGCCTCTGCTTCTAGAATGTTGTAAAAGTAACAAGTGGTTTGTGGTTTGGTTTGGGGGGTTTGTTTTTCTTATTATGCAGCAGCATTTAAAGTGTGTCTTATCCCCCTTTGATTTTTGAAACTTTTCAAGCAGATGGGAAGAAACTTCTCTGCAGTTGAGATCTCTGAAAACAGTAATTTTGTCCTCAGCTAATTCACAGCATATAAATTTGCCTAAGTAACCATTCCTGGAGATGGCACATCTGAGAGACAGAGACCTTGGACAGCTCTGGCAGTTCTCTTGTTGGGTGTGTGTAGTGTATATATTGTATAAATTGGTTCTGGTTTTCTTTTGTATGATTACTTGATGGGTTTGCTTTCTTTACTTTGTATCATTTGGTTTGTGACCAATGGTGACAGCTGCTGCTCCTGGACTCCTGCTTGTAGGCTACTTGATTTCCAAGGAAGGAGCAACTAGGGATACGCTCCTCACCAGTGGAGCTGCTTCCTTTCCCTTTTATGCTCGTATCGGTCTTATTGACAGTGGTGTGTTAAGCCTTTCGTGTTCTGGTGAATGCCTTTGGCAGAGCCTGTTTGTATGTTTCATGTAACAGAGACCAATATTCCTCTTTAATGTTCTAGAGCTATTGGAATCAGATAATTAAATAGTACGGGCTCTTAATTAATGTCAGGCTATGATCACAGCTTTATTCTTTAGGAATTATTTCAAGCCTAAATCAAAATTTTAAGTATGTAATGAGTCTTTCTATTATTATTCTTTCACAGTATATTGTGTTAATGTAATTACATGTCTGAGCTGGCTTTAAAATCCTGTGCTCACATAACACATCCCAGGTTTTGGCAAGTTTATCAATTTTAAAATAGCTTGTCTGGCATAACACTGCCAAGAGATGAGGGAGGAGAGCTGTCTTGATGGACAGCAACTTATAGTAGATGCTGCCATAGGAGATGGCAATGCTGTGTTGCTGTTGGACCTCACAGTTTACATACGGCTGTGGGGTGGTTTTGTAGGCACATGCCTGATTCTGGCTTGGCTCCTGAGAGAGAAGCCAGACGAAGCTCCTGGTTTCATGGCCTGACCACAGTACCACACGGTCTGCGATTTCAGTGCAAAACTGGCTGGCTTGAGGCACCTCTGCTACTGACAGTGGGTATAGTCTGGGCACAAGGTCAGCAGTGATGTTAACTCTGTAACTGGAATATCTTTGCAAATGATTCACAGTAAGGTCATAGTCATAAATCTCAAGTGATTGAACAGACACCGGAACTGCTGATCTTTGTATTTGGGCTTGTCAAGTTCACAAGTTTCACTGCATGGGACTGTCAGATTTAAAACAGTGCTGCTGTGACAGGCTAGTCCTCCATCCTTCCAGTCTGTCACCTTGCTTGTCCTCAGGTGATTATCTGGAGAAGTTTCCCCTGGGATTGCTTGCTGAAGAGGCATGGGGATGAATATGTATTTCTTAAGTAATGGCACGGTTTATTCTTGGGAAACCTGTAAAGCATCAGGGATGAAGAACAGCAGTCAGAGGAATGTAAAAGGTTAATTCTGATTTGCCAGGCATCCCTTGGCTTTTATGAAGCAAATGAGCGGAAGCGACAATCAAGCACCATGGAAACATGGTTTCTGGGGCACTACAGCCCTTGTAGTGCGAGGCTGTTTGTAAGATCTAATTTTTGCTTTAGAAGTCTGCACTTGGGCAGGAAGTCTGGGCACTTGCTGGGGTGCCCGAAACCACTAAAATCTGGGCAGAAGTGAGGAACCCTGTTGTGATTCATTCCTGTTTGTGAATTCAGCTTCAGGTTTTCTCACAGGTATCTGACCTAATGGGCTTTGCCCTGTGAGCATTCTTTGAGTGTTTGTGATCTGACCACGTGTACCGCACGGGCAAAGCAGCTCACTGTAGTTTCTCAAATTATCTCTTTACCTCACTTGCATAAGGAGCATTGAGCATTCATTTGACCTATCAGAAATGGGGCTGAGCAATATTGGTCAGGGCACTGGAGTGGGGGAATGTTGTGTACATGGCTCTCAATTCCTCCTGTTCAAACTGTTTTCCATAGCGCAGCAGTGGAAAACCCAACACAAGAATGGATGGTGTAGCTCAGTTGAAGTACTCACTAGGGATAGGACAAAAAAATTAAATCTGGATTCCAGCCCCTTGGCAAGCAATCATTGGAACAAAAATGGAACCGCTCTGAAAGGGGAGCAGGAAGGACTTTTAATTGGAGGTGCTGGATCACAGGAGTTAAAAGTGTCAAATTTCAGAAATTGTAGAAGAGACTTGGAATGTGACCCGTGATTTTTGTGGACAGGACAGCCTTTAGAAGCCCCCTTCCCCCATCAAATTGCATACCCATGGTAGTTAATTTAAAAATAAGAAGTTTAATATTCCAGACAACAAACACTTAAACATATGTAGGCATTACAAGTATGTGTAATGCACCCAGTGGTTCTGCATTTCATATTCACTTTCCCTTTTGCAGCTCAGTGGGGTAATTTTGTTTGCTTGAGAGGAAAACCAAAACCCTTTGTAAATGTTTCTGAAACGCTTCTCTGTTCTTAATAGCTGAGAAACCTTTATCTCCTACTTCGAAATCTCTGTTTGCAGTTTGTGCTAGTTAAATTAGTGAATGTGCCTCTGCTACGTGTAGTAAGTATGAAGTACAAGTATGGTTCTAATTGTTGATGCCGTGTACAAATCGCACACACTGAAGATCCAGTCAGCCCGAATGGATCCAAGCTTTAGCATTTTGGATGCAGTCAGGTGCTGACAAGGCACCCACACCAGACCTTTACTCACTCCTATGTACTTGACTGTCTGCAATCAGCGTGGCAGAGCTGCCGTCTCCTCTGTCGTAGTGGTCGAGCAGGCTGTGGGCAATGAAGCTGCGCTCCGAGTGCAGCGTCTCGCACTTGCGGCAGACGAGGATTTCACACTTTGGACACATTCTCCCGGAGTGCGGCTGCCGTAAGGAACAGACTTCCTCTCGCCCTGGCTTCAGCTTTTTGGAGCCTTTCCTGTGCAAACATCTCCTCTTGTCTTCAAACAGTTGACTTCTTCCCTGAGGGCTAGAACAGTCAAAGAAAGGCGCCAAGTTTAACCTGTACACTTCCTAGATGAACGAGATCAGCAGAAGCGACTGGTGTGATTTATGAACCCTTCCTGAGCTTCCATCTGTGACACACTGGGAGCAGGTGCAGTGTGTGGTCACATGCAGAAAAGGGGAAAAAACAGAAAGGGAGAGTCTGGCTGGGGAGCTGTGCCAGCAGTGATAAGCTGTTAGTTTTAGAACAGAGAATGATTAAAAAGTTTGTCAACATTTAAACAAAAATGTTAAGAAAATCATGTCAGGTAGGAGCTTTCTACTCAGATCTTTAATATGCAGCCTTTCTGTGTGTGGTCATGGCATGAGCCTCATGTTTGCTTGAAGACAAATTTCATACAGCTCCATGTACCTAAATTACAGGCTTTTGACCCAGTAGACCTCACATATAGCATCATAAATGTTCATTTTCCACTTGCATGCACTAACAATGATGCTGGTTAGTAAGCCCGCCCTGTATTGCACAGTCCTTGAATAGAGATGAAGGGGCCAAAAAGCACTCTTGATCGAATTATATACCATTATGTTTTATATAAAATAGTACTTCCAAATCAAGACACCTGCATAGTCTCTTAAAGAGCTTGCAAAGCAGTGCTGATCTGCAGAGATTATCTGATTTGACTACCCCACTGTGAAAGTTCTGTGGGCCCTGATAACTTGAATGTTATTTAAAAACCACTGCCCTGCAATGTGTCCAGAAGTAGGTCCAGTGAAGTCTGAAGACTGACTCTAGTGAGAGCCCATGGGAGGAGGATGCTACATTACTGTTTTGGTGGGTTTTTTAGGTCAAGCTGGGGAAAATCTGTATTCATCACTTAGAAATAAGGATCAAGACCTGTAAAGCATGATTTTACTGGTTCAATTGCACTTATCTTCCTCCTGAATGCATGCTTCAGTGAAATGATGAACAATGGAGAAAACTCACAGCTGCAATATACTACCTCCTCAGATGTTTGACTATGTTTCCAGTTCCTCAGCAGTGCAACAAGATAAATCCCAAAGCAAAGCCCTTGGTATTAGCTGTTCTGCAGTTAGAGCTGAGAGAAGAATCTGGCTCTGGATCGTTTCTGGCTAGGTTTTTTTTTTTTTTTTAATCTTATGTTGAGCTTGTAACCAGCTGCTGTGGCTATCAAGCTTAATGTAGTTAGCTGAGTAATTGCTGAGACTTGCGTGCACTTCCTGCTAAGACGGTAATTTCATGATAATTATCAAAGACAGACTCTTTTTAGGAGATCTGCGTAGAAAACAGCTCTTGTAATAGATGAGAGAAGACACTTTTTGGAAAACTACTACTGATCTTAGCACAAAGCATATGCTAGGTTTACCTCGTGTTAGGGAAGAATAATACCAGGTACAAAGACCCAAGAAGAGAATTTCAAATCCCAAAAGAATGCTGATGATAATTCAAAGCTAGTATATGTGCAGAGCAAGTAAGCTCAAATTCATTTTTGCCTCTTTGCTTGCTTTGGTTAGAAAAGGAATAGTCTTGCATTGCTTGTCTATTTTTTCTTCCCCCCTCCCTTTTCTTAATTCTGAAAAGCAGTAAGTGTGCAGGCACTATTACAGGAATGCAAGCAATAATTAATGCCCTGATACAAGAAACTTAGTCAGTACTACCACTGACCAGTGTTTTTTGGCTGCTGCCTGTACATTGCTACTGTCCGTTACACCTGGGATATTGGTGCAACAAAACCAGCAGCAATGTTATTCCTAGAAACAGCATCCTGGCTTGTTACAACTGGCAGCTTGTGTTTATGTAGAGGGATAGAGATGTGGCCCCTCTAGATCTTTCTTGCTGGGTGGGAGGAAGCACAGGCAAATGGTTTGAAGATAAACATGCAGACACACAAGGTTTGGAAACCTTAATTCCATACCTACTTCTGGCAGAGACTTGCTATTTTTTAGGTCAAGTTGTTTAATTAGCCTGTAACAGTTTCCTTGTTTGTGAAACAGTTATTACAGCAGAGGTAACAAAGGTGTCTGTGACTCTTTGAAAGGTGCTCTGGAAAGTACTAACACAATTTCTTGGTTAAAAATGTATACAAAATATAATCTTGGATGTACTTACAGTTTATTCTTAGGAGACCCAGAGAAGAGGCTCAATCCTGAAAATCTCTTCCTAAACAGTCGCTCTCTCTTTTTTCTGCTATGCTTCCCATCTCCAATGCTTTCTTCTGTGAGTTCCTTCTTCCCTTTGTGCCAGCTCATTTTGTCTGTCATAACAGCAGCACCTGCTTAGATGAAAGCAGAAGTCTGAGTAGCTCTTAGGAAAGTCTCTCCCCTACTCCGCTGCACCTGATGAAGACTGGATCTCTTACTCTACAGACCCGCAAGTGTCCTGGCTATGCAGAAGGTTGAGTTGAGATCGGCGAGCAGCCGCTTTCCATCAGATGGAGCGAATACCTGCTTTGAAAAATCCTGCAGGCACAGGCGACTGGATGTTCTTACTCAGCCCCTCTTCCGCCCAATTACGGCAAGTAGGCTTGGACATTCACTGTAATAAATATTTCCCTCTCCGTGCTCTCTTGCATGGTGAGGCCAGTTGCTGAAACCAAGAGAGGAGGCGTCTTGTTTGATAAAGGCAAAGAACCAGGAGCCAATGAAACGGTTTTGCACAGAGAAGAGAAGCAGTGAGACAGATGCGAGATGGAAGGAGCACTGCAAAGCAAAACCAGAACCCTGAAAAGAAGAAGAACCAACTGGGGATTTTAGTTAAGGCTTGGAAATTGTTTCCTTTTTCTTTTGATAAAGCAGTTGATTAGGCTGCATTTCCGTGTTGCATTGCTTTGTCTCCAAGAATTATCCCTTTGGCCTCTCTGATTGAATTAGTGTCTCTGCTCTACATTTGATACTTAGTAATTGCATTAACTTTTGGTTGCTTGACTTTGGAGGGTCAAGTTCACCCCCTCTGAATGATAGAAAGTGCTTGTCAGTGCCTACCTGTTCAAAATATTTTTCACACATCTAAAACAAGTCACAAAAGTTTGTAAGCTTAAAACCAAAGCTAATGGCAATTTTGAACCTATGCACTTTTCTGATCTCACTCTTCACTTCTTCCTCCCCTGCACACTCCTTACCCCCAACCCAGCCTTTTCAGCACAGGTCTTCTGAACTGGTTCTTACAGTAGGATATGCACAGGCAGTAGGGGCTCACTGTGCAAATGCTTTACAGGATCATGCCCTGAAATGGTTTTCCATTGTGTTGTAATTATTTACCAAAATTCTATTTTGACACACATAAACAAGAAACTATAAATACCTTGAAGAAACAGAGTGACACACCTTGCTACTCAAGCTTGGTCATGAGACACTCAGCAGATAAGAGCAGAGGTAAGTTGGAGATGTTTATCCCACAGAAATAGCAGATGTCTGAAAAACATTGCAAACTGTTTCTTGACCTGTAAAAGGAAACAGTCACGAAAGAATTACTATGATATTAAGGAATGAAGAAAAGTTGTAAATGAAATATAATTACACACCTCACAGTGACAGACTTGCCCCCAGTTTTTAATTTGTGACAAAGTAGTCTGCAAGTTCAAGACCCATTCAAGGCATACGGTGGTGCTGGGGTGTAGCTTTGCAGGCAGACCAATCTCTGGCTAATAGAATTAGCAGCCAGGGAGCCAGGAATCAACCTTACTTTTGAGAAGCCAGCTTCAAAGGCTTCTCGCTGCTGGATCTTTCAGTACTAATTCTACTTGTCCAAAAGATCAAGAGAGGAAGATGTAACGTTGAAAGTACAGATGTAAGTATGTGGAAATTGCTGCCAAAGAATTGAAGATACACAGAAGGGGTCTTTTCTAAAGCCTTTTAGTCAATAATTAAAAAAAATGCCACCTGTGCTTTGCACATATATTGCAGAGTATTTAATTTCTTTTAAAGATGAAGTTGTCTGGCTATGCTGAGTTTCCAGTGTTAATTAAATCTAATGATGTAGGGAGAATTCCTCCTATACTTCAATATGTGTGTTGCCAGGTCAGAAGATTTCAATATCTAAGTATTTGAATAATTGATCTTGGCCTTGCTTTTCTTCTCTGCTTAAAACCTGTGCAAGTTGACTACTATTGCTTTCAGTATTAATTGCCCTCGCTTTTCTTATGTACCAACAGCAATAGTGGGGTTTTTTGTTTTGTAAGTCAAAGTAACTCTTCATAATGTGGTTAGCCCTGAGTTTTACTTTACTATGTATTCAGTCCATAACCCATAGATTACATAACAACTCTTTAAAATGGGAATCCTACTTGTTAGATCTGGGAGATGATACATTTCCCTTAGCTGAAGATCATGTAGCAACAGTGAACAGCATTTTCAGGAACCTTGGTGTTGTATCTGTGGGTTGGCTTTAGTTATTTATAAGCAACGTCTCATACCTGCAAGGCTTCAGACGTCAAAACTGATCTGCACTGATGCCTATTGTTGACCACCTTCATTCCTGGATTATCTGAGCAGCATATTGGTGCTTCTGTAACTTACTTTGTATTTATAAACATGATTTCAGGACAACATGTGAATTTTAGATGGGGTGAAATAAAACTCCAATGATTTGCCAAAAGACTGATAGTTTTCCCTTCCCAGGTTGGCAGGCTGAAGATGCAGGGAACTATTTTCCAGAAACAAAGCATTTTCACAGACATCCATCTAACTGCAGCAGCACACTGCAGCCCTGACCCAGCTGGTATTTTCTGGGGCAAAAGAACCAAACAGAACAAGAGGTAAAAATCTTTGTAGCAGGGACTGTCATGCAAACACACAGGGCAAAAGAAGCCAGGCAGAAAAGTAGGCCTGGAGAGAGGAAATGTCATGACTAGCAGCTTGGGAAAGATTTCTGTGTCCTAAGGATGCAGCTTTTCTGATCCAGTTCTGTGATTTAAATAAAATTTAGGCAGTTTGAACAATTTCTGATTATATTATTTTTGCCACCACAGGGTGTCTCTGCATCTTCTCTTACACCAAAGGCATTGGGAGACTTTAATGGCAAGCTGCAATCTCAGGGGTATGTCGAGCTAAAGGAAAATGTCTCCTAGTTTAGCCATGGGTTTTCTTCAGGCTCATGAGCCTCTTTCCATTGGAATGGTGTTGCTTTCATTATCAGGCAGGAAATTCTTTAACAAGAAAGGCCACAGTCTAATGTTATTACTTAATTTGGTTTTGAGAGCTGTCCCATAGCAGAGCAAAGCAAGCTGTGGCCATACAATAAGGTGCACCAAACTAGCTTCAGCTTATTCTGTACTATGTTCACAGTGTTGCCCTGTGCTGGTGTGCTCCTGCTGAAGCAGCGAAATCTGTCTGTTCTACCTTTATGCTTACGTGTGTACTTTCTGTGCTGCAATCAAGACAAAGTTGGCATGAAGTTAGCATAAACACCATATCAACTGTTTCATGTTAATTTTGGGGTTTTTCCAGGATTCTTTTTAGTCTTAGAAGCTTTGATCTAGCTAGAGTCAATAGTTAACTTGTTGCACTCCTCCTAGATAGTGTGTCCTTCTGTTCCAGGAGCTCCTGGCCTCACTAGTCATGTTTGACTTCTTTCCCAGTATTCAAGTCTGTATTGGGGTTGAGACCAAGAAGATAATGTATCTGGTAGCAGTTGGTTCCAATACTGAGATTAAGTCAATATTTGGGTGTTGGTGGGGCTGTATGCTGGAAAGGAATCACCTTTGTCTGGGATATCTGAAAAGTAAACTGTCCTCAGGAGGAAAGAGTTATTGGGAGAATTCCAGATGAGAAGTGCTGAGCTAAGTGGTCTGTGTATGGGTAAAGCCTAAAGCTAGTCAGGAATCGTCTGATTATCATCAGGGCTTGTCAGTTGGATGAAACTCCAGCTTTTTGTAGAGAAAATCCAATTTGAATTTTTTTTTACTTCAACAGGAAAAGTTTTCCAGGGTCAGGCTGTTATGAGAGCTACATGGGAGCAAGTCCATACCGATGTGGTCAGATGTAGAAAACTAAGGCTCAAAGTGCTGCTCTAAGTGATATTTATTTATTCATGCAAATAATTAGCTTCAATAGAAGAGACAGAATCACCCTCCAGTGGCAGTAGGTATGATGAGCCTTTAACACAGAGAGAAAGCTCTCAGGCACCAGAGGGAGGAGGAAGAGAGGTTCCTATGACTAAGTTGCCCTGAGGTGTTCCAATGTTCCCAAGGTGCTGGTTTCCCTTCAGAGATGGTAGCTGGGAGCTTGTATCTGAATCAGGCTGTGATAGCATCTGAGCCTGGATGTAGGCAGTAACTGGGTGTCCCAATGTCTGGTCTGGGAACTGCTGCTGTGGGTGTTGTCACATTCCCTGGTTACACTCTTACTCCATGACAATATTTAACTGATTGATAACTTAGAAATTGCGAGTGATGTGTCACCCCAAATAACTGTTGATTTGAGGAACAACTCATCTTTTCTTTGGCTTCCACATGCAGAAAACACAGATTTGATCTGATGACACAGATGTATTTTATCCCCAACAGGCACCACAGGATCTGAGGCTCAGATACTTACAAAGGCTCCGTTGTGCCCCAGGGAAGCCCTTACCTTACTTGGGTTGTTACCTGGTTTTAAAGGTTTGTGCTAACAGTCACTGAAATCAGCTAGTGAAAGCAGTGATTGGTGGAGTATCTTTTTACAAGTAAAATGGAACAAGGTATCATGTTAAATTCCCAGTTCTTGGAAAATAAGTGTGTAGACTTTGTTCTTCCTTGGTATCTGTTTAGAATATATGTTGGCCTTGGTTTAAGTGCAAAGGAGCATTTTCTGCTTCAGAAGAAGTTTTATTCTGGGCGGGGGAATGGGGGAGGGTGGAGGATTGTGTGCCAGAGAAGTGCTAACATTAAGGGGATTCAAGGGGAAGATTGGATGCCTGGACCTAGGTTGAGTGAGAGGTGAAGGCTGCAAGAAGTCAAAGCTGGGAGCATAGAGACTTGACAACAGCTGGTTTTCATCTGAGACACATGGAACCATTTAAGAAGCAATGGTTGATCTAGTATCTTACCTGCTTCTGTTTTTTCTTGATGGTATGGGTAGGGATTACAATCCTGACAGCTTGCTTTTTTAAATTCACAAATACTGGCTCATAACAGCACAGACTGAACTGCAATACCTCGTGTGGTTATCTTTCTTTTTGTCTTTCTAGAAAGGAAAGAGAGAGAAGGTGGTTACAGAAAAACACCCAGGTCTGCGTTTAAATACCCTCCCCCCACCCCTGCCAAGCCTCCTGGCTGGAACGAGCCCAGCTCTGGTAACCACACCCCAGCGAGACGTTTCCTGCTCCGCACGGCGGTATGAAGGCAGGAGCCAGCGGCTCCCTTTGCTTTAGTCACTCTAGGACTTTCTCCTGCCTGGCGTGAGGGTGGGGAGGGGGTACCTCTTTGCCTTGCCTCTGTGATGCGAGGCACAGGCATGCTCAGTAGCCGGTGTCTACCCCTCCTATCTCAGCAACAGTGCCTACAATACTAGGAGACTGCTTGCAGCAGGAGCGGAGCCGGAAAGCCATCTTTGCTGGAGAGGGAGGCAGCAGAACCAGAGCCGCTCGGCACCCGCTCGGCACCGCACCATGTGAGTACCCGGGCGGGCCGGGCCGGCCCCACGCAGCCGGGGCCGCCCTGCCCCGGGCCGGCCCGCGCCCCTGTCCCGCGCCGGGCTGCGGGCGGGGTGCCCCGCAGAGGAACGCACGGAAAGTTCCCGGCCGCCGTGGGGCCGGGAGAGTTGCTCTGCGGACTTGGGAGAGACAGCGGGTACCACCCTGTTGCTTCCGCAGCCGAGGGGGGATTAACTTTGGCGATCCGGCGCCGGCGTAGCGTCTGTGGGATGCGCAGCGTGGCGAGCGGGGTGGGGTGAAGGGATGGAAACGGGGATAAAATGTCTGAAGCTGCCGTAGCCCTTGTGCATGGCATCCTGCCGCTGCAGGCTCTGAGGATGGATTTCCAGGGCGTGGGGCTTGGCGTGTGTAATTCAGCCAGACGGAGTCTGTGGGAAGCAGCGTCCAAGTCTAATCTATTTGCTACTGCTATTAACCTGTGAGCACTTAGCTGGGGCTCTCGCTGCTGTTTATCCAGCTGCCAGGCAGCAGCAGAGAGGATTTTTGACACGTTTCTAACTCAGATTAACACTCAAAAGGAAATGCTGGGCCAAGATCCTCAACAGGTTCAAGTCAGGATTGTTTGATCGCCTGAGTCACTCAGTGCCGCTGTTCCACAGCTGAAGGGTCCTGTTTATTCTCACTGTTGAATGAATGTGCTACCTCTCAAATACTAGCTGTCTGATCAATTCAGCCTCACCATCTCCAGTACCAATGGCTTCCTGTCAGCAGCACTTGATAATAATCCGTTCCATCTTCTTTGCATCTTTTCAAATACCTCTTCCAAGTCTTTACATTCAGCTTTAATGAAAGCATCAATGTTTTCTGCTAGGCAGTGATGAAACCCCCAAAGTCAGTTCTGAAACCAGAAGTGTACAGAGGTAAGCAGGAATTGATTGGACCCCTGTTCATTCACAAAAGAATCTGAGAAACTAAATGCACCATTTTTCTGTTGTGTCAATTCATTGCTTGTTCCCAGTGACTCCTAAAGGACAGCCAGAGGAGATGTCTAAAGCAGTCACTCACATGGTGTGTAGGACCTGCTGGTACCGGGTGGTCTTGGAAGAACTGAAGCTTGGTTGATTCAGACAAGACAAGGAGTGCAAAAAGTCTGTGATTAAATTACTTTAAAAACATTTCCATTGACTAACTGTTCTTCGTGAGGGGTTTTCAAAGTAGAAGCTACAGTCACATACCCTGAAGCATTGTTGTTTTTATTTAATGCTATTTCCTATATGATATCGCAGACAATAAGCTTTTGTCCATATTGTCTAAAGTGTTTCTAAAGCAAGGAACTCGGAAGATTCCTTATGTAAACACTGAACTCCATCTAGAAAAAGCCAGTTCATTGTAAGCTTCTGTTGCCTGGTTGTGTTTATACCAAGAGCCAGATGATGACATCAAATACACACAAAAAAAAGTATGTGAGCTGTTCTTCAATGATTAATACAAGAGTTTGCTGCTGCAGTATTACACAAGCTAAGCTGTTCAGACATAAAGCAAAAACTGGGATAATGTTTAAATTAACCTGTGCATATTTCAGACTCAATGTACATAGGTGTGTATGGCAGCATCTGTAAATAACGCAGAAAGGGTGATGCTGATATAACTCAGTCAATCTTCTTCTGTAGGAGGCTTGCATCAGACTTCTGACAAAAATTAGAAGAAAACGGGACAGCAGTTTTCTGCCTGTTTTGGCAATATAGACTTTCAGTTTGGTAATCAAAACAGAGCTAAGACAAATAAGCAGCTTGTCATTGGCAGTGTCAGTTGGCTTCTGCTCCATTGCCAGATATTGTAATAAAAATGGGGTTTTTTTAACATCTGCATGAATATCATGTCCCAGCAGCTTCTGAGTTACTGATGAACAACAGAGATAAATGGGTATTAGCTACCGACTTGTAGCAGTGGCTACAGTTGTTGTTCACTGGACTATAAAAGCTAATTGCTAGTGAGCACCAAATACCAGAGGTTACTTCTGCTCTTACATCCACAGAGTATAGCAAATATGGACTCTTCCCCTGTACTTATACAGACACGCATGTGAGATGCGATGCTGTGTCTTCAGCTGGTGTGAACTAGTGTCAATAAATAACTCCTTTACTGGGTCAAGTGACAGCTCCATCTGCTCTGGTCTGCTGTGCCCTAAGGCAGCTTGCAGGGAGTGCTCAGGGAGAAGTACAAGAAAACAGTGGGTATACAGTGGTGCACCCAGGATACTACCCCAGTTTCCAGCAATTTAAGGCTCAGGGAGTGTCTGAATCTGAGGAGAGTTCTTTGTATTTCATGATTCCCAATGGGTTTTGTTATTCTTTCATGAAAGTGTGTGACTGTGCCATTTTCAGTGTCCCATGGCAAGGAGCTCCACGGCTGGATCACGCAGGTGTGAAAACTGTTGGGTCTGAGCTAGCAGATAGGTGCTGTCTGATCTTACTCTTGCATTGGAAATCAGAGAACAATGTTTCTTATTCACTGTCTTCTCTGATTCGTGATTGTGTCTCACCCCAGCAGACCTGTGCTGATTTACATCAAGTGGGAATCTGTCCCTGTGGTCTCTCCCCCAGTGAGTACAATCCAGGGCAGATAAGATACGCTCAGGTAACAGATGTCTCTCGCCTTGGTGCAGGCAGAGGAGAGAAAGCTGTGACCTAAAAAGATTGAATGAAAGAAGGATGTAATGGGGAGCTAAACCAAGAACAGAGAAGGCTTGGACCATGCCAGTGCAGCTGGGAAGATTGTTCCAGGTGTAAGGGAGAGCACACATTTATTTGGAAGAGATAAGAGAAGCAGTGCAGAGAGATAAGGAGAAGGAAATGGTGCTCAAAGCTGAGGTGCTCATAGACTTTGTTCCTCTCTGGAAAATAGACCAACAGCAGCAGGTGAAATATATGGTTTTGTTTCTTTTACAATGGTCACATCTCAATAGGTAATTATATATAATAGAAGCTCATGGCATCATGTCATCTGTTGTTTACAGATAGGTCAGTGACCAGACAGCAGGGTGCCTTTGATTACATTAATCCAATACAAATGTGCTCTATTGCAGGGTACAACTTTTGCGAGACAAGCAGCAAAGCAAAGCACCTGGCTCTCCCTGGGGCAGAATTGCCTTGCTGTATCTCATTCCTCGGGTACAGTTAGAGCTTTCTTTAAAAAAATAATAATAAAGATCCTTCTGCCTGTTACAGAGCAGCAAGGAGTACATCCTGGAGGGGATGGATGGGATTAAAATGGTTCCACCAATTGTAATGAGTCTGTTCTGGTTGAATGTCTATTCAGTTTCTCTGAAAAGAAGGGCATGGCTGTGGTCTCCTGCTGTTAGTAGAGCAGTACTTAGCCTTCCTTTTGTGGCATAATTTTGTGAAACTCGGCAAAAATCTCCTTACCCTGCCCTTCTCTAGTAGTGATCAGCAGAGACAAACTGTTGTAGTACTGTTCTTTATGCAGTCCTGACCCACTGCTTTTGGGGAGTTTAGTGGCTTTACAAATGCGTAGAGCCAGTGCATGTCCCAGAAGTATAACCAGCACGAAACGGAGGGGTAGGTTTCCTGTGTGGTGCAGCTGTAGCTGTTCTGTGCTGGTAAGTGTCTATGCTTCCTCAGAAATACATTCCAAAAGAACTACAGAAATCCCTGGTGGCTGGAAGATTTGAGTCTACTGGAGCTCTGAGAGTCTTGCATCTGGCAGCCAGCTGCCTCAGACCTAGAGAAGCGAGATTTGGGTGTGATGTTTTCTGAGATTTTTTTTGTCCCCCTTCCATCAGCCAGAGGGGACTGATGGTTTTGATGGTCTTATCATATTGGTTCACACAGGCATAGCTGTGAAGGAGTGGGTTGTTCTTTTCATTTAAGGGATGTAATGGAACTTGTAGTGAAAATAATCAGGCTGTACTCAGTGGAGCAGGGCTGTGTACAGGAGAATATGATGTTTAGAAGGGGAAAGGATCCCATTTTCAGCATGGTTTTATTCTGACCCTCATTTGTTAGTTATAAGGCCCACAGATCTGAGTAAGAGCCTTGATGTAAGCGTGTTAGGAGACATCAACAGAGGGATGTATGTATCTTATTCATTGTTCGCTTCCCTTGAACTCTCTCTTTTGTGATGTCATGCAGACAAGAATCTTCTTAATGTACTGCATTAGAAATAAGTGCTTCCAGCTCACATTAAGTGTTATTCCTGATATACTCACTTGCCATTTGAAATAAGGGTGACCCAAGGTGGTTATAAATCTTTTTTGATATCTGGATGATAAGTGTTTGAACGTGTAGAGATCAAGCAGAATGAGAGAAACTGGGAATTATATGCGACTAGTACAGATAAAGTGAATATGTGTCACAATATTCTCCAAAACAGGCTAATATGAGGTAGGTGAAACCCAAATCTATTTAGTTCAGTGATCCCTTTCCTTGCTCCTTAGTGGTCATTCACTATGCATTGGCCGTAACTGGTTACTGTTGACTCTCAGGTGTTTTGCATGTATAGTTCCCACTGTGGAGTGACTCAAAGGACACTTACAGTGGCTGTAGTAGAAGCTGAATCTGTCTGCCAAAGGAGCATCTCTCCTTTTTAGATGCTATTTACATAATTAATATCTTCCTGAAAAATCAATAATCAGGCTGTAGAGCACCAGGCAAACCCGTATTTGTGTGCATGTGTGTGTCACAGAGTGCTCCTGGGGCGAAGAGGCATAGCTGAAGAAAGGAGAGCAATGTCTGAAACCTGTTCTCCCCTTCCTTCCACTGCCCTTCTGACACCATTTGTAGGATGCAGAACACACGCAGAACTCTCTCTGACAGCTTAGGCCACATGTGCCCTGGAGGGAGCAGTACAGACTGTCCCACATAAGTTCAGACTGGCTGAACCGCTCATTTTAGGCAATTAGAGAATATCCTCTCACCTGCTTCATTCAGTACCCTCTACTGTCATTATTCATAGCCATTATCAGCAATTAACTAGGCTGATGTTTTTTAATGATGGAATTCCTTTTTCTCTGGTTTCTACTTGAGCCCTCTAAACTCTGCCCATTAGCCACTGAACAACCAGCTAATGACTGCAAGGTGGTTGGTTTTTTTAACTGCTCAGTTATGACAACCATACATTTTTGTGTGTGAAATAGATCTGTCTGTACGTTTGCAAGTGTTTTGTCAGCTGCAATTCTATTGTAGTTTCTATACTGGGTGAAAGACTTAGAATGGAAGTTTCTGACCAAATGACCTGAACTACCCGATGAAATTCCTTGATATCTTCAGATGCAAAATTTAATCAGAAATATGCAGAAAAATGAAAGTATTTCTATTTCACTATAAATGAGAAAGAAATTAAATTTATCGGTTGTTACACCTGCTGGACTCAGTATCACAGAGTCAAAAGGGAACTCTTCTGGAAAATAGAGATTCTTCTATGATGACCTTTTAGAAGATTAAAACCACATTGTTTCAGGAATTGTGGGTTTTTTTTTTTAAATACATTCTTATATATTGCAGTGTTCTGTAACTGTAAACTAGTAAATGTACTGGAATGGAGTGCTGTTACTTCATGCTTAACCATAAGAGCTGTAGCTTGCTTGTCTTTTAAAAGCACCAAATAATTGTCAGTTTGGGATTGTGAGGAGTCAGTGCTGTGAACCTCACTGGAGTTTGTATTATTATGAAACATGTCAATACCATGCAGAATTGAGACCACTTTTCCAGCAAACTGGAGACAGAAACAGAACTGATGGATGGTGGGAATACACCAGAGGCTGTGATGTGTCCTGCTTCATCAAACAGTGTCTTATGCTGGAGTTTAAGTAGGAAAGGAAGTGTTCACAGAGCTTACAAATCTCCTGATGTGGTCTAAAGAGGAATTGAAGAGAGGAAATATAGAGTGGTAAGTGTTGTACCAAACTATACTGGATAGATGCTGATTTTCTTTTGAGATGCTCACACCAAATCCAGATGGGAATTTATATATCAAATGTATTTATTAATAAGAAAATGAAATTGAAAAATTCAGCAGTATTAAAAATGCAGTCACTGTAGGAAAAAACCTTTTTTCTTATGTCCCATTCTGGTTGTGGGACAAACATGTTATGTTACAAAACTGTCAAAATACTTCTTTGCATTCTTGGAAATGAAATTACAAAATTTGGTTTAAAAGAACCACTTAAAGGACTGTAGTGCACGTGTTCAGGAGAGATTTGTGAATCATTTTTGAAGATATTTAAAATCTGTCCTAAGCAAGTTCATCTAGTGGGCTGTGTTTTGAGCAGAGTGTTGGCCTAGATGATCTCCAGAGGTTCCTTCCAACCTCAGGCCTTCTGTGATTCTGTTTGAAAAGCTCAGTCAAAATTGGATATATTGAAGTTAATTAAACTAACATTTGTCTGTTTCCCAAACAGTCAAGATTTTGGCTTTTCATCCATGATAACCTGGTAGGACTTGAATACCCATCATAGAAGGGGAAAACATATAGGGTATTTGGGAAGGAAGGAAATGTGGGAGTTAATTTTAAATCTAGTGATTTTTTTTTTCTTTTTAACAAGTCACTGTATCAAAAAAAATCACTGGAATGCATTGTTAAACTTGTCTTGAATGCCAAAGTTCATATTCTTCCCACAGAGAATAAAACCTAGGTTCTCTGCAAGCAAGCTTTCTCATCTTTCATATCCAATGCAATCTTCTCTAGCCTGGTGTCTGCTCCCATCTCTCTATACCATCTCTTGTAATAGGTTGGTAGTTTGGAAAAGCTATCGTTCTGTTGGCCTGTAAATGTGCTCAAAATACTGCAAAGTGCACATTTTACCAAAACCATATGTGCTTATATCAAGGTAGAGTGTCCAGATCCACAACAGAGGAGAAGCAAATCTGTCACATGCAGCAGACTGGAAGAGATAGGAATTGCTGGTAGTAGGCAAGGTTACCGAGGAGCGGTGTACTGACCAAGACAGGTGGTGTGACCCACTGCTACAGAGCTGTTTGTAACTTCTGGAAGTGGTGGGTTTAATCCCTGGTTTACCGAGCAAAAAGGTGGCTGTTGAATCAGCACAAAGGACTGTTGCTTCTGGGTACAGCTTCGGAGATGGATCCTTTCCTGTGGAGCCATATAGGAGCTCTATGTGCGCTCCTTCTATCCATGCTGGTAATGGGAATGGCTCTTGGTTTTGGACTGTCAGAAGCAGGACAGAGCCTTAGCCCAGTATCTTCCCTGCCCCTCCAGATCTCTTTCCTCAGTCTAGGTTTCAGGTAACTCTGCAGAAGGGGTGAGGAGTGAGCTTTCCCTGTGAGCCTTGAGAACTGCAGTTCTTGGTGGAATCAGGCTCCGAACCTTCAAAGTGAGCAATGCACCTGAAGTACTCAGCTCTGCTGAAATATAGGTGCCTACATAAGAGCAAGTATGGATCCATGAAGGTAAGTACTTGGGAATTATCTCCATAGGCTTCTCAGCATCTCCTGTGCACCCACAGAAAGGCTGGGGTGCTGACTCTGCGATGTGGGAGGGTGTTGTAATGCACTAGCTGCCCTTTTAGACACTGAGATCCTGAGTTGGGCGATGTGCCAGTCTTTTAGAAGTATATAGGTTCTGATAAAGCTTTCCTAGAAACTATGAAAATCATTAATTATCCCTAAACTCACTTGTTATCTGCTTCAGGTTAATGGTTAGAAATTGCCTTTGTTCATTTGAATTCACATATAAAAATAGCTCCTCTTTATCATGCTAGTGAATCTGGCCCTACTCAGGGCCTTAATTACAGTGTGCTGCAGTAAGGCAAAGGGCATTGCTGCTTGAAAGCATAAACCTGATCTTCTGTTATCCGCCAGCTGTTGGCACAGACTATCATCTGTGATAGTGTTTCATATGTTAGTTTGGAGTTTAGAGGGAATTTCTAACACTGGGCATTTCTTAATGCTCTCAGTGATCCAGAACAACACTGACAAAAGACTAAAATCTGTCCTCCTCTCTCTGATACACACAGTCTTTTAGGTTGAATGCTTCCTGAACTCCAGCTAGGCTTGCCAATAGCTCTTGATAGAGAATGGTTTCCCCTTACTTTTTACTTCATGTGTCTCCAGCGCATGTACCCAAGCTGTACCCAACATCTGTCACCCATGGTGATAATTCACATGGGGAAAGAAGGAGGGAAGCAAAGAATCAAAGAGTTTTAATCAAGCAGCAACAAGAAAGTTGTCATCTAACCCTGAAAGGCAGAGAGCACTTTGCTATCACTGAGTGCTAAACTGATTGGCATGACACTTTATGTGCCATAGTGGGATCAGATTTACACAACAGTTACCACAAGATAATTAGATTTGCCTCTGGGTAAAAATGCAGATTCCTAAACAGGCATTGGATTGAGTATCAATAAGCAAAGCTGTGACAAAAAGACAATGTATTGGGTGAAAGTGGTAGATGCTGCAGGCCTGATTTGATAAGACTGGTTCTGGCCAAGCACTCATATTTGCAGGGAACAGTTGTGTACAGCTGTTTGCTTGTTTATAAACTTTGTTTTCCATCAAGAGTGCACTGAGTGACAAAACAGTCCTTCGAGAAGGCTTTGGGCATCTGGTTGTTTCCTACACTTCAAAAGCTGTCTGAGATTTGATGACAAGCCCATCAGCTTACCTGAGAATTTTAAGGCAGAATCCTCTGAGCTCGTGTGGGTGCTGTGGTTGAGAGCATTTCTACTGATTAGGGCCCGAGAGCTCAGCTTGAGAGAGGGTACTGCCAGGATGAATCAGCAGATGTCTTCCTGGAAGCAGTCAACAGTCGGGATATCCCAAGTGTTTAGCAGAGATGGCACCAGGATATAAAAGTCTGCTTCTGAAATGTTTGACTACTTCTTTCCAGCAAGGAGCTGTACAGTCATTCTCTGACAGCGGTGATACTGTCTCCCACACATATGAAGATTACACAGTGACATTTTTCAGCAACTTTGTTTACTAGATGATATAAATACACAAATATTTCAAGACATTTTCATGTTTTTCTCTTTGTGTTGAACATTTTAGGGAGACTAGGAGAAAGGGACGAGAGGCAAAACGTGTCCCCTGTGTCTTGGCATGTTGACACTGACTTGCACATTTTTCATGTCAGTTCTCAATTGCTTCATGTACATGAAACAACATGGTCTCCTGTAGTTCATCGTGATAATTGATGCATCACTACAGCAGCAGCCAAGACCCTTGCAGGAGTGTGTTCACTGCCCTTGTGACAATCAGTTTTGTGCAGTTAACTCTAGGGGAGAATGAGTCAATTTGATTGCAAGCTCTGTGCAGAGATGGAAATGTTTTAGCAGTAGGATGATCATATAACAGAAATCACAGCTGACAGGTGCTTTTCTCGTTCAAACCCCACCTGGCAAAGCCAGTTACCAATTATGCAAGTATGTGTTTCTCTTCTTGTTGCCTCCCAGATAGTTGTTTGCTGAGGATCTTCTTCACCACTACAGTTTTAGAAATAAAGCCTGTTTTTAGACCTGAGCCCCCTGTCCCAGCTCTTTCTATTTCACGAGCAGTCTGGATGGTGAAGCTTGTCATGCAGAAGGAAGGTGCTTTGATGTAAACAAAACCAACAATTGCAGAATCAAATGCTTTCTGTATTTGGGCAGAGGAAAGAGCTTAACAAGTCATTGTGTGTGCATCAATGAAGAGGGGTCTGCAACTTGAGGAAAGGAGCATCGTACCCAGAGAGAAGAGCAGAAATACTTTTGTTCTGTGCAGTGTCAGTGAATAACAGGTACCAAGATTTCTGAGTAACTTCATGTAGTCTGGGAGGAATTTGTAGTTCTTGTAGCAAGTAACTTCAGAAACCTTAAATTTGATTGCACAAGATGGTTGCTAGCATTGAAGTCCCAAGATTAGGTACTACCCAGGAAAGGGAAAAGGAGTCCAAGAGGTCATAGCTGTTTAGGAAGTTAAATCCAAAAACCTTCAGAGCCAACATGGCTAGTGGCTCAGCTGAGAGTTAATCATTATGTACAAGGTACTTTCACTTTCAGATGCTGTAATGGTATTGCATAACTTTCATGAAAGCCTTTAAAAAGGTAGAAAAAATGTAGTTCAGAAGGTAACTCCCAATGAATTAAACATTACATACTTTGCTGAGTGAACCTGAATATCCCCAAATATTGTAAAGCATTTAACAACTTTACCAGTGAGCAACCAAATGTTAGTTTCATTTAGGACTATATTTAAATTTATGGTGGTGGTGGTGGTGATTGTGCTTGTCTCTGGGTTTGTTCTATCATTGTCTGTCTATAGGAGTAAATCTGGGTTACAGCGAAGGCAGCTGTTCCCCCAACTTGAACCAGAGTAGTTGTGCTTCAGTGTTTGGAGGTACGTAACCATTTGCAAAACTACTCTAGTTGAAAGGATTTTTCTCAAGGGTTTATGTTTATTTTTGTATTATTTGGTTTGAAACTGATTGGGCAAGTTGTTTATGGGATTGTGCATGTAAGTAGCAAACGAAGGTACTTGATGAAGATTTCTTCATATTTTTAAAAAAGCGTGTTATCTGGGATTTAGGATAAAAAATGTGAAACTCATCTTACTTGAAGGATGGTGGGGTAGTATTGTGACAGGGGATAGAGACTTGGTGAGTGTATGGGGAAGAGGAGACAAATATAGGTGTTTACACTTGCAGCTCACTGCACCAAGCCAATGTTCAGTCTCTTGACAGCAGTCACATAACAGCCTCTGCCAGCCAGGTGTCTTAGGCAGTGAGTCATTCACTGAATACAGTTTTCTGTTGTTTCGCTGTGGTCCCTTGTTAACCTGCAGATGGTCTATCTTGACATCTCCCTTCCTCTGCAACTTCCCAATGGTGAATGTGACTGTCTCCCTGTATTTCATACTTTTCCCTTCCTGAGGTGGCTTCATTACAGATTGATTATAGATATACCAACCAGAATGCATCAAATTACAGCTCCAAGTGACAGAGGGCTGCTGGCCTAACTTCCCAGGGAAATGGTTTTCATCTGAATCTGCACTGGGATAGTAGGATGCATTGTGGGGCCCTAACAGTAGAAACCTGTCAAACAGGCTGTCAGTGGTGACAAGAGACAAGATTATAGTAGTTCTCTTGCGTTGTCAAATAAACAAAGGGAACCCCTCTGCTCTGAGCTACAATTTCCTTTAATTTGGTCAAAGTAGAATAATCTGCCTTTATTCTTCTTGGCTGTCTCTTTGAGAGAATAAACTAGGTAAACTTGGTCTCATTCTTTCATAACAGAAAAGACTGGTTTTAGGCTGAGGTCAGAAGAAAATTAATTTAGAATATGTGAGGAATTAAGGTAAGGGCTTTTACTCTACCTTATTCCAAACAGAAGTTTAGAATTTCTGAAAAGCCTTTGCATTTTCTGTTCTGCCAGGCTCCAACCTTGTAAATCCTTCTCAGAAGCAGTACAGAAAAAAGAATTCTCTGGATGGAGAAGGCTTCTTTTACTTTAATCTCACATCTCAAAAGGTATCATCATGGATACTTCAGCATATACAAAAATACTGGCACATGAGAGACAGTGTGACTTTTGAACAGACCAAACAGCCCAATACTCTCTCATTAATGGAGACTTGAAATTTGAAGCAAAGCCACCTCTCTCCCAAGCTCCTGTAATTAACTAGTGGAAGTCCCGGTATTCTGCTATGTCCACACAGCGGCAAAGAGGTGGTCATGCTAAGCCATCCTTTCCCTGTTACCAGTTCAAGAGCTTTTTGGCCAAAGGCTGACTGGCTTTGTATTCAACATATACACTGGGAGTGCAGTGAAGAGCAATAGGCGCTCTGCCCTGCTGAAAATGAAGCAATGTGATAAATCTCCCTATGTAGTATTCACGCAGGACCTATTGCTTGGGTGACAACATTGCTTCTACTGCCAACCTGTGTCTGTGATACTGTCAGTGAGCGCTATAGCAGGGCTGACTCGGGGATCGCATGTCTTGGGGATGGAAGAGATTGCTTCTGCTTCCTTCCTGCTACAGCGAGACTGAAAAAAGAAGACACAAGGATGGATTGGGATGTACAACCCACTGCTACGTGAATCACACTGCCTTACTAGTGCAAAGAGAAGGAAATTAGTGCTGTCTTTGGTCCTCCTATCTTCCGTGTGGAAGATATTGTAGTTGGGTCTCCTTTCCCTTTAAAGGAAAAGAAGACGACTCAGAGTCATTATTCAGTTATCTTTAATCACTAGACTTCTGGCCAAGTACTGGGAGGTGTTTGGAACTAGGTGTTCCTTATAGTTACGACCATAACCAAAAGAGGGTTTGTCTTGAGAAGCCTCTACTTTTCCAGAATGTAGTGTTCTTTTTGTATTTCCAAGTACAACATAGATTTTATATACAATTTTCTCTTGGGGATGTTCAAATAAATGCTCAGGATGCTTACCTCAGAGATGAAGAAGACAAGTAAGCTGACCTTACAAAGTTTATGAGAGAAGATATTAATACTCTGTGAGAAGTGTGAGCTTTCTAGGTGAGAAGATATTCAGCACAGGAACAAACACCTTTGCCTACAAGCATGCAGATCTTTTTCAAATTGCAGATGTTCTTAATGGCAGCTGCTTTGTGCAAATGTATATAGCGAATGCCCAATTTAGATGTTTCCATGATGCTGTGTAAGAGCTATTCTGCACATAACTGTTATGAAGCAAAGCATGTTCTGTCTTCAGAAATGAAATCCTGAGAAGCTGGTATGTTTTGCATGTGTGTGCACTAGATGGGTTGTTTTACGGATAGAAAATTTGTTTTGTTTATTTTTCAGACTAAACGGAGACAAATTAAAATGCTGGAATTCAGCCTCTTGCTTTTGGGGCCTCATCTCCAGCTCACTGAAGTGACTGTGCACCCAGTTCATGCAGTCTGTCTTTGAAGAGTATTTGTTTCTTCCTGGTACTATTTTGCTTTATATAGGATGTGCTGTTGGTGCTTATTTTCTCTATATGTAGGTATCCTTTATGGCAAGTTAAATGACAACAGTAACAACTATTTTAAGTCAAGTGTCTGTAGCATCAGAGAAATAGAGAATACATTTCCTAGAGGGACAGTGTGTGACTGCTGACTGCATGGGAAGTAGCCCAGTTCATAAAAGCTGAAGATTATGGACTGAATAACACCATACTAAGTAGAAGAGGATGCATCCAGCATCTTTCTCATTCCTTCTTGTCTGTCATCTGTAAGATACACATAAGTAGAGCAAACTGATTCTTGGAATATAGCAGTAGCCCTGTATTAGTCATATACAATTGGCTGAAATCAGGAGAAATGTGTAGATGGCTGCTAGGTGCTGGGTGTTCTGCATCTGGTACACCAAAGCAGAGCAACAACATGGACCAGACAGGCAGTGACTTGGAAGCTAAAGTGAATGCACTAGGTTGAAAACTCCTTGAAGAGGAGGGGATGAGAGATTTCCCTCTAAGAACACCTGTCTGCAAGAGAGAGCTGCATTAAGTAGGGGAACAAACAGTGAATTTTAATTAGGATAATGGTTTTGATAGGCTAAAACCAATCAAAATACCCCTCTGTGTCTTAAAGACAGTGGTACTGGCAACCTGAGCACCGCACAGATTTAGACCACATAGACATTGATAAAAGAAACAGAGAAATATTAAAATCTTGTTGGAAAACTAGGACAAATATAGCCATCGTATATACTAGGGATTTTTTTTCCCCTTCAGAATTACCAACTGCTAATGGGAATTAAGAGAGAAGATAGAACATCCTGTTTTAAATTGAGTAGCATAAGTGAGTAAAAATTATTTATATACTTTTCTAACATGCTTATGGTTGTCCCAGAGCTTTAATGACTGTCTTCCCTTTGCTGGTGTCCTCCAAATTTGTCTTACAGAATTGAGTTAGTGCAGAATTACATCTCCATCACAATGCTCCAGAAACTGATGTTTTAAAAGAAGTTAAGATTTCTGTCCTCTACCTGAATTGTTTCTTCTCTCAAAATACTGGGCAATGCAACAGCCCTTACTGTTTGGTTGGGAAGGTGGCTTCAGGGTGGTGGCTTCTGCTGTTCCTGGTTCTTTTTAACACCTGCAAGCTTGCCTGGTGTTTGGTGATTCACATGATAGTAAGTACCAGTTAAGAGGTGAGCGAAATAAAGGAGCAACAAGTTGTAATAGCATGATGTTGGTCAAAGGAAAAACATTCTGGTCCAGTGAGGGTCATATAAAATAGGTTACTGGGGTAAAACATAACCACCTCTGCTTGCTCTTTCTATTCTGCCTCTTTCCTCACCCTTGATCTATGACTAAGTCTGACTACTTTTGACTGTCTTTGCTCCCCTGTAACTACTCTGCCTTGGAAACCTTTTGTGGAGTGAGTTTTATTTATAGTGTGTGCACAATGTCTGTCTTTTAGATTGTTTTTTCTTTTTTCTTTTTTTCCCATCAGAAGCCACATCTTGTTCCATCAGGAACAAACTTGCCTGGCTCACTTCTAATTTGAAATTTGATTTCTTAAATGTTAATTTAAAAAAAAAAAAAGAAAAAGGAAAGAAGCAGTCATGCTATGATGTGAAGGGAACAGAAGCTATGGACTGGGGAAAATATCTTCTCACTAGAAAAGATTTTTGAAGGGTGAAAATAAATTCCCTGTGGAAAGTTCATACTGCTTATGACAAGGTAAAAAAATACCTGGAGAAAATAGCAGATTCAAACAAAAAAGAGGAAAATAGAGTGGGTTGGGTTTTTTTTTTGTTGCAGATAGATGTTAGTTAGATGGCCAGCTAAATACTTAATACTTGAGATTATATATTGTAGCTATAGACCTCCTAGCAGAAATAGGGATTTCTTTCCTCATGCCTGGCATGGCCTTCACTTCTGTTGGGCTGAGGTTGCCTTGGAGCTGTAGTTCTGAATTCCTGCTCTATTGCAGTGCTCTGTGCTGGTGACTACAGCCCAGTGCATCCTGTAGCCCATGCTTCTCCCATCTTTTCTAGAAGAGTGGGTCTGTTACAGTTCTTTTTGTGTCATAAGAGAATTTTGTGCACTTTGTCTGGCACCATGGTCTTTAGTATCTAAAATAGATATTTGGAGTTGTGAAGCTTAACCAAACTCTGCAGAAATTGCTGCTTACCAGTTAAATTCTGGGACTATATAAGGGCTAGTAGCCTGATACCTCATAATTTGCAAATTCCTTAATTCCTTCAAAAGCAATAAACTGGATGTCAAACAAAAGCATTTAGGAATTCTTTGGCGTGGGGGTATTTTTTGTTGTTTTGTTTTGGGGTTTTTTTTTGTCACCCACCTTAGCTTAGTAGCCAAGTTTAGATGTTGGTCATGAAATTTCAGTTTTCAGCCTTTATGTTCCTTTTCATGTTCCACTTCTACAAAGCAGTAATCACAGTGGTGCCCTTTTGGCATGTGCTATTCCTGCCAGTTCCAGAGCAACCAACCTGCTCTGTGAACTAAGAGGGAGTGCTATTCCCATAGACCGTTCATGGGTACAAAGGTGCAGTGTCTCCTTGCCTTCCATCTCTTCCTGTTTCCCAAAGATATGCATGGCTTTTCTTTTGTATATTGTCAGATTTACTACCAATCATTTCTATTTCAGTATTGATGTATGGAAAATGATAACATCCAAAGCATTGCTGCAGTAGGGAACTACTACTATGAGATGATGCTGACAACACACACCATTAGCCATATTAATTTCTTCTCTTTTAATAGCTGGGAAAAAAACATGGGGAATTAGTGAGCAACAAAGCCTCCATTTTCAGTTGAAAAAAGGAAATAAAGAATGATTCACTCTAAAACAGTACGCTCCAAAGGAGGAAGATTTAAATTATTAACAACCTAGCTAAACATGATGGGTGCTGACACCTTCATCTCTTATTTTTACTGTATTTTTACTGCCATAGATTTTCTTCACATACAGTGAGAGAATTTACACTACAGGAAGTGTTAATGGTTTCACGCTTCCTACCCATTTTTAGCTGCCTAATTTATGGAAAGCCATTACTAGGTGAGTCACTGCTTTCACAGGATTAGTGTGACTGAGATAGAGCTTTGGGTGTTTCTTTAATTTCCATATTTGCTTGAAAGGAGCAACAGAACCACATTAAAACTGTTAGTGTTTGCTATTACAGTTGAGTTCAGAGTCTCTGCTCTACTTGATCATATACAAATATTGTAAGAGATGCTCCTTGTCCCTGTAAGCTAACAAGCTAAACAAACAAGAAAGATAGAGGCTTGGCTCTGTTATGGATGTCATGAATAAGGGCGTCTTGTTCAAAAATTGTGCCTAACTGGATGGGAATTAAATATTTGCAATGATTACAAACAGAGGCAGTACTAGGAGTCTCACTGTAAAGAACTGTTTATCCTGCACTGACAGTTGCAGAAGCACATTTACCCTCTTGTTGATATTAAGAGGTTTTGTTTAGACATTCAGAAGTTACAAAAAACAACAGCCAAGCCTGAGGGTCAGGGTTTACCCCTAATAGTAAATGAAACATGTGTTGAAATACATTTGGGCTGTCTGTATCGTGACCGTAGGAGAAAGAATGTAGTGTGTAGAACACTCAAGCACTGAATAAGGTCTAGATTTCATAGCCAATACTCTCTGTAAGAAATAATTCAGAAAGATTTGTTCAAGTTTAGGGAACAGTCTCCAGTGGGTGGTAACAGATTTAAAGGGAATTTTGAATTTTTTTTTTTAAAAACTAATTTACTCTTCTATAAATCTGTTAGCACGTCACAAAAGGCATGTGTTATCTATTATGAGTTTTTCACCCAATTAGAAGCTCTGAAACAAATACACAGGTTTTCTTACTACAGGTTTTCTGTACAGGTGTACCTCCATGGGCTGTTTGTTTCAGTTATGTGTAGGTTTCTTAATTAAGGACCCATATCTCACTGCGCAACACACCAGACAGTACAACTTTTCATCTGTGGCTTTGGCATTTGCTTTGCTGGGAAGTTTTTAATCAAAAAATATTTAAATTTTATTCTGACCTTAAATCGATGCAAGCATTTGTGGTGGATAGGGTTGTTTTGTACTTTCAAAGCACCCTACATTTTTTTATGTTCTTGTTTCAGGGCAGTTCAGTGACTGAACACAGAAGAAAAGCCATCATGTCCTTTGAAAGCTGAACAATTACCTCCAGTTTTGTTGGTTTTTTTTTAACACCACTTCTATGTTAAATGAGCAATATCTTGCTGTACTGAAGAGCCACTACCATGACCGATGCGTAACTTGTGTCTGAATAGCAATAGCAAAAGCAGAGGCTAAAAAGAGGGGTCTACGTGCAAGGCTTCTAAATGCTGCTGGCTTTGGCCTGCTTTTCCAAGGAAATGCAGTTTGTATGGTGGCCTCTTTATCGTTCTGCTAAACTTGAGTGGTGAAGACTCATAGATATAAATTCCTAAAAGCTGTTGGGAAATCAGTGGCTAGGTAGAGATGTTGTTAGCTGAGGAAGTCAGTAAGAGAAGCTCAGGAGCTATTGGTTCCTGTGACTGGCTGTATGCAGGGATGGTCCGGACCTTACCACACCACCAAATGTTCTCATGCTCACAAGAAGGGGAAAGGGCGGACAAGAGCCAGTGGATGTGGCAGGAACTGGAAGTATTACAAGTTAATAAGTCTTGCAAGATGGTCAGGTAGGTAAGCTAGAGGTATTTTGGTGACTGAGGAGTGATGTGGCAATTTCGGGTATGAAGCTTGGCTTTATTTGGCTCCTCATGGAACAGTTCATACACAGAATCACAAGGTTGGAAAAGACCTTTAAGCTCATCAAGTCCAAGTGTTCCCGTTCTATGCTAAACCGTATCCCTAAGTGCCTGAATAGAATGAAATGGACAAAGGAGATTGTTCAGAGCTGCAGACAAACCAGTTAATTTCTCTGCTCTTTATCTAAGGTCTTTCAAAGCACAAAAAGGATTGTTAGGTGCTTGAAGCCTCTTCTTCAGTCTCCTCACTGCAAACCTACTGAAAACCCAATCTGTTGATTGCTTCATTCCACCTTTTGCATTTAGAACAATTGTCAGTCATTTATAAAGAAACTGGTCGGTAATGTAGATTTGTTTTGCTTGGGATTTGAACTGCAGGAAGATATTTATTGCATCTGGGTTTTTTGCTTTGGTTTTTTAATCCTTCATAATACTGTCTGCAAAGGTGCTTTTTAATGAATGACGTAATAACCCAAGGAATAAATGGAGTCATTCTGAATATTGCTGGTGTTTTAGCCCAGTAAAAGGAATAAGACTCAGTCTTGGTATTAATAAAAACTCAATGGGGATGCTAACCACAGAAAAAGCAGAAATTGCATACGAAGTGAAGAGGTACAATAATATACCATGAGTGTTTGTTCTATAAATATATTAGCAAACCAACCAATGGATTATTTGTCCTGCTTTGATGCATTTAGTTTCTAAACAAACTAATGTACAAATTATAAAAATCAATCAAGCCATTACTAATACACTTCTTTTAGCACATTTACTGAAACCTGTGTTTCATTCTCTGTATACCACAGAGAAATTTGTGAGTCCAATACTTATCTTCAAAGTAATAACTGGCAAGTCAATAAAAGCAAGAAGTAGCAGACCCAGACCTGCCTCTTCTTTCTTTTGTTTGACTCAGTACAATCTTACAAGGTTAGATGTTCTGGAAAGTGTCCGTGTTTAATGGGTACAGTCAGAATAGTTTAATGCCTACTTTATTTGCTGCTTCTTATAACTGAATCAAGCAAAAATGTTCTTTCCTTTCGGACATTGACAATTGTCTCCAATTGCACCACAGGACATCTAGAATGGTAAGATGGAGCTATACCCTACTATTAAAAGCCCCCGGGACATTGCCTGATATGTTATGGAGTTTTGACAGTAGTATTTTACTATAATTGCTTCCTTAAGATGATGACAGAGCACTGCAATTGCTGTCATTTTTTTTCAGTATGAGTTAAACCAAATATGTGTGATTCAAGCATATTCACTTGACAGAATGCTCTGAATTTACATGATTAGAAAGCTCTTCAGATTAAATGCAATTCATCAAGGCATTTCTCCCAAGTACAATACCTGTGTCAGATTGGCCACTTTTTCTTTCCGATGGTAGGAGAATAATCTTACTGAATTCAAGAAAAATCTCTCAACTACCTGTCCATGCCATCAGGCAGGTAGGTAAATAATGTCTTTAATTAGTTCCAGATGTAAAACCACTTGTGCAAGATAGAAGGCTGACTTGAAGTTCATTTTGGGGTTCTTTTTCAGTACAAAGTGGTACTCCAGACTTCTGAAAAAGGGGCTTTTTTCAGAAAATCAGTCCCTTCAAATCTACTGAATCTCATGAAATATTAGTAAAAACCTTTAAAAGAAAAAATGCTTAGCAAAGAATATTAAAAGGATCTTTATCATTGCAGTATTGTTCAGGAAGGTTCTATGTAGAAGTATTCAGCAGGTTCTCTGGAATGTTGCCATAAAACATAGTTTTGTGGTCTCCCAGTTATCAATAGTCACTTACAAACTGTACTCTTGTGCTAATGTCAAGCTCCTTGCAGAAATCGTGGCATTAATCCACATATGCACAGATAGTCCATTACATACCATGCCTGTGGGTGAACACATGAATGCAACACAATTGTTGCAACTATTGAACTTACATTTATTTTAAAAAAACCTGTGGTACTATGCAATAACTCAGATGTTTTGATGATTTCGAGGTCCTGATTCTGCAGGAAACTTACTGGAGAAAAACTATGAATTTGATACAGCTTTATCTAGAGAAGATTCTAGCACAACACAAGAGTGGAGTTAAAAACTAGACAGGTGCTCCTTTAATAAAGAAGTTGGATCATCTCTCTTCTGTTGTGTTTATTTTCCGATGAGAGCATGAAGAAAAAAAAAAAACCCTTTAATTAAGCTTGGCTGGATGAGTGTTGGTGAGATCATGATGATTACTGCTTCATTATTTGAAACTGTATGTTGTTCTTTGGACTCATGAAAGACTTAAGAATCTCTGTTAGTGTTTAGTGACTCTATATAAAATAGTGCGTGAGCAAAAAAAAAAAAAGCAGAGAAAAGCCTTTAGTATCAGTAACATTCCAGAAGATGAGATTCAGAAAAATCAATTTTGTTAAAGTTACTGATTACATTTTACTTACTTGGATAACTTGGATATAGCAGCTTGGTGAGATTAGCATAATCACCAAACATATATATACTTTATCATAATTTTAATTTAGTATTTATTGATCAAAATGGAATTAATTCAAATAGTGATTTGTTTGTTTGTTTTCAAATGTAATGCACCTTGAAATGCAAATTAAGGCCAAGATGCCATTAAACTCTTCTTGTAGATATGTTGTTTCACAGTTTACTTCTTCGTAAGCCATTGCAAGTTTGTTTGAATTACAGCAAGGACTGCTTTGTTGATGTTCAAGATTTAAATTTGGAATCTAACCTTCATTTAATCATTGAAATTGGTAACTCACTAATCTTAGAGCATTATGGTTTTGTTTGCTAGGTTGGAGAATAATGTAATGTTAAGCATCTTCTCCCTGAGCTCTGAAGGTTACTGTTTTTGAGGTTTTGAGATACAGGCACATGTATGCATTCATGCATATATATATGTGTGTGTGTGTGGAAATACTTCAGTCTCTTTTAAACAACCTGCATAACAAAGTCTTGCTCTGTAACTTCTATGATTTTTGAAGTGAAGGAATCTTTGACTTTTCAATTTGGAATTGCCTATGAGAAGACTGAGCATCTAGCAGTCTGTTTTGAAAAATAATTTCAAAGCAATGTCTGAGAATTGTTATTCAGTGGATTATGCACAAGCAGTCAGTTGTTTTTACTTGAAATCTGGTGGAAAAAACTGCAATGTGGTCAGTTCATTTTGGCTGGATGAATTCTGTAATTTTCTTCTCAATTTAAACATTGGAATCAGGCTTCTAAATTGGTTGTCCCAATAATGTTGTGGTTTATCTTTCTGATATTTGTCTTAACTCATTTAAATATTCACAGACAGCAGGTGCTGCAAATGTTAATGTTTTTATAAAGTATATTATTAACTTTTTTAAAGGAAGTAAGCCAACACCAAACTGAATCAACCTGGTTTTAAAGAGAACAGGCAATGAGAGAATTCATCTTTGATTTGAACAGGTCCCTTCACAGGTTAAAATTTACTTTGCAAAAGATCCTCAGTGTGATTTTTACCAAACTTAGCAAGGAAAATTATTTCTGTTCTTTTCCTGTCCTGCATTGCTCCATAGATTTTCAGCCTCTCTAGGACTTAATGGATAAAATAATGAGTTTGCTGTTAAGGTTTTCATGTAGGCATCATGATCTCCCACATTCACAAGTCTTCCTTTTCTAAATATTCTAGTCTGTCAGCTGATTCATGGTTGAGGGACCTATGCTACAGGTGTGCTTTGGCCAGTCTTCACTTAGGGGTGCTAAGACTAAATACTGCAAAGCATACCTGAGAGGATCAATGGCTCTGTCTGGTGCCCCAGGAGCTTTGTTTGAGTTAACAGTGCTAAATGAACCATCAAAGTGTCTGATACAAATATCACTGAATAAAAAGCCAGACAAGGCTGAGGCAGACAAACCTGTTTCAGATCTGAAGTAGAAGTCAGTCCTGCCTGGAGATAAGGGAATGATCGAGTGAACTCCTGAGGGTTTTTCAAGATAAATTTTCTGTTTTCCATTATTCTGTTAGGAAAAATGCAGAACAAACAATCAGAAAAAAAAAAACCCCAACAAAAAAAACCCTCAGTCAAAAGGATGCCTCCTGCCAGAACCATTCCCAATTTGTTCCCAATGCAAGTAACAGATTTTGTTGTAACTGACCTTGCATGCTTGTACCCCACCGCCTTTTTTTCTTAGTTCCCAAAATTTTTAATGTCAGTCCAAAATCTAAGGATTTCATACTGCCATCTAAATGAAATCTAATTTCATTATTGGCCAGTTAACTTTAAGGGAATGCCTTATTGGTATGGAATGCTTAATGTCATATGTCAATTGCGCATCTAACACATAGCAGTCTTCTTTCTAAGCTAATACATCTGTCTGTGAGAATTGTAAGGCATGACTTATAACTGTATCCTTTTAAAGCACTTACAATTTATCAAGTTTTGTGGCATTCAGTGACCATGTTGGTTAGCTGGATGCACAATGATTGTGGGGCTTGTATTGTCAGGTCACTAATCTCCATCCTGCTCTCAGCCTATCAGCCACATGAGAATGACTCATTCTCTGCAAACCTCTTGTTGCTCAGGAGCTCTTTATAATGTGAAAGAGAGTTGGAGAAGTCGTGGTAAGAGGAAAAGGGCTGGGAGGTAGAGTGTTCCTGGCTGCCTAAAAGGAACTTGTGAATGAGGGTATTATTTGACCTTCTAATCCATGAAGAATTTTCCTGTTTCCTCACAGATACAAGGTACATGAATTTACATGCTCTGCCCCTCTCTATTCTCTGTGCTATCCAGGAAAGTTAGTCATGCTTGTGGGCCTTTATTGTATGTATTTATTTATTTACCACCATGGTACCACTTTCTCTTTTAATAGTATTGGTTACCTAGGGAACTGGTTAGAGCCCTGCACATTTCTCCCTCTCTTTGGTGCCTCACGATGCTCCTGTATGCCATACATAAGGTTCTCAATAGTGTTTGAAGAACTGCCTGTTGGAAACCTGTTGAGCAAGTGTGCATTGCAGCACTGGCCTCGAATCAAAAAGGATACAGGACCCAAAGATTAACCAAAAAACCCCCCAAAAGTAATAGTTTTACCAGTGCATTGAATCTTGCTGTATGTAGGCTGAATGTGTTGCATTTCATTCCCAGTGTTTAATTGGGATATCTGTAGAAAGTTGTTCGGCTTTTTTATGGAAACAAACTACACAAATAACTTTTCCTTCTAAAGTATGTCCTAATAGCAGGTGGTAATACTTTGCCCTTCAAGGGATGTAACACAGATGGAATGACTGAAAGCTTGAAGCATAGCTTTGAGGGCAGAAAATGTTAGCTATGGCAATGCTTCAGTGATCTTTTTCTGTGTTAATAATATAAGCAGGACTTTATGGCTGATTGGAAATGGATTGCTTTGTCCCAAATATGCTTCTCACCAACTTCTTCTTCTCACTTGAATAACATATGGACAGTTCAAATTGTGATTTAAGTCTTTAAAGCTTAACAGGTTTAAAACTCAAACATTTCTCCTCAGTCCTAATGACCTTTTTGAAAATAAAAATGAGATGAGTGACGAGTGATTACTTTTTGAAGTGTTGTCAGAATAATTAACTTCCAAGGTTCAGATGAACACTAAGCAAAACAGCAGCACTCATTCATCAGATGTGGAGCAGAGCTTCCATTTACCTACGGAACCCCAAGGGCTGCTTATAATGATGCAACTCACAACTGATTTTCAGCAGTGTCTAAGCATTCTAACAAATACTAAAAGACAGTCTCTTGAGTGCAACAAGACTAAAAGATAGAACAAAGATAAATTGGTCTTTACTGAATTAATAGGAATTTATGTATTTATTTGGGGAAAAAGCATTCAGCTTCTGGACTGTAACAATTTGCATATATGCAGTTAATTTAAATATCTTAACTGAATTAGAAAATCAGATGCTGTATCTCAGCCTCAGCATTGATCCACAGAGTATGTCTACAAGCTTCTGAAATCACACTAGGTGTTCCGGAAACATGATTTAAACACAGGTCTTTGTGTAAAGCAAAGATGGTAATTAAATATCAGAGTTTAGAGAGAAAGACAACTGGTAAGATAAAGACTGGAGCATAGACTAAGGGGAAACTACAAAGCTTTCGGTGATCTCATGAGGATTGGAGTCTGAAGAGTTTAGGAGATTGCTGTGATGAAAAACCTTATTTTATACATTTAAAGTGCTCAAAACATGTTTCAATATGGATCATATAATTTTCCATTAGGCCGTATTTAATGAATTTACATTAGATTGTCAAAGGATTTATTTGGTGGAGCAGTCTTAGGCATCTTCTTTAAGAGATCTTTAAAACTCTGGTTCTGTTCTATTCAAAATGTTCTGAGGTTCTGGACTTCTTCATTCAATGAGAATTTGAAATGAGAAGTTTCCTTTTATTGCTTTAATATGTTTGGTCAAATGGAATCTGGTTTCAGTAATTGATGGATCTTGAAACTGTGGAGAAAAAACATTGCATATGAATCATAACACCGGGAAGGTGGAGCACCTGTGATAAGGGCATGGTCACTTGCAAATGTGTTTCATGGCAGTTCTGCAACTACTGAAGAAGACATTTTGAGAGAAATAAGGAAGAAAAAATGCCTTTATATACAGATACTTTTGCTATTGTCTCAACACTTGCACATACTGTGTGACTACTGTTTAAGTAATGAATAGGTGGGATATAATGTTCACTGTAGTTCTCTTGGCTAAATAATTAGTGAAGATTTAAGATTAATAAACATCCTGATAATTGAGCTTTAATATAAGTAAGGATGGTAATTACATTATAAAGTTCAGTTGTGATGAAATCGTCACTGAATAGATGTCTATAGCTAGGCTACAGAAACATTTTCCTACTAATGGCAATGTGAGTTTCTTTCAATTGTTTTGTTGTTGCTGGGGATTTTTAATTAAAAAAAAAGTAAAAGAAAAAAAGAGGAATGTTAATAGTCAATTTCCTTCCAAAATGTGACAAGAATGCTGGGAAGGGATTTACAGTGAAATGGAAAGCCCCCAAGCCTCCAAGGTTTAATTTGGGTCTCTCAAAAGACAGGCATAGAAAACACCCTTGATTCAAAAAATATTTCTTTAAAGTAGTGAAAGCATATCAATTCTACCATTCCTTTGAGAGACTTCCTTGCTCCTCTGTATCAGAGTCAACTTTTAACCGACTGCAACCAGCAACAAATTACAGCAGTTTCTTTTGCACCAGTACATGAGTCAGCGAGTAGGGGATGGCTGAGTCAAACTCTACCCCAATCCTTCCCTCCCACTCCCTGCCCAGCTGCTGCCTGTTTATTCCCTTGGGTACAGCCCATGATCCTGGAAACCTACATAAAGATAGAAACAGTGGATGCTCTTCCTCCTCTGCATGAAAACACAGGTGAAGTCTAAACATAATGTACCATGTCAGCATGAACTTCAAGTACATCAGCTTGCATTCAGGAATAGAACTTGGGACTTTGTTTAAAGCTGATCATTTCCACTAAACTGTGTCCATAGTGGTTGCTCTAAATGTTGAAAATAGAGGTTTGTGAATCTGGAGTATCTGGCAGGCCAGAATGTTTAACATCATGGGCCTGTTGAAATGTACTCTGGCTTTAGAGTCCTGAATTTTTGGAACATTTCTCTAGCAATGTATTTGGCATGTATGTGTTTCCCCTATAGCTTCCAAGGCAGATAGCGTTTCTTCTTTTTCTTCCAGTATGGAGAGGAACATGGTAGCAGTGATACTGATGGCATTTTCAATGTATTTATTGCTTTATTCTTGATTTGTTTCAGACATCTCTCACTAAGGGACTGAGTGAAGCTTTGTTCTGTTAGGCTTCCTCTCTCCCACAACCTGGTATGCTTTGGTGATTTTCTGCTTTAATCCAGTGTTATTTCAATTTGCAATCAGTTTTCTCTTTCTTTAATTTCAGATCAGTATCTTAGCACAAGAAAAATAAAGGCTTTGTGTTATCCAGGATTTGATTTCTCTGTTTAATTGCTTCTTTGGCGTTTTGGTTTGGGTTATTTTAATAGTTTGTGTGTGTGTGATGGTCTGTAAGAGCACACTCCTATTTCTAAATTAAAATTCCTTTAATAAAGCTTTCTAGGGAGAAAAGTGCAACTCTTCCTGTAATGGCCAGTCTTGTTGTTATTTTTCCAGTATGAAAGCAGTGTGTGAGACAAAGCTTGCACTCTAGCTGGAGAGGTGCTGCTAGCAATGGACCTTGCCAGGTCAAGAGCAGGGATGGAGTTGAAGACCACATCAGCTCAAATGGGCTGGATTAAGGTGAAAATGTATGGGGCTGATGGAGCATAAGGGACTTCTTTTAAACAACATTCTGGTATTTTTTTGTAATGGTATATTCATTTATCTACACCTTTGAGTCTGTGTGAAACTGGCAACCCATGCTGAGCACCAGGTTTAATCTATATTCAGCTAACTTGAAATAGTAACAATATTGTGACAGAATCAGATAACACAACAGATCTATGTGCCAGTTTTATTGCCCTTAGTCCACATCATAACCTAGACACTCAAGGTTAGCAGATCGAGAAACTTAAAAAACAAAACCAAACAAAAAAAAACCCAAACCATCTTGCATTCTTTCAGCTAATGAAGAGAAATTAATATAAGAGCCTGAAACCTGCTAATTCTGAAATCTGATGTAAATCTAATGTAAAAATTAAACCCCCTATCACAGTGTGTTACAGCCCAGCTTTGGTTGCTCTAGTCTGGGTCAACACAGTTCCTAACTGCGGTTTAAGTATCAGACTGAGTGCTTTTAAGTGAATTAGATAGGTTACTGGTTACAATGGTGACTGTGTACTTGGTTGTCTGCTCCATTAGTTCCATAAATTTTTGTTAAACCTTTCTTTTGTCCAGTTAAATGTGCAGATGAGTCTGGTCAACTGGGATCTAAAGACACGGTAGATTTTGTCTATGTGCAGGTGCTTTTTTGGGCAGGTCATCACTTAATGAGAATGTGTTAGACAGTTGGCTTCTATGGGGTATTTCTGATGTTTTAATCTGGGAACATAAAATGTGTACACTAACACTCTGAGTCATATAACCCTTAATCATCCTTCAAGCAAATCCACAGACTACTCTGCAAAGCGTGGTCAGTGGTTAACACATGAATCAATATCCTTGCATTGTGTTGACTTTATCTTAAGCCACAGCCTTTGCAAGAGATGACAGCAAGGGGGAAAAAGGATCTAAAATAAAATCTGTAGTGTTGATATTTCAGAAAAGGAATCCTGCTTTGTGTTACTTTTCTGACTAACAAACCTGCCTGAGTCACCACAACTGGTTGTTGGGTAGACTACAATTTAGAGAAATGATGGAAATAAGGTAACTCTTTTTGGCAAGTTCTTGTGTTTGTCACAAAGATCATTTGGCTGAAGTAATTGACTTAATTTAGAATTGAGGTGCTTTGGGCCTCATAAGTAATACTCATTTGGCTAGAACAGAAGATATTGGAGAAGATAAATCAGTCAATCATTACTAGCAGAACAGGTGAAGATCAAATTAAAGATGATGTCTTAAGGTTCCTCTATTTTTCCTCTGTGTGCATATTTAGCACAGCAGATGGTCAATGCAGTCATAATAAACTGGTGGGAATATTTAATTAAATGTAGGGTATTATTCTTTGGCTGATGATCAAAGTAAATATTTTGTAATAAGGGAGAGTCCTTTTAGAATATTGCCGGTACTACATGAAAATCACATTTGGGAACAGAAATGTGCTAAAAGTAGGACTTTCTTCACAAAATTAAGATATTGCAAATGCTAATTCCTTTTATATGTGGTGGGTTTTTTCCTACCACCAATTCACTGTTACTCGTTACTACCTGATTATTACAAATAGCACAAGAAATAATTTTAAAATTGGTAGTCATCGAGTGGAATGAGTTTAAGTTAAATTCTGTAGCTGTTTAATTGTTAATAGTCACATTTTTACTGACTACTGAAGGTCTCAGATGGAATACTGAAAATCAGTTACAATCAACACCTCTGTTAAAGCCGTGATGGTTCCCTGGTAGTAGAGGAAGCCTGCTTGCTCTTATTGGGAGTTAATTCTGCTCCCTCTGTGAAATCTCAGAGGACCGAAAACATCTTTCCACAGTCAGAAAATCCCTCCACCCCGTATATGCAAATGTCCACTAGCCCAGCCATGATACTCCTCTGTCAATAACCTAATTATCTTTTCACCCTAACCAGTTTTATAACATCATGGCTTTCTTTAATCCCATTGAGCAGCTTTTTTTTTTCCCTGTGAAAGGGAGATTAGTAGGATGAAAACAAGGATAAACTTTGCCTATTAAAATAGACTAGTTAATAACTCGAGGGGGTGGTGGAGGAGGGAAGGTCAGCTAGAAATCTGAAATACATACAGTTAGAGGGCAACCAAACTGAAAAGCAAATTACCTTACTGAGTGCATCTATCTCAGAACTGAGTAAACCATTCTATCCAGCCAGGGTTTTCTTTTGAAGAATCCCCTCACCTTACAGGCAGAGAACATCATCATCTACTTGTAAAAAGGCTGAGAACCTAATTCTGAGGAACGCTTGATTTTATGGGGTCATTAGAACTATTTTGTCTCCTCTCTGAACCTCTCCTGACAGAATTAGTGTGTGGTTCTGAAAGAGTAACAGGACCTGCCATTTGATGCTATCCCATTTTGCTATAGGAGAAGCAAAAATTTGGGTAGGAAGCATTGGGATGGATAGCTAATGTCTCTTGATTTCAAAACCAAAACCATGGTTGTCCACACCTAACCGTACTACTGTTAAATTTGTCGAGTTAAGAGCACAAGTCTGGAAGGCCCAGAACTTTAGGGAGCTTTGATATCAAAGGTACCCATTTCCCTGAGAGATGGCATGTAGACCGGCTAGCACAGAGTTTTAGTTTCCTTCTTTGGTTAGACTGGATTTTGATAGTACTGTGTGAAACTGCACATAGCCAAACTGATGAAGAAAGCTTTTGTACTAGTGTTGGCTAAACTTACCAACTGCAGAAATAAAATCCAGTGTGATAGAATCTGATTAATAGAAAACTGGGAACTACCAAATCCCTCCAGAAAGCAGACAACTTTAGTATTACCAGTAAAAGTCCCCCTTTGCAAATTAGCAGTGGAAAAATTGTTTTAACTGTTACTGCAAAGGAATAAACAAAGCAAGTTCAAAACTAACAGCCAGCCCCAGTGCTATAGAGCTTTATTTCCTTAGAGATCCTTCCTACCTCAAAGCTTTCTGATGCATCCAAATTCACAGATGAATACTCTCAGCACAAGGGACAATGTGAAAGTGGTTTGTTTCTACAGTTACTGTTAAGTCCAGGATCTTCACTGACATCTGTAGTCACTAAAATAGTGTATGAATGTGCATTTGTACTGAATTTAATAATTTTTTTAGAGTTAAATCTCAAGAGTGCAGAGCTACAGAAGTGTTCTGATTTATTTTAGTTAAATAAGGTGTGTGTGTGTGTGTCTGTTTGTTTGTTTTTTTGTTTGTTTGTGTTTTGGGCTTTTTAAGTTGTTTGGTTGTTTTTTAAATGCCTTTGGAACCACAGACTGTCAAACCCGAGTTAAGTGGTCAAGCCCAGATGGGTAGATGCCTTTTGAAGGCGTCCAAATGGAAGAACAGTGTCTTAAATATAGAGAAGTTTGGTTAGAACAGTAAATATTTGCTACAGAAATACTGTACCTGGACAGTAGAAAAATAAAGGAGAGACAGTCCAATGTTATGTTTTGTTTGAACAAAAGGGAAAGGGTTTGAGGAAAGATGAGTCAAACTCGGGTTCATAGAAAATTGCCTCCTTTGTTTCACTTTTTATAACGAGCATTAGTCAAATCTGCTGCATTGATGCACTTTCACTGCCCCCTCTCCTGAGCTTTGCCAGCTGACACCAGCTAAAGCTGTCTGATGTAATTCTCACTTTGTGCAGTAACCTTTACTGTGTGTCTCTTGCTATTTAAGTCTAAGGGGTAGGAAATAATTCCTTCTATTAGAAACATGTTGTGAGTTTTGGAGTCAGTAGATGCTGAAGAGGGGAGCAGAAGCATGGCAATAAAGAGGCCTGGGCTGCTTTGCCACAGGCTTCTTGTGCCACTAAGTGACTTAATCTCCCTATACCTGTTTCCCAGCCATATGCAGGGATAATAGCTTTTCCTTAGCTTATTGCAGTGTTGTTAGGATAAAGACTTTGAAGGGATTAGGTCCAGTAGCTGGAGGCTTTAAAACCACTTTGTATGGATAAAACAAGTTGCTGGAAAGTGGCTATTGAGGTCCTAATGTAAACTGTACCAAAGTCACAGTGGTGGCCTCTTATCCTCCTGGTATTCACATTGTGCATCTCCCTTCCCTATCCTGGCATCTCCCTTCCCTAGCGTGATTAATAAAAAATTTCACCTACATAGCTCACATATATGAATAAAAATGGAAGTATGTGTGAGGCAGCTTCTGAAAAATGTTGGTTATACAGTCATCCTTAATGTTCTTTCAGCCACTGCTGAAATGGAAAACAGTAACACTGGATATCTTCAGTTCCCGCTTAATTAGAGCTGCAGCTCCCTTTAATGGTCAGTGATAAGTAGTAAATTGCTTCCAAAATAATCAGGTGAGATGAGAAATCTCTTAGTCATGATTTTGACCTACCAGGCGCAGGAAGTAACTGAAGAACTGAGGATGTCTTGAGTCAGCTGAAACTGTTTTACTGAATCACTAGGACAGTCCTCAAATGTTTCCTCATAAGTGGCTGCATATATACACACAGATGCAGCACCTGCTTTCAAGCAGTCAGATTGCTCATGTGCTAACTGAAGCAAAATCTGGCATGATGTGGGGAGGGTGAGGATATAACTAATGTTATATAAAGAACAACCCAACTGCCGAGGCTCTAAGCATGTGGTACTGTTGTCCTGGAGTAGGTGTACTCATCACAGTTGCAGAGTGTACCCCAGTGCTGTGACATTGCAGACTAGTTGCCATTTAAGTGTATTTGCTAAGGAGTTCTACCCTTTTTCATCAACAATAATAGAACTTTGTTCCCCTTTCAAATTTAATTTGACCCATTCTTGGGACTGACAATTCTCAAAGTCTATGGTAACTGTTTTCCTTCTCCTGAAGAAAAAAAAACCCCAAAATACAAGTCTGATGGCTAAGGACCCAGTGATGGAACTTTTATAGGAATTATTGCAGTCTTTTGTAGTTCACAAAAATCATGCCAAGCCATTAGAAATTGGACTTTAAAATTGTGATGCTTCATGTATTTCAAAAGAAAGCCTCTCTAACACAGTGCTAATGTTTTGCAGAAATTTCTCCGAATAATGCTTCTAAGAAATGACAAGCTGATATGACCCAGTACAGAGGCAATAATAGAATCACATTAAATGTAGGCTGGACTTTTTTCCTAGCATTTTTGCACTAAGATATCCTAGAGAATATTGGTACTTTCTAGTGATGCAGGCCTTCAACTCCCTTCTTCACTAGAAAGCTTAGGTTCAAAGCCAAACTCTTAACAGATGACTAGTGGGGCTGGAGCCACATTAGCTCACAGAGGTACTGGTTTCTACTGCTGCCCATCTGGGATGGTTTCTACAGAGCTTTGAACACTGTTAGGGCTGAGCCAGAATCATGGAGACCCCTTTGTCCTGTTCTGAAGTGCTGGGAGGAGGAGAAGTGATGAAGGTATCTTTGTGGGGTTTTTGTCTATTTTGGATACTACATGCTGCCTAATGTTGGGAGAGGGCTCATACTTTGTTAACCTGTAAGATCTGCTGGTGGCATTAAATCCACGTGCTTAAGGGCTCACTTCTTAGAGCCTGTCTGGGAACCTGTGTTGTCTTCTCTGGAGTGGGTGCTGCATCTCTTCTGGTGAGCACTTTGCTTGTGGCAGTTCATTGCACTGACCTACAAGGTCGTGAGCGAGGCTGCTGCTCACACTGTGTAAGGAGAGCACAACTCCAGAGACAAAAGGTTTGGAAAGAGTAGCTCTGCACTGCAGGCAGCACCCAGCTCTGGATACTCTCGTATTAGATTTTATGTATTTAATTAAGATGGATATGTTAATTACAAGCTTGCTGTACCTTAGCATAAAGATTGCCATCTCTCTTTGGTAGTTACAGTAACTTCTGCTAGATGGTCAGGGCAGCTGTAAAAAACACCCATTCTTCCCATCCATTCCTCCCTTACACAGGGAGCAAGGAAGCTCCAGGGCATACAGCTGAAACCAAATTAAATTGCAGCAAGGATGCTGGAAAAGAACAAACTGGGAAGTGTCTATGCCACATCATTTTAAGGACAGCTTTGGAAGTGTTAAAGAAGATGGAAAATACTGGGTAGAAAAGGTATATGTCAGAACACCGAACTTTGAGTTATCACACAGCTGTGACCAGGAACAGCGCTGTACGTGTAAGCAATGCTTGCTAGAGAAAACATGTGGCTGGGTAAAGGCAGTTCTCACACACTTCTCTTCTGCAGTCTCTGGGATGCTAAGTATACAGAGGTCAAGAGGGGAGCTCTGTTAACATCTGTAGTAGGGAACAGTGTGACACAAAAAATTCTGCTTGTGTTGATTGGGAAAAAGCTTATTTATTTCCTTGCCTGCAAAGAAATTTCACAGTTTAAATTTTAGCTCTGTTGTTGTACCAGGAGCTCCCTTTGAAGTTGCTAATGCTCCAGGGAGATCTTGTTTTGCGTTCGTTGAGTCTGATATACATTATTGTCAGATTTTGATCCTTTGTGACAACATAAACTCAGAATAAATCTTGCTGGCATCCTGGCCCGTGGCCCTTCAGTGGAGTAATTCCGTTGCAGGTGGCAGCAGCATCTGGTCTTTTATGTTTTTAATAGAGTCTGTGAGGTCCTCAAAGGATAAACAATTTGTGTAGGGCTCAAGTTCTTTTAACTAAAGCTTGATAATGACATTCTCACTCACAGTTAAAAAAAAAAACAAGTGTAAGATACAGCAGTGCTCTGGGTCTGCAAACAGCTGCTTCATCACTGGGAGCCTGTGAAGGTCAGCATTATCTGTAGGGATCTCAGCCCACAGGCGATACTGTCAAACTGAATTTTGCAGCTTAAGGTACCTTTGGGGAACTAACTTTAGTGCCCCTGGGCACTTTGACAGTGTATTAATGGGACCATAATTCCAGCAGCATTAATCAGACCCCAGGATGTAAAAGGCAGTGATTCACAGAGAAACACTGTGTTCTCTCAGTCTGTCACTGTGGGAAGGCATTGGTAATGCATGAGTGGGATTTGTGATATTTTTCAGTTCACAAGCTTAGGGATTTCCTCTGCAGCTTCAGAAAGGGTTTTATTTCTCTGCAGGAAGAAGTGACAGGGGTCCCTTGAAAGGAAAGGTAAGGTGTCTCAGGTTAAAGTGTGCATACGAAGAATGACTGGCAAAAATTGAGGGAACCTGTTCAGGCCAGGAGGGTGACTTGCTTGCACAAGCTCATGTACCAGACCAGATCTGCTGTTGGATTTTAAGGGACATTTGTGTTGTCTTTTGTTTTAAAACAAGCTGGGGAAAGCCTGTGTTGATGCTTAAGAAAAGATCTGATGCAGAGGAGATCATGGCTCTGTTCATAGCACTGCTGCAAATATTCATCCAGGATCCATGGCAGACAATCAAGCCTAGCCAGCTGCTCTGGTAGGGCATTTGGTGACCATAAGTGGGGTGGTTAAACATTGCTGAATGCCTGAGATGACAAACCCCATGCTGTTTTCAATTCTTACCCCCACTTCCTGTTTGCAAAATTTAACCCCACTTCCTCCTCCATTCCTTCTCCTCTCCTGTTGGTTAACTTCCAAACACAGAGGAGCTGTGGAGTGCATCATTCAGTACACTGAGGAGGAAGGCAGGATCACAGCCCTGGTTTATACATCATCAACACCATATACCTGTAGCAGAGTTTGTTTCCTTAGTGGGACATCAGCTCTGCCCTGCTAGTCAGGCCTGTTATCAGTTTGGCCATTGGTCTATGTTAGGGTAAATAATCTGAAATGTTTGGTGTTGAAAAAGGTGGCAAGGGAGGGGTGGAGTTTGATAAGGTCCTATCAAGAAATAGTGTGAAAATGATTTGCAGCATGGGAGGGAATGGAACACCCGGGTTGTGATCCAGGAATGGAAAACGGGAACTGTGCAACTAGAAAAGTAACTTCTAAAAGATAAGGTCTTTGGATTTGTCCAAAAAAAGGAGTAGTGAACAAGTGAAGTTACTTTTTTTAATCTGGTTTTGATCTAGGTCTGCTCCAGCTCCTACCCAAGGTCCCACCAGTTCTGGAGCTGCAGGGCCACCTCCTGCTACAAATGTGTCAAGCAACAAACGGCTGCAGCAGACACAAGCCCGGGTGGATGAGGTACGTGGCTCTAGGTGATTTGTTGCTCACCACAGGGTACAGATGTCATTGATTTTTCTTTTTTAATTTTATTTTTTACTTTAGGACACTTTTCTCTCTAGTGATCCAGCAACTCCTGCTTGTCTGAAGACAGTGGATCTCAGAAATGAGGTTTAGCAAAGGATGGTATTTATGAGAATGGAGATAGTACAAGAGAGATCTGAGTATGAACATCCTTCTGCCAGTAATGCTTCTGCAGAAGAAACATGAGCATCGGTGCCAATTCAGAAATTTATTGCAGTTGGTCAGGTTAGGAGGAAAGGCCATAGTGGATCCAGCTCTTTTAATGTGCTCCTGCATTCCTAAAGGTTAGATGGACAGTAATCTCACAAGCTGTTTCAGAGGGACAGACACTGGTTATCATAGATCGATTCAAGCTATGTGAATTGTGCAGCTGAGGGCTGTGTTCATTCTCCAGAGCTCTACTGATAATTATCACAATTTATCCTCAAAGAAAGACATCCAGATGTGATGTCATAACAGCATCTTCAACAAATCCCCACTTCTTTTGTTGGTCTTGGAGGCCCACGTGCCTGTTCCAGCATGAATGTAGTCCCTGAGCATACCGGCAGTACAGTAGCAGCTGTGTGGTCTGCATATTAAGCATAGAGTTTTGGTAAACCTTTACAAAAATTTACTTAAATAACTAACTGCTTACTGTCCATGGGGAAGTGGCCATGGCTTGTGTAGTTCTTTAATGCCAATTCAATAAAATACATACTGGAACACAGCTATTTGCATACTTCTATTTTCAAAAGTTCCAGCTATGCTTTAAAAATAGTAGCTAAGACCTCACAATGATCCAGCTCCAATGCATTTCTTAAGGCTAATTAAATACACCTGTCAAATTGAGCTTTGTCTGTTTGAAAACTTTTTCTTTTCTGCTCAGGCAGAGGCTTGAACTAGATGATCTCCAGAGGTCCCACCCATCCCCAATCATTCTGTGATTCTTTGCTCAAGATCTGAAACGGGGTCTTTTTGGCCTCCCTACTGCTGACACTCAGAGCTGATGACAAGAACATCCTCTGGCTGCAGAAATGTCTGCAGAAATTTCTAGGCCCAGTTCCATCATTATCACTGATTTTCACATAGCACTAACTACATTGACGTTAGTGGAGCATTTCCTGCAGTGAGGAAGGGAATATTACATTTCAGCTTTTGTCTTGGTTCAGAATAATGAAATAAACTTCTTGTCCTGAACATATTACATCATCATGGTTCTGTAATTGTTTGTGAGCTACAGCAGAAGTAATTGTCCCTAGAAGATGAAAAATAATTGCTAGTTATTGTTTAAAACAAGTGATGTAGGTCAGATACCTAGGGTTTTTCAAGCTGATCAATGGAGATGATCTAGTGAGGCTAGTGAATCCCCATTTTGTGTTTAAGATGCTATGTATTCTGAGACTTTTCACTCAAGCCCATGGAAGATTGTCTTCTTGTAAAGCATGATGGTCTAATTTTGGCAGGAACCCTTGCCCAGTATGAGGGGACAGTGAGTAGCTCTTGGATTTGAGGATTATGTGAGTGATAATCAGGGTTTTTTGCCTCCAGTTTGAGAGGGAGGCTGAGGTTGGTATGGGTTTTGAGTGGATAGCACACAGTCAGTAGATCCTTGTTTAATAGGGAAAGCACTGTACAAGAATAGCAAATGATGAAAAACGCCACTGGGCTTTCAGTGAAGTGCTGTGAAGTCACTAGGGTGAAACTGGTTTATCGCACGTAAGGATCTGATCTGATTACCATTGCTTTGACCTTCCTACTAGATCTTTCCTGGTTCTTTTTCTTTCATGCCTTGTGGGAAAGTGATCTATAGGTGGCACCAAACACCACAGCACTACACTGCTCTGGCAGCGCGGCACAGTCAGACCAAAACCAGAAACTCAACATGATCAAAGTTTAGCTTAAGAGATAATTTTTGGTGCTAGTAAAATGACTGACATTTTTAATGCAATATCAACGGCTATATTCATGTTGAGTTTTCCTCTCTGATTTCACTGGGCATTCTAGAGCTCAGATCTTGGTTTTAATCTAAAACCAAGCCTCAGATCTTGGTTTTAATCTAAACAAACATTTATTTATTTGTCATATGTGGACAAGTGCTCACTGCAGCCAGGTTAAATTCAATAAATAGTTCTGGACAGAAAAAGGGAGAGAATGAATAGGAAGTGTTACACTATTTTGTTTCATTATTATCAAATAATTTAAAATTTTCACAATGGAACACTGTACCAAGACAAAATTCAGCTCAATAGCAGCTGAGAAATTATTTTTTTTGTTTAAAATTTGATATGAAATTAAATGCTTGAAAAGTTTTGCAAGTAAGAAAATTTGGATTAACCAAAAACATTTGATTTTGTTTTAGGTTTAGTAGGTAAGTGAAACAAATATTTAGAGGCTGGAACAGCGTTTAACCCTATGCCAGTCCTTTCAGAGATCCTTTCACTATCAGTTTCACCTCACTATATTTATATCATGTCTTTTTAAAAATAACTCGGGGGGTTTTAAGGTAACAGTTAAATTATATTCAATAAAACCAACATGGACTTCCTTATTACAAAGTATGAGAAGTAACAGACCAGCATTCATATCCACTACTAGAATAAGTGGACATAACCTTGCTGAGCTTGGTATACTGTCTAACATTTACATTAGTGATTAATTTGTACACGATATATATTCAGGGTTGTTGGATTGCTAGAAGAGGATTTTCATTCAACTCAATGTATAAAATATACACATAAATGGGCCTTACCTGTTGAATACTGGCTGCGCACGCTTTTTTCACTGAGGCTGTGCAATGAGGTGGCATGAGCTCCCTGCTGCACCTATGGCTGAATTTGCTCAGGTAAAATTTTCTCCTCCTCCACTTTTAAGCAGGACTTCAAATTATGTCTGGGAAGTCATCTTGTCTGAGAGACACCTACAGAATGAATAAATTCCTTGATCAGGAACTCAATACATTTCCCTTTAGAATTGTCTTTAGCCAATTTCTCTAGTTCAGGTAAGTATGTTAAAGTAAATGTGTAAGGAAAGTAGTGGCTTAGTCTTAATGATGACTAGACAATTGTCAATCCAACTGTAGAGGAGATACTGGTCTCCATTATTTTTTTTCTATCTAGAGTGAAGTGGCTAGTTGTAGGATAAAAGAAATCCAAAGCTTTAAACTAATTATGGTATTTCATAATGTCCCTTTATTTTTTACCTTTAAGGGCACCTGAGAACAGTTTAACTATGTTCATCTTGTTCTCACTGAGTCTGTTTCCATAGACATGTTTTTGAGGCACTGACTAGGTAATTCCCATACCATGATGGCAACTGGCTGGTTTCAGTATGATACGTGATATTCCAGAGTGTGAACATATGGGTGACCTTCAGCTTTACCGTGTGTGGAATCTAAGGTGAGACTGTGCCTTTGCAGGTGGTAGACATCATGAGAATGAATGTGGACAAGGTGCTAGAAAGAGACCAGAAGCTATCAGAGCTTGACAACCGGGCAGATGCATTGCAAGCAGGTGCCTCACAGTTTGAAACCAGTGCAGCCAAACTGAAGAGAAAATACTGGTGGAAAAATTGCAAGGTAAGAAATATAAATTGTTGTTAAGAATCACTTCATGGCAGACATTAATTTAACTTGCATTTAATGGGGCTTTGCTTTCAAGATGGCATCTCTAAGTGGTGTCATTTTGTCCAGGGGAGAAAGCTTCCTTGCCCTCTAGGCTCCAGGATAAGTCAAGCAACTTTGACCTTTACCAGAACCTATCCTTCAGATAATTTCTGCAGTATATAAAATGTAGATACAAATTTTGATGCTTCAGTCAGCACCTGCAGATAGGGATAAGCATTCCATGTTAATTCGTGTCAGTTCCCTGTGCGAAGCACAAAACCTGAACCTGCAGTGAATTCTAGTAGTGGGAGAAAAGAACCTTTTTCCTCATGGGAGATCATCAGCCTTTTGAGCTTTCTTTTGGATGGTAAACTACCAAAAAAAAAGTTGATTCCACAAACTTCTATGAGATGTGAGGAAATTACAGTCTCTTTTAAAGAGGGGCAGATAAGGATAGAGCAGGACTTAAATAAATTAACTCTCTCCTCTGCTGTCTTCAAAGTCTCATCCTTTCCCACAGGCGAAGGGAACCTCCCTCTCCTTTGCTTTTCAGGATCCCTCCAGGAGTTGGGCTTTCTGAATCCAGAAACTTCAGCTCCTTTTATTCATATAAGACCTCTTATCCTTGCTTCTTTCTACTCATGCATCACCAACACATGAATACTATGCCAAAAATTCAGCTTCATTTCCTTTTTTCTTCATTACCACTTTTGCTCATGTCCATACAAAGAAAACCACCTGTTTTCAGAGGAGAATCTCACATATATCTCTTACCAGTCTGTAGCCTGCTTTCTCTTCAGTCCACTGTGCTATGAAATGCAAAGCAAGGCAAAATATTTTGAGTAAAGTACACACACAAACACTGTAGAAATAAGTGGATCTAGATTAGAAATTCAACCAAGCTGTTCCTCTGCACCTTTTCTAGATGTTGCCCAGTTGTTTTGCCTGACAGTGCAGGAAGCAGGGATTTTGGGAGCTACAGATACAGAATTTGAGTTGGATTCACCCATGCTGACTGTATTTACCGCAATGTCATACACAACACTGGACCTTCAAACCTACCTTCACTCTCCTTTCCTCATTGTCCCTTCCTGCTTTATTCTGACAAACAGATTTCCCCTATCTTTCCTGTGGTTCCCAAACTCTGAAGGAGGAAGCTGGGGGGGAGGAAATCTCCTGCAAGCCATTAACTGTCTCTGTCCTTCAGACAAATGTTGGGAGGAATGAAGACTTTGATTTGACATGTTCATGACTGATGTTTTTTTAGCTTTTCCATTCTCACTGGGGTAGCAATGGGAATTGGACTGCAGCATCTCTGGTAGCTTCACTAGCATTCAGCAAGTCTCACGTGGGGGCCTCTGTGCCACACAATTCAGTGCTGGTGTTCTTACTGGATCAGCCTCCAACCTTGCGATGAACTGTTTCCAGGCCGACACACTGGAAACCATGCTGGCTAGCCACTCAAGTACACAAAGCCAGCACAAGTAGCTACTAGGCATCAGACACCTCCAGCCATCTCTTTTTTGACTATGAGAACATGGTGAAAAGTGGCATAAAGTGGTACATGGCCACATGTGAATCAGGCCACTTAAATCAGCATCACCTCTGGAGTTGTTTTACTTTGGAAATTTACTTTTTCTTTCCCTTATTGCTGGAAATGGAGGAGGTTCTTCACTGCATCTTAGCTGATGGGCAAGAATTTGCTAGCCTTGACAAGAGGCTACGAACATTGCTGGTGGTCAGCTCTTCCTATAATTGATACTAAATCTGGGGCCTTAACAAGTCTGTGGTTGTGAGTCTTTAGAAGAATTCCAAGTGCAAGGAAAAGCAAAAACCTGAAGGATTAATGTCTTTCATGTAAAAATCTGACTTCCTCTTTTTTTTTCTCATAACTTTCATTTTACAGATGATGATTATCCTTGGTGTAGTATGCGCAGTCATTCTCATTATAATTATAAGTAAGTAATTAATTTTCTCTTTTGTTTATGATCAGAATGGTTCTGTGACTTACAAAGTGCAGATATATTAAAAAAAAAGCATATAAAATATTTAAACTGATTGATTTGAGAAATTGCCCTTCTAATGTCATGCTGTTATAGTGAGGACTACTGCAGACTCTTTGGACACTTCTATAGGCAGAATTTCTTGACATTTAATGTATTTTACATTAGCATCTTACATAACTTTCCCTAGGATTAAAGAGTCTCCCTTTTCCTGTTTATATAAAGTTTTACGCAGCCTTGGGTATCTTCCTTTCATTACAACCAGTGCCACAGGCTCAGTGTATTCTAGTGAGAACAGCAATGCTCGAATTACTGCAAGCCTAGAAAAAGAGGGTGAAGGCCTCTGATTAATTTTTTAAAAGCATGAAGGTGCCTAGTTCCCACCTAATCAGCTGGAATTTGAGGTGTTGGTGCTTCTGAAAATCCCTTTGCATCTTGCATACCTAAATATTGTTAAAAGGTGGCCCAAAGTCTTCCTGATTTCTTGTCTTGAAAGATCATTTCATTCCACACATTTGTTATAGGAAAGAGCATATGAATGAATAATAGCAGTTGTGCTGGTTGGGAGCCAGGGATCTTGCAATGACAGGAACTGAACATTTTATTTATGTAACCTCTGTGTTAGCAACAGCCGTTATATGACATAACTGTAATATGGCATTAACTCCTAAAAGGGAGATTTCTTGAGTTAGACGATCTAGCTAGTAACCCAGAAGAGATTCACCAGGAGGGTAGACGGTGGATGTGAATTAATTCCCAGCTCTCGAATTACATGCCTTGTATTCGGCATGTTTCCATTTTCCTCTGTTGCTTCTGTAAAGGTGGCTTACAGAGTCACTTGTAAACATGACTAAATGGATTGAGATACATGTGGTACTTTATTAGTCTTATGAATGCTGGCACCAGAGTGACCCAGAATAATTCTAGGGTTTCGTAACACTGATACAGCAAGAATTTGAAATGGCTAGATATTAATTAACTATATTAACTGGTTACTCAAGGCAACTGTCTGCCAGGGGAAGACAGGCCTTTGTTCTGCAGCCTGGTACAGAAGTGAAGACAGATGTGCAGCCACTGAATTAATAGCTGTGTATATATGCATTGATCATTATGTGTATCTTAGCAAGAGAGTAAAAAGCAGGCAAGATAGCTCATAATTTCTCCTTACAAGTTAAGCCTGACATTATAGATAAATAATAACATTGTTTTCCTCCTGGTTTTAAATGTGGGCTGCCTGTCCTGCTAAATTTAGAAACAGAATAGGAGTTTTTACATGGTTTAGGTTGGGTTTAGGGTATTTAATCACTAACTTGAGTGTCACATCAAACCCAGGCCATGGCTCACCGAAGTGTGCTCTAGCGCAAGTTTGGTGAGATTTAAATATATTTAAGCTCTGGGTCTTAAATTGTTTTTACAGTCTTCCATAACAGTGCCTAAAGGTTGCAGCTTCAGGAAGAGCCCTGTTATTGAAGTCAGTGATGTGTTTATTTATAGCAGCTCTCAAGTTTATGTTTAAATCCTGTTGACATCAAGCATCCGAGTACTGCTGCCACAGACAAAGCCTGCGTGACCCTCCAGTCACTGATTTGAATGGGAAAACGATCACACCCTCCATTCAGTGCTGGATACAGACACAGATAAATTGTGTAGTTCCTCACAGTGACAAGCTGCCATGGGTGGTGAAATGGCCCAAGCCAGGCTTCCTACCAACCTGCAGTGTGGCCCTGGAAAAGCAGGCTGGCTCCGTGCTGATGGAGTTACATGATGTGGGTCTGCGGGTGTTGCTGGAGCTGGGGATGGACAGCTAACATCACCATCAGTTCTCCCCCTCTCTATTTTTCAAGCTGCACTCTTCCCTGTTTTCCACTCCAGTTCTGTGAACTCCCTTCACACAGGATGAGCAGCCCTGTTCCAGTAGGAAGGCATACCGTGGGGAAGACATGTCATGCTCTTTTAGCAAAGGTGCTTTAGCTAAAGGTGTTTGCACATGCATCTGTGAGATAAAGTGCAACAGTAACTCTGTAATAACTGTTGGTTTATGTATTATTATTTTCCTTTCTGCTTCCTTTCCCAGTTTATTTCTCCACTTGAAAAAGCGAAGGAGGAGGACTTGGCACAACTTTGTTCATATCAACCAACGATATCAGTGTTCCTTTGTTGAACTCCGCTTTTTAATTCCCGGTGTCTTGGGATTTTTGCTTGTAACAGTCCATAAGCATTTGGTGTGGTGTGTTTTGGAATTCTGTTGTTTCCACAAGAAACTGTACCAGCTAAATACTGCCAAGTAGTTCCATACACTGTCTTATCACTGTGTCTTAAAATGTGTACGCACTGACCTTCAGAAACTGTAGTATATATGAAAAGCATCCTAAACATCTCGAAATCAGAGAATGCAGCTGTGGGGAAGCTCCTGCTTAAAGGGACCCTGGCAGGTGGATTGGACCCAAACCTAAGGTTGCAGCACAGGGGGCCAAAATTCTCAAATTGAGCCCTAAAGTAGGATGGCAAAATCCACCATGAGATGCAGCTTTTTGATGTAGTATCTGCTACTCCCATTGAAGAAAGTGGTACCTACAAACATGCATGTAAGACATTTTATTTCAACTTAGCCAACCAAACACAGACTTGGGATTAGTTGTAGTATCCAAGTATACAACCACTGCCTGAAGGAAATAAATAGGACTGGATTATCATCTATGGAGTTAATCTTTTTCCTTACAGGCTGTTCTGTATAACCAGGATGGCCTCAGTATGAAAGCCAGAAAGAAAACTGTATGACAGCCAAAAAAGCATTGGCTAGGAGAGTCTGGAAAAAGCCCAATGAAATGCAACAATGGTAATATAGGCATCATTAATATCCAAGATATAGATGCTTGCTAAAAACTCAAGGCACTGTTTTTCAGTCTTCATGGGACTCTCTTGAATGTCAGTCCCCAATAAATATGGCCCTAATTTAAAGTACCCGAAGAACTTTGGTGATGTCTGTGGCTTCCCAGCACAATTGTAGGAAGTTACCTCTGCCCTGTTTTGCAGGAATGGTCTCCACAGTGAGGAATGTTCAAAAAGTCAGGAAGAAAAAGTTATGGGTAAATAGAGGGAACAGTGGAGAGAGACCAAGAAAGGAAAGGTGCCTAGCAAAGCCTTCCTGGAGAAGTGGAATGCAGAGAAACACTTTTTCAAAGCGATGGTGTTAAGAGGCTGTTTAAAAAATTAATTTAATTTCTCGGTGTGTATCTAGTTCACACATTATAGTGTTGTCTTTGTAAAGTGCTCAGCTGAGGTATTTTCAATACTCAATTAGTTTAAACTAACATTTGATGTAATTAAGAGAAATGATATATTGCAGCTTTAGAGAATGTTCTTGTAGGCTATTGCTGTAGGGTTTCTCCCAAATGTTGAATTCCTTGGGTTTAATTTTTTTTAAACACTGAATAGTTTAATCATCGTTAACCAAACTAAAAATGAAATATCAAATTTTGAGTCAGGAAATTCTGAATGGGTCTTTTTTAGAATGACTCCTTCAGAATTTCTAAAATGAATTAGTAGAATTTAAAAAAAGGTTTGGTGTAGGTGTCTTTTTTTGGTCTGCAATTTAAATAGGGCATAGAGATTGCGGTAACAGTTGTGTAAATATTCCCACTGTGGAGCATCTCTCTTGACATGCTCTTAGATTAAAAAAAAAGAGACCCAGACTAGTTTGTTGTAGTGGATGTATATATAAATTGTGTTTGAGTAGAATTCTGCAGAGAGAGAATAAGCAATGATCTTTTAAAAGGTTCCAGTTGCCGTTTTTCCCTATATATTTATTACTTTATATTCACACTTACTGTTTCATAGCATTAAGTGGCCATGGTCTTAATGAAACTTAATCTCCAAAGTTACTGATGTACTACTAGACTTCATGGTATGCCCCGTTCACTTTGGTCCTTCAGTGGAGTGAGGACATAAATAATTCTAAAATCCTAATGGGCCAGACAGAACACTGCTGTCATTGAGGTGCCATAAATGAATGCTAAGTATAACTAAACATTTGCCAGAAAAGGAATAAGCTGTCCAACTTCATGACTCTCTTTAAATCACTAAGATATCTGGCTAGCTGATATGAAAGAATTGCTTCCTAAGAGTAAGACCCTGACACCCACACCCATGTTGAGAATGGCTTGATCCTCACAGGGCTTCTCTGTGGGACTGCTGACAGGACTCAGGAGGTGAAGATAGCTTTCACTGGAGATGGTAAGATCAGTAAGGTTATAAGCTGACACAGATCCTTAATGTAGACAGTGCCTTCTCCTGTGAGTCTGAACTGACTGCTTAGCTGATATGACTGCAAGTACACATAAAAGAGATTGCATCCTTTTGCTACAAAGATGTAAAAGTTTCCAGATGAAACTGTAATGAAACTGCTATAAGGATGCAAACCTTACATCCTCCTATGTAACATATCTCAAATAAGGTAATAATCAAAGTGAGAGCTCTAGGGGAGAGTAGAGAAGTGAAACTGCTGGTGGTGGGACATGTACTCATTCTCCCCCAAAGCAGTAACTAATGGGGATGACTGATAAATGTTTGCAAGAATTTGCAAGGAAGAGTTTAGTCAAGAAACCTAGCTTTGAGTGGGTTGTAAAGTGTTTGTGAAGAGACAATTTTCTCCTGTGTGCTAATGAAATATGCTAAAGTAATGTGTTTAACTCTTAAGTTGTTTGCATACAGTGTATTTGTGAATGCTCAGTAGTTGCTAGTTGTGCTGTGCTGGTTGGTTGCAATTGGTAAGATAAGCCATGTAAGATTTCTAATTCAGTCCAGGAAGCATGACCTGAAGTATGTACAGACTCAGAGCTGGATTGCTCCTTGCTAAGGGTTAATTTTTCTGCAAGGAGAATATGGAATATAGGCCTGATCAGGGTCACAGATTGTGCAACACATCACCTATACGTAGACTGGTACAGAGGACAATCTATATCAACACAGTTGGAGACCTTATTTGTGTTGAAGCCAGGATTGATTGCTTTCCACTCACTACCTCTACATTTAAAATGTCCATGGACAGTTAAAACTGTCTATTTGCAAATCTCCCATGGAAAGGTTAACTCATGCTGACTAAAGAAGAACCGATTAGAACTGCAATTACTGGGTAGAATTTCAGCTACTATTCTTCATCACTAGCTACTGCCTAGGCTTGGGCTGGTAAAAAGGCACAAAAGGGCTTCCTTTTACCTCAGCAAACCCTCCAGGACTGCAAGGCTGATTGCTTTCTGACTGACATCTTGGGGACTGAAAAGACTTCCCTGGACAGAAGCAAGGATTTTGATAGCTTTAGCCAGAGTTAGACATGGGTTGAGACAGCGTGGCTGAAATGTAATGGTCTGTGCTTGTACCACCACTGCTGTTTGGCTTGACATTGAGTGCACATTAGCTCCTGAGGTTGAGAAGTGCTATTTGCATCCACTATCCACAGGCTAGTAAGGTCCTACTTCCACATTACACCTTCCTTCTAATTTAGCTCATCTTGCAATAACATAAATGTGGCTTTAAACCTAAAAAAAATGTACACAGAACTTGCAGGAGCAAGTAGCATGGAAACCCAGACAGAGACACTTGACCTTTTTTCACTTGACAACATTATGTAACAAGCACAGTCAGTCCAACATAATCCAATATTCCTAGGAGGAGGAGGAGGGGAGAATCTGATTCTGAATGCAACCTGTAGGACAAGAAATTATTTAGAAGTGTAGTCAGATTTCTAAAGCTGGAACTTTAATTCTATTTGGACTTGCATGAGGTTAACCCCAGGAACAGTTCAGACAAGTAAAGTACTTGTGGTTTGTTTTGGGGTTTTTTTAAACAGTGTTCTCCAATAAGTGGCATAAGCACCCACGATGACAGAAGAATAAGGTAGGGTTAACTGTTCAAGGAATTAATTAGAGCAGTCACAATTGGTTATGTATTTGTCTGGGTAGCAAGAGCTTTTGAAATTCTTACGTTTCTCTGTCTCATTTCTGTCACTGGTCCTCTGACAGGGCTTTACATAACTTTTTGAACAGTCAAGCTACGTCTTGTCTGATTACAGTAGATTTTTACCTCCTCAGAACAAGTTCATGACTTTACATCCATGTTAGAGTATACCTGAAAAATGGTGATGTCTGTTTCTCAGAAGTGCATCTACCATGGGAGACCCAAACTTCAGGAACTCTTAGTAGCTCAGATGTTACTAAACTCTTCTTCATTTTTTTACAGAGTGAGTTTTCCTCTATTCCATGGGAGGTTATCCATCCAGTAATCTATTACTTTTTTATGACAGTGCCATGATCACACATGTTGGTGCTAGACCTCAGAAACAAATTAAGAGAGCACTTGGCTGTGATCCAGGATTTAGATTGCAACCCTGCTTCTACTACCCTTTAAATGGGGAAAAGGGATAAACTAGTAGTCATATAAGGACTGGGCTTGCTCCCAATGTACACAGTGACTACTGGAGACGGGCCTCAGAGATCAAAGTCTCTTCGTCTGGCTTCATGTCTTGATCTGAACTTTGGACCTGTAACAGATCATCACCTTTGGGCTCCCTGTGTGGTCAGAAGAGTGAGATGCTCTTCCAGTCAGTCATGCCTCTCATCAGATTTAGGTCTCTTGTGCTATATGATACACATTTCAGCACGTTTCTTCATGCACAAGAAAGTACAAGTACCCTCAAATCACCTTATTTAAAAGCAAACCCCAAAAGGCCAAAGAATGTAATTTGAAAAAGAAAAAAACCCAACCGAAATGTAAAGAAAGGATTGGCTTAAGATTTCTCAGTTGGTGACATTATTTTCAGGAGGGGTACTAGATTGGGATGTTTGAAAAAATCAAACCAGAACCTCACATCAGTTGTTCTTTCTTCGTCTCGTTTCCTTCACAAACACTTCTCCATTCCATGTTAAGAAAGGTTTTTGTTTTCCTCTTCAGCTAATTTCCCTTCCTTATCTCATTACTGCATGTCTTCATTGATGTGCTCTGTAGCTTTTATTCTCCATTGAGAACCAGAAGACTGTCTCCCTTTAAACACGTGTAACGAGATCTGAGCCACCCAAGGAGTTTACCTTTCTTCCTGATGCACTGACATTTAAAAGCTACATCTTACAATAAAGCAGAAAAACTGTGGCAGTCCGGTTACATGCAGTTTTGGTAGAGTAAACACTTGATTATTCAACAATGAGTCATTTCTGCAGTAACCTCATTCTGTCATGACTGTATCACATCTGCGAACTCTCCAAAGCAAAAATCATAACCTGTACTGGTTTAAAACATGAATACAGCCTCGTGGTTCATACGTAACACTGTTCAAACAAAGAAGCCATGTGCTAGAAGTTTAAATGGGCAAAACACTTGTTCAGAAAGAGAAAACATCATAGAGGAGAACAACAAAGATAATTATGAAAAAAGCTTCTCCGTTCTTTAACTCTTCTCCCAGTGGCTGGCTTCTCCGTTATTCTTCAAGTCTCTTTGTTCTCTTGGAAAGCTTTTGTGTTGTTGGAGTGTAGTGTCTTTAGAACATAGCATATTTGGGCTAGGGTGGTTCTGCTGCCCCGAGTTGACTCTCTGACTTCTGCCATATTGTTATTGTTGCCCTCGATCAGAGCAGAGGTAGGTCTGAGTGGAGCAGAAACTCCTGCCCATCATGTCCTCCTGGTCCTCAAACCAGCCTCCACTGATGGGATGAGAACACTGGAGGCAGAATACGGCTCCTAGATCTCAATTTGGTTCAAAATGATGTGATACAGAAGAAAGCTTCTGACTGCTGGACTTTTTTTCTGCTAAACTACTTTAATTGTAACACTACAATTTAAATTAAATATATTTAACATTTCCCTTAACAGTAAGCTCATCGATTTTGATAGAAAAGAGAATAAGCAGCAAATTAGGATACCATGATCATGACAATATAGTAAACTGGGAAACTGTTTAAGTGAAATATAGACAACATTCTGTAAACTCCTTTATAAAAGTGACTATACCTAAGAGGACTTTATGTATGGTAAAACTAAGCAGTGCTAGTCTATTGAATTACATACAGGCTGCTGCTTAAAATCAGCTATGACAAATGCTAGTTGAATTTACTTCCTTTTGTTTTTTTCTTGAGGATGATCTAGTATTTTTTGTGGAGGGTACCATTTGAGGTATACCATCCAAAGGCATGAAGTTGTCAGCTGCAGAAGTCGTCAAGGACTTCAGCCAAATAAGGGCTCCAGAGTGGCTGGGGCAGTCAGGATACATACTAAATGCTCATTTTGTTGCGCAGTACTTTGGTCTGCCAATAATGAAATCTTTTTGATATAGCATGATCATTTTGCATACCCTTGTTCCACTCTAGTATCTGTGCCTGTCCACTGAGAAATGGTCTAAGTAGGATGGAAAATCACTTTGCTGAATCTCACATTCCTGTCACGTATATGTGAATACGTGCTGGTGGTCGGAGTTTTTGCAATGAAAAGAGTTTAAAAGAATTAAGAAGTCTCAAATTTTAATTTATCCTTTGAAATTAGTTTCTGCCTCTGATAAGTTGCAGGTTTGATTAAAGTAGGAGTAAATAATGGCAGCTGCTGTTGTTTTCTTTGTAAGATCTATGTTTGAGATAGTACATACAGTCAAGCCACAAATTCATAGATGCCCAATGCATGACTCTTTCCAAAGTTCAGTATTTATAGTGTAAACCTGAAAGGTTGCTGCAGTTTTTCCATTAGAGTAGTGTTAGTTGGACCTGAAAATTTGGTGGTCAGCGTGGCTGCTGTGCCTCTAGAAAACTAGTGTACTAAATAATGCAAGTCTCATCCTTTCATGAAACTTAAAGGGAAATAAGATTCTTAATAAAAGTAAAAATGCAAAGGCCAGATGTATACAATTTAACCTTTACTTATTTAAGTATTAATTATCTATTAAAAAGAATAGTAGCTATACAAATAGTAAAATAATTAGCTTCTAAAACCTATATAGTAATGAAAAAATATTTTCTTACTAGAAATGCTAAGTTCAATCTATGTTCTATTTGCTTTTTTCCTCAAATTGGAAATAAAATGCTAATGTAGCTAAGACACACTCCCAGGTCTGCATGATAAAATGTTACTGATAGCCCTTTACTTGTCACGAAAAATATTGTTACTTTGTCTTTTAATTGAAAAATCCTTCTTCCCCCATCCACATACCTGGTAAAATATTAGTCACATTATGTATATCAGCACTACGGAAAGAATAGAAATTAGTACCGCCTACTCAAGAGCAAGGCTTAAAAACATCCTTTGTTGCAGCAATACATTTTGAGGGGGCAAACACCAACTGTTGTAGAGGTTAAATTTTCATTTGATAAAGCCTATTCCTTTTTTCCTCTCCCTTTCCAAAAGAAGCACTTCTATACGTAGACAGGCATTTGTCATTTGGGTGATGTATCCCCCTTCCAAATATGTAAGAGATGAAACATAGCCAGTATCTCCTCTGAGGCAATCTTAAGTGTTTTTTGGGGTTTTTTTCCCAGCAGAAATAGTTCTCTTCGGAGCAATACAGGAACTCTTATTATAAACTTGTTTTAGGCATTGCAGGAAATCAGTTTGTAGCCAGCTAATTAGTATTTTCCTTAATGACTTATGTCTGAGTCTTAACACAGAGAAGCAGCCTCTGGAGGTGCTCTCTCATCAATTGAGCACTATAGACTTAAAATGGATAGGTGGTTGAGCATTTCACACTCTGGCCTTGAGTGAAGAGCAAAGCATGCCCTGTTCTGGAAGCAACTTCAATATGTATATAAAGCATACAGAGAATTTCCATTCTGTATTTAAGGCAACCACAAAAATCCCTTATTTGTCCTTAATAAATCCAGGTCTGGTATGGAATCTGTGCCATGTTCTAATTCAGGAGAGGAAAAGCCTTTCCTTTGAGTGCTAAAAAAAAATAGGTTGGAAAGGACCCCTGGGGTTTACCTAGTCCAGACTCCTGCTTGAAGCAGAGCCATTTTGAAGTTGGATCTGGTTGCACAGGGTTTGTCTTGATGCGTTTTCAGTCTCCAAGGATGCTGATTGCACAGCAAATTTTACCATTAGATATGTTCTCTGCTTTATCAAGGTTGATAAAAGTGCAGAGAGCACCTTCATAAGTGTATGTGGTTTATGTTTTTGCCTTTTATTTGGTGTACTGATCTGATCAAAGTCAAATTCAGATCTAGTGTGAGGAAGTGCAACCTCCATTTTCAAAGAGCCTCCACTGACATTAAGAACTTTTCATTCTCTTGTTTACATTGGATTAAGCCAGATCTGATCAAGCTGAGGTTATCACTGCATTCTCTCTTTTCTGTGTATGTGAAGCCTGCTCCTCTAACATTGAACCTGCTGTCTGAGGTCAGCGGCAAAACCTTGATTGGCTACTAAGTTACTACACTGGCACCAAAGAACAAAGAGGATTTACTAAGATTACTATTTCTCCTCCAAAGTCACTTTAGCAATGCCAACCTTCTTTTGAATGTTGCTGGAATGGCAATGCAAAACAGAAACCTTTCTTCTACCTCTTTCCTTTTAATTCTTCAAGCTTTACTTCCTCTCATAGGAAAAACCAGAAATGTTTTCAGTTGCCCTTTTAAAAATTAAAATCCAGACTAAACCTTTAATTGCACCCTTTGGAAGGCCACACAGTAGTGTTAAACTATGTCATAATGCACTCAGAAAGGATCTGGAAGTCTGTGCTGAGAACAGCAACTCTCACCTTGTGAACTCAGCTGTACTGAGCAAGAAATAGTGATTTGTGCCTCTACAGAAAATATTCCATTTGCATCTTATTAAAGCTACCTGAGGAGGAAAAATAATGTTGTAGAGACCAGGAAATTTCTTAAAGTGCTTTACCTGGAGGTCAGTGGAATTCCATTTATAAATGATGAATGCATGCATTTTGATGCTAAAATTTGTGTGACTTACAAAGTTTGATATTACTGTACTTTTCTGTGGACAGTGATTTTCTTTTTTGTAGTGGTGAACATATTTTCCAAGAATATTGTAGACATTTGTAACATGTATGTTTGTGCCAATAAATCTTGTTTTAAATAGTTGCTTTTTGAATCATCTCTGTTCCAAGCATACACAGTTTAAGAACAGTTAGGCAACTTCAGCTTTCATTCCCTTTCTGTGTTAAGTACTAAAGACTTCTGGAATTAAAATTTTCTAATTCACACTGACTTTTTATATATTCAGTCTAATACAAAAGAAAAAGCACTGCTGTTGTAAAAACAATAACGAACTCTGTACAAAAAGGGGGAGGGAAGACAGTGATAGAACCCTTAGAGAATCGTAAAGAGGGAGAGAACGCATTCAGTGCCTTTGACCTTATTCTTAACTATCCTAATTGCAAAATATGTTTTCCTTTTAATAGGGTGCAGTTAACCCAGAACTCATTGCCACAAGACGCTGTTAGTTCAGAAATTTGGTGTACTTTGGACAGTTTTTTGAATGAACTAAAAAGGATTGTCTGTGAGAGGGATATAGACTCTCTTGCAGGGTCATTTTCTCCCCTAACTTGAAACAGTTGATGCTGGCCACTAGCATGGTGGCTTAATGGGGCATGGTAACTGTTGCTGTCATTATTCCTAATGAGTAATTAAGCTTTTTGAAGGGACAAGAGTTGGAAGCAGCTTTTCCCCCATTCCTAGTGACTACACCTACATTTATATAAGCATGGCAGTAACTCTTGGGAAGCTCTGCACCTTCATGCATGTGAGGGGTTCTTCAACAGCTCTTCTAATTTTGTTGCAAACCAGCTCAGCACATAAAAGGGCACAGTACCATCTCTCCCCACCCAGACCAGAAAATGTCAAGATGCCTTCTCATATGACAGTGCTTTATTAGTAAAACCATAGATTTTTGCTGGGTAGCAGCATACTTGGCATTAATTTGAGGGCACTGTGAGTGTATAAGGAGGAGCTGGGAAAAAGCAAGCATTGATTTATTTCATATGGTGTCTACCCTAGTCTATGTGAAACAGCAAATAAGGACTAAGTGAGACGGTGAATGATGTTGATTGGTGCAGATGAACGTGATGGTGAAGAACACAGGGAACTGATCAAAGCCAAAATGAGGCTTATGCTAGTAATTAAGAGAGCACACTGACAGCCCGGTTGTGTAGTTAGCTGAATTTTGTTGAAACAAAATGACTCGATTTCTGACCTTCAAGCTCACAGAGAACTCTAGCAAATGATGAAATCAATTGAAAATGAAATTATGTGGAATGCAATGGGGAGATTAAGGAGGAGATGGATAAACTAGGATGATCAGTAAGATTATATGAAAGATCTCATGTACTTTTGCGTGTTGTTCATATAGCAGATTTGCAGAATTCACGGAAGTTCAGGGAGCAAAAGGAAGGACTGCTTCTTAAGGGCTACTAAGTTATGTGAAGAGCTCTGGGACTTGCATATGCTTTGGAAAGTCAATAGAAGATAGTTCAAAGACACAACCAATCTTGAAGTGACTGCCTATGTACTTTGCTTTGTAAGCTGAAGTACACAAAGGTAAGTGAATGAATAAGATGCTTTTAAGTGCTCCTGACAGATCTAAAATTTCATAACAATGTCTCACGTGACTAAAGATGGGTAGCACTGCACTCTGAAAAGAAAAGCAGGTAATCCTGAGACTGCTAGAGTTCTATATGAGAGTGAGCAAGGCACTGATGATTGCCACCATAAAACCAAACTTTTTTTTTTCTTCCTTGCTTTTCCAGGTGTTTCAAATCCAGGGGAACATAACCTTGTAACACCACCTGGGGTTTGGGCCCTTATCATCAAAAGCTCTTCCTACAATGTGGTAGACATATTAATACATTTTACTATGGGAATTTCCCTGTACTAACCGCACAAAAGTATCACACTTTTAAGGCAACTTTTAGAACAATTCTGCAGAAATAATACCCATGCCTTCTCCTTTAGCATTTGAACAGTTTAATTATAATTTAGCAGCTGTTGGATGAACTTCTTTACAAAGGCAAGTAAGTCTGGCTTTTCTACCTTCTGTTGGACATATTGCAGCTTTACACTGTTGAATTTAATCAGTGGATTTGATAATTACACTTCTAGAGCTTTTCTAATAACTATCAGGTTGTTCTTTTTACTGGAAGATGTACAATACAGCATCATGTTATTTACATATTCTCTGGGTTAGCCTAGAAAACGCCTGCTTCACAGTCCAGCTTCACCAGGATACGACACAATGTCTGCCTCTGTGATATAATCTGTAGAAAGGCATAACTACAGTGCACTGAAAGAACTGGATAGATTAAGGGTGTTACCAGCATCATATAGCCTTGCACCAACCCAGAGTTCGTTAAACCTCCTTTCTAATGATTCAAGGAAGCTACAGAGGAGAGAAATAAAAAAAACCCAACTCCCTATTCCATGTCAAATGATATGGGGGGAGGGGAAGGGGGGCAGGTGCGAGGGAGTTCTTTTTCTCAGCTCATAATCCAGTGAATTGCTTTAACAGAACAGGATACAGAAAACAAGTACCTGAAACTGTAATCCCATAAGGAACACTGGGGTTCATAGTGCTTGAGGAGCTGGTAAAGTAAACCAGTTTCATGTAACTTTGTAGACAAAGGAAGCCTTGAAATATGGGGTTATTACAGTGCACATATTGCACTGGCAAACAAGTCCATCTCCTTTCAAACTCTGGAGACACCTACAAGTTCCAATGACAAAGTCCAACTCTTTTATGACCAGGAACTGTCTGGGTTAGCTTTGCTATCCTTCCACCTGCTTATCAGACACCAGTCAATAACCGCATGAACTTTTGGCCCCCTTCAGTCCTCTAGAAAGCCTGATCCAAATGTCATTCCTGAGCTGTCTGGAAAATTCTTTCTATGGTCCTGGTTTCTATCTGGGAACAATGTACAGTTCTTACTCTTTTGTTTGATATTTTTCTTCAGTTTGACTAGCCCCTGTCTTCCTTAGTTATTCTGACAGTCCATTTCTGCACAGCTCCCAGTTCCAGCACTTGTCAGAGCAACAGTCAGCACTCTGGTCCAAGCAAAGGCTTGCCAAATGCTGTATATTGCCTGCATTTTCTTTGTCTGTATTAAATATTTCATTGCCTGTATTAAAGAAGCCTGAAACATCCTACTGCCACATTAGTATTTCTCACAGTTATATTTACCCTCCCACCCCCAGGGCAGTCATCCTAATCATCCTCTGTTACACCTCCTGCTGATTTTTTTTTTTTTTAGTATCTTTCTTTTACCTCTATAGTTTAAGACCAAGAGAATTATCATTGATGAAACAACAGTATGCAATATCCTCAAGGATTAATTTCATCCAAATTCTCCTGCCTCTACCACCAAAACTACTACTGATGCTGGCAATACCTGACCAGTTGGTAGCTAGGTGGCCTGTGATATTGCCTATGGTACGTAATCAAGTAATAATTTCATATCAAGGTCTTTTGTTTCCTTCAAAAGTCTCGAAGTTTGAGTGGTTTTCTTTCTCCTCAGAGATGTTAATATACAAAACTAAAATCTTGCTTACTGCACGCACCAGCTTAAGCATTTACTGACAATTCAGTCATTGCTGTTGCTCTTGAATACAAGTGCCAGTTGAAAATGCTACATATTATTTTTGAGGTGCCGAGGGCTGGCAGCTAGATGGAAAAAACAGGGTAGTAGTCTTTGTTGATAAGCAAAGGCATCTCTGGGGAGCTGTAGTTAAATGTAACATCGTGGAGGCCTGTCTTTAAACTAGATGAAGAGCCAGCCTACATGTTCTGCAGCTAAGCCTAGAACCTGAAGCCCTACAGAGTGAGACAGTCAAGCTGGTTGTGCAAGCAGAATTGCTCCAGTTTGGTGGCAGTTGATTGTTTTCTAATTTCCCGATTTTTCTGGTTTACTGATTGTTTTCTCTTTGCAGACCACAGCAGAATCAGTGGGACCTTCTGGTAGAGATTTGTGGAATCACTCTCTCCTTAAAATGTGTTGACAAAGGGGGTACATCACTAAGTATCTGCAATGCCAGAGAGCAGGTTGCTTGCTTTTAAAACCGCCTTGGGGGAAGGGGAAGGCAGGTTTAGAGGTTCGAGCTGGCCGGCAGTGCAGCCTCCCGCCTGCAGCAGCGCCCCGAGGCAGCTGTGCCGGCTCGGGAGGCGTCCGGCCCGCCGCGCTGTGATCACCCCCTGGTGCGCAGCCGGGGTAACCACGGCGGGCGGCACTGCCCGCGGACCTCGCGGCGGGCACCGGCAGCCGGCGCTTGTCGTCCCACTCAATTTATTGCACAAATGCCGCCGGACTCGATCTCAAATGCAAAACAAGTCTGGTCACAATGTGCCTATAGGGGATTAAACGGCACCGTCCCTCCCTCGGGTTAGCCATTCTGCTGTAACTGGCATTCTTTTGAGGTTTTTCAGCTCTTTGGTCTCCTGTACATCAGTTACTTCATCCCAGGCTTCACATTTGTCAAGTTTTCTCAAATTTATCAGCATTTTTCTTTGTGGTTTTGGTATTGTCTTTTCTCTGCTTCTTCCTCTGCTTCGTCCCACCTGCTCTCTGTTTCAGGGTGCTGAATGAAATACCGTTCCCCCTCTTGTCCACAAGAGACATTATTTCTAAAGAATTTTCATTTAACTCTTGCATTCCCCGCCTCTTCTATGGAAAAAAAAAATATCAGAAGACTTCTGTCTAGTTGAAATGGTTGCACACTTTGACTAAGCCTGATGCTTCTAGGGCTGCCTCCTACATACTGGCATTCTCTGGGTTGGCGTTGCACAGGGTGACTAAGTTGTCTCATTTGTCCTCAATAAACTCCTTCAACTCATTTAAAAAAAGAAGTATGTAATATAAATGCACCTTTGTTCTAGCAGGAAAGATTCTAATTTTCTGATGTGTTTTAGGTCCTTCTTGTACTTTTGCAAGCATCAGAAACCATCCCATCAAAGTGGAGGAGTACCTGTTGATCCTTTTGTGGAGCATCTTTTAAGTGTGGAGTCAATATGAGCTATGTTGCCTGCAGCTGTCTGTACAAAGGCTCCCTATGTCATGTGCTGCATAGGAATGACCTCACCAGTTGAATAGAGCTACTGAACCAGTTACGGATGTAGCCTGACAGTCACAGAACAAACATGACTCATTTAAGAACATTCCCTACCTTCCCTTTTAATAACTGGTTTCACTAAAGTCAGTAAACTAGAACTGAAGGGCGAACAAAGAGTTCTTCAGTCGGCTCTGCACGGCGTTCTCACACGCTGCTTGTTCTGCTGCAGGAGTACCTTTGAAAGCACTGGTCCTCTGCAAATAGATCGCTGATGATGTCCAAGCTCTCACAATGTAATCACCTCTAGCAACAGACACTGACATGCCAATACGAAAAATACTAATCCTAATATTAATGAATTAACAGTTCTATGACCTGGATTTAAAACCAAAGTGCTTTAAAAATACAAAATATTAGTGTGCTGAGGGGAAATCATCATACTTAATGATGATGATAATAATTGTGTTGAGAACAGGGGTCTGCTGCAAATAAGGAGATTTCTGTCTAGTTTGACCAAGCCATCAAGGCTTGGTTGTGTGACTTCACAACCAAAAGTGCTCAACTTCTGAGAACTTTCTTTTCTTAACAAGGGACTAAGAAATTAATTCCTGCTGCGCCTTTGCTTATCCACCTTGTGGTATGTCAGTAACCGCTTTGGTAAAGCTCTTGTTGAGCAAGTAGATAGAAGTTTTAGCATGTCAGGGTAAACTTTGAACTTTATTTTTGAAAATTTTTTCGGTATTATAAAATCTCAACTCCATTGACACCAATAGCAACAAAAAAAATCTAAATTTTATAAGTGGAACTGAGGCTTCATCTCAGATTAAGCTAATGCAGCATGCAAATAGCAGCATAATCTTCTGAATGTGCAAGACACTAGTTCTTATAACAGGTTTTCTCCTATTCTTTCAATGTGATTGTAGCAGACTGATCCTACATAATTAATTTGCAGTGACATCCTAAATTGGAAACAATGGGGTTCATTCATTTCACCCTTAATGTCTGTGTCTAGCTGGGCACAGTGCAATTTTCAAGCATATTTTGTTAATGCTCTCCCTATGCAATTCATTTTACAGTAATCCATTAGGTGGCTGGGGAAAGTTTCAATAGATTTGGTTTCTGTAACTGACATTTAACTCAGTGTGAATTACAAGATGCTCCATCCCAAGATTTGAGGCATAGTTACTTGTAACAGCCACCTGACATATCGTGGGGTGCCATTTCTCTGGTCTTTAGTGCTGATCTGTATTTCTGAGGGACCTGAGTCCAAGCTCTAATCATCAAATTTGCAATGAGGTTGCTTTTTGATTGTGACACAATATGCTTTGATTGCATTTTAAAGCTTAAGAAGGGGAGATGTTGTCTCAGTAGACTGAAAAGTTGATTTATTTGTTATTAGGTTCCAGTGAAGTATAAAATCCATCATTTAAAAAACTCTCCCTTTTTTGGCTTGCTTTCTGAAATGCCTTGAAGTCTTCCCTGACTAGGCCAAAGTACCTCAAATTCTGCTGGTGTTCAGACCTATCTTGTTCCTTTTAGAGGTAAAGGCAAAGAAAGGCTTAAATCTGCCTGATTTGTAAATTTTTTGACTTGCAGGTAAGAACAAACTGACATCTTAAGTTATTCAGGTTGTAGATTTTGTAAAGTTGGTTAAATGCCATGGTAGGTAACTATATACTGGGGGGGGGCAGCAAGGGGGAGAAATTCTCCTGAAACTCAACTTCGTTTTCCATGCTGTAAGAAGAGATATACACAATCCTTGGACTAACTCTGGTTAGAAAGGCAGAGATGATAACACTTAGCAATTCACTTTGGCTAACAGCTGAAGTAGATGAGCCCAGTGTTTCAATCCAAGCCCTTGAGTTTAGTCAAAACACATGCTGCTTTTAACACTTGATGTGAGCTAGGTAACTCTTGCTACTGAACCCCACATGCAAACTAACAAAAAAAAAAGGTATAAAGGTTTTCTGCACAGGGAAATCACCCTCTTTCTAGCAGTCACGTAAGTAGGAGAACACATAAGGAAACAGTTCAGCAAACTTCTTAGGCACCACCACTCAGGAGGATACCAACTGCAAGGACTGCAGCAGAGATCACCCTGCCCAACCTGCTTTGTGCTAACCAGCTGGAGGAATGCTCAGTACTGACTAAGCTCTTTGGGTGGGCTTTGCATCCACACTGAGCTCTGTACTTACCCAGGGAGCTTCCACTATTTTAAAGCTGCCTTGAATATGGCTTCATAGGCTGCCCTAAGTCAGCCTTCCCTGCACTGTATCTATTTAAAAAAGAACAAGAATGCATGAGAAGAATCAGCCTCCCTAACTAGGTGCTGCTTTCTTCTGTGTTAAATGAAGCCAGCCAAAGCTAGTAGCATTATTAACAACAATGGCTAGTCAGTCATGCACTGTGAAAGAGCAGGGCTGTGGACACAAAATAATCACTGTAAATTACCCAGATCAATGAAAGGCCTGAAAGGCAGCTGGATGCATTTTTCAGATCTACTAGAAAAAAAAAAAAAAAAAAAAAACAAATCCTGATTCTTACCTGGTTTTCTACCCAGACCCCAAGGAAGCCATGGGTCCTACAGCATTTTTATAGTTGCTTACAGGAGGCACGTCTCATGGCTCGGGTTTTATTTTGCAAGGTAAGATTTTTTTCCAGTCTTTATGCTTTCTTCTAAATACCCCTTTTTTCTCAAACATATTCCCTTAGTTTATCTGTAGCACATTGCTTTGAGAATGGTAGCCTTTTTCTAATGAGGAACAATTTGTTAATATTACTTGGGATTACTAATTCCTGCTTCCCTTTTATACCTTTTAAATGTTCCCATTTAAGGAATGTAAGCAGATTTTTGGTTTGTTTGTTTTTTCTTTTGACTGACTTAAACTGCTTGTTTGATTTCTTTCATTGTGTAGTCACACAACAGAAGCATTGAATTCCAAAGTTCTCCTACTGCTAATCAAGTATCACGTTCAAATGGATAGAGTGTGTTTCATTTTGACAATTATATTTTAGTATTTTTCTATGTAAATAAGGCTCATTTGATCGCTTTGATTCTGTCTGCTTGCTTGCCTCTCCCCATATTCACCTGATAATTTTAAATTTACTGGCCAGTGTCTACAAATGTGACAGGAAGAAATCACAAGGATATTTCAGTTACATAATTTCCAATAAATTATATATCTGGGAAGCCAGATGAAGAAAGTCTCCCTAGGCCTGCACTGAGGAAAGGGCTGTAGTTAAGTTCATACCAACTAAACACCAGATAATCCACGAAGATGGAAAGTTTTTTTTCCAGATACTGTCTTCTTTAGAGCAAGTTCCCAACACTATTTAAATCAAAGGGAGTTATCCTAATAGAATTTGTATTAATCCTTCACTCCTTGGTGCTGTGGGTCAACAACAGGGTGCAGAGAGCTGTCCTTTCACTTTTAATTTATTAAAAGAAAATAATTTCTCATTGTTTATTCAGAAATTTCTAATTTATTGATGGGTGCAATCTATGAAACCTTATATACTGAAGTATCTTGAATTGACTTTGCCTATAAGGGACTTCTGCAGTGCCTAAAGTCTTACTAAAATCCCTACTTTGTTTTCCAGTAGCGTGGCCAGGTATGTCAGACTTCTCTTCCTGAAGCAAAGTCAGCCAGTCAGCATACACCCTCTCTTGAAAACAAAACCAAGCTCCCACTGACTTCAGTAGCACTAACATTCAGTTCAAAACAGCTCATGTGTGAGCACTGGAAAACTAATTGAGGCAGAACAGTAATGGGAAACTCAATCTGAAAATTCTTTTTTAATTGAGACACCCTCAGAATCATACAGAAAGCGGCTCTTTCACATTTAAACATTGGCTCTTCCTTCCTCATCAACTATAAATCACTATCTATAATTAATATTCTTAGTAGAAGGAATGCCTGATTGGCCTAATTTATGCCTATGACTGAGATGAGGAGAGCTGTAGGTATCTTGGAACAGATCCTAACTAGTCCACTACTTAGCATCCAATTTCTTAGAAATGTTTGTTATCTGTTAATGATATAATCGGTTTCTTAAAAATGAGAACAAATTAAGGAAGATGTGTGCTTCTAGATTCCTAGTAGCTAAGAGCAGTAGCATGGCACAATAGCTGGGAGCTTACCAGGAAGCAAGAATGCGTCCAGCTCCAATCCCGTGCCAAGACCTAGTCCAACGTTTTATGTAATGACTATTTAATGAAAATTGTATAAATGCTCACTGCAGGAGAAGCCAGAACCCAGATCTTGTATGTCTCCTTATTCTTTTTTTTAAAGGATGGTATGTGTCTCACTCAATTTTTTTAAGAGATTTGTAACACCACAGTCTACTGAAGTGAGTCCAAAAGGAAATAATAAGTGTAATGGAGGTCAGGAAACTGGTTCTGGCCAGTAAATAAAGAGTGTAAACCAATACCAAGAGTGTGCATAGGAATCAGTGGTTGTGGGGTGTCAAGAGTTGGAACACACTGTGTTGCAGGCCTAGCAGCAGGTCACAGGCCAGGCTGCATAGGTGTGTGTTGAGGAATCCAGGTGTCTCAAGAACTTCTGCTACACGTAGCCACGTTTAATTGAGAAAGTAGCATGTCTCAGGTATCAAAAGCCATGGAAATGTTATGCTACTCTCTCTTTCCCTTTAAAAGAGCTCTCCCATGCCCTGTCCATGCCACACCATGTACCTTCTCACCAAAAGATCAGATTCAGTTGGTTAACAGACAGGAAACTAATTCAGAAAGCTTTCTGACAGGTTAACAAAGGGAACTGGCTCACTCGGGATGAGCAGGTAGCAAAGTGGGCAAAAAGGTGGAAGTGGTTGTAGGGATGGGGTGAAGAGCAGCGCTGCCCACCACTGCCCTGATGAAAGCAAAACGCTAGACCAGCTTAGGAACCTTGTGAAAGCTGTCTTTGGCTATTATGTCTGGATGCAGTCACTTTCTTCCAGGCCTAACAGAGTAGGCAGGAATGAGGATGCACTTTTCTGTTCGGTTTCTTTTACTAGGTCTCTTATGCTTGTCAAACAATATGGCTATTTCAAGTGTCTGACTCTGTAATTCCATGTACAATAGGTCTTGGACCTGCTGTTGTAGCCCAAAATGCATTCTTCCTTCCTGTTGTGTTTTGGCTTTTTTGCTCCTGCAGCTGTGATGTGATCCAACCAAAAACTTTCATGGCATGTTTTCAGTCAAATCCTAATCTGTTTGACAGAACGGTTGTATAATCTCTAATTTTTAACTCGGGGAGATGGTAGGACTGTTCCTTTTAGTGGATGTGTAAGGTCTTCGATCACCTTAGGTAGACTACAAAATCACAAACTAGCACGGAGTTATACAGAAAGCTTAAACCCCCTTTTCAGGACTGTGGATTCAATTTCAGGCTCTCTTCAGCTTCCTGTGAGGCTGACCACAGAAAATGAGTAGCCAATACACACTAAACAGCAGGATCCTAGACCCAGAGTGCTCAGAGCTGTATTTTGCTTCTGAAATCATGTTAATGGACTTGGGGATCAGTGCACATGTAGTCACACCCCCTCCATTTGTCTCCTCCTAGTAATTTTAAAACAGAACAATTCAGGGCTTCTTTCTGAGTCACTTTTCAAGGTATTTGGAACTTTAAATTATACTGAAATTGCCAACGGAAACTTAATTTAATAAAAATAACTAGAAAACTGTAAGAATGAGGACATAATGAAAAATTACATTCCCCAGAACTGTAGGAAAGGTTTTCTGGCTGGAGAAAGCCATACACCTTTGCAGAAGACTTCTGAGCTGCAGCACTTTTCAGGAACTTGCTGCTTGAGTTAGAGTTCTTCATCATTTTCAAGACTATGGATATTTCTATCATTCTGCTTGGGGGGGTGGTGTGTGTGTGTGTGTGGGTTTTTTCCCCTACGCTTTGTAATGCCTTTAGAAAGATCTGTCCACATGTTCACTGGTAATGAGGAAAGTGGGTTTTTTCCTTCCCTCATCCTTTGTCTGTAGAGAAAGTAACAGTGACGACTTTTGCTCATTAGCAATAAAGCCTTTCCGGATCTTTGCGAGAATCAATGAGTGTCAGCGTCACTGTAAATGATGAGTAATTAGACTTAGGAAATGAAGAATTAAACGTGGGCTCCAGAAGGATGTGTTTGTTTTTTGTTTTTTTTTTTAACAGTAGGCAGTTCCATCAGTGCTGTAGTATAATTTATAAAGGTAATTTCTGCAAGTGGGAAAGGGGATAGGGAAGCACAGTTACTGGAAAAAAAGTGAGCCCTGTTTCTTTAACAGCAGCAAACTCAAGCAAGGAATCCTCAAGGAGTTTTTCAGGAGGTCTCAAATTCTCTGGGTTTTGGTGTGCGGTTGTTTTTTACACTGTAAGACATGATACTTTTCTCCCCAAAATGCTGATACTGTCATTAAGTTGTTGCTTATCACAACTGATTGAAATACTTCAGTGAAGGAAAAATTCTATTTTTTAAAATAGGCAGGGAAAAGGTTCAGCATTGTGTGTGTAAAGTTCTGATAACATTGGAAAGTGTGAGAAGCAGGGGAAATTTCATTAAAAAAGTAAAAATGCAGCTTTTCTAAATTACTTTTTTCCACGTAAAGTCCTTGCAGGAAAAAAAAAAGAGAGAGGAAAAAAGAGGCCTAGTTCTACCAATTCATCTTTTGTGATTTCAGGAAGATACTATAATGGAAAAAAAAACTAGGCAGCAAGAGATTCAGTAGCACAAGGAAGCTCCAGATTAGCAATACGGTTGGAGCAATAGTTGTGCAATTAAAAGAAAACGGGAAGGTCCACCTGCCTGCTTATGGATGGACCCTACTGAAGGCGGCCTGCTATCTTCCATGGTGTTTCATGCAGACTGATACTTGCCTTATGAAACCAAATGAGGGACCCAGATAGAATTTAAAGTAGGACAGTGCCTCGCCTCACCAACCAAAAGCCACTTTGGGTAGGTGTTAGTGTGCTATATGGTGAAACAGATGTATTAAGGGACATGCCTTATATAGATGAATGACTTGCTCTTACCATGCTCCAAGAGTTACAACCAAATAAAAATTAACAAAGCTGGGACACCCCATACACCCCCATTTGACTGTTTTTGTTACAATCTTTGTGTTCTTTAAAACTTTTTGGGTATGCACAAGTATCTTTTTCTCATGCTGCTACTAAAATCCTTATGCTGCATCTAGTTATTAGGTAGAGTGACCTTCCAATGAAAACAAGCTATTTTGTCCTGTAGCATTTTGCAACCTTTTTTCTTTTCTTTTTTTGCTTTGTTTCTTAGCAGACAAGCCATCGAGTCAGTAGTAATACTCACTCCTGGAGAAGCCATGTCCCTACCTTTTTGTTATTTCATTCTGGTATTGCCTGGAACAACTTGTGTATATACACGATTGCAACTTTCAGAAAATTGGCACAATATAAAAGGTTGGACTGAGCTGGTTCAAAATGCACAATCATATTTTGAACAACAATGTTTTTCCCAATTTTTGATAAATTAAATAAAGCTATAAACACTGAAACATGGCAGGAATAAACTTGAAAATCACTCCAGTAAATCTGACCAAAATAACTGTTTGGTACCCCTTTCAAACAAGCAGAACTGAAGTAATGCCTGTGGTAGTTACTAGGATGGAAGAGGTACTGGCTATTTCTGGTGCTGGTGATTACTGTTTGCCTGCTAGAATTGGCATGCTCTACTACAGTAATGAATGTGTCTCCTATTCTGGTTTGTTCTGAAAACCCATTCAGCTCTAAGTGCAGTGCCACATTTGGCCTCCAGCTCCTCATGCTTGCACTCTGATGAGGTCGGGAGGGGACCTCAAAGTTTTGCCTTGGTTGAAATTTCTTATTTTGAATCTGTGCTAAGTGGTTTAGCCCTTAGCACACAGCCAGACACAAACACTTTTAGCACTCAGCGTGAAAAACACCATCCTGTGGAAACCAGGAATGTCATTCTACATCACTCCAACCCAAACAACCCTAAAGCGGAGAACTTAAATGGAAAAGACAACAAAATTCTGGATTTGAAGTCCTAACAGCAAGACTAAATTGACCAAACTATATAGAGAATATCTAATTAGGATTAGTCTTTAAATGAGGCTTCTCAGAGGAGTGCAAACTAAAAATGGGATCCTGATAAGCTGACTTGTGCATCGCAACAAATCCAGTTGCTGAATCTGGTCCTAATGCTTCCGCTGCCTACCCCCTCTCCTCTCCAGGAGTTAAATACTGCATGGTACTTCACTCACAAGCTGTTCCTGTAACAGCCATAGCTTAAATATCTGTGTACCTAATGGACTTATCCCTAACCCCACAGTGAGGGAGGGAGGGAAGCAGCATTAACCTCATTCTGCAGATAAACAGTGGAAGCCCTGATGGCTCTGTGCTGCATTACATCCGATGGAGCAATCGCACATATGTATTGAGTGTAAAAATGCTGTTACACCAGACTGCTGTATTCACACCAAGAGTGGCAGAGATTTGGCACGTCCTCTGTTCCTTCTTAGACATTCCACATATGAAGTTCAGAATATGGGTAAGTTATCGTTAATTTCTCAGATAGCGATTGCCCTACTCAGCCTTGGAGACCTAAACGGTGCTGCTCACCATGCTGAACTATTCACCAGTGGCTAATCTCACTGCTGAACTGTAGCAACTCAAACCCCAGGATGTCTCTCACCGCAATTCAGGATTGCGCAGGGGCCTGAGCAAAATTACCAAGAGAAGAAAGTTGTTGTTGGTGGGGTTTTCTGGTGTTTTTTTTTTAACTGTATGATGGGAAATGTCAATCTCTGAACGTTTTGCCTGAACAGATGGGTAGAAGGCTTAATTTTTTTGGAGCAAATATGAGAAAATGTTCCTTATACATTTGGAATGGAATGTAGCCACACGGTAATTAGTGTGTCAGGGACCAGTTGTCTACAAGAGCACCGTACGTACCTTTAATGCCTGGGAAACGCTCGGTTTAACCGCTCCCGTAGCTATTCGAACCGGCGCTAACTGGATAGCGCCAAGAACAGCGAAGCTGAGTCTATGCTTGGTTGTTCGGCACTTTGGCTTGTGACCCGCCGCCCCTGAGCACTGACGCGGGGTCAGTTTCGAAACGTAGGGGCGTGCACCCAGCACGGGCGGCAGCGCAAGGAAACGGGAGACGGGCCCTTCTCCCTTATGTAAGCGGGCCGGGCCCCCGGCAGGCCATTGGCTGGCCCCGGCAGGGCAGCCTCGGGAGGCTCCAGCTGCCGCCTCCGCACCCCGAGCGGCGCGTCAGCATCCTCTCACCGGGAGCGCGACACTCTCCCGGCCGGGCCGGGCTCTTTCTCTTCCCCCCTCAGCTCGGGGTTCCGCCGGGCCGCTCAGGGGCCTCTTCGTGAGCGGGCTTTTCCCGCCGGCAGCGCGGGAGAGCTTCCCGGCCCACCCTTCCGCCGCTAGGCAACGCGCCCCGCCCTTTCGCTTCTTCCCCTCAGAGGGGCCGAGCGCGCGCCCCACCCCGCCTCAGCTAGTGAGCGCGCGGCCGGCCGCCAACGGTCCCCCGCGCGCCGAGCCAGCGGGCGGGCGCGCGCTGACGTCACCGGCGGCTCCGAGGGGGGCGGGGCGTAGCCGCTTCCCTCGAGCGTGATGTAACCTCTGCCTTTCCCCCTCCTTCCCCCCGGCCCTTCGGCGGAGAGCGGCAGCGCGGGCGGAGGGGACCGGAGGGGGACGGGAGCGGCTGGCGGCAGCGCGGTGCCGACGGTGAGCGCTCCGGTGTTGGCGTGGGGGGACACGCATCCGCGGCGGGGGGGGTGAGGGGGGGAAGGAAGGGGGAGGGGCAGGCTGGCAGGGCCGGCTCGGAGGCAGTCGTGGCTGCCGGTGGAAACATGGTGCCACACGTGAGGCTTATGTAAAATGAGCGGCGTCCGGCGCCGCCAATAGAAGAGGGGCGCGCCCCGCCCCCTCCTCCGTCCCCCGCTGGCGTCACACGCCCGTGGCCAATGTCCGCGCGGTTTGGGCGGGCTCTCCGGGCTCAGTCACGTTTCTGCCTGTATGAAGTCGGTGCCGGGCTGCGCCGGGCTGGGCGGACGTAGCGCTTGTGGTGAGTTGGGCCCTGTCGGACGCTCTCCTCGCGGCCGGCTGGTGCTGGGAGGGTCCGCGGGCTCCCTGGCGGTGGCGGGAGAGGGGCGGCGGTGGCGGCCGCTGGGGGCAGGGGGGCTCTCCCGTTCTCCCCCGCCCGCTGGGCCGAGGTTACGTAACCCCCGCGCGCCGGGGCTCTCCCGTTGCCGGGGAGACGTGACGGGGCCGCCGGTGGGGTGGGCGGGCGGCACCGGGGGGTGTCCGGCCCGCTGCTACCCACGGGCCTGCCGAGGAGGGGGGGAGAGGGGCTCCGTTCGAACTGGGGAGCGGGCGGCTGTGACACGCCCCCCAACTCCGCGGTGCCAGACCGGAGCAGGGAAAGGGGGGGCGCCGGCTTTGGCTCCTTCCTCCGACCGGCCCGCGGCGCGGGGGGCTGCGGGGGTGAGTGTGGCGCGCCTCCCGCGCGCCTCGGTCTGGGAGGGGGCGTGGGCCCGCTTATTCAGGCCGGAGTGGGAGCTGGGAGCTCTGAGGGGCGGCTGTGAGATCACCCTACCCCCGTTCCTGCCCGTGTGGGGCCGGGCCGGGGCGCCGGGGGGCTGCGGTCCTCACCTCTGAGCGGCGAGGGGCGACGGTGTCTTCCGCCCTTCGGCCCCGGGTGGTGGCGCCGCGGGGCGGCGGTCAGCCCGGTGTGGAGGAGGAGCGCGGTGGGGCCGCTGTGGCTTCCCCGCCCCGCGGCCGGTGGCGGGGGGCGGGGGGGGGAGGCCGGTGGCGGCGGGGCCGGTCCCGCTCTGGCGTCCCCGGTGGCCGCGGTTGCGGGGCGCGGGCTGCGGCCGCGTCGATGCGAAAGGTCAGCGCCGGGGTTCGGCGGGAGCAGAGACGGGCGCGGGTTCCCTCTGGGGAACGCGCGGGTCTGGCGAGCATGGCCCGCGACCCCCGCTGTGCCGCCCCTCTCCTGAGGGGACAGGGCTGCGGGCGGCTGACCGCGGGCTCTTTGCCCGGGAGGAGCTGCGTGGCGATAAGTGGGAGAATCTCGGCGCTGCAGAGGTGCGTGAGCCACAGGTAGAGCAGGCAACAGGTGCCGAGGGTTTCTGTGTGTGTGTGTGTGTGTGTGCGCGTTGCCCATAGCTGCGAGAACACGTTGTTCCTTGAGACCGTGGGGCTGTGCTGCTGTTGACATTAGCTGCATGCTATTACATGCGTGATTACAAAACAGTTTATGTAAGTACAGTTTCATGCAAATAATGAGCGGTATGGTAACAGTCAGGATGGCGCTTTCCAACCGACTTTTTCTAAGAGGCTAGGGCAGGGGTTAGGGTTTCTCTCTGTACCGGAGGAGCTTAAAAACCTCCTCAGCAGGTCGGTATGAGGGCTGTGGCTCTTGGAAACTGAGGCACTCCGAGGCTGTGTTCCAGTGAAGCAGTAACTTGGCTGAGAGGGTGCACATGAAGGATATTGAAGAAGCATGTTGGTTTATGGTTTTTTGGCTGTGATATGTCTTCCTTTTACTTTTCCCAACTTAAGGCTCTGGTTTGCGGTCTTGTATGTCTGAGATTGAATAGCCACCGCTTAAATATTTGCAAATAAAGGAGAAAAAGTGGAAGTTATGTAATGATTCTAGTGGTATGACTGTCCGGTCAAGTCAAAAGTAAAGTAAAAAAACCTGATGTGGTGTAGTGAGAAACTTTTCAAGTTGCTAGTATCATTTTAACCACAGTTTGCTCATAGGTGACAGTGCTAGGTAGCATTTTTCAAAGCTGGCTTTTTGCTCGTTGTCAAGGTAATAGCTGAATTAATCACGATGATAGCAGTGATGTGTATCTCCTTGAATGCAAGTAGTAAGTTTTGATAATGGAGGGTTGTTAATAAAACTTCAGGATGTTTGAGCTGATAGATAAGGCCTTGATGGTGTGGCCCCATCCCATAAATGGATCCTGTTGTATATTAGTTTGAGGGTGTTGAACTCGATGAAACAATCTCAAATAAAACTTGTCATACCTTCTAGGGTGCCTTTCCCTGTATGTGTCCTTGAACTTCTCAGGTTTGGGTGCAGAAAATTTGGGAGCAGGCCCTGGAATTTGAGTTATGTTGGGGAGAGTGCTCACATTGTTGTGCTGTAACATCCAAGTTCCTTCCTGCTTATACCGTGTATGTTCTTGTGATCTTTCTTTTTGCCCTTTCTTACTGAAACTTGAGTTGTTATATCTGCAAAGTGAGGAAGTTTAACTGGAGAACTGGACCGTGTCCTGGCTTCATGCAAGACTGGCTGTTAGCTTTGTGATTAGGTGTACTGTCCTGAGGTAGGGAGTCCTTGTTCTGGGCTGTAGAGTTTGCTTACCTCACTAGTATGGCATAATGGTAAAGAGAGCACCTTTGGCCTGAAGTAGAATAAAAAAAGCCAGATACTTCAGTTTTGGTGGGGGTTTGGTCATTTCAGGTGCTTATTTCAAGGTAGAAGGGAAAATGCTGTAGTTTGGTAGTGGGCATAAATGTCCATAACTGCAATGAGAGAGTATGGCCTGTCTTGCACTGTGAAGAAGTGCAGCTTGGCTTGACATGGTTAAGAAGGTAAAGGCATGTCAAGCAGGATTTTGTCTTTTGTGTCCTTTCTTCAGATTCAGCAAGTTTTCTAGTTTCGTTTATGATTCAAAAACTACAGAGTTTTGCTGGGCTTTCTGTTTATTTGTCAGTTGGTGGGACTTATTTTAGGCTTCCTATATTTGTTTTAACACATGAATGCGATCTGTGAAAATCTAAGCAGTCTTCATTTTTACAGCTTACTCTTCCACAGAGAGGCATTAAAGAGAGAGCGTGTTGTGGCAGCTCTTGGCATGATACCTTATTTTTCCACTTTACTTTTTGCCTCAGTCATAAGACTAAAATATATAGCAACACAGTTTATCAAATAAACATACTTGAGCCTGTCCCTGGACAATGCATTTATATAGTAATAAATTTCCCCTGTGAAGAATCACATTTTTTGAGTAGAGTGAGGTTTTGACGGGGCTTAGCCGTGGTATGAGAACAGGCTGAAATGGGGAAGCTGGCTGGAAGTAGAGTTCTGGATTTTTCTCCTACCTTAGACTTTATTAGGACCAGGAAGTGTTTGGTTTAGATACAGACTGATAAGCTGATTTTCTTTTCCCTGGGTTCTTGCCACACCCATTATTTCTCTAACATCTTTACAATAGTAAAAAGTGCTTTACTACAGAAAAAAGATATTTTTAACCCCTTAAAGTATAAGCATAAGAGCAAGTTACTGTGGGACAAGGTAAATTTGGTGTGGTTTTAAAGCAAGCAGATTACTACTAGCCAGTAGAACGGGTAAATTATCGCTAGTCTAGATCAACTGTAATGTTTTATATATGGTTGCTATGGCTGGCCTGTGTTAAAAGGGAACGTCATGTTCTTAGCTAGGTGTTGTGTAATACTTGGCACGAATGTCCTGTAGACACTATATTATACTCATAATGTTACCACATCGTAATTACCAGATAATCAGGTGTTGCTGAAAAGGAATTTTTGTGTCCAGTTTTGGTTGCATGGCCTAGAATTCCTCTATGAGGATGGGGGATTACAGGGATTTTTTAACTGGGTTGTCTTGCTGCATCCATACTTTCCACATCCAGTTATCCCTATTGTGCAAGTCCTAAACTGCTTGAATATGTTAACCTGGCTTGTCAAACATTGAACAGCAAATGGGTCAATTAATATCTGCATTATTCTTTGTTTTATTACCCTGAAAGGCTTTGACTTGCACTTTTGGGTATGGATGAGGTTGGATGCAGAAAATGGTGGCCTTGAAAGTAGCACCGGTGATGTTTTGTGTCATGTGTAGAAGGTGTCTGCCCACTCTCATGCCTTAAACTTCAGTGCTGCTGTGGGGGCTAGGCAGTTACTATTGTGTGTGGGGTGGGTAGTAAGGCAAGCCTTTAGCCTGCTAGAGCAGCTCTACCTTCTGAACGTGAGAGGGCTTGGTTTTCTTTTTTTGGGGGGGAGTGGCGGTGGTGTTCATTTAGCTACAGGTGATATGCTTCCTTCTGTGAACTGTGTGTGAAGGAAGGGCAGTGGAAAAGAGATGGCAGCACGCACGCTTTATGGGCTAGTGGTTTCGCAGTTTGTTTGGGGATTTCTTGTGGCCCCAAAGCACTTCTGTGAAATACAGTGTGGCAGAGCAGACCAAAACGAAGCTGGGTCGGGTGGTTTGCAAATGTCTGTCTGCAGAAGCTGTGGAGAGGGTCTGAAGCTGCTCTTCAGAGCACGTTCTGTGTGTGCTGACAGGCAGCCAGCAGCCATATGTAGTAGGAAAGCGGCCGAACACATGGGAATCCACATGCCTGAGCATGCGCACTCCGGCCCCTACTCTCGTAAGTGGCTTAGTAGATCAGCAGGCATGCTTGTGCAGCCTGCTTGTGTTCTGCCTGCCAGCCGTGCGGGACATGGGCAGATCAGGCTTCTCTGCGTCTGTTTTGTATTTCTGAGGTTATCCTTTAAGTGTACATGGGTCTTCATGTCTGAATGCCTGTGCTGGACTTGCAGCAGCCCAGCACAGAGGTCCTGAGGGGCTGCAGTATGCTGAGTGTCATGCAAGCTGCACAGGCAGTGGTTCAGAAGAGCATGCTTTCCCCTGCTTAGCCACACATGCAAGTGAAGCTATGAGAACTCTGTGTGAAAGCTATTGTAAGGTCAAGGAAAGATTTTGAACAGATGTTTCCAGCTGCTGGTGAAGTAATGTGTGTTAGTCATAGAGGAGCCTTCTGACATTTTTGTATTCGCCTCATTTAGACAACTTTGCTTGTAGGACACAATAAGAAGTGAGGATAAATTTACTTTCCTTGAGATCTGTAATCATGGAGTATGATTTTCCTTTCACCTTCATTTTCTGTCAACAGAAAGTAAAACTTTATTGGGGATGCTGAAGGGGTAGAGGCTTAACATGCAGTTTACATGACAAGTGTACTGAAACACATGGAGAGCATGTTTCCTGGGGCAGAGTGTGTGCGGGCTGCAGAAGTTTGTTCAAGTGGTACCAATTTTAATCCTGGAAAGATTAGATAGTGGAAATGAGAACTCATTTGCATGCCAAAATGTCTGGGAAGGACTTTGGGATTTTGCTTCCAGCTGTGTTCAAGTGTACCACAGTAATTCTGAAGGGTTGATTTTTCTTATAGCTACAATAGAAATTTCCTTGTATATGTGGTGTTTAAAGGTAGAACCAAAGGTATACTGCCTTTCAACCATTCTGTCCTAAACCAGAGGCACTTTGCTGTTAAATAACACCTGTCATTTTTTATAATCTAAGCTTAGGGAGACAAGATGAAGTAGTGAGTATGTTCGGTACGTTTTTTGTTGGTTTTCTTTCTAGCACTCCTTATTCCTTGCCACTTCTGCATTTTAGTATGGGTTTTGTGCTTGACCTTACTCCATGTACTTTTCCGTTTCTGCTTAGTCTCTCTAATTGTACTAAGATCTTCAGTATATAAAGCACTTCTTTGATTTCAATTACATCTCTACCATGGGCTTCTGTGTGACTTGAGCTCTTATTTTTTGTACTAATATAGCCAACTCATTGGACAAGTACATCGTGTTTGTTAGAGTGTCCTACCCTGTGGAGTGTATTACTAGTGCAGTGGGTGTCATGTTAGTAATAGCCTGAGAATTATTTGGCATGGAGTCTCCCAGAATGGAACTTTCATTCTGACTGAAATCTTAACTGGGTATGAGCTGCAGCGATGTCTGAACACCGGTGTCAGCCTAGAACTTTTGTAAATATCATACCCCGTGTTGAAATTATGCCCTTTTTAAAGGGAAGGAAGCAGTAAGTGTACAAATAGACTGCTTAGTGGAGATGTCTACAGATATTAAAGTTGAAAGGTGGTGTTGTAGATACTTTAGATCTACTTTCACCTATAATAAAGATGATATGTATGACCGCATGGTGGATTATGATAATTTTTCCCTCCTTCCTGTGACAACATTTCCTCAAATGTGTATATTATTTTGTTCAAAAAGGACAAGAGTTAACATCTGAAAACACTAGAGTTCTGACCACAGCTCTCCTGTTTAACAGTATCTCCAGTACCACTCAAGAAGAGGATAGCATGTTTTGTTTAAAAAGCAAACCAGATGTCTTTTTAAATTCACACTTCATACAAAGAATTTTATTCCAACTTTAAGAAAGGACCTATTGTAAGACTTAAAGGAATATTGCCTAGAAATTAACGTGGGGCAGGTAAAGGAGACTGGGTTGAGCTTGTTCACCAAATGTCTTGGCATAGCCTGTGGTAATGTTTGTCAGGGACGTATGTCTGAGCTCACTTCTTTTTTCTTTATGGCAAATACCTAATGTGTTGGCAATTAAATTTAGCTCTGGGCTACGGCTTATTCTTCCAAGGAACAATAAACTTGAGAGAGACAGTTTCTGTTGGCTTGTCAGTCTAGATCCACTGTGGAGACTTGAGCACAAGTGGTGGGATTAACAAAACAGGGAATAATTACCTGAAGGGGTAAAAGCAGTTTTGCTTCTGATGTGGCAGGAAAGAGAACCTGTGAGGTGATGGAGGAGTAGCTCTGACTGCTTTTTGATGGGGGGGAGGAAGAGATTGCATTGGTACATGGCTGCTTACAGTTATGGGAAAGCAAAGGATAAATCAGGAGCTGGCCTGGGTTGGTCAGCACAGCATAGGTGAGACTGACCCTCCATGAGTTCAATTTCCTAAGTTCACCAGTATGCTAACACTGTGCTATTCATAGTAAAACTGGGTTGTTGACTTTTTCCTGTTACCTCAAGCTAACATTTTGCTATTAGTTACTCCATGGGGAGAATAAACAGCTTTAAGAACAACAAAAACAATCTAAAACTAGAAGGAAACTTAATAGTGGTGCTGTGGGTGCTTCAGGAATAGAAGTGACTGATGACATAAGCTTGGGTCAGTTTAGGAACTATCGCTTGAGGACTGAGGGTTTTGTTTTTTTCCTGTTTGACCCTCTGGGACATAGCTAAGGAAGCTTCTTTCTGTGTTATTTTTTTCCCCTTTCTTCTTTTTTTAACAGATATAAGTAAAGGAAGCATAGGTTTTGTTAAGCTAGTAACAGCTTTTGCTTTAAGAATATGTATTTGTATTTTGGACTAAGAAACTAGTCTTGGTCATTATGTCAATACTTTGCTCAGTTGAATTAGCTCTATGAGGAGTTTTTACAGTTAATTTGGAATTTGTATTTTGGTGGTGAAATATTTTAAGATTGAAATCTGTGGAAGAAGCAACATAACTTAAATTTAAAATATGTGATTCCAGATTTTATACTAGATGATACTCCTTCAGCTTGGATGCTCTCAAATGAACAAATAGTTGATATACACTGTGTGATGTCTGTATTATCTAAACAAAGTTCTAACAGTGAAGATCATAGACATGGGATTTTATGGGGTTTCTTCAGCAAATAGTTACTCTGTGTACTGCGCAAGGAACTAATTTATAATTTTGGTTACAATAACAGTAAATAATAAGTAAAATTGCTTACATTTCCTCTAATTATGTAATTGTAGTCTTTAGTCTTCATCTGTGGAAATTGTACTCTACATGGTTGGACCTATATTGGATTATTAAATGGACTTGATTTGTGTTTCATAAATAACTTTTTATTTTGCTTATAAAACTTGTGGTTTGTTTTGTTGTTTGTTTCTAATAGGAATATATTGATGACTCTTTCAGATTTGAGAAGATCATGGTTAGTATGTTCATTAAGGTGAGTGTCTTACACTGTCTACACTGTGATTTATAGTATTGGTTCCTTCTCAGCAGATCTAAACTGATTTTTGTTTTGTTGCTGCTTTGTATGCTTCCTTTGAGCTGTAATTTTCAGAATGTGGAAAAATAAAAAGATATCCAGAATATTAAATATTTTAAATGACCTGTTGTACGAATCATGAAGCACAGAGAAATCATGTGGCTTCTCTAAATCTTTAAGAAACTGAAATTTAATGTAGCGTTTGGTATCAAGTGCATCTGCATTGTTTGCTGTGCAGAGGTTTGTTAATAACTTCCAGGCTTTTGATTGCTCTTGCAGGTGTTTTAAGAGACTTTAATGATGAGGAAAAACTCTGCAAAAATGAAGTAGCTGATGTTACTCAGATAATCAGGGTGATAACTCAGCAGGAGAAAGGAAAATTATATGCTTCTAAGCTTTCATTTAGACAGCAGGTCATAGCTTTCAACAGTATTTTTTGGTCAGTTGTGCTCTGCTTTCTAACAGACTGATACTAGTCTAATCTCTGTTTGAGAAGTTGAACACGTGGCATCAGAGATACTGACTTATGCATGATGGTGACAAAAATGTATTGTAATGCCAGTGGGATGTGTGGTGGATTAAAAAAGCAGAATAGATAGAATTATGGAAGTATTTTGTAAATGAAGAAAAGTTGATGATCATTGGAGGAAAAAAAAAAGGACACAACTGGGAGTTTAAAGGAGAATGGTAGAGGCATGTTACCTGTGGTGCAAAGAAAATGTATCCAGATGGCTTTGTTCTGTGTGATCCGGTGATTGATGGGACATTAGCCCAACATGGGAAAGGGAAGGATAGTGCTTCTGGATGGTACTGTAGTACTCCATACAAATTAAATTGCAATTGAGAATTAATACTGTGTCTGATTAGTCTAAATGATTGAAAACCCCACACCCCTCTGTTTTTCTGTGGCTACAGGATGTGGTCTGACTCAATTCTTCAAGCTGACCAATGTTCTCTTTTCAATGCTGCAGGTGTGACTTCGGTTCTCTACATAAAGTGGACTTGGCTGGGATCCTGTAACACAGGTGTGTTCCCTAAAGCAGGTTGTTAGTTCTCTTCTAATATTTGAAATATTCTACGCCTAGAATAGATATATCCCAGTAACAAAGGAAACATTGTCACAAGTTCTGTATTTTTAGTATACAGATCATATTTGACTTCCTTCTGTGGAAAAGACCTTCTTGAGATGCCCTATGTGGATGAACTCTCTTAGTTCTTTGGGATTTGGGAATGCTCAGTCACTTGTACGTTTCCTCTGGTAAATAATAGAAAACCAGAAGATAAGATTTAACTGCCTTCAATTTACTCAAACTAATAAAGTGCCTGGTTTGAATGACTTGTATTTAGGTTCAGATAAAAATCCTTTTGGTGTATATATGTCTTAGCTTTCAGTTAAATTGTAGAAAGGCTTATCATGAGAATTTTAAGTAGCTTACAAGGACTGTTTTTTCTTAGTGTCTTCCTAAATGCATTAAGTAGATGAAGCCAATATGATACCCAATTAAAATGGTACATACTGCTACTATAAATACCCTCTTCAAATATAGACTTTGTTAAACCTTCTTTACTTTTTTAATCTATGAAAATGTCATGATGGAAGTCATCAGATTAGAGAAGTGCTGTCAGTTCATAAATAGGCAAGACTTTGTGGCTAATTGCTCATAGATACTGATTAGCAAAGGTAGAAACTCAAGACTGCTAAGGAAATGCAGATTACAGGGAGATGAGTTAGAGGGAATTGGAAGAAGTGTCTTTAAACCAGGATTTAACTAGTGCTGAAAGGTATTCCATATTTTCAGTGCCCAAGCTAAAAATTGTGAAAACTGCAAGTAGCTCCAGGTACGGCAGTTTCTAACATATCTCTTGGTCATAGAATTTATTATCCTGTTTTATCAATTTCTGATAAGACTGAGACAAAACATTTCAAGAACCAATGTACACAGATTTTTTTTCATAAGCTGAGATTTGTAGAACTCTTATCAGCTTTGCGACGTTAGGCAGAATGGAATGTTGTGAATAAATTCTTCCTTAAGTCTGGCCAACACAAATGTACTTTTAACAGTTGGTAGACATGCAGCATTTCAAATTAAGGCATGTTAACATGGGCTGTCTTCCAAACTGGTTAGCTTGTGACTAGAACACTGTTCCAAATTTTTGTTCCAAAAATTCCTTCTGTGTGTTCAAATAAAGCTCTTAGTGATGTAATTGCCACACAAATCTTGATCTTCTGAACTTATGATTCTACTGTTTCTGTGTGTTACATGGGAATGGCATATACCAACAGACTTAAAGCTTTCAGATTTTTTTTTTTTCCCCCTGCCAAAATTCTGTGGTGTTCTTGGAATTTTTTTGCTTTTTAAGGAAGAATTACAGTGTTCATGGACTTTTTTAGTACAGACTTGTGAATGTAAGGAAGCACTTGGTGTATTTTGTTTGAGGTGTGTTTGGGTGTTTTTTGGGTTTGTTGTTTTTACTGTGAGGGTGAGTGAGCACTGTGTAACAGGTTACCCAGAGAGGTTGTACTCAAAAGTCATCTGGAGGTGGTCTTGGGGAGCTTGCTCTAGATGACTTTGCCTGAACAGGGAGTTGGATAAGATGACCTCCAGAGGCTCCTTTTGATCTCAACCATTCTGTGATCTGAAGTTTTCTAACTGCCTAGTAAACTCTAATGCCCATACCAAGACTATAGTGATATAGGTAAGTTTAGATCAAAATGGTATTCTAACCAAACTTTTTAAGCACTTGGAGCTCCTTTTGACTGCATCAGGCATTTTGCTCTATCTACTGGAGAGGCTGGCCATCATTCGTAGTGGCTGTGTCAGCCCATGCAGGCTATGGGTGTGATACCATACTGATAGCGAATTGGAAGGGTTATTTTATCTAGTGTAGAAGATTCTGTGCTTTTAAAACTCTAAAGATCTTATTTTATATGAGAAGTGTTTAAAATGCAAATTTGTATCTGATTCCTCTGCTGGATGACAGTTTCATGTTTAACCAACGTTTATCTGCATAGGCATGGCATAACAGAGCATCTCTCTGGTATCTGTTTGAAGAGGACACTGTTGGGGGGCCCAGGTATTTCTTTTATATTTTATAGTTATAGAGGTGTCCGGACTCTGTAATGGTCAAAGATTTCCAGTAGAAGAGGATGAGACAAGAATTAAATGCATGAGAGAGACTCTGGACCTAGGCACTTCATGCTTTTGATGCTAGCTGGGAGGGAGCTTGATAAACACTTTTACCAACTTTTCATAGAAAAAACAGGTAAGAAACATGCGTAATTGTTATGATTCATGTTTGTAGAAAGATGCTTTCTCTTCCTGCTCCCCTAAAGCTTATGCAGAAACTATACTGTTCTGTTTGTTTTATCTTAGAACTATTATTTCAGTTATATATATATATACACACAAATATATATATATATATATATATAAAAAACACCCCCCCCCCCCCCCCCCACCCCAGTCATTCAGAACTATTTTTGGGGTATAAACTGGGAGATACCTTATTTGAAACTAAACATTTTTAGCCTGAAACTGTACATATTCTTAAATTCAGGTTTGAGTCTCTTCACTAAGGAAACAGTCTGGTTGGAAGGAAGCATCTTTACTATGAATGCAAGGGCCCTGGCCTTGTGCTTATGCTGACATTTTCCTGTGTAGGTGCTGCTATAAATTCAGGGTGGCACTTAGATGACTCTGGACCAAAGCTATGGCTTGGTCAGTTCCTCAGTTGTGAAGTGGCAGCTGTAAGTGGTGGGAAATTAGGGTCACCTTTAAAAAGATATTACTGACTTTTAGTTAAATAACAGTCCTGTGTTCAGGGCTTTTGAACTGAAAGGTGAATCCTTATCAACACATTATTAGATGAACACTGTGAAATTCAGATTTTATGGAAACCCCATACTCTAGATGGTAATCACTTTACTGACAGAAATAGAGAATCAACTTACACCTCATTCTTTGTTGAGAAAAAGAGCAAAACTTGCCCATCATGACTTGCAGTGAGATGAGGAATCAGTTAAAGAAACCTGCTTTTTTTTGTTAATTGAGAGTCTTGTAGGACTTTAAGCAGCTTCTGTTATATTTTTTACTATAGTGAAGTCTGATAACACTGCCATCTTTTTTCCCTCTTTTTCTCCCTCCTCCCAGAAAGTGTCCTAGTGAAGATATTCTGTTAATCGCTCTACTCTTGAAAAAAAAAAACCCTTTAGATCTCAATGTTATTGCTGGTGAAGTTGTGCAGTTACAAAAGGCACTTCTTGGATAATTGTTTGTTTTTCAACATTTTTTTTCTAATGTTTTGCTACTACTAAGCATATAATTATTGTCTAATTGCACAGGGAGAGTGCATTCATTGTAGATGTTAATTCTAAATTTTCTCTAAAATTGCATGATATGATTAAACTCCTGCTAGTTATTTGTCATACAAATGAGAAAATTTAACATTTTGCAAGGGAGTCATCCAGAAGACATGTGTAAGCTCTTATTCTTGCACAGATCTTCAGTAAGAGTGAATCCTGACCATTAGGAATGTCTTATATTGGTGCTAGTACAGTTAATAGTCCCAAATATTTACGTCTAATGTATACTCATAAGCTGGGTTTACCTCTTATTTAATTTGTGAGTATTGGTAAGTTCATATTAATTGAAAAAATAGTCTGAAATCTTCAGATATTCTAATTCAAGAAGTGAGTAAGTGGAGATAATTTTGACTCTGGACTTTTAGTTTTCCTTTCTTTAAATGGCAGTATTAGACATATTTTTTTAATGTGAAAAGACATCTGGAAAATATCTGTTATATGAATGTAGCTAAATCTCTACTGAAACAAGGCTTTTGAGTTTAAATGCTATAGTTTCAAAAGAATTGTAGCACCATAGAATGGTTTGGGTTGGGTTGGAAGGAATCTCAAAGCCCATCCAATCCCACCCCCTGCCATGGGCAGGGACACCCTCCACTAGCCCAGGGTACCCAAAGCCCCCTCAAGCCTGGCTCTGAACCCTGCCAGGAATCCAGGGGCAGCCACAGCTTCTGTGGGTAGCCTGTGCCAGTGCCTCACTACCTTCACAGTAACAAATTTCTTCCTAATAGCTAATCTGAATGTCCCTTCCTTGAGCTTTACGGCCATTCCCCCTTGTCCTGTAATTCCATACCCTTGTAAATCAGGTATTGGAAAGTGCTATAAGGTCTATCCTGAGCCTCTAGGCTGAAAAACTCCAACTTGCTGAGCCATCTGACTCCTTGGTGTTCTACAGCCCTTCTTAGGTTTTTTCTTTTTTCAAGAAAAGTTTTTTCAAGAAATTGTGAAAAAACAATGCCTTCAAGTGTTTTTTCCATATGTATTTTGGTGTGTTTTTCTTCTTAATCTTAAATTGGCACCAGTTAAGCTTGATTTTAAGGCCACAGGCTCACAAAACCCCCCAATGTACTCTTTTAGACAGAGCAAACCTCCCAAAGTCAAAGAAGTTTAAAACAGACAACCTCCCTCAAAAGTTTGGAAAGATGGAACAGAAAATAAGGAGAAAAAGAAGGCTTAATATATTTGTTTGCTTACTGAACTTGGTATGAGATGCAATTACCTTCCACCAACTGAGGTAACAGGAGAGAATCTCAGGCTGGGAAAGAAAGCATGCTGGCTTTTACCTTTCCGTTCTTGTTTGCTTAGCGATTGGAAATGTATTCAAGTCTGTAAGTGGGATGAGTATGTGCAATTTATTTTGTCATTTTGACTGAGAAGAGTTTTAATGTTAATTAATCTCTCCATGATGACTGACCCTCAGTGCTCCTGAAGTGTTTGCGTGGTGCTTGCATACGCATGCAGATGTTCCACTTAAGATTTTCCTCTGTCTGAGAGTAAAGTCTAGCCAGATGCAGTGATCTTATCTAAAATTACAGGCACAGAGCATGGTGTAGGGTAATTGCCAGTCTGTAATTCCAATCTCTTCTTAGAAAATACATCCAAATTTATTGCATATATTATCATTGGCTTTTTAAAATTTATTATACAAGCTCTTGTTGTAGAGCAGCTCCTCTTCCTTCTTTTCGCAGAAGCTCTCGGAAGTCTATCATAATGTTTTTCTTGTTCCTTCCTATTTACTCTTCCTGTATTCCTTACCCTGTCTGGTATGTGCCTCTGGCACTGAGGCTTTTGAGATTTTGAAACAGAAGAAATTTTGTGCAAGACTGACTTGCAGTGACATTATCTTCCAGTCCTGCCTAAGAACTCTGTTCCATCTCAAAGAGTTGAGCCAGTTCTTCTTGAAAAGTATCTTAAAGGTCACACTTGTATCGCCTCCATTACTGGGATATTCATTTTTGTTTCTGACACTCGAGCTCTAAATTACAGTCACTGTAATGTAGTTATATAGGAACTGCATAGATACTGTGGGCGAAGTCGCAGAACCTCTAGCATGTTGCTAGAGACAGAGGTAATGCAGCTTTTTGGTACAAGTTTGTCAGCTGTCAAGAGGAAGATAGTTCATGTGTTATCTCCTGTAGCTGTTTCTCTTCTGTTGGTGATTCTCTGAATTTGAACTCATTGGTTAAAACAAAAAATTTTACAAACCCTAAATCTTGACTGTTATTGAGTTACTTAACTCTTGTTCAGAGAGGCACAGGAAGTTCCTCAAAAGTTATTGGACAGCTTATATATATGGAATGATTCTCTGCCACCTAAAGAATCCCTGTTGAAGTTTCCTACAAATACCTGTGAGAAGCTTGCCAAGGTGCCAGGGAAAGAAGAGAGGAGATGAGACAATAGATGTTTGGAGGCGGAAAAAATTACTCATCAGTGGTTTAACAGCTCAGACTTTCAAATTGTAGGACTCTACGTGCTAGTTATGGTGTAATTTTATTGACTCTCAGACTTCCAAAGATTACAGAAAAGACTTTGTGGAAATAATTTTCCAAGCAAAGGTTGCTAAAAAAATATTTGTGGACAACTCTTCAGACTTCAATTATGATAGCATATGTAATACTCTTTGGCCTCAAAATTCAGGAGGTTTGTTACACTTAAAGGCTGAATGAAAAATGTTTGCGTTCACAGTAGGAAAGTTGAGGTACAACCATTGCTCTTCCCATAAACACCATGATTTTCCTAATACGTGTGTTACTGTAATAGTGTGCCAATTATCTTAAAAGAATTTATTTCTACACTTAGAGTCTCTTCTGGCAGCTCATGTTTATGAACCTATAAGTAGCAATTTCTGTGTTTTTCTTTAAGGTCTTTAAGTATAGCTGACGGAAGTTGGGGGGTTCTTTACAGGCTCCCCTACCTCTAAAGAAGTCATGTGACACAGTTTATGAGCAGATAATATTGTTTCAGTTATGGCAGTATGTTTTTTCTCTTGTATCTAAAGCTCTTTCTGTGTAGTATCTGGTCAGAAAATGAGGGGGAAACTGCTACCTTGGGGACAGAATATAGTATGAGGAACTTTTTAAAACGCCTTTTCAGGTGATGATGTGACAGTCTTTCTTCTAAAAGCTTCATTTTAGTAGCAATGGTGTTAATTTGTGTAATGCTTATGTTCAGATTTTTTTTTTTCTTTGGACAAAATGCTGCAGGTGATCTCCAAGGTTACTTTTAACTGCCTTGGAGGAAAACAAGGCTTCCCATTGCTAGTTGAGTATTTTGCTAGAGTACCTTTACTCACAGAGTCCTCCATAGAACTTTCCAACCTCCGTGGCCTCTGAGAAAAAATAGTATGGATGACATGAGAATTGACTTCTTGTGAGTGCGTTCAGTTATTTAACCAGACAGATGCTCTTATTGCTGCAATACTTGAAGCCCTGTGCTTATCTGTATGGGTGTTCTCAGTGCCACCTTCTACATTCACTCTCCTGAGTCTTTGGCATTTTTAGTCACAGATAAAATGAGTCATGGCCATGTACACTTAATCATGGACTGTGATACTACAGGTAGTAGCACAGGTACCACTAACCAGTCAGGGTCCTTCAGAGCACGCGTGGCGAGAGGGGACTATGTGCAGGGACAGAATTTCATTAAAATGTCTAGCTAAGTAGAGCAAGTGAAAGTGGGAGCTCTATTTGCCAGAGACATTAAATCAGGGGTAACTATCTTATCTAGTTAATCATTGGCCACTAGAGTATGTGCCATTGTGAAATAATACTATAGTTTCATCCAAGAGCAAATATTCTTTTATTGCATGTTCCAGTTATGTAATTTTTAAGACAGAAGCAATTTACTTGGTAGTTCTAGCAGTTTCTTCTGACTTAGTGTAATTTATTGCATGTCTGCTACTGTCCAATGCAACAGCATATCAGGATGTCTGTTTAGCCTGGAAAAGAGTACCTGAAGGCAATATATGCCAAAGTGAAATGCCAGTATATTCTACTATTTAGGGCTTTTTGTATTAAAGTATTAGAGAATAACCTTGTAAAGAAAAAAAAGATTCCATTTGTATACCATTAGTGATAGCTTAAATGAATGTCCTCAAACTACACTTCCTCTTTCAAATGAAAGCAAATCTTAGCTATTACTTGAGCCAAAAAAGATGAGTAGTATTTTCTTCTGAACAACTCAAAAATAAATGTAAAATGTTGGAAAAACAGCACTTAGGAGGGTAAGAAAATAGTTTCAATGTTGGGGTGGTTTTTTTGGGGATAGGGGAATTGAATCATAATGTGTTTTAAGTGAATATGAAGTTAATGTTTTCTGGTACAGGCTTTCTAAAAAAAAAAAAAGTGTTTAAAAGGAAGCTGCTGCAGGTAATATTAGCAAAAATTAGCTGCAGATTTTTTTATTGACTTTGTTATTCCAGTCAGAGGTTTATTAGTCAACAATTGTAATCTTGAATATTTTAGAGAAACAAAGAGGAAGGAACAAACATGGTTCTGTTGTTTTAGAAACAACTGATTTATGTTTTTCCCCCTGAGGATGAGTTACACTGTTCAGAGCCTCTTAGTTTATGGCTTTGCAGTGTTGTCATTCAGTGGGTTGCTGAAATAGACAAGGAAATGAGTCAGATTAAAGGTCTTTATTCATAAGGTTCAACTGCTCTCTTAATACTACTTTGGCTCTTCAATGTTAGTTTGTTCTTAATTCTGTATACACTCTGATTTTTGACCCTGGTGCATTAGGATTTGCTTTTAAAAACTGTGATTGTCTCATTTTAGGCTTACTTTTCTAGACAATTAAGGTTGTTTTTTTATTTTTTATTTTTTCATTGAATTACTGGTATCAGTAGTTAAAATTCTTCTTGGGCGTACTTGTTTCTTACAATTTTGTTGTTGATGGGGTGGGTTTTGTCCTTTGTTTCCCCTGTTCCTGCCATGCATTCAGTCTACCTGTATATGTGGGCCTTAACAAAAGGGAGGAAGAGTTGGTCAAAACAGCAGAACTGATCTTAGAAAAAAAAACTCAAGAAGACTGTGTATTTAAAAATCCCAACCAAACAGAACCTAAGCTCTAAGCCAAGTAAGGAATCCTCTGATGTCTGAATGGAATCTTTTTTGTTTATCATGGTAAACTGGAAGCCAGGGGAATAGTTTCACTGAAAATAACTACAGCTATTGTCCAAATCCAGGCAGTAAAATAGGAGAATAGAAATGAAAATAATTCTTAACTTTGAAGGAAATTTTTCAAGTTTTTATTGTACTTCCACTTTTTGTGTGGGATATTACAAAAAACAAACAGCCCCAAACACCACCCCACACCTCCCCCCAATATTGTTTTCTGTAATAAAGCATTGTTAGGTTTGCAATTATATTTAACTTAAAACCTTTTCACCATTGAAATGCTGAATATGTTAATAATGAATATTACTTTTTAATTTCATCAGTCAGTGAGAATTCCATTTTGTCAGCAAAGGCAAAAAAGAAAATAATTATTTTTTTCTTCCTTCCCTTCCTCCTCAGGTTTGTGCTTCTATGCTTCCAAACAGAATTTCTACAGAGAGACAATTCTGAATATGACTTGACTTGCTCTTGGTCTTCGCAGTGTTTCTAATGAGTGTCCCATGGACTCTAACAAGTTCAGGGGGTTCTACTCTAGCACTGAGGAGCAGGACCCTGAGCAGCAGCCAGGTATCAGTGACGAAGTTTCTTCATCGTTCTCTTCAAAAGAGCAAGAGAAAATGAGTGATTATTCTGGACTTGCAAATAACCATAGCCAGATGATTGCTGAAGATTCAGAAATTCAGGCAAAGCCTGAACACTCTCATGAAGTTCTTCAGGAAGATATTGAAATGAGCAGTGGATCCAGTGGAAATGACTTCAGTGGAAATGACACAAATGAAAACTACTCAAGTGGGCATGATTCTCATGGCCATGAATCTGATGAAAATGGGAAAGAGTCAGCAATGCTCATGGAATCTTCAGACTGTCATAAAAGGTAGTAGCTAATGTTAAATAAATTTCACTTATTCTTGTCATTAAAGGATTTTTCAATTTGAATCTAATTTCTGAATAATGATTGTGGTATAAAGTGTAGCTTCAGATTGAAGCTGAGTGTTCCTGTTAACTTGTACTCTCTTATTATGTAAATTGTGTTATATTATAATTCATAAAAAGAGGGTCTGTGGTGTTCCGTGGGCCCAGCTTAATTTGAATCTTTCTTCTCGTCATTGTGTGTTTAATTGGCCTTACTACATATTTTCTTGTAAACCAACTTCTGTAATTGTATATCAGAAAGCATCAACTTACATGTAAGGATGCAACTGTGTTATTTTCATCTTTTAAATGATAGCATAGTGCACAGAGCAAAGCTACAGCAAGAACCTTCGACAAATTTGTAACAGAACAAGCAGAAGCTTTTAAAGTTTTGAGGTTTTTATCTTTTTTCAAGATAGCCAGTCATTAATAGGAACATATAAAACTAAAATGAACTAAATGAAAATGGTTGGATGGTTGCATCCAGTGAGTAGTTGTCAGTGGTTTGATAACCACATGGTGATCTGTGACAAGTGGTGTCCCTCAGGGGTCTGTACTGGGACAGGTATTATTTAATATCTTCAACAGTGACATCGTCAATGAGGTTGAGTGCACCCTCAGTGAGTTTGCAAAGGATACCAAGCTGAGTGTTGCAGTTGACATGCTGGAAGGATGGGATGTCATCCAGCAGGACCTGGAGAAGTGGGCCCATGTGAACCTCATGAGGTTCAGTAAGAACAAGTGTGAGGTCCTGCACCTGTGTTGGGGCCATTCTCCTCATCCATGCAGGCTGGGAGATGATGTGCTAGAGAGCATCCCTGCAGCGAAGGATTTAGGGGTGCTGGTGGATGAGAAACTTGACACAAGCTGGCAGTGTGCGCTTGCAACCCAGAAGGCCATAAGGCCATGGAACTGCTGGAATGGGTACAGAGAAGGGCCACCAAGATGATTAGAGGTCTGGAACACCTCTCCTGTGAAGACAGGCTGAAAGAGTTGGGGTTGTCCAGCCTAGAGAAGGCTCTGGGGAGATGTTATAACAGCCTTCCAGACCTGGAGGGGCTACAGGAAAGCTGGGGAGGGACTTTTTAGAAGGACATGGAGTGATAGGATGAGGGGGAATCATTTTAAATTGGGAGGGGGTAGATTTACATTGGATATTAGGAAAAACTTCACTTTAAGAGTAGTGAGGCACTGGAATGGGTTGCCCAGGTAAGTGGTGGATGCCCCATTCCTGGAGATGTTCAAGGCCAGGTTGGATGGGGCCTTGAGCAGCCTGGTCTAGTGAGAGGTGTCCCTGCCCATGCCATGGAGCTTGGAATTTGATCATCTTTAAGGTCCCTTCCAGCCCTAACCATTGTATGAGTCTATAAAAGTTGTTTGTGAGGTTTACTAATGTTAACCTCTTCCTATTTTTTTTTATTCCAGTTCAAGCTCTAATGCATTTAGTCTCATGATTGCAAACTCTGAACACAATCAGTCAAGCAGTGGATGCAGGTAAATTAATGTGCATATATTTTGAGTAATTTGCATGTATGTAATGCTAACTGCTGGAAGCTAAATAGTGTTGTGTTTTGGGTTTTTGTTTTGTTTTGACTAAACTTGGAGGAGCACACGAGAAATCTTATATTTTATTCTTTTCCTGTCCATAATCAGTAGCATGTCCTATTAACCACTTGGTTAAATTAGAGCTTTGTATTGCTGCTCTGTGCAAGTTGTGCAATAATCTTTCAAGTCATGTTACTTTGTTTTGATTTGGTATCTTAACTCTGTAATTTTATTCTTGTGGCTCACTTTGAACCTTTTTGAAGCTTTTCTTTAAATCTTCTGCTCTTCAGAATTTAGTCTGAAGCCTTTGCCTGGGGGCAACCTAGTAGTTTTTTAACATCAGAATTCACCCATTGAGTTGGATATGTTCTGATATGTCCAGCAGCCATATCATCTGCCTCTTCTGTGTTCCATTCGCCAGGATTCAAGCCTCAAGTCTGTAAGGATAAACCAGCATCAGCTACAGGAATCCCTCTGTAGGAGCTCTACTTCTGACCCTGATAGCCTTGAGAAACCTGGTGACATTGAAGGTTCAGATCTGGACACTTCAGAGTGCCCTAGTGTACTTGTTGGGTCTCTTAAGTCAGCTTTTGATCAGGAGACCAAAGCTTGATCCTGAGCAGCTCATGGATATTTAGCTATAGCATACTGACGTTAAGACCCTTATCTACATGTACTTACCTGAAAGTGTTTCTACCTGATGCACTTCCTAGAGAAGTGGAAAATTAAAATTGCCCCTTTGCACCATTCGGTGCTTGAACTTATTTTCTGTGTCTGCTTTGCAGGCACTTGGAGATCTCGTTCCACACTCTATTTTCAATTGGAAATGTGTTGTGGAGTTCATGTTGCTTACTATAAAAGACAGAATGGAGCTAAGGCATTTCCTAATCTTTCTTTCTCATTGATTCACATTTCTTCACTGTGGGATTTTTTGGGGGGTTACTTACTACAATTTTCCTGATACTTATTTATTTGAAATTTCATTAATAGCTCTTTGCCCAGAAATAAATGGGAATCTTGATGGCACAGTGCTTTCCCCAGCTGTCAGGCATAGTAGTGTAGTGGGTTACAGAGCAGCATTTGATCATCTTTTAGGAATGGAACGTGGCTTACTCTGTCCTCTGCAAGTCATGCCTTTCCTGTGGTTGGCTGCTGTGCCTGATGCTACTGATTTTTTTGAAAAACATTGCTGAGTTGTATTACTCATTTTCCAAGGAGGCCTGTCTTCTATATTTGCTGCTGCTGTAGACTAATTTGGAAAGGTTTCTTTTCTTGCAAAAGAGTCTGACCGCTCTGTTGGAGCACACTCAGAGTACAAAGCCAGCAGTGGGCTCCAGATATTTCATAACCTTTTTCCTCTCTTCTTCCCTAGTGCTAGTGTGGAGGGCTCTTCTATTAATGAGGCCCTGTTTGATTGCATCAGTCCAAACTGTCAAGCCACATTGTAGATGTGATTTTAACACACAGCACAAACATAATGTTTCCCAAGGGAGTGCTATACTCTTTTGTCTTATCCCTTGCCATTATTTCTCAGTACAGAATGACTGCTGATTAAGCGAATGCTATGTTTCTCATAGTAGGTTGTGATGTAAACAAGAACAATGTGTATTCTCTAGTAGAAGCCAGCTTTGTCACTTTCAAAGTACTACTGGTGAAATACACACTACACCTGTCAAATGATTGTTCTACCTGAAGAACTTTTCAAACTTCCCAGAAAAAGGTTCAGAAGTATGCTTGAAAATTACCTGGAAGCTGCAGCCACTTTATTGAGCTCTTTGCACAGGGCAGTACAGTTGCCAAGACTATTGTTTCTGTAGTGGCTCTTGGGTACTTAGAGACTACCAGCCATGGCAATCGGGTGGTAAGAGAAGACCTTCCTTTTGATGGGAAAGAATTTTTTTCAGGAAGGTTTAAGAAAAGCTCTAGAATCCTCTTGATTGTTGTGACTGATTATTAGCTTTTAAAATCTACTCCAATGAGAAAGACAAGGTGATTTTTTTCATTTTAACCACTTCCTACCCATCTGCCACCCATCTTTGTCATTCTCTCCCTCCCTTCCCTTCCCTCCTTTTATCTTCCTTTTTGATTTTGTCAGCACCTCTTAATAATGGGGAGACATATCAGGAACTGCAAAGGCAGGCGATAACTTTCTGACGTTGCACTGATAGTCTGTGTAGTTTGACCTTCTACACTGAGACAGCACTTCTGAACATGCACCTAAGAAATGTGAATGCAATTTCTGTCTCCAGTCTCCTCTGATTCTTTACCCTACGTATTTGGTCAAGTTTCCTTATCTTACTTAATGTATTGCCATGCTTATCTGGGATACGTTGTTCCAGGGATTTCTCCATTTGTTTTGTTAACTTGATGCTCTCCCACTGCCATTCCCTTTTCAGGGACCTTTCTTATGAGAACCTGCTCGAACAGGAGGTGAAGACTTGAATGGACCTCCTGCTTCTCTCCTTTGAAGTCCATGAACATTTCTATGAGTTTGAATTTGAAAGGAACTAAGGAAAATACCACTAAAAAGGGAGGAGGGAGACTGTGGCAAAAAAATAAAATAAAAAAAATAATTACTGGGGTATATGTACAGCTGTACATAGAGAGTACACTTTACAGTATGGCTTCAGGTGGTGGTAAATCTTTCATTTTAAATGATTCTAGATTATTTAAGAATTACTGTAAGTTTTGAATGTTGATAATGCTGCAAAAGTTAATGTGTACAAATTTAGGTATGTGACAAGTGTCTGAGTATATTTGGGTTTTTCTGTGGATGGTGTGTCACTTCAAGCATTCAAGTGACATTTCATTTTTTTTGTCTTTAATTTTACAGTAGTGAGCAGTCCACTAAAGCCAAAACACAAAAGGAATTGCTGAAAACACTGCAAGAGCTGAAAGCTCACCTTCCCTCTGAAAAGAGAATTAAAGGCAAATCTAGTGTCCTAACGACTTTGAAATATGCCCTTAAAAGCATTAAACAAGTTAAAGGTAATCAAGCATTCTGCTACCTAGATAATGCTAACCTGGGTAAAACGAAGCATTTAAAATAGGAATCTAAATGTGATTGTGTGTGTAAAGCTGAATTTGTGATGTTTGACAACTTCTCTAAACAGATGTTTCATGGCGTTCCCATTTGTTGGCTCTGTTAACTTGTGTTCCTTTGGGAGTTAAAGCAGCTCTCCAGATGCTTGATATTTTATTTGAAAATTATTTTGAAAACAACATACAGCTTCATACTGTTTGAGCTGTCAAACAGATCAAAATATATGGTCACACACATACGGGTATATTGAGATGGGTAAATTTGAGTTACTGATGAGCAAGCTTTACTGAGGAAAAACTGGTTTGGAGCAGACTTCCCAACTGCCTGTTCTGTACTTATGCCAAAAGAAGATTTTGGCCCCTCGTTGCTTCCAGGCTGGATGTGTATTGATGAGATTTTTTTATTTCTGAACATAAGTTGTTTAATATTCTCATGTAGCCAATGAGGAGTATTACCAACTGTTGATGATTAATGAATCCCAACCTGCTGGACTCAATGTGTCATCTTACACGGTGGAAGAAGTTGAGACTATAACCTCAGAATACATAATGAAAAACGCGGTGAGTATGGTGACCCAAGTCTACAGTGGGCCTACAGAAGGTATTTTCTAGAACTAAGTCTCAGGCATGCCTTCTTTTAGCAAGGAGAATTGGTAGCTGGGCCAACAAGCTGATGAAGATCAGTTGGAGTTATTTGATGTTTCACCAGTTCTTTGTGTTAGTGTGATGGAAAAGTGATGACAGTGTTGGAATCGCTGTGTGTAGTATCCTCTTCTGTGGTATCTGCCTAGTCTTTGCAACTGGTATAGGCTTGCTGTGGGATCTAGTGATACTATATCTTCTCATACAGATAAGAACAGCTATGAGAATCAGTGTAGTTTTTAGCAATAAAGTGATAGTCTGACTTGTTTTAAGGAAATTCTGTGGTTTCTTAAAAAATAATTGCAGCTAAACTTATTAGACCCCCTTCCCCCTACTTTTTTTTCCCCTTGTGAAGCCTCTGCTTGAGTGTATGAAGTTCTGGCATGAATAAAATAATAGCATGATTGGGAACGTTTCCTAGCTTGAAGTAGGTGGTTTGGTCGTATCTATGAATAGTAAATGTTGCCTACAAGGTAAAATAAATAGGAAGTCTAGAGTAAACTGAGAATTTCAGCTAGATATCATAAACATTGTTCAACGGAACTGAAGCATCTGAGTTTGTGAAACTGATGTTCTGACGACAGCTCTTATGTTTGTGTATAGTGTTAGTGGATAGAGCACTAAAGGTTACGATGCAGGAAGCTCTTCTGCGTCAAGACGACCAGCAATGTGAAGTGATACACGTGGATTGTGTGTATGGTTGTGTGGGATTTTTTTCCACCTGTCTATTCGCTATTTTACCAAGTGGTTTAGAGCACTCTCTTCCATTTTGCAGTGCATGGACAAGCTAATGTACATAGCCATTCACAAGACAGTTGAACTCTGTAATCTAAAATATGCCTGTAACAAGCACAAGGAAAATGTGCTGGTTCATAGCTGGAAGCTCTTAAACTCTTCACTCATAAATTCTTCCTGCATTGTAAAATTTTTTGCTGTGATATTCAGGGCTTGTAACCCGTTCAGATGCTGGTGTATTATTCTTACTGCGTAGCTCAAAAGTGTCATCTTCATAAGCAGAGTAATTTTACTATATATCTCTCTAATATAACTAGTTCCTTAATTGTTTTTCTAAGATAAAAAAGCATTAATAAGTTCAAAATAAAAATTAAGTAGTACATACTGAATTGAGTAATGTTTTGAATTGTCTGAATAATCTGAGATTTTTGGTTTTAGGATATGTTTGCTGTAGCTGTTTCTTTGATTACTGGGAAGATTTTGTACATATCTGATCAAGCTGCTTCTATTCTCCGCTGTAAGAGGGGTTATTTCAAAAATGCCAAATTTGTGGAGTTCTTGGCACCTCAGGATGTCAGTGTGTTTTATACATCGACTACCCCGTACCGATTGCCATCGTGGAACATTTGCAATAGAGCTGGTGAGTGCACTCAACAGCAGATATTACTCCAACCTTTCAGTCATGCAAATGCAAATACTTCAACTGATTTTTAATAGCCTTCCCTCCTCCTTCATCACTTTTTGAGGGTACAATGCAAACCCATCATTAGAACACCTCTGAAGAGTTTTTGAGATCAGCAGGGCTTTTCTGATGGCAAGGTCTTGGGAGTATTGTTGTTTGTTGGTTCTCATGCCCTTTTCATCCAAATGATGAATGAAAACGAAGTAGATATTTGTGATGGAGGGGGGTTGCTTTCCACTTTTGGTAGCAATCAAATGACCACAGTTTTTCTTCAGATACAAGGGGGATAACATTCTGCCTCCTTCCTTTTAAAATGGTTATTATCTAAATTCTGGATACCTTGCTTACAGTGTAGGAAGATGTATTTCAGCTACCATCACTGTGTGTTCAGCAGGTGTAATTGTATATCAATTTAGCCTTTAAAAAATGATGTTAGGCATGCTGATGGGGAAGGATCAGATGTCTTGGAGAACTTGATATTTGTGGGAGGATTGTTTCACTAGTGTAGCTACAGCTGTGAAAAGTCAAGAAATAGCTGCCAGCTATTTTAACCAAACACTTGAAATTCAAGGTCTGCTCTAAATGTTTGAAATTACAACCCATTCTATACAAAGTCTATTAACTCAGAGTGTGAACTATATTTAATCTGAAAAAATATCAGTAATAAACACTTTGCGAGTAATGAATACATACAGCATGTTGGAAGGAACCTTGTGAGGTCTCTGGTCCAACCTCTGGCTCAATAGAGGGTCAGTGGTGAATTCTGATCATGTGATCCTAATTACAGATGATTCAGTCATTCACTTTTTTAATGTTTTCTGTCATTTTATTATGACTATGTATAGGTTCAGATTTCAGAAAGGCATTAAGTGGGTGGTGCCCGCTATCCCATGTATCAGCTGCCACAGAATATAATAAATGAAAGTATTGTGCACTGTGACCTTTGAAAGGCCAGAGCTTGCCTGGAAAATCAGTCTATGGCTACTGTCAAAAAGGAGGGAAATAGGTCAAAAAGATGAGGAAGCCTTCATGAAAAATACTCTTTTTGGGGGAAAGGGTGGGGGTGGTGGGAAGCAGATTTGATGATCTAGCTGTCCTAGTGCCTTCCTAGGGAAAAAAAAGTCAGATTTTGGGTCCCAGATAAAAAAAAAAAAATAAAAGTTTTGGTTGTCATAACAATCAGTAGAAAAACCGATAGGAGTAAACAGCTCAAACTGGAGAACTGTTTAGATATGGTTTTGGTGAAAGGCTTATTAGGCAAGCAGCTGTGATTCACATGCCAGCCTCAGAATCTGAGTGGCATCAGATGGAGTTGCATGTGCTAAGCAATGTACTTGAGCATACAGGACTTCAGGGAACATAAACTTTTTAGAAAATTCAGACTTTATCACTTAAGGAAAAATTCTTGTTTTAAAAAATTACAAGTTACTATGAGATAATACTTACGAACTATGTTTAATATTTCTAGAGTCTTCCACCCAGGATTGCATGGAAGAGAAATCTTTTTTCTGTCGCATCAGGTAAGGCAACAATATTGTAAGGCTTAGTGTTAAATTACAAACCTGTGCATTGCAGAAGTACTTAACTTTTATAAGAACCATTTGGTATGTAAGTTTCTTACTTCTCCATAATGTGAACATAAGGCAAAACATATGCATATCCTCTAGTTTATAAATCTGTGGAAGCTACAGAGAAAACTGCCAAGTGATTTCAGGAAGTTGCATCTTAAAAGTTAATTAGTGTGAATATTGACCTTTGCACCATAGAAGAAGCTGATAATGTATCTCTTACTGCTATGGAAAGTCTTCAGTTCGTGTTAATCGAACTGGTCTGTTCAGCACCTGCTACAGAGTCTCTTTTATTCTAGAAGACTAATGCCTAATCTTAAATTTATCTCAGGTGTAGTGTAGGGAAAGATACATGATGGCAACTTGACTTGTCTTTTTTGCATTTATCAGATTTTGAGTGACTTTTGGGTTTGCTTTTCTTCCTTATTTTCCTGCCCCCATTCACTTCAGTTGCTTTTATTTAGGAAATGCTGGACACTTTTCCATGTTTGTTCTTATTCTCATTTCCTAACACAAACTGTGGATCCTACTACTTATTTACTTCTGGAGTAAATAAATACTTACTGTTAAGGTACAAGGAAGTCTTAAACTAGCTGGAGACAATGCACTCCAACTCTGGAGTGTTGGGTTGGATGTACTGTAAGAGTTCTGCTGGTGGTGGTGTAGACTTGTTTTGTCCGAGTAAAGTTGGTTCCAAAAACTTTAGTTTTAAAAAGCTGTGCTGTTATAAGTTTAGTACAACAGATTTTAATTTTTTTTGGTCACTACGTAAATGGTTGTTTACTTTCATGACTATTCTTTAAGTAAACAGCTGTTATAGATAAGAATTTCTGAGTTTCGCATCAGGATAAATCCTGAGTAAAAGAAGGTCTCTGTTAACTGAGGGGATATAGCAGTCTTCGTAAAATGCAACTGTAAATTCATCCCTCTGGGTATAACGTCAGAGATCAAGGTTACTGGATCAACAAAGTAATTTAATCTGTCGTATTCTTTATTGTGATTTATTAGTATGCAAAGGATCCCATCAGAATTAGCTTCTATCAAAACCAAAAAAGCATTTGTAAAGTTCTTGGATGCTGCTTTAGGAGCTATCACACAGGCTTTGTCTCATGAGGAAAGTGCAATAGACAAAAATCTGTTTAGCATAACATGCATCTATTGAAATAATTAACTCTGTTTTAATTATTAGTGCAGGAAAGGAGCGTGAAAATGATATTTGCTATCACCCGTTTCGGATGACTCCTTACCTTATCAAAGTGCAAGATCCAGAACTAGCAGAGGACCAGCTTTGCTGTGTGCTGCTTGCAGAAAAAGTACATTCTGGTTATGAAGGTAATGCATGCACAAAGACGAGTTTGGTTTCCTGAAAGTAAGAACTGTCCTGTGTTCTGCTACAGAAATTTCCATATGGTGCCAGTTTCAGCCTAAGCAAGCAAACTGTATGAGTTACTGTCAGTGAACTCAAGCTTTGTTTAAGTGAAATATAATTGGTTTTGTTCTCTGCCCTTGCTGAGAGTCTGGGAGCTAGTAAGCTGCTTTCCTGTGTGCTCTTAGATGGGCTGTTAGACTTTACTCAGTCTTTAATAGAAACACGTAGCTTGAAGTATTTTGTGCATGGGAAACAACCCCAGTTGTTAATCTGCTTTTATTTTTTTTTCTCAGCACCCAGAATTCCTCCTGACAAAAGAATTTTTACAACTACGCACACACCGACCTGTTTGTTCCAGGATGTAGATGAAAGGTAACTTACAAAAAATACTGTTTCAAGTTACTGATAAGCCAGCTACCCAGTATATTTACAAGTATTTTTAGGATTTAAGATGTCTGTGTGGGGTTGAAAAATTGTGTGACTACTGAAAAGGATTTAACACAAGGAAAGTACATCCTCCAGTTTTCACTAAGCATTAAAACCTATTATGCTGTGGTATTTAAGTGGAAAACTATTTGCCTGCTAACAACTCCTTATTCTTCTATTTTCCTTCCATCTGAGGCAAATCTGGACATAAACTGAATTAATGACAATTCCTGTGCTATCATTACCTGCATGAGCTTCTCTGTTTTCCTTTTAATTTTGATCCAATTAATAGGAAGCAATATGTTGCTGTCACTTTCTGCTGTTCGACATAGACCTGGAATATTTTCTTTTTTAAATGTATCATTAGATCTGAAAAACCAAACCAAAAACCAAACAAAACACTCCCGACATTCTGAGTTCTCAGTTCAAACTGCAATTTTCATAGTTCTTGCTGCTGTTATCTGTAAACAAAACCTACTCAAATTCTACTGACTGAAGACTTCACATTGTTTTGGCAACCCTGGAAGCTGATTAGAGTAAGTATTCACATTTCAGAGTAGAATCAGATATGCTCCTGTGATCCCAAGGCATACTTAGAGGTTTAGGAAATAAGGTGCAAACAAAGCTTTCCTTTAGTCTCCTGGATTGCTTTTACTTGGGGCACTTCAAAGGATGTTGAGGTGATTGAAATGAGGCCCATGAAAAGAAGGAAAGATAGTCCAGTGTTAGAGGACATTTGTCTGAGGAGAGTATAATGTCACAAGCTTTTAAGGATAGGGAAGCACTTTGGAATATTGTAGTGTTTTAAAAGACTTTACAGAGTTAAACACAGGCTGTTTTCTTCACGATGGTTACTGAGGTGCTATGTGGGATTTTTACCTTGATTTTATTTTTTTTCCCCCTTAGTGGGAAGCTAAGTTGGCTGCAGTTGTAGCATCTGACTTCTTCAGAATGCTTAAAAACAAGAGGAGTAGAGAATCTCGGTGTATTAAAATTTTCTTTGCAGGTCTAGGGGTGGGGGTGGGGGGTGGCTGCAGACAGAGCAGCAGCATAATGGACAATTTTGGTGTCCAGTGGTATCTTTTGGGTGGGAATCTTCTTGTTTCTGAGGAAATAGTCCGTTCTTGGCAAAATCTTTGACTGTGGCAAAGGAGAGAGGGATTGTGAGAAACTGGACTTGATGGACACGGTTGGACTTGATGATCTTAAAGGTCTTTTCCAACCTTGTGATTCTGTGAAAGGAGGTTGTTGGGAAGCTTGGATAAACTGGAGTGAATAAGGTTTAAAAAAAAAAAAAAATTGCAGTTTGACTCTTGAGACAATTTGTCTGCAGAGAGGTCAGGCCATCACTCTTACTGCGGCGCACATATTTGTTGTTAAACAAGAATTGGAAAACGAAGCTGTTGGGAGACTCCTCTAGAAGATGAGAATGGCTAATCAGTGGGGATAAGTTTGGAGTTTAAGATGCAGCTATTTTTAGTTAACTTGTGCAGACATCATGGCTTAGTGTGAAGAGTTCCTGCAGGATAGGAGACAAAGTAATGCTGACAAACTGTTTTTCTATGGCATGATTTATACAATCTCTCTCAACAGCTTAAAATGACAAAAGAACTTATTCCAGCACAGTTCTGTCCTCTTCATGGATTTTTCTCTTGCATTCATTCCCACATATGCTCCAGGCCAGCTGCCACTTTGCAGGGTTGGTTCATCTTTTCAAATAGACTAATGGCACAATTTTAAGCTTCCCTTCCTCCACGCACCAGTTCATTTATTTCCAGTAATCACTTACCAGAAATGGCAGGATTACTGAATGGAGAGCTTTGCCGTTACTCTTGGGCTGGGCTGGAGCATGTACTGTAAATCGCTTCTCTGTGGCAACTATGGAAGCTTCTTTCCTGTTAGTCTGATGTTGCCACTTACTCTCAAACACCTCACAGTGATTACATTTTGGTCTGATAGTAGGACTTTGTTTCATTTATTTATGTTGTGGTCTGCATGGTTGGTTTTGCTTTTAATTATTTAACTCCTGAGAGCAGTGACAGCCAGATATATGCATATCCTGGTAAACATTTGTAGTTTATTACTCTTAAGCTCTCCAGGGTTAGGCAGACTATACAAAACGATAGATCCTTAGAGAAAGTGGAGTCTAATATTCAAAAATATACAACTGAACACCTGCTGTTGAGTGAGAATTGTTTTTAATATAATGCTGAAACTGTTGCCTGACTTGCATAAAATAAAGTTAATTCTGTAATCTGTGTTCATGAGTTGGAAAAATGTTTATTTACCTTAACTCTGCAATTGGATCTCTGCACAGAATATGTTAAGTAAGAATAATTATTTTCCTGAAACTAAATGGATTAATCCTGCATATATTTGTCTTTGAAATGTATTTGATACTTGATGTGAACGATGGATATAAGTTCTATATAGCTCACAGTGGCGTGATCTTAGTAAATGAGTTTAAAGCAGTTTCCTATTTAACTTGCAGTAAGAATGTGAAGAGGCTTCTTTATGTAGTTTTGACACTTTAAATGTCATTCTGTAAAACCACTAAACTTGTTGCCTCCCCTCATCAGCCATTTTTATGCCATATGTGCATTTGCATTCATAAAATGAGTTTATTAACTTAAACTCTGAATTATTTTGAGTTACTTATTATGAGGAAGCAGAGTGCTGCTGAGACACTGAATCTAGTAGCTAGTAAATTAGGTATTCTCAAATACAGCATTATGCAATCACGTAAACGCTGCTTGTAAGGGACTGCTGGAGGTCTCCACTCCATCCTTTTGCTTGAAATTAAACTGTTTCCCAGTTCTGGATTAGGTCACCTGTGGCCTTGGCTCAATAATGCCCCAAAATCTCCAAAGACAGAGACGAGACAATCTGAATGGGAAACAGTTCCTGAAAAACTTTCATGTTGTTGAAAAAGTTTCCCTTAAGCCCACTTCAGCCTCTCAGGCTGCAGTCTGGGGTCGTTGCCCATAGCTTTATTGTCTGGCACCACCAAGAAAATTCAACTCCGTCATGTAAATAGCTCTTTCCATAGTTGTGGGAAGCTCCTGTACCAGCCTTAACTACTCTGTGCAAACAGGCGAGTCAAGCTCAGTTGCTACCCGTTGGTCTTACAGTCTCGATGCCCAGCTCTTTTAGTGAACTACATGTGGCTATAAAAATGTGTAGGGGGTGTAGTTTAACCAGGCTTTTGTAAAGCAGGTGGTAAAGAACAGGAACTGTGCCTGTTGTTCTTCTCACAACATTACCCAAAGTCATTCGGAGCTGATTGGTATTTTAAACTCCTCTAGACTGTTCCTGAGTGCTTTGAACTTGGCAGTGTGTTTAAATGTCAGCGTGTCAAAGTGAAGTGATTTGGTGTGAGTTTCATGCCAGCTTCAGCTTTGTAAAATTGTTACTTTAGATCATCCACAAGTTTTTAAGACTTGTTATTTAACTAATTAATCAGCTCAATGAAGCATTAATTGCTATACTCATTTCCCACTGAATATCTCAAGCCCTTTGGGGGAAGGGTATGTTTGACATTTTCGGGAACTGATTTAATTCCAGTGGGTTATTGGAAGTGCAGCGTTGAAGGCATTTGTCCCATAGTGCTTTTGAGTTCCAGCACAGCACAGGTCCTGTCTGTGAAGCACTGCAGCCAGGGTGTTCATTAAAGCTCTTCAGATACCTGAGCATCTTTCTGCTCCTGGGCCTTTGGCAGTGAATGGGGCTGGAGGAAGGTACACAGCACTTCCAGTTTACAAGATGATTTGTTGGCAACTGACAACTTCTTTAAACATTACTGAGTACTATTGACTTAATGTATGCTTTGGGAGGGAAAAGAGGTAATGTTTTTGTCAGTCAGATTTCAGAGTAAGGTGCAGATGTCCTCGAACTTTCACTCTTCTTAAAGCATTCATATTAAGTGATCAATGAAAAGTGATGCAAATGACTAATTTGTGTGATTCAATATTGTGAGATTGTGAGTAGTCGTTGATAATGCACAGTAATTCAGTAACATTGCTTTTAATTATCTATTTTAATGAATAAACTTGCTTCCTTACAGCTCCTTTATGAATTGAACTCTTAACTTGCCTGTGAGGATTCTTTCTTGAGTCCTAGTTAACTACCATGTTGCTAGTTCAGCTGTAGTAATCCTGTGATCCTTAGCCTTGGCATGAAGCCCATAGATTGAGGCACTATTTACCTTTGTGAGAGTTTTACCAGATTAAGCTTTATTAATGCTCTTTTAAAATTAGGGTAAGTATTTAGAGCTAGGCAGAATAGAACAGACAGAACTGCTGCAGCAGACTTTCACAAAAAAACCCAAAAACTCTCTTGTTCAAAGACTGTTGCTGCTATTAAGTTGGCCCTGCTATTTCTCCAAACTTAAACTTGAAATTATACGTCGTCTTAATAGGAGAAAGAAAAAATTTACCCTTAAAACAGAAAAATTTTAAAGATTAAATATACATTTATTCCACTTGATTTTTTACTTTCTTTGTTTTTCTTTCCCCAGGGCAGTACCTCTGTTGGGTTACCTACCTCAGGACTTAATAGGAACACCAGTCTTGGTCCATCTTCACCCAAATGACAGACCTTTAATGCTAGCAATCCACAAAAAAAGTATGTAATCTCTTACTGTGGCAGAAATACAGTGGTTTTTTTTTTCCTGAAAGTTAATAATAGTGACTACAAAGACCTCAGCAAATTGAAGGTGAAAATTAGTTGTGACTGAATTTTTGTGTAAGCAAATACTGAATCCTTTATAACTTGATTCTTAATGCAAATAGATGAAAATGAGAAATCACTTAATTTTATGTTTTATATGAAACATATGTCTGCTGTAAACAAACTGACTGTAAATGAGTATTTGATGCATAAAATTTTCTCGTGAACGCAATGATAGAGGTTGTCATACTTGAAACTGTAGACTATATTTCATAGACAGGAGCACCCATTCTGGCAATGCTGATTTGTTAAACTTTGAAAGTGTGAAGCTGTTTCTTCAGTTGTCTGTAGCTTGTTGTGTTCTGAAGGTGATTTTCTTGACGCAGTCCAGTAAATTAATGAGGGCTGCTTATTCTGGTAGTGCAGCATTTCTAAATGTCCAGGTGTGTATCTGGTATTTGTTCTGTCAAACATTATCTTCTGCTATTGGAATTCACTGTAAAATCCTGAATCATTAAATAGAATTGTGCAAATACTGATCTGAAATTTCTTTTTGAACCATTCATTACAGTACTTCAGTATGGAGGACAGCCTTTTGACTATTCACCCATCAGGTTTTGCACCAGAAATGGAGATTATATAACCATGGACACTAGCTGGTCCAGTTTCATCAACCCTTGGAGTAGAAAAGTGTCATTTATTATTGGAAGACACAAAGTTAGGACGTAAGTCAATACACTGTTTGGACTTCTAAGATTTTTATTTTCCCTCCCCTCAGGTTTACAGAGTGATCCTTAAGGCAGGCATAAGGGATTTTGGGGGGGTAGGGCGGGGTGGGGTTAGGGATGTCACGCATACAGATTGCTTCCTTTTTAAATTTGGGGTCGTGATATAGTAACTGCTTTAAAAAGAGATTTGAAGTCCTTCAAATTCTGCCAATGGTTTCAAGAGTTTCTTCAAAAGAGGGAAGTCATGCTCAAGGCGAGCAAGGGTATGTATTTTATCATACTCAAAGGTGGCAGATGCAATAGAATAATCACCTGATTGCTAGATACAGATGTTAAATTGAAGTTGTTTCCTTTCTATGCTTGAAGTACTTGCATGTGTAATGGGCTTGGATATGTTTGGTTTATGCAGGGGTCCCTTAAATGAAGATGTCTTTGCTGCTCCCAACTATACAGAGGATAGAATCCTTCATCCCAGTGTTCAGGAAATCACCGAGCAAATATACCGGCTGTTACTGCAGGTACAGCGTGTGCCTTTGTTAGCCTTCCCACTGAAGAAAGGGCGTTTATCTTTGTGTGACACTTTGTTTAGCTGTCTACTACTGTACTGGAATTTCTGGCCACAGCCCTGGAAATTACTGAACTCCTGATTACCAGACAAGAGTTACTAAAGTATGTTAAAGCTGAAGTTGGCATTTTAAGGATTTCATGCACCTCATGGAAAAAAAAACCAAACCAACAAAAAACCCACCCCAAATCTGTCTAAAATAAATCCTTTTTTCCTCATACGGAATTACTGGTAACAGTTTCAGTGCTCGTGTACATGTGTGTATGTGTTTATATATAAAAAAAATATATTTTTTTTATTGTTGCTAACAGCCTGTGCACAACAGTGGATCCAGTGGCTATGGAAGTCTAGGTAGCAATGGGTCACATGAGCACTTAATGAGTGTGGCATCCTCCAGTGACAGCACGGGAAATAACAACGAAGACACTCATAAGGATAAGCCGGTAGGTTTGGGTTTTCCTATTAAAGTATGTGGCACACAGCATACTGGTAAAAGTGAGATTTCTTTTTTTACTTTTACCATAACCATTTCAAATTAGGCAAGAAGAAAGTATGAGGAAAAACATAATCTTTTTTTGTTTAACACTGAAAAAACCTTTCTGTCTAGGGGATTAAAGATTTCTGGTGCAGGCAGTGTGTTAACTTATCCTATTGTCTGTTATATGTTGGATGCTGTGTTTCTGGGGAAACCAGCTGGATATTTGAAAGCAATTTCTTTTGGGAGGGGAAAGCTTGTAATTACTGCTTTCACAAAAGAAACTAGAAAGATAAAGTGCAATAATATCTGCACAACCAAGTGGTAGCTTGACTTTGATCACTTCTTATGTTGTAAAAATACGCTATATAAGATGAAAATAAATTGAATGGAATAAAATCAAAGATTTCTTGAACTTAAAATGTAATTTTATTGTAGTTGGGCCACTGCTGCAGCAGAATTAAATTTGTGTGCTTAACAGAACTATTCCATAGGCAAAGTAAATCCACATACTGAACATGAATGCACTCAAAATAACTGAGCCTTTTAACATCTCTAGTCATTTTCGCTTTCCTGTTATTCTTCCCAAATCTGTTGTAGCTTGTTGAGTAGTGCTTAATTTTGAAAGCCAAAATTTTCCTTTATTTAGTCATACTGATTATAGGCTGATTCTCCCAAATCTGACTTCTGTTTCTCTGATGCTGCATGGCAGAGTGCTGCTCTTGCCAAGGCACTCATTCTCACAGAATCACTAGGTTGGAAAAGACCTTGGGATCATTTAGTCCAACAATACCTGTCGTCTGCTAAACCACAATCCTGAGCACCTCATGTACTTTCCTGGATTTCAAGTCCTTAAACACTACTGGCTTCAGCACTCTCAGGATGCTTTTGTTTGACACACATTTCAGAGCTATGAAGAAGAGTAATGTTTAAGGAGGTCTTGGTTCTGAGGGAAACAAATGCCTGTCTTTCCATCACTATATCCATATGGTGAAGACTGTTATAATATAGTTTTATAATATCCTATCAATGCTTGGTTAAACTTCAGGCCAAAAAAGTTCTCAGTCTTAGTAGCAATATTATGTTTACCAAGTGATGCTGGGTTTGTCAGCTATTTTGTTGGTTTTTTTGTCTGAAGTCTTCTGTGTAATGTATATTTATATAGGTAATGTATATATAGGTAATTTATATTTACCTATGCGAATCATTCAGCCATTTTAAAAAAATGCAGAGTAATTGTGTACAAACACCATACTTGAAGTTTATTCTTTTTTGCCAATTCCCAAAGTTACTCTGCTGCACAACAGAAGTCTAAACATCAGGATTTCTTCTTGATTAGACTAATTGTAAAATAGAAATTAGGGTTAGATTTAGTCTATTATATTGAGGCATCATTAGCCATGATTTTTGTCAGACTTTTTGAGTAACTCTTTAATGACCTGCTTTCAGGAGGTTCGTCAAGATGCCCGTAAGGTCAAAAATAAAGGACAACGTATTTTCACTGACAGTAAAGCAAAACCGGAGTATAAGAAAGAGCCTCTTGCAGGTAAAATATTAGCAAATTAAGCATAACTCTATTGTGCTGGTGCCTTGTATAATATGAAAGGAAGAGGTTTTTTTGTGGTTTAGTTCTAATCCATAAAGGAAGCATTTTTATCAATTAAAATACTGTATTCAGCTCCGTCTGAGTTGGTAATGGTATAAGGCACAGCTAAGGTGTGTCTTAAAGCTGTTGTTTTGAAGTACCTTATTTCTGGCTTGTGTTTTCGTACAAGCCTGATCTCTTAGGTGGAGGAAAATGTTATGGATATTGTCTTTCCTGCTTGTTTTGTAGCCTCGGGAATTTTTTAAGTTGATGATTGAAACCCTTATGTTCTGCATAAATTAATAGTTTATTCTTCTAATAATTTGTTGTAACTTACAAGTATTAGAGTTGTCCTCATACTGACTGTGTTTCAACTCAGATATCTATTCTCTTATAGCCATAATATCTATTCCCTCTGGATCCAGATGCATCAACCTAACTAAGCTTTACACCTTCAAGAATCCATAGGACAGGATAATACTTACGCAACATTTGTCTACTTGTGTGCAAACCTCTTACTTGCTTTGCAGTGGTTAACCTGTAACCTGTAAGAAATCCGTACAAATTAGAACTTTTGATTTTAGGGATATTTTCAAGGATTTAATGCCATAATTGCATAATAACCATATCTCTCTTCACAGAAAAACAAAGTGGCCCTAGTGGTCAGGTGAAAGATGTAGTGGGGAAGGATACTGCAGTAACACCTGCTCCTAAAAATGTGACTACTGAAGAGTTGGCTTGGAAAGAACAGCCTGTATATTCTTATCAACAGATTAGTTGTTTGGACAGTGTCATCAGGCAAGTAACCAGTGTGTAAATTAGTCTTAACCTCCAGGCCTAAGATTTGCAGATCTAATACTGTTAAATCATTGCCTTTTAGGTACTTGGAGAGTTGTAATGTGCCTGGTACATCAAAAAGAAAATGTGAACCTTCATCAAGTGTTGCATCACTGAGTTCTGGAGTTCATGAACCAAAGCCAGCTGATAATGCCATACAGCCCTTGGGAGGTATCTCTGTCACAGCTTTTGCTTGATTTGATTTTTGCTAGCGGATAGTGGAATGTTACTGTTTTGCAGAATAATAACAAGTGTAGCTTAGGCATGACCTCATAGCCGTTTTTTCAGTGTTAGATGTTGGTGAGCTTGCTTCTGTCATGAAAATATTCCCTACAATCAAAATACTGCTTAGTTGATTGAATATCAGAATTGTAGATGCAATAAGCACATTTATAGTGTACAAAATACAGCAGGAACCTGAGTTTCAGGACTCGAATCATTAGCAAATGTAAAGTTTGTTTCACAATTAGGATTTGTAAGAACCACCAGCTGAAGAAGCTGGCAGTTAATTGATTGCAACAAGAAATAGGCATATTACATGTGCATTTTTCCTTTGTTGAACTAAAGGAAAAGGAACAAGAGAGGGTAAAATGCGTGTTGTGTGAGGCGTAAGAATCCATTTGAAAGGGGTATACAGAGATGGAAATAAAAGATGGGGGGATTACTGGGGGATAGCTATCTAAACAGTTAGCTATAGGCAAAAATGTTAAAAAAATTTTTAGGACTTAGGTATGGCATTGATAATAGTCCCTGTCCTGATGGGAAGCTAAAAGGAAGAATGTGACTGGTTTGTACAAAAACTGAGATTCGTAAAGAACTGTGCGTGAGGTACTTCCCATTCAGACCCATATAATGGTAAGGTTGAATCAGCAAGTGTCTAGTGGAATCTCCCAGAAATTGGTCTCAGGAACAATCTTGTCTGTACTTCTTTTTTGATGAGCTTCATAAAGAAGTTTTTAATGCAGCTTTTAGAATCAAATTGGAAGGTATCAGTGCACTTAGGAACAGAGTGTCCTGTAGAAGGAATTGAAATGCATTGAGAAGTAGGGAGGAGGTGGTAGCATCATTCAGTTAAGAACACAATTTCTGCTGTCGTTTGGAGTATACGCACCACTAGTTGACCAGAGGAAATGTAAGTTCATTGGGGCAGTGATGACTGAGAATAGTGAAGCCACCAACATACTCTAGTCAGGGAAAGGGCAAATTTTAGCTCTTAAACATGTTACATCAAGTATTCCAGCTGGAGAAGGAATGTTTTAATGCTGGTTCATGAGGCACTGGTGTGACCTCTGCTGGATTTTCATGTACGGCTTTCAAGTGAAAGAATAGGCAGATGTTCAGAGCGAAGTGAGCCAGCTAATGACAGCAATTAATGTACAGTAACGTGGGAGCTAGGTGGGGCTTAATCTTAGGCTGGAAGAGGCTGGAAACTTGTTCCAAAATTGTGCCATGAAAAAAAGTGAACACCAGGAAAGAACAAAAAGTCCTTCATTGAGAAGATTTGGTTTGGCTGTATGTGACAGTAGAGGATTGGATTTGGTTGTTCAGAAGTTGTTCTGTTCGTGAAAGGTTCTTAGTGGAACGCATAAAGCAAAGTAAAATGTTCATTTTGTGGTTTGTCAAGCACAGCTTAGCCTCTCCTCTACTGTTTTGCAACCCTAGCAGAACATAACTTGCATTTGCTCTTGTTTGTGTTCAGTAAACTACAAATTAACTTATTTTAATAGATCCTGCTGTGTTGAAGGCATCTGGTAAATCAAACGGTCCCCCAGTGGTTGGTGCTCACTTAACATCCTTGGCTTTACCTGGCAAGCCTGAAAGTGTTGTGTCTCTCACAAGTCAGTGCAGCTACAGTAGCACCATTGTTCACGTTGGAGACAAAAAAACGCAACCTGAATTAGGTATGGTTTTTGTTAATAAACTTTCTCCAAAATGGTGATTGCTAGCAAGTTTAAACTTCAGATGGGGGAGCAGCTGGTATCTGCTTGTGATGTGCATTTTCTTACAACTAAAATGTACCTATGGAAAAGGAATAAATAGGGACAGAATTTGTATCTTAAACTTGCTGCAAAATTATTACAAAAAAGTAATAGCTAAAAAATGCATATACAAAGCTGCTTTTACTTCATCTTGATTTATTTTTTCCTCCTGTTTTTGTAGAAATGATAGAAGATGGTCCAAGTGGAGCAGAACTTGTAGATAGCCAACTTCTTGCCCCTCCATCCAGCTCTGCGCATGTAAATCAAGAAAAGGAGCCGTTTAAAAAACTGGGACTTACAAAGGAAGTCCTTGCAGTGCATACACAAAAAGAGGAGCAGAGCTTTTTGAATAAGTTTAAAGAAATCAAGAGATTTAATATTTTTCAGTCCCACTGCAATCACTACTTACAAGATAAACCGAAGGCACGGGCTGGTGAACGTGGTACGGCAATAGTTTTCACAATAAAACTTGTATTTACATAGGAAGCAAATCCTCCTGAGCAGGCACTTCCAATTTTAGCTGTATTGTGGGGTCACTGTGAATAGTGACAGTTGCATGCTATTTTTGAAGTCCTCAGAAAGTTTCTTTATGGTAAATACTGCTTAAAGAATGAGGGTGGAAGATAGCTCTTAATGTAATAACAAACATCCTGGTAAGGTTTTGATTTTTATCTGTTCACTGTAGTACTGCTGTGATGTATCTTATTTTCAAGGGATAAAAAACATGCTTTAGCATGTTTGGTTTACTTTATCTATGCTTGTATTGCCTTGCATTTCTTCCTTCTGTCCTTCCATCTGTCTCTCTTTTCAGATCTGTGGTTTGGTTTTGTTTTTAGCCCCTTTGCTTTACATCCAGTTCCACCCGTTCTGCTGTTGTGCAGTTGGTGAAACAAGCTGATAATTGTTTGGTTGCCTCTGACTTAATAATGTGATCAGTGGGAGGCAAATGGCACTGACTAGCTGTAATAGTGAGATTTTGTTTGTTTGTTTATTAGGACTAGGAACTTCTGATCAGTGTTTTCAGAAAGTGCTTGATACTGATCTGACTTCTGTTCCATGTCAAGTCAGGACTGAAATGGGAACAGAGTTAGACACTGCTAAGCAGATTCTTATCTTCCGTTTTTTATTTAAATCAAGGACCTGCATAACTATTTAAGAAACCTGTTCTGGAACCCTTCAGCCCCCTTGCATTCTGTATTCTCTGTAAACATTCAGCCCATCTACATAAGCTTTATACAAATTAAAAGTTTGAGCAGCTCTTAGTGCTGGAAGATATTTTATGAATTTCCTCATGTCTGTGATCAGATGAGCTGACAGCCTTCACCTAGGGAAGAGTTGCTTGGTGCAGACTTCTCCTAAAATAAAGTTGCAAAGGTAGCATGCTTTCCCCCTACACCTCCCCCTCAGGACATTCTTTTCTTTGTGTAGTTTCCTTCTGCTTTTTTTTTTTCCCTCACCTTTTCAATTACGGACCTGCATAACCTTAACTTTCTAGAAATGCTTTCAGCCATGTCCCATACTGCTTTTACAGAATTGTAGGGGGTTGGAAGGTACCCCAAGAGATCATTTGGTCCAACCTCCAACAATTCCATTCTAATTTCTGGGTTAATTAGAATTTTGCCCCTCTGGGAGCCACTATTTTGTGGCTATGTTTTTTTTGAGTGATAGACATTTGAGCCTGAATTGGTCCACTGCTGCTCTCTTCTATGATTTGTCAATGTTTTCATTGCCCAGTTAGCTCAGCTCTTGTGCTGAGGTAAAAGTGAACCTGATCCCTTCCCAAATGCTTCCATGTGCATAGACTAAGTCCAGAACTGCAGTTTTGAGCAACTTCTAGGGATGACAAGGTGGAAGGGATTGACTAGATTCCAAGTAGTAGGATCCTTCCTGATGTTGTGGGGGTTTTTTGTTTGTTTTGTTTGGTTTGTATTTTGCAGGTGGCCGTGGACAAAGAAATGGCACTTCTGGAGTGGATCAGCCTTGGAAGAAAAGTGGGAAGAACAGGAAATCGAAGCGGATTAAACCACAGGAGTCTTCAGACAGTACAACCTCTGGAACTAAATTTCCCCATCGGTTCCCCCTTCAAGGTTTAAATGCTACTGCTTGGTCACCATCAGACACTTCACAAGCAAGCTACTCAGCAGTGTCTTTTCCCACTGTTATGCCTGCATATCCGCTTCCTGTTTTTCCAGCAGGAGGGACTGTGCCACCAGCTCCTGAGACTTCACTCTCTGGTTTTAATCAGTTGCCAGACTCCGGGAATACTCTCCCTATGCAACCCCCCCAATTCTCTGCACCCCTCATGACACCCGTTGTAGCTCTAGTGCTCCCCAACTATGTCTACCCAGAGATGAACAGTAACTTGCCCCAAACGCTGTACCACAGCCAACCCGGCTTCCCTGCCCATTCCACTTTCTCCTCGCAGACAGTATTCCCAACGCAGCCGCCATTCGCTACCCCCAGCCCTTTCCCACAACAGGCGTTTTTCCCGACGCAGCCATTCCATTACAACCCACCAGCAGAGAGTGAAAAGGTTCCTGTCATGGAGCCACGAATTGAGCCGTCCCGTTCCTGCACTCCACAGTCAGTGGGTCCTCAAGACCAGGCTTCACCACCCCTGTTCCAGTCAAGGTGCAGTTCTCCTCTGAATCTTCTGCAGTTAGAAGAAACCACAAAAACCGCTGACAGTGGAGCTCCTGCGGGTTTACACGGAGCTTTAAGTGAGGAGGGGGCCATAGGCAAAATCATGACAACCGATAACTGTAGTGGAAAAGGATCCTTACCAGTAAGTATGCAGATGAGTTCTGGGTGGTTTGTCTCTCCTTTCTCTTTCTATATTTTTGTCTTCACATTCTTGAACATATTTGAAGTTGTTAACATGTAGAAATGCCTAAAATTTTGTGGGGTTGTTGTCGTGTGTCCCCCCCCCACCCCCCGCTGTTTCCCTGTCTCTGCTACATCACTTTCAGCCGTTTCACTTGAGGGATCTGTTTTTTAACGTTAGACAGTAATTGGTCAATAGAATTCCAGGAGATGGACTCAAAAGTGTAGTTAGTAAATTCCAAACTTCAGCAAATGGAATAAAATTTTAAATCCAATTATTAGAATAGTCATACTGCTTTGTTCTTTTGAAACTACACTAGGAAGCTTGGAAATACAGCCTGAAACAATTTTGTTCCACACATTTAAAAATATGAATATGGATAAGCCCTCTGAAAAGCACTGAAATAGATTTATTTTTTTTTAAAGTATGTGCACTTTATTTTTAGCAAAAAGTTTTGGACTAGTGAATTTATGTGGAGGGGGCAACAAGCTATAATTGGTCTGAAATAGGCTTAGTTATTTGATGTGCTAAAACAATGCTGAACTATTTGGTAACTTTGTGGTTTTGTATTTATTAGCTCATTCAGGTTTGATGAATCAGTTTAACAAATAACATTACAGAAACTTCAGGTGGAATAGTATGTCCATAAAGATGTCTGTGACAGGAATATGTAGGCTAATATTCACATTTTCTAAAGGCACCATGAAGTGTCTGTCTCTGTAAATGCGGTGGGGTGGAGTTGCAACCTAATTATTTTAGACTGGGTCCTTCTTCCCTTCTGCTTGTCTTGGTCTGTGGCTTGCAACTGGTCTTTGCATCAAATGGTACAGTTACAAAGTAGAACTTGGGTGCACTGCTGCTACAAGGAGAGCAGGCATTGGAAGGGGGGTGGATTTTAGGCATGTTGGAGATCTAAAGTACTGGAAGTAATTCATAAAAAGCATTACTAGTGCTGATACTAACAGATACTGATTAAATGACTTTGTTTATGAAAAAGAAAGCATGTATCATAAGTGTGTCTCTACAGTAGAAGCCATAAAGGAAGAGGAAGGAAAGTGAGAAAATGTTTGAACATTTAGTAAGCTGTTCTCCCTGGTTTATTTTACCTAATATTATTTATATTGATTCTTAAGGGGCACAAATAGAGGGAGAACAGAGAGAAAATGATTTTGTTTTATCTGTGTTTTTCTAGACAAACTTGCAGGCTTGATAGATTGCAAAAACGTGTCACATTCTGTGTTTACATGATGTTATCTCATGATCCTGAGAACAAATACATTTTGTTTTCTTTTTTAAATAAAAATATCTCTACCATACTAGTTGTGTAAATGTCGCATCTGGAGACAGTTTCAGGGATATATGCATCCAGGGCTGTGTTTGGACTCATGTATCTTGTGCAGTACACAACATCTCTGAAAGATCTTATCTCTGTAAGGACTTGTGCTGCTGTATAACAGTGCATCTGTGACAGTCTGGAACTCACAGCATGCTCTGAGATGCCTCTGCTGGATTAAAAGAATCTCAATAACAAAACTTAATAGGAATAATTTTGCTGGCAAATTCTTTTGAATTTCCTTGAACTCCTAGATCCTTTTCTTTAGAAACCTGCAAAAGGAAACTTTCTATAATTTCCTCATTGCTTACTGGGAAACAAAGGCAATGTGGGCATTAGTTCAGGATAAAGCTAGTTCTCTCCATTATCATTATCTAGTTCGCCAAGTTCTGTCAACCTTAATCTTGAATATTTAATCCTCAAACTGATTTGCAGTGAGGATTGGTTTAGGTTAGAAATCTGCCAAGTTAATGCTTTTTCCCTTAAAAACATACAAATAAATTATCTTGCCTCAAAAGCTTGTGTCTGGGAACACCTTCCTTCTCCTCACACACTGAGCATAGTAACAATAATGGGGACTGTTGATGCAATTCTCTTCGAGCTAGATTATGGTAGGAGGAGCTGCTAGTATGTCTTAGATGGCTTGTGTAAATTCTGACTTGTCCAGGACAGCAGCGGCTGTCAAAGCTGAATAGCAAATGTCTTCCTTACTTCTTCCGCACTAAACTATATATATATATTTTAACAAAAATTAAATTAAAATCCCAGTCTTACTGAAGGACTGCTTCTTGGTCTATCAGTTCAGTATTCTCCAGTTGGTCTTGGCACGTATTGTTGGTGTTTGCCTGTCTTTGAATAGCTGTGTAAACATTGGAATACAAAGCAAAATCTATTAATACTAAATGTAAGCTGTTAGTAATGAAATAGCCTTGGGTTTGGGGTTTTTATTTTATTGTTTTCCACTCCCCTTTTTATCACTAGGCTGAATCTCCAATGGATGCTCAAAATAGTGATGCACTCTCAATGTCAAGTGTCCTGCTTGACATTTTACTTCAAGAAGATGCGTGTTCAGGCACTGGTTCAGCTTCCTCTGGGAGTGGTGTATCTGCAGCTGCTGAGTCTCTGGGGTCTGGATCCAATGGCTGTGGCATGTCGGGCAGCAGAACAGGTATCACTGGCAGCGAGTATTTTCTTGACAGTTTAGAATTGGAGCACGAGGTATTGCAAATATCACCTGAACATCAAGTGCTTTATATAAAAATATTTATTGTCCTTAATTCTCATTATATAGTTTATTCTAGATTAATTTTTTTATCACACAACATGAAAGTTTTTTCCGTTGTTTGATTTACAGCGTAGAACCTTTTTTCAAGCGTGTGTAAAATAGCTATTAAAGTATTACATATGCATGACATACATTTCTCTTTCATGTTTCATTTCAGAGTTTTTAGTTTAAGTTTGCTAATTATTCTCTTGAAATTTGATGTAGACTTAGCCTGAGAACTTGAGTTTAAAAATATTAATGCAGTTACATAGGGGTGGAAGTTCCCTCTGTTTAAAAAAATGAAATAAAATATTGTTTGAGTTCATACTTTCAGTTCTTATTCCCTATTTTCAACAGCATTCTGATAATCTAGGTATTTGACAATTGATATTGAAACTTTATATTTCTTTTTAAAGGCAGTAGTGAAACTAGTCACACCAGCAAATACTTTGGGAGTATTGATTCCTCAGAAAATCATCATAAAACCAAAATGAAGGCAGAAATGGAAGAAAGTGAACACTTCATTAAATATGTCCTTCAGGACCCTATATGGCTTTTGATGGCAAACACAGATGACACTGTTATGATGACTTACCAGATACCCTCACGGTAATTCAAATATCCTAGTCCTTCATGAGCTGTATATGTGCTGGGGGGAGCAGGGTCTACAGAAGGAAAGCTATACATGAATCTCTCAATAGAAGTAAATTGGTTTTAAGGTTTAGCTCAGCATCAAGAATCCTTGCTTCCTTTATAGTTTTTGCACACTACACAAAAGTTTCTCAAAAATGAAAAATTATTTAATCAGGCATAGCTGGATTTTTAGATCAGTTACCTGAGCTGAAATTAACTGTGGTTTGTTTTGTTGGGGTTTTTTTGGGTTGTTTTTTTTTTTTTTTTGAAGCTGTTTTACAGTTAGTGATTTGTAACTAGTAGCCTAAGAAATCCTTGTAGTCTGATTTATAGATCTGGGCAAGTATGCTTAGATCTAATAATGTTCTGTAGCATGGAAAATCTGTACTCCCTGCCTGTTGTCCTTGAGATGCCACATTCAGTGGAATGCTCCTTTCTCTGCCTTGTGAGTTGTTTTGTTGGGTAATTTTTCCCCCTGGATATTACTTCTAAATATTCGTTCTTCTCCATAAATTCCCATTCAAATAGGACAAGGGATTAGAAGGTAAAAATCATAATCTTTCTAATAGAAAGAACTTTTTTTTAAAAAAAATGTGTATTTCCTACGTAGATAGCAAAGAGCAGGTACAGGGTGACAAGTCCTGAAGGTTTTAAAAATCTTTTTGTTGATATTTCTTGAGAGCAGTGAATGATATTTTGAAAGGAATAGGAAGTTTCAGTAGAGACAAGCGGAAGAGGGAAGGAAAACAAGCTCTCAAAATACGGAAGTGTAGGGATGATGGAGGGGCCAGGAATAGAGAACACATTGTAAAAGCCTTAGAATGTTTCCCTATATTTAAAAATACCCTGGTGTTTCTCAGGTTTTGTAGCCTGAAGGGCTGACAGCTATAGATGGGGATTCGAGTAGGCTAAGAGTAATAAAGCCTGCCAAAGAGAACGTGGTGCAAAACAGGATGTTGTCATAAGAATTGTTAATGTCGTTGTCAGAGTGTGGTGCCTGAGAAGTGTAAATCCAACCTGTTCATAGGTGTGCTGTCAGGAAGAAAAATAGTACTGGATTTCTTGGAACTTGCTTTCTGTTGTCACCTTTCATAGAGGTGTACAGCTTGTACATTTTTGGTGTGGTTGTGGGGTGTTCTTAGTTTCTGCATCCAGGTGCAGGGAGAGAGAGAGAACGTTGGCTGCTGAAACAGAGCAGTGGGTTCTAAATTCCTCCCTCAGTCCTGAAGTTTAATGCAGTCTTGATGACCTCCTTAAACATATCTTACTCTGCTTTAGTATCTCATACGTGCATCTACTGCCTGTCCTGGGTTGTGCTCCCAGTGAAGGGGAACTTGCAAATTACTGCCCCGTCAGCAAAGGGAAACTGGAGTTCTTGGTGGTTTTACAGCACTAAGAAAACTGGTTTTGCTGATGGGATTTGGAAAGACAGTGAGCCACCAAAGACGTGTTAAAGTTTGCAAATGCAGAAAGTTGTTGAAATAACCACACTTAATAGTCTTCCAGTGTGAGATTTATAACCTTAACGTTCCAGAGCAAAGAAAACGTTAGTATTTGACTGCATAACCTTATATAGGCATGAAACTGATGAAGCTCAATTTTGAAATGCATTTCATTTTAGAGATTTGGAAACAGTTTTAAAAGAAGATAAGCAGAAATTAAAGCAAATGCAGAAACTACAGCCAAAATTTACAGAAGAACAAAAGAGAGAGCTTATTGAAGTTCATCCATGGATCCAGCAAGGTGGACTGCCAAAAACTGTTGCTAATTCTGTAAGTTTAAATGTTAGTTACTTTAGCATGTTTAACAGTGCTTAAAGTATTAGCTGCCTATGTTAGGCTTTTCCTGTAGCAATGAAAACTGTGTCAGTTATGCAGAGAAAAAAACCCTGAAACTTCCATGCAGTGGTTTCTGGCTTGATTTAATTTGCCATAAATCATCTTTCCAGTGGGCAAGTTGAAGTGTAGTGGTGAATAGAGTATTAGAAACTTCATTCCTATTTCTGAATTTCTAAATTCCTATTTCTAAATTTTCTAATTTCTAAATTTTCTAAATTCCTTTAGCAACAGAGCCAGAAACTTCATTACATAAAACCCTCTATTTTGTGCACAGAAACTTACATCGTTGCTTTCTAGAAAGTACAAAATCTTTGGGAGTACACAGTTCTCTTTTTCCTGTCAGAATTCTCAGGCAGGATCATCTCTTGCCTTGACTCTGTAAGTGAATTAATGGCTTGAAAAGGGAACAACAAAGAGAGAACAGAACAAAGCATCCTTGCAGTTTTATTTGTTGTCTGTGTATTTTGCTTACTCACACCTGATTGTACTTTTTCTCCCTAATCTTCCCATCATTTGTAGCTTTTCAACACATTCTCATGTGCTCTTTACAGAGAGCCTCTGCATTTGATTGTTTCTAAGTGTCAGCTAACAGAACTGCAGTGGAACCCTTACCCTGATGTTAGTGTTCCTGCAGCGTTAATACTGCAGTGTAAGCGCAGAGTTGCTTCCATCTGACTCAGCGTAGTACTGACGGGCCAGCAGTGGGATGGAGGAAAAGGTTGAAAGCACGTGTAAAATGTCAGCATCCTAAATGTCCTGTGATGTAACTGCTTCCAGTAGAGTTCTCAACTGCTTGTATTGGTTTACTACACATTATAAAATGTGTGTGGGAAGGCTGGGGAGGGGAATGTAGCTGCTGGTAGTTGCAGCACAGATGGAACGGCTCCCTTGGAGCTGGGGCTTGCGTGCAATTAGGCTGTTGTTTGGAAAAGCTTGCTGCTGCTTCTTTGACTCAGGAGTGTTTCTCTCATTTTCTTTGTTTTAGGAATGTATTTTTTGCGAGGACAATTTGCAGAGCAATTTTTATACGTCCTATGATGAAGAAATCAATGAAATGGACCTTAATGAGATGATTGAAGACAGTGGGGAAAACAACTTGGTTTCCCTGAGTCAAGTCAGTGAAGAACAAACATAGCCTTTGAGCCTGTTGTTTTCAAAGCTGCTTCAAAACTACAGTGATGACCCTTAAAGGTTTTAATCTTGTTTCCAGCAAGATGAATCCAGCTCGTAAAAACAAATGTGTTTTTCTTGCTCTAGAAAAGTCATTTGTGAATGAATCTCTTTTTAAATGGTGGCAATCTCTTCCCAGTAAGGACATTGTTGAAGATGGTATAGCTTTTCTTTAAAAAAAAAAGACTTATATTTTGCACTTACATGCCTCAAGTATTTCTTTATAAACTATAGAAACTTTCGTTGATGCCTACTGGTTTTTGTAGGGTGGGTTAATGAGTACTGAGAATCCCCTTACGAACACACGGTTCTTCAAATCTCCTTTCAGTAATGATTCAGCATTATAAATTGTTCTAGCAATTTTGCATAGTGGCTCTTTAGCATTGTTCTTAATATTTGAAGTGGTCCAGCATAGTAGAAGAGATAACCTTCAAGCAAATTCACACTTGTCCTTCTCATGCCATCCTCTTTGTTTGTGGGGTGGTTTTCTTCTATAATTTTGAATGTAGGAACCATTTTTGTCTCAGAGAAATGTTGAACTCATTTTGTAAGATGGTCTTGGGTTAAAATACTTAAGTGAATGTGTAGGAAAGTACAGGTGAGTGCAGACAACTCTGTAGCCTTTTGTTTAAATGGACACTGCAGTACTACGAACTGTTTCTTACCTTGAAGCACCGTTTCTGAAATTTATACACAAGAAATCTTTCTGCTTAAAGATTTTAAAAACTAAGACCACAGGGGATGACTGTGTGTGCTCCAGTGACCAAAGCTGGGTTCAACTTTAAACCATTATTTCTGATTTGCTCTGTCAGAAGGTTGGCCATCAGTTTTTCCTGTGTGGCTAAACAAACATCAAACTTGTATATGGCAAGAGAGGATTAGGCATTTCTTGTCATTTGAAGATAGTTGTGTTTTGTTTTTGTTTTGTTTTTTTTAAAGTGATTTTGAGAATAGTGTCGACTTTCACTATATTTAAATTGCATAATCTAAAACTTAGTGTGGCTGGAATCCTTTGCTGTCAAGGATTTAAATTTAATGCCTCTGAGATTGTATTGACTTGAATATGTGTACTTTATGTTGTGCTGTTTATACATGTTGGATGTGGGAGGAGAACAGAGAAGAGCAACTTTAATATCGGTTACTTAAAGGGCATTTAGTTGCAGTATCGCTAGATGTCAGCTGTAGCACTTGGGGTGGAAAACACAGAGAAATTCCATTAAGTTTGATATGTCTGTCTTAAAATGTTGTTCATGGAAAGCATTTCCTTTTTTACTAGGATAATATTTCTATTCACTGAATCTTATGGTTATTTTCATTCGATATGAATGTTTCTCTTCGCATACAGAGGGGATGTGAAGTTAGATCTGACGCCACCAAAACCATGCAGAAGTGACTCTGCTATTTGCTTAGTGGAAGAAAATAATTTGTGTGAAGCAATTAGTTATTAATTGGACAGTGTCATGCAGAAACTTGCACTGGGGACAGGCTCTGCAGATAGCAGAGTGTGTGAACTCGTGAAACAAGTAGGATCATAGCTGAAAGAAACAAGTATCCTAAGGGTAGTGTGAAGCACTACCCAGCAAGATCTGATTCCTGTCTTTAATAGTAGCAAGGTCAAACAAATACATGTAAATATAAACTGAATGAAAAATTTAAAATGTTGGTGTTCAAGTCTGATGTATTAAATGTTTTAATCATAAATGGAACAGTGCAGCTATACCAACATATTAAATATATTCCATTTTTACATGTAAACACAGATAGTTCTAATTGGACCAGGGTTTGGGAAAAATAAAAGCTTTATATAAAAGGAGTGCATCACAGTTATACGGATTATTTTCAGGGACTTCTCAACCACTTTCAACTGTTTTGCTTTAGCATGCTTTTTTTGGCTTTTTCTTTTTCTTTTTTTAAAATTTGTTCTTTTTTTTTTAATGACCATCTTGTAACCATAACTTAGTGAAAGGAAGAGAAAAGTATATTTAGAGCATTTTGTGGATGTGCTTACTTATGGACTTAATCTTGCATCCTTAAAGTGTTTGCATTTACAGGGTGGTATTAAAATATTTTCCTGTAACTTTAAATCTACATGCCTCCATTTATAGATAAGATTCTGAAGCTGTAATTTTTCCAAACTTGTTGTAAGATGATTTATTTGTGATGACACTTTGTCAACATGTCAACAATGTTTTCTGTACACTGTGCAATATATTTTGGTTTTGCCACTTGTGACTAATTTTTATGACTTTGCTTTTTAGAAAACTGGTAAATAAAACAGATATATTTTTAATTGCCTTTTTGTTCCTTGAGCCCTCTGCTCCATGTAAGAAGCAAAAAGATATGTGTCACTGGTAGCATGTGAACTGGTATGTCAAACTGAGGAGCTTGGTGGCTCAGTTGTGGCTTGCTGTCCTGAAGTAAGGTGGTTGCCAGCTTGTCTGTATATTTAATGGTCAAATGGAACATTGTACATCTCTTCACAACCATGTACAGATTCAAATTTCCTACCTGAAGGAGCACATGCAGCTGGGCTGCCTGAGTTTGTTGTTCAGACCCACCAGAAGATGTTGTTGTTTTTGTTGTTTAGTGCCAGCTGTGGATGCTAGTAGCTCAGAGGTAGAGAAGCCCAGTTAGGCCCCTTGATTTCGCTTTGTACACTGATGATTAGTCTTCTGTCATGGTGTGAAGTGTCATGTTTTGTCAGCTAGTGTCCTGCCCTGGGGATGCTCTTGTTTTATACTGTGAGTGCAGAAAGTGGTTATGTTGAAGGCTTCTGTTTTCTCACTTTGAGCAGTGATGTATTTTAATGGGCTAGGGGTGCTGCTTTGGACCGCCCCTCCAGTTTAGGAGGTACTCATGTTGAGACCCTCATTAGGTTGTCTTTCCCTGTGACTGTATTTTTGAGTGGTCTGCAGGTTTTTTTTAATACAGATCAAGCTAGTGCAAGCCCTAGTTTGGTCATGAGGGACCCAGATATTTGTGAGCTGCAAGATCGAGGTGTGCTGTACCACAAAGTGGTTCACCATGCAGGTGAATTGCCTTCACAGCAAGGGTAGAATTGTCATGTTGTGCACTCTGTTGCCAAGACATGCGTTTTAAAGCATCCTTGTTCAACAAAGTCCCTTTGAAGTCTTCTGAATTGACCCTAAATCCATGGGCAGCTCTGGGTATGTGAAGTCTGAGCACACTTGTATCCTGATAGCACCTTGGTTCCTTGCTGCCCTAAACGCGCAGAGGAGAGATGTACTGACAGAGCAGTTTACAGAGCTACAGATCTGAGTGACTCAAAGAATGTATCGTGCTACATCACATCTGGATGTAAGCTTTGATAATTGGCCTGTAATGTTGGGAGAACCAAAGTGCTGCCAATGCAGTAAATTACCAGGTAACAGTCCACAGTTGTTCTTCTGGTAATTTCTTGTGATTGTAAATGTTAAATGTGGCTTTGGGCATTCTTGGTGATGTGTCTTCTGTCAGCACTCAAGGGGTTGCTCTGCACTGTTGGGAACAGGCTTTGTCAGAGGGTTTCTCCCAGCTCAGCAGCCCCTAGGCGTCACTGCTGTCCTGTCACTGTCTGGCAGGGTTGCCACCCCTGGTTTTCCTCTACTTAAGATGCTTGTATTTTGGGGCTACCGGTTTTGCTGTGATGTTATTTGACTTAAAGGGAGAAGATTTGTGGTTTGCATTTTAAATAGGGCGATGAGAAAACCAGTAATGAAGAGCTGTTGGCCCAGTGTTAGTGAATGTAAATAGAAACTTTGAGTGGATTTTAGTCCCCTTACCAGCTGTTGCACATTTAGAGGAAAAAGAAACCCCTCTCTTTTCTGGGAATTAAGATACTGGATTGTTCTTTGGTCTCTCTAGCAAGGGTGGAAAGAACGTAACGCATTGATAAGCCTCTGACTCAAAGAACAGGGTGAAAGGAGTTGGAAAAGCGACAAACAATGTTTGTAGGTGTCATTTCCAGAAATTCCAGTGTTCAAGTGTTGTTAGGAACTTGAGAAATAATTTGGTATATTGAATGAAGTAATAATGAACAGCTCACTGGCTCCTTTTCCTTGGGGGCTGTGGAAGTGGGATTTTTAGGGATGGTACACAAAGTGTTTAATAACTTTCTCAGCACGCTTCACTGGTACCACTTTAAAAACAAACCCTAAACAACCAAACACTGGAGCCAAACAAATCCAGCCAGGCTTCCTAAGTGAAAAGAGTAAGACAAGGTAGAAACAGAGAGAAGCGAACTGTTAATCATGGGTGTTTCTCCTGGCATCTGCTGAAGAAACCTGAGGTAGGTCAGGCTCCCATGTGCAATAGCAGTGTGTGTGTGATGGGGTTTCCTATGGGATTTCTGTCCTGAGGCACAGTGGAAGGAGCAGTTGAGGTGGCAGGACCTTTGCCTCTGGTGTTACTCGCAGGATGTGAGTTTACACCTGTAAAAAACCCCCAAACTCAAAGCAAACAAATCCAACCCAACAAAACGCCCACTGTTGACACCGCTGGATTAACCAAGACAAGCACATGGATTGGTATAACCAATGGTGCATTTCCAGGGGTGAGCACGGTGATTTCTGTGCCATACAGAATGGGGAGGTCAGTAGCAAGAGGGGTCTGAACACCTGCCGGAGCTGGGGTAGGTGGGGAGCCATGCACCATCAGCCTTGGAGGAGCAAGCTGCTTTGCCCTTCATTTGCTTTAACTAGATGAAAGGAGACAAATCTAAGCGTGGATTAAATCCTGGAGTATCAGGAATTTTTTTCAAGGTGTGCTTCTCTCTGTGTTCTGTGTATTGGTACAGTAAGACCAAACACAGTGAATTTGAACTGTTGTAATAGTCTAAGCATAAAACTGCTTGTGTTGCTGTTGCAGTGGGAATTTAAAAAATTGTACTTCTGTCCAAGAAAGCATTGGCTGTAGTATATTTTTGGGGTCTTTTTGGGTTTGTTTTGGGGTTGGTTTTTTTTTAATGTTTTGGCCATCGCTTGCCTAATATAAGGTCTACTGCTTTCTCTTCTGTTTTCAACAGCTGATTCCCTCTGAAATCTCTTGTGGCCCTTCTTGCACAGGGGAAACTAAAGAAAACCAAACCTGGAAACCAGGAAAAAACCCCAAACAAATCAGCAACCCAGTCATGAAAGTGCTGGGTACATCTAGCAAATGTGTGTCTCTAGCTTGCTTTAATATTTATTTGTCTTAGCTGCAGGAAGCAGAAGGTTTGGGTGCCCTGTGCTTGCCTCTGCTCCGATTTGGAGGAGTGCTGGGACTGGAGTGGCTTGAGGCAGCAGAGTTGGGTTCTGTGGAGCCCTGGCAAGACAGGCTTGGTTCTTCCAAATTCCCAGGTAAGAGTCACATCCTCCATGCAGGTCGTACACAGGCGTTTAAACCTCTGATTTAACCTGAGCCATCTCTCTGTTCCACGTGCTGTGGCCTGTGCTCTGCTGACTGCATCTCTTCAGTGTTTGCAGTTTTGTTGGCAGCATATGCAAAATTACTGGGGCCTGTACGCAGACTGTGCTCAGGGCTTTTCTTGTGCTTGTGTGAATGACCTTCCCCCACCTCCCATAACTGTGTTTTGGAATCTGACAAATCAGTTTTCCAAATGATTGGAAAGCAGGTTTTCCCCATGGTTCAGTTGCATTTCTAAATTTGATAAAACCAGGAGTTTGATGGAAACAATTAATGGTATTGCAGACTAAGTACTTTGTGCTAAGCAATTAGGAGCTGCAATACTATTCCTTATTGCAGTACTGTTGCTTCTAGAGTCCTAAAATACAAAGGTTGTCTCTGCAGCAAGACAGAACTCTAAGAAATAAAATAACATCTTGTTATTGTTCTCCTGTAGTAACAGAACATGTGTAACTTACTGTACCAACCAGTATGTTATAGTAACAGACAATACTTCACTGAACTTTGTTGTATTCTTCCAGTGTGCAGTGTAATAGCTGTCTGCTAGAATGTATCTTTCTTCCTGTTGGGGCTAAATGAAATTTTCATTTACTTAATTTTTTTTTATATATATACACATATATTTATATATACACATATATTTAAATATATATATATATATGAAATAATGGAGTTGAAGGAAAATATGTGTCTGCATCAGAGCCCAGAATACCCACGAATGACTTGACAGCCCCCTTGCTGCAGGATGATCTGCAGGGTGGTGTGAAGGCTCAGTAACAACCCCAGCCCCTGCCCCAAGCTGCACAAGCTCCCGGGCTCCGTTACCAGCCTGGGGGCAAACGCAGCATCTGAAGTATTGCGACTCCCGCATTTAAAAAGGCGTACGGTGCGACACAATGCAGAAAGCAATGGCAGCGTGAAGAACGCGGCAATGGGGAGTTATTGCCGATGTCTGTAGGCAGTTGTCTTGGCATGCCCCTCCTTTCCCGTCTGCTGCAGCGCTGCTGCCGCCTGTGCAGAGGGAAGACTTTGTCCCAGCTGCTCTGTGCAGAGCCGGGAGGGAAGGGGAGGTGGAGGGAGTGCCTTCTGGTCAGGAAGATGTGTACCTCTCCCTAACCTCTGCCTCCCTGCCCACTGCTGAAGCTTGGAAGACTTTTGTTTGCTGTTGGTTGCCTTGAAGTTCTCTTGTGCGTTCCCTCCTTTCAGAGACAAATCCAAATGTATATAGATAGACGTATAAAATTAGAGAGTTGTGACTGCTGAGGTGGCATGGCAGCAGTGAGTTCCTGTGTAACATACAGAACTCAGAAATTCTTCCTCCCTTGTCTGCAGTTATGCACATACAAAAAGATGGCTCTTGAACTACTCTGACTGGAGGCTCCTGAAGCTTTAGATGTAGTCAGCCAGAGTGGTTAATATGCTTTTAATAATAATTACATTGTGTTACTTGAGCGGGGAATTTGAATGAGATCAACTACAAAGAGCTGAATCTGAAAGCAGCTGTACACAGCGTGGTTTTGTTAGTCCTGCCAGTCCCTCTGAGTTCCCTTCGCTGCGTGTACTCTGCTGCTGTGAGGTGATGATGTGAGAATAGCATTTTCAGGGATTTCTGGTTTGGACTTTTAAGGAGAATCTGATTGTTTGTTGGGGGGTTTCTGTGGGGTGTTTTGGGGTTTTTTTTAATAAATTTGCCTGCTAATCTGTAGATTAGCAAAATAAAGGTCTCTGTATCCTAATCTGCATAAATTGTTTATAGTCTTGAACTGGCTTTGCAGCAGAATGCTAGAACCAGGCTGCACACTGTAAATAGCTTTACAGATTGTTACTGACAGAAATAGCTTGATGGAGTGATACACGGCTGCCTTTGTTGCCTGATTTAGCGTTCATAGGCCTGTGAAGTTTATGGTGTTAACTTTTACTCCTTATACTGACAACAACAGCTTTACAGGTAGAGCCTTTGTGGGTGTTTCTGTCAGGATCAAAGGGCCCACATGCTCAGGAAGTCATTGAGCGGTGTGGCTGCCCGTACGCCCTGCCGAGGGGACAAACTGGGGTAGTGCAGAGGAAGGCTGGGGCACCTTGGCCACCATCATGTAAATCCTCCCTGTGTCTGAACGAGCCAGCAGTAAATTAGGTCCAGGAATAGCAGCAGTGCAATCTAATGTGTTTTAAGAAGTGTCTATAAATGGAGATGGTATTTATCGCCTAGGTGATTTACAGTCCAACTTGTTTATTCAAGCATTTCCAAATAAGACTTTTAAAGCTTTTCAGGTATAAAATTTGGTTTTAAATTGAGAGGGGTGTGAGGGAGCACGAGAAATCTGTAGTATTTCTTCTGCAGGAGTGTTGCCAGGAGTGTGGATGCTACCAGCCTGCCCCAAACTTCACAGACTTTATCAGCACACGTAGAAGTGGCCTGAAGCCAACTGCCAAAACTTACTGTGAGTAAATTGCTGTAGTTAAATGTGTCCACGGCCTTCCAAGCATTGTGTGTTGCCATACTTTTGAGCCCCCTAGATAAGATGAGGTTGAACTGTGACACCTGGGCTATATATAGAAGGTGACAGTTTGCTGCTCTGGAAACATTTGGGTGGTTGCGCTCTGGTTTGTGACTTTCCTGAAAGAATTGGAGGAAGAGGATAATAATGCTGTTCCAAAGGGCACTGCCTCTTCTTTGAAATTGCCTAACACTACCCTTTTAAAAATAGTTTTATCAACAGCAAACCACAATTCTATCTGGTTTTCTGGGTGAGGTGTAGCAATTCCTTGTCAGGGAGAATTTGAGAAAGAGATGAAGATGAATGTCTCCTGAATCATGTGCCTATTTGGACCTTTAACAGCTAAGTTGAATGGAGAAGGGGAGTTGTTGAAATACAGGCAGGAAAGGAGGGCACAGGGTTAAATCTGTGTGCCTCCATGAGCTGTCACCGTAACAGATGAGAAGGTTCTGGAATCAGGGAAGGTTGGAATCGTCCTGTGTCTAGACAAAAAGAAGGGAAAAAAATATCTGAGGGTGGGGGACAAAAGTGATGTTTGTAGGTTTTGGTAAAAGAAGCTACAGCTGCAGAACCCAACCCTACAAAGGGCTGTGTTCACCTGGGTTCTCTGCTAGCTGCGTTCCCAAACTGTCAGTGTCTCGGCACAGATCTGAACTCTGAAAGTGACTTTAGAAACTGAGTCAAGTCGAAGTTACGTGTCCAGAAAGTTCAGATTTTGATATCTTTGAAATCTAAGCAAGTAATTGTGCCATTTGAATCAATCTATGGTTTTATTCACAGAAATGTGTGAAATAACCGTTTTGCAATATTCAATGTTCTCTAAAACCAAAACTAGCAAGTAAAAACAAGTAAAAATTATGTTCTTTTGTTTCAGGGGAAGGACAGGGGAAGTGGAAGCCCTTCCGCTTTTGGAGGTGTGTGTTTTATTTCTTGCTGCTCAGATGCCATGGTTACAAGTGCTATGGAAAACAAACCAGTGGCACCAGGTAGGCTTCCCTGCTATTTTCCAGCAGTCTGATTTCTCTGCCCACTATCGGGATTCTGACAGGAAACAGAGCAAGGCTGAACACTGATGCCTTTGGGCAGCAGAAAGGACCAGATGTCAGAATTATCTTGTTTGGGCCAGGAAGCCAAAACTCTCTGTTACTCTGTAGGATTCTGCCACGTTTTATGAGCACCAGCTCTGGTTTCTCATCAGCCAGAAATGCAGGAATGGTGAAAGCAACACACTTAGCTGGGGACTTGCTCACAAACTGTGATAGACTTTCCCAAAAGTGATGAAACAACCTGGGATCCACAGCCGAATCCCTTCCTTACTTGCTTGGCCAGCCGTCATGGTTTCCTTCTGGCGAGGACCTGTCTGCTCCAGGTGATTCAGGGTGTCGAATGACTGTGGTGACAGTCTGTAGACGCTGTATTGTAAAAGCAACTAACAGACAGATTGCAAGACCAAAGAGTCCGCCCGTTTGTGTAAACAAGATGTAGAAGTGTTTGGCCTGGCGTCTGGTGTGTTGGAGGAGGGAGGCAGCGCTTGGGAATTGTGCTGGTGCTGCCAGCGCTGCAGGGACGCCCAACGCAGATGGGTGGTGTGCTTGGCCACGTGCTATTTGGGAGCAAAAGGGGAAGAACTAAACCCTGACAGTGCTTGAATGCAGCTTGTCCCTCCTCGCCGTGACGGGGAACATGACCGTGGTTGTTTGCGTGTTGCACTTCCTGTCCGGCCTGTGTGGCTTACATCTGTTCACTGTACATGCATGTCTGGCTGAGTCAGAGGGGACATTGTGAGGCTGGCGAAGGAGGCCTTGTCTCTAAAGTGTTCAGGGTTGCATGGGACTTTGAAACATGTTTGGGTGATGAAATAAAGCAAGAAGGCAGAGCATATGCACCTGACATCCCCCTGAGATGCTTGCTGTTTATGCAAACACTTAGTGTTGTACCCAGTACCCGAGTCTCACAGTTTATTCACAGGAGACTTTAGAATCTAAACTGTGAGGGGTTTCTTTGGCTGAATTGGCTTGTTAAGCAATAAAGACCTTACCTCAAGAGACATGTGACCAGTTCTTCATTAATGTAATTCTGGAGTTAATTCCAAACCCCATGAATAGAGAATGGAGGGGCGAGCATCCAGCAGTGGACTCCGTCCTAGGAAACGGAGAAGCCTTTGCTTGCTTTGAGTGGACTGACTTGAATTTAACATCTCATGCAAACTAAAGCACAAGAAACCATTGGCTACATTCAGCAGCGGTCACTCCTGCCACTGGCAGCAAGAGCCTTGATTTTGGGGAAGACTTAACAGTTTTGATAGGTGAGGAAATGCTCTGGCCTTACAGTTTCATGCTCCCTCTTAGTGTAAACAGGAGCTCCTCACCACAATCCCCTTCCCCTCTTCCTCTGGCAAATAAAAACGCTTTTTCATCAGCTCCTTCACAGCATTTCTCCCCTTTTACCTGTGCTGTAAAATCATTGATTATACAGCTGTGAATTGGTGGGTGTAAATGTATAAATCCACAAAAGACAGGCAAGTTGTTGGATAATTTTCTTTTTATTTCCTCTTCCCCCTTCAGAAACCGCTGAGATAATAATTCTCCCTTCTTTGTGAAGTCTTACCACTTTACAAGATCAGAATGTTACTGGCTGGCATTACAACAACCAGTGCATCAGAACAATAATATTTTTGTTACATCTTTACCAAAAACAATAAAATAATCCCAAGGTGTTAAAGCAAGCAGAGAGGTGTCACTACTTGTCCTCCCTGGAAATGCAGCCAACTGACCTTCTAGAAAAAAGCTGAGAGGTAAGAGGCATCTGGTGGTTGGTTGGTTGTTGGGGTTTTTTTGTCATGGGTGTTTTTTTTGTTTCTTTATTTTTGTTGTTGCAGGTTTTTTTTAAAAGGCTTCTGGGAGTAGATTATAATTTCACAAATAGAGGAGGGGTGCTCCTGGGAAGGAACGGGGGAGGAAGCAGACTCCAAAGTAAGCACCAGGATCTGGGGGTTTTGCATTGTGATTTGAAGGTTCCCTTTGTCACCAGAGCTTTTGAGCCTTGGAACGACACGTTGGCCGAAAGGACGTGAATCATCTTTCCTGCTTCCTGCAGCAGTTGGAAGTGCAGTCGGTCCTGCTGTTCCTGAGCCACCCTGATGGGCTGTGCTCTGCCCTGGCCAGCTTGGCCACTGCTGAGCAGCTGCCAGTAACACCCCACAGCAGAAAAGCAGCTGTGTAGAGCTGTTGTTGGCTTGGTTGTCCCACGATGGTGCTGCTCTGGGCAGCTGCCTCTGTGCTCCTGAGCAGGGCATATAAGGTATGATGTAAAAGGTAATTGTGCCCTTTGGGTCTTTTAACCTTTTTTTGTCACGACCAGGCGCATTGAGGAGTGTTCTAAGTTATGTGTCATTCCATATAAAGCTTTCCAGAAACTAGAGGAACATCCTGGGCATCCCAAAGCTCCCAGGAGCACATCACTGCATGCTTGTAGCTTGCTGTCATGGATTTCTCTGGGAACTTGTGTTGTCTTATTAAGTAACTGCAGGCTCTGTGGAGAGGTTAGTGAGTGGGAGGCTTGCAGCTGCTGTTGAGAGTAGCAGCTACTTGGAGAGATTTGCTCCAGAATCCCATGTTTTGCTAACAGACTGTACGCTCCTGTGCCTGGGTGAGGGGATTTGGTTACACTTGTCTTCTGACTGGTTCGTCCCTTCATGTGAAGGATAGAAAGAACCCGGACCAGGCTCAGATGCGTGTCTTAGACTCCTGGTACTGTGCAGGCATCTGCTGAGTGGCAAAGAAATCATGCATGATGTTTAGGAAGGGGCAAATGTGTAGGTAGATACCTCCTGTGCTGGAGGTCAGCTATGAGAAACAAAGCCCCCCTATCTTTTGTGAAGGGTGGTTGTACACGCCAGCCAGCGTCTGCAGGCCCAAATGAGGCAAATTTGATAGAAACTTGTGTGATTTGGGCCTTGGTGAGTCATACAGGTGCTGTAAGTGGTCTCTGAGTTGGTGGAGAGGTTTGATGGGGCTGATAGTGGAGTTGATGTCTCTTCTGTTCTCTTTCCCCTGTCCTCCCCCCAAGAAAATACTCTGTAGGGCACCAAATGCAAAGGCAGTTGGATGGTTAGAGAGAGTCTGGAATGACTTTGCTTAGCACAGGCTGGTTCTGGTGAACTCAGCTCAGGGAGAATGAAATTCCAGTTTTGCTACTGCCCCTGTCGGCCACGAACCCCGAAACACCACGAGGCTTCCGCAGGCGGCCGCCCGCAGCTGACCCGCTTTGTGTGTACCCAGCGGGAGGTGCCAGTCCCGTGCGGGGCCCAGTTCCCGCTCCCTCGCTGAGCACACCATTGCAAGGGTGCCTTCAACACGTGCCCTTTCATGGTGGCTTCAAATTAGGCTGCTTTGCTTTGTACTTAAATAGTCTGGGATCTTTGCAGAGTTCAGCCTGGGGGAGACCAACGTGGGGCAGTTCTGGGAGCTATCTGACAGTGTCTGCGTGAAGGTGCTTTCAACCTGTATTTTAGCTTGAGGCCAGCGTGAAAACTAGTAAGACCCTAAACCCCTCACAACTTGAGGTATTTCAGCACTTGAGAAATGTGAGGCCAGAAGAGATCAGCTAATATAATTGCTTGCACGTTGTTTTACTGCACTGGTTTTGTTTGTAACCGAAGCAACTCGCATTTGCTTCTGGAAAGAGTCTGTCTCGCTTGGCCCAAGAGCATTAAGAGAGAGGAAATTTGTGGCTTCTTCCAGTGCCTAATGTCAATTGTTTCCCTGCTCACTTCAAACAGCTTGGACCCACTATCTGGCTCTTGGCATTTAAGGCTCTACTTTATTGCACTGAAGGCCCTTTTGAACATATGGCTTACCAGCTTAGGAAGTGAGCTGTGTAACATATGTAGCAGAACTAATCAAATCGCCCTCGGTCATCATCTTGTTTAACTAAATTAAGCTCAGTCTCCTGCTGTAAGGTGCATTTTCATGTTTGAATGCTTTCCGTGCCAGCTTTGAGTTTTGTTTTCTTAACCTTCTGAAGATGCAGTGCAATGAAATGCTTGTGCTGCACAGGGAGCTAAAAACCCTGTGGAAGGAGAGGGACTGTTGTTTTGCATTTTCTTTCCCTTTAGCTCAGCTCACACAGGAGCCCGAGGGGGTTAAAATGCACAACTTTGGGACGTTATCCATGTGGGTAACTGTGGGTTTGGGAAATCTCGGTCAGAAAAAAGTATAACCCAGGGTCTCATGCAAAAAAATAAAGTATGCCTTAGGAAGCAGAGGAAGGACAGGCTTCTGGGTAAGCCAGACAGATTGGTGAGTTGGTTTGATCACAGAATCACAGAATTGTAGGGGTTGGAAGGGACCTCCAGAGATCATCAGGTCCAACCCCCTGCCAAAGCAGCTCCCTAGGACAGGTCACACAGGTTGGTGTCCAGATGGGTCTTGAATCTCTCCAGAGAAGGAGACTCCACACCCCGTGGGCAGCCTGTCCCAGGGGTCCCTCACCCTCACTGGGAAGTTCTTCCACATATTGGTGTGGAACTTCCTGTGCTCCAACTTGAGGCGATTGCCACTTGTCCTGTCCCCACAGCCCATGGAGAAGAGGCTGGCCATTTTCCTCTGTGTCTCACTTCAGATATTTATAAACATTCATCAGATCCCCTCTCAGTCTTCTTTTCTCAAGGCTGAACAGCCCCAGGTCATTCAGCCTTTCCTCGTCGGGGAGATGCTCCAGGCCTTTAATCCCCTTTGTAGCCTCCTCTGGACTCTCTCCAGGAGATCCCTGGCTTTTTTTTATACCAAGGAGCCCAGAACTGGACACAATACTCCAGGTGGGGCCTGACTAGGGCAGAGCAGAGGGATCCTTCCTTGAGTTTACCATGTGCTTCCTGCATGACCTTGTTTTCCAACCATTGTGCCCATCTGTGGATTGAGAAGATCTCCTCCTGGATCCCATCCATACTGGCTTGTGCCTTTCTGTGGTCCAAGCCCTGACTGGTGGGCCAAGCTCTGCAGGAGACATGGCATTTGGCCGAGGTGTTTTCATCAGCAGAGGGAAGGTAGAGGTGCTTGGGCAAAAGTCTGGTTCAGTGTTTCAAAAGCTGAACCCCAGATTTGCAAACCCCATGTGTCTGCACTCACGTCCCTGTAGGGCAGAGGAGTGGGGAGGGCTGGAGATCCCCTTTGGTGCGTGCGCAGCCGATGCCTGGAGATTGGGCCACAAACTGGGAAATGCTGAAAACGGGCTCCAACAGCTGGAGGTGTCAGGAGGAGAAAGCTTGGATTTTATCTGTGGAGAGTTTACCATAGCGTGGGGAGGCTCTGGATGCCAGGATTAACCAACAGTCATCACAGCATGCTTCTCACAGAAATCAATCCTCCTTTTTTGTGATCGATTTCAATAACTTCTGCTAATAACCTGATCTTGGTCAGTAAAAGTGTAAGCTTTTTGTGTTACAGGCAGGAACGAGCGATCTACTCGGCAGCAAGTTCCCTCTCATGATGTCTGCATGCCTCCCCTCCCCTGCTGCTGAGGGCTGGACTGAGGTTTTATTCTTGTTTTAATTCTTAATTGGAATACAGACCGAATGGTAGATTGATTTGGAGGGGAAGACTCTGTAGAGAGCTCTGTGATACTTGCTCTTGGGAAACAAAGGAAGATGCAAGCTGATTTGGAGGATCTGAAATTTTGATTTTGTGTCCTGGCCAGAGAGCTCAGACATCAGACTGGGGATGTGTTGCCAAGAGGTTAAGCGAAGGTTTGGGCTGGAAGGCCTCTCAGCTGACCTGGTCCAACAAGGAGCAGTTTTCCCCTGCAACAGGTGAGTGACTGACGTGCAAAGAGAGGGGAAACCGAGCCCTTCTTCCCATTATTCTTCAGCTGCATATCAAACGAGGGGCCTGTTAGCGTGCTGCTCCTCTCTCCTTTGGGAAGGTGGTGTGCTGTCAGATCAGATAGTCTGTTTGTATTACTTTGGAATGGAAAAGAATAAAGGCAGCTTCTATAAAGGGGAACTTGAAAAGGCTTCGCTGGTTTTTCATCAGAGCTGCTGGAAACCTTTCTTCCCCCTGCTGCCCCTTCGCTGGTGTCCCCCCAAACCCTCACCTCTTCCTGCCTTTGTCAGGGAAGTGTCAGATCTGGCACCTTTGCAGCAAGGTACAGAAATGCAAATGGGGAGATCTCGCAGCACCTCATCAGAGGATGTAAACTTTCTGTGAACCTAATTTGTGGATTTAGAAAAAAAGAGAAAAAGCAGCCCCATTGCTAACACATTGCTAGAATGCTTTTGACACTCTTAAAAAAACCTCCTGACAGGATTGATCTGACCTGGCTTTTTGTTTTCAGCTAATGGGGGGCTGAGGAGCACTGGGGGGATAAGGCCTGTTATCCTCAGCTGTGGCCTTACGGCGACCACCCTGGCAAGCTCACAGCCCCATGGCGCGATCCTGTCCTTAGCAGCAAGGATGGGATGTGCCCAGCTCTCCAGATGTGAAGGCAGATGTGGGGGGAGCTATGTGGGCCCACCAGCCTGTGAGGGTTACCCCAGGAGTGGGAAGCATCTGCAGCGTCATATGCAGGAACGGGAAGGGGAGCAGGTTACTGGGCAAGGCCACCTTCGGCCCCGATTCTCCAGGCACGGCCAGTGCAGGGAAAGTCAAGCAGCGTGCCTGTAGTGCTGCTTAGAAGGGAGGACTTGGTTATTAGACCCCCCCAAATCCACTGCTGAACCAAAGGTGGCACTTCCATGCTGACTCCTGGCTGTGTTTCTGTCACCGAAGCGTCAGGATTTGCACTTGCTTTCACAGGAGCGTTACTGCAGAGCCCTAACCCGGCGTCTTTCATCCCATGGAACTGAAGCCGAGCCGAGCCACCTCCATTGTGCCCGCAGAGGGGCTGAGGGAGCCCAGGAACAGCCCTGGACGCCACACCTGAAGACAGCCACACCTGAAGACAGCCACCTCAGGCAAGTGTCTGCGGCTGAACACTGCTGTGTGCGCGCGGTTGTGAGCCAGGGCTGGGCTGTGGCTGCTGCTGGCATGTTAGGGATGTGTGCTGTGGCTCTGCTGCCCTCAGGCCTTACAGACACGGGGCCTTTCCTAGGCTCTGTCCTAGCGGGGTGATGCGCTGCGGTGTGAAGGTGCTGGTATCTAGGCTAAGCGCAAGCGGAGTGTGGAGTATCCAACACGGGGAAGTGGTTTATTAGAGAGTAAATCCAGCCTTGTGCTGGTGCTAGAGGGGTGCGGGCTCAGTCCCAGAGGTCATCTTGCGCTGAGGGTGTTACTTTTAGGGCAAGTGTTCCCCAGGCCCCTCCTTCATTTACACTTCAAACCATGACCTGCCCTGCCTGCAGCAGAAAGGTCACTACAGCAGCTCTCACCTCCTTCTGCTGAGCTGGGTTTTGCCCTTCTCCCCCGAGTTCAAAGGGGATTTAGCACAAAAGGGGGTAAGAACCACCACACAAACCTGGCTGCCTTTGAATGCGAACATCCACCTCGGGTAACTCAAAATTAGAAAGGAGAGGTCTTACCAGTATCTTAGTTTCCACTTTTATTATTCCAGAGGGTCGTTAACAAAAGAGAAGTTACATGACCAGTCCCTTGGTAGTTAGGTTGCTTCCTTTCTTGCTTGTTCTATGTTTGGGAACTTCCCTGTATTAAGCAACTCTACAATCCTTTTTGTTTCTCTTCACAATGGCAGCTCTGAGAGGTGTTATCGCAGTATAAACAACCTGGCATCTCTCAAAGTAGGAACAGGGGAGATGTCAAACCCTGTGTAGGAGAATGCTGAGGGTCCTTCCCAGCCCCCTAGAAACATTACTTCTAAATATTATTTTCCAACCCCATTGCATGCACGTACTTCAACTTTGCATTCATAGCAGGGGGGGAACCCAAAGCCAAACCACTCCAAACAACTAAAACAGACCCCTGTGATGTGATGCTCCAGAACAGGATTTGCCCAGCACTTCTACATGGGCCCTGGGGGTTGATGAGTGACACCTTCAGAGGGGACAGAGTAGGTTTGAGACCAGAATCCAACTAAACTAGCCCAGAAATCTGCAGGCTAAGATCAACTGTATGACCTTGATCACTGCAGTAACTTGTGTGTCTAGTATTAAAGACACCTTTGAATGCCAATACTTGAGCTAAACAATGCTTACTACTTGTACTAAGTGCTAAATTACCAGCATTGTTTCCATAACATATACATTCTTTTGTTAATAGTTAACAGGGAACTGTACTTTTAATTTTTAATCCAGTTAGAAGTGCATCACACTCCACACTACATGCATTCTGTTGTGAATTCAGCATTTTTTTTATTAAAGATTAAAAAAACCAACATTTGACACCCTAATATACATAGAGTCACAATAAACTCAAATGTGCTAAAAGCAAAATGTGCATAAAGACACTCATTTCTAAAAGGCACCCTGCCACCAATATCTTTTAAATGTCTGCCTAATTCAAACAGGTTTCTAGTTTTCTCTTCCTTCACTGAAGGGGAGACTAGACCGCTACGGCGTACAGATGCTAACCACACCAACCCCTTTCAGGGATCTCTGCTATCACTACAACACTTAAGAACTGTGCATGCAGACTTACCGAGCTTCTCATGGTTAACAGTCACAACTTAAAATGCATGAGGGCCGCTTCTTAATGAGCGAGTAGAAGGTAACGATAGTGGGCTGCTTATAAGGGCTAAGGGACAGGGATATAAAGTAACTGCTGTGTACCCAGCGAAGAGCTTTGTTGCTATGAGCCCTCTCCCTCCTCCCCCCCATCCCCTCCCCAACCTCTCATAGAAACAACCCCTCAAGTTACAAAATGCCACACACACACACATACACAGGGATGAAATGTTAACACGTTTAGCTATTAGCCTGTCAGGGCATGACAGCTTGAGAGTGCCACAGATGCAGTCCCGGGGCGCAGCGCTGCCAGCCGCACGCGTGCTGGCAGGGCCCTGTGCTGCTCGGAGGGCCACAGGGGAGCCTGGGGCCGGCTGCTCCCGCTGCTAGGTAGGTCCGCGTCGACGCCCGCACGCTCCTGCTGTTACCACGGTCTCCACATGGATTTGGGTAAGCTAGGCGAGGGCAGGCCCTGCGTCTGGGACGCGTCCAGTCCATCGGTGGAGGTCTGGCCCAGCTCGGCCTCCGCCTCGTCTGAGTCGGAGCAGGTCTCTTCGCTGGGGGAAGGCGAGGGGGCCGGGCCGAGGGAGGCCTCGGCCGCCGGGGCCAGCGCCTCGCCGCCGTGCCAGGGGCCGAGGGCGGGATCGGCCAAAACGTCCGCGATCAAGTCCGGGAAGCCGCCCTCGTTGAGGGGCATGGACTCCAGCAGGTGGTTGAGCAGCTCCGCGGCCGTGGTGGCGTCGATGCCGGGGCAGCTGGAGACGAAGGTGTGCACCTCGTGCATGCACTGGATGTAGCCGGCGGCGAAGCGCTCGCTGGCCTCGCGGTGCAGCCGCCCGCCCTCTGCGCCGCGGGAGACAGAGAGGGGAGCGGCGTGAGGCGCGGGCCGGGCCGGGCCCCCGCCGCCGCCCCGCCGGCACTCACCGAGGGAGCGGCGCTCCAACACGGCCTGCACTCGCCGCACCGTCAGCTCCAGCACCTCCGCGTTCTCCAGCTTCGCCTGAAACTGAGCCGGAGCGCCGCGGCCGTCAGCACGGCCCCGGTCCTCGCCGCCCGCCTCGGCCCCGCTCCCCCCGCCCCGCCGCCTCACCTCACTGTCGGCCAGCAGCAGCCGCAGCTCTTGCAGACTCTCGTTGATCCGCGCCCGGCGCTTCTTCTCCACCAGCGGCTTCCTCATCTGTGGGGACAACAGCGCCGTCAGCCCGCCGTCCGCCCTGCCCGGCCCCGCCCGCCGCCGCCGCGGCGCCCCCGTGGCTCACCTTCCTGTCGGCCCTGGCCTCGGCGCAGTCCTCGTCCCCCCGCGGCGGGCGGCCCTTGCCGGGCCGGAAGGAGGGCGCCATGGCGCACCGGACCCGCTCTGCTCAGCTCCGCTCCCCGCCCCGCGCCGTCATACTTATACCCTGTGATTTGCATGTCAATGAGCCCATTGGCCGCGCCGCGCGAGCAGCCGCCGGAGCGTTGGCCGAACGGGCCAATGGGAGGCGGGCGCTTTGTCTGCGCTGGGGCGGGGGCTGGGTGCCGCCGGGCCCCTGGCCGCTGCCGGCCGCCGCGCTGTCCGCGGGCAGCTGCCCCCGGTATTGTCGGCCCGGCGCGGGGCGGGCGCGGCTCCGCTCCTTGGGGCCTGTCCCGGCTGGGGCAACGGCGCGGGGGGGGGGGGGGGCAGGAAGCTGTGCCCGCTGCCCGCAGCGCGGCGGGTCCCCCTGCAACCCCCAAGTGCTGGGGCACGTCGGTCACCCGCAGAGCCCCTCGCCAGCGCTCGCCGCCTCCCGGCTCAGGGCCTCGGCAGTTGCGTGCGGGCGGTTCTTTGTCAGCCTGGGAGCTCGCCCCGGGCCGTCGCTGCCCCTCGCTGCCGGTAGCGCCCCGGCTTTCGGCTGCGGGCAGGGACGGCCGGGCGAGAGCCGCCTCTTTGGCTCGAAGGAGCCCAGTTCAGCGCCGAGCCGCGCAGCCTTACGGACCCGCCCGGACAGGCTTGTAAAGCTGGGCTCCGGCGCTGGGTGCCTGCGGGGGGGAGACGCGCGCGGTTCGGGCCACGCCGCCGGCCCGTCCCCGGTGCTTGGTGGCCCTTTCCCGGGGCGGGGGGGCTGCGCCCCGAACGCTTAGTGCCGTCCCTGGGCTGCCCTCCGCCTCCCTTGGCTGTAAGAGCCGAGCAAGGCGGCTTTGTGCGGTAACTTGACGCTGATGACAGTTGGCAGCTGCGGTTCCCCCAGCAGGCTGAGGCAAATAAAAGCATTAGGGCCCGTCCCCGAGGAGAGCGACAGGTGTTCGCTCCCGCTCCTTTGTTTCCCTCCTTTTATTCTCCTCGTTAATGCGTGTCATATTTTTACCACCCCAGGAAACAGGAGACGCATCCCCCGCTTGGATCGTCGCCGGCACACAGCCGCCCGTACTGCCTCCCTGTGTGCGTCCGGCATGAGCTCCCCCCCCCGCTCCAGCGTGCCCCTGTTTGTCTCGCCATTGAAACCCCCCGGAACGTCCCTCCGGTTTTGGTGGTGCTGAGGTTTTCCTTTCCGAGAGGCAGTGTGAGCTGACGGGCTTGTAGCCACGCAGGGCTCCCTGGGACCCCCAGCTTGATTACTGTGATCGATCCGCGCCTGTAGGTTGGCATCCGCCTCGTCCCGCGTGGTCCAGCGGGTAACGGCACGTTCGCTGGGACAGGCCGGGGCAGCCCGTCGCCACGCTGTTACCTAACGCTGCTTTTCTCCCTCACAGCGCTGTATAGGGATCTGTGCCTGTGATGAACTAATCCGTGTCTGATGAAAGAACAAGCCAGGATAGAAATGCTCAGCACCATCTTCTCGTGGCCATCACAGGGGAGCACGTCAGAGAGAAAGAGGTCCCGTATGCAGTGAGATGCCTTGGCTGGATGCCTAAGCTCAGACCACTCTGCTTTTTTGCAACACAATAGACAGATTTTATTTTCAGGAAGGCATTCATGTTACATTTCTTTCTTATATTTTAAATCACCCATCCTTGGATTTTGGCCAAGTTTGCTCTCAAGTTGACATGCTTCATTGCATCAGGCAGGACAGAGCAGGATGTACCCAGGCCTGGGTGACTAATCTGTCCTTCCACTTCTGATGCACCCACGTAACACAATGTGGAAGCTGGCTTACCCTTTTCATCAGTATCATTAATGCAGACTAAGCAGAAATGCGCCAGGCAGGTCCGTAACGGTTTTGTCTTCAGGCAAGTAGAGCCGGCTGTGATTGTATTTTGTGTGCAGTTTATTCATAGTTAACCTACGTGGAGAAGAGACAATTGTATGAGTGTAAACTACAGCAAAGTAATAGATGTCATGACTTTGGAGGAGCCATCTCTGTTCTGAACCAACACTAGGCTCATAAGGTCAGCACACGTGTGTAAGAACACACCCACATGTTTATAAAACGTGTGGTAACACACTGAGTGTATATAATTGCATGGTAAAAAAGACAAAATTCCAAGAGTTTGTGAGCTTGTTTTCTCCTCAGAGGAAGCTTAGCTTTCCCTGCTGTGCGTAATCAGAGATGCTCAAACACCAGGTTCTATGCTGGCGTAAACCCTGCTGATTTACTCCGGAAGCATCGCACCACTGTGGCTGCAGATGTGGTCCCCGAGGCTGGCCAGGGAGAGTTGGCCATGGCTCTACCGTCCGACTTCTCTTCTGACTTGGTGGGTGCTGATGGCGAGGTATCCTGCACACTCTGCAGCATGTCTTCCTGTATTTTATTTGTCAAATGAGATGACAAATGCTGGAGCCGTTTGTGCCGGACATTAAAAATGTATGTGCCATAAATATCAGGGCATTACTAGAGCTGCCATTCTGGAGGAAGAAGTCACTGCAGGCTCTCTGCCTCAGCCCACGGGGATAATGTGACATTTTGGTGCCACTTTAAACAATCTCCGTCACATCAGGTGAAGCGATTCATGATAACCTCATGCATTTTAATGGAAATGTCAACTGCCATCGAGTAAAAGAAAACGTTCCTTAGATACCGTGTCTCATACCTCACTGCTTGCTCAGGCATGGTGGTTCCTGGAGGAGGTTCTGGTAAACCCATCAACTTAGCCGTGTTGCTCTTTCCAGGTTAAACCATCCTGCTCTCTACTGATGGGGAGCCGTACAGGCACTGCTGTCTCCCTATGGGTTTAACCCTGCCAGAGGCTGGTGCTCCCACATGTGATATAAACTGTGGTTTAGCGGAGGAGCAGTGTGGTTCTGGCAGGGATAATGGGATCAGCGTCATGCTGCGTGTTTTCCTGCAAGTCCATGCGTGGAGCCGTATAATGCAGAATATAGTAACAGGTCTTAATTCTTCTCAGATCACGTGTTATCACTAATGCAGCTGTGGTGGCTGTGGCAAAGGCGACTGTGGGAGAAAATCCTGCAGCCTCAGCTACTTGCCCTGCATTTTGGAGGCCCAGGTAAGTGGCAGATCCTCATGAGATGGGGGAGTCTGCCATGTAATGCCTCACATGCTTCTGTTTGAGCTACCAGGTCCATTTGAAAGGTCTCCAGCTCCCAGAAGGACGTTCCCACAGAGACATATTGCAGCTCTGAAAAGTTGTTCTAAGGACGCTGCAGGCAAGTGTGCTGCCATCCGTGTTCGGGGGCTTGAGCCAGTAGGTCACCCAGGCTCTCTGTGGATAATGTAATCAGAGCAGGGGATAAAGACATGATGAGCAGGGACAAGGTCCATTGGAAATGCTTGAGTAGTTTCTTTCATAAGTGGTGTAACATCTGTTGTCGTTGGAGGCACAAGTTCCTGTCAAAGAGATGCGTCATCCTTATAAATATTAATGGTGCATATAAATGGTGGTGGGTGTGAGCTGTGGTGGATGCTAGGCTAATGGGGGAATCGCTCCTTAGGCAGCGGTTTGCTGGCATCATACGTATTTCTGCACTAACAAATACAAACTGTTTAGGAGGCAGAGCAAGCACAGAGTTATCTTCCCCTCCTCCTCTCCCTGGAGTCCTTTCACAAATGAAATGTGTACTGTAATTAGTCTCCTGACTCGCCCCTGATGAAAATTAGTCCCACTCGCAGAACTGTGGCGGAGGGGAGTGTGCCTAGAGCTGGGAGAGCTGGAGGGCTGCAGGTGATAAACAAAGGGCATGAGGAAGGCTGCTTGGGAAAGTCCACAGTGTTCCCCATCAGCTGGATCCTTAGTTGCCTGTAGTGCTATTGATTCTTCTGCTGTTACAAGCAAATGTTTAAGAGGACAACTGGGCTGAATCTCACCACTGAGCTGCTCCTGGACTCAAATCTGATTGTTACTGCACATTATGTTTGTTGCCTTGAGTGCCCAGTTTCTGTTACCCCTTCCAAAACCCGTGAGGCTTTCCCACCTGTTCTTATTTCCCAGCAGACTGGGCTTTGTCTTCCTCAGCTGGGGAATATTCACACCAGCCACATGCTGCAGGTGAGCAGCGTTCAAAAGGGCCCTACGTCTGTTCATGGACAAGCCCCGAGACTGTGTGTGTCGCTTGTGAAAGCTGGGGTTCTCCTTCAACTGAGCATGGGCAGTGGAGCCTCTCCCTGAGGCTCAGCCACGGGTGGGTGTTAGGAGTTGTAGGGCTCCCTCCAGCAAACCCCTGTGTGTCACCTTGTCATCCCTTTCCCTACCCCGTCAGACACCAGCAGAGATGTGTCTGCACCCCTACATCACCACAGACTGCTTCAGCGAGCACCATCCAAGCCGTGATCTGTCGCCAGGGTCCTGTGTCTTGCGAGGTTGGAGTGACTGTCACTTGGTCACGTCGTGTCGGTCAGAATTATTTCAGGGAGGTGAGAATAACTGTTTGAAGCAAGTATGGAGGCTTTTTCAGTTGGATTAAAAACAAGAATTAGCCTGGCTGTGGTGCTTCAGGGAGCAGCTCCATGATGTTCCCAGGGAAGCCTCTTGTATTCGGTTTCTCTGATATTTTTTGTATTTGACAGTTATCCTGGGGGCTGACTTCATCATGGGCTTACTCCTCTCTTTGTGACAGCGATGCGGCTGTAACGAGTCCTCCCCCTTGAAGATATTTTTACTAGTTCCTAAATTACTTCCTCAGTAAAGTAAATTTTTTTCTGAGAGGGTGCTGAGTCCCTCAGCACAATCCTGGCTGAGGCCAGAAGCTGTTTTACATGTGTGCCCTTCTGAGCACGTTTCTCCTGACACGCAGTGCGTGGCTGGGGTGGCTCCCAGCCTGCACCCCTGGCAGTGACACTCCGGGTCTGTTGGCAGGACACAGGTTTTATTTTTGTCAGCTCCACACGTACGTCCTCAAGCCCCGAGCCTTGCTCCCCTGCGCTTTGTGAAGCGCTCGAGAAAGCATCTGCTGTCCTAGTCTGGCACACTGGAAATTCCAGGTGGGTAGGTGGGGGAAAAGACCCTGTGCTCTCATGGGGATGTTGGAGAGATCCTTTTAGCTATGACAGAACATGCTTTATGGTTGGTTTTGATAAATACTGGTCTCTTCTAAATCAAAATGCGGAATATTTTACAGGCAGAGACCGAGCCCCTTTACTCGAGAGCCCCAGCGCCCGTTTCGGTAGCTCACGTTTTATGTAGATGCTGGGTTTGACCCCATTGCAAGAGAGACCTCAGGTTGCACTGATGCTTTTCCTGGAGGTACCTATGGACAACCTGGGATGTGATCAGATATTGATGGATCTTGTCTTAACCATGCCGTGCTCCTGCTCTGGGCTGGTTGTTCCTCGAAAGAGGTGACGCTTTCTAGCCCAGAGTCCTTTTAACAAGCGGTATGGGAAAGGATCTTTTGGAGAACTTGGTCCATAGTGTGCTGTGGAACAGGGTGTCTTTTAGCTATTCTAAGTTTAGAGTGGATTTTAGCCTTGCCATCCTGCACAGCTCATTTACTTGGTGTATCGCTCAGCTCGCTTCTGTTGGTGGTTGAGTCCCTTAACCCACTGCAGAAGCTTCGTATGTCCATTTGGGTGAGAAGCCGTCATTTTGAGCGGTGCTGGGAGATGCTGGTACGAGGGAGTGAGAAGGAAGCTTAGCAGGCAGGTTCAAAAAGGTGATGAGTACTGTCATTCCTTCCTCTCCACACATGTGTGCTCCTGGAGAAGACCCGCATACTTTAAGAGGAGCATAATGGTTTTTTAATACTTGGGCTGAGAAATAGCTCTGGAACTTTAGCTCAGAGAACCATAACCTCTGCGAGACGCTTCTTCCTGACACAGGCAACAAGTAGCTCAACTACAGAGCAAGGGGCTGCTGCTGGCTGGAAACCCATAGGCTCCAGTTCAACTGGGAGACCAATGTGGAGCTGGCAAGTCAGTCCCAGTGAATATCGTTTGGGCTACTTGTGGGTGTCAGAAATGGGGTGGACACTGGAAGTGCTTGCAGGCGTTGCAGACTGTGGGTAGGCATGCTTCCTCCTGATGGAGCCAGGGAATGTTACCTGCCTGGATCTGCTGTTCCCAGAGCCTCTCATGGGTAACAAATGTGACACAGAGTGCAACAGGCAGAGCAGGACCTGCTTCCTCTGCTAGGACAGTAATTCTTCTTCGGGTTTTTTTCTGATGGGACGTAACTATTTGCAGGAGAACACAAAATGTCGTCTTGCTTTTTTCTGTGCTGACTTGTGATCATCTGAGACTGCTCAGCACTTCTACTCGCCCCTTGGCAGCTGTAAGGTGGCGATGGAAGGGACCCTCGGAGGGTTGAAGGTGTGCTGTGTTGCTGTCCATCCAAAATCAGTGGAAAAGGATCACAGTTCCCATGGTTATGTGCCAACAGAACATCGTAGCTCCTGTGACCAGAAACAAACCACATATGGAAAACAGCAGTGGAGTCGCAGGAAGTCAGGCACATGCAGGGTCAGATTTATGCTACATAGGGTGAGTTAAAAGAGGAAGAAAATGCCAGTTCCTATGCTGTGATATCTTTCCTAGAGAATCAAAACCACTTGATTCTCTTTGGGGGGGGGGGGGTTATTTGGGTTTTTTAAGCTCTGGAGGAAGGGCAGTGCTGTCATCTGCAGCATGCTTTGTTTTTATGGAGCATGTTAGGAAGGGCTTCATTCACTTGATGAAGTCAGGTTAATCTGACTCTGAAATTGGTAGTTTGGGGGGGAGGCATTCATTGGCTGCTGGGGATTGCCTGACATTCTCTAAACTCCTGTAAGAACAGAGCCATAGCTTCTGGGTCCTTGCAATGGACAGACAAGGCAGACACCACGTTTGCACATCTGCACGAATGGGCAACTCCTGAACAAAGTGGTAGGACCAGATCCACTGCAGGCGAGTGGATTTTGCTGTGTCAAACACAAATCCCAGTGACCTACAGCCTGGAACTGTAATTAGAGGGCAGCTCTGAAGATCCACATACAGACAGAAAATCTGATGCGGCTTTGGTTCGCTGCCTGAGTCACTCTTCTTGGTTTCCTTCCCTCCTGCCCCCTTCCCGGGGTGTGGTGTGTGGTCTGCCAGGGCTGCAAGAGAGCAGGGGTGGCTGGTTCCCAGAACTGCTGAGGTGTCTGGATCCCAGCCAGCTCACTTGACAGCTGTATGGATAAAAGTAGGGGAAAGAAAGGCAGGAGAACAGACGCTCGAGGAGCTGCTTGTCCCCAATTAAGTGTTTGGTGAGTAACAAGGAATTCAAAGAACAAGATGTTGGGGAGCAAGAGGTTGCAGCTGGTGACTTCTCTGTGTGTTTGTGTCACAAGAGGCATGTGTTGAAGAAAGTGCTGGAGGTGGCCCTCACTCCAGGTCATCTATAACATGCCCCTGGCTTACAGGGGTATGTAGCCCAAAATTTGTGAGGGATGTGGCTTCAGGCCATAGCAGAGAGATCACTAAAGCCTGACTCTAGTGACACCTCCAGCTCCTGCTCTGCTAGCTGTCTACTCTGATGCCTCCCTTAGCTTTGCTCTTGGAAGCTTTCTGGCACAGCTTTGCTTGACTTCAGGATCTGAGAAGAAATCAGCTTGTCAGTCCCACACATCTGTGCTGTGTGCCTGGGATCAACCCGTTCCCTGACAAGATGCAAGCTCAAGGAATTGGCCAATACCAAACCCACAGTTGTCTAGTCTTGTGCAGAGCCTACTTCTGTCTCTAGCACCCGTAATTAGAGACAAGCCCAGGAGGAGAAGACTGATTCCTTGAAGGGCTCATCTGGAGGATCAGGAAGGACAGCGCAGATGGCTTCAGTGTAAGCTCTGAGATAGGCTTCAGCTGGGTGGAGTCAACCCTCAGGCTTGACCCTAGATGTCAGTGTAAACAGATCCTCTGGGGACTTTCATTATGGAAAGCACCAGCAAACTGCAAGTCCCTACGTGTCAGTGCCTGAAATGCAGACAGCCCAGACTGGGCAGGTAGAGCTGAGCTGCTTCCTGCAGCTGCATGAGGTGAGCTTTGGGCTCACCTCAACATGGATGGAGAACTCACTCAGCCCTGGGCACAGCTGGGACCTGTAGTGTGGCTGTTGGGAGTGTGGGACTCCTGCAGAGTGAGGGCACCAGTGACTTTGGGAGGCAGACCAGCGAGGCAGTGTGGGATCCAGCATGTAGCTGCTGGGCAGAGGATCCACAGGTCACAGCGTCCTTGGAAGAGAGTCCTCGGAGATGCTGATGCTATTCCATATGGAACACGAAGGCAGGTCCTTTGGGCTTGGCACGGGCCTCCACAAGATAAGGGCCCTCCATTTCAATGGGATGCGCCCTTGCCCATGGCTTGCCAGCTCTTCCTGCTTGTGAAGAGCAATAAACCCAGCAGTATTCCTTAGTGCTCTCTTTACTGCCAAAAGCGTGTGGTGTTTTTTGAGGAAACTCTTCCTGTGATGAACGTAATCCAGAGGACAGCCAGAAGAAGCTGTTACAAGTTCCAGTTGGCTGCTGTGTGCGTTGCATTTCACAGGTACTGCACGTGTGTGTGGTTTTCTTCAGTGGTCCTGAGCTCTGCTGACACACTCATGTCTCCAAAACCCCTTCCTGTTTTCTAGGATTTTCTAATTTAGGAAAAGTTCCCTTACTAAGATGGCTGTTTCAGTTCTACATATCAGTTTATTTCTCATGGCTTCATATGGAAGGAAAGAAATGCAAAGAAAAGAGTGGAGCTCTAAAAAGAGACTTAAACATCTACCATAGCATCTGAGAGTTAAGACTCATGAAAGAGATGTCTGAGAAATTCCTGTGCTTAGCAAGGTGCTGTCTGAAAGCTGTCAGTAGGAGAATCTGTATGGGTGTATCAGAGTCCACACACACCCCCTCCCCGATCCCCGGAGCCAATTTAAGGCTTCTGAGAGGCCCTCCATCCACTCTGGATCCAGACCCATCTTGTAAAGGCAGGCAGGCATGGTGCTTGTGAGCAGCACAGCTTCCCTCGGGGGAGGTACTGTCTTTGCTGCCCCAGTCTCTCCGCGCCCAGCGCTGCATCGATTAGGAGGCCTGCCTTCCATTCCCCCCTTTGGACCGGGCAAACCCACCTCCTGGGACTGCGAAAGCAAGGAGGGGCAGGGATGTGGGTAGAGGTTAGGAGAGGGGACCTGTGCCTATGAGTGCCGGCTCCAAGGCCTACTTCTGTTCTTTTTGTGGTGGTTTCCCGGGAAGAGGCTTTATGACGTGTGTGTTCAGGCCCATGGGGGGAGGGCGGTGGACTGATTCACTCTGGTGACGCCTGTCTCTTTGTCGTATCCATAAAGTTATTTGCACAGAATTCATTTGAAGGAGGAAGTGATCTTGAAAGCTTCTGGTCTAGATTACAGCTTCGTACTGCTGAGCTTGTACCTGAGGCCCTTTGAGGCGAGGGGGACCCCATCGTGGTGTGTGTAAGTCCCTGGGGAGGGCAGGAGGAGTATCAGTCTGAGCACTGGGACACTTTGCCCAGAGAGGTCAGAGAGTCTCCCTCCTGGGTGGCTTTTGAAGCTCGGTGAGACAAAGCTGCAGCCAACCTGATCTACTCCTGGCAATGGCCCTGCTTCAAGGATTTTTGGACTGGAGACCTCCACAGGTCCCTTCTGACCAGTGTTTCAGTCACTGCCCGTTCCGATAAGACAGCCAGCATGTTGGCAGAGCTTTCAAGGAGGATTTCTGGATCTAAATATCTAGTGTTTGTTGTTTGACACACAAACCCAGATCTAGATGGAAGCTGTCTGTGCTGGCTTATCAGGGTATTGTGATGTCGGTGTGAAGAATATTGGTCCAGGGAGTAAGGTAGATACGGGAAGGACTCATTTTGCAACCTGACTGTGAGGTCGGTGCAAGGGGACAGAGCTGTTCTAGCAGCCCAAGGTGGCTGGAATTCTGTTTTAACTGAATACTGCTGTAGAAGTGAGGCAAAGTTTGCTGTAGCAGCAGAAGGCCTCTTCTTGTTCAGAGCTGTGCAGAGGAAGCCCGGGAGCACTAACAAGCTGCTTCGTTAGCACTAGTGCAGTACAAGTAGCCAGTGAAAGAGAGGAAGGGAGGCATGGAGCTTTAATATCTTTTGTGATGTACTGCATGCCTCCAGGAGAAAGCCTCCTTCCACACTTGCCATCTAGCAAGCTTTTCTGGGAGCAGTGAAGCTCCATTTCACATGGCTTTGTGCCATCTGGTTGGATCCTCTCTCCTTTGTGTCAGTACTTTGCTCCTCTGTGGAAGGTGACCTCCAGTTGTAGGACCTCTCCCCCAGATGCCCACGTTTGCAGAAGTTACAGGAACTTCATTTCCTTGTAATATTTGTTTTCTTCCTTGTCCTTTGTTAAATTTAACTGGAGAAGCCAGATGTTACTGGGGGAGGACTGGCAGGCTGAGGAAGAGACTGAGACTTGCAGCGGGATTGTTTCAAGAGGAGAGGGGAGAGGTGAGTCCAGGGAACCCAGCAGTTTACCCATGTCCTCTTATCTGCAGATCTTGAACTTAATAATCACAAATATGTCATCATTGCTGAAGTCATAATTAAGTTCAACATTTTACTGTCAGTGTAATTGCATTAACCATTTCCCTTGCTTGATATGTCTTGAAATACAGCCTGGTTTATAGTCCCTCTACCAAGTTATTCAGTTTTAATGCAGCTGGAATTGTGTTTTTAAGATGTACCTCGAATGCAGTGAATGCCCCGAGCTCCTGGGGCCTGCCTTGTTCTTGTACATGAATGAGATCAGCCAAACAAGCCAAGCGTGAAGATGCCACGCGGCTGAGCCCTGCGGAGCTTGCTGCATACTCGGTGGCACCGAGCCGGCTCCGTGTCCCCCAGCTGTGCTGCAAACGGCTGGTGACGCTCCAGCCTTCCCAGGATCATTTCTTTCTGAAAGCCCGGGCTGCCCGAAGGGGTGAGGGTGACAGAGCCCTGGGACAGGCTGCCCAGGGGGTTGTGGAGTCTCCTTCTCTGGAGATACTCAAGACCCGTCTGGACAGTGACCTGTGCAACCTGTCCTAGGGACCCTGCTTTGGCAGGGGGGTTGGACTTGATGATCTCTGGAGGTCCCTTCCAACCCCTACGATTCTGTGAAGAGGCTTATCCTCTCCTGAATTGCATTCTTTCAGCCTACATATGTTTTCACGGCATGTCTGGGTCTTGGAAGAGTTGAAAGGAAACAGTGCCCAGCCCTGTGGGGTGCTGCTGGGGCATCCTGGAGTGGGGCCATGGGGGGCACCCCATGAGAGCCCTCTTTCCTCTCTTGAGCTGTTCTGGGATGTGATTTGTCTGGACAGACGGACAAATCCCTCTGCCAGGATAAGCTGTAGCTCAGCAGGGGGCTTTTCTGGCAAATGCTGTACAGCTCTAATTAGCCCTTGGTTGGCCTCCAGCGTCTGTTTGTTTGTTTGTTTGTTTGTCTTGCACTGAGTCATCTTGCTCCTAAGACAGGAGCAACACGTCCAGCCAGCATCCTGGGCTGCCCCGTGCAGCTGTTACCTGTGTTGTTGCCAATAAAGCCAGTCTGTAAAGCAGAGGGATAATTCTCACCCACCCCAGCAATGCCTGTCCCCATTCAAAACTCCTTCAGGAGGAAAGCTGGGTTTGTCACGCTAGTCCCTCTGCTCTCCGCTTCATCTCAGAGAGCCACATCGGTGTATGAAGCACACAGAGGAGCTGGGGTGCAGAGAGAGAATCACCAGGTCTGTGTTCCCTCCCTGCGTGCTGGGGTTGTGAAGGGCCGGGATGTGCTGCTCTGCTGTCTGCTGGATCTCAGGCAGCTGAGGAATGGCAGTGCCCAGAGAGCCTGGAGAAGACAGCCTGTCTAGAAGGGAGTCAGGCACACTGCCGGGCCCTGGAGTGTGGGCAAGAGTCACCCCTTCCAGGTCATGTGCTCTGTGGACTCTGGGGCTGCAGTGCGGGCTGTTCACGAAGGACTGATGGTCTAAGCCCGTGCTTGCTGCAGCCTGTGATGCTCAGAGTGGAGTGCAGCGCTGCCTGCTGCTGGCCTGGCCTTGTTCACTCCAGTTGGTGCTCTAGCACGCTGGCTCGTGTTGTGCGGCACAGGACGAGGAGGAGTTGCATTGTCTGCCCACCAGCACTCAGAAATCATGTGTTGTGTTGCAGGGGATGGCAAGAGGAAAAGTGAAGCAGAGGTAGTTGGCCCCTCCCAGTGATACACAGCAGATCATAAGGTTGGACTACATTCCCAGATTGTGCATTTCTATCAGCTGCATCCTGCATCTTGTGGGGACTCCCTGGAGATCACACCAAGTAGGTAGAGTTTAGAAGTGTGACATTAATTCCTTGCTAATGCTTATGATCTGACACAGGGACCCTTTGCTCACAAGTGTACCAACGACACTTGTGAAACCATATCCTCCATGAGGGCTTCCTGACTGCTGGGTTGTTTTGTTAGAGCACTAAAACAAGATGTCTCGTCTTCTGTCTAGCAGCGGCCGCCTCTTTTGTCGGATGATTTGTCAGCTGCTGTCTGACGTCCATCCTGCCATTCCTTCCCCTCTTCCGAGAGCCGCCGCATTGCAGGGACGGTCACACCTCTGTGCATACGATGCCATTGATAAATTCCAGTCTGGCTCAGGCAGGAGGCATGGTCGTGAGACAGCCCTTTTGAAGGTCTGCCGGGATCCCTCCCTGTTGTCTGGCTCGAGGGTATGCCCTGTATTAATGCTCCTTGATCCGTCTGCTGATTTTGACACCGTGGTTCAACCTGGATGTCCTTGTGGAATGCTCTGAGCAGATGGTGCATCTGGCTGGGGCTGCTTCAGGTTGATTCAGATCCTGTCTTGGAGAGAGCTGCTCATTCGCACATTCCATTCCTTCCAGAGGGTTTGTCTGCTGCCTGGCACTCTGAGGGGACCCTCCCATTTTAGTGCCTATTGATCTGTTTTGGCTAAGCTGATGAAGCAGGCAGTGGCTTCTGGCTGTCTGCAGGCACTCCCCATGCTTTCTGCTCCCTTCCCCAGCCTGTCACTCCTGCGAAGCAGGGGCATGTTTCCAGCTCTTTCTGGGGTATTTCAGTGTGTGTAGTGTTGGTCTTGGCGGGTCGGTGCCCTAAGAGATCCAAGCGATGTCTAGCCTGTCTTAGGGAGGGGAGGGTCTCAGTGTCTTCCCTGGGTACATTCCTCCAGGTGGAAACACCTGGCTGATGCTATCTCTGCTACTACCTCTGCCACGGTGCCAAATCTGAGTGCTACTTTCAGCTGGTGACTGATCGGTGGGCCAGGCCCTGTCTCTGCTGTTGAAAATCCTCAGAGGATGCTAACCCCTAGAGTCACTGCCTGATGGGGATGTGCCAGCAGCGCCAAATTCTCAGGCTGTACGGTTGCTTACTTATCACCTGGTTGTTGCTATAGTGTGGGGGAGCTTCTGGTGTTTGGGTGCTGTTCCCTGCTTTGCTGTACACCTTAGTGGTGTAACATTGCAAGGACGGACAGAGCTGTGTACACCTGTGGGCTTTAGATGTATGTGAGAATGGTGGCCAAAGCAAACAGCAAACAGAAGGTGCTTGGGCTTGAGTAGCCCTGTTTTATATACAGTGCTTTTGTTCTCAATTTGCAAATACTGTCATCTAAATACTTCCATGGGCAGGGAAAACAAGGTGGGGAAATGACGTGACCTCCCCAGAGTAGCACGCAGCAGACAGCTGGTGGAGATAGTAATGACTGAGTCCTCCCATTGCCCTGGCCACCGCTCTGCTTCTCCTTGAGACACAGTGCATGATATTCCTTCAGTTACATCCCTTCCCTCGTTCTTCCTTCCTTCCGGATGGTGGGACGAGGTAGAAGAGGGGGGTGGATTTGGAAAGACCGGGTGGCTCAGCTCCATCTGGAAGACAAAGCTTGGCAACTCACCCTGTTTGCAAACACCCCACTCAAAGGTTTGAAGAGATGAGCCGGCCTGTAACAGAAATAAGCATGGTTGGCAATGCTCTTACCACCTCCAGTAGTGCGCTGAGAGCACAGCTCCTTCTTCCCAGAGGTGACAAATGCAGCTGATCGTCATGCCTTGCTCCTGTGCTATGCAAACCCTCGACACTCAGAGCACTGACTTCAGAAGGGTGGAACTTCAGAGGTTTCTTCTTTATGAGCTACACATTGTACCTGAACTTTATGATGAGTGAGGCGACCCTATCCCGTCTGTCGCTACACTCCCTGCCTGGAACTCACCACGCCAGCAACAGCGGCACGATAAAAGCCAACAGACAAGCTGGTTGCTTGCCTTGGCTTTGGAACGGGAGCGCTTGGCGCCTTGCCATGCTCCCATCCGGGCTCAGCCGGGCGCCTGCCTGGCCCGTGGGGCGAGCCGGTGGGTTTGGGTGTGTGCAGCCCCAGCTCTCCAGGGCTAGCTGGGTGAAAATCTTCATCATCAGCTGTGCCTTTAGATTAGCTGTCGTCCCTTGGAAGTCTATGCAGTGTTTGTCACGCCTCCCAGGGGGGTGTATTTTGGCAGCTTTACTTCTGAATCTTCTTTTACCTGGCGTTTCACTGAGTCTAGTTCACTAAATTTAGCAAGTTCTTGTTCAGACCGTGTGCTGGGAGCTGTAATTTGGCTGAATCTGGTCTGCTCAGAGCAAACCATTACTCTCTGTTTTCCTTCATTTGCCTTAACTGAAACTCTGCTGCATAAAAGCAGATCTCATGATGGTCTGACACCTGCACAGGGTCTGGAGCTCAGCACTACTGCCTTTCGTACTGGATGCGGAGTGCAAAGGAGAGTGGGGGAGAAACAGATCCCTCAAACAGCAGTGCAAAATATCCCAGGGAAAGTTTTTGAGCTCTTGTTTGGGGTTGTAGGAGATAACTTCTCACTTGCACTTCTGAGGGGAACAGGGCAAAGTACTCAGCACCTCATGTGTACAGGAGCAGGGGCGAGGGGCAGTGCCGGGGAGGTAGGGAGCAGGAGACAGGCAAAGGGAAAAGGAGCTACTCCAGCAGCATCCAGAGGAGACCAGTGGTGGAGCTGAGGGCAGGGCCCAGCTCTCTGGTATATGTGGGTGACTGGGAGCTCTCTTTAGGGACACCAAAGGGTTGCTCTCTTCTTTGGTGCCTCTGTTTCTCCTTTCTCAAGACCATAAACCAGAGTGGTACCTTCACACCATCCCTTTGGCCAGCCCGCAGCAGCTCCTGCTCTGCATGGAGACACCAGCCAGGGTCACGTATGCCTGCGCTGCCTCGGAGCAGCTCACCTGGGCTGGAATTTCGCTTTGCTCAGCTTTCAGGGGCATTGGTTGCTCTTGCAATCAGTGCTTGCAGCAAGCTGTCAGCTGGGGGCTTGTTTCCTAGAGCTTATGCCAGCATGACTTCAGGGTTTCACTTGCAAATAGCGCACTGACTTGAAGGGAAGGGGGAAGAGATGCAGCTTTCGGAGAAGAAAATACCCGTGGGCATCACCGTTTCGGTAGCTGCCTCCCAGAGAACATGGTCTGCCCTGGTAAAAATCCCCACACGTTTGCCTTTCCTTTCCAGAGCCCAGCAGTGGCATCGAGCGACTGCTCCAGCTGCCAAGCAACTTCAGGTTACCCTGCACTCGGAATATTTACCTTCCAGGCGGCCTGGGAGGCAGGGGCCATGCAGCAGCTGTTGTACCGGGGTGTTGTACAAACACAAGGCAGGTGTTAGCCGGCATCCTGTCGCTCGGATGCCGACTGCAATTGCAGGAGCTGCCATGTCTCTGCCAGCTGGGCACGTCCCCGGTGTATTCTGGTGGATATTGTATTTCTGTAAATACAGATTGTCATGCCACACCGAAACACTGTCCCTGTCAGGATGTTCCCCACTGGTTACCGCTGTGGCTGAGCCCCTCACCAGACTGGGATTTCAGATATGGGCAGGGAGGTGTGGCAGACCCTGCCCGCGCCAAGGCTCTCTGGCATGCCGTGCATGTGGGCATGGGGAGCTGGACTTTAGGGTTGAACCCCCCCATCCCGATCCCAGTTGGAAAGGGCTCCCCTTCCCGCTGTCAGGCTCTGGCTGCATGTGGCAAATCTGACCTCTGTGCCCAGGGATGGGGATGTGGGGTTGCTCAGAGCAGGCTGTTCCTAAGTGGAGCACAGTCTGTATGGGCAAGTGTCTGTTGAAGGCAGCCATTCCCGTGCTTGTTCTTCTCACAGGTGTATTGCATATGTGTTATTTTTGGCATCCCAAAGCAGGTTTGGTGGTCAGACGTGCCGAATTTGTGTGCAAAAGGAGGTCTTTCAAAGAGACCCGCTGGGAGTTTCTCCTCCCCTAGCCTGCCTGCACTGTGCCTCCTCCAGAAGATGCTTCACCTCCTTTTTCTGCAGATCTGTATCCATGTAACACAAATGGAGAAGCCACCTGGAAAGCAAGTGAGGGCTCTCGATGGGATGAGTTGTTGTAGGTAGCTGGGGAGTCACGGATCTTGTAAAGGGGTTTGTTGTGCAGGGCGGGGACCAGACCAGAATCCCAAATTCCCCTCAGCTGGGGAAGGGGTGGGGTAGATGAAGTGCCAAAATTCAGCTCTGAAAAGAACTTTTCCTCCCTGCAATTAGCTACTTCTGATGTGGGCTGAGAAGAGCTTGCGGTCCCTGGGCAGACGAGGTGAGATACGTGCCTGTCCGTGGGCAGATCTGCAAAGGAGGATAACATGGTGGGAGCATGAGGTGTGGCAAAATTCCTGGAGAAAATGGTTCCCTGGAGCCAAAACGGGAGTTCCCGAGTGCTGCAGGCATCAAAGCACCCCCCTCCCCAGTACAGGTGGGAGCCTGAGCCGGCCTCTGCACCGCAGCCAGACACCACATGCCTCTGGTTTTCTTACTCATACCTTAATCTTTTTATTCCCTTGGGGAAGCTCATAAAAGTAATTGTAAAACCTTTGGTGAGGCAGTGGCAGGAGAGGGGATGCACGGGGAGATCTCTGCCCCAGCTGCTCTGTCACTGGCAGCAGCCACCAGGACTGAGCTCTCCTCTCCCTGGGGGCACCCATGGAGGGGCTGTATCTGTACTCAGCTATCTCCTCACCCTTAGCCATGCTTGGCTGGTCAGGGAACCTCCACTGGAGAGAGTGGAGACCATGGAAACCAAACACAGTCCCTCACCACATCCAGGGTCCTCAGCGATGGGCTGTTAGAGGTGGAGGGTCACTGCTGGGAGACCAAGGCTGTGTCTCATCACCCTGAGGTGGCAATGCACCCCAGGGTGGGCTCCTCCAGAGGACCTCTCCTTCACTAGGAAGCCACACCGTCACTCGGGGAATGAGACCAGGGCAAATATGTTTTCTCATCCCTCAGACAAGAGCACTGTGCTGCTGGGTATCTGATATGGTGGAGCAATTGCTCTCGCAGCTCATCACCCAGCATGGCAGTGGGCAGCTAAGCCTGGGTGCTCAGCATCAGGAAATGCACAGCAGTCTTTGAAGGCAAATGTGACCCTTTGATTGACAGCCCTAAATCTGACTGGACTTAAAATAGGAACCTTGGCACCAGCTCTCTGAAATTCAAGTCTCCAGAATCTTCATTTTTTTTGGCCCTGCTTAATCCCCATTTCAATATATAGGGGTTGTAATTAGGCAATCTGCAAATGGAAACCATAAAAACCCCAGGAAAGGTCAGAGGGAGAGGTGTGCTGGGGAGTAACTGCTCCATGCTCACTCCCCTTGCTCTTTCCCTGTCCCTCCAGAGACAGGGTGCAGTGCTAGGTGGGCTCCTGTGCTTATCTGAAACGGTTGAGGTGTTTCCAGTAATGGTGCAAACAGGGAGAATTCCTGCCTCTCCCCTGGCTGTTAGACACCGAACACCCCACCACACGGAGGGTCTCCACGCCGCAGACCCAGTGCATCGTTGTAACAGCAGCCAAAGCCTCATGCTGAGACCTCTCCTTGTCTCCGCCTGCCTCCTTTTCTGGCTGCCTGCAGCGTTTTCCCCTGTTTACCTCAGCCCAAACACCCTCAGCGTTGTGCTGCGTCTGTATTGCACCCTGGAGACGGGAGCTTCCCACTGGCAGGTGAAACAGCCTCTTGTCCATGCTCTGGAGAGGACCCCTGGATCAAGCAGCCTCGTGCTTTGGAGTCCGGTCAGCGCCGGCGTGGGCAGCACAGGTTGGTTGGTTGGTTGATTTGGTTTTAACTCCGCTGCTGCTTCCCTGCAGAATCCCTACAGGTTACACCAGCGTAAAAGCGTAAACGGAGCCGATTTTGTTTGCCAGTGTGTTGACTGCACTGGTGGATCGTGCAGCGGTGAGGCGTCTGGCCGGTACAGCTGCACCAGCAGGACTGGAAAGTGCAGGTGAGGGGAGCTGGGTGCATATCAATTGATTGGCAGCCAATACACTGTATCTTCCCGTTCAGTCGCTGCTGGCTCAGCGATAGGAAAAGTGAGGGTGTCTGCTTCCTGAGCCAGCATTTGGGGAGCGGTGGGTAAGGCATGGCCAAACCCTGCTCGTGCCTGGAGGCAGGGGTGTGTGGTGGGCTTCCCGTTGTAGTCAGCAGAGCATTCCTCAGGGCACTCACTGTATCCACAAGTGGACTCACAGTCGCATGCCCAAACCCCGTTGTATCTTGAGGGTCAGGGTTTTTCCTTGATTCACAGAATTGTAGGGGTTGGAAGGGACCTCCAGAGATCATTGAGTCTAACCCCCTGTCAAAGCAGATTCCCTAGGACACGTCACACAGATCAGCATCCAGACAGGTCTTGAATATCTCCAGAGAAGGAGACTCCACACCCCCTGGGCAGCCTGTCCCAGGGCTCTGTCACCGTCACCATGAAAAAATTCTCCAGCATATTGGTGCAGAACTTCCTGTGCTCCAACTTGAGCCCATCACCCCTTGTCCTGTCCCCACAGCCCACTGAGAAGAGGCTGGCCATGTCCCCCTCTGTCTCACACTTCAGGTATTTATAAACATTGATCAGATCCCCTCTCAGTCTTCTTTTCTGAAGGCTAAAGAGCCCCAGGTCATTCAGCCTTTCCTCATAGGAGAGATGTTCCAGGCCCTTAATCATTTTGTGGCCCTCTTTCCAGGCAACTCCTGTTTTTTTTGTACCAGGGAGCCCAGAACTGGATACAGTACTTGAGCATGACCCAGAGCCAAAGCTGTAAAACCCAGACCCCCAAGCACCTGGGGAGCCCCCAGACAGTGCTGTGCCGTGGCCTCTTACTGTGCAGGTTGCACAGGTTGTCTGCACTTTTGGCCAATATTTTTTTGCCACTTTGATTTTAAGAAGACTAAGGGGGGACCTAATTAATGTTTATAAATATCTTAAGTATGGGATGCAGGGGGAATTGGCCAGCTCCTTTTCAGTGCTCTGTGGGGACAGGACAAGGGGCAATGGCTGCAAGTTGGAGCACAGGAAGTTCCGCACCAACATGCAGAAGGACTTTTTCACAGTGAGGGTGACAGAGCCCTGGGACAGGCTGCCCAGGGGATGTGGAGTCTCCTTCTCTGGAGAGATTCAAGACCCGTCTGGATGCCAACCTGTGCAATATGAGCTGGGGAGCTGCTTTGGCAGGGGGGTTGGACCCGATGAGCTCTGGAGGTCCCTTCCAACCCCTACAGCTCTGTGAGTCTGTGATTTGGGTTGAAGCACTTTGAGAGGCACCCTCTGGGGAGCTGCCAGTTGCATGCTGCTGCTGTTTGCGCCAGGGTCATGCATGGACACGCAGGTGAAACCATTCCTCCCCTCTGCCTCCTTTCCTCCCCCAGAGGAATACAGCATCTCCCTTTAACGTACGCACACTGTGCTCTGTCACCAGGAATGGCTGGGGAAGAACAAGCCTTTGAAATGACTTCTTTTGCACTGGGGAGAGGGGGATGCTAAAGAGGAGCTGATGGCTTTGAGGGTGCTGGAGAAGGAGGGGAGCATGAAAATAATTAGCATTTTTATCCTTCTTTTTCCTGAAAATGGGGGTCCTCCTGCTCTTACACCTGTGGAGTCTGCCTTCAGAAAAGGGCAGGCCCCTTTTCCCTGGCAATCAAGCTGCACAATCTCAAAGCCATTTCCTCCTGCATGCAAGTGCAATGAACTTTTGGCAACCCAAAATAGAATCTGCCCTGTCGTCCCACGGGTGCTGGGCCAGCTGTCCATGTGCTGCACGCGGGGCACACCACGAGCTTGGCCCTGACTCCTCCAGAACACCTGGGAAGCCAGAACACACCAACCAGCACCATGGTAGGACTCTGATGACAGCGGGTACAGGGTGTTTCGCTGCTCACCTTCTGCTCTGTTTATTTCTCTGTCCGAGGATGTTTCTCCCTTCTCTGCTGCCGTGGGTTTCACCGCTGCTTTGGGCTGATGCCTCTGCCCTCAGCATTGTTGGCTTTGTTGGAAGGCTCTTGGAGAGGAGCTGGTTTGTGTAGTGGCTTTAGTCTCCTCATATCCTCCTGCGCCCTGGTCTTTGTTTCCCAAGCAGTCTGACAGATAGTCCCTGTGTATGTGTGTAGGTATGTACAGACACACGTGTGCATACACCTGCAGGTATGGACGTCAGCATGCAGCACGATGTGCACATACAGGTATAGCCAAAGAAACCAAGCTGTGGAATGACAGCAGTGTCCCTTAAAACCAGTATTTATCGAGAGGGGCTTTCCATGTCTGCTTGAAGGAGATGTATTGGTGGCAGCAGCGTAGCAGAGGCAAGCGCAGGACCTGGCATGGCCAACCTCCACCAGGACAGCCCCACACCACCCAGCAGTGCAGACACCTGCGGACTCACCTCTGCGAAGAGGTGATGAGGCTGACAAGAGTCTTGTCAAAGCTATGGAAGCATGGCTGCCACTCAGACATCTTGCCCTTGAGGAGGTAGATATTGTCCACCTCCTTGTGGCTTACGTCCCAGCTGTGGAAGGGCTTGGGTCTTCTGTTTGGAGATGGCAGAGATACACATGGGTGCTGGAGTGAGCCTGCTCTTCTTCTAAAGCACACAGCTTGTGCACACGCTCTCCTGGTTTGCTCTTCCCTTTGAAGAAAGCCACTAAAAGCAGTGTGCCTACGTTCAGGCAGGGCCCGTGTAAATGGAGAGTTCTGAGTCTGAGGGGGACCTCACACCCTGCGTATGCTCCTAAGCCACGGGTGCTTTCCTGATGCCTACTCCAAGCTTTCCACCTTCTCTCAGGATCCAACCCGACCATGTGAGCGGTTGCAGAGGAGAGCCCCTCTTTCCTCTGTGGCACCCATGGCTCACGATGGGACCCCAACTGTCTGAGGACAGGTGGGTGCTGCCCAAAGGCATCTCAAGACTGTTGGCTCAGTGGCCCCTCGGGTAGAGGGCTGTGTCCTGGGCAGACAGGTCCCTTCCTGCTCAGACTTGCTTCCCAGTTCCCAGGAGTACCACAGGCTGGCTCCCTGCCCCATGTTTAGGGAAGGAGAGCTGTCTGGGAGCTGGGCGAGGTCTCTCTGATCTGCATGCCAGGAGCTGGATATAGGTACAGCTGGATGAAAGGTGAAAGGTGTGTAAAATCCCCCCTGAGGGGCTAGGATTAAAGCTGTGAAACCAAAAGTTTATGGAAACACTTGAAGCTTCATTTGGAGTAGCCATATTTCACCCCCCAAACCAGTGGGAGTCGAGAGATCAGAGGCTCCAGCTCCACTGGTGTTTCGTTTTGGAGCAGTCGTGTGGTTTTGAAGCAAATTTCCTAATTGTCCTCACCCCCTGCACACTGCCTGGGCTGGCGGCACAGTTCTGTGCACGCAAACTGGGTTAAAAGACTCAGACTGGTGGGAACTAGATCAGAAGTTCTGCTCTGAACCTGCAGTAGATGTACCCAAGCTGCGGGGAGGACGTGGTGGTTGGAAGCAGCAGCTGGTTCTCTGAGCAGGTCTGAGCCACATGTGTGTCCAGGGCCTTGGGCCAGGTGGCTACATCTATCTGGAATTAACAACCTTGAGTAGTGTGTATGATAGATGTGAGAGCCCCAAACTAACTGCTTCAGCTGACTTGTCTCCCCTACCACACACAGCTGTTTGCTGATGGAGATGTTGCCCTTGAGCTTATGTGACCCTGACCCCTTGGTGTGTAGTGGCCTCAAGTTGAGCTCGCCAGGGACCACAGGTCATGCTGCTTGTGTCCCACACCTACTGCAACTGCAGTATGGGCTGTGCTGAAGTGTTTGCAGGCCCCGCGCTGCCAGGGCAAGGGCTGGGTATTCATTCCCTCTTTGAGGTAGGGTCTAGGCTTCTGTTTTATAGGGTGGGTGTTTCAGGGAGTGGCCAAAATGGTTTTCTTTCTCCAACTCTGTCTGCTGAGACCTCCATCAAGACAGATCCTGGGGTTTCCCTGGGATGGCTGTGATCTGTAAAGTCCTAACAGCCATCCCGGGATGCTTGTTATAGGCATTTTGTTGGGACATGAGGGCTGGTGAGCTCAGCTGCCAGGCTCTGTGCTCCAGCTGTGCTGAGTCTGGGCTGAGCAATCTGGTCAGGAGCTGTGCTGTGCCGGGGAACACCCCTGGGAGCACCCCTGGACTCACTGCCTTTGGGCTCTGTCCTTCAGCCACAGCCAGCCTGGGTATGGCAGCGTAACCGGCCAATGCGGTGCTCAGGGCAGGGACACTGTCCCTGCAGAGGGTGCTCAGGGCAGGGACACTGTCCCTGCAGCTGTCTGCCGGAACAGACAATAGCTGAATGAACGATGGGTGTGCAGAGTGACCAGGCACCACCTCCAATAGGAAGGAGCAGAGATGCTGAGCAGAGCTTCTCTGATACAGGCATCGCCTCCAGGCCTGGGGATAAGAGAAAGGGCTGGAAAAAATTCCACAGGAAGAAAAGAGAGGGTTCCTCTGCAGAAACAAGGCATCTCCCAGCCACAAGTTAATGTTCCCAAGTGCAGTGTCATGCTTTCAGGTTGCCTTTGTGTGAGCTGCGGGAGGACAGGCATTATCTGATGAGTTCGGGTAGGACTGATGCTGTGTGTCGTGTGAGCTGGGCGGTTTTGATCAGGTAACAGGACCTGGGCTGACTGTACCACTGTGTCAACACGAGGTAGAATGGCTGGAGGGCAGGTAGGTGCTGCCAGTCTGGTGGGGAACATGGACTGAACAAGGCTGAGGGTGGTGGGAAGGCTGGCCCAGATGCTGCCCACTCTGCAGGGAAGGCTCCAGTGGTAGCAAGGGTATGTTTGTATGGAGGAGCTTTGAAGAGATGAGTGCTGGAGCTGGGAAGATGAGAAGTGACTCCTATGATGGTTGGAGAGGTGCTTTTCAAGTCCTGCCTTATCTCTTTAATCTGTGCAGTCCAGACACCTTTTAGTGCCTTTCATCTGGAGGTCTCTGAGATGAACCCAAACATCACCCCATGTAGGAGACCGGAAAAATTCAGGTGCATAGTAAGAGGAGGTGAGAGTTGGGCTTAGAACAAGATCAGCTGTTTGGTGGGGCCATGCTTAGCTGCTGCCCTGCACTAGGCTGCTGTAACTGTGTCTGCTCTGACAAACCTTGGAGCAACTGGCACCGAGTCCAAAGCTGTGGGTGAGATGAGCTGTATCAGTAGACTTAGGGCTTTCCTCCAGTATCTTGGGCCTGTGTTGGAAAGCGCTCCAATGGATGAGGGAGGACAAAGCCTTGGACTGCTACAGAGATCTAACAGGCCTGTGCTGGTGTGTACAGCATCCAACTATGGGAAACCCTGGGAGGCACTGGTCTGCTTTTCCCCAGAGGATTTTGACAGCAGCATGTCTGGTTTGGAGAACCTGTCTGTCCAGGTATTACTTTCATTGCTTTCAGTGGTCTGGATGGTTCCTCTATCACACCTATCAAAACAATGTCTCAGCACTTTTCAGGAGTGCATGAGGCGAGGCGATTGCTATCCCGTGTGGGAAGAAGCCTCTCTGGTGGGAAGAGCACATATCTTAAAGCACTCAGCTCTGTACTTCAGTACTCGTGTAGGCTAGCTAGGGTAGGGCAGGGGAAGGGCAGGGGATGGAGAGGTTTGAGGTTATGTGGTTGCTCCTGAGCCGTCCTGCCCACAGCCCCAGAGGGACCCAGGAAAGTCCCAGCTCTCACCTTTGCTATGGGAGCAGCTCTGTCCAGAGGAGCTCAGCCATGGCCGAGCCCTCCTGGCTCTCTTCGCTGTCCTGCTCAACATCTGCTCTTCTGAACTGGGTGGAAGTGCTCGTTTCTCTCTTTGCCCCTTCTCAGTACATAGGAGGTAGGCAGAAATAGCTTGAGGAGATGGTGTGACCATGTGGAGAGGTTGCTGGGGGAAAGCTCAGCTGTTTGCTCAGCTCGGGTTTGCACCTGGCTTGTGTTGCAGAAAGTCACCTGCTCCCTGCCATGATCTGCAGCCCATCTGCCAGCTGTCTGGGAGAGAAAGGCATTCCAGAGCCACTCTGGGCTTTTTCCTCCCATTGTAGTTCTGTGGTGGTGTAGGGCTTGTCTCGAGCTTTACAGCTTTGTTCAACTGAAAAACATTTTTAGCAGAGCAGCCTGGAGCAAAGGGTGAGGGACATACAGGGGCAGGAAGATGTTTCTGGTGGGGTTTGCTGTGCTCCCTTTGGCAGAAACCAAAAAGGGTGCTCATGGCCCAGATCAGTCTGAACTCCATCCACCTCCCATGGGAATGCATCTCCTGGTGAGCACCTGGGTCTTGGGCAGCACCAGCATCTCAGCTAAAGGGGGAGCTGCAGTGTGCTGGCTGAGGGTCAGGGTGCTGGGGCTGTGACAGATAGATCTTTGGGGTCCAGCTCCCTAAATAATCCTGTCAGGGTGCTGTGCAAAGCTTGGCTGCTGGTGGCTGGGCTGCAGGGGCGAGCAAGGTCCTGATGGAGCCCGTACTGGAGGGCGAAGTGAGCGCCACGTCACACCAGGGCCGTGGAAATGCCCACATGGCTTGTGTAAAGCCTTGTTTTTATAGAGCTGACTAAGCCCTGTGCTTTCAAACACATGGGCCAGGCCAGGAGCGTGCGAGAGCCGCCGGAAGCGTCGCTGCCAACAGAGGAGAGCAGCGCAGAGGCGAGCGCTTCATTAGCTGCCTGCGGAAGGCAGGGAACCAGCACCTTGCAGCATAGGGCAGCACTTCTGATGGGAAAGTGAAGCTGGATGCTGGCTTTTCCTCTCTGCAGACAAATTTATGGCTGAGCTGTCTAGGCCTGCTGCACAGAGCAGGCTTCAGAGGTGTGGGCTGTGCCCTTTGTGCTGCTTCTGGAGGACCAGATCGTTCTGTGGCAGCACATGTGGGATGGATTGAAGGAGTCCATTTGCTTGGTGGTGCTAGTCCCAGAAAGCTTGCTGAGAATGCTCTAACATGCTTTTTAACTCCAAATGTGCACTAGGATTTGCCGTACCTAATGGAGGGGCCATGGGAGAGTCCCAGAAGCGGGGCGAGTTCCTGGGCTCTGCCATACCTGCAGCGGTGCCTTGGGCAGCAAGCCAGGCTCTTGCCCGGCTGTGATTCAAAGGGGAAACGTCTCAGCAGTGCCCTCGGATTCAGGGCTGGCTTCAGCTTCTGCTGCCTTACTTGTGAGTAGGTGAAAGCTCTGCAAAACGTGACAGACTCTGGGTTAGGTTCTCCACGCAACATTACTTCTCCTGAGATGAAATAGGAGCGGGTCCCTGTTAAGGCAGGAATGTGTACACTGGATGCTGTGAGATAATGGCACATATAAAGGGGAAGTGACGTGTTTGGTGTTCTGCTCTCCTGGGTTTGTTTTCACCTCCCAAGAGGAGCAGGTTGCTGGTGAGCGACAAGCACTCACAGCCACGGCAGTGTGGTGCACATCAGGTTGAAAGTGTTTTGCCCCAGAATTGCTTTCACATGGGGTTTAGCAAAGTGACCTGTTTGTGAGTCCCTCCGCAGCCCCCAGAGAGGTCACACCAGCAGCCTGGAGTCTCCTCTTTGCCAAAGCAAGCACTCAAGGAAGAGGTCAGCTGAAAATTTGGCTTGTGCTCCCTTTTAAGCTGAGTGCTCAGCCCTCCCAGGTAGGGATTCGCAGGGGTTTAGCACCACTCCTAAATCCCTAGAGCATTTTGGCCTGGCTGCTGTGGGTGACTGGGGCTGTGGGTCAGAAGGAGGATTCTCCGCTGCACTCAGGGTGGATGAGGGGCAAGGGAAAAGGCCAGGGTGCTCAGAGCCCCTGGGGGTTGTGTGTGTCTGGGAGCACTCAGTGTGGCAGGACTGTAACTTCTCTTATGTACTCATGAACCTCTGTACTTTCCTTGTGGAAAATGATTTGGTCTCGTTATCTGAGAAGTAAGCGGGAGTTTTCCTGTTGGTTCCCACGAGGGCCACTCTGGGAGTGCAGATTGTATGAAGGGAGCTGCTGTGTGCGTGGGTCCTTTGAAAACCTGGACTGAGTTTATTAGATAAATGTGTGATGGCTTTGTGTTAAATACACATGTGGGTCCTGAGCCGTGGGTCCAGCCTTCCCCACATCCCTGTGTACGTAGCAATCGGCTTCTTAACACTCCCTTCGCAAAGAGGGTGTGAAACAGCACCTCGGCAAGGGGCAAGCAAAGCCCAGACCTGCACCAGAGCTGTCCTGGCCCTGTGAGTGCTGGGTGGGATGTGAAGCCTTTTGGTAACTGTGTCTTGCACACAGGTCAGTCTGGCCATGCCCGTGACGAAGAACCTGGTCTGGGTGCTTGTCTCGGCCATGTCCAGTCTATATAAGGTGAAGACCTGGGGTGCAGTATCCCTACCGCCTGCTCCTTTAAAGCCCCTGGTGCCTGGGGCACACAGTCCTGGGTGGGAACGATGGTGAAGTCTTGAAGGTGTCTCATCTGGGTGCTGGGGACCGAAGAAGGTGTCTCATCTGGGTGTGTGGTGACTGGTCTCGGGCTGCACTGTGGCGCATCCAGCAGCCATGACACACAACTACTGGTGCCTGCTGCAGACAAGAAAATAGCATCTGCCTGGATCCTGGTACTGTGTCCAGAGCATGTGTGGTGGTGTAGCTGCAACCACCGACTTCGGAGCCCAGTGCTGTCTGCTCTGCGTAAGCCAGCTGGCTGGGAGAGCTGCTCTCTGTCTCCTTTTCCCTGAGGATGGTGGTAGTTGGTGATGTGTTTTTTGGTTGTCAGAGGAGATGTCCCTGTATCAAAGAGTGAAGTATTACTGCTCTTACACAGTCCCAGTGTTGGTAAAACAGATGGGCTTGAAGTAAATGGAGAGTGCCTTGGTCAGCCGCACTAACAGCTGAGATCAGTGGGTATGAAGTGCTGTGAGTAACCTTCTGCCTGTCGGCAGAAAAGTTTCCTTCCAGTGGATTCCTGCAGCATCAGTCGGCTACGTGACGGGGGGGGGATCATATGAAAGGTTACTGTTGGTTTGGAGTGCAGGCTCTGAAAAATTACTGTCTTGTACTAAAACTGGAGATTGTTGGCCAAGTGTTGCAGTCTCGTTTTTTTCTATTTTTAAAAGTCTCTCAGCAGCTGCGATGTGACCCTTCCCTCCACACCCACAACAGAAAAAACCCAGCAACTTACTGACTCGAAACAGGAAATAATAAAATTCACTAACCACAGAGTATTTTTCAAATGCGCAAAGTAAACAAGCAGAGATGGTGAGAAACACGTGTTTCCCACTGATCGCCTTTCAGCTCAGTAACCATAGCTGGTAATTACAGTCAGTGGGGATTTACAGCTTCTAGGGGGGAAGTAGGTTTTTAAGTTGATGCTGTCAAAGCATAGGAAAATATTTTCATGGCAGCCTCCCCCAGCAGAACAATAAGGTGGCCGCAAGTGCCGTGAGATGCGTTACTGACACCACCTAGAAGGAAAGGGAAACTTCAGGCCCCATCTGCCCCTCTTGCCCACCCCACCAGTGCGCAGACCTGAGCACTGGGCAGTGGGAGTTCCTCTCATGGGTGCAGCCAGGCAGGCTTGTGTAGCGCCTGCCCTCTCCCAGGATTTTGCGGTTTCCTTCACCTGAACCTTCTCCCTGCCTGTGAGTACCAGGCGTGCTTCGCTGCAGCTGGGCGCTCGGGCTGCCCCCAGCTCCCACCCTCACCTGGATTTTTGTGGTGGGATGAATTGGATGGATTTTCTGTATTGGTGCTCACTCTGGAGGCTCCCATCAGTAAAGAGTGGGTCCTAACTTCCAGACAGAGGGTGAAAGCTGAGGTTGCAGTAAGAGCTGTACAGTTCTGCGCTTGTACCTGCCTTCTGACCCCATGGTTGACGAAACCTGCCATGCCTCTGCGCAGCCATGTGTAGGCCAGTTGTTTCTCCTACCACCCCTATGTCACCGCTCCTAATAGCTTTTCATGAGGGCTGGATGAAAGGGAGAGTTTCACAGAAAGAGATGCTAAACCCAGAGGTGATGGTTTTCACTCCTCCTGCACATCATCAAATAGATCTCGCTGCATAATGAGCCCCTCTGAACTGCAGGTCCACTAATTAGCATGCATGGTGTTTGTTTAAGAGCTCCTTGCTCTTTTATTTTAATTGTTAGGAACTCGTAACTGCCTTTGAGATGAAAAGCTGGGACCAAATGTTGCCAACAAGCCCAGCAGATTTGTCCCAGTCTCCCTGGTCCAATCTGCATGGGGAATTTTGCCTTCTGACCTTTAACTTACCTTCATCATTCCCTCATGAGTAAAAGCTAAAGCACTCTCCAGGGTGATAAAACCACAACTTCTGATCTCCTTCATAACTTTCTAAGTGGCGCTGTGATCCAGGTGATGCTGTGTGTGTGTGTGTGTGTGTGTGTGATGCACACTGCTGTTTCTATACAGCAGAGGGGTGAAAACCAAACTATCTCCTTCAACCAGATTTAGGAAAAACAGTTTGTGAAAGAAGCAAACCAAAGCAGGTCCCCAAGTACTGGTTATTCAGAGCAGACAGGACGAGGCTGGGAGAAATACCAGTCATTATCTTCCAAAAGTTTATTTAGAACTTTTAGTTTTAGAAACAAAAAGATAATCCCTAAATAAAGCTATAAGTAACATTATATATATTCATATATACACACACATAGCTCACTAGTTTAACAGTAAGGTCAGGATGCCTGGGTGGCTGGGAATGGCACAGCCGGAGCAGACAATCCAGAGTTTTTCTAAACAGCGTATGAGCTCCAAACCCTTGTCTCTTTTTTTTCTTTCCCTGATCACTGCATCATTTTTACAGGAGTCAGATCTGGAATCTCCCACAGCTGCACAGGGCTAATAATAAAAATAAAAAGCAGAAGATAGAAGCTGTTCACTCCATTATCCAACGAAGAGATCTCAGTGGCTTATGTGAGATCTGAGAGGTAAAACCTGATGCCAGAGAGGGTCCTTGCTGTTGTCTTGTAGTTTTATTAATAGGAAGGTTATTACTTTAAGAATGTAAGGCAAGAAAGCTATATAATAATATACACAAAAGAGCATGAGAGGATTCTATACAATAATTTAGATGTCTTAAATAAATAAACAATAATAGCAGCCTTCTACAATGCAGGCTACACATAGGTTTACTTCGTCTTGAAGTACCCTGGTCTTTAGTACACCTACAGGAACAGACTTGCTCCTCAAGTGTTTTAAAGAAACATATCTATAAGATACATACGCGAGTGTCTAAGGTTAGGATAAACATTTTAAAGCACACTTTACCATGGTCTCCACATATCTAATGATCCCATTCTAGGGTTGTTATGGGAAAAATTTGGCTGCAGGACCTGTCTAGGAGGCGCAGCACCAGCCTGGCTGAAAACCGATGGCGGTGGCAGCTGGAAGTTCTTCGAAGCCTGCTTGTTCTCCGCAGGGTAGAAGCGCTCCTGTGATGGGCTTGTGCCCCGAGCGCTCCCCTTAGGGCTCAAGGGGCTTTTTGGCGTCAGCAGAGGCTGCTGGGATGGGCTTGAAGACCGTAACGCCGCTTTGCAGGTGTCTTCTCCAGACCTGGGTAAGGATTTCAGCAGGTGGTTCAAGAGACGTGCCCCAAGGGTCTTGTCCATCCACTCGCAGGTGAGGAGGAGGTTGTGCACCTCATGCATGCACTGAATGTAGCCGGTGCTGTACCTCTGCTGCGCTTCCAGGCCCACCTTGGAGTCTGCTACGAGGGAGAGGAGACAAGGAGAGTTGGGGAGTGAGAAAGAGCACCCCTACATGGTCCTCCTTCGAGGCCTGGGCTGGGTTTCCCGTGTGCGCAGGGTCCTGGGGGCTCGTTCCTGAAGCCCACTGGCCTTTGCTGTGAGGTGAAACGTTTGCAGAGGGGAGGTAGCGCAGTGTAGGACCCGGTGGGGACCCCTCCCCCCTCCCGCGTTCCGCTGGGGTGGGCCGGTGGGACCCGTTTCCCGCGTTCTGCTGACCCCGCCAAGGGCGAAACTCGAGCAGAAGAGCAGCGATCGGCTCCGGGAAGGACGAGCCCCACCCGCGGGCTCCTCTGTGCCCAGCTCCATCTCCCCATCTAGCGGAGGCAGCCGGAGCGCAGCCGCGCCGCGGGCTCGGTGCCCGGGCCGGAGCCTGCCCGCGCCCGCAGGGTGCGGGGCCCGGCACTCACCCAGCAGCTTGCTGCTCTGGATGTTCTGGAGGTGCTTCACCGTCATTTCCAGGATGTCTGCTTTCTCCAGCTTAGACTGCTGGTGAGGAGAGAGTGCAGCGATCAGAGGCAAGGAAGGGTTTGTGGCCTTAAAGAAGAGGCACCCCCCCCCCCCCCCAACACCTCCCACCCCCCCAAACAGTCCCCCACCCGCAAACGAACAACAACCAGCATAAAAGTGAGCACTTACATCCAGGTGAAAGGCGCCCACAACGGTCTCCTTCAGCTGGTCCAAGCAGTTATTAATCCTTTCCCTGCGCTTCCGCTCAATGAGGGGTTTTCTTAGCTGGGAGGGAAAAGAAAAGGAGGAGAAAAAGTTGTAGTTGATATGTTTTCCTTCCCCTCCCTGCTGCAGCTCAGGGAGGGCAGAGCGCCCCGTGCCTTATGTGAAGCCGGATGCTCTTCGGGGACAAGATGAGGATGGAGAGTGCACTGCCTCCAGCCATGGCCTGTATCTTGGATGGTATCAGCTCTCAAGTCTCCTGCTTCCACTCCTTTAAGGCAGAGTGTACCCAAATGAAAGAGAGAGAACCCTTTCTAAGCCAGAGAAAGGAAGAAAAAAACACACCCACGTGGTGTATATTCGGGGTAAGCATCGTTTTAATCACGAGGGAAAAATATTGTCACCCTTTCTCTGTGCTAGAAGCCCACGGCCCTGGCACTTGTCACTCCTGTGCCATTCACGGGGCTGCCATTGAGCGTGGGTGGGTGCAGCAGCGCAGAGGGGACCTACCTTCCTCTCCTCCTTGGTGCTGGCGAGCTTGTGGGTGCTGCTGGCGGGGGCTGCGGCGGTCATTGTAATCCAGCCTGCCTGCCCTGGGCGCCGGGAGGACAGGGATGGGAAGGAAACAGACAGGCAGTAGGTCGCTTCCTTCCCCGATGGGCTCTTTGCTGCTCTGCTGCTCCTCTGCCGTATTTATAACCCAGAATTAGCATGTGAAAGGCCACTTTCCTTGGCGGGACTTCTTTTCCCACACGAGGGGTCGAGCCTGGAGGTTTGTGGCCATCAATCAAAGCTGACAGGTCACTGCTTCTTTTCAATGACCACGCTGGCCCCCCCAAACGGCGACAGATGTCCAGCCTCCGACGCCGGGCTTTGGAGGGCTCTTTTGTTAGGGAAGAAGGGAAAAAATGGGCGCGCTCTGAGCAGCTTGCATGGCTCCTTGCTCAATTTGCACAGATTCCCAGGGAGGGAAACAATAGCCGGGAAGCGGTTGAGTTACACCTGGGAAAATGCCTTCTACCCATCTTTCTCCCCATCCGTGCCCTTGAAGCGATGCCTCTCTTTACCTACTAACCCAGGCCCTGGCCATTTTACATCTTTGAAGCAGCCTCTTAAATTAATAATAGAGTGCTTGAGCTAGGAGTTCCTGCTCCCAGGAGTTACTATTACGAGGTAATGATGATAGATTGAAAACTGTTGACAGCTGATGCCTGTAGGAACATTGTGTCCATCACAGAAATCCTCTGGGAAAAATCTGGGAACTTTATTTACCTCCTGGGAGCCCAAATTCTCTGTTGCACATGGCTGGATGTAGGAAATAGGCATCTCTTCTGTCTTTTGGCTGCTGTGTAGAATTTAATGTTAAACTTACAGGCCATTGCAGATGCAAACAAACCTAGAGGTGAGTTAGGACTGGGGATTTTTACTTCTTTGAGGGTTGTGGGTTTTTCTCCCTCCCCCCATACCGCATGGAGGCTTGGGCTGCTTTGGGGGGAAGGGTGTTTTTCGGTTTGCTCCTCTGAAATGCTAGTGCAGAAGCAGAGGGGCCTTTGGAGAGACTTGGCACAGGATGAGAACACACTTTTATGCTTCCTCACTTCTGCCTGATCTGGGGGTGGGGGGGAGTACGAAGGCGTTTTCCCTGACCGTGCTTTTGCTTTCTGAGGGTGGCTTTGCTAATGAGCAGGATTTGGCGGTGTCCTGTTGAGTCCCGCAGGTGAAGCCCTTTGGGTCGGTGTCAAATGTGTCACCTTATTGAAATGCAGATGAAGCGGCCACAGCAGTTCAGAAGCACCACACAGCCCCCCCACCCCCCCCACCCCCCCCCACCCCTCCACTGGTGGGATTCCCAGCACCCAGCATAGCGCGGCGGCTGCACAGCCCTCTCCCCACCTCCAGCCATGGGTGGGGATGTACCCCAGGGATAAAAGCGAGGACATCATGTCCCTTACTTAAAACGCCGCGTGGGTGTGTGTTTGCCTGTGTGAATGCAAACATCCTTGCAGCACGTCTGTACGCCCTGCTGCTGGGGCTCACCGTGAAATCCTATCTCCAGACGTGGCATCTTGCAGGCAGAGGCTGGCTGTCAGTCAGGCACAGAGCTGGGGTGAAGTTACCGGGTTTTATAAGCGCCCTACTTGGCAAGGGCCTGAGGCGGGCTGGTGCGGTTGTTGCACTAGGAGAGGAGAGCTCAGGAGGGGAGGGGAAGGTTAATTACCTGTCTTTGTGCCAGGTACAGGGAGCAGGGATGGGCCCCTTATCTCAGGTGCTGACACAGACAGCAAAAGGAAGTCCCACCACCCTGTGGGAGCCCCTCATGGCAGCCAGCCCTGCCTGCTCATGGCTGAAGACTCCTTTGGTTTTTCAAGCTTTTTCCAGTCCACCCAGGGAAGTGGAGTGTGGCCAGTACTTGTGAATGGTGTAGCAGAGGCATCCGTATCACCACGCAACTCCAGCAGCTCAGCATGGGAGGGGCAGCAGGTGGGCTGGGGTAGGGGGGCATTGAGCAGGGACACCCCTAGCTCTGTGCAGTTTGCTAGGGTGCATGAGTCTGGAAACATCGCCTGGGCACACACCTTCTAGCTGGGGTTTGCTCGGGCGGGGAACACCCTCCCACCCTCCCAGCCCTCCACCAGCGCATGCAGAAAGAGGCAGCTTCCCAAGGCAGGGGAAGCCTAAGACCACCAGGCTGCTGGCCTGGTTGAGCATGACAGAGGAGTCATCAAACGTGGAATTGCCTAAAAGCTTTGAAAAGGATGTCCTGTGCCCCTGGCATCCCTCCCTGGCCATGCTCAGCTGCAGAGTTTGGTGCATGCCCCTCACGGTCATGGCCCAGGGGCTGGCCAGCCCTCAGAGCCCCAGGAAAAGGTGTCTCTCATCTCTGAGGTGGTGGCACCACCTCGCCCTCCCTTTCCTTCCCGGCCTGGACTTGCTGTTTCTGCCTTGCCCTCCTCCCCCTTGCCTCGCCCTGCAAGGTGAGTGGGATGCTCTTGGGATGCGGCTGTACACAGGCTTCCCCGGCAAAGCAGCTTCCATGAACCGAGGAGGCAGGGGGGTGCTGGCAGCTGGGTGGTGGATGCTGGGGACAGCTGGGTGTGATGGTGGGCCAAGAACAGCACGGTGGTGGCTGGTGCCCAGGCACGGCCTGTGCCCGTGACACCCCAGCCTCAGCGGGTGAGGCCCTTGGCTTGCCTGCGGGCGCCTGCTCCAAGCGAGCTCATTTCAAGGTTCATTTGTAAGACAGGGCTGCAGTGAAAAAGAGGAGCAGCTTTTGCTGTGAGCAGTTATTTTACACTCCTCAGCCAGGGCAAAGGCCTTTATTTCAGAGGCCAGGGTGTGTGTGTGTGTGGGGGGGGGGGGGGGGGGGTAGGGGTGGGAGAGCTGCCCAGGCTTTGGGGGAAGGCTGACATCTGTGCCTGTGGGGGATTGTAGGGACCCGACAGGCCAATGCAAATGAGCATTAAAGGGAGCTTTCTGCAAACTCCCGCTTTCCTTTTTCATTGCCCACTGCCAGGTTTCACTGAAAAGGGGATTCTCCTTCATAAACAAAGGCTCCTTTTTTTTCCTGGGCTTTCCAAAAAAAAAAAAAAAAGAAGAAAAAGAAAGAAAGAGAAAGGGGTCGGCACTGCTTCGAGTTTTCTTTTTTGCTATTTGTCTACATTTCACACCCTGGAGAAAGAAAACAACTTTTAACATCTGTTCCTGCACTTTTTGAGAGAGAAAGAAAGGCTCTTGAAAAGAGAGCAAGTGTGGCAGATGTTGGCAGGTTCCCTCCGACGCAGATGTCTTGCTCTGAAGCAAACTTTCTTTCGGGACCGGCAGCCAGGGCTCCTCTTTGACTTGGGACACGCGACTGCCTGGCGAAGGAAGGGACGTGGGAAAGCGCTGCTGAACAAAAGGGCTTATTCAAACAAACCTGAGAGCCGTGAACAATCTAATAACCAGCAGAGAAATGGTCAGCGGCCCCTGGCCCCGCCGGGGAGGGGTTCGGGGCAACTGGGGGCCACGGGACAAGGGAGTTTAGCTGTGCCCCCAGCACTGCAAGCAGGGGTGTCCCCTCCTCACCCCCTGCTTGCTCCTTCTGGGGCATCTGCGTGCGGCTTTGGCCAAGGACCGTCCTTCTCGAGGTGCTAGATTGGGCTTGGCTGGGCTGCACACCCGGCTGTGCTGGAGCTGGCTGCCCCATGGCGGCAGCAGAGGAGATTGAGTGCAGATACCTGGGCTGGCCCGGCCCACGGGCACCGGCCGGGGCACTGGTGAGCTCCCCTCCGCTCAAGGCGTCAGGAGAGGGGGCGACTATGGGACAGAAGGGATGCCTATGCCTTTAGTTAAGCTTTTAAATAAGAGGTTCTGCCAAGAAAATAATCGTACGCCCCCCTCTGATCCCATTAATTAGGATGAGTTCAAAGATCTGATTTTGAGGAAAGAAGATTTTTTGAATGGGAAACAAAAATATTGAAAGAAAAATGTATTTCTGGTGAAGCTCTATTCACACACCTCCCCTTCCTTCTCTATACTGGGTAAAATAATGTGATTTAAGATAAGTTTTTGCCCTGAAAGCTGGCAGTATTTCAGTGCAGGCACTTCATAGGAAAAAAGTGAGAAGCCTAGAGAAAAGGGAGCAGAGCCAAGAAAACTCCCTTATGAAAGTAATTAATTCTGGCTTGCTGTTAAAGCTGGGCTCTGAGATTGTCCCTCTAGTTCCTCCAGGTTTTGTTCTGCGTCATCTCTGTCCTGGATCATTTTGTCTGGACAGGGCTGGTGAGGCTGCATGGTGGGGGGCAGCTGTGCCTCGTCCCTCTTGGGCTAGTGGGGAAATCCGGGTGAGATGGAGCCCTCTTGTATTCTTGGCAGTCAGGTGCTGGGGCCAGCCAGTGGGCCCAAACCCTGGCTGTGGGCATCCCCATGTTCCTGCTATGAGCAAAGCTCTCCCTGCATAGCAGTTGGAAGCAGGAGCCATCTCAGCCGGGCTGAGGAGCCCCATGCTGCAGGAAGGATGCTGCAGGTCACTGGAGATGTGTGCCCACCTGGGCCAGTCCCTCCTACCTCTCGTGACCTGGGGTGATGCTGTGGACACCAGCTCCCAACCGGGCAGGACTAACCAGGAGGCCTGTGTAGCACTGGAGGGGTCCCTGAGCTCAATCCAGGCCCCTGTCTGGGTAATGAAATGGTCTTGCTGATGTGGCTGAGCCTTTTGCTGGGATGGATTTGCCATGGGAGAGTGGGAGGAGAGGTGAGATGGTGCTTCTGAGAGCTGCCCGGACTGCTGCAGGTGTGGCTCACAGCAGGCACACTCCATCCCCTCTCCTTTCCAGCCTGGGCTGGGTTTGTCCTCGGCTAAGTGACCACTTGCCCCTGTTCCGTGGCGTCTCTGCCGGCTGAGAGTGGGACTGTGGGTCCCTGGCCCGCAGGAGGTGCCCATGGGTGGCCAGAGCTGCAGAGGGACAGACAGCGTGTTCCAGGTGTCCTGCCCCATCCAGTGCTCCCAGCTCCATATGCTTTGCTGGGTCTCCTTTTGCCATAGCAGCTTTCCCTTTGGCACATGTAGTACCTGGGGCTCATGAGGTGAGGGGCAAAGCGTGGGTGTGAGAGCTGCAGTCCTGGGCGGGCAGCAGGCAAGGTGAGATGTGGGCAGCGGGTGTGCTGCCAGTGTGGGGAGTGGGTTGGCCCTGATGGGCAACCTCAGCGCACCCTCCCTCAGGGACGGGCTCTGGACCCGCCTTGCCATAAGCAAATACTCACAGAGGAGCGGCTGTTTTGACATGGGCTTTAGTTCTGATGAATAAAGAGGGTTTTGTCAGGGCTTTTCAGAGGGTCAGCTCTGGTTCAAGGTTGAGGTTTAAAGAGAAGGGGCAAAGGTCCCCTTTAAAGGGTTTAAATCCAAAGGTTTCTTGATAGCCGTAAATCCCGAGCAGCTTTTCCTGAAGCCCAGCGTTGCCCAGGGGTGGTTTGCTCCCGAAACGTTACAGCAAGAGAGGAATGTGAGGAGCAGCAGGACATGCCGGTGTGGTGACTGGACGCACCGGGTCTGGAGGGTGCTGGTGGTGCCTGGGCAGGCAGGCTGTCTCCTGGCACACAGGCGCACAGACCGCAGCTGCTCGGAGATTACTCACTGCTGGATGGCCTGGGGGGACCAGGGCTACATCTCCAGGCTGGCTCAGTTCAGTACATTGTACCTGCCGTGCCCCATCTCAGGCTGGTGCAGCAGGGTCTGCAAGGGACTGTGTGTCCCACAGCCAGGGCAGGATGGTGCTGGAAATGAGCCGGGGCAGAAGAGCAAGGGATGATTTACCTGCATGGTGTGGAGAAGAGCTTTCGCAGTCGTTCGCGGTGGTAAGGATAGCCAGCTGAGAGCAGTGCCCTGACGCAGCAGTCACCATCCATGGTGGGACACGGGAGCGAAGGTGCCATCAGAGTTTGCAGTGAGGGGACCTGTGCCTGTGCTGGGGAAGGCTGCTCCGGGCACCCTTTGTGTTGGGAGGCTCTATTGGTTACATTATTCTCGTGGCTGGGTTGGCACTGCCTGTCCTGGGTAGAAATCTTTGGCAGAGGGCTGGGAGGCGATGGTGTTTGTGGCGGAATGAGAGTTGTGCGGTGGGAGTGGAAGAGGCAGAAGGTATCCAGGAGAGAAGTCTTGATGTCTATGGTCAAGTTTTGTGGCCTGTTGAGGCAATGTTCTGTGCAATTCATCAGGGTGTAGACAGGGGTAGGAGCAGAGTTGGAGGTTCACCTACCCCAAAAACATTTATAGGTGGAGAGCGAGAGGACGTGCATGGCCCTGGGCAGTGATACACGCAGTGTTTTTGTCATAGGAGAAGCCCAGCTCCAGAAGTAGCACTGGGCACCTGTAAATTCTGCTGATGTCTCTTGATCCAGTTCCTTTACCAAGCGCCCCAAACCTCGCTAGCACCAGTGTGGCTTCCTTGGAGCCAGCTGTCTTCGGGAGTGGACTCCTGGGATAGGAAATAATTACAAGGCTAGTACGGGCTGAGTAATTCCCAGCTTCTCTTTCACACACCCCCATGCAGCTCGGTGTTACGGATCAGCTGATGCTCCTGCCGTTGCCCAAGCTGTCTCCTGCCTGTCAGGTTAGCAGTGCTCCCGGGCCTGGAGGAAGTCTTATCTGCTGCTCTGCAGTCAGAAAGCTGCTGCCTGCAACACAGCTCCTAGGCCAAGAGAGCCTTGTAGGAAGAGGAAAATCAGGTGAGCTTCATGGGTGGTGACAGGCTGCTAAGGTCAGCCTCTTGCCTGTGCTGGAATGGTGGGGCGAGGGGGAAGAGCCAAGTCTGGTGGGGAGGGCGTAGGGGAACTTTGGGGGGGCATTCGGGGGGGTTCTTGATGCCTCACGGTGCAGTTTCATTCAGGAGGGCAGCACTGGGCTTTCTTGCACTCTGTGTGTGTGTGATGTTGCCAGATGTCACCCGGTAACAAACCTCATCTATAAGACAGCAGGTGCTTGGTTTATTCAGTAGGCTTCACTTTCACGGCAGCATTCGTGCCTGGCTCCTAAGTGGGGCTCTGTGCCCCACACCCAGCCCTGGCACATTCTGCATCCCAGCCCCTGCACATCCTGCACAGCCTGTTTCTTCTCAGCTTCTTGGTTCCCGAGGCCGCAGGAGGACCTGGGCTGCGTTTCACCTTTGTGAGACAAGCATCTCTTCTGTGACAGTGAGTAAACGTGCCTCTTGTCCTGGCTCGGCCACGTGCCAAGAGCAGCTTGCTTTTTATAGTACACGTGTATACGTGTACTGACACCACATCCTGACCCCCTGACACAAAATACCTTGTCAGCATGAATGAGGCAACGAGGCCAGTCACCATGAGTGCTCCGCAGGGAGAAACGCTCGCTGGGGTTTTTGCATTCGTGGGCACAGCCCGGCGGCTGCTGGGACAGCAGAAAACACGAGGGTTTAGGATGGGAGGGCAAGAGCCGTGGGGTTTCTGGTCTTTCTGAGCCAAATCTATCCTGGATTGTACATAAAATCACATCCTGCTCTCTAAGGTGATTTTATTAGTCCCTATTTTTTATTAGTCCCTATTTTTTTATACCTATTTTTTACAAATCAAGCAAGAAGTTTTATGCTGCTTTTTGTTTTATAAATCCTGTCTAGTTTTAACCAGCTCTCCTCTTTAATTTTGAGACTATCCTTCTTTACATGGATGAGGACTTCTTATTCCTCTGGCAAAACTAAAGGGTGTAGGAAGTCCCTCTAGCTTTTGGGGCACAGTCATTCGGTTGGAAGAAGACCAGAGCCCTGATGGGGTGAAGAGCACCCAGGAACTGCGAGAAGGTGGGTGATGCTCCCTGGGCTGATCTGTGAAGGGGAAAAGCAGAGCCCTGGACTTGTTTCAGCTTCTCTGTAAAAATAATACCCAAACACCCCGCTGTCACAGCCCTGTTTTACTTTCCAGTCTATTTTTAACATCAGGAGCTGTGCCCTGGGTTTGCTCTGTCAGAAAGCAAAAGAGGGCATGACACACATGAGCTGCCCGAGGAGTTTTCCAGAAGACCTGTGATCAGCTGGGTGTTGTGTTTCCGAGGTGATCTTTCTCCTTGTCTCCCTGTTCCTCGTGGGCACACACACACACGTGCAGACAGCAGTTCACGTGCATGCCTGTTCACAGAAGATTTTCAGAAGGTAAAGGTTTCACTGCTGAAGGTTAAATAACTCACTGTTGAAGAGGAACCCTGCTGAGCTGGGGAAAAGAGGCTCAGCTGTTCCCCAAACCAGTGCCTGACTTTGAAGGTCGTAGCTCTGCAGTGCCCTCCTCCTCCTGAGCCAGGAGTCCCATCAGGAGGAGGAGGAACGGCACATAAAAGCTTTGGAGAGTCTCAGGAAGGGTCCCTACACCTATTTGCTGGAGTGGCTCGACACAGATTTACGAGTCAAGCGACACAGCAATGGCTTCTGCGTTCACTCAGCCCCACAGCAGCCGAGACCTACCCCAGCTGAACAGCAGCACAAAGCCCATCCCGTTCACTGCAGCAGTTTTCTGCTGTACAAGCTAATTAATTAGTTTCTGCAAAGTCCTTTGAAAGGGTAAAAGCAGTAAGTAAGTGCGTAGCAGAGGGTGTGGGCTTCAAAGCTTAAAGGGTACGACTGAAATATGAACTGAGCTAGTAACCTCGGTTCATAATTTCTTTAAATGTTAAAGAATGGGGAAAGATCTGAAAAAAGCCCAAACCTTCCAGTAGTTTTGGTAGTGCTGAGTCTGAGGGAGAGTCACCAGAACAAGGCAGCTCCCCGGGGGATGAGGCTTCCATTTCCCCTCCCCATGCTTTCAGCCTTAACCTACCAGCACAACCAGGAAAACCCTTCCTCCTTCAGTAATTTTCTATTTTGCACTTGATTTGGTAAAACGGGGAAAATAAAAGCGCTGAGAAAACACCAGAAGCAAAGCAGCTCTTACTGAAAGAGCGATGGGTAAATTCAGGTTGGTAGAGAAAGTGCCTGCGGTACCGCCGTGGGAGCTCTGCCTCTCTTTTCCCAAAGCCCTGTGATGTGGCAGCTAGCCCTTGCACAGACCTGTGAATCGAGGCTGGCTCACAGGGATGATGGTCATCAGGCATGGTGGGGATGGCCAGTGGAGAGAACATCCCCCAGTGGGAACACTCAGGCAGGCTGCCTGTCCGGACCTGGGCTGTCTTCTGCCATTGCTTACAGCACAAGCGTTAAAAGGATGAAAACTACAGGCTCCAGCCAACATATGGAATATCCTTTTTAACCGTTTCACCAGTGTTCAGAGCCTCATGTGTGATTTGGGATTCGTAGATAATATTTGTTTCCTGTTCTAGTGAATTAAGCTGTATTTAGCTGAGTTTTAATTTCTTTTTTTATATATATAAAAAACCCCCTCAGGAAATACTTTCTTTTACAGTGTTGTTCTGCAGGGTGACTTCTGTTATTTCATGTTTATCACGCTGATAGAAATCTGGTTTTGGCTTTAGTAGCTGATTCTCACTGGAATGGATGTTGCACTTTTTATAGATAATTTTCAATTGTTCCACAGTAATAAAAAGTTTATTAAAAGGACATGGTTCTGCAGAATGACATACTGCTCTTCTTAGTGTCCAGAAAAGGGATTCACAACAGATTTTTTTTCCCCTGTGGTTCTTCTGGCAGTTGTTTTCTGACAATCTTTAGATGCTGCCCTTAGTTCTTGTGATTTCCAATCATGTTTTAATTCTGAAATGGCACCTTGAATCGAGGGTAAATCATTGCGTCCCAGTGTGAAAGAACTCACCCAACTGATATGGATGATAATTACATTTATTTGTGCTTTTACTGTAAAAAGTTGGGGGGGCAGACAGGAGTCTGTTTGTTATGTATTAATTGAACGAGCTGAAAGGTAACAAAATGTTCACACAGAGATGTTTCTTTGAGAACAGCTGCAGTAGTCTGTGGTCTGCCCCAGCCAGTAATGGGTGAAATGCAGCTTCAGGAACAGTCACAGGCACGTGTGAAACTTGGGTGATTAAATTCAGCCACTTCAGCTTGGTCCAAGGCCCGTGGAAAGACTGAGGACTCTTGTTCTTCTGAAGTTTAAGTAGAAGATATTGAGCATAACTGCAGTTGTCCCTATGCCAAGTATTTCCTCCCCAAAGCCTTTTCCCTGAAACACATTGCCTGGGATGGGAAGCCCGGGCTCAGGTCTGCATATTTGTCAGGGCAGTTGGCAAGAAGACCCAGGTTATTTTTTCAAATGGCCCGTGCCATGCCTGTTGAGCTGGCTGAGGGGTTGGCCAGAGTGTCTCCATACCCATCGCAGGGCGAGGTGGTGACGTGCACGAGGCACGACCAGTTATTTCCACCTTCCTGAGCCGGCCCCGATTTCCTGTGAGGATCTGGGCTCTGCGCAAAGGGGCTTGTGCCGGGAGCTCTCACGTGTGCCATGGCCAGTGAAACTTGCCGTGGGGCTTCTTGTGTGGGACCGTGCCCATTTGGGCCATGGGAGTGATGTCCAAAAGTGCATGGCAGGCTGAAATTGCTGGGGGGATGCTGTGCGGGACAGGATGAGGGCACTCAGGACCTGCCCCTGCAGTGAGGTGGTTGGAGAGAGGAGGAACCACCCTCCAAAAGGAAGGGGCGTTCATGTCCTGCTGTATTACAGCCACGGAAAAGAGAAGAGATAAACCAGGCAATGAGTTACTTCTCCTGTGGGAAGTCTTGAGGAAGAGAAGGGCATAGCAGAGGGATTAAGACATGTGCCTTGGTCACTGGGGATGGAGTGGGACAGAGACCCCCGGGGCTGCTGGGGGACTAATTAATGCACAGCGGATGTCTCCGTCACAGCTGCGAATTAGTGAATTGTTAGTGTACCAAGAGCCCTCTCACATGTTGAACTTAATTCCAGTTTCTAAGAGCTTATGAAAGCCATGCTGTCTTTGCTGAGGGGTTTCCCTGCTGTATGCTACATGGGCATGGTAACTGCAGTGAACCCATTACTCCAGTGATCTTTCTTCCAGTGGTCATTAGTAAAGCAGCAGTAGCATCCATATTGCAAAAGCCAGTGTCAAATCCCCGTACCAGCGCTAGCCTTTAATTCCCTCTTCTCTCTGTCAGTACCCTGAATATTATCTGTTTAAACTTGAATGCTTTTAGCATAATTACAGGTTAACAATTTGAAGTCAGACATACACGCCCTTTCCACGTTGGCTTTGAGAACAGTGATTCCCAGCTCACAAGCAGGATATGCGAACTGCCAGTGCTTTGCTGACCACAGGCAAGCTGGGCAAGCTGTTCCCCAGCATCCCATCAGCTCACACTGGCAGCGTGTCCCCCCTGCCTGCTCCGGCTCCAGAGCTGCTTCATCTTTTTGTATTTTTTATAGGACAAGTATATATTTGAGGGATATAAGTAAATATACATAAATATATATATATGAAAAGATATATACACTTGCTCTTACATCTTTTTGTATGTGTATATATATCTTTATCTATCTCTCATATATATATATATGTAATGTATATATTATACTCCCATGTCCTGTCCCATAAGGTGCTGAGCATAGCAAGGCTGGCTGGGGTAGCCCCCAGTGGCACCAGCACGCTGCCAGGCTGGACCTGGAACGGGAGGTCCTGTCCAGGGAAGCATCCCCACCAAACCAGTGCTGCTGCAGCTGCCCACGCCGCCCAGTGCAAACTCCTCTGTGCTTCCATGCTGTCAGACACAGGGGTGGATCCAAGTGTGGTCAGAAACATTTTTCCGTGTTCAAGTAGCACACAGCTGACCAAGCAGGCTGGTTCAGGAAGACCTCTTAGCTGAGCATTTTGCGTGTTCTGTGAAATCTTTCCCCAGTGGAGATGTCACGGGGAATTGCTTTTCTTCTGCTGTTAGGAGTTGTTTCCTGCAGCAGATCAGAGTTGAGCCCAAGGAGGTACCAGTGTGGAAAGTGGAGGAGAACAAGGGGATCTTGTACAGGGAAGTTGCAGGCAGAGACGTGCGAAGGGTCCAGAAGTGAAAATCAATCTCACAGGGGTGAGAAGTTGGACTGTGAAATACTGCAGGTTGCTGCCAGGCTGCTAAAAGACAGAGTTAGCACAGAGTACATGGAATGTGCATCCAGAAATGCAACACAACAGCTGAGCACAGCGGCCGGGCACGCTGCATGGGTATGCCAGCCACACCGCTGGGTTTTCTCAGACAGATGGGGACCAATGTGTGCTCTGTGTATAAAGACTTTTTTTTCTTTAATTCGGTAACCTTCCAGCTGAGGGGAAGGGAATGCCCAGCAGGAGTGGGGGGCAGAGAGGAGACCCTGCAGTCCCCAGAGGAGTACGTAGGCCCAGCAGCCCCGTTGCACCGTTCCAGGTGTTGGTGCAGGGGCTGCTTTTGCTTTTCACCCACCCAGTCACCTCACCACTGCCAGTGTAAAGCCTCCCTCCAAAACACCAGTGTGCTTAGCTGCGAGTGCAGTCTAGGTGAGAGGAGCTTCAGGCCCTCCCCATGCCACCCAGCAAGAGCTGCCGTGTTCAGCCACCCCGTGTCCCAGAGGCAGCTTTGCCCACCCGCCGCCACTTGCCGTTTGTATGGCGGACAAGGCGACCGTGGCACGTCAAGTTCTGAGCAGGGAAAAATGACGGCATCGAGAAGCCTGACCCAAACCCTCCCCTGCGATGTGAGGGCGACGCGCAGGGAAGGGCTGCAGAGGCACACAGTGCAAGAGAAGCTGAGGACCGAAGCTGGAGCTGTGTGGTGCAGCGGGGCCGGGGACGCTTCGGGAAACCAGGCCAGCAAGTCCCACGCTGCTGCACGGCAGCGACACACCAGAACCCGCGGTGGGCAAGGCTTCATTCACCTCACGCCGTGTAGGACACGCATGGCTTGTTCCCCAAAAACACCTTGTTCTGCCTTAAAGTGGCGCCGTGCATCACACGGCAGCAATGGGCGGTACCGGCGGGATCTACGCTGGGACAGATGCGGGGCCGCTTTTCCTTTGACTCAGGCCAACCCGCGTTTGTCACGGGAGTACCAGGGGAGCGTGTCCCGCCGGGGCACGGGGGCGGGCCGGAGCCCTTCCCTGCCGCCATGGGAACGAGCCGAACACCTTTGGACTGTGATTCAGCGGGGCGGCCCGACGCGCGGGGCCGGCTCAAGTCCGAGGCCAAGGCACGGGGCGGCGTCAGAGCCCCGCGCCGGCGAACGGCCGCGCCCCGGCCGCGGGGAAGGTGCGGGGAGGGGGCGCGAAGGGCCGTGCGGGAGGCCGGGGCGGAGAGGGGGTGTGTGCAGAAATCAGTAAGAAATGATGCAGTTTAAGAACACGCGGTAACGGGAAGCGCATCGGCAGAGATAAAAGGAACGGCAACGAATCCGAAAAGCTCTGCCCCGCAGCGCGGAGAGCGCGGAGAGCCGAGCCCCACAGCCCCGAGAGCGCGGGGCGCTGCCCGGTAAGAGCGGCCGGGCCGCAGCGCCGCGCTCAGGCACTGCCACGCCCGGCGCCCTCCCGCCTCAGTGCGCCGCTCGCCCTCCACGCCGGCAGGGGGCAGTGGCGTGCGGCGGCGGGCGGAAGCGTCGCTGCGCTCCGCCGCCCGCTGCTGCCGCCGCCGCCGCGCTCCGCCGCCGGGCGAGGGAAGGGCCGCTGCGACGCAGCACAGCGCGCGGGGCGGGGGGGGGGGGAGGGGGCCGGGCGAGCCGGGGCCGCGCCGCGCCTCTGCCTGCAACCGCCGGAGCCGCGCCGCCAGCCGCCGGAGCCGGGGCGGTCGGGCCGCCAGGGGCAGGCCCCGCCGGACACGCCGCCGAGGAGGCGCCAGGCCGCGCTCCCCACCGAGGTACCGAGATGCGGGGCGGGGGGCAGGCCGGCGGGGGGTCGGGCCTGGCGCGGCGGGCGGTGGAGGCGGGGGGGGGGCGGCGGCGAAGGCCGCCAGGCCCGACGCGCATTGTCCACCGCTGACCCCCGGTTCGGGGCCGGGTCGGCCCGGGCGGCGGCGCCGCGGCCGGTGCGTGCGGGGCGGCCGCTCGGGGCAGGGCCGGGCCGTGCCTCACGGAGGCCGCCGGGGAGCGCGGCCTGCCCCGGCCGGCGCCCGCCGCTTTCCGGCCACCGTCTCCCCGCTCAGCGGCGGCCGGCGCTGGGAGGGACCGGCCGAGTTCTGCCGGCCAGATTGGTCTCTTTCGGCGGCGTCGCTGCCTCCCTCACCGGGGCTCGCCGCCGGTCTGAGGACGGGGGCAGTGCCCGGCCGGTACTGGCTCCCCGGGGGGATCTCTGTGCTCGCGTGTCGGAGCCGGGCGCGATCCGCGGGGAAGGGTGCGGACCGGCCTCTGTGTTTCGCGGTGCGGCAGCGCCTTTTATCCCCAAGTTCCTCAAGCGCCGAGCCCTGGTAACGAGTTAATATGCAAAAGTACGTGGGGTTTACCTCAGTCCGGGGCAGCGGGGCTGCGGCCGGGGTTGTAGGCAGCCGCCACACCGCACCTCCTGGGACGGGCGCTGGGGCGGGTTGGGGGGGCTTAGGGGGGGAAGGAATTCTCGGTGCGGGGCAGCGGCGGGGCGGAGTGCGGGCGGGCGTCACCTCAGCCAGCCCGTGGGTCAGGAGAGCCCGCAGGTAAAAGCTCTTCTTTGTTACGGCCCTTGCTGCGCGGGTCGGTGGGAGGTGTGGAGCGGGCACTACCTTACACGCTCTGCTCGGCCTCCAGGTCCGAGGCCTCTTCCTACAATTGTTATTTGCCTTCGTAGCCCGAGCAGGCCCCTGTGCAGAAGTGACTCTGTGTATGTGAGGGCTCTTAAGGTCCTAATTTTTTTGGCAAACCACCCTACGGAAAGGTAACACTGCACGGTCTCTGTGGTTTCTCCCCAGAATTCAGTGAACAGTACTAGTGTTGAAACTAGGATGTCTTCAGGCTTTGCTTAAAGAATCTTTTTCTTTTTCTTTTTCTTTTTTTAAAAGAAAAAGAACTTTTGTTAAGTGGTCATCAGGGTGCGTGGGATTTATTTAAAGCCTATGTGCTGCCTTATGAGACCGGTGTGATTTACTTTGCATGATGAGTCAAAGATTAAATTACGTGGCCTAGGCTCTTTAGTTTCAGCGAGGCAAGTGACAATGCTTTGGAAGAAGGCTTTGAATGTAGATCAGAAGGGAAATATGATGAGCATCAAAATATGCTAAAGTTGTGTGTGTGTGTGCCTTTAAACTTACCTGTCAGAATCTGTAATGCAAGGCCCTATGTTTTCCTTTCAGTAGTGTAGCGAAGAACTCGTGAAATCATACACCACCAGAGGAAATTTAACAGCCTGAGCTTGCGCCTCAGCATCTAAACTTTTAAATAATAGATGTTTACTATTTAAACTGCTGTGTATCTTTAGTTAATACCTGTTACCTGTTGATGTGGCACACACCTTTAACTGAGGAGAGGAAAAAAAAAAGACAGACCAAGAAATAAATATTCTGTGGTTTAGAATAAGCATGATGCTTGTTTTGGTGTCAGAAATAACAGTTCCTCTTTTCATGTATCCGGTGTGAATTGGCAGCTTATCTGATCTCTGAAGTGCGATGTGATGCCCGGTGGCACTGCATCTTGGTAGGATTCTGTCTGTCCTGGTCTTGCTGTTGTAAGAATGTTGTATTTTATAATTAGGTTCATGGTTGCCTTGTGATGTGAGAAACTATTCAGTCAGCCAACAGTCAGCTTGGCTTAAATATACTTGTGTTTAAGCTGTCATCTCGATGGGAGTGTGATACATGTGTTCTTGGGGACTTTCCTTGGATGGAAAAAGTACCTTAGTACCAGTGGAGAATTGTCTTCTGGCACTGGGAGTGAGCCCAAACTTACATTACTCAGTGGCACGTTAACATATCCAAAATATTGGTAGCTTTAATTGTTTATGTTGATGCAGAGTTCTGAAACTTTGGTATGTTCTGTAGGCATTTGGCACATTGTTATGGATGGAGAGTTATAAAACAGTCTCCTTTATGTTTATAAATACACATATCTCTAAAAATACAAGTTCTAAACAAAAGTGCCAGTTAAGTAATGCTTAGTGACAATATGTCTGTGAGAGATAATTGTGTGCCTTGGGTATTATCAAGCACAGGCAAATACATATTCCCACTGGGGTGTGATAATATTAAGAAAACTCCACCTCTTGGAATTCCTTGATTGCTTTTATGAAACATTTATTCAGGAGGGAATGGCATCTGTTTTGCATTCTACAGTGGAAGCTAATACATTAGTCTCATTACTGGATGGTAGTTGAATGAGACCTTACTGTTGTGCTGTACGTGCTACACTTTCTAGGGTTTTTTAATGGTGTTTTTATGAATATATGAATTACTAAGCAGTGTCCTCTCATTGAGTTTTTGCACATTTTTTTTTTTAATGAGACATTTGCAGTCTTAGTTTTTGTGTGAAGTCTTAAAGCTTCAATAATTTCTGTAATATGCTTAGAGTCTTCAGGCACTTGCTAAAATGAAGTTTGTTGGGGTTTTTTTACTGCATGTAGAGGTTTGGAGTGGTGCTCTGGTAGGTGACGCTGGTTTGAAGTGGGGGGCAGGAAGGAACATAGATGACATTTTTGAATTCCCTTCTCGCCCCGCTTTTCTGACACTTTATAATATGGTTTAATTACAAGAGCAGCTGTTAAAGTATGATTACCTTTGTCTAATTGGAGGCCTCTTGCAGGTTTCTATCAAAAATAAGATTTGACTCATCCGCTCCTTCAAAATTAACAGTACCACAACAGCCTGCAGCTATTCGTGTGAATGATGTACATGAGAGTTGAATTTTGACTATCATATTTTCTACATCATACCGTTGAACTCTTGTAAATTTAGCAATTTCTGGTAAGGAAACAGTGGGCAACGTGAGCTTTTACCACTTCCTCTTCACTGCAAGTTAAAGCCAGATATCACATTGGACCAAACCCTTTTTAGTGGTTCAGTGATCCCAAGTCATAGTGTTCACTGTAACTGTATTTTTGTAGCTGTAGATAAACCTCAAGCAAGATGATTCCCTTTGCTATTAGTGCTCAGGGATGTGCTGTCCTAACAGCAGAACTTCTGAAATGTTACTTCCCCAATTTGTTGTCTGATTTGAGGCGTTTGTTTGCGAGTTCAGCTCTCATTCCTTCTGTCTAGGCTCTCCCTTTCCCCGGGTTTCTTTTTCCCCTGTATTGTGCTTCTTGCACCTCAAGATGTAGAGTCGTGAGCTGGTAGGAAACAGAACAGTCTTCAGTTAGAAGGTGGAACTTTATGCTCAGATCCTTCCCCATCCCCCAAGTGCAAACACAAAGGTTAAATTAGAAGATGAGGTTGTCTTGAATTATTTTAGTGGACTTGAGCTAGGCTTTTAAAAGCATGTTTCAGGAGTACCTAAGGCTTAAGCTGGTACTGTGTGAGTTTGGTCTGTCTTTAGACTGAGCAGATTTACGTGCTTTTGTTATTCTGTCTCATGATAAAATGGCACGTTAATTTGTCCCTATTTAAATATTCTTTATAAAGGATTGAATTCAGGTTTGAGAGCCACACTGGAAGCCGCCAAAATAATGTGTCTTTACAGGAATAACTGCAGTTGTTCCTCAGTAGCCTTCACAGGCTTTTCAGACAACGTTAATTTAGCAGGTAAAATGCTTAGGTTAAAATAAATGATTTGCTTTTTAAATCCTTTGTTTTGAGTATTCAGGCTAATACTTCATTTAGTCAAAAGACACTATAAAAAGTTCCTGGCTGTGGACTTCAAATATGCTGAAAGAAAGCAAATTTTAAGCCTGTCCACAAGGGTGTAAAGTTATGGGGGAAATCACTGATTCTTGTAGCTAATCTTAACGTTTATTGAAAATCTGCCAGTGGTACTAAAGTACCTGGTTCCTTTCTAAAAATGTTTGCTGTGTAATTTTTCCTTCCCCTTCAAACACACTCAGAGAATTCATTGCTAAAAAGTTAAACAACAACAGAGTTCAAAAATTGAGAAGTTATCATTAGTGCAGAACAATACTATTGGTGTAGCATGTTTTTCAGAAACATCTTCAGATGAAGTTATTTAGGAGTTACTACTTGGAGTTATTTTAAGTAAGTGCTCAGGTATGCTGTTGAGTGTTTCACAGTGAAATGGCAGCACCAGTGAACAAATCACAGTGTGCTGCTTTTGATCCTTCTCCTGTTGTGGGTTTGGTTTGTTCTTCAATTTGTATTGATAACAAATTCAATTTTTTAGTAAAAGAATGTAACTACAAGTTTAACTGCAAATGTGACTCTTAAAGACAGCAAAGATTGAACTTGGCTATAAATTAATGAATTATCAAATTTTAAGGGAGTTGAATTTATGTGAGTGTGAGAGGGGTACTTATGTTTGGTCACTCGTGTGTGTGAAATGTCTTACCTCCTTTGAAGTTATCTATGCTAAAACTTCAAATGAAAAAACTGAGAAGCGTTCTCACAAATATGGAATCTGTCATCGTTGTTTCTGGCTGCTAGAGGTGCCCGGGCAAACAGCTGACATCTGAAGAAATGCCTTTGAGAAGTGTATTGTTTCAGTTACTGACTTGTAAGTAACACCCACTAGTGCACAGAAATAGGAAGAAAGCCTGCTGAGCAGACAGTTGTGGGATGCCCCTTGTCTCACCAGCCAGCGCCTGTGGCTGGTGCTGCTTTGGGTTTTTCCAGGCAGAAGCCGACCCTGCAACTTGTCGTTTTTCTCTCTTTACTCTCCTGGAGCTCACCTGGGAAGGCTTACCATGGATGGATACCTTTATTCCAAGTACTCGTTCAGAGCCGTGTCAGCTTCTTCCCGGCTCATCTGCTGAGGAAGTTGCTTTAAAAAAAGATCTGTGGACAGTGAATTGCCAGGTAGCATCTTGTATGGTGTGGCAGATACGTGTGCTGATAGCTCGTGCTCAGAGCATCCTGCTGCAACAGTCTCTCATCCCTTCCTCTGCAAGCAGTTTCAAGAGTTCTTGCTAGAGTTGTAGAAATGAAGCAAAAGTTATTTGTGTCATTGTATTTTGCTTTCCCTGTTACCTGTGCAGTATGCCCTATGCTGCTTTGGCAGGTGATAATTCCTTTTAACATAAGTGAAAAGATTTTTTTGTATTATATTGTAATGGTTATGAAATTAACCAGCACATAACATTTTGACTTTGTTGAATATTCTGTATAGACAAAAAGCAACAAACACAGTTTGTTCACAGAGAATCAAGCGTTTAGGGAAGAAAATGTAGGGGATTTTATTCTGCCTTAAAGAGACCTTAGTGATGCAGACATGCACGGAGCGTAACGCAGGTGAACACTGAGAACCTCTCCCACACAGTTCATGCCTTGTTCTTCTAACCTGTAACACCTGCTAGTCAAGTCCTAAGTTTCTTCTGACTGGAGGTTGGTAGTGATGGAGAAACTTTTTATGGGGGAATTTAAAGAGGTACCTCATAGGAGAGGGAGCTGAGGCAAAGCTCTTGATAAAGACCTTGTGTGTGCTTAATACTAATTCAGAAAAATGTTCTGAAAGCAAAGTTCATCTCTCAAAAGTTAACAAATATTCAGAATCTCACTTTGCCTATACTGATTTGGTACAAAAAATTTCAATTACCTGATTGTTTCCAAGGTTTTTTTTTCAGCAGGAGCTTTTGTTCTGTCAGCCCACAAGGGGCTGAAGGGGCATCGGTTGCATGTCCTTGTTTAGTCACAATGTAGTATTTGGCCTTTATTTAGGCTGTATTGCATAAAACTCAGTTCTCTGAAGACAGAAGGACTCAGGTCCTTGTGGTTTTTTTCATTGGTTCACAGATGCTAAAGACAGTACATTTCGCAGTGTTCTTCAGCAGCATGGTGATTCTCCCTCTTTTTCAGGTAACAATGCTGAAGCACAGAGAATTTTCTCCTGGGCTTGAGTCTGTCAGTAAGGTTGTGTGTGTCTGGTGGAGCTCTTGAGGGCTTATGCTTCCAAAGTTGTTTTTTCCCAGTGGTATCCATACGAGATGGGAGATTCAGTTGCCTAAACATAAGCTATGTGGTATGATTTTAGGTGCTCCAAGGCATCTGCCAAAGACAGGTAGGAGGTTTGTGATTTTTCTGAAGGGGAAGATGGAGGCCAGCTGTGCTGTTCTAGTTCATTTGCAGTGGCATTTGTCATCCAGGCACCTGAACTACAGCCATAGTATTAGCTGATAGTCTCAGAATCTCATTTTGGGCTCCCAGAAGAGAATGGGTACTTAAGTAGTGACCATATGTTAGGTACTTGGGCTGTCTGTGCCTAATAAAGGAAGTTACAGGGTAGAAATCTGCTGTCTGGGCAGTGCTTGAAGGTCTTGAGTTTTGCTATCATCTGCCTTGTTGCATGCTTTCCGACTTCAAAATCAAGTAAGGAAAAGTTCCTATGGAAAAATCTGTCTTTTTTTTGTAGTCTGGTATAGCTTGTGAGTGTAACGAATGAAGGCTTCTCTTAAACCTACAACTGAGGAAAACAAAAGTAATCAAGGTAATTAACAACCTTCAATCTCAAAGTGTTCTTGGGTGTTGGACTTGAGTGCCTCTGTACTTGAACATGAGAAACTCAGCTTGTCCTGAGAGATGGTCTGAAAGCAAACACCAGCTCCAGTGGCCAGGTCAAATGGTCTTTTTCCATGGCTTTCACGGATAGTGATCAGCAGTGAAGGAAGCTTATTTGAAAGTATTCTAAGTTTTCTAAACAAGTGCTGGTTTGGATGTGGTTATTTTGATTTGTAATCTCTAAGAAAGGCAATATATTAACTCATCAGTATTGACTAACATAGTTCCGTTTTACATCTATAATTGACATTGAGCAATATTTGAACTCTGCTAACTCTGTAATAGGGTGGAGCTGGAGTAAACAGTTTTTCTGTTAGGAGTATTTTGGGCAGAGTCCTGGCATAGCTGTGCAGTCTGACACTGGTGTTACTCTTACACCGTGTGCTATGGTGAGGGTTAACGTCCTTGGACCCAAGAGAGCCTCTTTATTTCAGGGTTATGAAATATTTCCCAAAAAAGTAATACAAACCTCTGGGCGTTTGTGTGTGATGACAAACTAATGCATGTATTGAAGTTTTAAATCCCGTGAAAGAATTGCATGTTGGTAGTCTTCATTCCTTTAACTTGGAAAAAACAAACAGCCCTCAGGCCCCAACCCTCAGCTTTCTAACTGGTGACTGTAGTTGCTTCTTCCGATCTGCGTATATACATTTTTATCTATGGAGACATGAAATCTGTTCAGTGAGCTTTCATTCTTGGTTGGGAACTTGGAAGTATATCTGCATGTGTGTGTATGTATAAAAAGCATTTCGACAGCCAGAGAGGCACAGATTTATAGTGTACGTCCAACAAAAGATGGATTACATTTTTTTCCTTTGAGACTAACCATGCAGGGCTTTTTGCTTCCCTTAGGAATTGCACTGGATAAGGTCTCAGCATTGCTATGGTCAAGTTGTCGCAGTGGAACCTGAAGTGTAGTTCTGCTCTCCCTCTGGCATTGGCAGTTGCCTCTCATGTATTACGCAGGTTGAGGACTTAACAGGATCAAATCTAGGAAGAAACGTCAAATCTGTGCTTCAGAATTAGCTGTTCTTGAGCTCTTTAGCGAACAAGGAAAAGGATTGTTGGCCAGAAATACAGATTTTTTTCCTCTCTAAATGGGTTATTTTTAACTTGCAGAATTACTTACAAGCCTTGAAAAGTCTTAGTAAGCACAGCAGAATTTTCTGCAAGTTTTCTCTTTATTATGGTACTGTCAGTGTTGTGGATTCATAGCTTTGAGGTCACAACAGAGAAAATCTCGCCTTTCATTAAGTCCCTAAATTAGATAACTATATTTCTAAAGTTGTTATGAATGGGAAAATGAAAATCTATATTTTAGGACCTGAAAAGGAAATCTGGGTAGCTTGAAAAGCTATGAAGTATAGTCTTTCACATCGCTTATGTAAATCTTGTTTGACTTGGTGGTGAAATATTCTCTTAATAGCCACCTGAGTTCCATGGAGTCCCCGGAATTGCTTCTCTCTCTGATGGATAGCTTGTCGTGTTCCAAAATTGTCGCTGCATATGGGTTTTTTTTCTGTTATTTTCAGAAATTTTAAAGATACCATTGTAAATTATCTTACAGAAAGTATAACCAGTAGTACGTTTTGGGTGTGGTCAAACTTTAGGTTATAGTTTTAAACCAGAGTCTTGAAAGCATAACCTGGCCCACTGCTCCTCAAGTTTGACATTTTTTGGAATATATTGCTTCCATGTTGTTGAAGATAGAACTAAAGTATAGAAAATGTTTTTGAGAATTAGAATTTCTTTTGGCTTGCCTTTGTAACTGGAGCAAGTCTTTTAACATAGAAAAGTGGTTGGATTTTGGTTGTTGGATGTTTTCTCTTTTTTTTTTGAAACCATTAAAGGTTTTGAATAACTTCAGAGTTTACCGAGGCTGTAAATTTTGATAGCTACAGTATGTTATTTCTAGAGTATTTGTTTGGCTTAAGAGCTTTTGTTTGAAGCCTCTTGGGGATGTAGAAAGCAATGACATTATAGTGTTGTAAACTCATCAAAATTATATTTATAATCCTGTATTTAAATAAAATTATTGCTAGGCTGGTGCACCAATTAACATTTTTAAAGGTTGCTTTGCCTTTGTTTTTTTCCACATAGCCCTAGGGAAGAGAAGGGCTACTGAAATAATGATGTGCCGTGCAGAGGTGTAAGTATCAGAGTGTTGGCTCTTTGAAAGATCTGCTGCCCTGTGGAACGATGTTTTCAGTAGTTAGGGAGATAGCGTGTGATCATTCCTTGCGCAAACTTGTAGAGATGATAACTTCATGTAGTAGTGTTCAAGTTTCCCTTGGTGGTGTTACAGAGAAATTGCATTAGAGGAGAGCCGGGAGCTGTTATTTTAGTATTGCAAAACAATTTGATGTTCCTTTTTTGAGTCCCACTCTTCAGAGCAGATCAAATAAGGGAACTGTCCCTCAGAGATGCTTCAGTTTTTCCACTGTGTCAGTTGGCCTAATATTAGTTGTTTTTTGTTAGAAGCATAAAACGTGTCACTCTCAAACATTTTTGGTTTGTGGACCTCTGGAGTGTGTCTATAGGAGAGATACTAACTCCTGTATAGAAAAGATCAACAGTGATGATTTTAGTTCTATTTCATGAACCCACTGGTGCCTTGGAGAATCACATCTACACCACCTATTCCTAGCTGCCTTGAAATAAAATCAATTGGGAAGCCTTCCTTTTGGAAGGGGACATTTCTGTTACAGTATTCCCCCTGCCCACCCTCCAGTGCAAAAATGCCTAGTTCTTAGCAAGCAGGAACTGTGAGGTGTTTTGCTCTGAGTTTTGGATGGAATAAAGTTAAATGTTAAACTTCTTACAAGGACCTTCTACCCATCTACCCCGATGTGATTGTTTTCCTGTATTTGTTACTCTGTTAGAAGCAGAGAGGTTTGCTTGCTGTGATGGGGTCTATGTGGAAAGATAACTCAAGTGTCCCGAAAGGTAAAAGCCAGATTAAATGCAGCACGTATGTATATCTGATGGATCACCATAGGCACCTGGCATGTTGTTTCTGCTCTATTTCCATTTCATGTACAAGTGACTTTCAGTAACTGGAACTCTCTGATGGTGTCGGGGGAAAAAGGACCTTCATGTGTATTTTTTTCAGGAGTTTCTGCCTTTTCACAGTGTGTGTGCTGATGTATCCTTCTGTACCTTACATCTTTGTCCTGGCATCTTCAGGTTATTTGAAAGACTCTTTAGGTTGGCATGGCAAGAGCTTGGACGTGTTTCTGGGCCAGTCTAGATCATTCCCCCTTCTTGATTCCTGTGCTGCAGAGCACTTCATAGCATGAAATGGCATTCAGGAATACATTGAAAATTCTCTGTCTCAAAATGTTTGCTACAAAAGGAAAACTACAGTGGCATGATGTTAGAAGTTCTGGCTCTTGCCTCATCTCTCCTGAAGGGTTTGTGCCATGGATAATTCTCCGAACTCTGGTATGCAGCATCTCTGCCCTTAACTGTATCTTTCTGTGATCTGCCTTGCCCCAAAGGAACACACCTGTCTTGGCAGTGGAGGTGTGATGTGGTTTATATATCAGAAATTGAATCCACTAGTGACTTCGAAGGTTCAGACCAAATGTGTGTGTGAGCTGGCAGGAGAAACAGAGGTGATTTGAGGGAGCTGTATAAAGGACACTTCTTTTAACAGCTGCTTTAGGTATATTGTGATCTTGAAATTTATGTGGAATTTATCACCTTGTCTGGTTGTTTGCTTGCTTGTTTTGTATCATGTCATACAGTTTGACCATCAATTTGTAAATAGTTTTTTGATTTTATTAAAATATTATTGGTGCATCTTCTCTTTCCTAAACCCATGACAGATTTGTTCAAGCCAGATTTCAGCCACTTCTCGTATGTTCATTTCTTACACACACACTGGTGCCTTGGTAGCAATGAGATGTACATCTGTTCTAGCCTATAATGTGTATTGATTTTTATTTTTTTTTCTGTTTCAAGTGATGCCCATGAAACTAATTCTTAATCTTGAGTATTTAGGAAAAAGAGAAGTATCTCCTGTCTAGCCTCTGATCTCTGCGCTGCTTTCCCATCTGCCACATTGTCCTTGCTACAGTGTGGGCAGGAGGTAGCAGGGATTTTCATATGAGAGTAAGCTGGGAGAAAGGTCCATACGAAAAGATACCTCCCCACAGCTAGCTTGGGGAAAATTGATTTATGGTGGTCCCAGTGTTAGTTGGCAGTGTGAAGAAGATTCTTACAAAGGTACTTATACCAGGAAAGCACTTGCTCAGTTATCACGGTCAGAGGTTCACTTTTTACTAAAGTAAGCTGTATCTGCACTAGCAGGATTTACCAACAGAGCTGTGTCAGTAAACCCTTTGTGTTGTCACCAGAACTGTGTTTTAAGTGCTAGGGACCAATGGCAAAAACCCCAGTTTGATTGAAAGCAAATGTGTCAAATGGATAATGACCTGTGGATCAGCTCAAAGATAGCCTGTACGCCAGTGCCTAGTACTGGGTTAGAGATAACTTAAGGGAAAATAATGAACTCTTTCCCTTTGCTGAATGAGGGTGAAATGAACTAGAAGGAAAGGATCCACAGTAATGGTGGGTCATGATTCTGAGTCGTGTATTGACTACCCTCTCCTGCTTTCTCCATGACTCAGTGCATAACTCCCATAGGTTATTTGTCAGGAACTCCCATTTGCAGAGGAGGTATGTAATCATTAAATAATGTGCCAAGTTCTCAAGAATCAGTGTAGATTCTGAGAGTTGATCTCAGAATAATTTACGTTTTAATCATTGTGTTACACCAATGAGATCTCTCAATAGCTGTGGAATTGAGGAGTCATCCGCAGTCTCAGGAATTTGACCAATTGACGTGACATCTTTTTCCAGGGCAGCTTGCTGTACCTTTCTTGGTTTTGGATTTCTGCCCTAGTTATGTCAAGCTAATGCACACAAGTAAACCCAGAGGCATGAGGCTATGCTTGATTGTACATCATCTCAGCTGGTTTCTACGGGGCTGTTGGGACTGAAGTGAGTTGTACAACAGTCTAACATAAATAGTCTTTAATTGTGAAGTCCCAAATTGATAATTTTGGAAGTCTTAACAGGTCTAATAGGTCAAAGTGCAGAGACTGTCATTTGTTATAGTCTGCCTGTGGCAGTGGTAGTAGTAATCAGATACAGAAGTGGATGGTCCTTGATAGATCTTTCCAGGCCTTAAGTCAAGATTTTTAGGATGTTTCCGAGTTACATCGATGTCATTGTTTAACAGCCTATTAACTTAATGTGTTAATGTTGTCCTTCCTTAAGTGATTTTGGGTTTTTGTATGTTACATTTATAAAGATGAGATTGAGCCATGATGTGTTAAACTTAAATTTGTGCGGAACATTAGAAGTTTCTAGCAGGTCATGGAATTCAGGCTCCAAAAGAAGTAAAGGAACCCTGGGAAAAATGTTGATGTTCTTAATGTTATTTCTTGAAGTAGTACTAAACCACAGTTCTTAATGAAACTCTGTTTGGGTAAAGACTCTTTTGTGTGTGTGATTTGTGCTTCTAGAGAATGGCTTTACAGAGTGTAGGTTTTGTTTATTGCAGGAGTGTTCTGTAAGGAAAATTGCACCTTAGAGGATTGTGTCTGGAGGAATCCCGGGACCGTTTTCGCAGTTTGATTGTTCTCAACTTCTCTTCAAAACAAAAAACCCAAAAAGCACGTGTACTTTTCTCTTCCTCTTGTGTTAGTATTTATGAATCTCATCCTCCTTTCTTATGTAATTAATTTATGTTTTAGGTAATCTTTCTCCTGTGTCCATTGCCTTGGCTTTCTGGTTAAAAACTAAATGCTGATGTGGTGCTCACAGGGTTTCCTGTGCTTCGCCTTTGTGGTTACTGATACTTGCACAGCCGCTGTCAGTGACTGGGACATGTGCACTCCAGACTGTATTGCAGGATGTGAAGTCAGAGATTAAACTGCTGTGTACTACTTCTCCCTGTCCTTTTACCATGTCTAAGGGTCAGTTTTGAGTGTGAAGATGTGTATCAGAAATCTGATGCAAAGATAGAACCTATGGGAAGGAACAGGAATGATATATAGTAAGGAATAGAAATAGTTAGAGGAGCCTCTTTTGCTTTGCATTTTTGGTTCCAAGGGTGGGTAGAATGGCACATACATAATTGCAGTGTTTTCTGTCATGTAACAAATATTTTGGTGTTTGTGATGATGTGGTAAAGGCATCTGAGCCAACAGGGGATCCACGGTGTGCCAGGCTGCGGAGAACTGAGCTTCAGCCTGGCCAGAAGTGGGCATATCAGAATCCTGACAGCTGGTTTTAGAGCTTAAAGTAAGTGGGTTTTTTGTGTGCAGCGTGTTAGAGGTACCAGTTGCTTTTTGTAGTGAAACTTGTGATTATTTTTTTTAATATGTTTACCAAGAAATGGGTGAGGCGTTGACATGCTCGCCTGTATACTGTATTGCAGTAGAGCAGCAAGGTTTGTGGGGAAGTGAATGGGTGGGGTAACGCTGAACTGTACACCAGGGAAAGAAGCTGAGTCATAAGATTTCCTTGAATATGGAGATGTCAGATACTAAGCATTAGTATTAACAAGCTTTTGTGCTTATGCTGTATTTCTGAAGACCCTTAAATGCAGGAGACTTATATGAAACCGATTTCTACTTAAATTTCTGCAGCAGCTCATTAGCTGTGCTTTAAACTGCAACACATAAAATAATGTGAGAGTCACAAAGTACAATGTAGTTTTAGGAGGCTGCAGTGAGTTAGTAGTTTATTAGCCATAGCTGCCCTTCTCCTCCCCCAGCATGGTGCAGGTGTCTGCTGGAGACGTAGGCTCTTCAAGGGGAAGAAGGATCAGTGAAGTAATTGAATGGTAAGAAAGAAGCCTGCTTAATGAAAGGAATCAGCTGGCACTTGGTGCTAAAGAAACAAGCAGGGCTGTGAACTGCTGGAGACTTAATTGCTTTGAATTTTTCAGACTATGGAAAGCTATCTCGTATTATGTATTTCATTATTACATAGAAATCTATTTTCCAATTTTCCTTTTTCCCTGAATCCATTGAATTGATCTTTTTTGTTCACCTAATTGTTCATCTGTGCTGCAGCGAAGAATTTTTTTCCTTCATTATTTTCATTTTTTTCTCTGAATTAAGTTATCATTCTTAGATTTTTTTTTCAGTTGTAATCTTTAAGTGGGTCACACCACAAATAATTACGTAGTGCAGAGTTGTGAAACTGCTTTTGAACTAGATTGACGCTTTTGTGTGCTGCAGACTTGATAGAACAAGTTAATGGTGAATTTTAAGGAAGATGCTAGTGTTCAGTGGCAGGTGGGACATGCCAGGTATGAGATGAACATGCCTGTCTTGCAGAAAATGTGTATGTATAAATTGTTAGTCATAAAATATCATACCAGATCCAATTAGTCACAAAATACCATAACAGATCCAAACAGATCATTAATTGCTTTAGTCATTTAGTATGTCAGAAGTTTTACTTCTTACGTGTGAGACAGTTGGTGCAGTCCTTCTATTCACATTTTAAAGTTAAGTGAAAGAAATGCTGGAAAGATGTGAAGAGGATAGCAAAAATACCTCAGAGCTGGCATATGCTCTTAAATTTTGCCAGCTGGTAGTGCCAGTAATTACCACTTACAACCATAGCCATTCTGTTAATGGCATGCTTGTACAGGTAAAGCCATGGTTATACTAAGTAGTTGGTGCTGGAGCCCTGAAATAGTTTGGGGTGTGGCTTCTGCTCTTTATCAGGCTCAGTTCCTCCATGATAGGAAGGTTTTGCTTGTAAGGTCGTATTAAAAAACTAGACATGTATTTTGGATGAGAGGCTGTCATGTTGCAGGTTGTTTAGCATATCAAAAAGAAATTTGAAAAATTGTTTTCTTGCAATGCTGAGCCTCTAGAAAATAGTTTATTCTGGTGGGAAACTGCACACCCAGAATGAGGGTACTGAAAGGTGTAGGCAACAGCACCTGAAAAATATAGAATGTTTTAATGACGAATGTGGGTACTCAATTGAAATAATATGCCAGAGGAAATGCTGGATGCTGCCTTTGGTCAGCTACACTCGTGCGATTAGAAGCGGTATGGCCTTTTGGGAAGACCGTGCTGTGGCCAGGAATTCTCTGTGATGAGCTGGCAGTGGTATTTCAGATGCTTCAGTGGCACCTGGCTGCTGTCCTGCCGTGCCAGCTGCCACACGTGCCGCGGTGCAGCACAGGGCAGCTGCTGCTCTGCTCCTCAATGGTGCTTACAGAAAGTACAGTCAGGAACTTAAGTCTGGCTAAATACTCTGATAACCAGTAAAATTCTGTAATCTTGTACAAGAGGGCGGAATAGCTAATACAGTGTCTGCTTCTGGCTTTGAAGTATGTGTACATTCTTTTCACAAGGAGCATGGTAGCTTGCATAAAAAGTGGTTCTTGGATCAAAGGAATGGCTGTCAGTCTTCCTTCTGGATGTTGGGCATGTCTGAGAGAGAGGCAGTGCTTTAAAAAATGCATAATTCCTTGATCTATTTCTGGTTTTATCATTTCAACCAGACTTGACAGTGGTGAATTCTAGCTGAACTAACGGCCACTTATAACAATAAGACCTGATGAGAACTGATCTACGTTATTGTTTTCAATACTGGCTTAACGATCCTTGTTAATCCAGGAGGCATAGAACAAAAGAACAAGTTCTGAGGGGAAATGAGTTCTGTCAGGACAAACGTGGTTGTCAGGATATATTTTTAAAACAAGCATAATTCACTTTAGCAAGATACAGCATCCTTTGTCAGAGATTGATAAATTGTCAGTTAAAAACCTGTGTGTGGAGTTAGACCCAACTGTTTCTTAGTGCATCTAGATATTTTGCCTGTGTAGACTCATTAACCTATTTAATTGTATTTGCTTAAGTTGATCTCATATGTGTCGATAGTTCAACCCTAATGACACATGATACAGTTTCAGGATAGAGGTTGGCAGGCTCCCTCTACCTGGAGGAGGAGGCAAGGTGCCCTTCCCTCCTGTCTGCCCAGCCCTCTCCTCCCTTTCCTGGGCTGGGCTGGCTCACAGTTCAGAGCACCATCTTCTTGTCCTAAGAACTTCTTTGTGGTTGGTTTTCTTCTCCCCCCCCGCCCATTTTTGTTAGGTTTTTCTCCTTCCATTGTGGCGAGCGCAACACTGGGCATTCGGATAAAGCTCATATCACTCAACTGATGGAGAGTGACCTTCCCCTTCAGTGTTGCTGTTGATTCAGCTCCAGCCTTACTGTGAAGTGGCCTTACAGTGAGATGCTGAGGTGAGGGACCTGATTCACAACTACTTGTCGGTCAAAAGGATGCTTTTTTTACATTCCTTATGGTACTTCTTGCTTACTTTCCTTTTATGTCCTAGCTTTCCAATACCTTAGTGAGTTGAATCAGCATGTGGATGGTGTAAAAGTTGGGTGGTGCTGGGAGCAGAGGTGGAATGAGACCTCATTACTGTAGGTCAGCTATTAGGATGGTTTGTCCTGGGGAATCTTACCATTAACTATTTGATCTTGCATAAAACTATGTTGATTTTGTTTGATCTTTAGCAGTTTTCTTTTTATGTATAAATTAACTGAATGATACATGTGCTTTTCACAGAATCACAGAATATTAGGAGTTGGAAGGGACCTTGGAAGATCATCTAGTCCAACCCCCCCTGCCAGAGCAGGATCACCTAAACTAAATCGCACAGGAACGCATCCAGGCAGGGCTTGAATGTCTCCAGAGAAGGAGACTCCACAACCTCTCTCGGCAGCCTGTCCCAGTGCTCTGTCGCCCTCACAGTGAAAAAGTTCCTCCTTTTATTTCCATGGAACTTCCTCTGCTCCATCTTGCACCAGCTGCTCCTTGTGCTGTCAGTGCCATCACTGAGAAGAGCCTGGCTCTGTCCTGATTCTCGCCCTCTATGTATTTATAAACATTATTAAGGTCAACCCTCAGTCTCCTCCTCTCCAGGCTAAAGAGCCCCAGCTCCCTCAGCCTCTCCTCAAAAGGAAGGTGTTCCCCTCCCTTCATCATCTTGGTGGATTTTTTAAACCTCTGCAGTTGTAGCCAGGAAGTGTCTGAAGGGATTTTTCTTCCTCTCTTTCCCATTAGAAGCTTACTAGAAGCACTCCCCTTAGCGTCTTGGGGTGTGAACAAGGCAGCGAGACTTAGCTGAAGACTATTATTGTACCCGATTGTTTCACCACATCGGGAATGTAGACTGGTCTTGCGTGGGGTTGAGGTAGCACTTACCATGGGAGAAACGCGTGTCCTGAGCCTGAGTAGGGTAAATACTGGAATTACTCTGATACTTTGTTTATGGACTGTACTTCTATGCAGAGAAAACCAGTGATAACTTTTTAATACTGTGGCAATTCATGCCCTGGGAAGAAAGGCTGAGTTTGCTTTCCTGTCTTACCCAGCTAGTGTTCCTTTGCTGCCTTTGTAACTGGAAAAGCCTGGATCAGGAAGACTTAGATGAGCCACCAGCGCTTGAGGAGTAACTCTTTGCACATGTCACTGCAGTCATAAGTGTTAATGTACTATTTCTTGTACTGGTATTTTTCTTCAAGATAGTCGTGTGGGCATCTTACAAGATGCTTTATTTAAGAAAACTTCCTGTTAAGTAATTGGAGTTTGAACTGTAGCACACTTTTCACTTAGGTGGCATATTTTCTGACCCTTCAAATAAGAAAAAAATAACAATTGTAAGAGAGACCATACACCAGGCTAGTGAATCTATTCTTTAAAGAATAAATTTACTAAAAGAGAGTAGATTATTTATTGTGCTTCTGTGTTTGTTCTTGAAGCTGCTTCTTTTTTTTCTTCTTTTCCCTTTTTTTAATTTTCTTTCTTTTTTTCTTTTCTCTTTTTTTTTTTCCTTTTCACTTTCTTTTTTTTTTCCTTTTCCTTTTCTGCAAGAGCTGTGTCCTGGCAGAGAGATGCTTTTGAGTGTTGCTGCTTAGTTAAAAATCTTACATATGGAACATGTTGGTTTTGAATCGGACATGAATTGATTGCATGGTCGATGCAGGGAATATAAAATGTAAAGCCTTATACACAAAGCAAACTGCGCACGGATGCATGCGGCATTGACAGAGCTGGGAATGATATACTATCTGAAACAGTGGGACTACTATCTCTTGTTATCACAAAAGCCCAAATGTCCCAGTGCGCCCGAGTATGTCAGTCACTCTGTGTCAGTTGAGCTTAAATCTCTGGGTTTTTGGCTGCATGCCATGTTGTTGTTTGATGGGTCCATTTGTGTTATAACATCATTGGAGATTTCTAAATGGGGCTGTGACACCAATGCTTTAAGGACCTTAAATTTTGCTACATTTGGCAGGCATGAGCATTGGTAAAATAAAACGTATGCCTAAGAAAGCCTGAGTTTTGTACAATGTCATTCATGGTCTCTCTTAACAAATGGAAAAAAGCAGCAAGGTTTCTGGGAAGGTAAGATAAAGCAAAGCAGAGCAGAGAGCTGTCCATGTACTTGTTGCAGTTCAACTTGTCAAGAGTCTGTCGATCCCTTTCTTAAGCCACAATCAGCATTTTATCATGAATTTGCAAGGCAGCCAGGTGCTAGTAATGTGAAACAGTTATCATTTGACATGATGTAAGGTCTGTTCTTATTTACAGAAAATGTCATTTGATGTTGTTTCCTTTTTTTCTCGCTCTGCAGATGTGGGTGGTTGCAGTTCTTTCCGATCTCACACAGATGTTGTCATTGTCTATTGTGCACAGAGTGCTGCTGGGGATAGTTTTGCCGGGCTGAAAAGGGAACAGCCTGTCTATGTTCTCCTTGCTGCATGAAGTACAGCTCTGAGAGACAAAGGACTGCTCCTGCTTTTTTTTTTGCTTTTTTTTTTTGTTTGTTTTCTGGCAGGATGTGACACAGGTTCTTCAGGAATAGAGTTCTGCTGCAGAGGCGGTGGGGTCTTCAGGCTTGAGGCCCCAGATGATGTTCCTGGCAGTGCCACTGCATTTCTTCCAGTAATAAAATTGAAATGGCAGAAACAATGCATTTATTCCAATTGATATAATAAATGAAATACCTTGAAGCAAAATGTCACCTTCAGTAATCAAGGATGTGGATTTCCTTCTTACTGGTGCTGGCAGGCTTTCCTGTTTTTTCTAAATTGCTTCTGAGAAATGCGTGCAGGAAGTTACCTGAATTGGGGAAAAATACTTAGTACTAACTTATGCTAGTGAACTGTTACTAATTGATTTCTATTAGATATGCTGATACATACAATAAAACTTGTGTAGGCCTCTGTGTGCATGTAGTTGTATCTGATTTATGCAGAACCTGGAAGGTTTCGTGAGTAAGTGAAAGTGGTAGGCTGTTTTTAATTAGAGAGGAAATTGAGCATGAAGTGGAGGGAAATCAGGTTTTGCCAACCTAGATGTTGGGCACACCATGAGGACTGTTACTTGTCGCTGTTCTGTATTCCTATATGGTGTCTATGTTACCCAGGTAGTCTTTTAGCTGTGATCCAGAAAACACGTGTGTAGAGTTATGTTCTTGGGTTTGATTTCTTTGTGTATTGCTGTAATACCAGATTTTGTGATTCCATATATTTTTAGTCTCTCAAAGAACTGTTTCGATTCCTAATAAATTATTCTGTTTAAACATATAATCCAAAGAATTAAGACCAGTGTGATTTTTTTTAGCTAGTTGTGCTCTGTTATGTGGACATAGCCATCTTCTCCAGTGACTATGCTGAGTAGTTGTTAAATGCTGCTGTTATCAGTGATGATATGCAAGCACGAAAGAATCCAGCTTTGTTTTCAGGGCTCATCTTAATTTGGCAGGGGTAGTAATCAAAGTGGGAGATAAAGGGAACATTTCAAATGTTGCTGTGATGCTCAAAGAATGTAATTTACGTTGTGGGGAAATTCTACTCGGTTTCACACCCATTTCTTAAAGAAATAATTTCATTAAACATTATTTTAAATGCTCCCATGCTTTTCATTAAATAGCAATGAACAGTCCAGCTTTTCTTAAAGGTAGGCTTCCCTTCCACTGCCTGTGGCGAAGGAGGAGTAGAATTCCCTTGTCTAAGGAATGAGCTGTGGGCACATTTTGATCTCAGGACACCAGTCCTGTGCTTGTAATTTCAGTGTTACAACCTCTTCTTTGTGCAGATTATGAATGAGAGATTGCTATGAGACAATAACTGGAGTACAACATAAAAGTATCTGAAAGTCCTTATGATCTGTTAAAGAATGGAAGTGGCTGGTGGAAGGTCTTTTTTCAGCCTTCACTCTGGTACTTTTATCTGAAAGTAATCTGATTAAAAACTACCCACCTAATGATGATTTTTGTCAGTCAGTTGCAGGCATGGAAAAGTGAAGGTGTCTCTTCTGTAGCTGGTTACCTGAAATACCTATTTATGGAATTTTTTCTTGGCTAGAGATCTGCATGCTTGCGTGTTTTAATCCTTGACCAAAACATGATTGAATAACATCAGGATTAACATTTTGGAGTTTGTGGTGAATGAGCTGGTATTTTAATCAAAGCTTAGAGTGCACAGAACTAGGTTAGAAACTAACATGCAGTGATTTATACACTTGTTACAAACTTCATGGACATTGTTTGGAGACAGACCTTAACTTTCAGGGTAGTATCCCTTCTTTGTAATGACTGTAATCTCTGCTCTGTCAGCTTCAGCTGTCTTTTCTGTCTAGCAGAAGTAGCACTGTCAGCCTTTTTAATGCAGGATTTCCTGCTCTTTTCAGTCTAGAGTTCTAGAAGTATGCCTTATGGAACGTGTAGGTTTTTATTATTGTTTAAATGGGTGTGTATGTGTTTTGTAACAAAAGTGGTTGCATACCCATTTATACTAGTAAATCTTGTCTGTTTTGCACACAGAAGTGAATATATGTATATGTCTGTGTGTAAAAGCAAATATATGTAAACATACAGAAGAATGAATGTATTTTGATTCGAGAGCCATGTATTTTAGGGAAGGAAAATTGCTTCTGTAAGGGAAGCTTTATCTTTTTGAAAAAGTTTCATACCAAGTGTTTGGTTTTAAGGTTTTTAAGTGCCTTATCTATGTCCCTGTTGGTGAGAAACTGTTTCCTGTAAAACAGGTGGGGGTGAGACCATATTTCAATATGAAGTTACAGTAATATTGATATGAAATTAGCTAGGGTGTACCAAATGTTTTGATATAGGAATATGCTGCCGTCCCTGGTCTTGTCTGCATCACGCTTGTCGCTCGTGCATGAAGGCACGGGCTTTGCGGTCTGCTTTGCATTAGTAGCTATGGAATGAGTATGGATAAAGGCGTGCAGCTGGCCAGTCATTGCAGAGCTGCTGAGACATGGCGACTTGTCTGCCAAAGATCTAATATAAGAAGCATTTTGCTTGACAACATTAATTGGAAAAATTTATCCTTGTTAGTCTTGACTGTATGTGGTATTTGTACAGTACATGGATTTGAAAATAATTAATATACTGTTTAACTTGTTCCTGCACCATAAGATAACGATCTTGAGTTCTTAGATTCTGTCTTGTGGTATAAAAGTTAGAAACACAAGTGTTTAAGTTAGTCATGGCAACCTCTAGTTCAGCTGTCAAGGATGGCAATTCCACATATGAACACCTTTGCTACTTTCTATTGATCTTCATATGTGTTTCTATTTTTGACATGGTTTTTTTTTCCCTCCTTTTCCAGGTGAAGCAGGAGCTGTAGAAGGAAGACCGTGTGGTTCGCAATCATGCCATTCCCTTTTGGCAAGTCCCACAAGTCTCCTGCAGACATAGTGAAGAACCTGAAGGAAAGTATGGCAGTTCTAGAAAAGCAAGATATCTCTGACAAAAAGGCAGAAAAGGTACATTTGGGGCTTTCCAGTTGCCTAACTTGAAGGTGGTGGTGGGGAGAAATTCACAGCTGTTCAAACTGAATCAATTAGAATTTATTTTCAGGTTTTCTACTGTGATACAAGGTAAGTTATTATGTACCTTTTAACAGGCGTGTTTCGTGTTAGCCAGCTTTGTTTTCTTATTCTACTGGCCCCATATCTGATACTTAATTTGGTTTCGAATGGTAGGACATGATATCCTTTAGTAAGCTGCTTGCAGCCACATAGTGGTCTGGTGCTTGTGTCCACCGTAGTGGTGTTACTGCAGTACAGTAGTTCTGTCTGCTTGTCCATGACAGTGTTTACAGAGTGTCTGTTAGTGAAACCGCGGAACCTCATGTGTCCATACACGTCACTAGAGGATATACTTCTACCTCTCCTTGCCTTTTCTTCACCCCACAGGAGGGTGTGGTGAAAAGTTCCTGTTGTGCAGTTTCCTTTAGATGGGATGGCTTGCTACTTCAGGATTTGTACTAGTCGACAGTCATTTACTTAGCCAACAGGTAGTCTTGACAGCTCTATTACAATTCCAGCCTGTGTGCAGCTGCATCACATCGAGTGACTCGTATGGCAGGGGTACTTCCTGTTTAGATGAAGTTTTTCCAGATAAACTCAGCACAAGGGCATAGATTTCAGAGCTAAAAAAAAAAAGGGGAAAAAAAAAAGCTGAAAACCAAACCGGAAAAACAAGCAAACAAAACATCTCCCTCTCTGATCTACCAGCTTTTGAAGCAGGCTATGATATCCTCCTTGGATCTCTCCCAGCATTATTTAACTGTTCTGTGCCATTCTTGGCATCCTTGCAGAGTCACGTGTCAGACTTAGTCACAGTCTTTTTCACGTTCACCAGTATTTTTAAGCAGAGCGTGGCCAGCTTCTTTACATGTAGATTCACCTAGATTTGGCACTACTTCTGTAAGTGCAGGTGAATCTGGGTCATAACTGAACTGCCGTCTTTATCCTGATACTGTTTAATTCAGAATCTTCTACCCCAGTGCCAGCATGGCGTATGTTCCAGGTCTCTTGCAGTACACCATAGTATTTTTCCCTGATGCTTTTCCTTTCTTGCTGGAGAGGAGAATGCCATGGCCAGTTATGTAGGCCTCTGTGTAGGCCAGGAGGATTTTTGTTTTCTGCTGCTTTTCTTCTTTCTCTAATAAAGACATCTGTGAGGAGAAGAGGGATAGGTGCATTCTGAAGTCTGTGGTGAGGCACGGCACTGCCTCCTTCATCTCAGCCTCATTACTATTTCCTAGACATGCGGCTTGCTATTAAAACCTGTGGTCTTTTGTGTCATTTTTTCTTTTTGCTTAGACCTCTAATGGGGAGCAGACCAACTTCATTCCATTGTGCATAGCTGTGTGCTTTATCACGTGCCTGTGTTCTCGATGCTGTAGCTGAAGGTTATTATGTACCATTTGCTTCTTGGTGCTGGCCTTTAATCTCATACTCCATCTTCTTTAAAGACCTCATTTATGTAAGGCTGCTGCTTTGATGAGAAATAATATGCTAAGCCTGAGGAGTTGTTTCTCCTGTATCATATAGAAAACAACACATTCTGCTTGAAGGAGATGATAAGGCAGCCCATGTTCACTAGGTTAAATGTGAGGAGGATTCAATACTGACATTCACAAGACTGAGCTGGGTATGGCAGTGCTGGCCTCTGTCATCCTCGATATTCACAAAGGAGACCAGTTGATGAATCTGAACATTCAAAACATCAGTGTCTGTTCTTCCTCACCAAGGTTGTTCAGGAAACAGTCGTGTCATTGGTAAGCCAAGAGTTCCGTGAAGGTGATTGTGGTTGTGGCAGTTTATCTCAGGTTCTTGGATTGTCACTGGTTTGATAAAGTTCTTTATCGTCTTATGAACCAGTCACATCTGATGAGGGTACAGCTCTGATGAAACGCCCTGAATTTGTGCCCTCTTCCTGTCCAGTCTGTAGAAATAACTGGATTAACTTGAGTTAAAAGACAGCAAGGGTCTGAGCAGTAGCCATAATTAAGAATTATTTCTACATGCCTATATCTCACTGTTTAGGTATCTTTTCATTGTTCACTATCCATTTTCTGTCTCCTTTGGAGAGGAATTCTGTGCTGATGATGAGAGGGTGAGCTCTGTGGCTGGCAGTGGAACAGAAACAGAAAAACTCACTGTACATAACCTACAGAAAATACTACTCTTTGGGGAAAAAAGGAGAACACTAAGAGTTTGGGGGTTTTTTGTAACTCCTTTTTATTAGTGATTAGGCTTGTATCAAATACCATCTCGTGCAGTAATCTCTGCTTCATTGTTGCCATGTCATCCAGGGGTGTGTTTTCTTAGCCTGTCAGGTAACAGCAATGAACTTCCAAGGCTAAGCAGCGTGGCACACATGCTCATTGTCGATTACTGCTTGTGGTAAAGACACCCATTTGGGTGTAGGGGATACTTGCTTTTCCTAGCTGTTTTAAATACTCCTTCTTCAAAATGAAATGAAGTGTAAATGCCCTTTTGTTTTATACCTTACGCCTGCCTGAGGTTCCGAAGACAAACTGCAGCATTTCCTACTGCCGCGTCACAGTGGGTTTGTTTTTAATGTGTAGTTTGCCCTAGTTTCTGCCATGTGGTAGCAGCACAATGCTGTTATGAAAATACTGAGTTTGCTGCTATGTAGAGAATGCTTTTTGATAGTTTCCTAACACACTTGGAAATACAGATTTCTAAGAAACCTAAGACAATTTTCTCCAGAATAAAAGTGTAATTAATTACATTTGAACAGAACGCTTCCAGATTTTTCAGTGCTGGGACTGAAATTGTAACCCTTTAATGTTTTGTGAGTGGAAGAAAAAACACTGTAAAAAAAAGAGGTTTTACACCAACACATGTTGTCCAAGCTTTATGTTCTTTATAATCAGAATGGGAGATATTCTTCAAAGCAAAAGATGTAAAGCAGCAGTAGTGGTCACACTGCATTTTGTTCAGTTATGAAATGTTCTGCCCTCTAATACTGGATTGTTTTTATAACTAAGAATCTGAAATTCACAAGATGAATTCCAGTTGCATGTTAATCTACCTTTTCTTGAGCTCTGTGAATGCTGGATAAAAATTAACCAGGTAGTTCTCCAGTTCATTTTGAAATGTTCTCTTAAGTTTGTGGTACCTGCTTAGGAACAGAGACCTGAAGTGGCTGTAGAAGCTGGACTGTGTCTCGCTGCTGACAGCCTGCCTCAGGTACTGCGACTCTGGGTGTTTCTTGGCTGCAGCCTTTTACTTGGGATAGAAGCAATAGCTTGCTGTCTGTCAGTCTTTTGGAAGGGAAACTTGAAATGACAAGTGCTTTGTAACTCAAAATGCGTTCATCACACATGCAGTTAATTTTCCATTACTTGTGTTTTTCAGAATGGGGCTAAAGGGAAGGGAAAGAAAAACTCCCTTCATATAAACAGGAGTTACCCTTGATCTAGCCCATTAGTTAGTCTTTTATTTATTCGCATCTCTTCCTCCTCTTTGGCTGACCTCAGCATTTAATTTTATACTATCAGTTCACTTGCTGTGTGGCACACGTTTACTGTTGTGAAGGTAAATATTTACTCATGTAATAAACTTGTTCTTCCCTACCCTCTGACCTTGGGTTAACCTGTTAGTAACAGACCCGGTTTTGGCTTTCAGATACTTTCCAGCTATGTTGTTAACCCGTGTGGGTTGACTGTTGCCAGCATGGTCAGTCTCTCTTCTTTAAGTTACTAGATCTATACAGTGGGCAGTGTAATAAATGTGTGGGCCAGCGCATTATGCCATTTACTTGATTCAGCTGTCTGAGTGTAAGATTATGTCCTGTTGCCATAGGCACAGATCAGATTTCATTTAGGGAGTTAATGCTGTCATTTATAAAGCAGTAAAATTTAAAATTTGTTATGCACATGTCTATAATTAATTCATGGTTGAAAGAAGGCTAAAGGTTAAGTAATCTGCCTTGCCTACTGCATGGGGCTGTTACGCAAAGGGTGAAGATGGAGCTGCTTCTGGAGGTAATGGGTGAGGAGACATGCTTCTCTTCCAGTTGAACTTAGCTCTTTAGTGATATCTTCATGCTGGATGTCTGCTGGAAAGTAATGTAATAATGTTGGGCATTTAAAATAAGCTGGTGGTACTGATACAGATAACTTATTTACAGAATTACATGTTTCTGTAAGTGTTTTGAAATCCAAATAATTTAATCAGAATTATTAGAATGGTGTTTGTTAGTGATGACAGATACTGCTCTAGACTCGTAAATTATTCACCAAGCACAGGCTCAAAACTATGGCTAGTTTATCTTTTCCATTGATGTTCTCATTAACAGTGCAATTCATGTAAATTGCTTTATTGATGTGGCTGGAACCCTAACATAATAGCCCTGGAGCCTGCTGAGCTCACCTCAAATGCTTCAGGAACCATCATGTATACTGTGCCTTTTCCTACTGTTTCTTGAAGTAAAAGCAAGTGTTGTGTCATAAAACCCTTTGTATTTACACTGCTCAGCATTTAAGGAAGTAGTATATTTTGGAAATATTTGTGAAATGCCCTGGGGACTGGAATGGTGGTTCATAGGTAATTATAAAGGCATGCAGCTGACTCCGGTGTGACAGTCCTGCATGTGACTTCATGGTGTCTGTTTTTATTTGTAAATAATATCTTCTTGTCTTTGATAAAAATGGAAAAAAAGTCCTTTCTTTTTTCCTTCACAATTTTACTTTTCTAGTTTTAAAAGTCTTCGAACAGTATTGATTGTCTGGCACCATTGCGTTTCACATGTGACTTGTCACAGAATTTTTCTCTAAAACTCTAGTTGCTCCTTCTCAGTGTTGGGAATATATGATTTTTTCAGTATCTGCAGAAACATATAAGGTGTATTTGTATATGCACTGCAAATAGAATACATTAATGTAGAGATACATAAAACACAAATGCATATATAAGTATAAATTATATGTTTTTTAGTCTTGGATATGAAATATACTACACTATAATACAGAATATAAAAATATATATTCCATCTATATGCATATATTCTGTTTATATAAAATATACCTTGCTTATGTGTTATATTTGAATAGATATATTCATAAATATATGTAGTGTCTGATTGTTAATTTTTTTTTATGGATGTAATTGTTCTTTATGGATGAACTTCATTGTTCATTTCGATTTCTTTTTCTGTAGAGATTTTTTTCCTGTTATAACATTGTATTTAGATAATTATTTAGATCTCTGTCTTAGGAGGTCTTGCAGGTAATGCCAGCTACCTGCCTTGTCGTCTGTCTTGATTTTAACTAATTTTTCCTTTGGCTCTTAACATTGATATTCAGTGTAGCATTATTTTTCAGTATAGTTACCTAAATTCCATTCCTCATCTGAAATAGCAAAAGTAGATCCACACATTGTGTATTTGGACTGGGAGAGCTCATGGAATATGGAAGAGGACAGAGATTCTAGAAATGTTTGTAAGAGGTTTTCTGGTCCTTTCAGTGTTGAGTTTTTAGAGTAAGAGAGGAAGGAATGTAGAAATGTCATGTTTTGTGGAAGTGTAGCGCATCAAAAGACCTTGGTTATTGATACAATACTTTCAGAAAACTTAATATTTTTGTATCTGCAGTGTGTATCCAGATCTGATAGCTTGGCCTAAAGGGAAGTGATATAAGCGACTCTCTCTCTATGATGAAAGTGGTCAGACATTGCTACAGTTTGTCCAGAGAGGTTGTGGACTGTCTGTGGAGCTCTTCAAGTGACACATATTTAGATGGTCTTGACAGTTGTGAAGAGTATGAGAAATAAGTTGAAGTCTCTTCTTGAATTTACTGAGTTCTATATTTATATTAGGTCAGAAGGTGTGCTTTTTTAAAAATTAAAAAAAAACCTTACTTAAAAGCAAAATGCATTCAGTGTTTGGAAACTGTATTTTTTTCCGTCTCCTTTGTAAGCAGTTCCATTACAAGTGTCTGTCTTTGGAGTGGTGGTGAGGGAGAGCCTTTGAGTGTGCTGATTAAAGTTTTGGGCGGGGTTTTTTTCTGTTTTCTGGGGTTTTGGCATGCAGAATTCACCGTTGATGGTCTTCCTGATAGCAGGCGTGTCCTCAGTATTGCTAGCGCCTGTCTTAAAATAGGTACGTACTTGAACCTCTGCCCTCCTTCCATCTTGCTTTCTAAATGAGTGTGCAGGGACAAACTGCAATAGAATTTTTATTGCTTCTTCCTCTTTTCTTGGTAGCCATGCTTCAAAGGCATCTCTCCATATCTACATTTGACACATGTTCCTGTTTTGCTGGTAAAGAGGTATTTCTTCTGAATTTTAAAGAACTACAGCAGTTGTGTGGCATAATACTGCTACAGTATGGTGAGCTGGCGCTCTCATTTCACGTCTTGAGGAGCTGTCAGGAATCGAAGCCGGCATACCGAGCACCTGCTTCTTGCTGTCTTACTAATGGGGCACAGAAAAGCCTTTGGAATTTCGATTAAGGAGGCGGCAACCGGGACTAGGAACTGCAGTTAGCAAGGAAAGGGAGGCAGTGGGGAGCGTAAAGTTGTGGAGGAGCTAAAAATGACGTGGAGCCTCCTTAAAGGTCACAGAATCCTTAGTTGCATGCCTAGCAAAGCTGGAATGGCTTCGGCTTGAGTAGGTCATGCTGATCTTAAGCCTCTCTAGATACAACACGCAAATGAGAAATCCTTTTACGTACGCCTTATAAGACAGGTAATATCCAGAAAGTGATCCTTGTTTTCCCTTCATTAATTTTCCATGGCTACCACACATAAATTCTTTACAGTAAGGTGTATGCATACCTTGTTGGCAGGTTCCTCTAATTACTGAAAATTAGTGCACTTACAGACCATTCATGCTTCTTGGGCATATGAAGATCTAATACAATATAATTAATTTAGGGTGAAAATTTTCAGCATATTGCCCCTGACGTATCTAAACATATATATGGGAAGTAGTTATCTTGAGGAAAAAAAAAACAACAAAACAAACCTGTGTGTTAAGATTCAGAATAGGGTTTTTAGAAGTGTTCTCATGGATTTTTTTTTAAAGGTTTTTTTTAGGGTTTTTTGTTTGTTTTACTCACAAGGTAACTCTGCTTCCACTGCTAAATGTTGCTCCAGTGCATCATGACAACTTAGTATTTCCTCATGCTGGCTTCCCTAAGTGAGATGTCAGATCTGTCTCTCTTCTCTAAGATAGACCTCAGCAGGAAGGTCACTGTTTGAATGCACCTCTTTCTGGGACTATTTGCTAGTTTATTCTTGTATTCGGAGATACTAAAGGAGGTTCTCTTTGAGGTTTTCATCCCTGCTGACTGGAGTGGGAAGTCTAATACTTTACCAGACCCAGTGAGTGCAAAATCTGTAGGAGGGACGTATTTGGTCGGTCAGCAGATAACTAGAGACAGGCATGTGTTGCTGTGTCATGTTTTCCGAGCTGATCCTGTGTCCCTCTGTTTTACAGCATGGAAAGTTTGTCGTGTTCTTTTCGTCCTGTTGCTGTTCTCTAGGGGATTTTTGAACGGGAAGTTTAAAGGCAGTAAAAAGGAAGAGATTTTTACATTTGGTAACTTGTCAAATTAATTTTGTGTGCCTTGCCTTCCATTTTTTCCAAAAATTAACATATAACAGTCTTATTTGCAGAAGGATTATATACTGGTTCGTAACAGTTTGTCATTTCCAGACTTTTTCCTCAAGGAAGTATGCAGATGTTAAGAATAAGAGTGTGCAGTTATAAAGACAATGTGCTCTAACTGTTTTTTTTTTTACCCTTTTATTTTTTATTTTTTTTTTAGGCCACTGAGGAGGTCTCAAAAAACCTTGTTGCCATGAAAGAAATCTTGTATGGCACAAATGAAAAAGAACCGCAGACAGAAGCGGTGGCGCAGCTTGCTCAGGAGCTGTACAACAGTGGTCTTCTTAGTACCCTAGTAGCCGACTTGCAGCTAATTGATTTCGAGGTAAGAAAAAAAGTCTGACATTTCTTCTGCTGTGTATGTTACAGTGAACCCATCTGAATTCCTGCCACTTTATTTGGTTAAGACATCTTTTGGTCTTCAGCTGTTTGGTGTTTTTTCCCTGGCTGGGACAAAACTGCTAGAAGGCGAACTTGGTTGTTCCAAACTACCTAGAAAATGAAGCAAATATATTAAATCTGTGAATTTAAGCCTATAAATCACAAAATTGAAGGAGGTAAACCTCTAATTCTGATAATACAGTTCTTTTAAAATTATGGAATATTTCTTAATTATTGCTTACCCAGGAAGGTAGTAATCTCTTAGTAATACCATTGTGAACACAAGCTATACTACTGCAAGGCATGTCTGTGTTCTTATCTCATTAAAATAAATGACTTTGAAAAATAAGAGAATTGTCATAACATTATGAAGAATTTTGAATATTTAAGTTTAAAGTCCTTAGCTTTATTAACAGTCCAGTAATTCTCTCTCATTTTAGAAACAAGTGATGCATCCTTTTCCGTTTTCCTCATTTCTTTCTTTTGTTTATGAAAACCAAAACAACCCCCACATTTTTGATTACTTCAAACCAGTAACACTTACTTGTATTCAAACATCTCTATACAAACCTCTCTCTGACATTTATCATCACGTCACGTGGAATAACGTAACTTCCCAGTGCGGTAGTGAAAAATCACCCTCTTCAGTTCTAAGAAATGGCAGTACAATTGGATTTTCCTCTTTTTCCCAGAGGTCCTACAAGAAGTGCGTGGCTGCCTTGGAAAGGAGCCAAACCCCTTGTATCTCACCCCACAGTCTTGACTGTAAAGACGGTCACTTAACCCACTTAAGGTTACTTAAAAAGAGGATTGTTCAGAAGTTGTTCACAATGCAAACACAACAGCTTAAAGTTCCTATTGTGGTATGACATGCCAAAAACAATGGCTTTCTTCCCTGTTCCTTCTTCCCTCCTAGCCACCCCACCCAAAACTCCCTCTGATTTGTGGTTAATGGTAACGTGGTGGTATTTTTTCCCCTACCCACGCAACTGTTTATACCAAACATGAAACATTCAGGTTGTTAAATAAGCAAGGAGACCTGGGAAAGCTGAGAGGGAATGCTGAGATGTGATGGCCTTTAATTGCTAAAGAAAGGAAATCATGAAACGTCATCAGGATTCTGCTGACCTCTAGATTCTTATCAGCTTGGTGTTTATTTAGCCCTGTTATTAGCGAAGGAAACTTTGTTATCTCCTGGTAATGAAGAATGATAACAATTTGTACAGGCTTGCTCTTATTAAGGGAAACTATTCATTTTATTCTAAGGGGACTTGAAAAGATTGCGAGTAGTTTCCTGCCTGTGGACTTTCTGCTGCTTTGTTACCCAAGGATATGACTCTGTCCCCTTGAGCAAGAACAAGTCATTAGCAGTACTTTCTAGGCTAGACTCTCTCTGGTTGTAGAGGGTGGGATCTGGCAGGTTGTCCAGCTATTGTTGTTACCCAGCATTAATGACAGTACACCTGTACTCTAAATGTGCAGTGGCTTCACAGCTTTTACAAAGTCAGTTTTGATACCCAGATCTCTGTGGTTGGGGCTTTACTGCGTTTGCAAGGATTTCTCCATCTCTGATGGAGATACAAACTTGATTTCCTGTAGTGTCTTAAACTTGAAGTATAGGTCTAGCATTTATTCCTTCTGGTGCCCCACCACAGTTTGAGATCACTCAATGAGGAAGTAAATGTTTTGGGGTTTTTTTTGTTTGTTTTGTTTTGTTTGTGGCTTTTGTTTTGTGTGTCAGTCGTTTTTTTTGTCGTTCCTGAAAAAGGCTTCCTTGTGAAACAGGAATGGACAGCTAATTAATAGACACAGGCTGTTCACTCTGACACTTAAAACTATTACAAATGTATTTGAATCTGAAAAGTATGGTTAAAAAACCCCAGAAAAGTAATGAATTTGAAGTTTTAGTGAAGAAACTGTCTGACTGTCCAGGCTCTGTAAAAGCCTGGTTAAAATGATGTCCCTGTCTGGAAGCTTCCTTTCCAGGTAAAGCAGTCAACCATCTACTTACCAGTCTTAGAAACTTACCAGCTGCCTCCCTGCTCATTTGCAGTAGTCTGTCTGTAGGAGTGATGATATCCCTTGTGGAACTGTGGTTTGGTTGGTTTTATCTTTCCTTGTTTTTCAAACGAGGAAGAAAAAACCCCAACAAAACGCCTTTTGCATAAGGGAGCCCGAATCCTTCTGCTCGGAAGACAATGCTAGCACAGTCTCCCTCTCACCTCTCCCAGTCGTGACTACTGGCACAAGGTCAGGCCATGAGATCACTTAGTAATCCATCCCTCTCACAATGCCCAGCTTTGGTATTACTGCGTACCACCGTCAGTCCCGTTACGTGCGGAATAAGGAAATGCTGTTCTTGCTGGGGAATCCAAAGCAAATTGTGAGATCCAGTGCGGAATTGGCAATGCTGGTGAATGAGAGTTGATGACTATATTATGTGGAGTTTGAGTAAAGCAATTTCTGGAAACACTGCTCTACTCATTCCAGAACAAAGAGTTCTGGTGTTGCTTTGGGCTGGCTTTCAATGGAATTGTAATTGAGAAAACAAGCGTTTACAAACAAACGCTTATATCCTGAAAACAACACTAACAAAGCTGTCCCTGGCAATTCGCAAACATGCCATTTGTTAAACTTGCAGCCCTCCTACGTTTTTGTAAATATCTGAGGGTTTTTTCTTATACAGTTTTCTTGATTAGAAAACTGAAATAATTTTGAATAATTGCTGTTGGCTTTTAAAATCCCTGCTAATTAAATATGGCCTGCATTTTAATCAAAAGCTTGCTTATGTTACACAGGGCATTTATAGTCAAGCAACATTATCTACGTATGGTTGTTGTGTGTGACATTCAGGGAACCTTCAGGTAATGTTGCTTGACAGACCTTTATTTGCAAGTCTGGGCTTAGTACAAGTTTGGCTAAGCTTTTTCTGGATTATTTGTGATGGTACTAGTCCTGAAGATGTCTTTATGGCTATCCAAAATAGAAAGCAAATTACAGGAATCTGGCTTTTAGATGGCACATGTGAATGACAGTGAAAAGTGCTTATATTTGCAATCAACTTTTTGTTAGATGTCCGTACCCATTTGTCATCTTTAGCTATGATCTTACCAAAGAAATAAATAGGAGATGTATATATTTATTCAACAGAGAACATTCCCAGTTCCTTTTATACTGACTTGTGCATTTTTTTTGACGAATAATCTATGCTGAATTCCAACATCCTGATCTTACTCATACTTTTCTGTATTGAAAAATGTGAGACTTGCATTTGAGGTCAGTGGAGAACTTCTCTGTGTAGTTGTCATTCATTTATTTAATTTCCATAAGTTACCTTTTTAAGTAGGATGTGAACACTGCGGTCAGAAATGCTCTGTGCCCTCGTGTGGCATTACGTGTTCCCAGACAATGGGGGCAGATAATGGGATATTGAAGAAACACATTTTCAGGCTGGAGCATAGTTAAAAGCTTCTATGTTATTACTAAAAACAAGTATAAAACAAGCCCGGGAGATTGATGCTACATAGAAGTATCTAGTGAAACATCAACTGGCTTTACTACTTAATGTAAATTACCCATGATGTGGCTGCAACACGGTGTAATGTTTGGAGTGCTTTGGTGTGTTTGAAATGGGTACAAAGAAACAGAGTATTTGATCTGTTTAAGATCAGAGTACACAGGCTGACTGAACAGCAGCAGTGACGTGGTATGGATGTACGAGGTAGTGATAATGCTTAATTGTCACTTGCCCAGTGGACTTGAATATTTTATGTGTTTAACCACTGATGTTTTTGACAGGGCAAAAAAGATGTTGCGCAAATCTTCAACAACATTCTCAGAAGGCAAATTGGTACAAGAACTCCCACAGTTGAATACATCTGCACTCAACAGAATATATTGTTCATGCTATTAAAAGGGTATGTACATTGTGAAGCATAAATAAGCTTCTACATGAAGTAAGTTTTTAAATTCATGGAGAAGTAGCAAGCTCTGAAATGTTTTATCTTCCTTTGCAGTATACTTGATGATTTCTTTTTTCTTTTAATTTTTATTTTTGTCTTGGGGCCTGTAATTCCCCTATGTGAGAGAAAATTTGAGTAATATAATGCCAAAAATATGCCTTTGCATTAAATGTGACTGCAAATTGAGAACTGTTAGTAATTTAAAATATTCTTAGTGGGGTACTGCAGATCTTTTCCTTTCAGAATACTGTTTGATCGTATACAGACTAGTTCTTTGTGAACTTACTCATTCATCAAGAGTTCAAGGCACTTTTTTTTTCCCTTTAACAACTGTCATTTCAAGTTTGCAGTCCTATCCCCGGTCTTCATTTGGTGTTAGACTTTTTATTCATAGTGATTAATATTCCTCTGTGGTGACACAAATGCACCAACTCAAACTTGACCAAATGATTAGTGATTTGGGGTATATGGTGTGTGCTACACATCTGCTTCTTCCTCTATTCTTGTATTATCTGGTGTGCTGGATATTGGAGAATCGTGCCATAGTGAATATATGGCTGCACATGCAGAGCTGTGCGTCTCAAGCTTGAAAGCAGAAAGGTGTTTTTAACATTTTCATGTTAAAATAAGGGTTGGGTTTTTTTTTTTTTTAAAAAAAAGAGATCATGTGCTCTTTCTGTTCAAAAAGTATAGCTTACATTTCTGAGAACTTTCTCAAAGTTCAGAAAATTTTAACTCTTGAGTGTTTCTTTGGGATAGAAAAGTTCATCAGATATTAATAAACCATTTTAGAAATGCAGCTGTTTCAAGAACTAGTTTTATAATTAGTGTTAAAGCTGCTGGGTAAGCTTACTGTGGTTGATGAGTATTTATTCCACCTACTGGGATAGCCAGGGGCTGCATTGAAAAGGCCCCACTTCTCAGCAACATACATGCCTGTGTTATGTTGGCTGCATTGAGGTGTGAGGACCATTCAATTACATTTTTAACATTGAAGCAGTAAGTTTTACTGTGCTTTTCCTTTTCCCTCCTCCTTGTTCATGGTAGTAATTAGAGATGCTGCCTAACGTACTACACACTGGGTGAATTAGGGTATTTTATTGTAACATCTCTACGTTTACCTAATCTTGGTCACTTCTGTAAGCCACTGGAAACTAGTTCAAACAAGAAACTTTCTCTGTGGTGAAGGTGTTTTACGTTGTCTAGTTTCATGCTGACTCCAAAGGTTTAGCACCAGAAGCTGTATGGAGCATTTGCTTAGGTTTGTATGTGTGTAAGATGTGCACTCGTCTGCCAGAAGGGCTTCAGGGGGGTTTCTCCTGGCATTACAGCCTTCATTTTGGGGGGAAGTGAGATTATGACATTAGAGGGACAAAAAGGTTATTAATTGTGGCATAGTGCAAAAGAAAATGTTGACTCAGTACTTCTTCAAAATAATTTCCAAAAGAAGGCAAAGACATTTGGGGTGCAGAGAGATGAAACTTTGTTCCCAGAGTGCTCCTGTTGCCCTGTGGCTGAATTGAGGGCTGCAACGCACTCGTCCTAATTTTTAGTCCTGTGTTGTCACCCTGAAGAGAGCATTATTCTGACAGGGATTGTGGAAACATATAAGTCAGAATGTGTGAAATGGGCATTTAGTTAGCTTTAATCACTTAAATGTTACATCTGGTATCCAACTGAGGCAAATTTATATAAATTTAAACTATGGGGTAAGTCGCAGAAAGTTCAGTAGACCTCCAATTGCTGTGACAGATTAAATAGGAAAGTATTGCAGGATTTAACATGAAAATTAATTCATGAGAAAGTGGTTTTGTATGATAATATGGCTAGTGCTTAGTATGCATAATGGTGCTTTGCTCCCAAATTACTCTGGTGAATTTAAATTAGCTTCCAGTGGCATAGGATGAAGGGTTCTGTAGGTGGGAGGGAGGAGAGTGTATAAGAAGCTTTGACTGCCCCAGAACCAGATAGGAACAACAGATGTAAGTTTTCTGTAGAGGGGGATAGCTTACACTGTAACATGTTGAGAGAAGTTCTTGGTTTGGAAAGGCAGCCCCATCTTAATCCTATTTTTAGCTTGCTTAGGAAAACAAGGGGCTGGTAGCAAGTGCAAAGGTGCATTTCTGTCACATATGTCTTAAACACACTGGTGTGAGATTCTGGCAGCTGCTAAAATCAGCTGTATGCTAAAATCAGCTGAGAGAACTTTGTAGTCTTTGAGCAAGAAAGCCTGCTGAGGAAGTGCAGCAACAGTTCCTGGGTGGCTTCATCACTTCCCTCAGATTGGTGACGGGCTTGTTCCAGGGGTCTCTTGTAGGTGCAGATGCTTTGCTGGAGGCAGTAAAGGCTCGGGCACAGGGGTGTTCAATACTGTCTGTGCAGGCAGAGGACGCTGTTCCCAGCGTTTCACACTTGAAGCCTGTGATGCATAGAGCAGGCAGGGATGCTGAAAAATGATTGAATGAAAGAGAAGATGTGAATTTATGTCCAGTGCTGTTAACCCCTCTTGTTTATGTTATAGATAACTTTAATTAAACTGCTGCCATGTTTAAGCAAACAGCTTCCGAGGCAAAAATCACTTGGTGCTTTTCCAGATGACTATGCTCCTGCCAGTACTAAAAGCACCATGATTTTGTGTGAAGAAAATACTTTTATTTAGTCTTGTTTTCTCAGTTTGTGAAAGCCATTTGTATGGGCTATAATTTGGCATTTAACTGGCAGTGATTTCAGTAATATTTCCTAGAAGTAATTAAAAGTGGAGCTCAATGTACAAAATAGGGACCTGTAAGTTTTTGAATTTTTGGTGACTTGGTAACACTGAAAACTAACTAGCAGTGTGGTGCTGCAGTGCTAATGTGCAGAAGTATTCATAAGTATCTTTGGGTTTGTTTCTGTTTTTTGAATAGGTACGAATCTCCAGAAATTGCTCTAAATTGTGGAATAATGCTTAGAGAATGCATCAGGCATGAACCACTTGCTAAAATAATCTTGTGGTCAGAACAATTCTATGATTTCTTCAGATATGTGGAAATGTCAACGTTTGACATCGCTTCGGATGCGTTTGCCACGTTTAAGGTAATTTTCATGCACCATTTGAATTATTCCTGTAGTTCTCTGCTCTGTGCACCCAGATGGTGTGTGTCATATTCTTGGGCAGTGCCTAGGGAGAGGGGAAAAAAATCTGCAGTGCACATGGGTAAGCTGGACACTCTTCTTATTTCTCACCATGCAAGATTCTTTTAAATAAATATACGGTGCTCCTGAGCACTTTTAGTCTGGAAAGCAAGATTTACATTACCCTGCATTAGCTGAATGCATAGGGCTTTCAAATCTGTGGCTGCAACTCCTCAACTGAGGAAACTCCTTCACAAACCTGAGTATATTTGGTGCTGATGCTTTGTCAGGGGAAACTTTTTTTTGGTCCTAAAACATATTTAGGAACTGTAAGCGTAATATTGATTATTAAATAGCTGTTCTTAACCTTGGTTGCAGATAGTTCTGTGCAGACCACAACCTTGATTCTTAAATGGCTTTTTTCAGCGTTAGTTCCACAGGCTGTTTACCTGTGTGAATTAACACATAGCAGAGATTTCCTGAGTGATGCCAGAATCCTTAGCAGCATTGAGGTAACTGCATTTGTGTCCTGAATGTCTTCATTTAATGAACTGCCAAAATGTTCTATTGGATGTTTTGTGTACTCACTGTTTATGGGGAATGTATATATGCTGTTTAAAGATCTTAGTGAAAATACTTGGTTTGTGTTCTTTTACAGGACTTGCTCACAAGACACAAGTTGCTAAGTGCAGAATTTTTGGAGCAACATTATGATAGGGTGAGCAGATACATTTTAATACTCAGAATTTTCTAGTGCTGCATATCTATCTTGTTTGAGGAAATTGGTGTCTCTGTTCCTTGCTTAGCTTTGTTTTTGGAAACTTATTTACAATATTAAACCAACTGAATGTACAGTAATTCCTGCCATGCAGTAAAATCAAGATCAAGACCTTGTTGTTGAATGTAGAAAGGTGTAAAAGTAAGAGAAGGCAGCAGAAATTTAGTTCTGTGAAAACCAGATCAGACTTTTCCACTAGAGGGAACCCTTTCCTTTTTCTTACCTCTGTATGAACCCATAAGCACCAAAGAACGTGAGACCAGCAGCCTTCTGCCTGCTGGGGCCTCCTGAAATAAGTGAACAGTGTTCAGTACCAGGAACTACTGTAGTTTAAGAAAAAAAAGAGATAACGACTTCCACAACACTGATCTAAATATTAAAGGTACCTAAATAAGTAAAGAGTTTTGTTTGTTTTAAAAGCACGTAGATGGTTTAAACAGTAGTGACTTATTCATGGGACTTCAGGTCATGTTTACATTGTTGTTCTGGATTTCCATTTCCTCCAGTCTGTTACAATCATTTGTGAGGGGAGTGCGTGTGATTCAGAAAGGTCCTAACCCTTCTCTTTACCTGTGTTTAGTTCTTCAGTGAATATGAGAAGTTACTTCATTCAGAAAACTATGTGACAAAGCGACAGTCACTTAAGGTAAGGCAGTCGTGTTTTTTCTTAAATGCAAAGTTAGAGAAGCCCTTTAACTTCAAGGTAGGTTAACTTAAATTGAAATGGCTTCAGTAACTGCTGTGGATAATATTTATTTTAATGTTTCATATGTTTCCATTCTTGGAATAAGCTGGTTTTCTTTAGTCCACTCCTTCCATTACTTAGTGTCCAGCACACACCAAGTAATTTCTCTCCCTAAGCAGAAATGGCTACACACAGGCATGTTTATTGTTGTTGGGCTTTTTCCTTCAACAAATCTGGACAGATTTACATAATTTTAATAATGATTCACATGGTGTGACTAAACCAGTACTAACCTTAATTTCAATTAGGTCAGAAACAGTCACTATAAATATAATGCAGAACTTGCAGCAAGGATGTGGGAAATACAATTTTATTCCCTTCTGGACAATGAAGGTACCAAAAGAAGAACTCATCTGAAGTCCTAACTTTTTCTTTCGTTTTTTTTACAATAAAACACCCCACATTCTTGCTGGTGATGTATAGTTTCTGTAAGAAGGAAAAAAATTTCTTTCTATTCTAGTTCATAACAAGGGGGAACAAAAGGGGATTTCCCCCCCCCCCCCCCCCCGTTATCCCCTTGTTGGGGAAAAAGGAGTAACTGCATGATTGAAACAAAAGGAGAAGGCACTCTGCACTTAGAAATTCAGGACATTTGAGTTCTGTTGGCACTCTCTTTGCAGACTGGTGTCAACTACTCTGTATGTTTGAAAGCACTTGGGGGAAAAGTTGGGTTTTTTATGTCCAGTCTCTCATTTTTTCATTCACTCTTCTTTTCCACTTTTAGCTTCTTGGTGAATTGTTATTGGACAGACACAACTTCACAATTATGACAAAGTACATCAGTAAACCTGAAAATCTCAAACTAATGATGAACCTTCTACGAGACAAGAGTCGTAACATTCAGTTTGAGGCCTTCCATGTGTTTAAGGTATGTTTAAAAAAGCCCACGATGAAACAAACAACACTAGAACCCTACCAGAAGTTTAGTTGAGTAAACCACTTAGTTGAGCCTAAACGAAGCTGATCTTAACGTCTGCTAAGTGGTTAAATAAAAAAAGAGCTAATGCTTGGCTTTATTATGATCCATCTTTACAAACAGCTGTCTTTGAGCCTTTTGAAAACTGTTCAGAAATCATAAAGGGACTTCCCTATGATTGTTGGTGTAGTCTCCTAGAAATATGTGGAATTCAGAAGATGAAGTGCAGTGAGATAAGGAGGGATGCATGATCTCACATGAAATGATGAAGCATCTTGGAGTTCACAAGTGTTTTCATCGTGCTGCGTGATCCATGAAGGAGAGCAGTAGTTTAGTTGTCATCTAAATTTCAGTGCCTCAGTTGTTTGCACGTTAGAACAGCTGCTTTCTGACTTTGCAGAAGACAATTAAATAGCAAAGAGTTTGGACAAACCATTTGAGGTTTAAGTGTTCAGTGAACTTTAAGGTACCTCTCTGACGCTGTATATAATGCGAGACTGCGCATTTGATACAAAATCAATTTCTTCAGTGGTTTCTGCAGAGGCTGTTGTGGCTGATCACCTCACACAAATTGAATTTACTTTGGTATTGGTGTTCAGCAGCTACTCTAGTAGAAGAGAGGGAATGATTTTATTTTAAAACTTGCATTTACTCCCATCAATTTTTCTGTAGAGATACTGGACTATGGAATAGTTAAAACCACATTTTAGGTTCTTTTCATCACTGTTCTGTTGGTTTGGTTTTAAGTTAGCCTTTTGGTTCCTGCTGTTACATTAAATGCCTTTTATTTTCTTGCAGGTGTTTGTAGCCAATCCTAACAAGACACAGCCTATATTAGACATCCTTCTAAAGAACCAGACCAAACTTATTGAGTTCCTCAGCAAGTTTCAGAATGACAGGACCGAGGATGAACAATTTAATGATGAGAAGACCTATTTAGTTAAACAGATCAGGGATTTGAAGAGACCAGCACAGCAAGAAGCTTAATCTCCAATAAACCCTTAAAATATTAAACCCAAATTCAGCATTTGCTGTTAGATATTCAGCATCAGGCACTCTTATCGATTCATGAGGAACATTACTGCTAATCTGCTGTTCAGTGAACGGTTTTTGTTTTTCTTTTTTTCTTTTTTAGTCCAAGTTGAAAAACATAGCTGCTGCTTTCTTGCACAATGTGGACTTTCTTGATATTTGTGTCATTTCAGAATTCAAAGACACTGCTTGTTTTAGGAGTCCTGAAAAGAAAGATTCTAGGTTCGTGAAAGCAAACATATAGATACTAGTTTGGTTTAGGAGTGAAGGTATTAATGTAGTTAAGCAACAGGTTGCATGCTTGCAAATCTGAATAAATCTGTATGTTTGCACTTACCTTGTTTGAGATATGAGCACAATGTGACCTGTGCATACCTGGCACCATAGTATAAGATTATATGCCTTGATTTAAAACAAAAAAATAAATAATGTGCAGTGCTTTATTTGTAATCAAAGGGGAAATGTATCTAAGATGTGAGCTTATTGGGATACAGTTGTCTTGCAAATAAAACTGATACTGAAACTTAGCAACTTTTAAAAGAGTGAAATCTCAAGGGTCATAAGGAAAAATGTATATATGCCTTTCACTGCTTTATAGGGGTTTTTTTTTGACATGAATTGATTTTTTTTCTGAGAATTGACTTGTAAACTTGGAAATATGTTCTAAGGGGTTTTGTTAATTTTACTTTAAGGGTATGTCAGACAGTAGACCTAGCAGTGACATTTTGCATTTCATTTCAACAATGCTTGCTGGTTTCTTTTGTATATAACTCCTAGGCTGCTCATTTCTTTAAAATATGATTTAATTTGTACAGCAGAGGAATGTTATTGTATTAGTCTGTAACTATTACCTAATATTGAGTTTTGCAAAATGAATGCTCATGTGTAATTGAATACTTCGGATCACATGGAAATGCTGATTTAACAATCTTAAGTACTGCAGCATTAAAAGGAAAAAAACCCAAACATTCTTTGTATTCACTTATCTAATGGGGTGCCATCAATTAGGGTAGGCTGAAATAGAGAACTGGAACCCTTTATACTACGTTCTTACTGGATAGTATTGGCCTTATTCAATTAAACTAGCATTGTGCTCACCAGCTTTGCAAGTGGCAAAGATTATGCTCAAATAATATCGATTCCTTTTACTTCTGGGAGCCTGCAGTGCATTGTTTCTTTCCTATAGTAAATAACTCAGTACAGTAGTTGTGAAAGTGAATTAATTCCCTCCAACGTCAAGAAAAAATTGTGTAGATGTCCTAGGGTAACAAAAGGATTTAATTCTGTTGATTTTTGTTCTTTAATGCTGCAAACTATCAGTATTTATAAAAACAAAACACCCAACTGATATTGCACCATGTTTTTGTTACTGTGACCATACAAAAGGAGCCTACTAAATCTAGCTGAATGACGCTATTAAGAGCGTGGCTGTCCATCGCGTGGTAACGCTAAGATCACACCCGAGCAGACGGGCGGATTGGAGTCTGAAAGTTCAAATTCTGCATGGCTGAATCTGATGGAGAATGCTATAGAACGTGTTTGTGGCTTCCCATCCTCTTCCTAATTGAAATATTTCACAGTCAGCAAGATGAAACTCCTAAGTGAGGTTTTAGCTGATTTGAAAGCCTTCACCAGGGAAGTCAGCTCCAGAAAACTGAGCCTTTTCACTCAGTTGTTTAAAATTGCTCTTAACATTATAATTGGTCTTTGGAAGGTTCTTAATGTGTCCTTTGCAAACCGATTCATTTTGCCTACAGGGAAGGAAATAGCTTACTTTTAGGGAAGATCACTTAGGCAGGCAGAATTGGCCATGAGGTGGTATTGTAGTTCTGTACTAACAGTCTATTGTATTTTGGTTTATCATAGCCGAGCGGAGGAAAACATTATTTGCCAAGTTACTCACCATAACATATAAGGCTTCCTCTTTAGAAAAACGTAGATGTGTTAAAGATTTATATATGTAAAGAAGCAAAAACATTTGGACTGGGATAGAGGTTACTCTATATTAGGCCTTGGAAACAATGGCTATGGTGACTTTTTTAATATGTGGAAACATTTGAATGTTGACTTTCGAGAAGAAGTTGTATTTAAATTAAAGCTCATTTGATGTGCTCTTCGTATTAAAAAACCCTATTGTTCTGGAAGTCGTTTCTTATCTGCTTGAGGGCTTAAGGGTATTACTAAAAGTTATTTAAATGTGAGTGGTTTTTGGTTTTTTCTTTTTTTTTTTTTTAAATAAGAGATGTATACAATTGTAATTCTACTTGCGTGGTAGCATTTAATTTCTCCTGAGGAAAATGCATTTCTTATCCAAAAAATCTGGCTGGCCCCATAATTTAAATTGAAATAAAATTTTGAAGAAAAAATGTGTGTTTTTTACTGTGTCACTGAAGATGAGTTTCTCATGGATGTGAATCTTTTCTCCTTTACAGCCTTAGATGGGTTCAGCTTTCTCACTTTTAAATGTGAAATAATTTTAAATCATGAAAAACAAGCTTGCAAAAACATTTTTAAGACTTGGAGAGAATTACGTATTAGAGATGTAATCAATTTTAATTAATTGTTGCTAGCCTCTCTTGCCTGTTTGCTAGGAACATTTGCTGATTCAATTCCTTTTTTGCATGACTGAGGGCAGAGGGAGGAGATGTTCTTTCCTGTGTCACATCTGGAGATGGGACCCAATGGCATAAGTGGAAGTGAGTCCTGGATAATTGTTGGTCCTTCCCTTTTCTCTAGATTTCAGGAGTTCAAAGCATGTGCAGCTGGGAACTCTTCCTTTGGTCTCCCTGCCTTTGAAGCTGTCTGCCTCTGTTTGTTCTTAACAGGTAACACCCCAAATTATGCAGGGTGGCAAACATCAAGAGAGCAGGTTACAGTTAACAAACACAAAAAATGTGGGAGGTTTTGCTGCAGATTCTTCTGCTGGTTTTGTTCAGCAAAACTATTGAAAAATCTGGTTTCCTGCCAGGAACCCACTTACCTTGCAGACACAAATACTTGATCTTTTGTAGCCCCCAGTGAGGCCCCACCTGTCCAAGCCTTTAGGTGAAATGTTAGCAGTTCTCTCCCTCGCTGTCAGTAAGATCACAGGCTACAAGGGGAAGGAGTAATTTATACTTCTAATCAAAGAAATCACAAATTTTAACTAAAGAATGGACTAGTTGGATACTTGGCAGGGTGTTTGGATGAAACGGCCCTGGCAGGGAAGAGGGATGGGAAACGGCAGGGAAATGTTGCACTGACTTCTTCACATTTGTTTCCCTTGCAGTTGATCAGCAGGACCTGCCTTAGGAGCTGCCACCTCCAGGAGCTGCCCTCGGAGTCCGTGGAAGCAAGTCATGGTAAAGCTGCTTTCAGTAAGTTTCCCTCTGTGGCCTGCTAAGTCACCCTGAGGAGGCAACTTCATTGCTCTTCCTCTTTCTCTGCACCTTTATTCCAGCCTTTTGCTGCTTCATTGTTTAATTTTTTCTTACAGGGCTGTTCTCTTCATCTGGTGCCATCTTGTTGGGTGCAGTACCTTTACTTTCAGGCATTTTGGTTATTTCTCACAACATAGCCTTATTCCTTTCTCCAAAAATCCTGGCTTTCTGAGACTGTTTAAAGTGCTGGGTTTTGGTTTTAATCTCTTCAGCATATTCTGATTCAAGTTGGTGGTTAGTACCCTAATGAGGATTTTGCATGCTATCCCTTTAAGTTGAACGCTGATTTAATCTGAGCATATTGAACTTGTGAAGAGTGGTTTCCACTTTGTGTGATCCTGTGTAGATCCAGTCTAAATCCCATGTGAGTGGTGGCAGGTCAAACTATCAAACACTTAAACTATGGAAAGAGGTTGAAAGGGGGAAGGAGAGGGACACTTGAGTAGGTTGCATTCTTTGAAGGGAATTGGCTGTGTGATCGGAGAAGAGACCTGTTCTGCTTTCCACTTAAAGATATCTGCTGATTCATCGCTGTATTAAAAAAAGCCCACCAGAAAGCCCGGAGTAGTACAGCCAGGATATAATTAGATTCATTGTGTGCTGTATTCACAACAAAATACAAAGCCAAGCTCTTTTTTTCAGAGAGCTTGTACTGAAGATCCTGGTTTGCACAACAGAAGCATAGATATTTGCATTTCTTGCTCAGAAATGTCCTGACCAGAACTGTTTTTCTCCCACCGTAAATGGACCCTTCATGCTAAGGGTTTCCTCACTCTGTCCAGGAGTTTTCCAGCTGTGTCACAGGGCTGAGGATGATTCTGGTACGTGGGAACATGTCGCGCGTCTGGAGGCGACACTAGCCGGATTGCTTTATGAGTTCTTCCTAAGGGTAAGTCTAACGGATGCAGCAAGAGGGCAGGCAGGAAGATAAATGTATGTGCTGTAATATAAAGATATGGTTTAGATACTGTTTGAGGGTATCATTCTGAAAAAAAACAAGTGATAAATATATATCTGTTGGAAGAGCTGTTCATATGCTATTTGAGATAAATGATTATCACTGGAGTTGTCTGCTCTTCTTGGCTAAAATTAAATCAACAGTAGGTGTTTTTCTATTTCTTCCCTAACAAATTCCTTGCACAAAGCTGCCATGGAGGATCCCATTGCAGTTCTTGTTTCTTCCTTTTGTTGGCAACCTGGGGGAATGCCTTGCATCCCACTGTGGAGAAACTCAGGGTGATGGAAACGTGAGCGTAGCTTAACAAGGTTCTGCTATTAAAGCAGATGTTGAACTGAATTTAATATTGGTTAGTGTTACTTGGAGACCTGCAGGAGAGAATTAGGTTTGCATTTAATTTCAGGAATAATTTCAGTGCAATGAATGGTTACAGTACACTCTATACAGACAGGAATAGGGTTTACCTGGTGTAGGAAACAGGAATTTTACAAAGAACAAAGAGCGAAAGCTAAGATGGACAGTAGCGTATTCTTGCTTCTTGGTGGTATTTGGGAAGCTGGAGGCTGGCTCTCCAGTTTCTAATGCCAGTCTCCACTTCTCTTGGGTATTCACCCAGTTTGGGGAAAGCCACAGGTGGGAGAGGCATGGTGACACAACCGGAACTACTAAAATAGCAGAGAAAAGCACATCTCATTCCTTACTGCTGCTTTAAAGTTTTAAAACTTCTCCTTTATAGCTTTGGTACAAGAATAAACTGAAAGCTAGCATGGAGAAATTCCAGCCTCCCTACAGCATTAAGTTACGAGTTCATTTCTCGGAGCTGAATGTCTCTTCTGAGCAGTGGTTCTTCTTTGAGCCTTGACTGGTGTAAATTAAATTTCCCTTGAGTGCATGTTACAGTAGGTCAGTGGTAACACTTGACAGCTGTGCATGGGTGGTGATAGAGTCCAGAGTGTGAAGTGAGTAGGCTGAATGCATGAGTGTGGGGAGTGATTGACCCCAGTGTTAGCCATCCTGGTTCCAAAAAGAGAGTCCTTCTTATTTTGCTAATAAACCTAGGAATTGCTAATAATTGTATTGATGTTTATGCTGGCTGATGGCTCTTCAGAGGGCCTAGTAAACTGCAAACTCGTTACGAAAAACATCTGCTAAGGCCGGTTAACACCCAAGGTGAACTACTACTGTGTGGCTTGTGGTTTGTTTCAGCTGGTTTCCACCAGCTGTATAGGCTCTGCTGCCAGCTCCTGCACAGGAGAGAGCTGGCACTGCTGCTGGACAGCTGCCCCTTGCTGCGGATCAGCTTCCTGATCTTCTCCTGGCTGAGACTTACCCCACAGATTTCTCTCAAAGTAGCTAAAACCTCCAGGAAGAAGAACATGGAGCAAGATATGGTGGTGGAGCAAAGGGTCAGAAAAGACTCAGTTTTGCAAGCTGTGCTGTCAGCATTCGTGTGAACAGTACTTTTGTGTCACCTGCCTTTGACTCAGCTAACTGGGTTTAGTCAGCCACACCAGCTGAACTGTTTCAGGGATACGATGGCTTGTAAGTCTTTTTTCCTTCTGCTCCTTGTTCCAGAACTTGCAGGCCCATAAAGGGTATTTTCTGCAGCTCTGTTAGTTAATCCCTGTTACCAAGTCTGATTCTTCACTTAGAAACTCCCAATCCTCTTGGCAAATCCCTTGTTTCTATCTTGCCCTTACCTTCCAACTCCTGCTGCTTGTCTTTTCAGTCCTTTTCACAAGGGGTTCTTCTAAATATTTTGGGAAACATTCTGCAATTACTAAATATCACGTAGGAAGTGCAGTTATTTGGGCCTAATAATTGGGCCTAATACCTGGAGGTGTTTTATAAAGCAGCCGGTGTTTTACCTCTGCTTTCAAAACATTGTCCTGTCTGTATAAGCTCTTAGGCTTGGGTTTCTGGTGTCCAGGGTGGGCTCTGGCAGTTAGGGAGCTTTTGCAATCTTTCCTATCACTTGTGTGCTGTAGGTGGGTGACTGGGACAGGCTCCTTCTGATCTCAGGCAGGTTGTTGAAACAGGTGAACCTTGCTCTCCAAACAGTCGAGTGGTATGTGTATCATTCTGTGACTAGACAGCAGTCTGCACTGAATCTTCTGAACTCAGCAGAGATCAGATCTTTGATTTCTTACTCTCTCAGTCCATTAGTCCTTTTTCTGCTGCAGCAGTCTGATTTGCTGTGTTGCTACCAGAAGTGACAGGGTTAAGGACTGATCCATGCCTCTAGTGCCCAGTTCAGACTGACCCTTGTGCTTTCCACGCAGGGTAAATATCCCAACCAGATCCTTTTCCCCTCCACTGCAGTGTGTCGTTCATTAGCATTCTCAGGATAAGGAAAGGCAATTGTGAATCAAACAATGTTCAAATTGGTACACCAAAGGGACAGGGGGGGCTCAAAGCATTGCCTAGAGTTGGGCTTCATGGCCTGACGTGAAGGGACGGGCCTGCAGCCTCTTCTGCTGAGCCTTGGGTGATGATACCCATCTCACTGGTACTTGTTGCTTGAGTGAAACTGCTTCTGTGCAAAACCCTTATCTTCTGGTGCAGTTTAGAGCTGTTTGAAGGAAACAATTCTGTCTGGAGCAATCTGCTGGAGTGAGGTCCTTCAGCCCTTAGCTGCTGAACTTCTGGACGCATCTGGTCTGCTTCTGAGAGGTCTGCACTGTCTACAGGTTTGCATTCACCATGTGGGGAAGTTTTGCTTTCTGTGGAAGGAAGGGCAGAGGGGAAGTCAACAGATCAGTGGTCAAAAGTCCTGTGACAGCCAGAAGATGGATTTGATTGTCCTTATCTTATAGTGTGGCCTTTAACTAGAAACAGAAGGTCAGTGAGAAGGTATCTCTACCCGGACAGAGTACTGGCAGTTCAGATCAGAGGTTCTTGACCCTTCAAAGAAAACTGTGTCAAAGCCAATACTTCTCTATCTCTTTTTGCCTCCACAGCAGCAGAGGCCACTGCAGCAGATCTAGGCCCAGATGCCGGTTGATCATGGTTACACCAGGCTCAGGTTTTGGGTCTGGCGGTTTCTGTGTGTATTGTGTCCTGATCCAGAGCTCACTGAAATATAGAAGATTAGTGTGGCTTGGTGGAGGGCTTTGGAGCTGGCCTCAGAGACAGTCCAGGTCTCAAGGTGTTCCTGATGAGTACTGGGTGGGCAGCAGAGAGCTGCGTTTTAGCCAAGTACAGGAGGTTGGGTGCTGGTATTTATAATGCAAAAACAAATGAAGGAAAACCAAGCCTTGGGAGCACTCCCAGCTGCCAGAGAAACGTCTGTTCTATGAGCAAAGGACTGGAGGGGGGAAACTGTATTCAGTGGATTTGTGTCCAATTCGCATTCCCTGTGCCAGGCTTACAGGTGGGAAGCTGCATGGAGGAGGTGACCACTGTGGGCATTGCCTGGTTTACTGGTGCTAAGCAAAGCTCGTGCCCCTGTGTAGGGCAAAGGCAGCCAGCAAAGGAGGTGGGACGGGGAGGAGGACACAGCTACAGCTATTCCCAGTGTCAACAGGGAGCTGCTGTGAGGCAGTGGCCAGCTGGTATGTTACTTTGGAGTGGGAGTCTGGGCATGAGAGGTGTGAGGGAGCAGGGATGGGAACTGAGAGGGCAGGGATGGGAGAGATCAGGATGCTTTCCTCTCCATGAAGGAGGGCTCTGTAAGTGGGGTGGGTTATTGCACACTGCCCCCTGCTCTGCACAGCAGGCACCAAAAATGAGGCAGTCAGGCAGGGACATCTGAAAATAGAAGTCACAGCCACCGGCTTTGTCTGAGGCTGGGCTCTCTGGCAGGACCATCTCCACCTGAAAGTATCCCAAATGGATGCAGATCCTCTGGGGCACTGCACGCTTTATAGTTAGACCAAGCCAATTCACATATAAACACTGTTTCGATCTTCTTTGCAAACCAACCTTTTTGAACAAATTTTTTGGCAGAAACAACCTCTTTTCCCTTCATGGAAAATTCCTGTTTTCTCAGAAACAGAATTCTCTTTCAGAAGATCTTCCCAATGGAAAATTCCCAACCAGCTCCAATGCTATAACTTGATGCCAGCCAACATCTAGCAGGCATTAGCAGAGGGTGACTCAGGTGTAATGTATCATTTAATCCAAACTGGGGCAATGTAGCCACATGAGTCTGAGAACATGAGCAGGTGCTCAGCAGGCAGTAGACAAAGCCACCAAAAACACACATGAGGAACAGGGAAAATGAGTTATAATCATTTTTCAGTTTTGAAAGCTCAGTTCTACCCTGAGAAATAAACTGGCAAAATGTCATCAGATGTGCCATACCTGCCTTCTTTTACTGACTTCCAAACCCAAAGAGTTCACTTTACAAAGAAGGTGGTGCATTTTTTAGCAGGTAGTTCCAACAACAACCGATCTGAGAGAAAAATTTCCTCCTCCTATAAGAAATATGCAGGGGAGAAAATTATCTGCCATGTTTGCAGGAACCACAGGCTTGAATGTTGAATTTGGTTCTGTTGATGCCCAAGAAGGAACAGTCTCCAGTCCTTCTCCCACAGCTCTACTGCTGCTTTTAACTCAGAAAAGAGACCGGCCAACTGGATGCTGTCTCCTTCAGCAGAAAAAGGATTTGGGATTCAAGCCAGTCTCAGGAGGTAACTTAAGCCTATTCATGGAAGCATTGCCCAGTTCAGCACACATCTTGGGGAAAGAAGCTGGCTTCCAGACAGGAAGCATGGCTTAGCAGTGCAAGACACTGTCATGTTGGGAAGGGAAAAGGGGGGAGAAAGGTGAAGTGCTTTGAGATGTGGCAGGGCTTTAGTCTCCTTCCACGGTGTGTTCATGGGGGTGTCTCTGGTTTTGTGTGGATGACTGCGGCTCATCTTTCAGGGCTGTGATCAAGGATCTCAATACTTGTGTCCCAGAGGTGGACTTTAGTGTATGTTAAGCCTGTCCAGACATTGGAGTGCTTTTCTAGCTCCAGTGCAAACAGCTGGTGTGCCTGCCTGCCTTTGCTGAGCCAAAGGGGCATCTGTGGTTCAGGTTTGGGGATGTGGTGTCATGGGCCAGCACATGGTCTTTGCCATCAGCCCCAACACTGCTCTGGCAGCACAAGGGGCAGAGCTTCTGTTCTGAAAGGTATGTGGGCACAAGTGAACCTAAAGCATTTCTAGGAGCCTGAGAAGAGACCGAGCTGTTACACTCACTGCCCCCCTGCTGCTTGCTCAGAGTCCCGGTAGCACAGGAGGCCTTACTGGCTGAACAGATGGATGACTTTTTCTTTGAGGGCCTATTCCAGGCACACTTAGAGAGACTGTCTGCAGACCAAGCTGCAGTAACTACCCAGCCAGGGTCCATCAATATAAATTGTTGTCAAAGGCAGTGAGGCGGCTTTTAGTTATCACTAACTTCCCTTCCAGCACGAAGGACAGGTTTCCTCTGCCCAAAGATCGCTGTGAATTTTTGGAGGGCATTATTTTTTTAAAAAGCTAAATTCTTAGCCACTTAAAGATGTTAACTTTGTGCACTTTTAAAATTATTTGTTGCAGCTGAACTATATTTGGTTTTGGAATCTTCAGATTTGTTGACTTTTAGCTGCAGCATTAAGAATCCAGTTCAAGTTGGTGACTAACTGGGTGTCCTTACCAGTGTGCTTCATCCTGACTTGTGTATGCCTTTGCTGTTTGCTCAGAGCCTTCTATTCAAGGCAGGACTTGAATTTGTAATCTAAAAGAGAAGCAGGAGGGAAAAAAATCCTGTTAGAATAAGAAAGAATTAAAAAACCCCTTACCCTTTCACATCCTCTATGCATTGCAAAGAGGGAAAAACCGGTCTAAAGGGTCTGTGCCCCTTCCTTTGAAGGTCTCCTTTCATGATTTGTTCAAGCAGTCCTATCCCAGTTCTGGAGTTTCTCTACTGTCAACTTTCCCCACAAAGAAACAGATGAATAATGCTTCTCATTATGTCAGATACGAAGCTTTACTGCCTTTCAGGTGCCATTGTGAGCTGCTCTTGCACATGGAAACAACAGACGAAATCCTACTAGCTTTCCCTGTTGCTGCATCTTGGTTTTCAGAGTAATTAAAACTGAAAGTCAGACCAGGATCACAGATTTAGGACCCATTTAATTTCTCAGAGTTAGAAGCACTCGGTGTTTCACTGCTCCCGTAGGTGAGACCAACCAGACGCTTAATGAGGAAGTCTTGTTTCTGAAGAGTTGAGCATGGTTCCGATCTGATAATAGCAAGATTTCCACCTGAGCAGATGTCCAGTTAGCCTGTTATCTCTTCTAAATATATAAATATATATTTACAAAGAAAAAGATAGAAAGTAATAGGAAGTGAAGTCATTCAGGGTGATACACAAGCCCCAAACGTTCCTTGTTTATTTCTTATCTTTGCACTGAGTGCAGGGTTGCATAATGTCACAAGTGCTGTTTTCTCTAGTGAAGTGATGCATTTTAATTAAATTCACTATTTAAAGTTCAGTTATTCATTAAAGGTACCCAGTTGTCCAGAAAAACACAGTGCCCTTGGATGTACAGCCCTCTGAAGAGGACTGTTAGGAAGATGAACTAGGAAAACAGTGTTTCTTATAACTCACCTGCAAAAAAACCACGTCTGAAGCTCATCTGCCCCAGACAGCTCTGGTGTCTCCTTTGACCATGATGGGAGCCCTTGGGAATTCCTGGTTAGAGCCTCATCTCTGAAGGGCGTTTTCATGCTGGAGGCAAGCAGATACAAAAGCTTTGCAAAAATTAATCTGCGTTTATCTACAACAAAGCATGTACAGTTCTCAGTAAACAATAAAACCTTTATTCATTTTTGTGCTCTTATTTTTTGTTTTCCACTGTTCAAGTGTTTTCTGTGTTGAGGTTGAATCTTTTAGGGCCCAGTAGTCCTCTGCCAGCAGATGTCTTCTTTCCTGAAACAGAGAGGTCCTGTGTTCTCCCAGCATCTTTTGCCCCTGTCTAGCTTCAGTGTAAAATATCCTTTGCTGTAGAAATGTGTTTTCTGTTTCTGTGCTCTGCCTGAGATTCCTTTCTCTCTGAAATTTGTCCTTCCTTTTCCCTTCTCAGATCCAGCACGAGTTTGATCTTGTTTTCCTCTGCTGGTGTTATCCCATCGTCAGCCAGTGAGAGACAGACAAGAAAACTGGCTTTATCAGGGGCAGAGTTACTCCTGCTCTGCAGAATTACAAAGGGCTGGGCTTCCAACAGTCTTTGCTCAACCTGTGTGTTGATAAGCAGGTAAAAGGCACCGTGGTCTTTACTGGACATAGGAACATGGATCAACAGGCAGTGGAAGGTGGTCAGAAGGTAAGGATGCAAGCACTCGGGTGTCAGACAAATAAATTTGATTCAAGAGGTTTCCATACCCACCAACGTGTGAGCGAAGCTGGAAGAGCTCACTCCACCTGTGAAAATTCAGACTGAGAATCCAAGTCTGCTTTGGTAAGGGCAAAGGCTTGAAAGGGTAATGGTGTATTTTTTGGTTCTGTCAAGACAATGTGATCTCTCACTGTCTAGGAACGTGTGATCAAAGACAGACTCTCTTTGAGGGTTGCAAGCATCTCCTGGGCAAGTGAAGTAAGTGATGTTTAGAAGTCAGAGCGCTCTGTGGAGAGATGTATTGAAAGGGCAGAACCACCACCACAGAGGACTTCCTGCATCATTGCAGCAGGTGCTGTGTGAAGCTGAGAGAAGAGCTGAACAAAGCAAACCACAAGGATGACAAGGTATTTAAAGCAAAATGAGGAAACAGTCATCTCTGTTTGGTGAAATGTAGGGAAAGAGATTTCTGCCTCAGTTAGTTTCTCTATGGGATATAAAGACAGGCTTGAACAAAAGGGGAGCAAATCTCAATTTCATTATGTTCCTGTCAATCCAACCATCCCAAAACCCCTTTAGACTATGGCAGTTGCCAGTTATGTAATGTTACCAACAATAAAAGCCACCCACATGCGGTAGATTTTGCCCCGGGGTTTAATCTTTCGTTGTAATCAAAGTGGTACGTTGCTGGGTTGTAAGCAAGCATCTGTCCTCGTGAGCACACCATGGATACCCAGGGCCAAACAGCACCAGTGAAAGCAGGCAGTTGTGGGCATGTGCCTCCACCCCACACAGTGCTCTATGGGGCATCCAGACCCTGCATTACTGTCTCTCACCCAGCTCCTGGTTCAGGACAGGCTCCTGAGCTGCTCCTCTCTGCGTGGTGCAGCAAAGATGTCCTTACAAGGCCTTACACAGACAGAAAGCCCAGGTTTATTTGGAATAGAGTGTCCCCATGTAATAAAAAATGTATGGAATTGGGTATTTATTTTATTGGGTTTGGTGGTCTGTAGTGAGAGTTTGACTTCCCAAAAGTAATGTTGATTTGGGGGAAGACCTTGCCAATGTGTTTTCCAAGAGATTCCTGCTGTTTTGTGCCACTTCATCCTTCAGACCCTGCAGTATGTTAAGTGACCTCTTTGGCTATCAGCTTTTCCAAAGAGCTTTTATGCAAGTTCCATTACTATTTGTTACTCTGGTAGTAAATCACGTGGCGCGTATTGGATGCCAAAGGTGCCTGCTCACAGGCAGGTGATGTCCTCCTTAACACGGCAGGCTGATGCGGTCAGGCAAGCTCACACAGGATGGGGACTGCCCATATGGTCTGTTTCTGTCCAGCTGGTGCCATGAAGACATCTTGCAAGAAATGAAAGTCTGATAACGTGCGAGCGCCTGTGGGGATGGGTTAATGTTGACAGCATTGGTACTTGGTCACCTAGGTGATGGATCTTGCTGCTATAGTAACCTGGAGGCTACATTACTCATCAAACATGAATTTTAACAAACAGGAAGGTTTTTAGGTGTTTGTATCTTGTGTCCTCTGTTGCCCTTTTAAAATATTTACAGGAATTGTAAAATGAGACTTCTAGGTAAAGGTTTTATTCCACATTTTTTTCTTTCAAATTGTGTCCTGGAAAAGACGTGATATTTATGCCCAAGTACCAAACTTAAGATAGAGGGGATTTTTAAAGAAAATTAATGCTATTACTTGTGACCTCCTGAACTCTTGCCTCTTGGGACTGTGCCTCGCAGGGGAAGCTGAAATCTGGACTTGCATCCAGAGGAGTTTGAGCCATCTCAGTACGTAGCGTTCGGCACCCACATGGACTTTTCATACACTTGTGCTGTCAGGTGTTCCTGCAGCCACTTGCTGTTCCAGGGTCACATCTGGCACGTGGAGATTCTGTCTATGGCTTGTGCTGGCTTCTGGGACACCAACTTCTCTTTTTGTGAAAATAAGTGATTTTAGTACTTGAGGGTCTTTTCATCCCATCAGCAGCGTAGTGCGTTCATTCAGGGATACATTCTTACATACTGCTGGGTAAGAGGTTTTTCTTGGATTCAAACACCAGTGTGTTTTGGTGTGTATCACCAGGATCTAGGAGAGATGATTCAGAAGTCATGAACACAGCGTGGCAGATCAGCTGATAAGGTTTTTTTTTCTTTTTGATGACTGTGTTTTCCAGAGTTCCACAGCACATGCCCTCCGTTACCCACTGCCTCAGGTTTCTCACTTGGACAGTGAAGGTAGTAGGAGATCTTTTGAACTCCTATATGGTGATACTTAATACCAGAGAGGTTTTTAGGTTCCTCTAGGCAGAGCAGGACAGGACAAAGGGAATTTGTCCTGATGGCTCTTGGAGTCACAAACTGGTACATCCTTCACAGTCTGACCTGGCTGGCTAGGCTTTCTGCTGCTTGGGAATTTTTACAGGGGATGAATAAAAATCTGGAAAACCACTAATGAAATCAAGATGATGACTGATTAAAAATGAGTCTGACAACTTCCTGTCCTGCAGTGTGGGACCTGGCTGAGATGGAATTAATGCTCCCCGTAGCAGCTCTCAGTGCTGTGCTGTATCAGCAGCCAGCAAGGTACTGATGGCCCCTGTGCTGTGGCTGCTGCTGGGGGGGCTGGTATTGGGGCCATCTCACCAATATTCCCCCGCCAGCTCTAGACTGGGGATGGGCAAGGTGCTGGGAGGGGACATGGGCAGAACAGCTGACCCAAACTGGCCAAAAGGATGTTGTGTCAAATATTTTGAATATGGCTGAGAAGAGTGTTTGTTCACAGTGCTCCAGCTGTAACAGAAACCTGAAAACACTGTGGGCATTAAATGCAACTCTTTAAATGCACTACTCACCAGCATCCTTTTCCCTCTCTGAGTTTCCTCCCAGGGTTGAGGAGTAGTGGCAGATCTGCCCACAAAGCAGTTTCATTTGGTTACCAGAAAGGCTGATGGGTGAGTGGGTCAAGCCCAGCCACACTGGTGGGAGAAGCTGAGTGTGAAGATGGAGCCGATCAGGCCATGCTCAGTGCTGGTAAGGGCTCTGGCCTTGGAGTGAAAGAGGCTTCCCAGTGTGGAGAAGTAGATGTCCTAGATAGAGATGCCTATGGCCAGGGTTTGAACAGAGACAATTTTTGGTGAAGGTGGTCTTAGATGCCATTTCCCCCCCGCCCTCCCACCCTTGTCCCTGGGATCTTCTGGGCAGGAACATGCCATTTAGGACCTCTGGTTGAATTCACTTGCTTTGGCTTTTACTTCATGTGTGTTGCAAAGCAGAGGAGAGCTACACAGCAAAGGCCAGGTTGGTTTCTGCCAGTTGCTGACACCGAGCTTGCTTGAATACTTGTGTACTCTGTGCTGATGCTACAAACCAAAGCTGTCCTGTCTCCTGCGCTGAAAACTCTGTCAGCCCTACAGATACTGAGATTCTGTTGGGTGCTAATTGAGTTCCAGGTATGTGTAGAATGCCTGGTGTTGCTGGGAGGGATGGCAGATTCCTTCTGTGTGACCCAGTTTGCAGTAGGTTTGGGTATGACAAAGTGTCTGAACAAAAGAAAAGGCTTGTTCACTGAGTCACCCTCCCAAAAAGAAGGCAAGGCAAAACTGAGGATGTCCAAGCAGTTGTTTGAGTTCTCAGCTGGACATTTGTGTCTGCATGTCTCTCTGATGTGCTGGCTGTGGTTTTGTTGTTGTTATTTTTTCCTCATCTTTTTGGTGTGTGTTCTCAGTGCTGGGTTCAAAGGCAAGGCACCAAAAAGAAGTACCAAATCTAAGGAACCAGGGCAAGAAGGAAGGGTGCCTGCTGTGCAGACAGTCTGGGCAATGACTGAGCATCAGACAAAAATGTCAATAAAGACAGAAGAGGGGGATGGAGGACCTTCAGGCTCTTTTTTGATCAGTCCTACAGCCAGTTAACATTGAATTCTCCATCTCCTGAGGATGATTAGTAGCAGTATTGTGTCCTGTGATCATACTTCCCTCACAGGTTCAAGCCAATGGTAGTTTTCTAAGCATGTTACATAAACCCGAGATGTTCATCAAGATGTGCTAATTAAAGAGACAGAGCAGACTTGTTTAGAGGATGTGGCTGTCATGAAACACCACAGCAATTATCTCTGAGCTTTGAAAACCAGTTCTTTGACAGTCAAACTCTTGGAGAGTGACCAGACTTTCTTTCCTCCCTCCCTGCATAAAACCTGCTGGAGAACTGATGCTGGTATTCAGTGTCCATTCTCTGCTGGTGTGCTGCTCTTGCCAGAAAGCGTTTTCCTGAGGCTGAGCGTGCTTGCTCGCTCTTAGCAAGCCCTGGAGAAGAGGGAAACAGATACAGAGAAAGGTGAGGCTGCATTTGCTCGCAGTATGTTACTTGCACGATGGAGGGCATGAGCTGCTGAGGGCTGCTGGTACAAGCTAATACACACCTCTTGAAACTACTCAGCCTTTCTGTCAGTGAGTAAAGTATACATTATGCTCAGAACTGTGAGTGGAGCCATGTTTTCTTGGGTGTTTCACTCCCCACATCCCAGACTGATGTTATGCAGCATCTGCACCAAGTAATTTGGGGTGGTGACACTGCTTTGGCAGAGCTTGTGGTCAGGGAACCCTGGCCTGCACCTGTCAAAAGTTTTTTGATTTGTGGACCCCCCAACGTGTTCCCAACATAAAAAATATAAACTGTACAGCAGTTCTGGTAATTTTGTCACCTCTGGTCTGCTCCCTGCTTAGTCTATGACATAAAAATACAGATTGGGTAGTTGGGGTGCTGTCTCCAAGCCACTGTTTCCTTTCCCTTTCTCACTGCCCCTCCCCACTTTTTTCACACACCCCTGTAGGGGTTTTGGTGCCACGGTGGGCAGCCAGCTGTGAATGAGCGTCTGGCTCTGGCTTTCAGCAGTCCTGCCAGCGGTGGTTAACAGAACGCTGTGGGTCAGGTCCAATCCATTGTACCTCAGCTTTGAAATGTGGATGCTTTTTAACCCTGGCTGAAGGATGCTTGGTGTTGGCCTTTAATAACGACAGTTGATAAAACAGAGATAACTGAGATACCTGGAGCTCACCAGTTTCCAGGAGTGAGACTAATCCTGGATAATTCTTACTATTAGAAGAAAATTACTCCCTTGTTATTTCTGAAGGACATAATGGTAATAGATTTCCATTTACCTTCCTAGGTGGCCCAGGACTTCCTGCTGCTGCCCGACTGTCAGTTCTGTTTCAAAGAAGTGCAGAGGAGTAAAAGCCTCGACCTGTGGTAGCTCTAGCAGGGATGGCCATGTTGCCCTGGCCGGTGCTGCAAGCGTGCCCAGGAGCAGCAAGAGATCCAGCTCAGTTCAGCTGCAGAGGAACGCTGAAACTTCCCGTGGAGAAACCCCCAGATTGATTCTGAACCTTTGGCTGCAGGTAATTGCTTTGCCTCGTGCAATCATCTGGGGTAATTAGGAGTAGATGATACAAGGAATAGCAAACCCCATCAGTGCATCCTCAGTGCCTGTGGTCTGTTCCTTTAAGAGTGATTATGATTTTTTGGTTTTCTACTTTATATTAACTTTTTTTTAAGCCCAGCCTGTCTCGTGCTTTCTACCCAGCTGACCAGTGTGGCATTAGAAGGGGAAATAAAAATACACTTTCAGCACGTTCCTGAGTCCTGCTCATTTTTACAGCCAGCTGTCTGGTACAGGCCCTTAGTGGAACTGCAGCGGAAAAGCAGGATGATTTAAGGGCTCTGAAATTCACATTTTCTCCCAGCCTGATACAGTGAGGGGCTATTAATACACCAGGCAGACCGCTGAAATAGCTGCAGCTCAGTGACTGACAAACACATTTTGGTTGACTCAGAATATATTAAGGCGGCTTTCTTGTGTTCTCCCTTTAATAATTTAGAGGAGGTTCTAGATAAAGCTGTACCTTTTTGAAAGGTGCAAAGTGGTGAAGTATCAGGCAGTTTGTCTAACCCATCGCTTCAGCAGTGCCATGGTGCTGCTAAGCATAAGGGCAGATCGGTCTTGTAAATTGTTCCTGGGTTTCAACTTAATTACATGCAAGAGATGGAAACTTTCTTATCAAAGACTGGGAAATATCGGGTGGCTTAATGAACCCGTTAAGATGGAAGTTTGAACTGAAACCTGCTTGCTTAGTAATGGAAAGGATGTTAGATTTGAGCAAGGTGTTTTATAAGCAGCCCGTCGCTTCTCTGCTGCAAGGCAAGAGACAATTTTTAAGCTGCGTTAGCAAGAAACATTAAGTTCATTGTCAGTGTTTATCCTCTAAGCCTTGGACTAAAGGGCCTGTGTCTGGAGGAGATTTCTTATTGGAAAAAATCTTTTAGTCTGAAACTTGGTGCATGATGACTGGGGTGATTTTTCTTAATGCTTGCAAAGCCCTTTATCCAGATACGTAATTGAAATCAGAAGATACCTCGGAGTGACATGGCTGTGACTGATGCTAAATTGTGAAACGTTAAGTGAAGATGTGTAAAACTTTAGACTGGTAATGTTGACCCATTTTATAATAATTTGGATGTTTTCCTGTAAGTCTTGAATACATGTTTTGGGTTCATTGTTACGCTGAGAATAACTTGCCTTCCTCCCAGTCCTGCAAACTTTGTGGTACAGTAAAATTAATACAGGTATTCCAGTTGTATTCAGTCGCTCAAGGCACAAGTGCATGTTTCTGGTAAAAAAACCCCCACCACAGTAATTTTAAAAAGCACACTTTTTTAAAAGTGCATATCGATGTCAAACTGTGTCCTGCAGGATTCCCCAGCTCTTGGGGGCCAGCCTGTGTTCCACGGGTGCTCTTAGGGGCCAGGTTTTACAGGGTGACGTTGTTTAAGCCGTGCCTGGGTGCAAGCTGTAGAACCAGCATGGATGGGGCGGTGAGCCATCAGGTGGGGCTTCTGAGGGAGAAAAGCCAGACTGATCCAAGCAAGCTGCTTCTGACACCCCCAGCACACGTGATTTGATGTCAACTGTCGCATATTTGATCAATGCAACTTTCTGCTTACAAGGGGAAGTTGGCCATTGGATTCCAGTGCAGCCCTGGGATGACGGTAGCTGGCAGGTTGCTGCTGCCGCGGCACGGTGTGACGCTGCCTTTTGAGCTGCTGGCCGCTCACAAAATCAATAGACTAATTCTGCAGGGAGTCCTGATGAACATCAGGAGCCTCATCCTTATCTTGCACAAATGACCTAAATATTTGAAGAGGATGCTTTGCTCTGCTGAAAGCAGGTGTGTCCCACCAGTCCCGCAGGCTAACAGGGTATGGGGGGCAGAGGCATGTTGGCCACAATGGAAAGAACAAACCCCTATTGTTTACAACTTGTGTCCTTAAACTGAAGGTTTTTGTGTGAAGCTTTGCCTGCCCTTTATCAGATGTACAGAGAGATTTCATATCGCTTTTCCCCAGCTAGCATCCTGGCTTTAGATTTCTCCTCTGTGGCGAGAGCTGCCCAGTGGGCATTGGACTGGAGACGGAGGAGGTAATGTAGTGCTTCTCATACAGAGCAAAAGGGCAGGGCCAAATCTGTGCCTAAGAGTGAATAAGGGGATGGAAAGTGGGATAACCTGGTGGATTGAGTAGGCTGGACTCAGGGATTTCTGCTCCTGTTCTGGACAGTTCCTATGTGTCATTTAGGACAAATGTTATTAGAGTAGTGAGCAGTTGCCTTCGAGCTCTTCTGTCTCTTGGTTTGCATACTTGAGTGTGAGATCATCGGATGTGGCTGTAAGTGCTCCTCATGTCAGAAGCTCAGGACCATCTTGTCTCAGTTTGAGCTCCTAAAATTAGAGGCTGTTTTTCCATATCTCTGTGTGAGAGAAAACTTGCAATCCCAATGTAACTTATACCCACACGGTGGGACGCCAGGAGGACTGAGCGGCTCTAGATACTGAACAATGGCAAGTCAGCACTATGAGCAATTGTTGTGAGTCAACGTTGAATCCCTGCCAAAGATGCCTTTTGCAAATAAAATTTAGCACTAATTTATCAATGAGTTAGCTGATAATATGATGTAAAGCACTCAGTACATACTGAATCCTTCTGGATCGAAAGAAAATGCTCATAAGAACTTTATTATAAATAAATATTATGTTTAAGTGGACCGAATCAATGCTAAGGGTATTGCTGTGTTTCTCCACTAACAGTTTGCTACTTTCCTCACAACCCGGGGATGGCAGAGAGGGTTTTGTTAATGGTTTTTTTTTTCCATTTTGTTACCTTAACAGAGCTGTCAATGTGTGTCCTTTACTCCTTGCTGGGCAGGTGCTTCAGTGAGTCCCACGTGCAGCCAGGCCATGCCCTGCTGTTTGTGTCTGCAGCCTCTTGCAGGCAGCTCTGTTACCCGCTGCGCCCCAGCCAGCATCCAGGGGCACAAACACCACAATCAGGGGCGGAAAAGCACCTCCCCCCCCTCCCACCTCCCCAATTCTCTTCTGCACACCACGCTCTGCTTTTGTCAGGGAGGGCTTTTTTCTATATTTGTTGTCCCTGTGATGAAGGTAATCCCTTCTGTTCTGCCCAGAGCTGATCCTGGGGGAGAGGCCACATGGTTGCTCATTCTGCTCTTGGGCCTTGAATCAAATGGCAGCCAGGCTTTTCCCAGCCCTCCCTACGGTAACCTCTTCCCTCTGCGTGCATCAGCTGCCGGCTGACACGTGCATCCTCAGGCTGGGGGGGAGTTTGCTCTGGTGGTGTTTTGGATTTTGGCTTTGTTTGTGTTGGTCCCATTTGCTGACCCGATTTCAGCAGTGCCACTGGCAGTACCCGATAGTTAGCAGCGCACACAGCCTGGCTCTCCTGGGGCTGCCGCTGCACCCCGAACCCGCGCGGTGCTCCAGCTGAAAGCTGTCGAGGCAGGGCTGCAGGGGGAGCAGCCAGCTTTGGGCCGAGCGGGCCCGGCGGCCCCGGGCGGTGTTGGCCCGCAGAGCCCTAAGGGCACGTTTAATCGCCCGAGCCTCGGGCGGGGCGGCCGGTCCCACCCGGGCACCGCGCCCCCGACGCCGGGCGCAGCCCTTCAGCCGCAGCCCTCGGCGGGGCTGGGGAGGGAACGTGGTGGTCATCCCCTCCCTGCTCCCACCACCGGCGGGCGGGGGAAGCGGAGCGCCCCGAGGCTCCGCCGGGGGCGGGGGCGGCGGCGGCCCCTCCCCGGGGCGGTGCCGGCGGCGGCGCGGGGCAGCGGCGGCGGCGCGGGGCCATGGTGAAGATCGGCGTCCAGCAGCCGTCGTCGGCGCTCAAGCCGGAGAAGGAGAAGGCGGGGGGCGATGGGGTGGCGGGCGCTGTGCCGCTGCCCCCGGGCGCTGTGAGTGCGGGGCTGGGGCGGGGGCGGGCGGGCGCCGCGGCCCGGGCTGCGCGACCCGGGTGCCGTCGGCGGGAGAGCCCTTGGCACCGGGCGTACCGCTACCCGCGAAGTTAGGGCTGAGGGCGGCGGGCATGGGGCTGGGCGCCCGCCCCGAGCTGCGCCCTGGGCAGGGGGAAGGTGCCTGGTTGTACGGAGGGGTAGCTCTGGCCCTGAGGCTGCGTCGCACTCGGAGTTGGGAGAAGTAGGGGGGACAAGCCGGGGTTACGGGGTGCTGGTGCCGTTGCGGGGAGTGACCGTCCCTGGGCACTGAAGAAAATTGGCAGCACGGGCGAGCGGTGTCGGAACCCATCTCTTTGGACTGGGTGGCATTGTGTGGGGCAGCGTAATTTGGGATTGATCATTCACGGGTGGCTTTCAAATTGTAGCATCTCTGAAGGCTTAGGGCTGGCATGGCAGAGAGGCGAGAGGAACAAGGCGACTGGTGCTGGAGCAAGACAAGAAGTGAGGGGGATAGGAGCACACGCAGCTCTGGGTGCTTTGTGGGTGTCAAGATTGGAGTTGACATGCTGTGATGGCTTCAGGTGATGGCTGTCAGAGGGGAGCAAGTGGTTGTGCCTGCAGAGCTTGGGGCTGCCAGGCACAAGATGAATGAAGGCGTTGGGGCAGTCCTGGCAGATGCACACGGGGCCCTGGGGTAGAGTTACGATGAGTCCCACCTGGCCGTCCGAGTCACTGGCAGGCAGCGCTGGTGTCCCTCCTGAGGAGGGGAAGGTGATTTCATAGTGCTGTGGTATTTGGCCAGGAGCTGGGTGCATCTGAAATCTCCTGTTAGAGAAGCCCCAGCTTGCAAGCTCCTCTGCGAGGGAGGAGCTGCTGGGGTAAATCTGGTGTTGCATAGTGAGTGGGAGAGTGTTGTCTGGGGAGGTGGGCTTGACCCACAGCACCAAGTCTGCCTCGTTACTGTGCTTCTGCGCCAGAGCAGGAGACTCAAATGGTATTTCTGCATTTCTCTTAAATGCTTCAGACTGTGTGAGCAGTTTGATCATTTATGGAAGCCTAATATCTCCCAACTCAAAAACCCACAGGGAGCTGTGGTCCCACTCTGTTCCCGCAGCGGTGAGGAGCATCCCTCCTCACGAGCCTTACCAAATGAATGGATATTACCTGCCCTGGAGACTTGCTCTGCAGTAGGGGCTTTAGGAAATGGCTTGGCTTTGCAGAGAGTTCGGGGAGTTGCTAATGTTGTAATGATCTCTGGCATCACACACGGGTGTGCTTGCGCTGTCAGCTGTGCTGTCAGTGTCTGAATGTGCTCAGCCTGTCATCATTGCATCTATTAATCTAATGCTGAGGAGCTGTGCAGAAACCTGTTAACAGGGGGATGTGGCCAACCATGATCTCTTGGTGGTTTCCAGACTTCACCTTTCCTAATTTTGAGCAAAAGAAGGCAGTAGGTTTCTTCTCACCTTTGATGTCCAACCCTGAAAGCTGACAGTGACACTGGACTTGCAGCTTGTGCTGCCATAAAACCAGCGTTCTTCTGCAGCCGGGAAGTTGGATGTTCTGCTGATCCTGCATGAGATTGGGCAGGATCTGGCTGCTTCTTATGAGCACTGTGAGAAAAGGAGTTAAAAACCCAACAAAATAAAAAGTAACAGGAGGTTATTTCCATCACTAGTGCTGCCAGATCCCAGCAATCAAAATTACTCTGATTCATGTCCTGACAGATGAATGAAATTGGCTTAGGTAGCAAACAAATTTTGGGTTCTTTATGTTGCCTTGGGCCTTTCTCTGACTCCTTGGGGGGCACAGCGTTGTTCTTTTAAGCCCACGTGAGCTACAAATTTCATTAAACCTATGAATTTAGAACAAAGACCCTTCAACCATCTGTTAATTGCAGCAGACATAAGAAAAGCAGCGTAAGACCCTTGCCAGAAGGTCTTGAGTGGGTGCAGCAGGTGGGTGTCAGGGAGCAGCGCACCCCCTGACAAGAAGGCAGCCCCATCCCGATGCTGCTTTTCAGGGTACCCCTGAGACTGGATTCTCTGGTGTGGTTTGTGCTCGGTGGGGACTGAGGGGGCATGTGGCTCTGTAAAATGCCTAGTGGTGGGGTTGGCCATTCCGGAGCCAGGCTTTCCTGCCATGTGCTCGCTCCTGCTGCCAATAATTCCTGTCTGTGTGTGTCTGGCTCTGGCTGCCTTGCAGCAAAATGGCATCGGTGACATGCAAACAAGATGCTCTGCATTCCTTTCCTCTTTGATCTCAGAACTTCAATCCCAGCGATAGGAGTTGGGAAATGATTCAGCGGCAGCTTCCGCAGCCTGTGAATTTTGGCAGGTGCTCCATGAACGCGAAGATGTGGCAGGCAGGAAGGTGTCTGCGATGCTAATGTGTCCCCGAAAGTAGTAGGTGAGGAGTCCTGACGGGAAGCTCACGTGTGCCGAGCCGTGTTTCTCCCCTGTGCAGCTCAGCTTGAGTTGGAAGGAATATGCAGCTTGGACTCTGGTCAGAAAAATCCACGTAGTTTTGAGGCAATTGCAACATTTCAAGAGCTTATAAAAGAAACAATCTTGTGGTTGTTAGTAGGAGCTGGGAGGATGTAGCAGCCTCGAGCAGAACGTGGTTTGAGGTTACACAGGCAGTAAAATAAGTTGTTGTATTCGTTGGAAAATATTTTCTCAGATGTGAAATAATGTTCAGTGAGTTTTAATTGAACTCCAGACGTACGGTCTGAAACGGCAGCAAACGCGTGTGCCGTGTCTCCAGCTGCCCTGTGAAATACCCTCCCTGCGCTTGCAGTGCGTGTTGAGATCCACAGGAACCAAGTCAAACTGATGCTGGAGCTCTCCAGTCACAATTTGGTTTGGGCTTGTTTTTCTTTTGGCTGAGGCCTTGTTAAACCCTTCTAATACCAGCAGCTCATTGTTCTGCAGAGGCAGCACAGGAGCCTGAGAAGGGGTTTCATTAACATCTGCTTCACGAGGGGTAAATGATGAGAACCAGGGGGAAGAGGTGCCTCGTCCTTTCTGCTCCAAGTGTATCGGGGACTGGCTGCTGGGACCAGGGGCTCTGCTGAAGGCTCCTCATGCCTTACAGCAAAGGCTGCAGCGCAGATTGGGTGTCCGTGGGGGCCGGGGGGACTTGCAGAGGATGGGAAGACATCTGCATGCATCAGGAGGTGCTTTCACAGAAACCTTTGGGGAGAGGAAGCGGAAGGCAAAAACCTGTGGTCCTGTGCCTAGGAAAGGCCATGCCAGGCTGGCACGTGTGGTAGTGCTGGCTGTGCAGTTGTCTCTGCCAGCCCTCTAAAGCTTGGTGGCAGCTGCTGTGCTGCTGCTGGGTTTTGCGAGTGACCGGCCTTGTGGGATGCTCCGAGGTGGAATACAGTGAGGGAAGGGGATGTGAGGAAAAGTCTTTTAAACAAGGTCTTCCACAAAGCGAGCTGTAACTCCGGAGAGGCAGGAAAGCTAGCTGACAGCCATGTGGATTGATTGTGCTGCGACGTGTTTGCGTGCTTGAGTCTGGGCTTGATGATGCTCCTGAGCTGAGGGTATTTTTGTTGTGTTTAGGTCTCAATGTAGGGATGTAAACACAGCAGACAGTAATTTGAGGAAGCTGTGTCCTGTAACAGAAGGTTATTCCTGGTCTTTGCCCAACCCTCCTGTATCCTGCACGGCCTGAAGTGATGACTACTTCTTGTGTTCTGTATGGAGTCATCAGCGTCAAAGGAAGCGTTGTCGCTGGTTCTCGGTTCTCTGTGGTTTGGGAAAGCCCTGGAAGCGGGGGAAGGGACTGAATCAGTAAATTGTCTCCACATTCTTATGGCATCTGCTCTAGTGAAATGGTAGACTTGAGCATTATGCTGGGATCTGGACATGAATATTTGATATTCCAGCTGAGTATGACAAAAGATCTGGCTAAAACTGGCAAGGGGATTAAGAGAGGGAGCAACTATTTCTAGGAGATATGTTATAAATGCGACCGAATTCAGAAATGCAGAGCTCCCATTCACCAAAGAGATGAAGAGCTGGAGACAGAGAAACCTGTGGTGTCTGTCTGGAGGTGTGCGTCCTTCCTGCACTGGGGAGAGCCGAAGCCAGTGCAGCTTTTGCACATACATGCTCTTTGCATGGGAAGAACCTGTTGTTCTTGCCTGCTTTGGGCACAGCAAGTTCTTTGGCACAACAAGGAAACCAAGGAATATCTTCACAAAGAGGGTTTTAAAGGGTACAGGTGAACCAAACGTACCTACGAGGCAGAAGCGCTGCTGCCTGCACTCCGTATATGAAGACTGCAACTGCAGCACTGTCAGTGCGTCCGCAGGACAGGCGCCCTCCTTGCTCGGGTGTAAGAAGCCCGGCGCTGTGTGGTGATAAGCACCACGCTGGGTTTCTCCCCATTGTTGCACCCTGATGTTGGGGGAGAGGTGGCTGGCAGGGGTCTCCATGGAGGAGGGAGGGCAGTTCCCACGCCGCAGAGCACCGCTTCCAGATCTGGATAGATGGAGCGTCTAGGGAAGATGAGTTGTGATTGTGTGTGGGTCTGCAGCTCCTGCTTTTTGCGCTACCCAGCTTCACTCTTCATGTGTTCGCAGGAGATGGAAGGGGCACTTTCACTTCTGGGTGGGTGTCTTCTTCCCAGGTGATGTGTGGGAATGTGGGTGTGTTGGGTTTTGGTTTTGTTGTTCCAGGCTTTTTTCCCAACTGTCGTTTGAGGGAGGACAGTGAGGGGGTTGGATTTTTTGGTCCATCCCTCTGTCTTAGCAGAGTTCCCTCCCCGCTGCTGCACCCCCATGGCTGAAGTCAGTTTGAACAGCAGAGCTGAGGGGGTAAGTTCACCTTTTCTGTCGTGCTGTTGTTAAACTAGACACCATTTCTTGGTGGTGAATTTCCAAGTGTTGGGATTTTCCTGTGCTGCTGCGAGCAGAGGTAATCACTGCCAGCGTTTCTGAAAGGGAGCAGTGACTTCATTTAATGGCGTGACACTAAGCCCTCATTTTTAGGAAAAAGGCAGATGTTATAACCTGAAATCTGGGTCCTTGTTAAGATGCTTCAGTGTGAACTCCAGGAAAGGCTGGACTCCGGCCCCTCTGCTCGGAGAGAGCAGTAAGGGTTTATATCTCTGATGCTCTCTCTTGTCTGAAGAGCCAGGAGAAGGCACTACCTGTGCTGTTCCAGCTACCAAGCAGCTTGGACATGGCCGTGTCCTCCTTTCCACCGCCCGTTTGGGAATCGGTCGCCTCTAGTGGAAGAGTGAGGTGGGACAGCAATGGCTAAACTGGCACAACCAGAGGAGCAGTGCTTGGCTTGCTCTTGGTGGCATCCCAGATGAGTGACTTGCTCTTGACCATCTCTGTCTGCCTGACTATAGAAGCTCATATACGTGGGTGCTGTAGTTTTCAGTTGTACATTTTTTTTGACCCCAAAACTATCTGTATGTGGAGCTCCCTGGGGGAAGCAGTGGTTAGAGCCCAGGAACAGTGTTCAGGTGTGCCCTGGCTTCCCCCACAGTTGCTCTGGTGCCTCATCAGGATCCAAAGGCATCACTGATGATGAACAACTTCAGGTGAAATCATGTGAAACCTTTTGATGTCTGCGGAGGTCTTCTCCTTGGCATGTTTTCTGCTTTCAAATGTGTTGGGACAGCTCACCTTCCTTCTCTCCTTTGCAGAATCAAGCGGTAGCTCTCGTGGTTTGTGCTTGGGACTCCCTGGGCCTCTGGCACAGGCCCGTGGGTGGTTTTTGGTTTATGTTGGAGCAACTCTGTGGTTTTAGTCTGGGAAATGGGAATGCGTGGCTGTTGGAAGGGAAGTCTGTCCAGCTCCTTCCCAAGCGTGCGGTCCCATTGTCCTGCCATGGTCCAGCTTGTCACTTTGGTGGGCAGTCAGGCTTGTGGCTTCCTTCTTCAGAAGCCACACATGAAGGGGGAAGCAAGCAGGATGGTTTCTGTGGGCAGCTGGTAGCAGCTTCTCTCACTTCAGCTGGGCGGAGAAGGGAGACGCTATGCCGAGAACAAGCTGAAAGCTGTTGGCATTTCCTCGCATCAGTTCCTCAGTGTTCTTGAATATTTTTGGCATTGGTCAAAAATCTTATAAGGACTCGTGTGTCAGCCCCCTCATGTGTCTTTACCTTTGAAAGAAGCATCTCTAACTTTTCCAGCCCCTCAGTGTAAGAACATCCCCTGTTCTCAGAGCAGCTGCTCTGCTTCCCTCTTGCTTCAGCTGCCTTTTGTCTTTAATCGCTCCAGGTAGGTTTTGAGACCAGTGCCAACGCTTCACCTCTTTTCTTCTTCTGGGGAAAATCCCCATTCTTCTAATGCCATGTCCCACTTCAGGGTTGCAGACCTACCCCTGGCCTTCACTTGGCCGTGCTTGCTCCTTCCCTTCCCCAGGTGAGGGCAGTACGGGCACTCCGGAGCCCTTCAGACGTGGTGGAGCTGCCCATCCTCACGGTGACTTGCTGCAGCCCCTGTTGGTTTCTGGAAACCGGGCTGTGTTTTGGCAGTCAGGCTGTTAAACACCCAGGTTGGGACGTTTTTTGCCTCTTTCTCACAGCTGTTTGTCTTCTCTCCGCCTGCCTGTCTGTTCAGTGTGACGCTTGGGGCTCTGGCGATGTGCTGGTAAGAACAGCCTTATTTTTACAAGGGGCTCTGTTGGCTCTGCTAATGCTCCGAATGGTTTTACTCCTGGGAAAGAGGAGAGGGAGGCTGGAAAAACTCCAGCTGGAAGTTGTTGTGCCTCTGCCAAAAAATAAAATTTAAAAAAATGTATGGAAATGAATTCCTCACCCCTGTGCGAAGAGGGAGGAGAAACAGCCCCTTTGTTCCAGAAAGAGATGGAAAAAGGAGAGGGGGGGGGTTATATCTCTCTTGCTGACGGGGGAGAAAGAAAATATGATCCCTGAGTGCTGAGGAGCTCCCACATGCTAGGTTGCATTTTTAACATCCTGCTGCCTTTGTCATACAGTAACAAAGCTGGGGGTTTAATTAGCCGGTGGCTGGTTTTGATATTCTAATTTCCAGTGCTGAGAAGTGACTCCTGAGGCAGGTGGCTTTGTTGCTAGTCACGTGTGGTAGTGTCATTTAAAGATGTGATTAGATTCATTTATTGCAACCTTTTTGCCTTCAGCTGTGATAGTCTCTTAATTACAGCCTCTGCACACACACACACACCCCTTTTTTTTTTCTCTTTTGGCTCTCAGACATTTTGAGTCCAGAAGCCACCATGTTCTCCTTGGAAATGCTGCTGCGTGCCTTGCACAAGCATCGCTCAAGTGCTGCGAGTTCAGTTGCCTTGGAAACCAAGGGCCATATATATGTGTGTATGTGTATATATATCATCATGCATCCTCACATTGTTTTCTGATTTAAAACCCTTCAGCCCAGAAGGACACCCCTTCCAGGTGACAGGCTCATTCAGGGGCTTCTCACCAATGCTGAGCACTGACCCCTGGCCTCCCTGCCAGGGCTGTGGCGCAGGCACAGTTCCCTTCTGGTGTCACCTGGCATTTCTCCTCCCTCCAAGCATGACTGCTCTTGAGAGCAGGGCACATTTATTTTCTTCCATTGCTCTGGCAGAGGAGCCTCTTTTGGAGCTTGGGCGATGCTTCAGTGGGTGCACGGATGAACCGCCTTTGATCTCTCTCCGATCCCCTTTCCTTTCCTGTCTTCCTTCTCCTCCCTTTCCCTGTCTGTAGCCTCTCGCTTTTCCTTTCTCCAGAGCTGTAGCTTGGCAATCACTCCAGTCCCAGACCCTGGTCGGCCATCCCTGGGGGTGGCAATGGCATTCAGACCCAGGGGAATCACCACGCTCCCCTGGGTCTGAATGCCTAAATACTGGAGAAGCTGTCTCTGGGAGGCAGGTCTGGATCTCCTTGCCCTATCACTTACCCCTCAGACTCTCCATTGCTTTTTCTCATGCAGAGCAGCAGCAGTCAGTGCCAGCAGTGCCTGCAGGTAGCAGGGATGCTGTCTGCAGAGTGGATGGACCAGAGGGCTTGGCTTCGTGTGCGGGAAGAGCAGGCTGCATCTGTGTGGACGTGGAGGTCGCTCTCTGGAGAGGTGACTCTCCAATCCAAGCCCAGTGCATCAGAGGAGAGGTCAGACTGTACCGGCTTTCGCCCACTGCGGTAGAACTACAGCTTGCCCACAGTCGGCTGTGGGGTTTTTCCATATGAAGGCTTGAGGTGTTGCTGCCGCGCGTCCTTAGGCTTTGTAAAGCGGTAATGGACTCTGTGAAGAGGAGACTTGATGTGCTGGAGGTAGAGCCCTTGAACTGATTTTTTTTCTCTTCCCATAGTCCATATTGGCCTTTGGTTACCAGAAATGAGTCAACGGTGAGATCAGTTAGATTTTTCTGATGTGGGTTTCTCGGGTTTCGAGCTTGCTTCCTTTGATAAAGCCGTGGCTGCCTGTGGCAGGGGCTGTAGTTACATCGGTGCATCTTCCATGTTGAGAGCTCTGGCTGCTGCTCCCTTGAAACAAGCAACTCCCCCTCCCAGAGAGGGCTGACACGTTTTGCTGCTTTTCAGATAGCACTCCCCTCCAAGCTGCAGCCCTGGGAGTATTTAGTCTGCATCGCACTTCGCTCCCCACTTCTCAGTCATCAAAATCACTTCTGTTTTTAGTGGCCTGGAGCATCTTTGCCTGCTTGGGGGGTGTGTGTGTGTGTATATTTAGGCACTTAGCGAGCTGTGTCCGCTATTCATCAGCTCCTGCAACACCTAAAATTAAAGATTCCAGACCTGTGTGTTGTGGAAATGCAGGAAAAATGGTGGTGAAATGGGAGGTGTTTCCAAAGCTGAAGAAGCTGGAAAAGGGCATGAGCCGAGCCCCTCTCTGCCAAGATGGTATGAGATTCAGCAGGGAGCAGGGCATGACATGACACCTTTAATTTCCTTGCTTCTGTCATCTTCAGGAAGACTTTGGTGATAAGTGATAGAATCAAACATCTATTTTTTATAAGCCTGTACTGTACTAGTGAGACCTACCACAGGCACCACCTCACTGGGTGTGGTTCTTGCTAGAGCTTGTGCTGGCGGTGTGTGTCCTAAGGCTTGGGACCTCCAAGGGCTTCTGTGGATTTTTTAAAAGGTGAAGCTCTTCAGAAAGACAGAGTACACTGGGGCATGGCAGTCCTACTGGGAACCTACATGGAGCCCTCACATGGGCATTGATCCTGTGTGCAGGCTGGGGGAGGATGCAGAGGGAGAGCGAGGTGCTGCAGAAGCCCAGCTCCTGGCACTGGGGAGTGAAGTCTCCAGTGGGGAGCAAATGCTCTCAGGCTGTCGTCTTCCCTGGCCTCGCAGGGCTGGAGCTTCTGACCTGGGACTGGGGATCCCAACTCCAGGCTGCAAACTCCTCTTGCCCCCATATCTGCAGTGCTGTGAAGCCAGGCAGGGGGGAGTGTGTGGGTGGTTTGCTCAGCCATCGGCTGTGCTAGGCAGGCATTGATGGTTTCCCTGCTCTCTCTTCCCCTTGCTTTTGGACTTGGTTTTCTGTGGGCCAGACGTTGCACCTGTAAAGCACAGCCAGGCTTCTGTCCCACACACCCACTTGTAGGAGAGTGAGTGACAGTGAGTAACACGGGATAACAGGACACCAGCCGTTTTCATTGTGTCCCCAGCGAGACCTGAATTCTGAAGAAAATCCCCAAAGACTGAATTAGGATTATTCCCCTGTCCCCAAGCTAACTCCAAGTCTCCTCTACCAAATATTCTTTACCATAACTTCATTCTCTCCCATCTGGGCATCTGTTGCCTGTGCAGTACGTGCACTGTCCCCAGGAGCAGACAGGGTGCTGAGGCATATAGAAGAGCCCGTTTTATCCAAGGAAAGGAATTCCTTTCTATATTCCATTATCCTGTCTGCTCTTGGGCACTGGGTTGAGTGTCTGCAGAGCAGTTGTGCCTGCGAGCTGGAGCTGAGTCAGCATGTCTGGTTCTTTGGGCTCAGGTGCTGCCTCTGTCTCTTGCCCAGTGGGGTGGGGTATGAGCAGGATGAAGCCTGGCAGAAAGCAGAGACGTGAAGATGCTCTGCTTGAGATGGGTCCTTTTCCCCACTGCCTGTGCAGAGGAGGAGCGAGCTGTGCCTTCCCCTGGGGTTGTGCCAGGGAAGGAGCTCTACCTGTTGCCTCTTCCCATTTTCTCCCTGGAAAGGGAGCTGGCCCGGCCCTGTCCAGTGCTGCAGCAAAGAAAGGATTGTCATGTGGAGAGGCAGGGTTTTCTGCCCTGAAATCACAGAATCATTAAGGTTGGAAAAGACCTTAAAGATGGCAGTGGGTGCCCTGCAGAGCTGTGGGTCTGTCTGTGCATCTTCCTCACGTGTGCATCTGTAGTGCCTGGACATTGTGCTCTGCTGCTGTTGCTTTTCCATGTGTTCTTTCATGGAGAAGCAAATGAATGTTTGTCCTCTGCACAGCCCAGGGAGGGGAGGAGAGGCTTTATGTTGATTTTTGTGTAAAATATGCCCATCTGTTGGAATATTGTGTCTAAATTGATGAAAAAGGAAAAGAATATCCCATTTGCTGAACTGAAACACCTGTCCCTGCATCTGCCCGGGGATTGTTTTGACCCCAACCTTTATCGTTTCTTTTGGCCAAAAAAACCCTTGGAGGAGGCTGAAAATTAGCCATGTGGCTTGTTGTGAGGAGATTGTCTGGCTCATGAATTCTTAGGGAATGTTGTGAAACATCTGGTGAACATGCAGCATTTCTGCATGTTAACGGTTTGATTTTTGCCTTCGGTGGAAACACGTGTCTCAAAAGGCACGATCCACCCCGCTGCCAAGTCGAATTCTTCTCCCCACCACCAAAATTCCTGGAGGTTCGGGAATGCTGCCAGAACTGCAGTGTGCTGTGTGGCATGAGCACAGTGTGTGGTTTGATTTGCTGGTTGGTCCTGGGGGTCTTTCTGGTGGGGATGGTTTTCCTGCAGCTTGCTGCCTGGTTCCCGTTATGGTAAGGTCAGCTCAGGGAAAACTGCTCTCCTGCTGGGGAGCCAGGCATTCTTATGGCAAGAACAGATGGAAATCAGCTGCAAGGGAGTGCCCATTTCTTTTAAAATGCCCACGTTTCTACTGCAGGGAATGACAGTCCTGTGGGGAAGGAGGCACGCTGCGGCGTGAGCAGGGCAGCAGCCTGTGGAGAAACGGCCTGGGTTTTTCCAGCCCAGAGAGGAGTCATTGTCTTGGGTGAGATGCTGTTAAGGCAGGTCCTTCACGGCTCTGTCCACGGGCTGTCAGCATGCAGGATTCCTCCAGCCCAAAGCTCGGGTGCTGGCTAAAGTGTGGTTGCTCTTAAATTGCAATTCATTCCTCGTGACAAAGGCTGGTGGCCTTTTAATCTGCCGGGCTGGGGAAGGAGATGTGTGTCTCGGTGCGGGTTTGCGCCGGTGATCTTTATGCAGTGTTTCGCCAGCCAGCGGTCAATAGCTCCCCGTGGGCTGCCTGGCAGCACTTTTAACATTGCTGCCTTAACCTCTTCTCCATCAGAATGGCTACTGTGGAGGTTTTCTTTGCTCCCCCAGAATTTGAGGGTTGCTTCAGGTTTTCCTGGTGTTCTGTTATTTCTCCCAGGGAAAGCTCTGCTTTGCTTCCCCAACCTTCTCCTGAAACACAAAGCTCGGGTGTCTTTCCCAAAGCCAGGAATGCTCTGTAGGGAACCCAGTTCATCTCCTGTGGCAATGAGGGGTGGGGTATCTCACTGCATTGTTGTGTGAAGAGCAGAGACCTGCTCATCAGAGAGCAGCCCAGCAAGGATTTATTTGTCCTTCCCACACGGTTTTTCTTTTTACCAGGAGCAATTTTTTTCTATTTGAGCTGCTGTGTCCTTCTGAGCCCCCTCCCCAGGCCCTCCATGGAGCTAACACTCGCAGCTCACCGAGGAGATGAGCATTGCGTTATCCGTCACAAGAGCCCTGTCACTTTTTGGGTGAAATTCACTGGCAGAGCATTAAACGTTTTCTCAGCCATGCTTCAGTGTCAGCTGTGGGAGAGCTGCTCATTCCTCTTCACCCCTGCTGTCTGCACTGTCTCTCTGATAACAAGTATCTGGGGAAATCTTGTTTTGTGGGACACTTGACACGTAGCACAACTTTCCTGTCCTAGCAGTTCATGTCAGAGAGCCTTTACACGTCCTCTGGCAATGGGAAATTTATTTTTTATTTATTTTGTCTTTTCTTTGTGGCTTGTCACAGTTGCTGCCCCTATCTGTAGAAGGAGGAGAAAGGGAATACTGGAAGTGAACTTTAAAATGTGATATTTTCCAGTTTGTTTATCCTTCCATTTGCTGGAGGAGCAGTTGCAAATTGATCAAACACTGCTCCTTCAGCATAGGGAGCTGGCGGTAAATAGAGGTGCTGCAGACCTTTCAGCATCTGGGATGAAGGAGAAATAAATATAGATTAATTTCTCCTGGAGCTGTGCTGGAATTGTATCTCTCCCAAAGCAATTTGGTCTTCGTGGTTATCAGTCTGTGGCTGGAAAGGAAAAAGTCGATAGCTGGAGCAGTCTGTGTCAGCAGGGTGGGGTGCGGGGAGCAGAGGGGTTGCGGGATCCTGGCTCTGCCTCTGTGTGCACCTTGGTGGAGTCAGGGGCCAGGGAGGTGCAGAGGGATCCCCTCCTGGAGAGCTGCTCGTAGGTGCCCCAGGGATGCTGGGCAGCCCTTGCCTCAGGGGCAGGAAAGACCTATTAAATCTGTTCCTCCAGCTGGTACAGGTTTCTGGCTGGTTGTGGAGAGAGCGTCTTTCTAATCAAACACATTGGAACACGTACTGTGGAGTGGGAGATAATCTGCAGGAGCGCTCCCAGGTGCCCTTCTCCCCTGCTGCCTGCGTGGCTGAGGGCAGCTTTCAGCTCTTCTGCACAGAAACTGGGGCATCACTGTACCACTTCTTTCATCTGCTTCTGAAAGGCCTCACAGCCTCCTGCTTAACATTTTGGAGGGTATTTTGATAGTAGAAACGAGAATGTCATCAGCTGAGATGAGTGGTCCCCAGGAGGTAACGCTGCCTTTGCGCTGCCCTCCTTTTCGAGGGCTGTAATGAGGTGAGTCGGCTTCTCTCTCTCTAGAGACGGGCAGCACTCTAGAAATGGCAGATGGGTTTTCTTTTGATGCTCTGACCACGTTCCTGGAAGGCCCACAGGAATCTGCTTGAAAACGGAGTTGAGATCTGCAAAGCTGCCTGGGAAGGCTCAGCTTGGTGTGGCCAAGAGGTGCCTCTCCAAGACCAGTCATTCCCACCTCAGAAATTCCCCCTGAAAAACACTGAGAGTGGCAGCACTTCATCGAAACCCTTTGAGTATAAATACATAAATGAGTATAAATGCATAAATGCTGTCACATTCAGTAGCAGGAACTGTTAGTTCCTCATTTCCTCTCTTTTGACTCCTCTGTGCCACCCACTGACACAAAGCTTGCTTTGTTCTGAGCAGCTGCTGGGTAGACGTATGTACATGGAGCTGGACTCAATGATCCTTACGGATCCCTTCTGACGTGGTGTCTGCTGTGATTCTATGATCGATATATATGTGTTCACATACATAAAAAACCCCCCAAAAAACCCATGTATTTGGGGTGCAGGAGGGGAAAATGTGCACAAGTGCTTTGCCAGGATGTTACTGGGCCTGAGGTCTGCTTTGCAGGCTGGTGCTGCCGCCTCGGACACACAACAAAAACTTGTGCGTGGCCTTTGCTTGAAATACTGTTGTGCTTCTGTCCCCTTGCAGCAGCAACTGACCCATGCTCTACTTTTCTTCCCACAGGAAGAACCGGCTCCTGCGGTGCAGGGCCGGAGGTCATCGCTCAGCGGGGTGTGCTACCTGACCATGGGGCTGCTCGTACTGCTCCTGGGCCTGGTCTTTGCATCCATGTATGTGTACAGATACTTCTTCATCACCCAGGTAGGGGCTCGTCGGGAAGGACCACTGACTCGTGGCCACATAAACTGCTTCAGCCTTTCAAATCGGCAGTGGTGGTGTTAGTGCCCTGTGCTGTGGTGACATGGGAGCCAGTCCTCTGGGCACTGCAGGCCAGGCATGGCGTAAGCAGTAGGCTCAAGCTTGCTTCTGCCCCGACTGCCAGGAAGGGCTCCCCAGAAGCCCACTTCTTTCCCTCCCTTGGTGGCTTTGCTTTGCCTTTTTCTTTTCATTTTTAAACTCCATAAAACCATCCTGCAGGTTCTACCTCTTACACCCAGAGTTGCTGCTGTCAGGAGCAGGGCAGCCTGCAAGCATGGCTTGTGAGGGCAGAGCAAGGCCTGGAGGGAGCGGGGAGGTGCAGGCGAGGGAAAGGATTCTTGCAGTAGGATTTTATGGTGCCTAGCACAGCAGAACTCTGTAGATGTAACAAAAATAGGTGCTTCCATTAATAAAGCAAGCGAAGAAGTGCAAAGGAGGAGATGGTGTAGAAGGTGAACCCTCAACCACCATTAAATTTGGCACCTTTTCTTCTGGGCAGTTTTGCAGAGCCCGGCCTACCTGGGGCGCTGGGCTGGCAGCGCTGTGGCAGGTCAGAGCACAGGGAGTAAGACAGAGCAGAACTGCATGTTAAGGAGGAAACTGCTGAGCTATGTGGCTTGTGGAGTGTTTAGCCAAGAAACCCCAAAGCATCAATCTGTGCCAAAACCCTCATTCCTCCTAGGAGCACTGGCTGCCTTTGACTCTGCAGCCGGTACTTACCTGCTTTTTACACACTCCCTTGCTCCATAAATTTTCTTGCTGTGAAATTAATTTGCAAAGATTTGTTTTAAGGTACGTTAGTACTTTTGTACCCATGTTCCTCTGGAAACCCTGTGACAACCACTGAGGTGCTGAGCCCTTCCACACACAGCTGTGTTGGTGGGGTGGGACCCTGTTGCAGAGTTTCCTTATGAGAAGCAGCCCCTGGTATTGAGGGAATGTTATCGACTGGGTTATGAACAGCATTCAGTCCATCACTGGGTCAATAACCTACTCTCAGTATGTGCTGAACAGAGCTGGGAAATGCTTGCTGGCCCGTTTGGGGCCACCCATTGTCACCCCCACTTCAACATGGCCAGACACGCTCTGGGGACCAGGGCAGTGATGAGGACTTTATGTCTCCAATGTTTGGCTGCAGTTTGTCCCTGTGATCTTCATGCTCAGACTTGGCTCTGTGTTGGCTCTCTTGCCTGTAGCTTATGCTTCTGGAGTCTGGAGAGCAGCAGCTCCTGTTTTGCAGTGAGGCGAAGCCGCTTTGTTTTGATGCACTTACAAGCTGCATGTGCCTTTAGAAATGATACTCTGCTTGCCCCCAGTTTGTATGCTTGTGTAGAGAAGTGCAGTCGCTGGAACCTGTGGAGGGATGTGAGGAGCCTGGTTATGAAATTTAAGAGCCTACAGGCAGTTGGTTTTCCTTTCCCAATAACCCCTTGTGCAGTCCCACAGGGAATTCTTCACTCCTTTTGGACCTGGCTAGCAGGGAGTGAGACGCGGTCACTTCACAGGGGTGTTCCGCACCACCGTCACCTGGAATGGTTTCTGACAAAAAGGCTGATCTTGAAATATTCTCAAGTGTAGAGCATTTTTACCCACTGTGGGTAGGTTTCTTCCCATGTTTGCTGTAGCTGTTAGTGCCATGTTCGAGTGCTTGTTCCTCTACCTGGGTCTCGCCCCCACAGCTGCCCCGCGAGAGTGTGTTTCACTGCGGCGTCCTTTACGAAGACTCGCTGTATTCGCCGTTCAAAGGGCAGCTGGAGTTGCACGAAGATGTCAAGATCTACATTGAGGAGAACTATGAGCAAATCAACGTCCCAGTGCCCCAGTTTGGCGGGAGTGACCCTGCAGATATCATCCATGATTTCCAGCGGGTAAGGAGCTCTTGGGGCCATTGCTGGCTTAGCACGGGGCTGAGCTGGGCTGCACCGGCATGGTGCTGGTGGCCTAGCACTACCACTGTTGTCATGTACATCTGCGATGATCTCGATGATCTTGTTACTGAGCTGTCCCCCTTCCCAAAGCCCTAGCTGAGATTTTTTCCAACCTGCTCATCTTGCTTGGTAGGGAGGTCCTTGGATGGGTTTGTTGCTTTGCAGCAGTTTTCTGCCTGCCCCGAATTCCCTCTTTTCCCATCTTTGCAGTCATATTTCATTGCAGGGGGCTCAATTCCTTAATTTCTGTGCTTGGAATGCAGGGCCTGACAGCTTACCATGACATAACGCTGGATAAGTGCTACGTCATCGAGCTGAACACCACTATCGTGATGCCCCCTCGCAACCTGTGGGAGCTGCTGGTTAACGTGAAGGTACAGCTGCAATCCTGCTTATTTTGTGGTGCTTTTCCAGCGCTCCCAAGCGCTGGCTTGAAGCTGGTAGGAAACCAGCACTGCCATATGTGTGTGTAAGTCAGCCTCAGCCCTGACAGAGCGGAGCCTTCATGCAGAGCAAAGGCTTTGGGGGGTTTAGGTGAAATACCAGCTTTGCAGGAAGCGTGGTAACGCTGGTGTGATGGGTTGGTCTTAGCAGGGTGACACAGAGAAGCAGCAGGTTCCTTCCCTCCAGTGTCTGCCTGTAGAAATTGAGGAGAGGAAAAAAAATATAGAAGTTTTTCCCTCTTTTTGCTCTTGTGGTTACTGCTGTGCTTTGCCATTTGTAAAGCTTCATGTCCCTTGGGGGGACTTCAGCTTTCACCCTTCTTTTTTGGGGGGGAGGGGGGCAGTAGGGGGGTGGAATCTGTGTTGCCCTCCCCGCTCCGCTGCGAGTTGCAACGCTGGAGTTGGGCTCACACAGTTTTGCTCACAGGAGGCATTAAACTAGGTTTGGTACCAGGAGATTTGTTCAGTTCAGAAGCCCATGCTGCCATTGTGGTGACTGAAAACAGTCTGCCTAAAATAGAGAGTAGAGAGAGTTATTTCATCGTAGCAGCAGGGGAAAAACTGGGGTTTTTAAGACTGCAGAAGGCACAAATCTCGCTCGGCCCCTTGCAGGCAAAGCAGAACACTGAGCCTGGGACTCTTGCTCCCTTCCGTGGGGGTCTATTGAAAAGAAAAAAAGCAATCCAAGGCTTATTCGTTCTTCAATTCCTGTTGCTCGCTTGTGGCTACATGTGGTGTGATGAATTTTGTAGGGGTTAAGCTCAGAGGCAAAAGGTTGTGTCTTGAGAGATACCAGATCTCCAGTCCTTGTCAAGCTCCCAGTTTGTTTCCTACCGGTTCTCCCAATTCCATGCCCTGCCACCGTCTCGTGAATGTGCTGGGAAACCTCCTGGGGTACAGCATGTTTGCTTACAACTTGTTCCAAACCCACTGTAGCTTCTGACTGGGGCAGGTGACCAGTCCCTGGGGCAGAGGGAAATGGAAAGGGCAGGATTGCACAAGCTGACAGCCCAGCCCCAGAAAAAAAATGCTGAGATTGGGAATGCTGGTCACGTCCTGAAATAAGAAATAAAAAATCACAGCTAATGAAAGCAGTGCTCTCTCTATCAGAAATTGAAATAAAAAGGGGACAAAAATACAGTTAAAACAGACAGGAGTGGTGGAGCAGGTTACTCAGGGAGGCTGTGCTGCCTCCTTGTAATTCTTGGAGGTTTTCAAGACCAGACTGGATAAAGCTGTCCCTGCCTCGAATGCTGGATGAGCTGCATTGGTCCTTGAACTTGGAGACTGTGCCTCTTGCACTTCTTTTGCCTTCTCCCCTCTTCTGAGCCCAGTCAAGTCACAGAACCACAGAACATTAGGAGTTGGAAGGGACCTCGAAAGATCATCTAGTCCAACACCCTTGCCAGAGCAGGATCACCTAGACTAAATCACACAGAAATGCATCCAAGCGGGGCTTGAATGTCTTCAGAGAAGGAGATTCCACAACCTCTCTGGGCAGCCTGACCCAGTGCTCTGTCACCCTCACAATGAAGAAGTTCCTCCTTATATTCATATGGAACTTCCTCTGCTCCAGCTGCACCCGCTGCCCCTTGTCCTGTCGCGGCCATCTCTGAGAAAAGCCTGGCTCCGTCCTCCTGACTCTCACCCTTTGCATGTTTATAAACATTAATAAGATCACCCCTCAGTCTCCTGCTCTTCAAACTAAAGAGGCCCAGCTCCCTCAGACTGTCCTCATAAGGAAGGTGTTCCACTCCCTTCATCATCTTGGTGGCCCTGCATAGGACTCCTTAAAAGAGTTCTATGTCCCTCTTGAGCTGAGGGGCCCAGAACCAGACACAATGTTCCAGTGTCCCTAATGAATGTGACTAGTTTCCAGCTGAAAGTTTAGTTTTGAAGATGTTCAGTGGCTTCAGTCCTGAGCCTGGGACCAAACCCCAGCCTAGCATGGGAGCTGTTTGCTGCAGCAGATGGTGGCAGCACAAGGAGTGAGAGAGGCTCCTTTGCTGTCTCCTCCCTGGCCAGCTGGTACCAGGGAGCACCTTGGCAGTGTGGCTGCTGCACGCCCTGTACTGGCTCTGCCATGGGGGCTATGCCACACCCCGCTCTCATCGTGATGTACTTGTTGCCAGGCCTCGTGTGTGTTTTCACACCTGTGGATGGCAGCTCTTCTACCTGTTGCAGACTTTGTTCTGTATGGGCATAAGATGAGTGACCAGGGCTGTATCAGTATCCGAGAGGGATGGATGGAGGGGTGCTCCTCCCCATGCAGCTGCAGGCAGTGGGAGGTGACCCAAGACACTCCATGCTCTAGTTTTCTTAAAACTCCTGGTGAAGAATTGAAGATAACGTGCTCGTTGCACAGTCCTGCAGTGGAGGAGCGATGGCTCCTGACTACTTCAGCTGCTATTTAAATCTGAAACAATGAGGAGACAGGACTGGGGGCGTGGGTCTGTCCTTGCAGTGTCAGGGATACGGCAGATCCCGAGCCCCAGCCCCGGGTGTTAACGTGACAGCCCTGCCAGGAATGGCACGTATCACATGCCTGCTCCTGATGTCTCCCACTGAGAATCCATAATTGAATTTCTTCCAGAACTGTTGTGTTAGCGTAGTACAAACTCCCACTAATAGGCTAGTCCTTCAGCATCAGAGGAGAGCTTTATCGATCCAGGAAGCTATGCCAGCCCAACGGCATGGTGCTAAGTTGAGATAGTACGTTTCCAGGTACATCTCTATGGAGATAACCAGTTCTATGGTGGAAACTGAAGAGGTGATACTTAAAATTGTGCTGCTGTTGGTTGCCTTCCCCCAGTTATATTTATATTGGCCACAGGATCTGAGCAGGGCTGGCATTTTTTTGGGTTTGCCTTTTGAAGTAAATGTGAAATGCACATTTTCAGTGGGGTTCCTGGCATTTTGGTTGAGCCTTGATGCCTTCAGATGGTGCTCTCAGAGTTACAGCTTCACACACCTTCCTTTATAATGGGGGTTACTTTATAGCTGGGCTGGTCCTACACTGGCTTCATCCCCTACATGAAGCTTCAGTTTTTGGATCTAAACTGTTTTGTGTGTCCCGTGCTAGTCTCATGGGATATTTTACTGCAAGGAGAGGAAAGCATGCTAACCGGCCTCGGTAGGTGGAGTTTGAGCCTTTGAACAGTGGATTCCCTGCAGTTTGCCTGTCCTTGGTGCTCTGCATGAGGCAGATCTGTTTCAGGAGAGATCATGGCACCATTTGTGTTCTAGTTTGGTGGAAACTGTCGTTTCAGAAAGGGACATACCTGCCTCAGACGTACATAATCCAAGAGGAGATGATCGCCACCGAGCACGTCAGTGACATGGAGCAGCTCGGCTCCTTCATCTACCGCCTCTGCAGCGGCAAGGAGACCTACAGGCTGAAGCGGAGGAGTGCGAGGAGACGTAAGAGCCTTGCTGTGTTCAGTCGCTTTCCCCCTGCCTCATGGGTCATTTGGTGGCCTCTTCAGGGGAGGTTTCCCTGGTGGTGTGAGCACACACAGGGGATCTTTTGAGGTGCTTCCCATCTAAATTCATCTAAACCCAAATCTGGGGTCATGCTGCTGTGAAAGGGTGCTGGGTCTGTCTGTTGCTGGGTCTGTCAGCCTAATGAAAGCGTAGAGGAAGCCAGTGGTTCATCCACGTGTGGGACTCCTGGGGCTCAGCTACCTGCAGCGCTCTTGGGAACTGTTTGGAAACTTTTCCTAATAGAGACACCCACTTCAGTGGCAGCTATTCATAACAGATTACATCTGAAAATTGCTTTTAATTAATTAAGTGCTGAATAATATGGAAGAAAACTTGTGGAGAGGGAACATTAGACTCCCTTAATTTGATTTAAGGAAAACCAGCAATATATGTCCTGTATATAAATGTTAATATTCCTGAAAAAAGATCCTTAATTTCAGTATTTGCACGTATTTGTTTTTAGATATCAGTGTGCTTAAAGGCTTACCTGGAACATGAACCTATAGCCAGTTTGGGTTTGGATCTCTGGGGAAGCTGCAGGCTGCCGAGAGCGTTCGGGTGCTGAAATCACCATGGCTATAGTCTGTGGTTGCTTTCCCAAGGCAAAGGGGCTGCTGGCACGCTGGCTGCTGCTCTCCTGGAGCCCTGGTCCTGCGCCGTTCATCATCCAGGCCCCACCAGGTCTGCCCTAAGAGGGGAGCAGCTGCCTGGCAGAGCTGCCCAGAGTTGAGGTCTTGCGGTTTAAGGGCGTGAGGGGCATTATGTGTTTCCCAGAGAGGCCAAGCCCTTGAGGATACCAACAGCCAGAGCAGTGGCAGCTCTCAGTCCTCCTCAGCTGCATTCAGAGCTGTGCTCTGTACCAGCCCGTGACTTGTGCCTGTTTTGTGAGGCTTTCTGGTCTCCAAGATAACACTGAGATGCTGCCAGCTGAAACCAGCTGTTTCCAGGCACTCCCCCAGCTCATGGTTGCTGCAGGACGGTGGCCTAAAGAACGTGGCCTTTCTTCCAAAGTCCAGGTTAATGCTGCTTTTCATATGGGCTGCGGTGTCCCTGTGTTTCAGTGTTCAGCGGTCGTGCCTCAGCTGCTCTCCTTCCCCCGCTCACTGCAGCTCTCACAGCTTATTACGTGCTGAATTTCCCCTCTCCTCTCTTTCAATCACTTCTAGGTATCAGTCGGCGCGAGGCTGGAAACTGTCATCGTATTCGTCACTTCGAAAACACTTTTGTGGTTGAAACTGTTATCTGCAAAAAGTCATGAAGCCACCCTCCAGACATTACCTTCCTTGGCTTTGCTTGCACACCCATGCACACGCGCTCTCAGCCCTCTCTGTAGACATGATAATCTGTCTTACTTTTTCTACTCCCTCCCCGCTTGTGCAGCTCTAACCTCTTGGGCCCGTCAGGGCCGCACAGTAAATTCTCTGCTCTCCCTGCTACCTACCCGAGACGTTTGGGCTTAAATTTACACAGTGGTCAGAGGTAAGCTGGGAGTAGATCGGCTGCTTCTACACTATGGGACGGGCAGCTCTTTTTGGGAGCAGGCTTGGGCTAGAAGGGGTGTCGGAGAAATAGGAGTGCTGGAAATGGGTGCGATTTCAGGCTTATATGGTGCTTTGAGGCTGCTGTGGCGCCGGGTTGGTAGGTGTGTGCATGAGAGAAGGGTTACCATGTTCGTGCTGATGTATTGACCACGTACCCAGGTGCAGTTTGGAAAAGAATGGTTGTGAGGCCGCAGATGGATGGGGTGATTCAGAAAGCTCAGCAGGAGGGTTCCAGCACAGCTGTGCTGTGGTGGTCCCACCTTGCTGTGTGCTGTTTTCAAACATTGAAAGCAATCACTGCATGTTGGTTTTATGCCTGGCTCCTGGACTCACCCTTCATCCCGTCTCCTGAACACGGCAGGGCTCGGCGTGACCCGCTGAGCAATGCAGGGTGTCCTGATGGGTGTTCAGGAGGCCGGGGCAAGGGGCAGTGAGGTGGGTGGGAGTGACACCAATGACATGGTGTGTCCCTGCTCCCTGGGTGCAAAGCAGAGGATGAAGCGCAAGGTGGTGTGTCCTGTTCACTAACACACAGTTGCGGCTGGACAGACCTGCTGCTGCTTTGCTCAAGTAAATAATGAGGGGAATCGCTGATGCAAGGTGCCAGAGCTCCACTGATGTCCCATCTGTAGGCCATGGCAGCGGATGGGGCAGCATGGGTCCCTTCAACTCTGTGTCTGTCCTGGCCAGCTCTGCTTGCCTGGAAAGATGAGTTATGTTTGCAGCGTCTGTCTGCCTCAGTTGTCGAGATTCCATCTGCGTGCGGACGGGGTGTCAAAGTAGCAAGCAGCACAACTGGTACTTACTGGCAGCACAACTGGTACTTACTGGCAGGCACAGAAGCAGATTTTTTTTTTTTAATTTCTTTTTTTTTTTAAACAGAGTGTGCATTCTTGTACAACTCCTCTGAGGAAAACTGTTTTGATAGTAGTTGTTGTAGTCCAGCCGTGTATCACATTATCCACAGGCACCGTTGTCGTACAGGTATTGATACAAGGCAAGAACAATCAATACACTGCAGACAAACTGTGTGAACAAAACTGCATTTCTATTGATCATCAGGCAGAAAAAATTGCAGAGTAATTAAATATTCTTCCCTCTGTACCATAAATATAGCTAAAACTAATTAGGTTCTTGAAATGCAGGCGGTTTTTTGGCTTGAAAGAATGGGGTGAGTTTCAACTTGGCACGTTCTTGTTAATTGGTTTCCAGCAAATCTGGACTTGTTCACCATCTGTTGAAATGAGCTTGTTGGTTTATAAGAGGGAAGATAAAGTACATGTGAGTACAATCCTTAACTCAGCAGAACCAAAAAAAAGGTGAATGTATTTTAGAATTAAACTTTTTAAGCAACAATACTGGGATTTAATTATGTGAAAACAAGGCAAGGTCTCAACATGGTCAATAGGAATTAGGTTTTTACAGTAGGAATTGGTATGTCCTGAGATTTTTCCCATTATATTAACACACTCAACTATAAATGTTAAATTGTCACAAGTAGAGGAGGGCACTTTGGTTTCCTTCTGCTCTAAGCTTGGTGTAAAATGAAGAATTACAGGTGCTTCACGCAGCCTGTTAAGGAAAGCTTCCCGCTGCCAGAGGGGTATTTGCTTTTCTAGCGTCGTGTCTTTCCCGGCGGTAGCTTGCTGCCAGCCCTCCCCTTTCAGCGCAGAGCGGGTGGCAAGAAGTGGGTCAGAGAATTGGTTCGCTTCACAGGAGTGCTGTGAACTGGTAAATTTAAGCCCTGCGTTTCTCTTGGTTTCTAGGAGCCTAAGCCTGCACTCAGGTGAGCACACAGACCTTTCTCCCCTTCCTTCCAATTCTGCATGAATTAACTGGTCACTGAATATGCTAACTCTGTGCCATCCCCGCAGCTGTAAGGGCAAACCTTGGCTCTTAAAGGTGAACTAATGTGGTCATTGCTTCATAGGATGAGAATGCAGTTGTCTAGAAAGAAAACATAAGATGCTTTGTATATTTTGTCTGGTAGGACTCTTACTTCTTAGGAAAAATCCATGGGATAATAAAACCTTTTACCTCTGATCCGTAAAGCCTGTGTGTGTTTGGAATGAACACCGCGTGCCCTCCCGGAAGCTGTTGCCCTGGAGGGACTGGGACTGCCAGGGCTGCCAGGCAGTGGGAGGGTGATGGGAGAACTGGCGTGAGGCACGGAGCCTCCCCACACCTGTGGGCTCTGAAGGGCTTTTCCCTTGTAGTTGCCCTTCCCTGGGAGATCTGAGGGCAGATCATGCTGGGAAAGTCCCAGCCAAGCTGAGGTCTGTGAAGGAGGAAGGTAACTGCTGCTTGGGTGGCCAGTGGGTGTCTGATCTTCACGCTTGCTCTTGCTTCTCCAGCTGCGTGATTTCTAGGTAGAAATTGGTCTGTTTGCGTGTGGCTTAGGCTTGCTGTTTCCTTCTGGGTGGCTCTGCGGGGAAACCCCTCAGAGGGCTTCCCTCCTCTCCTCACTGCAGGTGGTGATGTGGTCCCTTAGTGCTCTCCTGAGCTTGTGCTCTCCTGAGCTTGTGCTCTGCTTCTGTCATTCTTTTGGTACGGAAGTGCCAGAATATTGTTCCTGAACTCGACTGTTGCTCTTTCCCCAATTAGTCTCTGGTCAACCAGCAAGTAGGTTCACATTTTTGCTGCATTTTGCATGTACCTCTTCTGCATCTGGATGCTTGTTACATTTTGGGGGTTCTGTGAAGGAAAACTGTGTTTTACAGCAGTTATTTTTGCCAAAGCCTCTTCTCCCAGGCTGGGCTTGGCATTGGCACTGGGCTGAGGAAGCTAGTCTTTATCACCCCATGGGAAACCCAACCCCTTCAGACACATTCACCTTTTGAAGGCTGAAATGCTGGTATTAACAGCATGACTGATGCATTTCAGTAAATCCAGTTACCAGTAAGTCACCCACCTCGAGACTTGTCCAGCGCCAAGTAAACGGGCTTGTTATGTGAAACTGCATTTCCTTCTGAGCATTTGTTTGCTCTTGGTTCAGTTTTTCACTTCCTGAGCTTGTGTTCATTGCCCCTTGCTCTCAGCAGGCTTCCAGTAAGTCGGTTCTGATTTTGCCCACGCTCTGGCAGAAGGCTGCCTTCTGGGGTTGCACAGTGCTGTGCAGAAAAGCTTGGCAATAAAGCCTGCTTTGGGACATCTGCGGGGCAGAGGTGCAGTTGAACCCCCAAGATATGGGTCACTGGGATAGCAGCTAGCACCCAGTGTCCTGTGCCTTTTAATACCACATACTGCTGCGGGCCTCTGTGGCTGCGTATCCGTGCCAGGCAGTGCTCAGTGAATCGAGGGTTTGGTTTAACTCCAGGACCATCCAATCTGGTAGATTTTTTTTTTTAAAAGTGTACTGGAAACCTATTAACTTAGCAGTTGAGGGGAGGGATCTCAGTGGCTCTTCTAAAATGTGAACGAACTCTTTACTTGTCACAAGTCTTCTGCATCTACATTTACAGCCCAGCCCCAGCCCGTGAAGTGCAGCCCACTGGGATTTCTGCAGCCTTGGGATGAGGAATTGTCATGGTTTTACCCCGGCTGAGAGCTGAGATCCACGCAGCTGCCTGCTCTTTAAAGGAAAAGAGGAGGGGGAGAAGTGGGGGGGGGGGGGGGGGGGGGGAAGGGAAGGGAAAAGGAAGGGGCAAATAACAACCCCAAAACCAAGAAACCGAAAGCCCATGGGTTGGGATAAGGATAGTTTACTAAAATAGCAGAAAGATAAAATCTAACAATGCCAACAGGACTTTAGAGTGAAAAATACATGAAACTGTTGATACACAATGCAGTTTCTCACCAAACCCACAGCTTAGGCCGTGCCACCCAGAGCCGTCCCAGAACCTGACCGTCCCCCAAAAACTGCGCGTCTTGGGGCTGGCCCCTCCCTCTCCCATCAGCCCCCTTTATACTGAGCAGGACAGAATTGGCATGGAATACTCTCTTCGGCCAGTTGGGTCACTTGTCCTGGCTTCGCCCCTCCTTTCTCATTAATAGAGAAATATGAAGAGCTGAGAAAGTCCTTGACTGCTTGACCACAACTAAAACCATCAGGGTGTTATCAGCACTGCTTTCATTTTAACTCTCAAACACAGCATTCCATCTGCTGCTACACAAGAAATTAACTCCATCCTGACCGAAACCAGGACAGGAATGTTGTGGCTGCAATGGAACACATGGGTTTCAGCAAGGGGGCTGAAGGACCTGGGTTTTCACCAGCAGGATGGGGAGCTGGGTTTTGGTGGGGGAAAAGGCTGCATCTTGTTGATGTGTCATGCATGCTATTGGGTGGGTGGCAGGAGGGCTGCTAGGTCCCTTGGGAAGGGGCAGCCAAATATGGGCGGTGGGCACATTTGTACGCTGCCAGCCTGATAATGCCAGGAGGCATGGGAAGCGCTGTGCTCACAGGCATCCCACACAGTAGCTCTTCTGGGGGTTGGCCACCCACTGCCAGCATGGATGTGGGGTGGCTGGTCCACAGCGTGTCCGGGGTGACTGAAGGGCTGTGCTGCCCACCCTGCATTGGTACGGGCAGCAGGAAGCTGCTCTCCATGAATCCCCTTTCCGTTTTGGGGATGAAGAGGGTTGTACAGCTGCTTTTATGCTGTGAAGAATGAAAACACCAGTCAAGTGTGAAATGGCTCCCCAGTGCATGTATCTGAGAGCTGAGCAGTCCCCGTTTGATGCTGGTGTACAAGGCTTTTTGTTGTCCTTGCTGGGAACTGACTACCGCCTGTTCAGCTCAACACCAACAGCTGTCTGACACATCATGTTGGTGCCCAGCTAAGGAGAGCCTGGTCTTGCTCTGAGCCATTCATCTGTATTTACCTTTGCACACACAAGTTGTTCCTGAGCATTTTGCTGCCATCATCCAGATTTCCACGTTATAAAAGTAAGTATTGTGGGTGCTGTCACAGCTGCCCAGAGAAAAAAGAAAGCTATATAATCTACCAAAAATAGCTCCAGGTCTCAGGAAAATGCCAGTTTCCTGTCCTTTTGGCCAGTAAAACTCCTGATTTGGTCAGTGAAATTCAGGGAGGTGCTGCTGGTTTGTTGGAGGGAATGTTTTCTAGATTAAATGAATGGAAAACAGAGTTTGAGAGAGTTGCTAATAAATATGAGTTGATCTTTCGTGAATGTTTCCAGCTGGAAAAATAAGTCATACTGTGAAAAGGTAGGTAGAAGCACCTAAACTTCCTGATATTAAGATGAAGTATTTGTTTTACTAGTTCAGTAATGATTCTACGATTCTACTTAAGTTACTGTTCTCATTTCAAAGCAATTTTTATCTAGACATGTGGAATTAAATTGGTCAAGTAATGTGGGAATAAAACACTGCCTTTTCTGTGAAAAGAAGCATCTAATGTTGACCAAAATATCAACAAAGTATTACTTCTTGTTTTTTGGGGGGTTTTTTATGCGCTGGAAAAACCTGACATAACCTAATTTTGTTTCGATCTGAATCTCTTTTTAAAATTTGCTCCATATCCCAACCAGACGAGCCCCTTATTCTCTATCTAGTACCCAGCCTTACTGCTGGCAGGGCCCAGCGTGGCTGCAAAGGGAACTGGAGCTTGGAGCAGCGTCTGGACCATACAACTTGTCACACGGGCATTAGGAGGAGCCTTTGCTTCGTAGGGCGTAAGGACATCTCTAGAGGATGATCCTGAGTGCTGCACACCGTAGTCTCCTGAGTTACTGCGAGCACACTTGCATGTCAGGTATTTGCAATGACTGGTATTTTTAAAAGCAAGACCAACTTTAGGCTGGGGCTGTTGCTTTGCCTGGCTGCTATCCACACGGCCCTTTGGACATTGGATGCTTCTGCTTCTCTGCGACAGGACGAGACCTGCTTGCTCCGAAGCACAGCTGGCTCTGACTTGCTGTGCCTGCAGGTAAGTGCCGGGCAGAAACACTGAGCCTGAAGGTATCTGCTTACCCACCTCTTCCTTGGGCAGGTCATGTCAGAGGGTGGGCTGGAGCTGGGCGCACCAGGCCTGTGGTGTAGGACCAGTACTACAATTCTCAGCTCTTCAGCTCCATCACTCCGGCTAAAGTCTTAAAAAGAAACAGGGGGATTGAAGAACGGAGAATCAGATGTTGCATTAGGTTTGCTGAGAATATTTGCACTGTGAATATTGTTATTTGTGGTGAACATGGAATGTGTTTGTGCCAGCTCTAATTAACCACTCTCACACTGAGATGTTCTCCAGTGGAAGCCAGTATGTTATTCCTTCAGTCTGGATTAATTAATGTGAAAAGGCCAAGTGTGTAATTTCATCCTTGAGCTTCTAGATCTGTATTTGAATTAAACTGAAATCAAGTTATGCAGTGATTGGAATATTCTCATGATCTGACTGGGGAAAAGAAGTTTCAAAAAAGAAGGTGGCTTAATGTTGAAGAAAAACCCTCAAACAGAAGTTTGTTGTCTTTTAAAGAGATCTCTCTGGGATGTAGCTCTGCTTGTCCATTTGTCATTCGTGGAGCAGCTTGTTCTCAGTAAAGTAGCAGTAAAGGCTTTGGATCAGGCCCCAGCTCATTTCTTGCTCTTTTCAGATGATTTTGTGGTCACTTGAACGACAGTCATTCCTCATGATCTGTCCTCCCTTCTTCACAAGAAGTTGCATGTTAAAACTCAAAGCAGTGGCCACAAGCTTACTTGCTTTGGTACTGTGGGTTCATGGGGCTGCTTTCTGAAAGCAGATGTTTGGAGATGTTTGGGGGGTGCAGCCTGCCACTCCCCCCCTGGGTACCTTCTTCTGGCATGGCTGGTCTGCTGGTACCCAGGAGGCCTGGTGGTGGGCGAGCAGGCCGCAGCTTAGCAATGCGCATCGTGAAGAAATCTGACAAGCTGGATTTGAGAAACAAAAAAAAATTACAGCTCAGTCTTAATGAACCTGGCCTTTGTGGTAATTAAACCAGAAGCACCATGTTAATGTTCTCTGTGGGGGTGTAACGGAAAATAGAGGCCAACAGAGTTACCTTTTAGGGAAAGGTTTGGACCCGACAGACCTGTGGGTTTGGTTTTGAGTGCTCAAAGCAGCCCACTTCAGGCAGCCATTTATATGACCTGCCCAAGTTCAGTTTGTTCTCCAGAGAGGAATAAACTATGCACAGACACCTGTATCTACGGGGTGGCTTTAAAGCTCGCTGTGACTGGCTCTGCAATGCCACCTGCAGCCCCAGCTCCTGCGGGGAAGCGGGGGAGGCTGTGTGGGCTGGCAGCCCCATGCTGCCGGCTTGCTCATGTCGCAGGTTCTGCAGCTGATTGTTTTTGCTTTTGCAGTGACTTTAGCAAGATCTTGCAGTGAGTTTGGGCTGTCAGACTAGCAGATGGCAAAGGGAGTAGGGGGCTCGGTGTGGGGGGGCTTGGATGCTGGTTCCCCATCCTTGGCCTTCGCAGTGCTGCTGGAGACTCCCTGCCTTATGAAAAGCTTTTAATATATATTTCAAATGCCCCTTGGGATGCAACAGAGTATGCACACATCTTGCTGAGGTGCTAGCACAACGTCCTCCTTAAAGGCTAGCAGCACACCCATATAGATACTGAGCAATGCTGGAAAAATCCCCCGGCACTGCACGCAGCAGTTTGTGCACAGGTCCCCGCAGAGTAAACCAGGCAGGCGCAGAGCAGGAGGCTTCACCCACTCCTCCCTCGAGCACCGATGAGGCTGGCAACAGCAAACGGTGATTTCCTACTTTGCTGCTGGCAGGAACTGTTTAAATGACCTGTGTTTCCCTGCCATCCCCTAAGTCAGGAGCCTGGGGCAAGTGCGGTTAGTCCCTGAGACCTGTGTGGATGGCTGCAGTGAGATGGAGGCTGTTTTGGGGCAGACACTCGCATTTGCCTCCAATGTGCCAGATGGTGACCTGTTGGGAACAAGCGCTGAGCTCATCCAAAGCCCCCAAGCCTTGGCTGGCTGTGTGCTCCCTCCCTGGGTTGCATGCTGCAGAGGTCTGTCTCTTACCTTGCCCTTAACTCGGTCTGTCTCTTTTACAGACACTTAGTTCTATCTCAGGGATACACAGGGGGCACAGCCATCAGTCCCACCTCTGTTTGAGCCCAGGAAATGAGGGCACATCAAGCATATTCCCTCTCCCACCCTATTTTGGTCACTCTTCTCTGTTTGGTTGAGGATGCCTAGGTCCCCTGCACTGCTGGGAGGGGCAGGCTGGGTCGCTGCAGGCAGGCTGCGCCTTGGCACGGATGGAAAAGGACTTGGCTGACAAAAACACTTTGGGAAGTGTTTTGCAGTATTTGGAATGGGGGCATTTAAAACTGATGCACCCTTCCAGGGAAAACAAGCAGTGCAAGTATGGGTGACTGTGACAGCTTGGGCCACTCTAAAACATGAGGCAGGTTTGCAGTAAGTGTTTTGGACCATCTCTCTGTGGACTTTATAAGAGCTTTAAAAAAAGATTCAGTTGAGGTGTCATGGATATAAATGCTCACTCTGTCTCCGTGCCCCAGTATTTTGGCATTGGCCCATGAAATGCATGAGCAAACAACAACCAGAGTCACGCCTAGTTACCTTTATAACAGCAGGTACCAAATATCAAATTGGCTGTTGGAAATGTTAAGCGGGGAGAGAAAGGCATGTCACCTCTGTAATGAGGTTTGCAAAGGCAGTGCACTTTGCTTTCCTTCAGTGCTTTTGATGAAGTTGTTTAATTGCACTAAAAGGTAAATATTTGGTATCAATCTCCTTGGCAATTTGAATTCATCCAGCATGGCTGTCCCTGAAATGCTGGCTCTGCCAGAGCGGCGCTTGGTGCTTTCCCCTAGGGACTTGGTGGGTCTTCCCAGGCTCGGTTCACCTCTCCCCCCAAGTCTGTCATTAACAGCAAGCACTCCGCTGCTTTTATGTGATGAGTGCTGGGAGGGCAGCTCCGCGAGGGGCTGTTTGCAGAAGCTGTAAAATCAGCTCATGCTTTCTAATGTTTGCACCTCTCAGCACCTTCGGTCCGTTTGCTGTGAAACCTGCGGGCAGCGCAACCTTAGCCCCGAGCAGCTGTAACGGGGCAGGGGGCTGCTGCCCGGGCCCAACAGTTCAGCCAAATTAAGTGTTTTGGGAAGAAGGCTCTTCAGCACCTGCCTCCGGGGACTCAGTGGCTGCTGCCACCATGGCTTCCATCCCAGGCAGCAAGTGCAGCTGAGGGCTGCTCAGCACCTGTGCCATAGCATATGGGGCTGCTTGTGTAAATTAGCATGTCATTAGCTCATCAAATGACACACACACACACACACACACACACACACACACACATTCAACAGGCTTCTGTGATTCTGTGAGCTGAGGATGTGCTCAAAACAGTAGTGCTGAGGGAAGGCAGCCCCACTCCTCCATCCTTCTATGTTTGGGTTTAAATTCACTCATGTTTTAACATCCCAGCACTCACCCAAGTGAGTGGGGGAAGGTTAAACAGAAAGCTTAATGGTGAAAACCGTGTTGCTTCCTAATAGAAACATGGCCTTGTGGGCAGCGTTTTGTCACTGGAGCTGTGAGTGCTCCTGCACAAAACCCTCCCTGGATACAGGAAACTTCTTGAAGTAACATTGCTTTTCTGACTTAAACTATTCTTGAATTTGGCAAATAGCTTTTTGGGGAAAGAAATTAAATCCTTTTCTGCTTGTATTTAAGAGAAACTCTCCATCTGTGCTGAGGCACAGCCTGCCCGTAGCTGGGCTTTCCCTTACAGTCCCTTGGTCTCCTGTCAGGGGCCATCACAAAACCAGAATCCCCAGTCACACAAAACCAGGATCCCCAGTCACATGGAGATGAAATTCCAAGTGTGGTGGTGCATTTAGTAAAGTATTTGGAGGGTGGTTTGGTGGTTTGGTTTTGTGTTAAACAAAGCAAACCAGCTGAGGGGGAGGGTGGCAGGAGGAGAAGGGACTGGGGCTGCAGCCTGCTCTCCAGGGATGTGCAGCACCATGAGGGTGGCATTTCCTTGTTGTTCATCATTGCTTTGCCATTTAAAAAAAAAAATGCAATTAAAGAAGTAGAAGTCAGATGCTGGGCAACAGCAAGCCCTGTCTGCCAGGGATGTTGGACATGACTTGTTCTTGCTGTGCTCTGATGTCAGTGGTGTGGTTTGAAACAAATGGCAAAGCCATTTAGAGAAATACATGCAAAACTCATGATTAATTCTGAGAATTGTCTCTGTCTGTATATACCTTTTCTTGGCATTTTACCCTTGTGGGACTGGTGATTTCCCCATGGATGCAGAAATGCTTTGCATAGAGCGTGAGATGCTCTCCCCACCATGCACTGCAGGCATTGCTGGTGGCTGCCCCACTGCTTGTTGCTGTGCCTGTCCCCCAATGCTCCCTCAGCCCTCCATGATCTCCTGCTGCTAGCCTTTATCAGCACTCACTTGGGTCGAGGGTGCTGTTGGCAAGATCTTCAAAAGGAGATTTTCACAGCCGATGCCTGCTGAGGAGAGCTGCTGCTGTTTGCCATTCGTCTTCTTTTTGTCCTTTTTCAGGCAATTTTCTCCAGCTCCCACCTACCCCCCATTTTAATGCTTTCCTTCTTAAAGCTTCTTTCTCCTTTAAACATTTGGTAACAGATGTTGAAAATGGTCCCCATCTAAGGGTATGAATAGGAGCCAAGTGACAAAAAGAAAGTTAAAGCAAATCGGACGCTTGGTTTTGGTTGCATCTCCCAACTCCCACCTAGGGATGCAAAACCAAATCTAAGAACACTCTGAAATTTTGTTTACAGATTAAAGAGCAGCTGATGCCTCTTGAAAATAACCTCCAGGCCAGAAGGATTCCTGCTTTGTCTCTGACTTTTCTTTATTTCTCCTTCATTGTTCTTCCTAACGAATGCTATTTGCATGAAAATAGGACCTTTTGTTTGTCAGGAGCTGATCCATCCCTATTACTTATTCCTCATTTGGACGTTGACCATTGGAGTCTGAGTCTGTCCAGGGAGTGCAATTAAATCAGACCCTTCAGACTCTAATCCTCTGGGATACCAGGCTCATTTCCACAGCAACTGACTGTGGTATAGAAAAGGGTTTCCAACTTCAGGTGGATTAACTATGCAACAGAAGTTGAGTGAACGTGGTTGTAATGGAGAGTGGAGTGCAGAAGTACAGAAAATCCAAGTTGCCTCAGTGAACTCTCTTTCTGACAGGGATGCTTCCTGGGACTCCCCCCAGGGGCAAATGTAGCTGTTAACTGAAACTTGTCTGTGCTGTTTCCAGCCATGTTTGAAGCCCCACTTCGTCCCTGGGGTTGTGAATCCTGGAGCTGCAGGTGCCGGATCCACTGCCCCTTTGCTCCAGTGGAGCCTATGACACAGCTCTGCTCCATGGCTGGTGTGTTACCTGCCACAGGCTTGCAGTGGCACTTCTTCATCTTGTTGGATTTGAGGGACTTGCCTAATGGCACCTTCTGCTGTCTTCAACAGTGCTCAAAACGTCACAAGTCTCTCATAGGTGTCCTTGAACTGCAGCAAAGGGCTTCCTCTCAGCTCCCTGTTGGGATGGTCAAGCTTTGCTGCTGTGACATCTTGTATTAGGCCAGATAATAATAATAATAATTTTGTACCCTGAACAGTTTTGCCACAGCTTTGGTAAGAGGGGCTGGTGACCAATGTGGATGTGTTTACATCTGTGTTTAAAGCATGTGTAAACATGTGGTGGGAGCTGGATTGTGAACTCAGTGTGACCAGGAAGAATGTTGACAATAAGATCCTTGGGCATTCACAAGAGAGTTCTGGAAAACAAACACTTCAACTCATGCAAACAGAATAGTTTTCAGCCTGGGGGTCTGGCTGCTGTGAGGTGCAAGTTAAGCAAGCCAACTGACTACAAGTGAGTGACTACAGGATCGGATTTTTGATTGCCAGAAAGTGGGAGAGAGATTTGGGATGTCTTTTAAAGGTATTTTGTGATAGGTGTATGTGGGCAACCCAAGGCAAAAGTGGCACAGGCTAATTTGAGAGAGCAATAACCTGACATAGCATCGAGTACAATAATGATGTGAAGGGTGTGATTATGTCCACAAATGAAATGAGGATCAGGCTCAGTGATGCTGCTTGATTTCTGCCCCATTTTTCCCGAAAGGAGGGAACATACTATTCTTGCCCATGTATTTTGTTTTGCAAAGGCAGGGGGCATTCAAGGTCTCACTGTTGCTACTGGGCATGCAGTTAGGTTTTGTCTTAAGGCTGTTGGCTTGCATTGACTCTGATCTGCCACCTCGTTATAGCAAGGGACAGGAACAGCCCATCCCTTCTATGGGATACCCTGGGGTATCCCACATGGGCACAAATACCCCTCGTCACACAGCAGGGTCCAGCTGAAGGTCCTACCCGGTCTCTGCACAGCTGCAGGCGGGAGCAGCAGCGAGAGCCTGAGCTCAGGGTGAGATGAAGAGTGTTTCATAGCTCAGGCTTTCTTTTTATCTTCTTGCCACTCATATGAAATGTTCCACATAAATGTATTTATTATTAATGCCAAGTTATTTTACTCTGCATGAAGGAAACAAATTTATCTGCAGGGCTTTTACAGCCACACCGACCTTGGTCTATCGAAGTCCCACTGCTGTATTTCTGCCCCCTTCCAGCTGTGTTGTTTTTGAGCTTCCACACTTCCTCTTAGCATGAATGTGACCAGTCTCTGCTGTCTGCAACTTCTGCCTTCCTAAGCTACTCTTTAAACCGAAAAAAGCCATTTCAAATACCTTCATTGTTTCAGATACTACGGCTGGCCAGTGGGACCAGGTTAGATGCTGATCTCTGGGAGATGGCTTCACTTGTAGTCACCAAGTTAATACTTAACAGGGAATGGTCAGGAGCATGTTGGTGTACTCTGAAGTACAACCTAATCTGGATTTCCTGGGTTTGTAATGCTTAGTTCTAGATTAACAATTATCTGGCAGTGTTGCTATCACAGGGCAGAGACTTTGGAAAAGAAGAAATGCCTCAGGCATTTTAACTTGTCCTTCATGCAGTTTTAACTGTGCTTAATTTGGTCAACATCCCTGCCTCTTCCAAGCAGCATGTTCTTGCTGAGGTGTAGGGAGACAAGAAGCCCAACATTCCTAAATTTAATATTCATCTCGCTGATACCTACCAGCACTCTAAGTGAAATTACACTGTGAGTTACTTCATGATCTGTGGGACAGGGACGCACAGTAACAAATGGGTAAGAGCAGGTGTGCTTAATAATGGGAAAAACCCGAGTAACAGAGGAACCGGGAAACTACAGGTGAGCTTCTAGTCTCGATTATAGCAGTGTGAGTCCAAATGGAGCTGCTTCAGGCTACAGAAAAGCAATTGAGACCAGTTTTTCTAATATACTTTGGCATTTTCTGCCTCCTGAGGTACTGACAAAATCCCTGTTCTCTATGTTCAGGCATTTTCAGTTAAAGCAGAAGCCGTCTTGGCATGGCACTTTTTTTCCTGTTATTTAAGTAAGTCTGCTTTCAAAAAGAGCCTGAAGTCTCACTGGTAAAAAACCTTTGTGTCTACTGAAGCAGAGTTAGTTAAGAGATAAGCTGTGAGCAAGGTGATGGCAAGGATTCAGTGTCTGCTGGCAGGGAAGCTAGTCAGATATTCAGAATCTACTTGAGGGAGTCAGCGGAAATGGCAGTGGATGTGGAGAGGGAGTTCTTGCTGGAATATCCTGGTGGGTTTTATTTTTGTGCATTTGGACATGAGCAGGACATGGTTAGTATAAATGTATGGCCCTTGGATGCGCAGAAGCACAGTTTGTTGGCTGAACACCCAAAAGTCTCTGTAAGCAACAGCACACACAACAATGTTGGGTCAGTGTTTCCCTCCTCAGCAGCTGGACTTCTTTGGTACGCTCTCACATGTAGATGTAGCAACTTCTAAGAATTTCCCTTTTGCAGACTGAAGTGTCTGTGTGGAAAGTTGCCAGCTTGGGGAAGAAACCAATGCATGGACTGTGCATTACCCTTCTCAAAAGTGCACAGAGACAGTTCAAAGGCTGGGATTAGTATCCCTGCCCAGCAGACGTATTGCAAGGATCCAGCTCAACATGAAAACGAAAACAAATTCCTTTGGTTGTCATCACCTCATTGCCCAGGGGAGCGGCAGCTTGCTGCCAGGGTAGCGGCGGGGGCAGTGATGGGGGGACCCCGGGGCAGCCAGCTGCCTCTCTTCACGCTGGATGATCTCATCCAGTTTATCTGAGGCCTGTGAGCACTGGTAAGAAAGAATCAGCTGGCACGCTCAGCTCCTGACAGTGGATTGCTTTTTATTGCCTTGTTTGTTTGGGCAGTGGCAGTGCTCAGTTTCTCTCCAGGTCTGAAAGGTTGCTTTCCCCTGGGACCCTCTGTTGCTGGCTGCTGCTTTAGGGATGGGGTCTACTCATATCCCCCAGTAAGGTAGGGACTGTTCCTTCAGGTTCATGTGTTTGCCACTACTGTGCTTTGGCAGGGGGGTTGGACTCAATGATCTCTTGAGTTTCCTTCCAACCCCTACAATTCTGTGGTTCTGTGAGATTCAGGCTCTTAAATTTGTTGTCATTTGTTTTGGCGCTGTTCTTGAAACTCAGCTTGTAACCAAGCAGGATAAGCGATCAGTGAAGAGCCCACAAGAAGTCTGAAACTGGGATAGCCAATTAATCTGAGCTCTTCAGGGGCTTCAGCTTGTGGCAGTGTGAGAAGTGCCATGTGGAAGGCCCAGGACCTGTCACTAACACACGCCTTGCACCTTGCAGAAGTCAGCCTGTGGGAAGTGGCATGGAGACCTCGCAACACCCCTGTTTACCTAAAGCTGCTGCAGTGCAGAGATACAGTGTGTTTAGATCTTAAATAGCATGTGCAAACCTGCACCTGGCACTGTGCACGTGCGGAAGCATGGGCATGCATGTATGATCAGTGCAGGGGAGGACACTAAGGTGAGTCTGAAGCTTTTTGCCATAATCTCTGTTTTTCAACAGCTCATCTCCAGCGACTGAAGTCCTGAGGAAGGACTGTACGACCTGTCCCAGGGAACCTGCTCTGGCAGGGGGGTTGGACTCAATCATCTCTTGAGGTCCCTTCTAACCCCTACAATTCTGTGATTCTGTGAAGGTTTCCAGGTGCAGCGTGGACAGGACAGGGAGGCTGAAAGATGCTGCCATGTATGAAGGAACAATTTGGGGTTTTCCCTTCCAAAGCAAAGAGGAATCACATCCAAAGACATAAATGCATCACCATTTATAGGAATAACTCCATTTCTTTTTACCTGCAAATGCTAAGGCAAAACATTATAGAAGGAAGTACAAGAAGTGAGAGGCAGTCTCCTGGGAACGGACTTGGTTCCGATTCTTATGAAATATTTTCAGATCTGAATATTTACAGTAAATAGCTTAGATAAATAGTTCAGTCTTCCATGAAAGCCTTTCGCTATATCATCCCAAGTAACCAACACACAGCACATGGATCAAGGCATTTGCGTTGCTCGTTCTTTACGACTTCGTAACGTGTGTTCCACAGATTCCTTCAAAACGAAGTAATAACACATCCCATCGAGACAGCAGTTGAGGTTTGCCCAGCAAAGGGTGACCTGAACAACATCTCGCAGCGCTTTCTGAAAACTGGTGTGAATGATGTTGTTCTTCACCAAAAAGTACATGAAGTATGCCACGTGGTACGGCGTGAAACAGACCAAAAATGCAGCAAGGTTTGTCACCACTATCTTCTCTGCTTTGGTGGTGTGTGCTTGGGGATCATCTGATTTTTGGTGCTTTCTCAAGCACCGGATGATCTGAACGGTGCAGAAGGTCATGGCTGCCATGCTGCCAAAGAAAGTGATTTCCAAGGTGCTGAACAGGCCTACGTTTTCCCACGTGCTCTTGGAGAAGTTATGGAAGCAGGATGAGATATTGCGTCTCTGTCCATGCAGCTGGAAAGTAGAGACTGTTCCGACTGAAGTGCCCAGGCAGATGACAGCACAGATCATAGCAGCTTTCTTGGTGGATCGCAGGGTGGGAGCAGTGAAAGGGTGCTGGATAGTGATGTACCGGTCTACACAGATGCAGAGGGAGATGAGGATGCTGCCGTACATGTTTGCAAAGTAAAGACTCTCCAAGGTGGAGCAAAACAGAGACCCCAAGTTCCATTTGTCGCGATGGTGGTAGGAAATTATTTTAAAAGGAAGAGTAAAGAGCAGCAGAGTATCCAGGAAAATAAGGGCTATCATGTAGACTGTGGATTCGGACAGCTTTTTAACCTTAAAAAACAGGAATGACAGAGCCATTGTGTTGAACAGCAATCCCAGGATAAATGTGGGGGTATACATGATAAACTGGAACAGTTCCACAGTAACACTGATATTGCCCTTGTCAGAGGTGTCATTCATATCTTCAGGTATGCTGGAAGAGAAGAAAATTACTATAAGGAAGGATGCAGATCACATTTAAGACCCAGTACAAAGGCCTGCAAGGTCCCCATGTACCCACAGACCTGGAGACGTGTTTTGCTGTCAGGCAGCTGTGTGCTGAATTGCAGCACCCGTGGCCTGGAGCTGCTCAGTTCCAAGGGACTTTGGGGAAAGGTTGTGCCTCAGTGAAGAGCAAGGCTTTCTGGGGTCCAAGCCTCCCTTGTGCTGTTAGCTGTAACCCCAAACTGTGCCGCCTCATAATTTGGGCTAGGCAAAATATAGATTCAACTGCACCACCCCACTGAAGTGATATGATCTCTTTGCAGATCCAGGGTAGCAGCACTGATTTAAGGATTTTAAGGTTCCTGGATTGTGGGGATGGAGGCAATCCAATTTCCTGAATCAGGCTATCATAAGAAACCTCAGGGAGCCAAGAGCACGAGGGTCCTCCATTTTTATTCATGTGAAGGTCCCAAATAGTTGTTGCTGTCCTGCAACCCCTCCCACCACCACAGGGCATAGAGGGGCTGTGATTACCTCTGGCCCTTCTGCCAAGTGTGCTAAGAGGAAGCAGGCAGGAAGTTTTGAACAAGGTTTGTTTTTAGCAGAGGTTAAGGCTTTAGAAGAAGAATGAGATTTAAGAACCTGACCTTTTGCCTACACCAGCCAGCCTCACCGCAACGGATAAATCTGTACTGCAGAGACAGGAGCTGCAGAAAACGTGCACCCGCTTTCTCCTCCGCAAAGAGGGGACTAAAAATGTTGCGGAAGGCACCCTCTGAGCAGGGGTCATGACGTAATTCTTGTCTTTAGAGGAAGGTTGCTGGTTTGATCCTGCCTTCAGACTCTGCTGATAAGGACCGGGAAGGCTCTCATTGGTTTCTGCAGCGCTGCTCTCAGCTGGAATTGCTTACACATGCAGATGCACGGTCCTTTCTTTCAGCCAGTTCTGTCACAGCAGACTAAATAAAGCCTTTCAAAGGTCTTTCTCTCAGCACCCAGAAATTACTTTCGTCTGCTGTTCTGTAATCGTGGCTCTTTCGATTGAGTGCCTTTCCTACCCCAGTCACTGATCGTGATGCTGTTTCGCTTCAGATTCATCAACCAGTTTGTGAACTGTGAAGTAAAAGTTCCTGTTCTGCCGATCAAGTCACTCCCCCGGTGTTTCAGAGGTAAGCTCTCCCACACTGTGGTTTGAGAGAGATTAGGATCGGCAGAAAAGGGAAATTCAGTTGTTAAAAGCTAGCAAGTTTAGGAAGCAAGATGAAGTTAGCCGTTTGCTCCTTAAGGACAAGCTGCTACCAGGTAAACGGTTCTGTAAGTTGCTGGTTTACGTACGGAAGTGAGAAAACTGGCTGCAGAGGCGCAGCGCGCTGAGAAGGGGGTGCTGGCAGGGCTGGGGGTGCAGCAAGAGTGTGACTCAAGGGGGGTCTGGTGTGGGGATCCACCCGCGGCAGCAGGTACAGGTTTTATTCTGGTGCCTGCAGACGGCAGTGCTGCTGGCTGGGTAACAGCCTCCTTCCTTGCCAAGCTCTGCTGCTCCTAAGGCATGGGGGGACGTAGGGGACATGGCTCAGTGGGCAGAGACCTTTGGGCAGTGCCTACCCTGCTGAGGGAAGTTATAGAGAAGTAATGAAATGCCCTTACCAAATAAAGAAAGGCAGGAAAGGCTGAGTTTGTGAAGTGCTTGGGGATTGGGGTGGCTGGAGGGGAGACACGCTCCTTGTTACGCTGCAGGTTGTTCGCTGCTTGGCCGTTAAAACCTCCTGCGCCCATGGGGCTGGGGAGTTTGGAGGGAGCTGGGCTGGGTCCCTGAACCTTCGTCGTCACAGACTGACGACCCGAGCAGACATACTGCCTGGTGCAAGAGGGTTGCCGAGGCTCTGCAACCTCTCCTGCTGCTCTCCCAAGTCCTCTTCAGCCCGTCAAGCACTGTCAGTCTAATGCTGGGAGGGAACCCATTGCTGGGAGGGAATCTATTGCTGAGACCCAAAGGGATGAAAGCTTAATTAAGGAATTCCTAAAAAATAATACGTATTGACATAGTCCTTTACTTGATTGTCTCTGTTAGAGATTTCATTAGTCCTTTTTATTCAGGTTTCTTTTTTTAGGTTTTTTTTGGGGGGGGTTCATTTCTGTGATAGTGTGTCTAGGAAACTGCGTCTAGAGAAATAAAATTTCAGCTTCTTGCCAAGACCTTTACTTGCCAAGAATCTAGTTATGATAAAAAGGCATTTTAGACTAGAGTCTACTGTATAGATTTCTAAACAACACACAAAAAAATTTAAAGCATAAATGCAAAAGATACCCCTGTTCAGTCTTACAAAAATGTTTAGAAATGCTATAAAGCAAAACAACTTATGTAAAATATACTTATCATTCAGATCTTGTAGCAAGAAGAAAGCTTTTAAGGCAAGGTTTCACTACAATGAAATATTCTCTTTCATCTTACCTTTGGGCTGTGTCTAGCTCTGGTTTTTGACTTTCTTCTCGTCAGCTTGTAGATTTCTTGAGTCTCATGCTTGCTTTTAAGGTGGTGGTCATATCAGAAAACATGAAGTGCTGCTGCTTTTCATTTCATCGTGTATTTCCATTGCACCACCAGTCTCCCCGCACCGTGTCTGCATACGTGCACTATGTACATATGATGTCACGCAGAGCTCATTTAAGGACATAAATAGATGGGTTTGTGGGGTTAGTGTGTATGAGTCACTGATTGGTTTCAATGAACAGAAAGAAATTGTGGCCCTACAGTTCTTCCGCTGATCTTTTTCTACGATACATGATTTTACTGTGTTGTATGTAGTATCTGTAGGTAGAGTGTTAGCTCTCAAAATGTGCTTTAAGCTAAATCCTAACCTATCCCTGTCATTGCTTCCCTTTTCATGACATCAAAAAGGAAAAAAGAGAGCATTGACTTTTAGTGGTCATCTGATATGTTCACTTCAAGTTGGTATTTTAAAGGCAGATAAGAGGCGCTCTTAAATCTGATTGCAGTCCTAGGGAGCAGGGGAGGTATCCATAGAGAGTGTCAAATGTTGATTTTGTTTTTGGGGGAAGATTAATTTTTTTGCCCGCTGTATGTGTGTTTGCAATCTTACCACAGAGGGAAAGAAAGGCCGGAGGGGGAGCTGTGCTGGTTCCCTGATACCCCTTAAATATCAAAATTGAGGATCGTATTGGCTGAATTCAAGCTACAAATCTATGAAAGAGATGGGGGAAGGAGGTGAGGTATAAAAATAGAACTTGGGGTTTCCCCATGGTATTTTAGTTAAAATGACTCTAAATAAAAAAAAAAAAAAAACCAACAGCTAAAGAAACCCCAAAACAAACAACAAAACCAGCCAACCAAACAAATAAAAAACCACCAAGGGGAAAAGTTAGAAGGTCTGAGTGAACAATACCTCACTGCCTTCCTCAGCTAGGTTTCACTTCTGTGTATCCAGTGGTGGTCTTGTCACGCTGACAGCATTTTGGATTTAAAAAAAAAATCAAATCCCAAACCTCCCCCCCCCAACGCAGGCAGGCACCACCACCCTGAGAATGAGAGAGGCGCTCGGGGCCCCTGCCAGCCGAGGCGGTGGGAACCGAGGCTGCCATGAGCAGGGGCTGTAAGCCCAGCTGTGAGCGCTCCGTGCCCCTGCGCCAGTGCGGGGTTTGCCCATGCCGTGATACAGCCACCAACGCTCAGAGCGGCTGCTCCTTCTTGCCCACTCAAGGTTTTCCCCTTGCCTACTCAAAGGTTCCTCGTCTCGTTTTCTCTTTGATGCTCATATTGTCATGCCCACCTCGCCAGAGGCTGCCCAGGAGCATGCCTCCCTGGGTGTGCTTGCTGCAGAACACCCTGCGTGGCTACGCAGCTGGATAAAGATTGTTTGGAAACGGGAGGATGAGGAAGTGCAGTGCCAGGATTGGGACGTCATTGTCTAGCCACCACCAGTGGTTGGTCTGGGTTTTTTTTTCCCCAGCAAACATCCTTTTGAGTTCTTTAGGGAGGATTCTGGGGAGAAGTGGACAGAAAGGCGTGGAAAGGGTGCAAAGGCACTTGGGATAAATCGTGAAGGCCCCCCCCTCCCTTCAAAACTGAAAGGGTGGAAAAGGATGATGCTGAAGGCTGATGGTGAGGGGGAGATGAAACTGAGCAAGCAGTGCAGTGGAAAGCTGGGGGTAGTCCATGAAGGACTCTCCAACTGTTGATTAATAGCTAACTTGTGATGCAGGGGTGATGCTGTGGGCAGCCACAGGCCCTACTCTTACGCTAAAGGGACCTGACTCGTCACTAAGACTCTGCTCTGTCCTTAGTCCCTTTGTGCATGTCACCAATGCCACCAGTGTGTGAAACAACTGCTGCTTTGTGTGATTTCAGATGCCAAATGCGTCACCTTGTTCCTTTTTCCTGACAATGAAGCTTTTTCATGTGCATTTTTTTGTCAGCATTGAGGACTTTGCCATATTGCTGCTGCCACTCAGATCCTGCATCCCTTGGTGGCAACCAGCAAAGCTCTGATGATTCCCTGGGCTTGCCACCAGCCACCCCCAAGGCACTGTTGGCTTGTTGCAGCAGACCACACAATAGAGAGCAGTGCCACGGTCCCACTTCTTCAGCTTGCAGTCCTGGCTCTCTGGAAGAGTGTTGGTATGGGGCTGGTGTTGCTGACATCCTTCCAGTTCAGGAGCTATATCGATATCCATCACACCACACACGGATATGCAGTGGAGACACGGTGGTTTTTTCTTGATCTAAATCAGAACCTAAACAGCAAGAAAATATCTGCTCTGCTTGAGAAGAGAGATCATCCACTGCTGTGATCCCCTTGCTTTCTTCCTCCATTTCTCCAGATGCCTTTTGAGTCTTTTCCGCTTTTCAGCTTCATTCTCCTCCTCATGTCCCTCACATGTTGCCTGGCCCCTGGATTTTCTTTTTTTGAAGTGCTGCTCTGTCTCTATGCTGGGGAGGAGCCTTCAAAGCCAGCTGCAGGAAACAGCAGGAGGTTGGGCAGCAGCAGCCACAAACAGCAACATGTGGAGCCTTGGGATTGTCCTGGAGAAGCTTTTACTGGTAAAGTATGCTTGGTTGGGGTTACCATGGGGGGCTGAAAGCATGCCTGAGCTTCTTCATCCTGCTATGAGGCCTTGCTGGGTGGCACCAAGGAACACCGACATGGATAGGGAAGCTATTGGAGCTCGCACCAGCCCACCATGGGCCACGTACTCACCTTGAGCCATTGCAGCATCCTTCCAGCACTGCCTGCAGCCTCTGGGTGAGCCAGAACTGGGATGAAATATCCCATCACCTAAATCGGTGGCTCTGCAGAGCCATTTGTTACTGAGTTGCTCCATCTCGTGGCTGTAGGGAAAATGAGAAACGTGGCTTCAGCCCTGCGATGCCCGTCTCCACCTGTGGCTGATCACTAGGAGGAACCTACAGCTCAGATAGCTTATCCCACAACTTGCCTCCACCAGCAAAGCGCTTGTCTTCCCTGCCCTCTGCGTTTGCCCCGCTGTCCACACCACGGACAGTCAGGAGTGATGAGAAAACAGAAAGGCATGGAGATGGGCTGAGAGGGACAAAGCACAGGGATGGCTGAAACGGGGCTTTTCGGTAGAGGATGTGACCATGAGTCCTGCCAGTGGGTTGCTGGTGAGGCCGAGGGGCCAGGGTGAGGAAGCAGCTGTGCCAGAAGAGAGGTCTGATCCCAGGCGGTGGCCTTCTCAATGACGTTTGGTCTCCTCTGGAAGGACCTGACAGCTTGAGGGTGGCACCAGCAAACCTTGACTGTGTACCAGGGCTGAGAGTGTCCCAGTGGAGAGGGGTCCTTTCAACGCTGGAAGAGCTAGATCTGCTGCTGGGCAGAGCAGGTGAGCTGATTTCTCTCTTTAAGCCCTGACACATTTAGTTTTGAAGCAATCTGGTATTTGTTGAGAGACGCGTCAGCTGGGGATGTTCCTATGGGACTCCTGAGGCCAGGTCAGCAGGGTGGGTATTGAAAAGAAACACTTCGTCCCAACTCTGCTGTGTTCTGATCCAAGGCCCGGGCAGCTCAGGCAGGGTTCTTTCCCCTACGTCCTGGTCCTGCCAACTCTCAGGCTGCAGCACCAGCAGCACTAACTCAGTGGAGACCTGCCTCTTGTGTGGCAGTTTCTGCACGTGTAGTTATCCTCTGGCTCTGCGGGGCAGGCGTTGAACAGGCCTCACGCACCCCGGCTGAGGGCCCTAGACACCACAGCGCAGCGTGTGCCTCCTTCCAGCCTAGTGTCTGACTCATTTTTGCCATTTTTAAAGTATTTTTTATGTTATTTTTTCCTACTCAAACCATTAGCTACACTGGTCTTCAACTCATTATTACCTTTGAAAGAGTTGAGACAGCATTTTTCGTGTATCAGCTATTTCCCAACAGTTCACACAAACCTCCAAACCATGAGACACATCCCTGGCTCGATGAGACAGCGACTTCAGCTGTGATTTTGCAAGGTAGGAAAAAACCTCGGTTACAGAAGATGATGGAAGACATCTCATTTTATTTTTCACAGTGCTGGAGCCTGGAGCACATGCATGGCTCTAGGGAAGTAACTGCATAACTGGCCCTCCTCTCCAAAAGACTCTGTATGTTCTGAGCCAACTGAGCTGCTCGTACGGCTGAGGAGAGGTCTCCTCCTAGGGTACACACTGTGGTGACTGGGAGGGTTTCAGCCAGACCCTGCACAGCTTATGGATCCATTTCTTCTTAACAGGAAAGGTTGGTTTTCCTTGGCTGTGTTCTGAGGCCTGTGTAATGGCACGGCGTGAGTCTGAGAGAAATTGTTTGAGGGTAGTTAGGGCAGGCCTTGTGGCAGGGAGGGAAGTTTGTTGGATGTCATAACGAGAAAACAGTGAACGGCAGAGGGACATGAGAGTAATTTAAGCAAGAGAAAAAGTGTGTCTTATATTGCATCCTGTCTTTGACTGAAGCCAGCAGTGGATGTTTAGGGGAAGGGCATAAGAAGCTGCGGTCATGTTGCTGGCAGTGCTTCCAGCAATAAGCGGCTTACAAAATAAGGAAAGCTTGATGCTAAAGGCTCCCTTAGGTTCCAGACTTTCCTATTTTGCAGATAGTTCTGGCCTCTTTATGTTGAAAAGACCACAATGTTGAACCCATGTATCTTCAGTATTTCAGAGAACCAGGTGGATATTAATGAACTGCATTACCAGACAGTTGCTGCTTCAGGATCTTTTCGTAAACCTAAATTTTTCAGTGTTTCATAGGGGTGGTTTGTTAGAATTCAGGTTGCTGGCTGAAGCATGGTTTCTGGTCTTCTGAAAATAGCAGAAATTGCGAGACAGGAAATATCTGAGTTTAGATAATGAGCATGAAGAGGTTAATTAGAAATGCAGTGACAGCAGTCAGAAGGCAGCAATGCTCTTCTTCCCCAAGTGTATATTGATCACATATTCCTCAAAGGAACATTTTAATAAAATTACACATTTCCAAAAGACTTGGGGGGGGGGGAAGGGAAACCTTTTAATTTTTATCTTTTCTTTTTTTTAAGTTCATGTTGCTTTCTCTGTGTTCTGCTTTCTTACTTCATTATGTTTATTATATCGTAACATGCTAGTAAGATTGAACCTTGCTATGCACCAGAGTTAGAGTGCACAGAGGATTTGGCTGCTAATGAAAATCGTTCTTCTTGTTGTATGCAGCCGGACGCATCAGTTTGGTGCTTCACTAACCTTACAACCTGTTTATCAACTGTCCTCTATCTCTGCTGAGCATAGTGCTGCTGAGGTGTTGTGTTCGCTCTGCCTAAGTGCACCATATTTAGGTGCTGTCTGCACCGCAGTGCACCGTAGCAGGCTTGTCTGCTTGCCACTGTTGAGTTTGGGGTTTTCCGTCCGCTCCTAAATGTAACTGTTCTGCTGTCATCCTGGTGCTGTGGGTTGGGCCTGTTGTGTTTTCCATTTTACATGTGGGGATGTAAAGCAGTGAGAAGCAAAAGGACTTTCCAAAGGTGGTACAAGACACCTGCAGTGGCGTGCAGTTTCCCAAATCCAGATACATCCCTCTCAGTGGCAACACGCTATTTGTAGCCTGGGCCTTCCTGCAGCCCAGCTCCCCGCCTGCAGCCCAGGAGAAACAGCACTGCATCAGTCATGTCTGGATGTTCACACCCCAACTACAAGTCCTACATTCTTCAGAAATAATTTGTATGTCTGCCATTTCATAATCAGAATTAGCTATTCTCAGTTGGTAAGTATTGAAACTATGTAGTAACACACAAAAGTGATCAAGAACGTGACAATGTGTATTTCATGTCATTATTTTCCATACATATATATGTGATCACTTAATTCATTGGAATCTTTTGGTCTTTCTATTTAATTTCAATAACATTTTAGTTGGGGTGAGGCTGTCTCTATGTGATAAAAGTGTGGTGTCTGCAGTTACACTGTGCAGATTTCAGAAAAGATTAAGAGAAGAATATGTTTCTTTTCCTCATTTTTTCTGTTGCTGACCTCAGATGTGGTGGCCTTCAAGCAGATCTTGCACTGTTGTGTGTCGATGGTGTGGTGTTTGTGCAGAAGCATTTATCATTTAGTCACCTAAATTACAGATATTTCCTGAGTACTCATAATTCATTATGTGTCTTTTTCCAGTATTATTCCTTTTAAGGTGATAACAGCTTAGAGAAAGAATCTGTACTTCTGAATACTACATTTCTTTGGCCGAGCATCTCTCATGCATTTAGCAGAAGGCTTTCTTCTTGTCAAGCCTTGCCTTGTCTTGCCCACACAATGTTCTCTTACAGCAGGGACAGGTGCTGAAACACCAGCTGGGTTATGCTGAAGCCTATTGCAGTGCTGCTAGTGGTTTTTCAGACTGCTGCTCAACACTGGTGCTAAAACACTTGCTTTCTACTATGTGAAACGTGTGCACAGCATCCTACGTGTCTCTGAATTGTAGAAAATATTCTGTGCATTTTTATTTCCTTTTCATCTATTTGCAATTTGCTTACCTTTGATACAGGATTTTTAAAGGTTTGTTTTGTGGGTTTTTTTTCTTTCTGAGGTGCTGATTTTTATGGCTTTGGTTGCTACTAGCAAGAAGTTTATGCAGAAGGAAGTCTGTTCCCTCAATCCTTTCATGTTCAGATGAAAGGCAGAGGGAGAGAAAGACTTGCGATGGTTGTGTGTCCCTTGTCACTGTTACCGTTTGGCATCAGGTACCTCTGCGAGAGCCAGCGTCTGAGCTGCCCTCTCTTCTCAGAAGAGCTACTGTGCAATACCTACATTTGGGTGCAGACGGGAACTCAAAATTTCCAGCCCTATTTTTTTGCCAACAATCCCTTTAAAGGCCATTGAACAGGCTATTTCAGTTGGAAGGGCCTTATAAAGATCACCTAGTCCCACTGCCTGACTACCTTAGGGCTGACCACATTGAAGTGTGGTGTTACAGGCATTGTCTAATTGCCTCTTGAACACCAACAGGCTTGGGGCATCGAACACCTCTCTAGAAAGACTGTTGCAGTGTTTGACCACCCTCTTGGCAAAGACATACTTCCTAATGTCCAGTGTATAAACCTTCCCTGGCACAGCTTTGAACCATTCCCAGACATTTCATCCCAGGGGGAAGAGCTCAGCACCTCGCTCTCCATTTCCCCTTCTCAACTGCAGAGAGCACTGAGGACACCCCTCAGTCTCCAGTTCCTCAAAGTCCTCAGCCGGTCCTCACGGGATATTCCTCCCAGGCCTCTTGCCAGCTTTGTTGTCCTACTCTGAACATGTTTCAGGACCTTCACATCCTTCTTGACTCGTGGTGCCTAGACCTGCACACAGTACTCTGGCTGAGACCACACCACGCTGAATACAGCAGTGGTGTCACTGCTTGTGGCCAGCTGGTTAGACTCTCTGGTGCACCCCAGGATACGGTTTGCCCTCTTGGCTGTCATAGACCTTGTGGACATCTTCCCACTGCTGTCATTGAAGCAGATGGAAGGAGAGCTCCTCATGGGATGGGGCAGAGAGAGGTTTGTCTGCAGGGCAGTCAGGACAGAACCCGGGGACCTCAGTGCACACATCGGCTGGGACTTTGCAAGTCAGTTTGAGCAGTGGTTCTGTCCTGCTGGCTGGCACCAGTGCTGCTTGTAAACCAAAACAGCAGCCCAAAGTGCCTGGAGAAGCTGGCCAGCCAACAGCATGTGTAATCCCCTCAGTGCTGGTTTAGCTATCCCATGGGGAACGTGCGAGGCTTAATGCTTGTGCAGCAATACAGACACAACAGCTTCACTGTCGCCCTGCTCTTAGGAAAGCGCCTGCTGAACCACATGCAGGACATAACTGACAGGCTTGAAAGTATGCTCAGAAAAGCACTGGGCAAGTGGCACATTTACTCTTCTGAGCCCCTTGTGCTGCAGAGTCTGGGGAGAATAAGGTTTTCAGAAGCAACCGATGAAATACCCTGATTTAAGGGAAGCAGCTCTTCCTTGTACTGGTTGCTTTGCATCTGTGTATTGCACCATTGAATGCTACTATGTTCTTGGCTTCGAGACAAGAAGAAATGCTATTTAATACAATGTGGCTTGGTTCTTTTGGTTTTGTATTTTGTTTTTTGTGTTTTTACGCAGTGAAAGCAGTGGTTTTTGGTCACGTTTGCAAACAAGGGCTTTATTTATTATGCTGATACCTCCATTATGCTTCCTTGCAGCTCAGATTGTTCACTGAGGCCAAATTTAAGGTATTTTTTTTACTCTTTGCTCTCTCTAAGAGCTGCAGGAGACTGAAGCAGGCAGGAGTAGTGGAGCGTCTGCTTGCTGTGGCTGTGCATGCACAGGTGGGAAGAGACAGGACACAACAGGAGGGAGAGGAAAGCCAGAGGAAAGGGGTTTGATGGCCTTTTCAATGTTTTACAGGGGTTCGGCTGAAATTGTGAGAGATTTTTTGTCTTCATGTGCTTTCTTTATGTTCCCCCATCTATCCTCACTGCAGGTGTGTGCAGGGTGTTCCTGCCCTGTGGAACTGGGGCAGGGAGAGGTTTGTGGCACCTGTCCTCTCTAAGGGAGCCTTTGCATTTGTAACTATATGCTGTAACACATATGCATAGATGTATATGTAGTCCATACAGCAAGGAGCTCATGGCACCACAACCTGGGTTTCCATCCGAACAAAGGGGAAAGCCCCTGCTCACGCCAGCCCTCCCCTGCTCTTTTCTCTGGCCACCTCTTGGCTTTCTCAGAGAGCTGCTATGAGGAGGTTGAGGCTGAACTGTTCTGTGTCTTCCTCCCCTCCACCTTTAGTGAATGGTTTAATGGGCTTTTCAAGGGCAGCATTTGCTGTGAGTTCGTCTTCCTGCTTGAAAATTCAACTGCTAATTTTGTACTGTGGTATGTGTGCACTTCAGCCTTCTCATGCTTATTAATTCTTAGTGAAATCCAATTTATACAAATAAAAATAACATTGATGAAGTTGTTACATGTATCGCGCCACATCCTTTTCCTGTTCTTTTCCTGGTAAGTTCTAAAGTCAAGTATTTAAACATTTTTGTATAAAATTTCTCTTGAGCATTTCTTTGTAAATAACCACAACCGCTGAAGTAAAAACTAACTAGGGCTATAGCTTTGATGATTTAGCAGGTAGCCTTGTGATTGTAAGGGGGTGTGTGGGGGAGAAAGTGTTAGAATATCTTTTACTATAGCTACCAGATTTTTAAATTTTTTTTTTTAAATATTCCTGCAACAGCTCATTTTTTTGCAGAGTTGATGCTTGGTTCGTGCTCTGCAGCATTGACACTTGCTTCGTGCTTTGCAGTGATGCCTGGTGGTCCTGAGTAAATCCTTCCAGGATCCAGATCATTGTTTCTCCTGTTCCATCTGTATTTCATAAACTTGTGCAAAGTTAGATCAAATTCAAGATCCAGCCGGGTCCAGGTTTCTGAAACTACAGTTTAATAGCACACATTTAGCCTGCGACATGTCACCCAAATCTCTTCCTGGAACTGTAACTAGTGGTTTAAAATTTGTTCATCTTGAGTAAGAAAAAAAAGCAGCGGCAATCGTAGAGTGACTGTCGTCCTGTCTTCCTTCTTTCAGCCTGACCCGGTTTATCAAACTAAGAAACATTTACTGTCTGTGTGGAGAGGAACTCGTGCTTCTGATTCTGCACTGAGGAGAAGGCACCCGTTTGGAGAACCAGCCGTGCATGCTAATTTAATTGTAATTCCCCCACACACAAATGGACGCGCTGTTTAATTGTGGCTTCCCGCTGCGCCGCTCAATGGCACCTTCCACACCCCCGCCCAAAATCACCCCTGGCAGAGAGAGGGAGCTGCTACTCAGCAGGACAAATTTACAGCCCGCTCCGAGCAACATGTAAGCAACAGGCTAGGAAAGGGAAGGAAAAAAGAGGTCTGTGATGCTGTTGTGAAGCCATTTGTATTTGTTAACTCAAGGACACTTCTTGCCCATACAGGAGCCACAGAGGGACTGTGAGTGCTGGGCTTTGATTTGCATGTGGATTTTGCTGGTTATTTGGCAGCCAGGGGGTGTGTTGTTGCGCACAGGCACGGAGGAAGCAAGGCTTGCCTTCAGAGCCCCTGCAAGCCAGAGTGGGGCTAAGGAAAAGCAGGCAGGCCCCCAGTGCTGCCTCTGCTGGAGCACAAGCATTCCCACCTTGTGTCTTCCTCCTGGTGTGCTGTGCTCAGAGATGCGCAGTCTCCTTTTTGGAAATCTCTCTGTGGCAAAGGACTGTTTTAAGTGTTTTTGTCATTTAAAGGTGTTTCACTTCGTTTCAGATAGGTTTGTCTCCTATACCAAGGTACAGGAGACACCCAGGCAGCATCGTGCTGCTGAAGGCAAACCTGGGCAAGCAATTGAGAGGGGTCTGGGTGCTGTACAACGCACCTCCCTGCAAGAAGGAAACCAAGGGAGATTTTCAAATTTGTGTGGTGTCTTGTGTTGTATGCTGGTCATTTCAGTACCCTCAGCTCTACACTTTTCACTTAGCACAATGTTCTCCACCCCCAGGTGTGTGCAAGATCTTTAGGTCTCCCAGCTAGCAGAAATATGCTGAAAGCTGACTCAATCACACCACACACCCCCCTTTAATATAGAGAAAAGGGCAGCCTTTTCTCACTGCTGTGGGATGTCTGGGGCAGATTCTCTGAAGAGTCACAGCTGTGGCTTTCTAGCAAGCATCAAGCCTGGGGAAAGAGCTCTGTGGCAACTCCCTGAGTGGGCAACACACAGTGGAAGAAGGCAGAGGATCTGTGGGATAAGGGGGGTGGCTGCTCAGGTTGACCGCTGCTGGTCCTGGAGGGATGTCTCTGCTTTTCCTTGGCCCCTTAGGTGGAGGTTAGAGGGCAAGTAAAGTGAGAAAGTTTGATAAGGAACCAACCTTATTCGGTTTAAACAACTGAGCCACCAAACAGTTTTGAGAACTGAAATGTAGGGTTGAGGAGACAAATTTTAGGTACAAGGCTGAGGAATGGAAGAGGATTTGCATTTCAGCTAAGGCCATGATCAGGGACAGGAACACATTGCCCAGAATGTTAAAATTTGGAGTAATTGATATTACCTTAGGACCTGGAAGGAGGATTGTGCTGTATTTGGTACTCTAGATGGTACAGCCATTTAAAAAATGAAAGAAATTTTGTTTGAAGAACATATTTAGCCCAGCATTAGTGCCATAGGAAACTCTGCACTTGCTGAGAGCCAGAAAGTGCTCCTGGGTTCACTCTGCCAGTGTGTGTTGGTACCTCGGCTGTCTGTGGTGACGGGGAACAGACAGTGCTTTATTTGTATTGTTTTATAATATAGGTGTTTTATATATTTATATAATACCTGTATTTTATGTTTTTATGTTTTATAATATATGTGTTCTTGGCTTACTGAATTTTGCAAAGCAATTGGTTTGAAGCTGTGTGCAAGGTCTTGTCAATGCAGTGAGTGTGTGTTACTCTGTCCTTTAGGCTTTCAGTGTGCCCCAGCTTCAGTGCTGCTCTCCAGTCTGTGTTTGTGGCAAAGACATATGTGAGCATGTCAGAGGAAAAAAAAGTTGAGATCTCTAATCATCTGAAAATACCTTATGATTCATAACAACCTGCTTTTAGGGGTTTCTGGCCACAGACGTGAGTCACTGGAGATACTACCCGTATGTATTGCAATGGCAGGCATGTTTAAAAGGACCACAGCCCAGCTGCGAGCAACACTGTCACAACCCAGCACATCAAGGCGCTCTGCAACCTCTTCCTCTTCTCCAAACCTCTTCTTCAAATGGGGCTGGGCAGTGAGTGCCTGAGATGAGCTGTAACCTAAAATCAGGCTGCCGTGGAGAAGCAATGTTAAGAGAGAGCTGGGGAACGCTTGCACCCAGCCTCCAGCTTTGCCGGTGCTGCGCTGGCTGCTGGGCACAGCTCTGGCCCAGATGTCTCCCTGCAGACCTGCCACCAGCCTGTGCCTGGCTCCCCACACCTGCTCACTCTGCCCACCTGGCATGGGGACAGCAGGATGCACCCTGTGGGGACCGGATGGCCACCTGATGCTCTGAGGTTCTGGTCCACTGCTTGTCTGACAGAAAGGAAACAACCTGCTCGTTTAATGAAGATGTCTAAAATTTGGCTGTGAGTTCATGCCCAGCTAGGTTAGAAAGCTGTGAAGCCTTTCATTTTGGTAGGTGATGCCTGCATGTCTTCAGGCTAGTCTTTTGGCTCCTTAGTTACTGTAAGAAAAAGCAAGAAGGCCAACCCTGTACTCACCCACAGTTATACAAAAAAAAGCAGCCTCCAAAAGCCACAGCTATTTTTAAAAGACTTTAGAAATTACAATATTCTGACATTATTTTGAAGTTCAGGTGCCTCCTGCTAATGTATCTCTGATCTTTTGGCATTTACAGATTTTTCCGGAAGTTTGTGGTTGTGTTCTCCACCTTCCAGCCTGAACTGAGGTAACAGCTGGCTGTTCTCTTTCTGGTGACAACTCAAAACCCGGGGACCTGAAGACTAGGCTAATGCTGGTAAGTCCCTGGTGTGGATGCTAAGGCTGGCACTGAGAGGCTGGCGATGGTTATTGGCTGCACGGAGCTCTCATTCATTTTAAACCCCAGTTGGTTTTGGCCTTGAAAAAGGTTTCCGTCAGTGGCTGGACTGGGTGCAAACAGGATGAAAGGTCTATTTGGTCACACCTCTCGATTTGTACAGGGGTTGAACTGTAGGAAGAACGCAGCAGAAAGGTGAGATGTCAGGTTAAAAAGTAGAGAAAGAACCCACACCACAGCTGCATGGCCAAGGGTGTTTCAGGGGCAGAAAGCTGGAGGGAGGTTGTAGCGAATGGCTGAAAGTAAGGAAATGTCTCCTTGATATTTCCCACCTCCTGCAGGCTGGGAGACAAAGCATGATGTACAGTCTGCATTAAAAAAACATACATTAAATCTTGTCAGCTTCTCACGGGAGAAATCTCACCACTCAGTTTGTGGGAGTCGGAGGCGGTGATCGTATGTGCTGACCTAAAGATCAACTTGAGCACTGGTTTTACATAACAGACCTGGTACTTGGTGCAGTCAGGAGATACCGGAATATTTTTATGATGGGTCTTTTTTTTTGCTTCTCTTGTTCTCCTGTCTGCATTATTGAGTTAACACATGGGCAATTCCCACTGAGTTAGACTGAGATCTGCAAGTGACGACACTTGAAGAATTAGGTTGTGCTCTAAATGAATAAAGGTGCAAAAGAGAGCAGGCGTTTGCTTTCCAGTGTGACCGTGGAAAGGGAGAGTGTGCATGTTCTCATGCATTGTCAGCATCCTTGCTGGTGAGGTTCAGGCTGTAGATCAGCTTTGGTCCCTTCTCATGCTTGTTTATTGCCAGAAAACAGCCATGAAATGGACTTCTACAAAGTTTAGGCAGCACAGAATTTGTTTGATAGTATTGTATGTATAAGAAATTATCCAGTTTAATCCCCCGAGCTCTATTTCCATCACTGGAAGTCAAACCAGGAGAAAGAACAGAAAGGTTCTAAGTAAATCCGGCAAATGTTGTTTTCAGATTCATTTCGAGAAGTTGTGACTCAAAGCAAACCATGCTGCCTACTTTTAAGAAAAAAGATTTAATTCTCAGGCTATCTTTGTGCTTTTACTACAAACACCTGAAGACAAACAGATTTTGAAGGTGATAACTTTCTGTAAGAGTCAGACTATCATCTGCTTGACGTTATGTAAAAAAAAAAATATCAAAAAACCAAATCCAAACCCTAACAATCACACTTGTCACAGCTCAGATTTGGGATTTTAACCAGTCAAGTGACCTCCCAGAGTTTCAAGGCAACTGTGTCACAGGGCTCTGCTTTGCAGAATGATCTCAGGAAGTTAGGAGGAGGAGCTGGACATACGCAGAGTTCTCTGATTTTACTGGCACTGTAATGTGCTGGGTGTGCTTAAAAAGATAACAGCATGCTGGAAAAGGGAGGACAGAGATTTGCAAGAGCCCAGTGCAGCTGGTTTGATGACTTTACCCTTTCAGCATGTTTTCCCAACCACTGTAGGAACCAGGAGTCTGGCTCTCACTGGACTGGACTTGCCTTTGGGAAAGACTTGGCGTAGGAGCGGAGGAAAGGCATTGTGCTGTAAGAGGTTCAAAGCTGAGGTATTGGGATCTTTTAAAAGAAACTGCATATTCCACGTGTATTGATATGACTCTGGGAGATACTGAGGAAAATTCCCCAGAGAACGTAAACTTGAGCAAAAGGGAAACGAATCATAGTTATGTTTACTCAGTAAATAAACAGATCAAAGGTTTCTGAAAAACACCGGAATCTTCATTTTTTCCAGTAACACCAAGCAATTAGTAGATTTAAGAGAGATACTAATGACTGAACTCTTCTTAACCTACGAGGGCATTCACGTGTGGTCTCTTTTCCAGAGCTCAGATAGCTTCTGGCATAATTATTGGCTGCATCTTTTTTGGTAATGAGTTGGTTGGGGCGGCAGAGATGCTTAATAAGCAGCTGTATGGTTTCATCCGCAGGATACAGACATGCAAGTATCTAACAGATGTGAAATACACTGATAGGTGATCTGAGAGCCCAGATGTTCTAGCAGCCTTCAGTCCTTGGGGAGGACAGACTTGCTCTTGTTAAGGGCAATCAGATGTTAATGAGTGGAATTGCTCCCTGGAGATGCCAGGATCTCTTCAGTGACTGTGGAGGGAGCCTCAGTTACTTCTTCATTTGGCACTGCAGTAGGGTGCTTCACTTGAGGTGGGAGCAATTGCTTCACTCAGGGGACTCTGTGGCATGTTTAGAGTGTGGTAAAATGCTTCTAGGAAATAGAGCTGCTGAGAGAGGGCCTCTGAGACACCGAAAAATTGCACTGAGCCCAAGCAGTGCTGGGGAGGGGGGGGGGGGGCAAAATGAAACCTTGATTTAATTTCAGCACAACATACAAAAGATAAGATATATATTTTTCTAATATGTGTATATATCTCTCCATCATGTGACTAGACAACCTACAGCTTTTCTCAGCTCTCTTTGTTAGCTTTAATTGAAGTGTCCCATGTGTTTAAGCTGCACTTTTTTTAAAAAAAAAAAAAGACCAGAGCTTTTGGTCGGTGATCTTGATGTGGGGATCACGTGCCTGAGTGCTGCTGCCTGCACCTTCCAGAACTGCCACAGGACCTCACCCCTGAGATGAACTGGTAAATGCAGAATGGGTTGGAACAATGTCTCTTTCTTACAAGTGCAGCTGGCCAGGCCTCAGGAAATAGGAAGTGGTAGGTTTGGGCCGTAAAACTGAACATGAAAAGCACTTATGCCATTTTCTTTTAACGTGGACTCTGCCTGTCCTTGAAGCTGTCACACTGCAGCAAGTGGGGGGAAAGGTTGCTAATGACACAGAGGTCATTAAGCAACAGAGTTAAATGGCTTAATGAGCCTACAAAGGCAAAATATCTAGATTCCACTGATGATTGGCCTTGATGGTCTTAGTGGTCTTTTCCAACCTTAAAGATTCTATTAAAACAACCGATTTTTCCAACCTCCCACAGAGATTATGGCTCGCAAGCAGCAGCCTGCCCTTGGCAGCACTTCTGGGCACCAGCTGGGTGCCACGGAGCAGGCTGCGAGGCGGCTGCTGCCGGGCAGCATCCCTTGGCTGAGATAGGATCTCTCTTGCCTGTGGGATGCCCTTTGCCCCACAGGAAGCTACCCACTGTGCATGGGTCCAGGGCTGGGGCCTGAAACGCTGGCTGATAGAGGACTTTCAGAAGTGGGGAGCTGGGGTGAGGAGAAGGTAAATGGCAGGATATGGTTGCTTTGAAACACCCTCATCTTGGGCAAGCTTTGAGAACTGCCACAAGGTCTGAATGCATGCCCTGCCTACCCAAGAGCTGCCTCTCATTGCTTAAATGAGTAAGCACTGTGACGTTTGCTACAGAGAGCGTGTATAAAAGCAGCTGAGCATGGTGTAGAGGAGGTGCCAAATGCTGAGTGAAGGGGGTTTGTGCAGTGAAGTGTGTCAGATGGTTTAGATCAGACAACACAGGTGACATCCTAGTGCCCCAGAACAGATTTACTGCAGGTCTGTTTGACAGTGGCTGAGCTCACTCCTGGGAGGAGGAGTCCTCACCTTGGAGCAGCTGGTGCTGGGGAAAGCAATGCCATCCCTGTGACCTGTTGTCAGTGATTTAAAAAATAAGTAAACTAAAAATCCGTGGTTCCAGCATAAATTTGGCTCTGCTGATCCCTCTGTCATGCAGTATGTTGCAGTGAGTGCTGTCAAGGTTTCTGTTAGCTTATAGATATTTTAAAGTGGGGGAAAAAAAAAAGAGAGCAAAATTTCTGAGAGGGCCAAAGACAAAGAGCTGTGCCACTTCAGGGACACAGAATTGCCTTGTAGAACCTCAGCTGTGGTGTTGGCTCAGCTACTGCCTGTCTGGTTCACACTTTTTTGCTTCCCATGTTTCCGGCCCTAGATAGCGATCAGTCCATGCAGTGGAGGATTGTGTCTCTTGCATTCAGTCATTCTTACTTCCTCAGATAAAAGATATTATATAAATGTGACTATTCTTAGTCTGGCAAGGTGTGCTTCAGTGGTAAGGCTTGGCTTAGTCTGTGTACTGACCAGATGTTAAGAAGATAAACAAGACTGCTGTCGTGAACTTGATGTGTGTCTCAGGTGTTTGCCAGCTAACACTGAGGTTTCAGAACTGCAATTCTGATCACACAGTGGTATTTTGTGGCAAGCAGCTCTTGGGAGTGATATTGCAATGCAAATAGCTATTGTGCCAACAGAAACTAATCTCAATTATATTTAGAAGCAGCACGGGATCTCTCACCTAATAATTCCATCGACTATTCTTTCCTAACTTAAAGTAGCTGAGTTTTGTTTTGTTCTCTCCCCCCTAAGCCCTTACAGGAGAAATAGTTTTAGCTGTTTTGAAAAGCGGTCACCAAAGCTGAAGGAAGCCCTGGTCTGTGCAGCCCTATCTCAGCATCCATCCCCGTGACAGTGGCCACTTCTGCTCAGCAGCAAGACAGGCACCAACCACATGGTGTGCCCAGCGTGTCCTGCCTGCGGAGGAGGGGCTGTCTCCTGTGCAAGGGCCGGGTGGGAGCAGCGATGGGGGAAGCAGTGGCAAAGGGCATGACTCTTGAAAGCATGGAGTGGGCACACACACACACACACACAGCAGCTTGGGGACACCTCTGGTGAGTCAGGCAAAATCTTGCCTTGGGCAGGAAGAGGGATCAGGGGGCTGTCTGTGCCTCTTGTGATTTTTATTCCAGGAGCAGGTTTGTATCTTTGGACTGAAGATCTGCCCAGGCAGATCTTTCCTATGGCAGCAGGCTCAGCCCACCCTCTGCAATAACCACTTTCCATCACGTGCTGCAGCATCCTCTCTTCCTCTTCCTCCGTGCCTTCCTTCCCCCACACAGACACTGTAGGCTTGAGGGTAAGAGCAGCCACTGTCCCTTTCAGTAGCTGAGCCTTTGAGCTGCTCTCTCCGTGCTCCATATTTTGGCAGTGCAGGGAGAGCAGCCAGAGCAAAGAGCAGGCAGATAGGTTGTCTTCTGTGTTTCTCTACATGCTTAGCAAGCATCCTAATTTGAACACTAGCCACACCAGCTTTCCCATTTGCGCTGCTGTGCGAATAACAAAGATGGGCAGATTCCTTTTCAATTTGCTTATTTGCTCAGGGCAGGCGCGTTTCTGCTCCTCTTTGTAAAGACACTTCCCCTTAGGGAAAAGTTAAGTGCCTTTTGGTGTGCGGCAACCCAGGCCTCATTGTACTCCTGCTCCATAAAGGGGTTGTCCAAGCTACTGCTGTTTGCCAGTCCAGAGCTGAGCAGGTCTCCACAGGCTCTCATGGCAGCTGCCAGAGTCATCTCAGGAGGTCTGGGTACATAGGGCCAGTGGGTTTTCTCCTCTTGGACTTGCCAGTTCCTCAAATGACCCTGCCTCTCCATAGCTCCTCTCCTTGCGTTCGGGTGGAAGGCTGGAGAGTGTGCCCAAGTCTTGTAGGAAGGAGTCAGGCTAGAGTGGAAAATGTGCTTAACGTGAGGCGGAAAACACCTTCAAAACCATTTTGATGAGAGAGGCAGAAGCCCGTACCTTTGGGTAGCATCGGTTTGCCTCCTGTTCGGTTGCGTGCATTTTGGACAGGTTAAGTTGTGGTGAATAACCTTTGAGTAAAATACTGCTTAGAGCTGCATACAAAGATGTGAGGTTTAGGACAAGATCTTACTGAAGATCGGTTTCAGTCTTCGAACTTGTTTCCATTTCATTGTGCGATCTGGAGGCTGCCTCAGGCAGCGGGGTGGCTTCTCTTCTCACTTTGCACGTTTCTGAACACTTGAAATTAGTTGATACCATCAAGTGCTAGAGTGAAATTTATTAGGCTTTCTTTGTGAGTAAAGCTCACAGAGAAGAAATTGTGGCTGATCATTTTCCCAGGGAAAAGCTGCCTGGTTTATGGTTTTGAACTAAGGTGTTCAATCATAGTGAAATGATGTTGGGCTGCCTCTACAGGGTGCATGTCCACCTGTCCTCACCACGGCTCCTTGCTAGAAGGCAGGAGACCATCAGTCTCAGGTGCTTTCCAGCTCGTAAAGCACGTAGTATCATACAAGCAGTTTTATGAAAGCTATATAAATGTTTCATATTAGATCTTCTACTTGCTATTAAGCAAGTTTTGGTTTGCTTTGTTGTTTTTTCATTAAAAAATAACTTAGATGTGTTATTTCAAAGGGACTTTGGGGCACTGTTACTTTTCAAAAAGTCCATGGATATTCTAACAGTACTTTTCTAATATTAGAATTTACTGGAGTGGAACTAATCTGAATTTCAGTGGTCAAGCAGGTCTGCAAAATGAAGATGATATAACTTACCAGAAAAACCCTGTGTGGTTTTGGTGTCCTCGTCTCCTTTTTCTTGGGGTTTGTTCCCCCCTCCTCCCTTTTGTCCAAACTACTTTTACCCTTTATGGTCTTTCAGTTACTGTGTGAGTCCTCAAAATACAGCTAGGGGATCACATTCACTACTGAACAAATGCTAATTGTAGGATGCTGGTGCAGTAATCTGTCACTGATAAAAATGCCCTCCAGAGCAGCCAGCCCTCTTCTGTGGTGTGAAGTTGGCCCTAGTGACTTGACAGGATTAAAACAAACCCACTTCTGATGAATATTCTCACCTGGGGCTTGCATCAATTCACAGACAGCAAAACTGAAAATGTAACTTTTAAAGGCATTGTTTTGGTTGGTTTTGGTTAGCACTTGGTTTAATTTTTTCTACCCTAGGGCAATGCTAATTTGACTTTACAGTAAAACTGAGTCCTTGGGAAGAGATCTGGGCATGTGAGGTGTTTGTGTTCAGCCTCATGCTGTCTTTGTGTATTAAGAATGACATTGAGAGAGGAAACCTCTTCTGTTCTGCAGCCTGAAAATAGAAATTGTGAACTTGTGCATTGGCTCAGGAAGTCTTTTGTTGTTTATTTAAAATGTCAAATGTTTTTCAGTTTTATTCTCAAAAAAAAGTTCTCATGCAACTTCTTAAGCTTGCTGTGATGTATGACGTGAGCAGACTGAGTCTGTACACCGCTTCTACACAGTGGGTCCCACCACTCCCCAGTATGACAGCTTATTTTTTGTAAACTGAGTTTGTTTCCTTCATTGAAGAAAAAATTACATTGATTTCTTTCTGTAAGTGAAAGTCTGTCCCTTCTAGAGTGTGCTGAGACTGTCACTGACGGAGCAGCGGCGTGAGTGAATGCAGTCTCCCCAGCTCTCCCTCCCCTGTGCATATGAGAGTCCCTGTGCACTTTTCCTCTCTGCCTACTGTCTATGTGCACTTCTGCCTTTGAAAATTAGAAAATTATTTTTTTCCAAGTAAGTAGTGATAAATGAATTGAAGACAAAGGCACTGCTTCATTAGTCCTGACATTAGTCCTTTCACAAGTCCTGTGAGGAACAGCTGAAGGAACTGAGTCTTTTTAGTCTTAAAGAAAAGGATGCTGAGGGGAGACCTTATTGCCCTCTACAACTACCTGCAAGGAGGGTGTAGAGAGGTGGGGGTCTGTCTCTTGTCTCATGTAACAAGCGGTAGGACCAGAGAAGATGGTTTGAAATTGCACCAGGGGAGATTTAGGTCAGGTATCAGAGAGAATTTCTTTACTCAAAAGGTTGTCAGATACTGGAACAGGCTGCCCAGGATGGTGGTGGAGTTACCACTGCTGGTTAAAAGGCATGTAATGTTGTGCTTGGAGACATGGTCTAGAGGTGGACTAGGCAGGGTTAGGCTGTGGTTGGACTCAATCATCTTGAAGGTCTCTTCCAACCCAAGAGATTCTATGATTCTATGACATTAAATATCTTAGCCTTGTGTGATGGGTCATAGTTGTTGCTGCCTCATAATTTTTAGGCAGCCTAGTCTATTTCCTCAGTTATGAGCTATGCTTACAAAAGCTGCATTAAGAGTTTTTTTGTGTTGGTGGAGAAAAAAACCCCAACACAATAAAATTGCATTTTCTGTCAGTCGCAGAGCAGTAGAAAGGGACCTTCTCCAAAAGCAGACCAGATCTACTCCAAACTCCAAAGTTTCCTTTTCCAACAGTAGATCAAATCAGCGACAACTTTGTTTTGGAAACCTTTGTGAGAGAGTATCAGACAGCTTCTCTAAGTAACCCCTCCCAGTGCTGCTGCATTGTCCTCCTAGTGAGGACCTGCACCTGAACCAAGGCCTTTTATCTTTGTTATATTGTTGGGAACTACTAGGCAGCAGTTGGCTCCCTTATCTCTGTCACTACCTCCCTTGCATAGCATGCTAGATTAATGCAGTCCAGCTCCCCCAACACCTCCTTGCAGACCTGTGCAACCTGTGCAGACCCCCAACCGTCTTGCAGAGCATCTGCTTGAACCTCTCTGGTTTCTCCCCATCTTTCCTGAACTGGGAGGCCAGAGGTGGACATCTTATTCCAGTGAAACCTCACCAGTTCCAGTGAGATTAATAACTTCTGCCTGTCTTTCTGTGCTGACCCTATTTTTAGTGAGTCCTGGTATCAGTTTTGCCATATTTACACAGAGAGGGCACCGCTGGCTTGTATTGAGTCTGGTACCCTCCATTGCTTTTTTGGGAGGACATCTATGTCAAGCCCTGCTTTCACAGCTTGTGCTGGCACAAAGGATTGTATACTGCCCTGGGAACAGTACTCTAAGTTTCTCCTTGTTGCACTTCAAGACGCTTCCTCTCCCTCATCCTGGAGTTTATAGGTGCCTCTGGAGTGAGGCTCTGCCATCTCAAGCCTTACCACTGGTTTAGTGTTGTGCACAGCCTTGCAGAGTCTGTTATCACCCGTTGCATCTGCGTGAAAGGCTTTAGGTAGAACGGCTGGTGTTACACTTCTTACCCGAGTGTTATGTTTTCACACAGTCACAACTTTACACCGATAGTAAATTTTCAGAGAGTCGACGTTGTGGTTTGGCCCGGCAGGCAGCTTAAACCAACCACACAGCCATTCACTCTGCTGTCCCAGGGAAACAAAGGTAAAACTCCTGAGTTGAGATAAAGACTTTAATATTGTTTTAACCAGAAAAGGATGATAATAATGATAGAAATAGACAAGTGATACACAGCACAATTGCCCACACTCTGCACACCACTGACCAGTGAGTTCCTGTGCCAGTCTAAACCCCCGACCAGCTTCTCCCAAGTTCTAAACAGAGCATGATGCCATACAGTATGGAATATCCTGATGGCCTTGTGGGGTCAACTCTTCTAATTGAGTGCCCCCTCAACTTCTTGTGCACCCCCAGCCTATTCACTGGTGGGACAGTATGAGAAGCTGAAAAAGTCCTTGGCTTGCTGTAAACATTTCCTGGCAACAACCAAAACATCTATGTTACCAACATTATTCTCATCCTAAATCCAAACGACAGCGCTATACCCACTACTAGGAAGAAAAGTAACTCTGCCCTGACCAAAACCAGGACAGGTGGCTAATTATAAAAGCAAGAGCTCAGAGCATTTTGGAGGAAAGATTGTAGGTAGTTTAGTGAAGGACTGTCAAGAATTTATGGAGATGGTTTCCCCAGAGAAGATATTTAATTATCCGGACTTGTGGGTGTGATCTTCTTGTTTTTCTGTTTATTACTGTTTACTCTGTTGTTTGCGGCTGCCGTTGGTACAAACCTCAAGTAGTTCCTGGAAAATCTTCAACTAAATCTTGAGCTTTTTTTGAGGCAAAAATGATAAAAGTTTATGATGAAATAGTTAAGAATCATATGCTGATTGGGGAATGAAAAAGCAGTTTCAAGTAATATGCATCATACAATGTGATTTCCTAAATAAACTGCAAATTTCTTACACGTGTATTTAATATGCAAAGTAACATGGAAGATGCAAAAACAGAAAAGTTAATTCATATTGAAAAAGCTGCAAGTTTCTGAATGATCAAGGCAATAGCGAGTTATGTCTTGAAAACCTGCTGTTTTGGAAAGCCCTTCCTCTTGTCCCTCTGCTGAAGTAATGATAAAATCATAGAATCACAGCATACATTAGGTTGAAGGGACCTTTAAAGTTCACCTAGTCCAATGCCCCTGCAGTAAGTAAGCAGGGACACCTTTCACTAGATCAGGTTGCTTTCTTTGCCTCTGAGCTCTTTGTGTGCCTCAGCGGTGGTCATAATTTTAGTACCAACAAGTTTTAAAACATTAGGCCCCGTGTTAGATGTGTGCAGCTGCCCACTGGCACAAGCAATCATTTCTATGGAAATCCATTGATTGAAAATTGTATTTTCAAAACTGGCTGATCTTTCTTTTTAATTTGCTCTGGACAGAAGGTAATTTCTTTTTGCATTTTGAATAAAGGGAACATCTGCCCCAGAATGGGTTTGATTACAAGCAATCTTAGACTGTTTTCACAGCTGCTTTTAAAAGGCACAGAAATGGATTTCTTATGTTGAAAGTGTTTCTGGTTAAGAGCATGACCGTGCCAATGTAAGTGTACCAAAAATGGAAGGCATCAATGATGACAGAGAAACTCAGACTCAGAGCCAAACTTGCACGTGGCATAAGAGTGGTGACATACCAGAAGTGCTGACCAAGAAGGGTTGAGGCATGTCCAGAGATGCTTTGTGGAGTGTCCAGTACAGGCTAGAAGGACTTCTCTATGGAATGAGTTGGAGAGCTGGTCCAGTCTTCCAGCTGTCAGTGAGGAGTGTATCAGAAAGGTGCTCCCTATTTTTCTGCGATGCATTACAAGAAAGAATGAGGAGACAGAGGAATTCCATATATGCATCATGTTATATCTTTGATAGAAATACCATTAATCCCTGTAATAAGTGCCGTATTTGAAGGGGTTCTTTTTGGGTTTTGTGTGCAAAAACAGGTTTTTAATTGCAGGAGAAAACCATACTGATACCTCAGCGAAGCTACCTAGAAATGTCTGTTGTTCGAGGAATTGCTGGTATTCAGGATTTTCTCTTGGGGTTGTATACTGGGCATCTCAACCTGCATGGAAGAGCAGGGTGGGGCTGAATAGTTCTATTTGGCCTTAGTAACAACTGTCTGATTATGTTGGCAAGTGGAAAACTGGTTCAGCAATTATGAAAGCTGGTTTTAAGTGACATTCCAGTGATCTGGGTAATTTTCTTCTGGTAAGCCCTCCACATTTAGTAGATACTGTTGAGGGTAATGCTTTTTTTTGTGTCGCTTTGTCACTTTGCTAATGCTGATTCTTTCTCGCAACATTTTTCTGCAGTCATCTTTGAAGGGAAGAAAAACATGGAACAGGTTTACATTCACTGGAAAAAACTTTCTCTTTCCTGCACCTTCCTTGCCACAGCCAAGGTGACCTCACTGCTATGTCAGGGATGATGCTGTCAGCTTCCCCTGCAGCAAGTGGGCGCCAAGAAAGAGGTGCACTGGTGAGGCCTCATCTGGAGTGTTGTGTCCAGTTCTGGGCTCCCCGATTCAAGGGAGATACAGAAATACTAGAGAGTCCAGTGGAGGGCTACAAACATGATTAAGGGGACAGAGCATCTCTCTTATGAGGAAAGTCTGATGGACCTGGGCTGATGAGTGGGTCTTGAAAAGATGGGGCCAATCTCTTTTCACTGGTGCCAAGTGATAGGACGAGGGGCAGTGGACATAAACTGCAACACAGAGAGTTCCACCTCACAATGAGGGAAAATTTCTTTACTGTGAGGATGAGGGAGCACTGCAACTGGCTGCCCAGAGAGGTGGTGGAGTCTCTTTCTCTGAAGACTTTCAAAACCTGCCTGGATGAGTTTCTGTGGACATGCCCTAGGTGAACCTGCTTGGCAGTGGGGTTGGACTAGATGATCTCTAGAAGTCCCTTCCAACCTCGATCATTCTGTGACTCTGTGATTCTGTGATTCTTCCGCTACAGGCTGTTCCATTATATTCTTATAAAATCGTGATCCAGCAAAGTAATAAAAGATGGCATCCAGACAGCAGTTGAAGTTGGCTACTACCATTGACACCTGAATGAAGAGGCTGATGTTTATTTGCAGAGGACAATGCGTTATCACGTGCTGCCGTACCAGGCACTGTAGGAAGATTGCAAGGTGGACAGGTGTGAAGCACACCAAAAACACCACGAGGTTGATAATGACTAGTAAGGTGCTTTCTGACCTTCTTTCTTCCCTTGTGAGATTCCGAAGAACCTGGATGTTTTGGGCAGAGCAGAAAACCATCACTATGAGGGGGAACACAAATCCCAAGATTTCCACAGAAGCAATGAGGGGGGTGTTCCACGCCTGGTCTGACATGTTAAAGCATTTCATAGTATCTTTGCTGTGAAACGCATACATTGAGCTGCTGAAACCTGCAGTTACTACCCAGATTATGATGCAATAGTAGATAGCTAGTTTGGGGGATTGATGAGCTCGACTTCTAAATGGGTGCTTTATGTAGAAATATCTGTCGACAGTAATGCCAACAATGGTGTAGATACTGACGTATGTATTGATGAAATACAGAAACTGTATGCTTGCACACACGAGTCCAGGCGCTTTTGTGCTAGAGTAGTGCGCCTTGAACGGGAGTGAGAGAAGCAGCAAGATATCAGCAATTGCAAGATTTATCATGAAAATTGAGGTTCTGGTTTGTTTCTTCCAACAGTAGCAGAAGATAAAGAGGGCCAGGATGTTGAAAACCAGCCCTATAATGAAGGTAGGGATGGACATTGACAAACGCAGGGTCGCCGCGAGGTTGTCGATATCTGTAAAATTGCATTTCCTGGTGCTGTTGTTCATTTCTCCTCTAAAACAACAGAGAAATAGATTGGAAATGTGCAAGATACTTTCAAACACAGCTCTGGGTTTGGGTTTTTTTTCATTTTGAGCTATAGGTTAAATCGGTCTTCAGCTACTATTGAAAGTGAATCCTCATTTCAAGGACAGAGCTTTCTGATTCCAGTTTGAGTGGCTTGACCTGTTACAAAGAGCCTGATTCTCAGTGGCAGGTAGAAGGCACCCACTGACTGTCATACACTTTAAGATAATCCCATTCAGATATTGAAGAGACTGACCCATTCAAACATGCTTTCAAAAACTCCCAAGTGTACTGGCTAACCTGTGCATCTATTGAAACTTCCACAATGCTTACGTCCAGCTCCTTCACTGCACAGAAATTCGTGAAATTACTGTTCCACATTAAGGCAGGTCAAACTGATGGCTGAGATTTTACTCTTGTATCCACGATTCTCTATGCATCAGTACCTTTTGTTGAAGTGCTGTTACTAAAACCACATTTAAATGGATATTTTAATTTCATATAGTGCTTGTATCCAATGCAGGGTTTGGTTTTTTTTAGAAGGTCAGCTTAAGATGACTGATGTTTTGGCTAGGTGCAAATCGACTAAGTGCATTTTCTAGCATGTGTTTAACTTTTTCAGCATTGGTTAATTTTTGGGTTTGCAAGTACTTTAAATTTTAACTGTTTATATTAGATAAAGATTAACAAGAGGAAGGCATGACAACTTAATGATGCAGTTCTTCAAAAAAAATAATTTCTGCGGAATAAGTGTTGTATCTGCTCTTAAAATATACACATGCTTTAATAAAACATGCCATGACCTCTTTAACTACCAATTTCTTCTCTTTCATTAGGGTTTTTTTATTTTTATTTAAAGTTTCCAGTCCAGTTCAGCTAACCAAGTATTTCCAAAGAAATCTTAGGAGTAAGTGCAGAGGTTTTAAGAAAAACTCAATCAAGAGGGAAATCTCTGCTTTGTAAGACAAAAAGTGACAGGAAGCTCTTAAAAACACTATCAAATTAAGCTGGATTTTGCTAAAGAAGCAAAAAAACCCCAAAACCCACCCCAACCAGTGACTGAAAGTTTTGGGGTTTTTTGTTTACATGACTAAAATAAAGTTAAAAAAAAAGGAAAAAAAAAAAGAGAGAGAAATGGAGCACAAGTAGATCTACTAAGTATTAACTGAGGAGATTGCCTTGAGTTTTGCCAGCTCTTATACCTCTGAAAAATCTTATACTGCAGGGATGCTGCTGTTGTGCTGGCAGTCAGAGGTGTGATGGCTTATGGGAAACAGTGAGTGATAACGGGAATAGCTGTTATCGGAGTGTAAAATATATTAAGGAAAACTGTGCCTTTCGAGCTCAGTCTACATAAAGAAGAGGCACATAAAAACACAAGGCCCAACCCAGTAGTTGTTATGAAATATGTATGTTATTAGTGTACCTGTAAAATCCAGTCTGTGTGGTGAAGGGAAGGGTGTCAAATGCGATTAAAGCAATTACATAACTGTGGAGTCAAAGCTGTGCCCAGGTTTTTAAGGAAAATTACTAAATAAGGTTTTGACTGATCTTGCCAGACCATTATCTGTGGTGAATTGTCTGCTTTTCCACATAAGGGAAAGGCTGGAGATTGAAGGCTTTCATGTTTCAGTAAAGTGTACTAGAAATAACTAAATAGCGCTGGAGAAACGGGGTGGGGTTAGAACAGGGGTGTTAAGTAAGGAAGGAAATCTTTGCAATAAAGCTGATAAGGACTAGGAACAGCCTGGGTGGAGGTTATTAGGAGGATGCACAAATTTACTGAGACTACTCCTTGGCAGCCTTTCCCCCACTCTAGGAGCAAGTGTGACCTGCGGGAAGGTGCTGTTGGTCAGGGGCTGGATCTGACTGCTACTGCCAGCTAAATGGACTGAGCTGCAGGGGTGGGACTGGTGCAGCTTTGTGAATTGAGGAAATAGCAAAAGGAAATCTGATTGCTATCAGTGGATTCATCTGTCAGAAATGAGAATGAAAAAAAAAGCCTTGCTTTGTTGGACAGTGAGATTAAAACCAGTCCCTCTGAGCTTAGAAAATCATTGTGGGACATGAGGTGTGATAATTCCACCGAAGGTGGCGATGGGTTGGTGCCGTGTGCGCAAGGGATTACTGCAGGCAGAGCTGTGGGCAGGACAGGTGAGAACCCTGCTGTTGTGCCACCATCTGTCTCCTGTGTCCAAGAGCATCCATTTAGTTGGGCAAAATCAGATGCCATTAAACATATATGTGTGTGAGAGACACAGCACCTGTTAATCCAGCCCTCTGGTTACTTTGTGAAATCTCTTGAAGGTATGAGTTTTGATTCTGATTTTACTGAGTTTCTATTTCACTGAATCCTATTTTTTTTTTTTAGAAATCATTACTACAAAATTGTATATAGCACTGCTCCTGAAACTGACTCATTTCTAGAGAACGTCACCCAGCCTTTAAATTGGTAATTTCAAGTACTCAAATGGAATCCCTGATTCTCAAAAAACTAATATTTTTTAAAATTAATTTTTCCTCCCCTCAGATTTAAATTTCACATCATGAGTAATCCAAGGGACTTGTTTGCAAACAGTTCACACCAAGTAATACATTTGCCTCAAATTATGTGAAGATTCATTTTCATTGTTCCATAAGCATCATCTTTACTGCATCGTCCAAATTATTAATACAAATGCTGATGATACTGAATATGAAAGATATTCAACTGCACAAAATACACCTTTCCTGTGTGGTAGAGACCGATTAGTATCTCACTGGGTACTCGCTAATCATATAAACGTTTCATACAGATCATGTTTCCTTTGTTGTGTTTGAAGCCTGTTTCGCCCCCTACACTCTGTCCCCCAGTGCTGTCAGTAGTGTGTCACAGAAGAAAGTCAAACTATTTCTATTTCAGTCATTTTCAGGTGAATCTGTGCAGAGTGCTACTTACCGCTGTGTTGTGTTCTGGGCGCTTGCAAACAGATTCTTTGGTGGGTGATTCCAGTCTTTTTCCAAATACTGAAGCTTAGTGATCTACTGTTTCCCAACGCCTCTTCTTCCACCTTATTAAGAGACAGGCACCGTGTTTGCCCTTTTCCAGACTTCTGAACAAAACTTCTCCGTCCTCCACAAGTTTCCTGCAGCTCTAGGATTGTTTCTGAGAAGTAATAGCCAAAAGGTAAGATAAGAACCTGTAAATAACGCTACTCAAGCAAGCAGGTCTCAGCTGATCAGACCCTGTGTCATCACTGCTCCATTTATTCTCAGTTTCTGCTACCGAGGGAGGATTTTCCACTTCCTATGGATTAGTTAAGAAGTGTTCATTTGACTTACTAATAGCAGAAGCTTGTGGTTAAGCTAGCAGCACAATTGTACTGACCTAGGAAACAGAACAGCAATGGCTTCAAGTATTAGCTCTGCTAGTTTTCTTTGCAGCACAGCGGGATGCATGAACAGTTTCCTCTTTGCAGCTCAGATCTGAGTTAATCTCGCTCTGGTTGGGATTCACACAGGTCTGTATATTAGCATAGGTTGGGGATGACAGCTTAAGGATATTCTTATCCCTGAAAGCTTCATTAGCAGACATCCTTGTTATAAAATCTGTAACTTACTGTAAGTGTAGGTGTAGCTTTAATAAGAAGGAAATTATAATCAGATGGCAGAACGCTGCAAACCAATCATTCTTAATCTGGCTGTACTACCAGAAAGGGATGAAGAAAATGCAGGTCACTGTTTCAGCAAGGACTTCTGCAGCATTTACCATAACTACCCTCCTTATCAATACAAACCAAGTCATGTTACTCCTGTGAAACAAACTTTCAAGAAAAGAGACATAAGCAAAATTCTTCATGTTAGATATAAATTATTCTCTTGTGGATGCACAGGAGAAGCCTAAAATAGCTTAGTGCAATAAAGTGCAGTTAAGTCCCACATATGCCATATATTTCATCTGTGGTTGGACAATCTCTTATCATTTTGCTCTAAGTATTATGATAATAGAATATATTTATGCTTATCAGTAAAGCAGAAATCTTTCTTTCTGCTCTAAGCTAAGCAACACTGCGTGTTTGATCTTACTGTTTGATTATAAGAAGGAGTCATCCAACTAGCTTACAAACAGTGCTCTGCAATCATCAATGCTATGCAATTATTGGAAAACAACAATTAATTAGTTAAGCTATGAATTACTGTACCTGAACCCCGGCAAGCAGATCAGCAGCATAGCTTCAATCCAGGTTGTTTTAAAGAGCATCAGATGATTTTTATATAGCCAATACCCTGCCGTCCTCAGTTAAAAAAACTCAACCACATCCTTCCCTCCTTTTATGGTTTTTGTCTTTTTTTTTCTCTCTGTTATTGTGTTCTTCCTATTTGAAACCCCTTCTAGCAGCTGCTTTTTTATAGAGCCAAGTGAAGGCTGAAAGAGTGCAGATAATTGAATGATCAGTAAGTAGCCTATATAGGGCAAGGAGCAGTTTGTCTCTGAAGCCAGGGATGGATTTGGACTGGACTTGGTGGTGCAAAGCAGCTGAGAGATTTTAGGAGTTTGTGGTGCCTCCCTCCAAATTTCCAATTATTCCTTCAGCTGGAGGGGAGATGGGAAGGTAGAAAGTTGTAGGAGAAGCTGTCATAGAAATAAAGCTTCCTTCCACAGTTTTGGCTTAGTTTGCTTACTGGAGATGAGTAGTTTAGCACTCGTGTGTTTCTGAGTGACAGGGCTGCTTCCATGCGTGCAGCCGTTACACTGTTCAAAGGGGATGCGTGAGTTTTAGGCAGTTCACGTGTTTGATTGACAGCTGCAAGTTCAGCAAACAAGTGCTTACTGGTGAGAAGAGTGGGATGTAGGGAGCACTGAAATGGTGCCCTATATGTGAACCATACAGTAGCCAGGAAACTTCTCTTGAAATAAGCTTTGAAGGCTTTTCTGTCAACAGGAATTTTCTGATGGAGCCTGAAGCTCTTCTTCTGCTCTGGAAGGTGACGTGTGACATGCACCTTTTGGAAAGGTTATTGTGCTTGCAAAGAGTGGAGAGCAGGAAGATAGGGGGATTCATCCACTGCTGTCTTCAGGAGATATTGGATGAGGCTGGGCTGTAGCAAAAGACCCAAAGCTGCTGGTCTCCTCAGATCCTGGCCAGCTGTGCCTTGATTGGGACTGGTATCAAATGGATGCTCATGGTGACATAAAGTGACAGTTTACTAAAAAAAAGTTAACTGCTGTTTGATGACAATGTGATGTTCTCATACATAATGATTTTATCTCCAAGCAACAAAACCGGCTGAAGAATTAGACCCCTTATCTCTGTATGTGATGTGGACACTTCATATGGATGAGTGTCTCGCGTGAACACCTCTGGTCTGGTGTGAAACTCACTTCTTAGTGCTGAGAGCCACACTGCTAAGTCGTGGACTGTTCTTTCACCTCCCATGCTGCAACCCTTTCTGCAGCGTTAAATACAGGGAGGGGAAAAAAAGGAAAGCCAAGGGCTCTAAATGATGTTTAGTGATGTTTCTCAAATTGCCACCTGGTAATTTGGTCTTTTTTTTTTTTTTTAATTCTGTGCTTCCTGCAGAAAAAGTAGCACCAGCATTTGTACCACAGGATCTGGAGAAGAAATAGCTTGTAATTTCTTAAGATGTTTTTTTTAACCCATTGCATCTAAAAATAAGATTGGGGGGGGGGTGAAAAGCAGAACGCAGCAAAGAGCAACACTTGGGTAACTTCATAAGCAAGTTGTCAGAGGAAATGAAACACATTATGGAATTGGGAGGTTTCGAGAGTTTTTTAACTTCTGTCTTGAGAGCTGTGGGCTAGCTACAAGTCTCAGCAAGGGACTGTAATGAATCTGGAGTCACGAAAGGAAATGTAAAGAGTGCAACTAAATATTTGCAGAAAACAAATGACCTATGATTATGGGTGACCTTTGAGGGATTTCTTTTTTGTGTCATGTTGCAGCTTAAATGAGGTTCCTTTAACTCTCTTGCCACAGGCTTCAGACTTAGCTGAAAAACGAACTTTAAGACTTTGTGCTGCCTTCAGTCCCAGCAGTAGTGTTACTCCTCTATGAACTTCCCACTCAGCATCACTTGGTGCAACAGAGCTGGATAAAAACCCCAACATTTCTGCATATGTCAACTGAATGTTTGCTAAGTTGGAAATCTGCTTGTGATATGTGCAGATTTACCGCTTTTAGGTAAGCATATAACTTCTGGGTGTGCATTTAAGTTGTTCTTTTGCGGGTTGACCTTTTTTGTTTAAATCAGGACAACTTTCATCTAGAGCGTATTTAGTGAGGGCAGATTATGAATGAATCACTTCCACACCACCAGATAGAGTATTGGCTGAGAAATTAGACTTGTTTGCCTGTTGTCTTTGATGACTGCTTTTGTAATTTCTCCTACCAGGTGCTACATATGAATATCAGAGAATCACAGAATGCATTAGGTTGAAAGGGACCTTTAAAGGTCATCTAGTCCAACCCCCTCTACAGTAAGTGGGGATGCCTTTCACTAGATCAGGTTGCACAGAGCTTCATCAAACCTGACCTTGAATGTCTCTAGGGATGGGGCCTCCACCACCTCTCTGGGCGATGTGTTCCAGTGTCTCACCATCCTTGTAGTGAAGAACTGCTCTGTAATCTTTAATCTAAGTATACCCTCCTCTAGTTTAAAACTCTTTCCCCTGTCCTATCACTACATGCCCTTACAAACAGGCCTTCCCCAGCTTTCCTGTAGCCCTTCAAGTACCGTAAGGCTGTTCTAAGATCTTGTGTGAGCCTTCTCTTCTCCAGGCTGAACAAGCTCAACTCTCTTAGCCTGCTTTCATAGGAGAGGTGCTCCTTGTGGCCCTCCTCTGGATCTGCTCCAAGAGGTCCATGTCCTTCTTGTGTTTAGGGCTCCAGAGTTGGAGAAGTATTCCAGGTGAGGTCTCACCAGAACAGAGGGGCAAATCACCTCTCTCAATCTGCTGGCCACACTTCTTTTGATGTAGCCAAGGATGCAATTGGCCTTTGGAGCTGCCGGTGCACATTATTAGCTCATATCCAGCTTTTCATCCATCAATAACCCCAGGTCTTTTTCTGCAGGGCTGCTCTCTGTCACATTCTCCCCCAGCTTGTATTGGTAACAAGGATTGTCCTGACCCAAGTGCAGGACTTTGCACTTGTCCTTGTTGAATTTCATGAGGTGTGCACAGGCCTACCTCTCTAGCTTGTCCAGGTCGCTCTGGATGATATCCCATCCCTCTGGCATGTCAGCTGCAGCACTCAGCTTGGTGTCATTGCAAACTTGATCCCGCTGTCTATGTTGCTGATGAAGATATTAAACAACGCTGGTCCCAGTACAGTTCTCTCAGGGACACCACTTGCCACCCCTCTCCATCTGGGCATTGAGCTATTGACCCCCACCCTCTGGATGTGATCATCCAGCTGATTCCTTATTAACCGGACAGTCCACCCATCAAATCTGTATTTCTTCAACTTAGAGAGTAGGATTGTCAGAGTTTTGTGTGGCGGGGTTCTGGTGGAAAAGGGGGGGTTGCAGGGGTGACTTGTGCAAAAAGCAGCTTGAAGCTCTCTGTAGGCCCCAGAGAGTAAACATTGGTCGATTCAAGGCCAGAGTTGCTGCAACCAAGGCTGAGCCAATTGGTGATGGTCACAGCGCCTCTGGGAATCACATTTAAGAGAAAAAAAAACACAAAGAAGCTGCATTTTACCACCAGAGAAGGGAGTGAGAAGATGTAAGAAATTGTGCAGACACCAAGGCCAGTGAAGGGAGGGGAGCAAGTGCCCCAGGTGCCAGAGAGAAAGCTGCTCCTGCAGCCCGTGGAGAAACCCATGGTGGAGCAGGTGTCTCCCCGCAGCCCATGGCAAAGGCCCAGACTCCACCTGCAGCCCATGGAGAGGCCCCACGCTGGAGCAGGTGTAGACAGACAGGAGATGCTGTGACCTGCGTTGGAGCGAGACCCTGGCAGCACTTGCAGCCCGCAGAGAGAGACAGAGACACAAAGATAAGCGAGGGAGAAAGAGATCCATGCCAGAGCAGGTTTGCTGAGGGGGATGTTGTGCTTGTGTCCCTGTGGAGAGCCAGACTGGAGCAGTGTGGGCCTGAGAGACATGATTTATGACTGCAGCCCATAGCAGTGACCAGGGCAGCTGGGGAAGAGCTGAAGCCCTGCGGGAAAGGACTTGTGCTGGAGAAGTTCGTGAAGGACTGTCTCCTGTGGGTGGGACCTTGTGTCCCTGTGGAAAACCAGGCTGGAGCAGTATGGGCCTGGGAGACATGATTTATGACTGCAGCCCATAGCAGTGACCAGGGCAGCCGGGGAAGAGCTGAAGCCCCGTGGGAAAGGACTTGTGTTGGAGAAGTTTGTGAAGGACTGTCTCCTGTGGGTGGGACCCCATGCTGTAACTGGGGAAGTGTGTGAGGAATCCCTCCCCACTTCCTCCCGGCTGTTGTGAGGGACTGTGTCAAGGCCTTGCAGAAGTCTAGATAGATGATATCCATTGCACATCCACTGATTTAATCACTCCATTGTAGAAAGTCACTAGGCTGGTCAGGCAGGACTGGCCCTTGGTGAAGTCATGCTGGCTGTCTCACCTCCCTGTCCTCTATGTGCCTTAGCATGGCTTCTAGAAGGATCTGTTCCATAATCTTTCCAGGCACAGAGGTGAGGCTGACAGCTTGGTAGTTCCTGGGGTCCTCCTTTCTACCTTTTATTAAAACAGGTGTAATTTTTCCCTTCTTCCAGTCAGTAGGGACTTCACCTGACTGCCATGACTTTTCAAGTATGATGGAAAGTGGCTTGGCAACTATATCAGCTAATTCCCTCAAGACTCTGGAATGCATCTCATCAGGTCCCATAGACTTGTGCATGTTCAGGTTTCTCAGGTGGTCACAAACCTTGTGTTCACTTACAGCGGGGAGAGACTTTGTCCCTCAGGTCCCCATCTTGAAGTTCTTCTACTCAGGAGATGCGAGGAGAGACGTTGGCAGTGAAGACCAAGGCAAACAGTTGTTGAGAACCTCAGCCTTCTCCTTGTCTGTTCTTACCAGTTTGCCAGCCTTGCTCATCAGAGGGGGTACACTTTCTTCAACCTTCCTTTTCTTGTTGACATACCTGTAGAAGCCCTTGTTATTCTTAGCATCCCATGCCAAGTTCAGCTCCAGCCACACCTTGGCCTTTCTGACCTCATCCCTAGATAACCAGGCAGTGTCCCTATACTCTGCTTACTGACTTTGCACATGCTCAGCGGGAATTATTTCAGTGAGTCCTTCATGCTCCCAGTGCCTTTATCATCCAGGACTGCTGCTTGCTAAATGCTGAATTCCAGTGCCCTGGGTAGCTGCATGGCTCTGAGGTTTTCACAAGGAACAAGAAGGGATTTACTTGTTTCTGTTTATTTTTTTGTTTTAATTAACAACTGAAATGTGCTGGAGGTATATTGTTTGCCCTGCCTAGAGACAACAATCTTATCAACCCGATCCTTCTCCCAATATTGCTTTCCAGCTAGTGAAGAGTGGCTGGAAGAAACAAAATCAAATTCTGAGTGACTTAAGCGTATGAGCAAAAAATGTATAACACTTATGGAAAAGATGAGTAAGATTTTGTGGTTTTGCTTTGGTTTGTTTTTTTTTCTTCTTGCTCATATTATGTGTTTGCTTTGTTTTTTCAAGCTTGCTCCATCTTTTATCCTGAAGGTACAATAAGTGCTGCTCTTGCTAAGTCAGGGAACAGCACTTGTTTTTCAAGGATCAAAATCTGTTTCAGAAGAAGCATATTCAAATAGTGCAACCCCCCATTCATTTGAATTACAGCATCATGAGTTCTGTTGCTCTTTTTTAGTCAAAATATACCAAAACAGCTTTGCATTTCAGCTTTCACCAATGTCTAAATATGTGTTTGTTTGTACTTAATGCCAGAATGGAGTAAGTTGGGTCTCAGGTCCAGAATTAAGAAGCTTCAGTGAAGATAAGTCAAATTTTGAAGGAGGGGTTCAGTGTGTTTCTGTGCCACGATGAAAGACATGTGTGACTCTTGTTCTCCTGGGCAGCTATACAATACTGTCTCAAATAACCAGACAAACATCTGGGACAAAAATAGTCAGAAAATATACTTACTTCCCGGTAGAGGAAAATGTCCTTCAAAGCTACACCTATACTTAGAGGAAGCTACAGATTTTATGATGAGGATGCTAATGAAGCTTTCAGGGATAAGAATATCCTTAACCTGTCATCCCCAACCTATGCTAATATACAGACCTGTGTGAATCCCAACCAGAGCGAGATTAACTCAGATCTGAGCTGCAAAGAGGAAACCGTTCATGCATCCCACTGTGCTGCAAAGAAAACTAGCAGAGCTAATACTATAAACCCTTGGTGTTCCATTTCCTAGGTCAGTATGACTTTTCTTCTAGCTTATCCACAGCTGAAGAACTGTTTGTCTTCGGCCTTGTGAAGAGCTCTGGCAGCAGTGGGGAAGTAGAAGCCTTATCAGCCCAGAGCCGAATCTAAGTCATCTTCTGTGTTGTGCTGTGACCAGACGCTGATATTTTTCTGGTTTGAAAGTTTCAAAAACTGGATGACCAAAGTGAGTGAGACTAACAGGTTTTCTTGTTCTGAGCAGGCTACCACAGCTTGCTAGCACAAAAGTGGTTGGCCACCTTCTTTTAAGAGATGAGATGATGGGGACTTCATTTAACTCCAGCTGAGCAGCACACTCCTGGAATGGAGAGCTAAAGAAGGAGCTCGTGATGCAGTCACCTACCCAAAGGTACACCTTGATCCTCTTTCTGCTTAAAGAACAGGTAAATTAAAGAACAAGCTCAGTTTTCATTGGTGAGTTAGAAATTGTTGTTTGTACTTAGATTGGAATACAAACAGTGTTTTCTTTATCAGGAGGCCTTTCACTTCACGCTAGTGCTCTGTTCTTTGGGTTGCTCAGTACACTTTTCTCACCTTCATAAACAATCCAAGCCTGGCTTACAGTGAGCTATCTTAGTTGCCCTGCTGGGAACTTTGGATAGCAAGGAGGTTGTGTTTTTTCTTATGTAGCTGCTTTTTTGCAGCCTGTGCAGGAGATCACAAACCTGGAAATCAGGAAACCTGGCAACTGATGTATTTTATGGGGAATAGTCACATTCAGCCTCAGGCAGAGACCTTTAAAGGCAGCCGAGGACAGAGCAAGAAATGCAATTGGTTTTGGAGCTGGCCAGCTATGAGTATAGGTTTGTTTCTGACTGCATTTGAGAAACCTTATAAAGATTTCTTAGGGTTGTATGTTGAGAGGAAAAACTCACCAGTCTGGTGAGCTGCCAGTTTTGCACTGGTATGGTTGAGCAAGCAGACCCGTGGGAGTAGTATTTCAAGGTACAGAGTATCTTCAGCTGATCCAGAAATTCACTAACAGGACACCAAGCACACGGGGTGGCATCTCTTTCATAACTGCAGAGACTCACAGTCTACAGCTAAGCTGAAATGACCTAATTCACTATGGTTCAAACTGGCCTTCCAGAGCCAAAAAGGCTGGCTAGACATGGCCACTGTCAGCTGGGTGCCAGTGAGGACATGCATTTCAGAACCATGTGTTTCATCCCTCCTCTGAGGCAGGGACAGAGCAGCTTCTGGCCAAAAGCAGCTCTGGTTGTGGGTGTGCTGACAGGCCATAGGTATTTGTAGGAAGGGGCAGCTAGTCAAGCTGTGGTCTCAGCTTTAGTTTAGGAAACTCTGTGTTTATTCTTACACAGTTTCACAGATGTGCTTTGCAGTCTACGCCCTGAGGTTCATCCGCATGCCCTACCTGTGCCAGATGGCCAGTCAAGAGGGCTTGTGGTTGCTGGGCATAGCTGGGCTTGTGCTGGTGACGCACAGCCAACAGCAACTGCCATCCACCAAGATGCATGCAATTCTTGCAGGTGTTTCCATGGGACATATACAGACTCCGTCTTTTGAGGAGCCCCCTGGGAATGGAGAACTGCTAGGCTGCTGTGTTGATGCCTTAAAACAGAGAAAAGCTTTTGTTTAATGAAGATGGCATGCTCAGTCAGCAGTGGCACAACCAAAGGAAATGGTAGGTGTACACTAAGCAAAGGTTTCAAACCAAGCCAGCAGTTAACATTAAAATCATCCCATAAAAGGAGCTAATGGTTAACAGCAGCATGGGTATGACCCCGGGACCTAAGCAGGGACACCACATGGCTGCTTAGCAGGCCACCCAGGCTATCAGGCTCCTTTGTGTGATACTGCTGTATTACAGTGAAATGGGATGCTTCTTTAACCACACATTGCCACTGGAGTGCTACTGCACCATCTTCTCTTTTCCTGACACAGGCGGTGATCAGTTCAGTGTCATGTTATGCTCACCCATCTGCATAATATATCATGATACTCTGATTAAGGGGGTATCTAGATTTATTTTCTTTTCATAGAAAAAACATTTTCTTCTCAGCTTTTGCACTGCAGTTGGTAATGAAGCACAGAATGAAAATTTTCCTTTGCATTTTCATTATACTGAGTGTTACAGGAGCACTGCTGACTGGACCATCACCACCTTCCATCTGGACTGATGGAAGTCAACAACCATCTCTGTGGTCTGGAGCAGGAGGACACCAGTGCAGGGAAATAGCTGCAGCTGCACTGCAGACTTGTGGCTTGCCCTGTCATTCCTGTACCTTCAGACAGAAGGGGTGGGACCAGCCTTATCTCCACAGGGTTTATGCTCTCTCAGTGCTATGACTTCCCGAAAGACCCATTTCTGTTGAATGGCTTGGACTGAAAAAGAGCTGACTTGTGTGAAAATGGCATTTTTTAACATTTCCTTTAACTTTTCCTCATCTGTCTCTACTCAATGTAGGGATTGGTGTTTATGGAAAGGAAACCTTACACACTCAAGCCTATACTCCCTGTTTCATTGATACATGCCATCTCTGCACTCTGGGTCTTTCCCATTTTAGCTTGTGTGAGCAAGCTGCCACAGCCTTTGTATTGTTTACAGAGCAGTGAGTATTCAGCACATCTCAAAGCACATCTCAAAGGATTGCAGAGAAGTGGGACCAGCTCTCGCCCCTTGCACTATGGCCAAAACGAGTATTGCTATGGGTATGGTGTGGGTATGAATTGCTGTCAACCTCGCTGCTGTGGTAAGAGTGCTCTGAGAGATCCCAGGGCACCAAACTCCCAAGGTGAATCACTGACTTAACGTGGAGATGCAGTGAGTGCTGCTGAAATAGAAAACGCCCAGGAGGAGCTAGTCAGACAGCCAAAAGAGTAAAAGAAAAAGAAAGAGTTTAAGAACATGCTTACAGGGATTCCAGCATTTACTTCCAAGTTACAGTTTTGAGTGCTTGCTGGTACTGATAAGGCAAACGCTACCCGACAGTGCCACCTTGGGGTAGTTTATGTCTGCGAGTTGGACAGAGGCGTCAGGGTGGAACTTGCCTTTTCCTTTGTGTGCTGCTCTATTCCCATTTGTGCATATATATATTAAAAAAAAAAAATCGTGAGTATGTATTTGTGCGTGCATCGGTATCATAACAACTCTTTCACAGTCATTACTTTGTACCTTTGGGTTGCATGCATATTTACTTTATGAGCTTAATTTTGTTCTCATCTCTCCTAATCTGTACTGGCTGACTGCTTTCACTTGAATAATATAGCTAGGCTTTGAGAGACAGCTGCTGAGAAAACGTGTCTTTGTGAAGACATGGCTTTTCTCTCTTGGAAATGGCAACTGAGTAAACCTCCTTATTCATTCCAGTGCAGAAGAGATCTCTGCCATTAAGAGAACTGTCAGTCCTTGAATCTGGCATCTGAAGAGGACAATGATGGAGGTAAGTTCAATCAGCTGTAGCTTGTTTCTTCTATGCATGAGGTTCTCTGCCTTGTTATCAGCTTATGGGTAGTATTTAAAATATAACTGTTTGGCTCAGTCTTGGGGTGTTGGATGCTGCAGAAGGGGGAGCAAGGTGCTGCAATGTGCTGCCAACCCAGCTGGCTCCCAAGGGGAAAGGCACCCTGGTTTGTTTGGCTGAGGGGGAATTCATCCTCCTTTGTGCACAGAGAGGTTGTGGTGTTTGAAGCCAGTGGTGCCTAGATGTTTATTTCCTTCTGATGTGTAATGTTAGTCTAGCTGAGTCGATAGGTTTGTCTTTGTTCTGGCTGCCTGCCACTACCAAGTGCCTTTACACACCAGACAGAGTGAATGAATGGCTTTGGAAATAAAACTGCACTGTGAGTAGAAACATGCTACTTACAACAATAACCTCCTAGCTGGTGCATCAAGCATGGCATTGTCAGCTGGTCCAGGGAGGTGATTGTCCTGCTCTACACTGTGCTGGTGCGGCCTCACCTCGAGTACTGTGTGGAGTTTCGGGTGCCGCAGTACTCGGGCCTTTCCTGCTCTGCCAGGACGGGTGCTGAGGGTCTTCTCAGCTTCAAAGCCTCTGTTCCCACCAGTGAAGCTGCAGCCCACAGTCCTGCCAGGAAAGGCAGGGTGATGGAGCCCCTGCGAGCTCTGCTCAGGGCCATGGTGGGGAGGTTCAGGGCTGCCTCTGGTGCTGAGCAGCAGAGGGCGGTTTTGGCCTGGGGCATGTGTTAATTGTTACTAGTTAAACATAAAGGCTTTGGCCATCACTGAAGGTGTATCAGGGTGAAAAGGGAGCCACGGGCCCCAGAGTGTGCACACTAGGCTGCCTCTCTGTGGTGCATGTGATTCCCTATTGTTTGACAAAGAAGCCTTAAACTGAGGTGAATGTAGTGTGCCTCTCAGCTTTGGCGTTGCTTTCGTTTGCATAGCTTGCAGCGTCTGGAGGGGCAGCATCTGTCCTGTGTGTCCCGCCTCCCGCAGAGGCAGGTAGGAGTGCATGGCTTTTGCAGCCAGTGGAAGGGCCTTTACCTTCAGGCTGCCTTCCATGGATCTTACTTCAGCTTACTTCAGTCAAGAAATCAGTACATCAAGCAGGGTTCTCTCATGAGAAAGCAGTAGTATTTCTGGATTTTTGGACTGGCTACTAATAGGGACTAGGATAGTTCATAACAGTGTAAAGAAAACAGCACGGTCTGACAATATGAAAACACTCCTGCAGAATGATAATTCACTATATTATTGTGTAACCAAAATGACTTCCTCTGTTTGCTGCCTCCTAACCTAAGACTTCACCCTATTTTCAACATGATTAGTTGTTGCAGGAATGAGAGAATCTAGAGGATGGTGGAAGTGAAGTTTAGTATTTCAAATGGTGTTGACAAGAGTGATAAATGGTTTGGAAAAGAAAGCATTCAGTGGGGCATAAAGACTTGCACATACATAGGAACAGTTGAGAGGATGAGTTGAGATATGGGTGAGAATGATACGCTGCAGACCTGAGAAGGAAGGCTTAGAGTAGATGGCAAATGGAGTACAACTGGAAATGAAATGGAGGATTGTGCTGTTGTAGAAACAAGTCAACATGCTCACGGGGTATGTAATCGTTTAAGGCTTTAGAAGAACAACATTCAATCACTGGTGCCTCTTTTGAGAAAGAGAGAAAGAAACCAGTTTAATCCAAGAAGCAGCTTAGAAAACGGGAGCAAAGCAGCTGGGTGTATTTAGAGCACAGATGTTGAAGCATGGAAGGCATAAATAGGTCTTCAAATACATAAATGGTAGCTGGGAAGGGAATAAATAGTCTTCTATATCCACTGCAAATAATAGATTTACACTGCAGCTGGAAATGCTCTGCCTGGAAATTAAAATAAACCCTGCGGACGCTGAAGCGTAACGAAGATAATGAAACTAGAAATACCCCTTGCTGGGAGGTGTTATTAAACAACGCTCTTCTAGCTGCAACATGAGAATGCTTGAGCTGGCCTTTGGTTAGATGGTCTCCTGCTGCCTTTTCTGCAAGTCTCTGCTTTCTCATGTAGAAGATTGAGATGAATTAGAAACCACCTTGGGTAATGTGACAGCTACATGCACGTTAGCATTGCAGGGGCAGAGAAGATCCTAACTGCTCGCACACTTTGCCTACAAATCAATGTAATCAAATCAATGTAATCCCAAAATAACATAAACTCTTACCTGGGTACGAGTCCTTATTTTCTGCACAGTGACAGTAGCCTTTTCCCAGGTGGTGTAAGGACTAGACTGCTTTACTCTGTACCTAATATAGCACCAATTCGTTCCCTGATCTCACCGGTGGCCACAGCTGAGCCAATCAGAAGTTCCCCCCATACATCACTGCACTCTATAAAAAAAAAAACTCAGCAAGAGTGTGTGTTAAAAAGGAAAAGAAGAAGAAGAAATAAAAAGGGGGGGGGGAGGGGATGTGAAAAGAATGAATGTTACTTTCTTCAAATGTTTCTTTGCCCTGCATCATCTGTGGGCAAGAGTAAATTTCACTGAAACAGCCTTTTCTGGGTTATTAGCTAGAAATTGAGGTAAGACAGCTTATATCTTATTTTATGTTCCAATGTTCAGGAGTCAGCTAAAGGGTATTCTAAATTTCACCACTAATTCTGATATTACAAAAGGTAACACCCATCCCACGGAGCTTTGCCTGACAAGAGAAGGTAGAACATTTATATGTAATTTTGTATCATTTGCCTAAACAACGTCTAAATGTTTTTTAATGCATTATCTACTGCCAAAATCACTAGTGCTGTAAAAGAGAAGTGTAGAAATACCATCCAGCTGCAGTAGAGGACAAACCTGGGGCTTAGTACTAATGGTTGGCTAGGTCACGCTTCTCCCCATTGCCCCACAGTTCCTTTTATCTAACATAGAAAAGAATCTAGCCAATAAATACAAACAAGGTATCTGCTTAACAATAAAATAAATGCCATATTCTTACTGTTTTGGAGAATCTCAGCAAACGCTGCGAAGTTCTGCTCTGCTGGAAGGAAATGGAATGGTGAGAACTTGCCCAGGCTCTAGTGTTTAAGGTTAACTGTGGTCAGGGTGTCTACTTGGAAATGTCGCCCCCCATCGAGTGGTTCTGGCATATCTGAGCAGCATCTCCACTGTAATCCCAGCACCCAGACCACTGGCGTGTCATAGGCACGGGAGCTCTTCTCTTGGACAAGTGTGTGGGAGACCCAGGCTTGGAGCTGGGGGTGTTTGGGGAGAGGACAGAGCAGCAGCAGGGGCTGTGTTGGTGCCGGCAGCTTGCTGGGGGGTGCCAGCTCAGGGCCACTGTCAGCAGCGGTCCCTGTCAGCACTCAGCTGCCCTAAGCCCCAGGGCTGGATGTGCAATGCTGTGAAAAAGGTGCCTTGATAACTCACCTGAAAGCTTTCAACACAGAGCCGTGCTGCATTAGGTTAGGGGCTGCCCTGTGGGCAAGCTGAGGCCTGGGAGGTTGTCTGTCTGTCTGGGGCTGTGTTCTTGTACGTGGTGTTGTGTATGTCCTGGCTCATGGGTTGTCAGTTTACTGAGGTGGATATCTGGGGTCTCAGCTGTTAGAGGCCAAGCCAGCATCTCAGTAGGCTTGGAAACATCACTGCCAGCGTTTCCCCCGTTAATTTGTGAACAAAGACAACTCCTTTTATTTACTGTAAAACAACCCAAAACCCTTATGGAGATGGAAGTGTGATGTGTATTGTCAGGTGTTAACCCCACCAGTATCACTTTAGGCACATGCAGAGGACATGATATCACTTCAATGACTTGAGTGGTTCATCCTGTGAAATTGCTTCCCACAAAACACTCCTGTGGCCAGATGCTTTTGCAATTCAGAACACTCACCTGTGGCCAAAGGTGCCTGGCTCCAGTGGCCCCAGCCCTCTGGAGCCAGCGCTGTTGCCTCCAGCAACAGCACTGGCTGGTGTTTTGGTAGAAAAGCTTTGATCTGCAGAAGCAAACTACATTGTTTTCCTTCTCTTTCCCAGCAAAGGGGAAGTCTGCGGCCAGTTGCAATGACAGCACGTGGGAAAGGAGCTGCCCTGATGAAATGCCTCCATCCTTCCAGGAAGTTGTCTCCAAAAGGAGAATTGCCTCGTGAGTCAGAGTGCTGCAGCAGGGGGGCTGTCCCTGCGCTGGATGCCCTTCCCCAGAGAGGGATGGGGAGCTGGGGATTTAGTGCCTTCCTGCTTATTGCCAGGGGTGGAACCACACCTGTGAGAATTGCTCTCTCTTTTTCAAAAAAAATTATTAGCCTGCTGGAAAATGCCATTTCTTGGTTAAGGTTAGTCCCTGCCTCCCATCCCATTGCCCAGGGAGTGAGCACAGTGACAACATGAGTACAAAGGCATTTCGGAGGAGCTGAATGCATTTCACAAATACCAAATCTGTTTCTAAAGGATTGTTTGCCTTGTGCCCGTGTTTCTTTCCCTTCTCCCCTTCATTTAACCCCATTTTGAGTTTCCTTCTTCTCCCAAATCCCACTTGCTTGGCTTTGAGGTGAGCTAAGCTCTCCCAGGCTCCTGCATGAACACCTGTGGGAGGGAAGAACCTGGCTAGCAGAGAATTAGGAAAGGCATTTGGGAGAAAGGTTTCAAGTGAATCTTCTCCTCTGGACCTATCAGACATGCTGCCGCGAGAGTGTTTTTAAATGTCCTTGTAGAGATCCAAGCACAGGTTTAAGTTCCCAGGGTCTGTGCCTTGCACAGCCCAGCAGAAAGTCTGGCCCATACCTCCTTCTGCCCTCTGAGGCTCCCTTCTGCCCTTCCTCCTGGCGTGTGATGGAGAGATCGTGTGTCAGTTTTCCCTCTAGTGGTTTGAGACTTTCTCTGCAGCCCTGTAACACCATTACCCCGGGCCTGGAGTTTCAGAGCGATGGTTGGCAAGCAGCTCTGGGATGTTTTCCCTTCAGAGCAGTATCCAGCTCGGGATTTATCTTCAGGGCGGGCAGGCTGCAGTTGGCTCTGCCTGGTACAACGCTGCATCAGACCCTGGCAGGAACAGGGATGTGCTGACTACACTGCAAAAGCTAGATGTTGATGGTGTGGTTAGATTTTTAATTTTTAGAATGATTTCACAGCTATAAAATTGATCCTGGGTGCTCCCAGAAGGCAGAAAAGCCCTGTGGCTGGTCACTCCTGCACGGGCAGGTTGGAGCAGCCGACCTTGAATAGTCATTGCTCTGTTTGAGGAAGAGGGTCTGTGAGCCACTCACCCTCCTCTCTTGGCTGCTTTTCTCCTCTTTAGTCGTGGGCTGCTTTGTTATGCTGTGAGGGTGCAGGGATTTTAGGGAGCACCAAGACAGGCTGATTTCCCAGAGCGAAAAGCACTGGACTTTGATGGCACCAAGGGTCCATACCACCTGCATCAGCATGGCTTATAAACGTGTTTAGCAACAAGAGGATAAATGCAGGCCTGAGGAAAAGCTCAGGCACCTGCTGCTCTTCCTGTGAAACCGCCTGGCTGATGGGAGGAAGTACATGCTCTGAAGGCACACATTTTCTCCCTGCCACCGCTAAATTATCACCTCACAGAGGTGCCATGACCACCAGCATCCGTGGGGCAGTGGTCCCTTGCCACTGAGCAGCAGAAGCTGCAGTGGGAGGGAGTGGGCTTGCACAGCTCAGCACTCTGCAAGTTCACAGTTAAAATCACAGCATGAGAACTTTTTTTTTCTTTTAACTTCTGCTCTGGCATAGAGTCATTGGGATGATTCATGCTTGTCAGCATGCTCACACCTCCAAGACATGTTGGACAGCTGGGGCAGCCAGGCCTTGTGGAAGGATCCCTACTTGTGTGGTCCTTCTGTTATAAACTATTCTGACCAGTGCATCTTGACTTTATGTTTGGAATGGTTTTCCTTAACAAGGGAAAGGAAAAGGAGCATGAGACAGACAGTGCCAAAGACACAGATAGGAGCTGGGTGCTTGCAGAAAGGGTTTTTTCTCTGTTGTGGTTTCGTTAATTTGTTTGCTTGTTTTAAGATTTGCTTTTGGGTGGTTTTTCTTTCAAATAGTTAACACACCAAAACAAATGCCCGGGCTGGATGCTCAGCACTGGTCAGAATGGGAGCAACCAGCTCTAGAATGTGACTCTCTGACTGCTAGAAAGGCTGAGCTGCTTCTGGAGTCATTTACGGGAAGTGACAATGATTTAAAAGAAAAAGGGGGGGGATAAAAAAGGAAAAAAAAATCAAGACCTGGAGTGGGTGAGCCCAGATAGCAGAGGGAAATTGTGGTGGTTTTCTAAGGCACACCTCTTTCCTTACCGCTGTCTGTACACCTAAGAATTTGTCATATATGAGTCATATTTTCTATGTCTGGTAGATTGGTTAGTTTGCTTGTTGTTTGGGGGCTTTCTGTTTGTGTGCTGGTTTGGGGGTTGTTTTGGGGGGGTTTCCTCCCCCTCCCCCCTTCTTTCCCTCTTTTCCTTGCATTTATGGAATTTTGTGTGGTGCATATGCTTCCTCACTGAGAACTGTGCTGGGTACCCTCTGGCTGGGTTGGGGATACCACAGGGCTTCTGGAAAATGATTGCCCTGCAGGCTTGGGACCTTCCCTGCCTCCCCCAGCCATGGTAGCCCATACTCTTTCATCACCTCAACCTGGGCATGCCCATCCTTTCCGGGGGGGGGGAGGGGAACCTCTGTTTCTTTCCTCTGTCACAGCAAGATAAGGCATAAAGGTTTCTAGTTGCAACAGGATCCTGGGGCAGGCTGGGCATGGGGAGTAGCACTGGAGTGGGGGATTTCAATGCCAGAGAGACTGGAGAAGGGGATGCCCTCTCTTGGCTCTAGGAAATGTGCATTTCTTGCATCACAGATGGATGGGCCTGAAAGGCTCCTCAGGAGGTCCTCTGAGCATCCCTCTGTGGAGGAGAGGTTCATGGGATGCCTTTGGTACAAACCCTCTGGGGCAGAGGACAGGCCAGTCCCTGTGCTGGGGACAGGGTTTGCAAACTGGCACTTTCAGTGACGAAACTGGAGCAAAGAAGGGTTGTTTTGCTGCAGCTGTGTGTGCTGCAGCAGGAAGCTGCATGTCCCTCTTGCTCTGACACCAGCAGAAACCTTCCAGCCATCGGGGCGTTCACCAGCCCTACAGGGGCTTGTAAGGGCAGGAAAAGAAGCTCTTGTGATTTCTCTCTTCTGTGCGTGCAGCTGGAGGCTGAAGAACCTTGGCCAAGTGCAAGAGTGATGCATGCTCTGGGTTACTCAGGCCTGTCTGAAAGCAGAAGGGCAGAAGAGCCATTGCTCCTGCAGTGGCTTTTGCTAAAAAACAACAACAGAAAAAAAAAACAGAAAAGAAAAAAAAAAGATTTTTAAGAAGTTAAATAGGGAAATGTTTCAAGGGCAACTAGAGTAAGACATGAGGGGGTTATGTGTTTATGAGGAAGAGGATAGTGTTGAAATACACTAGTGGAAAGTAATTGGCCTGTGGTTTACTGCCAAAATATAAAGCCAATGGGAATGAATCAAAACCCAAAAATGTGTGGGATTTCGTAACTGCTTGCAGTATGGTAACCTCAAATCCAGCTCACAATGATCATGTAAATGACTTGGTGCCAGCAGCACAGTCTGAACCTAGGGTGTCCCTTTAAATGCAAAATCTGGGAAACTCCCTTTTGAACAGGGTGCCCTTTCTGCCCTACTCTCATCCCCATGGGAGGCCCTTTCTCTTTTTTCTAACTTCTGGGTTTTTTTGAAACCCAGTGAGGGATGCTGCCTGGTTAGGATCCTTGTCCCAGGCAGGCAGGTGCTGGGATCCACTTCCCTTTTGCTGGGAGAAGGCAGTGGGTGTCCAGGGAGGTGGGTGCTGGGGTGGCCCTGCTCTGGATGCAGGGCACTGCATTGGTTCCACAGGAGCTTTGTGGTAGGGGCTCCATTTCCTAGATTGTGCCTTACCTTATGTACTACTAGACTTCCCTGCTGGGATCAAAATAGCTCTGAGGGCCCTAATGTGAGAGGTGAGAACAGAAGAAATAAAACCAACCCCAAGACACGAACATGCATACCTGGAGCAGTGCTGTTGGATATGAGCTCCCCTGTGCATTCTTCCAGAGCTAGGACCACTGCAGACTACCGCCCCTCCAGGACAGCAGGAGGTGCATTTCCACCTTGCTGCTGTCTGCCTACCGAGAATGTCACCTGCTTTTCCCAAAGGAACAACATCTACTATTTGGGTCCAGCCAGCTGGTAAAAGGGGAAAATTCCAGGTATGTTATATTGCAGACCTTACGAGGGGTGGCTGAAGGAACTGGGGGTGTTCAGCCTGGAGAAGAGGAGGCTGAGGGGGGACTTTATCCCCACCTACAACTACCTGAAAGGAAGGTGTAGAGAAATGGGTGTTGGTCTCTTCACCCAAGCAACAGGCAACAGGACGAGGGGGAATGGCCTCAAGCTGTACCAGGTCAGGTTCAGATTAAACTTTAGGAAATAATTCTTCACCAAAGGGGTTACTGGGCACTGGAACAGGCTGCCCAGGGAGGGGGTTGAGTCACCGACCCTGGATGTATTTAAAAGATGGGTAGATGAGGTGCTCAGGGATATGGTTTAGTGATTAAAGTCGGGTATATCTTACTGTTGCACAGTCTATTGTACCTTTGAAATTTTTCAAAGTTCTGTTTCCTTAAAAAACAACCAGAAGCCCAAACCTACCCCCTCTCTAATGTTACAACACTCTGGATACAGCTGTGTCACTTGAGATGCCCCTTGCAATGGCAGCAAGCAAAGATCCCAGTGATGGCAAAGGGCCATGGCTGGTGGGTGCACTCCTCCCGGGCACGGAGCTTGCTCTGCCCCCAGCCCCTGGGCGCAGGGTGCTACTGTGGGTGACTGGGGCTGGCCGGCAGCAGGGACTGGGAGGCAACTCCAGGGATGTGTTCAATGCCACTCAAGTCTGATATGCCCAGAGCATGAAAGGGAACAGCCTTGAAGTGATAAAATAAAGGGCTTAATTTTTCATGATTACCCGGTTGCCATTGGGCCAAGTAGACAGGTATCGAGTGTCAGCAGAATTCTTCCATTCACCAGAATGACCTCAGGGAAAGGAAGTGAGCAGCAGTAAAACATGTAACTTACCATGAAATGGTAACTTAAACAAGGATCTCCTTCTGCCTGCACTGCCCTGCCTTGCCTGCAGTGGCTAGCAAGTAACTAACTGTCCCGTCTGCCTTTCTGCCCTGAAACCAGATGAGGTTGTGTTGTCCCCTCCCCTCCACCACCCGTGGCTCTTCTCAGAAGAAATTATTTAATGGCCTTTGTGACAGGCAGAAGTGTAAACATGATAACGTGAGCGGGTCATGAAATAGCTGCAGCAACGTGGAAGAGCTGTGTGACCCACATGGGGTGTGCGTGACAGTGCCCTGCCCTTCTGCAATGTGGCATCTCTGTGGTGGAGACATGATGCTGAGTCTCTGATGGGTGCTGAGAAAATCTGGTCCTTTGGCCCCTAGTTATTGCAAGGTGACTTGGTGAAAATGTCCTACAGATGTGCTCTAGCAATTTTGAGGCTGATAAAAGTCAGGCTTGAAATATCTCTGGCACATTTTTACTGAACCAAAGCAAGGAGCCTGGCTTGAAAGTCAAGGGCCAGAAAGGTTGAAATGTGAAATGTTTATTTTGGTAGAAAAATGCCAGCAGACAAAATTCCCATTTTACTTCTGACGTTACTAAAGCTGCTAGCAGATTGCTGCTGGGGTTTCTGATGGATAGGGTTGCAGATACTGGAGCCCTTTAGCACCTTTGAGGATGAGGAATGCTGGGTGTCGGATGCTGTCCCCAGCTGATGTGCACAGTGCCTGCACATGACAGGTCATCCCACTGCAGTGACTCGGTGATGCTTCCAAGCCTTCACTCAGAAGCTGAGAGCCATGGGAATGCTTCTATCTCAAGCTAACGATAACGAGCCACCCTGATTTTTCAATTTATTTTCAAGAACCTTTGAGGTATATCACAGTTTTTTGGTGACAGCTTTCACACTTTCCCCCTCCTATCTGACATACAGCTGAACTCTCATTTTTCAGTCATCTTCCTTGTTTCGGTAGTTGGCAGCAGGGTTCATTGAAATGTGACACTGACAGTAAATGGAAAGCCCCAAGCAAGAAAACTTGAGAGACATTTCCAGAGCTCTGTGAGCAACAATAAGGAGGTCAGAGGGAGGCTTGGATGTGATCATACACTCTGGGTCTCTGTCCCACTGCTGCAGGTACCTCCAGTGCCCTACAGCAGCTCCACTTGTCCTTTCAAGGGATCTGGTTTTGTTACAAGCCCGTTCAGTGCCTGTCAAGGGTATCAAAGTGGCTGTGTCAGCTCTGCCATCAGTTCAAAGAATTAGAATTAATAGCATGTGAGAGATGCCAGCGCGAGATGTTTGTGCACACTCATGTTCTGCAGCTGCGGGGAGGGCAAGGATGTGGTCATGCATGGCAGGAGATAGCTTCTGTGGACAGCCCTCTGCCCACCTGCGCCCTCAGCACTTGGAAAACGTGAGGCAGACTTTGTCCAGACTTGGCTCCAGAGAAATCTCGGAAGTCTGAATGACAGAGCAGGTCCTACGCTAAAGAGATGATGTTGCCTGTATTTGAAAGCTGGGTGGATGTGATGAGATAGCAAGGGTTTTGCAGCAAGATGAAAGCAAGCCAGGCAAGGCCTGCTCTCCCTGCGTAGTTACAGTCTGTCTGAGAGTGCAGTGGGGGCTGTCTGCCTTCCAGGCAGTGGTGCAAGAATCAGTGTCTTGTTTGGAAGGGCTCGGATCCCCCTTGTCTACTAGAGGTTACAGAGCCCACCAGAAGTGTCTGCTACTGTAGATTGCTGCTGCCTCCTCACTGCTTAATTTGTCTCCTAGCTCTTTTCTGCATGGTGTGACAGAGCTTGGCCAGATAGGTTATGAATTTAGAGAACATTTCTTCTAAATCATCCCCAAAGCTCCAGGTGCAGAAACCTCCACAAAACCCCAAACCTGAGTAAGCAGAACACCATAATCTAGATAATCATAATTTCATAATCATAATTTCTGGCTGGGGAGCCTGGGGGGGGGGGGGGGGGGGTGTCCTTGGTCCTTGTGCCACTTTCAGCCCCGGTGCATCTGAATCCTTGCCTGCCCTGTGTTTGAATAGACCCTGCTGAAACGGTGAAATTTTAATAGATCCTGCTCAAACCTCAAACAGAGGTTTTGGCCCTATGTTAAAGGGGTAGAACACAGTTTGCTGCCTCTGGGGCAGCCATTAGGAGCTGCTGCAGTGAGGCCTATCCTTGCACTCCCTGCCCAGCACCATCCTGAGCTGGCACAACCCAACCGTCTCTTCCCCAGCCTCCCTGAGCCTCCCTCCCCCTCCAAACATCAGTGAGCCCCTGAGGAATCATTGCCATAGAGATGCTTTGGTATGAGGTTTCTGTGGTGAGAAAGCTTGGCCATCTTGGGCCAGGTGTTCATGGTACATATTTCTCTGCAAATGGCTGCTAGAGGAAGGGGTGTTACTCAAAATGAAATGGCTTAGAAGATCTGCTCAGAAAAAGTTTATTTGTTGGCAGTGTTCTACCTTCTCCACCCATTAATTAGTGGTTAGTGAGGGAGAAGTATTTTTTCTTCCCCTGCCCATCTAGAATGTAAGTCTGGTTTGTGCAGGAGGTGAGCTCTGGTGAGGCTGGAGGCACAGAGTAAACACACTAGCAATCGGGTAATCTCTCAATCACAGTGCTCTCATCCCGTATCGAGGGGAGATCTTAAAGCTATGCTTTGCTTTACTTGGGAGCAGCGCATCAAAATAAAGACACAGAGGCGCACGTGTTACTGGGGTGATGCAGGAGACCCATCCGCACACAAGGGCTGGGGAAGGCAAAACGTGAGCCCAGCTGAGCAGTGAGAAATCACTGTCAGCGCGGTGCTGCACCTCGGGCTGAGCAGGAAGGAGATACCCGGCTCTGCATGCACTGCGCCGTGTGTTGCTGCTTTGATATCTTCAAAGAACATGTAGGGGTAGAAGAGGGGAGAAACCGACCTCCTTAAAAGGTTGTCTGCAACCAGAGCCTCTCCTACTCCCTGACCCCACTGTCTAGTGAATGAAGGCCAGGTCCTGCTCTCACTTTTTGATGTTGATAGAGCAGGTTTCCCCATTTCTGCCTGAATCACAGGCAAGCACGGTGGGAAGTCCACAGCCCCGTGAGAGGCTGGGAGGGCTTTGCTACTGTTCTGTGTGTGTGTTGTGGGCTTTGCTGGGCCTGTGGATAGACAGCTCTGCTCAATGGTTGCCTGCTGGTCTCACTTTATGGAGTTTCTTCCTTTTAGCATGTGTTTTGAGTAGGAGATGCAGAGGCTGAGTGGGACATGGGGCTGTAAGGCAGCTGAGGTGGCAGCACATGCAGGCAGACGAAAGCCAAGCCCAGGCTTTGGATGCGTGGGCAGAGGTACCTCCCATCCCAGGGCATGTGGGCCCATGGTTACAAAGAAGCTGGTTAGCAGATTTACCTACTTAGCCGTTGGTGGTACATGCATCGCAGGGTGGGATGCACTGTTCTGCCTTTGAAAATCCCAGTCTGGTTTGCAGCTCATACCCCTTGCCCCTTCCTTGGACAGCCAGGGAGATGAGCTGTCCCTTCTGGGGACAGACAGCAGAGGACATCCCGTACCACCCAATCCCCCCACCTTTTCCATGTAACCCATGAAGAGACTGCACTCTGTGCCAGTAACATGACTTTATTTATATTAGATACTTTGGAATAACTTACTGCCACTTTCTTTAGGCAGTCCTTTACATTCTAAGGTTGAATAGACCCCTGATACGAAGTCTTTGTTCCCACCATGCTAAGTCTTTGGATAGGAGCTTTAATGCCAGTACACAAACAGTTTTTATGTAAAATTTTCCCTCAGTAGAAGCAATTGCAACTTCTTCTGACCTTGTATTGCGACTGATAACCGTTTTGTAGCTGGTGTGTAGTCTAAACAGTGCTGTAAGCTTGTCTGAAGCAGGCTAAATCTGCCTCTGCTATTATGACTGTGCAATATTACCAAAGAAGGTGACGTTTGTGACACATAAAATCATCCTTTCTTCTCCTGCAGAGGTTTCACTTAGACTTGTTTTATCTTTTTTAGTATTTGCAGTAACCTCTGTGTCTTTGTCATGGCTACAGCTGCATAAAAAGCGATCCAAGATGGTGAGGAGGGACAAAAATCCCCTATACAACTGGGTGGTCTTGTTCTGTGTTTTCTGGGAAAATGGAAGGTGGTCTCTGCAGGGGGAAGCTATTACTTTACTCCAACATGTGTAAGGCACACATATTAGTGGCAACCTAGATCTTTACGTCAGGATCTGGACTGGTGTGGTTGTCTGAACCAGGGCTAACTTTCACGTGTCTGAATTCTTCCCATGAGCAGAAGGTCCCTCCATCCTGCTCTCAGAAAGGGTGAAGGCCTGTGCTTGCGATGGCGCTGAACTGGAACGTAGCGGGTGTAGAATGTGAGCTGGGTGTGTGTTTGCACTACGGTGTCACACATGGGAACTGAGTTTCATTTTCTTCGTTGGCTTCAAGTTTGGACTTTGCCAGCTTGGGAGATGCTTCCTTAAATTCCTTGTTGACAAAGTAGTAACAAATAGCATCGAGGCAGCAGTTCATGTTTGCAAGGACCGAGGCGAAGTGAACAAAATTGTTAACCGTCTGTATCACAGAGCAGTTGGAGCTGCTGGCCTCCACTATAAAGCGAAGGAGATGCCCGAGGTAGAGGGGTAGAAAGCATATGATGAACACAGCCATGTTTGCAGACACAATGTAGATGGCCTTCATGACTAACTTTCCCTCGTGACAGTTTTCGCTCTTCTTTCTCATGAGCTCTGCGATGACTTGTACGGAGCAGTAACTCAAGATGATCAGTGGTATAAAAAACCCTATGATTATACCGCACAGCGTGATCACTGAGGGCTTAACAGAAGATTTTTCAAAACAAAGTTCATCTTGTCCTCGGGCTTCTAACTTTTTAATGAGGGACATCACACCGATGATGAATATCCAGAGCAATACAGAGGCAAAACCTGCCTTCAGCGGAGACCTCAGCACCTTGGATTTCAAAGGGTACTTGATTGCCAGGTACCTGTCAGTTGCTATGGCAGTGATGATACCGATGCTCATTAAGCGGTTGATGAAATAACCGCCTTCCAGAAACAGGCACCATGTATTTACCTTCAGCTGATGGAAGTGGGATAAAATTTTAAGAGGCAAAGTAAAGAGCAGCAAGAAGTCAGCCAGAGCCAAGTTGACCATGTACACTCTGGTTTCTGTCCATTCTCTGAGTTTGCAGCAGAACACCCGCAGCGCCAAAGCATTCAGCAAAATGCCCAAAACCAAAACTGGGATGTAAATACACAGCTGGAAAAGTGGAAGGTTTTCATAGACTGTGATATTGCAACTGCTGAGGTTCATTTTGAGGGCATTAAGATGCAGAGTCCTGCAAAAGCAGATGAAACCTTTTAGAAGCTAGACTTTCGTCTGAATTGGTGATTAATTCAGATAGTTCAGGGATTTACCAACCGTGAAAACCAGACTGGAGATGACTCTGCAGGGCATAACAGTCTATTTGGCACCCGGTGAGAACAGAAAGAGGAGGCCCAATCCCGATCACTTGTGGAAGATAGAAAAGCATGGGTTCTCATGCAGGGAAAACTGCTCGTGGAGGGCAGCAGGGGAAAATGTTTGGGCTCAGTTTTTGGCCAGATTCAGATCAGCTAAGTATCCTGAAGCTAGGGGTTATGTCAGCTGTTACAGCACATACATAAATGGAAAGTGGATGCCTAAACCTGCATTGGAGGAATTAATACAGAAGTATTTTCTAGGTGCAACTGTTTGTAGACAGACCCCAGAGGTCTGAGAGATCTTTGGATTTTCCCTGCAAGGGGAACATAGGTCCATGGAGGCATATTCCCAGAGCTCAAAAGCATCCCGAGCGAGCAAACCAGAGGCAGTGCTGCAGCGTCTGTGTGCAGCTGAAGCTCTTGGAGAGCTTTGAAAATTGTGCTGCCGAGGAATCATGCTGGGAAATCTCTTCAGAGGTGAGGAAATGTGCTACAGCTGATACCTACAGCAGCTCTGTGCTCTGGACACGAGGAATGAGTTATTAGTTCAAAAAAAAATAAGGGCTGTTCGTAAGAGACAACGAGGAGATCTAACAAAGGCTGAGACAGCCAAAAACATGCCAAATATGGCCAGTGTCTAAATAAGCCTTTAAAAAAACACAGCCTCCAGCCCGCTCTCAGTTTCTCCACGACCATTTTGGTGTCCCACCGTGGCCGGGGAAAGGCAGTGCCTTGCAGAGTGCAAATAACTGGGTCAGCAAATAGCCAGGAGGAATTACCTGCTCACTCGCCGTCCTCGAAGAGAGTGTTCCTCAAGAGCCGCTGCGGTGTGGGGCAGAGGCACGATCAGCCCTCCCAGTGCTGCTTCTGCCTGGTGACCAGCAAGGTGTCCTGCGATGACCATTTGCTGGTGGCTGTGGCGCCAGAAGTGCTGGAGGAAGCAGCACTCCCACTCCTCAACGCATTTCTCTGGGGCTGAACTTCCTGTGTCACCACTGGCATGAGTGGTACCACCCCCTGTTGACTGAGGAGTCTGTAGTAGCCCTGCAGTGAGGTGAAACGCTTGTCTGACATGTCACACTGCAGCGATGGAGCGGCTTTGGGTTTTTCCTTTCATTTACTTTCCAGTGCCTGATGTCTCTCTCTCTCTGAGCAATGCTTATTGACCTTCCTGGCCCAAAAGGCTGTGCACGTTGGTTGGAGGGGGCTCTTCAGGGTCCTGAGGTGGTCTTCTTTCCAGACTGCCACTCCTGCTGGGGCTGGAGCAGGGACTTCCAGCTGCCATCACGCTGTTGAGCCCAGGACAGACCATCTCCAGCAGGCCCCCAGTCCCATTCACAGAGCTGTTGGAGATAGGAGGGAAGTGGTTTGCAGGCAGTTCGGTGATTATTGTAGCAAGGTTTCACTCTGAATCAAACCTCAATTCTCTTGTCTTCCATAGCTCTCATCAGCCAACAATTCTGAGAAAATGTAGCACCGTGACCCTGTGACCTGCTGACTTTGTGACTGTCTGCAGTTGCCTGCTGGCCAGGGTCTCCTCCTTGGCTGGCCATTGCAACCCATTTGCAAGAAAAACTCAGACAAGTTGATCAGCAAGCTCAAAGGTCCTGCTGTTAGAGCCTTGAATTGCTGTCTTGGGCAAACACATTTCTCCTGCCCGCTTTCCAAGTCACCTTAGAGCAGCTGCAGGAGTATTTCTGCATTATCTGCCTATTACAAACCAGGCCTTGAGATAATCCCTTGCCAGTGTGTAGTCAGTATAGAGATTAGTTTAAATACTGCTCTGGAGTTTCCAGGGGCTGCTTTTGCATTTTTCTGGCTGCTTCTTGGTGGCTGCTCATAAGTAATTACTGACTGAGTAGTACACCTGGCTCACTGATCCCCAGCCACCATCATTTGCATGTCACAGGCCTTGTTACTACTTCAGTTTTCATCCAGCTTCTGAGACTGTGAGAGTTTCCCCACTGTACAGAAAACACTTTTTACCACCCTCAAGCGTCCGGTCGCTCCTGTTGTCTATGTCCAGGCAATCGCTTACCGGTATTAACCGTAGGCAGGCAAAGGCAAGCTTGCAGGGAGCTCAGCTCATAGCATCTCTCCAGTGGGATGCTTCTCATCCACAGCTTGGTGCCGCAGTGGCCAAAGCAGGGCAGCTATGGCTCCCATCAGTCCAGTGAGGCTTCAAGGGAAGGACAAGCCCTGGCATCAGGTACAAAGCAGCTCGCTGTGCTCGGCAGCTTCATAGGATACACCAGAGCAACTCAACACCAGCTACTGGTAGGCAGAACTATGATGAAATATTAGCTGTGGAGAACTTACGTGTCACCTGCTGGGGCTCTTGGGTCCCTCTCTGATTCCTGGACACTGCTGGGTCAGGATCTTCATTCTTCTCTCCCCCTCAGCTCCCCATCAGCCACCCTATAGGCTCTTGCAGCTGCTTATAGCACTTTTTTCCCTTCCAGTCCCAATTTTATTACCTCTGCCATGCAGCAGTGACGTTGGCTTGGTGTTTTCCCCTGCTGCTGCAGTCTCCAGGCTGCCTCAGCCTGAGAGCTGACACCACGCAGCACCGTGCAAATTACAGGCTGTTTTCTCACTTCCTTGCTGGCCGCTTTCTGGCTGGGTTAGGCCTGGGGATGAGGGTGCTGCTGAGCAGTCCCTCTGCAGAGCGTGGTCCCACTTGCAGGCTGCTCCAAAGGTCCTTTTACTGACACCTTGGCTGGAAAAGTGGTTTTCTTAGTGAGGCAATGCTCCTGTGAGGAGAAGCGTTATTTGTTCCCTCCCATTTAACGTTATTCAGACGTGTTGTGAAACTGCACATCTTTCAGCTCCAAGCATAGCACAGCTGCTACTGGCCAGATCTGTCACTTCCTTCCCCCATCCTAGAGAATGGACTGCATTTGGTGGTCTTTGCCACCCAGTTCTATGTTGGCTGATGTATTTAAAGTCCTTGTTGCTGGTGTAAGATTTCATGTGCCGATTCCTATACAGTTCTGGACTTCTTGGGTTCCTCATCCTTACTGAAAGCTGTGACAAGATAATCAGGCAGTGTTTAGGACAGACCCAGACAATTTTGTTGTCCTGAGTTGTCGCAGTTTTGTGTGGCTGGGTTCTGGTGGAGAAGGAGGGGCTGCAGGGTAGGCTTCTGCAAGAAGCAGCTAGAAGCTTTCTGCAAGCCCCAGAGAATAAATATTGTCGGATTCAAGGCCAGAGTTGCTGCTAACCAAGGCTGAGCCAATTGGTTATGGTCACAGTGCTTCTGTGAATCACATTTAGGAGAAAAAAAAACCACGAATAAGCTGCATTTTGCCACCAGAGAGGGGAGTGAGAAGATATAAGAAACTGCACACACCAAGGACAGTGAAGTGGGGGGGCAGGGGAGGAAGCACCCCAGGTGCCAGAAAGAAAGATACCCCTGCAACCCATGGAGAAACCCATGGTGGAGCAGGTGTGTCCCCGCAGCCCATGGCAAAGGCCCAGACTCCACCTGCAGCCCATGGAGAGGCCCCACGCTGGAGCAGGTGCAGACAGACAGGAGATGGTGTGACCTGCGTTGGAGCGAGACCCTGGCAGCACCTGCAGCCCGCGGAGAGAGACAGAGAGAGACAGAGAGAGACAGAGATGCGCGAGAGATCTGCGATGGAGCAGCTTTGCTGAGGGGGGCGGGGGGCTTGTGACTCTGTGGAGGGCTGAGAATAAGAGACATGATACATGACTGCACCCATAGCCATGATCCGTGCCAGGGCAGCTGGGGAAGAGCTGAAACCCCGTGGGAAAGGAGTCACGTTGGAGAAGTTTGTGGAGGACTGTCTCCTGTGGGTGGGACCCCACGCTGCAGCAGGGGGAGGGTGTGGAATGAATGCCCCCCCCCTCACCCCCCCCCCCCCCCAGCCAAGAAGGAAACCAACTTGTGAGGAACTGACGGAAACCCCCATTTCCCCAGTCCCTGCCCCTCCCCGTGCCACAGTGGGGGGGAAGAAGGGAGTGAAATCATGATTAAAGAGAAGTCTGCTGAGAAGGGAGGGGTGGTGGAAGGTGCTTTAAGATCAGGTTGCACTTCTCATTATCCAACGCTGGTGTCACTGGGTGTGCAGGGCAGTGTCATAAATTAGAGTTTTCTTTCCTTTATTGCATGTTGAGTCTATTTTTTGCCCATGATGTTGATTATGGGATGATCTCTCCCTGTCCTTATCTCGCCTCCTAAGCCTCTCAATATATATTTTCTCTCCTGTCCAGCTGTAAAGGGGAGTGACAGAGTGGCTTTGGTGGGTGTCTGACCTCCAGGCAGGGGTAAACCAACACATGGGTGATCTCACTTCTTTGCTTGTAGCTTGTGTATATAGGTAGCCTTTCATACCAAAGGGAAGAATCTGCTAAGACCTGTTTGATCTTTATACTTCTTGATCTCTAAGGCCTATTTCTGTTTTGCACAATCATTTTTCCTTCCCTTCTAAGCTCTGTCTGATGTCCTGCTTGAGGTTGTTTCTTAGCCAAAGAAATCCCTTCTCGTGTTTTTCCCGTGCTCCTGTGTCCTGGTTTTGGTCAGGATGGAGTTAACTTCATTTGTAGCAGTGGATGGAATGCTGTGCTTGAGAGTTAAAATGGGAGCAGTGCTGAGAACAGCCTGATGGTTTTAGTTGCTGTCAGACAGTCAAGGACTTTCTCAGTTCTTCATATTTCTCTGTTCATGAGAAAGGAGGGGCGAAGCCAGGACAGGTGACCCAAACGGGCCGAAGAGATTATTCCATGCCAATTCCATCCTGCTCAGTATAAAGGGGGCTGATAGGAGGGGGAGGGGGCGGCTCCGGGACACGCGGTTTTTGGGGGACGGTTGGGTTCTGGGACGGCTCTGGGTGGCACGGCCTGAGCTGTGGGTTCGGTGAGAAACTGCATTGTGTATCAACAGTTTAATGTATTTTTCACTCTAAAGTCCTGTTGGCATTGTTAGAATTTATCTTTCTGCTATCTTAGTAAACTATCCTTATCCCAAACCCACGGGCTTTTGGTTTCTTGGTTTTGGGGTTGTTATTTGCCCCTTCCTTTTCCCTTCCCTCGCCTCACCACCACCCCCCCCCCCCTGCTCTTTTCCTTTAAAGAGCAGGCAGCTGCATGGATCTCGGCTCTCAGCCGGGGTAAAACCACGACATCCTGGTACCGATTGCTAATAGGCAGGGTGGCTCAGGTCTGGTGGTCTCCTGCCTGCTTTCCCTGACAGAGAAGAGCTCAGTCTCCTCTATGTCCCAGAGGTTGTACACTGCTAGCTCCAGATGCCAGTGCATCACAGTGGGACAGGGGAGAGAGGTACCTCCCAAATGTGTAAGGGGGACACGGGACACTGTGCTGCCCTGTGGCATTCAGTTTCTGCAGTGCTTCTGCCTTGTGTGGGCTCTTACTGGCTTTCTCACGGGAAGATGTGATGTTGCAACAGCAGGTTGTGACCTAGCAGAGCTGCAGGCTTGGTAGCAGAACATGTCAGTCTTGGTTTCACTGGGGAAAGCTGTGGACTGGTAATGCTGGTCTAACAGCATTGACCTCACACCATGACCAACGCTGTCTGTGGGGTCTGTTTCCACTTTCCCCTTCTGTAGAGGGGAACAGAGCCACAGCAGATAACACGCTCGCAGGACCCTGTGCTACAGCCCCCTGTGTGCTCCCACAGTATTGACAAGGTAGGGATCGGCCATTGCTGGAGCTGCTGCTGGTCTGTGGGTGCTGTTTCCTGCTATTGCTGGCCAGACTCTTGTGCAGGGACATGGGAAAGAATTGTGGGTAATCTTGTGGCTCATCCTCCTAAATTGCTACGCCGTGCTGTGTGGTGGCTGGGTGTTTGCTGTGGCCTGAGCGCTGATAGCTCACCTGCCTCGTTCCCTGTGAGCACTCAGGGAGCTGTGGGCTTGTTCAGGTGGAAGGAAGATATCAGAAACCTGTCATTATAACTGGGCACGTAAACCACATGGTCCTTTTTGTCCCAGGTAGTACATACATCTTCAGGTAATTAGGAAGTTCATTGTTGTCTTTGGGTTGCACTATAAATATCCTGTTAAAAGGCAGCTCTTATATTGTGGCAGCTGTCTCCTCTCTCAGTCACCAGTACAGGTTTAGCATTGACAATAAAGGACTCTGGTGAGAAGCGAATATTTATTTACAGATATAGTACTGTAAGATAGCTTTATTTTCATTTGCAAAAGTATGTCTCCTTTTTTGTTTATGTAGCGTTTAGTACGAACAACAGATATTGCTTAATGATAACAGGGGCTATGAAGCCAAATTTTCAATTTACAGTAAGAAAAAGGAGCACTTAATTTTTTACATTTAGAACATGAGACCTCAGTTTGCTTCCTACAAAAAAAAAAATCCCCTTCCTGCAGCTCTATGTACAGGAAGCTTGGTGGCGTGTAGGAGCTACGTATTTTGACAACTGCATGTTTTTTAGCACAGCTGTAGTACTGGTTTTGGCACTGGTGGGGAGTTAGAGAGCAGTTACGCGGTGTTTAGCTGTCCGCGGGGTGCAGCCATGGCAGCTGTTTAATTAATGGAATGCCTTGTCTGGGATCCTTCCTTGATTGCCAAACTGTAGGCTTGGGTAAGAAGAAAGTGCTCTGAAATTCCTTGGTTACAGAATAGCAGCAAATGGCCCTTTAACAGAAGGCAGTGGCTGCTGTACAGCTATAGTGTGTGCTAGGACTTGCTCTCTGATGCATGGGAACACATGCACAAGAGCACGACTGTTCTGTATTTCAGAGTAGAGAACCCAGATGGAGCCTGCTGTGAATTGGACAAGGTACTCCACATAAACAGGGTGAGAACAGGAACATGACAGGGTTTGTTAAAAAAAGAAAAAAAAAAAGAAAAAAGTTGTTTTCTTTTCTTTCTGGATGAAGAGTATGGGAACAGGCTGATAGAAATCAAACTTCATCTTTTTTTTTAACAAAATAATAAGTGTTTGTAATAACCTGTTTGGAACAGGCTTTTGTTGTAACCAATGAGATGCACAATCCTGGAAGGGATTAGTCAAACTCCAGTTGCCTGGACACGTAAGCGATGCCTGTCATGAAGACTGACAGCACGCCACCAAGGAGAAGGGGTTAAGGAGACCCTAAGCCTCTTGCTCTCCTTGGGTAGTTAGTTGTAGCCTGTTTGTTGACAGCTACAAGGGTGACAATGCTCATGCATTTCCTTAAGTATCAGATGGTTTTTAAGATCAGGCACTATTTGTCTCTTGTATCTTTTCCTGTCTTTGAAAATAGACTTTTGAAGGCAGATTCAGGGTCAAAAACCAGCATGCAATGACTAAGTTGGTCACATACACAGTCCTTTTGTTCTGCTTGCAGTGAAACATCAGTAATGCCAGAGCATAAATAATATACCACAATTAGGACATAAATGATCATCTGAATGACCTGAGTAGTTTAATCCATTTTTATGCTGCAGTTGCTCACTGCAGCTTCCATCGTGCTCAGACCCCTGCCAAAGTATTGACACAAAGCAGGTGGCTCTAGGGTTTGGATGAGGAGTATTTTCTGTAATGGGAATAGTTGTTTCATAGAATCCTAGAATCTCCTGAGCTGGAAGGGCCCCTCCTGGCTCCACACAGGGCCAGCCAAGGCAGAGCATGGGACTGAGCGCATCGTCCAGACAATTCTTGAACTCAGTCCAGCTCAGTGACTGGTCCCCTGGGGAGCCAGTTCCAGTGCCTGACCCCCCTCTCAGTAAAGCACCTCTTCCTAATATCCAACCTAAACCTCCCCTGTTGTAGCTTCATGCCATTTCTTCTGATGCTTGGCCAATGGTTTCAACCATTTCACTTTCTGGACAGTGGTTTCAGCATGTGGTCTGCAGACATTAGAACGTGACGGGCCACTTGTAGGGGAACTATTTGTAAGTTGTCACTAAGAAACTTGTCTATAGATTTAAATGAGCAGAACATGGGTTTGCATTCTCTGGAGAGATTATTTAGAGATTAACAAATCAGAAGATACTGAAAGTCAAGTACCATGAAATCAACTGAGATACAGCTATCACAGGCATTTAATACATTTTATAAAGTTCCCCACGCTGACTTTAAGTGTTGAAGTGACTCTGTGATACGATATCAGATGAAATTTGTACGCAGATAAACATGAAGTAGTCACATGCTGGCACTGGCTCCCCTCTCAGCCCTGGGTTCTCTATGGGCTGCTTTCTTCCAGTGCGCCTTTGTGGCTTATCTGTTTTGAGTTGCTGTTGTCACTTCCCCATGGGGTCGGGGGATATGTGGTGTGTCGTCAGCAACAGGGATGTTGTAGAGGAATTTGATACCTGGAAAGCCAGGTATTAAAGCTGATGCTTGATCTGGGGTTCAGCTAAGGGAGATCCAGGCTCTCTGTAATTCATACTGGACAGAGTTAAATGGCTCAAAGGAGATACAGGAGAGCTGTTAACTCCCACTGTGCACTGTGTCCAAGCAGCTGAAAGAAAAAAAACAAATCCAAAGCAATGCTTCATCACAGAGGGAACACTGAGAAGCTCTCAGCTGCAGATCTGCCCTGTCTCCATAGAAGGGCCTGCTATGGCCCACTCTCATCAGACCTCCCCTGGAAACTGTTCACAGGTGGCAAGGGAGGAATTAGGGCTGCATCTGCTTCGCCTTGCTGTTTTCTGGGCATCAGCACTCTAGCAGCACAGACAGGACACTCCCTGAAGATTTCATCCCACTAAAGTACGGCAACAAACCAGTCATGGCAGATGCTCGAGTGAGATTAGACCTTCACAGCGCTGTACTTGATAGGCACCACGCAAAGGGTCTGTTCTGTGCCCCACGATGCGCTGCGACGCTCAGGTTTTCCGTGCAGGAAAGGCTTTATTTACACCCACAGATGTTCCAGTCTCACAAATGTCAGGGCATTGCCACAGGGCAGCACAAGTGGTTACTGGCAGCAACAAGCAGTAGTCTCACACGGCTCTCTGGCTCCTGCAGCTTGCTCCGTGCGCAGCAGTAGCCGCTTCCTGGCGATAGATGTGAGCTTTGCAATTATATAGGTTGGCAGGAAACTACCACCGTATGGGCAGAATTTTTTGGTGTGAGCAGGCACAGATGCATTAGGTTTGGTGTTGCAGTACAGGGGCTTTTCCTTGGTTTGTGAGTGCCCATCCATATTACACAGAAGTGGACTTGTGTGTTGCTGTAAGGGCGCTGGGTTTCCTGTGTTTAGCTGCAGGGCATGTACAAATAGGTGCATGGCAGAAACAAGGGCCTTATCCGTTCTCCATACCACGTGGGGACCAGGAGGTGCCTGAAGCTGCAATACAACAGTCCAAGACAATAGTCAGAGCTGGAGTCAAGTCACTGAGGACCAAAGGGCAAAATTCAAGTTTATATGAGACCCATTGGAGGGGGTTGCCCCTTTTTTCAGGTATGGTTATGCATAGAATGATTGCAAATACTGTAGGTGGTCCCATTCCCTCTGCTTCCAAACTTGAGCAGCACTGTGGCTTTTAACACCTATAATGCACTTACTTAGCCTTTTTTATATCATGGTTTGATCTGTTGGCGGCTGTGACTCTTGGCTTTGGTTCATCTTCAACCTCTTTGATACATAAGTGGGTAACAGAGAAGAAAACTCCTGAAATTCCTTGGCTGCAAAGTAATAGCAAACTACATCTAGACAGCAGTTAGAATTTGCTAAGCACGCACAGATCTGAATAGAGGCTCTAATTTCTGCGCGCAAAGAACAAACTCCAGCAACATCCACGGCAAACCGCAAGAGCAGTGTGATGTAGAAAGGTGAAAAACATACAATGAACACACACAAATTCACTGAAATAATGTGGATGGCTTTCTGGATTAGCTTGGTCTCGTGAGAGCTTGTGGCCATCTTCTTTTTGAGACATTTGAGGACTTGTACTGAGCAAAAAGTCACAATCACCAAAGGGATAATAAACTGAAAGATAACAGAAACAAACATTAAATAATTAGGTTGAGTAGATTGTTTCTGAAAGCAATATTGTTCCTTTTCATCCATATTTGGCCGCAAGGAGTAATAAAGTATCAGTCCTAACCAAAGACACCCGCAGATAGAAGCTGATTTCAATGGGGACCGGATAATCTTTGCTTTCAGAGGGAACTTGATTGCAATGTATCGATCAACTGCAATCAGGGTGATGATAAAGATGCTCATAGGCATGTTTGTAAAATAGATGTTCCGTATGGTGAAACACAGCTTATCTATGGGGTGGTCTTTTAAATTAAAATATATCAGGAAAGGCAGGGCAAAGAGCAGAAACATGTCCGCGACCATGAGGTTCATCATGTACACTCTGGTCTCGGTCCACGTCTTGAGTTTGCAGCAGAAGATCCAGAAAGCTATGATGTTCAGTGGGATCCCCAGAATGAGCACTGGGATGTAGATGATGTATTGTAATAGCAAAGCGCCATGGTCCCGCTCAGCTTCTCCACTGCAGTTGTACATGTTGGGCCGTCTCTGCAAGAAAAGGAAGCAGGCATGAGACTGTGCTCTGGGACAGGTCCTCTGGGACAGGTCCTGCTGCAGTGCCCCCACTCTCATGGCTCTGCGACCCCTCGCACCCCTGCACTGGGAGATGTAGGGAGCCCCTGGAGAAGTTCGGTGGCTCATCGGCACCACCTATCCCTCAGCAAAGTAAAACTAACACAAAACCAGAGGCAACCCTCTCTTGCAGCTATTAAGGGTTAAGCCTGCCTTGTCCTTCATCCAGTCCTGGTTTGAGCAGTCTGGGTAATAGCAAAGGGTCTTCAAAACCGAATGATAATTTTGGTGGCCACTTACCTTTGCTGCTGCTGTGGTTATCAGAGAGCCACTGGCTTTAGGCCTTTCTGGTGGCTTCACTCCTGGGGGTGATGGGTGGATGCCTGCTGCAGGCAGGCCATCCCCAAGCATGAACCCACTCCTCTCGTTGCGGGACGCTAGGGAGGAGTAGGTAAGCATGGGTACCACCAGCTCCAGTAGACAACAGGTCTCCAGAGGAAGGGGAGAGTGAGCACACATTTCTGATCTCAACTACCAAAGATGGGAAACCAAATTGTTGCTAGAGCAGAAAATGCGAGTCCAAGAACTTAGACTAATTCCTGGTAGACCTTCAGTATTTCAGGGCATCCATTTTCAGCAAGGAGGCAGCGAAGGATGAATCAGACTTAGTCTGTGGCTCATAAAGGAAGTGTTTACAATGAGGCATGAAAGGAGAATGCCCAGATTACTACAATATCTTATAAATACTTTGCCTTATAAGTCAGTGGCTTCTAAGCATCAACATCTAAACTACAGTGCAGCTGTCCAATTGCATGAACTAAGGGAACTGGTTTTAGTGTCTGAGACAGGGAGATAGATCTGGCAACCATGGAGGGAAGCACAGTGCCTGCCCCGGTGCCAGAACTGGCATGTGAATACTGAACCACAGGGGTATCCTGTGCATTTTTAGGGTGGACTTTTTGGAGGAATGACCATACAGCCAGCATTCTGTCTCTCTCAGGCTTTCAGCTTCACAGGTCCATGAGTGTACTGTGGTACCAGCTACCTCACAGCCATTCCCTGCCACACTACCATGGTCATCTCGCAGTGATGAAAAAGTCACTCTCTGCATGCATAGCACTGCCCCAAAGAGCTGCTGAGCCCTCTGGACCAAGCATCCCAGCCTCGTCAAATCCCCCATGTGAGCAGAGAACTGGTTCCCGAGATCCCGTGCTGGAATGTGCCTGGAGCCTGGTGTCTGCATGCACCAGAGGCAAGGTAAGCAGAACGGGTGTGCAACCTCAGCGAGGGGTGAAGACCTCCCCCCCACCCCCCTCCCAAATGATATGTGGCTGCCAAACAGTGAGGCATAATAGTTGTGGAAGCAGGAGGAAACGGAGGCATCTGGACAGCTGACGACTGACCCATATATTAGCAAGCAGGCATGCTGTCTAGCTTCAGTAAAGAGGGGAGAAAGCACGCCAAGCCGTTACCTGGATCCTGTGGGGCTCTCAGGCGGGTGTAGTCCGCAGGAAGGCAGCAGTGGGGGATATCTGTCAGGGCTGTGGGTTGCGGTAGGAGGTGGGTATCCGTACAGAGCTGGGTGCCTGCTGTTGGCAGCTCGGGAGCGCCCAAGCAGCAATGAACTCTTGTTCCTCAAAAGTGCTTAATTTATCACCTGCTTTTTGGGATGATCGGTTCTCTGGTGCCCTCTATTGTGCTCACATGTTGTTCAGCTCAGTGCTGAACCGCCCCCTGCTCACCTCACACAAAGCAGCGATTAAAATTTAATATTTTCAGCTGTAGGAAAACAACTAATTTCTGGAATAAACCCCGTGATGAGTTCAAATTGCCCTTCTGGCAGCGAGCAGCCCCCCGGGGAGCACAGCAGCCTGCGCAGCCGCTGCCGTGGTTGCAGAGGGTGCCCCGGGCAGGCAGCAGCACCGGTAGGATGACCTGGCCAAGGGGGCACGTTGCCAGTCGTGCTCTCGGTGACAGTGAGCCCAGGGAGAGGGGACCCAGCAGGCCTCTGTCTTCAGTGCCTTTGCTGAAAAAGCTGGCAGATGTTAGGGGCATACTCATCCTCTGTGGAGCAGGCAGGTGTCTGTCACTGCTTATCATCATCACTGCAAAGCCCAGGCTGGTAATGGTGGTCACCGCCAACCAGGTAGGGGCGAGAGGTACTGGTGTGGTGCTGAGCACAGCAGAGGTGTCAGGACCTTTAAAAACATGTATTTTCTAGTACCATTTTCGGGTAATTTTGATGGGTTTTGGTGTCTACGGATTGCAGCAGTTGCAATTCCATCTACGTGAGCCAGCTGATGAGAGCCAGGCTCTGACTCCCTCAGGATTTGTCCCATTGATTCACAGCTCCTGAGCTTGTGGTCCTGAAGGTGACAACAGCAGACTGAGCAGCAGCCATGGGCTCCCTGAAGACAGAGGAAGGTCACAGGGAAGCCTCATAAATGGGCAGGGAAAGGGAAGGCTGCTCCACACTGTCTCCTGGAGTGCTCTGAGGATTGTGTGGGCAGCGCTCAGACACTATTTTGGAGATTTTTCAGTTTTGAGAGACAGTGCCTGACGGGGACCTACAGGAAATCTGGGGAAGGACTGTTTGTAAGAGCATATAGCAACAGGATGAGGGCAATGGTTTTAAACTAGAGCAGGGTATGTTTAGATTAGACAATACAAAGAAGCTCTTCACTACAAGAATGGTGAGGCACTGGAACATGTTGCTCAGAGAAGTGGTGGAGGCCCCATCCCTGGAGACGTTCAAGGTCAGGCTTGATGAAGCTCTGAGCAACCTGATCTAGTTAAAGGTGTTCCTGCTTACTGCGGAGTGGGGTTGGACTAGATGACCTTTAAAGGTCCCTTCCAACCCAACACATTCTATGACTCATGGACAAATGCATTTCCCCCAAGGAAGTGTTGAGAGCATCAATGTGGGCAGGCTGTGGCAGCACAGACGCAAGTGTGTCCAGCTGTGGGGGGATACTCTGACTCTGAGCTGCAGCTGGGAGGGTGGAGCCTGGTGCCACAACAGAAACCCTGGGAACAGCGATGCAGGGGGGACAAAGGTCTAGAGAGTTAAAAGGGCTTCCCCAGGGCTGGGAGCAGCAGCCCCGCAGCGATGGCTTTGTGACAGGGTTCTGCAGAGCAGCTGGGAAGGAGCTGGTAGGAGGGTTCAGCTCTCAGAACTCCTGGGATTTGTGGTTTATGGCACTGGACAAGGCTTGCTTTCATCCTAAAAGTGTTTTGCTTCACATGTGTCTGATCCATTACCTTGAAGGGAAACTCAGCAGAATCCAGGCAGTTTTGTAGGGCCTTGTACGTAGTCCTACGCTGGTACTGCCTGACCCCCTCCAGCCCACCAGGGGAATATGATAAAAAGCAACTTGAAATACACAGTGGGGTAAAACATGATCTATTCTTTTCTCCCTGTTGGCAATAAAGATCATTTGAGTTCAGCTGTAAACTGAACTAAACCAGGGAGACACGCACAAGTCTGGAAGAGTAACAAGTCGGTGCTGAAGGGTGTAATGCAGACATGTGAATGACTGGTGAGTATGTACACACTTACACACACCTCTGGGAAAGAATTTGTAGAGTAAAAAATGTAGAGTATAAATCACGATTAACTTAGTAATGCTAAACTTAACAAAGATCTCCTGAGAGAGAGCGAGCAATAGTTATACTGAGAATGCTGAAGATATAGCTTCTCTTGACATTACAGACTTCTTGTGGGGGTTTTTGGGGGTTTGAGGTTTTTTGGCCCCCTTGCTCCGCCCCCTCCCTTCCTCCCCCCCCCCCCGCCCCCCCCCCCCATCTTCCTTTACAAAGTGTGTGTTTGCATGGGTGGAGATTGATCTGTCTCTTCAGGGCTGGGTTTAGGCAGTAGAAGGGCTTCCTGGAACTCTTTGGACACAAAGTAGTAGCAGATGCTATCCAAGCAGCAGTTGGATGTGGCAATAGACCTTGTCACGGAGGAGAAGTTCTTTATAACCTGGAGTGTGGAGCAGGTGACTCCGATGTTCTCCATTATTAACCTGGCAAGTAGCACGACGTAGGCTGGCAGAAAGCATATTAGAAATACAAACATGTTTGCATAAATAATGTGAATAGCTTTCTGGATTAATTTATCCTCTGTTGAATTTGTCTTCAGACGGCTCTTAAGGTTCCTGATTACTTCTGTGGAGCAAAAGGTCAAGGTTGTTACTGGAAGAGTGAAAACGAAGAGAATGAAAAGGAGGCTCAGAGTAAGCCCCTTGGTGGAATCCTTCTGAAAGCAGAGATCAGCGTGACTCTGCCAAAGCTTTATGCTGGTACCGATTATCACAGAGACCCACAGAAGCCCACAGGCAAGGGCTGCCTTTGATGGAGTCCTGAAGATCCTGGCTTTCAAGGGGTACTTTATGGCAATGTATCGATCGATGGAGATAAAGGAAACGATGTAGATGCTCACTATCATGTTGATAGAATACATTGCCTCTGTAAACTGGCAGAGTACATCTCGGGTTGACTTATTCCAGATCAAATAAGCCATGGAAGGCAAGATGCAGATGACGAAGCAGTCTGCAAAGACTAAATTGATTATATACACCCTGGTTTCTGTCCACTTCTTTACCTTGCAAAAGAACATCCAGAGAGCAAGGGCATTAAATAGTGATCCAAAAAAGAAAATGATGTTATACAGAGCAAATTCAATGAAACGAACGTGTTGAAAGGTTTCTAGGTCTGTGGCACTGCAGTTCCTGTACACATTCATTGTCCTGATGTGTAGATGTTGTATGATGTTGAGACCTGAAATGGGAAAAGACATGGTAAGACTTTCCTCCTGCCTCTTAATAGATGCATAGCTCCTATAAAAAAGGGTATTTAAGTAAATATTTGCTTTGCTATCAATGTGAATTTGAGTCTACAAAGCTGGCCTTCTCAGTCACCCTGTCAAGCTTTGCATTTACTCAGTTTATAAGTAAATATAAAGGTGCAGGGAGGTGATCTTAGCCTGTACCTGTCAGCCCTGATGAGGCCAAGTGCTGTGTGCAGTTTTGAGCACCACAGTATAGGAAGGACATTGAGGTACTGGAAAGTGTGCAGAGAAGGGCAACTAGGCTGATTAGGGGTCTGGAGAACAGAGAGAGACTGAGGGAGCTGGGGCTGTTCAGCCTGGGAAGGCTGAGGGGAGACCTTACCGATGTCTACAGGAGGTTGGCCTCTTCTCCCTAATAACTAGCAACAGGACAAGAGGGAATGGGTTCAAGATGCACCAGGAGAGAGTCAGGTTGGTTATTAGGAAAAATTTCTTCACTGAAAGAGTGGTGAAGCATTGGAACAGGCTGCCCAAGATGGTGGTGGAATTACTGTCCCTGGAGCTGTTCAAAAAATGGGTAGATACAGTGATTTGGGAGATGGTTTAGAGATTATAGTGGTGTAGGGCTGAGGGTTGGACTTGATGATCTTGAAGCTCTTTTCCAACCATGATGATCCGATGATCCTAAATATTTCAAGGTACACTTCCAGTAGGACATGGCAGGCAGCCTTTATTAAATAGGGGGAAACTTAAATTTCAGAGGGGTGCAAAATGTCACTTAGAAGAGTCCCCATAGATAGCATGGGGTCCCGTGGCAAGGTGGACACTAATTCCTTAAGCCAGGCTGTGCAAACAAGATAAGATTGTCCTTAGCTTGGTCATGACCTAGGCAGGGATCAGGCATTGCAGCAACCAAAGCTAAAGCCGAAAGCCCAGCACAACCACCAGTAAAAGCGTAAAAGCTCATCTACCAGTTCTGCTGGCTTGGGAAACAGACTAGAGGCATGAAGGGCTGCAAGGACATAGCAGATGTCATTGAGTAGACATCCTCATGCTCTGGCTCTAACTGGGCAGGTTTCTGATCCTTTGGGCTGCCTTGCAAACCTGGAACTCCTGCGACAAGCTCAGGAAAACAGCTCAATTGGAATTCCTGCATCCAAAAGGCAGGCTTGAAACCCTAGGGAGGGAATGAGGCATGCTGGTCTCCACCTCCTTGGGGGGGAATGGGGAGGGTGGAAGGCTAAACCCGGTTGTTCCAGAAGAGAGTCTGCAGCTGTAAAGCAGGCAGGCACACCTGAAAGAGGAAACGCCAGTGTTGAACAAGTAAGTAGCCGTATAGATGTCTCCTACTCACGGCAGACATCCTGCCTCCCTGGGAAGTCCATGAGGTGTAAGTGCTACGTACTGAGCTTCTGTCACTGTCATGAGGTGTTGCGCAAGAGTATTGGTTGTGTGAAGTGTGAGTTCACGGGCTGATACAGATCAGTTTTCATCAGCTTCGTGTGACGTGCACATGGAACAATTCTCCGAACCGGCGAGTCCGGGGTTCTGCTGGCATCTAAAGGCAGTTGGGTAAGAATTTAACCTTTTCATTTAAAGTAAGAGGTTTTTTTGCCTGGGCAACAGGGGAGTGAAGCGACGAGGGGTCTGGTGAAACGCTGCAGCTTTCAGAGCTGCAGGGACACCGTGACTGAACACGCCTGGTTAAGTGGTTGTTTGCCAGTGATGCAGACCTTCTGGTCAGCTGGTGAGGGCACTGCCTGCAAAGTCAGGTGTCAGCGCTGAAGCGGCAGACAAACACGCAGCGACTGGCAGGTGCTGCCGTGACTCCCCTGTCTCCCAGTTCTGGTGTGCTCAGGGCTGGTTTCCCACAGAGGCTTCCTGCTCACACCCTGGGAGGAAGTTGCCACCCAGGGCAAACCAAACCAAGGCCAGTGGTGGCAGGGAAACACTTTAGGGTAAGGGCTGCAGCTGTGACATCATTACGCTTGGATGTCTTTCCCGCTGTGGCTGCTGCCTGGTTTGCTTTTCATCAGCCCTGGTCTGTGATGCCATCAGCAGCCTCTGCACTGATGTACAACACTGGCACACCACACTGGCACACCATGTTGGCACACCACGCTGCCACACCATGCTGGCACTCCATGCTGGTGTGCTCTGCAGTGTGAAAGGGCTCTGTCCGACACGCTGCTTTCGGAGCTGGAGGTGTATGTGGCCCAAATACGGTTCACAGTGTCAGTGACCTGTCCTGGGGCTTCGGTGCAGCTCAGCTTGCAAGTGCTCGGAGCCATGACACAGCCAGGGGCCTGGGGGGAGGAGGGAGGAAATGGGCAGGCCACATAGCACAGATAGGGTATAGCTGAGCAGAAAATGTTTTGAGAGATGCAGTTTGATAAGGATATCCTGTGGCTGCTGGAAATGTTCAAGGAGGGGTAGGTGAGATGGCTGCAGTGTCGGATGGGCTAGGCAGCAGCTGACAGGTTTGAGAAAGGGATGAAGACAGCTGTAAAATGTCATCTTGCTGCTACTGGAAGACAAGGAACAGACTGAGGCTTGACAGACAAGGTCTCTAGTACTGTGGAGTGTAACTTGTTCCACTCCACCCTAGCTTGGGGAGAGCTGATCAACAGTTGTCACCTGCCATGGAGCTGGTGACCAGCTGGGGAGGAAGTCCGGGGCTGGTCTCATCTCCTCCAGCAGCTCAAAAAGTAGCAGGCTCCTTCCAGACCCTCAACAGGGAGCCAGCAGGAAGAAAAGCAAGGCAGAGGCTGAAGGTGCAGTGGATGTTACAGTAGCACCGTGGTGGCAAACACCCAGTGTATTTCCCAGTGGGATGCCTGTAGGAAAGCAGCTGCACGGGAGGGGGAGTCTCATGTGTAAAATCCTCCTCCCACCACCACCTCATGGGGGGAACTCAGAAGTGAGCAGGCACTGGAGGAGGAAAGGGTGAACATGGTGGGTGAAATGAATGGGAGCCAAGGGGGCTGCTGAGGTGGGAAAGGGAAAGGACCTGGAACTGAGCAAGAGGGAAAATGGGGTGGGCACCTGCTGCATCAACTACCTTCAAACCTGCCACCTCTCTGACGACTGCCTTGATTTTCACCAGCTTTCCCATAAATTGAAAAGGTGGCTGTCAGCAAACCATAATGCTGTGCAGGCACGTGAATAGAGCCCAACAGGGCAGTACTGTGCTGGGATGTTAACCGTGGGCCTGGCAAGCTGACAGCCAGAACGAGTGGGCACACAAACTGCCTCCGCAGCAGCAGAGCCAGAGGTGAGGCTCCTGCTGTGGAGCTTAAACGAGGGGCTTTTCCTTTCTGCTTCCAAATAGCAAAAAGAAACCTGGAAACTGCCTGCTCTACCCTTGCTGCTGTTGTTCACAGCTCGCTGTCCAACACAGCACATTTTTCTTGTCATTGTTCTTTCAGGCTGATCTATTACTGCATCCCTTGAAAACAGTAATGTAGTCACCATAACCACAGAACTACTTTGAAGGACCTTGGAAGGGGATCAAGTGTTCGCTTAGACAGAAGTCTTTTAGGATCACTCATTCCCCATGTTGAGATTAATTTAGCTTTTAGTTCCCAGGGTCTGTTAGGAAGTGTATTCTCTGATCTTCCATATAAAGTACCCAGAGAATACCTTGAAGTAAGAACAGAAACCAGAAGGCTCAGAGATTACAACCTACATGCGGACCTCTGCAGAAACTGGGCATCTGAACCTTCTTGGCCTTCTTTCAGCCACAACAGAACCCTGAGCAGCAGCAGTTCACAGAGAGCAAGAGAGGATAAAACAAAGTATGTTACCTTTGATGAGGTTTAATGCCACAAAATCATCAGTGGGTCCTGCTGGAGGCAGAGCATGTAGGGACTGTGCAGCTGTGTATCCTGTCTGGGAGGAGTGGGGCTGGAGGGTGGGCACGGGTTACATGCACAGTGGCTGGAACCAACAACTCACGGGTACTTGAGGGTTTCTGTAGCACCTCCTCCTCCTGCGTAGGAGAAGATTCCATGTCAGTTTGGTCTTGAGTATCAATCTTCTGACCAAATAAATGGTGGCAGTATTTTCTGGTGAGGTCTAGGACTTCATTTACCACTTTCTAAAAGTGCTCAATGGATAGCAGTGGTACTCAGCAACTGTAGATCTGAAATGCTGTGCTGAAATCTGAACTAAGGAAGCCCAGAAAGATGTGATGCCTGGTAGTAGATCACCCTGTGAAACTGGAAGTGCAGGGCCCTCCAGCTAAGTGCTGAATTGAGTCATGCTTGCATGGGTGGGAAAGTGGACACACCGAGCATCTTGGCTCTCTCAAGGCTGGAGAGGGTCTCCTCAGCTCTCCTCGGAGAGTGTTGCACTCAGATGGCCCCTTGGCATGGGTTTGGTGCCTGGGGCAGGGATGGAGCAGGAGATGGCTGTTACAGGGCTAGTGGCAGGGCTCCAGTGTGTCCACTTCTGTTTGAGCACAGGTACAGCCAAGGCACCCGAGGGATACAGGCTGGTGACTCAACCAAGGCCCTGGCCTTTCACGTGGTCCCAGAGCCTCACTGGTTGGGCCCTGCGTTGACAGAAGTGGACAGGAGGGAAAGCTGTAAGCACCAAAGGGCTCCATATCGGCTGTCTATTTGGCATCGATATTCAGCATGCACTGTAGCTAGTGGGGAACTGTCTTGCTGCCCACTCAGTACCTGCCCAGCTGTCTCACTGCCTGCTTACCCTCAGCACCTGCCCAGCTGTAAGACTACTTCATTGCAGTGATGCTAATGGAGGCTGGCTGCTCATAAAACAGCCTGAAGGCTGTGAGAGAGGAGAAGCCTGCTGGGTCAGTCTCAGGGGTGGAACACACAGGCACTGGTGTGCCGAGTGAAAGATGGCAGGATGCAGATGTGGGCCAGGTGTCCTTAGCTCAGGAGCTGGCATCAGGCAGAGGAAGTGCTGCAGCACAGCTGCCAGCAAGGCTGTGCAGGGTAGAGGACCCGTGGAAGATCTGAAGAGAAGACCCACCACGAGGCTTACAGACCTTGCAGCCACAGAGCGCTGTGTGTGCAGATCACAGCCCTCAGCAAGCAACCAGGCATCCAAAACCCTTTTTGTTTGTCTGTGACAGAGGACAGACCATCTCTGCACAAGGCACAAGCCATGTAAAACATCTCTGAACCACACGCTATTAAGACCCTCAGATACTATCTGGCATCTGTGTGGTGCTGTGACGGAAGAGGGCAAGGAACCATGCTGATGTGAAACACTGCAGTGGCTCTTTGGCTGCAGCACAGAAGAGGGACTGGGGGGGTCACTGAAGGTATTTATGGCCAGGAAAGACGTGTATGAGCAGAACCACAGATGAAAGGCTGTGGGGACCTGTTTGCCTGTGGTAGCTGCAGCTGTGTTTTTCAAGCAGAGGGAGATGGTGTGTGTTATTTTTGCCTGGGTGCCCAGGATAATGTCCCTGGTCACGGAGCAGTTGAAATTGGAAGGGGCTGCTTGAGGTTTACTCAAACCCCTTGCTCAGAGCCCGCTGCCCGGGGCCATGTCCAGTCTGGTTTTGTATATCTCCAAACCTATCTCCACAAATTCTCTGGGCGTCCTGTCCCACTCACTGCTTGATGACCCTGAGAGTCAACATTTTTTTCTTAGGTTTAAATGGACTTTCCTGTATTTCTGTTTGTGCCCGTTGCCTCTTGTCCTCTCACTGCCACTGATGAGAAGATCCCATCTTCGTTACTCCCTCCCATTGGGAGTTTACACACATGGATTGGATCCTTCTGAGCCTTCTCTTTCCCAGGCTGAACAGTCCCTCCTCATGTAAGAGATGCTCCAGTCCCTTAATAATCTCTGTCTGTCTTGTACTGGGGAGCCCAGCACTGGACACAGCCCTCCAGATGTGTCTCACGAGTCCTAGGTAGAAGGGAAGGGCCACCTTCCCTGACCTGCTGGCAACGCTCATCCCATTGCAGCCCAGGATGCTGTTGGCTGCCTTTGTGGCAACAGGATATTACTAGACCATGGTCAGCTTGGTTTCCACCAGGATCCCCATTCCTTCTCTGCAAAGCTAATCACATCCCTTGGAGCTCAGCAGTTCAGCCACTTTTTGGTCCATTTTCCTGTCCGTTTATCTAGCCTGTCTCTGTGGGTATTGTGGGAGACAGTAAAACTTTCAATACTAGTTGATAGAGACAGCATCCACTGCTCTCATTTCATCCACCAAAAAAAAGGCAGCTATCAAGTTGGTCAGGCATGATTTTATAAATCCAGTCACGTTCTTCTCCCTCGTATGCTTTTAAATGTTTTCCAAGAGGATTTCATCCATCTCCTTCCCAGGCATCGAGGTGAGACTGACTGTCCTGTAGTCCTCTGGATGCTCCTTTCTGCCTTTCCTGAAGGTAGGGGTGACATGAGTAAGTCAGCAGTGTTAGAGGGAAGAGTGCACCAAGAGCCCCAGCTGAGACACAGACCTGGAGAGGAGAGGTGATGAGCAGCATTAGTGTTGCCTTGAATGGGTAGAAGCCATTTGCCAGGAAATAAACCTCCTTGTGTTCCAGCTTGAGCTCAGCTATCAGAGGGGCAGGTGGTGGCTGGGTTTAGCGTCTGGGTAACTCCCAGTTCAGCACTGTAATGCTGGTCGCGCCCGACAGACTGAACGGTCGCGGTTCCGGGTGCAGGAGCAGCGTGACGCGCTGGTCAGTCTGCTCGCGGCCAGCGCACCGGCGCAGCCGGACCCCGGCGGCTTGGGGGCCTCCAGGCAGGAGTTACCATGGCTCGCTCAGTCCACTGAGCATGCGGGTTCTGCCAGTTGCTGGGGGGTCAGCCACTGTCTACAGAAGCAGCTGCAAGTAACACAGCAGCATGAACTAGCATAAAACTACACACAAAGCAACACAGACCTATCTGAGCAATATAGCAACATCAACCATTCTCTATAGAGATTTCCAAGGGTCCTTTGCTAAGTGTTCAGATCTCACCTGAGGCATCCCTATGGGGGATGAAGGGAGGCTCAGTCTGTCAACTGGTCCCAGAAGCCAGTGATGGTTCGTCGTGGTGTCTTCTTGCCTTGTTGTGATGGTATCTTCCCCAACATGCCTCCGTTCTTGGGCTACTTTTAAACTATTTTTACCTGTCAGGTGGAGCTTGAGTGACTCCGGTCATGCGTCCCTTTGTTGGGATTGGTGTAAATTTTCCTTGCTTTGTGTTTAAAGGTATAGGCTAGCAGAAATTCAGGACTCATACTTTTGGGATGGCACTGTGCTTTTGCTTTGTAATCGTATTGCAAGCAGCAAAGTTCACCCAAAGGACATGATCTTGACGGGAAAATGATGAAATACTGGCTCATTTTTGGTTCAGTTCTCACTCAGGGCAGAAACATCGCAGCTTCTTGGTACCATAGTAGACCACAGAGGCTAGCTGCCGTGTCTTTGCTCTACCCTCTGGGTACCATTCTCTCAGGGTCAGTACATCAAGCTCCCCTGGTGTTGCCAAGCTCTGAGATTGCCTAGGGAACTTTATTTGTGAAATGGGCTCTCTGCGTGTGAGCTGCACTTCACCCTGGAAGCGCCTTCAACGCTGAACCTTTTCTTAAAGCAGGAACATAAGTTTAATTTCTAAGTCTCCTGCATCAATTATTCCACAGGTAGGTCTGTGCCAGTAAGGTCAGTGGCACCTGCCTGTAAGTGGAGTGTCCAGCCTTGACACAGGGGTTGGTATCTCCACAGGAGAAGGCTGTCTGTGCCAAGGCATCCTGAGCACCTGTATATTTTGCTGGCATTTTTCACCAGTGTCCTACCAAATACGAGCTGGAGGATGCTGAACTAACAGAAGTCACATCTGATTGTGTTTTGCTAAAACACAGAACACTTATTAGGCCTAGATGCGGTTTTGGTTGAGATGTGAAATGGGGAACGCCTACATGGGATGCTGCAGACCTTTGTGAGGCATCTTAGGTGGCATTTGAAGGTGCCACTTTTTCCATGGCAACAAGGCAAAACCGCTCTTAAACTTAGGGGTTGGGTATTTTTCTCCTAGCTTGCCCTCAACAAACATCTCCTGCCTACACTATCAGTCTGACAGGTCACTTTGTTGTGCAGCCCTTCGGGTGTGGAAGGTCTTCTCCTTTATTAAGATTCCAAATCCGAAGTTAATTTATTTACAATTTACATTCACGTGTCCAAACCAAAGATGAGATGAGGATAGCATTGCTTGTAGAGCCAGCCAGGCTTTATTCAAGGGCTGGCCAGAGCAGTAACCCACTTGTACAATGCTGTAGAAATACATTGTACAGGTGCCTCTGTCTTGAATGACTTTCACACCTATGGGAAGGGATCGTTAGCGCTCCCCAGGCAACAGCCTATTCAGCCTCATTAATGTTGATGCTATAGACTCAACTCATTGATTTCTTGAGCTGAAAAAAAAGCCTCCTTTTGCTTTTATGTAAGTGTAAGAACCATTTTGTTTCTGAGCACTCTGTGCTGGGGTGGAGACACCTGATGGATGCTTCAAGAGCTTGGGAGGATTTTTTATCCCTCTCTCAATGACAAGACATACACACAGACACACACACAGACACACAGACACGAAAAAAATTAAAAAGAAATGGTTGCTGCTAATGGGAAGCAGCAGAGGAGAGCAGCAGAGGCTCTCTCAGCCCCCAGGGCACACTGCTGGCTCATGGCCAACCTGTCATCAACCAGGACCCCCAGGTCCTTCTCCGTAGAGCTCTTCTCCAGCAGGTCAACTCCCAGCCTGTACTGATACAGACAGTTGTTCCTTTCCAGGTGCCAGACTCTGCACTCGCTTTTGTTGAATCTCATCTGGTTTCTCCCTGCCCAGCTCTCCAGCCAGTCCAGGTCTCTCTGGATGGCAGCTCAGTGCTCCTGCGTGTCAGCCACTCCTCCCAGCACTCCTCCCGCCCCACGCTGGGCCACCCCACTGTACCCGTCCCCAGTAAGGGGGGCATGGCACCTCACACACTGCTGCAGGCCTGAGGGGCAGGGGTGGCTCATCAGCATGGCAATGGTGCTGGGGGTCTGGTGGCTCCAGGGTGGCACAGCTTGAGCTAACCTGGAGTCAGCGCTGCACTGTGCACCCACGGGCAGGCAGAATGGAACAGAGAGAAACGGCACAGAAAGAGCAGTCCAAAGCTATTGTCTCCATTTTGAAGTCAATGCCCAGGGTCCTGTGTCCTCACGTGACCCTGCCTCCATGCACACATGGCCCTAGCCTGCCCTCAGACCCCGTACATTGTTAAACTGTGGAACTTTTGCTGCAGGATGCAGGAGGCAGAAAAGCAGGCGGAGTGTTCACGGACGTACAATGGGAAGAGCTTTCCATAAACATCCACTTTATAGAAAGAAAGTTATCCCATCATTTAAGAACCAGTAATGAATCAGCAAGGGAGAGGTGGCAAACCAGACACCAATCCATCTTGCTGCATCATTTGTGGAAGGCGATAATCCCTCGGTGCCAAAAAGCTGCTGTTTTATCATCACAGATCTCAAACCATTAATGAGCAAATGTGTCATCTGATCTGTTTCCATTTCCTGAAGTGGAAAACAAATTTAGGACTACAGTTTACTAATAAGTTTAATAACTGAAATTTTGGGACTTTCCCCTTTGAGTCAGTATTTTCAGAAGGTCAGTGAGCTAACTGACTCTAGCGAGGGAGGTTCAGCTGAGATCATTAGTGCCAAGGAACTATATTCTCGTCTCTTCGTCACTGTGTACCAGATAACCACCCACGTTTCTGCTGCACACAGGAAGTAGCAGATAAGCACCAAAAAAAAAAGAAAAAAAAGTGTCAAAACCATATGAAACAGCAAAATACAACCTGGCAGCCTCGTTAGTGACATGGCTGTATGCCAGCATCACCCAGGCACTGCTTGCACCGGGCACCACTGCCTGCACTGGGCACTGGCTGGTGACCCTCAAGGAGGTGTTTAGCCCTCACACACGAGCAGATGGGCACCACTATGGCACACAAGGACTGCAAGCACCCACCCCAGCGCCAGTGAAGATCGATGTCTCATCAGGGATTAAGTGGCTAAATATGTGTTTCTGATCAGGGATAGGCCAGCTCCATTGTTAACATTACCCAGCTCCAGAGTGCCAGGGCTGTAGGGCACACCAGCTAACGATGTGTACCCTTCCTCTGTACACTAATGAGCATTCAATATAATTATACTGTGTTATTGGAATAAGGGGATTTAAAGCAAATGACACCACCTGGAGCCTGCTGGGGGAGCCATAGTTAGGAAAAGTGTAATACCTCAGCGACTGGATTGATGGGCAATCTTTGCAGGCTCACCTTTGAGACTGAAGACTAAGCTGTTCATGCCTGCTTTGCACTTCAGGACAGGGAAGCCCATAAGCACACCTATAAATGTCAACCTTTCCTTTTGTAAGAGCTGCGTGGACTCACTGCTATCAAACAAAACAGCAGAGCAAAGAATATGAAGCTGGCTGATGCTCTGGGAGACGGGCACACTCCCACCTTGAGTGGGCACCAAGCAAGGAAAATGAGGTTTGGGAAGTTCAGTTCCAGGCTCCACCACTGGAATTTAGTTTTGAGCCTGGCTTTGGGTGTCTCAGAGTTAAGACACACATGAGGAAGCAGAGCTGAAAGCAGTGCACCCACAAAGAGCTACTGATTCACTCCAAGGCACTGTCCCTCTTACTTAATCACTCATTTACCCTGTCATCCAACAATTTATCACCAGTGAGAATTCAATGCAGCACAACATTTAAACCCCCCTGCCCTTGTGCCACTGGGCAGCCTTTTGTCCCAAGCCCTAAGAACATGACAGCTTTGCCAGCATACACAGGTCCCCCTTGGGCCTCCCACTTGAAGACCTCTGTGTTTTGTAGAAAAGAAGAAACAAAACTCAGGCAGGAAATTTGGCCAAAAAGACACCATCCCATGGTGGTGGCAGCTCTCCTCCCCAGCCCTTATCAGCACAGAGCAAGCACAGAGCATGAGAGGAAAGGAAAAAAAAAAACAACCCAAGAAACAGATGAAGTTGTGCTGGGTCTCGTGTAACTACAAAGTTCATTTGGTGTCTGGGGCTTTGTCTGCTTCGGTCCATGACATTTCATCTGTGTGACAGCCTTTCACCACAGCTTCCTATTCGGGAAAGCAGCAAATTTCCCCCAGCTCCATCGTGCAAAGCTCTGGCCACAATGCACTTGCCAGATGACAGTGATACAGACCCTGAGCCTGCAGATAAATTTAAAAAAAAAAAAAAGAAAAACATCCACACTTTTTTTACAACTTCAATGTCACCTTCTGCCTCTTCAGGGCCACACTTGCTGTTAGTCAAATGACGACGTGACTTGCCCAGATTTTGTTGCTGTAATAGTCTCCACAGCCTCCTACTTAGGTTGTGCCCCCCACCCCCACCCCGCCCTAGCCTTTACCTTTCCCTAGTTTTAATGGGTTTTAAAGTATTTCCAGTGGCTTAAAATACTCATTTATCCCAGTATTGGTGGTTTTTTTGAGAATTAAAGACCTGCTGTGAGGTCAGCAGGAGCTGAGGGGAGAGCATGGCACCTAGTGCTCACCTGCAGATGAAACGGGGACTTGCTAATGTCCATACCCACAGAAGGTAATGCCCATCCCTCAGAACCCCAGGAAACATCACAAGTATCTCCTGACTTCCTTATTCAGCAGGGCCCAGTGCTGACACAGTGATGTGACTGACTCCACCAGCACTTGTCTGGTTGCTTTGGGATACCTGTGATGGGCTGAAGTGTTGAGCACCTCTCCTAGCAATGGCAGACCAGCACTAGCCATCGGTGAGGTAACACCTGGGGGTTACTTACTGGGAGCCTCCACCTGCTGCTGACGGCCACACTGCTGCACAGGTCTTAGGAAAAACCTGAGGTTTCTGAGCAAACCTGCTGCTGGCACTGTGTGAAATGCACTCTCACAGTTTGCCTTCTAATGCAAGGCTTCATGGAGAGCAAACCCCTGAATGCCTGGGTCACGCGGCAGCAGGAACCTCTGAGGGGACATGTGCTGCTGACCAGTTGCTGAGGCAGCTTGGGACAATTTCTCCTTTCCCTTAAACCACAGCCCCTCAGGCAGGCTTCACTCATTTCACTGGGTCAGGAGCCCTTTGGCATTTCAACTAAGCTGTGTGGTCGCTGCGCTTGCCTGGGTCTCGAGCACAGCATGTATCTCACACATGGATGAAACCTCACCTCTAGCAGTTCTCCTCTCCTCCCTGAAGTAAAAGATCAAGGAAAAAAAATCAAAGTCAGCTGTGATATTTATTTCTTGCACCCTAGACCCTTAGGTTTAAAAACTCGCAGGTACAGGAAATAACTCTCCACAAATCACATTAATTTTTAAAGCCATTTTCTACTGTACTACAAGATGTCAGAGCCATCAATTTGTTTTATTGAAACTCTGGGGTGCTAAAAGCCAGCCACTATTAATGTGCCCACAGCCCTTAGTGACTGTAGGAAGGAGGATGCTGATGCTAGATGACCATGACCGCAGACCTGTCCACCTCAGCCCTGTAAACCAGCACATATTCAGTGAGGTGTCCCTCAGCAGTGACACTGTGGCAGGGTGTGCACTGCTGTAGGGGCACCAGCTTTCCTTCAGCTCTGGGAGAATAACAGAATGTTTTTGGTTGGAAAAGACCTTCAAAATCATCGAGTCCAGCTACCTATCCAGCCCTACCAGGTCCAACACTAAACCATGTCACCAAGTACAACACCTGCTCTTCTTTTAAACACCTGCAGGGATGGTGACTCAACCACCTCCCCAGGCAGCCTGTTCCAGTACCTGAGAACCCTTTTGGTAAAGAAATTGTTCCTAATACCCAACCTAAACTTCCCCTGATGCAACTTCAGACCATTTCCCCTTGTCGTGTCACTAGCTACTGGGGAGAAGAGACCAAACCCAGCTCACTACAACCACGTTTTAGGTAGTTGCAGTGAGCAATGAGGTCTCCTCAGTCCCCTTTTCTCCAGATTAAACAATCCCAGCTCCCTCAGCTGCTCCTTCTAAGATTTATATTCTAAACCCCTCACCAGCTTTGTAGCCCTTCTCTGGACACACTCAAGCATCTTGATGTCCTTCTTGTAGTAAAGGGGCCCAGAACTCACCACATTACTCCAGCTGCAGCCTCACCAGTGCTAAGTACAGGGGAAAAGCACTTGCAGCTCTCTTCTCCAGGATTATTCCGAGCACACTTTTTCCTTTGACCTCTCATGCACCTCACACCAAATGCAGGCTGTGTTTTGTTCCCTCCTATGCTAGAACAAACCCAAAGTGATGTTTGAACAGCTGGGCAGACCTAGATGCTCATACACAAATACCCAGTGTCAGTGAATCCAAGCAAGGACATGTCCTCTGCTCGGACAGGGAAGAAGGTTGTGCTCAGCTTGCTGACATGCTTAATTCACAACAGCACGGTTCCTCTTTCCCTCCTGCCAAATGACACTCACTTAATCAAAAACCTTGTGTCACAGGAAATCTCTGCTTGAACTGCCTTCCTGATTTCCAATCACGTCGCTTTTCCTGTCATTGACCCCATTTCTCTCACAGGCCATTTCGCGGGAGCTCTGTGGGGAATTAGTACCACCGCTTGTCTACTTGTCCTGGTGGGTGCTGTAACATTGGCAGCCACCAGAAGGTTACCTTCAGGGGAAAACAGTGTCTGAAGGTTGCTTTGCAACTTTGAATCGTCATCTGCAGCTCCGGCAGAGTTTCAGATTGGCCTGATCTCTGTGGGCAGATACGAGAGCGGCATTTGCCCTCAACATTTGGGTACATACAGCCCCCAGCCTCGAGCCCCTCAGCAGGGAAAGCTCCAGCCCATTCCCTGGAAGAAGGCTGCCATCTTACCAACACTGGAGCACCTGATGTCCTACACCAGGCCAGGGCTATTTTTGGGTCCTGCACATACACAGTAAAAATAATTCCTGCCCAAAACATCTCGGAGTTTAAAATCCCTGGCTCTGGTGGCAGCCTCTCTGGCATCACCAGCGTTAGTCCAAAGAGGGCGTGAGCAGCACTGCCAGTGAGCAGTGCCCAGCGCTCTACACGTGTCAGGGCAGCACCTAGTGCTGAGCCCAACCCTGGCACAGCCAGCGGCACCACCACCGTGTCAGCCTCGGGGACAGAGCTGTTGCTGTGCTGGTTTGCTCTGGTGGGACAGGTCCTTTGCAACCAGCACTCTGTGCTTACCAAGCTTGAAATGCCCGAGCTCACAGCCCAGTTGGTACCTGTGCGGCCTTTGCAATCCATTGGGGGTCAGAGGCAGCTGACCTGGGTTTTGCACCCATGGGTGCAAGGAGGTGAGCAAGTCATCTCATAACCTACTCAGTGGCTCTGCCTAACCCTCAGCTGGGAGTTTTTGAGGGTGTCACAAGCAGGGGCAGCAACAAATTAGGAGACCAAGTTCTGTGTAGGGGACCAGCAAAACATCCATTTGATGGGACAACCTGAAGGGATCCCCCAGGAAGCATCCACGTGCTTAAAAACCAGCTCATACTAGGCACTCAGCACTTCACTAAAATGCTACCCAAAGTCTCTAGCACTGTCATTACAGAGTGCTCCCTAAAAGCAATGGCTAATATTTTAATGCTCTCTGCTGAAATAATGAGATGGCACTGGCTGGTTGCACTCTGACACCTCACCAGTCCTGTTACGACACCCTGGGGCTGCAGCCGTGCAGAGAGATGGCAACTCAGAAAGAATGAAAGAGGAAGATCCTGGAGAAATGAAAAATCCAAACCTGAAATCTGGAATGAGAATGAGAAGGGGCAAAGAGGAACGTCTGCTCCCAGCCTGCCCATGTACAGCAAAGAGTGGCCAGTGCTCACCCCGGAGTTACTCACATGGTGCTGTGGCTCCACCCCAACCAGCAGCGGGATGGGGTTGAGGATGGGAAGAGTAAAACTGAGAAAACCTGTGGGTTGTGATAAAGGCTTTTTAACAGGCAAAGCAAAAGCCACACACGCATGCAAAGCAAGCCCAGGAATCTTCCCCACTTTCCACGGGCAGGGAGGGGTTCAGCCATCCCCAGGGCACCAGGGCTCCGGTGACTTGGGAAGGCAAACCCCATCCCTCTGAAAGTCCCTCCTCCTTTCTTCTTCTCCTGAGCACGATGTCATATGGTGTGGGATATCCCTTTGGTCACTAGGGGTCAGCTGTCCGCTCCCAACTCCTTGTGCACCCGCCGCTACTCGCTGCTGGGGTGGGGTGAGGAGCAGCGAAGCCTCGGGTGAGCTCCAGAACATCTTTCTATTATCAACACTGCTTTCAGCACCAATCAAACCACAGCCCTGTACTAGCTACTGTGAACAATATTAACTCTATCCCAGCCAAAACCAGCACACACAGTGATTAGGAAACTAATTAGCCAACAGACTTTATTTGGGGGATAAAGACCACAGGCTGCAATGGCAAAAAGACAGATAATATCAAATGATCCTCCACACACATCAAATGTTCAGCTACAAGCAGAGGATTGGCGTCTGGGGAGAAACTCAGGCTGCTCTGCCAGGAAAAAAAAACACATTTTCATTACTACCTTTGGCCAAACCCAAAGGGTGACGGGCAAGAAATCCTGTGGAGCAGTTGGAATTATGGAGTCCAGGCATCCAGGACACGGTGAGAGGAGTTTATAATGTATGTTACCGTCTGATAACCATGTGCTGCTCTGGCAAGGGAAATACCGGTAGGTGTTAGGATGGCTGACCCCACCACGGCCGGGGAGATGACCTCCCAGCAGAGAGCTGGCCATAGCCTGCATCTTCTTGGGTGACCTTACCAGTGTTTTGCAAGCCAGGACAGAGAAGGCATGAGATCACCCCAGCTTCCCCAGCCACGACCCAAAGAACCAGATCCAAATCCACACAGGTCCAGCCGTGCAGTGCCAGGGAGACACGCAGAGAGTGGCCAGGCTGCTAAACCTTTGGGGAAATTACATTGGTTTCCCAGAGCAGCAAGCAAGAGCTGGCAGGTAGGAAACGGAGCAGGCGATGCATTCGTCATGACAGACAACCTGTGTTCCCTTGAAGTCAAAACCAAACAGAGCTTCCATTCTACACCATGTCCCGTGCCTCTCCCTGCAGCATTTAATCCTCTGGGATTAATTACACCATGATTTGCTGAGATCAGGATAGATGGGGCGAGAGCAAGCCATGTACAAAGCAACCATCTCTGTGCACATAAGCCTCTTTTTTCACTACATTGTAATCCTTCAGATACTGGCAACGGGAGTTGTGGTATTTTCACTGGCTGCAATCAGTCCAGTAGGAAGATTATTACCTCTCCTATCATTAATAAGAGAGAAAAGAGGTCCCCCAGTGTGGCTGACCTCATTGCCATCGACAGCTGCTGTCTGGGTCCACTGTCAGTCCCTGGGCTTGCAAGAGTCTCACTGCCCCCACCAACACCATCGCCATGGGGGTCCCTTGGTGGGTCTTTGTCCCTTGGGGACTGCCTGCAGCCACAACCCTGGTGCTGGGCAGTACTGCCACAGCAGTGTCCCTGCAAGGTGTGCTCTGTGGTATTGTGTCAAACAGATCAGCCCAGAAGTGCAAGAGGTTACTCTGGGTTACCCCATGCTGTGCCTACACCCTACCAGGATGTCGCTCTGACAGCTTTCCACACTCTGGGTGAAACCTGTTCAACACCTCCACTATGCAGGCAATGACTGGCAAACACCAGCCAAGGGCTCCGTGCACCTCAGGCTGCCCCTTTCCAGCCATTATCCAAATATTTGTGTGGGAAATGCGTTTTGGGATACTAGCTGGATGCAGATACTCAACAGCAAAGCTGCCTGTGCAGAGCCCAGCTGCTCATGCTGTGGTTTGAGCTGCAGCACAGCCACTCGTGCATCCATCACCCTGGGTGGGTGGGATCCTGCCCCCAGACCTACCGCATAACCCCTGGGATCACTTCTTCTGTGCCTCCCAGCACTCTCGGGTCCCTGAGCAGCTGCACGTCCTGCGCTCCCTGACCCACGATGATCGGCTGCGGGAGTGGCCGTGGGGCCACCACACGCCTCCAGCATGCAGATGCTGGCCATGCCAGCCACGTCAGCCAGCCTGCAAGAGTGGCTACAGGCAGCTCATTGCCTGACAAAGAATTTATCTGTCCCTGTGTAAAACTGGGGTGCCACAGAAGACAGTCCTCAACAAGACGTCGATCTGAAAACCACTTTCTTCCCTGCTCCGCCAAGCCTGTACCTGCTGCTGGGGTTCAGGAGACCCTCCACCTGGCTGATACATCCCAGGAACGCTTAAGGTCCAGGTGTCCTGATAATCCTGTGCCTGGATTTCATTTTCAAGCAGCCTTCCCACAGCCCAGAGTCAGGCACCCCGAAACACCCATTTCTCTGCTGATCACATTCACATGTTATTAGGGATGGCCCCGTGCCATCATGTTGCCACTGTTAAACCAGAGGCAAACTCAAACAAACTGCAGAGAAAAAATCTGCTGCCAGCTGCAGCCCCTGCCCCAGCCCTGGCCCCAGCTCCAGACACAGCCCTGCAGCAGCAGCTCTGCAGCAAGATTCACTTCTTTAAAATAAAACGGAAAAGAGAGTTGAAGTGAAACAAGATGCACATCTGCTTGAAAACATGTCTTAAATTTACCTCTAACTTACCCCTGAAAACACATGCCAAATGCCTTACAAGAAGGGGCCAGCTAATACCTCGCTTCTGCCTCCGAAACCCAAGATGTGCTCCTCCAAGGAACTTCAGCACCTCGACACTTCCACCCAGCTGAAGCTCACTAAGCTGCAGGCCCTTACAGAGCATACTGAAACAGGTCTCTCTCTGCCATTAAGTGCCCAAATCAATGACAAGAACAGAGTTTAGGAAGATCAGTCCCGCAGGCAGCATCGCAGTGGGATGTGACCAGGAGATTCAAATAGCCTGGGACGCAGACTGGACCCCCAAAACAAGAGCAACCAAGGATGCTCAGACACAGGTCCTACACAAGCAGCCCAGTTTTCCCCCTCTGCAAAGTGCCACATGCTCCTTGGATGCCTTTCTGCCTTGCCTAAATGTCTCGCTCCCTTCCTTTCCTCTTCACTTATCGCAGCGAAGGGACTTGGTACCTCACTGGCAGGCAACGGTGCTTCACAGCACCGCGCTCAGTCACCCAGGGACGTGGCTGAAATCACACGTGACACTCACTGAGAAAATGGCATCACTTAAAACTGACACGGTCCGTTCAAAGCAATTTTGTGTTACCAACATGATTATTTGGTACATGTTCAGTAAATGGCCTGAAACCTCCCAGGCCAGCGGGAACAACCTTTTGGCTTTATTGCCAGAGGAGGCTGCAGCCCATTTTCATCTAAAATCAAAGTTCCCTTTCCAACAGGAAGCCCATGGGACCTGAATTTTCCTCATGTTAATATTTATTTTACTTCTATTAATATTTATGTTATTGCTTCCATATTTTTCATTTAAAAAAAAAAATCATTCAAAGCAGGGAGCCTGTGAAATGCCTCCTCCTTGTAATAACCATCCGATAAAAAGAGACAAATGAGAGGCAGAGAAAACAGTCATCCTTCACTCCCTCCTTTTCCATACTAATCGCTCCCAGCAAAAAAACTACATGAAATGAGACAAATTCCCTTTTCATTTGCCAACACAGAGCAAATCCTTTATGGGTAGAACAGTGTGAATTCTTATTCCCCTGCGACAGCACCTTAAGACACAAGACAACACTCTTTTCTGAGGGATGGGGTATGGCCAGAACCTACCTGTGCCACAGGAAACGTGCTATGCATTTTAAGAGATTTTAATTGATGAGAAACAATTTATTGCATGGCTGGTTGGTGGCTCAAGCTTCACCCTTTCCCTGAATGACAGGAGATTCTGGATCAGCCCATGCTCTTCACAGCTTTACTCTGACAGGCCAAGCTGAGACACACATCACTTAGTGCTGTACCTACATGTGCTCTGTGTGTTGTGCCACTCCATGCCTGAACACAGCAGACTTTTGCTCTGACCTGACGTTATTTGCATTCCCAGCTTTGCAGCAGCTCCCCAAACTATGACACTTTCCTCACAGAATGAGATGTTCCAGAGCAGCGTCTGCTCTGGGAGGTCTCCAGCCACAGCCGTGGGTGCTGCGCAGGGCGGGACGCTGAAGGATGCTCGTTTCCTCCCTCCGTCCCTGGCCCGCAGCGCAGCAGGCTCGGCTTCTCCGGGCCGCGCTCCCGACTCACACCTGTGATGAGGTCGCGCCCGGCCTCAGCTCTCGGGGCGAAGAGGGCGGAGGGAGGAGCATCTGCTGACGGCCACACGGTGGAGCACGGCAGGCACTAACCCTGCCCGCTCTCCCCTTTAGCGGAACGAAGCAGAACCGCCCCCGCCGGCTCGGGGGGACCGGCAGAGGCTGCCGGCGCGGCGGGGGCAGCGATGCCCGGCGCGGGCGAGGCGGGAGCCCCGCGGGGATGCCGGTGCCTGTCGCCGCCGGCGCTCACAGCCGCGGGGCCGCGGCCGGTGCCCGCGACCCGGGACGGGAGCCGGGGCCGTGCCTGAGCCCCTGCGGGCGGCTGGCGTAGGCAGCCTGGGCTCCTGCAGCAGCCCCTGGTGCCGCTGCTCTTCCGGCGGTCCCGGGCGCTGCGCTCCCCCATCAACCGCTCAGCACCCCGCTGGGGCCGGCCGCCGCCCGGGGCCGGGGCTCGCCGGGGGCGCCTGCGCCTGGCACGGCGTCGCCAGCGCCCTCTGCGGTGAGTGGCCCCCCGGAACCGGGGGAAGCCTGCGGGGAATTCGTCCGCACGGGGAGGAGGGACGGGGCGGCCCCGGGGCCCCGCAGCCAGCGGTGGGGGGTGCTGGGCTGAGCGTGTGCGGACAGGAGAGCGGGGCGGGGGGAGCGGGCGCGTCTCTGTGCCGGGGGGGCGGACCCCCGAGTATGCCGGCGGCGTAGGACCGCGGTTCGACTGTCCCAGCTCCAGTCGCTGCTCTGGAAGAAGCTGAACACCCGCCAGGCAGCGATAGTAAGCGGCCTCGGGCAGGCTGCCCCGTGGGGTTACGGAAGAACTCTCAGACTTCAAAGGATGAGAGTGGAGCAGGCAGCGCGGAGCCTCAACCCACAACTGCTTCCCAAGCTTGTGGTTTTCCTAGCTGACCCCAGGTCCCAACTGCGGCAGCAGGCAGCACTGGGCAGGCCAGGACGGCATCGCACACCCCAGGGCAGTGGGAGTGAGGTGGGGGCAAAGGAAGCCGCAGGATGCTGCCGGTACAGAGGGACTTGGGATGCAGGGTGGAGCACAGAGCTCCAGGACCTGGGGACTGGTGTTACTCCAGACAGGGCCACTGCATTTGCCCAGGCAGGGAGGGTGGTGAGAGGGAAAGCACATCCACCATGTGCACCTGCCTTTACCCAGCCCCCTCCTCACTGGCCAGCCAGGTGCCTGGAAGGAGACCCAAGATGTGGTGGAGGTGGCAAGGGTACTGTGGGGACAGCTGGTACACAGGCCTGTCCCTGTGTCACCCTCCCAAAGGTTAGGAGGTTAACTTAGGCTCTGCCTAAGTTACAGAAACAGAAGTTTAGAGCAATGTTGCCCTGAGCTAAATCTGACAATATCTTCTATACCCAAGCTTCCCAGCACCGAGTCTCTCCATGCCTGCTTTGACACCCCCAGCAGTGACACACATCAGCAGGGCTGTACCCCAGCAGTGCACACAGGGGACACAAGCTCTGCTGGCAGAGCCATGGCTCTGCCCTTCGGTAACAGACCTGAGCGACCAGAGGCAAACAGCTTAGTGTCGCATCCAGGCTGCACACTGCTGCTTCTGGAGATGCTCACAGCACTTACACCCACCCTGAAAATACAGCATCTGCAGCTGCGGTTCGGGTGTCTGCTGCCACCTCTCTCCCTGTGCAGTTACACAGGGTAGCAGCCAGGCTTCTGCATGTAATACCACGACACACTGAAGGAAAGGTTCCAGAGTATGTTGCCGCTTACCAGCACCTCCAACTACACAGTGGTGCCTGACTGCATCACTTCCAAAATGCAAAGTGGGAGGTGCGTGGGGGGAAATGATGAGCTCGAACAACAACATTAGAAGTTACTCTCCCTCCCACAGCGTTACTGCATGCAGCAGCAATCTCTTGATTTGCTGCTAAGTGGTTTTCATATCCCATTCATATCTGCTGACAGAACCCCAACCGCAGGACCTATAAATGTCTCTCTCCCACACCCCTGTGTGGCCCTGCTGACGCACACCAGAGTGTTTCCAAAACTCAGAGAGCTCTGTGATAACATCCACAAAGTGCCAGCAGTTTGTAGTGTCTGGGGAGAGGGCAGGGACAGGGGAGCTTTGTCCTGCTTCCTGCCCAATCTGCACATGTTTCAATATTGCTGTGTGTATTTGGAAAGCGATGGGGAAGGTTGTGTGAGGAGATCAGAAGACAGGTGTGGATATTTATTGTTCTTCACACACCTTTCTGGCAGGGGAAGAAAGAAACAATATCTGGGAGAAAGCATAAACTGCAGGAAACAAAGAGCAAATGTTTTGATGTCAAGCAGAAGCAGGGATGCTTAAGGAAGCCTGTGGAGCTGGATAAGCCCTGGACTTTGGGCAAATGTAGATATTAGTCTTTAGTCCTTCAGTTGTGGGGGTGCACCAGGCACCAAATCTGGTAGAGAAAGCAGGGTTTTGCTGCAGGTCACACACACATATGTACGCCTGCAGACACATCTGCCTAATTACTATTCACTGTTTATATCAGACTTGCTGAAAGACTCCCTTACTGTCAGAGAGGGAGGTCAGGCTCTCAGCATTGCTCACTGCTGGGGGGACACCTCCAGCCCCAGCCCTTGCCCACCATGTTTCCAGAGCCTCATCCTTCAGTTGAAGTACCATGTTGGGAGGTAGAGCAAAGCCTTACTTCAGCCACTGATGCAAACAGACACGTGGTTTGATACAGGCATCATCTTGCCCATCTCCCTGGCTGTGCTTTCTTATGAACGTTACTGCCCCATGACGTGTAGAACAGAGACCGATACCACAAACAACAGGAAGGCATGGGCAGGCATCACCCTGTCCTGGATGTACTTCTTGGTCTGGACTGTGCCTCCCCTTTTCAGCTGGAGCAGCTATGGGCCAGAAGGGCCAGGGACAACATAATCCATGAACTGGCATTCAGAGGACACTAACAATGCCTCCTACATCATATGTCTTTTCATCATTTGCCTCGTAATCCCCTTTGTCATTATTGTCTATTCATATGGGAAGCTACTGTGCTCTATAGAGCAGGTAAGTAGATTCCTCACCTACCTCTGTGCTGTGACCCCCAACCAGGCAGAAACCAGTGACTACCATTTTCCACCTCTAACTTCTTCGGAAGAGGTGCTGCCTCCCTTGGAAGCTGGCTGTCCTGTCACTGTCTTGGTGACAGGCTCCTGTCTACCAGGGCTTTGAAAGTTGCACTTGAGTGTGAGCAGAGCTGGAAGTCCCTTTGACAGCTTTGCGGGTGAAGGAATTTTGCCAAACCACTTGAGAATCTCCCAATTACCCGTAATTAAAGTGAGAAGGGACTTACCTACCTTGATGAGATTGGACCTAGGCCTTGAATCTGCTGTAAGCCTCTGGAGAGCTGTGCATCACCTGCAGCTTTGGAGGCTGTACGGTCACTGGGGGTGTGGGAGCTGGGAATTCTGAAGATCAGTGTAGACCCTGCAAAAACAGACAAGTCATGTACAACCCAGCTGTTGGCAGGATCCAGGCAAAGCAAGAGGTTGGAGTGGAGCAAATACAAACTGGGAGGCAGTCTTGTGGCACAAAGCTTACTCCTTGCACACAGAACAAAGCCAACCCATACACTGGATTAACTGCCAGGATAAGGGATATTTGTTTTTAATAGCACTTACCCACCTGATGCTGTACCAGGTACTGAACACCGACAGGTCAGCACCATCAGGCAGCTGGAAATGCAGACACAGAGGGTTTTGTGCTCTTGGGACACACATCTGCGGGCAGCCACAAGCCATAGGGGAGCAGCCCACGCTTGGGGGCTGCCTGACTGTGGCACAGCGATGGTGGGGACGACCCAGGAGCATGACAGCCCCTCTGTCATGCCTGGCAAGAGCCAGCAAGTGGTTGCCTGCTTTCCCCCAGGAAAGTGAGCTTCTGCTCCTCTACAGAGCTCCATGCTTGGCCCCCACCCTGGGCTGGGTACGAGATCCGTGGGTGATACGGGATCCAGCTGGCTTTATCTCAGCTTGAGAAGCGAGCCCCTGCAAGATACGAGGGAATTAGATCAAGATCACTCTCTGAGATATGTTTGCAGATGTGAAGGTTTAACTTGAGCTTATTATTGCTCAGGGATGTTGGGTGGAATTAAGTGAAATCAGTGGAGATGTTTGAGTTAATTATCATAATTTCCCAGCTCGTCATCTCATTACAAATACACTGTGTTCCTGGGTAGTGAGCTCAGTCCTCTCTGGTCACCCCTCACTGGGAACAGCGACTGCTCCTGCACCACCACAGACCTGTACCCCGAGCGCAGGCGGGGGCTGTTGCTCACAGGAGGCCCATTTTTCCATCTTTTGAAGCTAAAATCACTCATTTAGAGGTGCTGCTTGGTGCGAGTCATTCCCAGCAGCTAGAGCTGGAGCAGGTAGTACCTCTATGGAGAGGCTCTTCCTCTTCAAAGCTCCTCCATGGGCAAGAAACAGCAAGAAAACCTGGATGGAGAGTTGGCCCCTGTGGGAAGTCTGTGCTGTCTGATACATCTGAGCGGTCCCTGCTGTGGCACAAGCTTCTCCCAGACGATGCTGCTGCTGCTCAGCTTTCCCCATGGCAGCAAGGTACAGGAACAGCAAAATCCCTGGCACCTGTGAGAGGGAGGGAAAAACCAAAGAAACCCCCAAAAGACAGAGTGCAAGTCACATGCAAGCTAGGTATTTAAGGCATTGAGCATCAGACATCTGTGCTTTTGTAGGAGCCCAAGTTATAGGCAATGCCTTTTAAAGCTTTTATCCTGCTTTCAGCTCCTGCCACGAATGGCTTCCTGTCACTGAGGTTACCTGCACCACTTTGAGGAGTTAAACTGCAGTGGGACATCGGGGTGTTCAGTTTCAGCCAGGCATGAAAAATTACATCCTTTCACTTGACATCTGTATGTCATGCCCTGGTTTCTGACATGATTGTCAGCACAGGAGTTGTGCGGAGATGCTTAAAATCTTTGAAATCAGTCCAGGCTCTCGTATTCTCCTGTGCTGATGGCAAACAGCTGACAGGTCTGACCCTCTTGCTTCAAGCTCCCTGTTCCCTTAAACCTGAAGAAAATCACCACCACCAGCAGAGGACCTGTTTTCATCTCATTTCAGGATGGCAGCGAACAGGCAGAGGGAAGGGGCTGATTGCTCTGAGCCATTTCAAATGGGCCCCAAAAGAGCTTGAATGTATTCCAGCATGCTGGTGAGAGCATATCTGAATACTGAAAACAACCATTAGAAAATGAGGGGTGTTTAGGCTTTCAGACACACTGAGCTTTCCTCTTAATTGTCTTTCTGCTTCGATACTGATTTCATGCCCCCTGCTGAAAGCAGGACCCGGGGGGACGCAGAGACAGCTGCTGTACCCAGGGAGAGGCTGCTGGGCTGCAAAACCACCATGACATGTCAGTCTCTTTGCAGCTGGTTCCCTGCTTCTCCCTGAGGTTCCTGCACAGAGCTTTGGGTGAGGAGCTGGCTTTGCCTCCTGTGCCAGTCCCCTTCCCAAAAGGGAGCGGCTAGAGGAACCTGCTGCCTGGGATTTGCTGCAAAGAGGACACTTCATAAATGCCCTAGCTTTGTTAGCAGAGTCTTGAGAGAGTGTTACATCCCCTGTGGCCAAGTGTGTGGCCTCAGATGGGTCAGCAGGGTCTCATCCACGCTACATGCCACAGCAGGAAGCGGCGATTCCTCAGCTTGGGTCGACTTGGAGGTTAACAGAAACAACAGACATGAAAGCAGAGCCTTGGAGATGGCCAGCAACCTGCCTGAGAAGCTGTGAGAAGAGGAAAAGCAAACCCAACAGCCGCTTCTTACTTTGTGTAGCCCACTGCCCTTGGAGCTCCCAGGTACCCAAGCAGGGTCAGAGGGCATGGGGCAAGCTGTTCCTGTGCTCTGGGTGAAGCGGCTGCTCTCAGCCCGGGAAACCCTCCAGCATATGAAGCTGGGCAGCACAGGAAAGCTGGATGTGTCCTCCAAAGTGCCAGGGCTGGTTTGAGAAGCTTGGTCGTGTGTATTGAATTACTGCTTGAAGACCATCCCAGTCACAGAAGCAGTGTGCACGGACAGGACTCCCCAGAGGAACTTCAGCGATGCAAACAATTCACGGGTGACTTGAAGCGATGGTCTGGGGTTTCTTTTAGTACAAATCCTTGATAGGTGGCATCAGGTTCACCCTTGGATGTCCTGCAGAAGTAGAGAGATCTTTATGGACATGTTCTGGCAGTGCACACAGCCCAAGGTGCAGGGTGGAAAGTCCCCAGGTACATACCTGCTTGGGTAAAGCATCTCGCCAAACATGGGATGCATCCCAAGCGCCCCACTGGACACCAGAACTGACTCACTGAAAGCAACACACAGTGGTGACTCCTCCACCACATCCATGACCCTTGCAGGAGACAACCATTCTGCTGCCCCCCCACCCCCTTCAGAACAGCTGTAGTCAGCATGTAGAAGCTTGAAAATGCTTACTGGAAACTGAGATCATCTTTTGAGCACAGGGCTCAGAGCTGTTAGCAAGCTGGGCAGAGTGAAGTGTCAGAATGCAAATATAATCGATTCCAGCCTTTGTGTCACTCTATTAGTTTTGGGAGGGTTTTTTTTCCTTAGTTCACTAACAGGCTGTCTTTCTGTCATCTCCTTGACAAATCAATCTGACATACCACCTCCAACTTACTGACCAGCATCCGTCCTAATGGACCCGCACCTGGGCTCAATACTTGGCTTTTCTGTGCAGACTCCTGCCCCAGGCTGAGTCACAGCAGTGTGAAACTACCATAGTGCAGTGACGCAAAGCTCCTGAGGCTGGAGGGAAGTTCAGAAGCCTCAAGACTCCAAATGTGTTCAGTTTCCAGAGATTCAGTTCCCCTTCCTGTCCCGGAGCATCCTTCCCCGTGGGGAGGAGATGAGAAGCACAGTGAGGCAGCCAAGCCCATCAGAAGTCAGGTTCTTTGGCAGGGTTGCAGCCCCATCTCCTGTTCTCCAGCTTGCACTGGCACACCAGCCCGGGGACAGGTGCACAGCACCAGCAGCCCATGGGAAAGTCCCAACGCCATCAGCACCACTGCCAACGCACAGGCTAGCGTGCTGGCGTGGGCAGAGCAGAGCCCCAGAGGTGAGGCTTGGTCCCCTCAGCACCTCCCAGACACACTGGCTGAAGAAGTTCCTCCTTATATTTACATGGAACTTCCTCTGCTCTGGCTTGCACCAGCTGCCCTTTGTCCTGTCGCTGCCATCACTGAGAAGAGCCTGGCTCTGTCCTCCTGATTCTCACCCTTCACGTATTTATAAACATTAATAAGGTCACCCCTCAGTCTCCTCCAAGCTAAAGAGCCCCAGGTCCCTCAGCCTTTCCCTATAAGGAAGGTGTTCCACTCCATCATCCTGGTGGCCCTGGGCTGGACTCCTTCAAAGAGTTCTATGTCCCTCTTGAGCTGAGGGGCCCAGAACTGGACACAATATTCCAGGTGCGGTGTCACCAGGGCATAGCAGAGGGGAAGAAGGCCCTCTCTTGACCTACTAACCACATCCCTTCTAATACTGCCCAGGATGCCATTGGCCTTCCTGGCCGTGAGGGCACCTTGACCCCGTGTGGGCTCTTAAAGCATGTCGGGGCTCGTACGGTCCTCACCACCTGCTGCCCTCTGAGCCCCCTTGCTCCAGCGGTAACCACGGACAAGGCAGGACAAGCCGGCACCTAGGCACAGCGTCATCTGCTCTCTGCCCCCTTGGTCCCTCTAGCGTTACAGGAAGGAAAAACAACTGCAGGAAGGTCTTTACTGTGTTACCTATTAACATCATCATGTCGCTTGGCAAGTCCCACGGTTTCTAATGCTGGTGCAATAGCTCCACGCAGCTCGGGCAGAGGGACTGGGGAAGAACCACAGTTTGACGGCAATCCCTTCCCCAGACAAGAAGGGGAAAAGGTAATTACACCGGTCCCCAGGCACTTACCTAGACAATTAGTGCTGCTGCAGTACTTACCCAGAACAAACACGTTCTCAAAGGCAGGAAGCATTACAGATTGAGTACTGAAACACTGCAGATGCCAGAGGAATCAGTCTTGAGATAGCTGAACCCAGGGGAGCCTGTGGTAACAGTGCAGCCCTGTGACTGAAGAGAGAAACTGCCTTGAGAAACAAAAAGAATTCACCCATCCACAAAATAACCAAGGAATTGGGTTTCTTTGCTTCATTTGACCTCAATCCTGGTGAAAACACAGCCGTGGGATGCTTTCACGTTTCCCCACGCAGTGGCAGCTGGCAGGCTGCTCACTAGAGCCGGGGGTACCAGGTCTGTCACTGGAGCTGCACGTCTCAGGTCATCTCTCCCAAAGGTGCTCCTGCCCTTAAGTGCTCACGTTCAGAGCTGGAGCACCTCTGCCTTGGCAGCACTAACTGGGCCCGAGGGGGTCAGACACCTGTGGGAATACAAAGCACACGTAGGGCGAGGGGCACAGGACGGCTCTGAAGCAAGGGGCAGCACTGCCACCCCGGGGAACTGGGACTCCTCGCAGGGCTTGCTCTGGCAGCAGGGCACTGCCACTGCCCTCAGCCTGTCCCAAGCCTGGAAGGGACATACCTCGTGCTCTGCCACTGTGTGTGTGTGTGTGTGTGCAGCAGAGACCTATCCAACAGAAGTGCAATCCGATGAACACACTAAGGATTCTTCTAGTTGAAAACAAAGCAGCTGGGAAACTATTATTTTTCCCTTCTCTAGCTCAAATATTTTTCAGCAAGTGCTTCAAAGCCTCAGAAGTGAAGCGCTGGGGTGTTTGCAGCTCGGGAAGCTGTTTCGCAGGACAGCAGGGAGCAGCCGTGCCTGCAGCTGAGCTGCACAGCCCCAAGCACCCCCCTGCCAGCACCAGAAACTTCCTTTGCCTCTCCCTCCAGCTTTTTGTGACCCTCCTGGGGTACTACAGGGCTGCAGGGCCAGCCCAGGCTCCCGTCCATGCTGCACTATGCACCGGGCAGCATTTCTGTGCACCCCATTCTCTGCCCCAAGTTTCACCCCGTGACCACTGTGCAGGGAAAGCATGCTGTGGGAATGAGAAGGGAGGATCCTGCCCGCAGGACTGAGTCATTTTAGCACAGGGCAAAAAGAAATTACCAACGAGGCTCAGCAGGTGAGCAAATCCCATCCCTATCTATCTACAGGTGCACCCCTCATAGCAGCCCTTGAAACACTGGTTAACCCCCCTGCCTCCAGCCTGGGTCAACAAGGGAAATCCCAGTTACCTCTCATTTTTCCTTGGGAAAACACCCTCCCACCCATCAACCCTCAGTCTGGCGACTGGTCTGGGCTTGGCAGAGAAAAATACCAGAAAAATTGAAATCTGGAAGACACTCACTGCCTCACCTTTACAGGAGGGCTGTGACTGCCCTGCCAGCACACCTGCACCCAAAGGGGCACCTGGAATGGCTCCCACTTACTCTTCGAGCTCAGACAAGTGCAGGGCTGAGTGGAGAGCAGTCCACTAGCCTGGAGTTTGGAGCCATTTGAAGCCTAACGCAGCTCTACCCCAAACACCACAGGCTTTTCCATTTTAGCAGCCAGGTTTCACCCCACAAAATGATCCAATACCATACCAGAGTGCCCTGGAAGAAACAAGAGGCTCACCACCAGATCCCCAGCCCTCTGGGTGCACGTGGAGAGGTCCTTCTTCACCTCAGAGAAGAGGTTCAGCACTGCAAGCCCGAGAGCCTTCTCTGAGACATCCTGCAATTGCAAAAGTCCCACTTGGTGCACATTGGCATGGAGCTCCCATACAGAGATACCTGCCTATTGTCACATATGGCATCACTAATTCATTTGATTTGCTGTTGCAGGCACAGCTATTATCTGTGTTCTTTAGGAGACAGTGCAGGATGTCCCCTGGGGAGAGCAGGCACTGGGACACCCTTCTCATGGCTGGCAGCAGCCACCAGGTCTGGGCTTTGCTGTATGCCAGGAATGACCCTGCCCACCTGGACACCCCTAAGACACCCTGGGACAGTCTTGGGTAAATGTATCCTGAGGCTCCTATTCTGCTAATGCTTGATTTTACACCTAGACATCACATAATGCTTGAGAAACCCCCACACACACAATGAGAAGAATGTGCTGTCATCCAAGCATTGCTGATAAAAGCATCAAAGAAAGATGCAGGAGGGGAACTAAACCAGTGCAAGCATAAGTAGTGCTTAAGTATGTTAACGCTCACTGATAGTTGTGCTGTGCAGATTAATAACTCCAAAGGATGTCCTTCCTTCAGCCTGTAAGTATTTTCTGCCTTACACAGTTAAGCACCCTGAAGCCTAGAAGCACACCCACTGCCTTGCAGAAACATCCAGAGGGAAAGGATGAAGCAACACTTAGAGATGCTCAGGTCAACCCAAACTGTGCCTCAATAACTGGGTAAAACAGAGTAGGAAAAAGGCAGGAAAGAGTTTGGCAAGAAGAATACATTGCTCACCAATAATAAAAAAGTATTCATCTTGTTGAAGGTTTCTTGACCTTTTCACATGCTCTGAGAAGAATGGATGCCATCTCTCAGCTGCATAATCAATGGACACTTGGTCTTGAATGTCTGCTTGGGCAAGAAATGTGCATGGGGCAGTGTTGGTGAGACCAGAAACCTTAAACAGGGAAAGCAAAGCACCTCCAAATGACTCCAAACCTGAGCTCAGCTCCCTCAGGCTACACCTCTTTTGTGGAACCCCCCCACCCCAAAAAGGATGGAATCCTAGTTAATTAGTGGTTTGAGGCAAAACCAATTCCTTACAGATGTTTTATTCCTCCCTGTGCTCAAGGTGTCCCATTATCCATAAAATTACACTTAGTCCCAGGCAAGATCCCAAGTGCCAAGAATGCCACAGCCACAGAAGAAACATGACCACTGCCAGCACAGCCCTCTGCCCATCACCTGGAGACACGCTCCCTCCTTCCCGGAAATCCTAAGGAAGCTTTCCCAGCAGTGAGAGTAAGAGCACTTTCTGCTCCTGAAACTAACACTCTAACCTGATCTTGCAACATTTCTGGATGGTATCATCAGCCATTTGGTTTCCTTGATGAACACCAGCATTTCCTTTCCAGGCAAAACTTCTTTTATTACGTGAAGAGGCCATGCAGTGCTATTAAATGAGCCACTGTATCTCTGCCTGCTGCTCCAGAGCTTCAAGGAAACTCTCATTAAGCCCCAGCAATAGCTTCTGAGGGTAACTTCATTCCTCTCTGCAAGCACCTTGTTGACTTTCTGCTTGAAGTTTTCTGCTGGGCTTCTATTTCTTTTTGCTTGGCCTTTGCTCAACAGGCCCATGCTCACAGAGGTAGGCGTGTTCTCATGCCAAGAGGTCTCATGGACCCTGGACCTCCTGTCCCTGCTCACCAGGCTCCCTTGGCCACTTGCTTTGTGCTCAGGATACACCTGATCTCATTTTAAGCACCTTGCAGCTCGTCCCAGGCAACACACAGATGTGTTGATGTGCACACCCACAGATCTCCTGACCCAAGTTGTAAGCCTCACCAAGAGCAGATGGCAGTGTAACACTTCAAAGAGCTTCCCCTGAAGCATCCAACACATCCACTGCAAACCCACTACCTACATCTATCATTTCTTAAGAGTAGGGCATAAGCTGGTACGTGGGGACCATCAGGAAGCCTCACACCCACTTTAGAAGAAATTGGATTGATCTTTAACGTACAGGCAGTGCAATTTAATTGCAGCATTAGTAGGTTATAGTCTGGTTCTCTAATATATATTCAAGCTCTTAATTGACCAGAGCATAGTATAACCAACTTGATCTGATTTCATGGCTCTCGGGCTCTCTCTCTCAATGTGTGATGTCTGAAGGGGGTTCAGCTGCTGCCACAGCTCAGTGGGGTCTGTGCAGCCCGTTTTGGAGAAGCACAGCAGCTTTGCTCACATAAGCCAGAGTGCTCATCACATACCCAGTTGGACGGATATATTCCCCCTTCTATCTCCCTTTATTCTGCCTCAGAATAAAGGATCATCCTCCAGTCCTGTGAGTGTCCTTTTCAGCTTTCCAAGCTCCAAATGTTAAGGTGGTTTTACAAGATAAAATCAAAAATAAACACAAGAAAACATAGTCACTCAGCTGTGATTCTCAGATTGACCTGGGGATTCAGGAATTAATCCCAGCAGGAGCTTCATGGCTAAACCTCTCAGGCAGCCCTGGGTCTCGGGTCCCTGGATGTTACTGGGCAATTTCCACAGCCGTTGCTGAAAGCACATATTTTACTTTCCCAGCAATGTGATGAGTCTGTTATTTCTGCACAGTATGTGTCAGCAACACCAGCCAGGAATCTGCTGTGTCCACAGTGACCTCTGTTTAAACCTGTCCTCTCTGCTTGCTGTGTTAGTCCCTCACCCATGTCAGCCAGTGCCATGCCACACAAACACCGCCTTTGCGAGCATCTCTGCTCCTACAACAGGAGGGTGGACGTGTAAGTTCCCCACTTATGGCAAATGAAAACAGACAGGCAAATTAATCACAGGGGCAGGCAGGATCACCATCTTGAGGTGTTTCTCTAGAATAGAATACAAAAAGTAATGTAGCTATCAAATGACTGGTCCTAGCATGGGAACAAGTAGAACAGAGGCAGCACAAGTTCTAGAAACCTGAAAAGATCCCTTCTAGGAGAAACAGAGGCTCAGTTTCCAGCAAGGAAAAGATGAAGCTATAAAAGCACATTTTCCATGCATATTTGGTATACTGAAGCTTATAGAAATACTGAGATTTTTGTTTTAAATTCTTGCACAGTAGATTGAGGTCTAGATTTTTGACTAAACCAGAAGGGAAGGAGACTTTATAGCAGCTCAGCGCATGGCCAGGGTAACCCTACACTGAATCCCTGCAGCGGCATCACTCCTGTTTGCCCTAAGCCAGAAACAACCCGGGCTGATTTTCCAATCTCCATGGGCCAGCCACTGTGGACACCTTACCTGGGCCAGACTTGTGCTGTTACTGTCCCTGGAAGCTATCAAGACAAAGCTAAAGCCAAAGCCCACAGTACCGCTTGCCAGCATCCCACAGCTCTTTGCTTCGGGCTGTCTACAGAAGTCGATCCGACAGCCAAAGTCTCAGCACAGCCCTGGAGCCGTGTGGTATATCCGAGTCACCATCCGCTGATGACGTACCAGCAACATTTCAAGGTTGCTTGAGCTTGTTTAGATTTGCAAAAGCTTTTTCTGCATGTGCCTTGGATATGAATATCAAGGTCTCATGTTTCCTTGGCTGACCAGGGGAGCCTCATAATTGAAAGCAAAAGTGCCTCAAGGAGAATTACAGAAGGGCGAGGATATTCAAACTTTCCTCCCCCACGACACCAACAATTCTTTCTCTCCTCCTTTATTATTTAGGTTTAAAACTAAATTATCTCATGAAACTGCCCGGGACATGGAAGAGATCTTGCCATCCCTTACCAGGATGGGGGGAGCACCCAAACAAACCAACAGCCGCGAGCGCTCTCCCGGCTTACCGCCGTGCTGAGCCTTGCTCCCAGGCCTGGGAGCAGCACAGCCAGAGCCAAGCTTGTGAAACGTCAGTTTCTCCTTAAAAAAAGGACAATTGCAACTGATGTAGAACCAGTGTGAAACTTCTCAATAGCCATTTTCCTGAGCAAGTGATTCTGCTGACACAACAGCACGCCCTTTCCCTTGGCTGCCAGTAGCAAGGGCCGTCTGAGCCTGGCTTGCAGAGATTATTATTGAAGCTGGTTCGGACTCTCTTGATGCTGGAGACACCAGCTATCAGTGTTGGACTGTGCAGTTGTAGAGAGGCCACAGAAACAATCTGTAAGATCAGAAATCCCTATTTCTTCTGCTACTGGCAGTTTCCGTACCCTGACGCAAGAGCCACCCTCCGCTCACACAGAGCAAAACCCCTAGCAAAATGGGTATCGAACCAACCCCTCTGAGAGCTTAAGCCAAGCACAGTAACACCAGTAACACAGTTCTTCTCTTTCCCCTAGTCAAATACAAATCAAACCGACCAATGTGGTTTTCATCAGTGACCCCATTACTGTGATCCCTACCGTGCTTCTTAGTGCATCGCTGTCCCAACTGTGGGTGACCTGTCAGACCTCCCCAAAATCCCTGTGCCACAGCAGACCAATAGTGGTCAGATCTAAGCAGGCTCAGTCAGGGAACAGGCTCCTACAGACCCGAAACCAAGCTGGAAAGGAGTTAGTCATTTCTGCTCTCCGTATTGCTACGCAGTCGGTAATATCTGTGTCAAATAAAACCACAGGATGACTGTTGCAGCCCTGTCTGGAAGTTTCACTGCTGGCTCTCTTCCCTCCCTACTGCTTAGTAATCAAGGGATTATACAAACATAAATTGATGGAAAAAATCGTTTTGAAAACCCAAATGTCCCCAGATAAAGTCAGCAATCTGTGCACAAGCCAAGTGCTAGCCTGGATTTCGGTCCTTTACCCATTCCCTGTAGTGCTGAATCAATGAAGCAGTGCTGACACCAGCCAAAATTACTTCCTTTGTTTCCCCTGGGCTTGTTCTTCTTTCACTGATGTGTGAAGTTTGTGTGCACACATGAAGGAAAAAGGCAGGCACCTCTTTCTCCCCCAGTCCTGCCCCCTGTGACCCCATCCCACCTCACCTTATAGAGACCCCGACCTCAGCACGAGCTCCCACTTAGCACAAGGACATCTTTTTCCTACAAAACAAGTCAGTTTCTAATACATATTACAATATCATTACAGCTGTGCTTGTTTCAGGACCATTCCTGGAGTGTAATTGAATATAAAGACTCCACACACATGCAGTAGTTTTACAGGTGCGTTTTGGCACTTCTGAGATGCAACAAAGCCACCGCCAACTCCAGCAACAAGTCCTCGTCCAGGTCCTGCTGCACACTGCAGCAGGGGCAAGGTGGCACCGGCCCTGTGGCAGCTGTCTCAGCTGAGGGCCTGGATCCCACCAGGAACACACACCCGTCTCTGGAAGAGACCCCAACAGCTAATCAAATCTGCTGATGACTCACACCAACGCCTGCCCCAGGCTGCCAGGCTAGGGTCACCAGCTGCCACCACATTTGGGGAGTTTGAATCTAGATAGGGGAGTTTTGCCAAGTAACCTTGTTTTGTGGCTTTGTTTCTCATGAAAACTTGTCTGGCTGCTTCCTCAGAGGTTGATTTCACCAATAAGGGTTTTGCTGCTACTCAAAGACACTTCCCTAATCAAACACTGGGAAGTTTATGGGAGTTTTGGAAGAAAACAAAATAAAAGCCACAGATGCCTCTAAAAAAAGGTTTAAAAAATAATTACCCACCCCCCCAACCCAAAAAACACTTTCTAAAGATTTTCTGCCAAAAATGCCCCCCCCCTCAAACCACCCTAAACCCAACACCAAAACAGAGATGGAGAGCACCTTGGTGCAGAATACCTCCAAAAAATGTTGGGCGAAGCAAACAGGTCACCCTCCAGGAGGGAACAGACTGACTTGCAGAGGGTCTCTCTGGCTGGGATTACACTGTACCTTCAAAGTCTCACTTCACTTTGCAGTATAAACCTGACCCAATTAACAAAGGACTGCAGTTACGATTGGAATCTCTGCTGAAATCAAAAGCACGGATACTACGTGTGTTTCAAAGCAGAGAAAGCTGAAGCTTGAGAAATATATACATATATTTTTTAATGTCTTTGTTTGTTTGTTTTCATCATTAACTTACAAGGTTATTGCACCAAAGAATAATTTCCCTGTAACACCCAGTGAACAAACGACTCTGAATCCTCAGCACTCAGCTAGGTAAAGCCCTTGCTTCTGGAAATCTGCCACTATGTAAGAGGACAGCAAGAGCGATTCCATCTCTTTTTAGAAGTGTATTTACCTATTTGTGGAGCCAAGAGCCAGACCGGCCAATGAAGGCTGTGAGCAGTGCAGCTGCCTTCATTTATACGTGATGAAACCCTGCAGCACAATGTATTCTCACCCAGAAGAGTCCCAGTGACCCCATCAGGAAAGCTCGTTGGGGACCTTCTCCAGGCTCTTCCTCCTAGACCATCTCTGGGAGCTGAGGTGGCAGACGGTTTCTGCTGCAAAGAGAAAGGTGTTGGAAAGCCTCAAAAGTACAGCTGGAGGAAGAATTAAACCCACAGAAACACAAGACAACCTTCTCCCTCATTAACTCTGAGCAGAGTCCCAAAATTTTGACAATATTTGTCATCCCAATGGGAAGGAAAACATGAAATAGCAAGTCTCTGGAGAATGACTTCTCAAATTCCATCAAACTACAGGGAAGCACATCTTTCGGAGGAGCTTCACACCAAAGTACATCCACACCATTGCCCAGGCAGCTCACAAAACCTGATAGTGCTGTGTCTGAATGACCCAGAAAACCAGGAAATGCGGTGAGGTGGGTGAAGCGGTAACGTGGGACAAAGAGCTGGCTGGGTTTTTTCAGTCACTGCTCGAGTTGGATCTGTTTCAAATTGCCCAGGTTAGACATTCCCCTGTATGTATGTACACATGCCACTTTCAGGAATAACAAGCTGCTAAGGACTTCAGCACAGCCACCCACCACTTGCAGCTGCAAGGGAGCGAAGATACTGTGTTTGCCTGTACTTCTTTCCTGGAAGTAAAAACATCTATCCCCCAGACCAGTCCATCAAGGGCTTTAAAGCTGAGTATAGCGTTTAAGAAAGAGCACTTACTGAGAAACTGCTGCCACAAAACCTTCACAGGCTCAGCAGAACCCCCAATCAGCCCACGCAGGACATCTCTAAGCAGCCCCCAGGGTTTCTGCTGCAAGTCCCTGTATCCCCGCTTCCCCCACCGAGGCTGCCAAAGGCACCTGTATCCATCAGAAGTCATTCCTGGGCAAAGGTCTGAAACCACCAAGAACAGAAGCTAAACCCACAAACTGAGGTGCTTGCTGAGGTTACATTAGTGGATGAAATCGAAGCAATGGGTGCACTTACTGCTAACAACTACACATCAATTATTTATTCCCATGTGCTCATCTTCAAAGGGTGGTTTGTTATTTCCAGATTGCAAAGCACACCAGGAAGTTTTTGGTTCATCTTTTCCTTTCCTTGCTATTGTCTCTAGGCAGATTATTAAATTTCAATATGCATTTCTACATTAATATTAATTTTACAGCCATGTGGTGGGTGGTTTTCCTAGATGCACGAATCCCTTCTGTCTCAGAGCGTACAGATTTCGCTCTGGTGGATGCCTTTGAGGCATTAAATAGCTTGTGGCTCCTGATGGGTGTTTGTGTTTTCCACACAAATTGGTGATTGCTGTTCCATTAACACTGGGTACCCTGGGGCAACACCACTCGTGGGCTCTGCTCCAGCAAGTGGCTTGTAACTGCACCATGCTGTCCAAAAACATTCAGGGGGTGTAGCTACCAATAAAAATATTTTTGTGGTGTACCCTGTAAGCCTTATTGCTGAGGTGCAAGCAGAACAGCTTGGTCAGGGAAGCTTTCACAGGGAAGCTGTTTTGACAGAGGAACTGAGGCGGAATGTCAAAGTAGCAGTAGTAGTGGGAACAGCGAGCAGAGAAATTGGATTCCCATGACTCAAGCATAGTCCAGGAAAAATAAAAGTATCTGTTAAATATTACAACCCCATAAGGTTTTGGATCCTTCCTAAACATTTAGGAAACTTCAGCTTTCTTGTCAGGCACAGTTTGGCAAAGCTTAGGTGAAAACAAACTGGCAGAAGTCCTTTGGGAGAAGGGTGAAGACCTGTGGGAGATGACTTTCATAGAAGTCCAGTTTTACTGGTGGCGTACAAGAGGGGACAGCCAGCATCACCCTGGAGTTACTCTGCAGAGTGTACAGCAATAAGCAGCAGGACAGCTTTGGTCAGTGCAGGAATCTGACAGGACAGTGCCCAGAAAGGAGCTGACGTACAAGTTATTTTTAGGTAGCGCAGTCCCAGGGGAGAACTAAATTTAGCGCTTTTATGTATGTGTTTTCTTTGCCCTAGATCCCTTGCTGAGGTTTCAATCATCTTTTCATAGAAGAGAGGAGGCAGCATCAAATGCTCTTGTTCTACTCGCAGTGTCTACAGGGGGTTCTACTTTAAAACACAAGGTTTGTGCCAGAAGGCCAGACAGCAACACAACTTCACAAAATTGGAAGCTCTATCAGTGATGGGAAGAGCTTCTGGAATGAAACCTGCAGGTTATGGCAGCAGCTCTGTCCATCAAGTGAAATAAAGCTGGGAATGCTCCAGCTAGAGTTTTCGGGACTGGAGAAGCTAAAGGAAACCCTCCTTAGGGCAGGGATTGGGTTCACCCCCAGAAAGCTCAGTGGGGCTTTTCTCAGTGAACCAAGTGGAAGCTGCTCTAAAGACAAACTCAGGTTCTGCATTAACAAGCAAAACCAAAGCTGAGGAAGCAAACCCTGCGACACCTTGTGGAGACCAAGATTGAACGTCCAAGCCCTTCATTCCAGATGTAGTCCATCTGCCTGTCTCATCCTCTGAGGGCTGTGAGGCAATCCACAGCCCCCAGAGCTTCCACACTTCTGTTCAGTGTTTAATCCATCAGACCAGGGAAGAGATCAGTGTCTCATCTTCCAGCTCCCCTATTTTGGGAACTCAATAGATCCTGTTCCTGTCATGGAGTGATGAAAGCTCACAAAACAGGCCAGATGCTGGTATCTGAGCAGTAGTAGGATTATGCAACCCCTGTGCTGGAGAACAATCACATTTCTAGGGTGTTGGACACGTTTTGCAGACTTTGTGTGCGTGATGTGCTGCATCTAAACCCTGCCCACCAAGGCAGGGCCCTTCCTAAGCTCTCTAATCACCCCAAACTCCTTCACACCCCACCAGCTCCCACTTTGGACTAGCAGATGTTGGCAGGGACTCAAGTTAAGCTGGTGTTGAACACAAAAGCAGTCCTAATGCTTTTGGATGTGTCAGGCTAGGATTTCGATAGCAGCTGAAGTACTTAGCTGGAGCTCCAGTGTGCCCAAGTAAAACAGGCCCATAAGCTGGCTCTCAGATGTGGGGATCCCCAACTCCTCACTCGAGCTGCAGTCCCCACTCCAGTGCAGCATTACCTGGGGGGCTCAGGTGGTGTTTCTAACACAACTCCAGGGTTGCAATCAGCCATAACCTTTGCAAATTAATCCCATTCAGTCAGACATCTCCACACATACACCAATCTGAGGGAAAGCATTTTAAAACCCATGTTTGACAATTCCCTTCATCCAATTGAGCTGGATGGAGATGTTCAGGAATAAATAGATATTTGTTTTACAATCCTCCAGCATCCTTTTCCAAGAAGCCTGATTAATAGCTTTGAAATAGCACTCACTAAAATCCCAGAGACAGTAAACAGCTTTGCAAGAGTAATCTTCCAGACTGATGGGGGGAACTAATGGTGCATGTGACCAGTTCCACAAAATCCAAGCCTGTGTTTAGCTAGATGAATTTCTAAGGCAGCTAATCTGAATCTAGACTGTGAAACTGTGAGTAGGAAAAAAGAAAAAAATCCATCCTACAGCATCAGAGAATCATTTTAATGAATAAATCTGTGAAACTGAGCATTGCATCTACCAAATAACCTCTCTAGCCACCCCTTATGCTCATTTTTTCCCCTCTGTTAGTCATCACTTAGCTGTAAGACCATCCTCGGACCGCTGCTGACATACGTGTCTCTTCTGACCACCCTCCACTAATAACTTGCTGTTCCACAGCTTCTGTCCCAGGGCTGCAAACCAGAACTGTTTCAACTGATGGGTTTAAAAAGGAAAGTGGGGTCACAGAATCCCAGACTCACAAGGTTGGAAAAGCCCTTTAAGATCATCGAGTCCAACCATTCCTGTCCTGTGCGGACCCAGATCCCTGAGCACCCTATCTACCCCTCTGTTAAACACACCCAGGGGTGGGGACTCAGCCCCCTCCCTGGGCAGCCTGTGCCACAGCCCCACAACTCTGCCAGGGAAGAACTTTCCCCTCACATCTGAGCTGACCCTGCCCTGGGGCAGCTTGAGGCCATTTCCCCTTGTCCCATCTCCTGTCCCCTGGGTGATGAAGTTCTGGATCTGTCCTGGGGAGCTGAGCAATAAGGTCCCTCTCTGAGCTTTCACTTTCATGGGATTCAGTGTCAAGCAGCATGTGGAGTGACCAGCAAAAAAGGCATAAAAATACAGGAACAACTATCAGAATCTTCAGAAACTGGTCTGTTAATCTGTTGAAAACCATGTTTTTATCACCAGCCTTTCATTGAACTTACTGCTAACACCCTGTAAAGATGTTTTATGCCAAATTAATCTATTGTATAATTTCCCAGGCTTAAATAACATCATCCCAAGGCTGAAATTAATGCCTGGTATTTAATTTAATAATAGTGATATATCCAGTGCTTAAAAGCTTTAGGATTTTGAACAAAAGAAGAACATGAATTATCTGACATGAAACTCAAACGCTCTGTGCAACACAAGAGGAATCTTTTTTTTTAATAAAACCCCCAAATAAAAGCATTTTAAGTGATGTGTTTACAACATGTTTGCAAAGACACAGAACTGAATTGCATTGCTTTGAGCCTGGCTCCAGCATCACAAGGAGATGCTGCTGGAGGCTCCTTGGCAGAGGGCAGCACTGGCACAGCTGGAGCAAGCTGATGGGACTGTAAGGAGCAAAAGCAAAGCTTTGGGAAGAGGAGCTGCAGTGGGACAGATGCAATCACTCAGCCTGGAGCAGGGAAAGGCATGGGAAAAGGGGGGGACTGGTGTTTTGGGGCAGTGTCTGAAGGAAGGAGGACCCAGCAGGGGCACGGGGGGATGGGGTGGGCACCTGAGTGTGGAGGAATAGGGAAGGAAAGTTCTTCAATAGGAGGGTGGTCAGACCCTGGCACAGGGTGCCCAGAGATGTAGTGGAGAGGCCCCATCTCTGGAGACACTCAGGGTCAGGCTTGATGGGGCTCTGAGCAACTTGCTCTAGTGATGGTGACCCTGCTCACTGCAGGGGTGGGCCAAGATGGCCTTGGAAGATCCCTTCCCACCTCACACATTCTATGATCCTATGATTAAACACAAAACCTCATAAACTCCAAATCACTGCCAGCTCCCCCAGTGAGCTGTGAGAAATGGCAGGGGTCACAAAGCACCGTGCACTAACAGCATTTTAAAGAGGTTAACCATCAAAACCATTTTCCCCCAGTACAAATTCAACAAGACAGAGGTACCACCAGTTTGTACTGCACACACCTGCTGGAAGAGGAACATGATGTGGATCCACAGTGGGGGCTGCTGGCTGACCAGGGTGAAGCTGGATTTACTGTACAGGCAGTAGTGGCCCTTCAGGGGACAGCTGAAGAACAGATTTGCTACACAACTCTGAACAGAATCTGGAAATAAATACACAGAAAGTTAAAATTAACTAAAAAAAAAAAGGCAGAAACCTACCTGTCCATCACCAGTGTACATACAGCCATGCAGTGCTGGGGTAGGTCAGCCTGGGTCACCTCCTGTAGTGTTCAGAAAGGCGCTGCCACCCTTAAATTAAACCTGGAACTAGGGAAATTGAGTCTCTGCTGCTTTAAACCTTACATAACAATCATTCACTCTCCAAAGCCAATGGTGTGAGGCAGCCCACACTCAACTGTTCATCTTCTTCATGCTTCCTCATGCATTTGGAATCGTCACTGAGCTCAGGGAACCAGGTGGATCTGTCAAAACTGGGCATCTCTTACTCTCATTTAAAGAGTTTGTTGGGAAAAGCATCTCATATTAGGAAAAAGCATCCCATATGAGGAAACAGCCATACAGGACCTGACATCCGTGGGATCCCTGCTGAGACCTGCAGGTCTGCAGGGATGGAGGAGCACAGCGCAGCGCTGTTGAAAGCTGCAGAACTTCCCCTGGGCAATAGCTTCTCCAGGAGCCAAAAGAGGCACGTAGCCTGATTGTTATCTTAGAAATTCATCACCAGAAATACCCCAAAGAAGAGTGTGAGCATTCATCAGCTGATGTGCCAGCTCCTGCCCAGCACCATGATGCTCCCACCACAACCCTGCTCCCCCAGGAACTGCAGCCCAAGAGTTTGGGTCCACCTGAACCTGCCCATGCAGAGATGCTCTGCCTACAGCCCAGCTCTAGGGGCTCCAGGTCCTACAAACCCTGCTGCTCATTGAGCACAGATGCTACAAGTCTGCTGCTCATAGGTGGGTTTTACACACGAAGGCAGGGAGCTGCAGGGAGCTGCAGGATTTGCAGCTGTTCCTGGAGAGGTACAACGTGTGAGGGACAGTGCAAGGGACAGTGAGACACAGTGACTCACTGAAATCACCCATCCAGTGCAAGGGCAGCTGCTGGTAGAGCCTGTGGGCTACAGCTGCCAGCACAGCCACAGGCTTGGCAGAAAAAAACCCATGGAAAAGGAAAAGACATGGAGCTCCAGGTCCAGCTGGAGGAGAGACTGCAAGTGCATTCACAGTTATGCACTGGGAGAGGTGGGATGTGTCTGGTCATGGCTGTGACTCAGTGTCACTTGCTCCCCACCCAGGTTCTCTCCAAAAGCACAGTCTGACTCACAGTCCCAGCTCTGGGGCACTACAGAAGGATGTAGAATCTCACCTTCTCCCTGCTCTCATACTGACCATTTGTGCCATCCACAACCACCTCATCTGCTGATGAAAACCCCGCAGGGGATGCCCCTGGGGTCAGGAAAGCTGTGTGCTCTGTGGTGTTACCTGACACTGAACTCCCCATGCTGGTTTGCACTGGGAATGGAGCCCCTGAGACACACAAGTCTGTTTTACAAAATCCTGACCTTGAACCCTCACATTTTATGTCCCTGGATGACCACTCATAATGGGAACAGCATGTTAGGCCTGACCTAACCAGGCTCCTTTATTAACTTAAAACAGTGGAATCATTTTATAGCCCCTTTGAACAGGAACAAGCAGCTGTCCAAGGGGAAAAGGCATGGAAAACAAAAGATGGAGACCCTCAGGTGATGACATTGGTGTAAACACAAGAAAGCTGCACCCTCTTCACCCAGGTGGAGAACTGGCAAGGGGAGGGGAACAACCGGTCCCACCAGCTGCTGCTGTCCTGGGACACATTAAACTGGCTGAAGAGACCATCACCCACCTCTCTGCACCCTCCTGTCAGGTCAGTGGAGGTGGGGAGAAGGTCTCCCCTCAGCCTCCTCTTCTCCAGGCTGAACACCCCCAGCTCCCTCAGCTGCTCCTCAGAGGATTTGCCCTCCAGCCCCTTCCCCAGCCTGGTTGCCCTTCTCTGGACTCGCTCCAGGACCTCAGTGTCCTTCTTATGGTGAGGAGCCCAGAACTGGACCCAGCACTCGAGGTGCAGCCTCACCAGTGCCCAGCACAGGGGCACAATCACCTCCCCAGACCTACTGGCCACATTAGGTCTGACACAAGCCAGCATGCCATTGGCACACTGCTGGCTCATGCTCAGTCACCAGTCATCCAACACTCCCAGGTCCTTCTCTACTAGCAGCAACCAGCCGCTCTGCCCCCGGCCTGCAGTGCTGCAGGTTGTTACGTCCCAAGCACAGGACTCCAGCAATTCCTAACTGCTGCAGAATATAGGGATATAGGGAGAGATGGAAAACCCCAGGAGCTGCTTAGCAAGCCAGTGTGGATGACACTGAGGAGAATACTGAGGCTGACAACATGTGCCAAAACAAATGTCAGCTGAAGCACTGGATCCGTGCTGGCTGAGCAAAACCTCAGTTCCTGGAAAAAAGCAGCATTCATCTGTCAATTGCAACTGAAAAAAGCCTCTTAGACAGTTGTTAAACCTTTGGTATGAGATGAGTGGTTACTCGTGGCTGTTCTGCTACGTCTGATTTGCTGAGTGTAGCAACACCTGGTAACAAGCCAGAGCTTGTGATGCGAGGTTTTCAGTGGCTTGCAGAGAACAGCCAATTTCAGCATGTCACAGAATCCCAGAATCCCAGAATTGTGGCGGTTGGAAGGGACCTCCAGAGCCCATGGGGTCCAACCCCCTGCCAAAGCAGGGTCCCTAGGACAGGGCACACAGGTCGGTGTCCAGACAGGGCTGGAATCTCTCCAGAGAAGGAGACTCCACACCCCCTGGGCAGCCTGTCCCAGGGCTCCCTCACCCTCACTGGGAAGAAGTTCTTCCCCAGACTGGTGGGGAACTCCCTGTGCTCCAATTTGAGCCCATTGCCCCTTGTCCTGTCCCCACAGACACTGAGAGGAGGCTGCCCATGTCCCCCTGTGTCCCACCCTTCAGCTATCGATACCCATTGATCGGATCCCCTCTCAGGCTTCTGAGGCCCCTACAGCTCTGTGATTCTGTGATTTTTGGCCTAGCAGTAGCAGAGCTGATCTCTGGAAATGCTGGCCTGAGCCTGTGCAACTTTGTGGTCCCACTGAAGGAGCAGAGGGTCCATCTGTTCCCCATCAACATCTGGCTCGTGGAATGCTGGAATTTATCAGCCAGTGCAGGGCGAGCAACGAGCTTTTCCATCGTCTGGAACCCATTATCCCTCAGAACAGCATAAAACATAACAACAACCAGATCTGAGGCCAGTGTACTGCAACCTGTTCCCCTCGTTGCCTCCCCTCTTTGCAGTGCTCCCCCATTAGTCCCATCAAAGGTTTCCTGGCTGGATTTCCTCCTGCAAAGCACTGAGGAGCCAGGAGTGAGTCGCCACTATAAACCAGTGAGACTGTTGCTCACTGGATGGCATCGTGTTTTGAATGCAGCTTCAGTGACCAAGGGCTGAACTGGATCTTCCTGGGCTCTATCCTTTCAGTCACAGTCATGGAATCACTGGGGTTGGGAGAGAGACCTTTAAGATCACCGAGTCCAACCACAGCCTGACCCTGCCCAGCCCACCTCTAGACCATGTCCCCAAGCACATCCACTCACCTTTTAAACCCCTCCAGGGATGGTGACTCCACCACCTCCCTGGGCAGACTGTTCCAACACCTGACAGCACTTTCAGTACAGAAATTCTCCCTGATATCCAACCTAAATCTCCCCTGGTGCAGTTTGAAACCATTTCCTCTCATCCTATGGCTTGTCACCTGAGAGAAGAGACTGACCCTCTCCTCCTCTGGAGAGATTCCAGCCCCGTCTGGACACCGACCTGTGTGACCTGTCCTAGGGACCCTGCCTTGGCAGGGGGTTGGACCCGATGAGCTCTGGAGGTCCCTTCCAACCCCTAAGATTCTATGATCCTTTTCCAGGGAGCTGTGACAACCAAAAGGCACATCAACCTTCATGGGAGGCTGGGACAGGTGAGGGCTGTGCTGCATCCCAGAAGGAAGCCACAACAGTCCTGGAAGATTTCAAACCCCTGCAATTCATGAATGATGCTGTTTCATAACACCAGTGTCCCTCTCCATCCCCGAGCTCTGTGCTGGAGGATCATTGCTACCCCTTTGCTTGGAGCCCATGAGGACTTACAGCACAGTGTGAAAGGCTCAGACCTCTTACCTTCAATAACACACTGATCAGGGACAGGGATTTTCTGCCCCATCTCCATGGCATAAGCTTTCACTTGACCCAGGTTTTCCTTCAAGTGCAAGTAGAGCTTGTCCTGACATTCCATGGGGCTCACCACTGCTTCTGTGCTTCCTCTGAGGGCCTTTTCTTCAGGAGGTTCTGGCAAACCCGCTGCTTCTGTGTAATCCATGCTTTGGTGTGATACCAAAGAAGTCCCCAGGTGCATTGCTTCAGTACCCACACTACAGGGCAGCTTGTCATTGTCTTGGCTAAGGTAGATCTCTGTGAAGGACATGCCAGCATTCATCTCCCCATCCTCCTCGTCCTGCCCGCTCTCTGAGCTTATCCCCTTCATGTGAACAGCATGCAAGGCAAGGCTTTTGGACCTGGAAGGTGATCAAGAAGAGGAAAGATGGTTTGGAATAGAGGTAAGACACAAAAAGCACCCCAACATGCTCTCTTCTGAGTTCTCTCCATGCAGTTGGTTCGGAGAGCAGAGCGTGGGGCTCACTTGGGCCAGAGGCAAGAATCGTTTGGTAAACACACGTTTCACAAGCAAAACTGAAGCCACAGCTTTAACAGGCAAATGAAACTCAATAATATCCATATATCCCAACATCTGCATGCCATGGAGGGAGCTAGGCAGCCTGTCTGCAAGAAACACATCACCCCAGGACTGGAGTATGGGCTTTATTGGTCACATCATAAAAGTGCCATCCAGAGGCTGTATAACCAAACCCAGCCTCCAGGGGTACAGGAGGTTCTGCTCTGGCCTCATTTTCCACCCTAGGGAAGCAGAAGGCAGAGATTTAACCCTGGCACATGGTGCTCACAGTGATGCTGACGCTGTATCTGGTGACATAATCATCTTTCAGCAGAGATTCTCTTAGAGGACGATGAATCATTTCCAAAATTTCTACATCAATGCCTCTGCCAGACTCATCCAAAACACTGAAAGCCTCACACAGCACCACATCCTAAACCGCACGTGATGTCTGTGCATAAGTGAACCCCCAATCTTTCCCTGACAGGACCCCAGCAAGGCTTTTCAGCTGAACCTAAGCCACCCTCCCTGCTTGCTAAACAGGGACTTATGACACTGTTCTCCTAAGCCAAGCACTGAGCTAACCACAGTGTTTATAGAGGTCTGTGGTTTCAAAGCTCTGACCAAGGGACATGCAGCTCCTACTGAAAAATGTCTTTGCAAACTCAGCACGTGGGCAGGGACGAGCTCAGGAGAGCAGCCAAAGAGCAAGAGAAACTCAAGGGTTAAAATGAACATGTACAGCTGCAGGGGATGCTGGGTGATTTTTGTTAGGTTAATCTTAGGATACATAAGCTTTTAATGCAAAATTCAAATAATAACTTTAAATTAAATTGGAGGGGAGCTGCTAATCTTAAAGAACAAAGAGAAATCTGCTGTGAGATGTGCTGCTGGGAACCATTTCCCTTCTAGTGATGAAAATACCCTGTGACCAGTGAAAGGTGCTGCCCTGTCAGAGGCCCAGCAGTGGGGCAGGAGTTGCTACCAGCCAAAGCCCCATGGCATGGAGGAAACTCTCCATGGAAGGGTCCTGGTCCCACCACCCAACCCTGGGCACCGAAACCTAAACTTGGGGTATCCACACTCTCCCTTGAAGAAGCTGCTTGGCCTTTGTGTAGGAGCAGGACTGAGTTTCCCAGGAGAACAACAGCACACAGCAGCTTCTCTGGGGAGGTGCCTTCTGCTGGGGGGTTATATGTCCCCATCTCAGTCCTGCCAAGACACAGCACCTGGGCCAGAGAGTCATGAAAGCATTTCAAAAATGGTCAGAGAATTAAGGGGCACTTGACAGCATTTGCTCTCTACAAGCAGCTTGTTTTGCTCCTATTCCTTCCCTTGGTTTTTTCCCCCTGATGAGCAAACATCTGAATAGTTTATTCCATAAAACATGGACATGGAAAGCCACAAATGAGAGTTTTAACCCAGCGCTGTCAGAGTCTCAGCAAGTCACACTCACAGTCGGGAAGCCCATTAAAACCTCCAAAAGTCTTCAAATTACCAACTGTGGAAACAAAGAGCGAATACCACATCACAAAATGCACTTTTTCATTTGCTTTGATAAAGGCAGCTCAGGATCTGTCTCAGAGGAGTTGGCCAGTTTTGTCTTGTTTTGGTTTTAATTTAGGCAAGATCTCATAATACATTAACGCTGCAGAACACTCTGGAAGAAAAATACTGATAATAATTCTTCTGTAATAAAGAACCTCGGTGTGACCTTTCCTAACAAATCTTTCTGGAGATGTGGGACAAGATTTAATTTATTAGAAAGCTGTCACTCCAACATAACTCTCAACACTGCTCTCATTGTGGGAACCAAGCACTAAGGAAACAGTCTGGTACATACATCTAACCCGTATAAAGCCCCCTGGCTACAGAGAGGGGATTGATGGACTGACGGGGTTTATGAATGACAGGCTCAAACCAGAAGCCTCCATGATGTTTGGAAGGAAAAAAGGCCTTTTAGAACAGCACCTTTTTGTCCAATGTTCTCCTGTTGAGCTCTGATGGCTTCGGGAAGGATGTATGAGAAAATGCTTCTGCTAAAGAAACACATAAATGAGTCTTTACACGTTAATGAATCTTACACATTAAGGCACACGGGGTTTGTTGTTGCTGGATGCTCAGGATTTTTGACCCAGACAGCGCCTGGGATGTTGGGGAGAACTTCAAGCCCTGCGCTCAGCCCTGGCCATGCCCCAGAGGGACCGCTCATCCTCCTGCACACCCACTGCTCTGTGCTCACATCCACTCCCAGGAGGCCAAAAGCACAGAGCCCAAGTGAAAGGCTCTGCAAAGCCTCCACCCCATGCCCAACAGGACGCCTGGCAGGCCTCTCCTGCTGGCCTCCCCTTCCAGCAATAGTAAAATAAACTATTGTTTGAAATCTTGGCAAGGGATGTTCGGTACATTGCTGAGGTTGCTGGAGCAGGATCAGTTTACACCAAAGCTCAGGCTGTTCTTGAGAGGAAGAGGGTGCACAGACCTGTTGAGAAATCCTGAGGACCTGGCTCATGAAGGCGGTGTGATGGCACTCACCCTTCCTCTCCAGGCCTGGAGCTACACAAGGTGGCCCAGGGCCCCATCCAACCTGGCCTTGAACACCCCCAGGGATGGGGCACCCACCCCTTCTCTGGGCAGCCCATTCCAGCCCCTCACCACTCTCTCTGTAAAGAACTTTCCCCTAATACCTAATTTAAACCTTCCCTCCTTCAGCTTCACTCCATCCCCCTTGTCCTGCCAGTCTCTGCCCTTTAACAAGCTGATTCCCTCCTGTTTCTGTGCTCCCTTCAGGGACAGGAAGGCTGCAATGAGGTCCCCCCACAGCCTTCTCTTCTCCAGGCTGAACCAGCCCAGCTACCCCAGCCTCTCTTCATAGGGGAGGTGCTCCAGCCCTCTAATCATGTTCATGGCCTCCTCTGAATCCCCTCCAACAGTCCCACATCTTTCCTTGGTTGGATGGCCAGACACTGAATTAAAATTTCTGTGCTACTTGCTCTCCTCTCCACTCTCCTGGTGGCATTCCAGTCTAGACCTATTGTGAGCTTATGACATGTTCTGGTAGGGCAGCCCACTTACTCATAAAGATAAGAATACTTTGATGTATCACTTCATACAAGATTTCGGAAAAAAAAAACCCAAAACCCCAAACAACCCAACCCAAAAACCAACCAACCAGCATTTTTGGTTCAAAGCTTACCTCATCGATGTGTCCAACAGCTCCAAAGATCTTTGCAGTTTGCCCAATCAAACTTGGAAAGCTCTCACCAATTTCTTTCAGCATTGGAAGGGAAGCAGCTAAGGCAGTTGGTTCATTGCCAGATATTTCTACAAGTATGTTTAGAATAATGTCATTATGGTTGGGGTCTCTCAAGCATCCCAGGAGAAGTGGAACACACTCTTTCAGCACCTATTAAAAAAAGATCAGATGCAAACAAATGGTAAATGTGGTTTTTTATAAGTTGTGAATACCAATAGAACAAAAAAAAAGGAGGCACTGTACATCAAAGTGGTAAAAATAAAACACTTGGGTAAGAGGGTTTTTTCCTAGGCTATCGCTGAGGTCAATCAAAGTTCAGCTCCACATAGGGAATAAGGGCAACCCATAGCCTGGAAATATTGCAGTTATGCATATATAAGGGAGGAAATGCCCAATTGTTAAAAAAAGACCAAAAAAGCCTCCTCAACAAATATTTCCCTTGCTCTAGGCCAGCTCTATACTGTTTTGATTAAAATAACACAGGACTTGGCCTTCCCTGATGACACAGTAAATTGAAGGTCTAGCAGAAAGCTTTGGTTTCCACAGGAAACTGAGTAACATGAGGAGGTTAATAGCTGGAACAGAGGGGGAAAATAAGAGGCAAGATCCTCACTGCATGAAAAAAACACTAGGGGGGAGCTGTTACTGCTTGGAACAACACTGAAACCTTTGAGGGGCTGAGGGTGTTGAGTCCTCAAAACCACCTTATGGGTGGGATGCAGCATATACAGCTGCCTACTGGTTTTTCATAGAAACACACACCTCTGATTCAGTGAAACCACTGCACCTGCATAGAATACACCTCAGGACAGGAACGGGGCTCAAAGTGACCCCTCCTTCCATTATCTTCTTTATTTTTGGCAGATAAGAGTTCCAAAAGGAGCTCTAGTTCCTCTGGGATCATGTGTTGTAACACACTTTCCTTGGCTGCTTGGGGGATGACAGTAACTGCTGCTGGTTCTTCTCTCCCAAAGGTTTTACAGATTTCAGAAGGTCACAAAACAGGCAGCTTTGTGCCTTGTTCCAGTGTGCTGCGTGCTGTCAACGACATGGAATTTCCAAAGCATGATCTAATTTGCCTTAATTAATCTCCAGCTCACTCCTAATCAATTCCTAAGTTTCCTTGATACTTAACTTACTCCAGTTCAGATACTCGAATGGAAACAGAGTTATGGGAACTCAGCTGACAGAGGAAGAGCCAAGAAAGTAAAAAAGTGGTTTATCACAAACGTTTTTGATCCAGCAGAGTCATTGTTATGTTCTCTTTGTGATTAGATGGAGGATTTGGAGCAAAATTAAAGTATTCATGGGGAATTAGTGTAGGAAAGCACTGTCATGCACGTTACGGGACTCCTCACTGTTCAGAGAGCTGCCAGCAGACACATCTTGCCAAGTCATCTGAAACAAACTCCCCCAAAAGGAGGTGTGGCATTTAGCTGTAACATCTTCCAAACATGGTTTTACCCCTGGTTCTTTTTTCCTAGCCACGGTCTGGAGGAGCCGGAGGAGGTGGTGGTGTTCAGCTTGATCCAGGTGAGCCAGCAGGCTGGGGTTGCTCCTCATACAAGGCAGGCAGGACACGCAGCAGCATGGAGTTCCCTGAGGACAGAGCACAGCGAGGTCACTACTGACAGTCAATAATCTCTCTGTAAAGCTAGAGAGAGCCCTAAAAAATCAGCACCCAACCAGAGAGAGCAAGACACCACCAGATCTTAAGAATCACCAGTACAAAACCAGACAGGCACAAAATGTGCTGTAGAAAAATACATACTGGGCCAAGAAGACAAATAATCAACATAAATAGGATGCTTCACTGCAGATATAACAGTGTAAGTGGGGGAAAAAACACAACAAAAAAAGAAAATCCTATTAATTATTGTTTTGATTCTCAAGCACAATATAACAAGAAGGCTGGTTAATGAACTTTCAGCTTTGGATGGTACTCTGTTGAGTCCTAGACCAAGCTAAGTGTGATTTAAATTAACAACAAAAAGACAACTAAAAAGCAGATAAAAGCAATGTGGCTCCTTTGCTGAGATTGAGACTTGCAAATTAAATAGGCAGCATATGGAAAGAATAGCTGGTTATTTAAGAGAGCTAAATATGCACGACAGTAAATTTGAACATAAACAGGTAAGGATGCCATTTCCAGGAATAGAAAGGAGCCAGAGAGAGTCAACTGCAGACAGACAGAGATACACTACACCCTCCTTGCACATTTTCTTAATATGTCTGTGCATAATTCAATCTGAAGCCCAGGCTCATACTGAAATGTAACACCCCACGTTGCTCAACATGCCTGCCTCAATACATTTAAGTTTCCCTTGAACAACATATGGAAAACATCTGCCTATTGCAATGCAGCATGGCTCCTTTCTGTAAAGCCTTGGAAGTCCTTGGTTTGCAAGAGGAACTAGCTCTCTGGCCTGCTGCTTTTTCTCCCATTTAAATCCCAGCCTTGTAATTCTGCAAGATAAGCAGGTCACTTCATGGATGGCAGAAGAGTGATCCATGGGTTCAGACCAGACCACACCAAGCTCCTGCCAGACACAGCGAACACAACCCAGGACACTCTTAGGTCTTGCAACACCACCTCGGAGCCAAGCAGCTTCATATAATTCACTGTGGGTTCAGACATGTAACTTCTAATTGAACATCTTGTCATGATCCCAATGGGGTCCTCACACTTTGGAGGAGTGCCTCTCTACTGCTCAGCCAGCCACACTTCTGCATTCTACCCTGGAGCACTTATTCTGCTCAAGGAATTGTTGGATACTCCTTGATGGCAGCTCTGAGCCCCCCGTATAAGCACTGTGATGCTGAAGGCAAGGTTGAAATCCACAGGCATGGTGAATTCCTGTCTGGTTTGTTCTATATATAAAACACAGAGTCACAGAGCTGTAGGGGTTGGAAGAGACTTTCAGAGCCCATGGGGTCCAACCGTGGCAGGACCCCAGATACACACCCAGTGTGAAACAGAGACAGTTTGGCACGTAGGAACAGCAGCAGTATGGTGGCCATCAGCCCAACGCACAGGTAGCCCAGGGATGGGTGCTGGGAAGCATCTGGTGCAGCAGCCCTAGGAACAGCAGGATGCCCTGGGGTGTGTGGGGTGAGCTTGGAGGAGCTCCAGCCTTCCCCATCTCCTCAGCAAAAGGCACCACCCGCAAGGTGCCTCTTGGGCCTCACTTCAGGAGGGAGTGATGGTTCATGCCACGCACATCACCTCTGCCACTTTGTACCCCACAGGTCCAGTGTCAGAGACAGGACAAGGTATGGGGTTCTCTACATGCTCCAGTGATACACCAGAGACTCAAATGGGAAGGGAATACAGATTGGTAGACAGATGCAGTTACACAGGGGTGGGTTTTACTCTATTCTCTGAGTATTTCATAGCCAATATGTAATTTGTGCCATAGGACTCCTAATCTCACCTAAACAAAGCATCTCTGAAATAATTAATGGCTGGCTGAACTGATAAGCTGTTTACAATTTAAAGCTGATTATCACAAATAACAATAACACTTAGCACCAGATTAATGTCTGACCCAGGAGTGCCTCACTTTGTGTGCTCAAAGTTGACAGACAACCCCACTCACACTGCTGATCTACGTGCTCACAAGGCAAACCCCTAACGAGCTGACTCTGAGTTCTCCATTGCTGTTTCAAGCAGGACATTGTTAGTCTAGAGTAGAAGTTTTTATATAAAACTACCAGAATAAGCTGCAGTATTTAGGTTAAGCCCCACACACATCCAAAAGCAACTCCTGGTATGTTTGGTTTCCTGACTGTGCCCCACGGCTGGACGTTCCCACAATCAGCTCTCAGGGGGGAAGCAGCAGCTCACAAGAGCAGCTTTCCCCCTTCCTTCCCCTCATCTATCCCAGTGCAAACCTGGAAGGCTGGGACTGTGCAAGCTGCACGCCCCCTTCTCCTCTCAGCCAAAACCAACAGCCAGAAGTGCTCTGATTACACCACGGCGCTCGCCCTGCTCATTCATTCGGCTCCTGCAGCATTTATTAGGGGCTCGCAGCCTCTCGCACGCAGTCCCGTCCCCGCTGACATCTGGCTCTCAGCTCCAGCCAGCCCAGCTCTCTCCAGGATGCAGCCAGACAGTGTCTCCCCAAGAAATACTTGCCCTGCTTACGCTGTTGTGTGTTTTCAGGGCTTCAGTTTGTGTTCTGGATGAAGATGATGACTGCGATCTCATGTACGTGAACCTGGATAATGAAATTGAAGGTCCAGCTCTTGGTGCTGAGGAATGTAAGTAGATTTAAACCAAATCTCTCTTAATTGCAGAACTGTGGTCACTGTTGCCTGGCTCTTGTGAGAGTTAAAAGCGTAAACTTTCTTTTCAGAAGCAGCAGCTTGTACCAGCTGGTTATTAGGGATGGCAAATGCCAAAGCCCTTGGATGGTGTGCCTCGGAATTCGCTTTATGTATGCCTTTATTTTTTTCCAGTTTTCCTGCAAAAGACTGCCCAGGATACTTAGGCTTGGAATTACTATAATACATACCACTTTCCTTCCCTGTGTTGATGCAGAGGGAAACACACTGACAGCCTCAAGCATGTAAGACTTGCAGAGCACCAGATTTTGTCAAATATTCCTGTTTAAAAACGTAAGTACAAAGGAATAGCAACATCTGTATCTTCTTTTCCAGCTGCTTCGTGCGACTGCCAGTGAGAGCACACCAAGTGGGACAAGCCCTTCATCATGCTGGAGAACTCCCAGATTGAGAGAGAACATGATGCTGCAGGCTATGGATGAGGTGCTGAAGGGGGACCTGCAGACCCTGAAAGCAGAGCTGAGCCAGCTCACCACCAACCTCGCCACCATGGTGAAGAAAGTCACCTCGAACGTCATGTCACAGGTAGAGCAGGTGCTTGAGAGGAACTGTGACCAAGCTGAAGAAGTCAAGAGGCTTCCAGAGTCTGAGCAAGGAAAGGTCCTTGAGCACGTTCTGCTGCTGAGCCACAAGGTGTCCAGCAGGCTCGGCCGGCTGGAGAGCGCTTGGCTGAGGAGGTCAGAGGTGGATGCTCAGGAGACAGCTTTCCAGCAGGATACATTCGGTCCCACCAGAGGAGACAGTCTGGTTTGGAACTCCCTGTGGAAAGAGCTACAGCAAACCAGAGATGAACTGAAGGCATCGCAGAAGTGGGCGGCTCCGCACTTACTGCCAGCAGGTAAGCCCATGCGTGCTGTATCGGGGAGCTCTCTTTGGTGGGCCTGACCCAAACAGACACCCTACAAACACCCACCCTTACACACCCTCCTCTGCCCGTGACTCTGAAGCAATCCTATGTAGAGCACAGCTAGTTTGAGCTGTCTGTGACACCAGGAGGAAACCCCTTCTCTGTTCTCAAAGTAGAGGCACTGAGCTTTTCAAACCTGGGATCAAAGGAGGGCTTAATCCCAGTCCTCACACAGGGCAAAGCCAGCTGGGATCCCAGCTCCTGCAGACTCTCCAGATCAAAAGGGTTGCCAGAGAGCAGCAACAATATTTTAAGCATGAAAATGATGTTCTCTCACCTCTGAGATGCACTAGTCACTGAGCTCTCCTGTTCTCTTCATGCATGTCCTCACCTCCTCCTCTTCCTAAACCAAAGGTTGCTCCTCACCAACTCCAACTGCCTGAGAGCAGAGCTAGACCCAAGGCTGTGGTGTGGATGTCAGCCAGCTAAGCACGCATCCCACAGCCCAGAGACCACATTCACCCCGTGCAACTGCCAGGACGGAATATATCCTTGAGCACAGATAGATCAGTAACTCTGGGGCAGTGCTGTGCCTTGGGGCTTCTTCCCCCTGCTAAAATGTTTGCCAGCAAGCAAGGTAGCCACAGAAAGATGAGCTCCTATCTCAAATTCCACATCAGATTTTCTGTGTGCTATGATACAATGCTCAAAGATCAGCTGCAGCCACTGGGGGATGGCAAGGCAGACCCCAGCAATCTAAAGCCTGGGTGCAAAACTGTTCCATCCACAATCTAACTACAACTCTACCTCCCTGTGTGCCTTCCAAGTGCTGACATGCATTGAACAGCTGCATTTTCCCCAAAAGCATGATGATGCAGCTTAAAAACCCCACAGAAATGCACTCACAGAATCCCAGAGGGGTATGAGTAGGAACTTAGGGGTACAGTCACAACAGCCTCACCAGCAACACCACAAGTGTGAGCTCTTACACAGGTGAGCAAGGAGGGCTTCTTGTAACCACTCACATGCAGGCAGCAACACACACAAACCCACTACAACACAAACACAAGAGTTTACAAAGCCTTTTAAGACCCAACATGAATCTATCCTTTCAGGTAGGACAACACAGACTCAGCTTTGTAAGCAAGTCTCTTTTACACCTTTCCTTATCTCCACCCTTCAGTCATCTGTGGGTGCTGGGAGTAGGTCTTACAGCTATTCCTGTTTTCCCCAGCACAGGAATGTTGCCTTCCAGAAAGCATGAGCTCATTCTTTGTCTCTCCCCATACCACAGCCAGCCTCACAGTCCGTTACTCTGCCTTAGGTGAGAGTAAGAGAACCCAACTTGAGCAGGACCTCAGTCTCATTAGTGAAAATCTAGATTATTTCCACTTGTTCCTACAGGGTTTTATATTAAATGCTCTCTTTTTTTTCCCCCTTTTTAATTTAAAAGATACACTTTAAGTACTTCTAGAGTGTCTCTTTGGAACTTTTTTTTTCCCAAGGGAATTTTTAGCAACTGACTTTAATTTCTCACATCTTGAATCGCTGCCAGCCATACTCTTGAGGGATTTTCTAATCACACTTCTTGTTCTTCAGCGAGGCTGATTTAATTTTGTTCAGGACTTGATAACAAAGCCTGAAAGCTCACTAATTAAAAGCTTTTTTCACAACAGAGTTCCTAAGTAGGATTTTAAGGAGTATCCCCACAGTTGCTCCTGCCCCTCTCCTCAGAAGGGGCGGTGAAGACCTGTGAGATCCACTGAAAAGAAGCGGTCTGTGGAATAACACGCAGCCTGGAGGACACAGAGAGTCCTTCATATCCCACAGCAGAATTTTCCCACACATTTTAGCTCCTCTAGCTTGTTCAAACAGGAAGCAAGCCAGCTGCTTTCCCCACTCTGTGCTGCTTGGGATATTATGGTATATATGACCAACACCATTTAGTGATCAGCAGTTACTTGTCTAAGTCTCCTAAGTCTCTGATGGCGCTCGTCACTAATTTCTAAACCACAGGTTAATTGGAGAGGAGAGATGAGCCCTTCTGAAAACATCAGTTGTCTTACTCATTTCCCACATGCACCCACTGCATGTGAAAGCTACTCATGGGTAGCTCTGAAGACAGGCTCAGGAGAGGCAGGAATAAACACACGTGTAGCTCTCAGCAGTGCCTGCAGCCAGCCCCGTGTCCCCGTCCCCCCCGCAGTGCCTGCAGACCCATGGGGCAGCCCAGCTCCCCAAGGCAGCCCCACACCTAAAAGGCACTTTGTGTGGTACAGGACAATGCCAACACACCTCTTCTGCAGCGAGGAAGAGCCAGGCCTTCCTCCCACAGCCCGATTAGCCCCTAGACCCATTGCCATTCAGCTAATTCATCCATGGGATCTGAGAGCTACTTCAAAGCACCCTACTGATGTGCTGAGCTCCCAGCTCCCCTTGAGAAGCCCAGAATCATAGACTGGTCTGGGTTGGAAGGGACCCCAAAGATCACAGAGCTCCAACCCCCTGCCACAGGCAGGAACACCAACCTCCAGGCCTGGAGCTACACAAGGTGGCCCAGGGCCCCAACCAACCTGGCCCTGAACACCCCCAGGGATGGGGCATCCACCCCCTCTCTGGGCAGCCCCTTCCAGCCCCTCACCATTCTCTCTGGAAAGAACTTCCCCCTAAGATCTAATTTAAACCTTTCCTCCTTTAGCTTTAATCCATCCCCCTTGTCTTGCCTTTGCCTACCCTTTTAAAAAGTTGATTCCCCTCCTGTTTGTGTGCTCCCTTCAGAGGTCAGCATACACCAAAGGTCCTAACTGTGCCAGCACAAACTGACCAGGTTTTCTTCACCTAACCCCCTTTCTATCTTTTTCAGGGTGTGAAACAGCAATTCTATTCCCCATGCGCTCCAGAAAGATATTTGGGAGTTTTCACCCAACTGCTGGAATGACCCTTCACTCCTTCACTGCTTGTATCTGGATCAAGGTGACTGAGGCTTTGGACAAAACTATTGTCTTCTCCTATGGAACCACGTTCAATCCATATGAAATCTAGCTGTACCTCAGCAGGGACTCAGCAGTGCTTGTTGTCAGTGGTGACCAACACAAGTTGGCTGTCAAAAATGTAGTAGTTCCTGGGAAGTGGATCCATCTCTGTGGTGCCTGGAGCTCAGAGAATGGATCGGCATCCTTGTGGGTGAATGGACAGCTCGCAGCCACTGCCTTGGGCATTGCTGATGCTCACACCATTCCAGATGGAGGGATTTTGCAGATTGGTCACGAAAAGAATGGCTCCTGCATTGGAGGTGGATTTGATGAAGCTTTAGCCTTTTCTGGAAAGTTAACTGGCTTTAACATGTGGGACAGAGTGCCCAGCACCCAGGAGATCACAGCGCAGAGTGGAGAAGATGCGTGTGGTATCAGGGGCAACATCGTCGGGTGGGGGGGTCACAGAAATTTTGCCCTATGGGGGAGTCCAGTATGTTTCTTAAGCTGTAGCACAGCAGTTTGAGGCATAGAAGGTGTTTCATGAAGAGCTGAAGGCCAACACAGACAAGCAAACACAGCTGTAGGAGCCTCTGGAATTCCCCAGGAAGATTAGCACTGCGAGTTTACAAAAGGAGACACTGTGGAGATGGGATTTGATCCCTCTCTGCTGTTTTGGCCAAACACTGACAAAACACACTGAGGTGTGACATTGGGAAAGCTGTTCCTGAGGGCAGACAACTGCTGCCTCCCTAGCACAGTGTTTTCTGATGTATAAAAGCCAGTGCCACTGCGGGCACTGGGAGCCCAACGGTGCTCCCAGCATCCAGCTGACCAGTCCCCACACATCCCATACAGCTGCACATCTCCCCAGCTCCCCCAGTCATTGGTGTTTAGAGCACCAACGTGAACTGTACAGAGGAGCCACAGAAGCAAAGTTAGTAATTTGTAGGTTCCTTGTTTACAGTATTATTTATGTCCCGGGTTGACCGGGATACATAAGTAATATTCCCCATCATAATCTGCTGTTACATTCTGAGGAAGTGCAGCTTTATTATACTGTAAATTGACTTTGTAATAATTTTATAGAAATTACTTTTGTAAAGTTGTTCTGTAAATAAAGGTACTTACTAAGCTGAAACTTGCCATGCTTCTCATGAGCTGAAACTCTGACAGTAAGTACCCATCAGGAGCCCTTCCACATCTTGAGCCAGGCAGTTTAGCTGATAATACAAAAAGAACGTAAATATTAACATCTGAGACACCCCCAAAGGATGGAAATCCCAGCATTAGCCAGAGATGACTAAAGGCCTGTCATGATAACAATCCCTCTTGCAAACATTGCCATGTGCAAGGATCTAGGAGTTCTCCCACGTGGAGATGGTTGCTGATACAGAAGAGATGCTCTGACATCCTGACAGACGTGCAGTGATTGGAGGCCAGGCTACCACGGTGCTTGGAGGCTGCAAGCAGGGTGGGGTTTGAGATAGGCCCAAATAAAAACCCATCACTACCCCGTGCGTGACGCCAGCTGTCTGAAAAGGACACTCTGGGTTTTAAGGTCCACGTAGGTATTCAAAGCAGCCAATCAGTTTGATGCTCACTAAGGTAGAACCCATGAATATTTGGTGGCAGCAGCCTTCTCCTCTCACCCAACACCCCCTAAGAGCGTAGGGCTGGAGGCAGCACATCAGCAGTGGACACAGTGGTGTAGAAGACAGCGCAGTAGCTGCCAGTGCCGAGCAGCTGCTCACTGGATACGCAGCCACGCATGATGGGAACAGTTACTCACTGCCTGCTGGAGCCTCTGAACAAGTTATCATACAGAATGTCTTATCCACAGCAGTTCTCATTGCTGCTGGAAGCAGCACACCCTCCTGCACTACACACAGCTTCCTCTTGCTCATGCTCTACAGGTTCCCTAAGACTGTGCTTGGAAAAGCTTCCTGATGCACTGCTGCTGTGCTTCTCCCTGACACACTGCAGCAGCCAGACCCTTCCTTCCACAGCACCAAAGTGGTAAGAAAGAGCTTGTTTATAAATATCTGAAGGGTGGGACACAAGGGGACATGGGCAGCCTCTTCTCTGTGGCTGTGGGGACAGGACAAGGGGCGATGGGCTCAAGTTGGAGCACAGGGAGTTCCCCACCAATCTGGGGAAGAACTTCCCAGTGAGGGTGAGGGAGGCCTGGGACAGGCTGCCCAGGGGGTGTGGAGTCTCCTTCTCTGGAGAGATTCCAGCCCCGTCTGGACACCGACCTGTGTGACCTGTCCTAGGGACCCTGCTTTGGCAGGTGGTTGGACCCCATGGGCTCTGGAGCTCCCTTCCAACCCCTATGATACTGTGATGCTGTGATAAGGTAGTTTCTGCTTCACTACTCCATTCACAGGGGCTGTGCTTCCCAGCTGAAGTTAGAAAATCTGCTCCAAAGTTCTGGCAATACCATTTATTTAAGGTAAAAATAAACCACTTCAAATGCTGGAATTTCTCCTATTTCCCTGCAATAAAAAAAAGTGTATCTGAGTTCTAAACACTTAGTAATAAGCACTACAGGAATCCCTTACTAAATAACAACCTGAACTACAGAACAACAAAGGTTACCTCCACACATCTGCTGTCAGCCAGGAAGCACATCTTCAGTATCAAGAACACTTCAGGTCCCAAGACTAAACCCCTCTCAAATCATCTTTCCATGCAGTACCCTCCATTAAATGAAAACAAATGTCCATGACACACAGCAGAAAGTGAAAAACCCTCAAAAAGATGAACCAGAAGTCCTTCTGGCTACTTGTCTGACTGCACCCCATACCTGAAATGCTCTGTCTTGGAAGCAGTCTTTTCCTATCTCTCTTCTAGCCTGGCAGAGCACCAAACACAAAGCCAGTTCTTTCATTCTGACTCAGCTGGAAAACTCTCCTCTTTCCAATTGCTTTTTTTCTTCCTTTATTGACTTGGTGGAGGAGCAAAGCTTTCCCACAGCCTAGCCCCCTCCTGCCCAGCACCACAAGCCGCCTCCATCAGCAGGATTCTCTCCTTCCTTTGCTATATTTCTCTTTGACAAGTTTGGAAAACACCAAGTAAATATCATTTTGGGGGAGTTTGGGCTCCAAATACAGACAAAGCCACTGTGACTCCACTCCCAGGCTGCACATGTAGAAATCACAGAATCAGAAGGTTGGAAAAGCCCTTTAAGATCATCAAGTCCAACTGTTCCTGTCCTGTGCTAAACCAGATCCCTGAGCACCTCACCTACCCGTCTGTTAAACACACCCAGGGGTGGGGACTCAGCCCCTCCCTGGGCAGCCTGTTCCAGGCCCAAACACAGGCTGGAACAAGCACAAGACGTGTGCCTGGAGTATGCTGGTGAGCCCAGATGTGCTCTCTAACCAGCCTCTGCTGAACACAGCATCCACATCCCTCACCTGAGCAGCTCTAGAAGACAGAGCACATGTGGGGCTTGATTACAGCAACAACTGCAGGGTAGTTTTGCTGCTGTCCCCTAGAAGCAGGGATAAATCTGACCCTTATGCTGATGGAGGGTGTCAGCACAGGGCCTGGCAGCACCATGGGCATGGCAGGGACGTTTGCATGTTTAGAAGCTGAGTTCACACTAGCTGGACAGGGTAGTTAAAGGCTCTCACTAAAGAGGTGTTTTTCAGCTGGCAAGATAAGAAACCGATTATGCAGCTGAACAGTTGCCCCAAGTAATCAAAAGACCCAGTTAGCTCTCAAACACTTGCAGGCAACAGGCCAAATTCTCCTATCAGTCCCAGAGGTGCCATTAGGCTGAGCCCTGTCTGACCAGCACCAGCACAAGACCCTTTGTCTCCACACCACTCTGTAAATCCATCCTCAGCTTATCCTCTCATTTCCCCTCAGCGAACACTCAAGCCCAGTCCTTAGCCTGCTGCAAACCAACCGTTTCATATCCTGAAACACAAATTACACACAGTGCTGTCAGACCAGTATGCAAAACAGAGCCCTGTGCCTGTTCCCAGTGCCCTCTTCCAGCCTGCAGTTTCCAAATCTAATGTCCACAGCAACATCTGCTGGTAGAACAACATAAATACACCTAACCGAGCAGGAACAGTCAGGATGTGCCATCAGCTGTGGATGTTAATCACTTTTCCTAGACTCATTTTCTTTCTTTCTATTCATAGCACCGAGTTACAAGTGGCAAAGCACAAGGGGAACATCTAGATACCAATGTCACCAGTCTTAAAGTGATTACTCATGAGGCTTCCTAAGTTGTCAGCAAGACTCAGTGTGGGACTCGACTCAATCAGTATTATCACACAGCTCATGCATATTTATAGTTTATCATATTTATCACATATTTGTCCTTAAGAAAAGCAGACTTGGATATGCAAACTCATACCATGTTGTCTTAATGATAAAATTACACAGACTCACAGAGCTGTAGGGGTTGGAAGGGACCTCCAGAGCCCATGGGGTCCAACCCCCTGCCAAAGCAGGGTCCCTAGGACAGGTCACACAGGTCGGTGTCCAGACGGGGCTGGAATCTCTCCAGAGAAGGAGACTCCACACCCACTGGGCAGCCTGTCCCAGGGCTCCCTCACCCTCACTGGGAAGAAGTTCTTCCCCAGATTGGTGGGGAACTCCCTGTGCTCCAACTTGAGGCCATTGCCCCTTGTCCTGTCCCCACAGACACTGAGAAGAGGCTGCCCATTCCCCCTTGTGTCCCACCCTTCAGATCTTTATAAACAAGCTCTTTCTTACCTCTTTGGTGCTGTGGAAGGAAGGGTCTGGCTGCTGCAGCATGTCAGGGAGAAGCACAGCAGCAGTGCATCAGGAAGCTTTTCCAAGCACAGTCTTAGGGCACCTGTAGAGAATGAGCATTCTTCTCTCCAGGCTGAACAGCCCCAGCTCACTCAGCCTTTCCTCACAGGGGAGATGCTCCAGGCCCTTCATCACCTTCATAGCCTCCTCTGGACTCCCTCCAGGAGATCCCTGGCTTTTTTGTCCCAGGGTGCCCAGGACTAGATACAATATTCTAGGTGGGGCCCCCCATTTTAGCTACCCCTCCAGAAAATGTCTAGAAGTAACGATGATCCATTTATATTTAATAAATACAGAATGCATTTCATTTGAGGACTTAACATTTGCCTAACAATGTTCTTGGAATAATCAGGCTGCTACTCATTGCTGTTACCCCCATACTTGAAGAAAGCCAAACTCTAGTTTTACTACTGCAGTAGCTCTGTATCACAAAAAAACACTGTGAAGGTTACTACTTCAGTTACACTGGACTTCCTTTTACACAGGTAGGAATGTTTTTGGCTTTTTAAACCACAAAAAGTAAAACATACACAGTTTATCAACAACATTCTACCTAAAGCTAATAACGTAGGCAAAATTAAAGAACCACTACAAAGCTTGTCTATCTGACTGTTTTGCCACAGAATAGGATTCATTTCATTCCCATTTATGTTCTGGAGTATTGCCAATGGTGCTAATAGGTGGGATAAGAGCCCAGCAACGAGTGTCTGGTATCATAGCTTATAATTTGAAGTCCATTAGTACAGTGCACTAACAAGTACAGATGTATTTCCTGCCCTCTGGGTCACCCAATCTATAATGAAGCTTCCATAGTCAACAAGGCTCAGTAAATTCACATCTTCTTGGAAGGTTTTCCTTGGTAGAGTCTGGTTTTAGACAGCATTTAACTGGTTTTATCACATGTTTATGGGTATGTCCACCTGTAGGCTGTCTGCATCTGTGGTTTGATATATAACATGCTTGTATATTCACCTAAACCAATCTAAGGGTGGGCATGCTGTAGGACTAAAGCCAAAACCTCAGTGCCTTCCTACCTTGAAGGATGCTTCTGACAATAGCATCTGCGTGACCAGCCAGCAGATCTGCTTTAGCTGTCGCAGCCAGGGAGAGGTAACTGGACATGTTTCTGCCCAGCTCCTTATTGCCCCTCTGAAGAAACCTCACCGCCCCTGGGACAGCCAAGGCCATCACTGGAGGTCGATTGTAATTCTGTAAACACATGAAAAACACCACTGAAAAATAAGCAGCTGAAAAAGAGTGATTTAAATGAAGTCTCATGATGATCAGAGCAGGAAAAAACACCCCAAAAATCAGAACAGGGTGGGGGAAGCCCAAAAGACTCATCAGGAAGGGTTATGCTTTAGTAACACCATGACGGCAGCCTTCACAGAAGGAGCAGGGAAGGACACTGAAAAGCATGGCACCAGAGATGCTAACACCACACCTATTTCTGTCCTCTGTAAGATGAGGAGACACAGTACCAAGGGCACCAGTTAAACTGTCACATTTCCAACATGGCAGTTTCTGTTTGGTGCTTCCAGAGAAGGCAGCAGAAGCTGCATCCATCACCACACAGAGTAGGTAATCCCCATCCCAAAGTGTAGGAACCCCCACAAGCAGTCACTCCTGTCAATGGGTGAATCACAGAGCTGTAGGGGTTGGGAGGGACCTCCAGAGCCCATAGGATCCAACCCCCTGCCAAAGCAGGGTCCCTAGGACAGGTCACACAGATTGGTGTCCAGACGGGACTGGAATCTCTCCAGAGAAGGAGATTCCACACCCCCTGGGCAGCCTGTCCCAGGGCTCCCTCACTGGGAAGAAGTTCTTCCCCAGATTGGTGGGGAGCAACCTGTGCTCCCACTTGAGGCCATCGCCCCTGTAGTACGGGGTGAGTTGCTGCCTGTTGTTCTTGTGTCACAGAGACCTGTCCCACTCCACCATCCAGCTCCAAGCAGGGAACCCAAGGTGCAGGCACAGAGTTGAGGCTCAGGGAGCTCAATTCCAAGCACAGGTAAGTCTTCCCCGCACAAGGCACAGCTTCCCTCACCTAGACTGAGGCATGGTGGCACTCTGAGCTTCAGCCTTTGTGCCTTATGAAGAAAATACCTCTCTGTGCCCAGAGCAGGTCTCCTGCTAAGCCACTGGGACTAAATCAAAGGGAAACAGGTCAAATGAGGAGAAGAGTATTGTTGAGTAAGTGCACTGGGAGCCTCTCTCATGAGGTAATAGCTTTAGTATTGATCATCAATTTTCCTCTAATAACAACTTAGATTTCCTTCCTTAAACTCCAATCGATTTCTCCGAGCACTGAGATCAACTGGAATTTTTGGAGACAGCTAACTCCTGTCCTCAAAGCAGCACCAAGCTCAGTGAGCTCAGCACACACACTGAAGTTTCAACATTAAGGTCAGAAAAGGTTTCCTTCAGCTCTTTGTGCACACAACATCAGTGTGCACAGACTATACCACCTACTGCCCCTTCAGTTCCCATTCCTAACTGCCCTTGAAGCCAGGAGGATATGTTTACGTGTAACTGAGGACCTACATTCTTTCTGGAGCCTCCTTAATCAGGGCTTTTCTCTCCCCTTGGTTTTGAACATCTCTTTGAAACTAGATTACATCACTGGTTTGGAAAATAACCCTGCAATATGATTATACTTCATTAGCATCTGAAATCACAGGCAACCACTGGAACCCAGATGTTTCAGAAAGCAACAAAACAGCACGAAGAAAGGCAGTGCAGGCTTAACACATGCTCTGGAGCAGCACTAAAAAAAAGAATAATACATTTAAACCTGAGGAAAGCCAAATCTGCCATTCTATATGCCCTACTAGGTTGTCTCCTAGGCCAGGTCTGCCTCCAACAGTGACTGCCTTTGTTATTAGCCTCTCAGAGAGCTGAACTGACCTTAATTATGGCTGCATCATGCCATTTAACCAATGCAAAAGAGCCAAGTGGAACCAGCTATGAGGGTATTTCCTTGAAACAGAGACTGACCAAGCAGCAGAGCAGTGCAGCTGCTGTGGGACAGTCCCTTCCACCAGCCCTTAGGGAGGAAGGGGCTGCAGCAACTCCTAGGTGTCAAAATAGCTCATCAGACAACTGCTGTATGACCAAAGACTGCATCTTTAGTGAGAAAGGCCCTCAAATGAATAGGCCTTTATGCAGCAACATGTTTAAATCAACATAATGCCTTGTTATATTTGGCTGGGAGGCACTACTGAGTAGGAGCCAAATTCTGCCTCCAAGTTATACTGCAGGACTCCACATAGAAAGAACAGGGAGATAAGGTTTGGCCTTCTGATGACGATTTAAAGGATCTAAGAAAACTCCAACTAATAACTTTCTTTTATTTCCTACAGCAGAGATAAAACAGTCAAGAAAAGGTTTGAATTCAGATGGAAGGAGAAAGGTTCCATTAATTCCATTATAAACATCAGGGCAGGAGCACACACTTATGAATATGTGAAGGTGACAATGAAAACCAGATTTCAACAATAGCACAGAGTGATGTTTGCAAACCATGGGGACCTCCCCACTGCTAACAGCAACAGAAACATGCAGGGAGATTCAACCCAGCTGGCAGATACTCATGACTACTTCAACTACCCCTCACAGCTTGTATAAAAACAACCCCAAACCCTCATTTTATGCCACCTTTCTTTTATTATCACAGAATCACAGGGGTTGGAAGGGATCTTGAGAGATCATCGGGTCCAACCCCCTGCCAAAGCAGGGTCCCTAGGACAGGTCACACAGGTCGGTGTCCAGACGGGGCTGTAATCTCTCCAGAGAAGGAGACTCCACACCCCCTAGGCAGCCTGTCCCAGGGCTCCCTCACCCTCACTGGGAAGAAGTTCTTCCACATATTGGTGAGGAACTCCCTGTGCTCCAACTTGAGGCCATCACCCCCTCTCCTGTCCCCACAAACATTGAGAAGAAGCTGCCCATGTCCCCTTGTGTCCCACACTTCAGCTATTGATAACCACTGATCAGATCCCCTCTCAGGCTTCTTCTCTCCAGGCTGAACAGCCCCAGCTCACTCAGCCTTTCCTCACAGGGGAGATGCTCCAGGCCCTTCATCATCTCCGTAGCCTCCTCTGGACTCTCTTCAGGAGATCCCTGTATTTTCATCCCAGGCAGCCCAGAACTGGACATAACACTCCAGGTGGGGCCTGAAGTCATGTAAGGAACATGCTGGTAATAGCTCTGTTTCAGGGAACAGCAAATGTACTCTCACAACTTTCCCATTCTGTTTCAGTGAGCTCCTTTCCTGAAGCAGCCTGCAGCACAGCACAGCCCCACAGCACCCAGATACAGCTCGATTCAGGCACACAGTCACCATCAGCAAACACCAAAAGCTTAGGCAAGCCGTTGCCTACTTCAGCACTGTCAGGAAATACGATTTCTAAACTACCACAAATGTGATTCTACAACATAGTCTGGGAAGTTTAAGCTGTGCTGCTGCCAGGATCCAAATCCAGTTACTGCCTCTTCTCCAGGGACAGGAGGCAGTAACAGACAGGGAGATTCGGCAATAGCTTTGGTCACATTCTTGACCAAACACCTGGCTAAATAAATCTCTGTGCTTCCCAAACCAAAGTCACAAGAACCTGGGCTTCAGAAAAGGAGCTTTTCCCTTCTTTTATAATAAAACAATATTTTGTGCATCTTCAGACCAAGGTTACGTGAAGGGGCCCACAGGAAAGCTGGGCAGGGCTGTTTGTAAGGGCAGGGAGCAATGGGATGAGGGGTGATGGTTTAAACTGGAGCAGGGCAGGGTTAGATGAGACATCAGGAAGACGTTCTTCACTCTGAGGGCGGGGAGACCCTGGCACAGGTTGCCCAGAGAGGTGGTGGAGTATCCATCCCTGAAGACATTCAGGTCACCTCATGCAGTCTGGGATTCTGTGATAAACAGAACTGACCATCATAAAGTAAAATTTCACTGAAGCAAAGCCAGCATTGGTGTTATTTTTTTCTGAAACTCTTTGTTTCTTTTAGACTTTAAACACTTTTAGCCAAACTCTATGAGGAACCTCAGTAGGTCTGTGGAACAATATAGCTAAGAATGGGCTAAGCAGCATCTCTCATGGGACAGTGACATACTTGTGCCACTAGCAATTGAATTTTTATAATGAAAGAACAAACCCAACCACAAACCAACCCCAGATCTGATTTGAGAGGCAAAGAAAACAACTGTGAAACAGCAGATGTGCTGCAAGCATCACCCTGGAGCAGTCCGGGCAGACAGGCACTCTGTAAGGACTTGTGGGGGCTGGTCCCTATGAATTTTACCCACAGCTGTAACTCTGGAAGCAACCCTGATTTCTGCTTCCAGCTAGGTGTAACTGTGCTCTTGTGTTTCAATTTGGGTCTCTCCAGTGTATTACACTGCTTTCCCAACAAGGAATGCTGTTGTCTGCAGTCACAGCTTGAAAAACAACCGAAACAAAACCCCATAACCCCCCCACCCCCAAAACAACACACATGCAAACACACAGAAACACACCCCCCCAAAAAAAACCCAACCCAAATTCACCTTGATTTAATACCAGATTCCCCCTTCCTCCCCCATTTAAATGTTTTTCATACACAGCTTATTTTCCTGGAGTGCCTCAGAGTAGCCCATTCCTGCCCCAAAGGCTCCTGTACCTTAGCATGTCTTCTTTTCACTCTTGCTTTCACAGGGTGCAACAGTTCAGACTACTGAGTTCAAAAAGGACTCAATTCCAGCTGTTCTAACAAACCTTCTTAGGACCTAAGTAATATTTCAGTCGTGTTGTTGCTGCCTCAACCATTTAGTAACCATTTCCTAAGGAATTATTCCAACTGTCCTGCCCAGGGCATAAATTCTTTCCGCCCCTCTGTTTAGAGCAGCAGCAATCAGACTATCATTCAGAAATCAGTCTTCTGCCTTGTATCTGGACCCAGCTTTTACAATGGTAATGTTAAGAGAGATCCTCCTAACTGATGGCATATCTAATGATGTTCTATGGTGTTTCTCTGCCTTCTGGAACAATTCCAAAGAGCAACCTCCTTCCTGATATTAAATGCTTGCAAATGAATCTTCCTGCAAGCACAGAAAGTACAGGACTGTGTCTCCCACATTAATAGTTAAATGAAATGCAAGTGCTTGGAATTAATGGAGCATTAAGATAAAGCAATCTGGTACTGGACAGCCAAGACACTTCTAAAGATAACAGCTGCCAGAATTTGTGATTCCCTCCAACAGATGCCACATGCATGTGAGGATATACATTAACCAGGGTGAAGATCTGGGTTTTAAACTCCAAACCACCATCAGAAAACAAAGTACAACTACATTTTGAAAGCTAAACCCAAATAGTGAACGAATGCATCAGCCTCCCCTGCTTCCAGCTCAGCCTCCCCTGCAAGATACAGCTCATGATATCGGATGCAATTTTGGCATGGGGGGTGTCCTTATCTTTTCCAGATGGCTTCAGGTTGTGGTCCAGGCAAAACTCCCAGAGAGCCATGAGGGCTCTGCAGTGCTTATTGACGGATGCCGTCTCCCTGATGGCCGTGGTGATGCGGGTGATGCAGATTTCCACCACAGCCTGGTCACTGTCATTGGTCTGGTAATCCTGGTTCAAAGGAAGAGACATCTGCCATGTGAATGCCCATCCTTTTCAAGGACTGCACAAATTTAGGCTGAAGACATAAGATTTCTGTATCTATATAGCATCTGTTTTCTCTCTTCCACCTTTACAAGGAACATTTACTGTGATTGAACACAGGAAACAGTCATGACATAGACAATTCATCAGTTTGGGTCTTAATTCTGGTTACTGTAAAGGTTTGGATTATGTTACCACATGATTTTGAGTGGGCTGTCTTGAAGCACAGCCTTTTTGACCAGGGATTGCAGCCACACACCTTACAACCATTTGTGGGGCCTCTTCTCCCATAACCATCCCTCAACTAAAACTGGAATTGCTATATCCACAATCTGTATATAGCCAAATGCAGGGTCCTAAATATTTCACATCACTGAGTCCCTGATGTAGTAAGGCCCCAGCACAAGGTGCCCAGAGAGTCTGTGGGAGCCCCTGGATCCCTGGCAGGGCTCAAGGCTGGGTTGGATGGGGCTTTGGGCACCCTGGGCTAGCGAGGGTGTGTCCCTGCTCTTGGCAGGGGACTGGACCTAGATGATCTTTGAGGTGCCTTCAAAACCAAAGCAGTCTGTGATTCCATGTAAACACAGTTAGTTTCAATTAGTATCAACATGGCATGAATAAAAGTTAATTAAATAGGCTTTATCACAAAGTCCTGTAATCTCCATTATTACTGACATAGATGCCATGTGGATACAGCACAGCAGCACATCATCCTTCACTCAAAAGACCCACAACACACAACTGCCAGCCCTTGATCTAACCTTTTGCATCCTACAAGAGTGGTGCAGATAAAGAGACAGACCAAAGTATTAATCAAAAGCCACTGGTTTGGCTAGATAAAGCACAGACACTGTAAAGGGCTGAAGCCAAGTTCAGCACCAGCTTGTGGAAGTGCAGCTCCACAGTGAGCTCAGCACATCACAGGCAGAAGCCACGATGCCTGGGTCCATCTCAGAGCAATTCTCCGCCCTTATTCACAGCTAACCCTTTACAAGCTCTGCTTGGTGTGACAAAAAAATAAAAGCCACAAGCTTATCAAAAGAAGACTACACGCTTTTTGTTCTGTATAAGATAATGGATTGAGCCAGAGGTGAAGAAGTTCACAGCCACTGGCTGGGGCAGCACAAGAGCAAACCCCTGGAGAGTCACAGTTACTGGCAGTGCATGGACCTGGAGAGCAGAGTGGTCCTGTCTGCACCTCAGTAAGACTCCTCACATTTAGGGAACAATTATACACACCCCTCCATCCACTCCTGCTCAGGCAGGCAGCGATCTCTAGAGCCCTCTGCTGGGAACCGCCACCCGGCAGCTGGAGGCAGCAACAGCTCTGCCCTAACTCAGACAAGTTTGCAAAACATTCTGGGGCAAATTCAGGCATTTTCTCTCAAAAAAAAAAAAAAAGGCACATTAGGGAGAATTTGTGTAAAATTCCTGGTCATCTGGAGTTCAGTGAGGGGGAGTACAGCACAAACTGCAGGGGTGATGGCCAAATTAACTCTATTACTCTTCTGAATGACTGTGCAGATGCAATCACTGTCAAAGAAAGGAGCAAAGAGAAGAGCTGGAGTACAGCGACAGCTCTGATGGACAAGTCAGTTCTCAGTGCAGGCAGCAGCGCTGCAATCGATGCTCTGAGAGTCAGAGGTAGGACACTGCCTGGACCGGCTCCTATTGGGACATGCTGTATGGTGCCCAGGAAAGCACAGTTGTGAGAACACATACATGCTGCTATTTGATTATCCTAAGGCTCAAAAAAGATTCTTCCCTTCAGCAGACTGGAAGCAGGAAGGATAAGCAGCTTGTTTGCTTTAGATTTTAAAGAATTTACCAAAATCAGTGAGCCTACCCTCATTCAGAACACTTTGTGCTGCAAACAGAATAGACACTACACATGCAGCAGAGCTGTAAGCCCCTTGCTAATCTTTAATATGTCTTAAGTAATTCTTTAATAGAAGTAAATTTAATAAAAATTATGATACAGATCAAGTTGAAATATCTTTAAAGATGGCAGGAACTGCATTTGGTCACCACATTTTTTAAAAATCACAGAATCACAGAACTATAGGGGTTGGAAGGGGCCTCAAGACATCATTGGGTCCAACCCCCAATCTTACACTTTGCTGAGTATTCTTGAGTATTTTTAGAGACTTAAATGTCCCTGTCTTAAGTATTTTATTTATACAATACATTTAATCTCAAGAAAAATGATTAAGGGCAGTGTTTCACTTACAGCAGATGAACTAATTATTCTTATCTGTTCAAGAGCTTCTGAGATGCTTCGATTTCAGCATCCTCTAAGGAGAGCAGATCCCCTGCATGTGAAAGGTCCTTTTGTGCCAGAACCAGCCCAAACAGATGATGCATGGCTGTGATTGCTGCCAGCCCTCCACGTGTACCACGTGCATGAACCCCTCAGGTGAGGCCAGAATGGAAGCAGTCCAGGGGAGCTGCAATCAATTGAATGTGAAGACTAGATCCGGGTGACTTAAAGGACTTAGGCTGCCTCATCAGGAATCCTGTGTAGAGAATTTAGGATAGCACATAAAATAAGGGGGAATACTGTTCTCAAGGGTTCAATTTGAGTACATAGCTCTGCTAAAAGATACAGATGATCCTGGACAATGAAATAAGGGGTTAAATCGTGACTGAGGACATGGGCTGGAACTTAAGGAAATCAGGCTCAATGAACAGGCTTTAACCATGTTGATTGTACATCAGGGCAAACAGGAAAAACGGGCAAAACGATGTGGGGTCTCGATAAATCTGATCATTTTGATCAGGAGTGAACAAACCTTTTCAGAGGCTACAAAATTAACACGTGCAACCTGAAACCTGTATGGAGCTTTTGACTTCCTTCAGCCCTAGGCCATGTCAGTTGCCAGAAAAGTTAAGATAAAGCCAACTACTTGCCAGTAAGCAGTTGTCCCAGACAAAAGGACTCATACATTTTAATTTTCTTCACCAATGGAAGCGGGAATGTCCCAGACATGCCATGTGTATTATATTGTGTACTGCTGTGGATGGGGTGCCTTGGTTGAGCCTGTAAAATCCATAGTTAAACAGAGTAAGGAGGTGAAAGATTCAACCTGAGGAAGAAGACTCGAGAGCCTTCATCGCTGAGACCCCCGACCACCACTACCACAGGACAATGCGCAGACGCAATTGGGAGGAGTTTATGGAAACCACCTCTTGGAACTCATCTTAATACGAAGCGGGACAGGTGATGAATATGTATAGATGTATGGTATAAAAATGCTGTAAGCCCTGACCAAAAGTGTGCCTACTTTGTTGGGTCACCCACTCTTGCAAGAGGGTATAATAAATTACTGCTTCACTACTTGTCTACCTTAAGTCCTGTTTTTAGGACCTTTTGTCATTTCTAACAGTATGACACTTGCAACCTAGATTGGTTGTAATCATTATCTGAGACACAGAGTATCCCCAAGCTTTGTTACTTTGTTTTATGTCCTTTTTTGGAGGGGAAAAAAAAAGTCAAATAAGGGTCAAACCCAATGCAAAACACCAAGAACCTTCTGGAAATAATTCAAAGCAACAACCTGTCTTGCGGGAGCACAGACAGCACCTCGCACTTGATCTCCCACAAGGTGGGTTTGCTGGCTTTTTTAATTTTCTCCAATTGATCAATATCATTAGATAGGACTTTTAGGTTGATTATTGGCAAGAAGACAAGAGGTAATAAGATGGCCAATGGGCTACACCCTCCCTCCTATCACTAGTCACCGAAACGAAGAGGACAGTGTAAGCACAGAGGAGGCTGTGCCCATGATGCTCCTACTCAGCAGCTCTCAAGTCCAGAAATAACAGTTCAGAAAGCCACAAACTGGTTTTTACAGGTTCACGATGCCACAACGACACCCTCAAGGATGGTTACAGGTGCAAGGCTTGTGCTGCTGTCTCCCTCTCCTGCTACCCCAGGCAGCACCCGAGGGCAAGGGGAGGAGAGCCGGGGGATCCGGTGGCAAGCAGCGAACCCAAAGCTTTTAATTGCAGTGCCAGGAGTCAGGCATCTCAGGAATGCAGACTAAAGCAGCCTAAAAGTTACCAATGGCTCCATCAGGTGACTAAAGGAACCTAAATACAGGAAGGCCTTATCTCTGAATGAAACGCTCTGTTTCCAGGACAGAATACAAAGCCTACTCCACTTGAGGGCAGTTGTTTTTAATACAGACAACAGAACTCTGTGTTAGTGGAAAGTTATCCTGCCCTAGGAAGAAGGTAAAAAAACCCCAAACCCTCAGTACACTCACACTGTTTGAAAGGGAAAGAACAAGTGAACAAAGCTTGCCACAGAAGAGATTTTCTGTCCAAAGGAATAAATGCTATCATTCTGTAAGGCTGGATGGGAGCACAAAGGAGGGGCTGAGGTTTGCTTTGGGGTTTGGAGGTACTCCCATGAGGAGCACAACAAAACCTACACACAGAATTTGGAAAAAACACTCAAGGAAGATCCCCCGGAACCCTCCCTGTGATCAGCTGCTCTGAAACACAGCAGCCCCTCCAAAACACAGCCTTTGCAAACACTACAGTTCTGAGAAGAGTTTCTCAAAGACCCTCTTCTCCATGGAAGAACAGACACAGTGTAAGTTTTAGGGACAATGCTAAGGACAATAGAGGGAAACATATACTTACTGTAAACTCTTTGAAATGGAATTACAGCAAGTCTTCTTAATTCTTATGTAACAGCACTAAAATACTCTTCTTGCATAGATCTCAAAAGGAGTTGTCCCTTAAGCATCTCCTTACTCACCGTGTGACTGTGTTGTTTCCTACTAATAGGTAGCTGGTGCTGAGGAAGAGGAAAGGTAAAATACACGTCCTCAAAAGTGTCGTTATTTTTTTAAAGGGTCAGAATGGGCAATAAAATTACTTCAGAGCACAGTTCCTGTGGCACCTCCTTACATTGACTCCACCTATCCATATCCATTTCTTCTTCTTCAGCTGGGACAGAGGTTACTGTATCAGATGAGGCTGTGAGAGGGATGGGACTTGTGGCTGTGTCCCATGTCCACAAGCACCAGAAAACAGGCAAAGGCTCTTGCCAAAGCTGGTCTGCCCTGCTCAGCTCCCCATCAGTGGCATCTCCTTGCAGCAGGGAACAGGGATCCCCACCTTCCTACAGTCAAAACATGGGAAACAAAGCAGCAGCTCCAGCTCTTGTAAGGAGCTTCAAATCATCATTATGCAGGGGAAAAAAAGACTCTGCTTATAACACAGGCCATTTCCACCCATTCCAGGTGCAGTCCCACAGCTAATTCAAAGCTGTGATTGTGATTTCCAACACCTAGTTTCCCTTTTCATGACAAGCTGAAAGAGCCAAAGGTGCCCTGGGACCTTGAAGCTGTTCCCCTCCAAGGTGAGTCTCTCAACTTGCTGGAGGCACAGCATTCTTACCAAAGCTCCTTATCAGAAGCAATCAGAATAAAAGCTAGCCTGACAGGTTTCAGAGCTTTAAGCACTTGAATTGGTCTGTTTGCAAAATAATTCCCCCAATAATAGAAGATTAACAATAAAAATTCCATGTAAAAGGGCAGTTGGACCTAAGGGCATCCAAAAGCCAATTGAACTTTTGAGTCTTGCAGTTCTGTCAGGAACTCAGATTCTGCAGAATGACATTAGAAGGACAAAAAAAAAAAAATTAAATCTCTTAATCAAAGAGGAAGAGGAGAGGATTTTTATTTTTTAAATTTACAGTGAGCAAAGTCCTACAAGAAATTAGAATAATTTCCTCAACTTTCAAAAGACTTGGAATGAAAGTGGTGTTGCTTGATTTTACCAGATGCCCCACTGAGAAGCAAAGTGCAACTTTACATGACCTGTGCAATGACACTACTAATCTAGTTTCATGCCAAGTAACAAACCAAGAAATCACTATATTTAAGGAATTTTAGGAAACACAGGCAACCTAGGGGTCATGTTAAGTGAACCTCACAGTACCATCTAGTAGCAAGACACAACTGAAACCCAGCTATACTGTTGAACCAATCTCATACATAAGTGTTATTGCACCCCAGATAGAGGTTAAGCACACACAGTACTCAGTCCTGAGCTAACTCACCCCTGCAGCAATATCCATAACCCACCACCATGAGGGACAGTCCTGGCAAGCTCTCAAAGCCACCAGCCAGTTGGATACATGAAGAGACAACAGGCTGTGAGTACAAACCATCCCGTTGTGGGAGTTGCACCAAGGATGGGTGATACTCCAAACTCAGTGCACAACCAGGACTCCCAAGGCTCAATCAGCACTTCCCAAACCCCATTCTCCTCCATAACACTGAGTTTGCCACGTGCACCATGCATGGTTCCCCTCAAATGCTGCAGCACAGCTCTCAACTGGAGCACTTCCAGCTGGAGTTTCTCATGTACTGAAGGACCAGGCTACCAGAGGAACCAAAGCTCTTTGATAAGCAGATGGCAACGCTCCTTTGCCAAAATACTACAGAAAAAATTCTAAAAGTTATAAACTGAGCACCTGGTTCAAAGAAGTAACTTAGATTCAAGTGTCAATGACATTGCACAGGAGAGGAAGGTGATCTGAGAACTCCCCAGTAATAGAGAGTCTTGGGTCCAAGGACTGGGATGCCAGAGGTCTTGCTTCACCGTGGTGACCCTGGGCAAACCCCAGCCCAATGCTGGGACTGCTCTATCTACAAAAAGGGGAAGAAAAAAGAAAGAAATCCATTTCCTTACCTGGCAGACATGCTGCCATGCTTAATAAATACCCTGGATCGTAGGAAGTGCTCTGGATGCCTCGGATGAAAGATACTATAGGAAAACAAAAGCATTATGGTATTAGTAACTCTTTGTCCTTCCAGCACTCTGTGTGCAGACTGTAAAACACATGCTGTGTGATACCTCCAGGAACACAACCGAGGAACTCCCCAAACAGGGGTTAATATTTAGGACGTGGTCCCATAAAAACCTAACAGGGCAGCAGCTCTACTAACCCCCCAGAGCTGGTGATGCTGTCCACTGTGCCTGGTTTGAACACAGCAAGGTTTGGAGCTCCATTCACCCCGGGGGTGGGGAAAAATGTTTTCAACAACTGCATATTTCTTTTTATTTTACTTTTCCATGAATAGGAGGAAGATCAGAATCACCTTCAAAGCAAACTTATACTCTGTGCATACAATAGTATTCCCTTCTCTTGAAATCCTTCTCCCCCGTCTCACAGGAAAAAAAAAAAATCATGGTTTTGGGGGAATTAGAAAAATTATGTCTAAGTTACAGAAGTCTGTAATATCTCCAAGACTGATGGATACTTCCTTCCACACATGTGCCCAACCAGGGGGAAAAAAGAAAGCCTGGATACTTTTCCTGGTTATTTTCAGCTTGAAAGGTTCCCAAGAACATTCACATATGTGATTTATGGACAGGGTATTGCAAGATATTTTGGAAAATTCTTCCCCTCTGTATTACACTAATAATTTGATTTTATTTTTATGTTTGCTTTATTTTAGTGAGTATATGCCTTTCACTTTCACAACTCTTAAATAAAGTTCTCACATTTTTCACTGAAAGAGAAGGATTATATTGAAAGAGCATCATTTTCACCCAGGGCGAATAGACTACAGCAGTTCCCATGGGATCACCTGCATACATTTAAACTCTTCCCACAAGACAACCATTGTTTCCTACAAGCCTCCCCATTTTCTCCCTGTCACTACAGGTTTCCACACTTCATGTTGTCTAGAGATCCCATGGATTCTGAGCTGGACCAGAGGATGAAACAATAAATTATGAAGTCTACTAATTAGGCTAGGGTTAAGAATGATTTTGCCAGTGAAACACCTTGCTGCAGTCCTGGGAGCTGACTTGCTCTGAACATCCAGTTCTTCTGCACAAGAAAGGAGCAGTCTTCCTGGAATCTACTGCAAAATAGCCAGAGGAATTACACAGCCTGTTGAAGAGCCACCTCCTCTACCAGAACCCCAGGGCTACACCACTATGCTCCACTTGAAGTAAGTTCTGAGCTCTTCCTAGATGCGTAAACCAACATGTAAATATTCTCCTAAACTGGCTTGACCAAGAGGTTTAATAGGTCAGATGCTGCTTTAACTGAACAAGATTTCACAGATCTCCAAGGTAATTTTGGCTGAATGATCCATGCAGAGCCCAGTCGATATAGAGCAGTAACAACGTGCTTATGAACCTGTTAGCTTGACCAAATTCTTATCTCTCTCTCTCTCTGTATCTACTTGATAACCCATGTTATTTTCAGTATATAAGAAGTCACAAAGGTTCACAGAATCACAAGGTTGGAAAAGAACTTCAAGATCATCAAGTCCAACTACTTCCATCCTAAGCTAAACCATATCCCTGAGCACCTCATCTACCCATCTGTTAAACACACCCAGGGGTGGGGACTCAGCCCTCTCCCTGGGCAGCTGTGCCACAGCCCCACAACTCTGCCAGGGAAGAGCTTTTCCCACCCATCTGAGCTGACCCTGACCCTGGCACAGCTTGAGCCCATTGCCCCTTGTCCCACCTCCTGTCCCCTGGCTGGAGAGACCATCGTCCACCTCCCTGCACCCTCCTGGCAGGTCAGTGGAAGTGGGGAGAAGGTCTCCCCTCAGCCTCCTCTTCTCCAGGCTGAACAGCCCCAGCTCCCTCAGCTGCTCCTCAGAGGATTTGCCCTCCAGCCCCTTCCCCAGCCTGGCTGCCCTTCTCTGGACTCGCTCCAGGACCTCAGTGTCCTTCTTATGGTGAGGAGCCCAGAACTGGACCCAGCACTCGAGGTGCAGCCTCACCAGTGCCAAGTTCATCACACCCAACTGCTGTTTAGCGCACACCGGTGCCAGAACATCACACCTCACAGGGCCTGGCATTGTTTTACCATCAGTAAGACAGGTCTTACTGATGGTAAAATAATTAATTGGTATGAATTTAATTTCTAAATATCTTCACAATATTAAAATATTATGCTAAAATAAACACCACAGTGATAATAGGGAATAAATTGCTCTGTATAACAAATCCAACACACTGTCACAATGATGCTGTCAAGCGCTGGGCATGTTCAGGTGTTGCTTAAAGAGCAACTTATCAATAAGATAGACTTATTTGTCACCTATCAGTGACAAATTTTCAGGGCTACAGTGATGCTACAGGATAAGAACTTGATAAATATTTTACAAGATGTAGAAATAGGTATATCTGCCTAAAAGGAGTGAAAGTCTATGTGGAAGAGAGCATGAGAGACTACAGGAGAGGGTCTCTAAGAATGCCACTCAAAGTGAAAACTGGGATAGAACAGTAAATAAATTCAAAGCCACTGCCCCTCAAAGGCAGAATTTTTATATCTCTCTATATATGTGTCTGAAATAGCCCCTCAGTGACCACTGGCCATCCCAAGGTTCCTGCCAGGTTCCTGGCAATCCACTCCAGCCCCTCTTCAGCATGTGTTTCAGCAGGGCCAGCAGCTTCCCTAGCCTGCATTTTCTAAGTTCCCCTTGGCAATAGTTCTTCAGCCCGGGGCACAAAAGCGCCCCTGAGCACAGGGTGGGAATTGAAACACATCTGAGCCCCAGGATGAGCCGAGAGCCCTGTGGGATTAACAGACACCCTGTCAAACACCCCGACACACAGGCACTGCTTTTTTTCCTGTGCCACTTCAAGCTTACAACACCTTTCACAAGCATCACTAACAGATTTGTACATATAGTTACCACAGCTCCTCCATCCACAGAAAAAACTGTAACATTTGCACTATTAAAGACTACATTTCCTACACCCCCAAACCCCTCTTCCATTATTTAATATTTGGATTTGCTACTCAACTTCTCTCCATGCAATAATTTATTCATTATTGACAATGTTACATGAACACATATTTAAGTGAGTTATTCCTACCTCTCAGAAGAGAAACCTCTGAAAAACATTAATAATTGAAGGCAAACTGTGGCTCTTCAGAGAAATCCAGATCAAATCCATTAGAGTTGTCAGTCCCCCTTCCATCCCCCTGTCTCTGGTATGTGAGGCTGCTGGCTCGCTGCACAGCCTTGTCAAACCAACCGTAGAGCCTATGCAGTTACCCTGGAGTTGTCATGTGGAATCAAGCAAACAAATATCTTCTCTCCATTCTCCCCAACTCCAGCACTCCAAACCAGCTCAGAACTAATTCTTCACAAAGCTTAACTTCAGCAGCAGCTTGAGTGAAAACGCTCCAAGCTTGATATGGAATTTGTATTAGTTAAAAGGATTTATCAACAGCCAGTGGTTACATTCAGTTAATTAATAACTTGCTTAAGAGTAATGAGGAAATTGCAAATGTTAACATTACTTATGGGGCCTCTTCTCAGAAGGTGGTGAGAAGGCTGGACCTGTTTGGTGTCTTGGGAGTAACATTAGCCAAAGGACAACTCGGGGAAGAGCAGGACACCAGAGGAAATGCATCCTTTTGGATCACCCACTGCATCTCACCAATTTGCAGAGCCTCAGACAGCCCTTTGAGAGCTTAACTGCTCAGGTGGAACCAGTGCCAGGACCTACCTCAGCACCTCCACCTTGGCAGAGAAATGGCTTGTAAATCACTTTGGCAGTATTCTGCACACAAGCTTCCCTTCCACATGAAGCATGTCTCTACACTTGACCAAACCTAGTTTGAGGAGTTGAGAATACCAACCTTCACCTTTGAGGAACAAATTCCATGTTCCCAACAAATCAACCACAACCAAAGTCTAAGAGGAGCATCTTGGTAGAACTGATACTGGCTGTGTCCTCCTTCCCTGGGGCAGCCTTGGAGAAAACCCACTCAGGGAGTGTCCCACCACTGACATTCTTCTAATAACAGCCAAAGAGATATCAAACGAACCAACTCTCAGCACAGCAAAGCATAAGGTCAAGCACTCTTAGCCAGCTGCTGGAAGAAAAGAGAGCCTGTTTGCCCAAAGATAACAAGAAGGCATGTTCATATCATTCATGTTGGGGCTTTTGGGATTTACAAATTATACAGTTTTAACAAATCTGCTCCATAGAATGCACCTTAAGTCACATGGCCTCAATTTTGATGGCAAGTTCTCCAAATATCTGGGTTTTCTTCTCCTGCTCATTCCACCATGACCTCTATGACCAAACACAAACTTAATAGCAGGTGAGCAGATACTCTTAACAATATTAAGAGTCATTGCTGGTTTTGAAATAAAAGGCACACAAAGAACAGAGCTTGTTTCTCCCCTACCTGTACAAGGCTGTAAAAACCATTTAATCTGTTAGCAGAAAATAAATATTCCTACTCTATACATTGTTTCCTAAACAAAGGGTTGTGAAAAAAAGTTTCAAACTAGGAGAGCATAAACAAGGGTGTTGGATTTCACTCTGGCTTCCAATAACTACTTAAGTCATTGTACAGTAGGAACTAAGAGGACAATTCCTTCACTCACCACAAGCCCACTTTTGACTTCTACTAGCAACCACAAGTGATGCTTCCCCCAGCCCCTGAGTCTTTCTTTTCCAGGTGGAAGGAAAAGTAGAACCCCGAACTGGTTTTGTACTCAAACACAACTGCAGTTGAAGCTCATGACACCCTCATCAGATCTGTGTGGAAAAGCTCTTCTGGTAACTATCCTGAAAGGATGAGACCAGCACTGGCTGTTGTCAGACTTGTTCTTTTCACATCACAAGGTGACCAGCTGAAAAGGGTGCCCACCCAGAATACCCTGCTCTGAAACCAACGTGCTCCATACCCAGTTATTGGTCCAGTCAGAAAGAAAAGCAAGACAGACAGCAGGCTGGGGAGCACAGAGCAGTAAAGCCAGGATCAGGTGAGAAAGACCCAAACAAGCTTTGAAAAGACGACTTTCTCCATTACCGTGGAGAAAGGCAGCAGCGTGGCCCTTTCCAAGCCAGGCACTTCAATCCCTTCCCATCTATAGGCTCCATGCAGAGCTTTGCCATGCTGGCATCACCCTTTACATCCCTGACACACTCATACCTCCATTCAGAACTGCTTTTTCACTGATGGATTCATTGCTGTACATTAGGAATGTCACTAAGACAATGAAACCTCAGCTTAATACAAGACAGCACGTGAAAAGAGCAGGAAGACTGACCCAAGCCATCCAGCCTGGGTGCCTTAGGATGTCTCTGACTTCCCTCTTGCTGTTTATAGAAGCTGTAAAAATCACAGTCAACTACACAGAGAAGCAAGAAATTACCACTGGACCAGGACACACTTGGAAAGAGAAATGAGACAGCAAAGAGCACTCATGACTCCAAAGCAATAGTGCACATGGTAAACAGTAAGCTGTGACAAGGCAGCACAACAATATATTGTGATAAGGAGGCACAAAGATTTTCACACACATTTCACTCTCTGAAAAAGGAGAAGTTACTTTATGACTTTTTTCCCATCCTAGAAAAAAAACCCCTTGGGTTTAACTTATTGTAATGGCTATAATGAATTTATGGCCTCTTTAAACAAAGCCCTGAAAATATTTATTTTATTAGACTTCTTAAAATAAACATCTCGTTGGGAAAGAGGCATGCTATTGTTCTCTCTCCAGCTAATTGGTGGAGAGAAACAGAATATTCCATATTCATTGCATTTAGCCTAAACAAGTCATGTTATCTTCCACCCAGACAGAGCCTTTTAATTTTAATAACAACAATGCTGACAGCTACAATACTGTTCTTGCAGAAGTTTGCTTGTAAATAATTAACAACTGTTGTGTAATGACAGTGGGGTTTTTTGATAGCTCTATTAACTTCACAGGCAGGCTGGAGTCTCTTTAATTTAGGGTATTCATAAAAACCCAACCCCTCTCACCCTAGGAGCATAAAAGGTTAATGGAAAAAACAGGTTTATGTCCCTGCAGTCTGCCTGGATGCCAAAAACCTGCTGCATGCCAAGAGTCAGCCTTGGAAACCCAAGCAGAGTGGTATAGAAATCCGAGATCATACCTCCAAATGATTTATATGTTTGACTAATAATTACCCTATTTTGCAGTTAAAGTCTGTGTTGAGACAAACGAGTTCGGAGGGGCAAATGCTGGGCTGTGCAGCCCCCATCAGAGGGCAGATTTGGCACAGGATGGGGCACCAGCCATCGCTGCCCTCTATGCACTCAGCCTCTCAAACTCTCCCAGAGCAGGACACCAATGAACACTCCCCTCATCTACTCCTGTTCTTAGAACCTGGCAGAATTCTGATGCAACCAGTGAGGATGCAAATACCATGTTCATGGTCCTTTATCACGTGCCACACAGTTCACTAATTATCAGCTACATCACTTAACACACATTAGGGAGTTTGCCCAGGAACTGGATGCAATGATTACAGGAGACACCAAATTTGGGGGGTTTCCCCCTTTAGATAACATATCCTGGTGTTTCCATTCCTGTGAGGATGAAACATTTCACTCCAGAAATAACAGTGCCTCTGAGAAGCCCACTGAAGTTAACAGAGAGGCTTTTAGTGCCATTACAAGGATCTATAGTCTTTTTGTCATCCCAGGGGGTATTTCCCGAAGTTACCTTATGCCCACCTGCTGTTCCAGACAAAGAAGTGATAACAACATGGACATTTATGGAGTAATCTTTAGTTTCTATATGGAGCAGGCAACAAGAAGCATTTCCAGGCCACACATCTGACTGGCAGCAGCCCAGTATTCAGTGTACTCACACAGTTTTACACACTAAGTGGATTATTCAGGATTGTAAACTGTCCTGCCAAATAAATATAAAAAGTTACATGTCAGCCAAATATTTCTATCAAATTCCATATTAATTACTAATGCTAAAAGCTATTTTCTAACTACTTTAATTTGTTCATACTAAACATTGCTTATACTCCACTTTAATTACCCAGCAGAGCTCAGCGATCTTGTTTGACACTTTTGGAATAGCTGTTTATTTCTAAAGGCCAAATCCTGTGTACCAGGCAAAGGCAAAGCTCCTGTGGAAATTAAAAGAGGTTCTCCCCAAACGAATTCAAAAAACTATAGGATCTGACCCCTGGTCTCAGAGGAGTTAGACCCTGCCTCAGCACTGTAGCTGTCGGTTAGTCAGGTTGGTAGGTGGTTTATTGCCTGGCAGCCCTATCTTGTAACAATACACAGAGCTCATTATCAGCTGCACTGCTCCAAAAGGCTCATCTGCATCACAAAAGGCAACAGCTGCTGCGCATTTAGGTGCTATCTTGTTGATAAAGTAGATCAGAAATAGAAAGAAGTTTGTATACTCATTTCTTTACAGCCAAAATACTCATAGGTGGCAAACAAGGGGCACTGCAGGTCCATCAGTCTGTAGTTCAGGGGCTCCACAGCCTCCCTTCTGTGCTGGGCAAGCTGCAAACACACCCCATCCCATCTCACACACACAGGCACACACGCCCCGTTCACATTTTACATCTCAGATAATTTTGTTAACCACCTGCATCATTTCCCAGCCAAACTGAGTATTTTATTACTCCAGGCCTCTGTTTCCATTCACTGTTGCCCACACACAGGGCTTCCCTTAATTGGGCTGCATAGTTGATGGACTGTGCTAACTGAGCTGCATAACTTACAGAGTTCTTCAGTCCTGTACCAAGCAGAGCATCAGCTGCTGGATTTGTGCTGCTGGAGTTACAAGCTCTGCAAGGTGAGGAGTCCTTTACCAGTTCTGTGCTGGTTTTCATTTCTTAGATTGCTTTTTCCTACTTTGTAACACCAGAACAGGTTGAAATCTGCATTTGGCTTAAGCAAAAGCTGCTCTTTTTAAAAGGCAGCCAGGACAAGTGAATTTAACTGTGGGTAACAACCCAAGTAACCCTTGCATTCTGTCCCTGAGAGCAAAAGTCAAGCAAACTTACCCTAGGAGAGCAAAGGCAGCTACTCCCATGCAGAAGAAAATCTGCCTCACCCCAAGGGGCTGTTCCAGTAGGTGCTCACACTTCTGGTTAAGAGCCAGAAGCCTTTAAAAGGGTCCTAGAAGCAGGAAGGAAAAGCAGCATTGATAACTAACCACGAGGACGTGCTGCTTCCAGCTGCCCTGAGTTAAGAGCTCGGCAGTCAGGGCATGCTTGCTGCAGACACACACAGCGTCTGGAGCCAAGACCCCTTCTGCACAGCATCCAGCTGTTTCTCATCCTAATTAAGTCTATAGGCTAACAGTGATTATTAATATTAAACACTTACCCTCTGAAGCTGCTAATGAAACCAGATAATCCGTTCCACAGCCCCACATTTAAAATTAATACAGGCATTTATGCTAACTCACAAACAAGAGCAGCAGTACACCCAACACAACGTGCTCATGCCTTTCTTCTTGTGAGCAGGTTCTCTTGGCTAGGAGAGACGCCACAGTAAGAGCCAGCATTTAAAACACACCAAAACATCTGCTCAGATGCTTAATAAGCTTACCATGGTTAACACTAAACCTCACAGATGAGCACAATGCTTTGAAAAAACAAACTAGAGGAACAGTACTTCTCCAGGAAACTCAGTAAAGAATTTCAGTAATAATCAGAGCTAAGTGGTGGCAGGTAGTTTAGTTACTTCCAGGCTTAAGGAAAGCGGTCAGCAGGGATAAGGAAAAGGAGCAGCACCTCATGGGATGAGTTATTTAAATTAATACCACCACTAATATGGCTCTGCAAATACCTTTCCAGGACAAATTTTTGTTTGTGAGACTTGTAGAGGAAAGTCTCTGTGTAAGTGAGTGTGAAACCATAGACATGCAAGACTGGAAAAATCCTCAAGAGATGACTGAGCCTACCTCCTCATGCTGAGGCAAGAGCTGTCAGGCCCAGGCAGAGCTGATGTCTGGTCTGATCTTGCATCCCTAAGCAAGGCTTTTCAACACTTCATAATTAGGAATCAGGCAGCAGCCAAAGGCTTTTTCCCACTCTTAGAAACCAAGGACAACAGATCACTGTTTTGTTTGGTGTTTGGCTTCATGAGTCTTTGCTTCCTCAAACATCTCCTCCTCTTTGAGCAAATGACTTTCAGCTTCTCTCATTTTCTTGCTGGTTTTGTGGAGGTTTTGGGATTCTTGTTTAATCTCCTCTGGACTCTTCTGGAATTTCTCAGCCAGTCTCCCCAGGGCACTCCAGCCATCTGAGAGCAGTAGGTAGCTGCTGATGCCCACAGGCCTTGATTGGCACCAAAGCATTACCAGGATGCTCTGGCCCAGGGAGGTGGCACACAGCAGAAACCTCCCTGGCCACAAAAGCAGCTTTGACTCTCGTGGCATGGTCAGAAGGACCACTTTGGTTTATTATCCAGCATGCTTCATCAGCCCCATCGCATTTCTCAGCCATCCTCTTCTGCCTCATGGATGCCTCTCTATACCAAAACCAACATTCCCGCTTCCATTATCCAGGCAAACTCAAGTTTATATAGGATTACAGGCACAGCTGTCTAGATAGAGCTGGTCTTGCAGGACTGTTCTCCTCAACAGGTCCTCAGCACTCCCCCCAAATTACCCCACCCACCCAATCCAGTCCTCCCCACTACCAGTAACCTTTGCCAGCATCTGACAGTAACACAGGGCACCCACCCAAGAGCAGGGGCTCTGGTATGAAACCAACTCCCTGAACATTCAAAACTTATTGGCACAGAAATCATTTGCCTCTCTCAAACTAAAAAGTTTAAACCAAGAGTCTCTGCAATATAAGTCAACATCCAACCCCTCTGTGTCCCAAAGGTGGTTCCTGGTTTTCCCCCAGCAGGTCTGAATTCATGAGACAGTGAGGTGTACACATTGCATTAAAATCTGACAGAAAATTTAGTGCTCCCCTTTCAAGTCCAACTTCACAGTAAACTGATTCGATTTTTCAGTCAACTACATTAGAGAGAAAAGGGAGAAAATAGGGGGAAAAAATCTGATTAACACATTCTGAGATAAATGGTATTTCAGGTAAGTTTAATCTTACTTTTGAAAGGTGCAAACTCATCACATACATCCACATGGAGAACTCCGCAAAACACCTGGAAGGCTCAGCACCAACACACATCACCTAACTGCATTAGGGTTTTCTTTTTTTCCTCAGCAGGACTCATGGAGCAAGACAAGAGCTTAGGCTGAGAACTGAAATTCCCATATCCAACCTAACTGACTTTAGCCAGAAAGGGGATTTTCTCCTAATCATCGAGGTAGATTGGTCCTTTAGTCTTCCTCATCAAACCCTAAATATAGTCACTCTCTCTTCTTGGAAGGACAAGAACTTACAAAAGCTGACACAGGGGAGAAGACTGAAACCCATTCAAACTAGTCACCTCCAGTGACCATCTAGCCCAACCCCTGCTCAAAGCAGGGACAGCCAGAGTCCAGCCAGGCTCTGAACACCTCCAAGGATGGTGAGTGCACAGTCCCTCTGGCCAACCTGCCTCACAGTAAGAAAGATTTTCCTCAGATTTAACTGGAATTGGCTGCATTTCTACTTTTGCCTGAGGCTTTCTGTCCTGTTGCTGGATGCTGCTCAGAAGAGCCTTGCTTCACTGCTCCCCGTCAGGTATTTATGTACGCTGATAACATCTTCTGGAATCTTCTTTTCTCCAGGATAAGCAGCCTCAGCTGTCCTTGATCAGATGCTCCCACCCCCTCGTCACCTTCACAGCTCTGTGCTGGACTGACTCCAGCACGTCCCCATCTCTCTCACACCAGGGTCCCCAGCACTGGAGCCAGCACTCCAGAACAGTTCTGCCAGCGTGGAGCAGAAGGGAAGCTCCCCTTCCTTCAAGGCTCTGCCTAAGGCAGCCGACACGCTGCTGCCTGCCTCTGCTGCAAGGCACAGCTCTGGCTCACAAGCCACTGGAAGTCCTCTGTGTCCATAAACTCCTGTAGAAACCAGTTCAGCTTTCACACAAGTTGTTTTAAAGAGCTTGCTTTGGCTACTTTTGGGGCTCAGCTTTAGAACAATACAAGCAGGTGCTAGAGGAAAAGTCTTGCTGTCACAACTGGACTCAACCTCAAGACCAATCAGATCTAAGCGTGGTATTGTAACCCACAGGGGCTTAGAAGATAAACTGGAATGGGGTTCTAGAATTAAAACCCATCAAACAGAACTGGCAGCATTCTTCCTGGACATTTTCTGATGCTTAAATTCTCTACAATTTCACATTCCCATTAATTCTTGCAAATAAGATATTGCCTATTGGGTACCATAATAACCTTCTGACAACAGAGAGGGTAAAAAGGAACAGCATTTTCTTGTCTGAATAATATCCAGTATCAATTCCATTAGTATTTTCCCAGTAATTAAAAAAAAACCCTCTAAATCCTTCCCAAATTCCTTCAAATCTCAGCTCATTAGCATTATTTCATCTTAAAATTATAAAATCTACTTCAAACCTGCAGTCAAATAGTACCTTCACCACCCAACATTATGCTCCCAGGAAAGGGTTAATGCCATGCTTATGTACAGACCAAGGATTTTTTTTTTTATTTTAGTGGCAAAGCAACAAAGAAATTCACTTAATGACAAGTTCTGGGGCTAATGCATTATTCATTTTGTTATGTGACAGCAGAACAAAATTGTATCCATAAATATGTAATGCTGTACACCACTTCTTAACATGGTTTACATTTATGAAATAATTGGCTGTCTTTCACCACATTATCCTCTCTTTATTCAATTTCTTTGAATTTTTTTTTAAGCAGACGTCATAAAATGCAGCTCATGACATAGAAGCTGCGTTCATTCCAGGCACAGAGACAGCAACCAGCCTGGATACACTGATTAATCTCAACCTGCTCCTGTTTTCTAGTCCCTGGAGTGAATTTTGGAGGCATCTTTACAGTGTTTTTCCACGTGTAAATTGCTACTTTACTCCTATTTTCTTATGATCAGTGCTATGAATTTTTAAATGTATTATCTTATCTGAGGTAAACAAATTATACCTAATCATCAACATACTTACCTTCATGCAGTGGATGTGTGGGGTCTTAAACAATACTCAAACCTCCCTGCTCAGGTCAGGGGCTGAATGCAGCCAGCAGAGCTGGGTGCAGGTAACACCAGCTACTAACGCTCCCAGGAGAGCCAAGTGATGAACCAAGTCCTCCTTACACTCAGGAGTAAAAGGAGACAAATCCAAAGACAGGATACAACACAGGTCCAAAGTCCAGCCAGGACGCAGGGAGGGGTGGATAGATGGATGCAAATGATGATGTGCTTGCTGAGATGGGGCTCTGGGCAGCTGTGGGTGGAGGCCCAGGTGAAGCTGGTCAGGGCCATCAGTGGCTCAGTGCCTGCAGAGCACACACACCTGGCAGGTTCCATCACTGTTACAAAGAGTGTTTGCATGCTTCAGGTTCATATCCAGTCCTGGGTTAGGTACCAGGCAGGTTACTTACACCTTGGGGGCTTTTCTGCAGGCTCTGGGGAGGTGTAACAGAGGAGTCCTGCTGCAGGTACAGCCCCTCGTGCAGCGTGGGGGGCTCCTTCCAGCCTCTTCTTCTCCACCCCAGCCACCAGCCCCACTTCTGCCTCCAGCTAGCAGGCACTGCACCAACGGGCATCGCCAGCACCTCGGCACACTGCAAGGCTCGTAACAAAACCTATTCCTTCCACAAGTCTCTATGCCAGCAGAAGTTTTACAAAACTGTGTGCTTTTTGCCCATCAACAGTGGATGAGTCTCATGGACACAAACAGGGAATTTCACAGCGCCAGACAAACGCTGCTCAGCTGCCAAAACCAACACTGAATCATGGCTTGAGCAGCAATTAAACTAGAACAATGCAGATACCCAGAGCCTTCCTTTAATCATTCTCCCAACCCTGTGTTAGTTAATTAGCCAGGCTGCAGTAACTACAGGAATGATGAACCTGTGTGAGAATAAGAAGTAAAATTACATTAAAAATTCAGTGAATTATACAACACTCTTCCCTATCAAAATATTTTGAAATATTCATGTCCAAAAGCACCTATCCTACAAAGACCCCAGGGTTCTTTAGGCTTCTTGTTCATTAGGCTTCTTTGTATCGTGGATCACTTGCTGACATTACAAATCAAACTCAAAGGTGGTGTTTAGGAGCTGCCAAGGCTCCAGCAGGCACCAGCACTGCCAAGGGAAGGTCTCCATGGTGTTTCACAGGCACCCAGTGCGTAGGCTGGGCTCGCAAGGGGCATATCGGCATCAACCCTCTGGTAACCGAGCAGGTGGGAGCCTCTCCGACTTCTTCTCTCCCCCAGTGCTGTTCTGTTACACGCACTCCACAGCCTGAGGGTGATGTATAAGCAGAGGGGCAGCACCGCTGCTGTGGCTGCCTGGGTTTTAAACACACCACAGCTCTTTGCATCTTGTCAGCGCAAGCGCTCCAAGCCCCTTCGTCTGCACCGGGCCGTGCCAGCTGGCCACGGCTTCCTCCTGGGAGCGCCGAGAAAGACGGCCGAGCGTTGTGAGGGCAGCGCGCTGTGGGGGTGCGCTCCCCGGGACTCCGCTGCCTCCTCCCGCCTCGGCTTAGTAGCGCTGTGCGAGCCTCTGTGCCCCTTCCTCGGGCCGAGCTCGGCCGCGGCTCTCGGGAGGAGACGCAGCCGTGGGCAGGGCTGGCCCGGCCGGGCTGAGGGGAGCCCCGGCCGTGAGCGCCGCCCGCCCGCAGAGGGCGCCGCCGCCCCGCCGCTGTAGCGGCTCATGGAGACGCCGGGCCGGGCACGGCGCGGCCCTGCCGGGGGAAGGGAAGGGAAGGGGAGGGGCGGCGGGGCCGGGCGGGCATTGTGGCCCTCGCTCCCTCCCGTCTCCCCACCGCGGACCGGGTAGCCGCCGGAGTGGGTGTTGGGGGGTGGGTGCTGCACCGCGCACCCCTTTCCCCGCGGGGCTGGGGGTGCTGCGGTCTCCCTGCGACCGCGGGGCTCCCCCGGCGTGTGGCGGGGGCCGTGTGGGACCGCCAGCCCCTCGCTGTCCGCGGGCTCTGCCGTGCGGCGAAATCGCCCTCCGGTGGCGGCGGCAGCAGCGGCGGCGGCGCGGGGAGAGCTGCGCGGCGCCGGGCCTGGCCGGATCCCCGGAGCAGCAGCAGCCCTCGCCAGGTCGGTGCCTGCCCGCTCGGGTGCGTGTCTTCGCCTCCCCGCACGGGCCCGCCGGGGCCGACCCCCTGCGTGCCCAGCTGGCTGCTCCTGTGGGGTCGGAGAGCCGCCGCCCGCTCTTAGCGGCTCTTCCCGCAACCGCTGCCTACCCCGCGTCTCCCCCGGTGACCGAGTAGCGCGGCCGGGGGCTGCGGGCAGCCGTGGCACGGTGCTGGCCGGGCCTTTGGGCTCTCTCTGCCGAGGAAAGGCGCGACCCAACGCTTGGGGCTTGTAATGGGCGAGGCTGGAGGACGGGGCTTGGCTGCTGGGTGTCGTTTGGTCGCGCTTTGTGTCGGGCTGCGAGCTGAGCGGCAGCGCTCCCGTGGGGATGCGTGAGAGCTGCGTGCAGGGCACAGCTTGAGTCAATGCAGCGCCCGGGCTGGGATGGGGAGTGTGCGAGGCAGCCCTGAATCACCCCACGGCTTCCCTCCGCTTCTTTCCCCTTTCCCCCAGGAGTCACTAAGATATGACTGCTGTACAGCCGGACAGCCTTTCGGGTTTCGAGCTGTTACTAGCTGCTGTTTAGAGAACTTGGCAGACCTGCCAGAGGCGCCTGTCCCACATCCTTACACATCACAGCAGTGTCGGGTTCCTTGACATCCAGCAGCACGCCGGGATGTCCGCAGCAGCTTGGCAGTTGGGAAGGCAGAGAGGCAGTGGCAGGGCTCCCAGGTTTGCTTTCCCTCTCCTGTGCTGGGAAGCTGTCCTTAATGAAGTGGGTTTCACTTTCAAACCATTCACTATTCCTCTTTGCACGTTTTTACTCCAAAAAAAAAAAGGATTAGAAAAGTGGGTTTCAAAGTCAGTCTCAAGCCACTGATCCATCACTACTAATTGTCTTGTACCATAAGTTTTATTTCTAGCTAGGGGAGCACTAAGCCTTTGCAGAAAGATACAAGGTCCCAAGTTAAGTGTTCTGTGAAAATGTAGTCATTTTCTAACAGATATTTGAGCAGTAATCTTAGGAAAGAATGTGGGATTACAGGCCAGGAATAGTTACAGGTACATAAATCACCTTTTAATATTTTCCTCTCTCCTCGTTGGCAGCAAGTACTATAGAATGACAGGAAACATGGCATTCTCCACATCCCGTTTTCAGGGGCAAGGCATTTAATGCAACAAAAGAAAAGGTTTATATTTAAATGGTGAGGAAAGATGCAAACCTCCATGTGTGCTGGGGGAGGGAAGCATCTGTGTTGGTCTCACTCAAACACCATTAGTCTTTTGAGCTGAAAATACAGTGAAGAATTACTTATTTGGTGAAGTAATATTGCACAGCCAGTCCAGGTGAGAGAATAGATGGAGCTCACTGACCTCATCGTCGCCTTTTACCTTCCTGGCAGCAGCAGGAGGAGTTCAGTTCAGGTTTTGTGGCCTTGTGTTTTGTTATTGGCATCTGGTTCTTCTGGCACTGGTGGGATTGCTGGGTTTGGTGGTCAGGCTCTTATTGGGACAGAGTATTTTTGCTGGGGAGTTAAGAAAAATACCAATTCTTGTAAGGTTAAAAACACAGTCACAGGGAGGGGCAGTGGGAACGGCGCTGCCCTGCGTGGATGTTAAGTAACAGCAACCCAGGGATACCCAGATGCTTTAAGTGTGTTACGTGTGGCAGGGGGCCAGAGCTCAGGTCTGCAGTCATCTGGGAAGTGTAAGCAGCCTGTCTGATTCCTACCACTTCTTAAACTGTTTGGTTTTCCCTAATAGCTGCAGGGTTTTGGAGCAGGGTGAGGCATTAGATCAGGTGGCTGGGTCTGGATTGCTGTGTTTAGACTTGCTACCACATAGTCCTTGATCTTACAGGAGAACTTTTGCATGTGTGGGTCCAGCAGCAGGTAGAATGTCCATGCATGGTCTTAAATACCACACTAAACCTAATTGTTCAGACATGGTTTTAAAACACCATGTTCAATTTTTAATTTTTTAAGGGTTTTCTTTTTAGCATCTGATGTGTTTTGCTTGTCTTTGTATAGGCATTTTGGGATGAGGCTTAATAAATGTACAAGGTTTTGGCTATAATGTTTATAGATGCTTTAAAGTTCAAGCCTAAAAGCTGCTGAAATAGTATGTGCACTTCCATGCTTCTCCCTTTGCGCTGGGTGGTAAAACCATGTTTGGCTGCAGAGTACCAGAATGGGAAAGCTTACTTGAAACCTTACTCAAAACTCTTTTCTTTGGGGTTTTTGGGTTTTTTCTAAACTTTAAAAATTCTTTTCAAAGATAGCTATGAAGTCTGGTAACTTCACCAGTATTAGCTGAATATGTCTAACATGCTATGGTAAATTCTCACTGCGTGGATCTGTGTTCTTTTTTATCATTTAATAGGCTGAGTCCAGTGATGACAGTTCTCTTGAGAAGCAGCCAGTTTCCACAGAAAACTTGCTAACACCACAGATACCTGAAGCCTCATGAAAAGAAAAAAAACAGGTTTCTGGAGGAGTAGCAAAGGAGGAGTCCTGACTTTACAGTGAGTGATGCTCTGTGAAAACAAACTATTCAGATTCAGAAGTACTTGGATGCAAAATGAGGGTGGCTCCAAGCAGTTCCCTTGCAGCCATGGTGTGTTACCAGCCCTTCCAAGCCCTGGCCCCAACGTGTGTGGAGTGAAGAACATCAAAAATCCCCCCCACAAGCATCAGGCCTCTGGGGATTGTTGTCTGAGAGATAGTAAATAACTTTATTCACTTCTAGAGGGATGCTCTCAGGCCTCAGTATTCCAGCTTCCCCTTTTCTGGGTTTGCTGTGCATCTGAGACCTTCCAGATGGCCCTAAAAATTTTCACCATCTTTCCTATTACTGATTCTACATCTGGCTTTAAATACTAAACAGGTGAACCTACTAGTAAAGTGCTTATTTTGTAGGGTGGTGGGGTTTTCTTTTTTCAAACAGTATATTTGCTCTGGCTTTTTTCTTTAATAGCTAGTTGATTTAAGACTCCTCTGCATGAGGAATTATTAACCTTCACAGGACTTAAATTTTCATCAGAACGAGTGGGGAGTCATCTGGTTTCTGTCAGGAGAGGAAGAGTAATAGACAATTCAGCCTTTTTGTTCAAACTTTTTTTTCAATTTTGTAGGAAATTGTAAATATTAAAATGTAAAATGGGATGGATATTTCTGCAGGAGCAAAAACCACGCAGAGTTATTGCAACTGGCTGCAAGAAAATATTTTGAAGGGTCCAACCCAACCCTCCCTTGGTTCTAAATTTAAGCTGTATTGTACCATTGTGTTTCATTTTGGGGATTTTTGGGGCAGGAATGCCTTACAGTTGCCTTCTGCAAGTTTCTTACACTTTTTGTCTTTACTCTGGAGTATTGAACACAAACTGTCTGACACTATGTTGAACCTCTAGATCGTCTGATGGTCTGTCTAGATGGAGTAGACCTTAGAGCTCTTCCAGAATCTAAATCCTAAGTGACTCCTTTTTCATAACTTGATCCTGAAATCAGTGGCATAGAAAGCAATGCTGTGTTTCATAAATCTGAGTGTTCAGTCAGGGCTAGGAGCCTTAAAGAAAGGGCTGTTACTTCATTGGCATAACTTTTTAAAAGGGTAGGTAATGGCAGGACAAGGGGGATGGATTAAATCTAAAGGAGAAAAGGTTTAAATTAGATCTTAGGGGGAAGTTCTTTCCAGAGAGAGTGGTGAGGGGATGGAACGGGCTGCCCAGAGAGGGGGTGGGTGCCCCATCCCTGGGGGTGTTCAAGGCCAGGTTCGATGGGGCCCTGGGCAACCTTGTGTAGATCCAAGCCTGGAGGTTGGTGTCCCTGCCTGTGGCAGGGTGTTGGAGCTCTGTGATCCTTGGGGTCCCTTCCAACCCATGCCATTCTATGATTCTGTAACGTTGGATGTAAAGATCAGAGTTCTGGTCTTATAAATGGATTGGTTTGCTTTACCCTGCAGCAGATTGCTGGCACCTCAGTGTAGCTGCAGTCTCTGCCTAATACACCCCTAGTTTAAAATGCTACTGTGATATAAATGTGGAGCCTTGCATGTTTGTCAAGAGCTAATCAGTGTTTTTCTTTCTTGGAAGTCTAACTTCTCTCCTGTAAGCAGTAAATCTAAGCAAGCATTGTGTGCTTAATGTCTTATTCACACTGGCTGTGTTTGTTTCCTTGAATTTGGCAGGTTCCTTTATGTGATTGGAAAGAACTGGGATATCAAGCATCCGTCTGGATGCAGAGGGCTTTTCACAGAGGATATTCAGCACTGGTAAAAGGATTTGTGGATTTGCATGGGGTAAAGAAAGGAGGCAGAAATAAACTTCTGAAATTGAATCTCGGTCCAGGAACGATGGCTTCTCAGCTGTATACACATGCTTTCAATATCTCCCCAATAGAGAATAGGAGATTGTGCATAAATGGAACACCATGGATTTGGCATCTCCTGGAAGAATGTGTGGAGAATGCGTGGGAGTACTGGAGCGTTGTCACAGGGCTGATTTCCATTGTCTGCTTTCTGTTTGCTGCACTACCGTAAGTTTAAAGTCTTAAGCAGTCCTCAGATTCCAACATGAGTAATCTTGCCTGGAGCCCTTTTGCAAAAGCTGCCTCTTTTTTTTTTTTTCTTTCCCTCTTTTTAAATTTTATTTTATCTTGGATATGTTTCTCTATCTGCATAATACAGATATAATATGCCAGAGAAGCATGTTGTTCGTGTTTGCAACAATATTTGGTGGTTGACAAATGAGCTTGATGTACTGTTCTGTTGTACTGCCTTGACACTAATCTCTGCCACTTAGAGCAAATGAGAATAAATCACCTCTTCTCTCTTATCTCCTCTGCCCTGAGATGTGTGTGCACGCTCAGGCACGCTTGCTGCAGAGGCTGGCTTGGTGTTTATTTAAACCACATGCTATGTCACCTACCAGTACTGTCCTGCTGGCTCCTGCCAGGGAAATTTGGATTGAGGAGAGGTCAGAAAGTGGCACATGAGTTAGCACTTGGGTAGTGCTAAATCACTTCCCCTTTGGTCGCTGGCACAGGGTTCAGGTTTCAGACACGTTGGTAGGAGATGAGGAAGGAAAAGTAGAAACACTCCCAGCAGGTGAAAATGCCTGAAACAAAGTGGAATCGACTTCAAAGTCTGTCCCTGTAAGGAGGGTATAACTTACTGAGCTAGGAAAAGGGCTGTGGAAACCAAGCAAAACAAAACTGCTCTTGGTAAGCTGTGGAGCTTGAGAAATGTGAGTTGAAAGGGGGTTTTACATTCAAGCTGTCATGTTGGTGAGCGTGGAATTCATCAAGATATGTCTTGTTGGGCTCAGGTTTGGGATTGCTCGGTGGTCCCCAGTGCAAATCTGAGTAACACATCTCCAGTTCAGAGGCACAAGTGTAGTTGTATCAGTTAATTAAGTAGTTGTAAGAGCATATCAGCTCTTTTAGAAGCTTCCTTCCCTCTTGGCCCTTCCATGTTGAAGGGCAGTGTTGTTCTTAGTTCAGTATTTTCAAGGCTGGTACTTACAGCAGGTGAATATAAAATGCTTACAGCATAGTTCTGGTGTCTGGGAAATGGCATTTCAGTGCAGGCCCCAAAAATGACCACATGGAAGCAGTAAGGAGGTTGTGATTTGAGTCTTTTACATTAGAGCAAGACAGGGTGAGCTGTAGCAGTACTGAACTCTTCTTCAAAAGCTAAGCAGAGCGTTCCCTGTGATAGCTTTAACCTTTCTTTATTCAAGTTCTTGAACAATGTACTTCTGAGCTTGTTAAACAGCTTTTGCTTACACTGTTTCACAATTACTTCTGCAATTTGTGCCAGTCAAATTCACGTTGCCTGTCAGAATGGAAGAGTGGATCAAGCGCTGTCACTGGGCTTTCTGCTGTGCTGGATAGCTGGAGATGTTACAAATTTCATAGGCTGCTATTTAACAAACCAGCTGCCAATTCAGGTAACCTGTCAGAATCCCTACATTTTGCTTTATGCTTTTCAAACTGTCTCTTTAAACTCTAGGATAACCTCATGTTTCACTGCAAAGCACATACTGGGAAAGAAAATAGCTTTATATTCTGTTCACTGTAAAAAACTTGGGATTTCACAGAGTCACAAGGTTGGAAAAGCCCTTTAAGATCATTGAGTCCAACCATTCCTGTCCTGTGCTAAACCATATCCCTGAGCACCTCATCTCCCCTCTGTTAAACACACCCGGGGGTGCCCCCTCCCTGGGCAGCCTGTTCCATAGCCCCACAATTCTGCCAGGGAAGAACTTTTCCCTCCCATCTGAGCTGACCCTGCCCTGGCACAGCTTGAGCCCATTTCCCCTTGTCCCATCTCCTGTCCCCTGGCTGAAGAGACTATCACCCACCTCTCTGCACCCTCCTGTCAGGTCAGTGGAGGTGGGGAGAAGGTCTCCCCTCAGCTTCCTCTTCTCCAGGCTGAACACCCCCAGCTCCCTCAGCTGCTCCTCAGAGGATTTGCCCTCCAGCCCCTTCCCCAGTCTGGTTGCCCTTCTCTGGACTCACTCTAGGACCCCAATGTCCTTCTACTTTTCCAGATATTTACATCGATGCTGTTACGTGTTCTAACACTTGTAATTAACAGTCAGAGAGACTTACTGGGTGTTAGTGATGGATGTAGTGGGGAATTTTCATTTGAGCTGCAGCTTCGAATTAATCTTGGAGAGCTGGAAGGGGCTGGAAGTTGTGTTTTTAGCTTGTGATAGATGGAGGTGTTTGGGGGCAGCTGCTCTTTAAATTTCTTCTTGGGGTTTTTGTTGGTCTTTTGAAGAAAAATCTGTTAATGGCTGATTTGAAAACACATCCTCTTCATTAAGGGGAGGGTTCCCCTGAAAGAACAGTCCTTTTCAGCAGTTGTGTCTGAAACTTTCTTGTCTGAGGTTTTTACTTCTGACTCTAAATGAAAAAAGCACGAGGTTTGTGTCAACCACCTGCAGAAGTCTTCACAAGCTGGAGATGATATTTGTCACTCACATTACCATTATGAAGCATTACTTCCCTGCTGTTGAGGTATTCCCAGCTGCTGGATGCTGAACAAGCAAATCTCTCTTCTCTTTCAGATGGTCACTGCCATTTTCTACGTTAACATGGACATAATTATGATTTCACAGTTCATCTACTATAAGCTCAAGAATCAGAAGATGACAAAATGTGAGGTTTTTCATCAATTAAAACATTTTCCCCTTTTTACTTTGATATTTTCTACAGCTTTTAAGTTATTTTGTTTTTCAGAGGGATCAAAAAAGAGCGTGCAGATTCTGGTTGAAGTTGTTAGGTTTATTGCTTCCAGTTTCTCCAGGCTCTTGTGACAATCCTTCCTTTTCTCTTCTCTGCCTTTCTCTCATTTTTTTACCCACATATCTATACATATTTTCCATGTAACACTTTTAGTTTATAGAGACATACAAAACACAGTAGCTTCATGGAGTCTCGTTACATATTTTAACTTACACCATGGTTTTACTATCTCCTTAGAGCTATCTAAATACATGTTTAAGTTGGAAACACACATTATCTTTGTGTGGTTCATTTAGTTCCCTCCATGATGATTGAAAACGGACTTTATTTGCTTATAGCATAAAATATCTCGACATCTTCCTATGTTCTCTTGCAATATGTATGGTTAAAAAGCATATTCAAGGGGAATTAAGGGGGGCTTCATAAAACCCTGGCAGGGGTTGTAGTATTCAGCCTACCAAAGGGCTGCTGTTTTGACTGCAGTGGAAGACAGAAAGCTCTGTTCATGTTGTATCAAATCAAAAACATTAACTCATCAATCTTTAAAAAGGAGAAAAAAAAAAAGTATCAAAAGAAAATCCAGAGGTAACAAAGAGCTGAAGTGAACCAGATGCCTGCCCAGCAGACTAAAGAGGGATAAAGCAGATTCATTCAGTATGGAACCCGTGATAAACCTGGAGATAGGTTGGTGCTGAAGATATTTCCTTCCTGCTGCCTACCCTTGAAAACAAACGGGGGCTTTTGTCTGCTCCAGCCTGTTTCAGCTCACTGGTTTGTGTGGCTGAGGAGGGAGGGAGGGATGCTGCTGTGATTAGAGCTGTGAGAGAGGGCTTTCCAGCACCCAGTTCCGGAGCAGCCACCCCACTCCAGGCAAGTTGCTCAGCACTACTAGGTCTGTGTTATTTGGGGTGTGCACAGGTCTTCAGGCCAGGCTCTGGAATGCTGCACAGCACTTTGTTCCACTGCTGATAGTGGCTGCAGGGCTTGACCAGCCACAGGAGATAGCGTAGCTCTGGGTGTCTGTAGGCTTGTCTGCAGTCTCCAGATTGTCTTGTAGGTGTCTGTGGAGACTTGCTGGATGGAGCCTGTGTCTCTGGGTGTGGCGTCTCTGTAAGGCTCGGTACCTCGCTCACCAGGACAGAGACACCAGTTCAGTGCAGTGCTTTGATTGCACTTACATTGATCTTGAAGATACTTTTGTTAATTTAGATTTCAGATCTCCTTGCTTTTGCAATTTTTAATCAAGATGTGTTGAAAGAAACTCTTACATTCTATTCTACTTCTCAGTTTTCTGCTTGCCAGCTGTTATTTCATAGTAAACTGTTAGGAGCTAATGTAAGGGATGAACTGAGCATGGAAACTTTCCCTCTTGATAGCAGTGCACATCTGAGGGGTCCCTCCTGTTCCTGCACTGCTCCCCTCTGTTGTTGCACAAGGACAGAGCACAACTATAATAGTGAGCAAGGGTGGGCACAGCGCCCAGAAGAAAGGTGAACTACCATAGAAAACAATATATGAAATTTTACCTTTCAATTCACATACTTACATTGCAAGTGAAAAGTTGCCTTAAATCCTCAGCCAATGTTATTTTCCAGCTCATTTGTCTGTGTGTCATTCTAGGCAGCACAAGCCTGAAGAATGTCTGTATAGCCTGGATCATGGTGTGTGTAGCCCTGTGTGTTATTTTACTCTGCCAGCTGTTAGTAAGAAGCCACGACCGGAGTACAGTAATGGAAAGGAGTAATGTAAGTTTTTATCTGCTCCCATTCCTAAAAAAATCATAAATAACCCACCTGAAAGTGCCTTGAAAAGGTTGAGTCCCCTGAACTTTAAAGAAACCCGGATGACGTTTTAACAATGATCTGGAAACCATAAATGCAGCACTACGGGGATGGTTTTGACTGTAGACCATACATCCCAAAATAAAGAACTTGTAAAATTGCTTCTCTTAGAAGCTGCCTGTGTTTTGGGCTTCTTCTGTCCCATGGGTCATTAGGATGTGCTGCTCTGCCGAATCACACGTGTACGTGTTGTGTTTCTCCTTGTGTTGAATGCTGCAGGTGCCTGTGTAGAGACCACAGTCCCCAGCCAGATCGATACCAGTGGAAAATTACAATTGGACCTGCTGCTGCTGTCATTGCAGCAGGAAAGTTCACAGGCTATTCTAGCAATTTTGATGGCCTTCATACTAATGCCAGTAAAATCATTGTAATCCAGCAACATTGCCCAGCAGGGAAGCAGCTTATTTTCAAAACACAGCCGGAGTGAGAAAACTAACAACTCTTAAACTGGGAAAAATGAGTATTTTGCTTTCTCCAGACAGGATGATTCATTTATTTTTTAGTGGCCCTAGATACAGTTCATGGTTTTGGGTTGAATTATTGTGCCCAGACTTTTTTAGCAGGAGGACTGGATTGATATTAGTGTCATATCCTAAAGCCTGGCACCAGGTCTGATCTCGGTCGTGGCTGTGACGCAGCAGTGTGCATTGTTGTGAGATAACAATTTAGAACCTTTCTACCCCTCTTTGGTCATTTAGAGACAGCACTGAGCTGCTTTGAAAGGAGTTCTGTCCAGAAAATCATCCACTGGACTCTGAATATAATCCTCTGAAATGCCTGAAAACATTCTTGCCAAAATACCTCTACCTTTCTTTTTCAGACCTCTCTTGATCTGGTTGAAATGTCAGGCTTCGTTTGTGGCTATATATCCTGTGTGTTTTACTTGGGAAGTAGATTTCCTCAGCTGTATAAAAATGTAAGTAGGTTTTTGGAGAAGTGAAGTTGTACCCAGTTCTCTCTGTTGCTTTAGATGTCGGATTCTCCCTAACAGGGAGCCCTCCTGAGCTTGAAACCTGACTTTGCTTTTGTGACTAAAATGGTAAAGAAAAAACAAAGGGGCTTTTTCCCCATTTTGAGGAAGATGGGGAGAATTTTAAGGAAATTTGAAATCTTTAATTGATGGAAGAGGATTGATTGACTGAGGAAGAGGAGGAGTTTACAGTTGGATTTATCAGATAGGAGCAGGAGCCTGCTTTGTGTGATTTGTTGTCATGAACAAGCGGTATCTCCCCTTCTTTTTCTTCAAACTATTCTACCTTAGGTAGCCAACTGTGGGATCAGAAGGTAGAGGAAAATTAGTTTAGAATTTTAGCCCCTCTTCACAAAGCTGCCATTACCGACTTCTCCTGCCCCCACAGCCACTTCACTACTGATATATTAAAAAAACCCCAAACAAACCCAAAACCACAACAAAAGACCTGAAGGTTTTACATTATCAATTATATATGTGCATTTTAATTGATCAATTTCCAAGCCTGTTTATATTTCCCCTCTACCTTTTCCTTCACAGCTGGGATACCACCTACTTTCATAAAGACTGGTGGAGTGACAGATAATCACAGACTCACAGAGTTGTAGGGGTTGGAAGGGACCTCCAGAGCTCATCAGGTCCAACCCCCTGCCAAAGCAGGGTCCCTAGGACAGGTCACACAGGTCGGCATCGAGACAGGGCTGGAATCTCTCCAGAGAACGAGACTCCACACCCCCTGGGCAGCCTGTCCCAGGGGTCCCTCACCCTCACTGGGAAGAAGTTCTTCCCCAGATTGGTGGGGAACTCCCTGTGCTCCAACTTGAGGCCATCGCCCCTTGTCCTGTCCCCACAGACACTGAGAAGAGGCTGCCCATGTCCCCGTGTCCCACCCTTCAGCTATTGATAACCATTGATTAGATCCCCTCTCAGGCTTCTTCTCTCCAGGCTGAACAGCCCCAGCTCACTCAGCCTTTCCTGGTAGGGGAGATGCTCCAGGCCCCTAATCATTTCCGTAGCCTCCTCTGGACTCTCTCCAGGAGATCCCTGTCTGTTTATCTCAGGGAGCCCAGAACTGGACACAACACTCCAGGTGGTGTCTGACCAGGGCTTTAAGAATCCATAAGAACAAGGTATCACTTTGAAGCAGATCATCCTTGCTGCTTTGCACTTAAATAAAACTGACATTAACCAGAGCTGCTTCGAAGAGCTGGGGAGATTTCTGTAGTTTTTTGGTGATTTGTGCTAAAAATACAAAGCTCAGGGAGTCCAGGAGGAGATGGACAAGAATGATGGGAAGTCTTTGGGTGTTTTACAGCACAGAATGCTGAAATGACCTATGACACCCTACTGCAATCCATGTTTTAACGTTTCTTTGTGTCTGTGTCAACATCTTTGTGTTTAGTTCCGAAGAAGGTCGACGGAAGGCACCTCGTACCTGCTATTTGCCTTGGCCATGATGGGAAACTGTACATATGGACTGAGCCTTGTTCTCAAGATGCCAGCTGCCAAATCCGTCCAGGGCCTCTACTTCTTGCACCATCTTCCATGGCTCATTGGCAGCTTTGGAGTTCTGTTTCTAGACATTTTTGTATCCTTTTCCTGTTACAGGTAGAGTTTCTCAGGGGAGGCTTGTTAATAACTAAGTCAGAAATGAAGTGGATGATTTTCATCCAAAGCTTTCTCTATAATTCTAGTCTGATCACAAATACCTTCTTTCTGAACATTATATCCTTTTTACAGTATTTCTTGATAAGAATAACAGGTTTATAGAAAATGTCTCCGTTAAAGCTGCATTGCACAGGTTAATTTATACCTTGTAAGCAATATGCAGCCTTCTAAAAGTTGGGGGGTGTCACGTTGTGCTGCTTTTTTTCTTTGTCTGATAAATTTTTTTTATCAGACTAAAGCTTTTTGCTGTCTGATAAATGAGAAAACTAGATAAAAAATTCCCAAACACCCCCTCAAACCTGCTCATTTTTAAATGAAAATAGAGAATTGCAGCTTTGAGAATTTGGTTGAATTGTTATTGCAAGATTGCATGAAATTCAGAGGCAAGTGAGGAGGTTTTGGCAAACTTAGTTTTGGCAAAGAGCACTTAAAGCAGTGCTGCAGCTGCCTGTGCAGTCTGGGGCAAAGGCAGATGCATTGGGACATTGAGTGTCTCTGAAAAGGAGTGGCTGTGCTCGTGGAGGCGAGCTAAGGGCTGACAACTACATGGTTATCTAGATCAGCGTGCCAGTTTTCTTAAAACTCCTGAGCAAATGTAAAACAACATTGGTTTTGGGGTTTTTTTTTATATATTCAGGTGTTGTACACAAGATGCCCACAGTATGCTAGTTGTTGTTGTTGGTGCTCTCTCTAGATTGAGCATCAGCAGCATTCTGTGTTCAAGAAATGAAGAGCAAAATGTTTGGAGTAACACTGTGCTTTGGCTTTAAAAGCCCAGTGAATGCTGAACTGGTGGTTCTGTAGGTTTATAGTCACCTGTGCTGTTACTACAGCTTGTATTTTCACTTAAAAGAATCTAAAGAGGAGATTTTTCTGGGTTTTTTCCCCCGAAGTAAGAATTTTAGCTCTGTGTCTTGGTACTGAGCTCCACGAACTCAAGCCATAGGAGAGGATAAAATGAAGAGTGATTTCAGGACCATGCTGAAGCATGTTGTGTTAATCCGTTCCATACTAAAAGGAAGTTCTTTACCAGATTTACCTGGAACACTTCCAGAAGTTATGATTCCCAGGCATCAGTCTTGTCTTTCTGATTAAAGTCATTTCATAAGCCGCTCCAATTAGACTCATGATGGGACAGCTGACCCTGGCCTTTGGATGGGCTGTTAAATTACACTGTCATCCAGAGAAGCCATCTGTGCTTCTTGTGTCTCTGGCCACGGTGATTTAAGTGGGAAAGCAGCCTGCACTGTGGGAATGGAGTCACTAGTCCACATGGCTGGTTTGGGCTCTTGGCCCTTCTGATCCACGAACGAAGCAGTGACTCCTCCTTCCACCCCCAGCTGGAAACATAAACCAGCCAGTATTTATTTACCAAAAAAAAAAACCCTAGAACTTGATCTTGATGACCCTTACAGTATGTTACATGTGTATTTCTGTGATGTACTCTGGAAAGGAACTTTTATATTGGCCACAAACCTCCCCCCCTCCCTGAGCCCTGCCTGGGATCGCAGTGCCAGTGTGCACATGACATTCATTTCTGGGTCCTGCCTTGATTGGAGTCTGAATCCAATCTTACTAATAGTACTCCAGTTCAAATTATATTGAAAACAGATGCTTCCAAATCAGGTTGAGGAGCTCATAGGAATCTAGTCAAGTATATAGTGTTAGCTGAAAATGTATGAAGTATTTGTAATCAAGAGGAAACAAAAGCAGACCTCCTGCTTTGAGAAGCCCTGAAGGTAAGGAAGTCATTGCTTTTTAAAGGAGAGTTTCATTACTGTCTCTTGCCAAGCAAGAAAATAAAAAAAAAAAAAAATCTAACAGAGATGTCATGTTAGCCCAGAAAAGGAAGAACAGGATCGCCTGGGTTTTGGAAAACAGAGGAATTAAACCAAAAAGTCGTGATTTCTGGGTTGATTCAGCCTGGAGAAGAGAAGGCTGTGGGGGGACCTCATTGCAGCCTTCCAGTCCCTGAAGGGAGCAGAGAAACAGGAGGGGAATCAGAGGGCAGAGACTGGCAGGACAAGGGGGTGGTTTAAAACTTAAGGAAGGAAGGTCTAAACTGGGCATTAGGGGGAAGTTTTTTACAGAGAGAGTGGTGAGGGGCTGGAACAGGCTGCCCAGAGAGGGGGTGGGTGCCCTGGGGGTGTTGAAGGCCAGGTTGGATGGGGCCCTGGGCAACCTTGTGTAGCTCCAGGCCTGGAGGTTGGTGTCCCTGCCTGTGGCAGCTGGATTGGAGCTCTGTGATCCTTGGGGTCCCTTCCAACCCATGCCATTCTATGATTTCTAAAAGGGAGGTGTTTCATAGTTGATCACTGGTGTAACAGGCAGTACTCTGTTCAGAGGAGTAGCTGCAGAAATTGCCTAGTTGTAGTAGACTTTGCTCCTGCTAGTGTCTGGAGTTTCATTAGGCAGAAACAAACTCTCATTTCTCAAGGTCCAAGCCAGCATGAAGAGTTCACTTACTCTGTGTCTGCTGCAGTATTCTCTTGCTTCCATCTGACATGGCTGGCACTGACTATTTTTAGAAACAAATGGTCTCCTGATTGGAGCTGGAGCAGCAACTCCAGCCTTACTTAGTGCAGGATTACACTGGAGCTGTTTCAGCTTGGCTTAACAGGATAACACAGTCATCCTCTTTCCTCAGGGTCTCCAGTTAAAGTTCTTTGGTTGTACAATAAGCCAGTTAGTGTTGATAAATAACGGAAGCCTGTGATTGTTTGTAAAGTGAGAGTTGTCCTCCTTTGCCTTGTAAGGGGAGTTTCATAGCATTACATGTTTGGATTAGAAATTGGACATGATTTGCTTGTGTGGGAAATGTTTCCTTCCAACTGCAGCTCCACAGGAGAGGAGAGGAAGGGGGTTTGGAGAAGAGGAGGAGAAGGGGGTTTGGAGGAGAGGAGGGGAAGAGGGTTTGGAGGAGAGGAGGGGAGAGAAAGAGGGGTTGGAGGAGTGGAGTAAGGGGTTTGTAGTTTCTTGAGGAACCAGGTTTGGATGGACTCAGAGGCAGCTGGTGGGTCAGACATGAAGTTCAGGTTTGCCGGGTTTACGGTCCTGTGTTGGGCTGTACTAGGCCTTTACTCAGTGTGCAGGATTATTTCCTGTTTCACCTGTACACAGGGATGCAATGCTATTTTTAAATACTAAATCAGTTGATTACCAGTTCTGCCCATAGACCTTTCTCAGCAGCCATCACCAGTTCGAAGAGGCTGCATCCAGCCTGAGCTTTTCCAGAACACTTTGTCCTTTCCCATAACCCTTCTCCACTCTTTCACCCCACTCCCTTCCTCCCCTGCTCCCACCAAAACCAAACAGCTCTGCCTTGTGTTTGGTTCAAAACCCTTTACCCAGATTTCTGTTGGTAGGGGGGGTTTATTTCATTTTATTTGACATCACCCCATTGTCAGAGAACCATGTTCCCATCCTCCACCTGTGAGTCCTTTCATTACCTGTGGCCAGGTTGTTCCTAGATAGCCAAAGGACATCCAGCAGGAGCCAGGCTGTTGTGCACAGGTTCTTCTCATGCACCTTTTGTGATCTGCAGGGCAACCACTTGGAATCCATTATCTGCTTCTCCAAGACATCACACTCTATACTCAGCAAAGGATCTAGGCCTGACCTGACAACGGAGCCAGGAGAGTTGCCTCACCAAACTTCCCTGTGCTCCTGTAAATGCCTGCTTTTCTCTCAAAACTCATTAATTTTTTAGATCTATCATTAAATTGTTTAATTTAGTGAAAGAAGTTTGATACTTCAGCTCAGTGGCTCAGAAACTGCTCTGAGAACTGTTTGGTCTCTTTACTCTGTCTCCTCCACTTTGGGCTGCCTGCATCCTTAGGCCTTAAAGCTTCCCCCAGAAAGTCAGACCTGAGCAGCAAGCTGGTTTCTGTATTAAGTAGTCTTGGCAGTTTAGTGTTTATTTAAAAAATAGGAGCAGCTGAGTACATATGCTACAAAACCATCATCTGGAAATGCTGTTTGATAAGGAACTCGTGTTTATAACTTACTCTTCCTTAAAAGCTCCGTTGCTGTTCCCGGCTTGGTGGCTGAGCGTGATAATACACAGTGCTACAGCCCCACTTGTCCTGAGCCCACAGGTTCATTTAAGCAAATTTAATTCCCAATTCACAGGATCTTTTTTTTTTTCCACTGGAGCAACTGTTAAAGACTCGAGGAGGTGCTCGGCTGTGGGTGTGGGAAGGCCTCTGGAAAAAAGAAAAAGGGAACTGAAGTGGTAGCTGTGTGTGGTATAAAATGGATTTGTGAAGCTCTGAGGAAAAAGCTTCCCCCATGTAACGCTACAGAAGGACTGGAGCAGGAGTGCTGGCCTGCTCTCAGAGGAAATGCTGTCTAATCTGGAGCTGGAGCTCTCACAGGTGGGATGCTGGAAAGCTTTGGGAGGTGGGGTGGTTCTTGGGGCACTCCCTAAGATGCTGAGAGTTTCTGTTCATCCAGGCCTCACAGAAAGTTGGGGTTTTGTTGCTTTCCCCCCCACCTTATTTTTATGAGTAATTGCATACATTAGCCTCACACTTCTCACAACGTTGTCTCCCAGCAAGTTATTTTACCTGATCCAAAGTGTCCCTGATAGAATTCTCTCTGTGTGACTTCTCCTGTCAGGTCAGTGTAGGCAGTGATAAGGTCTCCCCTCAGCCTCGTCTTCTCCAGGCTGAAAACCCCCAGCTCCCTCAGCTGCTCCTCACAGGATTTGCCCTCCAGCCCCTTCCCCAGCCTGGTTGCCCTTCTCTGGACTCGCTCCAGGACCTCCATGTCCTTTTTATGGTGAGGAGCCCAGAACTGGACCCAGCACTCGAGGTGCAGCCTCACCAATGCCCAGCACAGGGGCACAATACCCTCCCCAGACCTACTGGCCACACTCTTTCTGACACAAGCCAGGATGCCATTGGCCTTCCTGGGTGCCTGGGCACACTGCTGGTTCATATTCAGCCTGCACCCCCAGGTCCTTCTCTGCCTTCACGCTTAAAACTGCTGCAAGCCAGAGGAAGAGGTGGTAAAGGATGTTTTCCTGAGGGTTGGAGCTGTATAACCAAGGGGATCTGAAGTTCTGAGTTAGAATGTCTCTGTATGTTCTCTCTAGTGTTGCAAGTAAAATAGGATTAAAATTTTTGCTGTAAAAAAGGATGGAAAACGAGTGTTAAGCAGGATTCAGAAAAGGTTATAAGCTAATGTAGACAATTCCACAGTTGGGCTTAAATAAGTGGATAATACTCACACTGCAGTACGTGCATTGGATGCAGGGAGTTTGAAGCTTCCCTCTGCGGCCTGTGGTATCCAGAGCCCGTGCCAGGGCTAAATGGATGGCTGCTTTTACTCTGCACAGCTTATTTTGGGTTTAATTGAAAGCGAGCGCTGCAAATGCTGCCTCTGTTACCCCAGTTAATTACTTCCTTACCCAGAAATAACAGGTGACTCTGCAGTTCCTGCTGTACCGTCGCAGCGAGGGGAGACCAGGCGCTTTGGTGGCGCTGGAAGTGGAGCCGTTGCTGGTGAGCGAGGAGCCTGAGTAGCATCGGGGTGGCTTTGGCTCATCTTTTCCTTGGATTTTGCCCTTGGATGACTTTGCCCAACAGTTAAGGTGGCAGCTGCTTAGGGACCAAAGTTATTACCTATTTCTTATTATTTATTCTATCATTTATTTACTGTTGTTACTTACAAATGCCATGGCAATTGTACACTTAACACTCACTGCCAGAATTTTCTTTCCTTGATTCTTTCCCCATTTTAGCTCTTTTTATCCCCGAAACGTGCTATGGGCTCACAGCAGTGCCTGATGTAGCAGTATTTATTTGATGTCATGACACGATGCGTATGATGGGATGGCTGCTTATTATCCCCACCTCCACTGACCTGCCAGGAGGGTGCAGAGAGGTGGGCGATGGTCTCTGCAGCCAGGGGAGAGGAGATGGGACAAGGGGCAATGGCCTCAAGCTGTGCCAGGGCAGGGTCAGCTCAGATGGGAGGGAAAAGTTATGGGGCTGTGGCACAGGCTGCCCAGGGAGGGGGCTGAGTCCCCACCCCTGGGTGTGTTTAAAAAAAGGGTAGATGAGGTACTTGGGTACATGGTTTAGCTTAGGATGGGAATGGTTGGACTTGAGGATCTTAAAGGTCTTTTCCAACCTTCTGACTCTGTGATATTGTGGGATGAAGATGTGAATCATGTTACTGGGCAGCTGAGGTTACCCCCAGCCTCCCACCCTATCTGTGCTTACAGGCTGCTGGGCCAATTGCACTGTATGTAAGATTTAAACACTCTTTAATTAATTAACTTTGGTGCAGATGGTCCATATTTGATGCAGAACCAGGGTCTTGGTGGGAGCCTGGTGTGTAGCCCACTGCAGAGCATCGCTGCATGCTTTGTCCCTAGGAGTTAAATGGTTTATACATCAGTTCCTGTGTCCAAAGGAACAGAATCCCTGCGAGTTACCATACACCCTGTGTAAAGGTTTAGTACAACCTTTTCTTGGCAAGCTTCTAGGTTAGATAAGTACCATAGGGGGGTGGTAAGGGAAATTAGGAGCTAAGGAGACCAAGCCTTGCGATTGTGGAATTCTGCAATGCTGTGTGTGCCCGAAGAAAGCGAATAAAATTACCTCAAGGAGTAAACTTCTTGTTAATACTTTATTGATTGTGTAATGATTTGGTCTTTGGGAAGTTTGTGAACAGAAGGGCTGGGTTTTTGTAACGGTCAAGATGAGTGTTTTATACAATGTTGGGCTTACAGAGCTCGTTTGATTTGATCATAGAATCCCAGACTGGTCTGGGTTGGAAGGGACCCCAAAGATCACAGAGCTCCAACCCCCTGCCACAGGCAGGGACACCAACCTCCAGGCCTGGAGCTACACAAGGTTGCCCAGGGCCCCATCCAACCTGGCCTTGAACACCCCCAGGGATGGGGCACCCACCCCCTCTCTGGGCAGCCTGTTCCAGCCCCTCACCACTCTCTCTGGAAAGAACTTCCCCCTAATATCTCATCTAACCCTTTCCTCCTTTAGAGATGCTGGAAGAAGAGGGGAACCTCCTTGCTTTCTAAGCCCAGCTCCTCTGCATCTCAGCAAATCCTCTCACTACAACAGGCAGTCCTTGTGTTAAGATATGGGCATCTCTCCACTGGAAATGCTGCCCTCTGCTCTTTCGTTGATCTGAAAGCCTCAAGTGTCGATCCATCAGCAGGGAAGCTGCTGAGTGCCTAGAAATGAGCCAAAATCCCCTGTCCAGCAGCCTGCCATTGGCCCTGCCAGCGTGAAGGGACTGGTGGCTTTTTTTCTTGCAACTTTGATTTACTGGTGACTGTTGGGAAAGCAGCAAGCCAGAGCTGAAAACCCAATATTGCCATTATAGTTCACTTAATAAAAAAAACATCATAGCGAAGTCAGACATCATAAAATGCCCATCTTCCTTCTCTATTTACAGGACCACACAGTAACTTGAGCCAGACTGGTAATCAATTCTAAAAAGCCCTTTGCAATTGAAGGCACAGAGGAGTGGGTGCTCAATATCCCCATAGCCACATGTCACCAGAGCACCCTGAATATGGCCTGGCTGTGGGGTGGCAACAGGGGAAGGGGAAGGGACCGGCCCCACGGCTGCTCCAGAGCAGGACACACTATTACCCAGAAGCTGGTTTGAACACTGAGCAATTCCTATTCCAACGTGCCCAAGAACTCTTCTGCATCATCCATCCTCCCCAGTTGCAAAATGTCTTCTCCCAGTGATATGGGGGGTGAGACTCCAAAAGGCCCCTAGCCCTATTTTGGGGGGTTTCATCATGTCCCTGAGGTTCAACAGAAGTTGAGAGGGAAAAATGCTTCATTTTTAGTGTGTGCTTTTGGCAGCAGTTTGGATACCATCAGTGGTGCTGATTTCTTGTGCTATTTAAAAATGAATTTATTATTTAGTCCTAATCCCTTTGCAGCGTGTGAGTGCAGTGCCAGGATGAAAGCTGCATCCTCGGTCCATCTTTTCCACGTGGCCTTTACCTACATTTCCCCCTCCAGCCTTGCCACCAGGTCCAGGGTCTGGTGCCTCAAGCAGGTGATGGGCGTCTGGAGGATGCTGGTGGGATGGAGCCACAAGCCCACAGTCCGGACCCCGGCGGAGCCGTTCCCAGCAGATGGAGCAGTTGCTGTTCCAGCGCTGCCAAGCTGTGAAACCCCAAACGCTGTGAGGCGCGGAGGGGCAGCATCCCCCAGCCCCAGGGGGGATCCTGCAGAGCATCCTCGCAAGGTGCCTGCAAGCGCCCCGGCTGACCTTGCCTTTGCTCCCAGGATGTAAACCTGGAGTGAAAGTCACCGAGCTGGGAGAGCCAGGCTGAGGCACTGCCTCTGACCCCATCCTTTGCATCACTTCTTGGCAGCTCCTCACTTTTTGAGTGAGCCCAAACCTCCATCCCTGTTTCCTCTAGCTGTGCCGGTTGCAGGCCGTGCACAGGGCACCGGAGGTTTTTTTGGCAAACAGCCTCTTCTCCCCCATTGTGGCCAGAACATGTAGATGGGTCGCTTGAAAACCACACGACACTTCAAAGTATGATCTGACCTGGCTGGAGACCCCCCGGGTGCTTTTCCCAGCATCTCCTGGGTGGGAACAGCCAGTCACCCTGCCCATCAGCTGGGACACGCTGACCAAGGCGCACGGAGCCGGCAGCTCGCCCTGTATCACACCAGGTTGTGCTTCAGTCCCACAGGTGCCAGAGGTGATGTGGCACGGGTGAGGTGTACGCCAGACTGGTATTTACCTGGTGGGTGGGTGCATTCCCCAGCAGTGAGGGGTAAGGAGAGGGACCCTTGTGCTGGATAACCGGCTGGCCTCTCAGGTCTGGGGTGGCAACATCTGCAGAATTATTGTAATTACTGCTCATCAATAAAGGAACAGCACCAAAATGCAGCAGGGTTTTTAAGCCCTCTTTACCCAAATTTTCCTGAGGACACCATTTTCATCTGGGAGAAGTGACCTGCCAGGGCAGGGTGTTGCTCCGCAGCAGCAGGATGGCCACGGTGCCATTCCATGCTTGGCTGCCCTGATGGGCTTGGCCAGAGCCTGCTCATGCCCTGGGACCAAATCCCACCCCTTGCCCTTGCTCCTCATGGATCTGACACCTGCCCTGTGAAGGAAAGCAGGGAGCTTCCCCCAGCCCTGGCTGCTGAGAGATGCTGCTCCCCAGGGCGACAACCAATGCTGGCCCTGCACAGGTCACTGACTGGCACCTTCACACACTGCTGCAATGGGAGTAGGGATCCTGTTCAAATTAACCAGCTCAGGGCTTCTTAGCTTCACTTAAAAAAGTTGTTCCCACCACACCTGCCCTGCTTGCAAGGACAGTGTATTGCCACAGACTGGAGACATCCTCCTCCTGCATCTTCCCAGCCCTTCCATGACGATAAGGCTCAAGTTTCTCATCTCCTCCGCTGGAGGTGAAGCTTGGGGTCGAAGTATCCCCAAAAGCTGGCAGGCTCAGCCTGAGCTCCAGATGTTGCAGTTCAGACCTGGCTCCATGCTGGAGAAACGTAAAGTTGTGATTTATTATTACACACAGAGTAATCCTTTTTTACACTGAAAGTAGGATTATGTTATATAATCAAGTCTCATTTGTTATTCATTGCATCCTCTCCCTGCGCAGATGTGGATGCTTCACCCTGTCTCCTGGTGGATGATGTCCTTTGCCTTTTCCTGGTGGGACTGTGGGGGGGACCTGCCGTGGGCCGACCAGCAGCGCTGGGGGGAGTGGGCAGCACTCCTGTCCAGGGCAAAGTCTCTGCAAAGGAAAACAACCTTCATCTTTCACCCCTTTGTGCCTTAGAAGCTGTAGTAACTTCTGCATAGTGCAGCATTGGAGCAGATGAGCTGGCCAGCACCGGGACAGGAGCCATGGCTTGTCTAGGGCAAATGTTTGCAATAAAACTCTTTGATATTGAGCTGCTGCTGCTCTTAGGAAAGTTCCCCCCAAGAAAGATACTGTTGGCCTTGAGACCTGTGGGTTTCTCATGTGTGAAACTCTCCCCTGTCTATTTGCTGCCTTTTCCTGGTGCCACATGGGTACGTCACGGTGGCAGAGCAGGCAGGCAGGCAAAGGCAAGCACAGATCCCTACAGTGCTGCCTGGGCACCAAAATACCCATCTAGGAGCTGCTGAAACACCAATCTTGCTGCCCAGTGCAAGAACCACGGGCGCTTTCCTCTGCCACTGTCCCTGCCCGACACCTTTCCAGCTGGCAGAGCATCCTGCAGCCAGCCAGCACCATGCCGGCTGCCCAGAAAGCGTGGTCTGGTTCAGCTCCACCTTGTACCAGTGGAACCTGAGATGTTCATTTGATGCACACCATGCCACACTGAGCCCACAGCACTGGTGTGTGCCCCAGACCTGCAGCGTGCCCTGCACCCAGTTCAGGAATGGTACAAGCTGAAGGGGCTGGGCAGGGGCTCTGCAACATGCCAAGGTCTGCAGGTCTTTGGTGCCAGCTCCGATTGCACAATTGACCATAATGTGCATTCCAGGTGTATTAAGCTTTAGAACAGGTTTTTCCTCCTCATCTTCCCTGTGCCAACACGTATCAGCTCCATCTCCCTGCCTACAGCAGACAAATTCTTTTAGCTGGGTTTTGGAGCCCGATGTAACTGATGACGAACATCACACCATACTGGCGGCTGCCGACGCTGTGGGAAGATGCCCCGAGCACAGAGCTGGAGACAGGTTTTATTCTAAGCCCTCTTTATTCCATCTTCTTTTTAGCAGGTATGTGATGGGGACATATGAAACATCGATATTCTCACTCAACTCTCCACTAATGTGATTTTTGGTATGACATCACGGGGAAGCTCTGAATTCTTTTTATCTCTATGTAAAAGCTCTGTCACCAACCCCAGCAAGTATTCAAAGCAATGAGCCCTCTAAAGAGAGGGACTTTCTGTTGTTGTTACTGATGCCTTCTGAAAAGGATATCTTTAAGATACAGGAGCAGCCGTAGCTGCTGGTCCTCTGAATTGCTCTGGTGGCTCGTACTGCACAGAGAGCCCTGACAGTGATGGATAACCTCCGCAACTTCTCCGCGGCGTGGTTGGGTTTATCCTGCCTTTGCTTTGCGTTCCTCTCAGGTTTTTCACTTGGAGCTACATTCAGCCTTTGTACACTGGCTGCCTGACTCCCCGGGTACACACACACCCCCGCCCCCATGTAGCACCCCTGTAACCACACAGGAAAGCATGGAGACATCCTGGTTGGGCATGGTTTTGTTTTCACAAGTGCATTTGGGCAAGGGAGGGCTGGGGAAGAGCAGCATGTGCGTTGGAGCAAACTGTCTGCAAGAGATGCTGGGAGTAGCAAAACCTTTCAGGACCCTGTTGCTCCTAGGTGAACACCTTTAGGTAAAGGGCAGACCGTGCCAAGACATCCACTGTGTCCTGGTCTTCGCAGCCACTCTGATGCTGCAGGACTTGCCACTGCCTCTTGTCCATGACTCTCTTATTTCCCCAGATCTATTTAAGTTATTTGGTTTTGCTCGAAGAGTTTTAGTAAAATCACAGCTCAAATACTGAAAAACTTTTCTTGACAGCTTGGTAGTACTTGTATAAACTCATTGATTTCATTAAGGTGATTGGTGGTAGCAAGGAAATGAGTGTGCCCTTGGGAGCGAGGATGTTCTGTTGTATTTGAGGTCTTGGGAAGGAGATGAGTGCTTTGGCCACATTGCCCAAGTAATAAAATGTTATAGACATGGGAAATGGCCCAGGAGACTGTAACATCTTCTTTGCTCAAAAGGAATTGGCTGGGCAATGGCTCTAGAAAGGAGGAAGAGGTGTGGGAAGAGGATTGATCGCGAGTGGAGGCAAGGCGCTGAGACAGAATTTGTCCTCAAGGCTGTCCATGGGGTTCTAGTCCTCGAGGCTGTCCATGGGGTTGTCATCCTTGAGGCTGTCTGTGAGGTTGTCATCCTCAAGGCTGTCCATGAGGTTGTTGTTCTTGGTTGGCCACAGCTCTGGGGAAGGAGCCATCCCTTGCCTGCACAGAGCCAGTGGCACAGGGCAGCCCCAGCCCGGAGTCCCGCTGGCAACAGCAGTGTAGTTGGATGACTGGAGAGGACACACATGAGCTGGGATTCTGACCAAAGAGTTTGAGCATCTCCTGACATGGACGTGTTGGTGAATGCAGTGGTGGTTGATTTCCATGAGCTCCCTCCCATGCTCTGCACTCACAGGGTGACACATCCCCTGTGGACACGGCAGGGCTTCCTTTGCATGGCTTAGTGTCAATAGCAAAACACTAACAAATGGGAAGAGCTGGATTTCTGGGAAACATCAGCTGCTTCCCATCATGGGGGTAAAAGAAGTGGGGAGCGTGGCAGGCTGCTCTGAGCAGGCTGGATCTCAGGTAGGGGGGCTCCTCAGGGACACCCACCCCCCCTTTCTCATTACCCAGGTTCACCTTGCAGGGACCAACCCCTCATCAGCAGTCACTGGGAGAGTAAATGCCACTGCCAGGTCTTCAGGGCTGGCTGAAGTGTCCCACACAGGCCAGGTATCTCAGTGCAAGCCCCCCTCTAATTAACAGCAGTATTTGTTTGAACAGATCAATGTCTGTCCTTGACCTCAATGCACAATTTAAGCTATTACTGTATTGCTGAACACAGAATGAACTGCAATACATTTGAGAGGCAAACCACTGCTATCGAACCCAGCAATAGACATGAGAATCTTTTATTACATCTAGAGCAATCTGTGTGGTTATATTTAAATACTCCAGCTGCTAAAGCCGGCGGTGAAAGACTTTTGCACAGCTAATTTACTGAGGAACATCACGGAGCCTGACCTGCTCCTCCAGTGCCCATCAGCTCTCCCAAGGAGACAAACTGCTTTGGAGCGAGGAGCTCTACTGCTGGTGATTAAAATAGTTCACTTAATGTCTGCTGGAAATCACAGAATCACAGATTGTAGGGGTTGGAGGGACCTCCAGAGCTCATCAGGTCCAACCCCCCTGCCGAAGCAGGGTCCCTAGGACAGGTCACACAGGTCGGTGTCCAGACGGGGCTGGAATCTCTCCAGAGAAGGAGACTCCACACCCCCTGGGCAGCCTGTCCCAGGGCTCCCTCACCCTCACTGGGAAGAAGTTCTTCCCCAGATTGGTGGGGAACTCCCTGTGCTCCAACTTGAGGCCATTGCCCCTTGTCCTGTCCCCACACACTGAGAAGAGGCTGGCCATGTCCCCCTGTGTCCCACCCTTCAGCTATTGATAACCATTGATCAGATCCCCTCTCAGGCTTCTCTTCTCCAGGCTGAACAGCCCCAGCTCACTCAGCCTTCAAACTCACAGAGCTATAAATGCGTGTGGAATAACTGGAGATGCTCCAAAGGTTTGCAGACACAGCTCGGGGTCTGCTGGTGGCGACATCCCCTTCATGTGGAGCAGGGAAGTAACCATCCCTGCTAGCCCAGGGCTCTTTGGACACAGTGAGATCATGATGAAGAAGAGATCCTCTGCAAGGGAAGCAACGGGCAAGGACCCACAATACCTTTCTAAGCTGAGCCTTGGCCTCGGTAACGCGCTTCTAATTAGCAGTAACTTTAAGAATCTCCTGTAGCACATGGGTAAACAATCTCTTGGAGTAATATAGGGGTTGTCAATGATGCTTTTATGTTCAAAAAAAAGCCTGTATTGCACTGTGGGTCAATGAGAAGCTGTGAGAGGTGAGGGCTGTTCAATACTCATGGCCTAAGGTCTGCAGAAATCTCCATAATACAGCAATGGGTTCTGCAGGGAGAGGAATGCTGAAAGGCGGCATCACCACTCCAGGCAGGCGCCGGGGCAGCACCACAGACAGCATCGTTGGAGGTGTGCCTCTCTGCTTCCCTGTTAGAGATGTGCCTCTCTGCTTCCCTGTTAGAGATGTGCCTCTGTGCTTCCCTGTTAGACTCGACTCAGGAACAAAACAAACCCTAAAACATCCAAGCACCACGAAAAAGAATCAGTACCCCTGGTGCTGCTTCCCCCTTCATCCAGGCTGGGCTGCTCAAGCCCGTGGCTCCCTCCAGCCACTGGAGTTTCTTCTGTGGGTCAGCCCCATGACCTGAACCATGCTGCACCTTTCATGGATGCTTTAGATCCGCTTTATAAATTCATTACATATCTGGGGGGGTAAAACGGGGTGCAGGGCAGTTGTCTTCTCGGCGCAGAGCATCTCTCCAGGAGCTCTCCTGGCTCTGGCTGCTGTGCAGAATGAAGGTTTTCCATTTCCCATCCCAAAGGGAAAGTTGTCAGTGAATGCTTGAGCATCCCTCTTCAGTCTACATTAATTAAATGACACAGTACCTATTGTCTGCAACAAATGGGGGTGGTTCTACACGGAATACTGGATGCAGCGATTAGAACCTGTGATCTTCACAGAGGAATACAGGAGAAACGACATCATTTGCTGGCACCAGCATGGTGTCCCCTGCTCTGTCATCCTTGTGATGCGGTGCAATGCACAGTGACCTCAGAACTGACATGACAGATGTATAATCCAGAGTGATGTCAAGTGTTGTAAGCATGAGGCGCACGTGACTCCCCTTCATCCAAAACATGTGTACATCACCAGTGTGCCCCAGCAGCAAACAAAACCTGCTCTCAGGCTGCTGGAAACACAGCCCATCAGCACATGAACACTGAAACACCACTCGTGCCTCCACAATTACACGATCAGATCTCCATCAGTGCCCACACCCCAGATTAGTTCAGCAAGAACTGAGTTTGCCAAGGCTTTCTCCCTGGCTGGGAAGCTTCGCTGCCTCTTGGCCAGCATCCTCCCCATGTTTCAGAAAGGAACCACACACTGAGGAGCACTCCAAAGAGGCATTTACTGCAAATTGCAGTTTTCTTACTGAAAATGGGGATGTGATGCAGAGCAACATGGCGTTATGCAGCTGAGAGCCAGAGGAGTGGGGCCACGGCACACGGCTGCTCATGGCTGCTGCTGGAACCAAGGTTTGTCTTCTTCAGAGTAATTATGAAATCTTTAGACAGCATTGCTGACAGAAGAGCACCAGTCAAATTTTGTCATAGATAATTAAAAATAATAAGACCACAGTTAATTAAACACATGGAGGAAGAAGAAGAGTTCTGGAAACCTCTGGCTCTGGGACATGAAGCTGTGGTCTCCGAAGTGCAAAGTGTGATGTCAGACAGAAAACAGACATTTTGATATCTTTTTCTCAAGAAATTGGTATGCATCAGTTAGGCTGAGCTTAACTACTGCAGGTGGGCATCTGACCACCTGGGCAAGCTCTTCTCACCCTTTCCCCTTCCGGCCACTTGTATAAAACAATAAAACAACTCTTCCTAGGTAGGAAACATGGAAAGCTGGGGGGTGCACACACTGACTCCTTGTATGTGTAACTTCTATGAAGAAATCTGCTGTGACATTGTCCAGGAAAGGAAAAGGCATTTGATGCTTTAAAAAAAAAAAAAAAAAAAAGGGGGAATTTTGGGTCTGTAATATGTTGTTTCCAGCATCTCTGGGAATGGTTGCTTGTCCTCATGCTGGTGATGCTGAATGCTGTGGGTTCCCTCCATATCTGCAGCCAGAGGTTGGGGTATGGGTACATGGGTTTTCCTTGGGATAGAGATGCATTTGGGAGAGGGTTTAACTTTATTTTTGCCACTCCTGGGAACATGGTGCTGTGGACTCAGGGTAGAAGCAGCTACAAGAGAAATGGTTCTGAGGATCCGGGTTCAGGGATTCTGCTGGAAGCATTTTCTGTGTGGAATTCTGAGTGCTCGACTGCTGATGTTTGCTCCCACTGATGGGTTTTGCTGAACTTGGACCCCCAGTACTTGATACAAACCCCATCCCAGCCGAGCTCTGCATGGCTGCCCTGAAGGAAAATGAAAACACAGAAAAAGGGAAATCAAAGAGAGCACCACGGAATGAAGAGCCAAGTGTTAGGGAGAGATGAGCGCCTCTGCATGCAGCGCTCCCACGCCTGTGCTCTCCGTGTTCGTATGGGCTTGGTTCAACTCATCCCACAGCTCCAGCTGTGGCAGAAGGCTTCTGAGAGAGCAGTTCAAACACAGATGTGATGTTGAAGTGGTGGAATCAATGGAATTATTCAACAAGCACAGAAGAAGCCTTAGTGCAGCACGTGTGGGTAGCGCCTCAGCTCTTAATGTGTTATTCCCCAGCAGCATCTCTCGTTCTTAGAAAGGGTGGAAGTGCCTGGTCTGGGCTATCCCAGGTTAGATAAAAAAATAAAATACTCAAAAGCTCTTCCAAAGAATATTTTTTTATCAATCTCTGGTGAGATCGTATGGAAATCCACGCAGGGGGATTGGGTACATCGCTCCATACAGCACCCTGGTCCCCTGTGGTGTGGGGTTCCCTGAGCTGACTGTGCTGCCATCATGGGTAGGCAGGGATGCTTGGCCCTCATTTGCATATGAACATCGTTAAGGAGTAATGAAATGCCGTGAGCCCCACGTGCGCTGTGTCTGGTCACTGAGCAGGCAGGGCGGCCGTGGGTAGGCCGAACCTTGGAGAAGCCAAAGAGCATTTAATGAGAATGACTCTGCTCTGTATGAACTTTCTGAAAACAATCTCTACGATGCTCCAGGACCACATTTTGTAGGGTTTTATGGGTCCTGCTCTTTTTATTTATTATTATGCTTTTTGTATGGGGTGGGTGCCTCTGCCACACGCACACTGGGGGCAGCGGCACAGGCCTCGCTGGGGTGGGAGAGGAGATGTGGCTCTAAACCAGCACACAGGGCCACGTTGGACACCAACAAGGTGATAAACGCTCTTTTGGCAGAAATTTAAAAGTCCTAAGACAGGTTCCCAGGAGTCTGACAGTTGTGGGGGTACTCGGGGTGCCCCCCCAGCTGCTGCGAATGCCGTGCGGGCAGAGCTCCGGCCTGCAGCCCCTCTCCCACCTCCCAGCTGGGCTTGCCCTTCCTGTTGGGTTCGGGATGACAATGTGCTGTAACAGAGCTACCCAGGAAATGACTTTTCCTTTCCCACGACTAAAGGAAGCCAAATCCATCCTTCAACCACACCGACACAGCAGTAGCATCCAGTAGTAGCATCTCAAGCAAACAAGCGTCACCGCTGCACCGCCGCACTGGATCAGAGTTCCCATCTCCACCAACAAAACCCCATTTTGGCTGCACAAACCCTTCCCCACCCACTGGCAACGGATGCTGCAGTGGCAGAAGGGCACGCAGGGAATCCCCATGAACTCCTGGCCACCCTGCTGACACCCAGCACCACATCTGAGCTCCCTTTGGTATTCCTCCCTGCTCACCACAGCCCAGGCAGGCAGCTTGATGCACGGGAGCTCATTCCCACAAACAGGGGGGTGGATGTGTGTTCCCAGCCACAAGAGCAAGCAGTTAAATATCAATATAAATATTTAAGCTTCACTTACAGCCTTCAGGGCCTATTTACTTAAAAAATATCCCCTTGGAAAGTTTATTCAACACGATCTGCAAGTCAAACAACTTCTCCAAAGGCACAGGGAGGGAAGCACAAAGGACCCAAACTCTCTCTGTGCTGTTATGGGGGGGTCCTGCTCTCAGCCCGCTTTACAAATGGGTGGGAAGAGGGAACTGGGTGCAGAGGGTGAGGGGAGAGCAGCATCCGGGGTGGCCGTGCCTGGTGCTGCCTGCCGGCGTGGCGGCTGCTTCCCTGGCAGGGATAGGCACTCGTTGCAGCCTGGGGAGAGAGGAGGCACATGAAAGCGGGTCTGGATTTGCCTTGCAATGACAGCTGCATATTAATCTAAAGAATTTCTGAAAAATCAAAAAGACACTTTTTTCAGCAAAATACACCCCTAGAGCCTCGATCATAAAGCAGGGGAATAAACTTGAAACAGGATTGATTTCATCTTAAAGGGAGTGTTTCTTTGAAATGCTACCAACTGCAGTTGTCTTATTTGGTTTTTCAATACTATAACAAAATTGTGCCATATTGTGTCAAATGAGGAGATAATATAACAGCTTTAAACAAATTTTGTAATTAGGGGATCAATGGGAAATGAATTAAATCCACGTGCATTAGGAAAGGCGTGCCACTGAATACTGAGCAGCTCCAAATACCGGTTCCCAGCCCGTTTCTGGTGGCCACAGTCCTGGAACTTTGAGTTCAGTGTGACACCAGCCACAGGATGCAGGGGATGCAGCAACCCCCAGTCAGTGCTCCCAGCCTGGGGAAAGAAGCTCAAGGTACTCCCTCTTGATTACAAGCAAAGAAAATGAGAAAAAAAATATAAACTCCCCCAAGCTGGGCTGTGCCAGTAAAACAAACCCACCAGCTGATGCTTTGGGTGGGCTTTGGAAACGCTGTTCTCTGCTCAGTGATGCTGTGCAGGTATTTTCCCCTCTGATTTCTTCCCCAGTTTCGAATCTCCACAAGACCCAGCCCTGTGAGGATCAGTATTAGGGGGTATCTTGACTATAACAGTGGATATAGAGCCCACTCCAGTTATGGAGCATCCCTGGTATATGGAAAGGAGTTTTCCTCCTTGCTTCCTTTGTCCCATGACCACAGAGCCTCCCTGGGATCCTGAGCACCCCTGATTCTGTCAGCCAAGCTTCTCCAGCCTTTAAACATAGCCCTTTGCTGAGATCTGTGTGTGGATACTTTCAGGGCTCTGGGCATCGTATTGATGTGGAATGAAGGGGTTGGTTCACGGGAAGGGAAGGGAAGGGAAGGGAAGGGAAGGGAAGGGAAGGGAAGGGAAGGGAAGGGAAGGGAAGGGAAGGGAAGGGAAGGGAAGGGAAGGGAAGGGAAGGGAAGGGAAGGGAAGGGAAGGGAAGGGAAGGGAAGGGAAGGGAAGGGAAGGGAAGGGAAGGGAAGGGAAGGGAAGAGGAAGAGAATCAGATTCAGTGCTGCTAGGCGACTGATGAAACTGGATAACTGCCTTATTACCCCACGGTGCAAGCGCAGTGTGGGTGCTGACCCTTGCCAGGGCCGGCCGTGGGTCAGGGCAGCTCCTCAAGTATTTCTTCCCTCCCGTCCAACCTGCCTAGCCAGCACATGGGAAAAACCCAGCCTGGACCTTCCTGGGGTCTGCCCAGGGTTTGCCTCACTCACAGGCAGGAGGAGACCCCGGGGGACGCTGGCGCTTCCTCTCTGCAGGAAACGCTGCGATCGCTTGGAGCACGTTGTCAGAAAAAAGGAAAGAAGTTCTTTTTGTTTTCTTCTTCTTCATCATTTAAATAGGAAGAAAACAGGGAAAGGTTTATTTAAGTGCTCTGACAGGCTCCTGAGCCTCCCCACAACAGTTGTGTTCCTCTGCTGAAGCACGAAACCAGGCAGGTGAGAGCCGCTGTGGTGCGGCGGGACGCCAGCACTCCCGGGAAGGGGAGCGATGCTGTTTCGGTGGAGTTTCTGAAGGCTTTCAAGAGCTCGTCTCTGAACAGGGGCAGGGAACAGACTATTTTCTTGAAACTCTGGGCTTCACAGAGAGCCCCGTTCTCCCGTGGCACCTTCAAACGCGGTGCCGGCAGAGGCGGCGCGGCTGCGATTGAAACCGCCGGCTTGTCGGATGCCACAGCCGGCGTGGGTCCTGGAGGGACTGGGATGGGGAGCAGAGATGAAATATGCTCTGCTCCTTAGAAGCTTGGTCCTCTCCTTCCTCTGCCTCTCCTCATCGATTTCTTTAAAAATACGATGTCTCTGCTTTCCCTTCCCTCTCAAACTGGTCCTTTGCTTGTGCAGGAGGCTCTGCAAGCAGGGTGAGGGCTCCCAGCCCAGGCTTCCCCCCACCCAGCCACAGGCATCGGCCACCTTGGGTGCTGGGGACACTGGGGTGCTGGGCGTGCTGGAGGTGCTGGGGATGCTGGGCATGCTGGGAGTGCTGGGAGTGCTGGGGGTTCAGGAGATGCTGGGGGTGCTGGGCATGTTGGAGATGCTGGGGGTGTTGGGGATGTTTGAGATACTGGGGTGCTGAGGGTGCTGGGGATACTCTAGTAGGAGTGTGCTTGTTCCTCTGCACTGCTCTACCCATGGGCTTTGCAGCAAACACTGTCAAGAGTTGGTTTTAAAAACACACTGCTTGGTTTCCATCCCTTAGGAAGCAGCCTGGGTGAGGCTCCTCACCACCATATGTCTGCTCCTTCTCCCTAAAGCAACTTGAGCAAACTCAGCAGAGGCATCTGGTGAGGCAGAGTGAAAATAAACACAACCTCAAGCTTGTGGAGAGCTGAATCCCTACCAGGGAATGTCCATGCCCTGAGCATCTCTACGCAGTGAAGTGACCTGCACACCCACATCACAGGACCCCAGGCATCCTGCTGGGAGGTGCTGGGGGGCTCCCTGAGGGGGCTGAGAGTCCCCTCCAAAGGATGGTCATGGGGGACCGTGTCTCCTGGGATAGTGTGAGCCTAGACTTGGCCCCTACCAGCCCCTACAAAAAAAAAATCACAAACCAGACAGGGCTGAGCCCATCCCCATGGGGCTTCCACATCCCAGGATTTAAAGACCAAGATTTTCTCATTATCTCCTTTTGCATCCCAGGTACCTTCTGTCTCCCCCCACCTGCAGAAGGGTCTCAGTCCTGCTCAGGGTGTGTGGGCACAGGTCTCATCCACACTTGGGGTGCATGGGAATGGGTCTCATCCACACTCATGGGCACGGGTCTCATCCACACTCAAGGTGCACGGGCACAAGTCTCAGCCCTGCCGTGCTGGTGCAGCAGCTCAGCCCCCTCCCCCCACAGTTCCAGTTATCTCCCAGAGATCCCACAGTGGGGCTTTCCCACCTGCGTGCCACTGAGGAGACCAGTGCCATGTGCCTGTGACCAGAGCACAGCTCCATTCCTGGAGGGGCTTGCACAGGGGCACGACACAGTTTGGAGCCCAGCTCACCCCAGCAGTGGCCTTGTGCCTTCTCCTCACAGGCAGCGATGCAAATGAATGGGTTTGCAGCTTGTCGGGTAAATACAATGTTTGTTCTTCCTAATGGATTTCAGCAAGATATGGTAAATATTAACTCCCAGGTGGGGCAAAATGCATAATTCATCAGCCAGCACATTCCGACTGCTCCGTCTCTCTCATGATTAACATGTAAGGCATTCATTATGTTTTTCAGCCGGTGTGTAGACGAGTGTAGAAAGTTTATGCAGATGAATACCAAGCACCCGTGTCGTAGACAATCATCCCACTCCATCGCAAGACCCACTCCACAGCCAGCCACCCCTGCTGCGTCCCTGCAGTGCACTGGGAGGTTTCTGGGGTTGGAGAGGTAGAGGTTGGTCACTCCATGACTTGGGCATTGCTCACTGTAGGAGATAGGTGTTTTTCCTGCTGCAACCACACATGGGGTCAGCAAAACAGCAGCCATCAAACAGCCACTGGCCCCCTCGGTCTGCAAGTTCAGGTTTGTCATCTCACCCTCTTCTCAACAAGCTCTTGAAGGGAAATGACACTTGGCCAAAGAAATGGCTTTCAGGACTGGCAGCATCTGCTGTGCACCAGGAAACATGGTACCTGATCCAGAAGCAAGACAATCAGTTCATTACTCTCTGCTTTTTGGGCAGAATTAAGTCTCTTCCTGTGATAAAGGATATTTTTCCCATCTGTCACGTCTCGGACAGGTAAAAGGCTCCTCTGTCCATCCTTTCCTTCCAAAAGTTCAACACTCAAAGACAGATGCTGATAACTTCAAGCTGCAAGACTCTCAAGCATCACCAAACCTCATCCTTTTGCATCTGCTTGCCCAGCTACACAGGCTCCACCAACCATGGTCCCACCTCTCAACTGCTCTGTTTATCAAGCTGTTTCCAGCATTTGATAGATCCTCTTAGGTTTGTTACAGTCCATGTTCTCCTAGACCCAAAGCAACATATTCAGACCTTCCACCTGCTTTTTCCATGCTAGAGGAGAACTCCTGCACTTTCCATGCTCTCCTGCCTCATGGGTGGTGCTAGTCAAGAACCAAATATGCTGCCAGTATTTTCTTCACCCACACTAATCTAAATGCAGACATATTTACATTTGCATCCTAAAGGGTGTGACTTGGTGGGCATGAAATAGTGCTGGGTCCATGAGAGCCCTGCTGAGCAGCCCCAGGGGCTGGAGGTGACTGATGCTGCTCATAAAGTAGGGCCCTACACAAAACCTAGCCCAAGAAAGGCTTGGCCTTGTAGCTTGTTTGTGAAGCTTGTTAGCAGTACCCAGATCACCAGTGCCAAAACAAAGCATCACATCTAGAGCAGAAACACTTGGCTTTTTTGCCTTGACTCTGCCCTCACAGGGTGTGAAGCTCTGGATTCAATCCTGGCAGGATAGGAAGTAACACACCCGTCAAATGTGCTGTCCTAGGAATGCCCAATTGCCCACCCATCAGCTTTCTGGGGAAAAAAAGTCCTGGCAAATGGAGCAACCCAAAGGAGGGTGCTGATGGGGACATGGCAGGAGAACTCTGCAGCCAGAGTGCTCTGCTGAGCCCTCCCCTCACAATGTGATGGGTGAGCAGTCACCCTGCTCGCCCCAAACCTGCTTTGGAGTATCATCCACTCCCTCACAGAAATCCACCAAAGGGATGAAGAATTCACCTCCAGGCTGTGTCAGGGTGATGAAGGCTAGCAGCCGAGCCAGGACCAGCTCTGACTATGTATTTCTGGGGAAGATGGGTAGAGTCACTAATGAATCCTCTTCCTTATGGACTGCATGCTCCTCTGTGCATCTGCGAACGCATCCCTGTGCAAATCAGACCATCTCACTCTTAGAATCATAGAATGGTCTGGGTTGGAAGGGACCCCAAGGATTCTTCCACCCAAATAACTCTCTGTTTCTCGCATTCTCTTCCCAAATCCCTGTTATTAGCTGCTGTGAGCTTAGTAAAGGTGAAAACTTGCTGCTTCTGCCTTTAGATGCGTAGCCAAACTGAATTAATTTCAGAGGTAAATAGGATTTAGATTTCTGCTTAAGTGATTTGTTAAGTCAGGAGATAAATACAGACCTTCACTTACTTCCCCTTAATTAGACATCAATTCATAAATGCTGGCATTTGATGCTATCACAAAGATTGCCCCCAGAAGTGATTAGAGTCTCTCTTAAACACTTAGTCAGTGGAGGAAATCAGTCTTCTGGAGTATTTCACAGAATCACCAGGTTGGAAAAGCCCTTTAAGATCATCAAGTCCAACCATTCCTGTCCTGTGCTAAAGCATATCCCTGAGCACCTCATCTCCCCTCTGTTAAACACACCCAGGGGGGTGACTCAGCCCCCTCCCTGGGCAGCTGTGCCACAGCCCCACAACTCTGCCAGGGAAGAGCTTTTCCCTCCCATCTGAGCTGACCCTGCCCTGGCACAGCTTGAGCCCATTGCCCCTTGTCCCATCTCCTGTCCCCTGGCTGAAGAGACCATCGCCCACCTCTCTGCACCCTCCTGTCAGGGCAGGGGAGGTGGGGAGAAGGTCTCCGCTCAGCCTCCTCTTCTCCAGGCTGAACACCCCCAGCTCCCTCAGCTGCTCCTCAGAGGATTTGCCCTCCAGCCCCTTCCCCAGCCTGGTTGCCCTTCTCTGGACTCGCTCCAGGACCTCCATGTCCTTCTTATGTTGAGGAGCCCAGATTTATTGTGCTTTCACTTTTTCCTGAGCCCGCATTGCCCTCCTGCATACATCTCGGTAGCTCCCGTGGCCACATGGCGACCATGGCGAATTATCCCATCCCCTTTGGTGGCCAACTCCTAAATGGATCTGATCTACCACCAGCCTCACTTCACCTTGAGCTGGCATTAGATTTAAGCCTGAGACTAAGAAGTCAAGGCTGGTGCACTGACTTACTACTTCCCAAGTTGTTTTTCCCCCACCTCGTCGTTGCCTTTGCACTCCTGTGGTGACGGCACAACAAAAAAGCCATCCTCCCAAATGAAAGAAGTGACATTCAGCGATGCAATTTAAGACCTAGAGAAGTCAGATGTTAAACACCTAAGGGGTATAATCTCCTTTTAATGTGAGCACAATCCCTATTAACATTAATGGGGGGTTGTACGGCAGCTTCAAAAGGAGAATATGCACCTAAAAGTGCAAATTAGCACTTACAAACTCTATTGATAAATTATTAAAGCGTATCATTAAAGCATAGCCACACCTCTGGATCATTAGAGCAAGTCAAAAACAGCCCAGCAGTGTGAGCAGTGCTCCCTCATTATAACAAGGGCTAAAATGCCGTTTAGTCACCAAAATGGACCTAGTGTAAATATTGGTTCTTTGGCCCCCACTTCATGCAGATTTTGGAGTTTTAAGAGCTTGAACTGCTCTTCTTTAAATGCAAATGAGCACCAGGAGATGCTTTTAATGCAGGTCATCGCTTAGAAATCCATGTTTAACAAGCAAATTAAAAACAAAACCCCCAAACCTCAGGGACTGTGCTGTCCTCAGAGTTCTTTGTTGTTGTTTATGTGGCACCACGACCACGATAAAACCAGCAGCCCCCTTGCCCTGGAGGGTTCAGACCTGAGTTACCAGGTCTGTCACAATTAATTTTCCACTGAGATCTTGTTGCAGTATCGTGGGTGACACCGGCTGGTTTGAAGGTACTGTGAAAATCAGAAATACTCATGCTCCCCTGGTGAAGTTCTCTTGGCTTTCCTCTCCTGGTCCAGCAAGGTGGATCTCCTCGAGGTCACAGTGTCCAGGCTTCCGTGGCCACACATGCAGCAGCTCACCCCGCTCCCATTTGCTTTCCCAACCCAATGGACACCAGCTCATTGGGCATTTGGCAGAGTGGTGCTATTTCTGTCTCTCAGCAATGACCTCCCTCAGAGCCGACACGTCGAGTGAAGCCACCAAGCCACGTGCATCAATGGAGATGATGGGGAAAACCCCTGGCACTGGGAAGAACGGACATGATACAGGCCTGGGAGCACTGGTGTTGGGCATCCATCTCCACTCCCAGCACTGCTTCCAATCAAAAGAGGAAGCAAAGCCATGTTAACCCCAGGCCGCTCCTGCTGTGCCCATATCGGCTGATCTATCTCCAGAAAATCCTGCCAGCCCATTACCTGTGCTTTTTAAATTATTAACTGCCTTTGACATCTCATCCACATTAATTCCCTCCCTTCCAGGACACCGTGTATCTCTCAGAGGTTACCCTTTTACTCTCCCTTTTGTTAGATTAACCAGACGTGGGTGTCTCCAGCTTCCTTCATAATTCATGTCCCAAAACAGAGGCTCTTTTTGGTTGCCCCCCACAGCACCTTTACAACCCTGGAGATGTTTCCCCTTTCAGGGGTGGAGCAGAATTGTCGGCACCAGTCTCAATCTATCTCCCCAAGTTAGGTATTTATAGGATTACAATTGCCCTATAACCCTGGGAGGGAGTTAAATAGGACGTAGTCATCCCTTTCTATGAAGGTCCTATTTACCCAGCCCATGAGGACTTTCAATCCACTAAACCAGTATTTCTTCAACACTATTTCAATCCACTAAACCAGTATTTCTTCAGCATGCAGACTGGCACAGCTCACACTAACCCAGGGGCCGATGCTTATAATTTATGGGGTACCATCTTCACCCTTCCAGGGATATTTTCTTCATTTAAAAAAAATATTAGGTATTTCTATATCTATATATGTACAAAAATGAGGTATTTCTATTTCTATATGTGTACGTTGCGCAGCGTTACAACTGCTATCCTTCAACATACATCCTAAATACTAAACACATTCCTAAAGCCACTAACAAAATTATTTTGGAAAAAAAAACCAAATTAATTAATTATTTATATTAATGTAGCTGCACCAAGAGTAGAAGTGGAGAAAACCTCAGTGGTGATCCTGAAGTTTAAGTGGTGCCAATTTTTCACACTGTTGTGAATCTTGTAGCTGGCAAAAAAAATATAATCCCAGTTTCTGGACATAAATAAATATACAAATTTATTATTAAATAATTTTTTGAAGTTTTTTATTTAGCTATTAAGGCTAAAATGGATCAAAAAAAGTGCCCTTCATTCCTATGAAGAAAAGCTGTGAAATGGTGCCCGGGGAGGTCTTCTAAAGTTAAAACAGAAAATAAGGACGTTCTGGTTTTCAAACTACTTCAGCTAAAAGGTCAGTCCTGTGAACGTCCCTGTGAACGTGGGGCAGCTGGACCCCTGACTCTGCAAGGTCTGGAGCGGGCAGCACCAGGTGAGCTACGGTTCGGCACATGAAACGAAGCCAAGATGAGATGGGAACAGTAGGATGAAGGTTAGAGTGACACCTCCAGTGATGGCCTATAATGAATTTTTTAAAGTTTTCCAACCAAGAGCAATAAAGGTCAGCTCCCTCCCACTGAATTCAGCTGATACTTTATTAATACCAATTGAAATTACATGCATATAGCAAAAGAGACAAGTCTGTAAGCGTTCGGTTTCTGCTGGAATCTAGATGGCCACGTCTCTCCTCCTGCTCTAACCTAACAATCATGATTGTGTTTCCAAGAGAGTCTCTAGAAGGACACGATTTTGTGATGACAACTTAAATAAGTGGAACCAGAGGATGGCTACACACCATAGGACCTCCCCTTTACATCTCCTCACCATCCATTTGGTTCATCCCTGCCTCTGCCTCGCGATGAGGTCTCCTCACCAGCACCTTTCCACACTGCTCCAAAAATGCACAGTGTTATACAGCTCCCCATGTTGGTCCATGGTGGAAGACACGTGCCATGTTACGTCCACCAGATCCTGTCATCAGAAAGTTGGGATGTAAACTGGGAACTGAAGAGAAAGGGTGTCCACAGTCCAGGGTTGTGTGACCCAAAGAGGGAGCCCAGGTAAGGGACTGCTGCAGCATCGCCTCGAGCTGGTTGCTAGCTTGGGTGCTGCCCAGGGGTATTTTCCAGGAAAGCTGAACATAAGGACTTCTTGGGTCAGGTTTCAGCAAAGGTCAGCTCTGAATAGGAGACCTCAGATGAACCATCTGCCCGGGGACCTTGCTAACGACCAGCGGTGTCATGCGGCGGCCACCAGTGCCCACACCGACACCTCCCTTAGAAACCCCGTCAGCCTCATCCCCATTAAACGAGGCTTAATTATTCCACACATTACATTCAAAACAGTCCTTCCTTTTAAAAAATAATTATCCCAAGAAACTACGTTTTATCTCTCTAATAAGAAATCATTAATTAGGAGATGTTGACCCAATGAGCTGTGATGGTTCAGCGGATGATGAACACCGCTTTTAATCAGACCTTTTACAAGCTAGTGGATGTTAACTTCTGGCTGTTAATTATTCACACCTTCAAGTATTCAGATGGTGAGAATATTTCATGAATGCTCTCCTTTTTATTTAATAGCAACATTGGGTTTTATGAGCCTGGAATTGCACTTATTAATTTACAGTCGCTTTGCACTTCTGTGCCAGTCATTTAGCATTAAGTCTCTGTTTAAAAATAATAAATGACCCCTGACTCTCTATTGTCTGTCATAATTAGCATACTGTCTTTTAAAGAGGAAAGCATGTTTTCTCTTCATTAACAGTAATATTACCTAGGAAGACAATCAGTAAGTCCATGATCTAGAGGCTGCCGTGGACGCCAAATTACCCTCTCTACTAGGACAAAATCAATTAACACCACTAGGGATGTCATTATTGTCACATTATGTCACGGGATATACTCCAGGGTAAATAAATGATTTGTGGAATTTTTAATGCTGCTGCTGGAAACCCAAAGCTGAGCCACATGGGTGGTGGGACCAGCCGGCCGGGGGGTCCGAGCACCATGCATCTCTGCCTTTCCCCAGGGACTGAATTGCTGCTGGTGCAAAAATGAGGGGGAAAAGGTCAAAATGAGCATAGGGCTGGGGCAGCACAGAGCCCAGCTGGGTCGATTGTACCCACATCCTGACACCCTTCATGGAGCATCACTCAAAGCATCGCCCAGCATCACACACAGAGATCGGGACAGTAGCCACGGTCAGGCGGAGGGGAGGGAGCGTGGAGAGGTGGGAGAGGGCTTGGGGCAGAGAGGGAGATAATTTTACAAACAGTTTTATCACCATAACTACGTCTGGATGTTTGCTGCTCCTCGGTACCATCAGGAACCACTGGCTTGGCTTGGTCCTTGGCAGAGCTTCCCAGCCACGCACAACACCCAGGAGATGCCATTTTTAAAAGTATCCACAACTTCAATATTTTGCCCTATGTCAGGGGGTATTTAATTAAGTCTATTCTGTCTAACACGATCTGATGTCATTGTACAAGGAGATGTTCTTTGTTAGCAGCGCTCTTAGTTTCAGGCTCCTCTGTGTATTTGAAACCATGGTAACAGAAGAGTAAGCTAAAGCCAATGAGATAATGAGATATTCTCATTGTAATTGTGTTTCATGAGGGCACACGCTCCCATGGGTGGGATCCGACTGTCTTACAACTGCTAACAGAATTTAAGGAACAGGCATATATTAGCGCGGCGGCGGTTTTCACAACAGCCGTGTAAACACTCCCGACACGGGCTGGCTGTTGTTTCCAGCACGTTCAAGTACGTAAGGTGCATCTGTGTGGCGGGGAATCGCGCTGCTAATGGGGCATGGGTGTTTTAAAATCCTCAGAACTTCAAGGAACTTCAGGTTTGAAAGGCATTAACGAGGCTGCGAGGTGCCGGTTTGCATGATAATCGCTATCAGGGGCTGGAGCTTGCGCGGGGAGGAGGTGGCGATGGGCTGGAGCTGGCGCAGCCCTGAGTCGCTGGGGTGTTTGTGGAAGAGCCGGTGTGAAACACAGCCCGTGTGCCCCGCGGGGTCCATCCCCCTGCTCCCCCAGGAAGTGAAATCTGGAAGGTCAATCAGCATTTTAATTCTAAAACATTCCAGAGGCACTAACAAAGGGAAGTGTTTAACTTCTGTAGGAAAGGAAGGGAAAACAAAACCCAGTGGTTGTGTTCTACAGACCCGATGGGTCGATAAGCACTCACTAAATCACCCTAAATTACTTTGCATATCTAATTATTGGTTTGAGCCCCCCTGGCGATCACACATTGGTGGGTTCACACATGTCCCCCAGCAAGAAATGGGTGCTCTTTGCACCACCTCACACTCCTCCTCAAACCCAAACCGAGTCGCACAACCAAATTCGGGCACTTGGAGATCACTACAGGCACGTTGGCAGAAGCACAGCCAGCTCAGAGCTGTCAGGTTTTGGTTGGGAGGAGGGGTCTCTGTCTGCTGTTGGTTTGTCAAGGTGCACACAACACTTTGCAGACAAGACTTCATTTGAATAGCATGTAAAAGCAGGATGGGAAATGTAATTTGGGGAAGGGAAGGAAGGCTGGCTTTGGAGCAGATCCAGCACAGCCACTCAGCTGCATCATTGTTCGGTTGGTTGGTGTGGTGACCGAAACCATCTCTGCTCTCGGTGTCCACCTGCTGGCAACGGCAAAACGATTTCTCCATCTGGTGCAAAATGACTTTGTTCAGTGCATCCCGTCCCCCAGCGTGGACTCCGGGGGAGGATCCAGCCTGGCGGGCCACAAGGCTGGTCCCCAGCCCCACGTTCAGCCTCGCTGGGAGCTCCATCTCCAAATGCTCCTGCCCAGCAGTGGGACCAGCCTGGCCCTGTGTTGGAGCTGTGTTGTGCTGGTGAGGACCAACCTCATCACACCCTGAAGTTGCTGGGTTTGGGCGCTGCTCCTCCAGCTTTCCCAGTGATGACCTTTCCTGCCTTCCCTTCCCAGGAAAGGGTGATCACAGCCCCTGGCACCAGCTGACAGTGACCCAGCGAGCTGGCACGGGCAGGGGACCGGTGAGAACTTGCCTCACATTGTAGTCAGGGATGATTTTTATTACTGTTATTGCTGTTACTCCAAAGATGACACTCCTGATGTGGGGAAAGCTGCCAAGATAAATTATATCTGTTGTCAGCTGCGTGTACAGACCTTTGTGATATTTTAATTAAAACCATGCTCTCCATCAGCCCGGCATGCATCCCCTTCGAAGCCACAGCGAGGAGCGGGGAGCCTCCGGTGCTGTCACCAACACAACCACTGCATGACCGACTCCCCACCACACACACACACACACATTTTATGTTTTCTCTCCTCAGCACTGAAAATTAGTACCTGTACTTGTTTAATGTGCAACAAGACCATGGAAAGGTACTTTAGATATGATGGGCACCATTCTCAGAGGACGCGTTTTTAACCTTCCCTGTTAGGAGCCTTTTGCCCCTTAATCCTTTTACAAGACCTAAAACCCCCAGAACTGCCCTCGAATGACCCAAACCAGTGCCAAGCAAAATTTAATCCACCTTCCCAACTTTGTACTCACTCATCCTGGCAATCCATTTCCCCAGCTTGTTATTACAGCTGTGGATCACAGCTCAGCACGTGTAGGATAAACCCGCTGCCATAGCTTGCATATAATTACCGCTAAACACTTGTGGTTTATTTTCAATATCACCATCCACATTAGGCATCAAAAACACTTAAGATGCTGGCTATCACCACGCTTTATGACTCCGTCATTTGCTGACTTGAAACAACAAATATTTAATGTGACAGTGACATTAAAACACGGCTCAGCCGATGAAGCAGCATGTCCTGCGATTTGCATTGCGTGATGCAACGATGAGCCCTACATATTAACCATCATGCAGCTTGTCTGGTTCAGGAAACCTTTGTTGTTGAGACAGGGAGAGCCAAGGTGTGTGTCAGGCTGGCAAGGAGAGGACAAATATTTTTAGATACTAATGTAAATAAGCTGCCAGGATTAGCATGGATTTCAGTGAAAACGGTCACGAGATGAGATGCCTTTGTAGGTGCAGGCTGACTGTCATGCAAGGCACTGAGCATTTATGGAGCATCCCCTGTGAATGTGCTGCCTTTATGGGTGTACAAGAGTTACCTGGATTTTCGTATCACTCACTTGCTTTGTGATGTTCAAAAGTGACTTGATAAAACAGGGGAGTGGCAATGCTGAGCCCTGACCTCCCCCCCGCCCCGGCTTATGCCCTAAGCTCCTGTCCCAGCGCTTCCCTGGGGCTTTTCTGGTGTGGGGAATCTGGGGTCTATTTGCAATCACCCCTTTGGTGGGTGCTGGGGTAGGAGGCAGCCCCAGGCAAGGACAGGTCCTGCACCCAGAGTGACCACAGGGCATCTTGTGATGGGAGCACCTGCATGTGGAGCATCACAGGATGGGGTGCAAACAAGTTCATTACATGGGTATGTTCAGGAGAGTGCATGAGCAGCAGCGTGAAGGAAGAGTGCATTGTGTGTACATGAATAAAAATATATGTATATGTATATATATATATACACACAGACATATATGATGTTCCTATGGTGCAGGTCTCTTCCAGCCCAGTCCCAAGATGAAGCAGACGGACCCTCCAGGGTCCAAGCGAGGGTCTGGGATGGCATCCCATCCACCCTCACCATCCATTCTGCCTGCTTCCATCACCCTCCCCAAGGCTCCCAGGGCCTCAGATGTTTACAGACACACCACGAAGGAGGATTATTGTTGAGGTTGTTCAAAAGAATTCCGCCCAGAAAGAAACAGGAACCAAATGCTGCTGCAGCCCCTTCCTCCTCCTTCGCTCACACGCCCATACATGGAACAACATGGCAAGAGCCTTCTCCCTGAATTTACTGCAGAAACCCCCCTTTTGACAGTCTTGTACAGGAAATGGGAGTTATGTAGAGTCTTTTTTTAATTTAAGCAATATACACAAATCAAGTGTATTTATTAAATCAGTGTAGAGTCGTTTTTACAAGGAAGTGTAATTTAAAAACAGACATAAAAGATTTCTAAAGTAATGATACACATCTCCTTTGGACAAATGTTATTTCAAGGATTTATGATAATTCCTTTTCTGAAAGAAAAACGAAGCTAATTGAAACAAACTTTGTACTTTATATTAATGCCATTCGAATACAGTATGTGCTGCCAGTTATAAAGTGACATTGAAAGCTGATGCTGTTCTCAACAACACCATGGTTTCTCAGTTTTATGTACTTTTTAATTTCCTCTGTGGAAAATCTGGTCTTCATAAAAGAGCTGCTAAAGAAAATGTGGAAAAAGTTGATTCATTCCATATTTACATTCTTGCTAGTACCTGGAAATGAACCAATTACCAATGTGAGCCAAAAAAGAAGTTAGAAAAGTCATTTAGAAAACTCATCTTCCTACAGGCACTGCTTCAGAAGTGCCCTGGGAAAGTTCTGCTCTGATAGCAAACACCTTTCATCCTAATAAGATTTTGGATTCGCAGCCCCTCGGCTAGTGCAGCCTGCTCCTCAACGCTGCTGTGTGCTTCAGATCCTCCGTAGCTCAGGGCAGCTCTGGGGGCCTGGGGAGGGCCCTGGACCCATCTCCCAAATGCAGGCTTAAACTGGGATCTGGACCCAAACTCAAAGCAAAACATGAACATGAACAGAAACCCAAAACCAAGCCTGGACCAAACCCAAACCTGAACCCAAACCTGAAACCAACCCAAATACAAACCTGAAACCAACTCAAAACCTAACCACAACCCCATCCCAAAACCCAAATCTAACCCCAACCCCATCCCAAAACTCAAATCTAACCCCAACCCAACCCAAAACCCAACTGAAACCCCAACCCAAAACACAAACCTAGTCTCAACCCCACCCAAATCCTACCCCAACCCCAACCAAACCCAACATTAATCCAAAATCAAACCCAACCCACAGCCACACCCAAACCCAATGCAACTGGAGCCCTCTCCAAACCAAACTTGAACCTTAACTCAGCCCAAACCCAAACCCCACCCCCCCAGGGGTCCCTCATCTGGACCACGCTTTGAGGATGTGCCACTGTATTAATGCTGACTGTGCCTGTGTGTTTGGCAGTGGGGAAGAACAAACAGCATGTGCAACCTGCCCCTGGGCTTCAGCATCCTCTGCTCCTTCACGGTCTGACATGTGAACACAGGATGAACTGAACAGCCAGCGCAGATGCTGCTCCCAGCCCTCCATGGGGTGATGTGCTGCACGTCTGCATCCTGCAAAGAGACCCTTCTGCTGGGCTCCTCTTCCCAGAGGTCTGCTCCAGGGCCTGAGGGGGATTCTGCAGCAGCAGCCCCTCACCCTCCGCCTGGCACATCCTGGCAGGACTGCTGCTGGCTGCAGGAGAACGCAGCATCTCTCATCAAACCCTCATAAACACCCGCATTGGTGAGGCTGCACCTCGAGTGCTGGGTCCAGTTGTGGGCTCCTCACCATAAGAAGGACGTTGAGGTCCTGGAGTGAGTCCAGAGAAGGGCAACCAGGCTGGGGAAGGGGCTGGAGGGCAAATCCTCTGAGGAGCAGTTGAGGGAGCTGGGGGTGTTCAGCCTGGAGAAGAGGAGGCTGAGGGGAGACCTTCTCCCCACCTCCCCTGCCCTGACAGGAGGGTGCAGAGAGGTGGGTGATGGTCTCTTCAGCCAGGGGACAGGAGATGGGACAAGAGGAAATGGGCTCAAGCTGCCCCAGGGCAGGGTCAGCTCAGATGGGAGGGAAAGGTTCTTCCCTGGCAGAGTTGTGGGGCTGTGGCACAGGCTGCCCAGGGAGGGGGCTGAGTCCCCACCCCTGGGTGTGTTTAACAGACAGGTAGATGAGGTGCTCAGGGATCTGGTTTAGCACAGGACAGGAATGGTTGGACTTGATGATCTTAAAGGGCTTTTCCAACCTGGTGATTCTGTGAAATCACAAACTAAAAAACCCCACAATTGAATTCCCCAAAAGAGGAAGAAGAAGCCGGGGCGGGGGGCGCTTGTATTTAAAGCTGAATTTTGGCATCACTGACATCCACCCCATTGGAGTAGACTCTGGTTTTCAGTGACTTTTCCCAGCCCTACCCTGATCCCACCACCACAGCCAGGCAGTGATGCTTCTCCTGAGGTCCAGCTGCTGCCACTGCCGGTCTGTGCAGCTCACTTCTCTTTCCTTCGGTGCTGCACATAAGTGGATGTGACTTGTTAAGAAAAGCCAGTCATCTCTGGAGGGGTTTTGCCTGTAGCTTCTGTGCCTCCTGTTTGGTTCCTCCATTTCACAGAAAAATGTTTTTTTCCCTAGAACTGGGTTTAATAAAAACTTGATGTGGCATCTGAGCAGCCTGGTCGCCCGTGAGGATGCTGGCTTGGGGCTTTCAGTGGCGCTGGGACCGGACGGGGGTTTATTAAATTCTGGTATAGGAGGAAAAGCAGAAAGTTGAATTTCCAGCACTAATATCAATTTTATTCTCTCTTTTCTTTTTTTTTTTTTCCCTTCTTTTTCCAGGCCTGTTGGTTTTTTGCACTTATATTGTGAGTTTCATTTCAAAACCAGCAGTTTGATGGACACGGCGCGGTGCCGCTGCTCCTCATTACCAGAGAAAAGCCGGGCTGCAGCGCTGCTGGCCCTGCTCTCCTCCAGAGAAAAGGAGAAACCTTGTCCCATTTCTTGCTCCACAAACTGAAACAGAACGTCTGGGAGCGTGGATATAATGAGCTGGAAAGTTTTGCCTCTCACACTTAGGTTTTTTCACCTGATATACCTGTAATCTCTGTTTGGCTTTATTTGTCTGAGGAAATAAACCCACCAGAAATAAACCCACCAGAAATAAACCCACCAGAAATAACCCCACCATCAGCTGTCTGCACCCGTGCCCAGCAGCCCCGCTGCTGCCGCCCCGCCGCAGTAACTTCTGGAGGATGCAAAGAGGATTAAGCCTCCCTCCTCGCAGGCGTGGATAAAACACTTAGCAAGAAACTTCCCACGTTCTGGAGAACAGAGAAAGAAAATGATTTGATTTTCCCAAAAGCAGAGGAGAAAGTAATTCCCCATCCTGCCCGTGCCCTTGTCACGGAGCTGGGGAGGGAGCTGCAGACCTTTGGAGGGGGTTTGTGGCTCCATCACCAGCCCAGGGTCCTGGCTCTTGGCATATGGCTCAGGGTGCAGCCCCCTGCTCAGAAACTCCCTGAGGTGTCAGCTAGGCCTGGGGGAAGATGCTTGTTGAGAGTGGCTGTGATCTGGTGACCAGCGATCTGGTACCTGCTTCCCACAGGCACCACAGCAGCAGCTGCACAATAAACACAGCACAGAGGAGATGCACGAGCACTGATCCCATCCTGATAATCTCCCACACTCCCACGGGGTTTTAGGGAGCCTTGCAAGGGGTTGTAAGCATTGCTGGTCGTATTCAGAGCCCCTGAAATAATACACACACAGACACAGACACACACACCCCCCACCACCAAATTCATGCAGCACCACAGTTGCTGCACGGGGCACAGACACGTGGGCTTTTACTAATTCAAATTAAATTGTTTGATAAGCAACAAGGTTATCAGGCTGCCAGCTCCACAGCCTCCTGTGCATCCTGTGCTCCTCACTGCTCCTCCAAACGTGGAAGTTGGTTACGGTCTCCAATTAAGTCAGGATTGATTTTTTTTAGTTATTTTTTATTTTCCCTACAGGCAGATTGAAGAAATCCCTCTGCTTGAAATTGCTTTAACCCCATTTTAAGTACGCACCCTTCTGTTAAATTTAGCAGGAAGGCTGTTTGTCTCACTAACTTTAAATCACCTAAAAAAGCCGTTGCAAAAAGCAGCTCCCAGGGACAGCAGCAGGAAACTGGGGGCTCCAGTATCAGCTACAGGGATGCACCTAAAACGGCTTAAACACTACAGGAGGTGACACAAAACACCACGTATGGGGACTTTACACTGACCCAGCCAAAATAAACCACTGCAGCACTAATTAGGCAGCCAGGTGGAGAACTCAGAGTTAAATTACTGCTGTATTGAAAGTAGCAATGAATGGAAATTGTCCTTCCTGGTGGAGTGGGGGTGCTGTGTGACTGCACACACACCCCGGGGTGTCAGGTCAGGTGGGGAGCCCCAAGGAAATGAGCCATGAGCCCGTCAGCAGGGAAGAGGCTGGGGTACTAATCATACTGCAAAACAGCCCTTCCAGGAGCTGCGATAAAACACGATGTGTTGATCAGGTCCCACCACTGCTAATGAAATCCAGTGTTTCTTCTAATCTTACTGATGTGTATTTATACACCTGAATGTGAAGTATTAGCAAAAGTGTGAGAGATTGTGATATAGTACCTGTTAAGCATCCTCTCAGAAAAAAGAAACTCTTCCCTCAGTCCCCTAAGCCTGACCTTCACTGATGCTGGCACACATGGACCCAGCTCAGCCCTTAGATACACGGGTGCCATTCATTGAAGCTAGAGCAATGTCAGAAAAGTTTCTCCCTGGAAATACCTTAGCTGTTTTTGCAGACAGTTTCACTCTCATCCTGTATTTCTGCTCCTCTCCAGAAGAAACCTCATGCTAAGATATGGGGATCATGTTGGCTCGGGAGCCTGGAGGAGTGCTGCCAGCCAGTATCCCTGGCATGGGGACAGGGATGTGATGCCACAGGGATGGGGCTCAGCAGCTGCAGCAACAGCATCTCACCTGCAGGGTTTGTTGAGTATCAATCCCAATTAATAAATTACCCTTTCTAAGCAAAATGAAAACCAAGCAGCTGCTGGTCTCCACTCACCCCAGTGTGGGCATTTCCCTGTCTTTCCTTTCCTTTTTCCTTTCCTCTTCTTTCCTCTTTCCTTTCTTCTTTCCTTTCCCCTTTCTCCTTTCCTTTCCTTTCCTTTCCTTTCCTTTCCTTTCCTTTCCTTTCCTTTCCTTTCCTTTCCTTTCCTTTCCTTTCCTTTCCTTTCCTTTCCTTTCCTTTCCTTTCCTTTCCTTTCCTTTCCTTTCCTTTCCTTTCCTTTCCTTTCCTTTCCTTTCCTTTCCTTTCCTTTCCTTTCCTTTCCTTTCCTTTCCTTTCCTTTCCTTTCCTTTCCTTTCCTTTCCCTTTTCCCCTTTCCCCTTTCCTTTCCCTATCCCTTTCCCCTTCCCCACCCCTTCCCTTGCTCCCTGCCACTCCTCAGAGCCTCACTCTGTGTTTTTAATTCCCAGCCCCCCCGTTCCTGGGCAGCTCCCCCTGCCCATCCCCATAAAGCCAGGCTTAGGGCGCGGGGTGATTACGCGGCTTTTCCGAGCTATTCCTGCCTGCTCTTATCAAAGTTTTCAGGAGACAGGAACCAGGTAATACGTAGGCTAATGTGGTCTCTGGGTATTAGGCCTGACAGATGAGACGCTGTAATACGTTTGCAAAATTTAATTAAAGGAGAAAAGCAAATTCTCAGCTAAGCAAGGAGAGCTCCAGGCTGCCAGATGTGCGGCTTCCCCGGCAGCATCGCCCCGCGCCGCCCGGCTCTGCTCTCCCCCTGTACGTTACCTCTCCGTAAGGGTGGAGGTTATACATGGGATTTATGAGCTGGCTTTTGTTTTCAGTTTTGATTTATTTATGATGAGCCTATGGACTGAGTTACTGCAAAATGCCTGCTGCGTGCTGCTTGGATGGATCACTCCTGGTATTTATTGTGGGGTTTGCTGGAGTGGGATTACATACCCTGATATAAAAGAATTGATGGGAAATCAATGCAGCTGAGTGTAAAATATCTTGACTGGAAAGATTTTTTCAGATATATCAAACGTTTGCCTGGTGTACAGTGTGTTTACTGTATCTGGAGGCTGCTCCCTTGACATGACGATTGTACTAATTGTCAGAGTGTTTGATTTCATTTGCAGTGGGAGCCAGGAAGGGGCATGTGATTCCTACTGCAGGGATTTGAGTTGGAGTTCAGGGGAAGAAGGCGCTATGTGCACAGGCAGCCACGCGATGTAATCCCCTCCATAAATTTGACAAGACCAATCCAGCCCCCCCCAAGGCTGCTTTCCTCCCCCCTCTCGTGCTCCCACACACACACACGTGTGTGCATGGCTGCTGGAGAACATCATTCTTCTCATCACAGAAAATACAAACCCAGAAATGCCTTTTCAAAGCAAATTGCCTCTTGGATGCTCCTCCTTTCTTAGAGAAAAGAAGACTGAGAGGGGATCTGATCAATGGTTATCAATATCTGAAGGGTGGGACACAGGGGCACATGGGCAGCCTCTTCTCAGTGTCTGTGGGGACAGAGCAAGGGGCGATGGCCTCAAGTTGGAGCACAGGGAGCTCCACACCAATCTGGGGGAGAACTTCTTCCCAGTGAGGGTGAGGGAGCCCTGGGACAGGCTGCCCAGGGGGTGTGGACTCTCCTTCTCTGGAGAGATTCCAGCCCCGTCTGGATACCGACCTGTGTGACCTGTCCTAGGGACCTGCTTTGGCAGGGGGTTGGACCCCATGGGCTCTGGAGGTCCCTTCCAACCCCTACAATCTGTGACTCTGTGAATCTCCTCATGGGGTTGCACAGACAGCATGGTCTGCCTGGGCTCCTGCCAATGTGCAAATCTTTGTGCCTCCTTCTCCTCCACTATGGGCAGCTGGTCTGAGATGATTACATCTCTTGAAAGCGATGCCTAGCTGTGTGGGACTTGCCACAGCTGAATGGAGGTAGGTCCTGCAACCTGCAACATGGTTGGACCTGTCCCTGGGGAGCCACCTGGAATCCTGCTTGCTTCCCCTCTTGGCCCTACCAGGCTGGTGGCCCATGCTTACCTTGAGGTCATGGTGTTGGTCTTTCATGAACTTTCTCACCTGATTTACTCAGCACTCACAATGTGACATTTCCCTTCTCCAGCCCAGCCAAGTCCTTCTGGTGCAGATCTTCCTGCTCCTCCAGACCAATGTCATCATGGTGAAGGTTTTCCTTCTCCTCCAGCCCAGCCACATCCTTCTGGTGAAGGTCTTCATCCCAACAGACACCTCAATCCTCAATGGGTTAACCAAGCTCTTCTGTGGCACCAATTTAATGTGACATGGAGGTGTGGACTCATAACGTTTACTCCATCTTTCTTGCTAGGTAAATGACTTATCTCACCAAGAAAGGTGTGTGTGACTGAACACATCTCTTCCTGGTAAAACCAGGGTACATTTTACCCCTATTTTTCTTATCAAACGGTGCCCAAAGACTTGCACAGGGTGGAGGCTACAAAGATGGTCTGCAGGTGCCTGTATTTGGCTTTTTTTTCTCCAGTGGTTGTGAATGTTCTGTGCCACAATCACTGTGATTCATACTGAGGACTTGCCAGAAGTGCCAGCAATTCGCTGTGCCAGTTTTTTCTCCACCCTGGGGTGGGGGAAGATGATCTGTCCCCTCTTTCACAGCCCTGGGAAGGGACAGCAAAGACAGAGCACCTGGGAACATTTCCATGAGTGCAAGTGCTTGGGACTGCTCTAAAGGGAAGAAAACTGGAGCAGCCTCACATGTGGCAAAGAAACAAAGGAAAACATGAGAAAGCTTAGTTTCTGTCCTGCCCAGTAACCACCAGGTGATGAGGAAGAGAGCTCACAAGACGAAATTAGGGGCAAATAAATTTAAAGCAATCAAAGGACGTAGTACCCCAGCTTTTGAAACACAGCAGGGCACAGAAGCCATGCCAGCAACTTCAGACAAACTACCACCACGTGGCATAGTCATCCAAAACCTTCTTGGAAGTGCCCAACTCCTCAGGTGAATACTAGGGTAGATCTGCACGACCACATCCAGCACAACTTTCCCTTATTCCCATCAAAAATGGTGTGTTTCTGCAGAAGAATAAAATCCACTGCTGTTTTACAGGAAGAGAAAGTGCAACAGATGTGTTGCCTGAGTTCAGGAATCTTGTGCATATAAAAGTTGCCTTTATTGGACATCTATGATGCCTGAGATATTTTAAGAGCTTGGGATATCTGTCCCTACCTAGATGTCTGTATGCACGAGTGGCTATGTGGTACTAATTTAGCCAGCAATTAATTGCATCTGCAACGCAGACGGTCACATTTATATCTCCCCCATAATGCCTGACCCCGGGAGGACACGGGCAGACTTTTTAATAAAGGAGCTGAATTCATAGGTTATGAGTGGAAATAGGTTTTCAGTGCTTGGTTCCCCTTTGGAAGATCAATATTGGGGGTGTTGGGGGAAGATTTGAGATGTGGTTCATATGTGCATTAGAGATGCATTAGAGGTGCACATATGGGCCTGAGGAATCAGGGGCTGGCACTGGGTTCAGAGGAGAGAGGTGATGCCCTAGGTGAGGATGATGTGATGCCCTAGATGAGGATGAGGTGATGCTCTATATGAGGACGACTTGATGCCCTCGGTGGCAATGAGATGATGTCCCCCAGACGAGGCTGACAGCTGGGGATGGGAAGCTGGGGAGCAGCGGGAAACCCCCCTGCAGAGGCTTTCCAGGGCCTGTGGCTCAGCCCCATTAATCCTTTCCCTGACAGGCTTGGGGTCCCAGCAGAGCAAGACTGGCTGCGTAGATACTGCAAACCTGTATGGCGAGGCAGTGAGCACCTCTGTACTTAGAGATGCATTGCAGTGTGTATATATATTCCCATATATATATTCCCATATATATATATCTCACACACATATATATATATGTGAGATAAGTAATTTACCTGACTTTTTTGACATTTGCTCTATCTTTCTTGTCAGGTAAATGACTATATATATGTATATGGGAATATATATATATGGGCAGAAGCAGCTTTTAAGGAGCCAGGGAGGTGTGCAGGGTGGGATGGGGAGGGTGCTGCTTCTTTCCCCAGTGCCTTGCTCATATAAACAAACCTTTGCAGCCACGACACCGCGTGTCCCGTCTCAATGGACACGGCGGCTCCGGAGCCCAGTTAATAGGAGGTTAATTGTGAAAGCGATCGTGCCATGATAAAAGAGGGAAGCATCTCCCTCCCTCCCTCCCTCCGGAGCAGCGCGGGCTGGGCTGCTGATGCTGCCGACGCCTCGCTCTCCCGTCCCGCTAGGAAGGAGGAGAACAACCCCACCATTTCAAACACCACTCAGGCGGCTCGGCGGCCCCGCCACCCTAATCGCCGCCTGCTGAACCTGTCTTTGGTCACTAATGCATTCAAACACCGCTAATGACACGGAGGTATGACAAGATAAGAAGGGGCTGGTAATGAATGACTCCACAAAAGCAGCACGAGTAATTATAGAGCCGGGCGGGCGGCTGGCCCCGCATGGTCGCGGACATCGAATTTCATGTACCGCTAAAACACCACCCAGATAACCTCCTGTTCAGCAGGAGCCAGGGCTGCGTCACCCGTGTAATTCAGCTGACATTTGCTGCCGCTAACATGAAACGATTTGCAGAGAAGAAATAACTTCCCTTCCCCTCAATTAATTAGACAAATTAATTAAAGCGCTCTTTGGTATTCGGGATCCATTCCCCTATTCAAGGGTTGGATGCTGCAGAGACTTTGTTAAATGGTTCAGAGAAGGCTTATTAACCCTGGAATGAATTCTATCAAACCCTATAAAGCACCAACTTCAAGTGCATTTGTGGAGAAGAAAGCTTTGCAAATCAGATAGGAAAGCTACAAAAGTGCTGAGTATTATCATAATCTGGCTAGGGTTTAATTTGACACTCTTATGTCAAGATATTAGAAGAGAATGAGCAAATGGCCTGATAAATATGTACTTAAAGAATGACAATCCCTGTAATCAGTTAATTTCTATTTATCTTGTGATTCCCTTTTCCACAGAAACTTGCATTAGAAAATAAATAAGATTAGAGGATAATTCCCAGAGCTCCAAAAACGTAAAGCACTTGTCTTCCTTTAAATGCAGAAGTCGTGTTTTGTTGTACAACACATTAATAGTGGTATCATCCACACCGTGACATTCGATTGTCTTCTGCAGTCACTGATACCATCAAACTCCCCACTGTAGGGGTCTTCTCCCTTCAGACCCCCACAGAGGACAAGTACCAGGCCAGATCCTGGCACCACAGCCCCAGCACAGGGAGCTCTGGGTCACATCCCGGTGTCATCCCCAGGCACAGTGGGGATGGCACAGGGGTGTACTGGGTACGGGATGGAATCAGGACTTTCATGGGGAGGGAAGGCAGTGAGATGAGGATGGGATGGAGACGGACCAAGGACAAGATAGACTCGGACAAGGATGGGCACAGGGACAGGGATGATCACTGGCAGCTGCTGCAATGGACTCAGCCCGGCCAAGGCACAACCACACGAGACCCAGGAGATGTAGATGTGCCTGTCTTGCTCCTCCTTGGGCTAGATGGGGGCTTAGGTGAAGGAGAAATGACAGGAGAGGGGTGAGAGCTGGGAGCGCTCACTTTGCCTCAGTTTTCCCATCCCCGTGTCTCTGGCTTCTCACCCTGCTCCGGCTGAGTGCAGCCAGGGATGCTCACAGGGTTGCACCGTGCCAACTACCTTACTGGCTGCCAAAGGAAGGTGCCCATCCTGGAGGTCTCAGTGCAAAGGCTGGACCTTAAAAACAAAAAACCACTTAGATCTTATTTGGGAGCCAAAGGGGGACCATGTTCTCAAAGCTGTTCCTCAGCTGCAACTCAAGCTGGAGCCATTCATGTCTGCAAAGAGCTTTGGAAGAAGAACCCCTTGCTGTGCAGGTTGTGCAGCCTTTGGTAGAATATAGCATACATGCAGAAATATTGCATGAGTTATTGCCTCTGTTTAGGAAACTTAAAATTCTAGAGCATTCATTATGAACTCAGCCTTTCTCCTGTACACGTACTGCAAAGATAGTGCAAAGATTTGTCTCCTCCCAGTATGACTGAACCAACTTACTGTGACAAGCCTGGGTGCTTTCTTCTTAAAAATCACCTTGCATTGAAAAGCAGTTGCCTGGATGAGGGAGGGAAAACTTGGTGGAGCTGGTTTGCCAGTTGGTGCCAGCATCACAGGGCAACAGCCGTGCTTGGGCACACACCTAAGAGGGTTTTAAGGCAAAAAAAGTCCAAATCAGAGAGGCTAAACACCAGCTAAAGGCTGTGGGATGTGACCCAGTGTAGAAACAATAGTCAGCCAGAAGAAATTAGTTTATTATCTGGTCTGAAGGGATTTTATTGGCTTGCTGAAAAAAAAAAAGTCATATTTAATATTGAAGTATAACTTTTAAAAACAGAGATGCTGACTCTATAAAAATGTGCTCTCGAGCTGAGACCTTGACTCCAAAGTGTAATCCAGAGGGGTTTTTTTTATAGCCATGCTATAAATCATCAAAATTAAATGTTTGCATTAGCAGCGCCAGGAGAAGCCTATGCAGAGCAATGGGGATGTGTCACCCAGCACAAAGCACAGGAATCTTGGAAACCCTCATGTGGTGTCTGCAGGGTGGGGGGTGCGTGCCTGGATTTGCACTCTTTGTGGCTGTTTCTCCAGGGATTTCGCTCAGCAGGACAGCTGAGGTGCTGGGGATCCCCTGGTTCCTATGGGTCCCAGCACATCCTTTCCCCAGGGATTGCATCCCGTGCTGCTGGGGACTGGAGCTGGGTCCCATGGGTGGTGGAGCAGGATCATGGTGGGCTGCCCAAGCCAGGGGCTCAGCAGGACTTTGAGGATGGAAAGGGAAAGGAGGTATTTTTCAGCACTTCCCATGGTGGGTACCAGGCTGGCTGCCACCAGCCCTTGGCTCTGCCTTTCCGGGCCATTCCCTTGGCACCAGTTATTGGAGCACTATTGCTTTTTAATGAGTAAATAGCCAGATCCTCCTCACCAGCCTGGCCCTGGGGAGTTTGCAGCACAGCACTGGCCAGCACAGGATTTTGGGCACTGTCCTGCACGTGAACCCCTTCCCATGTGCTGCCGAAAATGCTCTCCGGAGCCCAGCCAGCCAACCTGTTAACATCCTCTCCTTCACACTCCTGCAACGAGCCAGCTGCTCTGCCTAGGAAAATACAGCTGGAGAGGTTTATAAATAGTAAATTAAGGCTTGCTCCAGCCACTCCAGCTGGGCAACGTTATAGGAGCGAGTCATTCATCACCGGGTGTCATCCCTGCCTTGATGTACTGCCCACCAGCACCGCGCCGGCGCGCGAGCCGGGAAGTCCTCTCTTCACACCACTCACCAGAACTGCCTCTAACTTCACAATTAAACCTTTTTTCCCCGATTAATTTTGCAAAGATAATCTAACTAGCCGGTGGCAGAGCGCTCATGGAGAGGCAGGCAGCTCCAGGGTGGCTGGAGTATGCCCTTCCCAGGGAGGAGAGGATGGTATTTTGGGGACAAACCTACAAGCCCTGCCCCTGCTGAGTGGGAGGGGATGGAGGATGCAAGAGATGAGCACGGACATCCGACACGTCCTTGTGCTGTGGCTGTGCTTCAGGGAGAGGGGAGACACAGGGGCTTGGTCCCTCCATCTGGCGTGCATCAGCCTGGGGTCTCCTGGGGGCGTATCCGTATCGAAACTCAATTAGAAAATGAGACCTGGATGTGAAGGACTATTGTATTTCAAGTATTTTTATAATTAAATCTGGGAAGGTGTAACGGGGGCCTTTGGAGAACATTGCCTTGTGCACAGAGGAAGGGGGGAGACCAGTTTGACATGCAGTTAGGTCATTTTCACAGAGGACACCAGGAAAAAGGTCACTTAGGGGTTCAGGATCTCAAACCCACCTCATACTAACCCTGCACTGCTGCTGGTTAATTGTATAAACCACCAAGTCCCCAACCAGAGTTTCAGCCCAGGCGCTGGCGGGATGCAGCGGGGATCCCCACGTCCCATCCCACATCTCCATCCCCCTGGGGTGCCTTCCCCTTGGGAAGCATGGGGTTTCGGCTTTGCACTGCTCCTCTTGAAGTCCTGCTCTCAGAAGAAAAGTTGTTTCTTTTCCACAGCCCTGGCTGAATTATTTCCTCCTTGCAGAGCTGCTACCTACAGGATATAATCATGCGATGCAGTAAATCACTGCGCCGCGTCAAGCTGCAAGTGGTTTTGGAGTTAGATCTGGAGTTTAAATCTACGCCTGACTGTGTATTTTATCTCAAATGTACTTTTTAATTTGGCCATCTGAAATTATTCTAAATTTAAAGGGTACCCAGCAAGAGGAGGATAACTTTTTCCTAACTGTAGTTATTCTTCTTCTGCCAAAACCTCTCTGCAGAAAATCCCAGCCCAGCGCCGAGGCTGCGTTCAGGACTGAGCATCCTTTTCCCATGGGCACAACCTGCTTTGCCCATGCAAAGACCCAAAATGTGCCTGCAGAATTTTCACCTTCAAATTGTGTTCCTGTTGTTTGCATCTATATATATATATTATACTTAATCCCCAGCAGGTTTTAAATAGCTTTTACAAAGTCGCTTCTGTTAAGGAGCTGCTGTCATTAATCACCCAAAACAGTGGGGGCTTTAATATTCTTGATAGTGGGTGAATATTGAATGTGCCAACATAACCTCCTTCAGCAACTCCCTGATGGAGATGCTCTGGAGCAGATTTTACCGGCCTGTGGGGAGGACAGTGGCACAGAGACAGGGAGGGATGAGTCCTGCAGACCCATCCTTGGGGCTCCCCCTGCCAAGCAGGGCAGCAGGCAGGGGATGCAGAGGACTTCTGCCCAGAGAGGGAATGGGTGCCCCATCCCTGGAGGTGTTCAAGGCCAGGTTGGATGGGGCCCTGGGCAACCTTGTGTAGCTCCAGGCCTGGAGGTTGGTGCCCCTGCGTGTGGCAGGGGATTGGAGCTCTGTGATCCTTGGGGTCCCTTCCAACCCAGAATGATCTGTGATTCTATGATGATTCCATTACTTAGCCAGCCTGCTGTGGGGACAGAACAATTCAGTCCCCAAAATAAGCCATTTCTCAGCTGGCTTTCTGGCTTGTGAGGCGCGGTGAGGCCGGCACACTCACCAGGCTGGCTTTGCTATTGCCAAGGCAAAGGCTTAGCTTTGGAGCTTCTATCCAGTGACATTCATGCCTCAGAGTTTGCATTGTCTTCAGAAAATAATCCCCTCTTCCTAATTCCCCCTGTAGTTGTTCAGATGTGGGTCTTACTGCAGAGCCAGGGGATGATGCACGAGTCCTTCTACAGCCAGCACTCACCAAGCATCCCACGCTGTGCAGCCAGCCCGGCTCTGCTCACACCAAACCCCGGTGTCGAGGCCTCGTCCCCCGCGTTGTGACACTGGCACCCACGAGCTTGGGAAACCATAGGTCTGGTTTGTGGCAGGGGGGTTGGAGCTCTGTGATCCTTGGGGTCCCTTCCAACCCAGACCAGACAGTGATTCTATGATTCTATGATTATTTCTGAGTTTGCACATTAAAAACATACCATCATGTCAGAAGGGAACATCTTTTAACCACGACCGCCAGAACTAACAATTGTATTATTAAACTGCATTCATGAATACATAATAAAGTTCAATTTGCCATTATTTATCACGTTGCTTAAAATTAAATTGAATTTATAATGCAAAAGAAAAGGTTTTTGTGCTGTTTGGGAAATAATGCAAAATCTTTCATGCCGTTCACAAGGCATTTGTATTAGCACCAGTGTGTGCAGATTAATTTATTTATTTTTGTTAAATTATCACTGCTTCCCATTGTTCCCTCATCCTCAGGGACAATCCTCCCTCTTTCATGTATTTTTTAAGAGCTCAAGAGTCACCCAGCCAAATAACACGTTAAAAAAGTCGCAGCTGGTTTGGCCATCTTGGGTTTTGGAGCGTTGGGAGAAGGTAAAACACAAGAGCTGGAGGAGTCTGTCTGGTTGGTGTGCTGGGGCAGGATCTGGGTAAAAGCGGGGGGAAGATCAAAATAGAGCATCACTCTGATGTGAGGCAGACCCTGGGAGGAGGGAGGGTGGTCACAAACCCTTGTCACTGTTAACACACACATCTGAAATAATGGAAACTCAAGTGTCTTCATGTGAGCTGCCTTTTGTGCATAAGTATGAGAGATTTAACTATATCTATATCTCATATTTGTGTATATATATATGATATATATATCGTATATATATGTCTAAGTATATATAAAGATCTTATATGTGTGTATATATATGCATATCTATATGTCTATATATCTTTGTACCTATACATATATAGAGATATATATATACCTATACATATCTATATATACCTATACATATCTATATATACCTATACATATATATACACATATATATAGGTGTATATATGGATATGTATAGGTATATATAGGTAGAGAGAGATATGTATAGGTATATACATGTATATAGGTACATATAGAGATATGTACAGGTATATATAGGTGTGTATATATATATGTATATATATACATATATATATGTAAAGGAAGCACGTCGCCCTGTGTAGAGTGGAGAGGCAACGTCAGCAAAAGTCGGTCCCCTGCTCGCCTCTGCTCAACATGCTCCTTATCGCCCCGTTTTGTGCACTGGACTAAAATAATCATTTGTGAATAGAGCTCTAATTACATTAGAGCTAATCCATTTTCCTCTCTGGAGCTGGTAGTCAACAGTTTATTCTCTCACCTCGAAGATGAAACCGAATGTCAGTTTTCCAGATAACACTGACGTGAACTTATGTATCAGGCAAGTAGACAAATACCATTATAATCATTTATAATCCTTTAAAGCTGTGACTGAGAAGTGGCATTTGGACTGGATTTAAACTTGGCGTTGTCCGTGCAGAAGATTAACCGCTCCATAAGACTTTGATTTCTGAATATTGCCCATTAGAGAGTTTTTACGTAGGAAATTGAAGTATTATATATAGTTCTAACGTGGTTAACAGAGTCTGACACAAACAATAACATCCCGACTTCGCTTAATTCTTTTGCAGCCCGTTTACAGCAGGGAAAACTCTGTTGTCGTCCAAGAAGCACCCCAGAAGGACTTTGAAGATTATTCCTGCTCTATGGGAACTGCACATCCCGAGTTCCTTTCTGCTGCTGCCGATCGCTATCGGATGCTCTCCAGGAGCTGCTCAGCGTTAGCCAACACGCTGCCTGTGCAAACAAGCCCGGGTCCCCAGGGACTGACATCAGCCCAAGAAATGAGCAGCCACCTCTTTGGCCAAGCCTTCTTCTCCTAGGGAAGGAGCTCACCTTGGAGATGAAGGGGAAGAAGCACTCCTGCTGGGGTGGGGAGGTGGGATGGTGCGTGATGGGTCTCCACCATGGGATCCCTTTGCACCTTGGTGCCCCAACACCGTCCAAGGGTCTTCACGAGGGATGTGAAGGGGGGTCACCTATGTAGCTATGGACATCGAGGTGAGACCTCATAGCCACGGGTCTGCTGGAAGGAGCAAAGGAATGGCCAGAGTGCTCTGATGTTCAGTTCCTCCTCCGAAGCTGCTCTATGAAGGCTGACATCAGAAACCTGTGCTGACAGAGGAAAGGTTCTTATTCAGTGATGTCGCATCCTCTTGTTGTCTTCTGCGTTATAAACATCACCCACAAAGGGGGTAAGGAGCCCAGAGCCAGTAGAGAACACTTCTACGACCCTTGAAGCTGGGTGCTGGATGCTCCCAGCTCTGGGAAACAATGAACACGCTTATGGAACTTGCTGTCTTCAGGGTTATGCCCCTGTTTGAAGCCTCTCCCTTTACCTTAGGAAGGGATGCCGGTGGCTGTGGACAGGTCCCAGCCGTGCAGAACTGCCCAGATGAGTTGAGGAGGGGACATTCTGGTCACTGGAGGAGGCGAGGGACATTTGACCCCCCCCCAGGGCTGTGGGTCCCCACACCCTGCACTCCCCCCTGGGTCCCCAGCCTGGAGACCTGGGTGTCTGCAGAGCCCGTTGGAGGCACATTCCAGCCCATACAAACAGCATGCTATCATCTGGGTTCAATCTAGTGATAAATGGGCTCCAGAAGTTTCTGAATATTTGTGTAAGACCACAACGCTTCTTATCAAAACAGTTCCCCTTCTTATTTTCCAGTCTTCCCTCCATCCCCAGCTACCTCCTCCTTCCCTTTGGTGCACTGCCATGCCCCAGCTGTTGGCAGGGCTATCTTTTCTTTTTTTCTCCTCACATGGAAAATACAAGAGAGCTTTCCTCTAAAGAGAGTAGCCCAAAATCTCCTGGGACTCTCAACCCATCCTCCATCTGCGGTCACACAAGTGTTTCCTCCCGGGCATTATCACTGGAAATGAAAGAATGTGAACACGCCAGGCTCATTTGTTTTGTGTGTTTAATTTCTTCGTAGGTTTGTGTAAGTACTTATCATCCTCTCCTTAGAAGATAATCGAAGACAAATGTGTGTGTGAGATGCAGGCTTAACAAATGGGGCTGCCTTCTGAAAATGTGGTCCGGGAAATAAATAGGGACAGAAGAGCATCGGCGGTGCCGGCGAGAAGCGACGCTTCCAGGAAGCACCAAAGTTATGAATACAGCTAAAATCAACACTACCCCATCATCAATATTCATATAGCCCAGACAAAACATTTTACATCGCAGCTCCTCATAAATCAGCTAGAGAAGAAGGGGGAAAAGGGATGACGCGGAGAGAAAGGGGAAGATATAAAGGAAGAAATAGCTGGGGGATGAAGGGATGGTGAGTGGGGACTCGGCTCATTCAGGCTAACATCTGCTCGGTCTGAAGTGGAACCACCTGTTAGTTTATTAAATTGTACAATTAATTTATGTGAAAGGAAGGGGAGGCTATATCTCATAAAAAAAAAAACCCTTCCATTTTAACCCCGTCCTCCAAAAGCGAGCCGGGTGAAGCCACGGATGCACAGCACCATGGTTTTCATGTGACATGATGGGAAGACTCCAACAACCCCCTCCAAGGCACCCGTCACCCCACCGGGTGCCGGCAGACGGCATCTCCAATGAACCACGTACCCTCTTGCCACGCAGAAGTCATGAGATGCCTCACACACACGCGTGCCGTCCTGTCAAGCCAAGGGAGCAGGAGCTCCTCAAAGCCCTCCTCCACCTTGGCCTGGTGTTACGAAAAGTTTCCACCCTTCATGTCTCTGCCACCAGCAAATCTCACAGGAGTTTTAATCAAAAAAGCCTGGTAATTTGTATGGTGGTAACGACAAATCAACTTCCCTGCTCCCACCCTACCTCCCACCACCCACCAGCCATCAGCCCCTCGCTACGACCTCCCTGACTCCACGGCGTATGGGTAGAGATGGCAGAGCATCTCTGTGGGGGACCTCAGCATCCCCTGTCTGTGAACAGGGTGGGAGGCTGCAAACCACTGCCCAAAAACATCTCTAAAGGTTGTCTCCAAAATGTATCCCTAATGGTTGTCACCAAAATACATCCCTAAAGGTTGACTCCAAAGCATCCCTAAAGGTTGCCTCCCAAATGCTAACAGACCCCAGGGAAAAGGGGTTTGCAGGAGAGGTATCACACTGGCCTCTTGCAGCCTCAGTCTACAGCACTCACCCACATCAGAAGATTTGAATTTTGAAGTATATAAAGGAAAAAAACCCCACATTTTATATAATTTACTTCAGGCATCTATTTCGGAGCGTGTCCTGACAACTCCTTCCTGCAAGTCCCCACTGAAGGAGGGTCCGGAGCCCTCGCAGGGGACACGTCCCTCCCAGGCTCGCAGGATGGGGCTCCAATTAAGCACGATGCTCTCCAGATTTGGTTCCCATTATTGTCTTCCTTTGGCGTGACCGACCGGAGCGCTTGGATTGGAAAGGTCCCAGAGTCTTCAGCCTCCTAAAACATTTTCAATAACATTGAGAGCAATTTTCCTCAGAGCATGGAAGGATTTCAGCGGAGGAGCCAACTTTCCCAGAGGAATGATCCAATTACCAGGACTGGATGCTCTTGTCAATCTTCTCCCTCAGGGACGTGGAAAATCAAAATTATGGTTTATTTTTTTTTCCTAATGTGACAGTGAGCGTAAAGGCAGAAATCTAAACCATGCTGTTATCTCCCTGGGCGCCCCCTGCTCCCTTTGCCTGATACTTTCAGCTAAAAATACCCACTCACTTTAGGTAGAACCTCCTTAAATTCTGCTCTAATGACAGCACTGGTGGGACCCAGCCCTGGGAATGGGGCTGAATTATGACTTTTTAACGGTGACCTTTGCATGTAAAAATGGAGTCACGATGACTCTGGTGAAGAGGGGAGTGTGGTTCAGACCCAGAGGGTTGTGTGTGGTGATAAAGGTGGTAAAAGGCAGCAGCCACCCCCACCCCCCCAAAAGCTAAAAATAGATCCCACATTGCAAGGGGGAAGCTGGTGGCAGCGGGGGCATGGGTGAGCGGGGAAGCCAGCGTTCCTTTGTATGGGATGCTACAGGAGATGTTCCCATGATGCACACCACGGGTGGGATAGGACCCCGACGGCACCCTGACCCCCTCCAGCCCTCCTCCTGCCCACACCATCCCTCAGTGTGCACCCCTTAGGAGCGCAGCCACGCCAGGGTGCAGAGGGAGGGGTGATGGGGATGCAGGGATGCAGTTTGCCCACCCCTCACCACCGCCCCGGTGCGCTGGGCGCATTGTGCGGCGGAAGAAGGAGCTGCCATTGTGCAGCGGGGCGACGGGGGGCCTTTGTCCCCGCGGGGCTGCCTGGCTCCCAGGGCCGGCAACGCCGAGATCAAGGGGTGGGCAGTGGGCTCTGCAGCAGCCACGCGCCGCCCGCTCCCCCTTAGAAGTTGTTGTTGCTATGGGGTCTATTGTTGCCGGCTTTCCCCCGGCTCTTCACATCCTGCACCTTCCTTTTTCACAGGGTGAACAATAATGCAAACTCTTTTTGCTCCTACAGTTGCCTTTTCACAGGTTTTTTTCCCCCATTTTGCAACCTATTATGAGCGATCACTGTGAAGAACTGCACAATCCTCCAAGACATTTTTCCACCACCAGCTTGTTCCATGCTGCTCACTGGGTTATTCTGCCTGAAAAGCCTGGGAAAATCTGCATATCTGGGGGATGCCATTAATTACCTGACAGGACCCCTCTACCTCCACAAGGATTTGTCGCTGGCTAACGAAGCCATCAGGGGCACCGTACTGATGCCACCCTGCTGTGGGCACTGGACTCCATCCAGCACGGCGCCCTCTGTCACTACCCCAAGTCCCAAGGGACACAGGACCAGGATCCAGCCCTGGTACTTCCTGGCATCACCATGACATGTCCATCTTCCGGGGTTTCTGGATCTCCTCAGCAGAAAACCAGCTGAAAAGCAAAGCCCTGTGGCTTCATCCATTAATTCCTTGCAGTTGAACCCACAGGGTTCCTTCCTTGATCCTCCCATGATCCTCCCTTGATCTTCACACCTCTACAGATGCCCTGTGTGCTTTTTCTGGACTCGGGGGAAGATCCTGTGTACAGAGGCTGTAATATATTCAGTATCATGCCAGGGTTAGGGCCAGGATCCTTTCACCAGCATGCCACAGGCTGCCAGGCTTGCCCAAGAAAACCAGCCCTTCTCACAGGCAGGAGCCCTGGGGCAGCAGCAGGTCCCTGCCTGGGGCTGGGTGCATCAGCACAGCGATTGTTTCAGGTGCCTTTTGGTCAGCACCTTTCCAGCAGTGGGGAAACATCCTGGTGAGCCAGAGCATCTCTGTTGTCAACACATCCCTTGGGAAACCTCCCCCAGTCCCGGCCGCACCCCACTTTCTGCCCCATCAGCGGGATGCTCCACACATCCTCCAGGATCCAGCTTCCAAAAACACCATTGCAAAGGGTAACTGGGAGTCATTCCCCATGGTGGAAGATGATCCCTGGTGATACAGGTGGGTCTCTCTCAGCTAAATATCAAGTTGTGTAATGGCTCCAATGGAAAGTGATATTCCTGTTTGAATAAATGATTGCCTTGGATTAGAAAAGGAATTAGAAAAGGAAGAGCAAGCGGGCCATCGGGTTGGCGTGCCAGACTGTCTGGTTTGCAACCACAAACGTTTTAATTAAAATAATCATAATTAAATGGATGTCAGAAAGATGTTTCAGTTCAAAAGGCACTTCGCAACCCCGCATCACATCCCATCAGGCAATGGACCACGTGACAACAGGGAAAATAAGCCCAGACCTTTAGGCAAATCCTCCTAAAAGCTGGAGTGGCAATTCCCCAGCCCCGCCCCCCCCCCCCCCCCCCCCCCCCCAACATGCTGCCTGGGTGCTGTCACCCACACCCAAATGAGAGGCACTGATAATCCCCCCCAGTGAACACGTGTAAAGAAGGATCAGCACAGGGTGCCAAAGTGACTTTTCAGGATGAGGTTTGGCTGCTCGAGAGTGTGTGGCTGCTGCTGCCTCCCCAATATCTTCCTTTGTTAAGGGAAATACCCACAAGCTGGGTGCAGCGCTCTCTGGGCTGGGGATGCTGTGTGGGGTTCTGCCCCACGTTTCACAAAGCATCTTTTGCCCTTGGAGCTCTGGTGCTGGGAGGGCTGGTGAGGCAGGATGGACAGCTTGGTGGTGTGCAGAAGGGAGATGTAGTGGAGTATCCCTGTAGCAGCCAGGTGCTCAGGGTGGCTGGCAATGTTGCAGGAGGGAAAAGGGGGAATGAGACATCACTGGGACATCTTTAAACTCCTCTGTACAGCCCACAAGTGATGCAATTGGATTGAGGGCAAGCATCAGCTCCTCCATCTGACCCATTCCATTTAACAGACCATGAGTATTTCCAGAATGGTCCCTCCAGGCCATGGTGGGTCCACAGGTGAGCACAGCCAGAGCCATCCCATGGGCTCCCCATCCTCTACTCCGCATCCCGCATCCCGCACCCACCCTGCACCAGGCAATGCTGCTGCACTAGCGGGGCCCAAAGCTGTAATTGGATCTTAATTACACGGCTCTCCGAGAGGTTATTTTTATTTCTTTGTTTGTTAATGCAATTATTTAGCTGCCCTATTTTAGCCTTGACCTTGCAGGAAGAGGGTATTTTCCAGTCAGCATAATGCTTTATCTTTGAAAGCTACAATCAATAAGGATAATTAATGATGCCTGCTGCAATGATAGCCTCAGCAATCATTATACCACATTAATCCCTGCAGTCAGACTGGGGTCAAGGCCATCTAAATCATTCACCCAGGGGTGGAGAAATTCAAATAATTTACCAATTTAAATCCAAGGAAACGAATCCGACTGTAGCTCTCGGCGCCGTTCACACCGTTACACGTCGAGGAGGCCGCGGCCTGCTGTGGTTGCGTTGTTGCTGGAGCCTTCGAGGTGAAGTGGTGCGGCCTGTGATGCTCCACGTGGGAAATGGTGTCCCCTCCTGAGGACAGCAGTGGGGATGTGCACTGGGGACATGCCACACGTACCACCAGCTCCTGCTCAGCCCTGGTTTCTCTGGCAGGATGGGCTCAGCGTTGGGATGATCCCAGCCATGGCTGCAGCAGGCACCAGTCCCCAAACTGGGACACCCAGTGCGGTTGCACCATGGGAGCAGGAAGGGGGTCGCGCTCCTCTAGTGGGGGCAAAATGCATCTCCCACCAGCCCCAGAAGTGGGGGTTTGTCAGCTGTTGGTGCTGGTTCATGCTGGGCAATCCGCTGCTCCACAAGGGGAGCCCCTGCCCTGGGGATTTCTGCACCGTGTTAGGTGTCCATCCAAAAAGGAGACAGGGAATCTCTGAGAGGAGCAGAGATCTCTCCCCAGCACACCCCAGTCCCCTGCCAGACCCCCAAACCCCAGCCCATGCCTCAGCTCTCCAGGATGCCACCGGTGGGGCACATCCCGACTGGGATGGAGTGAGGGGGCAGGGAACCAGCTGCCACACACGAGCACAAACTGCAAACCCACTGAATGATTTTCCTTACTTCAGCCTGTGCTTTGCACATCCATAATGTACAAGTGCCAGGAACACTTGGGGACCATGCCAACACGTGTGTGTGTGTGTGTGAGCACACCGGGAAGCCTGAAGGAAGCGCTGGGGTCTCCTCCTGTGCAGCCCTCCAGCAGCTCCAGGCACCCTTGGGGCTGGCTCAGCTCTGGCTGCTGCTGTGCTCTTTGTAATGTCCTTATGGAGGTGATGGAGCTTTCTGAGAGTGAAGATCTCCCTCCATCCACTCCGTGCAGAGTTCATTTATGGGGATGCAGCCACAGTCTTATCCTGATGCCGGGTGCTCAGATGGAGCTCTGCATCCCAAGGGGAAGCCGACCGCATCCCAGGCCTTTGGGGAGGGGTCCCATCCTGCACGCTGCCCATGGGTGACTCTATCCCCCCAGCCAAACACCCACCTGGTGCATGGTGGCAGACAGACCCCGCAAGGTCTTTGTCAGGGTACTGATGAAAAGCCAGTACCATCACAGGAAGGATACAGAGTAATGCCCTTGGCCAAAAATCCCCTTCATTGAACATCAATAAAATTTTGCTGATCTGAATCCTGTTCCTGGCATCTTCTGGCAGGGGTGGTTTGCACGTTTGGGATGCTGCAATGCCTGCTGTGATGCCTGCCAGACAAGAAGGACCAGGGGCGTCTCAGAGCTCACTCTGTGTGTCCCCCTTCCAGGGTCTCAGCTCAGTTTGGGGGGCTCAGCAGTCCCAGGGGTGGGTGAGGTTGAAGAGGCACCCAGAAATGTGTAACGGCGTTGAGTCCCCTTGTCAAAAGGGAGGGGAAATTTGGTTTAGTCTTGATTTATCACTCCATTATGAACAAGTTTGTGTTTTCACCAAGTCATTCTCCTCTCCTGCACCGAATTAATTATATATTAACAGCAGCATATCATTTATACATGGACATACACAATAAATTATGGGCTAACTATATAATTCTACCCATATAATTAATTACATTAAACATCTACATTTTAAGCCTACAATTAGATAACCCTGGGAGACAATCCTGTTAGCATTTTTAATAAATACTTGTGTTTGAAGCTGTTTAACAGAGCACCTGATAACTGATATAGCAGTGTTAACATCTGTTCCATTATTTCCAGAGGACGTTAGTTTAACGTAATGCTCCTCACATAAAATATGCATTTGTTCTTGACTGTCAAGTGCCTCTATTATTTTATTAAAAAGTCAAAAAAAGAGAATATAATCAGACTTCATAATTTATGTGTGACATTTTCATTACAGAAAACTTTATGCAAAATTGAATTCTAAAATTTAATTTCCTGTGATGTTTAAATTACTTACTATCTGGCTCCTCTCCAAACATTGTGATCACTCCGGGCCCCATATGAATTCTATTAAGGATATGTTTAGCTGCTGCCAAAATGTACAGGGTATTTTTTTCTATGTAATTCCAAGAATATGCTCCTTAAATTTATTTTGTGCCAGTTTAAATAGTTTCCTTCATGCAGGAAAGAAACACAGGACATTTTTAACCACCAATGGACCTTTTTTTTTTGGTGGTTCCCTTGGTTTTTGGTGCCCACCCCTGGCACCAGCCCCTGGTTCTTAAGCTCCTTGGCCAGGAGGAGCATCCAGCTACCTGGGGAAACTCGGGTTTAAGCTGGAATGAAGATGTGGGATTTCAGGGAGCTCTGCTCACCACGTCTGCTGTGTGTGTTGGAAATCAGCAGACAAAAATTAAGTGTAATGAGTACGTGGCAGAAGGATGTATGGTCCAGGATTATGGTTTGTGCTGCTCTGGTTCAGAAAGCTTGGGTCTCGGAGTGCCTCCAGCCCGCATTATCCCCCCAGGAATGTCTTCAGTGTCTGTGCCAGGAAGAGAAAGCAAAGACTGGGCCCTGGAGAAGAGTGAGAATTGGGTGGTGAGAGGGGCTGACTGTAGCTCAGGGGCATTGGAGCTGTGGGAGTGAAGTGGCTGTGGGGTTGGGAAACCCTGAGGAGGGACAGGGGGATGCTCCAGTCCTGACGAGAAGCCATGAGATTTGTGACATCTCCTCTCCTGGGGTGTTGCCCATGCCTGTGGTCCCACCGCCACCATGGATTCTGGGGCCATGCATCCCAAGTCTGTCAACCAACCCTCCCCTGCCCTGGCAGCAGGGACCCTCCAGCTGCACCCACAGCCTTGCTGAAGGCATCGGGTCTGAGGACAAACATTTACCGAGCGCAGAGGGTGACTCTGCCATCTCTGCAGATATCACAGCTCTTCCTGGCAGCTCTTCCTTCAATCAATCTGCATTTTGCATACCCTCATCCGCCCGGAGCCAAGGCTCTAGCAAAGCCAACAATCAATACATCTGTACGGGCCGTTGCGATCGGATTTGGGCATTTTCTGAGCAGCCCATGTCAGTGAGACATGGCTTGCCTCAGTGAAGCAGCTTGATCTCATGAATCTTCAGAGGAATTCAGGGAAAACCTTAGGGTAGGTCTTGGGAAGTAATTCAGGTTGCTGCTGCCATGAGCTTCACAATGTCCCGTGTTGGATGGTGATGTAAAGAGATCCCAGAGGGAAGGAACTCTGCTGAATCTCTGCTTCCCTCCCTACACCTGGTACCTGCGAGCAGCTGTGGCTGCTCTCAACACCGGACACACGGGCAGGGGTACAGAGATGTCATGAAAAGCTGTGTGCTCAGAGAGAGCCTGCACCCTTCCCAGCCACCCTCGGGGTGGGATGCAGTGGTGCACATCCCAGCTCACCCTGTGCATGTCCCAGCTCACCCCGTGCACATCCCAGCTCATCCCAACATGTGCCAGGACATCCCAGCTAATCCCAGCACATCCCAGCATGTCCAAGCACATCCCAGTTCACCCATTCAAGCCTGGAGGAACCCAACTCCTCGGATGGACTGGGAGTTTGCGTGCACTGGGCCATGTAAGCCCTTTGTCAGGGGCACAGTCTCAGACCCCCACAGACCTGGTCTCTCTGCGGGCCGGGTGCTGGGGTACTGATGTGGGAAGCACCCCACAAGCGGCTGTCACAGCTGGGACAGGCTCACTCCCAGCCCAACGCCGTCTGGCTTCCCTTCTGTGCTGGTAAGACAATCCAGTGCATGGAAAACCTTGTGGCTTCCATGGGGCTTTGCTGTAATTGGATGCTCACCATGGCCAGTTGCATGCACAGAGCTAATAAAAGATGCAGCCGGGCTGATGCCGAAGGAAGCCCGGGCAGGAATAGGATGACAGAGCAATATTGCAGGAGGTAGGATCCTGCTGAGTCGGGAAGCACCCCATTTATTTATATTCAGCTAAAATGAAATATTCAGAAGAGAATTATCTTCCAGCCATACTCACCCCCCACACCTCAGTCCTCGCAGCAAGCATCCTTCGCCCTGTCCCCTATTAATTCAAGCAGCACAAATCCAATATGATTCTTCTCTCTGATACACTGTGGTCTGCAAATTGGGTGATGACAAAATGGGGTAATTTATTACTGGTATCTTAATTTATTTATTATTGAACACTTTATTAACCTATACACTTTGCTGCCTGCACATCTTTAATGGGCTTATAGAAGAATTATTCATTTATTCCTGGGTATGAAATAGTACCTTCATAATTCACCTGTGGCATCGTAAGGTATTAATTACAGCACCCAGTGTCTCCACTTAATGGTGAAACACTAATTGGGAAGGTAAAACAAAGCACGTTCTCATTCTGGGGAGCTGCCTCTCTGAAACTCCGCTGCCGTTTCCAGGAGCGGCGACAGTTCCGACCTCCCTGCACGTGAGTAAATTGTGCATTTTGATGAAGTCTGGAGCTCTCCAAGCCAATCTCCAGCCTTTACTGGGTGAGAACTCTTCAGCAAGGCTGTGGTAGACACGGAGAAGTGGGTGGGGAGGGTTTCTCACCATCCCCGCACACCGTTGGCGGGTGATGGAGGGTTTGGCTCCTGCAGAAAGATGCTGTCTTGCAGAGGGAGGTTTCCATAGGTCCAGCCTGACTTGATGCCTTGGCAGCCACAGCTGCATCCCCACAGTGGGCGAGTTTCGGGGAAGATCTGGCAGCACCACATCCCCCCTGGGCAGGACAGGTATTTATGGCCAGGTTACAAACAACTGAGGGGGAAAAAAGGGCAGCTCACAGGCGGTAAAAATAGTATGGTGGGGAGGGGGGGGCTGTAATAAGAAACACGTTGGGATGGAAACAACTTAATTCTGTCACAAACACCAGCTTAATGTATGCCCCTTCAACTTGGAGCCGTATACGTTTCCCTGCAGCATCCGCCCGTATCGGGAGGATCTGCTCCAGCTAGACACTCTGGTGCCTCATGCCCTTGCTCCACAGCAGCCATCATCATGTTTTAATGAGCCATTTTCCTATTTATCTACTGTCGCTGCTTCCCCCAGCAGCGCTGTACCCGTCCTGTCCAGTAAAACCCATTATCTCTATTAGGCTGCCGATAGCGCATCGGTGGGATTGCTGGCTCCCTAATTGCTCCTCCTCCCCCCTGATAGATTACCCTGGGCTATTCCCCAGCGCCCCGCTACCGGCCAATCCCCAGCCATCAGGTTCTGCTTTCAGCAATAAGTCCTAACCTATCAATATATAATAGGCCTTAATAATCAACAGCTATAGACGTCGTCTGCGTCGGGAGGCCGCCGCAGAGCCGAGCGGGGTGGTTTTATCTGTCTATAATTAGCAGCAGTCAAATCCCGTTTGTGTGACAGGGTCCGGGCTGTAGGGGAATGATAACAGGTTTTACATAGGCTCAAACATGATTTAATTGGCTGCTCAGACTATCTGGATAACGTGCATGGGTGTAAAACAGCCCAGCTGGCCCGGGGAACGCGTGGGAGACAGAAGTACTGCAGAGGTGCCACCTTTGGGAGAGCGATGGAGCTGTCATGGGGTAAATGCTGTGGGACACAGGTAGATCAGCACAGGGGCTTTGTTAGGAGGGGCTTTGTTAGGAGGGGCTTTGCTAGGAGAGGCTTTGCTGGGAGGGGCTTTGCTGGGAGAGGCTTTGCTAGGACAGGCTTTGCTAGGAGGGGCTTTGTTAGGGAGGGGCTTTGTTATGAGGGGCTTTGCTAGGAGGGGCTTTGCACCCTTGTCAGGAGGGGCTTTTCAGCCAAGAGGATGCTCTTGGAAACTGTCCCCAGCCAAACACATTTGAGTTAAGTAACTGTGCTCAGCCCCAGCAGCTACAGGGGAGGGGAGGGGGGGGGAAGGAAGGGAAGGTGCCCCCAAACAAGGCGGTAAAACCATAAAGTTAATGAGGAAACCATGTAGCTTTGTGCAGTATAACCCTTTACAGCCCCCTCCTCGGGAGCCAGACTGCCAGGGTAATGCAGTGAGCGCTATAAAATGCATGTTTAATGTAGCTGGGGGCCAAGAAAAACATTGTATAATTGTAGTAAGCAGCTCGCTAAGTAAAATGATCGCTTTTAAAGGCTGACATACAGCCGAGCTTCTCAGGGCTGCACAGGCTCCAGCTTCACATCGCTTCAGTAACAGTTTCTTCATTTCACTTACAAATGCATCTCTGAGGAGGCTCGTTACAAACATCTCCGGGTTGGAAATAAGCTGCTGACTAGATCTGCTCACATCACCCATTCATAGAATCATAGAATCACAGACTGGTCTGGGTTGGAAGGGACCCCAAGGATCACAGAGCTCCAACCCCCTGCCACAGGCAGGGACACCAACCTCCAGGCCTGGAGCTACACCAGGTCGCCCAGGGCCCCATCCAACCTGGCCTTGAATCCATTGTGGATAACGACCTTCAGTCCTTGCCCTGCTCCTGAGGCACACCCGCTCTCCCCAAAGTTGTTTGATTTCCATCCATTTAATGCAAACAGGGATGAGGGACCACAGGTTCCTGGCACACACCAGAGTGGTGAGGGATGCTCGCTTAGGATAACCACCCCAACTGCATCCACCCTTGGATTTGGCTGGGGGATGTCCAGGATGCTGCCCAGCCTGCCTCCATCCTACCAGGACCATGGCTCCATCGCTGCCAAAGACTGTGTGCTGTGGTTTGGGATGAATTTCTGAGGAAAAGGGGGCTTTGGTTTGGGTTTTGCCCAGTGACGTCTTCCCCATCTCCAAACACTCATCGGCCAACAGTCACTATCACTGGAAGGTCAAATAACCTCTTAGCTGTGGTTTATACTACAGAGATGAATATATGTTGTGTGTGATTTGTGTCCTCATGAGGTGGGAACCAGGGGGCACTGCTGAGGAGGGGACCAAGGCCGGCCGTGCAGCAGCCAGACTGTGCTCACACCTCAGGAACGTTGAGGACCATGGGTGGGCTTGTGGGCTCCTCTGCACAGGGTGACCCATGGGAGCTACTGATGGGGCACGACCTTCCTCTGCTGCGGTTCCTCTCTCTTCGGAGGCAGCAAGCTCTTGCATTAAGAGGTGCTGAGGGTGCTACTAGCAAGCAGTGTCAAAGGTGCTGAGCCCTTCTGGTGAATACCCAGGTGATGGTATCACTGCAGAGACCCTGATCCTCTTGCAACCAAACCCCAGTCTGATATTAAAATCTCAATTTCTGTTAATAAAAGTGAGCTTCAAGCACAAAACAACTCCCCTCAGCTCCTGGTTCTGGAGCCTTTTCAAAGCAGACGTGCACACAAGGCGGAATTTCATCAGCCACACTGACGGAACCGCCAGATACATCACATGCAAATAGACACATCACCCCAGCAAGGCGCCATTTATCAACATCACTTGGAGATGCAGTGGGGTGATCTGATGGGATTATGTAGATCTCAACTATCCACGGGCGAACGGGATTGGGTAACCTTAGCAACCCCCAGGTACGCTCGCGCTGCCATGAATCAAACGTCAGCGTGATGAGGCACGCGGAAAACCAAGGGCTCATTCTTTGAGGTGTTCATAACAGTCTGTAGTGTGTTGTTTTATAAGCCTCTGCCTGTTGTGCATTCTGGAGGCCAGCTTTTAGAAAGGAGAAGAAGAAGAAGAAGGGGAAAAAAGCATTAGTGTCACCCCACGCCCTCATAAATGCTTACAAATAAACCCAACCCAAAAACGCAACCAGCAACTGCAACAACCTCCTCTTAATGGTGGGAAGGGCATCTCCTGCCAAGCAAATGTGCCAGTGGGAACAGCACAGAGTTGTGTTATTCACAGACATCAGAAACGGGACCTTCCACCGTCCTTTTGGATAAAAGCAAGAAGTTCCTGGCACTGTCGTTTCTCTCCCACCAAGCTCTGGTCAGCAGGGTGCTTTAATACCAGAAAAGGTGTTAAATAGGTATTTAATACCAGAAAAGTATTAAATAATTTATTTTTAAATTATTTTTAATTAATTTAAATGAAATTTAATAAATTTAATTTATTACCAGAAAGGTATTAAATGACTGACCTGCAGCAGTTGGGATCACCCACTCTGAGATCAGTCATGAGGGCAAGGATGGGGAAAAGTCAGGGCAGGGCTGGGGGGGTCCCACATTGCTGCTCCTCCCCCCAGGTGCTCAGGCACCTCTCAGCTGGCTTCTCCACCACCTGCACATGTATTCATGGTTATTTTCTGGTAGCCAAAGTTTCCCTTAAAGCCTGAACACTGGAAGTCACGTCTCTAACAGAGAATCTGTTTTCCTTAAAAATTTCTCCTTGTATTTGTGGTCAATGAGAAAAAAAAAAAACATCTTCCCTTCCCAGCCTTCAGTTCCCTCTCACTTTCCAGGTCTGGAATACTGAAGACACAGGATCACAGCCCCACAGCCTTCCTCAGCATCACGTGCTGTGGGGTGGGCTCTGATTTCGGGGCTGGGAACCACCCATTTATTTATTTTACAAGCCTCTAACCCACCCCCGTGCTCGGCAGGCTGGCAAGCTCTCTTCTCCACCTTCTTTTTTTCTTTCCCTTTCGTTGTTGTTTTTCTTTCCCAAGCAGCTATTAAAGAATTAGTGTCTCCATAAACACGCCCCATTCTCATTAAACATTTGGAGGCCGTGCTGGAAAGCTGAGTGGTTAAACCACCCTGAGGATTCCAGAGGCAGAGCCGAAGCGGGCAGCCCTGTTGATTCCAAATCGCCTTCTCCTCAACGAGCTCGGATTAATTGTTGGGGACCTGGAGCACATGCTTCAGTGAAAATAAATTACTTTATTTCTATTACCCCACCGGTGGCTGTGGAACTTAATTTCATTAGCTTGGACCTGTTGAGGGTGTTCAGATTTCCATGGCAGGACGCACTGGAAATGAAAAGACGCTTTGGGTTCTCAATTAACAGAATCGCTCCCTTTCAACCCAAATGAATGTTATTGAAACCAATTAGCATAGGCTGGAAAATCTCTCATTAATGAGGGGAGTGTGGGTGAGTAAACAGCAATGAAAAGATGAAATTAGAGAAGAGGCCTCTTCTTGTTGGCCTGAATAATTACATGCTTAGTTGCCTAATTGTCTGGTGAAAAGCCTTGCCGTGCTCGTAACAGATTGCCATGTTCATTAGGCTGCAAAAGGCCACCTGCTGCTGAGGCTCATTTTCCTGCAGTCTATATACACGTGTCGCTCCCCGGGGACTGATATTTGGACACAACACTAGCTGTGAAAAGCAAATGAGCTTGCCAATATGCTGCAATATTGTGTCCTTTATGCCAAGATACAGAAGCTTAATATGTCAAATATAATGAATAAAACCAACAGCGATAACGAAGTTTATGAGGAAAGTGACCTTCTACCACGTCCCGGTGCCGGAGTGCGGGGCGCGAGGATGCCGGCCCCTCAATACAGATGTTCCTTTCTGGCCTGGACTGCTCCAAATTACGTAGCACAAAAGATAAATTACAACTGCTGTGGCCCGAGCGCTCCCTTAGACAATGGCAGAATGAAAGCATACAATGTTAACTGTTAAAATTGGAAACAAATGCAGAGCGCCGCGCGCTCCGAGGCGTTCATGAAAACCAGCATTGTTCCTACTCGCTGCGCCGTGGCAATAAACATCAAAGGAGGGAGGCCTCTTCATGCCAGCCCTTCCTCAGATCACTTCGTGTCTTATAATTGCTGGGTTTATGGGTCTTTTAAGCTGGGCTTTATCACGTGGGGATGGGTGCAGAGGTGGGGGGTGGCCGGCACTGGGGAACTCCTCCGTCGTGGGGTCTCACCCACGAAGGGGAGGGATGAAGAGATGGAGGGATGGAGGGATGAAGGGATGGAGGGAGATCATCTAATTAATAATAATTGCATCAGGAAGGACTTTACTAGCCTCCACTGTATTACAGAAGAGGAGCCCATGCAGGGATGGGGAGCCACGTCCCCCAGCAGCAGCCAGGCGAGGAGCAGCCCTCCCACCACACCTCCTGCTGCTTCACAGCCCAAAAAATCCTTCTTCTTCCAGCACAAACTGCATCAAACTGTGGAGTGAGAATACTCCACACAGACAGTTGAAGCCTCTCACACCAGTGGCACATAATGTTGCATCAAAGGCAGCAGGACGTGCTGCTGTTCCCACGTACCCCCCGCGCCACGAGGTTTAATGCTACACGGGTCAAACACAAAAGCTTCAGTTGCTCTCAGGCAAAGGTCCTGGGTGACAGTGGCAGGGAAACACATGCTGCTGGTTTGCCAGGGTTTTGATTGATTTTTTACCCCCTTTTTCTTTGAGAGGAGAGCGCTGAGCGAGCCCTTCATCAGTTCAAAGAATGAGAGGAGGTGATTAAGAAAAGGTTCTATGGTTTTAAAGAAATTATAATGTGTCTGGTGAGGAGCAAGAAGCAGCCACACGGGTGCTCTGTGAGTGTCTGCTACCCCGTGGAGCTGGGAGTTCCAACACAGCACCAGAAATGTGGATCCTGGTGATGAACCCTGCCTTGGTGGTCTGAGGCATCCTCGTGCACCCCTGCATCATCTTCACACCTCATTCCCCCTGCTCCATGTTGATCCCACTTCCTCCCTGGCCACCGGTGCAACGCGTGTTATTTCACTTAACAAAGGGCAGCACCACGTGTATTTCATCTAAATCACCCATGAAGGGACCATCAGCCTGCTGAGATTTCTGAGCATACAATGTGGGGAGCAGGGGCGTGGATCTATTTAGAGGAAGGGAAGAAATGGGTCCTTTCCACCAGGACGTACACAATCCAATGACTTCTCTGGAGGCTGGATACATAAGTGGTACCAGAAAGCTCCAGTTTGCCACTAGCAGTTGTGCAGTTGGAGCCCACAGCCCTGTTACTGGTCGTGATTTTGGAAGTTCTTCTGAGTAAATGAGCCATCCACACACCAAATTGAGTGCAAACCATCACCTGCTTCTGTGAAGCTTTCTGTTCAGTTCGCATTTCTCCATTGCTGACTTTACATGTTGAACATGGATAAGCAAGCATGTCTCCCTCTCACTGCTAAAAACACTTCTCTGACAAAATGGGGTGGAAGATTGACCCTTGTAGAGGTGCTTTTAGAAGACCCTGGCAATGGGCACTGCCCTTTGCTGGCAGAGCTGCCCTTTGGGAAGGTGCAGCCTCAGTTTCCCTCATCCTGGTCCATGCAGTTGAGCATGTGTCTGTCTTCCTCCCACTTTGAAACACAGATTTGTGCACTGATGCCATTCCCAGGGCATCCTTCTGTCGATACCTGCGGCAAGCCAAGGGAATTAATGCCCACACAAAAAGTTCTTGCAGGTTCCTGCTATCGGACAGATGATGACCCTCCCATGAAAAACATCATTTTATATTGGTTCTTTCTGGTTGAGAAAACAGTGAGGAACAGGCTCTTTCTGGCTTAGAAAACAGCTCACTCACACCAGTGAGCCAAGGCTTTGAGGCCAGTCCCAGGGTATCTTGGTGAAGCAGGGTCCCTCACCGCCCATGGATGGTCACCCTCTGGAGCCACCTCCATCCCAGAGAGCTGGAAGCCACCATGATTCAGGGAAACCAGGCAGCCTCCTGCCAGTGTTTCCCCACCCACAGACCCACCACAAAAAGCAATTTAAGGCTGTAGCCCAGCCTGTCTGTGCCTCCCCACACCACAGATTTGCATAATATGGACAAAAAAACCCACTATTCCAGATCATTCTCACTTCTCTCTCAGGCGTTACTCCATGAAATACCCAAGGAGATTACAATCTCTAGGCTACTTTCCAACTAGTTAGATACAACTGACTAAATTAATTCCTAACACCAGTTTTACAACAGGTGGGGATAATTTATGGGGCAGTTTGTTGTTTCACTAATAGTCTCACCTGATTGATACACAGGGGTGGTGATAAGTGTCTGTTATGGGTGAGTAAGAGTGAAGAGGTTTAAATTAGATATTAGGGGGAAGTTCTTTCCAGAGAGAGTGGTGAGGGGCTGGAACAGGCTGCCCAGAGAGGGGGTGGGTGCCCCATCCCTGGGGGTGTTCAAGGTCAGGTTGGATGCGGTCCTGGGCAACCTTGTGTAGCTCCAGGCCTGGAGGTTGGTGCCCCTGCCTGTGGCAGGGGGTTGGAGCTCTGTGATTGTTGAGGTCCCTTCCAACCCAGAGCAGTCTGGGATTCTATGAATCAGGTGTGCCTCTCTGGATTAAGTAAACCCCATGTACATTGGGTAATATTAAGGTATAATTTTTCATAATGCCTGGGGAAATTTTATACTATTAAGGGGAGAACACTTTTGTGTACAGCATCTGACTGGGTCTCCATATCCAATCCCTTTTGTGAGCAAAAATTTATTGTTTGTGACAAATAAACAGTGGACAATTAAGAAATAATGACCCAAACTTAATTAAGAAGTTCAAAGAAAGAGGATGAGCTTCCTAGCTCTGCAGTGATGGGATCAGGTACCGCCTGCGCTGGGTGTGCAGCCAAGGATGCTAATTTCCCTGCACCCATTCCTTTTCATGCAAAAAGCAGATTGTTTTCAGGCTGCTGATGATTAATGTGATTATTGATTAGTTGATCAATAAGGCCATGGTGTCTAATTATTGATAATCCTTCTCTAAATGAAAGATCGAGTGTAAGGAGTGCTAGTTGCCGAGCTCAAAATATAAAGTGATTCAGTGCGAAGCCTGGTAATTGAAAGTCAAACCAATCCCATAAATTAAATCACAGCAATCCATATCATTTACCTGATAAATCCTTTTGAAAGCTTTATTTAACTTTCGGTGCTCATTAAGAAAGCTGTGGAAGCATCCCAAACGGCTCCAGTTTGGGGCGAAAGTGGGTGTTTGGGTTCAGAGCATCTCTTTTGCTACACCTGAAGGTATTTTGGAAATGTAAAAAAAACACTGACAGTCACACCTATATATCCCCTACACACCTATCTATCACCTACACACCTGTATCACACACCAGCTTGCTTTCCAAACTCTCCCTCCAAGCCTGTTGGCTGCAAACCAGTTATATAGTGTAACTATATATGTGTATATACATATGTTTATATATATATACACACACACACATATATACAGTTTTTATATACATAAATATATATTATAATATATTAGTGTATATTATATATCAGATATAATATAGATATTATAATTATATTATAATATCTATGCATTAATATATTGTAATATTATCTATTTTATATATAATATAAAATATTTAGTATAATGTATTATATTATATATAATATTTGGCAGGGTGGTTGGACCCGATGATCTCTCAAGGTCCCCTCCTACCCCTATGATTCTGTGATGCTGTGATATATATATATATACACACATACAAATATACACACACCTACATATATACAGTTTTTTATATATATAAAAATATATATTATAATTATATTAGTATATATTATATACATATAAAAAAAAACTCTACTGGGGGAAAACCAGCCTATTTGCTTTTCCCAGGGAGCCATGGCAAGGCCCAGCAAGACCTTTTATGTACCTGGAGGAAACAGAAATAAAACCAGGATGGTTTTCAGGCCAACTAAAAGTCTCCACTGATTGATCACCTACTGTTTACACAGCTAATTCATGCAGAGCATCCTCTGCGGCTGTGGTGCTCAGTAATCTAATTAGAGCAATTTTAAGTAAATGTTTCTAATCAGATAATACTAAAAATAGTCCATTCCCTGGATTCTGAAACCCTCCAGGATTAGGAGAGCTGAATCGCTGGGCAGTTTACACAGCAGAGAGAATCCCTCCCTGTCTCAATGCAGCAGTAACTCTGCACAGCTGGGGAAGCCTTAGGATGCTCCAAGAATCACAGAGTGGTATGGGTTGGACCCCAAGAATCACAGAGCTCCAACCCCCTGCCACAGGCAGGGACACCAGCCTCCAGACCTGGAGCTACACAAGGTTGCCCAGGGCCCCATCCAACCTGGGGCAGCGATGGATGGGGCCATGAATTCATAAGTTTTCCCTTCGCTGCCTGTCACGCTGCCCTTCTCCAGCAAGCTTCAATTTCCTGGTGGTTTCTAATCTGATGTTATGTTTTTTCCTACCAAAATTGCATTTAAGGAGCTTAAATAAACCAAGGCATCAGCCAGCTAAAGGGGGAGCTGACGATGTAGGAATTCTCAGCAGCAGCTCCCCTGGACCTGCAAATCCTCTGAACACCTGGAACGCGTCGCTGTGCGATACGGAGAAACCTGGATGTCAGACAAATCACATCAGACAACAACAAACATCTCCCTTAATGCTCACTGTCACACACAGGCACACACACACACACACACACACACACCCTGCTCTCCACTGAGTTCTCTCCCACCTGGGTGAGAAGCGCCGCTGGCAGTTCCATATTTTTCTCCTATTTAATCATCACACTGAAGCCTCCGCCACCCCAGCTCCACAAACCACTCCCCTTTGGGGACAGGCCCCATGATTTTCCACAGTTCCCACTTCCTGGGGACCCACTTCACTAACCCCACAGACCAGCAGCTGAGCCGGTGGCTTTGGACCAGGCTTCAGGCATGAGCTACTGTCATGCCACCTGTTCCTCTGCAGCTCTTGCAGACACTGTTGTTATGGGTGAATTCTCCTCTGGGTTTCACTGGACATCACCCAGTTTCCCTGCCCCTGTCAGGGCTGTCCCTGCAGAGCAGTGGGGATACATCACCCCATCCCCTCTGGATGACCATCCCCTCTGGGTGATGTATCCCTGCTGCTCTGCAGGGACAGCATCCTTGGGCACAGGGCAGAGACCACAGGGCCTCTGACAAATATTGGGCTCAACTTACTGGAGGTTTCAGCCCTTCTCAAAGCATTGGGGCAGAGCCCAAGTACTTAAAAGTGCTTTGCCTGTGGCCCAGGAGAGCTGTTCCTCTGAATGTTTAATTGATGATGGAATAGAGCGATGGAGCTGCAGAAACTTTCTCCTCTTTCTAAGGGGAAGGGATCTGGAGGCTGCGGGTCCATATTTTATCCTCCCTCTTCTTCCCACTAATGGCAGTGAACGACTCGTAGACGACTCTTAACTACTTCCTAATGACCAAAGACAATTACAGACACCCCACAGGGTTCACAGAGTGTGTTTAGGGTGAGAAGCCTGGCTGCCAGACATGGGGGAGGTGATGGAGCAGCCCCAAAAACCCATACACGGGGGCTGGGGGCTGTACTGCTGCCCTGCCATTGCAGAGGTGGGCAGAGGAGGAGGCTGCTGCACATCAGGACTTGGGTATAAATATAAAGATACTTTGGAGTTTTTTTTTCCTGTGACCGACTTCCCAAGGTTTTCCTAGGGTGGCCGTGCCCCCACTCCCCAAAGTCCTGCACATCCAGCTGTAAAGACACCAAGGGAATAAAGTAAAATAAAATGAAATAAAATAAACCCATATTTCCCTGGGAGCAGGAACACTGTGAGCTCGTTTCAGGGCGCTGGTGCAGTACATACACTGGGCAGTGCTGGGAGGGGGTGGCCCATGGGTGCCAGCCCTAACAGAGGAGATGCTTCAAGCTAAGAAGTGATAAATGTGTTTACATTTACAGAGCTCAGCCAGGTCTCAGGCTGCACCTCCAGCAAGAGGAGTTATGAGAACTAAAGCTGACCCTTTTTGCCTCTATTTTTTTTTCCCCTCCCGGTGCAAAGGAAGGGAAAAGAAAACAAAATAAGGGTTTAACCGTTCTAAAAGCCTCCAACAGAGAATGCATCCCAAAAAATACATTCATTCCTAATTTGTGTTAAATATAGAGCAACAGTCCTGAGATTACAGCAGCGATTGGGCTCTAAAAATTGCCCCATATTTAATACCAGCATAAATCAGGTGTAAAAGATTCGTCACACCGAGTGACACTGCTTTACATACACAAACCCCATAATTTGTTTTTATTGAAAAGATTCAGACAGTGGGATATTATTGATGTTTTTAATTTGCCTGCACTAGTAAATAACTCTTCACTCGGCACACAGCCCCCTGGTGAAGCCCTCAAGACCCCAGGGTCTTGTCCCCTGTGGGTGCTGCTGCTTGTGGGGGTCTGGCTGCAGCTCTGGTGCTCCAAGTGCCTGGGATGCCCAGGCAGGATCATGCCCAGGGAGGCAGCAGGAAGGGCTGAAGCTGCAAGTACTGAACATCTCCGTTCTTCTCTGCGACCTGGCACTGGACATACTGGTTTAGTTCAGGGTTTTTTAACCATGAAAGGTGCCACAAGTGGTTGGGCAGGAGACCACAGCGGTGGGTGTTGGTGGGACTGATGCTGAGGGGGGTCCCCAAGGGTCACTGCAGCAAAGCATCGCTCAGAGAGGGAAATCCAACCCTGTGCCTGCAGCTGGAGCTTGGCACACGTAGAAAGGGCTTGAGGGGTGGGCGAGCAGGGAGGGGCTGGGTGGGAAGGCTCTCAATCCCCTCTGCAGGGCACAAAAAAACATTGATCCATGTTATGGAGGCTTTAATAGGCAGAGGTTTGGCACAGCACATCGTGAACCATCAGCGCTGATGAGCAGATCATCACATCAGTGGAGCTGGAGATGCTGATGAGAACAGCTGCCTGGGCCCAGCTGGGTATCCTGCTCCTGGGGACTGCACCACAAGTGCTGCACCAGCTTCTGTCGGAGCCAGAACCATCAGAGGGGTGTCCCCAGTCCCAAAAGGTTTCGATTGCCTCCTGTGCAGTCTTGCATGGGGAACCTGGCCAGCACAAGTCCCAGGCAGCTCTGGTCCCAGCACCTGTTGTGGAGCCACGGCTTGCATCACCCTTCCCACCAACGGACCTTCTGGAAGGGTTTCTGTGGACATTGGCTCTGCTGGGGATGAACTGGCTGCAGAGATCCCATTTGGCCCTGAATGAACAGGACAGCAGCCCCACCGAAACCCCGCAGCTGGTCAGGACCCTCCCAGCTCATCCCTTGTGGGTACAGAGACATGTAATAAAGCCTCCATAGTCCACCATTAAATCACCACCTTCAAACCTATTCTGAGCCCTCTGGCACCGTGTCATTACACCTAGAGCACAGCTAAAAATAGAGACCCTGTGGGAGCTGCACAGAGCAACGGCAAGAAGAACCAGGGGCTACTTCAATATCAGCTGCAAAGTTGTCCCAAGCCACCATCATGTCTCCTTGGAGCAGCAGGGCAGGGGGCTCAGGGGGTCCTGCTGGGTGCCAGAGAGTTGGGGAAACCATCACCATCTCTGCTTGGAGCAGAGGGGTTCAGGGGGATCCCAGTGAGTGCCAGAGAGTTGGAGGCAATCTGTGCTTCTTCCTCCTTCACCCTAGGAGCATCATCAGGGCACGGGCACCCTGCACTCCCAACTAGCTGTGCCTTTCCACTGCCTAATCATATCAGGGGTCTGGGGAGGGGGTGTGACAGGAGGGGGAAGCCTGACAATCAGATTTCCCAGGGACAACCCCACACAGCCACGGGCTGCCGTGACACCACCATCTCTCGGCGCGACGCCCACTCCTCTCCTCCTCCTCCTCCTCCTCCTCACACACGAGCTGGGGCATTGTCAGCTGTGACAGCCTGATTTAATCTGCAGGAGGCTGAATGCCTCTGACCACTGCGCCGAGTCATTAACCTTGACTCAGTAATTGAATTCAAGGTTGATTGCCTGTGACCCCCCTCGCCGGGGTCCTCAAAATGTACATATTCATTACGGGGCGCATGGCTAAATGGATTGCACAGTGAGAGCTGTAGCAATCAGCCTGCTTGGTATGCAGAGGGCGAGGAGGGCACTAATTGCATGTTAGAGCTGAGGATTAGATTATGAAAAGAGTGAGAAAATGAAGATAGATCCCTCTGACACTGTCAGATTAAGGGGCAGTGGTGTGCGGGGATATGACATTGAAATTTACGGGGCTGGGAAGGGAAGGGAGGTTTGAAAGGGGGTGTTGGATGTTTATATACATTGGATATTTATATTTTTTTTTTCAGTTCCTAGAGATTTACTCAGTTAGGGTCTGTTTAATACCAAAAACTGATAGGAGCATCTCTTAAAACTAACAAACACACAGCAAATTGATGCTGGGATGCTCTTCATCTCTCTGGATGGCTGTTGTAAGAAAGGTGTGCCAGCCTGTGTTTTGACCCAGTGCATTATCCAGCCAAGACCACCCATGGATCTGGGATGCTCCTGTGGAAACCCTGTGCTGATGCCACCAAATCCCATGCTGCATGGAGGTTACCACCCAGGTCCTAATGTCAGCCATTGGCTTAAAACCTATTTGGTAGTAACTTTATACATCCATCTTTACAGTAACTTACATGTCCAGCCCTCCATGGCTCACACAGCTCACCCAGCCCTGCACAAATTGATGTTCTCCTCAGAACTGGCTGCAAGATGTGGTGCCCAAGCCTGAGCTTCATTCTTTAAGATTAGAGGTCCTGTTAAAATCAGGCTTAAAATCTGCCATAAAAATAACGTTTGAACTCTGCCTCTATTTGAACTCAGTATTGGTGAGGCTGCACCTCGAATGCTGGGTCCAGTTCTGGGCTCCTCACCATAAGAAAAAAGCCAAAAAAAGGTGCCTCTTTTCCCACCTTCCCTTCCACAAGGAGCAGAGCTCTTCAGCTGGGCTGCAGGCTGCTCCCCACCAATGGCACATGTCCCTGAGCTGCCACTCCAGGACGATGCTGCCATTCATTGCATTAAATTCCCAACATCTATATCTCGTGGTGTGGGAATACCAACAGGACCATAGGTGGCAACACACCCAGAACCCCAAACCACGTGGGTTGCCGATGTTCAGGGTTTCTAATCTGCTGAGGACATAATTAACGGGAATAGCTTTGTGGTTTCAATCAGAGAGGGCTGTGTCCTGAAAGGAGGGTTCCTAACTGAAGGATATGTCAGGACCGCCGCTGGATGAGTATGACCAGAATTTTTATCTCCTGCTCATTAAATTACCTCCATGTATGACTTTATAAGCACTGAAAGTCACGGGAAATCGTTGCTGACTGACAATTCAGGACTGCTGGAGAGTGAGGGTTACCAACAGCTGACTTGAGTTGAAGAAGACTGACAAATTAGTGCTCCTGCAGCAAAATTACCCCGTGACCGTGTGGGTTTCTCCTGTGCTGGAGGATGGTGGCACCCACAGAAAGCAAAAAATAGTCATTTATTCACTGGGGTGGGGGGAAATTAAGTGTATGAAGTATTTGGGGGTATCAGGAGCACCTTATTCTGTTACATACGTGCAGTAGGACAGCTAAAATCCATCTGTCTCCAACAACTGCTTAGATGCTTTTCAGTGTATGGATGAGCTCAGGACATGCCCAAGGAACAGAAACAAAGTGGATGCACCATCAGCTATGAAAAAGGCCTCTAGACATCTGATAAAGAAGGTTGGATTTTTTTTTTTGTGAGGAAAGCCTGTTGTTGGCATTTTGTAAATCCTAAAAAGAGCCAAAGACAAATAGTCTAACTCACTCCTGCTGAAATTTCATTTACTTACCAACCACGCTAATGAGGCGCTGCAGAGGGACTTCTAATTAGATCCACTTTATTCCCCTCACTGACATTAATTTATTTGCTTCAGCTTCTAGACCTGGTTTGATATTTTCCTGGTTTTTTTAAGCCAGGCAGTACAAAGCCTGGAACTGGCTCTGATATTTATCCTGGGCTTATTGGAGGCAGGAGGAGTCGGGTTTGGTGCAAGTTTTGTCCAAGATCTTCATGGGAGCAGCAGGGTGATCACCACAAGGATGGGGGACAATGCAGAGCCTGTGCTGGGGTCCTTGGAGAGCCCCCCCCTGCTTAGGACCAGGGTCTAAGTTAGCAATAAAGGAGGTATATTGTGCATATTCAAAGAGGCAAGAGGCTGCGTGCATAATTCATTACCCATCACGACTGCATTATACTATTTATACTATTACTTCAGTAGCTGTTTAAATTAAGGGTTACAAATAGCTTGTTTGGTTTCTGCTACTCCAGCAAGAGGGTTTCAGCTCCTCAAAGAGCCACTCCAGCAAAGCTGGGGAGGGGGGGTTGTCCATGGCAAGGGGTTGCATGGGGTGGTCCTGGGTGAGGCCACCCATTAAAGTTTGCAAACTTCACGCCCTGTCCAGCGCCCAGCTGAGGTCTGCCAAGCCACCTAATACACATCCCAGGACTCTTGGTGCCTTTCCAAACATTATTTTATTAATATGAATAATAGATTAACCATTGAACAGCCTGGCCTTCATCCAAACCACTCTGTTGTAAGTGCTCTGAGAAGCCTTACCAAGGATATTTACTTCTCTAAACAACAGATAACATTTGTATCGGTTTCGCCTTTATTATTGTTTTACTAAATAGTTGTGAGAGCACCAGGAGAGGGACCTGAAGGGTTTCAAAACGATTTGAAAGATAGTCCATACAGTGCTTTACATCTTTGGGAGTTTAAAAGGTGAATTACTGTTCTTTAATAATTTAAAGAAAATCTCCAGAATGCATTTTTAAGCGTATTTCCAGCAAACACCGGTCACCATCCTCTGCATCCCTCATCACCAGGGGACCACGTTGGGATGAAGCACGCCGAGGGAGCCGCAGTCGTGGCTGTGTAATCTACAACAAAGCTTCCCAGGGAAGCTCTGCTCCCTGAGGCGACCCAGCAGGGACCGATGGGTGCTGTTTGTTCGCTGCCATGTACCCAGGTCACAGACTAGCGATGTATCCAATTTAGATCCTGGATCATCCAGCAAGAGGAGAGGGATTGTGGGCAAAGGGAGCTGGCCACGATGGGAAGCCCTCTTTGGGTCTGCAGACTCCAGAGATCTGGAGATATTCAAGACTCGTTTGGACACCTATCTGTGCAATGTGAGCTGGGGAGCTGCTTTGGCAGGGGGGTTGGACCCAATGATCTCTCGAGGTCCCTTCCAACCCCTACGATTCTGGGATTCTGTGATCCCTCTTGCTCATCCCATGGCATTTTTCAGCCATCACAGATAACAGATCCCAGGAACCCACAGGTTCACTCCAACACCCCAGAAAGCTGTTCTCCCAAACCCAGCGGCATCGCTGTCTCCAGTGCTCCATCCCTGACACATTGTGGTCCCTCTGGTACAGCTCTCTCTGTACAGCTGCTCCCATGCTCACTGCAACCTTTGCCTGTGAGCACAGGGAAACAGAGAGGCCGTGCCTGCAAGCACCCTGTGAGAGCCATATATTACATGGAGGACTATAACCGTATCTCAAGCCAGCACTTGTGGCACGCTGGCAGTGCGCTCAGCTGGACTTGGGGAGAAACACAGGTTAATACTCACACCTGCTGACAGTCCCCAACTACCCCATGATGGCCCCATTTTACCCCATGATGACCCATAATGACTCCATTTTACCCTATGATTACCTCATGATGATCCATAATGACCCCATTTTCCCCCATGCTGACCCATGGGTGCAGCCATGGCTCCTCAGAAGAGACTCAGTGGAAAGTGACTTGGCACCACAGTTTCAGTTTCCATTAACATCCTCTCCATGGTTGTGGGCAATACCTTTCACGCCTAAATGTCCTAAGTTTTCCTATAGGTGAGCCATGCCAATGGCAGCTGGGACCTGTCAGACCCCTTTTGCTCCAGGGAATGAGCCTATACATGGCCAGACTTGGGTAGCACATCAAGCTCAGCCCAGGGGCAGCAAGCCAGGGCTAACAAGGCCAGCAGGTCCAGGGCTTAATCCAAACAAGGACCCTGCACTCTTAAGGTGTCATCCACAGGCCTGTTAAAATCAGAGCAGACCGGCTTGGGGTGCTCGTGTTCAGGCTGCATTACTGGGGACATGCGGCCAGGAGGAGCAGGTGCCACCCCCAGGCAGCTTCACAAAGTACAGCAGGGACTGGAGGAGTGGTGGTCCCACATCACCACCTCTTCTCTGCAGATGTGATTCTGTGTAGGCTTTGATGACCACTACCCATGGAGGAGGCAGCGCAGAGCCTTTTTGCCCTGAACATGGACAGCAATCGACATCCATCAGGAAGATGCTCTGCCATTGCTGCTCCCTGTGCTCCACCTCACTCAGCAGGTCCACAGATGGTTCAGACCAGGGGAAGAGTTCAACCCACGCTGGGCTAAGCAGATGTAAAAGCTGCTGGCAGACGACTCTCATTTATAAACCCTCAAATTAATGTCAGAGCCTCGTTAACACTTCCCCAGGCTGGAAGCAGCAGTCCCTTCAGGAAGCACTGATTTACCTTTCACCTTCAGTTTCCTGAGTGTGGCATTTTTCTGCCTCATGTGCTGCTGTTTCACCCCTTCCCACATGCGGGGGGCTTGGCCAGCCAGGGGTGGGGGGGGGGGACACAGTCCCCCCCAAGGAGGGGGACAGTCCCATTGCACCAGGGTTAACGCAGCACAGCCAGAGCTGCCTGCCCAGGTAGGAGCATCCTCTTCCAGACAGCCCATCATCCACTAATGGGACTTAAAACAGTCGCTGCCTCATCGGCAGGAGCGTAATGATCGCTGGGCAGTGGAGAGACCCATTATCCATCATCCATACTTCTCCTCTGTCTGATGATAATGATTTCTTAGTTCAACAGTAGAGCAGAGGGACCTCGCTGCTCTGCGCACGACTGGAGTTTAATATCCTGATCAAGACAAATACAGATTGCACGCGGGCTGGGGGGCTGCCACAGCAGGACAGAGCCACGGAGGGGTTCCCTCCCAAACTTGGAGCTGTGCTAGAACTGAAGGAAAACTGAAGAGCAGCTGTGTTTTGTGCAGCAGGGGTTATCCTGTGTGTGTGTCCCTCCCCAGTACCTCACTATTGAGATGCAGATTTGCTCTGTAAAGAATTGAGTCAGCAGGCAAAAAGAAGAAATACAGGCTCTTGAAAATGTATTGGTACTTCCTACTTACTTTTTCCCCACTTCTCCTCCCCAACCCAACCTGTTCTATGATTATTGATAACATACTGCCTTTTCAATATGTACAGAAGTAACTGTAGTAGAAAATACTACAGTATCTGATTTAGTTATGACACTTGTGGGCTTGTTTCAATGAGTTAAAGAAGGAGATGCAGAGCAGGGCGCTAGGAGAGCTTTGCTTCATCTTAAAATAATTGAAAATATTGGGGGAAAATTGACTCGAGCTGAAGTTGGGGCCTCTGGGAATGGCCCAAGTGTGTTTCCCTTCAACAGACATTGGTGTGACAAACCATCTTCCCACGTGGGAAATGTAACCCCTCATGATGCTCCCACTGTCGAGAGGATGCTTACCTGTCCCTGCATCCCTCCCCAGCTGGTCCCACTGTCGAGAGGATGCTTACCTGTCCCTGCATCCCTCCCCAGCTGCAAGAGCTGCCCTCTCCGCTCATGGGGAGAGGATGAAGGCACCCTGCCTCCCCCCTCAACCGACACTATCAGGAACTTCAAATCCAATAACTGATGCTCAAAAGAAACACAATAGTGAGAGCAGAGCGGCTGCTGAAAATGAAATCCCAAAGACAAGTATTTATTCTGCTCGGACCTCCTCGAGGAAAACAGGCACACAGGCAGCATGCTAAACAGAGCCCAGGGTCGGGGAGACAAATGTCCAGGCAGCTTTTCTGCAATATCCATTTGAAAGAAGCTTAGTGCCACGAGGCTTTCATCTCAATATTCCTGAGGCCGGATTTGAAAGTGCTTAAGGTTAAATATTACTCACTCTTGGAAAGAACATCTCCATCTGTCTCATAAAAAAAGCTTTCAGTCTTAGAGGTACTCAGGGAAACTTACCCATAAACACGGTCATTAGAGACTTCAGAGGGGAAAAAAATCCTGTAGGCTCTGCCCGAGAAGTAATTAGCCTTTCAAATTCAGCAATGTTTAATCCCACAAAGCCTTATATACAAAATATAATCCCTTTTTTTTCTATGGAGCTGAGCTGGCAAGTGAGCACGACCCTGCCTGACCGGGTCCCACGTGCTCACATCTGGGCATCCCAAAGAGCAAGGCAAGGAGGAAAGTTTCAGCAAACCCCAGTGCTCCCAAAGGACCCCAGGAAGATGCTCCCACCGTGGTCTCCATGGCTTTGGGATGAAACCTCTGGGTGCTCCTGGCTGGCTGGAGAGCTGCTGCAGCATCTCAGAGATGCCAAAAGACTCTCAGGCTGACGAATGCCCAATTCACTTTTGAAAACCAGATTTAAGCAGCTGGTTTTGAACATTTGCAGTAAAAGAGAGACCCGAAATAGCATTGTGTGATTTGGGGTGAAGTGCCCCGAGGCCTGGTGATAATAATTGTAGCACTCTTTAAAAAGAAAAATGACATTTTTTTTTTTTCAAGGCGGTGAAAGCAGCTGACAACATCCCCAGGGACCTCCCCGAGCTTTCGAGAGGAGAAATTACATCTTTTCAGAGGCTGAAAAATGACAGCGCTCGGCAGCCTGCGACGCAGCTCACGGAGCCCCAGATCAAACGCCCTGTGCCGGTGCCGATGCCACGGGCTCGTGGCCGCCACGCGGTGTCACCAACCAGAGGGACCAGCAGGTGATGACAAACCCATCCCTCGTTAATGCATCACAGTGCCATGGGCTGGAGGAAGCTCTGCTCTAGAAAGCTCTCCTTCCCATGAAGATGAAATGAGAAATGAGGTGGGTCCTGCAAGCTGGGTGAGAAACATGGCTTACTTCTCCTCATGGGTGGAAGAGGTGTGATGCCCAAACCATCCTATGGGTGTCCCAAGGCCAGGCAATGAAGTCTAAATCCTACTGCTAACTAGTCTGTTGGAATAAAACTAATCTCAGGGCTAAGAGGTGTTTAGAGGGGAGCTCATTTTGTGTCCTTGCATGCAGCACATCTTTTTGTGTCCAGTTCTGGGCTCCCTGGTATAAAAAAGACAGGGATCTCCTGGAAAGAGTCCAGAGGAGGCTACGAAGATGATGAAGGGCCTGCAGCCTCTCCCTTATGAGCAAAGGCTGAGTGAGCTGGGACTGTTCAGCCTGGAGAAAAGACGACTAAGGTGGGACCTTATTAATGGTTATAAACATCTTAAGTATAGGATGCAGGAGGAAATGGCCAGCCCCTTTTCAGTGCTCTGTGGAGACAGGACAAGGGGCAAAGGCTGCAAGTTTGAGCACAGGAAGTTCTGCACCAACATGCAGAACTTTCACACAGTGAAAGCGACAGAGCCCTGGGACAGGCTACCCAGGAGGGTGTGGAGTCTCCATCTCTGGAGATATTCAAGACCCATCTAGATGCCTATCTGTGCAATATGAGCTGGGGAGCTGCTTTGGCAGGGGGTTGGACCCTATGATCTCTTGAGGTCCTTTCCAACCCCCGTGATTCTATGATTCTGCTGGCTCTCTTCCAGCTCGTCACCTTCCCACGCAAAGCTCTCTGCTGGACTTCCCCACTGTGCTCAGCCCCACTGGGCCCCAAGACTACACAGGATGTCTCCTTTAAACCCCACAAAACTCCAGCTTTATGAGGTTGTCTCAAAGAGGATGCTGCTCTGACTGTTAGGCGTTGACCACTGATGTCTGCACGGAGAAGCTAATAAGAAAATCTGGCTTTTAATGTATTGATCGGAGCTATTTGATTACACTGGAAAAAGGTCGGACAGAAAATGCCAATAACAGCGCAAAACTTGAAAGCAAATTAATGCTTTTCCATCATCACAGTTCTGCCTCCCACTAGCATGGAAGAGCAATGGGAAGCAGAGCATCATGCAGAGGAGATGTTGTGGTGACATCTTCTCCTCCCTACTGCACATGAAGTAGGGAAACGTGTGCTAACACTGCTGCCATGGTCTTGTCTTGTTTAAATACTGTTATCTGTGCCCTGGTCGGATGTGCTCAGAGGCCAGACCACTGAAATGTGGGTGGTAGGACAGTTGATGGGGCTCCTTGATGGTGCTAGGAACCTGAAACCGGGACTCCTTTCCAAAGCACTAAGAGTAGGGCAGAAATAAGGGCTCTGCTGTTCTGGTGTTATGTGAATTGGGAAGTTCAGAAAATGAATCACAGAATCATAGAATGGTCTGGGTTGGAAGGCACCCCAAGGATCATAGACCTCCAACCCCCTGCCACAGGCAGGTCCACCAAACTCTAGGCCTGGATCTACACCAGGTTGCCCAGGGCCCCATCCAACCTGGCCTTGAACACCTCCAGGTGAAAATACCATAAAAGTCAGAGACACCTGCAGCATGGTGGTTCTTGGACAGAAGGATTAATGTTGAGGTGTGGATGTCCACCTGGACCTGTCAACTGACACTCACCTGTAGGCACCTCATGGCTTGAGTGAAAAATAAATGCATTGAAAAAGACCAATGAGAGAGCTCATAGAAACATACAAAAGGGAGCAAATCAATACCAATAAACTGCTTCAGATGGTGATTAATTAATAGCAATTAATTTTGAAAAGAAGGAGGTATTGACCTAAATTGACAGAGAGGCTAACCTTTGAGCAATTCAGAGAGAATGTCTTTAAAACAGAGTGACTAAGTTGTAGAAAGTAATAAAAAGGCTATGCTGCCTCCAGGATGAGCTGCACCCGTCTTGGAAATGATGTGAGGAGAACCTCTAATTAGACGCTGGAGCTTGATAAGGCAAATTGATTAGCTTGACTTTGCCAGATGGGAGTTAGACAGTCATCTTACTTCTAAATGTGTCCTTGGTATCACGATAGCCAAAGTCCTAAAGATCTGTTAAAAAAAGCTCAAAGTTTCACAATCCTGAGATGCTACAGCAAGGAAGGGTCCATATCTCACCTCTCCCAAGGTCACAGGTGTTTCAAACTTCCCTTATTCACCAGAAAGTGAGTATCAAAGTTCCACTGCCTCATAAAATGGACCTGCTGCTGGGATACGGATTTATGCTTTACTGAGAGCTGCTCCTGCAGATTCCCTTACTATGAGGATCCTTGGGACTTTAAGGCAAGCCTTTCATAGAATCCCAGACTGGTCTGGGTTGGAAGGGACCCCAAGGATCACAGAGCTCCAACCCCCTGCCACAGGCAGGGACACCAACCTCCAGGCCTGGAGCTACACAGGGTTGCCCAGGAGCCCATCCAACCTGGCCTTGAACACCCCCAGGGATGGGGCACCCACCCCCTCTCTGGGCAGCCTGTTCCTTCGGGCCCTGGCACCTCAGGTTGTCTCCTTGAAGAGAGAAACACCCCAGAGCCAGCCTACACCAGAGTCAAGTCTGGCTTAAGTTGGGAGTTCATTAAATTAATTGTGAACTGATATTACAGACATGATGACTGAACTCCCCCGCTTGCCGATAATTAATTATGATTAGCCAGTCATTGTAGGGCTGAGTGTGGCGATGGGCCTGGGCAAGCTGGCAAGGCCTACGGCCGCAGCAGACATGAGTCAACCTCCGTCTCTCGACTTCCCGTTTTCATGAGAATGTAAATTAATGAAACACTTCTGAAAATGGAAGAGCGGCATCTGGTAGCCCTTTGTGGCAGGGGCAGGGAGACACAACAGCACAGCAGGCCAAAATTGTATTTTGAAGATTTTCATTCCTTATCCCCTTTCTTCCTCAGCATTTCGAAGTCCTGGCAGATCATTTGAAGAAAGTCATAACCACAGTCAAGCAAAGCTAATTTCCCAATCTTCATAAAACACATCCCACATAATGACCCACAACAGGATGCTTAGAAATTCCTGAAATCCCCTCCCACTGAGAGCTGCCCCCTCCCAGGGCAGGGGAGCCCAGCCATGGATTTTCCAAGGAAGAGGCTATTCCTTTTTCCCATCACTTTGCTCTACCTTGATCCTAGAGTGAAACCACAGTTCAGAAGTTGGAGGAAATGGTTAATCACAGGCGTATTGCCTGAGATGCAGGAGGCAGGCTGGAATGTTACCTCATTGCCTGGTGGCTTTGGAAGAATAATAGTTTCCCCAAAACATGGGCAGTTTACAGCTGGTTTTCCCAGATCTCAGGCCTCAGGAAGCGGGCACAGGAGCTGTGCAAAGCTCAGTAAGCAGAGCTGTTTACCAACAGTGTTTCCCAAACAGACAGCTAAAAGCTGAGTTATGTAAAACTTTAAAAATAAAGGAATTCTAGAAAGGGCCTTGACCCCTTTTGAAATAGCTCAGTTAAATGTCAGCGGATGAAAATACTGATCCAGCAACAGGGAGCTGAGCCCTGCTCTGAAAACACAAATAGCAGTGATTGGATTCAGATGGGCAACAATGGGAACACTGGAAAAGCCCAGCCAGGGCTTCACCCCAAAGGAAGAGCACGCTCCTTCCCCACACCTCCCCAGCTGCCACCCTGCATTGAGCAGGACGCGGTGCTCAAGAGGTACTGGAGTCATGCAGAGCCACCCCAGCCCACCAACATCTTCATTCTGGGTGAAATGAAGACATTTTGGTTCGCTGAGATTTAGGAAGGATCCCAGGGCACGATCGGATTTCTGCCTCTGAGCTGAGAGGCTGAAGACAGCTCTGTCTACAATGCCTACAAATTATTATTGAGACTCCAGACCTAAAATGACCTTGTAGAAAGGAAAAATTGCTATGGGAAGGGAAAAAAACCACCCACCCCAAGCGGGCCTATTGTTAATAGCTGGCACCGTTATAAAGTTTGCAATTGGTAACTTATTTAAAGATTATTGCCCTTCAGTTTTGGGGTTTTTTCCTTTGCTTTGTGCAAATGTAACTTGAAAGGAACGCCGTTCTCGCAGACCTCTACCAACATTTATGTTTGCAGCCATGAACAGCCCCTCCAACTTTTATTTGGGCAAGAAGGACAATTGCAGGAAAGCAGATCCAAATCCTGATAGGACTTTTTAGCAAGCAAGCAAACAAACACCACACACACACACACACAAACACCCCCTGGCAGGATTCGCAGCCGCGCTGATGAGCGGGAGCTGGAAAAGTGCATTCCTGCAGGTCCAGAAGGGACCTGAGCTGCTTCTGGGCTGTTCAAGCAGAGAATGGGAAAAGCAAACAAAGCATGTGGCTCCAAAAATGAGATGAGGTTTCTTTTTTAATTTCTCTCTGTGTTATTAATCTGCAATATCACAGAATCACAGGGTTTGGGAGGGACCTCCAGAGCCCATGGGGTCCAAACCCATGCCAAAACAGGGTCCCTAGGACAGGTCACACAGGTCGGCATCCAGATGGGGCTGGAATCTCTCCAGAGAAGGAGACTCCACACCCCCTGGGCAGCCTGTCCCAGAGCTCACTCACCCTCACTGGGAAGAAGTTCTTCCCCAGATTGGTGGGGAACTCCCTGTGCTCCAACTTGAGGCCATCGCCCCTTGTCCTGTCCCCACAGACCCTGAGAAGAGGCTGCCCATGTCCCCCTGTGTCCCACCCTTCAGATATTGATAACCATTGTTAAGATCCCCTCTCAGGCTTCTTCTCTCCAGGCTGAACAGCCCCAGCTCACTCAGCCTTTCCTCGTAGGGAATACTGTCTTTTAGCACCATTAAACAATCTTGTTGGGGTTTTTTAATGCAATTTAACCTGTCACTGCTCCTGAGGGCTCAGGAACATTGACCTTTTCCTCTCAGCTCCCATGACAAGCTGGTTTGGTGTTGTTACTCAGGTATGTAATGGGTGAGGGCGTACAGCATCTCACTGCAACAAGCCAGGAGGATGTTTTTCCTTGCTTGCAAGCGCTGACAAAGTAACATCAAGACCTCAGCCACATGTCATGATCCAGCACCAAACCCCTGGCAAGCAGCTTACAGCATGGTGGGGCCTCAGTTTTGGTTTTTTAAAATAAAAATAAATAATAACAAATAAACAAAAGACCACGGAACCATTTTAAATGTCAGTTTATCTCAGTTTTAAATATCACTTCAATTCAGTTTTAAATGCCAAGGCCTGGTTCTGCTCCAGTTCCCATGAAAACGGTGTCAGAAGAGGCTCAGCCCTCCCTCCCGTCAAGGCCCTTGCCTGGCTGCAGAGCTCCAGGACACTCAGTCTTGCCCTGTGTGGGGGCCCAGGGTCTCACCAGCCTCAGGACAGCCCCAGCTCACAAAGCCACCCAGCACCAGCCTGGAAAAGAGACTGTCTGGGTGCCCAGTCCAAAATGGTGGAGCCCTAATGGGACATCCCCATGGACATCAGCTGAAGATGCAGCTGTGCAAGAACAAGGTTGCAGGTTGGCACATTGTTCCCACACACCCTTCACACCATGTGAACTCTGCTCACTCCCAGGAACTCATGCTTGATAGCAACTAGATATTTTTTAGTCAAGATTTGCAGCAAAGGGCGTTTTATAATAGCATTTTACTAGCTGTAGCATGCATGTTATTCTACGGTTAAGAACAAGATAGGAAACATATGTGTAGATATTATTTGCTGCAGAAGTTAAATTCCATCAATGACCACAGAAACATTTATGTTTATAGTTCATAATGAAAAACTGAGTTCTAATTATGGATTTGCTGAAGTGTGAGTGCAATATCAATACAGCATTTAAAAAAAAAAAAAAAAAAAAAAAAGATGCTAATTCCCAATACTAAAGCTCCCAGTCAACATGCATCTTGACAATACAGGGACACCTCGCTTCATAAAGCTTACCCAACATGTCCAGAATCCCCCTTTTTATGATTTAACTCATGCAAAAAAATTTAATAAAATTGTATTTGCTTTTCCAAAGGCATGTGAGTGCACACATGTGGAAGGGGATATCAAAAATGTCTCAGAAAGCAGCAAAGATGTTCAACTACATCACAGAGAGGAGTGAGATGGGAACACACCTACCAAGCAAAGCTTACCTCATTAAGTCCTTGGACCAGAAACATCAACAAAGGTCAAGGTAGTTCTTTGACTTCTTGGAAGGTGACGTGTTCTCCTGATGAGGAGTCCTCTGTGATAGCAGGGGAACACAGCAGATTACTCTGCAGAGGAGGCCAAAGCAGGGGAAAGGCATGTCAGAGTAATATACCCCTTGCAGAGCCCATCACCCCTGCACCAGAGTTTCCCCAGGGAGACACATGTCTTTGCTTTATCCAGATTTGCCTCACTTTTAATCTGTTACCAAGTGAGCGAATGTGATCCAGCTCTGACTTTGGATCATTTACATCCAGTCACAATGGAGGGTAGGACCAGGAATTTCTCACATTTTATTTCCAAAAGCCTCTAGAGAGTGAAATCTCACTTCTATGAGAAGTCCTGGGGTCTCCAAAGCCATCAAAGTCAGGAGCTGTTCAGAAGGTGGCTCCTATCACTCCAGCTTCCACATAAGAAGCTAATGTTTAACAAGATAATATTCATACTTCAAAATAGTATTTTAAATACATTTATGGACAGATATATTTCCTAGCAGGAGGTTGATGGCCAGGAAAGCTAACAAGCTCCCCTTCTCCATGGCTTTGGTCATGCTGGTTCTTGCTTTAGGGCTGGGAAGGTGCAAAGCCCCTCCGGGATTATCCAAGGGGTCGAGGTGCTTGCAACTCCTCTCCTGTCACCCAACAGATGATCCCAAAGCTCTTTCAGAAAAATCCAGGTGTTCAGTTCAGGTTCTTCACAGAGAACCTGGGAGGCCTTGCGCCAGTGGACCACAGTGCTACCTGCACTCCCACAGCACTGCTGACCCAGCAATGATGTCATCTTTGATGACCCAGATGCTATTAGAAAGTTCTTCCAAAATGCTGGTTTAATAAGGAGAGATTATTTGTCCATGCAGCCCAACTAAGCATAACTAAGGTAAAACTAAAGCCTAAGCACCACTAATGAGCAAAAAAATACTTTGGCATGGCTGTCTCCAGTGCTGGGTGATGACTTTTTATTGATTAGGTTGAACGGGATTGGTCTCTAATTATGTGAGCCACTGATGCTCTAAAAATGTTAGAGAAAACGGTGCAGTTGGAGCTACACGGGAGGTTATTACACAAGCTCTTCAGCACTGGAGGCCAGGATTTCCCTTTTAATCAATCATAATAACTTGGTTTTAACTTCATTTTGCACACCATTGGGTGGCAGAGGACATAGAGCAACACGGCTCTGCAGACCACCGTGGCTGCGCTGCTGACCATGAAGGGGTGCATTTCTAGTGCCTTGGCCACCTTCTTGGAGCAGAGTTATCCTATGCACACACCAGAGAAGAGCATTTTAATAATGACAACCTTAAAAATTATATATATATATACACACACAGGGAGAATAAGCTGTCACACCTCCACTGAAGGTAACAGATTCGTACATGTGCCTAAAATATTCACGTAACCTTTGGAATTTGAGCTTATGGCGTAATAGCATTTGCACAATAATTCAATCTAATTGCGTAGGCGAGCTGTAAAACCAGCTCTATCTCTGCTGGTTTACTGTGTGGGGAGGGGAGGGTGGGGAGAAGAAAAGGGGATGCTGTTAAACCTTCTTCGCTGACATCTAATGTTTCAGGTTTTTAAAAATATTGTATAAAGACTGAGATTTATTTCCTAAGATGTTTCATTAATGGTTGTGGCAGGCAGCTGGCCTGAGGTTTGACACACAATAAAATCCATGTCAAGAATATTAAAGATAGTGCAAAAGATAACTATGAATTTACATTCAAACAGGCTTTTGACAAAGCCATTGCAACAGGCTCCTAATCAGGTCTTGAGACCTAGCCTGCCCTCTCTTTAAACCCGTGATCTTGAAAAGGAGCTTTAAATTGGAAATTATTACACATTAAAACCTCAACATGGGCCAGATCGAAGCGGATCGATATCTTGCCGAGCACAATAAATCAGCCTGCTGCTCTGCGGTTACTGTTTGCTGAACATATTTAAATTTTCTTGTAACAAATTAATTCCAACATTTTCTCTTGATTGAATTAGGGCAAGTGTTGGAGCTGTCACAAGTATTTCACTGCTTCAGGGAGACAAATTGCTCGTCTGGACATGGGTAACAAGCCAAAGTGTTGAGTCCCTGATAATCTTTCCACTAATTCTCCATTACAGCAAAATGAAGCCATAAATCACCGTGACAGCTGATCGATGCAAACATTGTTTCCGCCATGATTGCCAGAGCTCCCCGCGGACTCACTGTCCGCTCACAATTCGCTGAAATTACTCCCCGGGCAGCCTCCCCGGGAGCTCGGTGAGCCACGCACACCAAAGGCAGGCGCTCCCCAGCGCAGAAGTAACCATCTCATTTCGGGGCTCAGCACCCCCCGCTCGCCAAATAGCAAAATATTAATCACAACGCCCTATTTAGCTACGGGCCAGGTAATCTTTTAAAGCTAAGAAGCATTCCTCATGCAATCATTCTTTCAACCAAATAAAACACACACACACACCCCCCAAAAAAAGGACATTTTAAACCTCCTGTTGTATAAAATATATCTGCGGGGATGTAACGGCGCCGGGCTCCAGCCCTGTCGCTTCCTCTTAACTAACTAGCGGCAACTTGGATGAAATTACTTGACCCTTTATCGAGTTCTGCTAATGTCTTCTAAAAAAGAAATTAAACCACCCTTCGGCTTGCCCCATGGCAGCTCTCGGCGCACATTTAATTCCAGGAAAGATGTATTAAGTAGTTCTGCACAGAACTAATTCACACGACGAGCCGGCTGCGCCCACCGTCCTCCTGCATAATGCCACGGCATCCCCGGCACCCGGCCGGCCAAGATACCAGGTGAACAAACATCAGAGCCTGGGAATCTGTCTGTGTGGGTTAGCAGCCCCAGTCTGGATGAGGAAATCCTAACTGGGACAGGGTGCTGGTGCTGTGCTCTGAGGGAGGAGGGCTATTGGGGTGTTGTTTCGCCACCAAACGGGGATGCAGTGAAGAAGAGCTCATAGGGAAGCCCCTATCCACATCCAGCATGCTGGTTGCATGGAAAGGATAGAAAAGCAGGCAGGAGCAGTTCCAGGGAAGCTGTAGAGGTTCTGCACCCAACACCTTCCCTGTGCCCAGAAAGGCAAAGCATGGATGAGCTGCTGGGGGACCCCCAGGCTGGGACCACTCTTTGTGGGGTGATGCCACATTCTCCTCACCAGCACAGCTGAGCATGGTTGTACCTCTGCACCATGCAGGGATGGAGGTCACAGCCTGAAATCATGGTGGCCAACCTCACCATCCGCAGCCCACTCCCTCTGCAGGGAACAAGGGTTTCGCCAAAGCCCACTCTGGGGGCAGCTCCTCCCAGAGAGGGACAGGAGGAGGCTCTGCTCAGTGCCAGGACCTCAGGGATTTGAACAAAGCAAGTGTGTCTCAGATGTCCCTAACAAGACATCTCCGTTCCCGCAGCTGCCTCGCCACAGCCTGCTGAGAGGGGTGACAAGGAGCATGCTGCAGTGCCAGTGCTCCCGATGAGATCCCTGCCAGCAAGCAAGGAAACAACTCAAAATCTCAAAGCCCCAGCACTGTGTTATTTCAGATACACGGCGATGCTGTGTTATCAGCTCTAAAAACTCCACCATCACCAGCAGAAAAGGCAGAGCTCACCGCCTGCAATACATGGGGTGGGTTATCTAAGTACAAAATAAATTAAAAAAGAAATCCAGAAAGTGGGTAACAAACTATTTCCTCATATTTTGCATTTAAATATGATGTGCTTCGTGTCAACGTTGCAGTCGCACGTGTCAGCACGCAGAAAAAGATCCAATGGGCATTACAAGGAATTAGGTGGTTTGCAAAAAGAGCCTCTTTCAAGGAGCACAAGCCAAAATTCACCCCCCAAACCCCTACAAACACTGCAGCCCCCCAGCTCTCCCCCCCTACCATGCCACGGATCTGGGGAGTTCATCACGGTATTGGATGCGAAGGGTAAAATGGTTAGAAAGCATCCATCAATGTCCCTCTCCAAGTAGTTCTCCAGCGATCACAAGTTGAGATCAATGAGTGATCGTTAGGGAGGAGGGAGAGATGCTGGAGGTGACCAAAGCGAGATAAAAGAATAACAAACCCCCTCGCTGGCTTGGATACGAGGGATCATATAGTTTAAGGACAGCTTTTAAAAAGAAAAATAGAATTTAAAAAGTCCACTTCTGCCTCATTCCCTTGAGATGTTTATCTGCTGCAAGTTCCACTTTGGAAACACTCACTATGACTGAAATACACTTAATTGAGAAACACTTAATTGAGAGTAATTGAAATTCCACCGCTGCTTCCATAGCAGTAAATTAAAAAGGAGGGAAAAAGATCAGAAAAGGCTGTTTTCTCCCCATTGCTAAACTTCTGCTTGTTTTGTGGTTGCGAGCTGGAGCTCCAGTAATGAAAACTCTCGTGCCTCTGCAATAATTATGCATTTTCATATATTGCTTGTAGGAAAGAGAATCTGTTATTTGCAAAGAAACCACCCTTAAAAAACGCCAGTCAAAGCCATTAGGATGTTTTCACTGATGCGCCGCACGTAAATCTGATTTATGTTGGTTTAAACAGTTAAGAAATCCCCGAAATAACTTAATTCATTATTTTATTGCCTGATTAATGGTTCCCAGTAACTGACTCGTAGCTGAAGTTTCACTGAATGCAAAATTAAAATAATAGCCCTTTGTGAAAATATTCTGTATTTGTTCAATTACGCGTTTAAAACCGAAACAAATATAAAAACTTCAATAAATATATTTTCTCCCAAGAAATGACATACCGTGGGTTTTCTGTTATTGTTGGGTTTGATGTTTTTGCCTCTAAGGAGGTCAGCAATATGGAAACATAAAGGCCAATTTAATTTGTGCATCTGTGGCTGCCAAGTATTTTAATTCCGACAGCTGTGACTGAAGAGTTAATATTTTACTTGTCAAAATCCAAAAGAAGGCCAGTGAATCACTCTAATTCTCATTAAGAGGCTTCCCCCCAGTAGCACCCTAATTCAAAATAATGAAAGTAGAGACTGAGTGCGATTCTAATACCAGTTGAGACCTATCTTTTAATATTTCTCCAGTGATGGATTAGGGATCGGGGAAATTCATCTCAGATCATAGAGCCTAATTTAATAAGGGATCATTCCAAGAGTATTGCATTTTATAATAATGTCATTTAATGTGTCGTCTTCCATTTTTACTGTCCCATATGTATGCTTACATGATGGTGCCATAGGGATAAACTTTTAAAGCACCAGGATCGTTTTTTTGTCCTAGGTTCTTCATAACTAGGAAGTTTATCAATGATATGGTCCATTAGCCAGCTATTATAATTGCTGAGCAGTTAAGAGAAACAGAGGAAGCCAAGAGAACCGTTGCACAGATCACAGTTTCAAACTCTGGAATGAAGGCAAAGGACGAAGATTTAGAAGTCGGTTAAAATCTGATTTTAGTGCCTAATACAACTGTGACACCACATGAGAAGTGTGGTAACCCACTGGGTTAAAGCATGTGGCAATAAGATAATTTCCCTCCCTGGTACATCTACATACACAGGTTTCCAGTTGTGTGGTCGGTGCGTTGCTGTGGTTGCTTGGGTGGATCTAATTGCTTGCTTGGGGTTTTATGACTGTTTTCCAATGTATTTTTCCCCACAGGTTCAGCAACTGACCATTCTGGGAGGGCAGCAGATTATCAATGACATCTATAGGGGACTGGTCATCATTACCATGTACTAATATTTGGACTTTAATAATGGAATGGTTTTGGTTGGAAAAGAATCATAGAATCACAGCACTGTCTTGGTTAGAAGGGACCTTTCAGATCATCAAGTCCAACCATTAACCTAACCTGGCAAAACCACCACTAATCCATGTCCCTAAGCACTGCATCTACCCATCCATTAAATACCTCCAGGGATGGAAACTCCACCACCTCCCTGGGCAGCCCCTTCCAATGCCTAACAACCCTCTCTGATCTATCACTTACTAGGATGGAGCTGCTTGTTGAAACTTCTAGTCAAACAATGAGAACTGTACTCCCTTCAAGATCACTGAGTCCAGTCATTTATCCTGACCTGCTAGGTCCAACACCAGACCATATCACCAAAATCAACATCTACTCTTCTTTTAAACACTTCCAGGGATGGTGACTCAACCACCTCCCTGGGCAGACTGGTCCAATATCTGTCAAATAATTGTTTTGTTATTTGTATTTCTTGGCATTGCACCAAAGGCAAAATCTTTGGTGATTCCCACAACAACATCTAAGCTACTCAAGGTTGAGAAAAAGCCCAACAACCTGAACATCAATGTGCTGCTGCTAGCTCTACAATGAGTAGCTGCAGCCCGAGCAGGCAGCCCCAGTAGGAACCAGTTGAGTAATAACCTGCTGTAAACACTAACCCAATTACAGGAGTTTTTCCAGCATTGGTTGAAGGGGAACACAATTAATACAAAAATGAGTTTTCCTCTTTTTTCCTGTGCATTTTATCAGTTTCATTCACTTTAGAACAGTATCATTTGTGGTATTTCTTGCATTTTTCCTCATACAACTGAATTAATTATTCTTGCCTCATCAAAAATATTCTCTCCTGATATTCCTTTTGATTTTTTCCTTTTCTTCTTCGCATTTGAAGTCCCCATTTCTCTGCCCACTGGTTTTATTCTCCTCCATTTCCTCTTCCTTCCATTTTATTGTCTTCTCTTCAAGTCAGTTATTTCATACTTTTTCAGGCTTCATTTCTGAGTGTTACCTTTAGGTAGTTTGTAAAACCCCATTTACAAGCTGGAAAAGTTTCATCTAGATTTTATAGTCCAGATTATTTTTTTTCTCACCATGTTACCTTTTCATGTGTTAGCATGTTGTTTGTTAAACTTGTTTCTTTTGATTAAATATCAAAAGCTATTCCTCCAGTAGGAATGTTACGTACGTACATGCCTGGCATCTGGAACCACTTTAGGGACCAATTCAGTTTGTAAAGAGAAAGTTATATTTGTAACTGGTTTAAATCAGAAAAAAAAAGTGTTTGGTTGCATCTAAAATAATTAGAAAAAGACTCATTGACATTAAAGAATTAGAAACAAACAAAAGATGGCCAAATGAAAAGGTCTGGTGGGCTGTGCTCTAATGAACATTGCCTGCATGAGTCACCTTTTTTAATTTCCACCACTTTCTTCTCCTGCATCACCTTCACTACAAATAATGTAAGGAAATAAAGGGGGTGTCAAACACTGGCAGTTAATATGGGCTGTGTCCAGGGTCATGTGTGTGTTGCAGTTCTGTGTAGCTGAGTTTTAATGGAGAAGTGGATGCTGCAGAGATGGCTTCTACAAGAAGCAGCCAGAAACTCTCAGCAGGCCTCAGAGGGTAAACATCAGCCAATTCAAGGCCAGAGTCACTGCTGACCAAGGCCAAGCCCAGCATCAGTGGTCACAGTGTCTCTGGGAATCACATTTAGGAGAAAAAAAGTCATAGGCAGGTGCCTTTTGCCACCAGAGAAGGGAGTGAGAAGATGCAAGAAGCTGTACAAACACCAAGGCCAGGGAAGAAGAAGGAGGGGGAAAAATAAGGTGCTCGAGGTGCCAGAGAGAGATTCCCAATTACACTCACACCCAGTGCTAACACAGAGTGCCTTACTGACCTGACAATTAAAGAGCACTGCCCAACAGCAAGGGTCAACTGACCAACACAGCCACACTCAGACTGTTCTGGAAGCACCAAGCCCCTACCCTTCCCCAACCAGCCCCTTTTATGGGGAAGTGATGTCAGGGGGGTGTGGAAACATCCTGGGGTAACTCAACTCACCTGGGCTGGCTGCTTGGGGAGGTTGACTCTGTCCTGGCCAGAACGAGGACAGTGTGCTTGTCATGTTTTCCTGGGTTTAACATACATTTCATCATTGTTCCTTTCCTTACTTGTATGATTCTTTGCTTTAGTAACTAACACAACCGTGTTGGTTTGGAGCAGAGATTATTAGGGGCAAGTACCAACCCCATATGAACCTGCACCCCAAAATGGCTCCCATGGCTGAAATCATGCTGAGGGAGCAAGTGAGGGTGCCTTACAAGCCCAAGGAAAGCAAGGAGCCTGTGAGGTGAGTGAACAAGGAGACTGGATGTCACACCTTTTTGGAGGCCACCTGTGGACATGAGCCAGCCAGGGCGGGAGGTCCCTCCTCAGGCAGTACTGGGCTGCTTTTATGTGATGTTACCCACTGCCAGAAAACTTAAACTCCTATCAACTCGTATAGTTGCATCTACAACTGGTTAACTTGGTCTGAGTCCAGCCTGCCGAGCTGCCAATCACAAACTCATCCAAAATGAGGTATAAACAGCACTATCTCAGTGGGGAAAATTGGCCACAGCTAGAAAACGGGTCCCAGTCAGACAGATGGAAGAAGAAAATATCACCAGAAAGTTAATGTCTGCCAAAGAATATAAATACAGGAATGTTTCCAAACTCAGTCATTTCTTTTCACTTGCTCCCTCCCTTCCACCTTGCCTCTGTCTCTGTCCCATCCAGGAGACCATCCATAAACACCCATCTCTGCTGCTGTCTTCTCCTCATGCCATTATATTTGGTACATCTGCTTCTCACCCCCAATCTTAGCTATGGAGGCTAGCTGAACCAGACTCGTACGCCACCTCATAGTAGACCCATCTTCTAGAAGACACCTTAGGAAGAAGCTTTCCACAATGTTATCACCATCAGCTTTGTTTCTTGCCTTACCAGATCCTGGCCATCCCTGCCAGGGAGCCCAGCTTGGCTCTACCACAGACCAGAGCTACGCACACGGGTGCCAGCCTGCATCCACACCAAGCCATCCCCTTCCAGTTCGTCACGCAGCAGCACAGCTCCTGGTTTTCCTTTTGTTTTGTTGTTGCTTTAAATTAACCAGGATTCAGCTTTAATCTAGGAATCCAGAGTCAGTTCACTGCAAGAATCTGATAGTCAATACTTAGGATAATATGATTGTGCATTTAAGTCCTCAGGCATTTTTCTTTAGCTGTCTGGACAGGTATAAATCAGGCTCAAAAAAAACCCCCAACCAAACCCCAAAACAAAAAGCCAGGCTGCCACAGCAAATATTCTTTATTACAATACAAAACTGATTTTCAACAAATAAAATATGCTGTTGTGGTCAGTATTCCCACAGATATCTGCGCCCGCTAAAGCGTTTGCAGACAGCAGGCAGAGGAAAAGACAAACACCCGGGGAAGTACATGTTTTAAAGATCAGCCCAATATCACACAGAAGCTGTCAGTGATTTTCTCCACTCTCACTGGAGCTTAAAAACAACATCAGCAAAAACTTACTAGGTAACAGCCTTCCTTAAGAAGGTAGGGTTTGGGTTTTGGGTTTGTTTTTTTTTATAGAGCAGCTCCAATTTTATTTCTTTTTTAATCCAAATAATAAATGCTATTAAAAATGTTGATAAAAGTGATCATAGAAATGTACCCAGATCAGTCATCCTTTCCCCTCTGACACTGAACTAATATTTTCCACTCTAGAGATACTCTATTAAGCGCCATTAACTTCACATCAAATATGCCCAGTATCTAACCAGTGGGGAATGCCTCAGGAACATGAGACAGTTTAGGAACATAGCCTGCTCCTGCAGCCCTTGTACAGGCTGAATTCCAGCACTGCCAGGATTTACATGCACAGGGAGTGTTAATTTTCATCTCCTTGTGAGCTTTGTGCTGGTGGGTCAGGAGAAACACTGTGGGGAGGAACATGGAGATCCCTTCAGACTCATGGAAGCGTCTCTCTTTGGTAAGAAGAAGAGCAGCTAGAGCTCTTAAAATAAATTTTAAGAGGATCTGGTTTGTTACATGTTGAGTATAAAATGAAGACGTTGAAAAATGACTAATCTGAGAACGTTTTCCCCCCTGAAAGCCCAATTTCAGGTGTGATTCTTCGGCTGCACGTGAGCCCGTGCGGTTTAACCACCCAGGGAGGCAGTTCCCACAGCTACAGCCAGATTGAGCCCCAGTTGCAAACTGGAATTCAGCTTCTTTCCATACAGAGAAACATCTACAGGTTTGTGTACAAAGATATTTTCAAATAATATTTTATTTTGTGCACTGAATGGCTTTCCTGAGGACTTGGGCATCAGCCCTCTCTTCAACTCTCTTCCCAGTGGATCTCAAAAGGACAAGTTACCCTTCATGAAGCTACACTTGTGCCCATGGAGCTGAACCTGCAGAGGGACCTGTCTCACGAGACTCACAACCCGTTGAAGCTTTATCCCCACGTTGCAAATGAGGGAAGGCAGTTGCAATTAAATTACACCCTGCACTAATTGTATTTAAAGGACAGCAGTTTGCCGATAGCCGAGATCGGCTGTTCATGCGCCCATCTGTACAGTCAGGTACATAAAGTTACATAAATCTGGGCAGCTTTTGGTAGCCCATCATCCTCACACCAAGAACCCCCTTGCTGGCAGCACGTCCGAGGGTGTTTGGTGAGGAGGGTGATGGTCTCCGTGCCCTTCACCCCGTGGTGCTGCCTTCTGCCTCCCAACCGCGCAGAGAGCCTCCAGCTCCCCTGAAGGTGTTTTGGTTTCCCTGCCACCAGGAATTATGGAGACAGTGGCCATTAATGGATGATGGATTAATGGATATCAGAAAATTTAATTTCCTGATTATACTCCATGATTCTGGTCTTTCTGGGGGGACACGAGATAATGACATTTCAAGGACCAGACTGTGGATATTCACTATCACCTTCTTCCTTCTGGATTCACACAACTGTCAGAGCAGATCTGACCACAGGGAGAGCACTGTCAGCCTGTCCATCATAAACTTACTGCCCAGGCCCTTTCGGGTTGTTTAATTTAGGGAAATAAATTGATGAGTGGGTAACTGCCCCACAAATGCATCGGTGTTTATTTACTCCCTGAACAGGCTGCCAACCAACCAGGAAACATTTCTTCTCGTCCACGACTTCTTCTCATCCATGACTTCTTCTCATACGCAGCTCCCACCCTCTCCCCAATAAACGAGCCGAGCTTCTCCTTGGCATTGCATCCTGCTCCAGGCACGTCGGCTCCTCTCCCTGCTCCTCTCCTGCGACAGGCAGACACAGCATCCAGATCACATCACACCACGACTCGCTCGCCACCCACACACTCCTCATCTGTGACTCATCTCGGCTCCTGCCTGCGTTCAGGGAACGGCTTCTACTGCCCTGGCCACCTCCTTACGTAAGGAAGCTCGATTGTCCCTCCGTGCCCATCTGCGGTGGGGCTTGGCTATTACATCCCCCCTCTTCAACAGCACCAGACTCGACGCCGTTACTGCACACACCGGTTCCCAGAGGCAGGATTGCATTCCAGGGTGAACTAATTCTGCTGTTGCCTGGCAGTTGCAATTCAGAGGCTGATGGCACCGGGCTCCAAAGAGCCATGTTCCCTTTATTTACCTGTCTAGTTTTATGGAGATCCGATACGTCTCCCTTCACTGCTCGAGACCGCTTGAAAAGAAGCTGCATCACAAGTTGTCGCGTCTCTGCAGGGGCTGAGGCTGCATTTAATAACTTTATACATTTTAATGTGAGGCTGTTCTAAGGCCCCACCACATTTGATGCCTCCCTCAGTGTCCCAGGGCAAACTGTCGGCAGCACGCAGTAAGAGAGTTGTGATGGGCACTCGGTCTTAAATTGTTCCCCAGGACTTGGATGAACAGAGCAACACTCAGACACTAGCCAGGAGCCCCAGGCTATGATTTTCTGAGCTCTTTTAAGCTAAACAAGGTTGTACCTACTCAATAGCTGTACAGAAGAAATCAAGAGGAAATGCAATTTGTGGACAGTGCATTTCTTCTGTGCATGCACCTGGCTTTTCTTGGGGTTGCCTTTGCACTGTGCAGCACCTGGCTTGTGGCCTTCCTTCCAGCATCCCCCAGGAGACATGGATGGTTGTGAAAACAGCAAGCTGTGGTTCTGAGGGCTGCGTTTGCACCACGGACCTACCACAGCTTCCCCTGCATGCAACAAGACCCTCAGTATGTGAGCATGGACAGCAGGGATGGGGTGGCTGGAGCTCCCTCAACCTCCTGCTGCCAGGGAGGTCCATTCCTGCCCTGCTCTGACCTTACAGAGGGATGTCCCAGGGCTGGTATATTCTGGCTGAACAAGCTGAATTTACAAACATACCCTCTCACTGTGTTCTCCCAGCATTAATGACTGTGCTAGGGTGCTTGTGAGCACACAGGATACTGTCTCCTAAGGACACTCAGGCAATGGGCATTTTTTCCCAGGTCTGTGACTGTCACCAGGGAGATCTCACATCTTCCCAGGAAAATGATGCTGTGAGCAACAATCCCAGCAGTGGAAGAGAGCAGGAAAGCACCAGCTGCTGCGGGCAGCAGCATAAGATCTGAGACTGAGGGGTGCTTACCACGGCGCCCACCTTCTGTCAAGACATGGGTTAGCTGGGAAAAGTGCCCTGCAGCCCTCACCTTGACTGCCCCAGCAGCAGCTGCTGGTGCTCCCCCACCAGTCTGGGTCCCCCTTCTGCCTACTCCAGCAGCCTCTGCTGAGATGAAGATGCTCAGGCTGATGTTCCTCACACACACTGGTTATCAAAGCTCCTGCTCCCACCTGAAGAGGAGCCTGTGTCCCTCCTTCAGCAGCAGGTCTGCCTGTGACTGTCCCCTGCTGCTTGCTGGGCAGTTGTGAGCTGGACCAAGGTGCTCAGTGGGAGAAGAGAAGGAGAAAGGACACCCCAGGTACCTGTGCATCCCAGCTCTTAGGTTTTCAAGAGCTCCGTGCAGGGCCCTGTCCCACTCCATCATGCAGAGCTCTCTGTGAGCCACCGAAAGATGACACAGTGCACAGGAGGGGATGTTTCTCCTTGCAAGGTTTGACAGGAGCGGAACCCTGGGGCTCCCATGCAACAGTTGGGCACCCAAACTGTGCTGCAGGTCAGCACAAAACTCCCCTGCATCACCCCAGCAGTGCAGCTGGGCCAGTCCCAGGGATTTCACACGGGTTTTATGTAGCTCGTATGATGTCAGGGGAGCGCTGTCCTTTCCACGTGCTTTTACTTTGCTGTGCTACACCCAGCTGATGCCTCTCACTGTCCTCCTCAGAGCAGCTCACCTGTGCCCAGCTGAAAGCATTGCCAAGGGAGAAAAACATGGACAAGAAAAAACATCTTTGAGAGGATTGGGGTGAGAGACCCCAGAAATGGGAAAATCACATGCAGAACCAGGCGAGAAATTAGGAATGGTTACGTGAGGTAACGATGGAGATGTGCATTGCAATCCCCCTGGAGACACCCAGAGACAAGCAGTGCGCAAGATCTCACATCAGGTTGTCCAAGCCCATTCACTGTCATTTATATGAGCTGGGGGGGGGGGGGGGGGAGTGTGGTGTTGAAAAACTGATCCCCATGATTTCAGAACTCAATGAAACTTCCTGGGCACAGTGATGGCTGAGGAACTTGGAGGATGGTCAATGTGGCTATAAAGTCCTGTGTAGATTTTTTTTTTAGCTTTTTTTGTTTAGCTTTATTGAGAACTTTGAGGAACTGCTCAAGGAGACACCTGAGGCAAGAAGAAGGGAGGTGGTTGAGTCACATTCCCTGGATGTGTTTAAAAAAAGGGTGGATGAGGTACTTAGGGATGTGGTTTAGCTTAGGACAGGAATGGTTGAACTTGATGATCTTCAAGGTCTTCTCCAACCTTGTGATTCTGTGAAGAAGCCAATGCAGATTTGAGGGCAGCCTTCAGGATTTCTTTCCATATTCTTTAAGTGTTTGCCAGTCCACTTCCCCATTTAAATTATGAGTGTCCCAGTTTCAGGGGTGTTCAAATACAGAAGTGAGAGCATTTTCAAACATAAACATTGGTTTTGATGACCAGTGGCAGACCTAAAATTCTTCTTTCCACTTCCATCACTGCCTTTGCACGCCTGAGTCCTGATCACGAACCCCTGTATCTGCAAGCTGCTGCTTCCAGCTTTCCCAAATCAGAAAATCAGCAAATTTACCATCTCCTTATTGAACCACCACGTTTCCCTGTGGTGGTGGACAATGAGTTTTGTCTGAGCACGCAGGAAACAGTTCAAAACAAATGCAATTCCTGGCTAAAGCTAGGGTTTATTTTTCCAAAACCAAAGTGGGACACTGACAAAACTTACAGAAAAAGCTTAAAAATCTCTAAATACATTCATACTTTAAGTAGTCATAAAGATACATTACTCATAGGGATACATCATACATAACTCATCCTGGCCTTGGACATATCTTGGCTAATAGCAATTGTTTTGAAGTATATATGTTCCATTTACACTAGAAAGCTTAATTCATCTTTCTCCAGGAACAGGACGGCGAGCTGACACTCTGGAAATCCTGCCTTTCCATTGTTTAACCGAGAAGTCTCAGTGCAGATGTTATGAAAGAAAGCTCACAGAGAAAACTCACAGGCATTTCCCCAGCCCATGAAAATAACTTCTTGATTACAAGCAAAACGAGTCCATTAGAAATTAATCTAAGCTCATTACATCTGAACATAAAATAATTTATGAATTGCAAATGTTTATCTTTCCTTTAGCAGTATTACTATGGCTAAATTGCTTTTGAAATCCCTACAAAATCCTTTACCTAGGTAGGAAAATATTGTAAACTATTTTTGCAATTAAACTGATTACATATGTAAAAATTTTCATCTGCTTCATATTATAAAGCTGTTCTCAGCTGCAGGACAAAACCCACTAAGGGTCAGATCTCTTTTCCTGATGCAGTGAGTGCAGGACAGAGCTACCAGGTAAGAATCTGGGCTTTAAAGCACACAGATCCAGCCAGGGCATCCCCTCCTGCAGCCCTGCAGTCATGTCAGGATGAGAATAACCAAAATCCCACCTGCAGGTGCTGGAGAAGGGGAAAAAAAATCTAAAACTTTACCAGAAACCATAGGGATCAGCTCACATTCCTGTCCATAGTAAGGACGAATGTCATACCAATCATATTTCCTTAAATTAGTGGCTGTTCAGGTAATTTTGATAATCTAAACCAGATATTTAAAATGTATTAAACCTGGTTAATTCATTGTTTTGTTTTTCTTATAGGTTTAGTACTGTGGTCTTCATTCAAGCAGAATTTCTGCTGCAGTCAACAAAGCCAATGGAAATAGGTATGAATGCTCCGGCACGGGGACAGCGGGGGCATTACATGTGGTTTCCATTGTCCTGCATTTAACCTCTCCAAGATATTTTGGGGGAATACTTTATTTACATTTTCCTTAAAAAAAGACTATGTTTACCTTCCTCCTAAAGATTACCACATGTCAAAACACTTCCAAACCTAAATATTTCATTGAGGACAATCTGCGTAATAAATAACATATACACATTAAGTGAAGGAATGGCAATTCTCTAACGGGCTATGGGCAGTATCTCCATTTCCAGCAGATTATCTACCTCAGTAAGTGCTAGGCAAGTTCCTGCTGCTTAAATATTTACTCAAAGGACAGCTAAGAGGTTTGTAAGTGTGGTGTTATAATGCTAACAGTTTTGCACACTGCTGTCTTTGCCACAGCACGGTGCATGGGCTAAGGGGACCATCTACGATCCTCCTACATGGAGAAGGACTATTCCTTGGTGCCAGCTCCCACCAGGAAAAACAAAGAAGTATGTTTAGTCTCTAAACTAAAATGTCCTCTGAGAAAAGTTGTGTCTCCCTCTGGTTGTGTCCAAATTTCAGATGCTTTCTAGTAACTCAGTTCTTATTTTTTCAAACTCTTTCTAGCATGGCCTGTTCAACGCTGGTTAACTCCATCACCACCTCTAAGCTGCATCTGGTGTTCTCATCACAGGCGACCGGCACGACACGTTCTCCTCCTGCAAGGAAAAGAAAATAGCAGGTCTAATTTGTTCTTAGGGAAATAGGCAGGCGGCAGCCTGCACACCTCACATGGGAGTGACGAAATGTTTCCCCCGTTCCAGGGTGTGCGGAGCGTGTTAACATCTTGCTGGAGCGTGTGAGCGGAGCGGTGAAGGTGCGAGTCGAAGGCGGATGACTGGAGAATTAAAATCGTGGGGTTTCACACAGTGCAGGAGCTGCCAAGTCAGGATGAGCCCAGAGCCACTGAGTCCTGAGCACGTTCACCATTTCACAGCGATACGAGATCACTTCATGCGAGCCTGGGGAGCCAGAGAGCTTGAGGGATGATATAGATGTGGGGGGCACCTCTGAAGTAGGCATTCAAACCCCTGAAGGTCAGATGGAAACAACTGCTGACCAACTTGTCAACCGGACAGGAGCGACTGTTGACTTGCTTGTATCTGCTTGTCCCTGTTCCAGAAGGTGTGGGATCAAGGGTGATGTTTTCAAAGCACAAACCGCCCAGGCAGCAGCAGTGGCAGGGAGAGGAGGAATGTCAGGCACCTGCTGCTGCTGGAGCCAGCAGAACCCTGGTTCTGGACCGGCAGATGCACTTCCAGGATCGGGGTGGGAAACCCACGGGTGGGTATTGGTCTGTGGCACGTGGAATGTCAGCCCCGATGGTGAGGCAGCTGCATTTTCTTACTGCACTATTAAACCTGTTTTCTTCCTTCTCTACATTAACTTGAGGAAGGTGTTCATTACAGATTACACTACTCTGGTAACTGTGTTTTATCAACCAGGGGTTTCTCTCTGTAGCTGCTGCTGAGGTTGAACTGGTCCTTGCTCAGGTCACTGGCCCACGATGAGTCATTTTGGTACCTCCCCATTCAGAACGATCGCTCAGTGTTTTTCCTGGGGCGGTTTTTACCTGTGTGAAAGGAGACTCTTGATATCACTCCAGTATTTAACCATCAGAGTGTCTGAAACCCGCTGTTATGAAGAGAAACATTCTGAAACCTCTTCCGTAGCCATGGTATAAAAAAGCTGAACACAGAGAGAAGGATGGGTAAGCAGCCAGGCTTTGCAACACATGACACAACTCTCCTTTACATTCCTGTATTTTGCCGTTATCTTACAGAAAGAGCCAGCAGCTTGTGGCCAGCGTGACAGGAGAAGGGACAGCAGAAGGATCCACATTACCTACACACTGACGCCGCAGGAGCAGGCAGGTCACGCTGCGTTTAGGTACTGGCTTTCCCTTTCTTTCTTTTCTTTCAGCTTAGCTCCCCTCCCTAGGAAAAGTTAAGGCTCTCCCACGAGTGTGGAACACTGTCGCTGAGGAAGAGCCTGCCTTTTGCAGCGCAAAACAAGAGCCATGTGTCAGCACAGCGCCGGCACGGGCAAAGCACGGGTGATGTTATGCCCGGATGATGAAGCAGATCCTGGGAAACACTGCAGGCGGGAGCACCCCACGCTCAGGGCTGTTGCCTCCTCGGAGGCAGGCTGCCCACAGAGGGGTGGAAGCATGCTCAGGGGGGCCTTTCCAGGCCCCTGCCACCCAAAACCAAAAATCAGCCACAGACCGGGGAGGAGTTGGGTTTGTGCTGCTTGTGCCTTTCCTAAGGCATGCTGTCATCACGCTGCCGAGGAAGAGGATGGGCACTGAGGGCTCAGCTGGCTCATCAGAAACATAGCTTTTGTCGGGTCGGTGAAATGAGCAGTAACTGGGTGAACAGCTCACACGCATCCTAAAAGCCATGCTCTGCAGCCAGGCTAGCAAGATTCACTGTGTAGAAAGTTCTGAGGATTTTCTCCATTCCCACTAACTTAATTGCCTAAAGAACATCTGGAGAGAAGACCGGCCACTCGTGTAAAGTATGAGTAGCAACAACACACGTTTCTTGAGAGTGCTTACTAGATCTGTCAGCAAAATCAGGGGCAGCTGCAGCACAAATATAGGAAAGGATGAAAAGGAACATAGATTTTACAGTTCCTTTTGGAACTTGGCTGCCCATCTCAAAGATGCAAGGGTGACAGAGATCTGTGTTTGTTGTTTTTTAAACATAAGTAGTAGATGACCTTTGAGGTTGCACTTTCACCTGCTGGTACCTCACAGTGAGGATGAACAGGCTCAGAGACTGTGATAAACTGAAAATTCAAGGGGACAGCCACAAAATTGGACCAGTATCGACATTTACTGGGCAGGAGTTAGTACAGTGTGTACTGTTACACAAACCACACCATGTGTTCCTCGAGTATTCAGCCGCAGCTCACTCACAGGACTGCTGTACTCATAAGGGCATGGTGTACACATAAGGGCATGCTGCTGCTGCTGCTGCTTCACAGGACCATGGGCTGGGTACCACAGGGGCTCTTCTGACGCTGCTTTTCTGAAAGGCAAGTTTAAGTGTGCTGGTTAAAAGCTCTGCCTGGAATAACGCTGAGCTGCTAATGAACAACATGAGGCACGTCAATTTTTATGCAGGGTATTTAGCACATTTCCACGTGCTTTGATGCACCGGGTAAGCCCGGTGTTTCCTTTCTTCCTCCTTTTAAGTGTTCTTGGATGGAAGGCTGAAATCTATGGTAGGAGTCAGCCCAGTGGTGTTGGGAGTTGTCCGTAGGACATCTGGCTGCCATCGCACTCCGCTGCTCACCTAACGCCGTGTTGCTGTAAGGGAGCGAACAAGATGTGGGAAACTGCTACTTCACCGAGTAAGAATCTGCCTAAGCTCCTGCCGCGAAGGCGCGATCAGCTCTACGAGGGCAGAAACAAGTGTTTACTCCTTCCTAGGTGATTTATTTGATCTCTTCTCTAAATCCCCTTCCCGGGCCAGTACATCTCCATGTAAATCCCATGCTAAAATTTTATCTGCGGGAAGCATATATTGTGTGCGCGCGGGCTGGCTCGTGGAACAGCCATAATTAAATTTCATGAAACCTATGGGGTTTTATATAGGTTCAGACACTCTAAGACATAAAATAGAAACAGAAGAGCCCTGGCCAAGTTCTGTCGGCCTATAGACTTATTAGGTATTGCAGTCCAAGGAAACCAGGAACGTAAGTATTCCTGTCCAAAAATATCCCGTTAAGACTATTTTATTTTAATCACAGCTGCGCTAAAAAATACACAGTTCCCTTACACCACCCAATCCTCTCTCCCTGTTAGGATGAAAGTACATTTTTCATGGTTTTTTATTACAATCATCTTGAAGACAGACATGCCAATATCGGAGCATATTGTAAAGATTTGAAATTCACATTGTACTTATCCATCACAGTCGGCGTTACGTACATCAATAACCTGCGTGAGACTGTTAGGCAAGTATATTTAAACTAGTTGTATTTTAAATGGGGCAGGTAAGACGTGACAAGTTTGCTTGGAGGAGGCTGAGAATGTTCGAGGCTGTGCTTGGGGTGGGAACTGAGGGGCCACCATGACTGGGCTGTGGTATTAGCTGCTCGGGCACGTATTAATTAACTTCTTTATTTGGGGATCAATCGACACCACCGTTGGTTTTATTGACTTTATAATTAGCGGGATCTTACTTTTTGCTTGAAGAAAGGTCTTTTACCTAACGTGAAATCTATCATTTTCCGCCTTTTATTAGGTGGTTGTGCTGTTGGTCCTTGCAGCCCTCTCCGGGGAATGATGGGACACAGGACACGCTGTCTCTGCCTGTCCCGCTCGGAGTCCACCGGCCGCCCCCGGTCCCTCGGCCAGCGCGGACCCAGCGGCGCCGCCGGCTTCTCCCCGCTGCGCGCAGCCTGGCGGCGGCCGGGCCCAGCAGAACCCTTCCCCGCGGAGAACGGGCACGGCTCACCGGAGGACGCCGCTTCCCCGTCCCGGCGGGGGCGAGGGTGCGCCGGGGGCTGCGCCTCACTCGCCTCTGCGCCCCAGCAGCTCCCCGCAGCGCCCGGCTCTGTCCCCGCCGCGCCGAGGCGGGCACCATCCCGAAGGCGCTGCCCAGCTTCCCGCGGCTGGGCGCGGGGGGCACCGTGGCGGGTGCCTTCCCCTCAGGAGGACACCATGGCGAGCGTCTTCCCCTCAGAGGGAGCCTGTGGTGGGCGCCTTGCCCTCACAGAGACCCCAGGGCCGGCGCCTTCTCTGAGGGACCCCACGCCGGGCGCCTTCCTCTCACAAGGATCCCACGGCGGGCGCCTTCCCCTCACAAGAGCCGCCATGGTGGGCGCCTTTCCCTGACAGGGACTCCACGGCGGGCGCCTTCCCCTCACAAGGATCCCGTGGCGGGCGGCTTTCCCTCACAAGAGCCGCCATGGTGGGGGCCTTTCCCTGACAGGGACCCCATGGCGGGCGCTTTCTTATCACAAGGATCCCGTGGCGGGGGCCTTCCCCTCACAAGAGCCGTCATGGCGGGCGCCTTTCCCTGACAGGGACCCCATGGCGGGCGCTTTCCTCTCACAAGGATCCCGTGGCGGGCGTCTTTCCCTCACAAGAGCCGTCATGGCGGGCGCCTTTCCCTGACAGGGACCCCATGGCGGGCGCTTTCCTCTCACAAGGATCCCGTGGCGGGCGCCTTCCCCTCACAAGAGCTGCCATAGCGGGCGCCTTTCCCTGACAGGGACCCCATGGCGGGCGCTTTCCTCACAGAGCCCTCGGCAGGACCGAGGCGGCCCGGCGGGCACAGCGTGTCGGAGCGGGCGCCAGGCGGGGAGCCGTGCCGGCCATAGCCGGTAACTCCCAGCGGGTCCCTCCGCTGAAGCGCGGCGGGTTTGCGCGGCCCCGTGGGCGGTGAGAACGGATCGCTGGGACCGGGACCGGGGCCGGGGCCGCCCCGCTGAGGGGTGCGGGTTCCTCCCGCTGCTGTCCGGGCACAGGGGACGAGGAGGGCGGCGCGAATTTTCCACAGCGCGAATTCCCTCCGTTCTTTCCCTGGAAAATATTTCGAGCCATTACACTTTCCTCGCTTTTATTACCTGAGGGAACTTGACAGAACTTGTAAAGACACAATTGCTATAGAACTTCCACCGGTCTATTTCTTTATCCTTTTTTGTTTGTTGGGGTCGGTTTGTTTTTTTTCTCTTCCCTTCGAAATAAAGCCAGATAGAAACGCCGCGGTGAGTTTTGTGAAGCCGAAAACTGAGGAAAAACGGATACAAAGCGGTAACAAAAGGTTGCGCGGAGGTTGAGCGGTGCTTCCTCGTCGTGCCGGGCGCTATCGGCCTGTCGCGATATCTACGGAGCAGAAAGAAACGTGTGCGAGCTCTACAGGAGGTGTAAACACCCCCAAAAAAGGAGAAAAAATAATAATAAAAAAGAAAGAATATCGCCGATGATTTAATATTAACAGTACCAGAGGTGACGTGGAACCGGTTGTCCACGGAAACGTTACCCCTTTTTCAGTCAGTAGGTCGCAAAGTGTCTTAAATTCATTACTTGGCACTTATTGAAATTCGTGACGTCGAAGATGGGTTAATAAAAGGTGAAGCAAACCTGAGCGAAACAAAATATATTGTACTGACGACAAACGCAATGAAATAACATTTTTTTTCCTCTTCTCCCCTCCCCTCTCTTTTTTTTCTTCTTCTTTTTTTTTTTAAATAACTTAAAATACACTAGAAAAAATATGGTCGATATAAATAATTTTGTTTTCATGGAGAACAAATAGATACAAAGCCCGTCCATACCAAAGTTCGCGTAGAAGAGCTTTCCCTCTGTCCTGGCAACCAGCCTGAGGGTCTGATGGCAAACTGGGGTAACAATCACGGACTGCAAGGTACCCCAGGTTAAATACCTATACGTCTTTCAAATAATCATCATCATCATCATCAAAACAAAAAAAAAATCACAAGATTACGTGAATAGATACACCTTTATGAGATAAAATGTAAATGTTTGACAGTCAACTATCAATTCACAAGTTATAGCCAAAATAAAACTTTGTTCGTGTGTATCAACATATTTTACATGTACCCGGTACCTCTTACTGGGATCTGCCGTTGTGGAACGCGGCGGCTGGGGGGGTAAATACTCTTTTGGTTTGGGGTTTGTGGGTTTTTTTCCTTTTCTCTTTTGTTTTTGCCCTCGGGACAAGAGAGACCCAGCGAAGGGATGCGCACTCCGCTCTCCTGCCGCTTTCCGCCCCCCTTTTATTTCGGAGGTGGGAACAGCAACCGAGCAACAAGGATTTAAGAAGGGAAGAGGTAGCGCTCCATCTCCCTTCTCTCCTTCTGCTTCCCTCCAAGATTTAAAAGAGAAAGAGCCCAGCCGCGGTTGTTTGGTTTGAGTTTGTGGGGTTGGTTGGGGGTTTTTTTTCCTACTAAAGATGAAGGTGAAGTGCAAGTGAATCAAAGGACTCCATCAATGAAATACAAATACATGCAACCCGGAATGCTGCTGGAGGAAGTATCCCGGACAGTTTCCCATTAGAAATTCGCAGAGAAATCATTGTCTCTCTCTCTTTTATGATTTTTTTTTTCCTTTTCTTCTTTCTCTTCGTCGTCTTTCTTATCTTTTTTTTTTCCTTTTTTTTTTTTTTTGTCGCTATTCCAGACGTGGCTGTTAAACTCAAGTATCTGATGCAACGTGAAAGGAGGCCCGCCTCTCTTATCAAATTTCTTGTATTAAAGTGAACTTCGCAGAAAAAGGTCAGTTTCAAAACCTGTGAACTTCCCAGCTGCGCGTCTAAGTTCCTCTAATTCTTTTAAATAAGTATATATCTCCCCTCAGTTTCTCCTCTCCCTCGTCTGTCTGGAGGGAAGCGGGGGGGGAACCCTCCCCCCCTCCACTTTTTTATTATTATTATTTAAAAAAAAAAAAAAAAGCAAACCCGAACAAAAAACACCAACGAAACCACACAAAAAGCGAGCGAGCCCGGTCACAGCCCCAGGGCGGCGGCGTGTTTCTTGGCCTTCAGGCGGAGGTCGGCGATGCTGGAGTTCTTGCTGGTGGTCTTGGCGGCGGCGGCGGCGGCCACCACGGAGGCGGCGGAGGCGGACTCGGCCAGGGTGGCCAGCGGCAGCCCGAAGGGGGGAGCGGGGAACATCATGTAGGGTGCGTGGGCCAGGTGCGGGTGGAGGTGGTGGTGAGCGTGGGCCACGGCGCTGTCCAGCTGCAGCTGCGCCTGAACCTGGGGGGGGGGAGGTGGGGGGGGGGGGGTTGGGGAGAGAGGCGGTGCGTGGCAGTGACCCACCCGCGCGCCGTGCGGGGACCCCCCCCCCACCCTCCCACCCTCCCCACACCCCCCCCCTCCGCGTCCCGCCGCCCACTTGCCTGCTGGAAGGGCATCCGCAGCGCGCCCACGTTCACGTACGGGGCCACCCGGCAGGCTTCGAACTGGCTGGCGGCGCCGATCAGCACCCCTGCGGGAGGCAGGCCGGGCGGTCAGCGCGGAGAGACACCCCCCCCACACACACACAGACACACACAGCCCCCTCCCACGCGTGTCCGACCCACCCACGGCACTCCGCATCACACGCATCCCCCACACACCCCCCTTCCCCGCACCTTTGTGGAGTTGGTTTTCTTGCTTTCGGCATTTGGCTCTTCGGTTCTGGAACCAGACCTGCGGGGAGAGAGGGACGGCGTGGGGACACATACGAGCTGCTGCCGCGGGGAGGACGCGAAGCGCAACATAAATAAATAACTAAATATAACACACCCCCCCCCCCCCCCCAATAGTTATTAAAACCTCACCGACAATCAAACAAAACGAAACAAAAGGGGCAAACAAAGAAACCCGGTGGCGGCACGGGCTGGGCTCCCTCCTCCCGGGGCAGCCCCCACTCCTGAGCCCCGAAAGGTGAAGGGAAAAAATACACAACACAACAAACCAAAATAAGATTAAAACTCTCCAGAAAAAATCGACATTAGCGGAGTGCTCGATCCAGAGAAATTACTTTCTGAGCCCCGGTTTCGTCTTTCCCCGGCAAGGTCCCAAAAGACCTAAATCTCCCCCTGATATCCAATACTAACTGGCGATAATGGGCTCGGGTGCTCGCACCGCCAGGCCTGAGAAGATCGTGCTCATTAATAAATAAATTAATTGGCTCTATCTTCAAGAAAAACTAAACAGCGAAGAGTTTAAGGACTCACTTTTTTTTGGGGGGGGGGGGGGAGGAATAAGAGGGGGTAATTATTGCCATGAAAGCTTCGCTACAAAGAAGTTTACAATTTCCCTGTTCTGCGCAGTGGAGTGTAGCACAGAAGCGGAATAATTGTCTCATTATCATGATAATCTAATTTGCTTCCAGAGAAAAGGCTGCGCGATAGACAAGAACATGCTTTTAACATTGGAAATGCAGTTGTTGAAATAAATTCCCAGAATAAAAGTTGTGGGAGGGAGGGAAGAAGGGAGAGCGCTTCTCAAACCGTTCCTGTTTAAAGGCAGACCTCCGCGCCGCGTCTCAGAAGCCACATCCACCCAGCAGCCCTTTCCCCACTGCCAAAAAACCCCAAAATAAACATAAAATATTTTTTAAAATTCTTTTTTGAGGTTTTAGTCGAAAAGACAAATATAAATGCGGTTTCTCCCCCCTCCCCGCCCTGTCATTTACTTCAGCCAAGCAAAAACCTGCCCAACATCCACGTTCGCCCTCAGCCTCCCGTGGAAACGCGCATCCCCTCATTTACAAATTAGCGCAGATGCGAGGCAAAAATAAAATAAAATAAAATAAGAAATTATTGCCGAGCGTTTTCCGGAACGATTTAAAGGGAACGGCTTTAATCTATGTAAATCTCCCCAAGTTATTATGCACCCTTGCGATTTGGCAGAATGGGAGCGCGGATTATGCGCCGCCGCCGCCGGTTCTTTGTGGAGCGAACAGCCAGCAGAAGGAAGCACCTCCCTGCTACATTTTTCCCTAGCCAAGTTGAAACCCTGCAACTTTCTTTGCTCTGGTTTTGTTAGGATTTTGCTGGGCGTAAATAAAGCGGCCGCCTCGGTGGGATAAAATACCCACCCCAACCCCACAAAACACAACAAAAAGGGGGAGCGGGAAAACGGTCTCATTTTTTTTTGCGGGGGGACACAGGCTGCGATGACAAAAAGCTGCTGATTCTGACTTTTTTTCGGTTCAAACGTGAGCGCTCTGGTTCTGTCCTTACCCTATTACAAGATGCAGGGAAACCCCACAAGGATTGTGCGCATAGTTCGGTGCAGATGGCGGCCTGCGAGCACAAAGATTGAGGGGGAGTATCTGTTACAGCAATACTTTTAACAGCTGCAGATGTTAGGGGCCTAAAACTACTCCATGTGTTCAAACAAATAATGACCATCATTTTCTCTTCTTTTATTATCAGAACGGAAATACACCGGAGCAGCTACATTTGTTCTCGTTTGAGGAGTTACCTTCCTCCCCAGCCGGGAGAAGCCCCGGACCCTTCCTCAACCCTTCATCTCATCCCGACGAAAAACTCTCACGAACCAGCCCGTGAAACGATTTTTGGGAAGAAAAGAAAAACCCGACCAAACAAAAACCAGCCGACCAAACAAAACAACAACCAACTTCGGGAGGGCAGCCCGAGGTTAAAGGCGCAGGTTAAATCAAAGCGAGCTGTGGCTTCTCGGTGCGGGAGGACGCTTAAAATAGCCTGGGCTCATCCCAGACTTTTGTATTTCATAAACCCGAACAAAGCACTTCCCTCGGTTTGCGTGGCGCTTCCCTCAAGATTAAAGAATCACGACGAGAAAAACGAACTGTAGTTTTTTTCCTTTTCTTTTTCTCCCCCCTCTCCGCCCCCCCCCCCCCTTCTTTATTTCTCCCCCTTTTTCTTTAGCACTTTGCGGTTCCTAATTTAGTCCACGAGCGCGATATCTATAAAGTTAATTGACCCGCCCGGCCGGTGAGCCCCGCGCCGGGAGCATCCCGGAGAGAGACCGCAGCCCACCGCCACCAAAACAGCCGCGGGAGCTCTCGCTGAGGCAGGGATAAAATAAACGCGGAGACTAAATTAAACGCCAAAGAGCGAGGGATTCACAAGGAGCCCAAACCACAGGAAAGCCTGGGGAGGTGGTTTTACAGCTTTGTCAGTGCGATGGGGCGCGGGGAGCTTCCCTCATCTCCCCGACGGCCCGCAGCAGGAGCGGCGGGGATGGGGCATGGCCGGTCTCACCGAGCGGGCCCCTTCCACCGTGCAGGCACCCACCGCAGCCCCGGGGCCGGCCGCGGCTTGGCTACCTGCACCCTGGCCTCGGACAGCCCCAGCCTCTGGCTCAGCTCCTCCCGCATGAAGGCGTCCGGGTAGTGGGTCTCGTCGAAAAGCCTTTCCAGCTCGTTCAGCTGCTCCAGGGTGAAATTCGTCCGGCTCCTCCTCTGCTTGATTTTCGTCTGCCCTTCGTCTTCCATTGCTTTCGCATCCTCTTTGCGGTCCTTCAGCTCTGGGGAGACTGGGTACGACACAGGCAGTCAGACAGGCGGGGCGGCCGGGACGGGGGGGACCGCGGGCCCGGGGAGGGGTAGGGGGTGCCAGGGTGCCGGCACCGGGTGGGGGAGGCGGCTGGGACGCTAGAGCTCGTTGTCCCCGGCTCGGTCAGCCCGCTCGGGAGGGGTTCCTCCCGTTGCAGGGCAGGTGGGGGCCGGCCCGCCGCTCCCCTCCGCGACGCGGGAGCCCGCGGAGCCCGGCAGCCGGGGGAACCGGGCAGGACGCCCCTTCGCCGGCGATGGGGCAGCCGGGAACGGGGCCTGATCGCCCGGGCCGCGCTAGGCCCGCCTCGGCCGCTGCCTTTCCGGGCTCCGCCACTCGGCTCCGGTAGCCGCTGGCGGCGGGGAGCGGGGCCCGGCGGGCCGCATCCCGCACCCCAGCCGCCGCCCGAAGGGTCCGCGCCGAACCCACCGCACCGGCCCGCGGGAGGTCCCGGCCCCGGCCCCGCTGCCCGCCCCGGGGGAAGCGCTGCAACAGGTCCCCAGTGCGCTCCGCCGATCACCGCGGCCCCTCCGCGCCCCGCGGCCGAGCCCGCTCCCTCCCGCGGATTTTGTTTTCGTTGTTTAATTTTTCTCCCAGCGACGCTCCCTGGGCCGGACCGCGGGGGGCCCTGCGCAGATCCCCGGCGGGACCTGCGCGCCCCGGAGCTGCCCGCCCGGCCCTGCCCGGGCTGCCGGCTCCCCCCGCGCCCCGCTCGTTAGCTCAGATTTGTTCATTAGCCCTTTCCAGGGATGCTCCCGGCCGCGCCGCGCTCCGCCGAGAACATTTGTCCGAACAAAAGGGCGGCAGTGATCCGCGGGTCCCCGCGCAGCAATGGGGACATGCCCTGCCACGCTGGAGGGTGCGGAGCCCGCGCTGCTGCTCCGCCGGTGCAGCCCGGCTGCCTTCCCGAGAACGGCAAGCGGTCCCGGTACCGTCACCGCGGCCATCGCCCCGGCGCGGAAGACGCGCGGAGGAACAAACACGGGGCTTTTCTGTCTGGGCCGGGAACGCGGAACCGCACGGCGCGGAGCCGGGGATGAGCCCGGCCCCACGCGTGTCCGCTCAGCCGAGATCCGCGGGAGAACGAACGGGCCCGCGTGTCCGGGCTTTCGTTGTCAGCGCGGCTTCCCGCGGGATGCTGAGCGGGAGCAGACCGCATTATGAGCAAGTTAAATGCTTGTTTCGGTATTTTAACGCAAACTTCGAGGCTGGGCGCGTATTTCCCGTGGTTGGGAAAACACGGGCAGCCGCCCCTTAACGCCCATCGCAGCCTCCCCGCGGGCGCTGCCGCCGCCGAGCCCCTTGCACCCGCGGCCGCGGTCCGCTCTCTCCCGGTGCGCGGCCATCGCCCCCCGCTCCCGCCTCCGTTCCGCGCGTACCGACCCCGACGGGAGGGGTAAGGAAGGGAAGGGGAAAGGGAAGAAGGGGGAAGCCCCCGGTGCCGCCGTTACCGTCGCTGAGCTTGGGGGTGGCCGCCTCGGCGGCTCTCTCGGTGGCGACGGCGGCGTCGGGCTCCCGCGGCGGGGACCGCCCGCCGCCCGCCCGCGCCGCGGGGCTGCCCGCCTCGTCGCGGCCCGGTTCCGCCGCGGTTCCGCCGGTCTCCCGCGGTCCGCCGCCGCGCAGGGGCCCGCTCTCCAGCACCTCGCGGTAGGTGATGAGCTCCTTCTTCTCTTTCGCTTTGGGATCAAACGACTTGGAGACAAACGCCGTCAGCTCCTCCATGGCCGCGGCTCAGGGGCGCGCTGCCCCGGCTCCCCGGGCGGGCATCCACGGGGCGGGGTGGCGGCGGCGCCCCGGGCCGTGCCGAGAGGAGCCGTGCCGAGCCCAGCCGTGCCGCCCGACGTGCAGGGCTCTCGGGGTCTGATAGTGACGCCGCGATTGAAGTGGCACTATTTATACTTTGCAAAGCCTGCCCCTTGTTCCCGGCGAATTACCTCCCCTCGGAGCTCTGAATGGACCCCTTCTCCGCCGCCCGGCCGCGCCGCCCGCCGCGGGGCACTGCGGCCAGGGCGCCGCCGGCCCGCCCGCCGAGCGCTGCGCCCTAATTAATTTAATTAGGCGCGGGCCCGTGCGCGAGGTCCCGGGCGAGCGCAGCGCGGGAGAGGGGCCGGAGCTGCGGGGGAGTGGCCAAGGCGGGGAGGCGGACGGGGGGGCTGGAGGAGAAGGAGGAGGAGGATGAGGTGTGTGTGGGGGGGTGCGCGCAGGCTCCGCGCCCGCGTACCGCCCCGCGGGGGGTCGGGTCGGGGCGGCCCCGGCGGGATGCGGGGAGGGGGTGGTGAGGAGCCGGCTCCGCGCAGCCCCGCGGGGCAGAGGCGACGGGCGCTTCCCCGCCGGGAGCCCGCCCGGTACTCGGCGCAGCGCCGCGGGGCCGTGGAACCGTCCCCGGGCGAGCAGCGGGGGGAGGCGGAAAAGTTCCTTCGTGGACGCCCAAATCCACCAAATAAATTACCGGCTAATTGACAGTGACAAATACAGCCGTATCATTAACGGTTTCTCATACTCGAATCCAGGCATCAGATTAGAGCGAATTACGCTATTTATTGCTAATATTGTTTTTCCTTTGTTGCTTAAATCCCATTAAGAGAGTTCTCCGGTTGGCAGAAGTCGTCTCTTTTACACCTTTGCTAGAATTCTAATAAATTATTCAAAATTGTTTAACTCTTGCTTATGTATCGATTTTTCATTTGACCTTTGCGAAGATGACTTTACACAAAAGAGCGTTTATTTACTCGCGCAGGTTCGGTATCGAGGGTGGAATTAGCATTTCTTCAGATCCAATTATACACGCCTGGCCCGCGATGGGCAACGACGGACTGGTCCTCCGTTTCAGGCAGCGCAGCGGGACCCGCCGCCGGTGAACCGGTCCCGCTTGTCCCCGCTCCGCCCCGGGTGGCGTTATCGGTACCGGGGGGGAGCGAGAGGATCGGGCACCGGGGTCCCGACGGGAACAGGCGGTCTGCCTGCGGGGAAGATGATCGTCAGCGGCTGTTCCATCCCCGCGTTTCGTTTGCCCTCACGCAGCACTTCGCGGTCCCCGTGGCGGGGAGCGGCGTGCTGGGAAACTCGCGTTAAAACTAAACGAATTCGGCAAAAGCCAGAATTAAGCGTGGCGGTGACATCGTTTCGTGGCGTTTCTCGATGAGTTTCGAGGCTGAGCTCGGCTCGGAGGGTCACGGCCCGGGACGTGCTCGCCCGGCTCTCGCTTCCCCGGGGCCACAGCCCGGCCCCGGTGCGGTGCCCACGCCGCGCGGGGAGCGCTGCCCCTTCGGGGCGGTTGCCAGTGCCGGGAAACACCGCGACCCTCTTTAATCGCTTGTGGGCCAAACGAGCCCCCGGCCCCGCGCCCCTCGCTGCCGCAGGGCCCGTCACCCCACGGGGGATGGGGGGGGGGCCGGACCGCGGCGTGCCGCGGCAATGCGCCGGTAAGTCTTCGCGGTTCTCCCGCCGCGGCCGGTGCAGGCCGCGTACCGTGGGCTGCTGCAGCCACCCATGGGCAGCGGGGACCCCGGGACTGGCCGCTCGACCGCCGCTGCCCATCATGCGTGGCGTGGGGGCTCGCCCCGCCGGGGCGGCGAGCGCGTCCGCATCGATTCCTCGGCGCTCGGCGGCGCTGCCTGGCCGCCTGGATGAGCTCGGCGGTGGTTTGCCGCTGCCTGCCCGCCGCCCAGGAAGGCGCTGAGCTCAAACCGGCGGCCGCGGCCCGGCGGCGTCTTCGCTCCTGCGGCCTGTCCCGGCTCGGCCGCTCCGCCGCTCAGGTAACGCGGCGGGGCTCGGCGGCGGGCCCGCTCCCGCCAGGGACGGGGCGGGATGCCGCGGGCGGCCTCCGCGGGGCCGGGCGAGGCTCGCGGCCTGCTGCGCTCCCCAGGGCCGCGGCGGCACCCGGTCGCGGAGCAGGGTCGGGGTGGGGCGGGGGTGGAGCGGGGCCGGTCCGGTCCCGTCCCGGTCCGGTCTCGGCCCGTGTTGCTGTGGTGATGCCGAGGGCGGCCCCGGGGGGCTGCTGCAGCGGTTCGGCCGGCTCGGGTCGTGGCGGGGCCCCGGCACGGGCCGTGGCTGGGCTCCAGCCGGGCTGCGGGGCTCGGCCGCCGGGTCCTGCGCCTTGGGCAGCCTGCGGGTCGTTTCCTCGCCCGCTCCGGTGCCGGGGGTCCCGCCGGCGCTGGCGCCGGGCTCGGCTTGGCGGCGGCCTGGCGCTGCCGTGCCCTGGGGGCGCCGTACCCGGCTGCGGAGCGGGGAGGCGGGTGTGTGTCCGTCGTTCGGTACCGAGCGGGAGCCGGGAGCGGCGGTGCCGAGGCTGAGCAGCCGGATGGAGCGCAGAGCGCAGCCCCGGGCTGTGTTTGTCCTCACTCCGCTGGGTTCGCAGCTGGCGTGGAGCGGCAGGAACCGCTGCGGGCCCGGGCTTCTTCCACACCGTTCGGCTGCCCGCCCCGCGGTAACGGGCCCGGAGCTCGCAGCACCTGGGGGATGGTGCTGTCCCGGGCCTGCCCGCGGAGCCTGCTTGGTGGCTTGATGCTGGGGCGCTAAGGGGAAACTATTAACCTAGAGTCGTACTGCCCCAGCTCTTGCCCGAGGGAGCATGGGTGGGGAAGCTGTACGTTTGGTTTGCTGTGCGTCTGATGCTTGTAGCAGCAGTGCTCTGGGGGATTTTCATTCCGCTTTTCCATTAGCTGCAGTACTGGGTGCTACATTTTCAGCTGTGGCTGAAACTGTTATTGAACAGCTTTTCTGTTCTGATGACCTGAGACAAATCTTACTTAGGCATGTTGTTGTTACTGGTTTAGGCTGATCCTGTGTCCTGGGAGTGAGGAAAGTGCCTGGAACTTGATTTGGAGGAAACACCAAAAGCAGCATCATGAATTTCACATTAAACTTGTGATCAGCAGAGTTTTTCTGGAAGCTGGTTACTTGGGAGAAACGCTGATATTAATGGGTGTCCATAGTGGGCTCACGTGGGTTGATCTAAAATGGGAAGGTTCGTAGCTCTGGTTGCCTTCAAGTGTGGACAATGTAGTTCTGTGGTGGAAAGGCAGCATGTTGGATTAGGAACGTCTGAGCAAAAGATGCCATGTGGAGGTGGCCTCTTAGCAGGATGGCATCATACTCAGGTTTGAGGTATCAGTTCCTGTCTCCACTTTACTGGTGTCCTGGATGACTGTAAGCATGTGATAACTCCTTGAGCCTAGCATTTTCCACCTTTAACATTGAAATCTAAAGATTTGAAGCTGAGTTAAGGAGTACTGTTGATATAAATCGTTCATTCATGATTTTGAAGTGAGGCAAGCTTTCTTTTGAGTTCAAAAGTAATGATTTAGAAAAATACTGTTGATGTAATTGTTGAGGATGACATGCTTCATGTAACCAGAAGATGACATTGTGGTGTGTTTGGTGTCTGTGGATTCTCACTCCTGTGGGAGAGATTGTAAGAAAGTAACTGAATTCCCAGTCTTCTCCAATCTCTAGGCATTCTTCTGAGGTACCCAGCTACGGCAGTGCTCCTGGTAGATTGATTCAGATGTTCCTCCTGTAATGATCTGGAAACTTAGCTACAGGATAGAGGCACTGCTGGATAAGCATGTAAAATCAGCAACAGTGATTCAGGTTGCTGCCCTGATAAGAACAGCCACCTTACAGTCTCTTCTGATCAAATCCCTTCCTCTACTGAGGGCAGCTTTCAGAATTGTTTCTGTGTAAATACTGTCTGGATGGAGGTAGATACAAAGGCAAGTCTTTGATCTGTACAGATAGAAGCTGTCAGAGAAGGGCTCCTAACCTGTGTCTGTGGTTTCCCTCTTTTTGGGAACAGAATTGCCATGACTAACCCTCTGACTCCTGCTTGTCAGCTAGCCAGTATGTTTGTCAAGGGCTTACAGTCAGTTTTGCTTCAGCTAGCCTTGTTTCCTGGCTGAAGCTCAAGTAGCATCTTGTCCTGACTTGTTGATTCTTTCCTGCAGATGGGCTGGTAGAGTTCAGCAGGGAAGAATGGGATGTTGAGGTGGTCGCAGTGTGTTTTCCCTTGGTTGTGATTTCTAATTGCTTATAATTTCTTAAGGGAGCTTGTTTGTAGAGATGCTACATGAACAGTGCAGGTGGTTAGTGGCTGTTGCGAGTCAGTTATCACCAAAGTGTCTCAGTAACGAACAGACATAAAGCGTTTGGATTTGATGCTGAGCAAATGTGGAGGTTGATTTGCCTTCATCACTTCTGGCTGATGATGGTAGCCAGAGATGTCTCTGGAACAAGGCTGAGCAGGGTCAGGTCAATGAGTGTGTGCTCCTTCAGGTGAACCCTACTCCCTTTGAATAGCTTTTTCTGCCTGTTTCCCATGTCAGCTGTTTTCTTTACATTTTTGCATACAGGGTGGGAGGTTACTTAGGGGTTTACAGCACTGTTTGTAACTGCTGGATGTAAATAGTTGGTTTGAAATTTCCAGTTTCCAATGTTGGTGTTTCTCTTAACAAAACTGGTGTGTGAGTGTGCAGTCTGTTCCTGCTTCAACCCAAGTGTTGGCAGCATCAGGTTTCAGAAATAAGACTTAAACAAAAGGCCAGAAGATGTGTCCAGAATGGGGACTTAAAATCTATCTGGTCCAGCTGTTAGTCTACTGAAAAGCTGTTAATTTTCAGACAAATTGCAAGCCTTCAAAATGTTGAAGTTCAGTGATGTTCACCAGAGCCTTCAGAATCCATTAGCTGATTAATGAGATGATGTTATGTTCCAGCCCAGGCTTCAGTGTGAGTTTCCATGCAGCTGCTGTGGGTCCTCCTATCTTGAGGCAGCATCTTCTGAATCACAGTGTTCCCTTGCTGATTGATCAGTCCTGAAGGCTGAAGTGAGTGGGGGGCTGTGCTCAGGGTGGTTGAGACCCACGCAGGGGGAAGGTTGGGGCTGGGTAATGGAAAAGAATGAGCCTCACTGATGTGATAGACAGGAGACTGTTGCCCCATGAATGCCTGGGATGTAACCCAGGTTCTAAGTTCATCTGAAACAGCTCATTTACTGTTGTTGGTGCTTGTTCATATGCCTTTCCCTCCTCCTCTTGCTCCTCTCAGTATTGCTCCATAGTCAGGATAAAACCTGCTTCCACCCTTTGTGCCTCGCCAGGCACTGAGAGCTGCATCTCCCACCGTGTCGGTGCGTAGAGGGGCTGGCAGAAGCGTATCCCCTGTTGCTGATCCATACAGCTTAACTGTTCTGCTTGAGAAGTAAGGGTGAGGAGCCTTAACAGTGCCATTCTCCATGGCTGTGATGAGGGAGAATTCTCTTTCATCGCTCCTTTAACTCCATGGTACAGGGTTTTGTGGTGATCTACAGATCATGTATGGAAACAGCCTGGTAAGAACACCCCATGAGGTTTGGTGTATGATGCCATGAAATTAGTCTTAACTTTTTCTCTTTGTCTTTTCTCCCCCACACATACCTGTTGTTTTGCTAATTGAAGTTTCCTAAGTGATCTTAGTTCCCCTTTGCCATCTGTAGGTACTGTTACACAGCCCTGTTTGTGGCATTGGTACGTGGACCACTCCTGACCCACCAGAATGATGCTTCCACTGGTGTGGTCAGTCAGGGCTGGGCACCCTTTTCCCAGATCTGCTCAGGAGTATGGAGGGAGCAGGCAGTAGTTGGGGAGAACACTACCAAGTCTTGATAACTGACTGCTCTCAAGTTCTGTGTTTATATGAGATGCCTTCACAGGAAAATGTGTATCATGTACCAGAAGGTTGGTTTGAAGAGCCGGGTGAAAGGTCGTGCCCGTTGGACATGTTTGTGTGTTTCCTGTGTGCTTGCAGAATAGTGGTGTAGGAGGTGGCTGCTAGGGCTCAGCTGCACAGATCGTTCCAGGATCAACAGTCTGCTTGTGGCAACCTCTTTTATTTTCCAGTAGACCTGTGGAATGTGTGGGCTGTCACTCCCCCATCCCACCTGCCTTTGTGCCGCAGCTCATCCGCAGTAAAGCCTGAGCTCCTGAGGCTCAAGTGTGCGCACGGGTGCTGTGGGGCTTGCCTTGTAACAGGCAAGGGCTGTAACACGTCCTTCTTTGGGCCTGAAGACACAAAATTGAGATTTATATAATAAGTTTGTCTAGTTTTATATGCTGCCTAATCCAGTTATAGGTCTGAACAGGGAAAAAGGCTGATGGCAAAGAAAGGAAGTTAAACAACAGACAATATATATGTTGAAGTGTAATGTTCTGGCTCATAATGATATCCACATCGAGTGGCAAGTATCTCAGCAGAAATGTCTCTTGTACTCCTTGTTTCTCTGGTCTCCTACATTAATCTTGCTGTCACGAGCTTGTCTGTGAGCTTTTAACTTGAAATCTGTGTGCTGTACTTCCATCTTTCTGAGCAGTTTCGCTTTTTTTAAGTTTAAGAATCAAGCTCATGTTCATTTGAAGATCTCTATCAGTGTATATATATATGAAGAGCTTTATTTTACTGCTCAGTAACTGGTAGTAACTGGTAGTGCCTTGGAGTGCTGTAAATCTGGTGCTACAAGGGGGAAAAAAAGATAAAATGACTGCACAAGATGTGTGCTGATATAAACTGGTGTTACGCTACAGAGTGGTAAATTAAAGTGGTAGTTCCTTAAGTGAGATGAAGTAGTCTGTGAGGTACTGCCTCTGTCTTTTTCAAAACCTGCGTGGAACAGCTCTAGTAAAACAGTGGAAATAACTTCATTTAAAAGAGAAAGGACTCACATAGGAGTTCCTCCTGCTGGAATTCTGCTGGTTTAGGTGTACAGAGACTCACTGAGTTGAATATTTGACAAAGGTTTTGTTTGACTGTGCGGAAGGACCAATTCTGAAGTGCCAAGAACAGAAACTGTTGAGAAGTATGTAGAGGTATTTGCTACAGCAATGCTTAGTAGTGACTAATTTGTAGGCACTCCTGGCCGTGGGAGGGGAAGCGATAGCTCCTGGTTGCTTGCAGGAGAGCTGTCTGTGGTCCACAGAGATTTGGCTACATAGGAGTGGGTTTACATAGCTATTGTATTGATTGCAGCAGTAGGTGAATGTCAAAATCCAGCTACTGAAGGGACTGTCTTGTATTTTGCATTAAAGAACTGTTGGATAACATAGAGAATCTCTCCTTGAAGCAGACGCCGGGCCCAGGACTGGGCACTTTGCAGGAGGATGTTCCTTTGACTCTTGACTTGTGTTTGCTCCGGCTTCCTCGCTCGAGGGGTCTGGCGGTTGTTAGCTTGGGCAGCGTGGGAGGAGAGCATCTTCATTTGACAAGCAAACCTGTATCTCTGACATAGTCTTCAAATTCTGTCAGGCACAGCATCGCCTGTGTATTTACTGTGCTTTGAATGTAGCTGCCCGAGAGGCTCCCTCGGGAACCCTGCTCGCACTGCGCTGGCGTTGCAAATCCCATGCCTGCCTGGGTGTTTACACATATCGCTGGATGACTGTAGTGCAAAAAGGGTTTTAGCTCTCTTGAGGGTGAAAAATGTAGGTTTGAGAGACTTTGGGGAACTAAATATCATCTTTGGTTTTGGTTTAGTGGGGTTTTTTCCCTGAATCACGCGTTTTGGCTGAAGGGCATAATTGAAACTTGTATTTGCATGGAAACCTTTTGTGAATTTGAGCATAAATGGACCTAAAGGTGATTTTTCTCTTTCATCCTGCATCCAGTCTGTTCCCTGGAGATCATGCCCTGCTGCCTAGGTGGTGAAAGGTACACAAGTTTGTGGGTAGAAAATGGCCAAGTTCAACCTGTTGATGCTAGAAATATGAGAGCCAGAGCTATTGCAGCGCTGGTTAGAGCCTGGTGATATTGTGGCAAAATAAATCCATGATCTAGCTGTTGATAGGAATGTTAAGGAATGATGAGTACCTGTTCTCCCAGTGCAGAGGTAGCTAGGGAGCCTTGAAATAATGGTTTGTTCTTGGGCCGAGGGCTGTTACTGACTGCTGGTGCCTGGGTCTGTGCGAGGAAGGGCCTTGGGGTCACTAGAGCTGGAACAGGAAAATGATTCTACAGCACTAGGCACTTCTTGCAGCCTGAAAAGTCAAGAAATAAAGCAGTTCTTTAGTTGTGAAGCCATGAAACTCTCCTCTCAGGAGTTCCAAGTGAGGATGCTGGTCTGTGCAGCAGTGTCAGGCTTCCCCACACTCCAGATTTTGCAAATGCAGTGTCAGAGTCTCAGTATGTCCAAGTAAATGCAATCAAGAAACAGTTCTCAAGTTTAGTATTTATAGGTCTGATTTTTGAATAAAGGACTTTAAAGTTGAGTGGGTCTAAACTCTAGAACCAAAATCAACTGAAGCCTAGTTTAAGTTAATTAAAAATAACTTTAGAGATGTTTTTTCTCAATGCATTTCTCAAATTGTAGCGAGTAGGACAATTAATTGCACAATTAATTGCACAGTCTAAACCCAAGTGAAGTCCCCTCAGTAGCTGAAGGCACTAGACTGTGCTCTGTTGATTCTGTAAGCGTTGGGCATCTTCACTTGTAAGATTGAAGCTGCAGTATGGACTGCACAGCATTTTAAGTATTGGACATCAGGAGTATCTTACATGTGGCTCCTCAAATTACTGAAAAATAAGTATCTAAGGCAAAAATTTAGAAGCAAGTTAAAATATGTTCTGATAGGTTAATGATTCTATCAGTGCTTCTTTTGGAGAGGGTTCAGAGGAGGCCACAAAGAGGATTAAAGGGCTGGAGCAGCTCCCCTATGAAGAGAAGCTGAGGGAGCTGGGCTTGTTCAGCCTGGAGAAGAGAAGGCTGTGGGGGGACCTCATTGCAGCCTTCCAGTCCCTGAAGGGAGCAGAGAAACAGGAGGGGAATCGGCTTGTTAAAGGGTAGATAATGGCAGGACAGGGGGGATGGATTAAAGCTAAAGGAAGAAAGGTTTAAATTGGATACTGGGGGGAAGCTCTTTCCAGAGAGAGTGGTGAGTGACTGGATCAGGCTGCCCAGAGAGGTGGTGGATGCCCCATCCCTGGGGGTGTTCAAGGCCAGGTTGGATGGGGCCCTGGGCAACCTTGTGTAGCTCCAGGCCTGGAGGTTGGTGGCCCTGCCTGTGGCAGGGGGTTGGAGCTCTGTGATCACTGAGGTCCCTTCCAACCCAGACCAGTCTGGGATTCTATGATGTATGTTGTTTTAAATGGATGTGAAAGATTTTTTTTGCAGAAGTTTGGAACACTCATTTAATCCCATAATAAATTAATTCACATTTGCTGACAGTGTAAATGTCAAGTTACTTGGTCACATGAATTTGTTGATGCCTTCTATTTATATCTCAGTTTGGGTTTTTTAATCTTTGCATACAAACCAAACTTTCTACTCATGTGATAACTTTTAAATATGGTATAATTGTGTGTGTGTGCAGAGATATTTTATATATATATATATATAAAACGTGTATGTTAGAGCAGGGCAGTGTGGACACAAGCCTTTGTTACAGCTCAGAACTCTTGTTTTCCTACAGTTTCAAAATGGGACGTCGCTCCTCAGACACAGAAGAGGAGAACAGAAGCAGGAGGAAAAAGAAGCACCGCAGACGTTCCTCTTCAAGTAGCTCCTCAGACAGCAGGACGTACAGCCGGAAAAAGTCGGGAAGGAAGTCAAGGTCACGGTCTCGAGATCTCCAGTCGCGGTCTCATTCTTATGAGAAAAGGTGGGTTTAGAGTAATTTACACCCAGATGCAGTGGTTTATCTATTGGGTTCTTTAATAAGGAGGTGATTGTGCCCCTGTACTTGGCACTGGTGAGGCTGCACCTTGAGTGCTGCGTCCAGTTCTGGGCTCCTCACCAGAAGAAGGACATTGAGGTCCGAATCACACAGAATCACAAGGTTCGAAAAGACCTTCAGGATCATCAAGTCAAACCATTCCTGTCCTGTGCTAAACCAGATCCCTGAGCACCTCATCTCCCTGTCTGTTAAACACACCCGGGGGGGGTGACTCAGCCCCCTCCCTGGGCAGCCTGTGCCACAGCCCCACAACTCTGCCAGGGAAGAACTTTCCCTCCCATCTGAGCTGACCCTGCCCTGGGGCAGCTTGAGCCCATTGCCCCTTGTCCCATCTCCTGTCCCCTGGCTGAAGAGACCATCGGCCACCTCTCTGCACCCTCCTGTCAGGGCAGTGGAGGTGGGGAGAAGGTCTCCCCTCAGCCTCCTCTTCTCCAGGCTGAACACCCTCAGCTCCCTCAGCTGCTCCTCAGAGGATTTGCCCTCCAGCCCCTTCCCCAGCCTGGCTGCCCTTCTCTGGACTCGCTCCAGGACCTCAGTGTCCTTCTTATGCTGAGGAGCCCAGCCCAGAACTGGACCCAGCACTCGAGGTGCAGCCTCACCAATGCTGAGCAAAGGGGCACAATCCCCTCCCCAGTCCTACTGGCCACACTATTTTTTATACAAACCAGGATGCCATTGGCTTGCAAACATCCTGTTTCTTTTGTCAGAGGCCCCTTTTAGAGCCTGACCTTTTTAAGTAGCCTGGTTGTGTCTTGGGCTGACTTACAGTGATCTTGGAATCAGTTTGTTAATAAATGGAGCAGGAGAAGGTTCACTGTGTCTAGCTGTGCTGTATCTGTACTGGAAAGTGCTCCTCACTAACCCATCCTTAGCTGGCAGAAGAGTGTGTCAGCGAGGGGCAAGTTGGCTGTTGTGGGGGGTTTCTTATTTGTTTATTTCCATCCCCCCTTTCTTCTGTCCCTGCTTAGCATCTACATACAGCCCTAAGGGGACACGGCGAGATGACATGGGCTTTGATGCCAACAATATGCTGATGACATGCAGCTTTATGAATCTCTTTAGTCCAGTGCAGGCATGGCTATCTCACAGATAAAACCAGAGCTCGAAGGGAGATTAGAGCCTGGACGAAGACCAGTTGACTTAAATTGAATCCAGAAAAGTGTCTGCTTTTAGGATCTGGCTGGCACCTTTGCTTTGCCCTCAGTTTAGGGCATTTGCTCCTGGCAGTCAAGTCACTATTACACGCTGAGGTTCTGCTGGATTTATCCCTGAAGAGTCAGAAGCAGCAATCCCTAAGATTCCTCTTCATTGTTTAGCAGGAACATTGCATTCCTTTTTCAGATGAAAACCTGTTCTTTAGTAGTTCACCTGTATTGTCCTTCCCAGTTTGGACCACTGCAGCGTTGCTTGTGTGTAACACAGCACCTTTTCCCTTATGCTGGGTAAGCACGTGCTGCACTGACTTCATCCCGAATTAGAGACATGCTTCTCTGTGGTGTTGTATATTAATATTACTCAAACATAATCAAGCCCCAAGCATGGAGGTTCTCATAAGGATTGTAATTGTCACTTAATTAGCTGGCAGGGGGATGGAGAGGAATTTTTCCAAAAGGTTGAGACCTGGAAAGTATCCCTTCCACCAGGTTTTTGATTAGTTGGTTTAATTTATGTATTTAGTATGTATTCTTTCACCTTTCTCCTATGTGTATAAGAATTTATTCTTTGAATAAATGAAAGAGGGGGGGTTGGGGGGGGAAGGGAAGTACCGTTCTGACTCCCGACTGAACTCAGGAGAAAATTTCCAAGCTCAAATGGAATAAATTAATACTGATTATTTGATTAGCAATAGTACATAAAAAAGGGGGAATCTGTCTACATCAGAGCAGAACAAAGATTGCATGTTATGAGAGTTGAGCTACCAAATCTCTTAAGTTTATAGAGAGGGGGATACAGAAAATATATTTAGGTGTGTGCAATTTAAAGTAGGTGTTTATGTTTACATTGTATGTGTGTACATGATATGGTTGTTTAGAGGGGCAGTGCAGAAGTTGATGTTTTACGAATGTCAGTCTCAGTGCTGGAGCTGCAGTCCTTATCCCATACGGTGTGTTCCTGGGAAAATCCTGCCCAGAATGTAGGTCTAAATGTTTGTTCAACCCTAGGCTTGGCAAAGAGGCAGTGAGTTCTGATGAGCTGGCTTGTGTTCCCAGCTTTGCCCTTGAGGAATTGCATGATTTGGGGCAAATCAGTTCACCTCTGTGTCTCCCTCTGCCCTTCTGCCCTGAGCTGTGTATTTTGGAATGTAAGCTCTTCAGGATGGGCATTGCCCGTGTGTATTTGAGACTCCTAGGACATGTTGTAATACAAACCCTACAGGTTTGTATGTCCTTTTAAACCATCAGGGTTTTTGTTCCTGTTTGGGTTGGGGTTTTTGTGTCCTTGCTTCTCTTTTAGAAGCATTAGCATGCTAACAGCACTGTTTTCTTCTAGGCGCAGGCACAGATCGAGCAGTAGTTCTTCCTATGGTTCCAGAAGAAAACGCAGCCGCAGCCGGTCAAGGGGCAGAGGCAAATCCTACAGGTCTCAAAGATCGAGATCCAAAAGTAGAACAAGAAGGTAAGTCTCTTTTCTAGGAAAAATTAATTACTATTTCGACTGTAAAAACACTCATTTAAAATCTCTGTGTAGTTACTGAGTTTGGAGTACACAAGAAATAATCCCTGTCTAAACTAGATGTCACTTGAAACTCTTCCTAATTTGAAATCTCTGTGCTGCTTCTTTAGAAGCATATATACTAAATTTATACTAATAGTATAATATATATACTAAACTATACTCTCTTATATACTAAATCTTTAATTTACACTGGTGGGACAACTGGTTTTGAGGAGCAGTTAATATTTTTCACTGGACTGAGTGTGAAGAACGTTAATAAAGTCACCTTGGTTTAACTGGAATCATCTGAAAACTTCTTGTGTTTTTTTTTTTGTTGATAACTCTTGTGCAGAGCATTGGCTCCCTCAAGATCAGACTAAACTGTTACCTCCTCATCTGTATTTCCCTCAGAAAGAGAGGAGTATTAAGTTATACATTTCATGTTTTTCTTAATATTTAAAGATCCCTGTTATTGATAAATTGGCTTGTGACATGTGGATATTCCAATAATAAATGTAATTCAGATATTTAAATCTTAATCAGATGTTGCAAGTTGCATCTCAAAATCTGCTTCATGCTTTTGTAGTTAAAAGAACCTCTCTTTTCCTGTGTATTTTTCACCTGAAAGGTTTAAATGAACTTTATCCCTGGATATCAGAATTACTGCTAGCATTTTCTATTAAATTCAAATTCATTTGGGAGAATCTGGTGGATCAGAGCTTTTTTTGGTAGGTGTTTACAGGTCTTACCAGCACCAAGACATTAGTAAAACGTGTTGTTTCCCTACACTGAATAGGTAGAGCTGTTGTCTTTAAATGTTGAAAAACTGTTGTTGAAAGACATGAATGTTTCACTTCCTCTTATTTGTATTCTCTCATGACTTATTCACAGCTGTTCATTATAGTAGTTGCCTGGACACTTATTGCTGCAGTGCCTTTGTAGTAGCAATTTGATTATTTAAGCTGTCTGATCTCTCTTTGAGTATACCAACCGTCTGAGCTGTAGGCTCTGGATAAGCTGCTGCGTTGTGTGTAGAAATATTCCTGTAAATAGCCACAAAATCAGTCTTAAAACAATGAATTACCAAAAGAAGGGGGTGAAAATGAAGGGGGTTTTCAGTATGTCAGGTATTTGGGATCAGGAAATCTGATTGAAAGATCTTGGGTTTATTGTAAGAAGTAGCAGTTGCAGATCTCATTAGACATCGTCTAATGGTCATCTTTTCCAAGGGCTTTGCTGATGTTAATTGGCGTTGCAGTATATGGAAATTATGCACCTAAGAACTTTAAAAGCATGACTACTGTTTGTTTAATTTTGTGCTAGGAAATACTGTGTATAAAATATTTGCTGTATAAAATACACTAGCTTTCTAGGTAGTATAACTGGGAAGGTATAGCTGCACATCACTTTAAAGGATCTTGCTATTCACAGACATGGTTCTTCAGGGAAAATATTTGTAAATAACATCCTAAATTATAACCCAAGAGTCTTTTTGGTGTGTTTAAAGCATAAAGCTAAAACATTCAAAGCATAAGACTGAACCCAACATGACACACTGGATCCTTCACTGTGATTTTTTTTTTTAAGGCTGCTCTCTGCTGTAACGTTACACTGAGAAGCCATGCAGTAATCTTATTTCTGGAGAAGAGTTAATAGGTTGCAGAAAGCTGCTGCCAGAGGCCTGTGTTTCCCCTGTTTTGGCATTGAGGCAGTTGCAGCAATGCTAAACACTTCTTTTCCTTGCTGTCTCAATATCTGCCTTGTGCACTCGATCGAAGGTGTGAGCAGCTTTCCAAAGAGTCGAGTATTTTGTGAGCTTCCAGGCTGGAGTAGAGATCGTGGGAGAAAGAGGGGATGTGATGGGGGGTATAAAAGGGCAGCCCAAACCAAAGGAATGGGGCAGAACGCTGATTAAGGGGTGAGTGTTCCTGATCTCCCAATGCAAGACCTGGGGCAGGTGTGAAGTGGGTGAAGTCAGCTGGTGGTGGAGCCTGGTCAGGCACAAGGACCTGTGTAATTAAGTTGTGGAAACCCTCGCTCTGGGGGTCTGTGGGTACCAGAACTTGAAATGAATGCAGAAGAGTGATCAGACAAGAAAAATCCATCCAGAGCCACTAAATGTGAAGAGACAATATTTGTCTTGGGAAATGTAGGGCTTTGTAGAGCTGCAGTGGAATTTTCATAAGAATTTGACATCTGTCATTCACTATTTTTTATTATTTTTGCTTGGAGGGGTGGGCAGTTTGTTTTTATCTGACGTTGTGCTGAAGGAAGCAGGTAAACCAGCTAATCAAATGAGCAGAACTAGCTCGTGCAGCCACCTTGGGGGAGTGTAGCAGAGAGCGTGTTGCCCTCTGAAGTTCTCCTGTGGATCTCCTCCTCAGTGGCCAGTGGCAGGGAGTAAAATCTCCTGACCCACCTGAAAAGCTGCCATGTGAGATCCAGCAGTCGGGTGAAGATCACCTCTGTGTCACCTGTGAACGCTGTGGTCCTACCTTCAGAGTACCACCTCTGGGACTTGAGTAATATCATTTTCAATTCTTTTCCCCCAACAAAAAGAAAGGGAATGACACTAGGAACCCAGACTTATGTTGGAAGTTGAGCTGTTACACAGTATCTTTAAATCACTGGATTTGGTTTGGGTTTAAGTCATGCAGATGTCACAAATTCTCTATCCTGTAATGACCTCTCTCCCCACAGTTGCCCATCAAGTTAAGATAGTTTGTTTTTAAAAGATGAAAGTATAATAACGTGGCTGTAACGTTTTTTTAATGGCTTCTCTAATGTAGGTGTTTTAGAATCATAGAATGGTCTGGGTTGGAAGGGACCTCAATGATCACAGAGCCCCAACCCTCCGCCACAGGGACACCAACCTCCAGGCCTGGAGCTACACAAGGTTGCCCAGGGCCCCATCCAACCTGGCCTTGAACACCCCCAGGGACGGGGCACCCACCCCCTCTCTGGGCAGCCCATTCCATCCCCTCACCACTCTCTCTGGAAAGTCACTGATTTCCTGAGCTCCAACTGTATAAAATTCTGAAACATCAAGTTTTAATTTCAAAAGTTACGTTTTTTTCCGTGACATTTGAGAAAATATTTTGGGTAGGCATTCTTTGTAACCTGAAATGAATATTTTTTTTGTACTTTAGAAAATAAGAAAACTTGTGCATAATAGAACTATTTTATTGTAGATGTGTTTTGTAGAGTCAAAAAAAAGTGGGGCTTCCTAGCGATGCTATAAATTTAAAGCTGTCCTACAGCAAGACAGTACAATGCAAATATGACTTAATAAGATCACAAACTGAATTTCAGCAAAACAACCAAGATTTACATTAAATTAGGAATTTTAAAACCGATTTAGTTTGTTTTACTGAGCATTTGCTTAATAACATTTCGCCTTCTTGCAATCTTTTTAAAGACAATAATTCGTCTGTGAAATGCAGGCACATCCTCAGTGGAAAAATTGAAAGCAACAGCTCACTTTCTGAAACCACACGTATAGTGAGATAAAGAAATATTTCAGCTCCACGAAATTTAATAAATCATCCCATTTCCTAATTTGATCATATTAGATGCTGATGTGGAAGAAGCATTTCAAATACCATCTCCTCATTAATATACATCAGTCTGGGGAATAGGACGGAATACTTATGCAGAGATGTCACAGTTACTGTTTCTTAGTTTACTAAGTGGAACAGGTTGATGTGATACTGGGTGCTATTTGTCAATGTCTTGCTAAAATGGTTTGGGTCGAGTTATGGAGTCCAGAAAGACGGCGGCTGATAAATCAAAAGTGGATTGAGTGGACAGGAGGCAGTGATTGATACTGTGACAGGATATGAAGAAAGGAATCTTGATACAAGCATGCATGATATTGAATATGAGAAGGAAAATGGCCCTGGAGTATGGATATTATTCAAGGAAATGAGAATAATAATATCATCTTGAAATTATTGCTGGGTGAAGATTAGGATAGTTCTTATTAGAATATTATGCTTCTCTGGAATGGAGAAACTCAGATTTCATATAATTTCTGTGTGGATAGAGTCTTGTTAATATTTTTAGAGTTTTCACTGCAATTGTGCTGCAAGTTAATGGTATATGAAAATACTGACTTTACATCAGAACTTGTAATGCACATCTTTTAATTCATGTAGCTTTAAATAGAATTAACCAAAATATGTTAACCTTTATTCCTTGATTTCATACAATTCTGTGATTATAGAGTATTTCACTGTAATTGCCTTGCATATTTAAAGCTTGTTTTTACTCTGCCAAGTGTCTTTGGCTTTTCCCTTTACGTTAAGCTAAAAACTGCTGCTTTGAAATATCTTTAACACAGTTCAACTTAAGAGATTGACACAACAGCAGCCAGTTGTGCATCCAGACCTATCTGAGGGGAGAAAATACCGTGCGGGCAGGAATCCTGCTTGTAGAATGGATGCCTTTAGACTGTCAGCGAAGGAAATGTTTGATCAGTGTGTTGGTTGGGGTTTTTTTCCCCAGTGTGTGTGTGGGTACATGGTTATATATTATTTCTTTATCATTCTTCCAGTCTCATTGTTTCAATATCAAAATATATGCGTTTTCCTGCAGCCCAGTGCCAAGGCGACTGACTCCTTATGGGTGGCTTTGGAACAGACTTGGGTTTTGGTATAAAAAACTTCAGCCTGTTTACTGAAGTTGCCATTACCCTGGCAATATACACTAGAATTAACTTGCTCTCAACCCTCATAGCTTGCCAGAATTCTTTGTGCTTAGCATTGAGTTTGTGATATTTAAAAATAGGGTCCTCTAGTCATGTGGAGAAGTGCTGTGTGAGAAGGGTCATTAAAGGAGGAATACTAAAACCTCACTGTTGTCCTTAATGCTGTGCTGGTATCTGTACTGTGTAGCTGGGCTCACAGAATTACTCACCTGTGACGATGGTGTAGGCTGCTTTGCCTGGTTAATGACACACAACAATGACAGAACTACAAGCAAAGAATCCCCACCACCCCACCGTAGCTGTGTTTTCAACCCTGCTGCTTCAAACACCGGTGCAGTGCTGGACAATGCTCACCCTGCAGACAGAAACACTCACTGTTGGGTTTGATCTGTTCTCAGAGTTGTAGTTTCATTCAGACACAGCATGCCCCAGCCACGGGGAAGTAAGTCCTTGCTAGAGATCGGTTGTTTACCTGACGTCTCCACCGCTTGCCACTGTAGAGGGAAGATCTGAAGCTTTGTGCATCTCTGTTTTTAATCCTGGCAAGAGCACGAGGGTGTTTGAAGGCTTTTTGTTTGTTGGGGTTTCTTTTGTCTTTGAGAATTTCCTTTTTTTAATATCTTCTTAAAAAGAAATCCAGGCCATTATTAGCAAATATTGTAGGGATTCACAGAACCACAGAATCACAGGGGTTGGAAGGGACCTCGGGACATCATCAGGTCCAACCCCCTGCCAAAGCAGGGTCCCTAGCTCATATTGCACAGATAGGTTGATACTGCACAGTGAGTTATATTTGTAGGGCTTCTCAGAGATAGAAGCAGTAGTATTATCATCATTATTGAATGCTTTTGCATTTGCATGACTCAGTAGTGAGTTGGAGTGGGTCTGCCTTCACGTAGTCTCTTTTTGCTGTGCATTGTATTATTTTAGTGTGGTAGTACTTGTGGTTTGGGGGTCTTTCCAAATTAAAAACCTGGCTTATCAGATCTTAGAGCTGATAAGTGTTGGATGGAGACATAATCTATACTAATGTGTGTCCAGAACTTCCCTTTCGTTGCAGACTCTGTCTGTTCTGGTTAGCACACACAAATGGATAGCTCCAATAGGTTACAGTGTAGAGTTTTAATTATGAACAACTTCAGGAAGGATTTTCTAGAACAAACATCAGCCTGAAAAGAAGATAAAGGTTCTTAGGAGAGATGAAGTTTAAAAGGATATACATTTTTGAGGTAGACATTCATGTTGGTGGCAGTGTGTACCAGAAGAGATAATGGCAGAGAAAGAAAGATGAAATTGTGAGCGGCCTTGCGAGTTAGGCTGAGAGCTCCTGAAGGAGCAGGAGGAGGTAGGGGAGAGATTAATTAAAAAAAAAAATAAAAAATAGCCCCAGTAAGTGGGCAAAGATCACATAAATAAGATGAATTGCAGTTGTGTGGACTTAGAAGACTGATTTTTAAGAATGTTGTGAAGAAAGACTAAATGTGATGCAGATGTATGGATTAAAGCTGCGGGGCCTTCAGCTGAGGAGTGGAGGCCTTGCCTGTGGGGATAAGCGTTAGCATGGGGCTGGCAGCTCTTCTGGGGAAGCAGGAGAGCTTAGGGAAGAAATCAGAGACTTTCTGACAGACACCAGGCGGTGCGAGTTTTATTGTCTGATGGGAAGGCATTAGGGAGTGAAGTTTGAGCTACAGGAGCAGTAGTGAGTGGGAGCAATGAGAGCTGTGAGGAACGGCAGAGGGTACAACCACTTCTCCTTCTGTGTGTTTGCTGTAAGAAACAAGAAATGCCAAGGCAACTGTGAAGAACATGGTCAGGCACATATTGTCAGCCAGTGTTAAAAAGCTGTTTAAATCTATAAAAAAGCTTTGGAAATACCTACTTTGGAAATGGATCTGTGAATTTTCCCCAGGGGAAGCAGATAAAAGTCCAATAAGAATTCAAGCAATGCTATTTAGCCAGCATATTTCTTTTGCAATACTTCTTTTTTTTTTTAAAAAAAAAAGAATTTGGTTCTTTTTTTTTCTCCTGGTAGAAGCTGCTGGAGTTTCTGTTCTTTAAACATTTCAATCCCCTGCCTAGCTTACTTTTTCTCCCATCCTTGCTGTACAGATGAACAGGCTCCCACACAGCTAGCTGTACAGACCTGTGCCACTGCATGAGCAATTGGTGAAATATTACAAATATGATGTCTTTACTGGTGGGGAAGGGGAAGTTTGGAGTCTTTGGTTCATTAGAATGTACATTTAAGGTACTGTAGTATTTCATTGAACTTCAAATAAAGTTGTGAGCAGGGAAAACCTAGTGAAATTCAAATTACTGAGTTTGCTTGTGTGATCTTTACTTTTTCTATGGATGGTAATGTCAGATCATATTTCTTCTTTTTCCCCACAATAAATCAAACCCTGCAGTTTTTTATTTAGGATCTTGTTGCATGACATGTTGTATCACCAGTAGTCTCTGGAATATTTTTCAGCAGTAATAACTGACTTCCTTTCAAAAGGAACTTAGCAGATTGTCTACATGGGTTTACTGGAAAAAAAAATGCAGAGGTGAATCAGTACCACTAAAGATATCCTAGAGCAACAACCCACCCGTGAGCTCGTTACCGAGATCTAATTGACTGCTTTGGGAAATTAAACTTCATAAGGCAACGCTAACGGCTCCTAAGTTATCAATAAGGCCAGATAGCTGCTAGTGACAGTTGCTTTCATGCCTTTCAGTGCTGTGTAGATATATATTTTTGTATATATATACATATAAGCCTTAAAAAGATAGGAATGCATAAGAGCTGTTCATTTAGAGTTATCTGTTGAGTCTAATTACATTTCCCAAGGAGTCCAGGTGTTATGAACACAGGGCGTACTTTATGCGTGGCCTCTTGTTTTTTTAAACCCTTTTCTTTCTCCCTTTGGGAAAAGGTGTAATTATGGGTTGGTGGCCTTTTTGGGGTGGGTTTTTAGTGCTTCAGCTTTCTGTTTGGGAAAAGGTACTCAAGAAGACAAGAAGGATATGATTCCCCTTAGTAGAGAATTGGCTTTTTGTTTTTGACGTGTCTGTGTTCTAAACTACTGTGTATTTTTACTTTTTTTTTTTTTCTTTAAATCCTCTTTTTCTCTGCTACCAAAGCTCTGGTTATGAAGCAGAATCTTTTTTTTTTTTTTTTTTTTTTCTGTAGAGATCATGTTTCTAGAGGCAGCTATGCAACCCAACATAGAGCAGATGTCTTAGAGATGCTTTGGTAATACAAGCCCCTCATCGTTTGCTATAGTAAATTGCTGCTGTATCCAATGTTAGTTTCTAGAATGTGATTATCAGCTGGGAAACTCCAAATTGTAGATTTTGGGACAAGCATGTTACTGTTGACTTTATTCCCATCTTTCATTCTTTCTAAGAGTAATAACACATGACAGTAACAGGATCTGCAGGTGAAATATATGTATTTCTGCTAAAAGAGTGTTTTACTATAATCTTTTCTATGGGATTCATTAAAATGTTAAAAAAAAACCCCAAACCCTAGCCAAACCAGCAGTTACCCTGTAACAATAGAATGCAAGTAGCTGTCAACCCTGTGTATTTCAGAAATTTAACCTGAATTTTGTTGAATGTATCTGAATCAACCCTACTCAAGTCATATGTGCTGGAGTTAAGATTGCATGGACAGCCTTAATTCAGCCCCCCTGTTCACAGTAGTTTTAATGATGGATTACTGTTCCTTCCACAGATTCCCTGCCACGTTTACTTTACATATTAATAGATGGGTTCCCCTAGTCCTTCTGAATTATCTTTGTATATTACTCTTGTGGTATTTTATTCGAGTTACATGAGGGGCAGTTGTAACAAGACTGTTGTTCCAATGACCAGCCCCTGGGATCAGGGCTCAGCAACATTTGAAGTACGCTGTGCCTGATGCTATGCTTCTTTCAAACTAGATGTAAATATATTGCTAGAAATGTATCAGGTCCTGGGAGAGATTAATTACTAGAGAGATAAGATGAAGTTCATCAGTAACGTCTTGCCTCTGGCTGGAAGGTAGCCTAGAATTTATGGGAGGCAGGACCTGGGGATCACTGCTTTTCTTAGCTTTTCTTCTTGGGCTGTTAAGGTCCTTTGCTCCTAGCTGTGCTGTATGCCATTCAGAATCCCTCTTTGCTGACTCTGGCTTTCAAGGATTTTGTTGTTGGTTTTGATCACTCATCTGTGTAAATCAGTGTACCTACCCTGGAATTCTTTGGTTGCTGCTTTTGTCTGAGTTCTTGGCTGAAGCTGGTGCTCAGGAGCAGGACTTGCTGCCTTCATGAGCAGGGCAGTAGCTGCTGTGTACAGTCGTCGTGGTACCTTTGTGCAAAAAAATTCTATCCCATCCAAATCAGCTGTACTTCAAGATCCAGGTAGGCAGCTGCCAGTTTTTGTCACTGTAATGGCCCAAGTGTGCTTTGGGATCAGTTCATGCCAGATGAAGCTGGTAGAGTTGGGATACTGTGACACTGCCCTGTCTGTACCTACATCTGTGCTTGAGGATGTGTCAGTGTGCTGGGTGTGCTGATAGTGCTAGTTTCCTCTCTTGGGGAGGAGTGAGAGGACAGGGTAAGATGCCCAGGTATGCAGACCTGGGAATAAAGGGGTAAGCCAGGGTGCTCCCAGTCAAGATCAGGTAAGAGGCAATTCCAAAGCTGGAGTAACACACTGTGGGTGGTGAACGTTGCCAGTGTGTGAGGCAAGACACCATTTCTCCCTCAAACACAAGATCAAGATTATGTGGATAGGTGATAACACTTCATCTGGACTTAACATTGGTTTATTGGCACAAAACTTTGGCCCTATCAGAGTCGATGTCAAAGCTGCACTTGGCTTGAACAATCCCAGATTTCACTAAGGTGTGATGCTATAGGAAGGAAAGCTTACCAAAACATGTCAGAAAATTTCAGGCTTTGTATTTTTCCTGTTAAAATAGTCTTTGAGTAATGTGAAAACATCTCTTTGGTTTTGCCTAGTGTAACTGGAGAGAGATGGGTTTAAATATTTAAAAAAAGGAATAGAGAATCAGATAGGAAGTTAATATCTATACCTTAATATTAACTGTAACTTAAATGTTTTGGATGAACTTTTGCAGAATTTTAAAATCTTGAATCTTTAGGTTTTCTGTGAATTCATGTACACATACCCCTGAATACTGCTAACATATGCTTTCAATACAGAGTTTCCCTATCCATAAATATTAGTTTAAAATATTCTTCAGTTGCGGTTTTCATAGGATCACATAAACTCCTGCTCAGGCAAACTGAAAAAAGCTCATTGGCTTGAAAGGGTTATATTCTGCCCAGCTTGAATAACCCATTTCAATTTTTTTTGGTAATTCTGCACTGCTGATTTATATCCTAGGAATTGAAGGCAAGGGCAGTAGCTTGTTTTGGTTTGGTTTTTGTTTTTAAATTTATGCATATACTGTTAGATATCTGGTTTTCCTCCATAGTTCTTGCTTCTCTTATATGGAAACGTGCAGGGGGGGGAAGCTAAATTGTAATAGAATTTAAATTAATCCATGTTGCAGCACGGAAAATCTGTTCCCAGTCTGTATCAAAAAGATATGCTAAAAGTTTTCCTGTGTCAGCTCTAAGCTTCTTGATTGGAGAACGGGTAAAAAAAACCCCTAAAAATCCTTTTCCTATTTTTCTCTATATAGTCTTCTTGAAGTTCTTCCAAATTAGATTTTAAATGCCAATTAGGAGGTTGAATATACTAAAATAAAAGCAAATACAACCAAAATGGCCTCACCTTATGGCTAGTTAGGCTTTTTCTCTCAAAAGCGGAACCTTTGCTCTGAGCATGGCTTTGAGAAAGATATTCAGCTTAATGAACACATTAATTAGAACCATAACTATTTATAAGATAATTAGAAACGAAGCACGGTAAACTGGGCTTTTCCTGCAATTAATGGAGGATTAATTACTGGAGGTAATGAAGTGGATTTTTAAATGCATTAAGGTGAAGTACAGAGATGTGCGAGGCTTTGTGATAGTTGCATAATTATTCCAGGCTGTTTGAGCATAGCTCATGTGAGATCGCTAATAAGCATCATTGCATCATTATGTATGCACTTAAAAAGACTTACCACCAAAATGACTGCCTAATTATTTCTAATTGGCAGGAGTCTGTGTAGTCATTGAGCTGTTTGTAGCCATTTTAAGGTTCATTTAACTATCCTTGGGGCCATGTGATAGATGGAAAAAAGCTTCAACTACACGCTGGCCTTGGCTGGCGCCGCTAATCAATTTTGGTGGGCTTCAGTTTGAAATGCATTCGCTCCTGCAGAGGTCAAAACCTGAAGTAGTCCAAGCAAAGTTTTGCTTTTTGAAGCCACTTGACTGTATTCATTAGCAATTAGTAAAATAATTGTGTCTGTCACTATATTTGGATTTCCATATGACTTGCTATTCTTTCATCGCTGTCCCTTCTTATAGCATATTAGCTTCACTGGAAACCAAATATTCTTCCAACAGACCCTTTTAGCAACTTCAGTGCAGTGGCATATGTTCCCATATACTACCTTTCTTCATTCATTTGTTAGCTTAAACAGCGCGCTGCATTTCAACACAAGCAGCTAATTTGCTCCCGATTGATTGCCCAGTGAAAGTTTCTACCCAAGGACAACAGTTTAGGGCTTTTAGAGCTATCTCTGAGGGATTACTCATTAAGCATTAAGGGAGGAAGCAAGTAGTAGTCCAATCGAATCCTGACGTTTACCAGAGTTTTGTAGTTAGGGGCATCTATTTCCAAGATGTTGATTTCCTGTGTGTTCAAGGACAGCTGCTGGCAGGAGGAAGCCATGTAATATTCACAATTGGTGTTAGGTGACTGCAGGATGAATATCAGCCAGCAGAGTGCCCAGGCAGCCAGGAAGGCCAATGGCATCCTGGCTTGTGTCAGAAGTAGTGTGGCCGGTAGGTCTGGGGAGGGGATTGTGCCCCTGTACTGGGCACTGGTGAGGCTGCACCTCGAGTTCTGGGTCCAGTTCTGGGCTCCTCACCGTAAGAAGGACACTGAGGTCCTGGAGCGAGTCCAGAGAAGGGCAACCAGGCTGGGGAAGGGGCTGGAGGGCAAATCCTCTGAGGAGCGGCTGAGGGAGCTGGGGGTGTTCAGCCTGGAGAAGAGGAGGCTGAGGGGAGACCTTCTCCCCACCTCCACTGCCCTGACAGGAGGGTGCAGAGAGGTGGGTGATGGTCTCTTCAGCCAGGGGACAGGAGATGGGACAAGGGGCAATGGGCTCAAGCTGCCCCAGGGCAGGGTCAGCTCAGATGGGAGGGAAAGGTTCTTCCCTGTCAGAGTTGTTGGGCTGGGGCAGAGGCTGCCCAGGGAGGGGGCTGAGTCACTCCCCCTGGGTGTGTTTAACAGAGGGGAGATGAGGTGCTCAGGGATCTGGTTTAGCACAGGACAGGAACTGTTGGACTTGATGATCTTAAAGGGCTTTTCCAAACTTGTGATTCTGTAATTTAAAAACTCAGGCTGATGTGAATGCTAGTGCCCTGCTTCTGTCAAGAATTCTGTTAGAACTGTTGGGACCATCATTTGAAAATGCCCTTTTTGAGCTGTTGTAATTAGTACGTAGTCATTTTCTCTTCCTCAGTCAGATTTAATGTGACATCCCATTAGGGAAGCGTCTGTGAAAGTTTTCAGGGAGCACGTTGTCTTGCTCAACGTAATCATAACCATCTGTGGGGTGTTGTCAGTGTACATAAGCCACTCAGCTTAAGAAAACACTGGTGAGCAAATTGTAGGCTAATAAAATAAAGGTCAGCATGGCCAGTTTGTCTACAAAATAAGGGGGGTTCTAGGAATTTTGTGTTAAAATATAAGTTTAAAAAATACTAGTTTGGATTACAGTTAAAGTGTAAGATTGAAAATGGGTTTTCATTTTAAAAAATGCAAAAAAAAACATTATTCATGTAGGTTTTAGTTCATGTAACAGGTAAGGAGTTAAGGCAAGTGAATTGTGGTAGGGTAGAGGAAAGTATAAATGAATCCATAAGGAAAGCTGCAGAATTCTTTCACATCTTTTAAAAAATGGATTTAATGTTGAGACTTTTATCATGGTATTCAGTGAGATCACTTTAATAAACAAATATTCAATGCAGAAACTGTGTATTAAAATACAAATAGCCTTAATTATTGGTGCTCATTAGGAATTTGATTTTATGAAGTCCCATCAGATGTGTGGTAATGCAAACCCTGCTCTGTAGGTGATCAAAACTGCTACCAGGGAGCTGATGTGCTGTTTCTCTGTGGACTCCCAGCATTGGGCCCCTGTAAATAGTGTTATTGTGTGGTGAATTCACACCAAACTTGGTCTAGATCCCTTTATCCTGAGCGCTGGGAGGAAGCATGTCTGACCTGTTTTCATTGACACATAGCTTAGAAATCTCTATCTAATTTTGGGCTAGTAAAGTGGAGTTTTTTTCAGGTCATGAATCTTTTATGAACTCTTTAATGTGCTGTGTTTTATGAGATGATGTAAAGATGCTTTATCCTGTAACAAAAACGTGGTGTACAATTAAAGGTCGCGCTGCTAGAGCAGCCTAGGACTACAAACCAAGAAAATATATTGGGAAAGGAGCCTTTCCTGAGGTTTTATAAATTGCTTTTAGCATATTTTAAAATAAAATGCACATTATAAAATAATAATTTAATAAACAACTTGGTTTCATTGTAGGTAGAGCTGTTCCCTTTCTGGTGACAGTTTCCAAAGTATTGCTGGACCTGACTCTCCTGTCGAATGGGAGAAGAGAAAATTTCATATTTTTCAAGTAAATGACTAAACAGAGGGGGTAAATGAAAAATCTAAAACTTCTCACAGTGAAGGAAATTAGTCCTGGTCCTTCCAGAAGTCAGAGTTAACGCTGTTATTGTGCTCTGAATCTTCTGTTTCATTTGTTTCTCTGGGAAAAGTTCAAAGACTGATGGGTTTTGGGTGGGTTTGTTTTGTTTTGTTTTTTGTAAGCTGTCCATTCCTCAAAGATGTGAATATATGGCAAATGTACATGAATTTTGTTCGTAGCATTGCTTTGTATCTTATTTTTCCAACGGGGAGGCAGACAAGAGCTGCAAGGAACAACTATGGTTGAGAAACGGGAAATAAAGGCAAATTTCAAGCAGTATTTTCAATTTAAATTGGCACTAAGGATTTCAGGTCAGCTGCTTATTCTTCCTGAAGTGTCCAGCATTAAGAATTTTAACTGTCACATTGGAATAGGAGGGTTGTGTTTTTCATGATTCTGGTCTGCTGATCCATTTACTTGTGAGGACCCAGTAAACCAGCACGCGGTGGCTGGGAGAGACAACGCAAGTCCAGAGGAAGGAGGGGTGCGTATGAGGGCTCTTGTAGGGCCCAGATGCTCCTCCAGTGACCTCTCCCCCATGGTGTGAGTCCTCAGTTGTGCCTGATTTAGAGGACAAAGACAATCTCTGCATGGTCTTACACCATCGATTGTCCCCAATGAGCAAGTATTTGCTAAAATCACAGCGTATCCACAGCTTTCCAGCTGCAAACATGCTTTATATTGCAACTCTCATCTTGAGCCCAAGTCAATGGAGCCCCTTAATCAGAGGAGGGTGTTAATTCAGAGTTGGTAGGATCCATTGTTAGTCAACGTGTGCCTGGAAGGAGTGTTTGAAATTGCAATGTTGCAGATCAGGCAACAGGATAAGGGATATGGTTTAGCTTAGGATGGGAATGGTTGGACTTGATGATCTTCAAAGGTCTTTTCCAACCTTGTGATTCTGTGAGTTCTTGATTATTCAGATGAAAGCTTTGCCAAAGACTGTGGTAAAGTATCTGAATTATGGAGTGTTCCCATGCTTCAGCTAAATTAAAAAGATTGAATTACCTAAATAATACAACGAAGTCTTGACTTTATTTCGGACCATATCTTACAGCAAAGTGATAAGATCACAAGGCTGGTCCAGCATCTGATGGAACAGGGGCCTGGTAACCAAAGTTACCAATTTTCTAGTGCATTGCAACTGTGAAGTACAATAGGCTGTTGTAGAGATGATATCATCTTGTCTGAGGAGTGGGATTATCTCGATTGCCTGTGGTCAGGCAGCACACCCTTATGTTACTTAGAACAGGAAAGTGCCCGTTGGGGATCAGACCCTCAGTGTGCTGTCTGCAATGTGCTGGAGTACTCAAACCAGAATGTCAGCCCCTAAGGCTTGGTAGCTGGGTTAGTAGCAGGAAACAGTAGGTGTGGGGAAGAAAACATGTTGGGGAGACACAAAAAATACGTGGGAGCAAACCAAGTGTTGGGCAGCACAATGAACTGTGAGCAGCTGGCGGTGTCTCTGTAGGCATGGGGACATCGGTGACCACTAAGGAGGCATTTTTGGGGGGGTGGGGGGCTGGCAGGTGACTTTTCCTTGCCTAATAAGTCATTAGTTTGGTAGATGTTACTGTCTTTCAGTTCTGAAATCTCATCATGTTCCCATTCCCTCCGCTCCAACTTCCCATAAGGGTGTTAAGGTTCTGGGAGTCATGGTGGAGCTGTTGGGAAGAGAACCCCCAAAGCCTTTGGGGACACAATAGGTAGTGTTTTCTTTTTGGAGACTGTTTAACTGCATCCTTTTGGTAATACTCTCAGTGGTGGAAATAATGTGGTTTGCATTTTAATTCTTGCCTGCAGGTTTGGAAGTTGAGGTGACAGCTGCTGTTGCAGGCTTCTTGTGGGTTCAGGAAGGCATGTGGTGCTGGTCTGTAATTGTTTTGTGGGTTGGTGAGGTTTTGTTATTGTGTTTTAAGCAAAAAGCAAAATTTCTTCATTAAGGAGGAACTTCTTCCCTGGGAGGGTGATGGAGCACTTGGACACACTGCCCAGAGAGGCTGGGGAGTTTCAGTCTCTGGAAGGAGAAGAGGATGCGTGGATGTGTTCCTGTGTGATTTAGTCTGGGTGATCCTGCTCTGGCAGGGGGGTTGGACTAGATGATCTTTCAAGGTCCCTTCCAACTTCTAACTCTCTGTGCTTCTGAGAGGAGAATCCCACAGTAAAGCTGAGAACCTTTTTTAAATGAGGGCATAGGTATGTAGAAATCTCATTTTAATTGATGGTCATTACCCACTGAAATCAGGACTAACATCAGGTAGCTTGTGATCAGTATCATCAGTTGATCAGATTCATTTTGAAGTATAATAATCAAGTAGCTTTACCACTGTATTTTTAATTTAAATTATTTTTTAATTTAAAAAAAAAAAACAACCTGATTTTGTTGTTTCTCTCTTTGGGGTGTTTTATTTTACTGCATCATGTGTAACAATTGCAGGTTCCATGATGAAAACACTTTGTTTTTTTAACATTCGTAATAGTAAGTGGCACCTTCAGAGTTTCTTCCTTGCTCACCCTTTGGAGATTTTAATTAATCATTAGAGTTGGGGTTTGGCATAGACACAGCAGGGTTATAGGTGATAACTTCCAGTAAAGTAGATTTTTGTGGCCGACAAGCCTGTCAGCTGTGTATTCTTCATCAGTCTCCAGCAAATAAACTCCTCAGTATTCAGCTGGGGGAATATTAAAAAGAATGAGTGTGCTTTCCTCTATCTGCCCTGTGTTTGTAAAATACAAAATATTAAAGGAAGATGCATCTAACTTGCATGTAAATTAGAAAATTATCTTTGGATTTATAGAATGGGTATTGAAAAAAGAGTAATAAAATACACAAACTGTTTACATGATGTCTTCAGAAGGTGTTGGCAGTGTGCTGTGCTATGGGTTTGCTTTTTTGTGTCTGCTGCACAAGTGTTTAAAGCCCTTTTATGACTTAATTTTTCAGAGGCTTGCTCCTGTAGTCACATTATGGATATTTTCATAAAATATGCTGAGCTTATTTCTATTTATTCCCTTTAAATTTGGGAAAACAAGGTGGCATTGAAAAAGTCTTCCTATAACGTTGTGTAAAGCTATTGTGGTACAAAGTGTAGGTGGAATAGCCCAGACTTTTGCATCTCAAATAATTTAAACCCAAGTGTCTGGTTATCACTGAATTAAAGGAAAAAGTTTCCATTTTTCTGATTTGTGAGCACAGAGTAACGGTTTCATCTGTTACCAGTCAAGTCAAAGTCACCACACAGCTTTTCATCCAGGTATTATTTCCAAAGCATCATTTGAGACCTCTGTTCATCATGTGAATCCACTCTGGCTCAGGAGTTTCCAGTCTTTTAAATGAGATATTTGTGTCCAAGGACCAGCATGTGCTTTAATCTTGTCAATCAGCAGGTTTTGGGGGTTGGTTTTTGCCTTTTAAATGGTACTGCAGCAGCTTGTTGCAGTGTTGGAAGAATGACAGATGCTGAGATGTACTTTTTTTTGTCTTCAGTTGGTTGAGATTTGGCTCCATGGTGGTTTGGGTGCCTCATGCTGACAGCGCTGGGCTGTAATGCTCTGCCCTGGGGGCTCTGTGCAGGTCCTGAGAGTGGTCAGTGTCCCAGGGTGTCAGCTGGTTTCAAGCATCTGTTTGGGCAGTTTCCTTCAGCTGTCTGACTCATTGTGGATGTAAGGATGTGTCAGCATTATCACAGAGCGTTAGGAGTTGGAAGGGACCTCAGAGATCATCTAATCCAACCCCTCTGTCAGAGCAGGATCACCCAGACTAAATCCCCTAGGAACACATCCAGGGGGTTTGAATGTCTCCAGGGAAGGAGAGTCCCCAGCCTCTCTGGGCAGCCTGTCCCAGTGCTCTGTCACCCTCCCAGTGAAGAAGTTCCTCCTTATATTCACATGAAACTTCCTCTGCTCCAGCTGCACCCGCTGCCCCTTGTCCTGTTGCTGCCATCCCTGAGCAGTGCCTGGCTCTGTCCTCCTGACTCTCACCCTTCACATATTTATAGGCATTAATAAGGTCACCCCTCAGTCTCCTCCTCTCCAGGCTAAAGAGCCCCAGCTCCCTCAGCCTCTCCTCATGAGGAAGGTGTTCCACTCCCTCCATCACCTTGGTGGCCCTGCACTGGTCTCTTTCAAGGAGTTCTATGTCCTTTGCTATAGCATCTTCATGCTCAAACCATGATTTGGGCCTCAATCTTTGGCAGTTTAAAACCACAAACAGTAACACCGTGGTCCTGTCAATGAGTGAGAGAGTAGTGCTTACCTGTAGCTAACCTGAACTTCTCAGAGGCACCAGTGAAAACTTCAATCTTGAAACCTCATGTTCCTTAACTTTTTAACATAACATCAGAGGTGTTGTCAAATTTACAACAAGTAATTGCCAGGACAGTGATTCCATCTGGGAAATGAATGTGACCTGTTCCGTTGCGGTGTGGTACAGACGGCTCTTCCTGCCCCTGCAGATGCAGAGTCACCGGCGCCTGTGTGATGTGGAAATAAATAATTGGGGGTATTTATTGAGAGTCCTGAGAGTAAGCTGGACCCTTGTTTTCTAAATAGATTCCAGCTGGATGGAGAATAGAATAACCACATGTATGTGTAGAAATGAATTGCAAAGCCTGATGAATTTACTCGGGGTAGGATGCTGCCTTGTTTGTTTGTCTAGAATTCAAATTTTCCTTTTTTTTTTTAAAGCCTGTACAGGAGATAGAAAATGGTCTTTCTGTAGGGTTATACAATCTGAAGGAACAGACCCTTCATACAGCCCGTTTTTCCTGGTGGCTTTTTCCTCAGCCTAAGCAGAGGAATTCAGTTAGGAGAGGAAGGAATCCTTTTCACCATATCTTTGTGGGGCAAACCAGCATCAGTCTTGGGTTTGCCTCTCCTGGTGGTTGAGTAGCTTGCAGCCTTGTGCTTGAGCAGAAGACAGCTGGGTATTTTCAACTCATTTCATCCTTTTCGGGTTCTGTTAACAGATTACTGGAATGATAATTACTTCTCAGCAACCTTAGCTTTGGGTTCCTGTGGAGGTTTATATATAGTCTACGTGCTCCTGGGTGTTGGATATGTTTGTGTAGGTGTATTTTTTTCTGCCTGTGAGTCTAGAACTTCAAGGCTTCTAGAACCGCTTTGAATGAGAGAGGATGGGGAACTGGAGGCTTGACTTCCAAGACTTCTTAGAGTCTGTAGTAGCCTGGAAAATGTGCTAACTTCTGCTTCTTTGTTATTTTATTACCTAGAAGCTATTAGAACTAAATTCTAGCTTTTTCTGCTCAGTCATGGCTGCATGAATGTAGGGTTAGCAGAAAGTCCTGTTTTGAGGCATTCTCTGAGAAAATTAAAATGTGAGAGAATTTCATTATGTAATCACAGATGTGTTCTTGAAGTGCTGGTCCTGATTTGAGGTGAAGTCTAAAAGATGAGTCCAAACATCCTCATCTCCTTTGCACCAGTTCTATTCCAGGCAGTTCATGAGGTCTGTGTAAGCCAAAGGAATGAAGTGGGGAAGAGAATCCCCTCCTGCTGTCAGGAGGGAGCAGAGCGGTGCAGTGCCAGTGGATCAGTGGGAGCTGTTCACACAGCTGTTCTCCCTTCCCAAACCCAGCCAGCACACTTCTTACACTTTGGCCCCAGCTGCTCCCACAGTCCTGTCTCTGCAGTAAAAAGCCTGTTGAAAAACAGTTTGTGTAGTTTTCTGTGCCGAATGCAAACACAACGTGCATCCAATAAGGCAGCAGTTAGTTTGAGTGCTTGCATACATACCCAGCGTGCATCTGGTCTTCTCAAGCAGATCACACTTTTGCCAGCAAGGACGTGCTCCTCAAGTGAGCTGTTCGGGGAAGAAGCAAGTGCCACTCAAGTGCAGGTTGGTGTAACTGGCTTTGTTAGGTCCTCTGTGGAAGCACAGCAACAAAACCAAATTAGTGCTTGAATAGCAGCTCTTTAATCTCAGGTTTATACTTCTGGCTTTTAGATAAGTAGCAAAGTCTGTTTTCTGGTCTTAGCTTTCCATGAAGACTCTGGTGCCAGTGCTCCTGTAGCTGGTAGGGCTGTGGTCAGCTTCTCTCCTCTGGCTCATTCCTTAGGCAGGGGGTTCTGCCTGAACTCCACGAGAGGCAAGTCTCTGAGCAAGGACTGCTCCCACGGAAGCTCAGATGAGGTAAACTTCATGCATTTCTGCAGTTGGTTCTTTTCCACCCAGTTTTTGATCTCCTGTAGGTTTTCCAGCACCTCTGTGGTGAGGTGGGTGTGCTGAACCAGAGATGTGCTGTCGTCCTGAATTTTTCAGCTACTGTCAGCAGACTCTCTGTAGGATAGTCAAGGTGAGGTAGCAGAGGTGGCACTTCAGTCTCCTGTGGAAGTGAGAAGAAGAGGTAGACCAGAAGGTTGTAGTCTGGAGGAGTAGATTAATAACAGCTGGACTGCTGGAGAGTTAAAGATGACTAGAAGTAGTGTCTTTATCTGTTCTTCTGCCTGTCTGTGTTTCTGTGCTGTTCGTGCCAAGTTTTCAGTTAATACTTCTTACTACAGCTTACTGGAGTTTTGAGGGTTGTTTCCTCACATGTTTCATTATGTAATTAATGTGTAATTTATAGGTGGAGAATTGTTAACTACTGGGCTGAATTGATGCCTGTACCTGGTGAATCCACTGCCTGAGTTCTGCAAACCATGTTCTTGATTGTCCCTGTCATGGTTTAGAATTCATCTGGCATTTCTCTGGCTCTCTGAATGGGACCATGACTGTCTTTAATGCCCTTCTCTCTTCTCACTTACAAACTGTCTGAACTGCTGGCTTGAAACCACTTCTTTTTCCTCTTAGCACCAGTCCCATTCCACACTTAAAAGCTCACTCTCTGTTCTGCTCAGTTTCATTTGCCAACCTTATATTTAACAATAAATAAACCATATTATCCTGTATTATCTGTGTTTGACTTCCTCTCACACACACCAACTAGCAGTGACCTGAAACTGCTTTACAGAGGCAGCTGTGCTGTTTGGGTCATACTGGTAATTCCTGCATTCTCAACAAGTGCAGCTGATGCTTGAAATTACTTTACCTTCCCCAAGAACTTGAACTGTGATTTGTTTTTTTTCCTGAGTTAAACAAGAGACTTTCTCTTAATACAACTTGAAGGAGAACATGTTATTTTGCCCCAGTTAGTTGTGGGTTTGCGCCGTGGTTTTATTACCACCAGGAATATCCAGGGTTGATGCAGTGCAGTTGTGTTTCCTTGTTCTTTCCTGGACTTTTGATTTATTGCTGAAGTGTTAGAGAGGTGCAGATTTTTTGGGGTTGGTTTGTGGCTATTTAGATGATGATGATAATAATAATAATAATAGAATCAAATATTATATAATTGAAATATGTTGGGTAAGAGAGACTTAGGAGAATGCTGGGGAGAACTTGTCATCTCCAAATGCTTCACTTGAGTAGCAGTTTATAAAAGAGTTGTTTATTTTTTCCCCAAACCTTGCCTGGACTGGCAGCCTACTCATTTTGAGCTGTCTTGTACTTGTGTCCTAATTCCTCTTTCCATTTAAAACCATCCCCATCGGTGACTGGTTTCAAACTGTAGGGTTTTGAAAAGATTAGATGGTACCTATACGATATAGTTCAGGGCTTTAGTGCAATATAATTGGGGAAATACTAAACGACACTGACCTCATTTCCTTTAGAACAATGAAAATTAATAGTTTCACGTTTTATTAGGCTGATATTCCAGATGTAGTGTACATTTAATTAAGTGTAGTTTCCTTTTGGTTATGGTATGTGTATCTGCTTTTTGTCGCAAATTCTTTCTAGTTTTACAGTTTTCCACATGTTTTCTTTCACCATTTATGATTTTTTTTCAAAGCAGGGCTATAAGGATTTAAATCACTTTAGCATGCAGCAAAACAGTTCCCATTCAAACAATAAACGCCATTTTAAAAAGCCTTCAGATCTTCTGTCACTTCATAAATATAAATGTATAAAAACATTATGCAGTTGTAGTGCCCACCTGCTAATTAAATGCAGATTTCCTCAAACTTGTTTTAAAATCTGCTTATTTGTTTCAACTCTGTCTCTGTTCAGAATACATATGGCCCTTGTGAAACTAATTATGCTTATGGAGCAGCTGTTAAATTTAGTGCAACTAATTTTATCCAATATTTTACATTTTAATTGATTACCTGTGAAGAAATTAGCAAATTAACACTTATTGTGCAGTAACTGAATGGGCTTTTATGGAGACTTTCAATTTTTACAAGTGGACTAAGTGTTGATGGAATAAAGACGTTTCTTAGGTTTTTTAGATAGGGAAGTTATTGGTGAGCCTTGATTAGCTGGTGTGAGAATTTAGGGAGACCGAGTGATGCCAAGCATCTGCGGGTTCTCTAAGTTAGACATGAAAAGCAGATTGGAAAGTAATAGCTTTTCACAGAATTTTGGTAACATATGGGCTTATCTGGATCTAAGAACTCTTTGAAGATCTTTGAACTTGACTAAATGACTTAACCTTTGGCATGGTGGGTGGGTGTTTTCTGCCTGTTGGCTTGGGGGAAGGGGTGTGCATGCTGGCAGTCTACTCTCCAGCTTGATTTTTTTTTTTTTTGTCTTTTTCTTCCAGTAGTTGTATCATTTGAACAATTCAGGACTTGCTTTAATATAAATAAAGCAGTATTGGCTTTATTTTTCAACAGTGATAAAGTATAAAATATCTTGATCTGTGGACTTTTGGCCTTGTTTATCTGTGAATTCTTGGCACAGGTGACTTCTTGTAGCTCCATTTCATGAAGTTACACCTTTATTTCCTGGTCTGTACGTATCATGAGAGATTTTACTGGTGATTCATAGCAGTGTACAGGTGGATTTGTTGGTGCTATGAATGGAGATGGATTGTGGTGGGATGTACATGGAGTAGTAAGTTGAGCATCCTTTTCGCTTTATGAAAGTGTCTTCCATTGTCAAGAGCCTATTGCATGTTTTGTGTTTAATACAGCACTGTAGAGAAGTTGACCTAAAGTGTTCTTAAATACCTTAGAGTTTGAGGCTTTTAGGGAAAGCAGGCAGATAACTATTTAAAAAGTTAACGAGCTGTAGAGTGAAGTTCAGGGCTGTGTAGTACCAGCTCCCACCTGTGCCTGTGGCTCCAAGCGCGACCAAGCCAAGCCAGGAGTCGTGGCTTCTTCACTGTATAGCCCTGTTCTCACTGGGTTCATTGGAGCGTGTGGTTGGTGTTACAGAATTAGGCTGGATCCCTATTAACAGCCTGGTTTAATTAGCCTGGGGTGTCGGAGAGATGGGAGCCTCCCTCGGAGCTGGAGGAAATTAGGCAGGGTTTAGATACTGAGGTCGTGGAGCAGTTGTGGGAAATGGAAGTGGCAGCTTGTTTGGGGAGTACTTACCAAGGAATAAAATCCCAGGAAGAGTGGTAACATCTGCCTGTACAGAGGGAGCACATCCTGCTGTGTGTTCTGTGGGAAGCTCTGCTTTCCCTGCTCTGTATTTATATGTTTCCCTATCCTTTCTTTGCTCTCTGACTATGTGTTTTTGGCATCCCAGTGTCAGGTGCTGTGTACCTTTTGCTTCCTTCTTGCTATGAGTCCAATTGCTTTAGCTTCATATATTTAACTTTTCTTGACTTTACTGAATCAGTCTCATTTTTGTTCTCCTGCTTAAAACACTTAACTCTCCTCCTGCCTTAAGATGACATCTTAACCCTCTTTTTCAGAGGTGGAGTCTCTTTGTTGCTTATGCTTGTGGTCAGTCCCCTCCTTTAGCTTCTCAGTTTGGGGAGAAAGAAGACCTTAGTTTGTATTTTTTAAAGAATGCAGAGAAAGCCTCTTTGTAGGTAACACCCATTGCCTTTTTATTTTCCAAAGTGTTTTGGGGTTCCCCCTTGTCCCTGTGAGACTTGCACTGCAGGCTTCCTACACGTTTGGTGCCCATCCATTTTCATGGGCTGAAGAGATGGGGTTTCACAGGTTCTCAAAGTGATCAAGGTGTCAGCTTCTGCTTCAGTTGTTGCTAATCTCAGACTGACCAGATGTGTGAGGTGAGAAGGCACCCTGGAAAAGCCATCTAGTCCCACCCCTGCAGTGAGCAGGGACACCTTGAACTAGAGCAGTGCTGTGTCACTGCAGGTCAGTGGCAGGTCAGTGGGGCTGGCATTTACCTGGTGCTGTGTTGGGGTCCAGCATCCTTCCTGCATCCCTCAGCACTCTGCTCCCAGCTGCTCTGTCCTGCTCTGAGCAAATGAACCCTCTCTACATCTTACCTACAGGAAAACCAATGTGCTGGGGAGGTTGCAAGTTGAATTAAGCACAGTGGGATGTGCTCCATCTACTTTGCAGCTGTTTTTCCCTGCTGTTCCCTCTCCAGATCCCCTGAAGGAGAGCATGGCTCTCAACCTGTGTTAGGCTGGGTCTGCAGCCGCAGGGGCAGCCAGGCTCCACTCCTGAACTCCAGACCCTTCTCCCTGTGTGAACTTGTTATCCCACCACAGTGAAGTGGTCTCTGTGTGAAGCCAATTCTGGTTTGTCTGAGTCTGTGCTCTGGGCTGAGCCACAGCCCCATCAACGGCTTTGGTAATTGGAGGGTTGACTGAACTCACCGTGTCCTGCAGGGATGGCTTCTGGGGAGTAGAACTTCACATTTCTGTGAAGATCTTCACTGTAATAACCCGTTGATACTCCTGTGCCTGCCTCACTGAAGTGACCAGGGCAGGGAACACTATCTGCATCAGCTATTTCTTATACACAAAGGGTAAACTTATTATTGATCGCTCTAGGCTAATAGTGGGTGGAAAAGATTACAAACAATAGGGCAGTGACAGCTTCTGTAAAGAAAACATAAGTTTGTTAATGCTGTTGTCAGTCCACTATTAAAATTTGAAATTTTAATTTTGAAAAGCTGTCTTTCTGTGAATCATACCTGCTGTTTGCTCTGCTTGGCCATGTGGATGGACAGAAATCCAGGATCTGAGCATCTAGCTAACCTGAACTGAACTTGCTGTTGTTTGTAATTGGGAAAGGTAGCTGTAAAACCAAGCTCATGTTTGAGCCAAGAAAGTAAGCTCTCTAGCAGTAAATATTGTAGATTCCTCAGTTATTTTGGTTTGAAGGACTACCCCCTCAAAGCCAGGAGAGCCCTTGTGGCAAGCAAAGGGGATTTGTGTTGCTGTGGGGTAACTCCTGTTTGGTTGGTTTGGGGTTTTTTAACTGTTTCTGACTCTGCATCTTACCTGCAGAGGTCTCAGAAGTTGTGGTTACCTTTGAACAGTGAAATCTGTGGGGCAGAGGTCTGGAAATCCATGCCTGCCTCCTCACAGTGCTTGTAAAACCAGTGTCTCTGTGCTGGCCGAGAAGTAGATCTCCTATTCAGTTACAGGTCAGAACTTCCACTGAGGACTGAGGGAGGGAGGGATGGGTGGATGCTTTTCAATTTGTGATGACATAATAAAAATCCATTTTGAGACCAAAACTGTTCCATAGCTCACAATACACCACTTAAGTGGTAATTCGAGCTGTTGTATCAGTGCTAATAGCGTGCCCCACAATAGGAGATATTGTGTTGCGAGAGATGCCATCTGCTGAATGAAACACCGAGCTGGGGCTCTGACCTCTGGGGTAGGCTGAAAGGCTCCATGGCAAGAGGAGGTGTGTTAACCCACTGCCCAGACAGATTCCAGACTCAAGAACAACATTCTTCCCAAAAGTAATTTATAGCTTCACCTGGAGGTGGTGTTTTCCTTTGCTTGTTCTATTGTTGAGCTCTATGAAGCAGTTGTTGCCTTGTAGATGGAGTGATCTTTTCCCTGTGGCTTTGCTTTTAAAGCCTTTGGAGGTTTGTATTCCAGGAGGTGCTAAATAATTTTTTTATTTTTAAAAAATTCCATTCCCCCCCAACCCTCTTGGTGCTTAATGAAACTCTTCTCTGAGGTGCTGTCAGAATCCTTATGGAGATGTACAGACTCACAGAGCTGTAAGAGTTGGAAGGGACCTCCAGAGCTCATCAGGTCCAACCCCCTGCCAAAGCAGGGTCCCTAGGACAGGTCACACAGGTCAGCATCCAGACAGGGCTGGAATCTCTCCAGAGAAGGAGACTCCACACCCCCTGGGCAGCCTGTCCCAGGGCTCCCTCACCCTCACTGGGAAGAAGTTCTTCCCCAGATTGGTGTGGAACTCCCTGTGCTCCAACTTGAGGCCACCACCCCTTGTCCTGTCCCCACAGACACTGAGAAGAGGCTGCCTATGTCCCCCTGTGTCCCACCCTTCAGCTATTGATAACCATTGATCAGATCCCCTCTCAGCCTTTTTTTCTCAAGGCTGAAAACGTACATTACAGTAGAAACTAGTGCAGACTCAAACTGCTCTAAATACTCATTGTCTGTGGCTCACCCTATACCACAGGAAAGGTGTGTTGGTCCATGATACGTTCTGTATGAAGATTTAGAAAATAACCTAAAAGAAATTCAGTAAAAACGAAATGGTTTTGGGGCTCTACATAGAAACAATCCTATTGTAATGCTTCTTGGTCTTCTTTTCACTCAAGTATATCAGTAATAACACGGATCTTGTACAGAGGAGCAGGTAACGTGGTTGAGGACAGAGCGTCCTCTTGCCTGTAGGAGCTCGTAGCCAAAAACCAAGTACCTGTGCAAACCCTGGTGCCTGCACTGGGTTTCTGGCATCATTGGACCTGTTTTTGGGGTTCTGAAAGCGCATTTCAAATGGGAACTGGGTTTGGGGAAGCTGCGTGGAAACCAAAGGTGGGTTTGGACACATCATTCCTGGGGGTTTTTGGGGGTTTGTTGGAACATCATTATTAGCAGCGATGTGCTGAATGGGTAAATACAAGTGATTTATGGCAGCTTTGGTTATTTCCCAAGCTAAATGGATCAGAACTGAAGAATTTAAAGTTTAATGTTCGAGAAAAAATATCCTTCCTTTCCTTCTCCACTCACTCCAAAGATCACTCCAGATTACTTTGTTAATGGGTGAATATTAGGCAGTGTGGTTTAATTTATTTTGAGGTTTTTTTCCTTCTTTTTCACTTTTCTTTGGATAAATTGGCAGCTTTTTGTTTCCGAGTATGAAATCTCGTCGTGATTTGCAAATGTGTTTAACATAGTCAGATTAAATATGGTCACTGTGGGGGAAAAAAATGTCTTTTTTTTTTTTCTAAATTTGAATACTATGGATTTTGTGTAGATCACGATCAAGACCCCGCCAACGTTCTTGTAGTCGAAGTAGTGAAAGATCCAGTCATAGGAGAACCCATAGCGGGTCTCGGGAGAGAGAGCGGCGTAAAGGCAGAGAGAAAGAGAAAATAAGAGAGAAAGGCAAAGGAAAAGAGAAGGAGATTTGTGGCACGAAGCATGGGTAAGTGCAATGACAAACCCTCTGTCTGTGATGAACAAGGAACAACTTTGTGGTGTTTTACCTTCTTTTTTGTTATATATTTTATATAAAACGTAGTGCTTTGTGTAAACTAAGCAGAAATGATTTGAAATCTTTGAAGACTGTGATTCTTAGTGTTGTAAAATTCTGGAATGTGACATTTCCAACTAAATGATGGTTTAATTTACAATTCTTTTCCCCCCACACCTTGATTTTGCAAATATGTGACATAGTTTTCTTCAGTTGGTTAATATAAATGTCTTCCCGATGCACAGTAACCACAATTTAAGTTAAAAATAAGGAATATTGGAAAGTGTGAAGACTGCTTCCTATGAAAAGATGGGTTTTGGTGTTCACACCAATGTCAGAAATTCCTATTGGGCTGTGTTTGTGGGTTGAAGTATGGTTTCAGGAGAAGCACTAACTGTGGGTAAACGATGGACTGCCTCTCAAAACCTGCTGTCAACCTCGTTTCTGCTTGGAACCACGTGGGATGGTGATCCTGGTTTGTACAGATTTCAGAAGAGGCAATTTCTGTAATTACCTCTGCTTTATACACCTTCATCTCCTGCAGCCTGTACTGTGCTCCTTGTCTTTCCCCGTTGATGTGGTTGGTTTCAGAAAGGAAGACGCTAGTGTGTCACTTGATGAATTCTCTTTGTTGGGCTCCCACCAGAGCTCTGAAGGGGAATTTCTCAAGTAGCATCCTCCACCAGTGGTCGTGGAGGCATCTCACAATTTCCTCCCTAGTTCTATGACTCGATGATACTAGTTCTTTAGCCTCTGAGGTATCATCATCTACGTGGTTATAGCATCGATTATGTGCAGTACGTAACTTGGGCTGCTGGGAACGTTGGGAGTGGGGGCTTCTACTCATTTTAAGGGATGCTTTCCTTATTTTTCTCAGTGATGTGGAGTATTTGTCAGTGCTTGCTGCAGATGCTTTCAGCAATCAGTAGCATTCACAATCTTGGAGATCTTTGCAGGATGTCTGATAGCCTCCTTCTCTGGAGAGATTCCAGCCCCGTCTGGACACCGACCTGTGTGACCTGTCCTAGGGACCCTGCTTTGACAGGGGGTTGGACCTGATGAGCTCTGGAGGTCCCTCCCAACCCCTACAGCTCTGTGAGTCTGTGATAAGTCATAATCAAGATGCCTTTTTTCTACCCATTTGCCTGAAGTTCAAATACCTTCTGATACTTGTGGAAGATGTGAGGAGAAGCCTCCATGGTCCAGCCAAAATTGGTGTCTGGTTTGGTTTTTAGAAAAGTAGGGAAAGGATCCATACTGAGCACATGCCATGGAGTGTGTGAGAGCTTTCCTGGACTTTGTGAGGAAGCACATCTTAAATCATGTTGGAGTATATAGCAGTGCTCTGTGAGCACACTGCCTGATGCTGTGTCCTTTTATTGTGAGGATCAATATGGGAGAGCTATAGGAAGAGCCCAGAAGTGCCGGGATGGGTTTTGGGAAGGAGCAATTGACCTTTATATTTTGATAACTTAGAAAATCGCTTACACTAAATTTGAAAACAAAATGCCCTGTTTGGGTCAATTCCAAGGTAGTCAGGACAAAGAGTACAGATTGAGAATAGAAACAGTTTGTGACATCAGTCCATTCCTCCCTGAGCTCAGGTACTGAGTGGTAGGCTTTGCAGAGCCGTTTCTTACTGGGAGCATTATTAGACTACAAAATGAAACCTACCTGTGCTGGTGTTGATATAATCTGCTCTTCATAAACTTTTCTGAGGGGGGACAGCGTGTTTTTCGGTTTAATCAAGCAGTGATCAAAGTCTGTCTGTACACAGAATACGGATCTGAGAAGCTCCTTCCCTTTGCAGTGATTTGTCATTCTGAAGATGGAGACTGTATCAGCAGCGTGTTATTGGCTGGGAAAGGCTTTGCAGAGCAGCGTGCTTGAGTACACAGAGAGAGGACAGAGCTCTTTGAGGCAACTGCTTTCTGCAGCTTCTGCACAGTGTGAATTGGGAACCTGGAGTCTGCCTAAAATGCAGGTGTGTAGGAACAAAGAGGCAGTGTAGTTTCTTGTTGCCTCATGTGTGCTCCTGGAGAATGAAGCCAAGATCGATGTTTTACAGTTGCATGTGTGTATGAGGCTTCCCCGGCCTCCCAAGCTCTCAGCTTGCTTCCTCTGTGTCACTTGTGCCTGTATTTATTTTCTGCTGGGGTGAAAAGTGTGGAAAGGAAAAGACATCTGTGGCCAAGGAAGCTCATGTGTCCCTATTTCATAGATGTGTAGGCAGGAGGATGGTACATGGACCGAGGGGACCTGTGCCTGTAGAAGTCTGTTGCTTCAGGCATTATTTATCTCCTCTTTGGTTTCTGCAGCAGCAGGGACATACAATTGTTCATCTATTCTGTCTTGGTGCTCGATTCTGAGGGAAGCACCAAGACAGAACTTTTTGTTTTCCAGTAGCTGCTGAGCCTTTTGTAGTTGGCTGTGGTCAGCAACAGGTAGCATGTTTGTTTTGCTGATGTTTTTTGAGGGTATATGGTACAATTTAAGATTTTTTTTGTCTTATAGTTGTGTCAAGTGTTCTTTTGTGGGTCTGGGATTAGAGACAGGTGATGTGTTCTGCAGCACCAGGGTTTGCTGCCTTGGCTGGAACTTCACTAGAACTTCACTGCTCACCCAACTGATATAATCACAGCATCACAGAGCTGTAGGGGTTGGAAGGAACCTCCAGAACCCATGGGGTCCAACCCCCTGCCAAAGCAGGGTCCCTAGGACAAGCTGAACAGGTTGATGTCCAGATGAGGCTGGAATCTCTCCAGAGAAGGAGACTGTCAGACATCCTGCAGTGATGGTGCTGGGTTTTTTTTCCCCTCTCTGAAGTGTGAGGAAGAAAGTCTAACTGGACACAGAAAATGACCATCGGGTGTACTCTTGGATATGCAGTCTGAGGGATCAGTTGTAGATCATTCTCCCAGGGAGTGAATTTCTAGATCTGCTGTCAGGATCAACACTGAAAGTAACATTATTCTCCAGAGCCTTGCTAGAGACTCTGACAGCAGGGGATCTGCAGAGGAGAAAATACTCTGTCAACCTCTCTATCTGGAACAGATCCTTACAGGCACCACGTGGCGCATCAAGGGCCAGATCTAGTTTTTGGTTTAAATTAATGTCTGGAATGTATTTATTAGAAATCATAGAATCATAGAATGGTCTGGGTTGGAGGGGACCCCAAGGATCACAGAGCTCCAACCACCTGCCACAGGCAGGGACACCAACCTCCAGTCCTGGAGCTACACAAGGTTGCCCAGTGCGTTTTTAAAGGTCACTGTGGATTGCCAGGTGGGTTTTTTACATGTGAGGCAGTTTGACAGGCAAACTAGTCATGCAGTTTTACCTTTATATATAGGGCATTAAGATCTTCCCTGTAGTACTTCAAGTGTATAAGTAACTGTTCCTAGCGTGTATTCTTCTAAGGTGGCGATAAATTGGGGGAGTACATCTATTTTTAGCATTTCTAAGCACAACAGTACATAGTTCTGTGAAATCATGAATTGCCCTCCCTGAGTGGCATTCTCCAGAGTGGACCTGCTGATTGTGCTTTGTGGCTTGTGAGCTCCTGCAAGAGCTGTTGAGTTCTTCATTCCCAAATCCCATGTTTAGACTATCAGCTTATGCACACTAGTGATCTTGAGGTGCCAGAGTCTTCAACTGTGAAGTGTTTCTAGCAGTGACTTATTTAAATGTGTAATTGTATCACTATATTTCCCCCACATATTTTCTTGCTAATCAAAGCATTACATTAATCTTTAATTTATACTTTTTTAAAATTCACTTTTAAAACAACTTGGTGTACATGTCTTCACTGACCTGCCCATGCATGCTGTTGAATTTTGATTTTTATAGTCTTGATTAGCTCAAAAACATGCAAATTCTTTGGCATTGGGGATCATTGTTGAATGTGGGGGAAGGAAAACTATAAAAAAGGTGTTAGGTTTAAATACCTTACTGGAGTTATGGGTTTCACCCTGGCTTTCTTAGTTGTGGAATTTTGGATTACCTTTTAAAGTGCTTCTGACAATTTTTAATGGGATAAATCAAGAGCAGCTTATCAGCTGTTAGGAAAAGAAGGCAATGTTGTGCCATTAATCAAACCCAACCACTGTTTTAATTTCTGATGGTTAATCAGGCTATCAATACGCTTTTACATTAATGGAATCACAGCTTCTTAAATGCTTTGATGGACGCTGGAGAGCTGAAGAGTTTGGGTTTCAAATATAGACTTTGTTTCTCCTTTTAATCCTGTATGTCAGGTCTCTTAAGGATTTCCATCAGCAGAGGGGTGGCAGCAGGGACAGGGAGGGTACTGTCCCTCTCTTCTCTGCCCTCATGAGGCCCCAGCTGGAGTCCTGGGGCTGGGAGGGGCTGCCCAGAGAAGGGGTGGGTGCCCCATCCCTGGGGGTGTTCAAGGGCAGGTTGGATGGGGCCCTGGACAAACTTGTGTAGCTCCAGGCGTGGAGGTTGGTGTCCCTGCCTGTGGCAGGGGGTTGGAGCTCTGTGATCCTTGGGGTCCCTTCCAACCCAGACCAGTCTGGGATTCTATGATTTGCTAAGGTCCCTCTGCCCACGGGACCTCTCTCTGCGGTGTGAAACCGACGTGCTCACGGAGATGCATCTGCTGTGCTGGGCCCTGGCAGCTTCCCAGCAGTTATGGTGGCTGATGCTTGGGTGAGAAATGCCGGTCGAGGAGCTTCACGACGCGCAGCAGAAGGCACTGGGAGTAAACTGGTAGTATTGGGCTTCTCCCAGTTTGCCAGCAGCCAGACCCTCCTGGAGCTTGCCATACTTCATTTTCTCTCCTTACCTCGGTGCAGTAGGAAGTCGTTTATGGTAATTTTCTCCTATTTGCATATAGGTTATAGAGTTCTGTGGTGCAGAGCAGGCTCAGAACTCCTTTTAAGTGTCTGCTCAGATCAAAGCAGGGCTGTGTGATAGCTGTTGTCTGACACCAAGCTGTGTGGTGTTGTTTTCATTAAACATTTATCATACTTCCAGCGTGACAGCAGGCAACTTTGTGCTTGGGTAACATGTTTTCATGCAAAATTTATTGAAAAAGACGAGATGTTGTAAAGAGATCTTGTTGCCTTTCACCAGTGGCGAAGGGTAAATGTTTGATTGGAGGGAGAGATACCTCCAGCACGTTTCGGTTGTGCCTGACACTGAAGAGCTGTGAAATGCTTGGCTTTGGATAAGCAAGTAACTACCTCTTCAAATTGTTGTTTGTTCTGAGGAACTTTGCTTTGGCTGCTCACAGGAATGGGGTTGGGTTTGGGTTTTTTTTTCAGTTTGATTCTGCTTGGTTTTATCAAGGGTTTATTCTGGTTCCACAGTGATGCAATAATTGTAAATTAAAAGCTGAGTTCATGGCAGGGACTAATGCAGTGTGTTTTTTAAATAGCTTCAGGTGATTAAGGGCCTGGAGCATCTCCCCTGTGAGGAAAGGCTGAGTGAGCTGGAGCTGTTCAGACTGGAGAAAAGAAGACTAAGGGGGGACCTTATTAATGCTTATCAATATCTTAAGTATGGGATGCAGGGGGACATGGCCAGCCCCTTTTCAATGCTCTGTGGAGATAGGACAACTGGTGATGGCCTCAAGTTGGAGCACAGGAAGTTCCCCACCAATCTGGGGAAGAACTTCTTCCTGGTGAGGGAGCCCTGGGACAGGCTGCCCAGGGGGTGTGGAGTCTCCTTCTCTGGAGAGATTCCAGCCCCATCTGGACACCGACCTGTGTGACCTGTCCTGGGGACCCTGCTTTGGCAGGGGGTTGGACCCAATGGGCTCTGGAGATCCTTTCCAACCCCTATGATTCTGTGATTCTGTGATATGAACATAAACTTGTGTGTTTAAGACCATTTGATGAGCAAGTTAGGAATTGTTAGGGTACTTTTTGCAGTATAAACCTTGTTTTATTGACAAAGAGATAAGGTATGATATTGATAACACACTACTTTAGAGTAAGACATGATTGATCACTTGTATTTAAGGAACACTTCATTCTTCTGGTGTTGTATTTTTGTTTTGAAGCACTTCTATTGTAAACCAAACTGTTCCCAGCCTGATACCAGAGGATTTACCCCCTTCCCATAACTAGGAGAAAGGGGGAGATGCCTGGAATCTACATTTAAAGAAGTTTACCAGCAGGACACACCAAACAGCGATGATTTAGCAAGAAGTCAACTTGTGTTTATGGTTTCATCTCTCTCCGTGCTGCCCACGGTGACAAGAGGTGGCTCTCAAACTCTGTCAAATGTTGGTGTTAATTAGGTTCAATTATGCTCATTCTGGTTCCAAATCATCATCTCCATAGTTGTTGGCCTGAGGTATTTGTGTTCTATCATCTCTGTTCGTTTACAAATGGGGTTTTGTCACACCAAGAGTGGTTGTGTCACTTGAAGACCTTTTCTTTACAATCTTACATGGCAAAATACATTTATTGAATAGCAGAAACCTGCAAATAGGAATTGATGTTCAGGCTGCTACAAGGCTGGTTTAATTTGCCCTGCTCCCATCTCTAATTCATGGTTTTAATTATTTGCTTTGTATTTAGAGCTTACTTTAAAGAGGCTTATTAGGGCATTATAGTGAAAGTTTGGTGTGTTTATTTTGCAGTTTAAAAGTTCAAATCTAAACCCCTCACAGTTCTTCTGGTAGATTTTGATTCAGAAGATAATAGGGAAGGATTGTTTCTGGGTTGAAATCTTGCGTGCCATGTTTCAACCTTGATTGCACTTCTGTTGTTGCATCGCAGAGTAGGTGCTTATGACAAAATTAGGGCAGACCCTCCCCTGCAGAGGAATTCACCAGGCAGATGCCCAGTTGAAGAACAGTAGACTCTGTGGCCATACGCCCATGTTAAACACAGTAATTTGTAGAGAAATTGTAGAACTTCTTTAAAATCTGTTTAAAATTAACAAATGCCGTTCCAATGCTGAAACCAAGCTCCCTCAGTCCTGCGTTGGAAAACAGTTTGAGTGCTTATAGCAGAATTTGCTTTGTTCTTTTGTCAGAGGGGGGAAAAAATCTTCCCTTAATCCCAATGTTTTTATTTTTGGGATCTGGACTAAATCATGAGGACTCTACAACAGCCACGGTCCCGCCGCTGCGAGGTTCTTCTAATGAAGTTTGAAGGTGCCTGATAGTACTTCCTAGTTAGAGTAATTTATCTCAGTAGCTCCTTGAAGAATTATAGAATCCCAGCCTGGTCTGGGTTGGAAGGGACCCCAAGGATCACAGAGCTCCAACCCCCTGCCGCAGGCAGGGACACCAACCTCCAGGCCTGGAGCTACACAAGGTTGCCCAGGGCCCCATCCAACCTGGCCTTGAACACCCCCAGGGATGGGGCACCCACCCCCTCTCTGGGCAGCCTGTTCCAGCCCCTCACCACTCTCTCTGTAAAAATCTTCCCTCTAATATCGAATTTACACCTTCCTTCCTTTAGCTTTAATCCATCCCCCTTGTCCTGCCATTATTTACCCTTTTAACAAGCTGATTCCCCTCCTGTTTCTCTGCTCCCTTCAGGGACTGGGAGGCTGCAATGAGGTCCCCCCACAGCCTTCTCTTCCCCAGGCTGAACCAGCGCAGCTCCCTCTGCCTCCCCTCTGTAGGGGAGCTGCTCCAGCCCTCTGATCATCTCCGTGGCTCCTCTGACCCCTCTCCAACAGTTCCACATCTTTCCTGTATTGGGCCCCCAGCTCTGGACACAGGACTCCAGCTGGGGCCTCACAAGGGCGGAGTGGAAAGGGACAATCCCCTCCCTGTCCCTGCTGCCACCCCTCTGCTGATGAATAGCAGATAATAAGCTTCTAAAATTTTAGGACAAGTTGAACCCCTTTATCTGCCCCAGGGTATCTTTGCCAGCCGATTTCTTTTGACATCCTATGGCCTGGGCATCTTTAAGGTGTAGTGTCACGGCAAGGGAGTTGGTTGTTCAGAAACAACAGCTAAACAAAGTGACATCTATTTATTTTTCTACTTTTACCTTTCTATCCTCTGTTACCCTTTTTTCCCCTCTCCAGAGCAGTCCCACTTGTTTTAACCCATATTCACATTCCTCTGTATCTTCTCTTATGATCCTTCTGCCCTTCTCTTGTGGCTCCATGGTCTGCTGGCGCTACAGATTCCCGATGGGAAGTGGGGATGTCTTACCACAGCTTGTATGGAAATTGCTTTGAAATAAGCTGTAGGCAGGAGGGTTGTAAGGGAGTGCTGTCAATAAGGGAAAATCTAACCTTGTTTGAATAGTCTGACCACTATGCCTGGCTTGAACTTGAGAAATACTGAGTTTAGAAGGGAGGAACTCGGGGAAGAAAAAGGCTGAGTAAATGTGGCTCCTTGGTAGCTCACCTCGTCCTGAACCATCTGTTGTGTATCCCTAATGAAGTAATACACTTAGAATTAAATAATGAGTAATTCTTGTGATTATTAAGAATAATTTATGGTATTTATAACCTCTAAATCTGAAATGTCATGTTGGATTTGTCGTTAGAAATCATCTCAGAAGATACTCAACGCTTTCTGTAGCTGAGCATCAGCAAATCCTACGTGAGGCTGATGTACCGTGATGCTTCCCCCTAGAACAGAGTATCCCTGTAAGAACAATCACTAGTTCCTATTTGTGTTGTTTTATATCATAAACATTCATGAAAAGAAGAATTGAAAACATAATTAAAATGGAAGCGTAGCAGAATTCTGGGATGATCAAACACTAAGTAAACCCAGCTGGCCAGCATGTGGGATTCAGACCATTCTGGTTTAAAACATTTATCTCTCTTAATTCCAGAAAGACTCAAAATGTAGAAACGTGGAGTACAATATAGCTTATGGCAGGGAAACCTTCTGCAGCTGATTATTTTGTTATTTTGAACTAGAGATTTGACTATATGGAAAATATTTCCATTTCTTCCTAAAGAAACAAAAGCAAATTACTTTGGCACTTTCCCCCCCCTTTTCTTAGCCAGCATTCTCCAAGTACAGTTAAATAAGATTTGGCAATTGTGAAGCATGAGTACATTATTTCAGATTCCTGCTTTACTCCTCCCCTGCTACTTCCTCCAGTCCTTGGACATTACACCATGACACCACCTCATGAGCTGCAGGTCGTAATGAATCCCCTCTGCAGTGTAAGGTCAAAGGATTGCACTTTTGATTCTTTGCTTCCAGAAGGGCTTGCAGGCCCTTGTAGGACTCTGAGTCATCTCACTGAGAAGGAATAATTAAAATGTTGTGGTCTTTATATTAATTCTTCCTCAAATCTTACATATTTACTGCTCTAAAGGATAATTTTGTGTACCTTCACTTCTTGAAGGCCTACAAATTGATGTGATTTTATTCCACCACACTACAGAGCTGCAAGAGCAGAAGGAGATGTGATCTGTGCTTATTTTAGAGCTTATAGCAGAGCAGAGATCCATATTCTTCACCTTTTAAGAAAAAATTCCTAAACTTTCATATTTTATTTGGGCTGAGAAGAGGCTGGCCATTTCACCTGTGTCCCACACTCGAGGTATTTCTAATAATTAATAAGATCCCCTTTCAGGCTGCTTCTCTCCAGGCTGAACAGCCCCAGCTCACTCAGCCTTTCCTCACAGGGGAGATGCTCCAGGCCCTTCATCATCTCTGTAGCCTCCTCTGGACTCTCTCCAGGAGATCACTGGCTTTTTCATCCCAGCAAGCCCAGAACTGGACACAACACTCCAGGTGGGGCCTGACCAGGGCAGAGTAGAGGGGGAGATCACCTCCTGTGACCTGCTGGCCACACTCCTATTGATGCACCCCAGATGTCAGAGAACCACCAAGCCCAGGAAGTAAATAGGTTTTACCCCCATAGTAAATAGGTTTTACCCCCGGATTCACCGTTTCCTTTTCATTCACTAAGTCCTTTTCCTACTAAGTGCAAAAATAAACATCTCTGTGTTCAAGTTCAGGCTATCAGAGATGCTCATTAAATTGGCTTCCCTGCTCAATTCACGTACGATGCTGAGGGAATTATATTTCTCCCTATTTACAGAAACAGGGTTTGGAATGCATTTGAAGGCTGTATCTTCAAAGACACACATTCTTTTAAGCTGTTTAAAATTTTCACAACTATCTGGTCCTTAAAACTGCCAGCCACCACGATTGTCCTTTCATAACTATATAATTTGCATTATCGTGGGTTTTCTAATGGAATAAGTCCTTAAATGTGGAATATTTTTCCCCAAACAGCATTTCCTTTGCCTGTGTATACAAACACACACACGCTCTGGGTGTAAACCTGTAGTCCTACATTGATTTTTGTTTTTACCAAGACACCTTGCACTTTGAGAGCAGCTGACTATTGTTTTAACGGCCTCTCTTAATCCCTGCGTGAGGAATCCAAACGGAACGATACGGAGCTGTGAAAATCCAGTTAGTGTGAGCTGTAATCTCTTTACTGGGTTTAAGTAGTTAAGAGTGGCATTCAGACACCCTGCAGACACTGAGCTGCAGAGATACAGTAATCACCTCGCCATGTACCCACCGCTTTGCTGTCGTGGAACTAAAGCAGAGGAGTCCCTAGCAGTCGTTTAGGTAAGAACCCAACCAAACCCAGCCAGCCTTGTTTCCTCTGAGCAAGCAAACAGCAGGCAAGTAAAAAAAAAAACCCACCTGGAAGACTCATTGTTGTTAAGAAACAGGTTATTTCATCTTAAAATATTAAAATCTCTCTGTTTCACCTTGTGGGTTTGGGTTTTGGGATTGTTTTTTTGGCCTGAAGAGTGTTTTATCTGGAATGGAACTTACCTGCTATGGACATTATAAAACCTTTTGTTCTTTTGGCTGGGAAGGGAAGGAGGAATGTCTTTGAAGGAAGAATTTCTGATGCTGGTCTAATTTTGGAGCTTTCTGTTGTTGTTGGGAATTAGAAAAGAATATAAGGAACTTAAAGTGACTGAAATTGTTGACTGAAGTAAAAGAATGTGGGGATTTTAATGTAGTAGCAGGTTTTGGTAAAGAAATTCTTTAATAAAGATATGAAAAGAAATTATTTGCATGACTTAAGAATTGCTTCCTAAAATGACAGAAGCCAAACCTGTTGTAGATGTTGACATAGGCCTGTTACCCACATTTAAGAAGCTGGAGAGAGGGGGTAGATTTACCTCTAGGCTCTGGTTTCGTCTTTGGTGTCTCTTTATTCTGCGCTGGGCAAGATGCTCACACTTGGCAGCAGTAGTCCCTTCCCCTTCCTTGTCCCCTTGTATCCCCATGCTGGGTGCACAGATGAGGAGATCTCTCTTGTCTTTTTTGTTACTGTAGTTTTATCCACTGGTACCCAGTAAAATATAGACCAACCCCACAGGTGAATCTGCAGAGACACAAATGTTGTAGTTAGAGGTGTTTGAGGAGGAGCTCGTGGCCTGTTGGATGTGAAGTTTGTGGTACTAAGGAGACCTCAGGGTTAGGGTCATGTCTTGGTCAGTACAAACCCATTTGAAAGACGTTATTTCTTTGCACCCAAACATTTGGGTCCCTCAGTTTCATTCCCTGTTGCTATCTGTCTGCTGCTGTAGGAGATTACTTTTAAGAAGCAGCTACTTGAGGAGGGACAAGACTAAAGCATCAAGAGGTTCTGATCCTTTGCAGTTAAGGCCATGCCATGAGCTACCTTGCTGCTGACATATATTACAGCAGATGCCATCAGCGACCTGTCCTTGGTGGGTGACTGTGAGATCCAGGGCTGGTGGGGTGATTGCCATTGCATAGCTTTACTTGAGCACTGCTCAGGAAGCAAGCAGAGTGTGAGTTTCTACTTCAGTACCATTTCATCAGAGGAATTTGCCATTGAAGGTGCTCAGGCCTTCCCTGGAGGAGAGTGCCCAAACCAAGTCTTCCATTTTGAGCTGGATTTTGAGTCCGATTCCCATATGAGAGTCAAGAACTTAGTGGATTGCATGTGTTCTTTGATCCAATCTTGGAGTACAACATCTTCAGTTCTGCAGCACAGTCTGCCAACATGTAGGGTGTAGCATCTCTACCACCTTTTCTTGTGACAACAATACTTCAGCATCATCTTTTTCTTTTTCCACACGTCGTGGTAACCTAATAAACGTAAGTCTTTCTGGAGGAAAACTATGGGAATAATTTCTACTTCAGGCAGCAATTTTTACATTATTTATACTGTTCAAAGCAGCATCTTTAAAGATCCACGAAGGTCAAGCCTGACAAATGTGAGTGACTTCAGGGTAGCAGTGGGAAGGCCCAGATGAAGCCTGTTAGAAGCGCTGATGTTCTCCTGGATTGTGACTTGCTGCTCCTCTGCTTCCTGCTGCTGAAGCCCTTGTAAGATGCAGCCCATTTAATGGCAAATTATACTGGGAATGACTTCCTTTTTTTTTCCCCTGGAAAAAGCAAGATCAGTCCATTCTCTCCAAATGGATTAAGGGATTGATCAGGAATGTCTGACTTCACTGCTCTGATCAGAATCTTTTGAGGCTGCTTAATGGGATCATGCTGTGTCAAAGAGGGAAAAGGGGGTTTCCCATTGGTTCTGTTCAGGTGGGCATTGCTCTGCCCTTTGAAAAATTTTAGAGGAACACAGGGACTGGATTTATGGGACACTGTTCAGCAGAGTGTGATGGGGATTGCTGCATACCTCTGTGGGGGCAGGAGGAGTGGAAAGGCTTCCTAAGTCTGTCTCCGCCATCTCCTTTTTTCCTTTTCTGGTTCCTCTTTTGCATGTGCACAAGAATTCTCTCCTCTCTGGGTAGCTGTGTAAGGGGAGGGTAATTTACTCTGAGCCCCCAGAGAGGGGACAGAAGGTGACCAGTGCCTTGGGAAGCTCCATGAATCCATGGGATGGGCACTGAGGGGCTGTAGTGAACCAGGGTTTATGCGTGTCTGCTGCCTCACCCAGCCCTGAGCTAGTACAGAAAAAGAGGCCACCTGGGCTTTTTTAATATATTTTTAACAATTATTTTAATTTCATCATCAAATTTTGGCAGTAAGAGGCTGCCAACCACGAGCAGTATTTGGATCTCCCACTAACAGCAACTGGCTTGGGGAGAATCTGAGTGATTGTCAGTGGAAGCACCTCATTGATACTCTTCACAGCAAGACTCTGGATTTGTACTGAGCTGTCAGCCCATTGCCCAGCCTCACCTGCCCATGGGCCTTATTTATTTGCTTTCATAGCACAATTCCTAAATAAGCCAGACCTCTTTATTCCCTGACCATGTTAATAGTGTTTAAAAAGCTTCATACTGCACAATCTCAGTCAAATTTCAGATTAGCTTCTCCTGGGAGGTAATTTCTGGCAGGTCCTCTGCAATTCAGGAGCATGGAGATGGAAAAGAGGGTAGGGGTTTATATATAGTGAAATCTTATTTAAAGGGTTGAGGTGTATTCTGTGTAGAGGAGGACAAAAGATGAGAATTCACCAATTTTTCTAAAAAAAAAAACCAAAAAAAGCTAAACAACCAAGCTTTGGGCCCCAAGGTGCTGGGGGGCTGTTTCCTTTCACTTGGAAGGTTGCATAAGGGATCTCTCCACTGGTGAAGTAGCTGTGCTGATGGTAACTGCAAACGTCAGAGATTTGGTTCCTTATTTTTAATAAAATGCAGATTAAAGCACAATTGATAAATTAAAACACACCCACCCAACCCAACCTGACCCTGGAAGCACAATGTCAGATGTTCCATCTTGCAGTCTGTGAGGAACTTTCACCTGTTGTTTCTCTTCCCACTGGTTCTCCTGAGTTGATTTTCCTGTTCCATCCACACACAGCTGGGCTGATGTGCTGCAGCTCCTCTTGCTGCAGCAAAGCTCTCTCTGCCTGCCTGCTTTGCCTGTGATACAGAGAGGAAGGGAAGCAGAAAACAATGCAGGTAACAGGATGCTCTGGGCTCCATCCTACTTATCTTCTTGGCTGTCTAGAAATAATTTGTTTCTTTTTCTATTTTAGTAAATATCCTATTTTTGTGGGTTTTGGGTTTTTTTTAAGCATTCAGGCTATGATAACTCAGTGAATTGGTGTTAGATATTTGCATCTAGATGTTAAATGCTTGAGGTTTTATATATTCATGGTTATTATTGTTTGAAAATTTGACTCTGTGCTGTCTTGGTAATCTGTTCCAAATGATGGAAACTCCTGGTTGTCTAAGTCCTCTTACTTCCTAAGGCACTGTGAGGTGGTGCTTCTCACCTTCCTTAGGAGAGAGAAATTTTCTTCTGACAAAATTTCCTAGATTTTCATAAATTTAGCATAAAATTATCACTAAACTGTAACCATGAATTGAGCTCTTCAGCTAAGAATTAAGCTGGAGTCATACATCTACGCTGCTTCCCACGGAATAGAGGCAGCACTGTGTGGATTTGTGAACTTTTCTGGAGATGATGGGTTTATTCAGTTCAAAGTTGGCCTCCACTGCTGACAAGACATTTTTAGAGGTGGCATGTATTGAAATTACGTTCAATCAGCCCCTGAAAACTATCAAAAAAGGTGAAAAGTGCCAATTCCCTGTTGGTAGGAACCATCACCGTATGTGCTGTCCCTTGTGGCTCCGTGTCCCCACCTCCAGGAAGCCTTGCTTGTCTCAAGCTTATCACTCTTCCACCATGACTCAGGTTTGTAGGGATTTGGAATGGAATTGCACGGAGCAGTTGTGATGTGGGAAGATGCTGGGAATTAGTGTGCCTGGGGTCCTTTGCCTGAGTGGGTGCAGGTGGTGTGGGCTCCTAAAACCAGGAAGTGTGTTTACTACCAGGTGCAGCGAGGTGCCTGGGGAAGCAACCCAGAAGTTTGAACCCATAGAATGAAACCCAAACCCCCTGGGGTGAGCAGGAGATGTGCTATGGGCTGTTGGGACTCACAGGCTGCTGGGAGCCATGGACTGTTGGGAGCCAGGGACTGCTGGGAGCAGTGGACTTTGCACCTCCAAGCTGGAAGGTTCATTGGGCTCATGGGGTGTTGGTGGGACTGGAGGAATTTCTGCCGTGACCAGTCCTGTTACAAGGGATGATTTTCTTGCTCTCTCTCCCTCTTTGGTGCTGTGCCTTTGGGTACAGAACACCCCACACTTGTGTAATCGTATCAGCATGGGGAAAAGATGCTGAATTAGAGCATTTTAAAATTATTTTTTTATGAAAAAGGCAAAGCACTCTAATGAGAAACTCCAAAAACAGTTAAGAGGGGACAGGAGCTACTTCTTGTGCTGTTTTCTCAGTACCAAACCATTTGCATCAACTGTTTTTATCCAGCCCATGGAAACCATTCATAGAGAGTGCAATATGGAATTTGTCTGCAGTTAGATGAGGATTTTATGGAATTAAGTTAAACCAAGATTCTCCTTAAACAGATTTTCTCACAAGTTCAAATAACCTGAGTAGAAAACTAACCATTATCTTTATTTATTGCTAATCTATCTCCACACCTTTATTTGGATGGTTGTTTTTAGGCAAGCATGTAGAGCTTTGTAGTCTTATTTGTAAAGAAGTTTCGACAATCAGATATGACTTTGCATTTTCCCAAGCTGTTAAACTTCTTGTTTCTCTTGCAGAGCAAGAGGGATGTCAGGGAGCGTAGGGAGGGTCCTGCACTGTGAGGAACCACGTGTCCTTAGTATCTGCATAACCATGAAGTACTACGGTTTCGAGGTGACTGTATGTGGGAAGTTTTACTATGAAAAATGAGTTAAAACCCTCACAGATCGTTAAAGACATGGCTGTAAATAGAAGTACTGAGTAAAAAGCCTTAGCACACAGATGGAAAGCCAGGATGGATATTGTGTGGTAAAAGAGGTCCTCGTGATGTTCAGCTGATTTGAGACCAGGGTAGCTTCTTGGTGGGGTGAGTGAGGAGAAGACGGTGCCCTATGGCTTCTGACTCATGTGTGGGAGGAGCAGGACACTGGGAAGAGCTGTAGCGATTCCTCAATGGGAAGGGAAACCCAAAGAAGCATTGTAGAGATTGTATTGCAGTCTGTCTTCAGTATGGAGCGTTGCCTGTTAGGGGTGTTAAATCACAGCAGATAAAATATATTAAAAAAAAATAAATTAGTCACTTTTCAGGACTTTTCAGAGTGCTACCCAAATGTCCTTCTAAAAATTCCCAAAGTCTTGCTCCAGTCTTGAGCAGGTTGCACCTGACTTGGCCAAACATCCTTCCAGTTCTGTGATTGTGGAGGGAAATCTCTCTCCATCGGTTGTGAAAGCACACTATAAACCTGTTACCTATGGGTAGTATATATGGAAATCCCCTTTTTAAAACAGTCTGTATGGGGAATACACATTTTGTGACCATCTGATCTAATTTCAGCCTGGTGGTTTTCACACAGGATACCAGTGATGTTTATTTCTGCCAGGAGAAATGAAGTGTTTAGTTTCATATGCAACCCCATGCCTCCTTTCTCCTGGTCTGCCTTTAATCTCACACTGTGTTTATGTAATGCAATAGAAATGTTGCTAACATGATTATACTTTTATATCTTATTAGCTCAAATACTGAGTACAATAAAATGGAAAACTGTTTAAATTTTATGTTTAAGTGCTGGAGATAAGAGTTCTTGTAAATGAAATGTGATTACATTTCTGTAATAGATCTTCACTGTCTGGTAGTACTTTGTTTAGCTATGTAATTCTATTGGGATTGTTGCTTCTAAGTTTGATTTTCTTTAAAATTTTATTTTCATTTTTAAATAGCCATGTAAAATACTCAGTGTTACACACAAACCCTGAACTCAAATCTACTGGAACCTCAGTATTTTCCCATCTGAAAAAGCAAAATCATTGCTTTGAGAGTTTTCTTTGTGATAACCAGTTTGAATTAAACATAATTCCCTAACATCACCTTGACTTTCCATCTGTGTAACCCTGATGTTCTTAAGCGTTTTGCATTTACCTAATGCTCTGGGCTATTCTCACTTAGCATGTATGGAAAACTGTGACTATCTTAAAACTGTAGATGATATGAATAACAATTGTTTGCTGATCTTACCCTGTATCTCCCTGGATAACCTGCAGTCTGCAAAGGCTGAGTAAGTGGCAGATAGCTTTTGTCATCTCTTATCCGGGCTGTACACTTGTAAGGAAGAGCAGGGATAATCGCCTAAATCTAATTAGGGGTTAAAAGAGGCCATGACTGTGATGTGGCAGTGAGACACCTTACTGTATCAATCCTGTTTGCATTAGAAAAATAAGGTTGTCATATTGATTATTCAAATTAGCTTATATTGGCCATGGCTCAATGGCTTGCACCGCAGCTGAAGCACTTGAAGGTCCCAGCTTTTCAGTGAAGACCTATGCTTACAGCATATATTATGTGGTGTCTTGTTTGCTAATTTAAGGGGTTTAAAACTAAGATGGGGAGGGAGTTTTATCGTGAGAATTAAGGGTTTAAGTGACCATCAGAAAATGAAGTTGAGCTTCCCTGTGTGATGTTTGTGATTGCTGAAAGCTATTTAAACGAGGGCCAATAACTTTACTTTAGATCTGTTATGGAAAAGTCGGTGGTGGAGTTAACAGATCTTGCAGTATTACTTTTGTGCACTAATTGATGTTTAGTTCAAAGTCAAATGGAGCTAAAAAGAGTGAAGTAATTGCATTCAGATCAATTCCACATTCAAGAGATAGCGAATTCCCTTGGCTGTGACTTTGGGGTCTTTATTTTCACTTAAGAAAAAAATAACTCTACCTGGTGCTGGGCTATTATAGTCTTCTCAAATATTTCTTGGCACTTTTGTCATTCAACAATCACATCTGCTGACATCCTGCAAGGGTGTAGATGCTCTAGAGAGTGCTAATTTCAGCCTTTCTCGCTCCTGTAGTTGTGATGAGTGACGTAAGGGACAGACATAGAAGGGGCAAAACCTTTAAGACGACCAATTTTTTTTTTGTGATTCTGTAGTATGGCAAAAAATAGGTGCTAGGCTACATCATATGTACAAGGATTGGACATTTTACAGATATTTTTCCCATTGGCTCGTGCAATTTGTGTAGTTAGAGATGTACAAGAAAAAGAGTCCATCTTAAATCTCAGGCACCAGGCAGAGTTTGCAGGTTTTTCTCCATGACTGAAACAATTTCACCCATCGTATATATAATATAAATGTGTTTTGTTTACCCTACATGTTGATTATGCTCCGTTTCTTTCCACTGCTGGGCAAAAAAACCCCCATGCTAACGAAACTATTTTCCCCTCTATTGCACAGAGGTACAAAGTTTTCAACCTTATTTTTAAATTTCTTCAGTTGATCCTTGAGTTTCTTCCATTATCTGCTGTTGGGTCTGGTGTGGGAGTTACCCATGCAAATGCTAACCAATGCAACCTGACCTTGTTGACTGAAAGCCACAATGACCAGAAAATGTTATATACAGTGTTTGTTTCCCTTGTTAGGACAGCATCCAGACCTGTTTTAAACGACTGAGAATTATGATGTGCAAATGTTCACATCGCTTTCCAGTATCTTGCTTGGACAGCAAGTTAAGTAGGCTGCTTATCCCGTGTCATTGTGTAACAGGCTGCTCGGCCCTGACCGCTGTCACGTGAATGTGTTTGCTTGGAACGGTTCCAGCTTCAGTTCTGGAGACACTGGTTTCTGGCACTTCATTGCAAGATGTAGTAATTTTGTCTATTGCAATTACAACTTTAATCTAAAACTAAAAACCTAGGAAAAGACCCAATATACTCTATCCCTGCCCTGGAATATCATGATGCTGTTTCTGTGGATGAGTCCATCTGTCTGTGCAGCCTGGATTCTGCATTCTGAATTTGTTCTGTTTTTACTTCAGTCTCTTTAGACTCTAAAGTTCTTTTCCACAGTCTTCAAGTAGTCATAGAATCATAGACTGGTCTGGGTTGGAAGGGACCCCAAGGATCACAGTGCTCCAACCCCCTGCCACAAGCAGGGCCACCAACCTCCAGGCCTGGAGCTACACAAGGCTGCCCAGGGCCCCATCCAATCTGGCATTAGCAAAGGGCTCACGTTACTGTAATTAACATTAGTAAGCCATTAAATACATTTCTTAGGGTGAAATAACACAAACATGAGTGAGCACTATTGTAAGAAAGTAGAGAAAAATCCTTAATTCTGGCACTTTTTTCTGCTAGTGAAGTTGTGGCTCGCTCTAGTGCCGGCTCTTCCTTTGCAGGAACAACAAAGCTGGATTTACCACGAGGACTAACTCTGGGGCTACCATCCTGAACCGTCTGCCTTGCTGGGCTGTAGAGATTAGCAGTGTGAAGTAAGGTTTGTTTTAGAGCACCAGACCATAATGGGTCAGGAAGTTCTTTGTGAGCAGCCAGGTAGTGGGAGAAGATGCACGATCAGATCATTTCCATTGTCATGTGTCCGTGTGAAGGTTGTCCAGGGAGGTCTGTGTAGGTTCAGCAGGTGTCCTGTTCTCAGTGATGTTAACTGAGGTGAAGTGAAATGGGGGCAGCTAAAAATACAGGGATTAAGGTAACTTTTATGGACTAATAGGCATTTACCTCCAACTCATTTCCCCAGAGAAGACCAAAGGTCTGCTGAGAACTTCAAGTAGGCTTTGCGATGTGAGGCTATGATTTGTTAGCCGGGTTTGTAACTTGAATATGTGCTGGGGTTCTTTTTTTCCAGCTTAGAAACTCTTTCTGCCAGAAGCGCTTGCTCAGCTGTCAACCTCCTCATCCCCATTTCCAGGTCTGTGTGTGGTCTGTGGATCCTCTAGATACTGCTGCTGGTTGAGGATCGAGCTGCTGATTCATTCAGAAGTTGTTTTTTGGTAGAATGTTTCATTTTGCCTCTCCTTTCTGCAGGTACAATAGGAAGTGCTGGTTTTAATCTTCAAGCTCCAGGTTGTTAAAGATCCAACTTTCCTTGGAGCCTGCCATGTTTATGGTACTTAAGTTTTTCAGGAATCCCTTGGCTTCATACTAGAAAAACAACCTTTGAGGGAAATCTTGGCTGTAGAACGAGACATGTCTTATATTTTTGTCTTTTCTTCTAATTTTGGTCCACTTGGTGGTAAATCAGTAGTGTGCAATACTAATTACTTCAATTTCATTGAAGGAATGCCAGAATACTAAAGGCCTAGCAAGATCTCTGGTCTAGACTTGGCCTCTTCTCAGCAGTTTGTGCCGTCTTGCAAAGCCAGTCCTGCTCTCTGTTTTCACCAGAGACATTGTCTGACCAGTGCTGGGAATGATAAATGCCAACTAAAATAGATGATGTTAGTCTTTCATGGTAGTAAAAGGTTAAAAGCATGTTAATGGAAGCGAGAGCTTTGGAGAGTAAAATGAGACCAATGGGATGTGGTGGAACAGGAGATACAACAACTGTAGCGGCCTTGCAGTACCTGCATAGTGCCTCTAAGAAAGCTGGGGATGAACTGTTCCAGAGGGCATGGAGTGATAGGATGAGGGGTGATGGTTTTAAACTAGAAAAGGGGAGATTTAGGTTGGATATTATGGAGATGTTCTTCACTCTGAGGGTGGTGGATCACTGGCACAGGTTGCCCAGAGAGGTGGTGGAGGCCTCATCCCTGGAGACATTCAAGGCCAGGCTTGATGGGGCTCTGAGCGACCTGATCTAGTGAAAGGTGGCCCTGCTCACTGCAGGGGTGGGACTTCAAGGTCCTCACCAACCTCACGCAGTCTGGGATTCTCTGATAAATACAGAAGCCTTAAGGAAGTTTTGGTGCAACTCAACCTTTGTGAAGTCTTCATTACTCCACCATTTACTGGGGTTTTATATGATATGAACTTATATACAAAAAAACCAAGAAATTGTAACCTCTTGGAACTTGCAGATTTTGTCTTGTTTCAATCTTTCATCTTTATGTTTTGGACATCAAATTCTAGGTGGTGTCAGTGTTTTCAACATGGGTATGTCTGTCGCTTCTGAAGTTTCTTTCTGGGAAGGAGAAATGTAAAAAAGCACCAGACCAAAAGCAATTTTAGCATCAATTAATGTTCTCAACTAATAACAACTTGTAATTTATATCATTGGAGACCATTACAAATGCTGGAGAAAACAATAACAGATAAGCAAGATACAGACCTATTAGTATTAGTTGTCCAGTGCTGCTGTTGAACTAGCAGAGGGTTTATTGCTCTTGGAATCAGGAGAACTCTTAGCTTTGGCTTAAAATTTAAGAGAATTAACTTGTTCTCTGTAATTGTGACGTGGATGTATTGGGTGCACATCCATGGTGACTAGATCCAAGTGTGATATTTTATTGGGGTTTTTATGACAACTATGAAGACTTTATTCCAGAATACTGGAATATTATCATCAAGATACCCTTCAAGTTCTGATCCCTGTTAGTAACATGTATTTAAAGTCCTTTCACAGCCTTTGGGAGTTTGTTTGCATAGCTCACCAGGAAGGTGCTGAGGTGGGGACTGCTGTCCCTGGGATCGCTTTAGTGAGCTCCATCGATCTCCTCCTCTCCCAAATCATCATCTTTGTGAGCTTCAATTAGCTGGTTTTGATTTGGGGCTGGTTTTTTCCATTAATTTTAAAGCACTTTCAGGTTATTTTTGTCACTATTACGCTTGGCTTCGGTCGGATATTTTTGAGATTTGCAATCGATTTTTTTTTCTTTTTCTATTTTGATGAAATATTATTTCTTTCCCTTTATTTGTGGCGAAGGAGCTAATTGCCTATCAAGCTTGAATAAGGTAAGCTCTCCCCTTTAAAATGTGATAAATTTGTCTTGCAACCCAGCCCAACGTGGAAGTTGTTAGGAGAAACACAACATTCTTCCTTGCCGAAAGTCAGGCTTTAAAGAAACCTTTTTCATATTAAATATGTTTTCAGAATTCATCTGGGCTTTGACAAAACGGTCTTTCAGAAGAATTTATGAGCCTTCTGCTTAAAATAAAAGCATCTTTGTAAGGCTGTCCATAACTTATCAACTTCAAACTATTGGAAAAGATGTACAGAAGTCCTCAAGTCCCATAGGATAAGATGTGTTTGAATACTGAGGAGGCTGCAGATCACACCAGTTAAAAATTATCATGGTAGATTTATTGGAATATTAAGTTGTACTAGAAATTGTGAAATCCAGCCTGAAACTCAAGACTCTTATGGCCAGAAACACTACAAGCTGTGGCAGCTGAAGTAGTTGAGGAGATAGGAGTTAGACTTGATGGTCCTTATGGGTCCCTTCCAGCTCAGGATATTCTGTGATTCTATGATAGAAACTAAATATTCTGAGATCAAGTAGATCTGTGGGTTTGTTTTTTTCAGGAGAAGGAAAATTTTTTACCTTGTTACAGGTCTGAAAACCTGTGCCTGTCTGACATTTAAACATAATTTTAACATTTAGAGTATATTCTGTGTGCCCCCGCGTTCCTTCAGGAGAGAAATGCAGGCCAGATGAAAGAAGGGAGAGGAATTAAACTAAAGTGACAAAATCAAACTGCAGGGCCACAAAGAGGAGCGGTGGAAAAGCATTTACAAATGGGATTTTTATACCTCCCAACAGTGATGCCTAAAAAAGCACGAGGCTTTAGTGTGCTAAAATTGGATCAAATGCAGTCGCAAGCGGCGGAGTGTCTGTAAAGTGGCACTTTGTGGGTCTCGGCTGAACTTCACCGCGGTGACCGAGTGCTGCACACATCGGTGGTAGTAACGGGAATGTGCAACTACCTTTTTCTTGGTCTTTTGCCTTAAAGTGTCCGTGTCCTTGGGCTGGTGGGTCACCTTGGACTGTTGCCTCAGACTGGTGGGTCACCCTGGCCTTTCGTGGAAATGTATCGGTTGTGAAGGCCGGGAACCAGCCTGTACCTTTCTGCTGAATTACTCTGCTTATCATGGCTATTTATCCCAAATTCAGATTTAAGGAACAGGGGGGTAGGTTCTGGTTGGGGTTTGGGTTGGTTTTTTTTAATGGATTCTTTATTTTTAACTTGTATGGGCATTGTACTGCTGCAGGCCAGAAGAAAACACATCCCAAATCTCCTGGGTTTCTGGGGCCGAATGGGCCTTACCTAAAGCCATGGCCTCCTGTTTGAAGTCCCTCTGCTCACTTTCGATTAATTTGAGCTTTTTTAGGGACCTTCCAAAGTGGGTGAACTTTTAATTCGTTTTTCTTTTCTATTCTTTATTTTCAGGAAGCAGGGGCAGCGAAAAATGACTCTTTTATCCTATGTAAACACAGGCACGTAGTTTTTGGTTGGGGTTTGTTTTTTTAATTATAAGACAATCTGTCTATTCAGAACCTCTGAAGAAACTTGTGAAGTGCAAAGAGCAAACCCAGACCCTGCAACTAAGCTGGTAACTTTAGATTTCTCATTAAAGAAACTCTCACTGTAAAGGAGTGTTTGCACCAGGGGTTTATGGAAGAAGTTGTCTGACTTGTGGTGATGGGTTATAAAGGCCCTGCCTGTGGCAGGGGGGTTGGAACCCTCTGATCCTTGGGGTCCCTTCCAACCCAGACCATTCTATGGTTATAAAGATGACGAGAAACCTTTGTCAGGTGTGCAAATAGCATAAGAAGTGACTGGCAAGATGGGTGCCTGAGTTTAAGGGAAAACACATTTCTTTTTTAGTGAAAAAATAGTAAGTAAAACATGCTGAGAGATGGGTGTTGGCAGTATGCTTGTTGGCGTTGGTTGTGGGTAACAGACCCGAGGCTGGACAAGCTTAATTCAGTTAAGATATTAAATGTAGTTATTGGCTCTGCTCTGTGCACTGAGATCTCTGGGGATTTAAAGAAAGAGAAGGAAAAAGAAAGAAATTCAGTGATTTGTTTCTAAAGTTGGTGTAGAGGATTGAAGTTGTGACTGTAGAATATTCAGTAATTGGCTGTGGATCTCTTCGGTACAACGTGATGTGCGGGTGGTATCTCACACTATGAATTGTGAGCAATGAGCAAAAGCATTTTTTCCTAGGCATTGGCAGAAAGCTGTGTGCCAGCAAATAAGCTTTATGTACTGGATAAATTTCTATCCCTTTGGGAAGAATGCATAATGCTGAATCTTTAAAAAAAAAATTACAAATAATTAATACTGACAAAATCTAGATTAACTTGTTTCATGAGTAGAGTGCCTTTAATTGGTAACTTTATTTTCTGGAACGTTTAATGAGGTTAATGAGGTTATTGTTTCCCTGAGCGTGGTTTTCCCCAGCATTTGCTATTTTTTGTACCGTTCAGAATGAGTTTAGACGAAGATGAATCCCTTCGAATACGGCGGCGTCTTGGCGTGTAGCGAGCTGTGTACTCCTGAAGCCTTAACAAACCATTGTCGAGGAGCTTGCTTAATGCACACAGATAGTTAAAAATAAAACAGAAACAGGCTTGAGGTTCCATGTGTGCTCTTTTTTTTTTATCAACAGACCGAGGGCCTGGAGGAATAGAGGAAGTGAATGGACACCAATGTATCCAAATATCTCATTTTCCCTAAAAGCAAGTGCCGGCAGATAAATGCCCATAAAGGGATTTCTTTCTTAAGCCCCATGGATTTTTTTTTTTTTTTCAAATTTTTTTTCCCCCAACTTTTTGTGTGAGTTAGAAATGAAAACCATTCATCTAGTGCCCCAAAGAACGGCCTTATTGAATGGAATAACAGTGTAATGTACCATTGAAGGCAGGATTGAAAGTGATTATCTTGTTAACTCTTGACAGTTACCGCCAGCTTGAAATAGAACTGGCAGGCTTGATTTGCAAATGAATTAGAGCTTTTTCATTTTGTGCCAGGATCATCTTTTTATATTCTGATATGACAGATGCTATGTTCCCTGCTTTTGTTTCTCTTCGGTTTTATACTTGCAAATAAAAAACAAAAGATTATGATAGTAATTTTATTTGCATCTTTTCTCCAGGAGTTTATTCTTTGTCTGGAAGTTTTTAGTCTTATATCTTTCAAACATTTGTTTAAGAATAGTATTGTTCCCACAGAATAAAATTTCATTAGGTTAAGTACAGTAGTAATTGGGTGAATGAGGGGGATTTAGAAGCTTTCAGAAAATGGAAAATCGATTGTACTCCAATTGTTTCAGTGCTTAGAACGTTTAAATTTTCTCACTGGTGTAAATGTAGCATCACTCAGTGTGGAGAGCTGAGCACAGCTGAGGAAAAGCCAATGTTTTAAATATTTATCCTAACAGTATGCTAATAGTAATGCATGTGTAATTAGTTTCAGACTTAATGCCGATAAACTCTGTTTATATTCCGCAGTCATCCAAACACAGATGGTAAGGTGCTAGGTATGATAATTATTGTGCACTCTTTATATGTTCCTCATTAACCTGTAACACTCTTTACTAGTCCAGGGAGTTTTTACTAGAGTTGTGCTCCCCAACATTAAAACTTGGTGGGCTTTGTTTAATATTCAGCGCAGGGCTCCGTGCAGTTACACTGCTGGGCTTTTTGCTACTTTTCTAATCTGTTTTGTACTTTGAGGCTAATTAGCAGCACTTCCTACTGCCACTAATGTCCATTACGGAAATGTTTTCGTACACTTTCACCTACAGGATGTGTTTTAATTGAATATCTACTAAATAATATTACAGAAAAGGTAAAACAGGCCAAAGTTGTCTAATTTATTTAAGACCAGCAAATAATCGGGTTAACAGAGACAGTGACATTCCAAAGCCTGAAGCTTAATTGCTTCTGTTTGCTGGGAATCCAAACGGTGAGGAACAAGGTTTTTTACTCCTTGTGAAGGGAACCCCATGCATGGAACAGGACAGAATCCCTCCTGACCCCTCCCAAAACCCAGGGAGAAAAAAACCCACACTCCGTCTCATATAAAATCTCCAAACCTGTGTGTTATGAGGTCCCCTGAATTGCCAGCTTACCCGAGGAATGGCTTGAAGTGGCAACCAGGAGAAGGAAATCAGCTTTGATAATTTGCAGGATTTCCATATCTGACCTGGAGTCTTGGTAGAAGAGACTTAGAACCTTTTTCGGGGTATTTATTTTGGCTCTCATTTATTTGAGCAATTTTAATGGAGAAAAAAAAACCCAGGATTTTTTTTGTAGGGTCCATTTGAACATTGTTGAGTCTGTCAACACTGTATTTTGATTTACACTGTCTGTGGTGTCGTCCCCATCCATCCCTATCCCCCCACCTTAATTTCAGTATTTATTTCAATTGCATACGATTTTGCCCTGTGAGCCACAGTTTTATATATATATATATTTATTTTTTTCCTCTTGAATATTTGATAAGGTCTCTTGGGAACTGATTTTTCTTCTCTCTAGGATAACATATTATGGAAATTGTTTCACCTTGTGTCCTGTTTAAAGTCCTGGTTTTAGCATGATTCAATTTCCCTTGCATTATATTCTACTGAGTTCTCCAGCCTTTCAGAGTCATTCACTATGTGTTTGTGTGTGGGGATGACTTCTGCTGTCCTTCCTGCTTTTGATAAGTGACCTTCATATGGTGGTCTTCCATCCTTATTCCATTTAAATTACTAATTGGCCAAACTTCTTACCATTTTTTCCCTGAATTAAATAAATTCTCTGGTTAATGGGAGCAAGGGAGGGAGCCACCGAGCACAGCAGCACCCGCTTTGGAGTCTTTACACTTCAGGATCAGTTCCAGACCATTTGAACCTGATATTAAGAGTAAAACAACATTCCATGCTTTATCAGAAATACCATGGGTTCGTTTTCCAGCAGCTGGAATGAAGGATTCTCCTGAACTCTCTCTGATGTGGCTTATTGTCACAGGTTTATTTCCTAGTCCGTTTTAGCAGTTGCTTGGATCATCCAAAAGAAAAAGGGGGGGTGGATACAAGGAGCCACAAGTCTTAGAGCCATTGCAGCTGTCAAGGGATGCTCGCTGAGGTGCGTGTAGTGCTGAGAATCATAGAATCATAGACTGGTCTGGGTTGGAAGGGACCCCAAGGATCACAGAGCTCTAACCCCCTGCCACAGGCAGGGACACCAACCTCCAGGCCTGGAGCTACACAAGGTTGCCCAGGGCCCCATCCAACCTGGCCTTGAACACCCCCAGGGATGGGGCACCCACCCCCTCTCTGGGCAGCCCCTTCCAGCCCCTCACCACTCTCTCTGGAAAGAACTTCCCCCTAATATCTCATCTAACCCTTCCCTCCTCCAGCTTCACTCCATCCCCCTTGTCCTGCCAGTCTCTGCCCTTCAACAAGCTGATTCCCCTCCTGTTCCTCTGCTCCCTTCAGGGACTGGAAGGCTGCAATGAGGTCCCCCCCCCCGCCAGCCTTCTCTTCTCCAGGCTGAACCAGTCCAGCTCCCTCAGCCTCTCTCCATAGGGAATCTTTGTGTAACCTTGGGAAGTCACAGATGGCAAAGACATTGAGTTTCATTAGTGGCTGTATAGTTTGGTTATGTTATTTGGTTGCTTTAAAAAAACCTGAAGGGTTTTTTTCCTCTTCATCTTTGAGAAGCAGGAGGAAACAGCTTGCTGTTATGGCTTTCTCCTCTTGCCTTTTGTACACTCCCTTTGGTGCAACTTGCACTTACGGCTACAAAAATACAGCCCTGGTGTTCAGGTTTCTCTTTGTAACCCAGAGGAGGTTAAGTAGTAGTGTTGGAGCAACGTGTTTGTAGGGGTTGTGTTTCTGCATGTTGTGTAGTCTTTGCCAGCAGTTCTGCTGGACCACCAATGTGGTAGTGGACCAGCCTGTCATCAAAAGCCAGCAGGTCTGAATTTACCTGTTTCCACAAGAGAATCAGCACCCACCTCTTAAAAATGGTATTGAAGGGGAGGACAGGCACAGGGCTTAGGTCTTTATGTAACCTTTGTTGTGTCTTTCAAAGCGTCCTGAAATAAGTACCTATGGTCTGCAGTCAGATTTGGAAACATCAGCCTATAATTTTACAGACAACACAACAATAAAAACCCTATAAAATTGAGTGGACTGTGACGGGGGTATCCTTTCTAAAAACTGCATCCGAGGCTCTGAACTCTGAAGTTGGAATTCAAGCTAGTTCAGGGGAGAACTTGAGGTATATGGTGCCATCTGGGCAGTCAGTGTGCAGATGTAGTAATCCTCTGTATGGATGCTGGTCGTTGCCAAGCATAGGGAGAAGAAAAGTCTCTTTTCTCTCCTAAGTTTTTATTTCTCTGGAGTTGAACAAAGGCGTGATCTTGCCATAACTGCTTCACTCGTGATGTCTGGTGTATTTTTTGAGCTTAATATTATTCTGTGAAGCTATTCCAGAATATAACGTGGTTTAAATGTTCAAGTAAATGCATCAGTGAACAGTGATAAGGTGGCAAGTGCTTCGCTGGGGCTACCAGCCAGCTGTGATTAAACTGGGTGTGTGCACACACGATGCCCTCGTCCAAACTGTGGAAAAGTTAGAAAGAAGTTAAAAACTTAACTTATTCTTTTTTTCCTCCACTAAAATTCAATACCTGGAATCCCTTCAGTCTGATTGTACAGACTTTTAACATTGAGGACAATAAATCCTGCGAAGATTGGCTATATAAAATAAGCAGAAGGGAGCAGTTCTCTGTCTTGGGATATCCCAGGGTAGAAGTGTGTAATCATGTGGAAAAGTAAATTCTTTTCTTCCCAGAAAAAAGCAGAGCCCAGCTCTAGTCTGGCCTTTGAAGTCACCATTGAGGGAGATGATCTTGCCACAGGTTGGCAGAGGGTTGGATGGAGGATTTCCACTTTCTGAGACAGGAGGGATGTTACTGGTGGTTGCTGGTGATGTGTGCAGAGGTTTAGTCAGGAACTTAGAGTATTAACAGTGCTGCTAGATTAAGTAGTCAGGGCTACTTGATTCCTTATCTGAATCTGATTGAGATGAGTCAGATACTGTTTTTTACAGTGCCTACCAATAAACTAAGCATCGCTTAGCAATCGGCTTTGAGATGACTATGGGTATCAGAGGCAGAAAATGAGGTGAACCCCTTATTGAATTTGAGATGCCAATTGCTAAAATGAAGATGACATAAGAAAATAAAGGTCTAAAATGTCCAGAGATAGCAGACTAGTCTGCTTCTGCCCCAGCTGCTGTAGTTGCATTGAGTGAGACTGTTCCTCACTTTGGCCATGTTGGGTCAGCACAGACTTCTCACTACCTGAAGAAGGTCAAGACAGGAGAGGCAGTGGATATGATGTTTATGACAGTAACCTCACTCATCCTCTTCACCATCTTGAACATCTCTCAACCTCTTCAACATCTTAGGTGTATTTTTGTTCATTTCTGTCTTGTCACCCTTTGCCTACCTTCCACATGGAGATGAAGGAGGTGGGAGAAGTGACTGTGCAACTACTCAGGCTGGGTTTAGCATGATGTGTTTATCACGTTTTGTGTCGCTCATATGGGTGAGTGTTTGATATCTTGTCACCTGCTGAAGGAAGCTCTGAAGACTTCTTTAGAGATCCAGCTGTTTAATTTGAGGTTATTTAGAATACAGGTGGGGATTGATGACATGCAGAAGAAAAGTGGTAGCTGTGTGTGGTCCTGAGAGAGAGAGAAGGCCATTAGATGACTGCAAGCAGCAGAAGGGCTGCTGAGGACAAAGAACAGGAAAACATGATGGTATTCCAGGAACACCTTTCACTATGAGGCTTTTCATCCAGCAGGAATACTGGGACCTAAAAAGGGATTAATCATATTTGATGGATTATTGAAATAGTTATGTGATGTGGTTGCTGAATAATCCAAGAGATTAAGAGAGAGCACCTGATCAACGGTGCTGACACGGTGGCATTCATGAGAGGGGAGAAGGCCTTTGTCCGGGCCTGTGATCCTGCCTGCCCTGAAATCCTGCCTGTGACCTTGTTTTTTGCAGCTTGTAGTTAGTGCTGTGGAACTGGAGGGGATTCTGCTAAAGGCCTTGCTAATGATGAGGTGATTTATTTATTCACTTGGCTTCTGAGGAGAAAAATAAGACATTGGGACAGTTTAATGTGGAGATCAGGCCACTGATACGGTCGAGGGCTGGAGCATTTGCCTTGTGAGGGGACCTGGGGGTAGTTCAGCCTGGAGAAGAGATGGCTTTCAGGGCACTTGACAGCAGCCACCCAGTCTGAGGAGGAGGGAGGTCAGTGAGGAGAAGGAGCCAGGCTCTCTGAAGTTGTGTGTGGTGGAAGGGAAGATGCAGCCAGCACAGACTGGGGAAAAAAAAAAAGAGAGAGAAAGGTGTTTGGGCTAGCTAGAAGGAAGGATGCTCCCAGTGAGGACATCTCATCAGCAAAACGGGATGCCTGGGGAGATTTTCCTTTCAAGACCAGGCTGGATCAAACTCTGAGCAGCCTGGTCTGGCCTCACTGCTGACCCTGCCTTGAGCAGTGGTAGGACTTCAGACCTCCAGAGACTCTTCAACCTGAATTACCCAACACAGTCCATAGCTATAGATAATCCATAAAGTTGTTCTATGGCCTGTGGACTCCAACCCAAAACCTGTAGCGAAGAAAATTCAAAACAAATCTACAGGAAGTCTGGAGAATTGAGTTGATAATGACTTGAGAGGAACCAAAGAATGGGGCTGAAGTGGTTGCTTTGCCCTGGGAGTAAATTCTTAAAACTTTTGGGATGCTGCCAGTTCGATGCTACTAATCTGAGCAGATTATTAAACTCTGCTCTCCTCATTGTGTTTCATTTTAAAGAGTGTAACAGAGGCCTGCTAATAAGCTTAATTGCCTGTTTTAGTGATGAGTGAAAACACGTCTGAGGCTTCTTTGGTTTTCGGTAGCCCCACAGACATGGAGTAAGGGACTGATATTACCCTGTGACGTTACACCTGGAGCTTCTCAATGGTGCTTTGCTCCAAAGTACCATGTCTCAGTGCACCCACTAACTGGTTTGGCTCTGTTGCACAAAAACAAACATTAGTTCTCCAATTCTTGAGTGAAATAGCTGTATATTTATAAAAAAGAAATTGTGGAAGTGTAAATTACTTTAGAACAGTTAAAATTCAGATATATTGAAAATACTGGATATTAATCAGCTCCCCTGATTAATTGTTAGATTTATAGGGGGACCTGTTTTTATGAACACGAACACATGTCCAGATTAAAACAGGGTTTTTAGCAGGTGCTAGGGAATATTTGGCTTTTAATGTAGTTTCCTGGCAAGGGAACTAGCAGTACTAAGTTAGTACTGCCTCAATTAGTTACCTGCACTGTGGTTAGATGTAATCCAAAGCCTGGCTACGCTTGCTTAGTTGAATTCCTGGCTTCTTGTTACAGGTCCCTTATGACCATGATTCAAATTATAGCTCAGCTGCAGTTTTTCCCCTTGCATTACCAAAAGCTGACATTTGGATCAGCCCGAGTGTGATGGTTACTGGTTTTGCTGTTCAACTCTAAGCGCATCAACTGATGTTTCACAGCACAATTTCTCGACTGTATGGGGGAAGAACAATCCTAGAGCTTCTCTGGTGGGAAAAAGAAAAACTCCAGAATAAACCCAAAAGGAAAAACTCCAGAATAACCCCAAACTTCCCTAATGACCCCCCCCCCCCCCCCAAAAAAAAAAATGAAGGTGATGGATAGGAGACTGCTTAAAAGGCAAATCGGGATCTTGATGGGATCCATATTGTGTGGCATGGAACTGGAGTAAGATGTTACCACCTGGTAGTGATACAAAATTAATGAGAGTTCCTTATGGTGTTCCTTTAGAGAAGTATTGGGATATCGGGTGTGTGTGGAATTGTTCTTGCCTTTTGTTTGTAGTGTTTGATGGTATTAGTGATGATGGTATTGTGTAGATGCCCAAGGTGATGGGTTGGACTGAGCCACAGCAACCGGGCTGATGTTGCATAGTGTAATGTTTGAGATACAGAATTAGTCTGATTTGTCTAATTATTATTTAAGTAGAAAGATAAAATTACTCCATGGCTTCACCAGTTGTCAGTGGTGATTGATGCACAGCAGCCTCCGGCTGGGAAGAGGTTTTCATTGGAAGTGACAGGTGCCACAAGGTTTATTTAGGACAACCTCAACCTTGTCCTGGTTAGTTTGATAATGTTTGCCTTATGGATGTCCAACCGCTGCGTTTCCTGCGTTAGAGCCTTGTGTTACACCGATATTACTACCTGTGCTGCCTCAACTACAAATTGGATGAACAGCCAGTGACACTTTTTCAATATTATTACATTAAACCAAGTGGATTTTGATTGATAACCTAATATTCAACTAATGCAAAACATCAATCATGGCAAGTATATTAATTATTTAATATTGCAGTCTAATTCAGAAATCGATGTGCTGCATGAGGGGAAGGGAAACTCGCTGTTCCCAGAAGACTTAAGACAGGGAATGATTAAAAAAACAACCCCAACCAACAAACCCTGCTGTACTCCTGTGTGTTAGTTCGATACAAATCTTTATTCATTTGCCAATAATCTCTTCGCATTTTCCACTTTAGGACCTTTTTTATCAGTTTTGAGACCTATAATTGAATTAAGTCTGCTTTCAGTGCAGGGCAAAAGGACTTGCACAAATATTGATGGAGTCATGACAGCGACAGAGCAGGAGACTGAGCTCTAACGGGTTTTATACCATTAGTTGGGAGCTCCTCGCCTGGATCCTGCTTCCAAAGCAATTAAATTCTTTAATTTAAGGCCATTTGACACCTCAAAAAATAGATGTGGGAGGTGATTTCTATTCAAATACTTGAATAATAAGCTTTTACTCTGAGTGCAAAATATCGGTGTGAGGAAAAGTGCCTCTTTTTCTCTTGCTTCATTCAGGATAAATTCAAATAGAACAAGGGTGGGCAGCAGACTGGTTCTGAAAGCTTTCTGAAATGATAAATAAAAGCTTCCTGTGAGAGCTCTGATATGGTACAGCAAGGCTGTAACATGTAGGGATTGCAGGTAGCTTTGTTTTCAGTATTTAGTAAAACATTGTACTCCTCACCGTGCCTCACGCAGCCTGGCCCAGGTAGTAGAGAGAACACAGTTGGGGGTTTTGCTCCTGTGGTTTGATACAGCTGAATAATTTGTTGGAAAATCAATATTATAAAGGTAAATATGTATTCACTGTGTAGTTCAGTAGCCAGGGTTATGTCTCAGGGTGGTGGCTCCTCGTTAGACATGGTTACAGCCCATCTTCTTGACAGGCACAACGTTCTGGAAGTGGGTACAACCTGGGGCCTGTGGCAGGAGAAACCAACCTCCGTGTTCTGTGCCTTAGGATTTGGGGATTTTTCTCATATGTTTGGCTCTGGTTTTCTGGGAAGTTATCTTTTTCCATGGTAGCAGCCTGTGTTAAGGATTAACACTCACTCTGAATTCCCTTTGCCTTTCCATTTATTTACTTTGATAATTTGGTCTGGGTTTTTTCCCCAAACTTGCCTTTATGTGATGTGATTTCTCTTTGTATCTGTGTGTCTGTGGTTTCTTCAGGACTCAGATGCAAAGTTTCAGTGTGGCTTCCACAACCTAGTTACTTAATACACGGCTCATTGGTTCCCTCATCTTTGTAAATAGGCACCTGGTTTTACTCTGAAAATAGAGGCAGAGAGCAGAACCAGGAGCTGCTGACCGTGGATGTGATCAATAGCATTATGTGCTGCCTCATCCTATGAATTCCAGTATGAATAGGAGGATAACTATATAAGTAGGGGGTTAACTATATAAAAACCTTAGGTTTTTTAAAAATCCTTTGCATTGCTGCAGCTTGGAGCAATTTCAGGGCAGGTAAAATTTGAGGGCTTCAATAACTCTTTAAATCTGCATTAGGATAATTGATACTTTTTAGGCATTGTGATGACTAAGATATGAAAATAAATTTTATATACAGGAGTAACTACATGGTTTTGACATTTTGGAGTTAAACGTAAATCGCTGTAGACAAGGGTTTAGCAACTATTTAGAACTTTTGTTCTTCTGTTACAGGGACTCTGCAAACATCAAAGCTGGATTAGAACATCTGGTAAGTTTTAATTTTCTCTTGAACATTTGCATCATCTTTGATATCTGCATTCCAAATGAACACTTTTGAATGAGCTTTGAATACCTTGAATTGAGAAAGTCAACCATTTCCCAGAGGGTCAGCTTACTGTTATTATGTGAAGGCACTTACATTTTCATTTATCTTACCATTTCAAGGGAATTTTAATTTTTTTAAATTACTTTTTTTGATGTAGAGATGAAATAGAATGGACTGCAATCCTTGGATTGATGATTGCCTTAATTATAAACAAAAATTGTTTGGTGTTGGATTTTTTGGCATACCCTGATCTGAAAACAACAAACTTGTGATAAAAAAAACCAAAAAACCCCAAAATAAAAAGGGACACACACACACAATCAAATATTGCATGCATAAATATGGTATGGTTTAGTAATTTGAAGTCTTTGAAAGAAGTGCACAGCTTTGTGGTTTTTTTTCCTCTTGTCTGTGCTTGATGAATAATGTTTTGACTTAAATTCCATTCAGTGCAGCGGTGTAAAATAATAACTGAGATGCAAAATATTTTTGGGTTAAGTAAACATATTCAAACAGCAAGTGATGGTGAGACACACTTAGCATTAGAAACTAATCAGTTGATCAAAAATGAAAAAATACAATATTGTCACAAGGCTGAAGCCCAGGCAGGCTCGGATGTTAGTATCAGCAATCATCAGAACAGTAAGTAGTTCATCTAAACAGATTACTCAATCCCCTTAAATCACAATATTCACTATTAACAGCATGTCTGGCTCAGTACATCATGGGAAGGGCTTAAATTCCTGTTTAATTTTTTCCCACATAATATCTAAATAATAAATATCGTTCTATACACCTATTAAAATAAAACCTCATCACAACGTGGTGCCTGGGCATTTGGAGAAAAAAAAATTGCTTTTCTGTTGATGCTTCCCATTTTGGGATACACTTGGGAAATATGATTTGTAGGAGCTTGTGTACCAATATCTTCTTGGAGTAACGGTGGGGTGAAAAGGATGTATATTCTGGCATAGTTGTCAACACTTTCCCCTTTATAATGGTGGCATATTAAATGCTCTGTTGCAACTAGTATTTTGAATCCCTAAATGGAATAAATAGCTGAGTGTTATGAATAGTTCTTAGAGAGGGTGGAAAATTAATCTTGTTTGGTAGTTTCATTGGTACCTCGTGTGCTAGTTGAATCTCTTAAATAAATTTTTCAAATGTTTCATTCCTCTGCTGGTGTCAGGTAGCTGGAGTCTGATGGGCTCGGAGAATTTTTCCAATGCATTATAAAGATGCTGGAGTCTTGACAGATGACCGTGGCTGGTACTTCTTCTAAATTGGGAGTGCTGCGATAGCTGGAGCTGCGGCTCTGATTTATAACGTCAGGTGCAGAAGGAAGAGGCTCGATGGGGTTTGAGTAGCCTGGGGCTTTGGGGGGGGTGTGTGTGGACTGGGAATGGTGTTTGGGGTTCTCTGGGGTTTGAGTGGAAATGCACTGGAGAGATTAGTGGCAGGGCAATGTGTCCTAGGGACCCTGCTTCGGCAGAGGGTTGGACCCCATGAGCTCTGGAGGTCCTTTCCAACCCCTGTGATGCCTTTAGGTTTAGGATCCTTACACAGGAACTTGCTGGATGTTGGTATAAAATTTTATCTCCATTAAACACATTAGCTGCTGTGTATTTCTCTGCAGGATCTGTCAAAAACCTCCTGTTCTGTCTCCCCCCGCTCCCCCCGCCCCCCATTTTCCCTGTGATCTTTGAAAACCCATCCTGGGAACGGGTGCTTAAGGGAATCAACTGTTCCCCAGGGCACCTGCAGATGGGAACGTTCATGCTGGAAACCCATTTTATACCTCAGCATTGGGTTGGGCAAGTTCACAAAGACCTTTTGGACTCCAGTAAACGACAGGGATCTTCCTCAGAAGATTCAAACCTCGTGATTGCTCTGGTTCTGCTACATTAAATTGCTGCATCTCCTAATACTTGTAAAGGAGTTTTTCCCCCCTATGAAAAAAAAGGAATCTTTATATTGATCGGGTAATATATTATTTAATCCCTTCTAGAAAAAAAAGAGCAGCTGACAGTTTGTGATATGATCTTTATGGGGTCTGTATGTCCCTGTAGGATTATCTGCATGTGCATCCTGCGTGCTTGCTTGCAGCATGTTTTACTGCTAACCCCTGGTACGCAGCCTCTGCTGCCCTGGGAGCTAGCAGCTACGTGTGGGAGTGAAGTGAAGGAGTAGTGTAACAACTGCTGTTAAAAACCTAAATGAATTGGGAAATATTTTACAGCTTGTGCCTTGGAAATCCTTCGGTGTTGTGATAAACAAATCCAAGTTCTTTGAGGATCGGGGAACTTCCCAGTAGGTCCATGTGCCTGTTTCTCAGCTGGTCAGAGCTGATGCTCCTGGGGGAGCTGCCTCTGGTGGATGAGTTGTCTGTGGCCAACCCCACCAGTGGGTCAGCCTGCGGTCCCTGGTGACCACCCATAGCTACATCTGCTCACCATCAGTAGAGTTTTCTTTTGTTGTTCTGGGCTTTTTTTTCAGCTAGTTAAGGAAAGAAAGTGCAGAGTTCTAAGCAATGGGGGGGTTAGGCTTGTATTCTAAAAATTCTGGTGGTTATTTGCTGAATTATGGTTAGCTAATTCCTTTTCTGAGTAACGAATGCTAACTGTAGAAACCTCGGAAGAGATGATTATACATCTGCAGCGCTGACTAGGTCGTGTTTCCTATTAATAGCTCTACTGAAAAGGAGCCGTGGAGCCATACGTGTGGTTTATTCATTAGAGATCCCTTATTTGTGTCTTTTTTGTACAACATTTCAAAGCAATAACCTGCTTGTCCTTGTGGTCAAGCGGCAGAGTCTGTCCGTTTTAAATGATGAAGAGCAACCTGTCATTAATAGCTTGTTTAGCCCATCAGCGGTTTGGAAGTCTATAGCTGCTGCCTGCCAAGAACGCAGGCGCTCCCCGGGTTGTGTGTTAATCAATAACCCCAGCAGGGATGGAGGATGCTCTGGCGAAGCCGACTGGCGCAGTGCTTGTGCGTAGCTCTGCCAAGGAACCTGCTGGAGTTCACTACTTACACTTCCAGTTGCATCACGCCTCACAGGTAGCGTATAGCAAGGTCACGAATTCGTAACTAACACTGGTTAACTCCATCTGGCAGCCCTTTGGGGTTTGGGGGGGGAGTGGGGTGGGGGGGATTTTAAGAGCTCTTTGGCAGAAAAAATTGCATAAATTATCAACCAACCAAAAAAAACCCCCCCACCACAAAAAACAAAGCCCAGCCAAAAAGGGCTCCTCTCTTTTTCTGGAAATAATACTTATTTACTGCCTATAACTATATTTTTATAAAGATATATTTTTATATATATCAAGAATATATATAAATATATAAAAATATATAATATATACAAAATATATATTCTTTATGTATTTACTGCCTATACCTATATTTTCTATAATATATTATTATAGATATTATGTATTTTATATAAAATTATATCAGTATAGTATATTGATATATATATAATTATAATTTTCTTGGAGCTTAGTTTTGGTGCTTGAGCTCTCCCTGATTATCCCTGGCTTAGTTTCAGACTTCTGCTGCTTCCAGCTCAGTGGTCCTACTATGGCTTCTGGATAGCAACGTCTAATAGAATTGTTGGCTTTCTAACGAGCTATAGAACCAAGCAGCCAATTATTTGTGTTCACAAACAATTAATTAACACTCTTAATATGAGTAATTATGTTTATCTTGGTATCCTGGCAAAATTCCATGCTGGGCAATTATATTCTGCAAGCTTGATTTCTCTCTTATTGGAGAAGTCTCGGGATGAATGGGTAGTTGGGTTTCTTTCCCTATTGAAATCATATTTAATTGAAAATAAGATTTTTCACTTTTTTTGTCATGGCATTTTTCTGGTGTGTCCTTTCACAAGCCTGGAAAAAAAAAGATCCCTTAGGAAACCCCTCCATGGGGTTCCTGGGGAGGTATTGTAATTTTTGATGCCTGTTTTTAGGTTTTTAGCAAGTTCCCCTCCTGGGGAGGTGCCTGACAAGGCACAGAGAGGCCAGTTTTAGTCCAGGAGGTAGGAGACAGATTGGAGGAGAAGTGGAGGCACAGGACACCTCAATGGTGATTTAGCATGGAATTCATGTTATCTGTTCTAGAGAGTTCCCCTCCACTCTGGGACAGAGACCCCCTGCCTCCAGCTTGGGGGTCCCCAGGACAAGGAGGACACGGAGCTGTGGGAGCCAGTCCTGAGGAGCCATGGAGGTGATCCCAGGGCTGGAGCCCCTCTGCTCCAGCCAGGCTGGGAGAGCTGGGCTGGCTCAGCCCTGAGAAGAGAAGGCTGCTGCTGGGGAGAGCTCAGAGCCCCTTCCCAGCCCTTGAGAGGTTCCAGGAGAGCTGGAGAGGGGCTGGTGCCCAGGGCAGGAGGCTGAGGGTCCTTCCCACCCACACCAGTCTGCGATGAGAGGGCATTCTGTGGAGTCTCCCACTCCAGCCCAGGAACAGGCAGTGGGCAGGGCGAGCGTGGGTCGGGTAAGCATTGCCTGAACGCTGTAACTGTTTCATTCCGGTTGGGGCAGTGGGATTAGTGCCACCCTGTGATGGGGAAGGAATTTTTAGCCCAGAGCCATCTACTTCAGGAAACAGTTATGCATGAGGTCTTCTAAAGATGGGAAATCATCATGAAACACAAATGTCCAAGTAAGACCTTCTTCTGGTAGGTAGGTAATCAGCCCCAGGCAGAGGAATTGGTGCTGAAAGGTGCCAGTGGTAATCTAATCCCTGTAGATGTTGGTCTATAGCTTGTGATGTCATGAGGAATGCTGATGCCTTTATTTCCTTCCTAATTGCTGTCATTTGCATCTCATTTATTGCATATGCACAGACTTAAGGTGTTTAACACACAAGTTGGTTTGCTTACATGAACTCCCATAGTCATCAGTGGTTTGCTCTTTGTGCAGGTAAACATTAACCTTGAATCTTCTTCATCCTTTCTATGGGTGGTTCCTTTTGGAGCGTTAGGTGGGTGAACAGCTCCTGCTTATGCCTTCCTGGCAAGTGTATAATATTTACAACTAACCTTTCGGAGATTTCCATGAAAATTTAAGGATTTGTAGAAATAAGCAGGTTGGGGCTCTCTACAGTGTTAAATATGGGTTACAGAAAGAAATTATTGCCTGTTTGAGCTAACTCCTGCTCTTTAGAGTAGAAATACTTGTACTTCAGGAGACATACGCTGAATTCTGCTGCTGCATTGGGGTTTTTTTTCCCTCATTGAACCCAAAATGTCTTTGACAAGAATGAGGCTCAAACTAAA